>NC_062283.1:76035560-80835560 GCF_902655055.1 Lutra lutra
CGTGAATGAAAAGAATTAGCAGACACCAGTCTGTAGATTTCCATCAAAGTCGCATTAAAGGATGGTGGGGCTGTGAGCAAGGAGAAAGTCCCCAGGGACTGCTGATAGTGTGCTGACTAGTCTGTGGCTAGGGATTTCATTCCAAAGAATGAGTCAGAAAAGTAGAAACAAGTTTGTGTGTATGGAGAATGGTTTCACGTGTTCTGATCACTGAGTAAGTGTCCACAGAGGGCTGGAAGAGAAGCAATAGAGTATGTGAAATGAAATGAGACCTTTTGTAGTGAATCTGATGTAGTAAATCTAGTGTCATAATTTGATTGCTCAGTAGGGAATTATCTTACCTTTAACTCTAGGAAGAGATATGAGCTAGTGATTGTAAAGAAAATGCATGATCTTTTTTTCTTCCGGAACTGTTCCGAGTTTATTTTGTGTGTATGCCTGTTTAAAAATGTTTTCTTATTTATGTATTTCATATATATGCTTGTGGTAATAAAAAATACACTTCAAAGTGTAAAATCATAGTAGGAAGAGTTCTCTGTTGTGCACTGTGACAGAAATAGGAGGCCGATGTTTATTCTGTAAGCCACTATCATGATTAGAGGTTTATATGAATATTGTATGAACACAAATATAGACATATAGATTGCATATATACTTTCTGTCAGACACAAGGGAGCTAGAATGAGCAAGAACTTGTAGACATCTTCTATAGATTTTTAATAAGACTTGGTGTTTACATTCAGTATTACTACTACTGCTATTATTCATAATATTATTAAAAATCAATGTACCAGATTACTAAAATAAAAACTACCATATTTTAAATTTTGAATTAACTTTTGTTAGACGAATTATAATTTGAGCTTTACATACAGAAACTGTAGACTAAATATTTATGCAATTTTTTTTTTTTCAAACTTAGATTGTTGGGGTCTGGATGGCTCAGTTGCTTGAGTGTTTGGCTCTTGATTCGGCTCAGGTCATGATCTTAGGGTTGTGGGGTTGAGTCCAAAGTTGGGTTCTGTGTCCCGCATGGGTTTCCCTCTCCCGTTGCCCCTCCCCATCTCTAAAAACAAGACAAAAATCAAAACAAAACAAAACCAAAAAACTTAGGCTTTTAAAATTTTTCACGTTGCTAACATATACAATTAGTAATTTCCACCATCTGTAAAGTCTGATCTCTTCATATTATTTAATATTAACTCTTGGTTTAAGTTTTACATAGTAAAATATATTAAACATATGTATTTTATTTTTTATTTCTTTATTTTTAAAGATTTATTTATTTATTTTAGAGAGACCAGAGGGAGAGGCAGAGGGAAAGGCAGAGGGAGACTCCTCCAGCAGACTCCCTGCTGAGCAGAGAGCCCGAAGTGGGGGTTGGATTCCAGGACCCTAGGTTCATGACCTGAGCTGAAACCAGAATTGGCTGCTTAACTGACTAGAAGCCCCAGACATATATATTTTAAAAATAAGATTATATGTATATATTGTTATTGTTTGGGTGAACTCAGTATAAGATGGTCTGGGGTTTGGTCCAATAATTATAGAAGAAATAATTGCTTTGGATACAGTGTTGAAATAGATGATATGTGTGTCTCTTTCCATCAGGGGAAAAAATAATTCTCTCAAACTGCTTTAAAATAGGGGAAATGATATCATTTTGGTTTTTAGGGATTATTTGTGTGTCTTCATGTAAAACGAATAGAAATTAGTTTACAGTTTCTGTCAATGGATTTAAATGCACAGTATTTTATATATTATTGTGAACTGACTTTAATAATAATATAATGCTTTATATAAATGAAATTTATCTTTATTCAGTATTCAGACTAGTTTTATACATATGTGTGTGTTTGAGGGACATCCTTGGAAGTTTACTTTTGTGTTAACGAAAATGCAAAAATCTTTTCTCTGATTAAAAAAAAAAGTCAATATTCTCTCATGTTAGTGAGTTAGAGATTTGGTAGCTGGAATCTTACGGCACAAATTTGTTGTTCATCAGTCACAGTGATTTAATGGTTTAATGGTAATTTCAAAAGAGCACCCTAAAGCCTGTTAAAGTTAAAACAAAAAGAACTGTTTTTAAGCAAAAAGAAAACCAAAGTAAAACCTGTAGGGGTAGTTGCATCTACATGTGTGTGTCTCATCATGTTCAGGAAATTTAAATTGTACCCAAATCAGGCAGAACCTAAGACGGTGAAACTTTGAGGCTTTTTGTTATGTCTGGATTATGCACCCATGTGTCTGTGTTTAAACATAGACTTGTCTTTCTTCCCTTTAAGGAAACAAACTTAGGCATTAAGAAGTTACTAGAAAGACTGAATATCAATAGTCAGAAGAATTTTCAAATCAGGTATTTCTGTGTGTTTTTGTAGGCTGTGGGCTATCAGCTTTCCTAAAGGAATCTTACACTTATGATTTTAGTTCAAATAGTACTCTATTGATTTGACTTGAGTAGGAGACATTTAGCAATGAAGAGGTAATAACAAAATTGGTTGCTGTCACTACATTCCTGTAATTCTGATAATCTGTCCAGATACTATCTAGGTTAACAATTAACAGACAGTGAAAGGAATTCATTACAAAGAACTCATGCTCATTGGTCATAATTCTAGATAAAACATTCATTCAATCTGTTACAGAGACTGGAGACTAAGTCTGTGATAAAATTAAGATAGTATGATATTATGCCTTAGATTATTATTATTGCTGGGCAACAAGCAGTGTCTTGGTTACACCTTGATCATTTGTTTTAGCAGAATCTATATTCACATATAATTGACTATTAAAAATTCATCTCATTCTCTTGATTATCAATCCCTCTTCTCTGTGCCTATCCTAGTTCTTTTTATCCCAGATGCAAATAGGAAGCAATTTTAACTACTCAATTTACAAGGTTTGGTCCCATTTTAAGAGACAGAAAGAAGTGATGATGTACTCATAAATCATATTTTTTTAAACAACTTAGTTGATTTTATGCCTTTTTACAGATTTACTCGCATAGTAATGTATTAGCATTTTTATGCATATTTACTCCCAAACCCTGTATTCTGGATGCCTTAATTGTCTGAATAATGTCAAAGAGTTCCAGTGTGATTTCACTTTTTAATCAGGCTTCAAGGACAGGTGGCTTCTGATAGGGTTAGAAGGTAGCTTTGTATCAGATTTGCTTCTGATTAGCAGTTACACAATCTGGCTTCCTACAGTTTTAGTGTTTATCTTTTCACAGTTATTCTAATGGCCCCTTTACAGTAAGTATATTTTAATCATTTGTGACACATTGATATTGAAAAGGGAAATAAAATGCGTTTAGATTGAAAATTTTTTTAAAATTTCTTTTCAGTGTTCCAGAATTCATTGTTTATGCACCACACCCAGTGCTCCATGCAATATGTGCCCTCCAGAATATCCACCACCAGGCTTACCCAACTCCCCCACCCCAATCCCCTCCAAAACCCCCAGTTTGTTCCTCAGAGTCCACAGTCTCTCATGGTTCGTCTCCCCTTCCAATTTCCCCCAACTCACTTCTCTTCTACATCTCCCTATGTCCTCCGTGTTATTCCGTATGCTCCACAAATAGGCAAAACCACATGATAATTGACTCTCTCTGCTTGACTTATTTCACTCAGCATAATCTCCTCCAGTCTCGTCCATGTTGATACAAAAGTTGGGTATTCATCCTTTCTGATGAATATTTTATATTTTATATAAAATATAAATATATATAATATAATATAATATATATAATATAATATATATTATATAATATATATTATAATATATATAATATAATAAATATAATATAAAAATATAAATAAATATATATATATAAAATAAAAAAACAATATTTTATATACGGACCATATTTCTTTATCCATCGTCCTTTGAAGGGCATCTTGGTTCTTTCCACAGTTTGGCGACTGTGGCCATTGCTGCTAAGAACATTGGGGTGCAGATGGCCTTTCTTTTCACCACATCTGTATCTTTGGGGTAAATACCCAGTAGTGCAATTGCAGGGTGATAGGGAAGCTCTATTTTTAATTTCTTAAGGAATCTCCACACTGTTTTCCAAAGTGGCTGCGCCAACTTGCATTCCCACCTACAGTGTAAGAGGGTTCCCCTTTCTCCACATTCTCTCCAACACATGTTGTTTACTGTCTTGTTAATTTTGGCCATTCTAACTGGTATAAGGTGGTATCTCAATGTGGTTTTGATTTGAATGTCCCTGATGGCTAATGATGATGAACATTTTTTCATGTGTCTGTTAGCCATTTGTATGTCTCTTTGGAGAAGTGTCTGTTCATGTCTTCTGCCCATTTTTTGACGTGATTATCTGTTTTGTGTGTGTTGAGTTTGAGGAGTTCTTTATAGATCTTGGATATCAGTCCTTTGTCTGAAGTGTAATTTGTGAATATCTTCTCCCATTCCGTGGGTTCCTCTTTGTTTTGTTGACTGTTTCCTTTGCTGTGCGGAAGCTTTTGTTCAACATAGTACTGGAAGTCCTAGCAACAGCAATCAGACAACAAAGAGAAATAAAAGGAATTCAAATTGGCAATGAAGAAGTCAAACTCTCTCTCTTCACAGATGACATGATACCTTATCTGGGAAACCCAAAAGACTCCACCCCCCAAACTACTAGAACTCATACAGCAATTCAGTAATGTGGCAGGATACAAAATCAATGTACAGAAATCAGTTGCTTTCTTATACACTAACAACGAAAAAACAGGGAAATTAGAGAATCTATTCCATTTACTATAGCACCAAGCACCATAAGATACCTGGGAATAAACTAACCAAAGAGGTAAAAGATCTGTACTCGAGGAACTACAGGACAATCATGAAAGAAATTGAAGAAGACATAAAAGATGGAAGACCATTCCATGCTCATGGATTGGAAGAATAAACATTTTTAAATATCTGTACTACCTAGAGCAATCTGTACTTTCGGTGCCATTCTAATCAAAATTCTATTGGCATTTTTCAAAAAGCTGGAACAATCCTAAAATTTGTAGGGAACCAGAAGAGACCCCAAATTGCTAAGGAAATGTTGAAAAAGAAAAACAAAACTGGGGGCATCACGTTGCCTGATTTTAAGCTTTACTGCAAAGCTGTGATCACCAAGACAGCATGACACTGGCTCAAAAACAGACACAGAGACCAGCAGAACAGAGTAGAGAGCCCAGATATGGACCCTCAACTCTATGGTCAAATAATCTTCGACAAAGCAGGAAGAAATATACAGTGGAAAAAAGAGAGTCTCTTCGATAAATGGTGCTGGGAAAATTGGACAGCTATGTGTAGAAGAATAAAACTCGACCATTCTCTTACACCATACACAAAGATAAACTCAAAATGGATAAAAGACCTCAACGTGAGACAGGACTCCATCAGAATCCTAGAGGAGAACATAGGCAGTAACCTCTTTGAATCGGCCACAGCAACCTCTTTCAAAATAGGTCTCCAAAGACAAAGGGAACAAAAGCGAAAATGAACTTTTGGGACTTCATCTAGATCGAAATTTTTGATCAGATTTTGTATGCCTTAGTTTTCTCAGGGAGTATACTTGAAAATATTGAAGTATAAATAACATGATAGGAAAATAACCATGGTCACTGGGTTCTAAGAGTAGTTAGCAATGAATCTCTAAGTTCTAAATGAGAGCCAAATACGTTCTTTGTGATATGAGAATAGCCGCTGTTCAAAAGAAGTACAAGAAAGACATGTTTGGATTGCTGAGCTATGCAATATTGCCTTTGTATTAGTTTATAGACTAAATTGGCCTGCCAATCAGAGGTCCGTTTTAGTTTGTTACTGCCCCTTATTTTGTATGAATGTTGCATTTTACACACAAGGACAAGAAAGTAAACTAGCAAAATGGCATTTTAAAAAAGTTTGTCTAAAGGTAGAGTGCTTTTCTAGACTTTTACTTTCTGGTGCTATAGTCACATTAGCCAATGAGGAGTGAGAGATCCAACTGAGATACAGCAATGATCGAAAGCAAAAAATAATAGGACTCCTACTAAAAAAGAGGGCAAAGATATAAGCAATTCAAAGAGACAGTACCAATGGTTAGTAAACAGATGAGACAGTTTAAATTCACTCGTAGTAATACAAGCAGATTAAATCACTTTTATTCATAAAACTAGTGAGTCCAGAAAGATACTTTTCAGAGATGGGGAAGACCGTATCTGTCAGCTAGTGAAAGTAAAGGTCTATACAACTTTCAAGTTGACAGTTTGGGAAAATTAATGTAACCTTTAAAACTGATAAAGGTATTTTATTCTTAGAAACCTGTGGAAAAGTGTCCAGATGATGAGTTGTTTATTATATATATATATAAATAGAATATTATGTGACTTCCACATAACAGCATATTTTGTCATCATTAAAATATTTTGGAAGAATGTTAAGGAATTGAAATATGGACAGTATATAATGTTAAGTAAGAAACAAAGGCACCTGGGCACCTGATACAGGGTCCTGAGATCAAGTCCCACCTTGGGCTCCACATGTAGCCCATGGTCTGCTTGGGATTCTCTCTCTCTCTCCTCTGCCCTCCCCACTTAATTTCTCTCTCTCTCTCAAATAAATCTTTAACAAACAAACAAAAAACCAAAGTACCAGCTATACATACTTCAGTATCTAAAGCCTGTAGCTATATATGTACCTAGGAAAAAGTGAGGAGGGAAAATAGAAAATGCTGCCAGGTTTATGTTTGTGCCTGGGGTTAAGGTCCTATAACAAACATATGTTAATTATAGTGTAATAATGAAAATTTCATATAAAAAGAAAATTAAAAACTAACCTCTCCAACTAGAACATGCTCAATAGAAAGAAGGAAGAAGTATGTAAAATTAATTTTTGATGGAATTGTTCACAGAAATAGCCAATCAATTTAGTAAAAAGGAAAATCAATCAGTTGGTCAGCTCTATCAGAACAGTAAAATATTTTGTCAGCTGCCCCAATGAAATTATTTTTCAATTGACTATATCGACTAGCTGTTTTGCGGTTGTGTAGACATGTTTTTGGAGAAGAAAATATTGCTGAAAATACTTAGTCAGTGAAACTTAATAACAGGGCACAGTGGGAGATCATTAAAACGAATCCTCTTGCTTCATTGAGGCAATGTACTGTAATGCAGATTGTATTGATTTACTGCAAATATCCGTACGAAATGAAATATCCGTTTCCTTCAAGTGAGCCTATATATTAAAATCTGTATATCATAAAAGTCAGAATGCAAGTTGGTTTGATATCATTTTAATGAACAGCCGAGCTAGTTAAACTATTATGTATTTCTTGGATCATCTGTGGATTTAGCATTACACAGGAATTTATTAACTAATTGCATTCTATTTTCTATCCCTACTGGCCACTTAAGAATGAACAGTTCAGTACTTCTCCTCTAAGCTGTTGGTAACAATGATCCTGTCTTTGTGACATTTCGTGGAAATGTATTATCCACTCACAAAGTCTGCACTCAGATATGACATGCTGTAATTCCCATGGTTAAGAAGACGCTCACTCTTGTCTGCCCTAGTTAAATGTTTGGCTTTTCACATAGTTCCTTTACAGTAATGCTGGTTTATACTTACCTTTACACTGAGCAGTCATTTTCAACATTAAAACCAGGTGGAAAAATCAGAAAAGCTATAACAAAGGACATTAATTCTGAAGTCGATCATGTTGCATCTTCAGCCCTTGGCATAGTTCGTCTTTATACGCCCTGGGTTTTGGCGCTGTATAGCCCATGCTCTCAACTTTTGTAAACATATCCAAAGTCAATAGCTCTGAATTTTAGAATTTTAGAGGAAAAAGAGATCTTAATAAAGAACTTCCATTTCCTTAATGAGGAATAAGAGGCCCAGAGAATTTAAGGAAATTGCCTTAGGTTAGGTGATAGTAAATCAAAATTAGACCTTTGTTCTCTTGCCCTATTATCCATCATTTCTTTCTTCTTTGAGAGGCTACAAATGAGGCCTCTCTCAGTAGTGTGGTAATTAAGACCATGGAGTCTGGAGTCAGACTTTCTTGACTTAAATTCTGGCCCTATTTCTTACTAACTTTGTGACTTTGGGAAAATTACTTAACCTTGATGCCCATCAGTTTCTTTATTTGTACAATGAGTGGGTAATTGTGAAATTCAATGTGTGAATATTTGTAAAGTGTATAAAATAGTGCATGGGATAAATTAAGTGCTTCATGAATGTTTCTTAATATAAATGCCAAGAGGAAAAGCAATATAGACAAAGAAAACACATTATCCTGTATGTATATGTGTCACTTTTAATATTATAATCAATTTTAGTTTTAATAATACTAATTTAATATAAAAGAAACATAGGCACCATATTACATGAAGTATAAAGATTAACGAGGTCATTTATGACAGCTTTACTTCAGATCTTCAGTGCATACATTTTCTAAATACATCCTCTGTTTTTCTGTGGCTTAGGACTACTTTTCAATTAGAAGCTTTTTGCATTGATAGTCTTAAATGTGTAATTTTTTTAAAGGCTTATCTATCATTTGAGGGAGAGAGAATGTGTGAACAGGAGGAGGGGCAGAGGGAGTTGTGGGGAAGGGGCAGAGGAGGAGGGAGAGAGAGAATCTCAAGCAGACTCCAAGCTGAGCCCTAGGTGGGGCTTGATTCCAGGAGTCTGAGATCATGACCTGAGTAGAATCCGAATCTGATGTTCAACTTTCTGAACCACCCAGGTGCCCCATAAATATGAAGTTTTTGATAACAAAGATAAAATGTGGCCTTACAGAAAATGTACAGAGGGACCATGGGTAGGGGGGGAATGCTGAGCTAGGTCTAAAACTTGATAATGCCCAAGTTTTTTCTTTATAAATCAGCATTTGACAATTTTGTATTTTTAGTCTCTTGTCTTTCCCTTCAGTTATCCCTGAGAGATATTACTGACATATTTTCTTAAGAACAGGCAATCCATATTACAATTCTTATACAATACCTTTTAATTTATCTAGGAATATTTTTCTTTTTCAAATAAAAAAAAAACAACAAACAACTGATCGCTGTTTCCTTTGGTTTGAGAACTGTCTTTCTACTTAATTAGAGGCCAAATGATGCCAATATATTGACTCCCTTTTTAATGACCTCTATTTGCAGAGAATATTTAGGGGGAAATTTTAACTATTTCTCGTAGGGAGTGTTCACACTTGAGAAAAATAGCCTCAGGCTGAACATTTTCCGTGCATGTTTGAAATGGTAACTGCACTGTCATGCAGGCTTCACATTCCTGAGCTATTTTCAGCTCTGGCTGCTTTTAAGACAGAGTGGAGAGTGAAACAGCAACTATAGGAGGGCGAGCGGGATCATGCACTCTCAAGTGTAGACCTGGCCTTAAAGAACAATGTGCCGAATGGCATTGAAGGAATAAGACCCAGAAGAGATATTATTTTCTCTATTTTAATGCTTTCTGAGTGCCTTGAAAGTGATACTTGACCTGTATATCATAACTCCACACCAGAACATTTTAGAAGAGTCATTTGCGTCTTGGCTTTTTACACTTGCGTTGCATCCGCTGATAGTGCATGCATATCATATTATTATCAGTTAGACTAAGTGCTTCCTAGGGGGCCTTGTGACTTGACATATGTGGAGCTTGTTGATCTGAATGGCATATTCTAAATGAGGTGTCCTGCTTAAGTGACTAAGAATGGTTTCAGGGTGACCATTATATTTTGACCTTTTCTACCCCAGAATGACCTGAAATGAAGGCAACTGGGTTCATTCTATTGAAGGTGAACCTCCTGCTCTGCCCAAATTTAGGTTTCTTGGCATTTTTTGCAAGTACTGGGAGAGGAAAGAAGAAGCAACCATACAATGGTGACATGAGCAGGCTCTCTCCAGTGGGAATCTCTTGATTGAGAGAATGCGAGGAAGAAGAGGAAAACAAACAAACAAAAAAATCCCACAATTTTGGGATGTGGGGAAATAGTTTTAACCTGTATCTTAAATGTATGTCCAATATACCTCTAGTAAAGAAAGAAAGAATACTTCAAAGGAAGGCTTGTTTCAGCTTTCTCTTTGAAATGATGGTTTGCACAAGGAGAACATAGTTAAATAAAACACTGAGTCAGTAAGTTTAAAATAAAATTAAATCAACGCATGAAAGTTGGGGACGTATTAGAGATTAGGAGGCCTATGATTCATGCTGCCTCACCCCCATGTTTTTTGCCTGTTTTAACATGAATTCCCTTTCATCTTTGAATTTTGAAACAAACTCAGGACATAAGGTTACTGTTCTGGATATTTTAATTTCCTCTTAATTTTGGGATTCGTTCCTGGTATTATTCTTTTCACTTGTAAGCCACAAAAAATGACGTGAATTGTATGTTTTGTCTGTATAGCTGTCATTCACTGTATCTGTTCATTGATAAGAATCTGCCACTGCTCTATTGTTCAGTCCATTTATCTGGTCCATATGTAAAGTCCTCTGATATGACTAAAGCAGATCCATTTGGATGAGTTTGAGCTCAGATACCAAACCCCCATCTCGTGCTGGCTTAGAAATAGAGCAGTTTATTACCTCACGTATAAAGACATTCATGGGTAGTTTAGATTTTTGGTTGAGTGGTTTGGGCTTGAGTATATCATCACGGATTCAGACTTTTTCTGTCTTTCTGCTCTGTCATCTTTGTAGTTTCAGTCTTGTCTCAGGCTGGTTCTTCTTACAATCATAAGATGACTCCAGGAAAAACTGTGACAGTGTGTTCTCTATTTGTAGCGTGCGTATGTGTGGGATGGTGGTGGTGAGGTGGAGAGAGAGAGAGATCATGGAGCATCTTTAAGCCCTTAAAAAGCTTTCAGTTTTTCTGATTGAATCCATCCTGGACTAAAATCAGTAATGGGGAATACCATGAGCTAGTTCATCAGCATCCCTGTCTAGAGTTGGGAATATAGTTGATAACTGCATAAAATGGAATTGTTTGGGAAAGGGGAAGGAAGAAATGGTTGTTGGGTAAGTAATCATCAGTATCCATTTTAATCAGAAGTCTTATGTAGGGGGCACCTGGTTGGCTCAGTTGTTAAGCATCTGTCTTCAGTTCAGGTCTTGATCCCAGGATCCTGGCAATCGAGCCTCACCTTGGGCTGCCTGCTTCTCCCTCTCCCACTCCCTCTGCTTGTGTTCCTTTTTTACTGTGTTTCTCTCTGTCAAATAAATAAAATCTCAAAAAAAAAAAAAAAGAAGTCATGTAAAAAACAATGTAAATCACTTCATACCCATTAGTATGGCTATTATGAAAAATGGTAAATAATAAAAATTGCCAAGAATTTGGAGAAATTGTCACTGTTGTGCATTACTGATGGGAATATAAAATGGCATAGCCACTGTGGAAGAGTCTGGCAGTTTCTCAGAAAAATTAAACATAGAATTACCATGTAATCCAGAAACTCTACTCCTAGATATATACCTAAAGGAATTGAAAGCAGAAACTTAGATTCTTGTACACCCATGTTCATAGCAACATTATGTTAAAGGCACATGTTCATAGCACATAGCTAAAATGTGGAATTAACCTGTGTCCATCATCAGATGAATAGATAAACAGAATGTGGTTTATAATACAATTGGATATTATTCAGCCATAACAACGAACTGCTGATATATGGTATAACATTATGCTAATATGTCAGACACAAAAGGACAAATGTATGATTGTAGTTATATAAAGTACCTAGAATGGGCAAATTCGTGGAACAAAGAGTAAAATAGAAGTTACTGGAAGTTGGGAGAAGGGGCAGTTGGAGAGGTGTGAAATGGGTATATACAGAGTTTCTGTTTAAGATGAAAAAATTCCGGAAATTGTGGTGATGGTTCTGCAACATTGTGAATGTGCTTAATGCCACTGAATTGTACATGTGTAAAGGGTTAATGTGGTAAATTTTACTTTGTATATATTTGACCACACAAAAGCTATACAGAACCGTGTATTGAGATCATGTATTGGTCACTGTAAGAGTTTGTGAATAAGCTTTAAGAATCAGGAAATTAGTTTCTTTGCTGTGCTCATTGTTCCTGCAGAGCAGGATAAAGGGGAACTGAATTTAGAGTATTGATCTAATGTCATTCGCCAATACTTGGTGCTTATTCCTAAAGACTAACTCTCAAACACTGGTGTTTATTCCTCATATGGAACTTGACCTTTTTAGCCACGTAAGGTTCTGATAAGCTGATTAACTTCAGTTATTCTTATAAAATAAGTGTAGCCCTAATGATAAGCTTCAGCAATAAACATAGGGCAAAATAAGCTACATCTTTCCATGAGTTTCTAATCTTAGTATGTATTCTCAAATTTCTTAGCCAATGCACTGGTAAGTTAGAACTTGAGATAGAGGAGAAAATGCCAGATTCCTCTTGCTTTATTTTCTGAATGAAAACAGAGAATGGATGCAAACATAAAATGGAGTGGAAAGTACCAGTCTTATTATTGGCTGTCATCAATATTGGCTTCCTCATAAAATGGGACTCTGGTAAACTGTATGGTATGGTGAGGCTTCTTCCCCAAACCCAGGTGGCTTTTTAGCTACTTTGGTTCAGATTTATGGGCAAGGCCAGCTTTACAGGACAGGCTTATCTGAATTTACACAACCAACATCGGAAAACCTGGAAGAGAATGGTATTCTTTCTTCTTTTCACAATGAGGAGGTCCTGCTCAGGTATGCCTGAAAGGTGACTAAAAATAATGAGTGGCCTGTTGTACCTGAACATTAGCAGGTCCAACATCATTACATATTTCATTGCTACACACGAGCAATGACCTTTAACACAAGAATCCCCTTGACTAACAGAATATGATTCAGTGGCTGTCAGGCTTTCCTCACTCAGATTAGCTGTGAGTCCTAATTTAGGGAGGAACATGCAGCTTTTTGCAATGGGGGGGGGCTAGATTGTCATCTAACAGATAAAACTTGTACTTTGGAAGGGTCATACAGATGAGCATGAGCAGACCTTCCGAGTGTACTGGCTCGTAGGGCTCTCCACCTTAATTCTAATTCTCATGCAGCACTATTCTAGGAGTGAGGGTTGCACGTGTCATTTACTTCACTTTAATCTTCTTGACATTGATTGAGCTCAATCTTCTAGTATTGTTTCTGAAATTAAGTTGGGCAGTAAGCAGAAGGCAAGACAAACTGAAATTCTGTGATGCTACATAGGCAATAACTAAATAAATTTTGATTCTTTACGCTCGATATAGGACATTCTTACCTCTGTTTTCAAACAATTAATGCAAAAATTTCTAGCTCTTATAGCTCTTTCACTGAAGCTCATTAATATTGGACAGTAACTTTTCCTAAAAGGTTCTTTCTCTTATTACATTGAAAACCAAAGAAGTGTAGATTGCAGAATCTTAAAGCTCTTGAGGGATGACAAATACCTGGTCGATCACTCACTTTAAAGGATTAGGCGATTGATGCCTATAGCTTTTAAGTGACTTGTAAGCCCAGGGTCATAGGGCTGGTTGGTGGTAGAACAGAGTCTGGGATGTGGGTTGTTTGTCCTCATTAGTTAGGAGTTAGTCGCATATTCAAACAAGTAAGAAATATGCAGTTCTAATGTGACAGGGTCATATTCAGCCCCTGGCGCTCATGCCATCATCTTTGCTATAAGATTTCAGTCAGCGAATCTTCCAGAGGGAACCACCCATTTGGTCAGGTCCTCAAAGACCTACTACCCTAAATTTACATGTTTCACCTTGATTTTCTCCGAGTGACGTAAAGATATGGCCTGATAATTTTAGGTTCAAAGTTAAGATGTTAATGTGTTTTATGTGTTAAGATGTTAATGTGTATTATGTATATATATTATGTATCTAGAGCCCCGAGTGGGTCCGTCTCCGGCTCGTGGCCACACAGCACACATAGCCGGGCAAGTGCTGCTCGCTGTGGTGGAGCCTGTTCTGCTGGTGGCTAGCTCTCCCTGTCAAAAATTACTGGCATTCAGAGCCTAGCCTTTGGAATTGAGGCAGGCTTTCAGAATCTCTCAGGACTCTAGAATAACAGAACAAAATCTAGAAACCAGTATGTTGGCAGTGCAACAAAATAACCAGAAACAGTAGAGAAGAGAACTGGTTGTGAGGGTTAGAGGAGGTTTGCTGGATGGTGTGCAGGTTGGCTGTCGATATTTTTAGAGGACCTGTGAAACCCTGGAAGCATTCAAGGATGGGGATGAGGCCAAAGCTCCCAAGAAAAGCAAAGCAGGCGAGAGAGAAGGAAGAGAGTGGGCGAGAAGGAGCATCGGGAGTGGAGAGAGAGAATGAGTTAGAGGGAGAGCAAAGAGTGGGCTTTCTGAGAAGATTCTGAACCCCAGAACATTAGTCATTTACTCCCCGGGACTGTATAGGAATATCATGTCTCTGCTATGTGATATGTGGGTGGGGGAGGGGAGCAGGTAATAGAGGAGAGTCACCTGAACTTAATCTCTAAGGTCAATCAGAAGCCATGGCAACCATCGCAACTCAGCACATTATCTGAGATGAACTTGACTGAGGCATAGAAGTTGTATTTTACTACCATTGTAATGTATCAGTCAGGCTGAATTAATTGAAAGAGAAAGGATCATCTTAAGTTATCTCAGGGCAAAAAGAGCAGTGTATTTTAAAGAAAAACAAAAAACAGAATGGAAGGGGATGTCTAAAGCCCTTGGGGCTCAAGGCATCTTTCTTTAAATTTTCTCCTCCTGTAGCCTCTTTTCCCCCTCCTCCCCTTCTCTCCATTTCTTCTCCTTCCTCTCTTTCTCTCCTGTTCCTTTCTCTGCAGATCTGATTTATTCTCTGTTCACACCAGGCAACTACGTCCTTTTCCTCCACTCTGTCTTTTCCGGTCCCTCCAAACTTTGGATTACAGATGACATTCTTTAACCATTAGTTTCTTGGTGTTTCCCTTTTTGCGTTTTGAAAACAAAGAATCTAAATGGCTTAGCTTACCCTATTCAATCTGTGTAGGCCGTGTCATATGCTACACTGTGAACCATTCAGCCCTGCATCTAATGCTGATTCTTGGGCCAGTCTCCCAGGGACAGGCCCCACGTAGGGTCACGGTGTATGAAATATGGCTGCTTAGGCAAAGGAGACCATGATTGGGCTGGGCAATTATCCAGGAGAGATCCTTTGACATCTCTGGTGCAGTTGTAAGCTCAGAAGTGCCATCAGGTAATGAACGCAAATGCAGTAGAACAGAGCTGTGGTGCACAGTTGTAGGGTAGGGTGGTACAACACAGATCCCAGGCTTCATTTATAACAGACAAGGCTAGATGCATAAGAAATTGTGTTATCTGTACCAGAGCAAACAAACGTTTGAGAGGTTGATGAATGGCTGTTCATCTCCCTTATATGAGATCAAATCTTAGAAAGGCAGCTGTTCACAGTTTTTGGTGCTTGGTAAATCATCTCAAGCTGCTGCGGAGTCAGTATCAGGCATATGACAAAATTAGGCAAGTCAACTGTGTGTTACCTGCGTGGCTCATTTTGCCTGATGCTCTGTTACATTTGTAGCTGCATCTGCGTCTTTGACACGTAGCATTAACTGACGTTCATAATGCTAACGCTGAGTCATTAAGGAAATTTGCTATTATGTCTGGTACAGTACACTCGAGAAGTGAAGAGATGTGGTCCAGAAAGAACTAAGACTTATGGAATACCTGCCGAGTTGCAGACACACAGAGAGATGAACTGCTTATGCTTTTGCCATGAAGCAACAGAATTTCTGTGAGGCAGGTACAGTTACCCCAACTTTACAACTCAAGACATATTTAGACAGGTTATGTAAATTGCCCAAAGTCAGATCAGGAATCCAGATCCAACTTACTCCAGAACTTTTGCTCTCCTCCTTCTACCACACATTTTTTCAAAAAAAAAAAAAAAAAAAAAAAAATTTTTTTTTTTTTAAATGAGAAATGTTTGAGTCGGAATTTAAATGAGTTCCTCTTGGCTAGTCAACTTTAGCTAGTCAGTGATTGACTGGAAATTTCCACAAAAGAGGGAAGAGAACTTACATTTAGAATAATGTATGATGATGGGTTACATTTTGAGCTATGTATGGCTATCTCCAAGGTATAAACTGAGGAAATAAAAATTCACTGGGGCAGGGCACCTGGATTGCTCAGTGGGTTAAGACTTTGACTTTGGCTTAGGTCATAATCTCAGGGTCTTGGGATGGAGCCCTGCATTGGGCTCTCTGCTCAGCAGGGAGCCTGCTTCCTCTTCTCTTACCTGCCTCTCTGCCTACTTGTGATCTCTCTCTCTCTGACAAATTAAAAAAAAAAAAAAAAAAGGAGTTCACTGGGGCAAAATGACTTGCCCAAGGTTACACACTTACAAAGCTGGGCCTTTAGTCATTCTTTGCAGGCTTCTCTCTTTTTCAAGAAGAAAAATACTACTTAAATATTAGGTGTTTTGTTTTTTTTTTAAGTTAGTTCTAGCTTCAGCCCTTTTTTCTTCTTCTTCAGTATGCTTTTTTAAAATTTTAATACCCATAATATTTTATTGAGTTTAATATAATGTATTGAATTGATCATAACAAATATTTGACTAATATGACATAATAATTAATAGTATTGATTATTATAATACCTTATAGTGGTAGAGCATTTTCTGACATGCACACAATACAGAATTTGATCTTCATTCTTCAGTATACTTTTTAAGAGTCGTTTCAGATACTGTAGCAAGTCTGAAAGTGTTAGCTTTAGACCCCACCTCTCTCTCAGATTCTCTTTGATACTCCCTCCTTCATGTCCAATGGAATGGTCAGACTCCAAATATGTGGTATTATTGTTGTTATTATGCATTGATTATGTTGCTATTTTCAATAGCCTGCCATAGCTGCCTCCCACCCTGGGTTCTGGTGCCTGTGAGTGGCCCTAGTTTACCAAGCAAGAAATCTATGTGTCATCCCATTGGGAATCAGTCAATGCTGATTACTTCCTGGTATTGTTGATATTCATCTCCTCCTTCTGCTTGTATGCAGTTTCTCTAGTTACAGTAGAATGGTCTTTCTGCTGAGTAATTTTGATCATTATACTGTCTTGCTCACAGTTCTTCCGTTGCTCCCCAAAGCCCAGAGAATAGAATAGCATCCATACCTCTTTGCATAATATATATAAACCTTCATGACCTGGCTTCTATTGCCTTTCCAATCTTACCACTTGCTACTCACTCTCACTTCATGATGCTACAGTGATTTTGAGATACTTATGGTTCCCTGGACATACCAGATATTATTGCCGTTTCTTGATTTCCTATGATGTTCCCTTCACCTGCTGTTTCACCTAAGTTTATCAAGCTCCGTCTTAAATGCTATTTGATGTTTAAGCTTTTCCATTTCTTTCCCAGGAGGGCTACTACTGTTCCCTCAAACTTCCAATAGAATGGCTATCTAGAGTGTTAGAATTACACATGGATCTTTGCTCCCTTGGTTGGTAATCTTGAATTGAGATGCAGAGTGTATGGGGGTGGTCACACTGTGGTGGATGTTCTTTCTGATTTGATCAGGCATTTGTGCTGATTGTTTGGGGCTCATGACATGCAGTTGTTACACATTTTGAATATTGACTCCAGCTTACAACTAAGCAGCATATGGCATAGAGAGGGTACCCCAAAATGCCTGTTGTTACTTAGATTATGAATGGCTGAATGCCTAATTGATGGCTGGTTCCAAAGCCCCATCCCACCCTCTTATTCTCACTGCCTCTGGTTGTACTGTGCTAAGCCAGACGAGTCCTTCTAACATATCCACCTGGGCTGGTTCTGTACCAAAACAAAGAACAAATATATCTCGCAACACATTCATTTGGAGAAAATTTGCATATTTCATTGAGACATCATTCCTTTTTTTCCCTCTTATTCAAGTATGGTTAACATACAGTATTATATTAGTTTTAGGTGTACGATATAATGATTCAACAATTCTGTACATTTCTCAGTGCTCATTAAGGTAAGTATACTTTTACACATTCCCTTGTCCACCTCTCCTCTGGCAACAACTAACTATTCTCTTTCAGTCTTTTTTGTTTGTTTGTTTGTCTCATTTTTCTTTTTTTCCCCTTAAATTCCACATATGAGTACAATCATGTAGTATTTGTCTTTCTCTGACTGACTTATTTCACTTAGTCTTATACCCTTTAGGTCCATCTATACTGTTGGAAATGGTAAGATTTCATTCTTTTTATGGCTGAGTAATATTTCCTTATATAGGTCTATTTGTCACATCCATTTTATATAAACACACACACACACACACCCCACATGTTCTTTATTCATTTATCTATCAGTGGACTCTTGGTTTGCTTCCATAACTTGGCTATTGTAAATAATGCTGCAGTAAACACAGGAGCGCATACATCTTTTTGAATTAGTGTTTTCATTTTCTCTAGGTAAACTCAACACCAAAACATATAACCTAATTAAAAAAGTCAGAAGACCTATATAGATATTTTCCCAAGAAGGCATACAGATGGCCAGCAGACACATGAAGAGATGTTTGACATCACCAATCATCAGTGAAATGCGAATCAAAGGCACAATGAGATATTATGTTACACCTGTCAGGATGGCTAAACTTGAAAACAGGAAACAAGTGTTGGCAAGGATGTGGAGAAAAAGGAACCTTCATGCACTGTTATAGGAAAGCAAATTGGTGCAACTACTGTGCAAAACAGAGTGGAAATTCCTCAAAGAATTAAAAATGCCTACCATATGATCCAGTACTTCTGCTAGGTATTTATACAAGACTTCATTTTTAACAAACTAATATTCTCACTTCCCTCAGTTATTTCTCAAGTAGTTTTAAGACTTTCTGCTTCCCATAGATTGTCCACTAATCATCCAGAACAGAAATCAGAGCTAAGACTAATAAATAATTGCTTGGTGAAGTAAGATGATCACCTCCTATGAGTTGGAAGGGCCTTGTCTGATACCGACGCACACTTGATGACACCAGCTCCCTTCCCAACCATATCATGTTGAATTTGTAATTACTTAAAACCCAGGGTTTTGTTTTATTTTTTCCATAGGAGCTGCTATCAGGTTAGGTAATTCTGCTCCCAAACTCATATCATTGATTTTTAAAATCTAAATGTAGGCTTTTAATTAGTTTCCTGCCCATTTGAAAAAATGTTTATATTTCCAGTGATCTCATCCTGTGTGCACTATAGTTTTCCATCCTGTTTGGGTTCCTCTGTAGTTTGTCAAATTTGCTTTCTATAGCTTTCTTACAAATCACTGATAAAAATATGTAAATGGAAACATAAGACACAGAACCCCAAATTCTACCACTTTCCCTTCAACTTCAGATCAGTTCATCAATCGACATTGTTTGGGTGCAAAATGTTCAGGTATTGATTCCTGACTCTTGGGATTTTTTTTTTTTTCCTCTGTCTCATCCCTCTACTTTGTCCACAGAATATAATTAGAGACTTAATTAAATGCCTTGTTTAAATTAACAAGCACCAGGTCTGCAAGTTTACTTAATCAATTACCTGCTTTATTAGAAAATCATCCTCATTGTTGTCCTCATTGATATCATCATCCATCTTTTGAAGTCAATTTACATATGTAAACCCTAGTCTTAGCTGTTAGCAGGGCTCCAGTCCTACATCTCAGAGTGATTTTTTTTTTTTATAGATTTTATTTATTTATTTGACAGACAGAGATCACAAGGAAGTGGAGAGTCAGGCAGAGTGAGAGAGGAGGAAGCAGGGAGCCTGATGTGGGGCTCGATCCCAAGATCCTAAGATCATGACCTGAGCCAAAGGCAGAGGCTTAACCCACTGAGCCACCCAGGCACCCCTCAGAGTAATTTTTAACTTGGATTGGTCTTAATTCCTTGGCCTGGAATATTCAAGTTCTCTGCTGAGGCCCAGAAGGGCTCACTCGTATGACCTCTTTGCCTCTGTCTCTTCTCAGCTGCCTTCATAAACTCAGGTGCAAACTGAACACCTTTTCCTGATATCCTATGAAGTCCACTCAGGCTGAGCCTTCTGGGAGATCTATATAGAGATCTCCACGCACAGAGGTGGGTCCCATTACTTATTGTGTCGCTTTCTGACACCTTGTTGACTCAGGGGATTTAGCCTGCTGCCCTCCCACTTACTCCTCACCTTCTTTCTCTTAATTGCCCAGGGCTTCAATTTTTGCCTCTTCCATTCTGCCTAGCAATTCTCCTTTGCCTGGTTACCATCTGTACTTTGTAGTGTGCCAAATCTGCCACCTTCTTTAGCAACAAACCCGTTTGTTTACACTCTCTTTGGAGAGTTGAGGTTATAAATAATACAATCTTTGTTGCATATATATTAATTCATTTAATTTGTAGAGAAGATCTATGGGCTAGGTATTCGTCTGGCATTTTGCATATTGCTAAATGGAAGTTTAGATGGACAGGTTGGCTTTTGTCAAGATCTCTGACTAGTCGGTTGCGAATCCAGGTGTGTGACTCAGGCACCCATGTGAGCCATTGGATTAACTCATCTTGTTATCTCATGAGCAGATTTCCTTTTTTCCTTTTTCCCTTCTCTCTTCAGCCCTCTCCCCATAAGATGTCTAGGAAAGAGGTCTGAGCCTAGGTTCATCTATTCTAGGTAACCCCCTAAATGGAAATCAGAACATTTTTCACATACCTTCCAGCAAATTATACACAATGGAAAAAGGACACTGTTTTTTGGTTGTTGTTGTTTTGGTTTTGTTTTTTGCTTTTAATTTTAGCCAAGCATTAGTGATGAGGAAGAAAATCTCTACAGTCTGGTTAAACTCTGAGCTCAGTTCTTCAAGCATGGTTTCTGATCTGTAAAAGGAAGAAATGAAGCAACTTGGAGAAAGCTTTCTTTAGGGAGTTGTCTGGTTTTATAGGCTTTTGACTTCTTGTCTAATCATATTTTCATGTCAGAAACTGACCATGCTTCAGTTTTTCTGTTTTCAGTGTATCTAAAACGAATCTTAATGAGTCCCTAAGCAGATGGATGCCTTAAATTTAGAGGGGAACAGTAAAAGAAAAAAAAAATAGTAATATTTAAAATGGTCCACTTAAGTAAAAGATTGGATATGTTAATAATTTTTAGTTTTATATTTTATTTATTTTGAGATTTTTTTAGATTTATTTTGATATTTGATTTATTTTGATATATTTTGAGATTTTCTTTGAGAATGTGGAAGAAAATCACAGCTGAGAAGTTAAAGTTTTGATCTAACAAGTGTTAATATTGTATCATCCTCTGATGCTTGTAGTAGATCCATCACTTCCGTGAATGTTTTCTTTTTAAAATAGTGTCTTTTCTCTTAATGTTATTGTCCTTAGTATTTTTTTTTTTTAAGATTTTATTTATTTATTTGACAGAGAGAGATCACAAGCAGGCAGAGAGGCAGGCAGAGAGACAGGAGGAAGCAGGCTCCCTGCTGAGCAGAGAGCCCGATGCGGGACTCGATCCCAGGACTCCGAGATCATGACCTGAGCCGAAGGCAGCGGCTTAACCCACTGAGCCACCCAGGCGCCCCTTAGTATTTTTTAAAAAGTCTCCGTTCATTTTGGGCTGCAATCACACTAGAAGAACTTTATTAGCCTCTGATTTTATTTTTCCCTTCTTTTGTGCCACTTTTTATGGCCATATTTTCATAGGGAGTTTATTAGAAAGCAGGCCATGAAATAGTTATTTTTATTTATTTATTTTTTTAATGATCTTACTTTTTTTCTCCTTAGGATTATTATTATTATTTAAAACTTTTTTATAAAGATTTTATTTATTTATTTGATAGAGGGGGACACAAAAAGGGAACACAAGCAGGGGGAGTGGGAGAGGGAGACGCAGGCTTCCCTCTGAGCAGGGAGCCGAATGCAGGGCTCGACCCCAAGACCCTGGGATCAAGACCTGAGCTGAAGGCAGACACTTAATGACTGAACCACCCAGGTGCCCCTATTGTAATTATTATTATTACTTTTAAGATTTATTTATTTATTTGAGAGAGAGTGCGAGCAAGTGCCAGTGAGAGTAGGGGAGAGGGAGAGAATCTCAAACAGACTTCCCACTGAGCATGGAACCCTAGCACCTGCATGGGGTGGAGTGGGCTCAATCCCAGTATGCATGAGATCATGACCTGAGCCAAAACCAAGAGTCAGACACTTAATCAACTGAATCATCCAGAGACACCTCTTTAGGGTTATTTTTCTTTTTTAATCAGATCATTTTAATTTCGTTTAATCTTCACATTTAATATCTTTTATATTTTAATTTATTTTTACTTTTATTTTTTCATTGTTCCAAGATTTGTTGTTTATGCACCACACCCAGTGCTCCATGCAATACATGCCCTCCTCAATACCCACCACCGGGCTCACCCAGCCCCCTCCCCCCTTCCTTCCAAAACCCTCAGTTTGTTTCTCAGCGTTCACAGTGTCTCATGGTTTGTCTCCCTTAGGATTATTTTTAATGAAACAGCTGTATTTGCAGTTTTAGAAACACTTTATTATTTTTTAAGATTTTATTTATTTATTTGAGGGAGAGTGGAAGCAAGAGAGATCACAGAGGGAGAGGGAGTGGCAGAAATCTGTCTGAGTGGAGAGCTTGATGGGGTCTTATTTCAGGACCCCGAGATCATGACCTGAGCCTAAAGCAGATGCTTAAACAACTGAGCCACCCAGGGGCCCCCAGAAACACCTTATTTTAGAGTTTAAAGGATACAATTTAATATTTCTTGATATTTTTTGAAATGTTTCACAAATGATAAAATAAATGGTTCAGGGGGCGCCTGGGTGGCTCAGTGGGTTAAAGCCTGCCTTCGGCTCAGGTCATGATCCCAGGGTCCTGGAATCGAGCCCCACATCGGGCTCTCTGCTCAGTGGGGAGCCTGCTTCCCCTCCTCTCTCTCTGCCTGCCTCTCGGCCTACTTGTGATCTCTGCCTGTCAAATAAATCAATAAAAAAAAATAAAAAAAAAATAAATGGTTCAGTATACTAAACATTTCCTCTGTTTTTAGTTTTTTTACCCTCAGTTTCAAGGGGGAATATACTTATTTTGAAATTTCTGTCATTACCACAAACAATATTTCCTTAGGAGTCAGAAGTAAATTTATAGTAGACATTCCCGTTCTTGCTGCTCTACATATCAGTCATTTTTCTTCAAAGAAAGTGAAAATTTATTGAATAAGAAACTTTGAAACATCATACAATTCTCTTTCTGTGTTGTAGGCATCTTTCATGTCTTTGAATGGAGACTTTTGTTCATTTTCATATTATAAACAATGAGCTTTTATTATAAGCGTTCTAAAGCAGGAGTTTCGAAGATACAATGAATTGATAATTTTAGAGAATTAGAAGAAGAAAGGTTAAACTGATCTTTACTTGGAGACAATCCTTTCTTTACACTGGGACATGAAGACATTAAATAAGAAGACTGATATTAGTTTTTCTTGCATGGTCATAGTTATGATAAATTTTATTTTATTTTACTGGGCTGTTGGAGAAATTTTAGGAAACTAAAACCATATAGAATCATCTGTGTCTCTGGGTACCTTCCTGGCTCAGTTGGAAGAACATTTGACTCTTGATTTAAGGGGATGTGAGTTTAAGCCCCCCATGTTGGGTGTAGAAATTACTAAAATAAAATAAATAAATAAATAAATAAACTTTAAAAAATTATCTATGTTTCCTTAGCGTTATAACTTCATATTTATGCCTAGAAATCTAAAAGGGCAGTATGTAATTTAAATACTGAAGGACATAATGTATCAAACTTAAGTCAGGTGCAAAAATGCCCTTGTAAAAAGATGACTCTGTTAAAGGTGGAAATAAGCCACTTAAATGAATCCACTATACTTGCACATGTGTGGACATCTATGAAAGTACACAAAACAACTTTACTTTGATCGTGATCATGGGTGACCTTTAGGAATGGAAGTTTCTGTGTTTATACTGAGTCCATTGCATCAGAAGTTGGTTATACCTAACCTAAGCAAAGTAAAAAGGGCCAACAAAAATGTTATGTTTTATTTTGCTTTAAAAACAAGAATTCTTTCATCTAGTGTGTGATGGGTGGTTCAGCCCCTTCATTATATACATTGTTGATATTAATTTATTGCATTACAATTTTCATATTAAATGGCATTTGCAAAAGTATGACCTCTCTAATACTGATATTGAAACAGTACCATTTCCAGTCATGCAGTTAGTTCTAATTAAACCATCGGTAACATTAGTATGAAATCTGGAAGATCAGGAAGTTTTTAGTGCCATCTTGAATCTTATCACTGCAGAATTAACTTAACAACCCTGTTTGGGGATAAAACATTTCAAAAAGAAATTTGAAGAAGCATCGGTTCATTCAAAGAGGTTATATCTGCTTCATATGCATCCTTCGGTAGTATTCAGGAAACAGCTGTCAGACAAATTATAAAAATACATGATAAACAAAACCAAATCATCTTTTTAATTGATTTTAATCTGACTTCATTTAGACAGCATAATGCTTTTCCCTGATAGTAGGGTGAATAATATGTGTGCAATTACTTAGCAATTCACCATGGCTTAAAAATATACAGAACCTTCATTTATTGCTAATATAATCTAATGTGCAAAGTGGCAAATTATTAGTGGGAGCTATTGAAGATCAACTGATAACTAGTCATATACTGCTTATTCCAGTTTAATTTCAAGAAACAAAGGAGGAGACTTGATTACTGGTAGTAATAGCAATGACTTATGGGAAACTGCAACTGAATAATTTATTGATTAATAGTGACTGAAAGTCATTATCCCCTCATGGCTGTTCGAACAGCAAATGTGAAACAATGCAACTGATGTCTGTCATTAAATTCTTGGCATATTAGATCTTCCTTAATTGTTGTTTTATTCCTTGCAGTTGAAAATGGAACATAGATGGGAAAGTCATGACTGAACTTTTTTTTTTTTTCTGATAAAGTGCTTTTCAGTTTTAAATGCCTTCCATAATAAGAGGCAATATATTTTATTTGGTTACCTGAAGAAATAATAAATGTTAAATGATGAAGAATGTCAAGGTTCTTCAGTCTGACGATGTGCTTTGGTAATATTCAACATCAGCACTTAGCATAGACTCTTCTCTGTGGAAGTAGTTGAGAATGGCCTATTAGGTATTTCTATCATCCAAGAAGAGAAAAAGTTGACTCTGGCAGCTCTCATTATCACATATTTATCTCTTTTCTCCAACTTAGCCCTCTCTCATCTCATAGCACTTGGCTCGACGTCTCTGGAATTTTGTACTGCTTTTCATGGATTGTGAGGAGTACCGTAGTAAGATTCAGGAGAGGCTTCATAAGGTACACCTAATTAACTCCGTATGTTAGATATTGCAAATACGCAGAGGATATAATCAAAGTGTAGTAATGTGATTTACCTACTTAACTTTAAACATGGGTAATAAGCAGTAATTTAGTTGCAGTCTATCAATATAATAAAAACTCATGCATTGAAACTTTTCACTGATAATTTTTACCATTAAACTATACAAAGCTATTCATTTTATGGGATTTTCTGTAAAGACAACAAGAGAGGGGCACCTGGGTGGCTCAGTGGGTTGGGCCCCTGCTTTCTGCTCGGATCACGAACTCGGAGTCCTGGGATCAAGCCCTGTGCCAGGCTCTCTGCTCAGCAGGGAGCCTGCTTCCCCCCTCCTTCTCTCTGCCTGCCTCTCTGCCTACTTGTTATGTCTGTCAGTCAAATAAATAGTTTAAAAAAAAATCGGGAAAAAAAAGACAACAAGAGAAACAACCAATTAAATGTGTCTGGTTTAGGAACTGAATGTTGATTTTTTTTTTTTTTTTTTTTTTTAATTTTGAATCCAGTGTAGTTAACAGTGTTACTAGTTTCAGGTATACGACAGACATAGAGATTCGACAGCTCCATGTTGCTCCGTGCTCATCAATAGGTGTAGACTTCTTTTTTCTAACTGATTTGGTCCACAATGAGAGTTTATCAAAATAACAACAGGTAATCAGGATGAAATGGCAGGTTATCTTTGTATGTCTGTCATCATCACATGGATCAAGTGGTTATTATCTATCTGCCTGTTTTGTGTATAGAACTTTACCATTAGCATAAGCCTAATCGAGTAGACTTACCTAATAGGTCCAGTTTGTTGTCTGTCAGGTTCCCCTTGTCACACTTTGCAGTATTCAGGCAGCTTTAATGATTTCTCACAGTGCACAAGTACATCTTAAATATGACACAGAGTTTTCCTCCAGAAGAGTTCTATGTGGGAATGTACCGGGAAGAGTCTGTAATTAAATAGTTAATGGGCTTTTCACTAAGTGAATGCCCGTGAACCTGATATGCATTTGTTTTGGCATTTCAGAAATAATATACTAAATGAATTCTCTTGTTGATTAGCAAGCCTGCATCTAAAAATTTCACTCCAATTTTTCCCTCCCTCACATGGATAAAAGCCTAACTAGCTGAACTGGAGATGAGAAGGAGAAAACAGTTTGGTGGAGAAAACCTGGTTGGACCTGTTTGGGGGGTGTGTTTGAACATCTGGGCTCAAGTGACCAGTAATTTTATTTTTTCAAAGGTTAATAGTCATGAAATTAATCATAATTTACATATCTATGAATAGTTACTGAAAGGGGCTAATTACTCTTTTGTAATCTTAAAATACCTAGAAAATGGAAAAATTTCTAGGAAAGTTAATCCATTTCTTTTATGATGAAAAATGTTTGGGTTCCTATCAAGAATGTGAGGGGTCTGAGTTTTTTTTCTACTTTCATGCCAGCTGTTTAGCCTGCAACAGTTTTATGGCAGATTCTGGCAGGAGGCATGATATTCCTGGATCAGAGACAAAGACTTTATTACTCACAGTAGAGCAAGGGTCATCAACTTTATTATCCCTCCAAGTGCTTTAGGGAAGACATAGATAGGCCCACCCAGTATACAAAGTTGGTTTGTATCATAGCAGCGGATCTTGAATTTAGGAAATCTAAATCTTTTAGAATGGATACTAAGCAAATCTGCTTGAATTTTGTTATGGAGAGAGCTTTTATCTTGATCATACTGGACAGTGAACAAACCTGCCCTCTGTTCCCATGGAACATGGAACATGGAAGACATTAACTATCTTCCCAAGCTATTTACTATAGGGCAGTTAGTATCTCTGCCTCATTCTGTACCTAAACGAGAGAGACCATAGAGATCTAGCTCTTAATATACATCCTATGCCCTAGAGTCTGTGCTAGCTTATGATAAGTGATGATGAGGACTGGCAAAGCTCTTCATGAACTTGTGTAATATTTCTGACTCAGGTGAAATAAAGGGAATATATGGAAAACAATACCATTGGGAATAAACATGCCTCAGTTTTACCAACGGCTAGTATAGCTAATACAAGAATATCTTTAACCCCAGGTTAAATTGGTATGTTCCATCTTATATCAAGTGTAAGAATGTTGCTAATCTTTGACTATATTTATGAATATATATTTCTATCTCACTGTTCGTTTAACATGTATATCATTATATATATCAAATAATTAAGTTTGATTTTGGAATGTTTTCTGCCTTTTCAAACAATTATTATTATTTTTTTTTTACAGCAGTTAAATGTAGCACATATTGTACCAACAATGCACATGGCTCAGTCAGGAAAAGACAATTTGCTTAGCTATGATTAAGAGCAAGTATTTGCAACTATGTAACGACAGTCCCTTATATTTGTCTTCCTTGCAAGACCCTATTAGTTGTAAGAGGTGTCCTGACTTTAGAGATGTTAAAATGTAAACAACAACAACAGAAGGCTCAAAAAACTCAGTTTTGAAATTGGTGAAATATGATACCTTCTTAAGCTCTGCTAGAAGTATACTGCAGAGTATTAATTCTTGAGTAATATTTTTACAGAATATTCTGCTTATTTACCTATAAAGTCTCCTTATCTCTTGCTGCCCCTCTGACCAGAGAAATACATCTGGGACTTTTGACTGCATGCATATCCCAATACATTTTCATACCTTCCCAAATTTAATAGTTTGCTTAGTAAATGCTCTTTAGTATGTAAGTTTGAAGTTTTAACTTTGTGTTTGGTGGATTGCTCTTGTGTTAGAAAACTTATTTACATGCAATGAATAAGTGATCACAGATTTTTAAAATTGAGAGTGGTCTGTTCTTCATTATTTTTTAAAATTGAAATATATTTCAAATGAATATGACTTCAAAATCATTAAACTACTCAGAGCATTTCTCAGTTATCTACTATTTATCTGAATCATGTTGTTGAATATTCAGTAATAAAGAGTTTGATTAGTTTTTTTTCTTTTCTTTCTTTCTTTCTTTTTTTTTTTTTTTTTAAGTACCTTGGTTTAGAATATACTGACTCTATGTAGAGGACAGGAATTTAATGTCGACTAAGTTTTCAGACTGTTTCTAGCTCACCAAGTCATAATTACTATTTTGACAGTTATGTCTCATAGACATTTATTTTAATTGCATATGTTAGCAATTCATTTTGGCATGACAGTCTCTACCATTGTTGTGTTGCTGAATTATGCTTACAGAAACTATGTCAGAAATTCAACATGTGGAGAACAGTAATTAACCTGAATCATCAATTAGCTTTTGTGAATACAGATGTCCTATGAATACACTCTGGTTGTTTTTTGGTTTTTGTTTTTGTTTTTTTCTTTTTTAATTAAGTAAAATCTCACTAATCCTTACTGTCTTTGCTTACCCCCTATTTCTAACCCAACACTAAGTCTTCTTGATTTCCTTCCTAAATATGTTTTGGACCTGTCCTGTCTTATCTGCACCATCATTACCCTTGTATATCTTGACATTAGCTGTCACCTAGGTTCTGCTGATAGCCTGCTGTCTTCCCCACACCCACTCTTAACCTTTGCAATTCATTTCCCACTTTGTAAATAGGAGACTGTTTATCAATTCAAGTCTTACCTTATCACACCTGCTTGCTTAGAACGATTCAGGGGCTACTCCCTAGGAAAAGACTAACATCCTTGAGAGAGGCCAGGGCTGTGCACATTTGATCCCACTACCCTGAGTCTCACCTTATGCCCTTGACTATGCCCACAGGCCACACTGATCTTAATAGTAGACCCTTTGCTGCCTCCTCTGTAAGGCATGTGTTTCTTCTTCTAGACTGTTCTTTCAGTTTCCCTTAGCTTGGCCAGTTCCCTCAGTTTGCATATCAAGCCACTGCAAACATTGCCTTTTCTGACCACCCAAACCAGATTAGGTCTTCTCTACATGTTCCCAAAGAAACTTGAACTTGTCCTGTATTATTCTCATCACAAAGTGTGAACGTATATCTGTGTGCTTATTTTCATAGGTATCTTTGCTGGAGAATAGTGAACTTTGTAGGGAATCTGTATTTACCAGAGTGTTCTCAGCCATTGACCCAGCAATTGGCAGATAATAAGTGTGCAGCAGTTACTTGTAGGAAGAGAATAAGAATAATTCTACTACAACGGAATGAGTGATTGTTAAATCTAGGCTAAAGTGAAGTTGACTTTTTAAAAGAAAAGTTGGGCATGAAAAAATAGCATGATCAATACATTGGTCCTTTTAAATGGCCTTTGAGGAATTTAACAATATGTAGTTTGGAAATGCTCTTAATTAAAAAATGTATCTTATCATTTGTGAGTCAGACACCTTATATATTTAGTTGGGTACTGCTACTTCCTGGCTGTGTGAAGTTGAGCAATTAATTACCTTCCTGAATTTGCTTCCTGCTCTACATATTTCTCTGCTTTGTTGTAAAGAGAAAGCCGTGAGGGGTGGGGGTGTGTGAATGATAAAGCAACGTTTATTAGGTTTAACTATTTAAGTATGCCAGGCAGTTTCCCTGACAGCCATTGATTTGATTTTTACTACATCTTTTAAAATAATTTCTAAAATGCCTTTAAAATGTTCTATACTTCATATTTCCACTAATTAAAATTGGCTATCTTTAAAGTAGTTTAAATTCTAATGTATGTTAGTATATCATATGTATTTGTTTCATTAACCAATATTTGTATTGAGAACAATGCATTCGATGCATGTTCTTAAGTCTTAGAAGTTTCAGTTCCTCTGAAAAAGAGCTCATAACGAATCCAAGGCTTTTCTCTGCTGTCATATAAAATCCTTATTAAAATTTTCAGCTCTTCCAACTAATAGGTAGTCATGTAGATTACAGAGGACATTTTTAAAATTAGTACAGTGACTCTTTTAATCATATATATATACACACACATATGTATAAATATACATATTTGTATATAAATAATACATAATGTCAATAAATATACATATACATACATGTACATATATGTATGTATGTATATTAATACATGTGTATGTATTAATACATATATAAATACATATATAAATACATATTTAGCCTAAATGTTGATTAGGCTTTTATCTATAGTACCAGTTTTGCAATTTGGATGCATATATACCATATTATACACATATTTTTATAAATGCACTTTTAAGTACAAGGGATATGTATACACTTTTTTAAAAAAAACCTTAAACCCTTTGAAAACCACCTCCTGATCCTGCCCATGCCATGCCTTATCATTATCTTATATACAAATCTGGAGAAGTATTTGGAGTGCTTATTTGATTAATTAAGATTTAGTGTTTTGCAATAATAGTTTACAACAATAAGCAGTGCCTTACATCTGTAAGGCAGTAAAATAGTGTTTATATCTATCCCTCACCCAAGGGTGTATTTTCTTAAGAGAACATCAAGCACTTGACAGACAATTTTCACTGAATTCATTCTACATTTTGGGTTAAAGTTTATAGCTTACGTTACATAATCATAAAATAGACACTAAGAAAGATTAACCAATATTTATAACCTCCTGGATGGTCTGGAATCATTATAGCTCAACAGCTCCCGTCCCCAAAATATAGGGAAGTAGACACTTTTCTGGCTTAATAAACCATATTTACCTCTAATTATGAAAATTAAAGTGATTAAAGCCTTTTTATTACTGAAATAGATGATCTTTTTCCCATGTCAAAGATATTATTGAAAGAAATATAGGCCTAATAATTGGAATTCAGATACACATGTGTATTTTGTAGTATGTAACAATAGATGTTTTTTGAGGTTAGTATGCATGTAATAATGTCATTTATGACATACTTTAGTAACTAATCATGACTTTAAATCCTGAGTCCACTTCAGTTTGCTTCAAGTTACAAGAAACTTTCCAGAATAAATTTTATGTTTGATATATATTTGCTCTACTCCAAATGGGATGTATTTTTGTTTTGGTTAAGATTTTGAATGCAAATTTGTCTCTTTTAGTGAATACTGGGTTGACTTTTGCACATTCTCTCATGAATACCTGTTAAAGAATACATTAACTACTGTGTTTAAGCTTAAGACTACGTATAGAAGGGTAACCCCTTCTACAAGGGGTTTTTACTTCTTTGTATTATCCTTAAATTAAAATGTGTAGCTTTCCTAGACGTCCCAAGGTTTGTGAAACTACTGAATCTGACATCACAAATCCTGCTAGTACAGGCCTGCCTGTACATAGTGCCATTCCCAGTCTTAATGGTTAACTTCATGAAGATATTCATGAAAATATTGTTGCAGAAGTTAGGGGATGGGGGGAACCTCCTGTGTTCACCCAGGTAAAATTGCTCCCTAACTCATCCAACATCACTTCATAACAAGCCCATGGTGGTCAAAAAATTCCTACATTATAGGAATTGGTTAAAACCAATGAAACATGATGAAACATGAAAACTAATAGTGCCTAACATCAGCCATTTAATTGAGGGAATAAAAAGCAGACAACCATGTTTTTATTGACTGTACTGGAAATAATTTAGGGAATGCTTTGTCCTTTTATAAATGGTTGGAGTTACTGAAAGAGAAGAGAAAGTACCTTTATTTATCTCCTATGATTGAAATGTATATGATACAGATAACTCTTCATGGAATATAATTAATATCATAATTCTTTCCATCTCCAAAATTATTTTTTAAATATTTTATTTATTTATTTGACAAAGAGGGAGACAGTAAGAGAGGGAATATAAGCAGGGGGAGAGGAAGAGGGAGAAGCAGGCTCCTTACAGGCTCGATCCCAGGACCCTGGGATCATGACCTGAGCCAAAGGCAGACACGTAACAACTGAGCTACCCAGGTGCCCCTCCAAAATGATTTTGTAAGAGAAATAGCATTATTCAACACTGAATGTTTACTGTGTGTGTACATCCATTCTGAATGGTTTTTAATGAATTTATGAATGAATGAAATTATTTCATTCCATCTTTACAGTATCTCTCTGTATTAGTCTGCTGTGGCTGCCATAACAAAATACCACAGTATTGAAGCCATTAAGTGGCTTCAATAACAGAGATTTATTTTTCCACACTCCTGGAGGTTGGAAGTCTGATATCTGCGTGCCAGCATGATTGGTTTCTGGTGAGGGCTCTCTTTGTGATTTACAGACAGCTGCCTTCTGTCTGTGTCTTCATATGACCTCTTTTTTGTGTGCATAGGGAGAGAAAGAGAGAGAGAGCTCTGTGATGTCTCTTATAGAGAGAGACACTAAATCTTACTAGACCCACACCTTTACCTTCTTTACCCTTAATTACTTCTGTAGAGGCCCCATCTCCAAATATAGCCATACTCGGGGGTTAGGGCTTCAACATAATGAAATTTGGGGGACAAACACATTTGTTCCATTTGTTGCCCACTGAAGTAGTTTCTCTTACAGTCATCTCCAGTTTTCAGAAGAAGACAGTTGAGATACAGAGTTTGGTGATTTGCCAGGTGCCACCTGGTAGCAAGTTTTAGAGCTAGGATTCAAACCGAGTCTGTCTCACTCAAATCTCATGCCCTTCATCATAACCTCATTCTCTGCTTTATCCTGAGGAAACACAGAAAAGGTAAAAAGAGTAGAGACATTAGTGATAGGAGTAATGGATGAGGAAAAGGGACTTAGAATAGTGAGATGTCTTACTCATAGTTACAGGACCTGTGAAATGGCTTTAATCTAGAATCAACTTGGTCATACTTTCTGAATTTCCTGTGTGATCTCTGTCTGTCTCTGTCAGTTACTTTTAAATCAGTCTTTCTCAGAGGAGAGACTGCTGTAGATTCTCAAGCCCACCTCACAATTACTGAATCAGAATCTCTGGGTGAGTGGCAGTCTGAGACTGCATTTTGATAGTTGCTCAAATGCTTCATATGTGTTCTAAGGTTTGAGAATTGCCATGTCTCAAAGGGACATCCAGTTCAGGTTAGGAGACATGTTTGAAGGCGACCCATGTTTGGGTGGTGCATTGGTTATTAATGTTTAAGCTCTGGCTCAGGGAGAAAAGGTGGACATGCACTGAGCTCTTTAAAGACAGTTCTCCAAGGAAAATGTGTTCTACTTTTAGGAAATCAATTCCTACTGCCAGCATTTTCTCCTTGTGTCTTTTTCATAGTTTCCTTGGGTATTTTTCCAGCCTCATGACTTGGCTCCACATTCTGATTGCCATCGTGATACATCTTTTGTCCACCCACTCCCATCTTCCCTGCAAAGTGCATTCACTTTATCATGTAACACCTTTCCTTTCTTATAAGAAAAGTGTCATATGCAGAATATCCCATACCGATAACTTGCATATCGTAAAAGGATATCGGATATCATGTACTGATTCACTCAGGGCAGACTCCCTTGTCCTCTTCTTTCTCACTTTGCCACTTTTTATGGTTAAGAGAGTGGTAAGTCATTGACCTGGCTCGATTTCAGGAGCACTGACAGGCTCACCTGACCCAACATTATTTGAAAGTCTAATTTCCATAGTATGTTATCCATGGACTACTTACACTGCATGGAGCAATTTTTCCAGGGTAGATTTCAATCTAAGCTCCACGGTCAGTTTTGATTGTAAAACACTTCAGACTGACCTCATCTTAGCGGTGAACTGTGCATGTCTGGCATAGTAAATGGTCTAAAAGCAAAAGACTTAATTCAGCGTAGTCGAATCCACCAATCTCCAAGGTTATTTGATCACAGAACCCACATCTTCTGTATAACTGTGTTGATCTGAGGAGCTGATCGTTCGTGGACACACTTGGAAGACTGCTGCGCTTCACTAGTATGCCTTGAAGTATTGGTTGAGGCTTAATTTCCCAAACATCTTTTTTTTTTTTTAAAGATTTTATTTATTTATATGAGAGAGAGAGATCACAAGTAGGCAGAGAGGCAGGTAGAGAGAAGGGGAAGCAGGCTCCCTGCTGAGCAGAGAGCCCGATGCGGGGGGCTTGATCCCAGAACCCTGAGATCATGACCTGAGCCGAAGGCAGAGGCTTTAACCCACTGAGCCACCCGGGCTCCCCTCCCAAACATCTTTAATAAATATGAGCAGCTTGCTTGGAGCGGGAGAGGGGTGGGGTCTCAGGGTTCTCTGAATACCTGTGGAAAATCGTATCACAAAGAGTTTAAAAGATAATTGAGCAGAGAGTACAGAATAAGAAGCTTGTCTTGACAGACTGACATATCAAATATGTATGTTTTGAGATGAGAAAGGTAGCGTGAAGGAACTAGAACGGAATGTGGCATGTAACTAGGGTGATTGTGATGTTCTTGAGTTAACTCTGATACACTTGGGAGGGAACAAATGAATAGAGAAGATGAAAGGAAAGATGGATATGAAGATGGGGTATTTGAAAGCAGATATTATATCCTTCACATTTTTTTTTTTAGCTGTTAACCCTATCAGGAAGGTAAAAAATTGAAATCGAGAGGTAAGGGTGTGTGTGTGTCTGTCTATCAAACATTAAATTACTAAAACTCATCATCTCAGGGCTCTAAACTTTTATCAGTGTCATAGTCCTCTCTAAAACTTTTCAAAATTGTAAAGTTCCTGAGCAGGAGACCTAATAGCCTGCCATATGTGAAGACAAGAACGCAGCCATAGATTAGAACGCGTGGAACTTTTACTTTTATTTTTACTTTCAAGTCTGTCATTTTTATTAATGTTCTTAGAACCTCTTTCTCTGAAGACGGACTTTGAAACTTTCTGTAATTTTTTTAAGAGACAGACTCTCTAATAAGTTGAACAGAAGCAGGTGAGCTTAGATTTCGTCCCTTTTTCATTTTCCCATTTGAATTTATATAATAGCAAAATTCATGTGTGCCCGAGGTTGACGATCCTGCTTGCATTCCCTCTTGGCAAATACAGTTTTTTGAAGCAGATATACAAGCGTATATCCTAAGAAAACTTCCTGAATTTTAGCTCAAAAGCACAAATCATCCATAGAATATGTATTTCAGGCAAAAACTCTAAAAAGTGTTGTACTCTGTCTAAAAGTTCGTAGTAGAAGTGAGCAATGGAAGTTTCTTACTATTTGCATTTGTCATAGCAATGTATAACCACATATGAAAGGCCATTCCAAACCTAATTTTCAATTTGGCTCATCTTGCTTCAATGAGAATCTCCTTGTGGGTCTGTTTCCTTTTCCACATCCCTTCACATGTCTCCACACTGTCACTCTGTTCATCAAAGTCTGCCCTCAGGAAAGGAGCTGATGGTTGAGTTCATAATAAGTATTAATAACTAATATGGTGGGACATATTACAGGAGGAGCTCATTATATTTTATTAATGTTAATCCTTGATTCTTAGTGAATTAAGTTCTCATTGTGAAATATCGTCTACCAGCAATGTTTAGGGAAGGTAAGGCTTCAGTGATTTGCCGGAGCCAGCTGTTACCGGCTTGCAAGAACCGATTCTTAAATTTTTCGGAATTGTTGCGAGCTGGTTTGTTAAACACAGCCATTATTGAAAATTAAATTATAAAATCTTACAATTAAGTAAATCATATTAAAAACAAAGTTCATTTTCCAAGCTTATCATGTCCTGGTTAGACTCTCGCGTTTCAATAGCATCTGTGCTCTTGAGGATATTTTTATCTACCGTATTGGTGGGATTGCGTAACTACACATCTTGTCACAACTCTGCCCAACTGGCATTATATTGGCATTTTGGAAATGGCCATGATAGGTGTATTTACTCTGTGGAAAATAGCAAATATTCCAAATCAGAGTTTAGTTTTCTGTTTTGTTGATTTTCTAGACCTAAGAAAATGTTAACAATGTTGATTAAACATGAAAGTGTGTTATAGCTATAGGGTTAACATTGTTTTAATAGCATAGGGACTGAGGACATATTCCCTTAATATTTGTCAATGATTATCCAATTCAGCAACAAAGTCACTCATGTCATTCTGACACAAGTATCCTTCATTTCACTTTCTCAGTATTCTTTGGAGTAAGAGAAAATAACCAACATTCATGATAGAAGTGCCCTGTTGTTCCACTGCAACCACGGGTTAGCTACTCTGGTGGTTAATTTCATGTATCAAATATTTTAGGCCATGGTACCCAGATATCTGGTCAAACATTCTAGAAGTTTCTGTAAAGTCACTTTTTCTAGCTGAGATTAACATTTTTTTAAAAGATTTTATTTATTTGACAGAGATTACAAGTAGGCAGAGACAGGCAGAGAGAGAGAGAGAGAGAGAGGAGGAAGCAGGCTCCCTGCTGAGAGGAGAGCCCCCCGAGGAGATCCATCCCAGGACCCTGGGATCACGACCTGAGCCCCGAAGGCAGAGGCTTTAACCCACTGAGCCACCCAGGCGCCCCTGAGATTAACATTTAAATCAGTAGATTTTGAGTAAAGCAGACTACCCTCCGTAATGTGGGTGGACCATATCCAGTCAATGAAGGTCTTAATGGAAAAAACTGACCTTTCCCAAAGAAGAGGAAATTCTGCCAGTAGACTGTAACATCACTTCTTCCTGGGGTATCCCTACCAGACTATTTTGGGTTTGTCAGCCTGCAAAATTGTTTGAGCCAATTCCTTAAAATGAATCTCTCATATATATAGATCATATATATACATACATATGTGTGTGTGTATATTTTTTGTGTTTCTGTCTATCTATATATATGTAGACAGATACACATACACACACGTATCCTGTTGGTTCCATTTCTCTGGAGAACCCTGAGGAATATAGCTACTGAGTCAAAAGTTTTGCGAAGGAAACAACCGTGTACAAGTTAATTGGCTATATGGAATTTGGAATAAATAGTATTGTATATTTGAAAGTTATCTGTGAATTGTGTGCTACCCTTTCTATATATAACTAACATTTATTGAAAACTTATATATGTATATAAGTGCACACACTTTCTTTCTCAGACATTCAGGTGTTACATATTGAGCAGCAGACCATTGAGAGGAGTGTGCATGAGTCCCTTTAATCAGATAGTCTCTGTGTATGTGTGATCTGCTGAAAGTTTAGAGCTGCTAATTTTCATGTTTTCCCAGTTGTTTATCAAACATTTAATATAGGGACAGAAAAAAATCCTTATCTATCCTGTTTGTGTTATTTGAAAGACAGGAAGTTTTTGCTTTCTAAATGTGGAACAACTAATATTAATTGCATTGTGTCTTTTTTATGCAAAACTCCAGAAGTAATTAACTGTGGTTTAATAAATACAATATTTTCACAAAAATGCTATTCAGATACTTCTACCACAAAGACAAAGTTCATGTGTGAATATCTGCAGGTGGTTCAGTTTTCAAAGCCTCTGAAAACACTCGAACACTGAAACCTCCATGGTATTTTATCTCCTGAAGAGAGAGAGCTTGAGTGGATTCCACAGTTGTTTGAAGTTGGTAGTTTCATAATGCCCCAGCATTTCAAATTCAAGATTTAATAATCTCTCACCTGCTAAATCATCAAATGCCCTTTCATAACTGGATGCTGTAGTATCGTTCATTTCAATGGCAGCCATGGGATAATATCGTCTTAAGCCATTGATAGTGATAAAGAACTTGCAGAGCCTCAAGGGGAAGAAAAAGCCAGAAAGAAGGATTCTGCATGGACTTAATATGTTTTTGCTTCTTCAAAAAAGGCAGGAGAATATTAACTTTAATTGATACAGTTATTCATTTTTTTCAGCTTACAGCATTACATTACATAATGTGGAAAATAAAATGAAAAGAGTAGATATGCAAAATAGTAGTCCCTTGTCTGAAGAACACTTTCTTAATGTTCAGTTATTGATTTTCTTTGCTTGACTTGACTTTGCAATGAATACGATGGAAAGACAAAATCAATATGAAATGAAATTTACATAAAGGCTGTTTTCTGTGTGGTACAGATTTTATACATTTCCAGAGTACATAGGTTTGGCTTTGTAAAGCAGTTTAAAAAGAAGTACATGGAGTCAGTGGCAATAACCATGTGGCAGAATAAGTATGTTATTTCTAGAATGGTGGTAATAGAATCCTGCTCTAGAATTGTTACTTTATAACTCTGACAGATTTTAAATTGGACTAATTTGGGGTGGATACTTCTTTAACTATGCAAGGATCTTAAACCCATCCCTCTAGCCAGTGCCACTTGGTAGTTGTGTATAGGACGATGAGAAAAATGTTCCATTGCTATTATTTCATTTTGATATACCAAAGCCTACAATGCAGGAGAGGATAAGGAGGTACCAAAATCAAGTATCAGGTCTGAAACTAAGGTTTCTTAATCCTCAGTCTTACCCCAACCACCCAGGCAACAGCATCGTTGTTTTCTCCACTCTACGTGCCAACTAAGAATAAGGAAAACAATTCAGATTCCTTCAAAATTCATGTAAGACCCACGTTCATGTTTTGACTATACCTATTAATTATGAGAGGTTCAGATAGGACCATATTTTTTCACTTCATTAACCCCCCTCTATGAAAAGAACTATAAGGCACAAAAACAGGAAATTAGCCATATCTGTGGCATTACTCAAGTCATCATCTTTAGAAGTCGTAAATAAAATAGAAATTTAAACACACACACACGTATGTATATTGTACATGTGTATATTGAATGTATACTGTATGTATATTGTATGTATATTGTATACACATGTGGGTGGTGTTTGTGGCTCTTTTCCATTCCAGCTCACCAGGACTTGGAGTGTGACTGTGTGACGGAGGGGTAGGAAAATATGTATGAGCCGCTGGAGGTTTGTCCTATTGTAATGCTGCTTGCTCACACTTGGGGATGGAAGTAAGAATGAATTATCAGGGCAGAAGGAAAACACTAAAAATTATCAACTTAAATGAGAAGTGAGATCCAACTAACAGAAATTCAAAATGGAAAGGAAATCACAGTATCATTGGAATTTTGAAAAATCAGATGGTCTGAATGCCTGCCTGCAAAGCACTCCCTTCCGTGATGGCCAGCAGAAATGGATGAAGCTTTGGGGGGTCACACTGTACTTTTAGAGACAGCCCATCTATGTTGTACAGCTTTAGTTTTCAATTTGTTTCATACATAAAAACAAAACTCTGTCTTCCCATAACTTGTGCTTAATTCTGTGATTCTAGAGTAATTCTCTGGCTCTGGATATAATCAGCAGATGATTTGTACATTAATTGATTCATCCCCTCAGTCATAGAGTCAGTATTTAATGAATATCTATAATGTGTTAGGAATTATGCCAGGTGCCAAATATATCTAGCTCTTTTCCTTCAAATATTTGAAGTTCTATAGCCCTGAACATCCTTCTTTTATTTCTCAGATAACATAATTCCATGCCTTCTGCTGTTCTGGTTTTTCTCTTCTCTTTGCATCCAGTTTATCAGATGAAAAGGTAAAGATGACCACTGGGCATATCTAGTAAGAGGAAAGTTCCTATTTCTTTAGCTCCAGTATGCCTTCTCACTGCAGGAGGCTGTATATAGGACACCCAAATTCTGGTACTAGCATTTTATGGCCATTATTGCATGGTTTGTTTTTAAAATTGCCTAATAGTGACTGATTTTAGTAGTTAATAAATTATTACTCAAAATTTTTTTCATGGTGCATGACTGTTATGTAGTGACCATTAATTTGTCTTAGGGTTTCTGACTTTTCATTACAGAGACACCTGTTTAAATGTTTCCTTTAAAAAAAAATTGGGATGAACTCGTTCTGCAATTTTATTTTCTTTCATTTCTCAAGAGATTTGAAAAACTTAAATAATCTTAGCTGATAGACAACTCATTTATATAATTAAATAAGTTTCTAAACTCCTTAGCAATTGAGTATTATTTTACTTTAAATTCATGCTAAGAAAAAACATCTATGGAAATGAGAAATGGAGAGCTTATAGTCAGGCTATGGAAATAAGTACTTGGATTAAGTCTCATCTGTACATGTTGTAAATTGTTGGGGAATGAACTGTTTTACTTATGACAATTCTGTTGGTCTTTAATAACTTCTTGGTGTTTATTGATTTTGTAGAATTCTGTGCAGACCTGAAACCTCCATAGGTATTAAACTCTCAGAGTAATACTGTAAACTCTTAATATATTCAGTCTTTGTTGGGTGCCCAGTTTTAGTATTTCCTTATAGCTTTTGGTCTGTTAGGGGGCAGAGAAAGAGAAACTGAATAGAATAGAATAATGTGCTTTAGTCACAATAGTATCTGAATATTTATAGGGTCGATGGGGCGCACTGTCCTTCATGTGCATGGATTATAATGCATCAAAGTCAATCTATGTTGTTTGGTCAGTAATACTTTTCAATTATTCCTTGTTCTGAGAATATGCTTTGAATGGAAGCAGTAAGCAGGAGGTAACTAGAAAACTAATTTTTACTGAGTTGGCCTCTTCTTACTTTACTGAAATGCAAAGCATAGTTTAATTTTTTAGCTTTAATATTGGAGAAATTCACTGTGCTACACTTAGAACTCAGGTCACTCACCGTAAATTTCAGATCGCATATTATGCAAATATTTTTTTGTATTACATTGTGTTTACTCTTAGAACATGTTTAGTCTCTTTCTGTAGGTAGTGTCTAGCCAAAGAGGAAGTGTAATATTATGGCTACATACATGGGCTCTGGAGTCAGATTACTTGAGGGTCTTCCCTCCCAGGTGATTCTGTCAAGTTTAATGCCTTTGTGTTTCATTTTTCTCCTCTGTTAATGGGGTATATAAAAGTAACTATTTCATAGATTTGAATTTTTTTTTAAGATTTTTATTTACTTGTCAGAGAGAAAGTACAGGCAAGGGGAGAAGGGGGCAGGTGGAGAAGCAGGCTCCTTGCTGCAGGACTTGATTCCAGGATCCTGGGATCATGACCTCAGCTGAAGGTAGATGCTTTACCAACTGAGCCACCCAGGTGTCCCATGGATTTGAATTCTTAATTGGAAGGATTAAACAAAATGATACATGTAAATAGCCATGTTAATATTAGTTACCATTATTACTTTGAGTACACAGCTTATTGAATTCACCCATTTAATTTTGATTATAGGAAAAATAAAACAAAGTAAATTATTCTGACAAGTAAATCCTGTGAATGTCTTGGTTTGTATTACACCTGACCTCTGTAACTTTTTACTGTAAGCTTTATGTGCTCATTTTTTCTAAATGATTCTGAGCATGCTATTTTGTTGCTTTCTAGGAAATGAATTTTGGTTTTGGTAGTCAACAAATTACTGTCTCTAAAGAAAGCCTTTAGTGTATTTAACAGATATAATCAGATCTTTAATATCCATTTATGGCAGGCAGATACATCTGTACAAAACCTGACCTTAATCTGAGGGAAAGAATTTGCGAAAGCAGGTAACACATTGACTTTCAATATCAAGAATGTTTTAAAATGTGAACTGCGTTTTAATAGTTTCAAATATAAATGCTTAAAAATAAATAAGTACTTAAAATTAATTGTAGTTTTTACATTTAAAAAGTTTCTTGTCTAGCATCTTTGTGTTTGTTTACAAATGAATTGGTGACATGCATTTGGCAATTATTTAGGTCATTGGATAAGTGAGGACATCCTGCGAGGACAGTGTAGAGGTACGCTAGCTATGGGATTAGACAAATTCATCTTGTAAAATCCCATGACAGTGACATTGCCACTAAGTCTGTTCTCTGCCCTGACCTCACTTTCGTAATTTGGTGGTATAAACAGTCACTTAATATTTATTCCTGCATATATGTTTGTAGAGTATCAGAAGGAATGCTGAATTTACCATTTGTGTGCCTTTGAGTAGGTCACTTAGCCATTTGGAGCCTGTTTTCCTCATCTATAAAAAAAGAAATAATTTCTCCATTATCCCATCCCATAGAGTTTATAGTACGAGCTTTATCATTTATCATTTATAATGATGTTATTTATGGAATTTATAATCTTTATAATCTTCTGCAGAATGTAAGATTATTTATTTATTTATTTTTCTTTGATGGAGATTCATTGTTACAGTGGAAAAAGAATAGGGGTGGGATTAAGGAGACTTGGGTCATTTAGTTAGATTTTGTATCTCCATTTCTTTCTTTGTTGAATGGATGGGTTGGTTTTGATGATGCCTAAAGATCCCATGTACCTCTAAATTTTAACTATAATTTCAATGGTATCTTTTTAGTTTTCTTCAGGAATTTTTTCTTGTGTAAAACCAGAAAAAGAAGGGGATGCTTTTGCTCTATCAAAATACTTTAAAATAGAATAAAACTAGGAGGTATTGCATTATACTTGAAGAGATACATATATGTATATATATGTATATATATATACAAAACTAAAATATGTGTTTTATACATATATGTAAATAACCCTTGTAATTAGGTTTGATTGATAAGTGAAATATTATATTATTTTAAAATTATAAAAAGTTTAAAGCTAAAAGAAAACCTGTTTATGAATCAGAATATGAAATTTCAACTACTTTTCATTCAGAATGAAATTTACTTTGATTTTTTAATTACTTGTGGAAGTGACCATAATTTCTATTATAGATGATACAATGGATGAGTTTATTTAAAGCACTAATTTAAAGCACTAATTTTCCTCATAAGTATCATGTATATTTGTTAGCTGAGTGAATTATTTGACTTGCAGAAGAAAGAAAAGAAGTCATTTGGCTCATGTTTTTCTACCCAATGCAAAGTTTTAATATAAAACATTGCATTATAATAATTTGTATTCTAGAAAAGGACCTCAGGATCAGGCTCCAAATAAAAAGGCACTGGTTCCAGAAACACTTGTGATAGTTTAGAAATTTCCAGAAGCTATCCAACAAAGTGGACTTGACTAGGATTACTTTCAATTTGCACTTGTCTCTCGGGTATCTGTTCAAACCTGCTTCTGAATATCTTCTGGCTGATTTGTAAAGGGGGGGTTGGTTTTGTTACCTAGCAGTGTGAAATGTTCTTGTAGAAGCCATGTCACTCCCCTGTTTTGTTATATATTACACTGCAAGTGGTCTTCTGTAAATTAAAAAAAAAATCATAGAGATAAAATGCAGCTTAGTGTCTCTTGCTTTGATTAGGTTTGCATATGAAGTAGTTTTGAAGTCATTACTCTGACTGCATTATTGAAGGTGCAGGGGACATTTGGGGTGCACTTCTTTCTGCCGATAGCATTTCTTTGTTATCTTCAAAACCATCCAACCAAAAAAATATACAAACAAATAAATAAATAAAAATAAAATAAATAAAAAACCATCCAACCAGTCACTTAGTTTTCTTCACTGATCTTCTTTTCTGTTTTCTGTCAAGCCTTGACATTTCTAACACTATTTATCTTTCATTCTCTTTACTTCTTGCTCTGTTCTGCTATCCACAGCTGTATGAAATGCTGGCTCCTTTATGGATATTCAGGAAAATATTTACAAACCGTCTTTGGGACATTTCTACTTAAATTGCCCACGGTTACCATTAAGCAGCGTGTTTTTTAAATCTATCTCCTTCATGTCCCCAAATTCTTGCTACAGTATTTACTACTAGGGCCTCCTGAGCTAAAATCCGGAGAGAGCTTCACCACTCCCTTTTCCTCTTCCCTCCCCGCAGTACTTTTTTCAAGTTTTCTTTAGCTATGTTACCCAAATTTTGCTCCTGGTCTTTACTTTCAAGGCCATCATTTTGCTCCAGACTATATAAATGCTTTCCTTATCTGAAGTAGTGGCCTCCCAAAAGCTCTCCTTATCACTACTTCATCTCCAGTCAACCTTCAAACTTGAAATCAGATCAGTTATAACCTTGTTACTTAAAAAGTTTGTTATGTCACTTAGTCTTTAAGATCCTTTATGATCTGACCCAATCTATTTTTCATTTTTTTTTTTTTTTCTCCTCTCTTGGGCCTCTTACTTACCCTAATGTGGAAGAAGATGCTAGTGGTCTACCCAAACCTATAATATTCTACCTGGGCACAAGGCAAGACTCTCAACATTCTTTGCAGTCAAGATGTGGTAATGTGCTTAAGTTCCTGGGAATGCAATGAGAGCAAAAGTGATAGCTAATACTCTGGGTTTATACTTTAGGACATTAGGTTACATTCTCTTTCCCCCCTTTTCCTTCCTATTGTCTGGAATCTGAGGCAACCATTTGACTGTGGATAAGATGACACTGAAAGGAACCTAATTGCCTCGATAATTTCTTGGGACTGAGCTACCTCCCCCAACCTTGACTCTGTATTGTGGCATGACTATATGGAAGTGAGGGAAACATTTTTTTTTTTAAGTCCTGACTTTGTTTGTAGTCTGAGGCCTCTAAACAGTATTCTGTATTTTTCATATAAATGTTATTTTATTTTTGGGAATTCTGTATCACTGCAGAATGGGAACATTTAAAGAAGCCTTGTGTTAGTCAATGACCGTGTCTCCAAGAACAGCCAAGATTTTTCTTGAAGACATGCTTATCTTATTTGCTTATCTTTTTTGTGTTTTCCATGATGGGAGAGTTGAAATTATGACCTGGCCCCTTGATCACTGACCTCTGGCAGATACTGCCACCTCTGACAACTGTGTGTCAGGCTGTCATCTACATTGTTTTAACAGACCAACAGAGAACCTGGTTTAGGCAAGGTGGATGCTTGTTTCTCAAGTAAAACTCTGGAGCAAATGCAGGAGGATAGAGCGACTCTGTTCCTACAAGATGCTTCTTCAGCCTCGTGATCTTGCTACTCCTGAGTGTTATGCTCTTGTTCCCATGACAAAACATGTCATCATCAGTACATTCCCTTTTTAGTTAATGAGAGGGGAGGAGGAAGTAAAGGGTTCCAACTCTTCCTACTAAGGCCACAACCTGTAACTTGCAGAACACCGTCTGTCCAAATCCCATTGTTCAGAACTTAATACATGGCTGTACCTTCCTGCAAGGCAAGCTGGGAAATACTGTATTTGTGAGGCCATGAGCCCAGTGAAAACTTGCTTAATTCCATGATTAAAAGGAAAGAGGGACGGTGAGTATTGGGGGAAAAGGAGTGATTATCTAACACACTGAATGGCTGTATTAAATCTGTAAAATTACCTGCTAGATCTCTCCAAAAATGAAAATAATTTTTTTTCTTCTAAGTAGTTTCCTCCTCTGGTCTACTTGATCTTGGCAAGCAACACAATCATCTACCTAGTGAAAAAAGAAAGAAAAAACCCAGAATACCCCCTGGTCCTTATATTCCCATCTAATCCATAGAACCTTTTGTTGATTCTGTTTCATTAAGATTGTTCACTCTTTTTCCTTTCCTCTCCTCTGCAAATTTTGCAGTATAATCCATATGCTTATCTTTCTTTTCAGCTATTATGGTGCATTTTTATTTATTTATTTTTTTTTTAAAGATTTTATTTATTTATTTGACAGAGAGAGATCACAAGCAGGCAGAGAGGCAGGCAGAGAGACAGGAGGAAGCAGGCTCCCCGCTGAGCAGAGAGCCTGATGCGGGACTCGATCCCAGGACTCCGAGATCATGACCTGAGCCGAAGGCAGCGGCTTAACCCACTGAGCCACCCAGGCGCCCCTATGGTGCATCTTTAAATGATGGTGGACTTTTACTATTGTGTCTCTTTAATCCATCCTCCAAAAACCATAATGATCTCTCTGAGATTCAGATATGATCATTTTACTCCTCTGTTAAAGGCCCTTTGATGATTACTCATTGTCTATGAAATAAAGCCCCAGATCCTTAGCAGACCACTTAGGCACTCCATAGTCTTATCCTTACTTTGGAATATGTTCATCCTTACCACTTATAATCTACATTTTGCATTGCTGTCCCAGTTTTCTAACTGATAGAGTCTTTGGTTATTGGGATGCTGATAAAGTCTTTGGTGAGTTAGCTTGCAGATTTTCCTCTCCCTAGAAAGTTCTTTCCTCCTTATAGCCCTTGCAAAAAACACCATCTTTTAAGGCTATTTTTAACATAGTCATTTTTATGAAGACTTCATTGGCCTCTGTGTACATCTAGGTTTGACTATTCACTAATTAATGCCTATACTGTCTATTAAAGTCATTTGCAACCAAAATGGGTATTGATCACATGCATGTCATCAAGGCAGAAACAAGGGTAGGATTGTATAGATCCTATATTTTTATATTGCATAGATGCTAATATAAAAAATGGATATCTTTTTCATTTGTTCATTTATATGTCTGTCACCATTATTTGACTGAAAATTCCTTAAGAGAAGATTTTGTCCCTTAGTTGTATTTGCCAGCTCAGAAATCAACATGATTTCTGGAATACAGTAGAGGTATGCAATAAATGCTTCTTTAAAGCTCTAAGAATAGGGAGTTGTAGGGGAGGGATAGGGTGGCTGGGTTATGGACATTGGGGAGGGTATGTGCTGTGGTGAATGCTGTGAATTGTGTAAGACTGATAATTTACAGACTGTACTCCTAAAGCAAATAATACATTATATGTTAATAATAATAAAAAAAAACTCTAAGAATATATTTTTAAATGCTAATGGTGGGGAAGTGAATTAGTAAAACAACTTTGTTAAACAATATGGCAGTATGTATTAAAGGAGAACATAATCTGACCCAGTAATTTTATTAATAGTTGTACATCCAACATAAGAGCTTGAACATGTGTACCAAGAGACATGGACAACATTGTTTCTAATAGCCAAAGAATGGGGAATAAAGCCCAAATGTCTATCAATACTATACTGGATAAAGAAATTGCAGTATATTAATACAATAGAATTTTATATAGCAAAGGAAATGAATAAACTATACCTATTTTCTGGGTAACATTCCCAAATATAACAAATAGAAACAAATAAAAAAACCTACAATGTGTGATCCAATTTGCATAAAATTATAAAACAGAAAGCATGCTGTTAGGATCAGGGTAATATAGTCACTTTAAGAGATGAAGAGGAGAGTAGTGACCAGGAGGCAACATGAAGATGTGGTTCTGGTTTACTGACAATGTTCTATATTGGTTGTGTATTCCCTTTATGATAATTCATTGAACTGTGTGTTTTATACTTCAGCAAATAAGTTGAAAAATGAATGCCTGAATGACTAATATGCTAGAGTGACAAAGATCTCAAATGGATCAATTATAATTTATGGCTATGGCTTTTTGGATGGGTGTCATGTGATAAGTAACTCAGCCCCTCTGAGCTTCACCTTCTGTCCAAGAGGCTGAAGGAGATTGATCTACGGTCTCCACAGCTATATTCCAGCTCTGACTTCCTATACAGAAATTAGAAAGAGATGGAAAGACCCTATTTCATGTCTTTTTTTGGGACTGACATAATGCAGTAGCTCAGGTCAAATTAAAGAAAAAAAAATTCCAACTTTTTGCTATGTTCATGTGTAAATCAAAGTTTTTAGACACTTTAACAATAGGCAGCCAAAATGGTAAACCCATTATAAAATATTCACACAGCTGTTACTTTGGTTATATTGCAAATCAAATAAATTTCCCAGTTGGCACAGTGGAGGATGTGTGTGTCCTTCAGTATATATAACATTTAGAGCACACATTTGTTCAGGATTTTATAGTGAGAATCTACTGTAAATAGGATTCATCGGCCTCCATAGTTTCAGTCCATCCAGCATTTTAAAGCTAAGACCAATAGGCAACATTCCAAAGTTCAAATGAAAATGCAGTAATTTACTGTGAATCCATGTAATGGTGACAGTCAACACATATCAGTTATTGATGTTTTGGAATAATCAGTTTTTGCCAGAATTATTTGTATAGTTATTTTATTCATAACATTTTAAAGTGTGGATTTAGCCAAATTATGTTTTGGTTTGAATTATTCAGATTGCAAAGTTACTTAGTCTACTTTTTCAAACTTTTCTATATCCTCATGGTAGAATTGGGAATAAAATGTGTACTAATCTAGGTGTTTTTTTTTTTTTTTTAATTGTACATTCGGTGATCAGACCTGGCTCTGTTTTTTTTTTTTTTTTTTAAGATTTTATTTATTTACTGATGGGGCAGGGGGAGCACAAGCATAGATAGCAGCAGGGGAGGGAGAAGCAGGCTCCCCGCTGAGCCAGGAACCCAATGCAGGACTCAGTCCCAGGACCTGGGATCACCACCTGAGGGAAAGGCAGACGCTCAACTGACTGAGCCACACAGGTGCCCCTGGCTCTGCTTTTATAATCTATATATCTTAAATATATATATCTTATATTTAAAATATTATTATTAAAATATATTTATTATTAAAAATAATATCTTAAAGGAAAATACTCTTTACAATTCTTTAAACTATTGCAGTGAAAACTGACTTTTAACCATGAAATCTGTATTTTGAATTCTACAAATATCGCTCCTTGGTATCTTGTTTTGTGTTAAGTCATATATTAGATACTCAATTTAGTATAATAAATCCCTTAGAATAATGAAGAAGGAAGGAGTCTTCTCTTTATACCTGTTTGTAATACTTCTCCTTCCTCTTTCAATCAATCAGGAAATGTTCATTGAAATGCTACTCTGCAGACACAGATTAAGAATAAAGTATGTCTCACTGTCTCTGAGGAGCCTCTAGTCATGCATAGGTAAGACTTGGAATCAAAAACAGCTAGAGAACTGAGCAGAAGAGTGCATACAGTAGCAACTGGAACAAACTATAAGGATAATGGAGATTCAGGAAAGCAGTTAATTGCTGTGTACAGTTACAATCTTAGGTGATTTCAAGGGGAAAACGAACTCAAAATTAAGTAGGTGTTTTCTGCCTGGAGGGAGGGGTTGTGCTGTTCCCGGTAGTGTGAATAGAAAGTTGGCCAGAAGTCCTATTGATCTGTTCTTTGTAGAGGCTCTCACAGATGTTCTTACCCTCTCTCTCAGCAGGTGAGGTTACCTCTTATCTCACTGAGACCATCAAAGCTTTCTGACCTGAGTTTCCCCATCCGAAACAGTTCAATAGAGCATCTTTTTCTCATTTACATAGCTCTGTAGTTTCCCATGTTGTTCTTGCTCTCCTGCTGGTCTATGAGGAAGAGGTATTCTCATTTTAATTATTGGTCCCTGTTCTTCCTATTCTAACACCATCCTCACTTAACCTTCTCAGATTCTTCCATTTCTTGTTCTCCATTGAAACATTCACATGACATTTTGAGCGTAAAAAAATTTTTTGGGCTTATGTATGTGTTCATTTCATTATGACTTTTACTGGATTATGTTTGGTGTTTAGTTAACAATTTAATTATAAATATATCCCCTGCTCCTTGAGGGCAACACCATGTGTTTTCATTCTTGTTTTCCTAATAGTACTTTGCATACAGCAGATACATATTTTCAGATAAAAAAGAGACTCCCCATGTGTTCATACTTCATCATTTTTTATTATTTTACCTTTGTTTCTTTTTTTTTTTAAAGATTTTATTTATTTATTTAACACAGAGAGAGATCACAAGTAGGCAGAGAGGCAGGCAGAGAGAGAGGAGGAAGCAGGCTTCCCGCCGAACAGAAAGCCCAATGCGGGGCTTGATCCCAGGACCCCGAGATCATGACCTGAGCCGAAGGCAGAGGCTTAACCCACTGAGCCACCCAGGCGCCCCTATTTTACCTTTGCTTCTATTCATCCATCTATCTGTCCTTGATTACTCGAAAGATTGTAGGTGGTCTATATAAAAATAATAGAAAACATTGAGGTAATGGTGAAAACATAAATACATATTGAAGATGATTATTCATTTATCTTAAAAAATATTTCACCAGATTCTACCAATGCTCTTCACCTCTCTTCTGTTTAAGTTCACTCTTACCTAGCACATCTTAAAAATGAGCAGTACAATTGCAATCCCCATTTTATCAACACCCACTCCATCTTTAAATTCTCGCTAGTCTGACAGTTTCTGAAAAGGTGCTCTCCTGAAATTGCTTCCTCTGAGGTCATTTATGAATATATACTTAAAAATTCAAAACACTTCTTCTCACGTTGCACTTTCTTCACTCTAAGGCATATAACACCATCATACTCAATTCTTCTTAAATAAACCACATTCTAGCTTGGTATCACGGCACTGCTGTCCTCGCCCTCTTCAGATCTTTGGATGCTCCATTTCTGTCAAGGACTGGCTACTCTTTTTCCTCTTGTGTTCTAAGCTGTGGTATCACTTAAGGCTCAGGCACTCATGGGTGCCTTCTCCTTCTACCATCTTTCCAGTACAAGTATGTTTAATTCCAAAAAGAAACCCCATGTCCATTATGGTGGCCAGATTTTCATTCAGTTCAAGTGCATGGTGCAAAAGGACAATAACTGATAACTCTTCAATGTCTCTCTTCCACTTAAAAGTCAACATATATAAAGTGGAGAACTTTGGCTTTCTGTTTCATTTAACAGCATTGTTGTTAGCCAGTTTTAGAGGACATTATGACATTTGGAGGCAGGTTTTGATTTCTCCCTTTTCATGTCCTGCCATTTTTGTCACCATAAATCCCCTTTTCCTTCTATAACTTTTTTCTCTCTTTACATTGACCCTAATGAAGGTCTTTATGCCTCACCATTCCTTTGTAAATGTCTCCCATGAGTCTCCCTATATTTCTCTTTCTTCAATCAGGCTTCTACTGATTAAACATCATGAAGTACATCCCTTTTCAAAATTCTTAACTGTCTCTCTGTTACCTACCCCAACAATTTTTAGCCTGGATCTTCACAGTTATCTCCGCAGGGCCATCTAGATAACTTTCAGGAACCAGTGCAAAGTGAAAATGGGGAGCCCTTGTTCAAAAACAGAAAAAAAAAAGTGTCATTAAAGAACTAGGATGTGAACAATGCCCTGCTGTTTCATGGTTTCTCATCTCGTCAAGGTGTTTTCTAAATTTTTAGGTAATGTTGTACTAAGTAATTATGTAAAAATGAAAATTGAAATTATTATTCTAAGTTTTATTATTCATTTTTATATTATACTGTGGCAGTTTTATATGGAATTATAACACCATTTCATATGCAGAAACATTGTCAATTACACATTTGCATTTTGTAGTTTTTATGTGTGTAATACTTTTTTTTCAGAATATTGGAAACACTGCCCAAAACTAACTCAAATGTTTTCATGTAATTTTTTGATACATTCATATTTTAGTAGCACTCTCATTTGGCTTATAGATGAAGAAGGAAGAAATGAAAGGAAGAGAAGCTATGGGTTACCCTATCTTTCTTTTTCTGTGGCATCATTAAAAAAAAATTTTTTTTTATTGTGTTATGTTAGTCACCATACAGTACATCATTAGTTTTTGATGTAGTGTTCCATGATTTATTGTTTGCATATAACACCCAGTACTCCATGCAATCTGTGCCCTCCTTAATAGCCATCTTCAGGCTCACCCATCCCCTCACCCTCTTCCCTTCTAAAACTCTCCATTTGTTTCCCAGAGTCCATAGTCTCTCTTGGTTCATCTCCCACTCCGATTTCTCCCCCTTCATTTTTCCCTTCTCCTAATGTCCTCCATACTATTCCTTATGTTCCACAAATAAGTGAAACCATATGATAATTGACTTTCTCTGTTTGCCTTATTTCACTCAGCATAATCTCCTCTAGTCCCATCCATTTTGATGCAAAAGTTGGGTATTCGTACTTTCTAATGGCTGAGTAATATTCCATTGTGTATGTGGACCACATCTTCTTTATCTGCTTCTTTGTTGAAGGACGTCTTGGCTTTTTCCACATTTTGGCTATTATGGACATTGTTGCTATGAATGTTGGGGTGCATATGGCCCTTCTTTTCACTACATCTGTATCTTTGAGGTAAATACCCAGTAGTGCAGTTGCAGGGTCATAGGGTAGCTCTATTTTTAATTTTTTGAGGAAACTCCATACTGTTTTCCAAAGTGGCTGCACCAATTTGCATTCCCACCAGGAATATAAGAGGGTTCCCCTTTCTCCACAACTTCTCCAACATTTGTTGTTTCTTACCTTGTCGATTTTTGCCATTCTAGCTGGCGTAAGGTGGTATCTCAATGTGGTTCTGATTTGAATTTCCCTGATGGCTAATGATGATGAACACTTTTTCATATGTCTGTGAGCCATTTGTATGTCTTCTTTGGAGAAGTGTCTGCTCATGTCTTCTGCCCATTTTTTGACTTGATTATCTGGGTTTTTTGGCAATTAAGTTTGAGAAGTTCTTTATAGATCTTGGATATCCATCCTTTGTCTGTAGTGTCATTTGCAAATATCTTCTCCCATTCTGTGGAATGTCTGTGGCATCATTTTAAGTGTAGATGTTTGGCTAATACAGAGAAGTCCTCTGAGTAGGAAAGGATATGACAAGGTCCCTTGGTCATTTCTGTTGCTTCAAATACCACTGCTTTCTTTCTGCCTTCAGTGCAAATTCTGGTTCAAGCAGAAAATTTGACCTTTTGGGGGCTGTCAGTATACCTCCATTTAGTCATAGCTGTAGTAATCCTACCTTATATTCACTTTGGGTCATCCTGAACTCCCACATATTTGGGGTCCATTGCAATTCTGTTTCATGGGCCATTGTGAACATGACATGTGAATGCAGTAATGAGGAAGAGTGGGAGAAAAAAGACCAATAGTAAAATTATTTAGAATATTATGATGGCATGCCTGGCTGCCTTGGTCATTGGAGCACATGACTCTTGAACTGGTGGATATGAATTCAAGCCCCATGTTGGGAGTAGAGATTACTTAAATAAATAAAACTTAAAAAGAATGTTATGACAGCTACAACAGAGTATTAAAATAAGTATGGGGCCCTTATTAGCATGGGGACTTGTTAGACTGCACAGGTTGCAAGCCCAGGAAGCCATCATTATATGTGTGGTTGTTTTAAAAATAGCCTCTCATCCCAGCCTCTGGGAATCAGAATCTCTAGAGTGGGCCTTAGATGTGTGTATTCAAAATTAACAACACCAACAACAATAACAACAACTTTGCAAGTGATTTTGTGGGCTTATGTAAAAGTTCAAACTCCCTTAGGCAAGCATTGAAAGATCTTTATAATCAATTTCTTAAGTACTTGCTTAATTTTTTCACATTACTCCCCAATTTGAGCCCTTGTATGTGACCCATTAGGACTATTTGACGTGCCTGGCTGTATTTCCTGTTATGGTTTACCCTGTGTATTCCATTATTTCCAATTTCAATGCTCACTCACTCCTCACTACTCATGGGAATTGTACCTTTTTGTTTTTTCTCAAACACATATCAGAGCCTAACTTCTCTATAAAATCATTGTCCACTACTCTAGCCCATGGTGAACCGTCCTTTTCCTGTTTTTATAGGTCTTATGTTCTAGGCCATTTATTTTATGCACAGTATTCTACAGTGTGCCATTACTTGCCCTTTTATGTACATGTTCTTTCTTCCTCCCTAGATTCAATGTGTCTTGAGCTCCTGGTCTTCTAGTGAGGTTTAAAATGGCCACATTAGGGCCTAAGAATTACAATTGTGCCTAGAAAATCCTAAAGAATAAATAACTCTAATTAAGAAGCTGATCGGACCATAGTACTTTTCAAAAAGAAATTTCCATTCAGAATTTATTTTTTTCAGTTACCATGACAGCTCTTTTTTAAATTATTTTTTTTGAAATTTAAATAAAATCATTGAAACTCATGTAAAATGTGATGCCATAGCTGTGCATCACAAGTCTCTACAAGAGTTGTTAAATCTATTTTCTATGATGTTTTTTTCTCCCCTCTGAAAGACATGGAGCAATTTTCCTAAAAGACAGAATTTTCAAACAAAATGAAGAAGCTCTTTTCAAGGAATTAAAAAGGTAACTTTATCAGGCTTCTTTCTGTAAACTTGATTTGGAGCCTGAAAGAAACAGATATAATTGGAATAGTTTTTCTTTTTTCTTTTCTTTTCTTTCTTTCTTTTTTTTTTTTTTTTTGAAAACTAGTGGCAATATAGAAGAAACGTACATAGTGCTGTCCTTCTTGGGGAAGAGGTATGAAATTATGAGATGTGTCCAAGCGGTTGGCTTACAATTTCTGCTATTACTGTCAAAGCCATTGTTTTGAAAAGTGAATTCGAAAAGTAAGGTATGTTCCTCTCAAACACATGCACACACATATAGATACACATACGCGCATGGTATATTCTTATATTAATTAAAATCTACTTGTTATGAACTTAATATATATAGATAATTTCTAGGACCCCCTTTCAATATTAAGTATGTATGTATGTATGTATTTTAAATATTTTATTTATTCCTTTGAGAGAGAAGGTGGGGGCAACAGAGAGAGAGGGAGAAGCAGGCTCCCCACTGAGTAGGGAGCTCAATGCTGCACTTGATCCCAGGACCTGGGAATCAAGGACCTTGGAATCATGACCTGAGCCAAAGACAGACACTTAACCAACTGAGCTACACAGGTGTCCCTCCCCCTTCCAGTTTAAAAGTTACTTTATGGTTCTATGATTGTGTGAGTATAGGAATAGATTTTCCTTAAAGCTTAGTCCTAATGAAAATTTTATTACAGGGGTGCCTGGGTGGCTCAGTGGGTTAAGGCCTCTGCCTTCGGTTCAGGTCATGATCTCAAGGTCCTGGGATCGAGTCCCGCATCAGGCTCTCTGCTCAGCGGGGAGCCTCTTCCTCCTCTCTCTATGCCTGACTCTCTGCCTACTTGTGATCTCTGTCTGTCAAATAAATAAATAAAATCTTTAAAAAAAAAAAAGAAAATTTTATTCTATGTAATTAAAAAAAGGATTATTTTAAAAAAAGATAAACATATTCCAATACTACATCAAATTTAAAAAATAAGTTGTATTTTTATGTATAAGTTACCTAATGCCATTTAATAATATAAACAAAATGTCTCTGAGTTCTAGCAGGGTTAATGCAGAGTCCTTTTCTACTTCACATATAAAATCTCATTGTCTGACCAGGTAAGTTGGGCCACATTTATAATCACCAAATGCATTCTGGAGGTTCTTTTGCGCTTCTCTCTTAGTCCATTTAGGGAGACTAAGGATAGTCATACTTGCTATGGCTGTGCTTTTGTTCATTCTTCTCTTCGGGGAAACGACAGACAAGAAAAAAGAATAAAAAGAAACGTAACCTTGCTGTGGCATTTCATGACATTTCTACGTTCAAACATCTGGAAAGCCTCGTGTGGTAGTGACAGCCCAGTTGACAAAGCTGCTGACTGCATCCACTATCCCCCCAAATATGTAAGCACTAAAAGCACCACTTTAATTCTGAAAAGCTTGTGCAGTGTCTTTCCATTGTGGCCTTGCAGAGAGAAAGAGAAGCCACATTTATTTTGAAGATGCATTCTGAGTATTGTACATCACACACATTGGAAAACAACGGTTCCAAAGAAAGGAACATGCATTATGGGAAAAGAGAAGAGCAGCTGCACCACCAGCTCTAATTGCAGATCCTGGATTGATCTGATAATCAAATGACTACTCTGCATAAACTAGGAGTAAAATAGCAAAACATTAATTACTCCTATTATTGCTTTTATATATTGAGATGGAAAAAAAATAAATGCATAAAACATTTTAAGAACAGAAATCTAAAGGAAAATAAAATTTCCACATTGAAATATCTGTGGTGGTGATGAAAAGATGTCACAGGAAGAAATGAATCCTAAAATAAAATGCTGACAGAGCTCAAAGAGAAGTTGTGTAACTACATCAGACTATCCTTTAGAGAAGTTCCAAAATGAGGGACAATAATAATATAAAGACAATCTGTTACGTGTTTAAAAGATGACAAAATTTATACATTGTCTGTTGGTATTGCTATAGCAAAATGCCACAGACTGGGTTGCTTATAAATAACAGAAATTAGGGGTTGCCTGGGTGGCTCAGTGGGTTAAAGCTTCTGCCTTCAGTTCAGGTTGTGATTCCAGGGTCCTGGAATCAAGCACCGCATTAGGTTCTCTGCTCAGCAGGGAGCCTGCTTCCTCCTCTCCCTGTCTGCCTCTCCACCTACTTGTGATCTCTCTCTGTCAAATAAATAAATAAAATCTTTAAAAAAATAAATAAATAACAGAAATTAATTTCTCCTGGTTCTGGAGGCTAAGAGGTCCAAGATCAGAATGCCAACATGATCACCTTCTGGTGAGGTCTTTCTTCCTGGCTCACAAGCCAGCACCTTTTTGCTACGTGCTCATGTCTTGACAGAACTAGGAAGCTCTGTGGGATCTCTTTTATAAGATTGCTAATCCCATTAAGAGGGCTCTACCCTCATGACCTAATAAACACTACCCAAAGACCTCACTTTCTAATATCAGCCATTACACTGGGCATTAGGATTCCAACACATGCACCTCAGTGGGGTTTGGGCACAGAAACATTCGGACCATAGCAAGTAAAATAATTTGATTAATTGGCAACAATTAAACAAGACTTCTTGTATTACACTGGTTATGCCAAGGTATTGTTATTTGTGGGCCAATACATTTTATGATTTTTCTCAATAAATTGTGTCTGAAATTTAAGGAGCTATGATCCAGTGAGCAATGACAGGGGTACAAAATGTATTAATATTATAAAACATGGTCTGTAATGTTATTATTCCTGAGAAAATAACTGCTTGGCCCACCAGGTTTTGAAACAGAAGCTCTTCATTGAAAATGGGCATTCTTCTATTATTACTAGAATCTGGAGATGGATTCCCAGTTAATTTCTAGGGAAATCACAACTAGCTCAGTCACCACTTACACTACCACCAAGGGGCAAAAAATTCCACCACCATCACTATCATCATTACCACAAAAGGCTTTGCTATTCTGACATGAAGTTCCCGGAGGTGTCTATTACATTGATTTTTAAAATACGGATTGTTAACACAATGGCTTTATGGACCTTGAGAAGCCCAAGTCTAATCCCTGCTCCGTAGTTCAGGAATAACCTCATAGTCTAGAAAGTTAACACCATTCTTTGAGCTAGAGCAGATTTGTCATTAAATCTAACTTAGTTCTCATTGGAATGGTTTTTATTTCCAGAAAGCATTTTGACTTCCAGAAAGGGTTTTGATTTGTCCAGGATTTTGTTGTTAGTAAGAGGCACAATTGATCTTGAATCTAGATATTCTAACGCCAAGTAGAGTCATCTGTCATTTTCTCTTCTAATTACATTTGAACAGTTTCTTTTAAAATTAACTTGAGATAGAGACCACTTTTGGGGAAGTAACTATTCCAGTTATTTCATAAAAACCTTAGGAGCACACCATTGCATATGACAACAGGGATGACATTACCTAAACATTGCTTAGTCCCCACCAAGAAATGTTTGCTGGCATCTTACATTTCATATTTTAAAGACTCAACTCTTCATGAATATAGATAAAATATCTACATTCTTTTAACTCATTGACTTTGTAGCTGGAGGTAGCCAAGAGGTAGTAAACTCTTAATTGCTAAGTTGATATTCATTCCCATGGTCCTCATTCTTAATGGAGCCCAATTTGTTTTGGGTGGCAATGTGCCCAACTCAAGTAATGGATTATCTGTTTCAGCTAATCTTGCCAATTCTGTTTAGAAAGTGTGCGGCCTTATGTGAAGCTGTAGGCATCCATGTGACCCAGTCTGGCTGCTGGAAGGGTTTCTCAAGAATGTTTATTATTTGCTAGATGAAAGGGTTAGAGGTGGCCAGCTCTGACCTTTCTGCTCCCTCATCTTGTATCTTCAGCCTAGACCTGATGCCCACAGCTTCACGGGGAGACAGCATGAGGAAAGGCCGGGAGAATCCAGAAATCTCAGTTCTGATACTTTTGAGTTGCTGAACTAGTAACAGTAGCTGTGTACCTCCACCTCCTCTCCTTTTGTGAGAAAAATAAGCCCTCTTTTTGTTGAAGCTAGTGTTAACTGGATTTTCTGTTGCTCTGAGCCAGAAGCATTCCCAACTAAAATCACATGGTTTAGGATTGAATACCCTCATTTCCAACACTACAAGAGATAAAAAGGAAAGGATAAATGCCATTAAAACACACTTCAAAAACTGTTTTGATTTCTTAGAAGTTTATTTGAGCACTTTGTGCTTCACTATGATTGCCTTTACAATTCCTCAGTCAAGTGCCCGGAGATGGAACAGTCTGCAGTTGCCATGAGACCAGAACTCATTTACAAGGGCAGCTCGGAGAGAATATAATTCCTTTTCTAAGGCGGACTCAGAGGATGACCTGCATTTACTGACTATTACAGAGCTACCTGATCCTAAGAAGGTGGGAGAAAGAGTTCATTTATGGAATCGTGGAAAGTTAGGGTGTTATGTGGTCTTAACTCAGGCTCTGCTGGATATATTAGGACTTAATGTTAGTGAAATTAGTGATGAAAATCGAGCATTGGTCATGCACAACCAACCCACATGGACCATTTGTTCTTAGAGGGACAGTCATCAATCTGCCTAGAAATGCAAAGAACAGTAAAGTTCAGACCTGTCTGCCCAGAAATAGGATTTTGCTGACTAGGAAAAGGCAGAAGGAGGTTCCAAGAAGCAGGCAGTGGTTCCAGAATGTCAGGTGGGTGCTGTCACTGTTGTTCATTTTCAGAGTGGATCACCAGGCCGACTTTGGAAGTTTAAATGAAAGGGCCTACGTGATGGGAGGAAGAGTCTGGAAGGATCTAAACAGAAGGTTAATAAGCCTTGGACCAAGAGAGTTTGGGATCTGGATAAGTCTCCAATTTGGATGAAGTTGTACCAATCAGGAAAGTGGTACAATCAGGAAACTGAACCACAGCCTGAAGACATAGTTATTTGAGGACAGTGGTGGTGGTGGTGATGGTGGGTGGGGGCACTTAGCACACAGGAGCCCAGCACTCACCAAGGCATAGATAATATTACTGCGCAGAGGCAAACAAATTCTGTACCTTACACTCTCCCCGTGCTGTGATCTGTAAGAATCCAGGGGCCTTGGAACCTGTTTTCTGGAGGGAAGTACATTCTGTGAAACAGAAGATGTTAACTTGGCACTGTTTGGGGGTAGTTTATACTTAGCCTACTGGCTTTCATGCATCTTATTTTATTTCATTTTATTTATTTATTTATTTTAAAGATTTTATTTATTTATTTGACAGAGAGAGAGATCACAAGTAGGGACAGAGGCAGGGAGGGGTCGGGGCAGGGGGGAAGCAGGCTCCCCACTGGGCAGAGAGCCTGATGCGGGCCTCCATCCCAGGACCCTGAGACCATGACCCGAGCCTAAGGCAGAGGCTTAACCTACTGAGCTACCCAGGCGCCCCTGGCTTTCATGCATTTTAAAATGTGACCCACGGATAGATGTTCTAGGACATAAAAAATACATAAATTAGAGATGAAGCAAAAATCAGCTGACCAGTAGTTTACCGTGAATGACGCACTGTGATAATTTCATTTTACTCAAAACTTATCCTATTATTACTTGGGGGAACAAAAGGATCTTTAGCTACAAAATTGACTTCATAACCCACCCATAGGTCAGGACCCCAAATTTGAAGACTCTGTCTGAGTTCTTCTGAAGAACTTAAGAATTCAGACTTGATGTTTAATGTTGGTGTTCTTTCTTGGGTTTTGCTTCTTCAGTTTTTCAAGTACGAATTCCTCCAGGACCTTCTTTCAATTACCATTCATGCAAGCGCTGTCCCAGGCTTCAGTGAACTTAACGGTGCCTTCCATAATGCCAGTTGGCTTTTGCCAGTCCTGAAGGTCCTGAAGATCTTTACATAATGTTTCCTCAGTCATTTTCTCTGGGAGAAACCTGGAGCCCTCTGACGACCAGCGCTAGGCACTTTCTTTGTTGTCTGCTAGCAGGTCTGCTCTATAATTGTCAGTCATTACGGGCCCTCACTGCTTATCAGAACACAAAATAAGTAGCTGAAAGAGACACACCAGAGAGAGAAACACACCAAGGAGAAGATTCTACCCAGGATAAAGTTGTAAAGTGTCATAGGCTGGTGCTCATGGATCAAAAGTTAAAGTTTAGTCTGCCAGCCAAACCCCCTATTGGCTGAAATCGTGTAGACACATTAAAGCACAAGAGACATTCACATTGGTTATATACTACATGAATTATATATACTTACAGACATATATAGTTTTTTTCAGGAAGGTATTTCAGAAACAATATTTTTTTTTTTTAAGATTTTATTTTTATTTATTTGACAGAGAGAAATCACAAGTAGGCAGAGAGGCAGGCAGAGAGAGAGGAGGAAGCAGGCTCCCTGCTGAGCAGAAAGCCCGATGTGGGGCTTGAACCCAGGACCTGGGATCATGACCTGAGCTGAAGGCAGCGGCTTAACCCACTGAGCCACCCAGGCGCCCCCAGAAACCATATTTTTAAAATTAGCACAGTAGCGTGAAGAAAAAGTACTTATTTGATCTGCCCTGCTGTTCCATAACTGCTGGAAGCAGTATCTCCAGGAATTTCTTACTCTGCTTCAGAGTTCAGGAAGGGGTCTGGATAAGGAAATGCTATGAAAAATGCTCTTGTGGTTTTATTTTTTTCTGTCCTGTTTAGGCCTGTGACTGTGAGATGTTGCTGTGTACCTCCTCTTCTGTCCCCACGTCCTTCTTCGCAGATTCTGTCCTTGGCCTTCATCTTCAGTTTGATTTCTCCTTGCCTTGGTTTTGCAGACCAGCCCCAAAGCATCAGAATAAAATGTAGCCCTATCAAATAGCTTGTTGACTTTTGCGAACATCATCATTTTATGTTAGATCATTTTGTTTTTTTACATACTGCTGATGAGTCCTTAAACAGGTGCTCAGTCGTTTCATCGTCTGAAATTGATTACTGAATACTACATGAAAAATTATTTTTTCACTTATGAAATGAAATGAAAACTGAGCATATTGGAACAGAATGCTCATTTACCTTCTAAACCACTGCAATAGGAATAACCAAGATAATGACCTAACATGAACAGAAAAAGAGATCCTATTAATGAGATTTAGTAACTCAATAAAAACTAGTGACAGAATTTTCCTTTATATAGTTCTAGAGAGTGAAGAATTTCTTTAAGAGCATGATAAAATAAGATGAAAATAAATATTTAAAAAATATTTGTCCCTGGAGTTAAGTTCTGAATTATACTAATGAGATACTGTTTAGAGACTTCATATTCTAAGTTGTATTCTTTGATTTTTTTTCTTTTTTACTGTGACACAAGACTGAATTTTTCCCTGGAGCTCAGTATTATTTTCTGCCATGTGTTAATTTCTTGCATGAATGCCTTATTTACCTTCATTTAGACAATGCTGCAGGTGGAATGTGAGCAGTACTTATTGCTGATATTTTTGTTGGCCAAAGCTGAAGGACAGCTCAGGGTCTTGCATGGCTCTAGGGTTTTATGACTACGAAGGCAATTTTGAGGTGTGATTTGTCATCATGGAAGAAGACCGACTTCTTAAACATTATTCTGTGAGCCATGATTCAAATTAATAAACTCTCTCTATAGCTTCTGAATAGGTGGGGTCTGTTTTAAAGGCCCCACTTTTTATTTAAGACTTCATTGTAACCATAACTGAGTTTGTTCTCTAGGAGCGCTTATTTATATAATAATTGAGTCAAGTACTCTTACTAAACCACTGTTAGGTTTTAGCTGCTATGCTACAAACTATTTTTCTTTCTTAAAGCAGTCAAGTTATTACCTGTTACTCAATCCCACAGGCATTACAAAACTTAAGGCCATAAAATTTACAGTGTAGTTTGTTTTAATTCAAGTGCATTTACTTTAGTAGTTTTAATAATTACATGCTTCCATCAGGGAGAGTTAGAAAGGAATATAGTTGACAAACTATTATAATCGGTTGACAGCCACTGGGCTTATAAAATAAGCTATAGTTACCTCTGAGCAGTAAGTAGTAATTGTGTCCAATATATCTAGATCTTTCTAAGGTGCATATCACCTATTAAATATGCCTATTACTCTTCCCTCAAATACTTGTAGATTCGTTCAGATATGTACAGCTTGCTTTTATTCAAAATAGTAAATCAGTGCTTCAGAAGGTGCTTTCTATGACCTGCATTATTATCTGAATCCTTTAGGAAAAAATTCTGATGTGAAGATATGACAAAGCCATAGTTTTAAAATCCTAGTAGTCTTCTGGAGGTGATTCTTTGTCTCCCTGTGGAAAAGGGACATGCTTCGGAGTAAGCAAGTGTGGGCCCAATTCTTTTCTCTCCCAGCTTCATTGAGATAGAATTGATAATATGACATTGTGTAATTTAAGGTGTTGATTTGATACATTTTTAATATTACTATTTTTTTTAAGATTTTATTTATTTATTTGACATAGAGATGGAGAGCTCAAGTAGGCAGAACAGGAGGCAGAGAGAGGGGGAGAAGCAGGTTCTCTGCTGAGCAGGGAGCCCAATGTGGGGCTTGATCCCAGGACCCTGGGATCGTGACCTGAGCCAAAGGCAGACGCTTAACCGACTGAGCCACCCAGGTGCCCCTGATACATTTTTATATTGCAAAATGATTACCACCATAGTATTAGCTAATACCTCCATCCTTTCACAGTTACCATTTCTTTGTGATAATATTTAAGATGTACTCTCTTACATATTATTATAATAAATAGTATAATTATGATAATAAAGTAACAATATTAGTAATAATAGAGTAATAATATAATATTATATTATATTATATAATTATTATAATGATATAACAATATTATTACAGTATTAGTAATAATCCCTATATAGTAATATAGATAGATCACATACAGATAAGGATATATTTATATATATCTCACATCTTCTTATCCATTCATAGGTTACGTTGTTTCCATATCTTGACTATTGTGAATAATGCTGCAATGAATATGGGAGTGCAGACCCCTCTACAAGATCCTGATTTCAATTGCTTTGGATATATATTGGGTTCAGTTCTTCACTCTGCCTCTAAACTCTGCCTCAGTATCCCAGTTTGTAAAGTAGAAATAATGCCCACTTCACTGGAGTGTTGGGAAGATTTTAGGAGAAAATATATGAAATACCTGTTTTACAATAGGTATGCTTGTAATAACTACTCTTCTGTCCCCATGAAAAGAGTCAATGTGACTTTAATAGTTATCTCCACTTCATTGAAAATTAGACTTTAATTGTAACTCAGCCTCGTTGGTTTTCCATTGTTCTAGGTATTCAGCTGCACTGAATAGCTGGGAGAGCAATTTGGAGATGTTTTATGGAGGTCAAAACACTTTAGCTCAATAATACCATTTTCACTCATTTATCAAGTGCTTGGTGATATTGTAATAGCTTTAAATAACAAAAAAAAAACAAACACAAACAAACACTCTCTTCACAGGACTGTGTTATTAGACCTCATTGAATTTAAGTATTTACCTGTCAAATATCTTTGAATGACTATTTAGATAAATATTTGTGGATACTAATTGACTCCAAAGGGACTCTTTGAAGTTTTCTCTATAGTCCTGTGGGATAACACCAGTTTCTTTCAAAATTTGCTGGGCCTGAAGCAAAAGGAAAAAAAAAAAAAGTATCAGGTTTTTCTTTTATTCCCATATTTGTTCCTTCCTCGTGTTTTTCCTTATGGCATGCCCTTTTCCCAGTTTCTGATGCAAGCTTTGAATGACCAGGCTTCTCACCAGTCCCCATATGAGTTCATTCCCTCCCTGGTGGGATTTCAAATTAAATCATTCTTCCAGAATGGAAGTGGCTTAGACTTCAAGGATTTTGAGATTCCCATTTTAATCCTTAATCAGATTTTAGACCTTGTCCCTCTACATCCAAGGATAACCCCTGAGCCATCTCTCCTTGGGTCCCAGCTCTGTCTTTCTGGCATGCTAGTCCCTTTCCCCCCTCACCATGTAGCCTTATGCTCTGATAGCTTGTTCCTCAGCCAGTTCAGGATATTGCCTAGAACTGTGTCTTCATAGCAGTAGAGCCTTACTGACCAGCCCTCCATGGGTCTAATGTTACCCCTGTAATTGTGACCCTATCCCATGCCCTACTCTTACTGATGCCTAGTAAAGAAACCTAGACCCACCCTACCTCCACTCAATCTCATTTGCAAATATCTTGATAAGGAAAAACATAAAATCTGAGAAACGAGTCTCTTATTTAAAAGGAGAAACTACTTTTGGATAAAGAGGAACCATGAAACAATCACTTGGATATGGTGTGTATGCAGATATAGTAGAGTAAATAACAACTTCTCAGGATTATTTATCATTATCTTGGTATTTTCAAAACTCTTTCACTGAACTTAACTCAAGGTCATAGTTCTAGATTTGGTTAGGTTTTTGATCTACTCTTGGGGTTTGTTATGTTTATATTTCTGTCACCCTGATACTTCAGGGACAGGAAGAATGTCAAATATGTTTTCAAAAATGTCAAATCATGCACACACATGTGTATATATAAATTTTGAATGTGGGAACTTCAAGATTTATGAACCGTATTTTAGATATTTTCACAAAGTTATAGAGGAGGGGATAAAATAGTGATGGTTTATAAATTGAAACTATTGTTAATGTTTAAGATGATGAAGCCCTCACAGAGCGCCTGGGTGACTCGGTTAAGTGTCTGACTCTGGATTTTGGCTCAGGTCTGATCTCAGTGTTGTGAGACTGAGCCCTGTATTGGTCCCCCTGAGCTGGCCATGGGAGCCTGCTTAAGATTCTCTCTCTCCCTCTCCTTCTGCACCCACCTCCCTCTCAAAAAAACCAAAACCAAAACCAAAACAAAACCAAAAACAAAAACTCCCCTCCCCTCCCTTTCTCCCTCTCTTTAAAATAAATAAATAAATGAATAATTAAAAAAAAAAAAAAGTACTCACATTGAACTCTAGCTTTTTATTCCCCACTTATTCGTCCAGGTCAGTAAAACTGCTTATATTTGGAAAAGCTATTACTCAGCTAAGATCCCCTGCTTTGATGCTCAGTACTATTAAACATACTAATAATGGTATTTATGACCATACCGTAAAGCTAGCACAGTGTAATCTGTAACACTGTAATCTGTAATCAGTAATCTCCAATTCTCTGTTTCTGGGTTTACTGGGCCTCTCAGAGGTCAGGACTGGGTCAGCCACATCCATTGTTGTGTCCCTTGGTGTATTAAAAATAAAAGAAATTGGGCACCTGGGTGGCTCAGTGGGTTAAGCCGCTGCCTTCGGCTCAGGTCATGATCTCAGGGTCCTGGGATCGAGGCCCGCATCGGGCTCTCTGCTCGGCAGGGAGCCTGCTTCCCTCTCTCTCTCTCTCTGCCTGCCTCTCCATCTACTTGTGATCTCTCTCTGTCAAATAAATAAATAAAAATCTTTAAAAAAAAAAATAAAATAAAATAAATGTCTCACATTCTTATGAGAATGGTGTATATTGTATATACTGAGAATTTTAATATGAATGCCTCCTTTCATTCAGCTGTCTCAGTATGTCTGTGACTGTGGTCAAATTCCAATAGATAAGATCTCTTGCTAAAACTGAGGTCCTTGGAGAAGTTGAGACCCGAACTAAATGGGCTCTTAGCCTCCTCAGTGTTTGGCCTGGCACCCCACCTTCTTCCACAGTGACTGTGTGGCTGTGAACACACACCCTTTGGTTCCTGCATCTGTTCCCCAGATCTGCCTGTACCATTGAGGTCAGCTTGGCAACTGTCCAGCCGCTGTGCTTGGTGCATCCCAGCTTAGGGTGAGACTCACTCTCTTTTTTCTTTTCCTCCTTGTGTTTCAGCAAAGTAAACCCTCCTGTCTTGTGTTGCCGGGAGTTATCCTCACAAGTGAACTATTTCTATACAAACAATTGAATTTCTGAGATAATTAGTCAATTGTGTCAAATTGAAACTTTTAAGCATGTATAATTCAAGTGAGATTAAACCATATTTAGAATGTTTAACCCGGATTCCTGTTGGGTAAGTCATAAAGAAATCCACTATGGATGACTGAGCCTTCAGCACAATTTCACCCTTAAATTATTAGACTGTAATTTATGCTAACATCTGTTTCAGATACCATATCATTTCCTTAAACTGCATATTTTCCTTATGTCAATATCAAGTTCATTCAATTTTTATTATGGCATTGGAGAATAATGTATAATTAGTAACAGTTATTTCAAAATCTGTAACCACCTGTACAGTCTTATTTGCATAATAAAAAGGGAGGGTTATCAGCTGCACAACAGTGTTGCTGTATTCTGGTAGGTTAATGAGGAATTTACTTGGTGAGTCGAGAAAGTAAAGTATTTCCCCTGGAAGCAAAAAGAACCTTACATTTAAGTGATGATTTTAAGAATGAATGCCTATAATTTCAGTGGCACACAACACTAATTCCCTGAAGTTGTATTTGTTGTCTATATTTTTCCCTTAAATGTTGACTGTATAAAGTATTATTAAAATATATTTCTTTGAAATACTTTGCTCTAATATGCACGATGTGTTAGCTGTGCCTTAAATGAAATTTACACTTTAATTTTTAAATTTAATTTTACAGAGAACTTCAGAATTCTCACTGTGTTAATGTAATTATCACCACGGAAATTTTAAAACATGTTTTCCTTAAGGAATTTGAAGTCTTTTCACCATTTTCAGATGATGTGGGCCTTAAAAATTAACCATGTCACATTATGTTTGATGATTGTCATTAATTGTTTCTTGCAAAGGAAAAACAATTGCAGTTTGAGGCAACCCGTTGAAGTGCTGCTAACTCTAGATATCAAGTCAACGGTGACAGAGTAAAACCTACACATTCTGTAAGCCAAATTGTTTAGATTCCTGAGAAATTTCTATGCTGATTCCCCCTCCACTTTCAGTGGTGTTGGTAAAGTGTAACAGTTCAAACAGACCTACCTGTGCTCAGGGTATCAAAGGGAGGGTGGTGGCATCAGTAAAGCCTTTGACTGGCAGTCTCTCCCTCTGGAGAAATGATCATTCAAGTGCCAAGCTTGGCGGTTCTAGATGTTGCTATACCCAGGAAAGGAGACCTTTCCTGCTGGAGTCCTTACTAAGCTGTTGTATATCTGGTGCCTCCAAGCTTGCTTTCCTACACTCAGGAACAGCATGGGCCACCTGGGTGGCTCAGTTGGTTAAGCGTTGGACTCTTGATTTTGGCTCAGGTCATGATCTCAGGGTCCTGGGATCGAACCCCACATTAGGCTCCATGCTCAGCAGGGAGTCTACTCCAGATTCTCTCTCACCCTTACCCTCTGTACCTCGCCTCCCACAATCTGTCTCAAATAATTTTTTTTTTAAGATTTTATTTATTTATTTGAGAGCAAGAGAGAGAATGAGAGAGAGAGAACATGAGAAGCGGCGTGGGTCAGAGGGAGAAGCAGACTCCCCACCGAGCAGGGAGGCTCATGCAGGACTCGATCCTGGGAGTCCAGGATCAGGACCTGAGCTGAAGGCAGTCGCTTAACCAACTGAGCCATCCAGGTGCCCCAAATAAAATAAATATTAAAAAAGAAAGAAAGAAAGAAAGAAAGAAAGAAAGGAACAAAGAAAGAAACAAAGAAAGAAAACGGCTTGGAGTCTCAGCCCTGCGAGTTCCCCTCACCAGAACCACAGTGCCTTTATGGGTCAGTGCCCTGATTGATGTGATAAAGTGAAACGGCTGCGTAATTCAGTTATTCTAGCACTTTGCCTTCGAGGTCAGAGCTCTGATTTAGAAAGCACGTAGTAGTAATATATATCAAGGTTTACAAAATACTTGGACTTTTTCTTCATCTGACTACGCCTCCACCCGTTCAGCTGAAACTGAATCTCTGTGTCTCTGTTTCTCCATGAAAAGCCAGGATATGTGAAAAGAACTTGGGGAGAGAGAGAATAGCTTTTGAAGTATTCTATTTGAATATAATTAACTTATGTTCGTTCTTCTGAAATACTCTTTCACATTGTTTCTTTTTCTTCTTCCTTTCTTTGTACACCACCAGAATATTATTTCGATCCTGTGTTGCAGAAAGCTTTTATCCAAGACACCGTTAAGGGTTTAAGAGCACAACTCTGGCATTGTCTGCTTCTTTTAGCCGTAGCCAGAGAACCACCAACACAGGCTGCTGAGGCTTCAGGGCTGTTCACCCCCTCTCACCCATTCCCTTTCCATCCCCCATGGCTGCCTCAGCCCCCAGCACCTCTGTGTGCTGAGTCATGGGCCCCTCTCCCTGGCTTGTGCTCTTTGTGGGATATCAGACTGCTTTGTCCTTTTCTGACCTTCCATCTTAACAGCTGAGCCCTTTGGTACCCCAAAGCTGAAATTTCTGACTAAGGATCAGGGAGCAGGTGTGAATTAGGAACATTTCAGCGAAAGAAGCTGGAAGCAAAGAAGAAAATAGTGATTTGGGGGAAGCTCAATACAGGACCTGTGATCTCTGGGGGTACATGGAGGGGAAAAAGCACAGGTGGGGGTTAAGGGGAGAGAGTGAGAGGGGGAGGGAGAGAGGGAAAGAAGGGAGAGATATGTGGGCAGAGCTAATTAAACACACAAATTCAGTCAGCATTTTAAAGCATTCATGTATTGTAGGACACATTTTTAGTTAAAGGGTAGAAGAGTGTATAACTGACTTTCAAGGGGATTCTGAAAAACTACCAAAAAAAAGCTAAAAACTTTATTTGGCTATGCAAATATAGAATTGATTATATTAATTAATGAGAACAGTTTATCATTTAAAGAGAATTGTTGTGCCACAGATTTATGATTATGGGTATCGTCAATGTCCTTTGATATACTGAACTGTTCATGTCTTTTGTCTACTTCAACTTTCATCCTCAGTTGCTCAGAATTTAAATATGTGGGCATTTTGCATGAGATACAATTTATTCTTTTAAATTCTTCATTACCGAAACAACTAAGTAAAGAGTACTGATGAAAGCTGCAAAAAATCAACTGTGTAATCATCTAATCCTCTTAAAATTACTGTGGGGTCACATTTAAATTTTTGTATTTAAAAGCATTATTGCTTTCATAAACTTGATTATAATTAAATAAGATGCTGCATTTCTTTAAATATATTTGGATGTTTGATTTGGAAGGAAGAAAGGAAAACCATCTATTTGGTCTTTATTTTGCAAGTAACATCTGTGCTAGAAGATTGGTGAGTTCAAACATCAGAATACCCACTCCCTTGCCACCTCTTTGCTCTGGTTCTGAACCCTCAGATTCTCAGAATTTTCTGGGAGTAATACCTTCCTAATGATTTTATCCAAATTACAAGTTGAATCAGGAGAAATACCTTAAATCTGGTAAGGCATTTATTAGTGTTTCACTAATAAAAGAGATCAAACTACTGTCTCTGTGGATCAGTATAGAAGAATAACAATTCATCTAAAGACTTCAGTCATTTTATTGTTGAGTTTCTGTTTAAAATCATTTTTTTTAAATATTTCATTTATTTATTTGACAGACAGAGATCACAAGTAGGCAGAGAGACAGGCAGAGAGAGGAGGAAGCAGGCTCCCTGCTGAGCAGAGAGCCGGATGATGCGATGATGTGGGGCTCCATCCCAGGACCCTGGGATCATGACCTGAGCCAAAAGCAGAGGCTTTAACCCCTTGAGCCCAGCCAGGCACCCCCAAAATAATGTTTTTTTTAAAAAATACTCCACCAATACTCACCTTAAAAATGGATTAGTAAATAACCACTATACCAAATCCCTAATTCTCTTTTATCTTTTCAAAAAGGAAAAGTTTCTTCTTTAGGACATGTCTAAACTTAAATTCTTATATCATTAGCACCGGCACAGTGCTAGTTACATCATGGAAACTCGAGAAGAGCACATTGGAAACATGAATGCAATTATATGGTGTGTATCTGTGTTTTTCAATAAGTAGGGTATTTTCTGTTAATATTATATTTAACAGACCTAGATGAAACTAATTACTTTTGAAAAACTCTGTGATTGTAAGGAATGAATGTATGCCTCATCATTATCAAGATTCTTCAACTCTAACACCAGTTCTTATTTTATAATATAATTTTTAGTTTTCAGTTTTGATGTTCATAAGTGTATCCATGTAGTATGCACTTGAATTACATGATAGGAATAATCTACTATGTGTTATAATTTATTCCTAGAGGAATTGGGTCCTTAATATACCATTTTTTAATATACTACTCAGAAAGACAACTGATGGGGCACCTGGGTAGCTCAGTTTGTTAAGCAATTGCCTTTGGCTCAGATCATGATCCTGGAATACCGAGATTCAGTCCCACATCGTGCTCCCTGGTCAGCAGGGAGCCTTCCTCTCCCTCTCCCTCTTTTGCTCCCCCTGCTTGTGCTCACTCTCTCTCTGTCAAATAAATAAATAAAATCTTAAAAAAAAAAGACAACTGATTAAAATAAGAAGATAAGAGATTAACATAAAATTTAAAAATTAAATTTGTTCTTTATATTAATGTTAGTATTTTATTACATAATTCTCACTTAAATTCAGTCAGTTAAAATATTTAATGTGGGCACGATGCTATCATGGTTCAGTTGGATTGATTGTGTTTTATGGAAGGAAAATATAGAGGTAATATTTGTAATGTACAATGTGTCATGATATTGGTAATATTTTTAGTAGTGGAAGGGATATTTGCTGCTAGCCTGTCTTCTCTTAATCATAGTTATTATCTTTCTTTCCAAACTTCTGACCCTGAAAAGCAGAACCAGGAGATATTTTAGGGTCTCAGCTTCCCAATATTTGGGAAACTGGGGAGTATGAGACAGTACTCTTAGACCCTTTTGAATGCTGCTGTACCTAGAAAGTTGATAGAAAGTTGAGAGAGCTTTTTTAGGGAAAGAAAAAAAAAAAAGTTGCAAGTCATCAGAAGTCATTAGAAGAAACAGGTTTAGTAAATCTGAAACTATATACCATCCCATCCTTTGACCTCATTCCCATTATAGGCAACTCCTGTGAGATGACAGACTCGACAGACTCTGGGGACAGAGATCTCTACTCTGTTCACCTCTCTCCACATGGAGACATCTGTCACTCCCTGGCCATCAAAGTCTGTCTGATGGAAGAGTTAATATCTGAATCTCCCTGAATTTTGGATTTAAAGTTCTTCGAGTTTGATTTAAAGTTATTTCAGAGTAATTACCTTCTCTGTTCAGTTATCTTCCTCTTCAAACCAGTGGATGCTGGACATGCCAGATTTGAATATTGGCCCTATTGATATTAGACTACATTCTCATTTTCCTCAGAGCTTGCAAGATTTCCTTGGCCTGGCTTTGTCCACCAGCTCCTCCCCTGATGCCATCTCCAGTTCTTTACGATATCCCAGCAGGAAATAATTGAATACAAATAGAAAACTGACTAATGCATTGTACAGGCTTATCTGATGACAGCTGTCAACTCCCTTCATCTGTCAGTCAACATATCCTATTGGCTCTACCTTCAAGATATTTTCCTGATCCAACAGCTTGTTTCTATATCACAGCACTTATGTTAGTAAAACTCTTACTGTCTTTCTCCTGAACTTCTGCAGTTGCCTTGCTTTCCATGTTCTCTTCCTACTCTCTGATCTTCCACAGTGTAGAACAAGCGATCTTTTAGGAACATAATCATACCATGCCGTGCATTTGAGGAGAACCCCCTTGTGGCTTTGAATTGCACATAGCTCTTCTCTGTGTCCTACAAAATCCCAGATTATACCTCTGTCTTCTCATCCCACTTCTTAATATTCTCTCTCACACCGGTCCAGCCAGGTGGTCTTGGCCATTCTTGCAATGGGAGCGTTCCAGTTGTTCTCTTCAACTAGAACTGTTTTGCCTGCACCTTTGACTCTGGCTCAGTTCTCTACTCAGATGTCTTCTCTTCAGAGGGCCTTCACAAACCACCCTATCTAAAATAGTGCCCTGTGTTCCATCAGCCTGTGTTGCCTACCCTATTTCAGTCTTCTTGAAAGCACTTACTGCTGGCTGATATTATGTATTTCCTCATCTATAGAATTGTCTTGGATATAAATTTCTGGAAAGCAGAAGTGTGGGAAGCATTGTTTACCTTATCCTTAGAGCTTCCGAGAGTGCCCACTGTGATTCGCCTATCAGTAAATACTTGTGGAGGGAAGGAATGGGTGTTTATTTTTCATGAAGGGGAATAAACGAAATATGCTATAAATGAGCTAGGAAATGACAGACGAGCAATAATTTCCATGTCAGTTATTGGTTATTGTTCTTGAATATGTGGCTTACATTAATGAGGCATTTTCTTTGAGGCCCACCTCCCTGAAGCTGTTACTCCTTGGTAGTTATTTGAAAGGTTTACTCAAGTGGTCAGTGTGAATATTTGGGGGCTAGGGACTAGGAGAAGGAGATGATATGAGAAAGAAAGTGTTTATGGGAGGGAATTTATATAAACAGTGGGTCAAAGGGTCTAGAAAAATGAGCCAGGTTTTGCTAGGTATCTATATGGTAGAATTAGATAGAAGATGGCATTCTCCCTTGGGGACCATTTAGTGAATTACTGCTGCAAGTCTCAAGCTAGCTCTGGCCTCACGAAGTGAATCTGTCTCTTTGAATACCTCCTTTAAGATTATGGAGCCACTGTGGCGTTGTTTGTCCTGTGGCACCCAGTAGAGTCAGAAGGCACTGAGCCAGGGGCCCACGGCTTCCTGCGCGGGGCTGGCCTGCACTGTAAGGAGACCTTTAGTTGACTGGGGGAGAAAAAGAGCAATGAGAAATGCAGATTTAATACTGCAACCACTGTACTCACTTTACAGTGCTTATTTTGAGAAAGTGGTTGTAAAAATAATTTCTTATATGTCCTTGAACATGATATTCCTTCAGTTCCTATTGTGGTTGCCAAAACAGGTATATTCATACTCCTTTCTACATGAAGATAATGGATTCTCAGCTTAAATTGGGTTTTGTGTTTCTTAAACCTGTTAACATCATGAATCGAGAAGAAATATATTAATTGAGCTATGAAAATACTTGCTAACTCACTGTCTAACTCAAGTTCAAATGACTCTAGCAGCTAGGGAAATGAGATTTTTTCCCCCCAAAAGACATATTGTCTTAGCTCATACAGCTATAATAAAATATCATAAACTGGGTGGCTTATAAAGAACAGAATTTAGTTTTCAGGGTTCTGGAGACTGGGAAGTACAAGATTAAGGTGCCAGCTGACTTGCTATCACTTTCTGGTTCATAGAGGGCCATCTTCTTGCTGTGTCCTAACATGGGAAAAGGGACAAGGTAGCTCTTTGGGGTTTCTATGATAAAGACACTATTCTCATTCAAGAGGGTGCCACTCATATGAACTGGTTACTTTCCAAAGGCCCTACCTCCTAATACAGTCACACTGGGGGTTAGGATTTCAACATAGGAGGTTTAGGGGGGAGGATGCCAATATTCAGCATATAGTACATATTTCTCTTGATCTGTCTCTTCTCCCTTACCTTTAATATTACAGGCATGAATAAGATATAATTTGTAATCAGGAGGGGGAGGGGCAGAGGGAGAGAGAGAGAGAAGCTCTAAGCAGATTCTGTGCTGTGCTTGAGCCCAGTGCAGGGCTCGATCTCATTACCAAAGATCACGACCTGAGTCGAAACCAAGGTTGGGACGCTTAACCAACTGTACCACCCAGGCAGTCCTAATTCTACTCTTTCAAGAAAACATTTGCAGCTCAAGACTAGGCTGTACCTCCAATTACTGACACCTGTAAACTGGGATTGGCTTATGACCATCATCTGCTCTCTCTGACTAGAAATTAATGGCATTCTTCTCACATCTTGGTCTTACTCATATCCCAAGCACTGCAAGAACACTCAAAAAGCCCTCACTGCTGTCATTCACTTTGCAGAGGAACCACTCCTCCTCCAGATTTTTTCTTTTCCTTCTCCCTGAAGCAACTCAGGAAGGTCTGCATCACTAGATAGGCTTTTCTAGGATGCTCTGGCTTTCTTTCCAGAGAGCTCCTTCTTCAGAGTGCTCCCCTAGATCTGGGGAGCATCGATGAGGCCCTGAATCAGGTGTATGCCTCCTTGATAGTTCTTGAAACAAGGTCTTTACATGATTTCAACTCCAATGTCCTCAAAAGGCCTTTGGAGCAGCTCCTTTCCTCCACACCATGACCCCTTCACGTGTTCTCCCCTGCTTTTATGCCAGGGCTGTAGGCATTGGCCATTCTTATTAGCTGGGAGGGAGCAGAACTGCAGCCTTGTAAGGTGAAGGTTCTTACATGATCAGGGGCCCACACCAGGCACTGGATACTCTTACTGTGTGATTGGTCTTCAGACTCTCTTTCTAGATGATTGAGAGCCCTAATGATGGACCTCTCTGATAAGTGGTGGGTAGGGGGATTTACTGTAGCCCCTGTTTGTTCTTTTCGAGAATTAACAGCCTAGGCAATAATGTCAAGGTCTTTTGGAGTCGGGACAGAGAGAAATGTGCCTTTCACTCTAGTTCATATTTCAAAAAAAAAAAAAAAGTAGTTGTGAGTAGCTTTATAGTTAGAAGTAGTTGACTGTGTTTTCCTAACATGGCAGCTGTGGTGTTAGAGGCATGCGTAGCAGAGGCAAAGCGGATGTGTGCGTGTCTCTCCCCTTGTACAGTTCTGTAGCCTGCCATTGTAGCTCTTGCTCCTGGAGGCAGGAAATGCACACCAGCAAACATAAATGTGGAAGTGACATTCTAGTAAAGAAGACAAAGCAGAAGTGGAAAAAAACCAAAAACCTTACAGTGCCATAAATGCACCGAGTTTTCTCCTGTGTCCCATTTTCCACAACAACAACAACAAAAATATGTCTTAAAACTATACAAAGGCTTTCTTGTCGTATAGTACTATTATTCTTGATTCATTAAATACCTTTGTGGCTGTAATCAAACTTGTTTAAAGCTCACGTGCTCAGAGGCTAGAGAAACACTTCAGATGAAATGTGAACAATCAAAGCACAATTGCCAGCATATTATTATTGGTATTTTTCAGCATAATGCAGTTTCTCCTCTGGTCAACTCCCCCTTCTGAACATTTTCTGTGTGTAGGCATATGCAGGTACAAAGGCCTACTAGAATTCTTTTTATGGCAGCACTTGAGCTACATTTACTAGCCAGAATATTCATAATATTAGGTGCCTTGTACAAGCAGCTTTATTTTTGTGGCTGAGATTGGAGAGATTATGGTTTGATCCAAATGACCCCTGCTACTTCCGGTTTGTGGAACGATACAATGTATTTTTTTCTGTCTGAAATAGGTAAGAACACATTTTTAATACTGATAATAAAGCTTTCTGCCTTTCTACAACTGCTTATATAATTGTGTTAATATTGATGAGTGTTGGTGTTGAGCTTCTGTAGGTAAGGATTGAATGAATACTTCACAAGCTTTAGCTTTACGCCAACCCAAGTATCAGGCAGACTGTCTTCTTGACCATCCTTACCACATAGCATCCTACCCTATTCCATTTCGTTCTCTATACACAAACACGAGAATGGACCCTTGAAAATGCTGCCTATGCAATTCTGAAATAAAATTTATTCAAGATCGTTTTTTCAAGAAGAAACTGTTTATTGAACCTTTATGCTAAATCAGAGACCCCATTTCAGTACATGTTCTAACTCCTCAGTCCTTGGTAGACCAGCAGGCTAACTTATTTTAAAGTTCTGCAAGTTACAGCTGGTCTGTTAAATGGAAATAGTAATATATATTTTCTGTAGAAAATAAGCAGGAGTAAAGGGTATAAAGATAAAATATGATTTAATTTTAAATAAGTATTCAATATAAAAAACAATGAGAGTGCTCTGGATGAAAGGATGATTTAATACATAATCTGTTTAAAATTATATGGGAGAAAATGGAAGGAACATGTTAAGAGATTTCTATTCTATAATTACATTATATCTCAACAATAGCATGTTTTAGACTATGTGTTATTACACAGTAAACAAACTGAAAAGAAAAAAAGAAACCTTGCCTTTTATTAGTTAGCCCAGAGCTAAAAACATTTTTTTTTCTTTTGGAAAGATTTTATTTATTTATTTGACGGAGAGAGAGACAGCTAGAAAGGGAACATAAGCAGGGGAAGTGTGAGAGGGAGAAGCAGGCTTCCCGTTGAGCAGGGAGCCCGATGCAGGGCTCGATCCCAGGATCCTGGGATCATGACACGAGCCGAGGCAGAAGCTCAACGACTGAGCAGTCCAGGCACCCCAACATTTTGTTTTTATTTTCGTGATACAGATATTGAAATCTGTTACTCTTGTATTAAAATGAGAGGTTCAGTTTTTCCCAATAAAAGGAGATGCTTATGCTCTTTATTTTGCATATATTTATATGTGTGTTTATGAAATGGATAGTCAGATTGAGTATAATTTCTTCCCATTAATTAGAAATTTGACGTGTGGGGTGCCTGGGTGGCTCAGTGGCTTAAGCCTCTGCCTTCGGCTCAGGTCATGATCCCAGGGTCCTGGGATCGAGCCCCACATCGGGCTCTCTGCTCAGCAAGGAGCCTGCTTCCTCCTCTCTCTGCCTGCCTCTCTGCCTACTTGTAATTTCTGTCAAATAAATAAATAAAAAAATCTTAAAAAAAAAAAAAGAAATTTGACGTGTTTCTTAGAAATTTGTTAATACAGGGACACCTGGGTAGCTCAGTCAGTTAAGCATCTGACTCTTGATTTCAGTGCAGGACATGATCTCAGGAACATGAGATCGAGCCCTGTATGGGGCTCCGTGCTGGGCATGGAGACTGCTTGAGATTCTTTCTCTCCCTCACCCTCTGCCCCTCCTTCCCCAGAAGAAATTGGCTACTACAGATAATTAAATTTGATTTATGCTAGTATAATCATCCAGCATTTATTACTTTATTTTATATATATGTAAATAATGTATAAGTACTATATATAATCAAAAAACCATATTGATACCTAATATACATGTGTATAGATGGGATACATATATGTATATATGTATGGATATCTATGCATAATGTTTATATGTAACTTAGCTAAAATATAGTTTAAAAGCACCATTATTGGACTAGAATTATTTCAAAAGTATTGGTGATTAAATATTCAATTATTCAAATATGCAGAGACTAAAATATAATCTTATAACATAGTTGATGTATGTCAGTAGGAGCTTTATAGAAATTACTACTTGGAAAAGATAATTTCAAAAAAGAAAACCATATAAATCTCCCTATCAACAGCTTAGATGTTCATATTATTTTATCTCTTTTTATACTAGATTTTAATAGAAACAAAAAATAAAGTTCTTTTATATGCAATCTAACACTTTTATAATTAATCTTAAGACAAGAGGACATAAACGTCTTTAGTTATCTTAATGAAAACTTCTAACAGTGCCATACCAGTCAAAAACTTAATTTTTATTTTAAAATCTCATGTACTCTGGAAGAATATGTGGATTTTCATTTGGGAGTTTTGGAACTAGTCTAGCATTCATGTCTGTAGGAAAGCCTCTGATGGGGACAGTAATGAATTTTGAGAGGGCACATGTAACTGTCACCATTTCGAAGTCAGATGCTTTCCCATTTTGTTATCTCTCCTTACCCAGCTATTTAGAATCAATGATTTTTTTTCCTGAGTCCTTTTAACCTTATTTATATTTTCAGTTTCTACTGTCTTTTGGACTTATAAGGGTTCTGAGACTGTAATCACTTGTGTGTAATGTTAGGGAGTTTCTGCTTTTACCGTTTGTCATTTTTTCCACTCCCCTCCTTCATTCCTGACTGATGAATACTGAATTTCTTTCTCATCACATATATTGACTTACTGTTATTTTATTCTTGGTGTTTGGGGTTCAGAGTGGTCGGTGGCCTTTGCTTCATCCAGAAAGACATTCTACAAAGGGGAGAAGAATAATGATTTCACTGATGTTGTCCCAAGCCCTGAACTCATACCCCCCAGAGCACCACCTGCCTCAGGGCTGAGGATTTGTACGGATAATCAAGCACTTACTAGACACACTCTTCAAGCTGCCTTTTTGTGACCCACTTTAATCTTCTGGATAAATGTTTAATGTTTTTGGAGTGAGGGGAAAAAAGGGGGAACAGGTGAACCAGAGAACCAAAGGTGAAATGCTTCCCTTCACATCTTCACAAGAAAAGTCCATGTGACTATTTGAAATGAAAGATCCCTCCTTTGAACACAGCTCAAATATTGTTAGAATACTTCTCCCTGTTACCGAAAAGTTTTGAGAGAAAAAAACATTTTTCCAGAAAGTTGTATTTCCATAGTGTAGTATTTTGGATCCTACTTTTGAATCCTGGCCCTATCCCTTTTTAGTTATGTGATTTTCGACAAGATATCTCATTTCTCTTAGTTACAAAATAATCATAACAATTGTGCCAGTATTACAGTGTTATGAGGATTAACTAAGTTAGTAGTTATGGAATGCTTAAAAGAGAAACTGCAGCATAGCAAACATGATAGATAGATACATAGGAATAGAAAGTTAAAAAAAGAAGAAGAGGAAGAAGAAAAGGAGGAGGAGGAGGAGAAGAAGAAAACAGATATTTAAGGACATTTCCAACAATTTCAAGTTCAAATACTAGCTTTCCAAAATAGTCCATCAGAATTTTAAGAAGACACTCAATATTGTTGATTAAATATTTAAATTATGTTTATCGGAGCTGGTATATTCGTTTTTAGATAGGTCAAATTCATGAGGCAACAAAGTCATAATATTATGTGTGGTGTGCCTAGTTATTTGGTGCATTTTGGCCCTTTTTATACTCAATGTGTACTACTCATTTATACCCATTCTATAGAACTGGGAATATAATGATATTTTAAATTATTATATAGGTCTACTGCTGTTCCTCTTTGCCTTTATAGTGTATTGTTGATCATATCTCTGATTTATTTGAAAAATGAATAGTTGTCCAGGAACACAATATCCAATTACAAAATTATTCCTAGGGGAAAACACAAGCTGTTTTATGAATGCTTTGTGGTATGAAGTAGAATTTACCTACACCAATTTTTTTTTTATTTGAAAACGATCTCTGCCTTTCACTTTACCTTCTTGGTTCTAGTAGCTTAGGATTTAGTAAATAAGTCAGTATTTCATCATTGTTATACTGCTCTGTGTTTACCTCTGACCCTTGTGTTGCCTTTTCTTGAGCCCCCTCTAGTTCCATTACCATGAATTTCTAGTGTCAGCAACATTGGATGGCTCCATAAGGCTGTGCGATGGCCTCCGATGGCTCTAATGTGTATCTTAGTCATTCCAGCTCAAATGTAGAAAAACTTTGCTTAAAAGTGGTCTCTACTATAAAGACATAAGTTCTCCCTCATCTCTATATCATGTCTCAGTTTCCTCATTTTATTACTGAAAGGACTCAGGGATGCAGAAAGGGCATATATAGGAGTTCCAAAAATTATTAAGGGCTTGAAAAATAATTCTTAAGAGAAAATGTCAAATGGGTTTGGAGTGTTGCCCGGCATCTTCCCTGCACTCGCATTTATCCAGTATCCACCTAGTTCTCCTTACCCCATCTGGAAGCTCAGCTTCACTTGGCTCCCTGGAACTAGGCCAGCCCACACCGAAAGCTAAATGAGCCCCGCATCCATTTCTCACTCAACAGATCCAAGCGTAACATGTTTCCTAGTTCTGTTATTTGGACTCTTGTTTTCCGTCCTTTGTCACATTCTTACCTTGTACCCAACACTAGCTTCCCATCCTTTTCTCTAAATTTGAGTTCTCGCTGAGATGTATTGCCCAGGTAACCCTTCCCCTCCCCGCCCCCTGCAGGATTTTATTATTACCAAGTTCTGTTTTCTGCTGCCAGTATTCCTTTTGTGCAGACTATCTGTGTCTTTAGCTTTCACTTCACTGCCTTTGGAGTATCCTGATAGCACGCGCAGTCTTTGGCTTAGAGATCCCCTCTACCCTTCGCCAATGCATTTCCCTGATGTAAGATTCTCCTCAGTCTTATCCTGGTCGCCTATCTCATTGCAGACTTCAGGGATGTCCTAAGATAGCCAGGGATGCTGAAAATCAAAACTTGAACTTGGTTGTCAAGAAGTGGAAACAGTAGTAGGTTTTTCAGCTGGTGGCTTTTAGTTTAAGTGAAATGCAAGATAAGAGATATTCTTAACAGCATTTGTAGATCTAGTTTGATTAAGAATGAGGACTGAGAATTCAGGCTTGGGAAGCCTCATACTTATCCTATCATATTAGGGCTCCTTCCTCCTTGGTCAGAAACTTCTGCTTTCTCCCAGTTCTGCCAACATTTTTGCTCATTGCTCTTGTCAGTGTATCCAAGATTCTCTGTAACTGATTTCATTCCTTTAATTTCCCATATGCTTCATTCCCCTACTCATATCCTGTGATCAAGTAAAACTAAACTACTGCTTTATTTCCCAAATCCCTCACAATAGCCACCATGGTGCTTTTGTTCATTTTGTTGCCTAGACTTGGAATTATTCCCTCATTTCTTGCTATCAGAATACTATTTAGCTTTTGAAGCAGATTTCAAATGCCACTTTGTCCATGATTTATTTCCTCTTTTCTTGAATCAAATGTGAGCTCTTCCTCCTCTGAATTCACATAATAATTTGTTTTGGCATCATGTATCGAATCCATTCTTAAATTTTGCCTTGTGTTATTGGTATACAATAAAACACAATCTAATTAATTAGAGGGGCTCAAAACATTCTTAAATGATAAAATGCTTAACATGTTAGCATACATTATTGTGAGCTGAATACAATAAGTGCAGGCAAGCCTGAGCAGCTAGTTGGCCTGTAGTTCTTCAGGAAGGGCAGGCTGCTAAAAAAAATCACCCCCCCCCCCCCCCCCAGATCTCGGCTGTGGTTTGGTGCCACCTGCTGGCCAGGGTATATAAAAGCTTAAATATCAGTGAGGATGATTCTGGATCCTGTGGTTGGCTGGAACTTCCACAGAAATGACAGCAATTTCAGAAATCTTCCCTTTGGTTAAAGCTCCTTTTGCCAGCCCGATCCTGGGAACTTTCGTTGGGAATATCCTGGGAACACAGGAGAACTTTTATGCTTTCTCATTTTCTGAAACCCCATTGCTTGCCATCTTTTGCACAGTCTTCTCCTTTCACGCCCCATTTACTCAGTCATCCCCCAGAAGAGAAGAACTTTAATTCTAACCATGTCCTTCCTATGCTAGCTTGCGAAAGGAACCTAGGCAATGTGTAGGAGCCAACTGCCAATTATTTAACGTCGTAATTTGCTTTACTACTAAGGTACCTTCTCATAGGATTTTACTACATGTATATTTTATGCTTCACCAGGGCAGAGGACTACCTTTGTAATCCATCAGAGGGTAGCATAGTGCATTGATAGACTTTGTGCTCAGTAGTTTGTTACCTGGATTCAAGTTGAGACTGAGCTCTCCAAGCAAGAAGGGGGATTTTCCCAGGAAGAAGTATAGAAAAACTAGTGATGTCAAAGTAGCAAGAATCACCAGAGGGAAGTTCCGGTATTCCGGTATTTGTGTATCAGAAACACCAAACACAGCTGAGCAAGTCCCATAACTTTGGGCCTCAAGATCATCATCTTTAAAATGCTATATTAATGCCTACTACAGAAGGCTATTCTTCCCTCAATAAATGTTTATTGATCACTATCATGTGCCAAGTGCTGACTATTAAGAATACTTGAGTGAAAACCACAGACATGGTTCTAGATCTCATGACATTTTTTTCCAGTCTGAATAAGGATTATTATTTTATGTTTCAACTCTTAAAATATTAAGGAGGTAGTTTACATAAATATTATAAAATCGCTCTAGCCTGAAAGAATAAAATAAAATTCTCTGGCTTTCAGCAATGATCATTATAGGAGTGTCTATACTTATATGCCCTGCCAGTAATTCCTCAAAAGTATTTATCCAGTTTCAGGAATGATTATTAAAGGAGTATCTATACTTCTGTTTGCTTGCACTAAGCCCCCTGAAAGAATTTGTCCAGCTAGAAGTAAACACAGGGCTGCCCTTATCATAACTGGAATAGGCACTGCTTTTGCTATGTTTTGAGAAGCACTGGGTACCTTCCTCATAATTTCTCTTGAACAATCTTTATCTACTAGTTCAGACTCTACTTTCAGAAAGACTGTTTATGAGAATGTGCGCATGTATAGATTTTAGGCCACTGCAAGCTTTGAAAGCTTTGAAAGAGGAAATATTCTTCAGGGGATAAAGCACATGAAATTATCCGTTACGAATATAATTTGTTTCTCTCCATGGCACATAGCTGAGGTCATTGGGTAGTCAGGACTGCGCTAAACACTGGAGTACAAACCATTTATGTACTTAGAAAGTTACTCTTTTTATTGTACCACTCTCTAGTTTTTGTTCTAGCAGCAATTTCAGCTTCTCATGTCCTCACTCATGTTTGAAGCGTAGTTGGTCAGAATTGGTGCTGGGAGACTCTTAACTGGGGTTTTTCACCTCTGCCTAAAGGTCTGTGTGGAGCACAGAAATTTAATGTGGCCCATGTATCTTCACCCAGCGTTAATTAAACACAATGATTAAAAAAAGTGAGTGTGTGTATCTATGTATACATGTGTACTCAAATTGTACGCATTATGTATGCATAATATACATGTATGCATGAATACCTAAATATGCATGTATGCGTGTGTATTTTGTACACATATGTGAAGACGATATTTGTTCCTTGCATGTACTTTCTACTTAAAAGCAACATAGCAAAATACAGGGTTGGGATTCTTTCCTTTCAAGCCAAGTCTCTGCAAATGAGCAAAACACCTTGAGATATTGAAAATGCTGTGAGTAACCTGTGTGCTTGATCTCCGTGGCGTCACAACACTTAACTAATTGTGCCTATAAAGCGACGCTCTGAGGACTCACTTAAGAAGAGAAGAGGGTTCAGGTGCCTCTCTGGATGGAAAATGATGAATTCTGGATGCACATTTTCAACAGATGGACACGGCATTAAGGAGGCAGCCACGAAAGGCAGCAGGTGGAGGAGGCAGCGGGAAGGCAGTGCCACTTGCAGGAGCACTTGACATTAATTACACCTGTTGGAATTCTCGCCCAATCTTTTGTTTTCAGATGTGTTCGCAGTATAATCACCGTGAGGAGAGAGGAAAGAGGAAAGAAGCTGAGGCTTGTAAACAGGAAATGGAGTACTTGTCCCATACGGAGAACGAAAATGACAGTGGGGGGGAGATTTCTCTGGCTTCTGTCCTCCAGTTAATCGAGTGTGCAAAACGAGGAGCCAGGAGCATAGTGGTACTATGACACCATCTTGGGGCTGGTAAGGACAATTTAAAAATTGACTCTTTGAGGCTGGAGTTTGCATGTAGTCATCCTACAGAAATGAAACGTGTTTTTCTATATCTGAAGAGATTTAGAATATACACTGTTCTTTTTGTATCGTCTGAACACAGTGACAAAATACTTTCTTGGCCATGTGATGATTTTTTTTTTATGCTTTGGAGTCTTCATTTATTTGTGCCTATAGAATGGGATCCTCGTTTCCCCACTAGGCTGTCCCCTTGTCAACCAGCACAGCTTACATCTTCTACTTTGTGGCTCACAATGAGACTCCATTCATCATAACATCTGACCACTGCCTGAAATTGCCTGGGTGCTTCTTGGCTTTGCTCATGCCTTTCTTTCTCCCACTAATGTCCTCTGCTTCACCAATTTCTGCTCATCATTAGATGTCAACTCAAGGGTTAAATCTGCAATGAAGGAGTCAGTGATGATTCCCGGGCCAACCCAAGGCTTCATCCTCCCCAAGGTCATAGGAACTGTACGTTCATCGGCAGAGTGTCTGGTATCTTGCAGTGTGCTGGGCTGCCTCTGCTCCTCTCCACTGGGCTGGAAACTTCAGGAGGACAATCCCATTTCTACTCTTCTGGAAGTGTCCACCTTGCCAACTAGCCCTTAGTCTCCTGCTTCTAGTGTCCGAATGTGATTTGAATTAAGATTGGATTGTCCTTCCAGGGCTGCAAGGTTGGTTCAACATCCGCAAATCAATCAATGTGATACAACACATTAGTAAAAGAAAGAACAAGAACCATATGATACTCTCCATAGATGCTGAAAAAGCATTTGACAAAGTACAGCATCCCTTCCTGATCAAAACTCTTCAAAGTGTAGGGATAGACGGCACATACCTCAATATCATCAAAGCCATCTATGAAAAACCCACCGCAAATATTATTCTCAATGGAGAAAAACTGAAAGCTTTTCCGCTAAGGTCAGGAACACGGCAGGGATGTCCGTTATCACCACTGCTATTCAACATAGTACTAGAAGTCCTAGCCTCAGCAATCAGACAACAAAAGGAAATTAAAGGCATCCAAATCGGCAAAGAAGAAGTCAAACTATCACTCTTTGCAGATGATATGATACTATATGTGGAAAACCCAAAAGACTCCACTCCAAAAGTGCTAGAACTTGTACAGGAATTCAGTAAAGTGTCAGGATATAAAATCAATGCACAGAAATCAGTTGCATTTCTCTACACCAACAACAAGACAGAAGAAAGAGAAATTAAGGAGTCCATCCCATTTACAATTGCACCCAAAACTATAAGATTCCTAGGAATAAACCTAACCAAAGAGACTAAGAATCTATACACAGAAAACTATAAAGTACTCATGAAAGAAATTGAGGAAGACACAAAGAAATGGAAAAATGTTCCATGCTCCTGGATTGGAAGAATAAATATTGTGAAAATGTCTATGCTACCTAAAGCAATCTACACATTTAATGCAATTCCTATCAAAGTACCATCCATTTTTTTCAAAGAAATGGAACAAATAATCCTCAAATTCATATGGAACCAGAAAAGACCTCGAATAGCCAAAGGAATATTGAAAAAGAAAGCCAAAGTTGGTGGCATCACAATTCCAGACTTCAAGCTCTATTACAAAGCTGTCATCATCAAGACAGCATGGTACTGGCACAAAAACAGACACATAGATCAATGGAACAGAATAGAGAGCCCAGAAATAGACCCTCAACTCTATGGTCAACTCATCTTTGACAAAGCAGGAAAGAATGTCCAATGGAAAAAAGACAGCCTCTTCAATAAATGGTGTTGGGAAAATTGGACAGCCACATGCAGAAAAATGAAATTGGATCATTTCCTTACACCACACATGAAAATAGACTCAAAATGGATGAAGGATCTCAATGTGAGAAAGGAATCCATCAAAATCCTCGAGGAGAACACAGGCAGCAACCTCTTCGACCTCAGCTGCAGCAACATCTTCCTAGGAACATCACCAAAGGCAAGGGAAGCAAGGGCAAAAATGAACTATTGGGATTTTATCAAGATCAAAAGCTTTTGCACAGCAAAGGAAACAGTTAACAAAACCAAAAGACAACTGACAGAATGGGAGAAGATATTTGCAAATGACATATCAGATAAAGGGCTAGTGTCCAAAATCTATAAAGAACTTAGCAAACTCAACACCCAAAGAACAAATAATCCAATCAAGAAATGGGCAGAGGACATGAACAGACATTTCTGCAAAGAAGACATCCAGATGGCCAACAGACACATGAAAAAGTGCTCCATATCACTCGGCATCAGGGAAATACAAATCAAAACCACCATGAGATATCACCTCACACCAGTCAGAATGGCTAAAATTAACAAGTCAGGAAATGACAGATGCTGGCGAGGATGCGGAGAAAGGGGAACCCTCCTACACTGTTGGTGGGAATGCAAGCTGGTGCAACCACTCTGGAAAACAGCATGGAGGTTCCTCAAAATGTTGAAAATAGAACTACCCTATGACCCTGCAATTGCACTGCTGGGTATTTACCCTAAAGACACAAACGTAGTGATCCGAAGGGGCACGTGTACCTGAATGTTTATAGCAGCAATGTCTACAATAGCCAAACTATGGAAAGAACCTAGATGTCCATCTACAGACGAATGGATAAAGAAGATGTGGTATATATACACAATGGAATACTATGCAGCCATCAAAAGAAATGAAATCTTGCCATTTGCGACGACGTGGATGGAACTAGAGGGTATCATGCTTAGCGAAATAAGTCAATCGGAGAAAGACAACTATCATATGATCTCCCTGATATGAGGGAGAGGAGATGCAACATGGGGGGTTGAGGGGGTAGGAGAAGAGTAAATGAAACAAGATGGGATTGGGAGGGAGACAAACCATAAGTGACTCTTAATCTCACAAAACAAACTGAGGGTTGATGGAGGGAGGGGGTTGGGAGAGGGGGGTGGGGTTATGGATATTGGGGAGGGTGTGTGCTATGGTGAGTGCTGTGAAGTGTGTAAACCTGGCGATTCGCAGACCTGTACCCCTGGGGATAAAAATATATGTTTATAAAGCTGTAAAAAAAAAAAAAAAAGAAAGAGAAAAGGAAGGATGAATACCCAAGTTTTGTAGCAACATGGACGGGACTGGAAGAGATTATGCTGAGTGAAATAAGTCAAGCAGAGAGAGTTAATTATCATATGGTTTCACTTATTTGTGGAGCATAACAAATAGCATGGAGGACAAGGGGAGATGGAGAGGAGAAGGGAGTTGAGGGAAATTGGAAGGGGAGGTGAACCATGAGAGACTATGGACTCTGAAAAACGATCTGAGAATTTTGAAGGGGTGGGGGGTGGGAGGTTGGGGGCACCAGGTGGTGGGTATTGTAGAGGGCACGGATTGCATGGAGCACTGGGTGTGGTGCAAAAATAATGAATACTGTTATGCTGAAAAAAATTAAAAAATTAAAAAAAAAAAAAGATTGGATTGTCTTCACCTGTAGGTATAGGCCTCACCACTGCAAAGCAATGTTAGCATTATCTGGATATTTAAAAAAAAAAAAAAAGGACATGGCTTTCAAAATTATCAACTGTCTTCAGGTTTTGCTCACTTTTCAGTGAGGCTCACCATTATTACGACTCTGTTAAACAGGGCAACCACCTCCGTTATCTCTTTAAAAATTTATGCATGGTGAAAATTTTCCTCATTATGGTACGGCACAATGTGCAGTATAACATGTATTTTCATGAAGAGGAGGGGGCATTGTTAAAAGAGATCTATTGAAATGAAGGGAAAGGAAATAGAGATAAATATAATTTGTGAGGAAATGGGTAAGAGTTAACAATGCATTCAGCTGCAATTAAACAGAAACATAACTAAGGGGGAGGTTGAATTTTCTTACCAACCAGAAGACTGACCCACATTTATGCACACATAAATGATGGCATATTTGCATCAGCTCGGTTATGTCAAAGCCAGTACATGTGCAGTTTCTCCCTCCCTCCCTCCTTCCCTCCCTCCCTCTCTTTCTTTCTTTCTTTCTCTTTTCTTTCTTTCCTTCCTTCCTTCCTCTCTTTTCTGTCTTTCCTTCCTCTCTCCCTCCCACCCTCCCTTTCTCTCTCTCTCTCTCTCTCTCTTTCTTTCATTTTTCATTCCTCATGGATTCAAGATGCCTGCCAGAGCTCCAGATATCATGGCCATATTCCTACGGTAACTGAGCATAGAGAGTTGCACAGGGACCTGTAGCCTGTTTCTCAGGAAAGCAAGAGTTTATCAGAATTCACCCTATAGAGAGCTCGCAGTGTTTAAAGGGACATAGCAATGTCACATGGCCTCCTGGAGATGCAAAGGAAGCTAAAGGAAGGGAAGATTTTGCTCTCTCAGATTCTGTAGTGGAGGGAAGAAAGAGAAAAGGGGATTTGGAATGGATTTTCAGTTATCCTCTCAGCAGTGTCTGCCACCAAAACAAAATGTATACAATTGTTGAGTCATTATCTTGTACACCTGAAACTAATCTGTCACTGTATGTTAATTATATTTGAATAAGAAAATGCATAAGGGTTTAGGAGCACCTGGGTGGCTCCGTAGATTGAGCGTCGTACTTTTGGTTTTGGCTCAGCTTGTGATCTCAGTGTCTTGGGCTCGCTCTGTGTCGGGGAGTCTCCTTCTCTCCCTCTCCGTCTGCCCCTCCCCCTGCTCACTCTCTCTCTCTAAAATAAATAAATACAAGTCTTAAAAAAAGAAAAGGATTTAAATTAAAAAAACATGAATTGGCAAAAGTAAATAAAGTGGAAGAAGACTTATAGAAGGATACATGAGAAAAAGGAGTAATTCCATCGTAAGTTGAAATAATATGTAATTCATAAAACTGCCTACACTACATACCTGTGTGTGAATCAAATCCCAAGAAACAAATGTAGAGTGATGAGAAAGCAGAGTGGTTCAATATTATACTACTTTTAAAAACACACAAAGCAATAGTGATTTTTTTAAATCGACATGCTTTAGTATAAAAGTATAAAGCCAGAGGGGAAGCCACACATCACATTCAGTCAGCCAAGAGATTGCTCTCCTTGGGAGTGGAGAGCATTAACAGAACTGGGGAGAGGAACCAATGGGACTTCAACGTTATTTGCGAAGTTTCACATCTATCATAAAAAAAGTATGTGACTGGTTGTATATGGGAGTTTTTTCTATATGCTTTTTGTGTATTGTTAAGGAAAACGAAAGAAATAGAGTTGAAATTTAGTTATATTACTGAAAATAAATTTAAAGAAATATAAAATGAAAACACAGGAGGGACTCTCTTGGTCACAAAGACTTGGACACTTATCTCAGGAAACAGTACAGAAGAAGAAGATGACGCAGAATCAGCCCTTGACTTCCTTTATTTAGCTTACTGTCTTAGAACTTCAGTTTTCTCATTTGAGAGATGAGGATTTTGTGTTAGATTTATTTTTCTCCATTCTTTAGCAGTATTGATCTTTTAAGAACATTAGTCATTTTGTAATAAGATATGGTTTTTAAAAAATCCTTAGTTTGAGTAATAAGCCATAGTGATTATATTTTTTATAAAGTACCAAAATTATTCATTTATTTGATTCATATTCACTAAATACCTATTTGATTCATATTCATTAAATACCTACAATATGTGCTCGCTTCGGCAGCACATATACTAAATACCTACAATATGCCTGTACGGAAGATGTTTTAGGATTAGGAATATGGCACAAACAAAGAAAATGTTCCTATTCTGAGGAAGATTATATTCTAATTGAGGAAGATAAATGAAAAGTACATATATAGTATGGAAGTGTAGATAAATCCATAAAGCAAAATGCAGTGAGATTAGAGAGTCCTTGGGACAGGATGACAGCAGAGCTAATACTCTTTTGAATAGAGGGGATATTAAGCATAGAGAGAACGTCAAAGTAGAATATTTTCCCAAGTGATGTTGGTCAGGAGTGATTTTAGCTAAGTGTGTGTATGTGTGTGTATGTGTGTGTATGTGTTATATCTTCTTTTGGATAGTGCTCTGTTTTAACTTGGGTTTGTATATGCTTATGGGTGTTTTCTCTTTCTCATGGCTTCTCTTGGAAGGACTCCTGTCCAGTTGAGGACACTGCTTCTAGTTAATCTCTTTGTGTAGTTTGGATGTGTACCTGTGATTTGATCCTTGCGTATTTGACATTGTAGGCTGATAGTTCTAAAGTAGTAGGATAAGAGTTTGTCCTTTAGATATGCTTTTTTCCTTACCACATCTGTATTAAGCAGTCCTTAGATATACAGTGTTGGCTGGTGTTGGGAGAATGGGGAGGATTTTCAGTTGTCTCCTGCCTCCTGGACAAGTGAAATATAATGAGATCCAAATGGGTAAGATGTCCATTTTCCACTTGAAATTTTAGCTCTTGTATATGAAGATTGATATGGCTGAAAGTTGATATATTCATAAAACGTTGTTAAAAGGGGGGCTTTAAAAGTTAATTGTATTCTGGGACAGTATGGGCAACTACCATACAATATTATCCAGATTTGATCAATGTGAATTTTTATGTCTTTGATTTGAGATCTTCACAGAACTCAAGGGGTTCTTGTGAAAAATAGCAGAGTGGAAGGTTAATTGCAAAATGAAGAGGTCTTACTTTACTATGAAAATTGGCAGTTGGAACTAAAGTTTAAGCATCTGAGTAACTGAGAATACTGCCACTTAGCCCAGTGTCTGGAACATGGATATTATTGAAAGATTGAAAGAAAAAAAATGTGTAATTGAATGGTGGGACCCTTTGGATGTTGTAGAAGACTTTGTAAGATATAAGAATGCAGTGTTAGCTTTGTGTAAGTCCCCCTCACCCATTAATATTGGCAGTAACTTTGTTCCTACTTAGAAAATACCCATGAGTGCTAAAATCCACAAACATTTTCATATGCGTATATATAGTATTTTTCCTATTTAGACCTACATCATTTGCTCTTTGGCAATAGGTCCCCTTCTCTGCTGTGCAGATCATAGAATTATAAATTTTGGCCCATCACAGATATATGGCTATTGTGAGGTCCGCATAGATGACAAAATACACATACAGCACTTAGAATAGTGTCTGACGCACAGTAAGCACACAATATCTATAAAATGAATATTATTAATCAAACCAGAGGCTTAATACTATCAAAATCAGAGATCAATATATTTTTTAACTTTTATATTTGCTGCCAGATTTTTATTTGCTCTCCAGATACCAAAGCAAATATTGTCTGTTGGAGAAATCTAACATTTAAAAAATTGATCCAGGAGAGTTCTGGCTTCATCTCTAAACAGTCTTCTCTGTGTTATAGTGTAACGTGATCACATCATTCCTGCTGGAAACCATGAGGTCTTATTTCGCCATCAGAACTTAGAGTTTTCTGTCTTTGGATGCACATGGTTAAACTATACACTGAAAGCTAACAGCCTTTTTTTTTTTTTTAATATTGGTAGTTAAAAACACCGCATTAAATAATATACTCCTGGAAGAATGAAAGACAGGCTAGGATTTGAGAAGTGAAATGAATTTGAGGAGGGAAAGAAATGGGAGAGAGATACCAGGAGAGAGGGAAGGGAGATGAAAAAAACAGAAGGGAAGCCACTGAGCCTTATATAGCCTACATCTTTCTTGCATCCGGAGCAGTCACTGGCTGTCTTCATAGAACAGAAGAAGGTTCCTGGTTACCAGCTGAGGGTTCAAGTTGAAGATTCTAGGTCACCACACTGAAGGGTAAAGATCAGAGTTTATCACCATAGCGGGACTGTAATTTACTTCTTGGGTTTCTGTCTGTTCATAACCCCAGATTCATAATTTTTATTCACAAAATACCATGAATTATTCCATCATATTTATGAATCCAGCTATTCTGTTAGATTCTTAGCCAGAAATGTTTGATGAATTGTTAAAGAGTAGAACTTTCCTTATGGAGCTCAATTTGTAGTAGAGTCAGAGCCTTGAAAGTAAAGGAAAACGATTTAGAAGAGAGGTGCAACCCCCCCACACACTTTTTTTTTTAAGGGAGGAGGCTTATCCTAAAATCATCAAGTCAGAAAGAAAAAATTCCATGGAAAGTTTTGATTTTGTGGCTAAAAGACATGAAACTTTTTGTTAAGAAATAAAGAAAGAAAAGTGAAAGTAGAAGTGCTTTCACATAAATGATGAAAATGAATCTGTAATAGTTATCCACTCATCTATAGAGAATGTTATTAGATTAGAATGAGAACATCCGAATAGAGAAAGGATATTGAATAGGTATGTTATGAGGCATTAGAGGATGCACAAAAAGTGGTTTGGATGGAGTATAGCCGCCTGAGGTGAGTGTCAGTGTAACATCCAAAATTAGCGAAACAGTAATTCCTCTAAAAAAGGAAGGATATTTTCCCTTAAAGTTGAGGAGAAAGTCAAGAAATGAGGTCTTTTTTTGCTTGAAAATTGAAGTAAGGTAACAGTAGGCTTTATTGCCTCTTGTTGTGTTTCTTTTTCCTTTAGATTAAGACTATGTATGTTCAAGGGGAAATGACTGCCTTGGTTCAAATAAGCATTACCATGGTCCTTCCAAATATATTCTTTAAGTGACTTCTATAGAGACTCTAAAGCCTTCAGTGGAGACGGTAGACTGCACACACAAGTACCGGATTCTGTGAATAACAGGAGGCAAAACCCCAATGTCAACACATAAGGCTACTCTGGGATGCCTGGGTGGCTCAGTCAGTTAACAGCTGCCTGTGGCTCAGGTCATGATCCTGGGGTCCTGGGATCAAGTTCCGCATCGGGCTCCTTGCTTGGTGGGGAGCCTGCTTCTCTTTCTGACTCTGCCTGCTTGTGCTCGCTCTCTCTGGTAAACAAACAAACAAACAAAATCTTTAGAAAGCAAAACAAAAAAACATAAGGCTACTCTACTGGCTCATTGACTGGGGAATTTTTCTGCTTGTGTAGGCAAAAGGTTGGCCATGGAATTAAAGAATGTGCTTTTTAGAACACTCAGTTCTTACAGAGAAAGGTTAGCCAACGCAGGTACGATTATTCTGTTGAAGTGCAGCCTCTCTGTGGGGACCCCTGAAAGGGACTTGATATTATGGTAGACAGTATCTCCCATTTTCTAAGAAAATTCTAACAGAACTTAGAGAAGACCAAGTGTATTGCTTACATTCCTCTTATTAACACTGTTTTTGCTGCCTAGAGTGTGTGTCCCGTGGAAGGTAAGAAAAAGTAAAGCACTAATGAAATGTTGATGTGCGTGACCTCTACAGCTACCCATCATTAAAGAAGTAATTTTATGGGCCTGAATCCGTTTCTTTCCTTGCTTTAGCTTGTTTAGTAATTAAGAGGAAGGGAGAAGAAAACCTTAAAAAGAGAGGCAGAAAATAAAGTTATTAACCTATCTTGCCAAAACACATTCCAAGTAATAGGGAAAATATTGGACTACTCCTTAGATATTTTTTCTATACGGTTAAACAGATAAAATAAAATAAAATAATACTCTTTTAAGAAATGATAATTGGTGAATAAACTGGGTTTTGAAAAAATATAATATATTTTAAAGGGAATATAAATGCTCAGTGAACCCATTACTCAATTTATGTTTCCTTTTTTTTTTTTTTCACCTGAATTTAAAAAAAGAAGTAAGGCATTTTCTTATTCCCATTTGGGTAAGAAACTATGTAAACGAATACTCTCATATAGTAGGAGAGCTTTTTGAAGCACTATAACTTAATTATGGACCAAAAAATACCATTTTGTAGAAAGAACTTTTAGAAAAGTTGTGGGTCCATACACTATTAGGTTTTTCCAGAGAAACAGAACCAATAGGATATATATATAGATAGATAGATAGATATAGATATATATAGATATGTATGGAAAGAGATTCATTATAAGGAATTGGCTGATGTGAATATTGGGTCTGGTGAGTTTGAAATCTGTAGTGTGGGCTGGCAGGCTGGAGACCTGGGATAGTCAATGGTGCAGTTACAGTGCATAGGCAGTTAGCTAGAGAGTTCCCTCTTGCTGGGGAAGCCAATCTTCTTGTTTTATTAAGCCTTAAACTGATTGAATGAGGCTTGCTCACATTCTGGAGACCAATCTGTACTAACCCAAAGTTCATTGATATAAATGTTAATCTCATCACAAATGCTTTCCAAGTTGACACTCTAGTTAACTATCATGCACCATATATTCACAAATGGCCAGGAATTAGGATGGCCTACCTTCGTAAACAGCTGCATTGGAAGCTGAATTTTCTACAGGAAGAATGAATTATGGGCGCTTGGGTGGCTCAGTCCTTAAACGTCTGCCTTAGGCTTAGGTCATGATTCCAGGGTTCTGGGATGGAGTCTGGTGTCGGGTTCTCTGCATGGCAGAAGTCTGCTTCTTCCCCTACCTACCACTCCTCCTGCTTATGTTCCCTCTCTTGCTGAGTCTCTCTCTGTCAAATAAATAAATAAAACCTTAAAAAAGAATAGAATGAGTTAAAACTCAAAGCATCAAGTATACAAAGTTGTGAATTTTTCTCCTGCCATCATTTCAGTGTCACTATGAGCACATTTCAATCTCTAAAGATTTAGAAAAATAGGTAAGAAAGTGGTAAGGACAGTGGTGATGTTCACGCTTCTCTATTCAATGACCATTTCGGTCTTTCTTCAGTTTAAAGCAATCAAAAAAGAGATGTGGACCCGTGATATTAATATTCCATTCATAAGTGTGTTTTAACATTAACATTAATATTGACTTAAAATCAGGTCAGTCAGCTTTCTATTAGTGATTTAAAAAATTGAAAAGATATAAAATGAGTGCAGGCCTACAAGGACCGTATATGTGATGGCTTCATTTTAATCAAATGATTGTCTTTATGGAGAGGAAGGCTGTAAATCAGTAGTGGAGTTGTGAGATATATCCCATTTAGGAAAAATATGCTAACCAATGTGTAAGATGAATTTCCTTGCTAATTACCTGTATTTTATCCAAAGCTTATTCTCCAGTAGTTAATTTAATGAATACCAGAGAGTCTTTCTTCTGTAATCCTGGTCATGTTTGCACTTCAGACATCCTTGGGCAGTTGGAGCAGGAATACCAATGGATTATGCAGATATTTTCCCTAAATTCAGAATATAAGTCTTTTGCATAGAAAAAAATATTGCATCACTCATATTTCTTTTTTTTTTTTTTAAAGATTTTATTTATTTATTTGACAGAGAGATCACAAGCAGGCAGAGAGGCAGGCAGAGAGAGAGGAGGAAGCAGGCTCCCTGCTGAGCAGAGAGCCCGATGCGGGGCTCAATCCCAGGACTCCAAGATCATGACCTGAGCCGAAGGCAGCGGCTTAACCCACTGAGCCACCCAGGCGCCCCCATCACTCATATTTCTGTCGAACACTTGATTCATTGGCCTCCCTTTTATCTTCACTCCCACTGGATGAAAGCATGTATCATATTTGAATTTATTTGAACAAACCCTCAAATTTCACAGATGAATAATATGTTATATGGAACTTTTAGAGTATAGCTCATATATTTTGAAAAGGAACATACAGTACTAGATGAACATGATAAGCAAATACAAAAATGTGTGCATCAATTTAAAATATTAAAATGTTGCTTTTCACTTACTAATATTTATCATTTTTTCCATATTACCATTAAAAAGCAACTCCTCCCTTTACTTAAATCTTCACTATACATTTATTCAAATGCATACCTTGTAGGAATCATGTCTTTTTGTTTGTTTTCATGAAATGCATACCAAATACAATCTTGAATTGTTTAATTGCAAATGGATTATGTTGGTTTTCTCACATTATATTTAAATCAATAAAGTAAGGAATCCCAGAGGTCTGCTGGACTCCAAATAATTTGTTTTTTAATGGTGGTTAAAGTAGAATTTAAACAAGTTACTAGCGTGTGTACCATTTTCCCTCTTGAATTATGAGTCTGTGAGGGCATTAAAATTTGCAACTTTAAATCACTTTAGTGTTGCCAATTAAACTTCATACTTTGGGGCAAAATGTAAATAGAATATAGCCTGTTAACACTTATTAATATAATATCAATGCAAATGCAAACATCAGAATAGTGAATGTTAGTCTTATCTACCTGTGTTGATACATGGTGTTGAATTTATGACTTGTCTTTATCATAGTCTCCCAGAAAAATGAATGCATTATTGAACAACTTAATTAAAAACAAAACAAAAAATAACACTGAGGGTTTTTTTTTTCCTGTTTGGTTTTTAATTTCCAAAGTTCAAATATGTGTATGTTTGCTTATGAATGAGTAAACATGTATTACACATACACGTACACATTATTAAGGCTTGTTCTTAATTGATTGACTTGTTTCTAAGGGCAGAGTATATTGTCAATAAATTCAAGAGTTCACTATTTATCAGGGCAATTAGCTTCATGGTTAAATAACAAAGACTGACTGCCTTCACAAAGAGACACATTTTTATTTTTTAAACTTTATCACAAAGCATATGTATGTAATTGGCTAGAACTTAATCCTACAGGTGTGGAGAATCGTTGTATTTAGGTAGGTATTTGAATATGGACTGAACTCTGCCCCCTCCTTAGGAGATATAATCACATGAAACAAATATAATTATCATTCCCAAGCATAATTGCTGAGCAATCATGTTTGTGATTGTTGCTTAATATTAGTACATAAAATGTTCTTTTATATTCTTCATCTCCCTCTCTCTCCCTCTTTCTCTCTCTCTCTTTTAATAGGAGGACCAAACATCAATTCTGATTTGAGCTAGACAATTCCTAACTCTTAAAAAAGCTCAGAAAAGCTTATGCACTTTTCAAAAAGTATTATTTTATATTTCAGTTTAAAATCTTATCATTAGAAAAACACAATTTAAAATTATTTTTTGAAGGTGCTGGGAAGGTGATGACGTTTAATGATCAAATGATTGAGCTCCAGTCTTTCAGGACAATGTGTACAGGGTATGTGTGTCCAAGTATGAACACAAACATAATATATTTCTGGCCTAAATCATCTGTCACACTACAAGACTGACCCTGAAACTTCTTGGGCTTCACCAGTATTTTGGGACCTTTGCAAATCTTACTTCTGATAATCAGAGTCTAAGCCCTTTGTAAATAGAGTAGTTTATGCCATTCAGCATTCCAGAGAATTCTGTCTCCAGCTGTTTCTTTGGCTTCCACTTAGGAAAGTAAGGTTACCTGACTGGGACCAAATATAAATACTATTGAAAAGTAAGTTCCCATTGCAGTGCACTGTTTTGTTCTTTATGTGTACCCTGGATCAAGTTATGGTTCCTATTGCTTCATGCCTTTTGAGAAGTTCAGTTAATTCAATACTTTATACAGTGAGTTCTTTGTGTCTCCTTAAAACCCTTCTGAGCTCACCCTGGTTTGAATCAGTAATGAGGACATGACAATGAAACATGAGCAGAGGAAATAACTTTTGTTTGTATTTACGTTGTTTTTTTTTCTCTCTCTCTCCGTACCTGAAATGTCATCCAATTATCTTCTGCAGCTATCTACAGAATTGTTAGTCAACATTATGATACAGGTATTAAATAGCGATTGGTCTAATAGTTTTGGGAACCTTTGCATATTCACAGAACTCCTAATAAATTGGGAATGTGTTCGAAGTTGAGGTTCATATAAACTTTTTGTATCCTTGGGGATCTTGGATAATTGCTGTTAAGTTTTTGTTTTGTTTTGTTTTTTAAAGATTTTTATTTATTTATTTGACAGACAGAGATCACAAGTAGGCAGAAAGGCAGACAGAGAGAGAGGGGGAAGCAGGCTCACTGCTGAGCAGGGAGCCCCGTGCGGGGCTCGATCCCAGGACTCTGAGATCATGACCTAAGCTGAAGGCAGAGGCTTTAATGCACTGAGCCACCCAGGCGCCCCGTGCTGTTAAGTTTTTGATGTGTTCTACTACAGAAGCCAGAATACTTGCTATTAATAATATATAGATAAATACTTTATGATTCTAGTAACACCTCCAAAAATAAAGCAGATTCTCTAGGCATCTCCCAGAATAAATGTCTTTTCTGAAGATTGGAGGCTTGTGAAGCTGCTAATGAGATATGGAAGGAGCATTTTTGTAAAAGTGACAAGTTATTTTAGTCACAAAGGTCATGCATGTCAGATAGCATTATTGTTTTTTGAAGTGGCTCTGACTCTGCGTAACTCAGTGAGAATTAAGATGTCAATTATACATCGCTAATGGCTGGGGCAGAGGGTGAGCGAGGTAGAGTTTGAAAACCTAAGCATGGCTGAAACGTCGTCTTGATTTACTAGTATCACTGCTAAGTGCTCTGTAAATGCCAGCAGTTTATACCCTGCCGCTAATGCCCAAGAGTAATGCCACGTTAGAATTACAAAACAGACGGCATTCTACAATTCCCGGGCAGCGGAGTTAACTTCCAAACAAGATTTGAATACTAAAATGAATGTCATCTTTGAGAAGGAAAGGCTTTTGAATGATCAGGTCGGTTCTGTTTAATTATTGAAGTGGTACTTTGGGGATACTTGTTCTCTATAGATGCATCAGCAACGAATCTTGGAACACTGAAAAAATAAAAATAATAATAAAATAAAAAAGAACTTCTCATCGCTTCGTGGACTTAAATCATGCTGAACTGGGATCCAAGAAGAATGGAGTAAAAGAGAGCTCCTGGAATGACCTGTGGTGCTCTATGCTTCTTCCTTTCTTCCTTCTTTCTTTCTTTCTTTCTTTCTTTCTTTCTTTCTTTCTTTCTTTCTTTCTGTTCTGCTTATCCTTCCCTTCATATCCTTGTTCATACAAATGGTGGATGCCAGCTGAACAGGGTACAGTCTTTAATGGTGAAGAACCCTTTATCATAGGGTTCCTATAATACGTATGCAAATGCTTTGATTTACATAGACAGTTTAACCAATGCTTAAAGAATGTTGGCATCTAGTAGTGGGCATTATGCCTAGATTAGTATAGTTCTGATCATTTAGAGAACCTTTGTGACCAAGAAAAACAAGACATTTTCCAGGTAGTCTCATGTTCTTCTGCATGCCCCACAATGCTGAATTCTGGCTTAGGTTAGGGTCTTTGGTAAATACGGACCTTCCTGTTGGTCACTACCTGGTGTCAGTGATTTTGGCTTCATCAATATGGAAAATAAGCTTCATATTCTCAGGGGAGGGGAGAACAAGTATATTCTGCTGTACAGCCTGTGTGTTTTGTTTCATAATATACTTCTTTTACAAAAATTGGCTGGTGCTTCTTCTTCTAATGGCAGAAAGGTTAAAGTCACAGCAGGTTGAAATTCCATCCAAATCTGCTTTACTGAGAAGGGCACACTGGGTATTGAGTACATAAAGAGAGTTAAGTCCAAAATACCATAATCTTTCTGCGATGTATATGTGTTGGGGATGGGGTGAAGAGGGAGAGAAGAGAAGGGGAGAGTGGGCAGGGGGAGAAAGAGAAAGACCAAGCAGATACAGCAGAGGGTTGGGAGGGGATGTTTTGGGGTCCACATCAGTATGTCTTACTAGGTTAGTATTTATTCAAGTTCGTCATTGTCAGAGTGATCTGGGGTGCTGATCAGACATGTGAAGAGCACTGGATCAGGACAATGTTGTTGGAAAGGTCATATTAAAATTATATATCCTCTTTGATAAGCTTGAAACATTTTCTTTAGTTAGGTCTATCAAAAATGTCATTACCATGTGACCACATTTTTTTTTTTTTTCTAGAAAAATTTCCAGGTTATTGTCCACCATAAAGCCTGACATGTGCAGAATAATTGTCGGCTCTGATGTAGATGCCGGAGATGCAAAGGTGTGTAAGATGCAGACCCTTGTCAACCTCAGAGGAGTGGACATCTTAGGGATTCCTGGACTATAAAATCATATGCTTGTACTAATACTGTATTTGTCACTTTCAGACCCTGTAATAGACTTAAAATTTTGTAGACATGCATAGAGGGTAGGGTGTCTTCATTCTTAAAGTGAAGGATTTCTAGAGATAACTTTTAGGTTGACTGTTAAGGAGAGATTTAACTAAATAGGGTTTGGATATAAAGGAATCAGGCTATGATATTTCAATTTGTGCACACAGCATGAAGAAAGGTGGCAAGGGTGGTAAGCTGCATTTCGGGTGCCTCTGTGTGATCCTGGGGGTAGATGGGGATTGGAAGGGAGTTGGGTTTGGGGCTGCCATAAGATATAAATGTAAAAGGATACGAAGAATAGGATTTTTAAAGGACAATGTTAAGCTATAGAATTGGAGCATGATTTATAAATAGTGGGACCCATTAAGTATATTTTAAAACTAGAGGTGACCATTATTGTAAAAAAAGAGATACTATATAAGAATGATAAATTTAATAGCAAGATAACAATTGGAGAGATAAGAAAATTGTGGGCAAGTGGCAAGAGACAAATTGGAAGGCTACTGCAGTAATTCAGTAAGAAAGGAGAAGTACGTGACCAAGGGTCATCAATGTGGAAATGCTATAGAAAGCGCATTTGAGATTAAAGCCTAAACTGAAAGAAAACTCCCTCCGTCGCATTCTCCCTTTTATTCTCCTCCCTCTATCCTTTTCTTTCTTCCTTTCTTTTTTTTACATTTTTTCACGTAGATATTGGTACTCCGTGCCTACCTTGTGCCAGGCTGTGGGAGTGGAGAAGGGAATGGATCAAAGATAATTCCAGAAGGTCGAGCTTGGCAAAGTCGTAGAGCTGTTAACTATGACAGGGAACATTTTAGGAAAAGAAACAGTTTTGCAGCAGGGAATAAAATGACTTTGAATTTGGACAGATTGATTTGGAAATGCCTGTGGGACTTTCTTATTGAGATGTCCAGCAAAGAGCTGAAAAGGTTCCCTGACATTACTGTGGCTGTGTGCAATGAACAGTTCCCTGATGAGCTCAGGAACTCCTAGCACTAGGAAGAGACATGACTTGGCCAGATGGCCTTGAGCCACACATGTTAGACGGAACTCTGATGAGAGATTAGTAGCAATCTTGAACCAAATGGAACACAATATCCTTCCAACCATACAAGTCTGTAAGTCTGTGGATGCGTATGAGATGCACACATCTTGGCTTCTTTTTAACTGTATCTAGTATCATAAGCATTATTACACCTCTTGACATTTTCCATGTCACTTTTCTTAACTTCTTAACCTCTAAAGTGAATGTCTGGGCTGCTACAGATATTCAAATACTCCATTTCCCTACAACCTGCTCACTTCTTGTTTGATAAGCACATATTCATGGGGTTTGCCACAACCTAAATGTCCCTTGGTACTGCACATCTCAACCAAATTAGGGTAAATAGTTGACATATTTTCTATTCACAATATCATTAGGATATTCCATTATAAATTTAAAATCTAGAAATTTTACACAGTTCTTCTTGATGATTTTTTTTTTTTTTTGGTATATTTGTCAGTAGTAAGAAATAAGGGTGAGCCAATATTTTGTAAGAGTATCTCCGCTCTTTAAAGTAAAGGTTAGGGGGGCACCTGGGTGGCTCAGTGGGTTAAGCTTAAGCTGCTGCCTTTGGCTCAGGTCATGATCTCAAGGTCCTGGGATCAAGTCCCGCATCGGGCTCTCTGCTCAGCAGGGAGCCTGCTTCCCTCTCCCTCTCTCTCTGCCTGCCTCTCTGCCTACTTGTGATCTGTCAAATAAATAAATAAAAACTTAAAAAAAAAAAAGTAGAGGTTAGGTTGTATTATAATAATTATTCCTATTAATTTTTAAGTTCCCTATATTCAGACTTTTACATATACTTCTGTGGGTTCTTAAGTCTTTAGAAAGTATGTGAAATGATATGCTATTCCTAACTTCATCATACGTGTAAATACAATTCATATCTTCCATAAGATTCTAAAATGTAGTACTGACATACACTGAAATAGCAAAAAGGAAAAGTGATGTTGGATCTAACGTCTTATTTTTAATGTGTACATGTGTATCTGAAATCATCTGCCTTCAATACAGGAACATTAATTTAGATTCTGTGAGGTTTTTCTCTGGATGAGGTTGATCTCAGCAATGTAAATGCTTAGGAAAGCTCTTCCTACCATTCAGCTATCTTTCATGAATTTGATGAGTTAAGATTAAAATTTTGACTTAAGATTAAAATTTTGACCTACAGAGCTATTTTTGCACTCTTCAGTTCTCACAGTTCTCTGAAATGAATTAGTTTGGTCATTACAGAATGATTCACAGCAGTTGATACATGCACTGATTAAAGTAACACAAATGGCTTTTTATAATCCTAAGTAAAAGAAAATGGTGAGTTAACATTTAGTAAATAAGAGAAAAGGTTCAAAAAATTAAAATAATTGACATTATTGATGGAAGTATAAAGTGGAAAGAAAACTTCTGGAGAAAAATATGTCAAAATTAAAATTAAAGTGATACTTTTTTTTTTTTCTCCATGATCTCACGTGCAGCACTCTAAGTAAATAAATGTACAAGGTGACCAAACATGTATGTATTGTAAGTTCTGCTGGTAAAAGATACATCAAGCTAACTGGTAAATACTCTAGAGTACCACCAAACAAAAACATGGAATTCTGTAAAGAATGAGTTAGATCTACATGTAGTGACCTGGAAAAGTTCATGACATCCTGTTGAGTGAAAATAAACAACTTAGGTGGGTACAATCCCATTTATAAGTGTATTACATACATTCAAAGTCTGGAAAGATACACAGATACTGTTATCTGTTAGCATTCTCTTACTCAGTAAATGTTTAGTGAGTCCCAATTATGCACTATGCAACATAGTGGCAAAGAGACTTGTGAAACAGTTATTAAAAATAAACTGTGATGACTTATGATATGTTTGATTTTAATTGGGGTTGCAAGGATTGCATGTGGGAGGGTAACTATTAGTTTAGACATCTGGGAAGACATTCTTTAAAAAAAAAAAAAAAGAAGAAGAAGAAAAAGATGTTTGAGTGAAACCAGAAAAGGAAGGAAGAATCAACTAGGGAAAAATTATTTCAAGCCACGGGAGTAACATCCAAGAAAGACTACAGGCCAGAGAGGTTTAATTTATTGAAGGAAATGAAAAAAGTTAGGGATAAGTGGATTGTGGAGTATAAGAGAGGCTTACCTTTGGGGCTGGCATTATGCATACAAATTTACTTCCCATTTTATAAATTTCTGTTTTTGTTGACGGACATGTTCCCACTAAAGCACAGATAATTGAGAAATTAGCTAAAATTGATCACAAAAATAATGAGACATTTAAAATAGGATGCAGAAAAATAATAGGACAAAAGAGGTTGCAAACAATTAGGTTGAAGCCGAAATCAAAAGGGTAACACATCCTGTGTATACTTCCTTCCCTTTCTGAATTGGAGGGGAATACAGTGATTTTAGAAGAAGATATTTGTAATAGACTTAAATAGAAACATTAAATAAAACAACAGTGCACATCTTTTAAATTCAGATTCCTATTCTATAAAGATCCACAGGAATATTTGTACCAACATTGCTGTGAAACACGTAGCTGATTCTTTAAGGCCTCAGGTGTCCAGGTAGATATCTTGAGGCAAAAGCAGGACCCAAAGGTCTATATTAGTGTTTTTTTCCTCATTGTTTCCAGTCCAGTTATATTTTCTGTAATCCTTTCCATAGGGATAGATGAGTGGTTCTAAACCTTGGCTTCATGTTGGAATCACCAGGAGAGATTTTAAAAAATTGGATGCTCATGCCCACTTCAGGTCAATTAAATCATTATCTCTGGCACTGGGACCCAGACAGCAGATGTTTTTAATCCTCCCAGGTGATTCTTACGTGCAACTGAGACTGAAAAATCACTGTTCTAGGAAGGTTTAGCCTATTAACACCTTCTGTGTATAAACAAAGTTGCCTAGTGTCAAACTGGGGATGGCATCACTCAAATGAATGAGTCCAAAGAACTGAGTGAGTCAAGGGCTCAGAAGGACAGGTCTCAAACTTCAATGCAGAGTGGTGAGGTTGTTTGGGATGTGGCCGTTTGAAAGGTGTTCTATGAAGAATGGAGGAGTCGTCTTTGCTGGAGAGATTAGCTATAAAACGCAGGAGAAATTTAAAATTAAGATACTGTAGAAGCCAAGGGCAGGCCGCCCCAAAACGTGCCACTTTGGGAGATGATTTTAAATAAAAGTTACTTAAGAAACAATCAGCGCAAAGACACTCAGACCCTCCTCTGTCGCCCTGAAAGCAGGAAACACACATCCCATTTGAAAAATGCGCTCACCCTGCTAAGAAGTAAAAAGATATCCCATTGGTCAGAAAAAGAGCTGACAGACAAACATTGTTACTTTTTTCTAATCACTATCTCTGCCCAAATTCCACTTAGAATTCTTTACTAATTAAAGCTCCCAAACAACAGCTGTCTGTATCCTGTGACTTCCTTGTACATTTACTGCCTATCTAAAATCTCTAAAAACTGCCGGCCTTGGTCATTTCTTTAGGTCTCAATTTCATTATTGTCCCTTTATATGCAGGTAATAAAGCTGTTTTTTTTTCTTCTATTTATCTGCCTCATCTAAATTTAAATCTTAGTCCAGCTAGAAGACCTTGAAGGATAGAGATAAGAATTTTCTTTTTCTACAATAACATTAAGTATGTTAAAGACAAACAACATTCTAGGACTCTCACTTTTCTCATCTGTGAATTCAATGAGAATGTAACTAGTTCATTTCAAAGTTGTGGTAATTAAATCAGAAATCGTTTGAAAGCATGGTGCATAATGTAGTTCCCTTAGAGTTCAGAGGCTCAATAAATAGAATAAAAAATGGAAAAGTAGCGAATCAGGACCTTTTATATCTTATTTGTCAAATGTATGATAGCTTCCATTCTTGGTTTCCATCAATTATTTATTTATTTTTTCCTTTTAGTAGAAATTAGTGGTCTTTTGTTCACAGTAAAGAGCCCCCAAACAACAGTAAGTAGACAATGTACATGTTATCTTGGTCAGGTTGGAGGAGTAGTGCCCTTTTTGGCTTTTTTTTTTTTTAAGATTTTATTTATTTATTTGACAGACAGAGATCACAAGTAGGCAGAGAGGCAGGCAGAGAGAGAGGGAGAGAGGAGGAAGCAGGCTCCCCGCCGAGCAGAGAGCCCGATGTGGGGCTCGATCCCAGGACCCCGAGATCATGACCTGAGCTGAAGGCAGAGGTTTTAACCCACTGAGCCACCCAGGTGCCCCCCTTTTTGGCTTTTTGAAGATATTTGAGTGTCCCTAATGATCTGTCTGTGGAATGTTTGCCTGTACATTGGTTTTCTATTGCTTTATAACAAGTTACTACAAATTTACTGCCTGTTGGAGGTGGTCATCAAGAACATGTGATTGCCATTTGACCTTGGAACTAGACCTTGGACAATGGGATGCTCCTCACCGTCTCCCCTGAACTTGGAATGTACATTCTGCTCAGTGTTCCCACAGTGGTAACTATTCAAAGGATATAGCCTTGAAAGAGTAACATGCTGTTGTGACCATCTGTACCCCATATGTGGCTAAACCCAGTAAGGCCTCTGTATAGACTTTTAAGATTCTGGTTGGTCCAGCATAGAAATCTACTCGTCTTATGGCCACCAAGACAGGACTCATGTGGAAGTTCTCTTGCTTCTTAAACATGCCATCTGCCAGTCCGGAGTGTTCTACCTCTATCTTTGGTCTCTCCTTGCCCTCCGTGTACGGGGCCATTTTGCAAACCACCAGTGCTTTACTGTTTATTAGCTGAGATCCGTAGGTAAGAAGATCAGGCTGATGAGGCTGGTTTTTCTGCCCAGGTTCTCACAAGGCAAAACCAGGTTTCAGCTGGGCTGCATTGTCACCTGATCTCATATTATTTTCCAAGCTTTACATGATTGTGGCCGGGTTGAGTTTTTGGCAATTAGAGGGCTGAGCATTTTGTCTCCTTTCTGTCTTTAAGCCAGAGCTCCCCTCCTCTTTTGGAAGCAGCCTGCATTCCTTGTCCAGTGGCCCCCTCTGTCATCAGAGCCAGTGACAGAGAATTTCCTTCTGATGCTTCAAAGCTGTGGCTTTCTCTCTGTGATGTCTCCATATATAGTTAAGGGGTTCAAGCGATTGGATAAGGCCCCTCTAAAGAGACTCATGCTTTCTTAAATTCAGCAGTAGCAAATAAACTAGTCATAGGAGTGAGACCGCCTCTGTTCACAGGTGTCTCTCAAAGATGGAGATGATGGTACAAGGGTGTGAGACACTGAGAATCACCTTAGAAGGTGGCCTACCCCCTCATTTGAGAAGAATGAGTGGACTGTGTCACATGTTAAGCTGACTTGAAAGCACGGAATGAGAAAACTGTTGCTACATTACTTCGTCAGTGAGTATCACTTTTTATTGGCTATGGTGTTTAAGCCTTCCTTTAACTCCTACAGGAAAAATAGGGGAGAAAAGCATAGAAAGATATTAATTCATGAATTAAAAATATAAACTTTGTTTTTTCATTTTGATTTTGGTGCCTAGTAAAGACTATAAGCACTCTTATTTCTTAGTTCTTTTCTTCCTTCTCATTCTTAATAAATAAAATTTCTCATACAACCTAATCTCATGACAAGTAGATATTAAAATATACATACTTAAACCTTCCTAAAGAGTGACATTCAGTGAATAAAAATTGACACACATTCACTGGGATTTTTGGAGGTTGTGTTGTTTGATACAAGGAAACAAGAATAGCTTGGTGGTACTCTTGGCTACGTTGAGTGGAACTGGTTGTATGAGTTCCATGGACTTACTACAGAACAAGGAAGGTCTCCGTGTACAGCCTCCCAGTTATAAAACTGTTCAACACTTGCTCTAAGTATGTGGCTGTTTTCTTAATTCCCTGTAGCCCTTTAAGAAATGGTGTCTGTAGCCAGGAAACATTGTTTAGGTTTGAGCCAATTTTCTATTTCTCAGAATCCAGCTAAGGAAATACATCTTCTAATTGTTTTCCAAAAATTAAAAATGAATGGATTAATGGGTATTACTAATAATGCTTGGCCTTGTATGGTTAATACAATATTGCTGAGGAAAGTAAAACAAATCCTGGCATTCTTTGGAAGATTTCTGCATAATTTGTATTAAAACTGAATACATTGCCATAGATATTTGAATCATTAAGGGTGTGTGTGTGTGTGTGTGTGTGTGGTAACATAAAAAGAAAATCATTAGGATGATTGATTTCATTTAAAGTTATTTGATTCATATTTATGGTGTGCTCTATTTTTACTTGTGTACTTTTAGGAGAATTGAACATATCTAAATATAATATAAATGGCCATCAGGCTGTTGTGTAGCTGATTAAATTGGAATGTGCATATCCTTGGGGTTATATGAGTATTTCCCACTCACATACAGACTCAGTTGTTTGGAGGTATAGCTCAGTGGTAGAGCATTTGACTGCAGACTCAGTTGTTTGAGGATACAAAAAAAGAGACCATTTGTTTGGTTATAGTATTGATGGATGGACTGACTCTGATGACTGGTTAACAGATCAATTTGCAAGGCAGGTGGTTTGCAATTCTCCACTTTAAACAAAGTTGCAAAAGGGCCTAATTGAGTTGTCAGCCAATATATGACTAAAATAATTTTTGATTATTTTAATAATTTTTAAATAATTGATATTGATTTGAATTGACATTATTAAAATAATTTGATTATTTTAACAAATTTTGATTAGATCACTGACTTTTGACATATAACTGAAGGGTTTGAGGAATTGAGTGACCTTGCTATAATGGAAGGAATTTCTTCTATTTTCATCTGTTTATTCACATGAGAAAAATCTCCACAGTTAACAGTAATAAAAACAAAAGCTAAAAAATAAAATAAAAAGGAAAGAAAATTGTTGCTGGGCCCTGTTTCCTTTTAGCAGTAAGTAATATTTCATGTATTCCATGGGTGATGGGGGAAAAAAGCCAAATCTATCCATCTTATTAAGATATTCTTTTCCAGTAACTGTGGTATTTATTTAATCCTATTTAATTCATCACAACTTTAAATATGTGTTGGTAATTATGTTTTTCCAAATACTTTTAATTATAGCTCAGTCCAGAAGAAAAATTTTTTCCCCACTTAGAATCATATGGTCATGGGGAATTTTTTTAAGTCAATTTTGCATCCATATTTTTGTTGCAGAGAGATATGATCAATGAAAAGACTTTGGAGCATAAAAATTTTTACATCAGGATAAAATTCAGTGGGGATGGAAATGAGTTCAGAAAGAAATAGGAATGAAGTAAAACGTCCAGCTGTAAATAAGGTCCTGTTCATGGGGTTGTCTCTAGTAGTTAGATGACTCTCCTTTTATTAAAAGAATTATGCAAGTTTTATTACAAACCATCAATATTTCTAATAATATGTTACAACTTATGTCCCTTATTTAAACTTAGCACGGAAAAATTAAATGTCCACCTCAAAGTGTCTGAGGGGTATATAGTGTCAGATTACTTAGATGTGTATGTAAAGTTTGAAGACTATTGAGGTTGTGGAAAGGACTATCCACGTGACAGTTGGCCTTCTCAGTGTTGCAGCTGGATCAAAGATTGACAGTACGTCTCTCTTTTCTAAACTCCTGAAGCCCTCATTAATCCTCCTAAACATTTGATGTGTTTTACATGTCTGATGTTGTCGACTCAAATTTTTGGTCACGTTAGACTGGATCTTGGCTGCACTTTAGACGAGCTCTTAATGTACCTTCCATAGATGGATGGTTTCAATGAAATAGTTGGGCTTCAAATGCTTAAATGTTTTATTAAATGCACATGCAGTGTCTTCCAAGTCCCAAATTTAACCATGATGTCCAGAATGCTTTCCCATATACACATATTGTATGTTTTAATAACGAAGTGAAAATATATGTACAGAGAGTAGTAAAGAAATACAGCAAAATTCATTTTTCTTAAAGAAGTGAAAGCTTATTTGGAGCCCATTTATATCTGAGGAGTGTTGATCTGTTTTGTTTAATGCAGTTTATTTTTTATTTTTTGAAGATTTTATTTATTTATTTGACAGACAGAGATCACAAGCAGGCAGAGAGGCAGGCAGAGAGAGGAAGGGAAGCAGGCTCCCCGCCGAGGGGCTCGATCCCAGGACCCCGGGATCACGACCCGAGCCGAAGGCAGAGGCTTTAACCCACAAAGCCACCCAGGCACCCCTGTTTAATGCAGTTTAAAACTCTAAAGTTACAATTTTGATTATCAGATGCTTCATGAGTACCTAAATCCTTGATATCTGTATTTGCCGAAGGGTTCTGAACTTCAAAACTAATCCTGCCATTTGAAGTCCATGGCCTGGAAATGGCATTTGAAGTCCCAGGCAGACATGAGATGGCAAAGTGTGTACTGTGAGAATAGAAGTAAGGTCCTCAAATATTTAATAATGGTGGGGAAGAAGAAGGCGGTGTTGGAAGGATCCTGAGAAGGATAGTAAGAGAAGAAAACCTGGAGCATGGGGAGATCCCAAAGCAACAGGAAGAGACAGCACCATATGATGCTTAGCAATTAAGTAAAAGGAGGACTGAAATGTCCACTGGAATTTCAACTTAAAATATTTCCAAGGACATAAAATTTAAAGGGAGAGGAAAAAGCCTCACTTTCTGTAAGATAGACTTAAAACTTGGAAGTGGTCATTTGTGGTTAATTTTGTTCTTTCATGTGGCTAGACATGAGAAAGAATGAGAAAAAGATCTTTTTTTAATGGTCTCTGGTATGAGGCAGAGGCGTGTAAAGACAGGTAGGTGTGTAGTGTAGGTAATAATATGTCACTGGCAGAAAGAAGTTTCCTCTGTTTTCTTAAGAAAATGGATAGTTCTCTTTTCTCATGAAAGGAACTACTGCTGAAAATGAAGGAGGGGGGTTCCCAAGATGTCAGAGGTTGAAAACAGTACCTAAATTTGGAAAACCTGTGCAGAGTGGAAGAATTAATCCATCAGGGAATATGGTAGGGTTGTTGGACTTAATAGATAAAAATATTAGAGTATTGACCAAATATTTTGGGTCAACTGATAAAATACTGATTCCTTCCTGCAGAAAATGTAAACTAATATAAGTCATATACCAATCAATTAAACTGAAACAGATTTATTGAGTTTAAGACCATAAATGTAATGATTTGAAGACAAGATTATAAACTTATGAAAATGTGTATAATGGAAAGACACATGGTTTTCCTTTTTGAACAGAGACCACTATGCAGAATAACTATGAAATATTTGATGGCAAGCAAGTCTGGGAATGGAAGAAATAAAGCTGGAGTGACCCTCTTAGACTAAATCAGTGACTAAAGAAGGTGATCTTTATTGGTAGGAGCCGAGTGGTGTTGCTTCCAGATACATTTACTGTCTCTTGTTTCTATTTTATTCTCTTGTGGTACATTTGCCTCTAAAATAAGCTCTGTAACAAAACTATTATGAGCCCATAATCTTTGTCCTACTAACAAGGTTTGAAGCTCTGCTCTACTGCTTACTAATTCTGAAAACCCACACAAAGACCATAAACTAAGTCTTCCTCCCCATCTGGTGAAGCAGGAATAATAATACACCTGTTTCCTTGGTGAGCTGTGAGGATCAAATAGGATAAGTTATGTAACAAACTTGGCACACTCTGTGGCATATAAAACTCAATTGTTATAACATGTTATTGTTAACTTTCTTAATAGGGTGTTTAAGGCACAAGAGTATTCACCTATTTCTGCCCACATCATTTTCTGTCATTGTTACACTGTGCTAATTAATCTAATTCACTTCATTATCATAAGTGATAATACAATTGGGGTATGAAGCTCATTTTGATTATAGTTATAAGGGAATTAGTGTGGTAATAGCTATGCATTTCGGCAGTCCGACCAGCATTAGATGAAAATCAACAGTAGTCCATAAGTCTTAAAATTTTATAAGAGTTAATATTTAATGTTCTTTGATAATTTGAAAGGGACACTTTCTCTTCAGGCCTCAAGATCTATATGGGCATAACCCAAGTGTTTCATTGGTATCCAATCTGCTTACTTAACTGTCCTTAAATAAAACCTTTAAGGGTTGACTCTTGCTGTGGACGATGTCAATACTACTGATTAAATGAAAGTCAACTAGGTAGTTATTTTGACAATCAGTGCTTCTAGAGTGATCCATATCCAGTGTGCACTCTCCCCAGAGTTACATTGCTTGTAAATTTTATTTATGATTCATATAAGGTTTTATGTTCCAATATTTTTCCAAAGGACATCCTTTATGTCCATGTGCCTGCCCTCGGTTATAGTGTAACTGTCCATTTTGTATTAAGGATCACATAGAAAGTAGTTCTTATGATATTTCTGAATTATGGAAGTATTGCATTCCTTTTCCAGTAAGGCTCTGGTGCAGCTGAAGGGTATTGTGGTTATGCAGTAAGCTAATTGGAGTAAAAATAATTTTGGTGACCTTCCATGACATTGAAATGGCTAATAAAACTTACTTTGCCATGGCCAGATGGAGGGCTCAGGTATAGAGCCAGATTACCCACAGTCGTCCTCTGCTTCTTCCCCAGAGAGTTCAGATTGTTGGAAAGTTTTCTGTTGAAACTCAAATGTTTGTCCTTGGGCAATCGTGGCTCTCAATGTGGTTGTTCTGCCCACTGGGCTCTGTGAAGTAAACCTCAGTTTGGAGAAGGGAGAGGGACAAAGAAACAAAGATTTTTTTTTTTTTTCCTTCATCTTCTGAGATTGCATCTATCAACCTGTTCAGTGTACCTCTGGGGACCTGGAACAGTTTGTAGAAAGGCTGTTTTGTTTTTGTTTTGCAAATCAGTTTGATCCTAAACTTCCTCAAATATTTACTATGGTGGGTAGGAAGAAAGAATTCTTTCCCTCTCCCTCCCCTACTCAATTTTGCCTTGGGGAGGAAACATTTCTAGGTTTTCTCTAGCCTAAAAGGGAGTGGAGGAATAGGTGTCTGATCTAGACATAACTTACCACTTTGCTGTAGGTCATACTTAGCTGCTCTGTCAGCAAATAGTAAGGCTCTCAGAACATTGTCCCCAGAAGGTCAGGAAACTCTCCACTTAACCTGGAGAGGAAAGCGTAATCCAGTTACACCAACAGTCCTCTTCTCTTACCACTGGCCTCCAATAGACTGTAACCAAATGAGTTCATGTGATCTCCCTTCATATAAAAGAGCCACCCCTCTTACAAAGATGTGTCCTATATGTTCCTATATGTTGTAGAAAAAAACTTAAAACCAGTGCACTATTAGTCTGCTTTGTTATAACAAGGTCCTGAGAAATCTTATGCTGCCATTGTATTTTCACCTATTTGTGGGAGAGCTAATTGTTATGCCCACTTTTTGAGGTGTAAGGCAAGCTTAAGGAAAAATCAGCTTAATAGAATTCAAAGGCTGTTTTTGTTGTTGTTTTGTTTTGTTTTTTTAAAGCCCTCTAAGTAAAAAGTGCAAGATGGGGGAGGGAATTTGGTCAGTCCTGTTAACATTTGGTGAATGTTTGCCATGTGCTAGGTGCTATGGGCAAGGCTGGGGACCCAAATAAAAGAAAGACAATCCTGTCCTTAAGGACCTCACAGTCTCCTGGGAGAGATAAAGTCAAAGGATTTTAACAAATGACATGATGGAAGTGGGCCTCATAACCACCAAGGATGAAGAGGAGCCAGCCAGGTGACAAAAGGTGACAAGGAAGTTCCAGGCAAAATATTTGGAAATGGGAGAGAAGAACCGGGAACTTGCCCTTTAGAAACAGACAGAATTCCTTCTGCATGACTGGACTGTGTGAACTGGTTTCCTGATAAGTAAAAATAGTTAATTCTTGTCTACTTAAGGGATTTCCTGAGGGATAAGTAGTATAATTTATGTAAGGCGCCAAGCTTGGTAGGCAGAATTGCTCAAAAAAAGTAAATTCTCTTTCATTCCCTTTCATTAGCCCCTTAATAGTGAAATCAATATTTTAAAGATGATGCAATTTAAATGTGATCAGAAATTAATGAGTAGTCAGATGATGAATTGGCCCTTTTTTGATATAGTCGGTTCCATCAGATAAAAGTCCAAAACGGCCATCTTTGCTGTAAAGGCATTAAAACATTACTAACAGCTTTTTTGTAAATTCGCAGAAAGATTTTATTTATAAGTCTGAAGGATTTTCTGGTAGATGCTTTAATAGTTACTAAATAATCCACAGGTTAGTTATTTAAAAAATTTGGAGGTCTCCAATACAATCAGTTAGCTCTGTATGCATTATACCTCTATCATTCATTATTACCATTGTGATTGTTGATAGTTTAACAAAGAATTAATAATATCTATGGAGTCAACTACCAAACATAGTCAGATGAATTTTTGATTTTTTTTTTCAACAAACTAGTTTGTAATCTTAGTAAATGGGAAATTTTCACTTTTCATTAAAATCTTCATCAATTAGTGGTACCTGGGTATAAAATGTTTAAAAGCTTGTATCTTCAGGATATTTGAAGCAACAAGAGGGTGTATAGACAGGAAACAAAAACATAGAATCCTTTTATTAAATGTTCCGTTATTTTTAATCCATCTTTCCTACTTTGTTCTTCCTTTTTTTTTTTTTTTCTTAGCTGCACTGATTTGTATTTTTTTTTTAAACTGAAAAATAAAGTAAATTTCAGGTCTGTAATGGTGAATAGTAAACAAAACTGCTTTTCTCTCATTTTTTCCTAGTAAGATCCTCAGTACTTGGTCCCATTAATGTTTACTGTAGCTTACTATTCTCAAAAACTTTCAAATAAATATTATGCCATTATACTCTTAAATAATAGGTTATTTTTCAGTCATGAAAGTGGTTTTCTTGGAGGTTAATGTTTAGTTTCCAGCTAACAAGTTTGTGATCTCTCAATATTAATATTTAAAGTAGACCAAACTTTGTATTATAGTTTGGTTGCTTAAAGGTTAAAAGTAACATTTTATTAAATTTCAAATCATCAACTAGTAAGTCCTAAATATAATCTTTTCTATGATTCTGTGATACATACCTTTGCCTTATTTGTCTGAGACATTTGAAAATTCTTTTCTTTTACTGACATTATAGTTTCTCTTTAAATCCCTTTAAATCCAAACTCCTTCATTATTTTAGATTAGCAAATGTAAGAAATTTCTTAGAAAATTTATCTTGTCAATTCTTTGAAACTCTTTGTTTCATAAGAATTTATTCTGATTAAGAGGCCCTTTGAGCTTCATTTCAGTGTATGGATGTTTTGGCAGATAATATTACCTTACTAACATGGTTAAATACAATTATTATTTTTTATGAACAGAAACAGCATTTTGGTTGTGAATACATTTTGCTTCCATCATTTGAAAGAGTTATTTAGAATTACAGACTTGCATTTTGTTCCAAATTTTATATTATTTTTTCTTTAAAGGATATTGGAGATTTGATATAATTGGACTGTGCATATCTGATGCATAGCAACTTTTAGCATGCAGCTGTTTTGTCAACCATCAGTATAATGGACGATTAGAAGGTAAACATATTAAGGCATTTGAATAAGGGGTTGTTTATTTTAGGCTGATGTGTTTTGTAATAAGTAACTCTAGCTTTCATAGATACCATGCACTAAATATAATCTATTTCAAGCATTTTCTCCTGTAGTATTCTTGTGACTGTTCTTTATAAACATGGCCAAATGGAACTAGCCTATAAAACATGTTTCATCTAATTCATTGCTACCCGTTTATAGCCGTAGCATGTGGTAGGAATTCAGAAACATCAGGTCTGCTGTTCTTGTAACATTCAAGTGGCCTCCAGGTGATAGGCACAGCCAACTGTCTTGGTTAAGTGCCAGTTCACAATGGTCCTATCAACCAGCCCCAGTTAGCAAATTACTTTGAGACAGTGAATGATCTTATGTGGAACAAGAAAGGATTTTGCAAAGTGGATATTCAGTTCTTCTTTCTGTGAGCTAGGATGTGTCACTAGTTGGAGTCTATTGTTCTTTATTGAAACAATTTGCTTTTTGTCCCCTCTAGGATTTTTTTTAAATGGAATGAGGACAGTTTGTGTAGACCTAGTCCTTCATCTCAGTTACTTCCACATTGCACATGCCTTTTAATTTTGTCTTTTGCTATTTATATTTTGATCAAGTACTTTTTATGTTAATTATAATTGTAGGTTTTGCTTCTTAAATAAGTAACATTGGTTTGGCTTTGATTCTTTTATATAACAAAGATATGGGGTATGGGGTGGGGGAGGCAACCTACTAAAAGATTTGTTGTTATCAACAGATTACTTCATGCTGAATTTTTCAGTTTTGCATTTTCCTTTTACTTAGAAGAAATTCTCCAAGGGAATAATGGGTATTCTTACTGAGCATCTTTATATACTCTATTGAATGATAAAGATAAATAAGCATATGTAGGCAATGTCAAACAAAGGAAAATATGTACTCTTTGTGGTGAAGTTTGGTTCTTGACAGTTTGGTTCTCTAAAGCAACTAGAATTGGAAAAAGCTATTGTGTGTTGTATGGTTCACAATGAAAATCCTGGGGTAAGAAACAGAAACCTCAACAACTTCAAAATTAGAGACAAATCTCAACCCTGAAATCAAAATGTATCCGGTGAAATGGGCATCCAACAGGATAATAATAACCTGATTAAAGCAGCATTGAGGGAGCAATGGGGGAAGTTCCACAGAATTATCATGGATAAGATTAGCAAATGGAAGGTTAATTCTTACGGGGGTATTGGCAGTTACCTCTATTGGAACGTATTTTGTTTATTTATTATTTATTTTTAAAGATTTTATTTATTTGATAGACAGCAAGAGCAGGAACACAAGTAGGGAGAGTGGGAAAGGAAAGTAGCCTTCTCAGTAAGCAAGGAGCCGGATGTGGGGCTCAATCCCAGGACCTTGGGATCATGACCCAAGCCAAAGGCAGATGCTTAATGACTGAGCCACTCAGGTGCCCCTGGAAGGTATTAAAAAAACAAAAAACAAAACAAAAAAATGGTCAAATTAGATAGTTCTTGTCTTTGAGGAATGTATAGTAAAATCTACATAAACCACCTATAAATGTTTGTACTACATTTTATAGTCTGGGCTATAAAAATGATAACAGGTATTGTTCTGAATTAAAGATAGTCTGAAGAGCACCTGAGTGGCTCAGTAGGTTAGGCGGCTGCCTTTGGCTGCGGTCAAGATCTCAGGGTCCTGGAATCAAGCCCCATGTCAGGCTCCCTGCTCACTGGGCAACCTGCTTCTCCCTCTCCCTCTACCTGCAGCTCCCGCTGCTTTTTTTCTCTCCCTAGTAAATAAATAAGATCTTTAAAAAAAAATAGTCTTAAAAAGTTTGGTCATCCCTGGCCTAAACCTTACATGCTTTGAACAACCCTTGTTCTGGATTGGTTTGAGTAGATACTAGATTTCTTCCTGAAGTCCATGATGATACCAGAATCAGACTATATTTTGCTGAGGGTGATAGCATCAAAATGATGACACAAATGCTCCACAGTTTATGTTACATTTCCTTTTAGTTTACATTTGTAAAAGCTAAATACTACCAGTTTTTGACATAGTCTTCATTATTTAAAACTTCATAGCTTTAATTTTATCTTAATAAACTAAAGCATTTGCGTTTTTGTTGTTGTTACGAGCTAAGCATCGGCTCCTAAAGTAAATAGTTCATTAATTTTTATGTCAGCCTTGATGCTATTTACTTGCATACAAATGAAACTAAACTACCCCAGGGAACTTGTAGAGGGTCGGTTTCAAATCCATGAATTAATGCAAATGGTAAGGTTACATCATTTGGGTATAAGCTCTAAGCTTTGGAGAATGGAGAACAAGCAATCAAGGTAAAATAGCCCTGGTGCTTGCATTATTTATGAAAATGAGATCCTGCCATTTCTATTCCAAGGTGCTGTTGCAGGAGATAGAGCTACCTGTTTGTGCAGGGGCACTGTAAAGGTCAGTGTGTGTCTAGGACCAGCCTGATATGTGGGTAGAAAAACTCTTTCTGCTGCATCTTTATTCAGAGGAAATCCACAGGGCTTTCATTTGACCCGCTGTATTTCTAATGTTTATTGCTACCATAACTGAAATCTGTCCCAAGTTGAAAGCAATCATATTTCATCTATTCTAAGGTGTCATCAATTCAAAGATGCATTGTGTTCAGTATAACCCTAAAAAAGGAACAATACTTCCAATTAAAGAATGGCTTTCCCTAAAATGAAGGTTCATCCCAATTTCTACCATGTTCAAATATGAAAAATAAAAAGTCACCTTAGAGTTGTTGAAATACAGTACTGCCTTTATTTTATAAAGAGTGTTTGCTAGCTTGAAGGTAAAGCTTAAACATTGCTTCCAGAAGGCTGTCTCTCGTAGACACAGACATTACTTGGAGGGAGGGAGTGGCCAGAGACTGGGTCTCTCTCCCACTAGCACATTAGAGAAATGGGAGAATATTAGAGCTTCGCCTGGTAGGGTGCTCAGAATTTCTGCCTCTGTATCTGTGTCTTCCTATATTTAATTGCTGCTGGGGACTTTTAGTAGGATACAGATAGGCATAAGAGTACTTTGGCAATGTTTCATGTACTGTTGTCTTATTAATACAATTCTTTAATTCTAAATTCCATTAAAAGAAACCGTGCAGGCATTCTTAGTAGAATTTTTAGGTATCTGGTTAATAAAACAAACAAAACCCTTGCTCAGCTTAACCTCTCCCATTTCAAAAACCACTTGGCTAGCAACATTCCAGTGGTAACTGATGGCTTGGTAATGCTAAAATAAAAAAGAAAACTTCTCCATCCTTAAGAGACACAATTTCAATTGTTGCCACACATATATCTACTTTGTTAATTAAAGCAGAAAGTCCACAGACAAAAATGTAGTGCCCAGAACTTGAATTTTAATAAATGTAAATGAGCCCAAAGTGAGAATAACCAGCTGAAATTCCAGGCTAGAATATTTGTCTTGTATTCACCTTGGAATTCATCAGCTTTTGCTCAGCTGTAACGAAAGCCTCAGGAGTGAAGATAAAAAGAACAAGATTATTCCAGGAATTTGGCAACTAACAAATACACTCCATAAATGCTTCAGATTTTAGTGTGGGGGGACAATATAAATTCCATGAAGCCAGATGAAGAAGGAAGACAGCTTTGTCATCTCTTTTCCGTTTTACTTCCACTCCATAGATACTGTTTCTTCCCAGCCCACGTGTCTAGGAATCTGGGTTCTTAAATTATCTCCTAAAAAAACCCAAAACCGAAAAACTCCATAGGATTTATACCTTTTTAAGATAGTAAACATGTTTGTTTCACCAGGTGAAGAGTTGCATCTTTTAAAATCCAAACACCGCTGAGTTGCCAACAGGTTTTTTGGTTTGTTTTGTCTTGCGGGTGTTTTGTTTTGTTTTTGTTTTTGTTTTTCATTGACAGGCTGAATTTTGTTATTTGTTATTGTTCATTAGGAGAGGAGCTCCAAATCACACCAAGAAGACAGTATAACTATCATTAGTGACATTGCTGTGAAGTGTCCCTCCTCGTTATAGTGTGATTCCTTGGTTAATTATCTCTGTGTTCCAATATACTTTAAAATCCATAAGCTATTTGTTCATCATTGAAGTAAATACTAAATCACTAGCATGGAGTACACAGCCTGGCTCATAGATGTTCAGAATATTAAAATAACCCATGACTTGGTTTCAGTAGCATTGGCATGTGCTAAATTTCTTTCTTTTTTTTTTTTTTTTTATTTAACAGAGAGAAATCACAAGTAAGCAGAGAGTCAGGCAGAGAGAGAGGAGGAAGCAGGCTCCCCGCTGAGCAGAAAGCCCGATGTGGGGCTCGAACCCAGGACCTGGGATCATGACCTGAGCCGAAGGCAGCGGCTTAACCCACTGAGCCACCCAGGCACCCCCGGCATGTGCTAAATTTCTTTTCAGAATGACCTAGACCAGGCCAAACTGGAGATGCCATCCAGTGATGCTGAGAAACCCATTATGATTTTTTTTTCCTCTCTTTTTTTAGGAGTAACTTTGTTTTATAAATTTTTCTTTCACTTCTATTCACTTAAGGAAATGGCTTTTGAGTATCATATTAGAAATTAGCCTGTCTGTCATTTCAAAGGGGCGCCTGGTGGCTCAGTAGGTTGAGCATCTGGGTTGAGCGTCTGCCTTCGGCTCTGGTCATGATCTCAGGGTCTTGGGATGGAGCCTCTCCTCAGGCTCTCTGCTCAATGGGGAGTCTGCTTCTCCTTCCCTTTCTGATCTTCCCCCGCAAGCTCCTACACTCTCTTTCAAATAAATAAATAAAATCTTAAATAGACTAATTTCTTTTTTTTTCAACTGTTCAATTCTGAAAACTGTGATTGACTAATGCTGTGTTTACATAGAAAAAATGAAACATGAGATGAACAGTTCTGTAGTGGATCGGAGCTAGTGAGATCAGCTCCAGGAAATGAAGTTATCAGGACTGAAGGTAATGATTTAACTCTTTCTCATATAAGGACTTTCAACAGTAGCAAACAGGACAAAGCAGCATACTACTTCTTGACATCTGCCTACACAGCAGGATTTCATACACTGCTTTTCATTTAGACCTCTTGTTTTTCTAAAAAATAGAGAATCAGTGTATTTTCTAAAAATATGCCATTAACGTTCCAGCTGAACATATATAGACCTATGCAAAGGAGTGTCAGCACCTAAATTCTCATTACCTTCTTAAAGAGCTAAAGTGACAGATTTTTAAGAGGTTGTTGCCTAGAATGGTGAGCGATGAGTCCTACATATAGAAAGCAAGTGAATTCTGAAAGGAATGAGGAGTATAAATCAGTATTTGTATCACTTCCCAAACAGAATAAGTAAGATGCTAGGTGTCAGATGTACTGCATATGCAGGCATAAATGAGCACTGCAAATAAAAGTTACTCAAAGGAAAAATATTCCTTGTCAGATATTATGATCATATTGGTATTTCTCCATTGAGCCATAATCACTGTTAGTTTGAATACAGTTGTATACAGTTTATTCATTCAACATTTATTGAACCTGAGGGCTGCCTCTGGGTGCTACACAGAAGTGATGCAGAGACAGAGTCACGCCTGAAAGATTCTAGATAAAGAAGTGCATACCTTCTTACTTGATTTCCAGAAAAGATAGAGAAAACTTGATCATTGTTCTGTATTATCATTTTTCTTGGAGGTGGAATGTAGGAGAAAACACCTTTTGGGGCCCTGTCTGAGCTATTCCAGGTGTATCCATCTGATGCCTGACAATTATGGACATTCCAAGACAGTAATATGATTGGGGATAGAGAACACACTAAAAATAGCATAATATGAGTCAAATGGATAATCTATGAAGAACTAGGGAACTTTGTGCTAGTATTAGATCACTGAAGAAATCACAGGCACACAAAAACCAAGTCTTCCTGTTTAATTTATTCTATCTGTCCTTCTTATTTTTCTTCCTTACTACTCACAGAATTAAGACTTTTATTTTTTTTTCCTGAATTGTTAAAAAAAAAAAAAAAAGGTATTATCCTAATCCCAAACCCACCCTGTGTGTCCTCACCAAGTCTTCGATAGATCTGCTTTGGTCCTAGAGTAGAAGCTTTATTTGCCTTGGTTTGACATTTAAGGTAGTTCAGAATCTGGCCAGCCTACAGTATTCATTCTCATTTACCTTTGCTCCTTCCAGAAGAAAGTGCTCAGTTTCTCTTCTGCTTATGGCAAGAAGAATTAGAAGAGCAATTGTGAAAACAATTTAGTGAGAGAGAATTGGCAACCTTTGCAGTATGATACTGTATTTGAATTTGTAGATCCACTGAGAATGTGAAGGGACTTTGTATGGATTATAAATAGACTTTGGCAGGGTTTGAACTGCCCATACTGTGTTCTAAGCTTTGAGCAAAGCTCTGTTGGCATGCTGAACCAACTTAAGCTCTGATGTGAGTTATAAAGACACAAAGATGAGTGGCTCCATTTGGAACATTGTGTTAGCTAAGTAGGTAAAATGAATTCATGATTCGAGTTTCTTCTCAAATCCTTTCATTCCTCACAGGATAATTATGATATCCCTTCTTGACCCAAAGCAGATAAATTGCACTATTCCTTTTTTTTTTTAAGGTTTTTATTTATTTAACACAGGGAGAGATCACAAGTAGGCAGAGCAGCAGGCAGAGAGAGAGGGGGAAGCAGGCTCCCCGCTGAGCAGCGAGTCCGATGCAGGGCTCAATCCCAGGACCCTGAGATCATGACCTGAGCTGAAGGCAGAGGCTTAACCCTCTGAGCCACCCAGGCGTCCCAAATTGCACTATTCTTTTTGGAAATGTTGCTTTATTATTTTAAAGAACAACATAAGGCACCAAGATTCATTATGTTGTCAGTCTTATTTCAAAAAGTGGTAACATCAGGGATGTAGATAGAGATCCAAAATCACATTTCATAAACTTACTAGTTGACATAAGTTGGATACTTACATGTGTTTTTCTAAATATCACTCTAGGTAATGTGGGATCATCTTAAATATTCTAAGTTATACTCCTGCCGTGGCTGTATATGCATAAAGAACGTGCTAATAAATACACAACAGTAAAGAACCTAAATATCCCCTTAACTAGTATCATCATCTCCTACCACTTGATGTTCTCATCTTGGCTATGCCCGACTTGTTTGGAACTTCCTGACGGAATGGAATTCTTCACCAAACACATTTCTGTGGAGCCCTTAATGTGTGTCCACTACTGCTTTAACTAATTGCCCTGTCTCTAGGGACATTGATAAGAACATGGGATTTTGTACATACCAAGATAGAGCAGGAATGGCAAAGTGAGCAGAAATGACAAAATATACCTCGTAGGGGCAAGCCGATTAGTGTTGGGGGAACAGAACTGCTCCTAGCCTCTGCCTGATTTCAGAGGTACAGAGAAGTGAGTACCACCATTTACAGCATTCTCAGAGCAAGGGGACTTGGGGGTCCAAGTGGAGTAATAGGGATCCTGGTGGCTGAATGGGACTCCACAATGGGAAGTATCAGAAATGAGAACTGAAATGTATCAACTAATTTGTTTCAACATTACACTTAAAGATTGAAATAATGTTCACGAAAATGGGGCATTTGGCTGCTCAGTCCATAGAGCATGTGGTTCATGATCTAGGAATCATGAGTTCAAGCCCCACACTGGGGGTAGAGATTAAAGAATAAAATCTTTTTATTTTTTTTATTTTATTTTTTTTTTTTAAATTTTTTTTATAAAAATTTTATTTATTTATTTGACAGAGAGAGAGAGAGAGATCGCAAGTAGGCAGAGAGGCAGGCAGAGAGAGGTGGGGGTTGGGGAAACAGGCTCCCTGTTGAGCAGAGAGCCCGATGTGGGGCTTGATCCCAGGACCCTGCGATCATGACCTGAGCCGAAGGCAGAGGCTTAACCCACTGAGCCACCCAGGTGCCCCCAAAAATAAAATCTTTAAAAAAAATTATTCAGTGGAGCATCTGGGTGGCTCAGTCGGTTAAATGTCTGCCTTTGGCTCAGGCCCTATTTCCCAGGGTTTTGGGATCAGGCCCCACATCAGGCTCTCTGCTCAGTGGGGGGGTCTGCTTCTTCCTCTCCCTCTGCCTCCTGCTCTTCCTGCTTACGCTCTTTCTGTCAAATAAATAAAATCTTAAAAATAGATGTTCAGGAAAACAGAATAACCGATTTCGACTTCTAAACTAAGTCGAACAAATTCTTCCCTAAATACTAATTGTTAATATTACTAATTACTAATTGTTAATATTACTAATTGTTAATATTTTTTACAAAAAAAATCTGTGGAATGACTGTAAATTTTTGCAAATATCTAATAATATTACTATTAATATTACATATTACTAATAAATGAACTCTTCTTAGAAATCATTAACATAATTTTAAACTCTAAATATAACATATATTTATGTCAGAATGTTATATGTCTTTTTACAGAGGTCATATGCTAGGTCACTTAATGTATATCCCCTAGATTTGAAATACTTAATATTCATTTTAGTGTCTCCAATATCATTGCCCTTTTCATCTATTTCTGTACCAATGTTGGCAAAATGACAACTTACCATAGTCATTTAAATAACAAAAATGAAACTATTGTCCTACATAGTTTACAAAATCCAATCATTTGTTTCCTTGAAGAAAATTACCTATTTATTATCCATTAACATGTGAAAAAAAATTAGTTCTGATTGTCTGGTATGATCATATCAGGGTGACAAGGGGATAAGATTCAGGAGACCTGGCTTTTGGTACTATATCTTTATTAAGCCATTTCAACCAGCTGGGCAATTTGCCACCAATCTCATCAATCCTCCTGAGTCTTAGAACTGCTCCTTCTTTTTGTCATTCTGGGAGACAGGCTTTTGTCATGTCACTGCAGGATTCCTGTGATCGACTCCTACCAGTTCCTCTGCATCTTTTTCTTTCTCTGCTCATTCACCCTTACAGTCCAGCAAGGTTCAAAACCCTGCCATCTTTTACTGTTTGTGTAGAATTTACTTTAAATAATTCTGCATGTATACCGTAAAAACTTCATAGCATTTGAGAATAGCCTGAGGCATTCTTGAGAGGAGGGATGGTTGAAAAGATTTTTGAAAGGAGGTGAACTTTCTGCAGGGTCTTAAAAAAAAAAAAAAGCAGAATTTACCCAGGAACATTTTCTAGGGGGAGAGCAACATCATGAGAATGGTTTCAACTTTCCTGGCTTTTTCTAGCAGTGGTGAGCAGACTGGGATCGAAGTCCCAGCATCTATGGAAGATAAAGTTGTTGAGTGGGTTTTAATCTAGATGGTGTAGGAGACAGGGCTATGGTGCTAAATTGTAAGCCGTAGGGAGTGGAACATGGGAGGGAAAGATTAGTTAGTATTCTTTCAGTTTCTAGTGATAGAAACACAACTCCAGTCTAGCCTAAAATACAAAGTGGGGGGTGGATTTTTGTTGGCTCCTATAACTAAGAAATTTAAGGGGAACATTGGCATTGGGTCCTGCTGACCCCAAACAGCTGTACTTAAGAGCACTGGAAATAAAATTCTTTCCCCTTTCTTCAGTGCATTTCCCTTTCCTTTGTAACCCAGAAGAGTTTTGCCATTTTGCTTATAAATCCACAGCTATTGCTTTCTAATTGTTCTAGCAAATGTCGTCCCCCCATGCTACCCCAGAGGAGGTTGCCTCTAATTGGACCTGGCAGGATGTAGAGCTCCAATGGTCATATATGCATACTTGAAGGTGAAGGTGATAGGATCTGGACTTAGTTTCTCCATCAAATAGACTAAAGGAGAGCAGGACTGCCCTCCACCCTCGCCAAAGGAAAAAAAAAAAGTCCTTTATCAGAGGGAGGGGTATGTGCAGTTGAAATTAACAGAAGTCATTCTAGGTTTTTCAGCAGAACACTGAGAAAGAACTGTGGTTAACTGACCTACACAAATTTGGCTGTTCAGAAATTTACAAGAATCTATTACTATAGTATGTTGATTAGAGAAAAGTGGACTATATTGCACACCCCCAACCCCACCAGCCAGTTCTACAACCATGGGGTTGCAACCAGTGAGTCTGTACAACGAAGACAACTCAGGTTACATTCTGCTAAATGAAAAAAATAATAAAAATAAATTCTGCTGAATGTACAAATGTTTATTGTCAAGCCATTGCAAAACTGCCATAAAGTCCCTTCTCGTAGCTCAGGAGTAGCTGTGTTCTGCCTGAGGCTCCTGGCAAGTCTGTACATGGAAGGTCTTCTCTGGAGCAGCTGCCGTGGTATCTCTGAGCCCGGATTCACCAGCCTTCTACTTGTGTGTTGTCTGCCTGTCTGTCTCCACCTGTTGGTAACCACTGCTGTTACTGGACTTGCCCTTGGGATTCTTACCATGATTGCAAGACCCCCTCACTGGTAGCTATCAGGAAACTTTGGTGAGGGGCAGTCTGGAAATGAGGTGGGGTATACCTGGGCGCTCACAGCAGGATCCTGGGTAGGGAGAGAAAACAGGCATATATGAGGGCCTGGGGTTCTCCTTTCATTGGGGTTAAGGGTGGGAGTCTAGAGTTTTCGCAGGCTCACTCTTTACTGGTGAATTTAAAATACAAGGGTAAGATTTTAGAGCACAGAAGAGGGAAAAAAATCAACCAAGGTCTCAGGCTGGGGCAGATGTGGGCGCTTCTGAACTCTTCAGCCAGTCCTGTGGCCGGCTCAATGAGGGTAGTTGATTTGTGATTGAGCTCAATGGGGGTAGTCCCCTCTGAAGTGGGGCGTCTTTGCAATCAAAACCTAAGTCAGGCACTCATGTTACAGAAAGAAAGCCAACGATTAGGGCTTATATTACATTAGATCAGGTGACTAAGGCATTGTTGAAGTAGAGTGACACAGGATGATAGGGATCTAGACCTCAACATGCCTTAATATTTATTATGTGGACGTTTGCCAGACTGGTGGAAGGGCAGATCATTCTAACCAACAGCTTATATTGAACACCTCTTATTTCACCAGTGAAATATGATTTTTGACCCCTTACCCTCCCTGGTATAGAGTACGGTCATATTTGAAGCTGTTAGTTTTACTACCGTAAGGTTTATTCCTGTTCAGGCCACATCAAATGCTGACCATCCTGAAAATGTGTAATAAAGTTAATTGAAATAAGCACATCATAGCTTAAATCTATTTTTTTTTCAAGTTGCAGTGATCATGATATTAATTCACTGGGTCCCTACTACCTTTTTAAAATGAAACTATAGAAAATAGCAAGATAGAATAGAATAGGATTTTTAAAAATAAAACACTTAAGTGTAAGGATTGTTTTGTGAAACTTTAGTTTTGTGTCTTACTCTTATTTGTCATAAAGTATATTGTTGGTGCACTACTGTTAAAAAGGTTGTGAAAGCCACAAATTTAAAGCCTGTGGACATTTTATTCCCTTATTTTGTTACTGGCACAACTGCTGGTTGGAATATATATTATATAAATATATAGTAAATTCTCATATTTTATCAAAGTTATTTTATAGGGTTTTATTAAGTTAGACTTGAGTGTATATATATATTGAATCTGTAGATTATTTTTACACAAATCATCTGAATTTATCATAGAATAAGAGGGATATTGAATTAATTATATTTAAAAGCACCTGTTCCTCTCTTCTCTCTCACTCACTGTAACACTTATCTTTTCCTTCCCTCTCCCTTTCTTTACTGATAGTTATTGAATGGTGAGCACTTTACATATATTATGTCATTTAATCCTCTGCCCTTGAGGTGTTATTTTTCCCATTTTGCAGATGGAGATATTAAGGATTAGAATCTTGACAGTAGTTTTCTCAATGTCACTCAGTTAGTCTTTAAACCAGGCAGTTTGATGCTATAGTCTGTTATCTTGACTGGTTTATTTTTCAGATATAAATGACTAAGTTGGATCACCGTATCAGTGCTTTTTGGATCTAATTGCTCTGAACACAGAGAACATGGGGAGGGCAAGCACTGGAGGGTTTCTATTCCACTGAATCACAAATGCTTTACCCTGCAAACTTCATGTTCTCATGTCTCTAGGGCTTTGACTTTAGGGATTACAGGCAAAGACATGAACAGGGAGATAAAAGATTGAAAGAGAACTGTGCACTTGATCACTCCACAAAAGAGCAAACAGTGTCACGTAGGGCCATATTCTGTTTAAAGCCCCTGTCCACCATCTCCTGCTGGCCATGTTGACCCAGCAATGACCTGTAAGTCAATCCGGGGCAAAGGGTATAGCCAGGATGAAGAGTACTGGGTTTGGGGGGTTTTTTTGTTTGTTTTTTTGTTTTTTCAAACTTGAGTTCTCCAATGGCTCTGCTTTGGTCAGAAGCTTTCAGTGGCATCCACAGAGAAATGTTATCTTTCATCTCACGTGTGTTCATCTTTATTCCTCTTTGTGTTCTCACTGCCTGCCTGCAAGGGTCTGTTTATAAGCATCCATTCCTTTTTTCTTAACAACTAAGGAGTAGGACTGCTGTATAAACCAAAAAAAAAAAAAACCCAAAAAACAAAAAACAAAAAAACAAACCCATGTAGACACTTGATCAAAAGGAACAAGGTAATCGTAGGTCATGACTACTCATATTATATAGATCTTTTTGTAACCTATTTGAGAGCTATTAATTCCATAAGTGCATGCATGTGAAAGGCATTGTCATCTTTTCTTCCATGAAGAACTCCGTCTGCCCCAGAGCCCTTTGGGTAGGAGAGGAAATGGCCTTTGTAAAGCAGTTCCAGAGAATCAGCACAAATCCCATTATGAGGCCTCCGAGAAGACCAGCCTGAAGTCAGTAATTCAGAAGTAGCGGGAACTGTGGCAAAGTGTGTTTCCTTGGATGCATGTTTTTGAAATCTTGTGCTGATTCTCTACTAAAGGAGATGTTCAATAACTCGAAATTGGGTCAAGCTTTAAATCTCCTGTTTGTCATCCTGAAAAGTAATCCTTATAAATGGCTGCCTTGGTAAGAGACAGCACATTAAAACGGACACTTGAGTGGCCAGATCAGGTAGACTTCTTAAGGCGGCACAGGTGAACAATAGCACAGTTGATCCTTAGATGGACCCTTTGAGGGCGGAACCAGTAGATGTGACTGCTAGTAAATGGGTACATTGGTGTGTTGCTTACTGCTGTGGCTGTTCTTGGAGAAAAGGCGATAGACCTGTCATGAGATTGAGGCATGTGCTTTAAGATGGTTTTCCATGTTTCTGCATAGGAAAGAAATTTTTACATTAAAATTAAAAAGAAAATCAATTACTGGGCTCTACTTGTTATATCAAAATTAATAACAATTTGCACTGTGTTGTGTTCCTGAAATTCGAAGCTTGGTTCTTTCCATTCTCCGGTTTAATTTGAGGTGCCTGCTGCTCCGATTCACTCTCTTCTGTCTCTCATCTCTCTTCCCCTTGTCTCTCACCTCCATCTGCCTGCCTGCCTGTTTGCCTGGTTTCCAACTCCTCTGTGGCCTCCTGTGTCCAATTGGAAACCTGCCTCTGTATTTGGAGGGCAGGGAGAGGTGGAAGAAGCCATTGCTCCAGATCAGTAGTTGGCAGGTTTAATAAGGAATTTACATATGAGGCTTATCTTGGGTGGCTATAAAATGAGTAAATCTCCACACCAGCCTGCCAGAATCTTAAAAGTTTATACAGAGACCTTAACTGGATTTAGTCATGTATATAATGGTCTAGGTGCTCTCAACACCACATCATTATCTCAAGACGTGTGTCTGTGAGTCTCTGGGAGTGGAGAAGGCAGATGGAACACACATTCCAAGGACAAGGGGACGAGGTATGGAGCCTCCAATTGTTGGGATCCAGCTCACGGGCCATCTGGTGGTCACATCCTCTTAATGACCTCCTCAAACACTGTTTCTCTTCTCTCTGTGTGTCTCTCTGAAGACTGCCCAATCTACTTACTCATCCAGCTCTTCAGCTAGCTCCGATTTCAAATTGATAGTGAGAATCTGTTTTGTGTACATAAGTGGTAAGCAGTCATCTGAGCTAATTTTTTGCATTCTGAGTCTTGAGTAGTCTGCTTTGTTGCTTACCCTACCAAGAATGTGGCATTCCCTTTACAAATGTGCACAAATAGTGCTGGGTGGCAACTTGAGAAGGTGGGCTGCTCTTGGCATCTACGCCTGGCAATGTCCTGTCCCTGTCAGCATTGAGACCTGGAGATTGTTCTTTGCCAAATAGGTGCTTCTGACCTTCATTGTTTATATTTCGACACTTATCTTTTGTAACTCTGAAAATAGAAGTTAGCTTATAATTATGTATAGTCACTTCATGTGCAGACTTTTCTAATTCTAAAGTTAATTGTTTTGTTAATAAGGCAAATAGGAACATTGTGAATGAATTTGGGCAACGCACAGTACTAAGTAGCCTTGAAAAAGTTTTCCCAATGGTTTCTGCAAAGTGTGTCCATTTTGTAGTCTAGAGTGTTTATGTGTGTCCCACACACCCACAGGCGGAGCATTTGCCCATAAATCTTTCACTTGGTTTGCATTGCTAACAGTTAGTGTCCTAAGAAGTAAGTGTTTGTAATTTAAAAGGGGGATGGATGGGCGCCTGGGTGGCTCAGTGGGTTAAGCCGCTGCCTTCAGCTCAGGTCATGATCCCAGGGTCCTGGTATCGAGTCCCACATCGGGCTCTCTGCTCAGCAGGGAGCCTGCTTCCCTTCCTCTCTCTCTGCCTGCCTCTCTGCCCACTTATGATCTCTGTCTGTCAAATAAATAAATAAAATTAAAAAAAAATAAAAGGGGGATGGATGGTATGCCTTTTATATCTCTTCTCCATACTAAAGATTTTAAGCTCAGATTCATAATATTACTGGTCCTTTTATTTATTTATTAAAAGGTTTTATTTATTTATTTGACAGACAGAGATCACAAGTAAGCAGAAAGGCAGGCAGAGAGGGGGAAGCAGGCTCCCCGCTGACCAGGGAGCCCCGTGCAGGGCTCGATCCCAGGACCCTTGGATCATGACCTGAGCTGAAGGCAGAAGCTTAACCCACTGAGCCACCCAGGCGCCCCTAGTGGTACTTTTAAATGTAAATGCATTTACTTCCTGTGACTGTCCACTGGCTGTTCTCGAAGTATGATTTGTGGACCTTTCAGAGAGTCAGAAAGATTGAACTATTTCCCTAATAATAGGGAGAGATTATTTAACTTTTTCATTTTATTGATATTTGCACTGATGCAAAAAAATATTATTACTCACTTCCACGTGAATCAAGGCATTGGCCTCGGGTGTTCTTTACCGCAGTGCCCTCAGAGTGCGCTTAAAAAACCAAAGGTAAGTTTCCCTTAAAGTCCTCGATGAAGCAGTAAAAACCATGGATTTTGTTAATTATCCATCCACCCTTTTGCTCTTCTGTGACAAAGTGGGAAGCATGTATCAAGCATCTTTGCTGTATACTGAAGTATGATTCTACATCGTCTGGGGGAAAAGCACTGGGGCAGTTGCTTGAGTTGTGAGTTAAGCTCGGTGCTTTCTTCTGTGTTAACATCAGTTTTACTTGGAAAAGAACTGATGAATTTAGACTTGGGTATTTCCATACGTTCTCTGAAACAGACAAGGTAAATTTGTCACTTTATGAAACAGTTGAGAGGGATACCTGGCTGGCTCAGTAGGTGAAGCAAATGGCTCCTGATCTTGGGGTTGTGAGTTCAAACCCCGACATGGGGAGTAGAGATGACTTAAGAAAATGGAAATTAAGAAAGGCAGTTGGACCGTGTTTGTTAATGACAAAATTGGAGTTTTGAGTTTTTGAGTTCTGGAGAACTTATATTTGCCATTGTAAGTTTGACAATTTCCCAGGACTTGAAGACTTTTCTGATGAGATGGGTGGTTATATTAATAATGAATATGACCTCTATATACTGTTTAACAAAAAGAGCCAACATTTGGGAAATCTGCCTAATTCAAATTATTTTCAAATTACTAATCTAGGATATTACAAAATTAGTCATGGACAAAAAATCCATCCAAAGTGCAAGATACACCAATTGATTTTAATGTTACAAAATTGTATTGTTATAGTTTTAGATCCATGTTGCAGCTTAATTTAAAAAACAACAACACTATACCTTTGAACTTTTGGTGTAGTATGGAAGAATATGAAAGGCTTTTATAATTCCCCTCTCTTTTCCAACTACATATTTGTGAGAAACTAGGTTTTCTACATACTCTTTAATCAAAATAGCATATGGAACAGAGAACCAAATGGGAGACTCAGACTTTCTCTCTGTAAAGCCTGTAATTCTAAAATATACTATGTGTGTGTGTGTGTGTGTGTGTGTGTGTGTGTGTGTGTATAAAATACTTTTGTCAGTTTCTTTTTATTTTGGAAAACAGTTATTTTTCATAAATACTTAATATATAATGGGTTTATTTTTATTTTAAAGTGTTTGAATTTGGGATACCTGGGTGCCTCAGTCGTTATGCGTCTACCTTTAGCTCAGGTCATGATTCCAGGGTCCTGGGATTGAGCCCCATATGGGGCTCCCTGCTCAGCAGGAAGGCTGCTTCTCCCTCTCCCACTTCCCTTGCTTGTGTTCCCTCGCTCGTTGTCACTCTCTCTGTCAAATAAATAAATAAAATCTTTAAAAAAAATGTTTAAATTTTTCTAGTCTTTGTTGTGGTAAGTATCAATACCTTATAACTTACATAACTTTTGAATCCTCAGTACCTTTACACTGTACATACGTTTTGAGACCAAGGAATTTTAAGAATATCTGCTCTAAATATTCATATTGAAGTAATCAATTTTTTTAAATAACAGAATTGTAAGCATCATAATGGAGGTTACTTAATCAAAAAAGAAATTAAGTTGACTCAACGAGAATATACAAAGTCAGATAATTTATCAAAAGTAATACTTTACCATGGTCTGACTATGTGAAATCTCTTAAACAGTTCTGTTCTCACCCAAGGTCGGGCATCGGTCTCTTAATACTATTTCTTCCCTTTTAATTCCAAAGTTAGAATGCATCAAAGGAACAGGACTGACTTCGAAAAGATACCATGGTCTTGATTTTAAATGAATATCCCAAGTTTAGATTTTTTCTCTTACAGGGCCCCAACTACAAAATCTATTCCTCTTGAAATGTCAAGGAAGTACAATTTCTTTGAAAGCTAGACATTTCCCTCTGAACAGGGTGGACCACTCCTACTTCTAATTGAGAGGTGACTATCTGAGAAATTGAAGGGATCCAAGGAATTTGTAAGATAACCTAACTCTCCCCGGAGCACAGATCAAAGTGTAACCCCTGGACATTTTGTAACTGACATGGGTCTTACCCTGCCCCCACCACGGGGGTCAGAGTGAAGGAAAGCATGCAATTGTAACTGCATAATCCTTACTTCAGTAGTTCACAGCTATGGCCATGGCAAATTTTCACTTTTTTCCCCCTTCCGTACTGTAAAGTTGTAAAACATAATTATTTTGTATATTTTCATTGCAAATTTAGAGATGATCCCAGGAACAAATCATTGAGAAAGTTGGGTGCATCATACTAGATTCCTTTAGAGTTCTATTTATACGATAGTGTCCTAGCTAAGAATGTACCCTGGGCTCAAACACTGTCTCTATCATGTACTGACCTTGGTTAGTAAGGGCAAGTTGGTTAACATTTCTTTGCCTTAATTCAATTTCCTATAACGTAGGGATAATAGTCGCTTATACAACTCTCATAGGGGCTTTTTAAAAGTTAAAGTGTGTGTGTGTGTGTGTGTGTGTGTTTAGAGTAGTGAGTAGGACATAATAAAATTTCAGTCAAATTGGCTAGTATAGTTACTGCTGCAGTGGTCTTATCCTATGATGGGCCTTTCTGCCCTTAGAAATTGTTTAAAAAGGCATAAATTGGCTGGGACTCTTTTTTTTTCCTTCTATTTTCTTTTGTACAGTTTTTAATCTTCAATAGATATAATCTCTTCTACAATTGTTATCTACCTACTGATACATTTTTAAGGAGTAATCCCTAATCACTATCTCTACTTTTTCTCCTCTTGACTCAAATTCATTGGTTTAAACTCTTTTTGACCAGATTCTGTTCACAAGGCTATGTGACAACTGCTCTCACAAAGATCTTTAATCACTACCTATTTGCTGAATCTAAAAACGACTTGGACTTTGAGTCACAATCATTTGGCTTTCCATGGGCCATTGTTGAGTGCCTCCTTCTCCTTTGGTTCTCCTTTTTCTCTCTGGTCCTCCTTCTCAGTGTTGGATGGAGTCTTTCTCCAGTCACACATCAGCCTTGAGGTCATTTTGCAGAGGCCTAACTGAAGTCCTCTTTTGTTTTTGTTTTATACACTCTACATGTGTGAGACCGCCAGTCCTTTCATGTTAAACAATCATGGTAAAACTATTTATTCCCTAATCTGTATTTCCCTTTTAAAGCACTGGACTTATATTTCCAACTGACTACAAGGCTCCATCTGAATTTCAGTTGTGTACCTCATAGTCAACATGTCTCAAACCTAAGTCATTATCTTCCTTCCCCAAACTTGTGCTATACCTCTGTCTTAGTGGTATCGTCACACACAGAGCCTCCTAAACTTGATTCATCTTTTATGCAACACTCTCCAAATGCCTTCAGGTTTAATGGGGGCATCGATTCTTCTAGACTGAATTCTTATACTTTACGTCAGTACATAAAATCAGTCTCCCCTTGTTTTTCATTGGTCTGCTTAGTTTAGGCCTTCATCAAATTTTAAATAAAGAATTACACAGTCTTTCTAGCTAGTATGGTTCTGTCACCACACTCTTGCCCCCTAAATTCAAAATCCACACTGCTTGCTTCAAGGTGTACTTTTTAGTGGTCTGGTCATATCATTCCCATGTGATCAATCTCACTTGGCTCATTACACATGGGGCAGAATTCAAAGCTGTAACAAATTCTACAACAGTCTGAGCCACAGCTTACCTGTCCAGCTTCACCACCTCATCACATACTGCTCCTTTCATCTAGTCATACAGGCAACCTATTTTTTCCCTTTTTTTTTTTTTAACAATTTATGGAGTTATCATTGACATGAAAGAAAATGAATATAAAGTATACTTACCTGATAAGTTTTGACATATTATACCATGACCTATGAACCTTGACCATAATCATGATGAAAAACCTACCCCTCACCTCCAAAAGTTTCTTGGTGGCCCTTTTTTTCCTATCCTCTCACCTCTCCAATCCCCACCCCAGATAATGACTAATATCCTTTCTGTCGCTATAGATTAGTTTCCATTTTCTAGAATTTTATATAAGTAGAATCATATAGTATTGCTGTTTCTTTCATCTGCCTTATTTTACTTGGCATAGCCTCTTAGGTTGAACCTACTAATAGTTCATTTCATTGCTGAATAGTATTCCAACTATAGATGTACTGCATTTATTTATACTTTTACCTGTTGATGGACACTGTGTCATTTCCAGTTTGGAGATTAAAAAAAAAAAAAAGCTTTACTGTGCATATGTGTATAATTCTTCTCAGGGATATATGCTTTCCTTTGTCTTGAGTAAATACTTTGGAATGAAAGGCTAGGTCATATGGTAGATGTATATTTTACTTTTTATGAAACTGTCACACTGTTTTTCAAAATAGTGGTGACATTTTACAGCCCTCTCAGTGATGCCTGAGAGTTCTGGCTATTCTGTCTCCTTGACAACACTTGAGATGTTCAGTCTGCTTAATTGTAGCCATTTAAATAGATGTATAGTGAGGGGGGAAAAGTGTGTAGTGGTATCTTATTGCGGTTTTATTTACATTTCCCTAATTATGTTGAACATCTTTTATGTGACTTGTTATATAACTTATTTAGGGAATTATCTATTAATATATTTTGTCCACTTTTAAATTAGAAATTTTATTTTATGCTAAAAATTTGAGCATTCTTTGTAGTTTCTACATACAAGTCTTTTATCAAATACTTTTGAAAATACTGTTTGAGTCTGTTTCTTTTCATTCTCTGAATGGTGTTCTTAAAAAAATTGAATATGAAATGCAGCTTACCTATTTTTTCATTATAGATTTTGTTTTACTTTCAAGAAATCTTTTTATCCCCTATTTCTTATCTAGAAGTTTTGTTTCAACATTAAAACTGTTAATCTGGGCGCCTGGGTGGCTCAGTGGGTTGGGCCGCTGCCTTCGGCTCAGGTCATGATCTCAGGGTCCTGGGATCGAGTCCCGCATCGGGCTCCCTGCTGAGCAGAGAGCCTGCTTCCGTCTCTCTCTCTCTGCCTGCCTCTCTGCCTACTTGTGATCTCTCTCTGTCAAATAAATAAATAAAATCTTTAAAAAAAAAAACAACTGTTAATCTATTTGTGTCTATTTACATAAGTATGCTCATCATTTTTCATCTCATAATTGTGATATGAGCAATCTAAGGTGAAAGGAGGTAATGATAGAGTGATAGATAGATATCTAATGATAGAGTGAATGAGTTATCTTCTTTGTAAATTAAAGTTTAATTAGTAAAGACCATAGTTAAAACAGGCATCCCTGATAATTTGTGTGGTAGGCAGAATAATAGTCTTGAAAAAAAAAAAAAAAAACTCTGGGAGGGGAAACAAAACAAAACTGGAAGCTGTATTACCTTATATGGTAAAGGGGAATTTGCAGGTGTGATGAAGGTCTTAGAACTATAGATGGGAAAATTATTCAGATGGGTCCAGGCTAATCACATGAGTTTTAAGAGCAATGAACCTTCCTGCTAAGGTCAGAGACCAATGCAGTCATAGAAAATGGGTTAGAGAGATGCAACCTTGCTGGCTTACATAAAGAAGGGCCTCAAGCCAATGAATGCAGGTGGCTTCTGGAAGCCAGAAAAGGCAAGATGAGGGATTCTTTCATAGTGTCCAAAAAGGAGTGTAGCCCTGCTGACATCTTGATTATAGTCCAAGGGATTTTTGTTGGTCTTATGAGCTCAATAACTATAAGAGAGACAATATGCGTATTTGCTTATATGAACAAAAAGGACAACGTACAAAATACACAGTATTGTACTCTTCTCCCAATCAGTCATATGTTGTAACCTCTTCTTTCACTCACTAGTATGTTTTGATCTTTCTAGGTTAATAAGCATACATCACTTTTCCCCAACAAGTCTTCTAACATTGGACACTAACATTGTTTTCAGTATTCTATAATTATAAAGAAATACATAAATTTGTTGCCTTTTGATATTTAGAAGTTTCTTTTATTTCTTCCTCCTCAGATTATTTTTACCTGATTAAAAATATATTTACGAAAATACTCTAGAAAAATTGTTTATATAAGGATATAACAGTTCCTCTGGATGTTAACATTTTGTTTCAAAACGTCTTGTGTTTTTTTTGTTAAGAACACATATTTCCATAAAAGAAAGTTTTAATATGCTTGTTTAAGAAACTGTCGATATTTTTGTCATTATTTTGAAAGACTGCATATTTAACCGTATAAACATTCCATTATTTGTTTAACATAGCTCCTGCTAATTGATGTTTTTCCCCATTATTTTGGTATTTTAAATGTTCTTGAACTCAGTGGTCTTATATGAATAATTTTTAAAATACTTTCTCTGATTATTGTCTTAAAGAATTTTTCGAGATAACCTCCTATTCCAATGGAATGTATAATTTGAAGGAATTAAATTGATATTATCAGACTGTCATCAAGGAAATTTTAATTTGGCTCATGACTAGCAGAATATGAAGGGCATATGTTGCTAGCCTGCCTGCCTGAAACCATTGCTTCTGTTTTCTTGCCTCTAGAGTATACATTTATAAATTAATTAACCAAATTAATTATATTTGGGTTACTACAGCTTGGGAAAGGGATACTTTCATGAGGGTAAATTCTGATTGGTAAAGCCAACTGTATTTAATTCACTTCCCTTTGTCCGTGAATGTTTTAGGGATGGCACCATAACCCAGTTTTGGCCAAAATCTTTAAAAAATTTTTTTCTTTGCTCTTAAAGAGAAAGGTGAACTTTTCCTTCCCTCCCCAAATTATATTTATCAATATATGATGGTTTTTATAGAGTTTAAGTTTTAATTTCCTATTCCTTCCAATTTTCAAGTTGAACCCTGCCTTCTTTTCTTTTTTTTTTTTTTTTTTAATATTGTATTTATTTATTTGACAGAGAGACACAGCGGGAGAGGGAACACAAGCAGGGGGAGTGAGAGAGGGAGAAGCAGGCCTCCCACCAAGCCGGGAGTCTGATGCAGGGCTCCATCCCAGAACCCCGGGATCATGACCTGAGCCAAAGGCAGACGCTTAACGACTGAGCCACCCAGGTGCCCCTGAACCCTGCCTTCTTAAATCCCATCACCATGAAGTCACACAGTGTGCCTCATGCTTGAGAGCCTCTTATTGGATCATTTCATAGTTCATTAAAAGAACCACATTTTGAATGGTTCAGCTGAGAATAAAAACCACCATGAAGTACTGCAAAGCTGTTCTGTAAGTTTAGCATAACTACTCAGGCCTCTGATTTTAGCTGTAAAATCATTAGCTGTGACTGGTTCCTTAGTAATGATAACGTCTCCTTGGATAACTACATCAGTCCAAAGAAGTTTGGTTCATTTTATTCTAGGCATCTCCCATAGCAATCAGTATTTATGAGCTCTTCTCTTGAAGTACCATTCCAGATGTTGTTTCAGTTATCCCCCTAAGTGCTCTAGGGGATGCCCTATCTTCTACAGTGACCAGTGCTAGGGATGGATGTGATTACTGGATTACTGTCCTGGAATACCCTTGCAGACTTCCCTTTTCTCCCTCTCCCCTCTCTCACTCTTTCTCTGTCTACCACCAACCCTTACTATGTAATCAATCTACGCTGCTGAAGTTCTTCTAAACCACATTTTGTATTTTTCTGGTTTATATGGTTTTTTTCTTTCTAGATATTTCCGATTTTGATCTGTGGATTCAGAGACTTATAGAATACTTTGCAAATTTTAAGAAATATGAAAACTATTGGATCTTTTCCAATTTTTGCATTTAAAACTTTATAACTTAGACTTTAAGGTCACAGTTTGGGGAATATTACTTACCACTTATTATAAATAGAATAAAAACTGCCAATATAAGACCTCTCTGGCAAAGCTTTTGTGTGCAAAAGAAACCAAATATTCCTTTGTAATTATTAATGAAAGGCTAAGGAATCATGGTCAGGTTTTGTTGTAAAATTTGCAGAATAAAAACTCTTGAGGAAATCTGTTCAAGCCTCAACAAATTGTACTGTCAAGAACTAGTTAATCATAAACATAATCCGAATTGCTGGAATTAAAAAAAAAATGCATTTATATGCAATGCTTGATATACCTTGATTAACTTGGCAGTTTAGTGCAGGCTTTCCCCGAAAGCAATGATCAGTTTTTACTCAAAATAAATTGAACTGTTGTACGAATTCATGCCACAGTCCACAATGCTAATCAGTTTTGAAGAAGCTGAAATTACCTTTTTAACGTGGCTTTGAAATTGTCTTTGCTTAACTTTTTTCCCTCAAACAATTTCACTGTTTCTGAGGCGTTTTCCTGGACCACAGGCTTCGACTGAGGACATAAGTTAGGCATCCTAACAAGAGCAACAACAGTCTCTCAACCGCAGGGATGACTTAGGGATTGTCTGTTTTGTTCCAGGTGCAGGTTTTCATCCTTTACCTTCTTTTTTCTTACGGTCCCTACAGTAGCTGTGTGAGGTTGGTTCTTTTTATTTCTATTTTACAAATTAAGAGAAATAACCAAAGACCAGAGATTTTAATTGCATTTTCCTGCCTACGGTATGTGTTGGAGCCAGTATTCGAACCCAGGTCTGCTCTGCTGCAAGTGCCCGATGCTGTGTTCGAGTTAGACACCCCCAGGCTGTCACCATGCCTGTCCAAACATCACACCGGCCCACTCGGGTACAGTTTCTCACCATAAAATGGAACCAATTAATGACATGGTTCCCCCCCACCCTTAACATTTCTATCTTACTGTGCAAATCTTAAAATATAATAAAGCGACATTGGCTTGACTTTTCAGAGCATAATTTTCAGAGTATATTTCCACTGTGGGGGGGTGGAAAGAAAGCATATTGAAGTAAATTTAAATATTATTTGGCATCTGAATCATAAAAAATCTGTGAAATTTTGTTTTAAGGGCCTTTGATCTTGAAGTTTAAATTGTCAGGTTCAAAAACAAAAAAAAATTTTTTTCCCAAAATGGAGTTCATTTTCTACAGTAATAAACTCTTCTTGGTTATTTGTGTCTAATGTCATCATTTTTGTATCTTAGCAAAAACTTAGTAAATATCCTAGATCATCTTATAGAAAGGATAAATATTTTGGGGCGCCTGGGTGGCTCAGTGGGTTAAGCTGCTGCCTTCGGCTCAGGTCATGATCTCAGAGTCCTGGGATCGAGCCCCGCATCGGGCTCTCTGCTCAGCGGGGAGTCTGCTTCCTCCTCTCTCTCTGCCTGCCTCTCTGCCTGCTTGTGATCTCTCTCTGTCAAATAAATAAATAAAATCTTTAAAAAAAAAAAAGAAAGGATAAATATTTTAGATCATTTTAAATGTAAAAGTGTCTATTTGGAGGGAACTGTGCATCTTGGGTCTGGAAATTTGGTTGTTTTGTCATCTGCATTTAGATAAATTAATGTATAAATATTATCTAAAATTCTTAAATTCTTGGCATGATCACTGTAAAAAATTAGTTACCTCCTACTTCTACTTGTCCTTGTTGGAGATAACTGGTATTTGCTTTTTTTTTTTTTTCATTATAACTAAACAGAGTTTTAAAAAATATTGAAGATACGACTTCTAGATAGAAACTCATTTTGATGAAAAACAATGTTCAATGGAAGCCATTGAAATCTAATTTATTAGTGGATATTTTTATTAGTAAACTTGAAGAGTCTAGGTGCTGTGGAAGATAGGCTTCTATCTTATTGCTTATTCATTCATTCTCTTTTATATTATTGTTCACTTCAGCCTGAAATATCGTCACTTTGAGCTCTCTCTCTATTCCTCTTCATAATATTTGAACAGAAAAGGCAGTAGGAAGCAGAGATGACTTTTCCCCTGAGATCCTGTGAAGTGTACATCTATACCCACACTGTCCATGCTTGTTCTTTGTATTTCCAAAAGCCAATGTAAAAATGGGTCATTTTCTTTTGGTGAAGAAGTAATGTTTTTCTTGCCAAAATTAATGGATATCATTGATCAATGTCCTTTGCATATTAATATTAGAACAGAGTTTTGAGACTTTTTATTGGGTTAATTCTCTTAGCATCATTTCTTCCAATTCAAGTTATCCAATATCTAAAACGGGAGATTAAGGACAACACTCCCTGGTGTTGTAACTTTTTTGTTTGTATCTTGAGAACAGGCTAAAATAGAAGTAACATAAAATCTTACGTTTCCTGCCACTTCTGTGTATCTCAGGAAAGGACTTGATAGAAGGACAAAATTTAATCTTTTGAAGGAAGGTAGAAGGCAACATGAAGATATTTATATTGACTATTAAAAGCATTAAATGAATTAATGATTTAAGAGCATTCATTCAGCCAGTACTTGTTGAGTATCTACTATATTTTAGATACAGTTAGTCCTGAAGATTAAGCTTGTGAAAGATTGTGGTTTTTTTTTTTTAAGATTTTATTTATTTATTTGACAGAGAGAGACAGAGAGAGAGGGAACACAAGCAAGGGGAGCAGGAGAGGAAGAAGGTTTCCCGCTGAGCAGGGAGCTCGATGTGGGACTGGACCCCAGGGTCCTGGGATCATGACCTGAGCTGAAGGCAGCCGCTTTACAACTGAGCCACTCAGGCGCCCAATTGTCTTTTTTTTTTTTTTTTTTTTTTTTTTAATTCTAGTCAGGGGGCGCCTGGGTGGCTCAGTGGGTTAAGCCTCTGCCTTTGGCTCAGGTCATGGTCTCGGGGTCCTGGGATCAAGCCCGCAATCAGGCTCTCTGCTCAGCAGGGAGCCTGCTTCCCTTCCTCTCTCTCTCTGCCTGTCTCTCTGCCTACTTGTGATCTCTGTCTGTCAAATAAATAAATGAAATTAAAAAAAAAAAGCCTAGTCAGAATTATTACCTATGTCATTTCAATTTGCATCACCTATATTTGGCATACTACATCTCTTAATATTTCAATACCACATACATATACTATATATATTATCCTTTCAAATCATCAGAGGTTTTCTCTTCTAAAAGTGAACCGGAAGGAAAGGAAATTTTTATACTTGTCCACCTTACATGTTTTATGGAATTTTTAACCACGTAAATGTTTCTTTTAAAAAGAAAAAGCAGTTTTTAACTTTTTGATTTATAGGTTTACTATATAGGCATTTTTGTACTCCTTTGCTGGAAAAATTTATTTGAGAATACTTCCCTTCTCCCCATTTTAATGCCTTTAGTTATATCTGGGTTTTCATGAGATTTCTGTAGAAGTTAATTGAATACATGTAATATCTAGTCATATCATGATCACAATCTTTACCTGGGTGGATGTAAGGACTGGAGTTCCAATTTTAGTGGTTGTAGACATTTTTGACCATGTATTTTTGAGATTAAATAAAAGGAAGATAAATGACAACTTATTCTATTCTTTTCCAATTACAAGCTAGGGTTAGAAAAGCCAAGTTCAGTCAGCTAAAGATGAGTTATCTACAAATGAGCCCACTTGGAAACAGATTAGCAATTTAAATGACTAAGTTAATAAGATCCAATTATAGCTAATTTGCCCATCCTTTCTTTCTTTTGCCCTCCCACAGGCTTTAGAGTGTGAATGCCTTGCATGAATTCCTGGGAGCAGAGGGGGAGGTTTGGAAGTCAGGGGAGTTTGTAAGGAAAACAGTCACAGTTATTACACCTGTGTAAGCTCTATGGGCTCCGCAGCCCGTATATGTTTATTAACAAATAAATATGTACTTTAACACATGTGTGTTTATATATATGTTTTAAAATGTGTGCATATATACAACATGTGGATACACATATGCATACATATATGTGTACATGTTATAAATGTGTATTATGTAATGTGCATACATGTATATATGCATGCATATACTCATATGCTCATATACAGCCTTATTCCAATTGATATTCTGATTGTTTTTTTTTCCTTTCTTACCTTATTGGCTCACTTTTTCCTAACTACTCCTTCAGATTAACATTTTTCCCAGTTTACTGGCGTACTGCTAATTCTCCTTTATATATATTTTTTCATAGCTTTTACCCCTTATCACTTAATTTAGTAATCCCCTTCCACCTTTCAAATACTGAATCTTCCTGCTCTGTGCCTTAATTTTTTGAAAAATGTACTTTTGTTCATTTTTTATATCAGTATGTATCTTTGAAATGTTCGCTCATTGATATTAATAACACATTGTTACATTTAAGAATGCCAGCGTTATCAGTAATATATTTTAAGGAGTTTGAGATTTTAGAGAATTTCTCATTATTGCAGGATAAATTAACTTTACATTGATTTTCTCATTACCTCTGCTCAAAAGCAGATACTATTTCCCCAAGCACTGTGTTGCTCAAAGAAGACACTTATATGTTCCTATTACATTTTTGCAACTGAAGAGTTACAGAAAGTAAAGCCAAATGGGGGAGGGATTTTGGCTAGGCAATATGGAGGCAAATTAAGAAATGTGGCTTCCAGAGTTAAGAGAGAACCTGTGTTGGTAGAATACCAGGTCGGATAAGGGGAGGATTGATATAGAAAAGCCATCTGAAATTTAATGTTTAGGGATGTAATAGAAAGAGTATAGTATCATTAAGAATTGTTAGGAAACAATTAAAATGTTTCAGATTTGAAAATTTAAAATGGGATGATAGGGGATGATTTTTAAAAAAATGAAATAGTGATGATTTGTCACTGAAAGGAGCAATGCCCTGCACTCAAATCATGTCCAAATGACTTTTGATACAAGAACAAAGTTTCAAGCTTTCTGGTTTTTGCTTTTATTTTTTAAATGATGTGTCATTTGTTTTAGTCAATATTTCCTCAATTCATGAATTGATAAACATCTTTCTAAAGGTGTTATCAACACCTTATTAAACACCTTGTATTAAATCAATCCTATCAGGTTAGCCTTCAAAAAATTTACTAGGTGTAATAGTTTATACATCTAGGTCACTTATATTTTAACATTATCAAGTGGCTTTTATAAACTGGTACGTGATGGCAGAGAATGCACAGAGAGAATTGGAGAGCACCTGAGTAATGTGGGCATTTCCCCCTGTTATATTGTTTCATCAAAACCAGTCCTCTCCCACTGGAGAAAGCGTTTTTTTAAAGAAAAAAAGAAGGATAAAAACAAACCAAATACTTAAGAAATTAATGTAAGGAGATATGAAATAACCTATGGACTTTTTAAATATATACTCATTGACTTTTATGTTTGAATAGTTTTTGTTAAAGCAAGTTTTATGATCGCTCTTTCTGTTATACGTGATTATCAATTATGAAAATTTAAAAAATTACAATGCTGCCACTTCAACAGAGTGCTTTTCCTAATTATTAAAGTATATTTTATGATAATTTATTACCAGTATGCATCCAGTTTCTCAATGGCCTGCATTAAAGATAAGCTGTCTTGCGTCTGTTTGTATAGTAGACCTAGAGTACAAGGAAATGGATTTTGCTTTTTTTTTTTTTTTAAGATTTTATTTATTTATTTGACAGAGAGAGAGATCACAGGTAGGCAGAGAGGCAGGCAGAGAGAGGGGGGAAAGCAGGCTTCCTGCTGAGCAGAGAGCCCGATGCGGGGCTCGATCCCAGGACCCTGAGATCATGATCCTAGCCAAAGGCAGAGGCTTAACCAACTGAGCCACCCAGGCGCCCCTGGATTTTGCTTTAATCCAAGGCCAATTTCTTCATAGGGATTCTACTCTTAAGTCACTAATACATACCCATTTTCTATCTGTCTTTTGTGTTTGTTTCTGAGGTTAAGGATTGGAGGGAACTGTCATTTTTTCCAGTGCTGACCTCATAGATCCTCTGTATCGATGAGCTGGGACGTGCAGCCTGTGCAGTGGGACACTGAGATTTGTGATGCAGGTAGATCTCTGTGTCTGTCCCAGTCCAATGAACCCACAACACTAGAGAAACAGTGAGGTCACAACAGCACTAAAGATCCCCTCCCAGATTCTCGCAGTGAAATCTAGGTAAGAACCAATAAGCGAATGAAGCAAAAACCCCAGAAAAAAATGAATTTTTGTCCTTAATGAGTGGTGGTGGTCTCTTTTTACTTTTTTTTTTTTTTTTTTTTTTGGTCAGACCTTCAAATACATTGTGAATTAGGAAAATAATGCCTTGGTATTTGCTTGTTTATTGAATAGTCTAGTAACCAATTTAGTGAATCTGAGGGGAGCTGATTTCTATGCAGTTTGGTTGGTTGTTCCGTAACGCCTTACCCAAGAATGCCTTGTTCTTCAATTCTCCTTTCCTTTGCTAATCAGAAAACTGTATTGTCTGCCAGAATGTCCAATGTGCATCTCATCTGTAAATGACCCTATACCTTTGGAGGAAAACTACAAAGGAATGGCAAATCTAGGGTATCCACACCACTACTCCCTCCTTCCGCTTGTGGCAGACACTCCTCACCCATCACTGTTTTCCCCCCCTGAAATTGACAGGCATCCCAGTTCTTCTTGACCTTGCGCTCACACAACTAATACTGATCAGTGTTAACGCATACGAACCTAGTTCGTACCCCTTCCTTTAAGCATGTTAAACTCTCTTGTCCTAAAAAAAAAAAAACAAACCTTGAGCCCACCTTGTTACTATCCCTTAATCTCTTCTTTCCATAGCTAAGCTTTTTGAAAGAGTTTCTCCACCAAGCTGTCCTAACTTCCTCACTTTCTGTTCTTGGCCTATTGTGGCCTTCTGTGGCCACTGCTCCATTGAAGCTGTGCTGGTAGATCTCTGGGAATCCTGAGGCTGCACTACCATTTAGCTCTTATCTTCCTGCCACTGAGTTTATCTTTTATGCTTTTTCTCTGCACTCTCCCACTGGTTCTTCATTTCTCCTCCTGATTGTCTTCTGATGATTCATGAGCTCCTCATGCCACTTATTTTCCCTGGGATGTCCTTGACCCCCAGAGGGTCTTAATCTCCACCTGTCCCCTGTCAATCTCCCTCAGGTTTTCATTATTATAGCTTGAAGTCGCTATGCCTTACCTTAGCCTCTTCTGATATTTATTTAGTCTTGTATGTCAAAATTCCTTTGGCCATGTCCTCCCAGATAATCCACCTGAAACCCATAGATAACATTCACACCTCCTGAGTTCTGCCTTTCAGAGGATATGCTCATGTCCCCATCAAGTCTGAGTCAGCTGGATATAGGCATTAGCTGTCACTCTTTATTTCATCCATTGCCTTCACCTCAACGGAATCAACTATCAAGTTTCACATGAACTCCAAGTAGCTCTTAAATTTTTTCTCCCTCTTTGTATCTTGTTACATTGTCCTAAGTCAAGGTTTGTAACCTTCTACCTAGCCTCTTAATTACTCATTCTGTTGCCCTTCTACTCTTTGCTGCATGTAAAGAAAAACATACCTTAAATGAAAATTCAACCACATCATTCATCTACTCAGAATCTTTAAGTACCCCAAATACCCAGAGAATAAAGGCCAATATTGTTAACACAGAATATATAGTTTTCATGATTCGGTTCTTATCTAATGGTATCTTGGGAATTTAGTTAGGTGGAATGACACTGTTCTCTGCACAAACCATGGTGTTTCATAACTTTACATCTTTATTGTTGGCACTATCTAGAACACCCTCTCCTTCCCTTTCTGCCAGTCTAACATACACATCCTTTAGGATTCTATGTAGGCCTCATTGAACCTATAAAACCTTCACTGAGGTCTCAGTCTAGCTTAATGTCCTCCTCTCCGAACCTCTATAGCATCTTTCTTTTTTGCATGCAGTGGTTTGCTTTACATTCACATTTAGCATAAGGTGCCAATTTCAAAATCAAAGAATGAAGAGTGGAAAACTTACTGCATTCCATGTTCAAGAGCCTGAGAATGATAGTTATTAAGTGGGGCCACAGTAAGTGACACCAGTTTGGAAGGACAAAGGAGCACATGGCCAGCTCTCTCTGTATTTTTCAGTGTTGCAGATCTGATAAAGTTTTAGACCAAATCCAGCAAGCCTTTATTGGTAGCCACTGTGTACCAGACTTTAATGACATGCTTTAAAGCATATTATCATCTTTAAACCTCACAAAAAATAAAGCTCTCTTTAAAGAAGTCTTAAGTAAATATGGAGGCAAGTAGGGATTCTTTAAAAATTTTCCATTTCCTATTCACTTCATAATTGTGAACATAAAATGTTGACTATACAGTCATTTCCACTAAACTTTTTTTGATTCTGAGTCTTAGTGGTTCTCACAGTGCTGAATGCAAATCATTAGGACAGTAGTAGCGTACAAGATGTATACTGACTTTCATGGATGATTTAAGGAATTTACGGGAATGGTTTTTCTCTATGTGCCAAATGTGCTTTCTTTAGAAACTGATCTCACTTAAGATGGGATGTCAATTATGAATTAACTCTGTCAGCTGTCAAAACCAGCTTTGGGATCAGACAACTTCTTATACATTATATAGGATGCATGAATATATTCTTATGAATTTTCTGCATTCTCTGAGCCCAGTTTAGTGCCTGGAATGAATTAAGTGCTCATTAAATCTTTATTCCACAGAACTAAACTGGAGGTCAACATTACTAGTGACCAATATAGAGAAGAACCACCTGCTCCCTTGTATTCATTGTTAACCAGGATTCCCACAGTGATTCCCATGTTGTGTTTTTCCTTAAGACAAACCAAGCAGATTCTCTGATGTATGTGGTGACAGAGCTGGCAGAAAGGCAGAATAAAAAGCAGTATTTTAAAATCTTTTCAGGAGGAAAGTAAAACAAAAGATGAAGCTGAAATGTGGGTGGGGGTAGATGTGGTTCGGTTTTAAAGTAACAAAGACTGATGAAGCAGAAATGTAATGCCAGATGTTCAGGATTCTAGATGGCCAATACTACTCTACTGAAATATGTTTCAGTACAGCAGGAGATGTTCAAGAAATAATCATTCCACTATGGTCTTCACTAATCTGTCTTTAAATAGAGTGTGGAGCCCATGTTTTCAAGAGTCTTTAGGAAGAAACTGATGATCTACCTGTGGAATTTTAGAAATTCATTTAATGAAAGTCATCTCTCTGCATACCTTCCAGTTTGTTGTCATTTTTATTGTTGAACGAAATTAAGTAGGTGAGTAGATAACTCATTCACACTGGAGTATTCATTAAAAGCCTCAGGGGAAAGGCACTATTAAATTTTGAGGGCAAGGACTACAAAGCAATTTAAAAATGATCGGGATTGCCATGTTAGTGTAATTATGGAATAAGAACGTATTTAACATCATTTGCTTTTTTTTCCCCTAAAGAATAAAGATTTAGAAGTCCAGACATTCAAAGGCAAGATTTATTTGAAAAAATATATTTATTTAGCTATTCCTTCATTGTATTGTCATGGCTGCAAACCAATGAAGGGAATATAGCAATAATATAACAGTATTTCCTTTCTGATAATGTCTGTTTGCCTGGTGCCCTATCTTTTGTATATAATACTTTATGTGTTAGTTTATCCTTTGGAGGAAAAAACTCAATAAAATTCCATTGAATAACAATGTCTAACCTACATGTTTTAGCAAACTGAACCACTTTGCCTATTGCTCATGTGATAGACACTTTTTAATGTAAAAATCTGAGCCAAAGGACAGCAAACATGTTTCTCTTTCAGGAAAAGATGTAGGGAATAGAAAGGAAAGTGGTTCACAATATAAAAAGTTAAAAACATTAAATTACTTGATGCATTAGCCATTTATATGTATTCAGGAATAGCATATTGTCTGGTTTCAGGGACTTGAGAAGGGATGAAGATTACTGCTCTATATGTAGAGTTAAATGTGTTGCATTAATGTCTTAAAATAACTTGGATGATTATGTAAAAAACAGTTAAATTTATAAATACTGATAGAAAATATCTGAGTAAAGATTAGTTTACCCTTCCCTTATTAACTGTTATCTGTTCCCTTATTAACTTATTAACTGTTATTTTAATAATATTAAAATATATTATTTAAAATAAATTAGCAATATATGAATAGGCAAAAGAAAGCCAACCATTGTGTTTTAAGTGGCTGCTTATTTAGAGCCCATGGATATCCATTGTAACACAGTTATAAATGTACTTTCTAACTAGCATCCGGTGTAAAATAATTTGGGAATTAGTTAACAAAGGTTAAATTACATTTGGGACATTGAAAGGAAACTGATGAGCAGATTGTTGATGGGTGATTCCATTCTCACTAAGAGAACATCCCATCAAAAGAAAGAAAGGCCTTTGCATTATTAAAAGCCTGTTCTGTAACACGGTTGGGAATTTGGTTGGGTCATGAATGCTGGCAGGTTGTCAGGGAAACAGAAATAATGCAACTGAATGCATAGTCTTCTTGAAAAGTGGCTTTAGTATTGCTACTTTTGGTTGTCTAATGGTCGATCTGGAATTTCTAAAAGTAACATTAATGGAGAGGAACATATTTTCTAGTTTAATTACCTATACCACTTTGTTGATACAGTAGCAATAAAAATGTTTTTCTCTATATAGAATATTACAATACAAAAGGAATTTTTTTTTTACAACTAAGGTTTGAAATTTTTGTTTTGATAACAGTATGTGCTATGTGTTCTTTTTTTTTTTTTTGATAATGTTTTACTGACCCATTATCACATAATGAGTAAGATTTCTAGTGGTTGTGTGAGGGTTTGTGTTAATTAGCTACATTCACGTTCCCATGACCCCTTTTTCTAATCACTGCTATTTAGAAAGAGATATAAGAGGATCTGCCTTCACTGTATTATCTTTGATAAGACCTGACTTTCTTTTTTTGTTTTCTTAATTTTTTTTTTCTTTTGAGAGAGAGAGAGAATGAACAAGCAGGGAGAAGGGTCAGAGAGAGAGGGAGAAGCAGACTCTCCGCTGAACAGGGATCCCAATGTAGGGCTTAATCCCAGGACCCTGAGATCACAACCAGAGCTGAAGGCAGATGCCCAGCCAACTATAAGCCACCCAGGCACCCCACGAGCTGACTTTCTGATACCATGATAGATTCCCCCAATACTGGTTATAAGTACATAAAGACAAACACCCAATAAACTGTATCATAAATATTTATAATGATTCAAATCTGTAGGAATACAAGAAAAGTAAAAACAATGGGCCCTTTCTGCGAGAGGTTAAAAACACCTGAAGTGAAAGATAGCTATAAAATTGTTGTTGGTTTGTCTCCCTATGTGATTCCAAACCATGAGAGACTCTGGACTCCAGAAATCAAACTTAGGGTTACAAAAGGGTAGGGGGGGTTGGATAGAGTAACCGTGTGATGGGTATTAAGGAGGGCATGTGTTATTATGAGGACCGGGTGTTATATGCAACCAATGAATCGTTGAACACTACATCAAAAATGAATGTACTATATGTTGGCCAACTGAACATAATAATAAAAAATTATTGTTCATAAGTTAGGGTTTGATCTTTTCAAAATAAAATCAATAATTGGACTGTACATAGATGTTTGAATTATGGATTTAAGAACATTTGGACATTCACATGGGCTAAGAAAGGCTTGCCATTAAATTAGAGCACTTTTTGTGGATATACCATATTTATCTTGAGGAATACCTTCTTTTCCTTAGCTTGCACAAGCAAACCTTTAATATCTCTTTAATATTTGTAGAATAGAAGTATTATCTTCATCTTATCCTAGCATTCAGGATCATGCATGATCTCCCCTCAAAATTATCCCAAGCCACTCTCTTCTAATTTCCCCATGCCTTACTTCTTTAGAGACCCACTGTTCTTCTCCAGCTACCCCACTTAGCATGTGATTCTGTGCAAGTTATTTCACTCCTGTGTCTTTTGCTCTGTCTGGGACTTGATCTAAATAATAGCAGTTGATATATAAGTGCTTAATAACTACTAGCCAGTGGTTTTGTTTGTTTGTTTGTTTTTTAGTAGGCTTCCTGCCCAGCCTAACATGGGGCTTGAACTCATGACCCTGAGATCAAGACCTGGGCTGAGATCAAGAATCAGAGGCTGGACTGAATGAGCCACCGTGGCCCACCCTAGCCATTGTTTTGTTTTTATTATTATTCCCATCTGTGTGATTGACTCATGCTGCTTCTGCCCTAAATGGCCCACATCTTATTTGCTGCCATTCAAACCCTGCCATGCTTTTAAGTAAAAAGAGAAGGTTTTTATTTAACAGTGTATGCCAGAAATTCAAAACTGCATTTTCGATACCAGTATGCATGAAGGTTGTAAACGCATTGTACTTTAGTACTGCTTGTGAGTTCAAGGTAGTGTGCAGGGCTCCCCTGTGCTAACAGAAGGGGTAGGCCAAGTGTCCCAAAGCAACCTGTCCATAGTCGTGTCTGATGGTAATGCTGGAGGGAAAATGACAAGGATGCTAGAAATGTGTTTTGAAAAGCATGCCATGGTGGTAATAACAGATCAGAATTACGTGTTATTAAAAGAATAATAGATATTTTCTCTTAAGGTTGATGTCATGTAGATACTGTGTAATTAGAAATTCTCTATTATACCTCAGCCCACATGTTATACCCATAATACCATTGATCCAATAGCCACAATCCCAACAAATCCCACATTGTATCTGGCAAGTAGGATTTTCTCAAGGCCAGACCTTCAGGTAGGAAACCTTTTAAAGTATTGGTACTAGGGACATGATCTTCACTTTACCTATTTTACTGTTGATAAACTTGTATGGTCTTTGAGTGATGTATTTTGGGTTGACACACACATATTTTCTGGTTAGACTTAGCTGAGGATATTTTCCCGTATTTTTCTCCCCTCCCACCCGCTTGCTGAAGTTTAAGGGAGATTGTACATTCTCCCAGTTGCCAATCTTACTGCAACTTCTCTATAGTCTAATCCAAATATTTTTATACTGTGTTTGTTTAAACGTGAAAATAGTGCTTTACACCCAGCCTAAGGGGGTAGTTTCTCTAGAAAGAAGAACCTTTCCTCTCCTTTTTCACTGGCTATAACAGATGCTTATCTTTTATTGAAGGAACTAAATGAGCAGTTCATCAGCTAATCTCTCTCTTATATATCTATTTTGGTTTCTTTACAAACAAAATATTTTACAAGCCCAATAGCTGTAAAAGAAATTCCTGACCTTGCCTCTTTTTGAAAGACTGGGAAGTTAAACTACACCCTATAGCAATCAGGCATCAAAATCATTTCTTTTCTACTTCAAAAGTGTGTATGCGGGTTTTTTTAAACTGCTAATGAAAGCATTACAAAGATTAGCTTTTGAAGTGGTGAGCAGCTTTCATTTATTTTCCTTCTGGTATTCCCTCTGCCTCCAGCTAAAATTTAGAACCTTAAAAATGTTGCTCTTCCGTGCTAAATTCAGTTGATGTTCTATCAAAGTGCATTTGGATTATCAAAGTTTCATTCTTATCTTGCAGCTCAGTATTCCTGAGAGAACACTAGTCAGGTTATAATTGACAAGTTGGTGTCTGGTGCTTTCAAACTAGAATGTGCTTTATTCTCTACCATGGGCCTGCCTACCTGCGCTCTTAACTTTCTCCAGTTGCCCTGCAGGGAGGTAGGTGCCCACACTGTGAGGCTAAGGGAGGCAGTGTTCACTTCTGAAAAGCAGAAGAGCTGCTTTAGTGGTTGATTCAATGGGGAAGAGTCACACAGGAATTACCAGCAGGAAGAGCTACATGATGAGATAAGTAGATTCATAAAACTCAAATTTGGAAATGTTTTGCTGTATTATATTACTTAAAGCAGGAGGCTTAATTTTTTGCTGCTTGAATGACTCCTGAAATGGGGGGAAAAAATTGGACACTAGTCATTGCAGAGATGATTTTATTTCAACAGTCTTTCTCTTCTCTTCTTTTTTTTTTTTTTAAGATTTTATTTATTTATTTTAGAGAGAGAGAGCAAGCAGAGGGGCAGTGGGAGAGGGAGAATCTCAAGCAGACTCTCCACTGAGTGTGGAGCCTGAGCTGGGGCTTGATCCCAGGACCCTGTGATCATGACATGAGCTGAAACCAAGGGTCAGACGCCTAGCCGACTGTGCCACCCAGGCACCCCCAGTCTTTCTCTTCTTAAATGTCATAAACTAGCACCAGTGAAATTTGCTTTTGTATTATTTCACAGATGTTATCTCATTCTGAGGCCCTGTAGTTGTTTGTTCCTGAAACCTGTGTAACTTGAGATTTCTTAGAGGTTGTCTCCTCAAAAAAATAAATAAATAAATAAATAAATAAAATAAAATAATAATAATTCAGATACATTAAATTTAATCATAGTTTTGGGTTTTTTTTTAATATATTTTTTAAAGATTTTATTTATTTATTTGACAGAGAGAGATCACAAGTAGACGGAGAGGCAGGAAGAGAGAGAGAGAGAGAGGGAAGCAGGCTCCCCGCTGAGCAGAGAGCCCAATGTGGGGCTCGATCCCAGGACCCTGAGATCATGACCTGAGCCGAAGGCAGCGGCTTAACCCACTGAGCCACCCAGGCGCCCCATAGTTTTGGTTTAATGGGATTTAATTCTCTCTCCCTCTGCAGCAGCTAACATCTTGAGATAGATTTGGAAACCACATCGATTTATTCAGGGGCTTTGTTGATCCTCAAGTGTTCTATTATAGTAACATTTATCCAAAGACTAGAATGGCCAACTGGGGTTTGGAATTCTATAATTTTCTGGGATTAGGAGGAGATGACTAAACTTATATAAAGTGAGGGGAACAAAAGTCAACTTGAAAGCTCTAAGAACTTGAAAGGTCTCATAGCATCTGGCATGAACCCTGTGCTCAGTGAGCTGGTGCAATATTTGAAAAGTCTGTGACTGGGCGGAAAGGAGAAGGAAGAGCAAAGGCAGATGAATGTACTTTAAAGCAGAGCTTATTTGTGAAAGGCAAGGGCATAGGATTTTCCCAAGTGGTCTGGTGAGGCCTAAGTCTTGGATGAGTATGTCCCCTGAAGGGACAAGCATCGTGTGCTTGCAGAATTGAGGACAGTGACAATGGGGTTGTAAGAGATCCCTTCATTTTATAATCTTGAAATTAACCAACCTGACCACACATTTCACATTAGGTGAGGCTAAAAGATGGTACAAGTTAGTGAGTTGACCCACAATTCCTCTGATGTCAGTCATTTCTTTTCTTCTTTTTTTTTTTTAATCACTATATAGATCCCAGTTTAAACTGACCAGGATAATTAAACTGCATAATCTCAAAAGGAAATAGGAGACCCAAGAAGGACTGTGTCTAGGTATTAGTGTATTGAATGACTTTATATTTTTGTACCATAAGATTTGAGGTAAAATACAAGAAATCATAAGACCCAGAATCCTGAGTTTTGAACAAAATAAATTGATACTGAATTTTCTATTCTCCTTCCTTCCTGCACCCCTTTTTCCCAAACACATGCATAAGTGCGTGCACACGGGTGCTAACACACACACACACATGCACGTGTGTATGCACACACACATCACCCATGAATTGATAGTTTCTATACCATAACTACCTCAGATAATAGACTAAAAGGCCATTTCTCTGATAGCATGTAAATGAAATGCACCCAAAAAGTTTCATTTTAATGAGTAGGTACATAAGACCTTGGCATCTTTATTTAGGACTGTGTATACGTTGATACTTTGTAGTTTCATCAAAAACAAACTAACAGAAGAATTCAAGATTTTGTAAATTGCTGTACTGAGAATCAAGGGTACTTTAACTAATGGTGTCTTCCCTCCCTCAGGGATCCCTGACAACTCACAATTTTAAATTAAAGTCTTTCAGACAAGTTTTCATGGTCATGGATAGTAGTTGGGAACCTTAGTATTCTCATTGTCTGTGTTTCTCATGCAAAAAGGACCTTCTTTCAGAAGTCTTTTAACATCTGCTGAAGTTTTAATGTGTTTTCTTAACTGCTTGCTTATTTTAATATACAAACAAGACTGCTAAATATTACTAAAGAAAATAATCTGAAATACCAGCCTATGTAGATAGGTTGATACATAGGTTCTGTTGCACCACATCATCATATTGTTTTAATTACTGGGACTTTATAATATTACTTAATGTCTGATAGGGCAAGTAGCCCTCCACAGTCTTCTATGTAAAATATCAAGGCTGATACCAACTGTTTTTGGAAATACAAAATAGTTTGTTTCACTACTGGGAATGAATTATGTTCCTATATGTATGTGTGTACATGTATATTTATATATATTTGTAATAATGAGCTTGGTCACTCATTTAGTCAGTTATTTTACATCTTCTTACAGACTAGATGCATTTTTTTCTTGTTTTCTTTCCTTTTTTAAAAATTTCATTTATTGAGGCACCTGGGTGGCTCAGTGGGTTAAAGCCTCTGCCTTTGGCTCAGGTCATAATCTCAAGGTCCTGGGATCGAGCCCCGCATCGGGCTCTCTGCTCAGTGGGGAGCCTGCTTCCTCTACCCTTCTGCCACTGCTGCCTCTCTGCCTACTTGTGATCTCTCTCTCTGTCAAATAAATAAATAAAATCTTTTTTAAAAATTCATTTATTTATTTATTTTAGAGGGAAAGTAGGAGCCAGGCCAGGAGCAGAGGGGGACGGAGAAAGAGGGGGAAAGAATCTCAAGCAGACTGTGCCCTGAGCAGGGCTCCATTATCTCATGACCCTGAGATTGTGACCTGAGCCAAAACCAGTAAGTCTGATGTTTAATAGACTGAGTCACCCAGTTACCCCAGATGAATTTTCTTAATCCTACATATTTCATGTTTTGGGTTGCTACCATTAATTGACAAGTTTTTGTTGTTGATTTTTGCTTATATTTTAATCATCCACTTATTCGATTAACATCTACTGAGTGCTTTCAAGAAATTGGGCATTTAACTGTAGAGAAGAGGAAATTCTCTTTAGCTTAGGAAAGTGATTTTTTTTAATATATTCATTGTAAAACCTGTCCTTTGCTGAAATTACAGCATTTAAAAAAAAAATAGGCTTTTGGTTGTTCTCTCAGGCTATAATTTACCCATATTCCCACTTTCAACAAAATGAATGTCTTTTTCCATTCTCTTTCTTTCTGTTGCCTGACTGCATTGATACTTACCATACCTCTATATTAGTAGACATTTTTATTTTAATAAGAATGCTTCCTATTATTCAGTACTCTGGCTTTTAAGACACACAAACACACATCTCCTTTCCCCAGCCCACACACGTAAGCAGAGGTATGTGTTTATGATTTGGCTCAAGTATCAAAATGTTGCTACAATGTAAGAAGTTTGTTCTCTTTTCAGGTCCTTGCTGGGGTCTAACTTCATATTAACATACATGTAACTTATTAACAGATTTCCTCTCATTATTGTTAAAATTGTTATACATTTACAAAGTATTTACCAAGCTTCAAACTCTGTTCTAAACCATTGCTTGATGGTATCACTAAATGCTCCCCAGGAAACTACATTGTAGTTGTAGGTGTTCTCAGAGACTCTGGGACTCCCTCAGGGGTTAGACGTGTGACTGTGCCTGTGGTTCTAACTCCCCTGAGCATCCTGGGTTCAAATTTTAAAGTCATGTGACCAGAAACAACCGACTTAACATCTTGTTTTTTCACATATTTTTAAAAGATTTTATTTATTTATTTACAGAGATCACAAGTAGGCAGAGAGGCAGGCAGAGAGAGAGGAGGAAGCAGGCTCCCCGCTGAGCGGAGAGCCCTATGAAGGGCTCCATCCCAGGACCCTGGGATCATGACCCAAGCCAAAGGCAGAGGCTTTAACCCACTGAGGCACCCAGGCGCCCCCTGACTTAACATCTTTAATCTTGGTGTTCTCTTCTCTAAAGAGGACACAGAGGGCATATTTATTTTAATGACATGAAAATTAAATGATAAAATGCAAGAGATTATCATAGAATTTATTTTGGTTATTGGTGGTGGTGGCAAAGATGAAGCATTTGTCCAAAGTCCTAGAGTCAATGAGTGGGAGAGAGGAAAAGAGCCTTATTCTGATGCTCAAGGTCTTCTATTCTGTATTGGCTACTACTGCCGGACTCCATTCCCAGTTTGCTATTTTGTGTATTTTTATTTTTTGAGTAGTTCACAATCAGGTGAATTTTTAGTCATGCATTAACAAGGCCACATTCTAAGAAGTCATGTGAATATACTTTGTTTTGTTTTTTAATTTTTTTAAGGATTTGTTTATTAGAGTGAGAGTGGACCAGGGAGGGGCAGAGGGAGAGAGAGAAATTTTTTTAAAAATTTAAATTCAATTAACCAACATATAGTACATCATTAGTTTCTGATGTAGTGTTCCGTGATTCTTCAGTTGCATGTAACACCCAGTGCTCATCACATCACGTGCCCTCCTTAATTCCCATCACCCGGTTACCCCATCCCCCCTCAGACCTCCCCTTCTGTGACTCTCCGTTTGTTTCCCAGAGTCAAGAGTCTCTCATGGTTTGTCTCCCTCTCTGAGAATGTGCTTCTGATGCTGTTATTGTTATGGAAGCATCCTCTATTGTTGCAATACCTACTGTGCCTTCTTTAGCCTTTGATTAGTGCCTGTGAGCACCACTCCTGTCAATACTACTAGCTGAATGACTTAGGCTTTTAGTGATGAAGTATCTGCATATCATCTGTTGTGAGGACATCCCTGCTGTATGGGCATAGAAACAGAAATAATCCAGGAAACTTGTGTCTTTTAATATTGTGTGGGACAAGCAGAAATCCTGAGCACTTGAGGCCAAATTGAGTTTGCTCAAGCTCAATGCAAATATTTGCATTTTGTTAATTTTATCCTATTGACATTCTTATGGATTTGTTATCATTCACCATTTTAGCAATGCTTTCCTGCTTTGAAATATAAACACTATTTCAAAGAGATTAGTTTCATTCTAGGTAAAATGAAGTCAGAGTTGACAGGTTTCCCTTACTGCATGAAAGTAGGCCTCCTGGGAAGTCTTTTGTAAGCTGAAATGATGTGAGGCAAAGAATATCCCCTGCTTCCCGAAAGCTCACACTTAGCTTTTACGAAAGACTTGCGTTAGTCAGTTTGAAGTTACTGTCTTAATGCGGGTCTTTAATAAAAGTATAGTGGTGTAACGTGAACTTTCAGAAAGCAGGGGTCACTGTATTACAATTCAGAGGTTGAAAACTCCTATTTTGGGGACTAGAATTTGTTCAATTTAGTGTTTTTGCTGTAAAATACTCATGCTAGACAATAAAACCAATATTTTTGTTACTATCAATAAAGAAAGGTTGACTCTCCTGTGCAGAGAATGGAAAACAAGGGAAGGAAAACACGTATGTTTTCTTTCACAGTCTTGCCAATCAGAATAAAGATGAAGTCCTTGATGGGTCATGCTTTTAAAAATTAATAAAACTAAGCGAATTGTAATCTAATCATAGGTGCCCATTGATAGGATTCTCCTAATGATTAACTTGTTTTCTGAAAATTGGCCGTTTTTAGTTGCTTAAATCATTTGCAAGAAGAAAGAAAGTGTGCATGCCTTTCCTCGCTTGAATAAGCTGGAAAAATATATTAGTTCTAAATATATCAGTTCTAAACAGGAATAAATGAATGGTTTGCTTTGTTTTCACCAACTGAATGACATTTGGGAATGTCACAGTGATCATAAAAGGGCCTTGATTTTATTAGATCAGGCTTAGTCTTAGAAAGGAAGGCTTGGATTCAAATTAGGGCTTAATGATAGTGAGCCACTGTGTGTGTTCAATGACACAGGAGGATCCTTCACTTGACCTCTAGTCTATTCCTGTGCCCTTGCTTGTATAATCAGTAGCACAGTGAGTCCCTCCTCACCTGGTGGTTGACCACATTATTTGGAGCCAGAACACAGAGAAACCTGTTCAGAGAAACTTATGAGGATGGCACTTGGCAGAAGTATTAATACCTCTCCTGACTGGACATATGGTTCCTAAAGCTCTAGAGCATATTGCAAAGAACTACATTGATGTGTGACCATCAGCAAGTGGCTGGCCAGGGCTCCAAAATATCACTGCATTAATTAGAAAATATAAGCCCGCTTAACACATTCCCTCATTCTACTCTCACATAATTTGGGAAATGTAAATTGGTTTCAATATTCACTTGACTCACAGAGGGGAAGAACAATCCGTAAATTGATCTCTGAAGACCAGACCTATGTACTATCTTCCTATCCTGGTGAACTAAGTGGTGCAGCTGGAGGCTTTGCACTAATTCTGAAAACTGAAAGCCTGTAGGCTGCTGAAATTGACAGTTTCAGCTCCTAGAAGTCTTGTGCATAGTGTAGAGCTAGTTAAAAGGAATACGTTGTATACTCTATTTGCTAAATTTTTAAGCCTTTAAGACACTGTAAAGGATCAGAATAAATTTTTCATATGAATAAATACCTTTAGAGTATCCAAGTGAAATCTAGAAAAACGCTATTTTGAAAAAGATTTTAAAATCCTATCTATGTATATCAGTCTTTTTTTTTTTTTTTTTTTTTTGTGAGAGGTATCTCATGTTCTGGAGGTATCTCATGTTCTGGAGGTATCTCATGAAAAATGCTGGTGAAATGAAGTTAATTCCAAATAGAACGACTGTCTCTGATTTATTTAGCACATGTAATAATTCCTTTATTTTGTTTTTTTTGTTTTTTTTGTTTTTTTAAAGATTTTATTTATTTATTTGACAGAGAGAAATCACAAGTAGGCAGAGAGGCAGGCAGAGAGAGAGGAGGAAGCAGGCTCCCTGCTGAGCAGAAAGCCCGATGTGGGGCTCGAACCCAGGACCTGGGATCATGACCTGAGCCGAAGGCAGCGGCTTAACCCACTGAGCCACCCAGGTGCCCCAATTCCTTTATTTTGATGGATAATTAAACTTTTTTAAATAGAAGGATCTGTTTTTCCTCTATCCCTATTAAAACATGAGGCAGATAGCTAAAGGGTATTTCTGTGAAGGGATGCTAATTTAGAAACCTTCCCAGCAGTCTGCCCTAAATTCTACCCCCTCCTATGACAGCAACTAATGTAAAAATTTAGTTTTCTACAGATATCAAGGCTCTTTTAAAAAGGTAAAAAAAAAAATCCAACTGTGTTTATGAATTCACAATAAGCAAGGTGTCCTATAGCCTTTCAGTGGTCAAGATCCATTTTGAGAATATTTAAAATAGTACCTTTTAAAACCAGAACATGGTACAGTATCATTCAGACCAAACAGCTGGGTGGTGGTTAAGATTGTGTGTTTTTAGAATTATGACTTTTAAACATTATAGAGTTCGAAAATGATTTTTTTTAGCAGGTTGTCTTACATTACTCAGATGTTCAACTCAGGCAAATCTATTTTGAGATTTTATTGGGCACTGACAGGAGGAGGAAGGAGGTGTTCTTTATTTGAAGACAATGCATTGGAGGTGCTGTACAACTATAGATCATACACATCATTAGACACTGACTTCCCTGCTGAATGGAAGATAAGACAGTGTAAAGTTTAGTGCAAAAGGCAGAATAAACTAGTCCTCTGCACATTATCAACTAAACAAGTTTTCTAGTTGTAAACCTCTAGGGAGTCATCGTGCTTATGGTAGAAAGAGATTTGGGTTGGCGAGCCAAACTCTGTTTTCAGTCTCTTATGTGCTACCTGTGACCTTGAGCAGATTCCTTGCTGTTTTTCAGTCTTGGTATCTTACATTACAAAGGAACAAGTTAGGTCTCCAGGGCTCCTTGTAAAATGTTCAATTGCTGATGTTGCAACTTCTCATTATTACTTAGTAGGCTTTTACAAGATGGCCCAGCTATTTTAAACAGTCAACAATTAATGATGAAATTAGTTTTAGGACCAAACTAAAAGTAGTCATTTTCAACCATGGCAAAGTTCTAAGGATCCGTGAAAGAGGGGCAGTAAAATTTCCCAAATATTAAAACTTGTAGAAAGGGTTTCCACAGACATTGGGTTGGGATTATTCTGAGCCACACCTTCGTTGCTCTTCCATCTCAGAAAATGTCCAGTTTTTCTCAGGACCATCAGGAACTGCCTCTTGAAACAGCTTCTCCCTCCAGTAGCTGCCATCACTTCTCTCAGTGCCGGAGTGGTGAGTGACCGGTCCTGAAGACCGGAAGTTCCATCCCACTGCTGAAGCCATTCATCTCACTGCTGTGATTCTGCACACACTGCTAGGACTCCAGGCCCCTGTTAAGGTTCTCTTAGTGCTCCTTCCTCATTCCCTATGCGTTGTACAAGGTCAGTCACCTAGACAGAATTTAAATGGTATTTTTTGACCTCCTACTTTGCAGGTCAATTGCTTTGGCAGAATACTAACCTTTCTCCTGAGTGTTGATCAGTTATCTGTGTTTCCTGCAACATCCTCAATTATCATTGAAAGATGTTAAGGGTGGAATTTTCTTACCTGCTGTAGAGAAACAAAATCAGAAGAAAACTTCCTTTTAATCAGTAAAGCTGAAGTTGAGTATACATAAGCACTGTAAGAGAAGGGTATGTTTCAGTCTTCACCCCACATTGACTCCCTCCAGCAGCCTAAACTGGGTTTTCTGATTTCTCTGGAAGAGTAGTAGCTATGTCTCTGTGCCTGGAATTGTCCAGAAGAGATAATGTTGTGGGCTCACCAAAAAACTGTCTCTCATTAATGAAGCTCTGTTACGGCATCATTTGGCTTCATATATAGTCAGTTGAGTCAAAACCATTCTGTGTGTTTCTGATTTGTTGTCACTGTCATTGTCCTGCTCTGGTCTGTATCCTCTCTTGCATGTCACTGGAACTAAAATACTAGCTGAATGGATGAGTGGATGAATGAAGGAATGGGTGCCGTCTTGCCATGGAAAAATGGAATGATTTTGTGGAATTTACATAGTGACATAAAGCGATAAGAACTTCTTGATGTTTACATTTTTGGTTAATTTTAAACACATTCATAGAGAGAAGAAATCTTTACAGATCTGGTTATAAAAACAGTTTTTCATCTCTTGTTTAGAAAACAATTTGTGTCTGCCCTTGTGTAAGAGATCAGTGAAATCCTCAAAATTAAGCACTTAATGCTCATCAAGTAGAAAACAAGGCTGTAGCCTAGTAACCTTTGTCTGCATTGGAGGATTAGAAATGAAACTAAGTGGTGATTTATACAGATGGTGATTATGTGTTTCAGCTTATTTCAATGCATAAGTGACATTTAAACTATGTTCTATAATTTGAAATTGATACATTCTGGTTTTGAAAGGTTACAAACAGTAGTCCTTATCAATCTCTGACCCTTTCAGTAAATATCCAATGCTTAACTTAATAGTTTAATGGTCTTTTGATATAGCACTAGAAATGTGTGTGAATTTAAATTGAAATAATTATGAAATCCACAAATTTAAGAATTGGGTCTGTCTAGAGATTGAAACTTGTTTTTTCTGAGTCTTTGGTTTGGCCATCAAATATAGATTTAATTAACTAATTCACAGATATTCTAATATCCAGTTGCAAAGAAGGAAAAGAAGAAAATGTATTTCAATTTTTTTTTCTGTGGGTTTTTAGGAATTGGCACTTGATAGCAGGTCTAATAAAACCTGATTTCCCTTGTGACCTTAAATCTATTCCAGTGGAGTTGTTATCTTGAAAACTAATCAGTCTTTTTATACCTATGGAGTATCCTAATGTACAAATAATACCTTTCTTTTTGAAGAGATGTAAAAGAAAAATGATCCTACCTAGTTTATCAGTTACCTACATCACTGGGGAAAATGACACTGTTTTAGATTCTATTCCCAGAATACTGCTGTTCCACCCAAAAATGATTTCATAATGAAACAGTCTGTGAATAAGTACTGTTACTACTTCTTGGGGAGTTGTGTTACACATTAGCTCATTTAACACCTATGTAGCCTCTCCCATTATCAACATCCCTCATTAGAGGGATGGACGAATGTATAATGTCATTAAACATTATGATATCATAAAGAGTATTTTCACTGCTCTAAAAATAGAAGTATGTTTTCTATTCAACTTTGTGCCATGAACATAGCTTCCAAATAATAATTTTATGGGAAAAGAGGAAGAAGAAAAGAAAGGAGAGGGGAAGGAGATAGAGGTCAAGGTGGGTCAGATAGTCACTGAACCAGGACATGAATTTCAAACCGTGTCAATAGCAGTGGTTCTCAAGATATCCCTGAGCTAGCAGCATGAGACTCACCTGAGATTTGTTAAAAATGCAGAATCCCAGACCTACTGAATCAAATTCTGGGGGTGGTGCCCAGCAACCTGAGTTTTAATCAGTTGTCCAGGTGATTCTGGGGAATCCAAGTGTGCGAGACCCTGAGCTTATGGGTGCAATGCTACGAGAGAAGATTCTGCTTCCTGAGCATGGGAATGCAGACTTTGAGCTCTTAAGTCTCTCCATGTGATAAGTGAGTTCTACAGCCTGATCTCTGAAGTGCTTGCTGAAAAACTGTCAAGTAGAGTCAGGGTGGTTCTGTGGAGTCTGTCATGATGACAGAGTGTATCAGGCTATTCAAAATGCCATTTCCGCTTTATAAGAAGCTCAGTCTATGTGTCAGATAAGAGCACTCATGTGACCAATCTTAAATTTGAAGCAAAAGGCCAATACTTGCACTCTTTCTATTATATCACGAGAAGCTTTCTGGCTAACTCTTTACAATCTGATTACTGTCATGGAAGACCTTCAGGTAAATCTAATTTGTGAGGTAGGAGGTCTTTGCATTTGCCTTGTGACTTATTTTCTTCCTCGAAGAACTATGACTGCACTCCTCAATGTGGAGCCTCTCAGATCTCTGACCTTTCCTAAAATTAAGCTGTATTTCCAATAACTGACTATATAGTTCATCTACAAGTCCCGTGTATTGGACACTTTGGTGAAAGTCAATCTATACTTGCTTTTCACGTATCTACACTATTGTGGGGAGGGTAGAATAGAGAATAAAAGAACAGAAAAAATGTACTCCATAAATGTGTAGTTAGAGCAGCAGCTGCATGGTCTTAATGAGGTAAGCGAGCTGTCATGGGCCCCACATTCTCCCACAGAAAAGCAATATGAGAAATAGTGCTTCTCCCCTGTCTCCCAGGCTGTGCTTTAAGAGGCTCTGCTGTAAATCCAGGCAATCCATTTGTCATCCACCCTTAAAGACTGGGTGAGTAATATCAGCTCTGGCGCCCAAGATATTTTGGATAATGACCAATTTCTTCTTTAAGTAGAGGGCAGAAGCAGTATGTATAATACCCAGCTAGCTCTTGGCACTGGATTTAACAAGGATAAAGAGAGTGCAGACCTTTGATCAGACTGTCTCTTGGCATCCGGTAATATTTGCCTTCTTGTTATGTAAATGAAAGCAGTAGCTTACTCAGGAAGGGGTGTTCCTTCTCATTTTGGTAGACCCCAGAACACCTCCCAGTTCTTGGGATCCCAGGTCTATGGACCAAATACGTATTATGTCTAGCTGTGCTTTGGATGTTTGATCACTTTTAGAGTGATACAACTGTGAATATCAGTTATCAATGATATTGCTTTAGTCTTGGGCATCATTGATAGCTCTGATAAGTTTCTGATACACTTGTCTCAGTAGCTTCTAGTGTCGTCTTCTGACTCTCTCACCCCTTTTGGAGCATTTCCACACCATCTGTCTATGGATACTTTCCTTTTGCTTCTGAAGGGAGATATTTTCCAAGATACTTTAAAGAATATTAAGCCATACGTTGATTGTAGGAATCAAATTTTATTTGTGGCTTCTACTAAGTTCCTACTCTTGTCTCACATTTTCTTAAGCAAACTTTATGCTTTAATTACCTCTTTTGTGGACTTGAAGAAACTTTATTTTATAGACTATTTCTGCTGCCCAAAGATTACTATTATTTGGGATGTTTCCTTATCACTTTTTTTCTGTGTACACATTTACGTACCTAACATGTTTAAAAATGATATTCATATTGGTATGCTCTTTACTTAACATTATGCATTGTGTCTTTTCTCACATTAAATCTTGGTGAATAGACAGACTATCAGTGTCTATTATCTCCACTGGAAGGGTGCACTTCAATGTTAATTGATGTTCCTAATGATGTCTCTGAAGTGCTGTGTGAACCTGAAGAATCTGATGAATCATTAAAGAAAGATTAGACTATTTTTAGTAATTATTTGTGTTTGTAATCTACTTCTTTTTAAATTGCCAATTCATACATGGTAGAAGTCATACTAAATATGCTAAGTAGTGTATTTAAATAATATATGGTTGTCGTATTTGGTCATAAAATATGTAGTAAGAGTCATGGTGGAATCATCATTTCCTATCAATGGTCAAACAAAACATTTTGTAGTTTTGTGCAGGTCTGGTAAATGCTTGGATTCTAAATGCTTCAAAGATAGACCTATAAGGATAATATAAATAAGTTTTTTTTCAAAGATTTTATTTATTTATTTGACAGACAGAGAATACAAGTAGGCAGAGAGGCAGGCAGAGAGAGAGGAAGAAGCAGGCTCCCTGCTGAGCAGAGAGCCCGATGCGGGACTTGATCCCAGGACCCTGACTGAGATCATGACCTGGGCCAAAGGCAGAGGCTTTAACCCACTGAGCCACCCAGGTGCCCCTAAATAAGTTATTTTTAAATAGCATTAAACATTAACAATTTTTAAAGTAACATTAAGCATTAACCATTTTTGAAACTTTACAATTCTAGAAGATTTTTTCTTTAGTGAAAATCACTTTAAGATTGGTTAGAGATATTGCAAAGAATTTTACAGAGCAAACCTTTGCAATGATTGATAGAGATAAGAAGAATGAACAGTTTAAGTCTGTGGTATTTAATTCACTGTTAATTTGCAGAAAGAAACAGAAGCAAGTAAGTAAGTTATACACATCTCAATATAGATGTTTACTAATTAATTAAGCCCTCAACAACAATAACGAATTTTCATTAGGTTATGAAGACAAGAATAAATAGATCATATTTAGATAGTAGTAGGAACATAAAGCCTGTTAGGTGCCTAAAACTTAGAAAAGCATTGAAGGAAAGATCAGAAAAGATATGACAAATATTCAGATTAGACTTACATGTCCTTTTATAGTTGAAGAATACACATTTTAATGTCTTTCCCAGTTTATGCCCCAAAGAGTTCTAAGTATAGGAAAATGAGTTGCTCATATAAAATATTGTATAAAGAAAATGACTTACAGTTTGAAGACTTGAGTTTCTCATAAAAAAAAAAATGGATTGACCCTTTCATCACCCCTTACACATTTTAAAATTCTAATGGGCCTAACTTCTATTACAACTTGGTCTTCAATTCCTTTTACATCTTGGCACTTAAAAATTTACTGATGAATGTTGAAAAGATAGGAAAAAGCTAAAGGAGGAAAAGGAGAAAACAGTGTATTTCAGAATGCATCCTTGCAGACGCATTGAAGTAAAACTGAAGGATAAGAGAGCCCTGAAGCAGGATATGTGATAAATGAAAATGCTTGCATTATCTGGTATCTTGAAAAAGAAATATAAAAGAAAAATTAACTATATGAGTTATTGATTCTATCTTAATATGATCACAGGAAGGAGACACTCCTTAGAACAGAAGTGACTCTTAAAGATGAGTATGTGGTTGCCAGTTGGCTGGGGTAGGAGAAGAGCCTCCAGGAGGGGACAGCGTGTGATAAAAGCCAGAAATATGGGGTGCCTGGGTGGTTCAGTTAGTTGAGCGACTCAGATCGTGATCTCATGGATCATGAGACTGAGCCCCATTCAGACCCTACGCTCAGTGAGGAGTCTACTTGGACATTCTCTCCCTCTGTCCCTCTCCCCCCACACACACTGTCTCACTCATATAAATCTTTGAAAAAAAGAAACAAAACAGCAGAGAGAAAGAAATAGGCAGCCTGTGATATATAGGTACTGGAGTAGTTGGAATCCTTAAAAGTGGAAATATAAAGTAGGCACAGTGGTCACACTACCAGAACATCTGAGCTCAGATTATGGTGACTTCTCTATGCTATAACATGGACTTCACACATCTCAATAATCAGTGGGGAGCCTGTGTAGGATTTTGAATAGGGAAAACATGTTATCATATTTATATTTGGGGAAAAATTACTCTGCTGGAATTATACATCAGGGAGAGAGATCTGGGCTAAAGTTATAACATTAAAAATAATCATTATCCTGATGTTAGAGGATACTGTCCTGTAGTGAGATCATGTCCTGACTGTCCTAAATTAGAAGTGAAAAGAGGCAAGACTGAGCCCTGGAGATCACCCACTTTTTTGTACACAATTAAACAGGCTTTTATATAACTGATATAAAGAGAGTGGGGAAGATTAAAATACTTGAGGAAGATTTTTTTATTCATTGATGGCTGTTCAGACAGTATCCATAAACACTCCTTTCTGACTGATAAATCTCTCCTTATAGTCGTGGAAAATATGCCAGCATCTATACATGGCTGACAGTTACTCTGAAAAGGCATATGAGAATAAAATGCCTCTGGCTCTAAATTTGTGGCACTATTTTTAAGTCTCTGTGATGCTTATCAATTGATTGAAAGCTATTTTCATTTTTGATATAAAAATTATTAGGAGGTTTAGCTGTCAATAGGAAAGTGAAAGAAAAGCAATGCTTTTTGGAGATATATGCTATACTACTTAATGCTATTACAGTAATTTTCCTAAGTGCATCTCTCAATCACATTAGGTCTGTATTCTGGATTCTATTGATCATTAAAGGCTGCAACTCTTAATGAATTGAAAATGACCTATAGTATAAATTTATCAAATGTTCTTGAAGAGAGTACATAGAATCTGTTTGAAACATTTTTTTGTGTGTGCTTATCGTTTACACTGTTAGTTCTAAGATCACCTAGTGATTTTTTTTTCCCCGCATCCCTCTGATTTTTTTTTTAAATTTTATTTTTTATAAACATATATTTTAATCCCCAGGGGTACAGGTCTGCGAATCGCCAGGTTTACACACTTCACACCACTCACCATAGCACATACCCTCCCCAATATCCATAACCCCACCCCCCCTCTCTCAACCCCCCTCCCCGCATCAACCCTCAGTTTGTTTTGTGAGATTAAGAGTCACTTATGGTTTGTCTCCCTCCCAATCCCGTCTTGTTTCATTTATTCTTCTCCTACCCCATTAACCCCCCATGTTGCATCTCTTCTCCCTCATATCAGGGAGATCATATGATAGTTGTCTTTCTCCGATTGACTTATTTCGCTAGGCATGATACCCTCTAGTTCCATCCACGTCGTCGCAAATGGCAAGATTTCATTTCTTTTGATGGCTGCATAGTATTCCACTGTGTATATATACCACATCTTCTTTATCCATTCGTCTGTTGATGGACATCTAGGTTCTTTCCATAGTTTGGCTATTGTAGACATTGCTGCTATAAACATTCGGGTGCACGTGCCCCTTCGGATCACTACGTTTGTATCTTTAGGGTAAATACCCAGCAGTGCAATTGCTGGGTCATAGGGTAGTTCTATTTTCAACATTTTGAGGAACCTCCATGCTGTTTTCCAGAGTGGTTGCACCAGCTTGCATTCCCACCAACAGTGTAGGAGGGTTCCCCTTTCTCCACATCCTCGCCAGCATCTGTCATTTCCTGACTTGTTCATTTTAGCCATTCTGACTGGTGTGAGGTGATATCTCATTGCGGTTTTGATTTGTATTTCCCTGATGCCGAGTGATATGGAGCACTTTTTCAAGTGTCTGTTGGCCATCTGGATGTCTTCTTTGCAGAAATGTCTGTTCATGTCCTCTGCCCATTTCTTGATTGGATTATTTGTTCTTTGGGTGTTGAATTTGCTAAGTTCTTTATAGATTTTGGACACTAGCCCTTTATCTGATATGTCATTTGCAAATATCTTCTCCCATTCTGTCAGTTGTCTTTTGGTTTTGTTCACTATTTCCTTTGCTGTGCAAAAGCTTTTGATCTTGATAAAATCCCAATAGTTCATTTTTGCCCTTGCTTCCCTTGCCTTTGGTGATGTTCCTAGGAAGATGTTGCTGAGGCTGAGGTCGAAGAGGTTGCTGCCTGTGTTCTCCTCAAGGATTTTGATGGATTCCTTTCTCACATTGAGATCCTTCATCCATTTTGAGTCTATTTTCGTGTGTGGTGTAAGGAAATGATCCAATTTCATTTTTCTGCATGTGGCTGTCCAATTTTCCCAACACCATTTATTGAAGAGGCTGTCTTTGTTCCATTGGACATTCTTTCCTGCTTTGTCAAAGATGAGTTGACCATAGAGTTGAGGGTCTATTTCTGGGCTCTCTATTCTGTTCCATTGATCTATGTGTCTGTTTTTGTGCCAGTACCATGCTGTCTTGATGATGACAGCTTTGTAATAGAGCTTGAAGTCTGGAATTGTGATGCCACCAACTTTGGCTTTCTTTTTCAATATTCCTTTGGCTATTCGAGGTCTTTTCTGGTTCCATATGAATTTGAGGATTATTTGTTCCATTTCTTTGAAAAAAATGGATGGTACTTTGATAGGAATTGCATTAAATGTGTAGATTGCTTTAGGTAGCATAGACATTTTCACAATATTTATTCTTCCAATCCAGGAGCATGGAACATTTTTCCATTTCTTTGTGTCTTCCTCAATTTCTTTCATGAGTACTTTATAGTTTTCTGTGTATAGATTCTTAGTCTCTTTGGTTAGGTTTATTCCTAGGTATCTTATAGTTTTGGGTGCAATTGTAAATGGGATGGACTCCTTAATTTCTCTTTCTTCTGTCTTGTTGTTGGTGTAGAGAAATGCAACTGATTTCTGTGCATTGATTTTATATCCTGACACTTTACTGAATTCCTGTACAAGTTCTAGCAGTTTTGGAGTGGAGTCTTTTGGGTTTTCCACATATAGTATCATATCATCTGCAAAGAGTGATAGTTTGACTTCTTCTTTGCCGATTTGGATGCCTTTAATTTCCTTTTGTTGTCTGATTGCTGAGGCTAGGACTTCTAGTACTATGTTGAATAGCAGGGGTGATAACGGACATCCCTGCCGTGTTCCTGACCTTAGTGGAAAAGCTTTCATTTTTTCTCCATTGAGAATGATATTTGCGGTGGGTTTTTCATAGATGGCTTTGATGATATTGAGGTATGTGCCGTCTATCCCTACACTTTGAAGAGTTTTGATCAGGAAGGGATGCTGTACTTTGTAAAATGCTTTTTCAGCATCTACGGAGAGTATCATATGGTTCTTGTTCTTTGTTTTATTAATGTGTTGTATCACATTGATTGATTTGTGGATGTTGAACCAACCTTGCAGCCCTGGAATAAATCCCACTTGGTCGTGGTGAATAATCCTTTTAATGTACTGTTGAATCCTATTGGCTAGTATTTTGGCGAGAATTTTTGCATCTGTGTTCATCAAGGATATTGGTCTGTAGTTCTCTTTTTTGATGGGATCCTTGTCTGGTTTTGGGATCAAGGTGATGCTGGCCTCATAAAATGAGTTTGGAAGTTTTCCTTCTATTTCTATTTTTTGGAACAGTTTCAGGAGAATAGGAATTAGTTTTTCTTTAAATGTTTGGTAGAATTCCCCCGGGAAGCCATCTGGCCCTGGGCTTTTGTTTGTTTGGAGATTTTTGATGACTGTTTCAATCTCCTTACTGGTTATGGGTCTGTTCAGGCTTTCCATTTCTTCCTGGTTCAGTTGTGGTAGTTTATATGTCTCTAGGAATGCATCCATTTCTTCCAGATTGTCAAATTTGTTGGCGTAGAGTTGCTCATAGTATGTTCTTTTAATTGTCTGTATTTCTTTGGTGTTCGTTGTGATCTCTCCTCTTTCATTCATGATTTTATTTATTTGGGTCCTTTCTCTTTTCTTTTTGATAAGTCTGGCCAGGGGTTTATCAATCTTATTAATTCTTTCAAAGAACCAGCTCCTAGTTTCGTTGATTTGTTCTATTGTTTTTTTGGTTTCTTTTCATTGATTTCTGCTCTAATCTTTATGATTTCTCTTCTCCTGCTGGGTTTAGGGTTTCTTTCTTGTTCTTTCTCCAGCTCTTTTAGGTGTAGGGTTAGGTTGTGTACCTGAGACCTTTCTTGTTTCTTGAGAAAGGCTTGTACCGCTATATATTTTCCTCTCAGGACTGCCTTTGTTGTGTCCCACAGATTCTGAACCGTTGTGTGTTCAATATCATTTGTTTCCATAAATTTTTTCAATTCTTCTTTAATTTCCTGGTTGACCAATTCATTCTTTAGAAGGATGCTGTTTAGTCTCCATGTACTTGGGTTCTTTCCAAATTTCCTCTTGTTATTGAGTTCTAGCTTCAGAGCATTGTGGTCTGAAAATATGCAGGGAATGATCCCAATCTTTTGATACCGGTTGAGACTTGATTTAGGACCAAGAATGTGATCTATTCTGGAGAATGTTCCATGTGCACTAGAGAAGAATGTGTATTCTGTTGCTTTGGGATGAAATGTTCTGAATATATCTGTGATGTCCATCTGGTCCAGTGTGTCATTTAAGGCCTTGATTTCCTTGTTGATCTTTTGCTTGGATGATCTGTCCATTTCAGTGAGGGGAGTGTTAAAGTCCCCTACTATTATTGTATTCTTGTTGATGTGTTTCTTTGATTTTGTTATTAATTGGTTTATATAGTTGGCTGCTCCCACGTTAGGGGCATAGATATTTAAAATTGTTAGATCTTCTTGTTGGACAGTTCCTTTGAGTATGATATAGTGTCCTTCCTCATCTCTTATTATAGTCTTTGGCTTAAAATCTAATTGATCTGATATAAGGATTGCCACTCCTGCTTTCTTCTGATGTCCATTAGCATGGTAAATTCTTTTCCACCCCCTCACTTTAAACCTGGAGGTGTCTTCGGGTTTAAGATGAGTTTCTTGTAGGCAACATATAGATGGGTTTTGTTTTTTTACCCTTTCTGATACCCTGTGTCTTTTGATTGGGGCATTGAGCCCATTAACATTCAGGGTAAGTATTGAGAGATATGAATTTAGTGCCATTGTATTGCCTGTAAGGTGACTGTTATTGTATATTGTCTCTGTTTCTTTCTGATCTACTACTTTTAGGGTCTCTCTTTGCTTAGAGGACCCCTTTCAATATTTCCTGTAGCGCTGGTTTGGTATTTGCAAATTCTTTCAGTTTTTGTTTGTCCTGGAAGCTTTTAATCTCTCCTTCTATTTTCAGTGATAGCCTAGCTGGATATAGTATTCTTGGCTGCATGTTTTTCTCATTTAGTACTCTGAATATATCATACCAGCTCTTTCTGGCCTGCCAGGTGTCTGTGGATAATCTGCTGCCAATCTAATATTTTTACCATTGTACATTACAGACTTCTTTTCCCGGGCTGCTTTCAGGATCTTTTCTTTGTCACTAAGACTTGTAAATTTGACTATTAGGTGACGGGGTGTAGACCTATTCTTATTGATTTTGAGGGGGGTTCTCTGAACCTCCTGGATTTTGTTGCTTGTTCCCTTTGCCATATTGGGGAAATTCTCTCCAATAATTCTCTCCAACATACCTTCTGCTCCCCTCTCTGTTTCCTCTTCTTCTGGAATCCCAATTATTCTAATGTTGTTTCGTCTTATGGTGTCACTTATCTCTCGAATTCTCCCCTCGTGGTCCAGTCGCTGTTTGTCCCTCTTTTGCTCAGCTTCTTTATTCTCTGTCATTTGGTATTCTATATCACTAATTCTTTCTTCTGCCTCATTTATCCTAGCAGGGAGAGCCTCCATTTTTGATTGCACCTCATTAATAGCTTTTTTGATTTCAACTTGGTTAGATTTTAGTTCTTTTATTTCTCCAGAAAGGGCTTTTATATCTCCTGAGAGGGTTGCTTTAATATCTTCCATGCCTTTTTCAAGCCTGGCTAGAACCTTGAGAATCGTCATTCTGAACTCTAGATCTGACATATTACCAATGTTTGTATTGATTAGGTCCCTAGCCTTTGGTACTGCTTCTTGTTCTTTTTTTTGTTGTGAATTTTTCTGCCTTGTCATTTTGTCCAGATAAGAGTATATGAAGGAGCAAGTAAAATACTAAAAGGGTGGCAACAACTCCAGGAAAATATACTTTAGCCAAATCAGAAGAGATCCCACATTGTGAGGGGGGAGAAAGGGGATAAAAAGGGGTTCAGAAAGAAAAAAAAAAAAGGAACTATTAAAAAGAAACCGATAAAAAATATAAAAAGGAAAATATATATATATATATATATATTAGATAAACTATTTAAAAAATGTTAAAAAAGAAAACGGTAAAAGTTAAAAAAATTTAGCAGAAGAAGAGAAAAAAATTGAAAAAGAAAAAAAAATTAAATTAACTGCAAGGCTAAAGAATCATGGGGAGAAAGCCATGAGTTCCATGCTTTCCTTTCTTCTACTCTGGAATTCCGCTGCTCTCCTTGGTATTGAAACTGCACTCCTTGGTAGGTGAACTTGGTCTTGGCTGGGTTTCTGGTTGATCTTCTGGGGGAGGGGCCTGTTGTAGTGATTCTCAAGCGTCTTTGCCCCAGGTGGAGTTGCACTGCCCTTACCCAGGGCCGGGCTGAGTAATCCCCTCGGGTTTGCTGGGTTTGCTTTTGGGAGCTTTTGTTCCCTGAGTACTTTCCATAGAGTTCTGGAAGACGGGAACGAAGATGGCGGCCTCCCGGTCTCCAGCCTGGAGGAGCCTAGAGACCGGGGCCCCATTCCTCAGTGCGCCCTCAGAGAACAGCACCCAATCACTCCCGTCACCCTGGCCTCCGGCCGCGCTCCGAGCTGACCGAGCCTGCGACCGGTTCAAGGTAACCCCGAGCTTAGAGCTTACTCCTCGGCTCTGTCTCTGTAGCCGACTTCCCTGTTCTAATACCGGTAAGCTCTGCGACACTCAGACACCCCCGATCCTTCTGTGACCCTGTGGGACCTGAGGCCACGCTGATCCCGCCTGGGCTTCATCCCAGTTAAGCCTCTGGAGCGATGTCCCTCAGCGGAACAGACTTTTAAAGTCCTGATTTTGTGCTCCGTTGCTCCGCCGCTCGCCGGGAGCCGGCCCCTCCCCCGCAGTCTATCTTCCAGTCGCTTTGGATTCACTTCTCCGCCAGTCCTACCTTTCAGATAGTGGTTGATTTTCTGTTTCTAGAATTGCTGTTCTTCTTCTCTTCAATCTCCCGTTGGATTTGTAGGTGTTTGCAATCTTTAGATAAGCTATTTAGCTGATCTCCCGCTACCTGAAGTAGTCTCAGCCTGCTACTTCTCTGCCATCTTGACTCCTCCTCCCTCACCTAGTGATTTTTTAATTTTATTTTATTTTGAAAGGAGGGAGAGAGAGTGTGGGCCAGCAGGGGGGTGGGGCAGAGGAGAAGGGAGAGAGAGAAAGAGAGAATCTCTAGTAGACTCCCCACTGAGAACAGAGCCACTGGGCTCAATTCCACGCCCCGGAGATCATGACCTGGCCAACATGAGAGTCAGATGCTAACCACCAGAGCTCCCCAGGTGCCCCAAGATCACCTAGTTTTTATTTTTATTTATTTGTTTTTTTAAAAATGTTTTATTTATCATTTATTTGGGAGAGAAAGAGAGTGAGTGAGAGAGCAAGCAGAGGGGAGTAGCAGAGAGCAGGGTACAAGCCGACTCCACACTGAGCAGGGAGCCCAACGTGGGGCTTGATCCCACTACCCTGGGATCATGACTTGAGCGAAACCAAGAGTCAGATGCTTAACTGACTAAGCCACTGAGGCCACCCAAGATCAACTAGTTTTTAAAGCACACTTTATTTTAGTCAATATTGATTTCTAAGTTGTCGTGGCTTTGGCAATTTTTGAGTCTTCCTCTGCATTTTATTTTCATCATTGTAGAAGTCTCAATATTTAAAACCACATGGAAGTACTTTTACATATGTCTTTTGGAGTCTTGCTTATTCACACATGGCCTAGAATAGGTTCTTGTATGTAACAGGTATTTTTTTTTTAAGATTTATTTATTTATTTATTTGACAGACAGATCACAAGTAGGCAGAGAGGCAGGCAGAGAGAGAGGAGGAAGCAGGCTCCCGGCTGAGCAGAAAGTCCGATGCGGGGCTCGATCCCAGGACCCTGGGATCATGACCTGAGCTGAAGGCAGAGGCTTTAACCCACTGAGCCACCCAGGCGCCCCTGTAACAGGTATTTAAACAATGAATACTAAGTAATTATGAAAAGCAGGGCCTTAGGCAAACTCAACTGAAAATAATGTATAGAAATATTACCTAATATGTACCGTAAGATGCGTGGGAAATCCCGGAAGTTGCTGTGAGCTTCCTCTCTGAGTCTTTCAGATCTCTTCCAGCCATTTCAGAACTCTAGGGCTTTCAAAGAGGACCTGTAGGCAAAATAAATGAGTGCAGCCACTTCTTCTAAATATCTGTCAAAGCTTCCATCTGCTACTTATTCAGAAGGTATTAAATACTATGCCAAACAATGTGCTGACTGGGGACTGAAGAGCGAAATGGTATCCTTGACACCATGGAGTTTGTAGATTTGTGGAACATTCATACATTGAAGCAGTGATGACAAGGACCATGAGTCTCGTCAGAGAAGAAATCATGGTGGTATTTGACTAATGGAACTGAACAAGGGATTTACTAATGGAAAACATATCTGAGCGGGGCCGTGGACGAGGTACCTACAGAAGCATTCCCGGAAGTTAAAGAGAGAACCCTGGGTCACATCCCCTAATTGCAGGATAAGCAGGGTCAAAGTACCACGGGCATCTCTCTTCCCATGTTCTAATATACTTACCATGTTACTACAAAGGCTGGGTCAGCAGGTTCCTTTCAGGCTCTCTTGGGATCCAGTGGGTTTTTTTGAAAACTCTGCCATATGCAGAATTTGGCAAATGAAGTCCAATTTTTGATCTATTAACTTCACTTTCTCCAGTGTGGTTAACGAAGTTAAATTATGGTTATCTTATACCTTTACCCTCAGCACAAATAAAGCAAGTTGAGTTTATTTATTTTTACAATATTCTTTTTTTTTTTAAGATTTTATTTATTTATTTGACAGGCAGAGATCACAAGTAGGTAGAGAGGCAGGCAAATAGAGAGAGAGGTGGAAGCAGGCTCCCCGCTGAGCAGAGAGCCCAGTGTGGGGCTCGATCCCAGGACCCTGGGATCATGAGCTGAGCTGAAGGCAGAGGCTTTAACCCACTGAGCCACCCAGGCGCCCCTACAATATTCTTTATTTCTTAGTTTAGATAGGGCTATTCATCAACCTGAATACAGTACTTTGTTACTTCTTAAAATGCATTCAAATGATTTATATTTAATTTTTTTCTAGATTTCTAAAACTTGAGTGTTTTGAAGGACACACAGTCTAAAAGTTAAGACCAAACTATAAAATCAGTTGTACCTATTGAATTAATGAAAAGTTTTAGGAATTTTGCAGATGATCAAGACTTTAAATATTATTGTCCTTTTGTAAGGGGAAAGAGAAGTACATGTGAATCAAAATAACTTAAATATCAAGTAAATGCCTTGGAATTAATCTGTTTTAACAGGTTAAATTTGTGGTGCGTAATAATTTTGAATAGAAATCCATTTTATTTTGCAAGCTATTTAAATTATTTTAAATGATTTCCTGTGGCTAAAGGCTTGTGTTTTGTACATGCATTTGAACAGATAATATTTTAATGATAGTCATGGTGAACTTTATAGACAGTTTTTTGTCTTCCTAAACACCCCCTCAGAGCCTCTCTGCATTCATTAGGATTAATTAGATAATGTCTCCCAGGTGCTTAGAGCTTTTTGGAGAAAGGGAATAAAGCATTGTGTTAAAATGATTACTACTGACTTCAAAGACAGCTATATGAGAGTTCAGAAAGAACAATTTTTTTATTAATAATGACTCATAAATGCCATTGAGAAATAGCATTGTATGAAGTTACAAATGGTCATGCTATTAACTAAGTACAGTCACATTTTTTTTTTCTTTCTCTATTAGATATCTTGGGGAAGAAAGTAGGAGTTTGGGGAACCAAAATACAGGATGGGATGCAATAAAAGGGACCAAAATGATTTGATTACATTGGTTGAGTTCATTTAGGCGAATGGAATGATTTAGCCTTGGCCTCTCTGGAAGCACTTGTTTTAGTGGTACCCAATAAAGGCCAAGAAGCAGATAAACCTTACAGAATTTAGTCCCTTACAGGCAAAGAGAAAGTAGAAGTGGTGTCACTAAAGGACGAAGTTCAAAGCAGTGAAGTAGTACATGACAATAAGTCACTCCCAACTCCCACTGGGTGCTCCGAGAAAGGGAGGAGTGGACTACCAGACTGGGTGGTAGATTCTAGTCTGTCTCTCTCTAAGGTATATTTACAATGTAACAGTAACAACTAACTTCAATAGTAACTTTCTTTGTGTAGCACTTCACATTGTGCAGAACTTTCACACACATTACTTGACATTCTGAACAACTCTGTGAGGTGGGAACTATTATGTCCAGTTTAAAGATAAAGTAGCTGATGCTCACATAATTTAATGGAAGAGACACAGGTGGAATTGGAGCTGAGCTTTTCTCATCCCAGTGGAGCACTCATTACGATGCACAGTTATAGGAGAGAGGCTCACTTTTGTGTTAGCTGTAACAACTTGTAACATGAGGTTGTGGAACTATAAGGTTGATCTGGTGACATAGTTAGGATTATTATTTGTTTATTTTCACTAATGTCTTCTTGATAGCAGTCTCCAAGTCTTGAGACTTTAAGGAAGTCTTACTTTCCAAGTGGAATTCAAGTACCTTTGGGATATACTGACTCAATAGTTCTCCACTGTTTTATTCTGAACCCACTCATTAGAAACAAACAGCTGAAGATTTATTGTACCATCTTAACTTGAAGATACTATTATGGGAATTGTTTAATTATATTTGTCACATGGGCCTAAAACTATTTACAGATCTTCCTTGGTAAAATATGCAATCAGGTTCTCTTTGAGGTGACTATTAAATACATAGCCCCTTTCCAGTGGGGGGAAAAATCATTTTTCCTCATATATACTCAGGTGTTAAATCCTTGTAAACACCAGGTGCATATTAGTAATGGATAAAATAAAACCATATTCTCATTTTCAGTTGAGTCTGTTTGAACATTTTACCCTTTTGAGCATGAAGTATTATAAGGAATATGACCCTTACATAAAAAGATGCTCAAAAAGAGAAAAGTGAATAAAATTTCACAAAGAAAACAATATACACAAAGAAACTTATGCCATGGTATTCACTTCAGCATTGTCTGTAACAGTGCAATGTTCACCATCCACCTCTGTCATTGGTGAATGGATTGTCAGGACATGGTAAAATTATATAATAGGATGCAAAGGGGATTAATGACATTCATATTTAACCAACATGCATGGCTATATAAGTTTTTGTTAAATTTCACAAGAATACATAAACCAAAAGACTCTGTAGTTTCAAAGGTATATACAAAACATACCCCAAAAATATATTGTACATGTGTTTTTCTTAGGTTAATGTAAGTTCTTTAAAAGGTATATCAAATACCTAAAGTAATTGTCCATGAAATATGGAATTGAGGATGGAGAAATAAAGGGAACACAAAAGGAAAGTCCTTCATTTAATATATGATAAGATTATGTCCCTGAGACTTAAACTTGATTGAATCATTACAGTCCTATGTACATAATTTGCAGGTAAAACTCAAAATCTAAAAACAGTTATTTGATTCCCAAACAGCTGAGTCTTTGTAGCCATACTGATAGCAGCTTGGTGACCATTTTTATTATTATATTTTAAAATAATGGGTCTTAACCTGAGCGTCACAAGCCATGAATGTATTGATCTCAGAAGGGTTAGAATTACATGCTAATACCTCATGCCTGATCCCCAAAGGCTACTTTATGATGCCTTTTGTTAGATTCTATAAATCCAGGCCCTTTCACAAGTATTTCATGAAGGTGAAAAAGCATGCCCTTTTTTATGCCTAGGAGAACAATGTTGAGGAACACACACTTTATATACACACATATACAGCTGTGTATATTTCTTAAGATTTTGTTTGAATCCTTTTTAATGTTTCTATTAGAAAGAAGAAATTTTTGTAATAGAAACTATATGTACATAGGATTTTTATTAAATGGTTAACCAAAATAAATCATAGTTATTGATAAAGAATAGTCAAATGCAAAAGTTTAAGAATTTAATATGACTTATAAATTAAAACATTTTCCCCCAAAGTACAAAAATATAAGCTTTACGAGATAAGCTATACCAAAAGGATCAACTATTTGTATGAGGGATTGTAACAGATGGCAGAATATGGTAAGTGCCCAAAATTACCCATCAAAAATTATTTATAGGTATTCAGAGAATGGTAAAGACCATTTTCAGTTAACGGGAGGATGAGGAAAGTCTTATAATGAAAGTCTTATAATAAAGACAAGGCATGTGTGAGATGGGCCTTTACATGTGAGGCTTAAATCCATTGATTCACCTCTGACTCCAGTGATCTGAATGTAGGAAATAGAAAAGGATAAATAAGGGAAGAGAATGGAGGCCAGCTGAAAAGAGAGGAAGTAGGGGGAGGGATGGGGAGAAGAGAGAAGGGGGAGCAGTTGAGTGAACAGGTAGGGAAAGGAGCAAAATGATGAATTATTTTAATTTAACATCTAAGGCACTGGCCAGCATGTGTATGACCTACAACAAGCTGGTAAAAATCCCAAACAGGAGGACAAAACTAGCAACTCAAGATGTGGGGGGAATACTGTTGCAAGCAACAGACTAAATAATTTAGTCATACCTCCTTTATCTGACTCAGCATTTCATTGGCTATTAAATACCATCTGTCCTAGACTAGATTCCTCGGCAGTGGGCTGTTGGCTATACCTCAGTAGGTTAAGGCAGAGTCAGTGCATTATTAAGTTCCTGAAGGCCTTGACAGAGACAACTGATGATCCCGGCTAATTCCTCAAGGAGAAGCAGTGTGATTTAAACAGTGCTCACAATTTGGTCCTTGGGATGTTCCTAATGTACAGAGAAGACCAGTTCATTCAGGAGTAGATTTGGTCCCTTGAATTATCAGATCACTTTTTGTTCTAGAAGATGGTCTCCTCTCCATGGTAAGGTTTGAAATGGGTGTAGAGATGAGTATGTGAGATATAAATAGATTGAGGGGAAAAATCTATCCAAGAGGGAAGAAAATTTTCATCTTGCTTAGTCTGACAATTACAAGATTCTAGGAACGATGAGTTCAATGTGCTAGAATTTTTATCCTTACAGATTTCAAAGTCCCTGAGGATGGAGAAAACAAGAGTAAGATGGATGCTTACAAATGTAAAGATAGTGTAAGATGATACAGCCTGTTTATAAGGCAAGAGAGAAAGTAGTATAACAAATTAATAGCACAAATAGAAGTACTTACATTTGGTAAAGCATTTTTTTTTTTTTTTTAGATTTTTTGTATTTATTTTAGAAAAAGAGAGAGTGTGAGTGGGGAGGGGCAGAGAGAACGAATCTGAAGCAGACTCTGCGCTGAGCCTGGAGCCCGATGTTGGGCATAATCCCAAGAGGGAGAGATTGTGATCTGAGCCAAAACCAAGAGTCAGACCCATAATGGACTAAGACCACTTGGCGATCCTTGGTTAGAGCACTTTAGGTACTTTATCCATGTTGTCTTCATAAGGGTACTCCAAAGAAAAGTCAGGCTAAGAAAATCATTTGGATTCAGGTAAAATCACATCAGGTATAGGTAGAAGGATGGGTTTTAAGACACAAGTCTTCTGAGTCAAAGCCTTATTTTTTTCTACAGCTTCATGTTGCCTCTTAAGGAAATATTTACTGAGCTATTACAGATGGGAGATCTTATTTGAATTTCTGCTATAAAGGAATTTCTGCTATGTCATTGGACTGGCACACTGGTAGAGGAGGCCTGGGGGTGTAGGAGGACGGAGTAGATGAACATAACTGGTTAGAAATGGTCAGATTTGTGCCTAAAGCTATAACAGCAGACATTGGGAAATAGTATTGAGAATTAGACCCAGGAGGCTTTATAGTAGAGGAGGAGCATGTCTAAAAAAACTAATTTCATTTTGTAAATTATACTCAGACAGTACCTACCAAATATTGGTGAGGGGCACCTGGGTAGCTCAGTCAGTTAAGATCTGACTCTTAATTTGGGCTCAGGTGATGATCTTGGGGTTTTGAGATCTAGCCATTCTTCTGGCTTTGTGCTGAGCATGAAGCCTGCTGGAGATTTCTTTCTCCCCTTCTGCCCACACACCCCCCCCCCCCACAATAAATAAATTTAAAAATAAAAAATAAAATAAAAATTGATTAATATATTGCAAGAGTTTTCCTGGGTTCATCAAATCATATTCATAATGTTTTTGGGACAAATGGTCATGCTAGAATAAAATAGTAAGCCTAGATATAGAAGAAACTTAAAATATCAATATTGACTGTGTTTAGACCACTGGTAACATTCAAAAAATGTATCAGGTAGTGCCTTCTTTGCCCCGGACTTCAAGGAATAGCATTTTATAAGTTTTGGGCAACTTCTTCCCTTTTCCCTCATCTTAGCCAAAGGGTCGGAATAGGAGACCTTATCTTTCAGCAAATCTGATTCCCTGTGACCCGGCTCTCTGGTCACAGAAATCAAGGAAAGAATGGGCTCTTTATCTTATAGAAAGTACCTCCTAGAAATACACCCACACTCACCCACCAGGCACTCCTTTCAGGCTGTCAGAAGCAAACTGGGGGGTAAAGGGAAGGGACACTGACTGCACTCAGATCCCTGGGTCTCCAGTTCCAGCAGGCTGGCTCCATCACTGCCTTTTCATTGGCTTAATTAGAGGTACCAACAGTTTCCCCTTTGTTTTGTTGAATTTCTGTCACCTGTGACTACTTGTGCCCTGAGAAATGACCAAAGAATTTTCTTGACGGACTATGTCAATATAATTCAAAGGTAAATAGCCCTAATTTGCCATTAGACATTAGTTTTTTTGCTAAAATGAGTAATTTATAAATTTGGATTAAATTCAAGTGAATCGTGTGTTTTTGTTTGTTTGTTTTGCTAGAGGGCATATGGGGGGGTGTGGTTGGGTGGAGAGGGGCTTAAGCAGGCTCCCCATACTGCACAGAGTCCAAAGGGGTTCTGGATCGCAGGGCCCTGAGATCATGACCTGAGCTGAAATCAAGAGTCAGAAGCTCATCTGACTAAGCCACTGAGACACTCCTCAAGTAAATTGTATTTCAGATGCCATTTCACTTAGGTACTCTTACATATATTGCCCATTAAAACAAAATCCTGCCACCTAAGCAGAATGATAATTTTCTCTCATAGTGAGGTGAGAGAAACAACTTGTATTTTAAATTCTACAATGGTTTTAGTAGCCAGTTCCCCCTAAAAAAGGTACCACTGCATTTAGTTGGTTTTTACTGAAATTACAAAAGGAAGCATGAAAAGAATGCATCATTTAAAAATATAATAACACCATGGCACTATTGAATGAATAATATTTTCTTTTCAAATACTAGTACTCTGGGAATCTTATTAAGAAAAATAATCATGGCATCCTAGACTGAGAAATCTATTCGTTTTACAAGATAGAAGTTAAAAATGGGCAGGTGATTCAAGAATTAGATGGAAGACATTTAGTTGTAGCTTGTTTTTTCTAATTATCCACTGCTTTTTGAAACTCAGTAAGATAATTGACCTTCGAATGAACTCCTCTCTTGAGTCCTCAGAGACCAGACATTTAGGAAAACTGGGAACAAGAGTCCCCTTAGTCAAGTCATGGCAGCCCTGGGTGGAATTCTGATTATTGGATAATTGTGCAACTCTAGAATAACATAGCCCAGTTAATCACTATGACCTTCAAGCCCCCAAAGAATCTGAAAACTTAAGCAGAGTCAGGGGCATGTTCTCTCATTTAGACTTACTTTTTAAAAATCACTTCGCTCTTCTATCATTTGTTGAAATGAAAAAAAAAATGCATCATTTTCATCTATTTTAGAATATAAATGACAGGAAATTAGATATTCAGTAAGGAAATGCAATGGGAATAGCCTGAAATACCTTCAACTATTGATCTAATATGTCAAAATTTGACTATTACAGTTGAAATTGTCTCCCATTTTTCTATTAACTTCTTTCCTGGTTAATACCTTTACAGCAATCTGTATAAAGCAGGTTAACCAAGTATAACATTTGCTGTGCTATGATTTTTGCATGTTTTTTCTACTGATTTCAGGTAAGCTGATCCATTGCCCACATTTCTCGAAGTATGAGACAGATCCTATGCCTAAACACAGCCTTGCAGTAGATTTGGCTGAACAATGCAGGGTAATAAAAGTAATGAGGCCATTGAAATCCCTTTAGCTTTGTGCTGATGCCTGGAAACTGTCATTTATTTTGTAGTGCCTTTAATTGAGAAGGCTTTTTTTTTTTTTTTAATTCCACACAGTAATTGGTACTACAATTTTTTTCTTATATTAAAAAGAATAATAAAGTTGTATAGCTTGTTTCTTTTTTTTTTTAACAAGAATTGATAGTTTGTGATTCATGTAAAAATTTATTTGTATCTATTATTTTGGTATTGTCACACAAGACTTAAAGATCCTCTTTGGTACAAAGCATAGATAAAGCCAAACCATAGATACAGCCAGTTCTTGGGACATTTATATGCTTGCAAGATTGAGAACTCCTCTTCTCCAACTCAGTGATGTTTCCTCCCCCTTTTGCAGTGCATAATACAGACTCTCTAAATATAGCTGAATAGTAAATATGCATAATTAATAATTAATAGGATCATAACAAAACACAGTATCAGCATAACCCTCGAAGACATTGATAAGTATATGTTGCCACTTTAAATAATGACATGAAAGGCTGTGGTGCTTTCTAATATGGATTTGCCGTAGTAAATGAGTTTGTGTTACTGTATATATTTTGTTCTACATACCTAGTTATCAATAATCGTCTTCATGCCTCTCAAAGGGCAGCACAGGCAGGAAAAGAATAATTGCCACTCTTCATGGAGCCAGCTTATTGATGAGGTGGACACAAGTCATATTTTTAGCCTGCTGGCTGTCCATCTGTAAGCAGTTTCCTGGAGCTGTTACTTCTCCTTTCTCTGGAAACTGTTATGGCTTTGTCTGCCCAAGGAAAATAATGAGATCCATCTATCAAGAAAAAAATAAACAATAAACCCTATACCTTCCAATTAATTTGTTTTCACTTACGTTTACCTGCATGCATTCGGTTAACTATCCATCATGTTATATGCATGTAAAGAAGTGCATTTTTCAAAAGGTTGAGTCCATTAACCCTTTTGCTAACTAAATATATAGGCACCCCTTTCAGTTAAATCAGAGACTTGTAAAAATCAATCCTTTTGGAGAGCTCATAAACACTTGGTCTGTCTTGCCCTTGTGAGCCCAGTGTTGATGAATCTGCAGGCTTAATATGGACCAAACAGGATGTTCTCATTCATCCCTCCAAACTAACTGTATGTTTTTCCTTAAACGTGTCTTTGATTTTAATGCCACCTTAATATTTTCAGAAATTGGTATGGAATGAATAACTTAAATCAGAAGCTTCAACTTGCTTTTTTTTTTTTTTTTTTTGGTTAAAAACAATTTAGTAGAAAATGGTAGTGTACCTCAGTAATCAAGCGGCATCTTTTTTTCTCCTCCCTTAAAAAGTATGCTTTTCCAGATAAAAGACACGCACATACAAATGACTCACGTGGTAATTTGTTCATAGGATTTTGCTGACATTTATAAACTACTTGAACTTTACTGCTGCCTTGTTGCTGGCCAGAAGCTTCAACAGTGAAAGTGGTCCTGGCGTTAAGTACCCTCCTCTTTTTTATCAATCTGTGCTATCACAATAGACAGCGCATTAAGTAAACACTTTTCAAATGTTTTAAAACCATGAAGTCTGTGGAAAGTCTACAATTCAAGAATCTGTGTTCCCAGAGTTCATTTGTAAAGAGAGTTGTTTGAAACTTAGAAGATCAAAGCCTCCATATGGTGGTAAAATCCCTAGTTTAATGCACTAGGACTATTGGGTATCAGAGATTTAAGAATGGGTAGTGACTTATCAGGATGTCTTTTAACTTAAGACCAGAGGGAAGTAAGAGGTAGGGTAACAAACTTGCTCAATTTCAAAGAAAACAATTGTGAGCATACCGGTTGTTGAAAGAGAAATAAAATGAAAGTAGGTAATAGATATATTTCTACCTAGGAAGCTGATGCTTAGGGGGAAAACAGATTTCATCTGAAAAATATGAAGGGAATAATCGTTTAAAAATCCTAAGGAGTGGGACACTTGGGTGGCTCAGTCAGTTGAATGTCTGACTCTTGGTTTTGGCTCAGGTCATGATCTCAGGGTCCTGGGTTTGAGCCCCACGTTGGGGCTCCATGCTCCATGCCAAGTCTGCTTGTCCCTCTCCCTCTGCCCCTTCTCTCATGTGCTCTCTCTCTCTTTTTCTCTCTCACACAAATAAATAAAATCTTTCAAAAAATTCTAAAGAGGGGTGCCTGGGTGGCTCAGTGGGTTAAGCCTCTGCCTTCAGTTCAGGTCATGATCTCAGGGTCCTGGGATCGAGCCCCACATGGGGCTCTCCGCTTAGCGGGGAGCCTGCTTCCCCCACTCTCTCTGCCTGTCTCTGTGCCTACTTGTGATCTCTCTCTCTCTGTCAAATAAATAAAATCTTAAAAACATTCTAAAGAAAACTAAAAATATTTAATGATTGTAAAGGTTGAAAGCATTGATTCTTTATTCTGTGTAATCTAACTTTTGGTTGGTTGGTGTCTGGTCCTAGCATGTAATTCTCTTATAATTTTGAAGAGGATGGGAAAAGAGGGCATGAGAAAAGAAAAAAGAAGGCATAATGAAGAAAGAAAAAGAGACTAAAAGTAAGCCATAATTAGAAGATGAGAAGGAAGAATGACATGAGGAAGGAGAGAATGGGAATGTGTTAGGATACTATTCAGCACTGTGGTTGACCTTGGGGGCCCCACACTTGATAGGCTTTCTGCCACTTCTTCTCATGGAGACCTTGGGAGCATTGCTTAGACATGCCTCTGTTTCTTTATTACAAAAGCTAGTATTTACCTCTTAGGTTTGTTGTGAGGGTGACCTTGTACATAGTAAGTCCTCCATAAAGCTAGTTGCTATAAGGGTCGCCATCTAATTTGTCATCTAAAAGGGAGATCAGTAAACCACAACCCACGGATCCAATCCAGCTACCTGTCTTTGAATGGCCAATGAGCTAAGAATGGTGCTTGTGTTTTTAAATGGGAAAAATCAAAAAAGAATATTTTGTGACACCTGGAAATTATGGGTGAAAATCAGTTTCAGTATCCATAAAGCTTTATTGGAACACAGCCACACTCACTAGTTTACATATCATTTGTGGCTACTTTTGTGCCATAGTGGTAGTCTCCTGGCCATCTGGGCTAAAACGCCTAAAATCTTTTCTCTTTGACCTTTGACATAAAAAGTTTGACAATCCTGGTCTAAACCAGGACACATTTGAGAATGAATCATGATACTATGAGTCATAAGTTGGAACAAGTCGCATAAACTGAGGATATCCTAAGCAAGCCAGTTAAGTACTGTCACCTTCAATACATACTGTGTTTGGGGGAGGGGTAACCTGATGAAAAGAAGTAGTATTTATGCAAATGGTTGCCACTGGGGGGTAATTTAAATGTAAATCTTTGTTCCTCTCCTTTCACTAAATCTGCAGACCATTCTCAAACTCATTTTGTAAAAGGCTTTGTGTAACCTGGTCCCAGGCCCTCCTCTTGGACACCTTCTCCACTGCTTTCCTCTTTATTCTCCGTGATCTGGTCACACGCACTTTTCTGTTCCAATAGCATAGTAAGCTACTCACTATCTTAGGGTCTTTGCAAGACTCTCTGCCTGGGGTGCTGCTCTCTCCCGCACTTGCAAGTCTGGCACTTCACCCTGTTTAGCCTGGCTTGGTCCTCCTTTCCTTAGTCCATTTTATTCTCTCCTTAGGACTGCCACTCTCAGAAACGCTGAACCTAAGCTCTACGGTGGCAAGGGATTTTTCCTGTTTTGTGGCCTTCGTGGCTCCCTCCAGTGTCCACGACCATTCTGACAGAGTGGACGGACACTCAGGCTATGAGAATCCATCCTGCTGTCTTTTGCATTGTTGCTGCTCCTGTGCTGAGCATGTAAGTGGTTCTGCTCACTACTCTTCTCATCCTGGGCTTCCAGTGGGTCTTTGACTCTAGATAAGCAGCTTGGCATTTTATAAGTTTTAGTCCAAGTCTCTGGTCTAGGTGGACCCTCTAGGCACACAACATGTCTTTGATAGGTTTTCCTGCCATTTTCACATTTTGTTTATGTTACCTAGGCTTATTTATGTAGAGATCTTAGCAGTCCTTTTCTACCATAGCGCTTCTAGAGACAGGCCTTGTTTATTTATTGTTCATCTCCCTCATAGAATAAAGAAGAGCATAGTATCTTGCAAAACAAGTAGTTTCCTTTCAGTTTATGCTGAATTGTTTTCCAGGTTTTTCTTTTTCTTTTTTTTTTTTTTTTTTTTTTTTTTTTGGTCAGCAAGAGTTTCCAAGGTTAGGGTGTAAGCAACTTGGAGACCGAGATGATAACTTTTAAAGTATTTCTTTGTATCCTGCATAACACTGCAGCAGACAGGGTCAGGTGCTCCAGGAGTACAGGTGAATGAAGAGTACGATGGATTCTGTTGCTGTCTGGGTAATGGAATAAACCTCAGGAAAAACACAATAGCTGAGGATATTAAGCTCATTTGGTTTTCCAACACCTCTTTTGATCTTTCTACCTCTAGACTTTGTGCCAGTTGCAGGTTTCTCTTATTTTCATTCTTGTTAGGTTGCTGATCCGTTTGTCTTCTTGGAGCTCATGGAAGCCAGCATTAAAGCATATGAGCTTCTATGTAGTTGTTACAATCAACTGTCTGAGAAAAGAAGGGGAAAAATAGTTTCTCCTGCTTGTTGGTTTGAAAACTGGCCCCCATATACAGAAGACAAGGAGAGACCAAAGAAAGAGGTGAGCCATTCTGGGTTGGTCGGTGGCAGGTTTAATTCATGAAGGAACTTACATATGAGGCTTGTCTTAGCAGCCATGAGATGAGTAGATTTTGGCACCAGCCCTCCAGACTCCTACATATTTATATAGAGGCCTTAACTAGGTCCAATCATGTATACCATCCAGATGGTCTCAACAACATATTACTCTCAAGGCTATGTCTTTGAAACAGCTCCTAGTGTGGATGATGTATATTCCAAGGATGGGAGGAGGTGAGGAAACTGACATTGCCTGTTTACAGCTCACACAGGTCAGCCAGTGTCATGCCCTCTCCATGATCTCCTCCAACACTGTTCTATTCTCCCCTCCTTCTTCCCAATTTGAGGCTACATAGAAAAGAGGAAAAGCAGAAAGAAATGCAGGTTGGAACAGTATATTCTCCAACTCTAGCCAAGGCATGAAGAATGCCTGTGGTCCATTTTCTATGCATTTATCCATACACCTGACTTAAGAGCTTCTGAAAGAGAACTGGACATCATTCACCAGAAAGTAAGTTATATGAGAAGTAGTATGTCTGCTTTATTTAACACATTATTTGCTAAATAAATCCAGTGCCTAGAACAATGAGGAACTGATATTTATTGTGTGAAACAATGACTTTCACCCTTACATCTTTCCTTACTTACTCATCTGGTAAAGTTTAGTAGCCTGTGTAAATAAAAACTAAAATCTCATCTTCCTTGTTTAATTATAAAACTCTCCAAAACAGAACTTTAAAAAACATGAAACTTCACAGTAGAAGAATTAGAAAATATGCAACACAAGGTTCTCTCTGGGATGTTATCAAATGCTTTGGCATGAAAATATTCAGCCACTAAAAACAAAATGTCATCCAGCAATGGAAAAATAACACAATATGAGAAAAACTTGGTTGAAAAAAAGGGCATTGTTGTAATGATTAATGAAAATATGGCTTTTTATCATAAGTACATGCTGTTTTGGAGAAAAGCATTCAGCATATATCACATGTTGAAAATAAAAGTTAATGTGATTTGATTGAAGAGTTCCAACCTTTGAGAGATAGTAAATGATACAGTACTTAGGAAATTGCTTTAAATATTTTTCTGATTGGCTAAGATTGTTCACAAATTGCTGTATCTTTTGGGTATTGAAGAAACAAATCTGAATAACACAGGCATCTTGAAGACAGGTAGAAATCCAACACCATTTTTATGCTCAAGATTGGGTGGGGGGGAGTATTCCCAATAGGAAAGACATTCCCGCAGGTGTTTATAATGGTTGGTTACAAACAGCTGAGAATGTTATTATGTAGTCTTTACCATTAACCTTCCTAGCTATTTTATGGGGAAGGTTGAATCAAGGAGTCTTTTCAAAAGTTTTTCAAATAGTCTTTAATCTTTCTCTCTCTCTCTTTTTGTCAAAAGTTAGATAATGCATGTGATTTTGTAGGGGGGAATTCCATTAACGGAGATGTAACTCAAATGATGAAAACCTTCAAACTATTAGTGTCTTTTGTGAACAGGCAAGGTATTCAAAGAAAGTAAAAGGACAATTGTTTACATATTCTTTCCCTTCCCTTCCTACTCCTTGGATTCTTTCATGTTTTAATAGTTTTTTTTTTTTTAAGATGATTTAAATATTGGAAGATGTATGATCCCCAAGCACTATCTACAAATTATTCATATTGCTCCCATTACTTAGCAGTCTTAGTAGGAACTATTGCCAAAGAAGAGATCGCTTATAAAAATCTCAGAAGTGAGTCCATAAACACACATCATCAAAGATTATTTTCAGATTTTTCTTTTTTTTACAAATAGTACTATTCATTCAGTTAAGAACAAATTAGAAATGAAATCTGTAGTTAATTCCAGCCTTTTCAAAAAAATATTCTTCATTGGTGGATCAGGCTTAAGCTGATTGTGGTGGGCCTGGAGACAAGAGGGTAGTACCATGAAATATCACTGTGTGTTTCAACATAAACAGGGCAGAAACTGGAACATGATTGGCAATGGAAAATAATCACACTTAGCATTCTATCAATGGAATAAAACCAACATAATTTTAGAACAGTTTTTTCCAGTCTGTCACTCAAACTTACTCTGTCCAGTATAGTGATATGTAAGTATAAATAAAAATATAAGCATAGGGGCACCTGGGTGACTCAGTGGGCTAAAGCCTCTGCCTTCAGCTTGGGTCATGATCTCAGGGTCCTGGGATCGAGCCCCGAATTGGGCTCTCTCCTCGGCAGGAAGTCTGCTTCCTCCTTTCTCCCTCTCTGCCTGCCTCTCTGCCTACTTGTGATCTCTGTCTGTCAAATAAATTAAAAAAAATATATATATATAAGCATAAGTGGGCATGTGAAATTTATTAACGCGTTTTTTCATCTAAGGTTATAGCCTAAATCGTTTTCCCTATTTTTCATAGTTTTTAAGATCAAGATTTCAAGATCACTCTGAGTTTTAACGTACCTTTCTAATGAGAGGAATGGAAATATGATTATATAATTCTCCTAGTGTTGGAGAATTTCCTTTTTTATTGCTATTATAAATATTGTGACAATGAATAGCTTTGTCTTTGCATATACAGAATACTATCTGTTTTCTTTAGGATAGAGTTAGTTCCAGGAATGGATTATTGTCAATGACCTCCTCTATGGCTTTGATACATAATTCCAATTTATATTCCAAAAGAATTTTTGTCATTAGCAATATGAGAGTTAACACTTACTGGTTCTTGTGTGTCAGACACTCTTGTGAATAATCTTTTACATGAATTAACATTTTTAATTCTCACCATAGTCTTTAAGATATATGGTATTATTGAACTTATACAAAAAGAAATTCCAGAATTGAATTAGAAGAAATTGCACCCCAGAGATCTTAATTAGCTTGCCTAAGGAGACACAGTTAATAAGTGGCAATAAGAGCATGAGTTTCTTTGTCTTCCTTAATATTTGACAAGATATATCACAATTTATTTTTGCAAAGGTAATGGACAAAATAATAGCTTTATGTTATTTAACTACTATTTATTTGATTAGTGACAACTCTTTTTTTCCAGTTCTATTTTCCTACTGGATTAGTTACTTATCTCATAGGAGTGTTGTGAGAAACAAAGTTACTGTATGTGAAGGACTAACCAGTGTCATGCATGCATAGCTATGCAATGGATGGTGGTTTTTATTGTTATTCTTAGCTAAGTTACTGAGAGAATTAAGACAGAAACCTAGAACCATCTATCTAGTTCACTGTTTTTTTCTTTTATACCACTTTTTTTAAAAGGAAATCACTCTTAGTTCAGTATATTTATTTTATATATAATTGCTCCTGAAAATACGATAAACTAACATATAACTAAATGTTAATCCTGGAATGGAATAGAATATTATAAACTTTTTTTTGATCTCTCATCCCTGACAATAGAATATATTTTAGTGCACAGAAATATATGTATGGTTACTTATATGGTACTAACACGTATTTATAAACAAGTTGACATATATATTACATATAGTCTATAATTTTTCTGTGAAATAATATTTTAAATAATTTTATTTGTAGATGTTCCAAAATATTTGTTTTTGCTAAAAATTATAAATGTATTTCATAAGAGCCATATCAGATTTCATTAGGTTAGATATCTTAATTTTTACCTTGTATTCTGGCAGGCAAGGAATACCTACCACCTCTGTTCTTCATTATTTGGTTTCACCCACATTATTTATGTAATTTTCAATCTGCAAGGTTCTTTAGAGACATATTTTAGGCCATTTGAAGGTGAGGGTAGTAAAAACTAGAAAATGAAATCTCCAAATCTACTTCTCCCAGCATTAATAAGGTGAAAGATGTTAAAATATTCTCTAGACTTTAAAAAAATTCCCTCTTCTCAAGATATCTCTAGGAGGTGACATTTGCCACCTGGACCATGCAAGAATGCCAATTAGATACAAATATCTTGGATATAAATATCAATAAGTGGTGGAGACGATGGGAGAAACGTGTAGAGTTTAAACACAGGGGGCTTAATAAAGTATATGTACATCTTATTTCACAAGTTTAAGCATGGGAACCTCAGTACTTGTGTGGTTGCGGTGGCAGAATTGTAAGCATGGTCTGGGAGCCCAAGGTGGGCCAAAGTGCTTTAAGCGAGATTAAGAAGGTATCAGTAGCCTGGGTCAACGTAGAGGACAGATGCTGCAGCAGATTATAGAACAACAGGGGACTGTTGCCTGGTGGTCCCTGGGCATTTCACAGATCTCGGTTTCAGTCAGGTCTCTGGCAGTTAGAGGATGGATCACTTTGGCAGGTTTTAAGCCTCAGGTTTTTTATTTGCATGAAAGGAGGTATCTTCCTCATGGGGCTGCAAGAAAATATCAAATTATGTAATTACGTTGTTCAGAGCAGATTCTAGTGCGTTGTAAGAGCTCAACCATTGTTCTGTAGGCAGCAGAGCCCAGAGCCAGACTGCCTGGATTCAAATCCCCACTCCGGAAGGAATAGGTATGAACCTTCAGCACAGCACAAAACCTCTCTATGCTTCATTTTCCTCACCTGTGAAGTGACAAAAATAATGTTAGCCCACATCACAGGGTTGATATGAGGGGAAAATTCAACGAGTTACTGTACGTAAGCGTGCTTAGAAATGCCTACCACTCACCCAGTTAACACTAAATAAATGTTTGCTGGTTATGTTACTGTTTTAAGTATTAGTCGCTAGGATTTTAAAATAGCTTCCAGTGTTAACAGCCTGTGAAGAAACAGTCTTTTACCGGGTTTATCATATTCCCTCTTCTCTCTCTCTGAATGTGTGGGATGGCATTCATGATGTTGCTCCTCTAACTTTGGCTGTTTTTAATCCAATTATCTGCTGGCTTTTGACCAATCAGGTACATGCGGACTTTAATATGGCGTTTTATCCACATCTTCAGTATTTGGTAGCCTTGGTCTTGAGTTCCTTGTGCTTTTCGGTGGATGGGAAAATGAGCCAGTTTTGGAGAGTGGACCGTGAAAATCCCACAGACTTTTATGTATTCTTATTTTCTATGTTAGACGTTTCTCCACACCATCTTACACAAAGTACAGTCTTTCACTGTTTCTTACAGAAGTAAAGATCTTTACAGCATTTCCTTTAACTTCCTAATTTTTTTTTTTTTTACCCCGCCTGCTTTTTCTTTTCTTCTTTATCTCTCATTCCTCTCATTCACACACACATGGATACAAGACAGAAACAGAAAACCGCAGTGACTTCCATTTTATTTACTGATCCTTAGAGATCCCTAGCTGCTTTCCCACATCAACATGCATGTACACCAGCTTCCCCTCACCCTGACCTACTACTTGTTGAGCCTTCCTCTTCCATTGGGTATAGATACCTGATTTCTCCTCTAACGCATATTTGTTATATCCAGCTGTGTATTTATTCATTGGAAATTCACACTTTTCAGTTTTAAACGCCAAGGGCATAACTTAAAAAGCTCTCATAGTTTCTAAGTGTGTGTGTGTACATGGGATACCCATCGCCACATGTCTGCATACATGCAACAGCATAAATGAAACTTTCTGGGCGTGTGTGAGGGTATGCGTGATATCTAGATGAGGGAAGCCACTGGAAAAGTGAGGAAGCATGTGACTCAAGTGACGTCTGACTTGCTTGGTAAAGTTAGCACCCTGCACTGTTTTAGCTTTTTGACTGTCTTCTTCAGGTCTCGGTACCCAGGAGTATGATTTGTCCCATGAAGAATGAGGCAGAAGGGTGTGTGACCTCTTCCTCTGTTCCTATCATGCTATGCGACTATTATTTTTTCCGTATTATGTGTATATTTGAGGCCTACACATAATTACTTTTTATATTCCTGTTTCCTAAGCCACGTTATCAGTGTGGCTGGCTTTTGCTCTCCGCTGTCGTCGCCGCATCTCCCCTCCTTGTTTGGCTGGGGCTCCTGATTGCACTGGCTGGAATATGCACAGCTTTAGCTAATTAATTGCTTCGACAGAGCAGTAAAGTGTACTTACCTAGAGTGCACTTCCAGCAGGCGCTATAGATTTATTAGAAAAGAGTTATGGATCGTGATTCATAGCCCATATATGCATATGCACATTAGAATTAGAACTGAGATTTTATAAATAGTATGTTAATGACCTCTCAGCAATAACAGGTCTGAAGACCGTTATAAATTTAAGAACTCGAAGCAGCAGGGTTTAATTGTAAGAATAAAATTATAACATATGATTTAGCCATATGTGTTTCTATGTAAAAAGCTTGTTATTTAGGATGGGTTTCCTTTTGCTTCTGTAACCTCTTTAATAAGCAGGAAAGCATTTAATCCTTTGAGTGCAGAGCATATTGTAAGGATCCTCTCTCAAAACACACTGATGCAACTTGAAAGTGTATTTCAACTGTGCTGCATTTTTGTTTGTGTTAAAAGCAGCAAATACTCCAACTCCCAGCTTGAGAATATCTTAAATGCAGTATGCCCTTTATTTGTCAATCTAAGTCAGCTTTCTTAGGCCGGAAGAGAATATCCTCTCTTTGGCTGATGGGCGCAGTGTGACAGAGGCGTCTTCTAATGGGCCTTCATAAGCGTCGCATGGCAGGTTTCTCCCTATATTCTTAATCTGTTTTCTTGTCAGCTACTCAGCTCCTTTCAGCCTCTTCCAAGTTCTCTCTGGAGGCTGAGGCAGACCAACAGAGCAGGTTGGACTTTAGGGAGGCAGCTGGGCATTCTTCCTAGAACAGACCCAGCATGGGTAATATTTTGAATCACGTAACTTTCTCATGCTCAATGCTCTCTAAGGAAAACATTGTTGTGGGTACCATGGTATCTTGCCACTTTGTGAAGACCATTCTCCCAATTCTGTCTCTATTTATCTCCTTTTGTTCCTGCCCTTCATTTTCACGGCATAGCCTTTCCTTTTTTTGACCACAGTCCATTATGAGAAATCCTGATTCTCACTGTACTTCACTTGGATGTGCTCATTATGGCAACAGAACAAATGCTAGAAATAGAAGTCTACAGATGAGATACATAATGACCTAATTATAATAAGAATCTCTAAAATGAAACAACCTGAAAACACTTTGTACTGAACTGTATTTGTTGGAACTTTCTCCGGGTGAAGCTTTCATGCAGTTGTGTTTTTGAATTGTAAAGCTTTAACATCATTCTCAATTTCTCTGTGTGATACAGTAGGAAAGCATGGACTCCTGATTTCAAATCTCTCTTATACCAAATAGCTTCATTTCTTCCCTTTTTTAAACATATAACTTTATGTTAGTTTCAGGTTTACAACATGGTGATTTTATATATGTATACGTTATGACATGATCATCAAAATAAGTTAACATCCATGACCTCACATAGTTACAACATTTATTCTTGTGATGAGAACTTTTAAGTTGTACTTTCTTAACTTCTGAACATACAATACAGTACCTGCTGTATATTACACGCCCAGAACTTATGTATCTTATAACTGGAAGTTTGTATCTTTTGACCACCTTTACTCCTTTTTCCTACACATCATCCATTGCTTCTGGGAACCATCCATCTGTTCTAGTTCTAGGAATTTGGGTAGGGTTTTTTGTTTGTTTTTGTTTGTTTGTTTTTAGATTCCACATATAAGTGAGTTCATGAGTATTTCTTTCTTTGACTTACTTCACTTAGCATAATGTCCTCAAGGCCCATCTATGTTGTTGCAAATGGCAGAGTTTCCTTCTTTTTTATGGCTGACTACTATTCTATTGTATATCTGTGCACCCTGTTTTCTTTCCACACATCTCTTGGTGGACACCTAGGTTTGTTTCCATGGCTTAGATATTGTAAATAATGCTACAGTGAACATGGGGGTGCAACTATCTCCTTGAGAGAGTGATTTTGTTTCCTTCAGCTATATACTCGGAAGTGGAATTGTTGGATCATATGGTAGTTCTGTTTTTTAATTCTTGAGGATCCTTGATGCTGTTTTCTATATGCATCTTTAATCGAAGATACAAGTTCCTCAGTTATAATCCAAATATAGTGATATCGATTTCATAGAGCTAATGTATAAATAAAATGTATCTACTTACCCATGTATTTATTAGGCACCTGTTTCTGTGACAGGCTTCTAAGTGCCAGGGTAGTGATGGGGATAGAACGAAATGATGTTGGGAGATGGACATATAAAGAGAAGAGGAGTTGTATTGTCACTGCTCTAGTATGCTAGAGAGTGTATAAAATCTTTACTTGGGCTACATATAGTCCATAATATAACTTTGTGAAAGAGGCATTATCTTACTCAGTTTACATGTGTGAAAACTGAGGCATAATGGAGGCTTAGTGACTTAATCAAGGTTATGCAGTTAGTAAGTAGAAGATTAAGGATACAATCCTGAATTGTCTGGTTCTATTATCTAACCTCTTAAACACTGTTGATAATAATTACACTAGAACAAAATGAGAAAATAGAAATACAGTTTCTTAGAGAAGCATACCAGTTAGGGAAAATGATACAATGTACAAAATACACAGTAGGTATTCAGTGAGTGTTAGTCTCCTTTCCTGATTTTCTGTAGAGTTTGAGGTAACATGCAGCATGTTGTATGTCCGTGAAACCTAATTTGGCCAACTCAGTCTCTGCCGGTGATTTTTTTTTAAAGATTTATTAATTAATTTTGGAGAGAGAGAGAGAGAACACACGTGCACAAGCAGCAGAAGTGGCAGAGGGAGAAAGAGAAGCAGACTCTGTGGGTCAGGGAGCCCAACACAGGGATCCATCCCAGGACCCTGGAATCATGACCTGAGCAGAAGGCAGATACTTAACCCACTGAGCCATCCAGGCGCCCCACCATCTTTGCTCATTTGGGGAGGAGCTAGGGGAGAGCCTACTTGTGGCTAGAAGGGCACTTAGTAACTGGTGGATGTGGACAGCATTGAAGAATAATTTTCAGCTTGAGAAAGATCATTCTCTTGCCTATTGAGGTTTTGAACTTATTTGGAAGGATAACTTAATCTTTGGGAGAATGATCAACATAACCAAGCCAATTATTATTTTCCAAGTGGCAACATGGCTGATATCTGGGACAGAGGAATGAGGGACGATTTTCTGAAAAGGATCTTCTGAGAGATGAGTGGAGGGTGGGCTCACTAACGCACATCATCTGTTCCCATGGGCCTCTGTGTTAAGTGACAAAACTGGGGCTACCGTAGTGTACAGCTGATAGGTCAGTGATGTTTCATTAGTGCAGGGAGTCCTCAAAGTGATGTTAGGTCCTGTCAACAGAGAACATACCTTCCCCACCCCACCACCCCCTGTCACTTTCTTTTAAAATTCTGTTATGTATCCAGGGAGCACTATGTTTTGAAAACCTTAAAAAAAAAAAAAAAAAAAAAAAAAAAAAAACCTGCTTGGTTGTCTTTTTCTTACATTTCAGGAATTCTGAGTAACCATTCTGCAAATACAGTTGACCACCACATCATCTGTCTCTATTTTACTGCAGATGGAATCTCATCTTTATGACTCAGGTTCTATTAAATTTTATTACCTCTTTTTTTTAAACATTTTCTCTTAGAAATTGTTCGCAGTCAGCTCAATTCCACAGAGCAGTGGCCTAGCAAAATTTTCACATGTGAACATAGCTTCATCTGAATTGTCAGCTAAAAATTCCCGAGTTTTAGATGAATTGCGAGTGTGAGCCTGTGAAACTAGCTGCCTCGGTTCCTAGAATCACCCACTTGGGGCAGCTGGCCAGTTAGTTAGTCTGCTACTGTAGTCACTCCAGTCAAGGGTATGCAAAACAAACCTGGATTCAAGTCATTCAGGAAAGCCACCCCATTCACTTATTATAAGTGGGTGTGAATTTTCCATTGTGTAGTCCAGAGGAGCCTGGGGAGTGGGGGAGCAGCAGCCCTAGCACAGAAGCAGCTCCTACTGTCTAATCAGACAGGTGACCTGCAGCAAGTCCAGTCCAGGTCTTTGGCTTGCTCAGGCCCAGCTTCCCTGTGGAGATAAGGCTCAAGTGTGGGTAGATGGAGGAGAGCCATGCATAGAGGTGATGTTGCTATTTTTACTCTGCGTTCTGCTAGCAGGTGCCACCTGCCTCAACCAAGAGCATCACTGATGGCTGTGGTAGCTCAGTGGCCAGCCAGGAGGCATTTTTTCCCTTCTGGCAGTCATACCAAATTCCAGATGGTCTCTTATGAAGCTGACCTCTGATTCCAAGCCAGGGTAAAGCTGTAACTCATCAGAGTTGTATCTGCCACTTAACGATATTTTCTGCATCCTTGTCAATTCCCTGAAACAAAATGGCTTCGGGTCCTAGATTAAGAAACAGAGAAACCATTGACTTAATTTTTAACCTAATAGATTAATATCTACTTATATTTTACCTTCAGCCAAACTATTGTCAGAGCATGTCTTTTTTTGTTTTTGAGGTTAAAAGCCTGTAACTCATTTATGTCTTCCTCCCTTGCAGCAGCCCCAGCGCTCGCTGCTTTCCTTCAGCTCGGTCACTTGTGAGCTTTTGTTCTACTGATTGTGTACACATTTTAGATAACTAATGAACCTGTTTTTGTCCAGAGCATGACTTACAGGCATTCTTCCCTTTCTAATTCTTTTAACCTGTCATTTCTATCATGGCTATACTTGGCCTCTGACCAGGAGCCAGGGGCTATGTATAATTCTTTGGTTAATGCATTGACTTCCAACCTGCCCTAAACTCCTTGAACTTGTTTTCACTCCTGCTTTTAATTCCTTAAACATAGATATGTTTATTTGTTCAGGATCTGAGTGTGCTTTGATAGAAACATCACTAACCACTGAGGGTTGGTCTCACTCTAGCCTGCTGGTAGCTGTACTAAGAATCCTTGGCATTTGCTCTTGGTCTCTTATCCCAAGTGGCAGTCCTGGAGTGGAGTAGAACTGGAGAAGGCTCTAGAGGTATAATTTCTGAGGTTTGGTTGCCAGCCTTGTTCATTCCTCTAAACCCAATCTGAATATATCACACCTATGTTCAAACACCTGCAAATGACACCCAGTGCCTATCAGGAATTTCATTTTCCTGTAGCATTCAGAAGGCTCCGGAGTTTTGCCATTGCCTTCCTTCTCAGGCTATATACCATTTCTTCCCCCAATCTGTCCCACCGTATAACAACTCATTAAGCCATTCACTTTGCCCCCACTCTCTTTCCTGGCTGGATGGCAAAGACTCACTCTTTGAAAATGCCAACAATTTCTAGATTCTCAAGGAATATTTCAGATTATGAGACTGACGTGCTGCCTACTGCGCTAAGGAGGCAGGCTCAAGGAATATTTCAAAATCTACCTTCTCTTCTTCCTCTGACCTGTGTACCTCTGTTGTTACAGTTATCATAATTTACTTTGTATGTTACTTATTCTTTTTTTTTAATTGATCCCTGGTTTCATAGAACAGACACTCTTGTCTTATCTCAATTCCCAATTAAATTGTAGGGTCCTTAAGGACTGAGACACTGTCTACGTTATTTTTAGTCCATTTGTACTGGCTGTATTAGGTCATTTTCCCCAGGAAATATACTCTGAAATGGAGATTGGCATGCAGGTAGGTTGAATAAGTCCTCTTGGAAACGCTAGTGAGGGAAAAAGGAAAGCACAATTGAGCCAAGGGAGAAATTATAACCATGATAAAGTTCCCACAGATATTCAGCCAATCCCACAAGGAGCTCTAGAGCTTGGATAATACTTCATTTCCCCTAAATTGAGGCAGGAAGGCTGGAGTTATTTACTCCCATCTTGACTGGTTACTGGATGCCAAAGGCATCTGGGAAGGACCTGTAACCTTGGCAAAAAGCATCTCCCATTGACCAGACAGTTCTAAGAGGGACTCAGATCCTAGCTCTCAGCAGGCAACAATGCCAGCAGCAGCTGGGGGAATGAGTGTTTTGGCCCTGAAGAGAGGCTGGCGAGGCACACATCAGCATCCACTGTACTAGGACAGAGACTTACCTGTGATCAAGACTCAGTGACTATTTTACCCAACTGTATTTAAAGTGATTCATAAGTATTTTACAGCTTCTAAGACTTTATGAAGCCAAATTCTGTATACAAGTTTGGCCACGACTATAGAGGCCACAGAAGACCTCGCGTTTGTCTGTCCTTTCTTTTCTCAGATGTATTTCCTACAGGTAGTGTTCTGTTGTTTTTAATGTAATAGCAACAGTTCTTTATTCTAACTTATGTCCAAAATCATGTCAGGTATATTTACAGAAAGGAAGTGATACTTCTATCTTTCTACCATCTGTTTTGATCTTTTCAGGGGCTGTCCTGTTTTGTGTCTCTCCACTTTGATGGCTGATGACACCTCCCAGTGGAACTACTGTCCCCCACCCAGCTGAAGGAGGATCCAGATTCTGTGGGTCAAGATAATTGTGGGATCCTCTTTAGGGAAAGGGATACAAACCTTTCTTATCTTTGAACATTTTATAGAACATACTGTGTTGGGGGTTTCCAAGATCTCTCAGGTTTGGTGATATGCTAGGAGGACTCCCAGGGCTGAGCATTTAATTGCACTCACAGCTTTATGGCTATGATTTATTACAGTGGAAGGTTACAAGACAAAATCTGCAAAAGGAAAAGGTTCATTGGGTAGAGTCCAGAGAAAATCAGGTATGAACTTGCAAGAGTCCTCTCCCAACGGGGTCACATAGGATGTGCTTAATTTTTTATGCAGTGGATTGTGATGAGTCTGAAATGTTGCCTACCAGAAAAGCTCATTTGAGACTCACTGCCCAGGTTTTCTTTTTTGGGAGCTGGTCATGTAGACCCACTTTGTCTAGCATGTACCAAAATTATCAACTCCCAGGAGGAAAGCAAGTGTTTCAGCATAAAGCATGCTGGTTGTAACAAACATTGTGGAGGTAGTGAGCCATTCTTAATCATTTATGGAATGGTGGGAACCTTCCTAAAGTCTGAGATCCCAGATGCCAGCCAGGGAGAGCAGGCCATCCTGAGGATAGCAGTCCCAGGCCTGCTAAGGTAACTTTTTCCTGTACACATGGAAACATTTGAACCCACTGTGAAGTTCCTTCCAGGGCCTTGGAAAGGGCTGGTGCAAGTGGTGGACTTGAAGCTGACGCTTTATTAGCTTCCATGGTAAGTATCTCTCTGCTTCCAGCCATACTGAGACCTTTTCACTACCTAAACTCACTAGTCCTTGCTCTTCTCTGACAGGCTAATCTCTTATCCAGAACCACTCATGTTGCTTTCCTCACCAAAATGTTATTCCTTATTTTGCTTTCAGTGTAGGTGTACCTTCGTCCTGTGTTTCTGACTTACCCACTATGAACCCCTAGTGAACTGAACTTTTCTATCATAGTACTTGGCAAAGTATACTGTGGTTACTTAATCACTTCCCTCCAGGCCCCATGAAACTTGTGTCCCAGGAAAGCAAAGACTATTTATTCTTCATACTTGTACTCCCATGCCAGCATTGTCCCTGCCATAGAGCAGACTTTTATTAATACTTGTTCAATGATCTGGTTAGTCATCAGTATTGACCAGAGTTACCACAGTACACAGTTAGTCCTCCAGCAGATAAAATTTAAGTATTTAGGTTAAAGTTTGAGACACATTAAATAATAGTATTAATAGTACCGTGGTATCAGAGAAAACCTGCTGTTGTCCATCCTCTAAGGCTCTAAAACTATTGGAAAACCTCTTAGCACCAGATAATCAATTAAAAAACACATTAGGGATACAGGGAAGCCATGTGACCTATATAGATTTGCTAATGAAAAGCTTGGGTAGATTTTCATGCAACTGTGTATACCATAAAAATGAAGCTACTTGGTGTTTCTCTTTCGTTGTAACATTTATTTATTTTCCGTGTTTGTGCATATAAGCATGGTATCCTAATTGATAATAATCAGAGTTAGATTAATTGTATTAAGTTTTCAGAAATCTGTTATTATAATGGGCATTAGTCTTGTTGTCATAATTTTAGGACCCATTTCGGATACCTGCTGTAACTCAAGCAGGCCTACTGAGAATTCTGTGACTCAAAGATGTGTCATTCATTGCTTCTATAAAACTTGAAGAAGTATGGCACTTTAGAATGGCCATTCTTGCTTGGTGTATAAAATACATATGCATGCATGTGTTTCTGGATTCATTTGTATATGCAAAAGATAGACATGGAAAAAGACAATCTACCTGTTGTATATTCCACAGGCAGGCTCTTTGTGAGATTAGCATGAAAGATGCTGGGAAAAAAGTTACGGGTGGTTGGTGTCCCTATAACTCCCAGCATTGGCGGCCAGCAGACATTAGGAATGAAAAGGTTACCTGAATCTATTGTTCATGGTTTTAATCAAAAACAGTTAATTCTGGGGGTGCCTGGATGACTCAGTCATTTAAGCATCAGACTCTTGGTTTCAGCTCAGGTTATAATTTTGGGGTCATGAGGTCGAGCCCCACATGGGCTCTTGTACTTAGCATGAGTCCGCTTGAAATTCTCTCACTCCATCTCCCTCTACTCCTTTCCCTGCTCAGGTGCACTCTCAAAAAATAAATAAATGCAATCTTTAAAAAATGAAAAAAAAAATTAGTTAATTCTGAGATAATTTATACCTGAAGACAATCATAGAAGGTTGAGAAATCAGCAGCAATGTCAAGAAAATTTCCCAGGAGTAAGAGTCTTAGAAAGTGGAGGCGGATGTCAACCATCTGAGCTGGAAAGAAGGACTTGATAAAGGGGTCGAGAAGGAATGGAAAAGAGCTGAGGTGATTGACATTCCCAAGGGACCTTTTTCATTTGTGTTTGTTTCAAAGGCTTTTTCTAGAGGCATAGCTAATGACTGGATTGAAGGTCTCTGTCTTGCTAGGTTGTTTGAGAGCAGACTGCAAACAGACAGAAAGTCAAGAGGAGGCGAAGGAGAGTAAACCCACCCTTTTCTACTCTATGTATATATGCTTCAGACAGAACATCTGAAGGTGAAAAATGGGTCATTTAATGTAGTTTATATATATAACATAAAAATGGCCGAGGTGTTTTTCCTTTACAGACATTTTTAAAAAGATTTATTTATTTGACAGAGAGAGAGAGGAAATATAAGCAGGGGGAGTGGGAGAGGGAGAAGCAGTCTTCCCACTGAGCAGGGAGCCCAACACAGGGTTGATCCCAGGACCTTGGGATCATGACCTGAGCCGAAGGCAGATGCTTAATGACTGAGCCACCAGCCCCCGCCCCTCCCCTTAAAGAAATTTCTTAAATGCCTTAAGACCTCCCTCAAGGTGTTTTTCCATATGAGATGGTAGTCAAAAAACCAAGCTTTCTGCACTGAGGCTTATCCCTCAACCAGCTCTGCAAATGTGAGCTTACATCTGGAATGCAGAGCTCTGGATTCACCTTCCAGCCCTACTATCTACCAGCTTTGGGACCGCACATAGGTTTAATACTCTCCACCCTTTCATAAATGGGATATTATAAACCCCATCTCAGGTCTGGCTGGGCAGGGATTCAATGAAATAAGTGCTTAGTAGGCACCTTTATCGAATGAATGTATATAAAGCCCTTAAAACATAAGGCACTTAGTAAGTATTAAGTAACTTAAGTTAAAGGGGATATACTTGAAACCCATAAGCCTGGTAACTCAGAGCCATCCTGCTGGGTATCAGTTACTATTTCATACTGTAGCAGAGCCTCGAGCCTCCTCTGTGGCTGGAATACATTCATTTGGACAGTTTGCGTGTAAGGTCTGCATGCACGCCCACACCTACCCAGTGGCATTTTGAATCTTTTCCATGATTATTCTTTCATGCATGTGGTTTACTTTTGTCAGTGTTTTTGTATCCATCTTCTCATTCTTCTATTTTGCTGCTTATAAGCTGCTGTTAGTTTGGAAACCATATTAAGAAATTTGCTATAAATATGGATAAGCTGTGAATGAACCATTTTGCAGAAAGGAGGCGAAGGGTTCAGTTATGATTCAGGTGGATGAGGTTTTTGGTCCAGGAAACATTGACTTGATCTTTCCTGTGGCTTTTTAAAATAACTAATTCTCAGGTTTCACCAGCACAGTAGCCAAATGAAGTGCAATGAGAACGTTTCATTTTCTCATTGCTAGTGAAATGAATATCATATACTGAATCTGAAAATTCTTAATTGTATTTCATAATGAAAAATTGAAAGTTTAATTATGGAAGGTATATTAGCATTGAGGTTAATATTTCTTTTAGTTTCCATTTTATTTGCTATGACTACTATGCTCCATTTTTGCTTCAGTCCTCTTAATTTCATTCTTATATAGGATATATATTGGGAAAAGAATATAGTTTGTTTCTTATCAGGTCTGTAGAGTAGTACCTTTGAAAGGGTTTGGGAGTTGGACCTCGAAGATCTGATTCAACCATTCCCATAGAAAATGAACCATTTTAGTGTAGCTTTTCTATACAAATGGACTATTTTCTGTACTTTTTGGACTCTAACATTTATTGCTTTTGATCAAGATTCAGACTAGCTGAAAATAATCTCTTAAGGATTTGCAGTGCAGAAGGGGAAGTTAAATCTGCTTTTGAATCCACAAGTACTTATTAACATGCCAACTATATGCCACCATGAGACAGTGCTGTTAGCACTTTACAAATATTAACTCATTGAATCTTATAATAATAGCCCTTTGGATAGATGCTATTATTGAGTCCATTTTACAGATGAGAAATTGCAGCCCAGAGAGGTTAAGTAATTTGGCAAAGGTAACACAGCTCATAAATCGCAAAAGGGGGTTTGAATCCGAACAATCTAACCCCAGTTCATGCACTTAATCAAGCCTGAGAATTATCTGCATGGCAAAGCAAATTGAAGAGCTCCTATCTTTCACATGGTATAATCTTAGTCTAAAGAAGGTCTCTTATTTTTTTAATTCCTCTAATATTAAATATGTTCACCTGTTATTGAAAATGAGGTGCTTATTTTATATACATCACATTAAGTGAAAAAAGCATAAATGACTACATTTATTTGTGTATGTGTGTACAATTATAAACCAAACTGGAGATTTTGTTTATTTTTATATAGATCATAGGTTTAAATCTTGTATCTCTAATTATTTTGTCATTTCTTAATGAAAATGTTGAAGTTACTTGAGTTAGCAGTTCTGAAAAAATGTATCCTGGATTCTTTTCCTTCTTCCTCTTGCTGTGTTGTTTTCTGATAGTTATATGTATTTATCAAGCACTAGCAGTGGAGACAAAGAAAATGGTCAAACAAAATTAGTCAGTTTTGACAAGACAGAATTGGTGAAATATTCTTTATTGTGAGGTAGAAAATCACTGGAAAATGTTTTATTTTGAATTCTCTTCTCCATGTAAAAGTATAAATTAGAATTTATTTTGTTCCCACTTGGCGTGTGTGGTGTGTTTGTGTGTGTGAGAGAGAGAGAGAGAGAGAGAGAGAGATGAAGAGAGAGAGAGGGAGAGAGAGAGAGAGAGAGAGAGAGAGAGAGAAAGGGATATGTTTTCATTTTGACAGTATTTATAACTTTAGATAATAATATGATCACTTCAAAAAATTAAGTGCTCTAATTTTTCAGACGCTGGAGCACGGTATGGTATACTGACTTGTAGCCGTCCTCGTCTGTTTCCTTTCTGCTTAGCATTTTCACTAAGTTTTCATATGTATTGGATAACGGGCTGTGTCAGTTTAAAACTTCTTGTTCTGGGCATGCCATTTATTTTGCTAAGCCTATAGCACTGAAGAGGATTAATAAAAGTATACCTTACTTTAACGCAACAGCCTCTTGAGACCCAGGAAACCTGCCTTTCTCTTGCCACTGAGAGAAGAAGAATTTACTCAAGGCAAAATAAAGGTAGTGAGCAGAGAGGAAAGAATTGATACGGAGATGGGCGGGAGGGGGAGGCACAAAATATTGTCCTCAGAGAGAAATGATGGGAAAACCTAGAGGAGGAAGGAAGCTTGGGCATCAAAGGAAGCTTGCATTCACACAGAAGTGGGAACTATACATTAACGCCCCGGGCGAACCTGTGTGATACAGAAGCTGGGACCACAGGTTTGCTCAGCTGTCTTCCCAGAGTCAGTCCTGCAGGGTCTGTACAATGAGCATCTTGTCTGAGTCAGCTTCGGCTGGTGCGTCTTCCCATCTCTCCTTGGAGTTCCACATTGGTAAATTGCAGATACTCCAAGATTTGGCACAGGAATTTGTTAAGTTCTTCAAGATCTTTCATGAAGGCTCTCTTGTTCCTAGGTTAGAACTGAGTTAGTGGATCTCTTGCGATTTCTTCTAGATCTATCAGTCTCCATAAACTCAAGGTACACTTTTCATTTTTTTACTTAAATTCTTCTGATGATCGGTGATATTTTTTCAAAAATTAAATACCACTTTTTACTAATTTCTTCTATACCTTAAATATTTTATGAATTTCCAATTTATATATAATGGATGGATAGAGGTGATACTATTTATAATCTCCAACAACTATAAAATTCCCTTGAGTTTATGTTATACCAAAAAGCATTGTAAAAACTGAATTCCTTAATAAAAGAAAGCAAAAGGAAGAAAATAAACTGAAGAAAATTAGCTAGCACTTTAATGGTCCTCTTTGACTGAATCTGTCTTTGCTCTCAAGCACGCACACAACTACTAGCAAAACCATTTCCCAGCTCATTGTAGGAGATCTTCTTACATTTCTCTATCTTCTCTGTATTTATATAAGTAAGAAAAAAAATTTTTGAAATAAAACTCTGGGAATACAAATTCTTAACATATCTTGCCAGGTATGTCTCACATTGCCAAAAACTTCAGAGAAATTAAGAAGCCTTATAAAGAAATAAAATCTTTAAAAAAAAAGCCTTAGAGACTACATTTTTTTTTATCATAAACTAACTTACCTCCATAAATGTAAATATCACCATAGTAATAACTGAATTGCAGGACAGTTGGTTTCAAGGATTTATTTATTCACTGGCATTTGATAGTTTAGTTTAGATAAAGTAAAAACAAATTCCCTAGTCTTGAAAAAGAATCATTTAGTCTGATATTAAAAGATTTGTATTGCATAGTGATATTCCTGGATGTCACTTTTCATCGGCACCTCTATTTCGAAGAGTTTTATCTGCCAAGGAACTCTGCATGACTGAAGAACTTACTTTATTTGCCAGTACAACTGTAGAAAATATAAGGAATGGTGTTTCTGTACAGTAATGAAATCAATTTTATGTGTGATTAGTGGAATCAGACAAGACATTTTTTTTAAGATTTTATTTATTTATTTGACAGAGATCACAAGTAGGCAAAGAGGCAGGCAGAGAGAGAGAGAGAGGGAAGCAGGCTTCCTGCCGAGCAAAGAGCCTGATGTAGGGCTCGATCCCAGGATCCTGAGATCATGACCTGAGCTGAAGGCAGAGGCTTAACCCACTGGGCCACCCAGGTGCCCCTCAGACAAGACATTTTGAGATAAGGTTCTATTACTAGTTTACTAAAATGTTCATATTTCATTCATTTAGCTTTTACCTAAGATTTGCGTTCATTTTTATACAATATATTCTATTTCTGCTCTTTGCTGGATTGAATGGTATAATCTTCAGAGTGTCTAAGTATAGTCCTTATGTATAGAATTTGGCAATTACTCATAAATTCTGTTTTCTTTTGCAGATACATTTTGCAAAAGGAACTTAAGAGAAGGAGAAAAATACTTGCTAATTATTTTTTTGTAAAATATGCTATAATTTAGTAAACTTGAATTGAATATTCTACAGAGATATAGAGTTAATTTTTCGGTATGCTGTGATGGTTATTGAAAATACTGAGAATCAAAAAAAAAAAAAAAACCTCTGACTCTTCAAGACCAATTTGCAATGTGAAACCGTAGACTTTTAGGACTAGGATTTACTTTAGAAAATCTAGTTAAAATATGTTCTGTTACGATAATAAGGTTCAGAAATTTTGAATGACATTTTTATGGAATAACAGTGGCAGTTGGATCAAACAGTTATTTTTAGGTTAAATAGCATTAATAATGATCACTAAATTAAAAATCTAACCTCTTCAGCATCTTGATTAGCCGGCCCTCTGAGGATTGCAGTTAGGAAAATAGATCACAAAGGTAAATATGATCCAACTCCAAACCTCATGGCAGAAAGAGAATTAAGCCAATGTCAAGTGTAAGAATATGGGAAAGGTATTTTAGGAATTCACAGAAAGAGGCAAATAACCCAGCCTGAGACACCAAGGTAGCGTGATAGAAACCATGGCCATGGAACTGGAAGAGAGGAAGGGAAACTTAACCTGGATTTCAAATTATGAATCAGTGGCAAGGACTGGATCTGAAACATTAGTTCTCTGTGTACTTAGTGATCTTTTCACTCTATCCCTATGCTAAACATAAATGAAAATAAAACTGTTATCATGAGATATTTAGTAGACCTTTTTATTTTTTTTTTCCAAGTCACATAACATTACAGGGTATTGACATAAGGGTGCAGTCTTTTTTAATTTCAGATTCATTTAACTGTAGACAGGTCCTACTGCATTCTGAGAAATTGATGTAAAAGATATGATAATTCGTTCTTAATATCATCATAAGGTTTTGTTTTGTTTTTCCCTTGTAGGTTTTTTTATTATTCATTCACTGAGAAATAGAAATTTGGGTTAAAAAGCTATTTTACTAAAACATGAAACATTTATAAAAATAAAATATATGCCTGCTTCAAATACCTGCTTTTAGTAAATGGTCAATATGAAAAAGCAAGATAATCATTAGAATTCTTCTCAATTTAGGAAGCCGTTCACAAGATTCAGAATCCAAATTTCAAGTAATTCTTATAGACAAACTCCGTGAGTTTCTGATGGTAGTTGTATTTGGGTAGGATCTTACAAAATACAACTGTGACTAATTTTGAGAAATGCATAATTTATACACACGTCTCCCAAATATGCAGTGTATACAGTGCTTATTAACAAGTGTGGGTAGTTATGCTTATGAAATTAAGATTATTATTTAGCATTTATTGTAGTAAGTAATATTATCGCTTTCATTTATATTAACTATTGTATCTCAAATGTCTTCCCAATGTGAAAAAAATGTATTTGGAAGAAAATAGGACTGCTTTTTATTTTGATTTCTAATAAACTCATGCTACAATAGATACATGTTTATGTGCCCTTATATCCAAAATATGCATGTAATATTTGTTTTCAGTGATTTTGTGTTATAGTAAATTGAATGCTGATTTTTTTATTACTAATTGTGTGACTTCAGGCAAATTATTTAACATCTTAACATTTGTGTATTCATCTATAAAATGAGATATTTAAGGAATTTATTTATAGGATTGTTTCAAGAGTTAAATGAAATAATCCATGAAAAACATCAAGTAGAGCTTGGCACACAATTATGTTTAATAAGTATTAACCAGTCTATCATTGTTATCCTTGCTTTCATTACTTTTCTAAACATAAAAAAATTATCAGGAAACAAATTGAGAGTTGCTGAAAGGGAGGGAGGTAGGAGGGATGGGGTGGCGGGATGATGGACATTGGGGAGGGTATGTGCTATGGTGAGTGCTGTGTATTGTGTAAGACTGATGAATCACAGGCCTATACCCCTGAAATAAATAATGTATTATATGTTTAAAAAATATTAACAGTAAATATTACATGTGTAAATATTTTTCTTTTGGTGAAAGATAATTCTATTTTATTTTTCTCTAGATCCTAAATTTCCCTTAATTTTCATGACATAAAATTTATACTTAGTAATGGTTCTTTCATCAATACATACCTTCCTTATGTGCTCATAAGAATTTTTAATTGATAACCACAGTTAAATTTCAAATCAATCTATAATGTTCATCAGGGTCTTTGACACTTTCCTTTCATTCTATGCCAGATTCAAGTGGGACCAGTTCTCATTTATCTGTAGCAGTGGATCAGATCTCTATAATTGGAATAGCTACAAAAAGGGAACAAATTTTTTTCAAATATGCTAATAAGAGAGACTCTAACAACAATCAGGTCTCTTCAATTGGAATGAGTGTATTGGCAATTTTTAAAGGTCCCCGTGTTATAGGAACATGAGGATTTCATAGAATTGCAAATTCCAGCATGGCTGATGCCCAGCTGAAAAGCAGGGAACTAAAGGAGGTTCGAAAACGACCCTAGAAAATATGAAAAATGCTTTAATTTTAATCCTGAGAGTAGCAGGGACCCATTGAAAGTTTTAAGTAATGATGTGGCGAAATAGGATCTTCTGTTTAGGAGAGTCATTTCTGCTGCCACTGGATACTGAGTTTCCCTGTAGGTAGATTATTACAATCATTTGCATGAGAAGTGATGAAGGCCTGGATTAATGTGGCAAGGAGTAAGGACGGATGTGAGGGTGCAGAGGAGAAGTGAGGTTTACTAGCTGGTTAGCATAGTTATATCTGGAGTGAAGTGGATGTAGTGGGTTTAGATGCTGTCAGGTTTCTGGCTTGGTTTTCATGGTGGGTATGTCCCTTACATGAGAGCAAAGAGGAAATGGAACAAATTGGAACTGGAGGGAAGAGATGAACCTTGTTGGTTTTGGACATCTTGTCTGTTGTATTTCAGATCAAAACTGTATTTTTGGGGGTTCCTAAGTGGCTCAGTGGGTTCGGAATCTGACTCTTGATTTTGGCTCAGGTCATGACCTCAGGGTTGTGAGATCAAGCCCCACATTGCTTGATTTTGGGGGCCAACTCTGTGCTGGAGGTGGAGACTGCTTTAGGTTCTCTCTCTCCCTCTGCCTCTTCACGTGCTCTTTCTCTCTCTCTTAAAACAAAAACTAAAAAAACCCGAAACAAAACAAAACAAGTGTATTCTCTTGTATAACTTCTGTGAATAGTATGAATCTTATATTTTTACACAGCCTGATAGTTTCCAAAGTGCTTCCATGTGTGCTATGTCATCTCCCCTGTGAGGTACTGTGTGTGGGAAGAGGAGAGATGTTCTCTATCCCCTTGTAGAAGCCAAGGCTCAGAGATCGAACACATACAAATTGGGATGTCTAGAACTGAAGTCAAGGTAATTGTACTATAGTCATATAAGAATCTTTTTGGGTCAAGAAGAAAGCTTATTGGAAGAGCCGGTAGCAGGATTTACAAGGAACTTCTCCTGTCTTCATAGAGGGAAAAAAATATCTCTCCACTTAAAAATGTGCTAGTCTTGCTGAGAAACCCAAAGAGCATTTTCCATCAAAAAGCAGTGCACAGCAGGTAAATACTATGATGATATTTGCTTAAAGAGTTTAAAATTTGTTAAAAGGAGCCTCACACCAGGATCTTACATGTCAATTTCCCACATGCGTTTTATAAGTTAGAAATGCTGTAAATAGTGTATTTTGTAGTGAAAAACCGACAGTGTTGTCTTCAATATGTGAAAGCAAACTCAGGAAAACGCTTTTTTAAAAAAATAGATTATGATTACAGTTCAGTAAATTATTTTATGCTCATCAGTTGGAATTCATATTTATGTGGCAATGGGGATTTTTAAATGCAATTACTAAATTTAAAATCTATAAAATTCTCAGTGGCTTATTTATTAAAGAACTTTGAGAACTATAATTTATGCCAAAGAGAAATGAATGAAATAATGAAAAACCTTGAATTTGGCATTTAACAAAAATGCATTGAATGACAAGTTTAAAATCATTGTATCAAATGATATATAGAGTATAAATACTGTCACAGTATCTATGCTTATTGCTCTTGCAGAACTAGGTATGGGAGTAGGCAAATTGGAAGAATAGGCAGTGAGCAGGTAGCCTTTTGCATCTGGCAGATGCAGACTTAGGCTCAAATCTCAGATCTGCTGTCGCCTGGCTGTTATCCTTGGCACATAGCTCACTTTTGTTGGTCTCCCTTTCTTTACCTGTACACCTGGGTTAGTAATACTTTGTAAGGTATTTAAGAGAACTAAATAAAAAAATATGCATGCAATATATCTATATCTATGTCTATGTCTATATCTATATCTATATCTGTATAGAAAGAGAGAGAGAGAGATGGACAACTTTGTGCGAAGCACTACTTTATTTTTATCATTTTATTTATTTATTTATTTATTTTAAAATATTTTATTTGGCAAGCAGGGAGCCTGAGACAGGGTTCGATCCCAGGACTCTGGGATCATGACCTAAGCTGAAGGCAGATGCTTAACCATCTCAGACACCTAGGTGCCCGTGTTTTATTTTATTTTCATCGAGATAAGTGTGTTCTTTAAACCCCATACCCTATTTACCCCATACTGCCACTTACTTCTCCTCTGGTAAACATCAGTTTGTTTTTCATAGTCTGTCTCCTGGTTTGTCTTTCTCTCTCTTTTTTTTTTTTTTGCCCTTTGTGCCTTTTTTGTTTCTTAAATTTCCACATATGAGTGAGATTGTGTGGTATTTGCCTTTCTCTGACTGAATTATTTAACTTAGCATTAAACCCTCTAGCTCTATCCATGTTGTTGCAAATGGCAAGATTTCATTATTTTTTATGGCTGAGTAATATTCCGCTATATATATGTATACACCACTTTTTCTTTATCCATTCGTCTATTGATGGATTCTGGGCTGCTTTCATAATTTGACTGTTGTAGAAAATGCTGAATAAACATAGGGGTGCATGTATCCATTTGAATTAGTGATTTTGTATTTTGAGGGTAAATACCCAATAGTGCAATTACTAGTATATAGGGTATTTCTATTTTGAATTTTTTGGGGAACCACCATATTGTTTTCTACAGTTGCTGCACCAGTTCACATTCTCACCAACAGTGCACAAGGGTTCTTTTTCTCCACATCCTTGCTACACTTGTTTCTTGTGGTTTTGATTTTAGCCATTCTGACAAGTGTGAGGTGATATCTCATTGTAGTTTTGATTTGCATGTCCCTGATAAGTGATGTTGAGCATCACTTCTTGTGTCTGTTGGCCATTTGGATATCTTCTTTGGAGAAATGTCTGTTCATGTTTTCTATTTTTAGTTGGAGTATTTGGTTTTTTAGGGGGGGTATTTAGTTATATGGGTTCTTTATGTATTTTGATACTAACCCTTTATCAGATATGTCATTTGCAAATATCTTCTCCCATTCAGTAGGTGGCCTTTTATTTTTCTTTGATCATTTCCTTTGTTATGTGGATGCTTTTTATTTTGATGAGGTCCCAATAGTGTATTTTTGCTTTTGTTTCCCTTGCCTCCAGAGACATATCCAGTAAGAAATTGCTGCGGCTGATGTCAAAAATGTTACTCTGTGCCCTTCTTAGAATTTTTATGGTTTCATGTCTTATATTTAGGTCTTTAATCCATTTTGAGTTTATTTTTCTATATGGTTAAAGAAAATGGTCCCATTTCATTCTTTTGCATTTGACTGTCCAGTTTTCCCAATACCATTGGTTGGAGAGACTGTCCTTTTTCCATTAGATATTCATTCTTCCTTTGTCAAAGATTAACTGGCCATATAATCATGGATTTGTTTTTGGCTTTTCTATTCTAATCCATTGATCTGTGTGTCTATTTTCATGCCAGTACCAAAATGTATTAATTTCTACTGCTTTATAACTTTAAATCTGGAATTGTGATTCCTCCACTTTTGTTTTCTCTTTTTCAAGATACCTTTGGTTATTTGAGGTCTTTGGGGTTCCATACAAATTTTAGGATCATCTGTCCCATTTCTGTGAAAAATGCTCTTGGTACTTTGATAGAGATTACATTAAATCTGTAAATTGCTTGGATAGTATGTACATTTTAATGGTGTACATTATTCCAACCCATGAGCATGGAATGTCTTTCTATTTCTTTGTGTTGTCTTGGATTTCTTTTGTCAGTGTTTTAGAATTTTCAGAGTATATATCTTTCACCTCTTTGGTTATGTTCAATTCCTGGATTATTTTATTGGTTTTGGTGCAGTTGTAAATGGGACCATTCTCTTAATTTACTTTCTGCTGCTTCATTATCAGTGTATAGGAATGCAACAGTTTTCTGTACATTGATTTTTATATCCTGCAACTTTACTGGATTCATTTATCTGTTATAGCAGTGTTTGGTGGTGACCTTAGGTTTTCTATAGATAGATCACGTCACTATATTTGCAAATAGTAAGAATTTTACTCCTTCCTTACCAATTTGGATGCCTTTTATTTCTTTATGTTGTCCAATTGCTATGGCTAAGATGTCTAGTCCTATATTAAATGAATGTGGTGAGAGTGGACATCCTTGTCTTGTTCTTGACCTTAGGAGAAAAGCTCTCAGTTTTGCATATGATGTAGGCTGTGAGTTTTTAACGTAAGGCCTTTATTATTTTGAGATGTGTTTTCTCTAGTCTTACTCTGCGGAGGATTTTTATCATGAATGAATGTTATACTTTGTCAGGTGCTTTTTCTGCATCTGTTGAAATGATTATATGGTTTTTAATCCTTTCTCTTATTGATGTGATGTGTTATATTGATTGTTTTTCAAATGTTGAACCACCTTTGCATTCCAGGAATAAATCCCACTTGATTGTGGTGTATTTTTTTTTTTAATGTATTGTTGGATTCAGTTTGCTATATTTTGCTGAGTATTTGTGCATCATATTAATGTAGTTTTTTGTTGTTGTTTTGTTTGTTTGTTTTTTGTCATGCCTTTATCTGGTTCTGGTATCAGGATGATACTGGCCTCAGAGAAAGAATTTGAAAGTTTTCCTTCCTCTTCTATTTTTTGGAATAGTTTGAGGAAAAAGGAGTATTAGCCTCTTTAAATGTTTGGTAGAATTTGCTTGTGAAGCCATCTGGTCCTGAACTTTTGCTGTTTGGAAATTTTTTGATTACTGATTCAATTTTATTGCTGGTAATTGGTCTGTTCATATTTTCTGTTTCTTCATTTCTTCCTGCTTTCATTTTGATAGGTTATGTGTTACTAAGAATTTATCCATTCTAAGGTGTCATTTGTTATCATCAAGGTTTTCATAATTTAATATTCATAATATTCTATGTTGGTTTATTTCTCCTTTTTCATTAGTGAGATTGAGTCCTCTTTTTTTGTTTTGTTTTGTTTTTTTAAATGAGTCATGCTAGAGGTTTATCAACTTTATCTTTTCAAAGAACCAGTTCCTGGTTTCATTGATCTGTTCCATTGTTTTTATTGTTGTTATTTAATTTTTATATCATTTATTTCCTCTCTAATATTTATTATTTCTTTCCTTTTGCTGGATTTGGGGGTTTTTTGTTGTTGTTTTTATAGCTGCCTTAGTGTATGGTTATTAGGTTGTTTGAGAATTTTCTTGCTTCTTGAGGTAGGCCTGTATTGCTATAAACCTCCCTCATACTTATTGAATCCCAAAGAATTTAAGCTATTTTTTTTTCATTTTCATTTGTGACCATGTAACTTTTTATTTTTCTTTGATTTCTTGGTTGACCCATTCATTGTTTAGTAGCATGCTATTTAACCCTGTGTATTTGTGCTATTTCCAGATTTTTTTCTTATGGCTGATTTTTAGTTTCATAGCATTGTGACCAGAGAAGATACATGATATGACAGATTTTTTTTGAATTGTTGAGACTTGTTTTGTGGCCTAATATGTAGTCTGTTCTGGAGAATGTTCTGTGTGCATTTGAAAAGCTGCTGTTTAGGATGGAATGTTCTAAATATGTCTGTTCAATCCATGTGGTCCAGTGTATCCTTCAAAGCCACCGTTTCCTTGTTGATTTTCTGTTTGGATGATCTGTCCATAAATGTAAGTGGGGTGTTAAAGTCCCCTTCTATTATTACTACCAATTATTTTCTTCATGCTTGTTATTAGTGGCTTTATATTTTTTGCTCTCCCATGTTGGGTGCACGAATATTTCCAATTGCTATATCCTCTTGTTGGATTATCCTCTTTATTATTATATAGTGTTCTTTGTCTATTGTTAGTCTTTGTTTTAAAGTCTATTTTGTCTGATATAAGTATTGCTACTTTGCTTTTCTTTTGACGTTCACTTGCATGATAAATATTTTTCCAACCCCTCATTTTCAATCTGTAGGGGTTTTTTGGTCTGAAATTAGCCTCTTGTAGGCAGCATATAGATGGGTGTTGTGTTTTTTTAATCCACTCTGTCACCCTGTATATTTTAATTGGAGTGTTTAGTCCATTTACATTTGAAGTAATTATTGTTGGTATGTATTTATTGCCATTTTGTTTCTTGTTTTGTGGTTGTTTCTATCGATTTTCTCTGATCCTTTCTTCTCTTAATCTTTCATGGTTTGTTGGCTGTAGGTGATGTGCTTAGATACATTTCTCTTTTTTCTTTGCATATTTGTTGTTAGTTTTTGATTTGTGGTTACCATTAGGTAGGTATATATATATACATATATATATAGGTATATATGTATATAAATAAACATGTTCTGCATAGTTTTTGATTTGTGCTTACCATTAGGTGTGTGTGTGTGTGTGTGTGTGTGTGTGTGTGTGTGTGTATATATATATATATATATATATATAAAACATGTTCTTCATATAACAGTCTATATTAAGTTGATAGTTGCTGAAGTTTAAACCTGTTTTTTAACTCCTCTCCCCTCAAGTCCGCATTTTAGATATGTGTCATATTTTGCATCTTTTATTTTATGAATCCCTTGACTGATTTTTACAGAAATAATTATTTTCACTGTTTTTTTGTTTTTTGTTTTTGTTTTGTTTTGTTTTTTACTTTTTATGCTCTCATTTATGGTCTTTCCTTTCCATTCAAAGAATCCTCTTTAATATGTCTTGTAGGGATTGCTCAATAGTCATGAAGTTTTTAGTTTTTATCTGTCTGAGAAACTCTTTATCTTTCCTTCTATTTTGAATGATAGCCTTTCTGGATAGAGTATTCTTGGCTGCAGATTTTTCCCTTTTGGCACTTTGAATAAATCATGCCATTCCATTTTGGCCTGCAAAGTTTCTGATGAAAAATCCATTGATGGCCTTATGGTGTTTCTCTTATATGTAACTGCCTTCTTTTCTCTTACAGCTTTTCCATTTTTGTTGTTGTTGTTAGTTATTGCTACATTTTGCCATTTTAATTCCTGTGTGTCTTGGTGTGGACCTCCTTGGGTTAGATTTTTAGGGAGATTTCTATACCTCCTGGATCTGTATCTCTGTTTCCTTCCCTAGATTAGGAAAATTTTTACCTACTATTTCTTCAAAAACATTTTCTGTCCCCTTATCTCCCTTCTTCTGAGATTCCTATAATGCAAATGTTATTATGCTCGATGGAATCACTGAGTCCCCTAAGAGTATTCACAATTTACTTAAGTTTCTTCCTCTCCTTTGCTCAGCTTGGTTACTCTTCATTATTCTGTCTTCCAGGTCATGCATTCATTCCTCTGCTTCATATAGTCTGTTTACTCTGTGCATTGTATTTCATTTTTGTGTTCTTGATCTCTGATAGGTTCTTTTTTATCTTTATGTTAAGGGTCTCACTGATGTCTTCTGCTCTTTCCTCAAGTCCAGTGAGTATCTTAATGATCACTGCTTTAAATTCTCTATCAGGCATATTACTCATATCTGTTTTGCTTTGGCCTCTTGCTATGGCCAGAGGCCAAAATATCACAGGGATTCATCCTCTCTGTTTGTGTGCTTGCCAGTGTGAAAGACTCTTTTCTGTTCCTTCATTTGGGAGATATTTCCCCTTCTGCTCCTTCTGTCTGACTTTCTGTGTCTGTTTCTATTTTTTAGGAAATACAGCTATTTCTCTTGCCCTGAATGAAAGTAGCCTTATGAAGAAGATGTCCTGTAGTGCCCTGTTCTCCAGGGCCTGGCACTTCAGGGAACATCTCCTATGTCTGTTATGTGTGCTCTGCTGTTGAGTCTTGGCCTCTTTTCCCTTTCCAGTTGTCTGAAGAGGATCTCTTTGCCTCTTATGGGCAGTGTCTGGTCCTTAGCAGAGGTGGGGTGCATCTTAACAAGTTGTGTGGTGCTCTGCTTGCTAAAGGAGACCTACCACCACCAAAAGTAAAGCCCACAAAACACAAGGGTCAAGGCATATGATGGCAGTGTTGCATTGATCTCCTGAGGATGGGGTCTGCAGCACCAGGACTGAGGCAAGCATGACTGTGAAAGCCTTGGTTGGGGGAGGGGGCAGGCTTGGTGCAAACTAGCTAGGTAATGAATGTTGTGGCTAATTCCTGGAGGTGGTGGTTGTTTATGCTGAGGGTGGGGAAAATGGCAGCTGCCAGCTCTGCTCCTGAAGGGCTCTCCCTGTGATCCTTCTTTCTCTGGGCCATGCTCTAAGATGAGCAAATCCCTTTCCCTCCCATCTGCGGCCTTCTCCCTGCCCCCACCCCCAGCATTTTTCAAACTGCTGCTTCTAGGCTGTATCTGCATAGGTTATTTGTCCTACTATCTCTTTAAGGGAAGGGACTCTGCATAGTAATGTCCTCTGAGCTCCCCAAGAACCCCAAATTTTGACCCCTTCCGTTTTCACAGGCAAATATCGCAGGGATTCATCCTCTCTGTTTGTGTGCTTGTCAGTGTGAAAGATTCTTTTCTGTCCTCCACCACACCACTGGTTCCCTCCCCACATAAAAAATCCTATATGCTATATTTATCTTGAGTGCCTTAACCAAATTAGCATACCCTGTTAGCAGTGGTAGACATGAATAGTTGGCATACAACTGACCACTGGTGGGGGAAAATGTTTTAGCTATAGTCTGAGAACATAACACAGCTGAGAATGTCAGTTAACACTCTGAAGATTATATTATAGTGAAATCTACTTAATTGAAATATCCCCATAGAATCCAAAATGTACAGCTTGAGTATTTACCACAATTATTAGAGAAGTTTATATTGTTCACACTCTCATTTTTACTTTTAGGATTTCCTTCAGGATCAGCCTTTTTTGGGAGCATCCTTATAAACAGCTAAAGTAAAGCAGACGAGTAACATGAAATTGCCAAAAGTCTATACAGCACATAATGTGTCTTGCAGAAAAATAAATTCAGTTATTTGCAGAAGACAGTGTTTTGGATGTCTCTGCTACAAAAATAGCAAATCAAAACATTGACAAGTAGCTCAACTTGGGAAATGGAAGTTGACATGGTTCTGAGGTCAATCTTTATCAGTTACTTGTTCACTCACCCACTTAGCAATTTGGTTACTAAAAAGTTTTTCATTGTTCCTTAAAAAATGATGTATCTAGCTTTTACCTGCTCAATATAGTCATCTTCTGTACCATTGCATTCTGTAGCAATAGTGGAACCTGATCGAAAGAGAAATCTAGAAAATACTCATTGAATTTAATGATGTAAGCAAAGTCCATAGGAAGAAAACAATGTTGATTAGCTACATAAGATACTGAGTTGATTTACATATGATACATGTATTGCTATTGGTTTCTGTTTAGCAAAAGTGTCTGGTAGGATTTCTTGGCTGAAATCTTCTGAGCTTACATGTATAATATTCTCAAGCTCATAAAATTTAATGTAAATACCTGAATTGTCTATATTATATATTAGTGTTAGCAAACTTCATTTTCATATAAAAGTGGGAAATGTTGCTATAGGTATTACCTGTAGGACCTTTACAAATACTTTAACTTTTTGAATAATCTCTACTTCTTTAAGAAATGCTTTGTAGAATTATGGTGAAAATGGTTGAAGTTAACTATGACATAATAATTTTGATTGAATATAAAACTAAGTCAGTCACCATTGAGTTGATATATCATTTGTTCCAGTACTTACTTCTTTTGAAATTGAACACTCAGGTTAGTTACTCTCCACTTAATTAGTAATGTGTACCATGCTTGATTAAATTAAGTGCAATGCACAGTTGTAGCCTACTTCTTCAAAATGGGCTATATGTAATTAATGATATGAATTACTTTGAAGTCACCATTGATTACCCATGTTAATGCAGAGGCACAGAGTTCATTGAAGACATTATATTATTTTTTTGAAGTAAATCGTATGCTTTTATGTTGAATATTAGCAGATATGTAAATTGCTCAATTATCTGGGCCATTATTTGGCCTTTCCCCTTGTATTGTTTAGCATCCTACTAACTCAGTTGACAGTAGAGGATTCCTGCTGGTAGACAGTATTAGCTGCTTTCTTTTAGTTTATTCTGTCTGTATAATCTGTCTCTTACCACTTCTTTCATTTATCTTGTTAACCTTACCATTTTAACCCCAAACCCTTTGTACCTTATTGGAGCATGGCCACTTCACCAGTAGACCACACGATTCCACTCATGCCCTTGGTTAGGTGGTTCCCTCTTCCTAGAGTACATTTCTACTTTCATTTGCAGATAACCAAATCAAGACACAGGGCTAATGTAGAACTCTGCAAAAAATTCCCTAACTGTCCATCTGTCTTCCCTAGAAAGAAAAGGTTGAACTTTCTTCTGGGTTCACATAGGACTTTATTCATACAATTTAGCACATCCTGTGATAATATGTAGAACATATTAGGTGGTTATTGTCAGACATTGGCATTATCTTGGATAATTCTCAATACCACCTTATACAGTAAATACTCTTACCCTCAGTTCATGGATGAAAAACCTCAAGTACAGAGTTTATCTAAGCCTCTCAGTCTTACCCAGATAGTAAGGTGGCTTGGGTCATCATTCAAGCTTAAAAATTCACTTTCAGGGGCGCCTGGGTGGCTCAGTGGGTTAAAGCCTCTGCTTTCGGCTCGGGTCATGGTCCCAGGGTCCTGGGATCAAGCCCCGCATCGGGCTCTCTGCTCAGCGGGAGGCCTGCTTCTCTTCCTCTCTCTCTCTGTCTGCCTCTCTGCCTACTTGTGATCTCTGTCTGTCAAATAAATAAATAAAATCTTTAAAAAAAAATTCACTTTCAGAGTCTTCCTTCTTAACCAATTTGCTATTGTACATCTATAGACTGAATTATAAGTAGTTGCATGTGTATATTCCATTATACCTTTCTTTTCCCATCTCAATATTGATTTTCTTGAGACTGTGTTTATATCCATGCTATTCAAAATACCATTTAATAGATACTTTGTAAATATTTGCAGAATCATTGTGGAGTAACAAGTTACAAGTGTATCATTTCTTACAGGAATGCTTTTGTAGTCTTGTTTTGAGACAGTTGTAAAAAATTTTGCTCTCCTCTTCAGCTCTTCTAGCATAACCTTGATTTAAAACCTTAAGCTAAAGTCATGGTTGTCATAGGAGGTCAGAGAAAGGTCAGAGAATCTCTAATATGAAAGAAAATGCCTTCAGGATATTAAATCCTAATGAAAAAAATTTGCATGTGTGTGTGTGTTTATGTGTATAAACTCTGACTAAAATTGTTTTGATATAATTGAGTAATAGTTATAGGAAGTTATAACATCTTTTTTTTTTTTAAAGATTTTATTTATTTATTTGACAGACAGAGATCACAAGAAGGCAGAGAGGCAGGCAGAGAGAGAGGAGGAAGCAGGCTCCCTTACCAGCAGAGAGCCCGAAGTGGGGCTTGATCCCAGGACCCTGGGATCATGACCTGAGCCAAAGGCAGAGGCTTTAACCCACTGAGCCACCCAGGTGCCCCTATAACATCTCTTGTATAAATTAATAGTGGAGTTTTCACCCTGTTCTGAATGGTCTGAAAATTGTCCACCTAGAGGCAAGAGTCAGATGAAGTGACAATTGCCATGGTGATTGAGACCAGAGCTTCTAAGTCAGTATACATCTCTCTAAGTCTAAGCACTGTTGTATATTCAGAGGGTTACTTAAATTCTCTGAGCTAAAAAAGAAAATTCTCTGAGCTATGACTTGCTGCTTAATAACTATTCTACTAACTTAAATTGCCTCCATCTCAGTGAAACAAGATAAAAACATAACCTACCTCTGTTTTTTGTTTGTTTTGAGAAGATTAGGTCACAGAACACTCAAAAGTGCTCAGCACGTTGCCTGTACATACAGCTTGCTGAACAATAATAATCCAGTATATTTACCTACAAAATATGAAGAAAAATATGTAGCACTTCACAGAGTTATTTGAAGTATTAAGTGAGGTAACAGATGTAAGATGTATACCACTAGACCTGGCATGTAGTAAGCTATAAATAAATGGTAGTCATAAGCCATTATATTATCAGATAAACATCCACAAATTCTTCCAGTTGCACACTCCTTTAAATCTAAGTTGTAACAATTTAATAGCCTATTAAATTTTAAATACTTTTGAATTGGAAATTAGTATAGCACATTACGGTGATTGTTGATATGTTCTATGTGACTAAACTCAAGGTAAAAAGACTAACCAATTGAATGTGAAATAAACATTAAATTGATTTTATTTTTATTTTTTTAAAAGATTTTATTTATTTATTTGACAGAGAGATCACAAGTAGATGGAGAGGCAGAGAGAGAGAGAGAGAGGGAAGCAGGCTCCCTGCTGAGCAGAGAGCCTGATGCGGGACTCGATCCCAGGACCCTGAGATCATGACCTGAGCCAAAGGCAGCGGCTTAACCCACTGAGCCACGCAGGCGCCCCATTAAATTGATTTTAAATGAAGCCTAAGCAAAGCATTGTGAGCTCTAAGGAAGTGGTATGCTACATAAGTACTGACACTGCATTATAATCCAACAAACCAAAGGAGTAACCCAAGGCTACAAATGAAGAAGGTTGTTAAAGCAGGAGCGTAGTCACTTGAGATCATTCCTGGAAAGTGTAAAATATGATGACAAGAATCTTCCTCTCATGATATATTCTAATTTACCCATATGTTTATATCTACATATGTATATCAAAGAATGTGAATTTTTGAGTAAGAGGAGATTTGAGAAAACTAAGATTCTTGGTCAAACTAACTAGATAATGGTAAAACTGAGTTTCATAAAGACAATCTCTAAACATTGGCTTTTCATTAAAGACTGGAGAATCTGAAAATATTTTTTCCTAGAAATTGGCTGAGTGGAACAGAATATCATTATCATGTTCTGAGTCATTTACTGCAAGCCAATCACCTGTTCCCTCACAGATGAGCACCCAGCTGGAGCTTGTTTCTCTCCCCACCCCACCCCACTAAGTTGTCTCTGGCACTTCAGCCTCATGGCAGTAATCCATTTACTGTCAGGTTGCTGCTTCTGGAAGATAATGCTTATTACATCACATCACCTATTTCAGTGGTCCCCCCCCCCCCCCGCCGCGCTTTTTTTTTTAACATGCACTGAAGTCCATCTTTTCTACCTTTTGCGCTTTCATACCCTTACTCTTTCTTTCCCATATTACAGCCAAATCTCAGTCTCCTTTACCTTTTCACCAGGGACTTTCTGCTTCAGTCAGCAACCTCACGTGCAAACTCATTCAGGGCATTGTATTCCCTCCCAGCTAACAGGGTCCCCATCTTTGCATTTTAATTTTCCTAGTGCTCTGTGCTTTGTTAATCTTAACTTTCATTGTCTTTTGCTTTTTAAACAGTTTAGTCTTTTTCATGTCTGCATGCCGTATGTATGTCCTTTTACCTCAAGTTGTTACTGTTTGAGGGAATCAAAATAACATTTGAAGAGTTAAACTTCTGATTTGCCCACATTTGTACTTTCTGTCTTGCCCAAGGTGTGAGAAATTGAGAAGAACATCTTTGCAGCTTGTTTGAGATATGTTGAGAACATGCAGAGATCATCAGAGTTTAGAAAATGTATAAGGAAAAATTTTCTATAAAAGTATTTTTATGATAGGGGTGCCTGGGTGGCTCAGTGGGTTAGGCTGCTGCCTTCGGCTCAGGTCATGATCTCAGGGTCCTGGGATCGAGTCCCGCATCGGGCTCTCTGCTCAGCAGGGAGCCTGCTTCCCTCTCTCTCTCTCTCTCTCTCTGCCTGCCTTTCTGTCTACTTGTGATCTCTCTCTGTCAAATAAATAAATAAAATCTTTAAAAAAAAAAAGAAATCTCTTTAATAAAAAAAAGTATTTTTATGATCATTGTAATTTATCATATTTCGTAATGTCTTCACTGCTGATTTTCAAAAGGACTTAGAGGCAATAGTCAAGAGATTTTTTTTTTTTGTAGTCTTTTCCTTTATGTAATACTACGTGTCAGATTCTTTTTTTATTTCACTATAGACTTCTGCCACTACTTAACCATCTAACTCAAGCTTACATCAATCAACTTTAGAGTGACCTTTAGGAAGCTTAATTAACCTCTTCTGGTTTCACTTCTTTCCTGATGGGGTTGGAGAATATCTAAATTCCTTTCTAGCTCTCAAGTTTTGAGCGTATTTAGATAAGATGCTTTCTTTATGTGGAGTTCATCTCAGTCCTACCAGACTATTCTACGCTTACCAGCATTAAGTTTCCAAGAACTAGAGAAACTGGAGGGAAAAAATCACCTGAATAAGGCTGATCTCAGTAGATAAAAAACTATTAACCATTTCTACATCATCAACCTCTATTGTCTTCAGCACTTTGGCTTGATTAAAGATCCCCCCCCACTGATTTTTCTCTCTATTTAATCCACTTAAATTTGCATCATTTTGTTTTCTTTTATCATCACTGCTTGCGGCTTCCTGCCAGTATGAATTTTAAAGTCTTATAGTTCCTAATTCTCATCTGCTTAAATGTTACAAATGTTGTGCAGATCTTAGCTGCATGATTTCCTCTGGGCACTTTTTTTTTTTTTTTTAAAGCTTCCTTAAAAACATTGACCTCCCCCCACAAGTGTATAAACTCAAATTTGATTTGGTATATATGTTAATGGAAACCTGGAAAGATGTAAGGTTAGAAAAAGACATGTACAGTCCCAGGACCAGAATTCAGTCACTATGCAGTTTCAGATGAGCTGCTTAGTATAATGAGGCTGCCAAGATAATGGGGGTAAAGTAGTTTAAGAGTACGAGCTCTAGGGTGCCTGGGTGGCTCAGTGGGTTAAGCCTCTGCCTTTGGTGCAGGTCATGATCTCAGGGTCCTGGGATTGAGCCCTGCATAGGGCTCTCTGCTCAGTAGGGGGCCTGCTCCCCCCCCCCACCTGCCTCTCTGCCTACTTGTGATTTCTCTCTCTCTCTGTCAAATAAATAAATTAAAAAAAAAAAATCTTAAAAAAAAAAAAAGAGTATGAGCTCTAGAACCACAGTCCTAGGTTTGTGCCCAGGATCCACTACTTCATAACCCTTTGGCATTGAACAGGATGCTTAACCTTTACCTCATGGGGTTTTTTTGGGGGTTAAATGAAGTAATTATGGGAAAGCAACTAAAGGAGTTGCTGGTACATAGTGAACCTTCAACACGTGTTAGTTGTTATTATTAATGTATTCAAAATGTTTTTAGAGTGATATTTTCATCGACAGTAGAAGGAAGATAGCATTCTTCCCCTGGATTCAGAAATCTGTGTACTTTGGTATTCCTGTCCAATATGAGTTTAAATAAACGAAGTTTCATAGAAAACCCAGTGTTCTAGAAAAATTAATAAGATGGGAATATTGATTGTATTATTTCTCTTAATATAAGCACCCTAAAGGATAGGGACAAGCAAAACTCTAAAAAGGAGACTGTTAGAGCTACTAAGTGCAACAACAGCCTTGTTCCTGCTACATTGTGCAATGTATCTCATGGAGCACAGCAGAGAGAACATCTGGGAGAAGGAATACATTTAACATCATCTGTTTTTTTCAGATATTTCTTGTCTAAAAGAAACTAATTGAAATATAGAAATCAATGTTTATGTGGTTGTGAGGGCTTGTTTTTAGCTGACAAGTCATTTGATATATGGAACGGAGTTTTTGTGTTTCTCATGCTTTGTCCTGTTTGGACAGAAATGTAGTCTTTCATGTGGCACTTAATACCAACACAGCCTTGAGAGACATTTCTCTTTTCCTCTTCTGAATAGTTACAGGATGCCTAACACTCTACCTCTTAACACTCTATCAGAGAACTAGAGACTTATTTTCAAGTTGTTTCATATACTTAAGGTTCATTTCCTCATATAGATTAAAAATGGAGGATTGAAACCTGCTATCTCCTTGAATTCTTCTTTCTTATCCCAATTTTCGAGTACTTTTTAGTTAATCTTTGAAGTAGAAAACATGGCCTGGTAATTGTGTTCTTAATGATTCTTATTTTCCAGAAATTGTCTTTGCATTGGTTCCAAGGACAATCATGAGATTAAAAAAAAAAAAATCTACAGAATTCTACCTGTTAGATTTTTCTTTTTTATTTATTTTTTATTATTTTTTTGAGGACTAAGGAAGGGAGAAAGCAGGTAAAAAAGATCAAAGATCAGATTTGAGAGCCTTCTTAGAATTTCAGCTTTAATTGGGCAGGAACCACTGGAGCTGGTTTCCAGTCACATAATTAAATGTCTCTGGGCCCTTCATCCTCTGATAGGGACACCAATGTCATCTTGAGGGATCCACCTTCATGACCTTATTCAAATGCAATTACTTCTCAAAGACCCAATCTCCAAATTCTATCATATTGAGAGATTTAGGGCTTCAACATATGAATTTTAGGGGACACAAACTTTAGTCCATAGTGTTAGCTTTATTATAATAAATGTAGTGGAGAATTTAGAGATTCTTCTTCAAAAGTAGTCTCAGGTGATCAATGTGGTTGAAAAGTGGCTGACTTTTATGATGTCATGTCAACCCAGTGTTTCCATTAAAAGAGTCATTACAGGGTAAGAACATGTTGACTAGATGATTTTGAACTTCTTAACATGTTGAAATGGATTGATATGTCACTTTGAACATTATTTAATCTAATTCTACAAATATTGGGTGCTTTCCTTGCTTCAGACAAACACTTGTGAATAAGACCTATATAGGTCCCAGTTGATAGGAAGCCTTACATCTAATCTTATGATGCATTCTGAATCAAATAAGGCTTATTATTCTAACTTAAAAATGTGTACATAACATGTATTTATTCATATAGTTAAATTAAATGTTGGGGGTGCCTGGGTGGCTCAGTGGGTTAAATTAAATGTTCACTTAATTATATTATAAAATAGGTATATCACCTTTCAAAAGTATATATGTATAGAATTATTTAAACAGAAGGTGGATTTTGCTCTTCTTTGAAGCTTAATTTTAATATGATATGTATTCAAGTTATACACAGATATATTTCATAGTCTATGTAATTCTGCTGGAAATCCTAGGCTCAAAATTTTTGTCATGCTGTATTCCACTTACCTCAGTAATTATACAACCCCCCTATGAGATAAACATTGTGAATATACATTAAATATCTCCCTGGGGCCTTCTTTTTTATTTTATTGCTTTATAATATAATATGAAGTGATCCTATTTTTCAATAAGCTGGTTTGCATTCAACATCAGGTTACTCATTCCCCTGGGTACTGCTAAGTAAACTGTTGTAACAACTGGGCTGATGGTTGGAAATAAAAATCTGGGTGTACCTTTTATGTAACCATGCATGATAGTGATGGTGCATAATGGCACATCCCTGGGTCCAAGGATCCCTTCGCTGTGACTGATTGGGGAGGATGTCTTATTAACCTAGAAAGATCAGGCAAATGATTTCTCTGTGAGCAAGGAGCAGAGAATGGAAAGCAAAACTGTAGGAAAACTTTGGAACAAGAAAACATTGATCTAATGAAGTGAATAATAGTTTTCACATGAATAAGTCATGGCAGCATCTGTTCTGCTGGTCTGTTTGATTATAAGAACTGCGGTGAAATATTAAACTACAGGATTTTCATTGCATTTCCTATAATGGGAACCTTCCGAAATATTGTACAGGATGGCCTTACATGATCAATCAAATGGTAATGCCGAAGAATAGCTATTTTCCGCTCTTCCTTTAGCTTCTTGAAATCTGTCTGGCCATCCGTGGCCTAATTAGGAAAGTTCCCTCTCAAAGTGATACATGCCTGAAAACCATGCTGCTTTGGTGTTTTAATGAACAAACCCATGAGTAGCTCACAAACCTCTCTGTTCTGGGACCCTCACTCCTCACATGTAGGCTCTCCTAAATCTAAATTGTTTTTAGTTACAGTTAAACACCTGCTGTTTCACAGCCTCAATCATATTATTCCTAAAAATCCTTCTTATCTTCTTCTTTTTACAAATTATTCTTTTGAAGCTTACTCCAGGTTCTTCTTCCCCAGGAATCCTTCAAGTTAGGCTGTAGATATTTTTTTTCCTGCATATTTTGCTTATTATTACTAAAATGACCGGTTGTGTGTTTTTCTTCACTAAATTTTGTAGCCAGGCACCTAGAGCAGTTTCCTATTCATATTTAGACTTTGAAGGGATGTTTGTTGAACTGAATATGATTTAGGAAAATACATGAAGGCTCTGACAAGACCACTAAATAAGAAAGCATGTTTTATTACTAATAATTAATTATGCTTAGGATTATAGAAGCCTTCAAGATCAAGGAAAACCGTAAGAAGTTTCAGTTTCATTATCTTTTTTTTTCTTCTAGGATATAATAATTTAAATTAAACACAAGCTGTACTAAATATAAATTTCGTTTTCCTATAGCAGACTAGAGAGCTTTCCAAGTTAGATAGACCTCATAGATAACTAGCCTGTCATTTTCGCTGTTTGCTGGAATATAGATTTATTTGTAAGTGAACTGTTTGCTCGATTATTTGTTATCTATGTATGGTTGGCAAGTGAATCTCCTTAAACCAGAGCTGTGGGCCGTAATGCTAGATAAGGTGAGCAGCCTGGCTAACCTTAAGAACAAATGAGATGTTAATAATCCTACACCTGGAATTGCTGGCCCATAAATTGGCCAAAAGCCTCATGCTTTGGACACAAATTTTTCTAAATAGCGTGTTGTATTTGTGCAAAGTATAGGGTGAATAGCGTCGTACTGCAGAAGGAACAAATCTAGTCTGGTTGGCAAGGACAGGGAAGACTATCCAGCAGACCTAATACTTGAGCTGAGCCCTGATATCTTGGAAATTATTTGGCAGTGTCTCAGTCTGGCTGAAGGATGGAATATACTATACTATCATTTTCCACCCCCGTGGGTTAATTGCCTGGAGGTGGGGAATGATTTGACTGGGTCCATTAGTCTCTGTGAGAGAATAGGGTGTGTTACCTGGTGAAAGAAGGGGATGTTGGGGGTGCCTGGGTGGCTCAGAAATTAAACCTCTGCCTTTGGCTCAGGTACTGATTCTGCGTTCCTGGGATCGAGCCCCACATTGGCTCCTTGCTCCACGGGAAGCCTGCTTCCCCCTCTCCCACTCCGCTTGTGTTCTCCTTCTCCCTGTCTCTCTCTCTCTCTTTCTGTCAAATAAATAAATTTTTATAAAAGAAGAAGAAGAAGAAGAAGAAGAAGAAGGGGATGTTTTAGCAAAGTGAGATCATACATCCGGGAAAAGATGACTAGGTTGTTTATATTGTCTCAACTTTGGTTATTTCCTGACTGTAAGTATGCATTTATTCAAGTTTCATCGTTGTAAGTCCAAGCTTCTTGAGGACAAGAATTATGCTTTACTTGAATTTCTCATGTGAAGAATGCCTCAGTAGTTTGAGTTGTTGTATACAAAGTACTGTGTTGCATGTGATTCTTATTGGAATATAATACTGAGTAATAAATCACAGTATATGTCTAGTTAATATCGATAATATGCATTTCATTGGCTTTAGACAACTGCTTAGGATGAATGGGTTTCAGGATGGTTTTGTAAAAAATAGCAGTCAACTTCTTTAGCGAGGTAAAATTGGGCCAATTGTGTTCCCCTCCCCCTTAATACCTGTTTGACAAGAACACAGCCAGAATCTTAAAGATGAAAAATGAAATAACTGTAAAAGTTATGCTTACTCTGTTGCCTTATTCCATCATAAAAAAATCAAAATAAATGTGAATTTTACTGAGAGCTAGAAGCTGTTCCAAATGATACAGTCCTAGTTTAATTATTAAAAAGCTAGGAAAAAAATGCTACTTTGAAGAAAAAAAAAAAAACAACACACACATAATATTTTAATAATTTTATAGTTGTAACCATAAGATCATAGATTGACTATCTAATATGTGGCCGGCCCTTTAAGGTATTATCCCATTTGATTTCTACAGTAATGCAAAAATATTGTTATCTGCTTTTTTAATATGAAGACTAGAGGTGTCCAGAATTTAGCTTAATCACACAACTTTGAAATGTTAAAAATGGAATGTGAATTTATGTTGCCTGACCTCGGTAACCTCAAAGCACCCTCATTCCTTTAACCACCAAAGTACAGAAACCTCCTAAAAATTCATGTCATGGATTTGACTCATTCCTTAGTTATAGTTATTGATATAAATCTATTATTCAGCCTTTGCACCTTTTTATTTTTATAAATATTAAAAATCAAATCCTTTCTTGCTCAATGAGCAACTGCATGAAAGAAATGACATTGAGAAAGTAGCTAGAAGGGAATGAAGTTAAAATAGTGGTTCTAAGGGTGGGAGTTTTGCCTCCAGGGGACATTTGAGAGTGTTTGGAAATGTGGACCGTCACAGTGTGTGAGGTGGCGAGGGGAACGCACCTGGCATCTTCTCGGTAGGTCCCAAGGATAGGGCTACAAAACCTCTAGTATAGGTCACGACAACAAAGAATCGAATTATCTGACCTTACATGTCAATTGCGCCAAGCTTAAAAACTGACTTAAAGCCTGTGCATGGAACCTTACACATTACTAGATTCTTTTTGTCTCATGTGTTTTGATTTGAATTTCTGTTGGGTTAAAAGGTCAATTACTACCAGTATTGCTGCCTTCTAGGATACTGATCTTCTTCTAGAAGAGACATCTTAATTTTTAAAGACCTTCATTCTAGTGATTGGATTTTAAATCAAGTGGAAGTTAAGGAAATGTTCTTTTACATGTTAAAATTGAACATGGTTTTTTCCTTACTGCAGACATTTCTTCCTTATTCGCTACCTGACAAAGCCACTTATTGTTTCTCTTAAGACTTCCTGATCCTTCAGACATAAAGGGATGCTTGGGTGCTTCCTTTGAATTGGCAGATTTTTGAGAGTTTATGCAGGGCAAGTAATGAAGTTAGAAAGTAATTTAAATCTAAAAGGAACACTATTAATGAAGTTTATGTAGAAGGAAAATGGTTTGGAAGATACTATTCTTGAGAAAAAATTAGTTTTATCAATGTTTGAAAAATAGGTATAGATACATACAATTTACTTTTGCCTTCCAAATATATATATGCAATTCCTATCATTGATATATATTGAACACTTATTTGTTGCCTAGTGTTTATGAAGAGCAACAGACCCATATTTCTCAACGTTTTCAAATGGCAAAATACTCAGCAGCAAATAGAGTAGTTTATGTGACGTTAATATAAATCTATAAGTAGAGACACAACTCTTTTTAAGATGTGATTATCTCAATGTTAATTTAAAAGAAGAGCTTTCCTCTCTTGCCGCTGTATGGATGTTGATATCGCAACATGATCATTCTGACAGTTCTGCTTTTTTGGAAGGAACCAGTAAACTCAACTGCAGCCTCTGATAGTTTGGGCACCCCTGACTCCTGGCCCATTCCTCGTTTAATAAATTTCCCCCTCTTTCTAACTTTCCTCATGAACACCATCCTCCTAACACACACACACACACACACACACACACACACACACACACACTCTTTCTCTCTCTCCTTCTCTCTCTCTTTCTCTCTCTCCCTCTCCTTTAGCATATTGATTGCAACTTCTGCTTTCTGCCTGGTGTCACAAACCTTCCTGAGGCAAGGAAGCAAAAAGAGGCTGGCTGCTGCCTTCTTGGAATTTGAGGAGGGGGCAAAATACTGGAAGAACATGACAAGGTTATATCTGAGTGACTTACCCTGCCATAGCTAATATATTAACTGGTGTCATAGAATTGCTCAAATTTTATATCTGTTTTCTCCCATTAATACAATGAGGTCTATCCTGGTGCTATCCAATTATTATGTAATATCCCCCAAAATGCATAGGGAAACCATATGTGTATATTTCAAAAAAACAATGAGTAGGCAATGCCAAGGTGTGAAAGAAGTGACCTAATAGATGTTAAGGTTGATGATTTAGGCTCCCTAAGATGGCCACCTAAACATTAGCATGTACAGGACTGACGCAGCCTTCTGGAACTCAGGGGTAGGGAATTAATGGGAGATGGGAAAAGTGCTGGGAGAATGTGGCCAGCATGTGTTTCTCACCATTCCATTTTAGGCAGGAAGCTGGCTGGAGGAAAGACTGTCACTTAGAGATAATTGTCCAAGACTACATTGTCCAGGAGATCACAAACATCCAACTAGCTAGATGATTGCTGGGCACCGAATGTCTGTAGTCATGATTTCTATTAATTTGTTGTTATGCCTCTTAAACCATTTTTTTTCCTACTTACTTCTCTCCAGGACTAAGAACCATCCTGCCTTTCCATTTGTTGTGATATAGCTAAAATGTGTGTGACCGTCTTGAGGTACAGCATGTGCAGTAGAATGTAAACTAAGATGCAACTTGATGTTCTGGGGTAATAACTCGCTGAGTGGCACTGTGATGGGTGTGTGTACCAAAAGCAACCAAGAAGGAGGCAAGACAACCTGCATATAAGACATGGCAAACCCTCAAGCACAGGTCCCCAGTGTGGACAAGTAAAGTGAACAGAAACCTACTCACAAAGTCAGGGAGAGGTGAGAAGATAATGACTTGGCCAAAGACCCTGTGGTCACCATGGAGTTCCATAGGACAAAACTTCCTCAGTCCCAATTCCAGAAGCTGAGAGTCCAAGATACTATAGTAGCCAGGGAGAGTATTCAAAGGGTGACTTGGCATCCAGGATCCGGGCAAATGGCAAGACTTGTTTCAAGAGACTTGATAACTTTGATAAAAGATCCAAATTCAGGGACTGCTAGGCAGTCTCTCATGGGGGAAGAGGTGTTGTGGATGGAGTGGAGAAGGAAGTGAGCTCTCAGAACCTAGAAAATGGAGCTGCTCAGGCACAGGGTCAGAAAAACACAATGTGGGGTGGGAAGATGCTGCCACTTCAGTGGTCCAGGCCTCCTGGGTCACCTTAGCATCAGCTTCCATGGTAGAGTTGACTATGAAGAAGCTGGGGCCTGAGCTGGTGCCATTCATTTGACTGAGCACCTCATGCCTGGGTCTGGAAATCTAACCTGATTCCAGGCTTTAGCTCCCATCAGAAAAGAAGGGCCAGAAGGTAGGATGTGGTGGCTTTCAGGAGATGTTTCCTTTTTTTTTTTTTTTCCCTGCAACTAGGAATAGCCTGATTCAAAAGGCAAATTAGTGATAATGAGGTGTTAAGGAAGGCAGAATCTGAAAGTGGGGGTGACTCTGTGAGTGAGTGGTGGCAAGATGCCCCAAGAGGGAAGCTTGTGATCACAACACACAGCACTTTCTTACAGGAGTTGGTGGGCTTCTGTTTTAGATCCACCTGTATTAAGATCCCTAGTATTGTTCAAATGGAGCAGGTGACTCTATGCACAGGACAATTCCCTGAAGCATGTCCTCTTTTGTGAATGCACTGTGCTTCTTCAAAGAGCGTTTTATAACTATTCCACATCACATCGATTGCTTCCTTTAAAAAAAATTCTGTAATGCAGCTGGAAAAATTGTAATGGAGCATTTAAACAGTTCTTGCTTAATAGCATCTAGTTGTTTCAAATATACAACTCTTGTTTTTCTAGAACATTGGTGGTAGGGCTGTCCTCTTGCTTTTGGTTTTTTTCACGAGAGACCTAATATAGTGGTAGCCTAAACATGTGACCAGAACATCTTTGTTTTTTGATCAGTTATCTGCAGAATTCTGCAAATTTCCTGGAAATACTTAACTTGTGTGACATCATATTCAGAAAAGAGTAGATTGGAAACCCATGGACTAAAAGTCTAATCCTAATTCTGTGTAAATTTGTGTATGGTTGAAACAAAGGATGATTGCTAGGTTATTTATTTGTAAGATTAAAAAAAATGCCACACACTCTGGTCAAGATTGCTCATATATGTAACAGACCTTTTTCAGGCATTTAGATGGAGTGAAATGAGAGGAAATCAGACATTGCTTCTAGTCTTGGTTTGACTAATGTCCTGTAATAAACACAGCAATTTGATTACATGAAAAATATATTGTGAATCAAGACAAAATGATTTTCCTAAATATCACCGACATGTGAGATTTATTTGGAAGAGTTTATACATTTTGACATCTGCTTTTCCAGAAAACCAGTGAAAGAGTGAACTATGCAGGAGTCCTGAGCAGTATAAAGAAACTGTACCTGCGTTTGTCTTCCAGGGTCTATTGATTTAATAGTTCATAGCATATTACTATCAGTATCTTTAGTCATTTCAGCTAATTAGAACTATCTGGGGAGCATTATTATTGAGCTAAGGAATGTCTGACCCTGTAATTCATTGAATTATTTTTTCTAATAATGACTTCAAATTTATTTGAATGATGGTTATTAAATGGAATAATTTTAGAATTACAGGAATTTATATTACATTTTAAAACAAATCTTTGTTGACTATGGGGCATGGAAGTATTCTCTTTTAATTTTTGAAATTGTAAATAATGCCATCAAGTAGAAGTGACCTAAGTCACTTTCTCCTTTTCTAGTCATCTGATGATCTAAAAGAAACAACAACAAAAACCCCCCACAAACAACTAAACTCTGTAAGTTACTTGTGCAGGCTTTTAATTTCCTCTTTTTTATAGATGTAGTAATATGAGGGAGTGAAGGAATGCTTCTCGCATTAATTTTTGAAAAAAAAATTTAAATTAAGCTTGAACTCTGATATCATTTCATATAGCCTGAGGTTTTTAGAGAGTGCTTTCTTTTTGTTGCCACGTTTGTTGATGATGGTGTTGATGATGATATTTTAGTGTCATAAAAGTTGTGATTAAATGCTCATTTGAATTTTTGCCTCATCAAGACTGGCATGTTTTTATGTTTCTATAATTTTTCATCTCAAGTTAAGACTGAAGAATCTTTTCCAGTGATTATATATGGATTAGGGAACTAAGATACTTCACATTTTTCCTTTGGGTGTTCTATATATTTTCCAAATTACCATGATTCAAATGTACATATATATGAATGCAATATACATCTATATTGTTAATGTTAAGAAATAACAAAATTTACTTTCTTTTTAAATACCTCTAAAATAAATGAAAGAAAATATAGTATTAGAAGTTAGTGAATAAATATAGTGCTCATACTAAAGATCGACCTGAGAAATTAGTATTGTTCTAAATGAGATTTCTTATCTCTGCTCAGTTTTATAATTATTGCACAGTATTAATCTGTAACAGCCAAAGGGATGTCACTAGCATTTTTTCTTTTGTAACAGAGTATCCCACTGACCCCCAGCTGTGACCTATGTAGCTAGTGTGTAGGGTTCTGCAACATTCCCTCCTTAAGATCCAGTTAGGTTTGCTGATTAACATGGAGATTGAGATATCCCTGGCAATGGAGAAGACATGACTTCTGTCCACAGTTGGAGTTTGGATGTGTATAAACCCGTCCTATAGATTGTGTCTGAGGAACTGTGAAAAATCAAGGTTGCAGACAGGGGAACATTCTCTGTAAAGAATGAAGTCTGATATAGCAGTTTGGTATAGCTGTGTGGGACCACATGTACAGTGAGTGAGAGAGGTGTAAATGTTTGAGCAAGAAAAAAACATCCCACGTTTTCTGGGTATGGATCCAAACAAACCTTATTAATCATAGCACAGTGGCAGAAAGTGTTTACCTTTCAGAGGAGCTCTTGTGGCATGGGGCTGGTTGACAGCAGTGTGTGTCTGATCCAGTTGGCAGAGATCTTCCCATTGGTGGATATAGGCATGCCAATCAAGCTGTTGAAGCCAGCGATGGAGTTCTGATGTGGTTAGAGGAGGATAATGATAGTGTCAGTATTTTTACCTGAACGGTCCCAACAGGAGCAAGGGCCTTTGCATCAGTGATCCTCTGGCACTGTATCTGGCAGAGAATAATCACCAAGAGTATAGTCTGTTCAAATTAGTTGAACAGAAAGAGACGTATGCTGGAGTCTTGAATCTCTGATCTCTGGAGATGCATGTGGACATCTGTGTCACAAGGTAGACTGTTGCTTTTTGATAAGAAGGATATCAGGTGCTCACAGTCAAACCTCTGGTGTCAAAATTGGCAACCAAATATATAAACCCAACCACATCAAAAGTTTTTTAATTTACACATACTCAGCATTTGTCATCATTTTCCTATTTTAGTATTGTTTAAAGCTGAGTCATCAGGTTGGAAAGGGGAATTTATGAGGACAGAAACATAACTGTGCTATTTCCTTTGCAATGACATGTAAATCAATAATAGCAAATGCTAGTGAACACTTTAGGTTCACTACTTCACTTTATCATCTCTGCAACCTATGAGAAAGGTATCATTTTAATTTATTTTTTATAAATGAGAAAACTAAAGCAGGAGGAGGTTAAGTAATTTGCCCAAGATTCTACAAATGGTAGGTAGCAAATAGGAAAAACAGGACTCCAGCTCAGATAGTGTGTGCTTAACCACCAAGTTCTGCTTAACCACCAAGTTAAACTCATTATCAGGAGCAATACGTGATACCAGAACATGTGACATGACTATCAAATGGTATTGAGCTTGAGTAACAAATGTACTGTACTTCTTAAATATGTTCAAACAATTGATTACATCAAGATTTCATATGAGTTTCCCTGCTCTGTAATGCTGGTGCCAAGTGATAGCGACAATTATTGTATGATTGTGTGGTTGGGGGTTTCTGTCTGCTGTGGATTGATCATAGGATGGAATGAATGGAAGAATTGAATACACTGTTTGAGAAAAATCTTTTCTTTAAGACTTCATGGTTTTTCTTGTCCTAGCTGTTGGGGAAATGCCTCTATTATTGCAACACGCTTTAATTAAAGACCAACTGAACCACTTATGGTTTTTATCTTAGATATACTGAGATAAACACAATGAATGGTATCAGTATAGCAATTGATAAATGGTCTTGACTTTCATGTATGATGAAAATCCTACTTGGATAAAAATTTATAGGGTTGATTTTGTTATGCTAGGAAAGGCAGAATGATTTAAGTTTGGCAAATAAATCTAATACAAATGTTGATTATTCTTTCTAAGTAAAGCTAGAGGAATTTCTCTTGTAATATGTTTTATGACTGTCCTTCACTCTATCCACCTTAATGTTTTAATAAATAACAGAATGAGGACATTGGAGAAAGAGTAATCATATTTATAGATCCATTCATTTATGCCTTAATTCGTATTTCCTGAGTACTTTCTATTACGTCAGGCACTATTTTAGGCAATATAGCAGTGAACAAAATGCAAAAATGTCATTGTGTGCAAAAATTTTTATATTAAAATGTGGGACAAGTTCTACCAAAAAACAAATCCCAAAATGTATTAATAGTTTATTTGTTCATTACTGTAGGTACTGTGCAAAAATTGAAAGAAAGAAGTGGGATAGAAAATGCTGAGTGTTTACAATTTTATGTAGACTTGCCAGGTAAGGCCTCACAGAGTAGGTGGCATGTGACAAAGACTTCACAGGTAACAGAGTATATTACTTGGATATATGGGGCAGAGCAGAGGGAATAGCAAGTGCAAAGGTCTGAGGCAAGAAACATCAAGTGTGGCTGGAGCTGAGTGAGCAGGAACCCAGTCAGATGTGAGATCAGAGAGGTATGGCATGGAATCAGATTTTGCAGAACCTGGTGAATCATTAAGAGATGTTGACTACTTCTGAGAGAGAGTCATTTTTTTGGATCAGAGGTGTTCTATGACTTGACTTGTTTTTTAAAGAGTATGATTCTGGTTGTCTGATAGAAAACAGTAGAGGAAAAATATGTTATAGGAGCACAGAGATCTACTGTAATAATTCAGGCAGGAGGGTATGCTAGAAGTAATTATGCTCAGTTTTTGGATATTCATTATTGAGGTAAAATTTACATATGGTATGATATATAAATCTTAATTTTGTAATTTGGTGAGTTTTGACAAGTGTATACACTTCTGCAAGCAAATACCCCATCAACTTATAGAAGATTACCGTGCCTGCAAAATTTCCTCTTCCCCCTTTCCTGTCAATCCTTATACCACCATAAGCAACCACTGTTATGATTTCTTTCCCCATAGATTAGTTCTGTCCATTCGTGTGTGTGTGTGTGTGTGTGTGTGTGTGTGTGTATTCTCTTATTTCTGGCTTCTTTCAACATCATGTTTTTGAAATTCATCTATATTGTTGTGGATACCAATAGTTCTATTTTTTTATTGCTGAGTAATATCAGCAATATTATGCACAGATTAAATCACAATTTGGTTATTCATTTTCCATCTAGTAGGCATTTAGGTTGTTCATAGTTATATTTACCATGAATAAAGCTGCCACAAATGTTCTTGTACAATTATTTTTGTGGATGTGTTTTTCTTTCTTTTGGATAAATACTGGGAATATCATTGCTGGCACACAGGGTAGGTTTATATTTAACATTTTAAGAATCTTCCAGTTTTTCAAAATGCTTGAACATTTACTCTCTCATCAGCAATACATCAGATTTCTAGTTGCTTCACATTCTTGTATATGTTTTTTATTGTCTTTTTAATTTTTGCATTTGTAACATGTATAGTGTAGAATTTCATTGGGGTTTTAATTAGAATTTTCTGAATTTTTTTAAATGAAAGAGAGGATAGGATTTCTTCATGGTTAGAATATGGTTATGAAAAAAAAAAAAGAATATGGTTATGAGATGAAGAGTAGAGTAAAAGATGAGCTGAAGGATTTTGGACTCAATTAACTGAAGCCGTATTGTTCATTAGCCAGGAAGAGAATTACTGTACTAGGAGAAGATGGGAGGAAGGGAAGGAATACGAAAAGTCTAGTACAGAATATGTTGATATTCCTATTAGAGAAGGTCAACCAGAGATGTCAAGTAGAAAGTTGGCCATAAGAGTTTAAGTTCATGGGAAATATTTATTTGGAAGTCATCAACATATAGATGACCAAATTCATAGAGTTTGATGACATCATTTATAGACTACATACAAATGGAACAGAGATGAATTCTAAGTACTGAGCACTGGAGTCCTCCACAATCAGATCTATTTAAAAAAGTAGGAAAGACTGAAGATGAGATGAAGCAACCAGAGAGGAAGGAGAACGTGTATGAGAATTGTGGCACTCCCAAACCCAAGAAAGGAGTCTTCAATAGAGAGAGCAATGGACTGTACCCAGTGTTGCCTAAAGGGATGATCAACACAGTTAAGGTGTTAGGGGGACATTGATAAGAATTAATTTAATAAGAAAAAGGAAATTCTGGATTTGAATTTAGGTCTAATACACTAAATGCACCAAGGATATCATGATTTTACATTGGACCATATATACAGAATTTAATGAATCTAGTTGACTTGCATACTAAATAAGGGCCTGTCAATTATTTTTGTTTGTTTTTAAAAGACACAGTTTATTCAGCATCATGAACAGACTATTACATTTAGCAATCAACAGCATGTTGATTTGTTAGAATGCTTTACACTTTCCACACAACAGAAACTAAAATAACCTGTTATATAGTTACTCACAAATAAGGTCTTTGAGTTTTTTGTCTATACACATGAGAATTGTCTAAAACATGTCTTCTTTGTATCAGCTTGACTGTGTCCCCACTATGCTTGGTTGAGTTCACAAATCAGTTGTACCCTGTCACTTCTCTGGTTCTTCTTTCCTGTTGAGCTTTGTTTCCTAGCAGCAATGAAAACATTCTGCCACTACCATCACTATTGCTGCTGCTGGAACCGCCATAGCCACCTTGGTTTCCTGGTTTGGCAAAGTGTTGGCCTCTACCACCATAGGGCCCAGAGCTTCTGCCTCCAAAATGTAATCCTTCCATGGGTCCAAAATTTGAAGACTGATTGTTGTAGTTTCCAGAATTATTATAGCTTCCACCACCTTCAAAGTTGCTTCCATCATTACCAAATCCATTATAGCCATCCCCACTGCCACCGTATCCACCACCTCCTCAACTGCCACCAAAGCCATCTCATCCACTGAAGTTTTCTCCATGACCAAAGTCATCATTCCAGCCCAAACCACCTACATGACCACCACCAAAGTTTTCAGAACCACTTTGACCTCCCTGGCTGGATGAAGCACTAGCCATCTCTTGCTTAGATAGGACTTTCCTTATTTCATGGTTGTGGCCATTCACAGTATGGTATTTCTGAATGACAGCCATGTCTATAGTCATGGTCATCAAATGTTACAAAACCAAAGCCTCTCTTAAAACTGCCTCAATCAGTCATGATTTCAATCACTTCAATTTTCCTGTACTGTTCAAAATAATCTCTTAGATGATCTTCTTCAGTGTCTTTAATGCCACCAACAATAATCTTTTTTTACAGTTAAGTGGACGCCATGTCTTTGAGAATCTTCTCTGGAGACAGCCCTTCTTGGTTCCACAACTCTTCCATCCACCGTGCGTGGCCTTATATTTGTGCATTCACCTCCTCCACTGTGGCATATGTGAAACCCCAAAGCCTTTGGAGCACTTGGTTTTGGGAGCTCACATTACCACACAGCCCATAGTGTTCTCCATTGCTCAAAATACCTCTTCAGACTCTCAGCAGTTGTGTCAAAGTTCAAACCTCTAATGAAGAGCTTCTGCAGCTCTTCAGGCTTGTTGGGAGGCTCTGACTTAGACGTAAAGGTGGTGGGAGGGAAGACTTTCATGATGTTTACTCAGTGGTGTCCATGGATAGAAAAGCAAGGGTTTGTCAATTAGGTTATTGATAATGTTTCCCAATAAAACTTTTTAGAAACAATATTCTAGAAACATAATTCATTTTAATCTGCATTAAATAATAGCATTCAAAATAAGGATGACAGTTTCATGTTACTAGCATAGATAAGTAATATTTAAATACTGTATTCTTTTACATATTCTACACAGCCTATCAAAGGACAAGAGACAGGGGTTATGTGAGAATTTCAAACAGTATCACATAATCATGGTGTTGCCAAACAGACATTTTCAAATCTCTCGCTTGAGAAAAAAGAAGTTGAAGAAAAACAATTGAGTGGCATTTCATATTCCTCCTTGAGCAATAGTAATGACAAAAGGTAGAGATACCCCTTCTTGACAGCATTAATTTTTCTTTCTGTTTTAATGACTCATAACACTGCTTCATCAGCAACATAATCCTTTACAGTTTTTGAAAATGAATAAATTGGAGTTAACTTTATGGTGGAAGCTTATATTTTACAGATTCTAAGAAACTATCAATTATAAGATAAACCATTATTTTATGTAGCAAATTGCTATTAAAACTATGACATGCTTTCACTTTTAAGACCTATTCCGATTTCAGGGCACCTGTGTGACTCGGCCAGTTAAAGTTAAGTGTCTCCTTTCAGCTCAGGTCTGATCTCAGGGTCCTGGAATCCAGCCCCATATCGGACTCCCTGCTCCTCTGTCTGCTTCTCCCTCTGCCCCTCCCCCCACTCATTCTAGGGTGCATGTGCACCTGTGCACTCCCTCTCTCTCTCTCTCTCACTCACTTTCAAATAAAATCTTTTAAAAAGACCCATCCTGATTTCAGAAATGTTCAAAATATGAAAAAAGTTTAGCTTATATTAATGATTATAGTAATTAAAACCTATATCCACAACTTCTAGTTTTTATTTTTTTTACCTTTTTAAAGATTTATTTATTTATTTGACAAAGAAAGAGCACAAGCAGCTGAAGTGAGAGGGTCTTGATGTGGGGCTCAATCCCAGGACCCTGGAATCATGACCTGAGCCAAAGGCAGGCATTTCGCCGATTGAGCCACCCAAGGGCCCCTCAACATCTTGTTTTTAATAGCGGTATCTTAGGGTATTTTAGATGTCTTAGGTTGTGTATTTTTCAGCTGTCTCAAATTGACATAAAAATACATTTTGGAAAGCACATACTTTTCTGTGGAAAATCAAATGCATTTTTATACAAAAATCATATTTTTGTTACAGTTAGGATAGCTGTATGTTTTCCTTAAATAATTCCTTATACAGGTTAACTCTTTCAGATCAGTGATGAAATTCTTATCAGACTGTTATCGGTTATCCAGGAAAAATATTATTCTTGTTGAACAGAGGCCTTTTTTTTTTTGTTAGTAAGAAAATGGAGATTATATAAAGAGTAGTTAGAGAAAACCATGTATTTTTAATACTCCATCTACAATGCTGTCAGCAAGTTTGCACTAAGAAATCCCTCTGGCTGTGTTGTAAAGTAGTTCATGCCCTTCTTGTACCTTCTACGCATGGATTTTGTCAGCACATTCTGTCTGTATGATGACGAGATTTTCCTTGACGTTATACTAGACTCTTGTGGAAACAGCATGCTTCTGAGCTGCCTGTGTAATGTTTGTAATGTTGACGAATGTGACCTGCTGTAACCTCTGTGATAAAAGAGCATTACCATTTAAAAATAGCTGAATTAAGGATGTTTTAACTTTAGTTCAGTCTCCCTTATGAAGAACCCTAAAAACTTGCCTGTAAAAATACAGTCGAATGAACACTTTTTGGGTGAATGTCTAGTAGAAAGCTGGATTTGAGCTTAAGTCATTTCAGTGAAGAATAAGAAGTAGCACTTCAAGAAGTAGCTGTGAAGCAGATATTCTTAACATCAAACATGGGGTAACTTGTAAGCTTGGTGGTTTTTAAAATTTAGATTCAATTAGCTAATACATAGTACACCTTTAGTTTCAGATACAGAGCTCAGTAGTTCATTAGTTGCATATAACACCCCGTGCTCATCACATCACGTGCCTCCTTAATGCCCATCACCCAGTTACCCCATTCCCCCCACCCACCTCCCCTTCCGCAACCCTCAGTTTTGTTGTTTTTTTGTTTTTTTTTTCCCCAAAGTCAAGAGTCTCTCATGGTTTGTCTCCCTCTCTGATTTCTTCTCATTTGGTTTTCCCTCCCTTTCCCTATGATCCTCTGTGCTGTTTCTTATATTCCACATAAAAGTGAAACCATATATTTGTCTTTCTCTGCTTGACTTATTTCACTCAGCATAATAACCTCTAGTTCCTTCCATGTCTATGTAAATGATAAGATTTTATCCTTTTGATGGCTTAGTAATATTCCATCACACACACACACACACACACACACACACACACACACACACACCCCACATCTTTTTTATCCATTCATCTGTTGATGGGCATCTGGCCTCCCCCCACAGTTTGGGTATTGTGGACATACAATGCCCAGCCACATGTAACCACAGCAGTTATATGCCTATGTTTGAACATAGGACTAAAAGAAAATGATAAATATCTCAGTACTATTTAATATTATTAGTAACTACTACTTAATTATCACTTATGACACTGTTTCATTCCTTAAAGTGAGTAGGTATGAAATGCTTTCTGGGTTTGAGCTATTTATTTTCCTAATTCTTTACCTTTCCATTATAATACAGGGTGGGAGATTCAGGAGGAGTGAGTCAGTTGCTTTTTTCCAATATTGGATTAGAAGTAAATTCAGTTTTGGTTAAGGCAGAAAAACATTTCATAGAAAAATTATCCAGTTAGGTATAGTGGAAAAATTAATGTCAATGTGTTTGCCATCGTGAGGCTTATAGAATGAAGTATAGCAATACTGATTACTTATTTTTTTAAAGATTTTATTTTTCTAAGTCATCTCTGCACCCAGTGTGGGGCTCAAATCCATAACCCTGAGATCAAGAGTCCCACATTCCACTGACTGAGCCAGCCAGCTGACTGGTGCCCCCCAATTATTTATATTTTAGCAAAAGTTGAAGTAGTCCCTTGTAGGGCATCTCTCTGAGGCATTTGATAACATCTCTCTCAACACTTCAGGTTGCCCAGGAAGCAAGTAGCAGGGAAGAATGATCAGCACCATCCTGCATATTTTCTTTGGCAGTAAGACAGAGAGTTGACCTGAACATCTGCCTGAGTTTTACTCTGTTTTGATTTTAGTAACATCACTATAATTCTATATTGACATTCCCCCCTTCCTCTTTATGTTGCATTGCCATAAAAAGCTGCCATTCCAGTATGTACTCTCTCCTAAATATCACTGGATCTCTGTATTAAAAATCCTTAAAACTATCAGGACAAGCTGCCCATACTTTAGGAGGTATTCTAACTAACTATGGGAATGTGGTTTTCTTTCTCCTCAAGATACAGCCCTGTACATAACTACAGTCAGGTTTTTTTTTTTTTCTTTTTAAAGATAAGGTCTTTGTAAGGTCAGAGTATTATTTTTCCTTCTTATTTGCCAGAGGTTTAAACTGAACCCCAGGGAGACGGTGTGATGCAATCATAGGAATAGATTCCTGTGACAGGGGCTGAAGGTACAAGCATCTTTTCTTTCATGTTTTTTTTTCTATAAAACTGATACTCTCATTTATTTTTGTCCAATCTTCATTAAAAAGAAATGAGATATGGCTAAAATAATGTATACGTTGCAACAATATAAAGTGAATAAAGAAAACAGGGAAAAGGGAGACAACATGAGTGAGCTAAAATGAAACCAAGGTAAATTAGTAAGCTGGAAAGTGTGTCAGCAAAGGAAGTTAACATATCGCAGTTTTAGCTTTAAGATTTCTAGCTTTTAAAGGAAACAGAAAACGAATTGAAACATTTGAAGCGATTATGCTATTAATGCTAATTTCTCATAAGGAAAAGAAAAAAGACCTTTTACTGTACTCTGGCTATAGATCTCTTGTTTTCAGAGGGCCCTGTGATGAGCTTAACATCCTCAGCAATACCCCTCCAACAAATGCAGTACAAATCATTCTACGTATTTTTCTCATTATCTACATTTAATGTGAGCCTGTGGGTGATAGAAACATGGAACTCAGTAAAAACTTATTGTATGTGGGTCTGTAAAGAGAGATCTCTAAGGACAAAGGACTAAGATTGTCTGATTTTGTACCTAAGTACAAAGATTGAAATATTTAGAGCAGAAGTTGGCAAGCTTGTCCTGTACAGGACAGAGTAAATCTTTTTGATCTTGTGGGTCAGATGGTCTCCATCACTAACCATTCAGTTCTGCCACGGGGGCATGAAAGTAGCCAGGATAAAGTGTAAATGGATGAGTGAAGATGTTTCAAAACTTGCTTTACAAATCAGGCAGTTAGCCAGATTTGGTTCATGAACCATATTTTGCCAGTTCTTGATCTATAGAGAAATAAATAGTTAACCAAAGTTACCTTACCTCTGAATAATGGCAGGTAAGTGAGTAGAAGCAACAGGGGCAATATTTCCCACCCATATTCCACATCCTACATAAGAATGAATGTTGATCTACATGCGGGACATGTAAAGTGTACCAGTAAATAATATGCACCCAGGAATGCCCAGGTGTGGCTCTGGCTCTTCTACCTGCCAGATCTGTTAACTTGATCATTTTTGCTCACCTGTCTATAACTTGAAGTCCTTATCAGGAAACTGGGTATAATAATTCTTTCCTCACAGGCTTGTTATGAGGCAAAAGACTTAGCTATTACCTGAATGATTCATATGAATTAAAAGATAGTAGTTTGGGTCCTGAAGTATATGCTAGAAGTCTCAAATCATTGGCCAGGGGACTCTATTGAACATATAGAAGTATTTAATTGGCCCTGTAAAACATGGGCTATTGAAGTATCTAAGATGCTAATATGAAAAACATATATATGGTGACTCTATATGAACATAAGGATTTTAGGGAAAAGAAAAAGGACAAGATCTAGCTGCCTTGGGCCTGCAGAATTGAATGGAAACGAGCTGTCCATGTTAGTGGGGCAGGTCCTCCAGTTTGCATAGCCCTCCCCAGCATACCTTGTCTCCCTGATGCTCAGGCTGGGCTCTATCAACATTATAATCCAGCTTGTCTTACTGCATTCCTTTTGCAGTGCCCAGAAAACAAAACAAAAAAATCCACCACGGTACCTTGTCTACATCTTTATTTTTCTTTCTGTATCTTGTCCACTTCATTGTTTGTTACCTACATGGTTGTTGTTAGGACTCCAGAGAGTAGTGTCTTAGAGAGTGTGTAAGTCAAGAAGTTAATTAGGTATCTGTGATCAAAGAATTCTACGGTTAAATAAGTTTAAGGCTGCTGAAAGAAGCAAAGAAACCAGGTGTCTTTGCTGTGGGCATCTCATTATCCTTTAATATATTAATGTGTAGATTTAGTTTCCAAGATAGGAGTACACTCTATACCTTTCTTGAATTGATATTCACAACAACAGCAACAAAAACAAATAGAAACCATCTGAAAAATCTGTACTCTGAAAACTATAAAACATTGATAAAGTAATTGAAGAAGACACAAAGAAATGGAGAGACACTCCATGCTTGTGGATTGAAAGAACAATTATTGTTAAAATGTCTATATTACTAAGAGCAACCTACAGATTTAATGCAATTCCTATCATAATACCAACAGCATTTTTCACAGAACTGGAATGAATGATCCTAAAATTTGTATGGAACCACAAGACTGCAAATAGCCAAAGCAACCTTGAAAAAGAAAAGCAAAACTGAAGATATCACAATTCCAGACTTCAAGTTATACTGAAATCTGTAGTAATCAAAAACACTATGGTACTGGCACAAAAATAGACACATAGATTAATGGAACAAAATAAAAATAGAAAATCCAGAAATAAATCTGCATTTATATGGTCAATTAATCTACAACAAAGCAAGAAAAATATGCAATGGGAAAAAGACAGTCTTTTCAACAAATGGTGTTGGGAAAACTGGACAGCTACCTGCAAAAGGATAAAACCAGACCATTTTCTTTCACCATACACAAAAGTAAACTCAAAGTAGATTAAAGACCTAAATATGAAACTTGAAATCATAAAAATCCTAGAGGAGAGCACAGACAGTAACCATTTTGACATCAGCTGTAGTAACTTCTTAGTGGATACATGCCTGGAGGCAAGGGAAACAAAAGCAAAAATCAGCTATTGGGACAAAATAAGAAGCTTCTGCACAACAAAGGAAACAGTCAACAAAAATAAAAGGCCACCTTCTGAATGAGAGAAGATATTTGCAAATGGCATATCTGATAAAGGGTTAGTATCAAAAATATATAGAGAACTTCTACAACTCAATACCCAAAAAGCAAATAGTCCAATTAAAAATAGGCAGAAGGCATGAACAGACATATCTCTAAAGAAGACATACAGATGGCCAAACAGCCCCATGAAAAGATGCTCAAAAACACTTATCATCGGAGAAATGCAAGTCAAAACTGCAGTGAGATAAAAGGAACCCTCTTGCACTGTTGGTGGGAATGCAAACTGGTATAATCATTGTGGAAGAGAACATGGAGTTTCCTCAAAAAGTAAAAATGGAGCTACCTTATGACCCAGTAATCACACTACTGGGTATTTACCCCCAAATACAAAAATACTAACTCAAGGGATACTTGCACCCTTATGTTTATTGGAGCTTTACTTACAGCAGTCAAATTATGGAAGCAGCCCAGTGTCCACTGATAGATGAAAGGATAAAGAAGAAGTGAAAAAAAAATACACACACACACACACACACACACACACCATTATTCACTCATAAAAATGAAATCTTGCCATCTGCAATGACATGGATGGCGCTACAGAGCATAATACTAAGTGAAATAAGCCAGTCAAAGAAAGACAACTACCATATGATTTCACTCATATGTAGAAGTTAAGAAACAAAACAAATGAGCAAAGGAAAAAAAAAAGACAAATCAAAAAACCAACTCTTAACTATAGAGAACTGATGGTTACAAAAAGGGGGATGGGTGGGGAGTGGATGAAATAGTTGATCGGTGTTCAGGAGTACAGTTGCTGTAATGAGCACTAGGTGAAATATGGAAGTGTCAAATCACTATAATGTACACCTGAAATTAATATAACACAGTATATGAGGTATAATGGAATTAAAATAAAAAATAAATGAAAAAAAAATGGAAACTGTCATCCTTTAGTTTTAGTGTTCCATGCAGTTGTGGCTACTTAGCCACTATTATTCCCATAGAACATGCTTTGGGAAATACTGCCATTACCATTCTAAAAATCCCCAGAGAATTAATAATTTTAAGATGAACATTCTAGATATATGCATTGCAAATGGTATCTTCTGCTACTGTTTCAGGTAATAGTATCCACTGATTACCTGATATTTGAGCCTACTTTATAATATTGCTGGATAATAATAGTATCAAGAGTAATATAACCAAGATTCATTGAATACTTGCAAGCAATGGTTTGCTGGGTTATTTCATTTAATCCTCGCAGAAGTCCTCTAAAGGGGTTTGTCTTATCCCTAGTCTACAAAGGATGAAAATGAGGGACAGAGAGGCTAATTAATTTGCTAAAAGTAACACAGATGCTAAGTAAGGCCACCAAGATCTTTAGTACTCACTCTTAGCAGCTGGACACCTTTCTTAGCTAAATGCAATGGCAGTTGGAAGACATCTGCCTCAAATTTTATTTAGTGTGATCTTGAACCATGTTTCTTTTAACTCAATTATGTATAAAGATAAATTACCTATTGAGAGTAATTCACATTTTTATTATAAAATCTTAGTAAGAAAAGTATAATGTTATCTTTCACTTCCTTTTTTCTAGAATGTGTATGTAGCTAACGCAGTAGACTCACAGAACTGTAAAATTTTAAGAGAGTTCCTACAACATCTCTACTTTACTGTTTTAAAATGTTATATGAACTGGTGGAATATTTTTATGAAGGCATTGATACCCTTGGAACTATTAAGGCACAGATTACTTATATCAATCCCTAAAGGTACTGATTAGCCCCAAACTATTCCTTACTTAGAACAATAAAGGCCAAGAGAGATCCATAAATTTACACATAATTTAATGTTCCTAAAATCTTCTCTGCAAAATGATGATGTTTAATAAAGAAATAGATGTGCCTAAATTCCCTTTGTCTCTATGTCTTCATATACACCTTTTCCTGGAGTCTTGTGTATAATTTTGCCCCAAATACAGATTTCCAATTTACTAAGGAAATTGGAAAGATGTTTATTGAGGTCCAAAAAGTGTCAATAAATTAGAAGACATCTGTTATTCAGTATATTGGAGAATAAATACACAAAAATAATAAAATAATATTATATAGATATACACACAAATAGAAATATATACATGTTGCATTTCATTGATACCAAGATGCTATTAATTGTTATATACACCATCAATGTAATGGAAGTTTTTAACAGAGAAGATAAACAATGTATCAATGCTGCAATTACAGTTTATATAAGGCACATTCAGATTTTAGGAATTATAATAATTCAAATGTATTTTGTGGAGTAGTCTGGGTGAGATGGGATTAATGGATTATTGACTAATCTAATGTGGGGTTTGGTAGAATGAGAGAAAAGGAGAAATTGATTGAGTTTTGTTCCAGGTGACTGGCTTAAGGGTAGAGGTTGGTGTATCTGGGAAGGAAATTGAGATTGTAGCATGCTGTTAAGTTTACTTAAGGTTTTAATCAGTGTCAAGTTCAAAGTCTTGTTGAATTAGTTGGGGGTTACCTTTAGATGGGTCACCCTCTAATCATGCCTTATTTGTCCCTCTGATGTATTTACAGGTACTGACGATGGATGGGCATCATTAGGTATCTCTTATTATATTGCCCCACAAATATCTTAACCGTGAGTTTTTCAGAGTAATATTTTTCCATTCATGTCTACAGGGTGCTATCCATTTGAAGAATTCATGACCATGCCTGAATGTTCATATTAGTCCATTAAATCAAAACGTGATTTTCTTCCAGAATTTTTTTTAAATAACATACATTTTTCTGTTTCTGAAAGTGATTCATGGTAATTGAAATCAATTTGGAAAATGTTGGGATAAAAAAGATGACTTAAATTCACCTTTAATTGTACATCTACGTATAACTACTTAATTTGAAATGTTTCTAATCTTTTTATTTATCATTTTTCATATAAAATTGGGATTGTGTGATATAATAATTTTTTCCTATATGAAATGGACACTTTGAAGATGTCATTTTAAAAATTATTAGTTTGGGTAGATAAATCAATATTTCACACAACTTAGACTCATGTTCATCCATGTTATTAGACTGACTTCAGAGAGAAAAGTTGTATAACCCATAATTTTAAGGAAAATATATTGCTGTGTAAAACTCAGCAAGAGGAAAACAAACCTAATTACCATGCCTCTAACATTCCATTGTATTTTGTAGTGTTATAATGCCATGAGCTCTGGTGGCTCCATATATTTGCAAATTGGACAAATTAAATTGTACAAGTTTCAATTGATAATAACACTCCAAAATTCTGTTGTATTTCTGAAAAAAATGGTGATTCCCTATAATTTCAGGTTTTCAGAAATATCCTTAAACATGTTTTCAAGCAAGTTCTGGACCTTAATGGATCAATGAGAATATTCCTACTTGATAAGACTCTTCAAGTCATAAGCCTCTACATTTGATTGAAGAAATTTCCATAGTATCATAATTCATTCTCTTTCCAAAAGAGTCTGATGTCACATTGATACACTTGTGTTAAAAAATAATAGGAATTATTATTATTATTTTTTATTAACATGTATTGTATTATTAGCCCCAGGGATACAGGTCTGTGAATCACCAGGTTTACACACTTCACAGTATTCACCATAGGTATAGAACTTTTAAAAATGAATCTGAGTAAAGTGATTTATAGTATATATATCGCTGGACCCATGACTTTAAGCTCCATTTTAGTAAGTATCAGGCAACCTGTTTCAAAATAACTTCCTTTTTTTTTTTTTTCTTTTTCTTTTTCTTTTTTTTTTTGGGGTAGCTTGGCCATTTGTGCCACTGGGCAAAATAGTAGGTGCCCAGTGATGCATGACCAGCTACCTGCCAGAAGGCTGCTATGGCAGGCCCCCAGAAGGGAGGGGAGGAAATACAGAGCTTGGAGGATTCAAAACTGGGAAGGCTCTTAGGGCAACATGGTTATGATGGTTGAGAAAGAAAGCTACTGAAAAAGAAGTGAGGATACTCAAAAAACAGACAAAAAGAAGTTCTAGAGTGTTAAAGATTAGCTAACTCTTGTTTTTCCTAAAGTATTTTTTTTAATGACTCTTTTCTTGTGATTTTTTTTTTTTTCTGGTATTACACCCTAGGTATACTATGGAAATCAAGAGATTTTTGCAGATTTGTATTTGTTTCACATTTATAGCAAAATCAGACTATCATTTCAGAGGTTATATGTCAGTTATCAAGCAATTGATGAGAAAAACAATCTCAGATTGATTTTTGAGATTGGACAGTAATAGGCTAAAGGAAAAAGCTGCTCATTTTCTGATAATGACTTAGTGTCCTACTTGTGCTATAAGTAAAAGATGACCTGTTGATTACATACTCCCTAATAGCAGGGACTGAGTTCTTCAGCTTGCATTATCCTAACCTGGATATAGCCTATGACTCAAAAACATTCAAAATTGTGAGGAGATGCCATTGCATTTTAAGACAAAATTGATTGCCTAATCAATGTTAAGAGAAGTTGAGAGAGAGAAATCTAAGACTTGACTTTGGATTGTCTAGTTGTTCTCATGATGCAGGATACTGATTCATCAATATCACTGGCCACTTAGGATGAATTGTCACAGCCCTCCACCTGCATTACTTTATTGCTGTCTTTCACATTTGGGGGATGTAGCTATTGATGTTGCCATACTTGCTTGGCCTGAAAATGTCCACAGTGTATTGGATTTTTTTAAAATAATGGAATCTGTTAATCTCATTTTTATTTACTTCTAATTCCAAGAAGAATGGATTTAATTAAAATATTGTACTGGAAAAAGAACTTTATTTTTGTGTATAGTTGGGAAAGAAAGGACTTTGCAGCATCTCCATTTATTTGTCAATAGGTGCAACTTCATTGTCTTTATTTCAGTAGCTATCTCAACAAATCATTTATTTTTAATGTCATTTTTAAAGATTATATAAGTTATTTCATTTCCTGTTACAAAGCAATGTTAATGGAAAACTGCTAATGGAAACTTGAATCATCTAAAGTATCCAGAATTTCAAAATGATAAATCTATTATTTACTGAGAATAATGGTCTTGCAGTTTTAATAAAGTTAATTTTTTTTTCCATTCTAATCATTCAGCCTGCTTCTTTGTATGGTAGAAGGAGAGACAAATGTTAACTAAGCCAAGAATGTGGATTTTCAAAGATGCCTTCTATTCGGTTCTATGTATAGGCTCATTTCTCACCTTGCTAATCGTTAATAGGAAACAGAATTGAAATAATTTTTAGTTTCGTGTCTTTGTATTAGTTTTTTTTTCCTTTTTCTTCTATTTGCTTATACATTACTGTATGATTTAATAAACATTGTTCTTCCAAGTCAGGACATGCAGGTGATCTTGTCGTTTACAATAGCGTGGATACACCTAGAGGATATTATGCTAAGTGAAGTAAGTCAGACAGAGAAAGACAAATACCATATGATCTCACTTGTGCATGGAATGTAAAAAAATAAAACAAAGCAATAAACAAAACTAAAACAGACTCATAGACAAAGAGAACAATCTGGTGGTTGCCAGAGGAGAGGAGGGTAGGGAGAGAGCCAAACAGGGAGAGGGGATTAAAAGGTACAAACGTCCAGTTATAAATAAGACAGCATACTGCAATATACAACATGGGGAATACAGTTAATTTTATAACAACTTTGGTGACAGATGGTAGTTAGATTTATTATGGTGATCGTTGCATAATATATATAAATGTTGAATCACTATGTTGTACATGTGAAACTAATATGTCAACTATGCTTCAATTAAAAAAAAGATATATAGGTGATACTTGCTTTGGAAGTCTTATGGAGATGGAGGTTAATGGGCCTGGGTCCTTTTTATCATTGTCTACAGTTTGTTTTTCTCTTCAGTGTTGCCCCCATTCTTCTCTGGACTTCCATCCAGAGAAATAGAGCTAATATCATGTAGTCAGTTTCTGTACTATCCAAGTAACAGCTGATAGGCACCTTGTATCTATTCCATTTTGTTACTAAAACATCTTTTTCATTTAGATTGATCTTTGAGACTAAGATTCTTTTTTTCTAAAGATTTTTTTTATTTATTTGAGAGAGGGAGAAAGAGGGAGAGAGAGAACCTGAGATGGGGGAGGGTCAGAGGGAGAAGCAGACTCCCTGCTGAACAGGGAGCCTGATGCAGGACTTAATTCTGGAACTCCAGGATCATGACTTGAGCTGAAGGCAGTCGCTTAACAAACGGAGCCACCCAGGTGCCCTGAGACTGGGATTCTCTCCTTATTTGAACATCATCTATAGCTAAGTCATTCCATATTTTACCTGTAAAAATGTTTTACAGCCAGATTTTTTTATGGCTAGATTGTCAATTTTTTACTGCTAGATTGTCAATTCTAGATTGTCAATTTTTAAACATCAGTATAGTATATAGAAAAGGTCCTTTCCATAAAGAGACAAATTACATACAAAAGTGTATTTGGTTATTTTATAAAGGTTTTATAGCAATGTTTTACGGTTGAGTCACAACTCAGTGTTCTCTTGCATGCACCCACATACATGCATCCATATACACTGTGTATGGATTATTTCATTTTGCCTATGTGATAGCATTACCTACACTGGCCCTTCTTTGTTTTACTTTTATTTTCTTCTATAAATCTCAAATTACTCGTTAATGTGTGTTTAGGAGCTATCAATTTTTATCCCCTCCATAGACAAATACAGTTAAGTCAAGATGACTAATGGGTTGGTGAGGAGAAGTATGGGCTGATAAAAATTAAATAGGAGACAAACAATTCTCTTTCAGGGCCATCCTTTTTAAAATAGCCAGTTATTATGAATAAAAAGCAGCATTATTATACATTTATTTTAATTAAATTTTATAATAGAGATACTTAACATTCTATCTCATTCTTTCTTCTAAGTCTCATGTTCTTTATGGCAGCCTTTTGTAGGCATTCAGAATTTGACAGAGTTTTTGAATTCTGAAACCTTTTATAGGAAGGGATAGGAATCTTTATAGGAATCTTATTTTATATACTTTAATGTATTAGATACAATTTTTGCCCCAAACACAAAAGACAATCATTAGCAAAAAATCTGTTTTTGTCCTTATAGGGAACATTCTTTCCCCTTCTTATTCTCCTCTGACAGTTCTCTAGTCCATTCTATTTCCTACTTATTCAGAAGACTTACATGTTTTCTTGTTTTTTGTTTTTTGTTTTTTTCTTCAAATTTCAACCATCTCTTCCTCCATCTACCCTCTTCCTGGCCAGTTTGGCTCTTGCCTTACTGAGGGAACTGGGGCTGTCACAAACTTCATGAGTTTCATCATCATATTTAACACCTACCTCAGATTAAACTGAATGTACTATTGATGAATTGGTCATGCTGTTCTGGAAGGCCCCTCCCTCCAAATGTCTTTTAGAACCTACTTTCCTTTCTCAAGAATAGTGGTCTAGCAATTATTGTTCTGTCCTCCATTATAATAGACAAGTGCAGTCAATACAATGTTATTTCTTAAAAATCAAGATATATTTAAATTGTGAAGGATGATTTAAGATATGCTTTCAAGTTAGAGGAATATGTATGTTATAAAATGGAAGAGGATGTATGTCATATAATAAAATTCTGTATTATGTGTTACAGACATTCTTTAGTAGTAGAGATGTGAGAACTATTCATAAATGGCTTCAAGAAGGTAAGACTTGAACTGGAAATTTATGGATGGAGTGATTTGGATATATGAAGAAGAAATTAGAGCAGCCATTCCAGCCAGAGAGGGGGCACAACATGAGCAAATGTGCAGAAGTGCAAATGAACATGGTATAATCAGGGTTTGGAAAGGAAGCCTGAGGAACTAGAGTAGAGGCTTCATGAAAGAGCTCAGGAAGAGACATGATAAGAAAGGAAGACTGGATGCTGCTTCAAAATGCCCTTGAATTCCAGGATGTATTCAACAGAGATGATAGTAGAATGTCCACATCGAAATACCTACTGATGAATTTTGTATTTTTTGAACTGAGATTTTATAATAGGATATACATAGACTTATGTTTCTTTTGATTTCCTGTTTAGTACCTTCCAAACTGAGTTCACATGTCATATTTCAGGATTGAGGAAGAATGCATATCTTGGTGGCATTGAGGCCCCCTATTGGCAAGCGGGGATAGAAGCTTGAGCACATGGAAGTTCTCCCTCGCTGACCTGTCTGAAGAACAGACTTGGTTGGCATAGAAGGCTTTCCCAGTGAACAAGGTCGACTCCAGCTGGGTTTACATTTCAGCCTGCCTGAGCTTCAGGGTCCCAGGATGAGACCGCAGGCCACATGAGAAGGGACTAGGCCTTTTAAAAGAGGAGGTTGATGGCTACCATTTCGTGTGATGACAGGGCAGAGACTTGGAACTCATTTTTTACCTAAAAAACCACGTCCCTTACCTCTCTGACTCTGTCATTAGCATAGTACTCTCATAGTCTAAAGCACTGATGTCTACTAGAACTTTTTCTGATGATGAAAATATTCCATGATATTTGTGGTTATTGAGCCCGTGAAGTGTGGCTAATGAAACATTTTAATTTTTTTAATTTAAATCTAAACTGTCCCATGTGGCTATTGGTTATGGAATAGTATATGGCAACTATAGAATCAAACTAGATTTTAGTGAGCGTGTATCATGTGTCCAGCCTAATCTAAGTACTTCACATGCACTAACTCACTTAATCCCCATGAGAATCATAAGGAGCAGGCATTATTCTTTTCCTTTCCATTATAGAAATGGGAGCACTGGGGCAGAGAGGTTTAGCATAGGGAGGAGATGACAAATTTGGCATTTAAACCTAGGTACTATATCCATTTAGCCTAAACAACTGTGTTGTCTCATCTTTAAACCCTACATTAATCTTGCTCTCCTTTTCTTGCTCACATTCATTTGTGTATGTTACTACCATAGCGAGAAACTATTTTATGCATAAAATATATCAGCCATTCCTCTTGAGGCTTTATATACTCAAGTACTTACCTCTGCCTCTGAAATAGCATAGGCTCATTTAATGCATGAATCACTGAATGGCTTCCTGACCATCATGCCACTTCCCCAAAGAATTGCTTCTGAGACTTGAGTGTCTCAGAATCACAAGGAAGGCAGGTGGTGGTTTCTAATACAGGAAGTCTAGGGTGGGGCCTGAGAATTGGCATTTCTAACAAGTCTCCAGGTGATGCTGATACTAGTTGCTAGTCCAGTGCCCACACCTGGAGACATAGTGCCCTAAACCATATTTTAAGTCCACTGCCAGGCTAACTGACTTTAAAATAGAATTGTTAATACTTTTCAGATTCTTCCAGTGAAACATATACTCTTTCATTGTTATTTTTTTTGTCTTCTATGTTGCACAAATAGTATATGTATTTTCTTGTTGCCAAGTGGTGAAATACAATGAAAAATAAGGAAGGAAAAGAAGGAAGAAAGAAAGAGTGAAAGAAGGAAAATTGATGTATAACTGAAAGGCTAGATTACCTCAAACCCTCTAAGATTCATGCAGGAGTTGCCATCTGGTACCCACCAAGAAAAATCTGGTCACAAAGCTGTTGTGATCAGAATAATACTTGAAATAAAATCAAATTTCATTTTTTTATGAATAGAGTATATCTTCATTTTCCACAGATCCCACCGATCCATTTGATTTTATAGATACTGCTTTACACATTTACATCCTTTCCCTGTCAGTCTTTTAAGTTTACTATCCCAGATTTAGGACCACATTACTCATCTATTGTTTTTTCCTTCCTCAGAGTAAGTTTTATTTTCATATTGGCTGTCTTGATATGGTGATGATGATAACATTGCCAGCTTCAGGCTTACGTGAATTTTAGTCTCTGAATTTCAGTGAAAAGATTTCTTTTTCCCAGTAAAGATTTCTCTTTCCTAGCAAAAAGATTTCTCTTTCCTAGCAAAGGTCCATGATTAATCCTGAAGGGCCCTGATTTAGTCATGTTCTCACCTTCTCTGGACCACAACACAGGAGATGAAGCCAAACCATGTTTTGAATTGTAACCTTGATGATGTTGTTCTTTTTACCTGAAATACAGTGACAAGGTACTTATCGGTCTAAGAGGTTTATCAGTAAATAAACTGTCTACCATTCATGGTAAGTTTCAAAAGCCTCATTCCTAAAAACTGTTATAGCCCCTACTTGAAATTAATGTTCCTTACCTTTTGAACTAGTAGGATATTCTATTAAAATCTCTCTCATGTGTACTAGATCTAAAAATAGCTTTATATATTTGCTCCCTTTCCCCTATATTTCCAGGCATATGTAAATAGTAACAGTTTTAATGCATTACTACATAATATAGATAGGCTAACTGAATTAAATGTTTGCATTCCTTTTTCATTTGGTTTTTGTAGAATGTTGATCTCTAGTATATAAATCTAGCACTTAAGATCAATCTTCATGCTCATTTTTACTTTGAATTAGTAATTGGGGGCAATAATCGCCTTTTATGATGATTTTTAAAAAAAATAGACATTGTGAATACATTCATATGAAAAATGTTTAAAATAATCAACTGAAGAACAGAAAACAGTTTTAAATGTATTCCAAGCAGTGGTGGAGAAACTGATATGGGTGATCTTATTGGGGATGTAAAATCAGGAGACAATTCCTAAACCATTCAATCTAGTTGCTTATTCAGTTAGTGAAGAGGGATACCCCAGCACTTACCAGTGTCCTACAATGGTTTGATGTCTATCCAGGGTTTACCACAGTTGCTTAAGGCCATCAATACTAATAAAGACAGACTAAGAACTCTGCTAGTTATTATTTTCCATGATTTTTAGAATATCTTAAAACTATGAACCAGGATTTCATGAGCTTCATCCTCCACAAGGAACTTTTATCTGAGGTATGTTTTAACATTAGACCCTCCACCAAATTATAAGTTGGTAGGAGCTATGTGAGACAAGTAGTTTTTACCTAAATATTGGTTTATATTACTCAGTATTTTTTAATAAGAATTTGCATGACAAATCACTTTTAGAAATTAATGGGGGTAAAAAATAATGGTCTAAATAAACCAGTATTGATATTTCCATTTGAAAAATTAAACATTCTCATTATAGTTGATAAAAAGTTCAAAACTGAATTTAAGTCATAAATAAAATTACTAAATTCTTCTGATATTTACATATTAAAAATCTCCCTTTTGATTTTTTTAAAAATCTATTTAAGGGTCCTGGCATATGTTTTTTCTGAAATTATCTTCAATTGTTTTCATCTTATTCTTCCTTAAATAGATTGAAGAACATAGAAGAGTGCTTGGTAGAAGCAGGTTATTTCCATCCTTTTCCCTTCTTCTTGGAAAATACAAGTTGAGGCCCCTAGTAAAGTTTATTAAGATACACGTTTTACTCCCAAAACGTGGGGCTTAATTTAAGATCTGTCTTTCAGAAGATGACATAATTTCAAAACTTAAGCTCTCATTAATTTCCATTTTTTTTCCACTGGAAAACAGAATCTGGGAGAAAATCAGCTGACACTTTCTAGTTAATATCACAAGTAAAATTCATTGAAATTAGAAGTAGGAACTTCAGAAGGAAACTGGCAATACTGAAATTCTTTGAACTGAAACTAGTTATAATAAAGTATTACGATGATAAAACACGGTAAAGCATCATAGGTTATTGTTAGACATCAATCTTCACCCTCCGTCTTTCTTTTGCATAATCGGAAATGTTGCTATGGTTTCAAATAAAATATCTTTATTTTGGTACCAAGAATAATGTGAAATACACAGTGTGTAGGTTGCAACTCTAATGACAGTTCTCTGAATGACTGAAAAGCGTGAATTCACAGTACACATTATATTTATTCATCATTTGAAAAGTTGTTGACAATTCTCTTGGTGTGAGACAATTTGCTATCCATTATCAGATGCAGGTAAAACCATTAAAAAGACATGATCTATGCAGTAGGGTTTATGAGCTCAGTTATGAAGATGTTGCCTTCCTTTCCAAGAATTGTCTGAACAGTGTTCTGCCTTTTCAGTCCACCAGTTCCTACCTAGATCAGATTAATGGAAAAAACTTTTGAGAGTGACTGCTGTCTTTTTCATTGATTAGCAGTGTGACCTAGGCCCAGAACCCTCCCTGGACCTTAATTAACCAACCTCTAATATGAGGCATTTGAATCAACTGACTATGATATTCCTATCTAGCTCTCAAAAAAAAACAACAACTTTATTTCTTTATTATATTTATATTACCCCAATAATGCACATTCATTATAGAAAACATTTTAAATTACAAAAAATAAAAACCACTAAAAAGGGAGGTGGTAGCTATAGTTTCTTCTGCAAAGTAACATGTTTTGATTTTATCTTTATCCTTATAGCTTGACTCTAGCCATTGGGTATTCCTGTAATGGATTTGTTCCTGTGAAGACATCTCAAGTCATTAGTAACATATGTAATATTGTGGAACTTTTACAATCTTTTCTGCAGAGAATAATGATTCCTCAGGTAGGACAAAACTTGTAGTGACCACTGCTGTGTGAGATTCCTGCCAATGTTGCACTGAGTTGACCAAGCAAGGGATCCTTGGAAATTAAGCCACTAGGGAAACTACCCCTAGCATTTATCATTCAATGATATGAGGAGGGATATACCCTTATTAAATCAGAAATGGGAAAAAAATCAAGATGTATGACCTTAGTGGCCCAGGAACACTGAAGATTGCCTGTGCTTGTTTCAGTGGAATTTATTTAAAAAGAAAAAAAAAAAAGGCTGTATTTTTTTTTTGCCCTAATTTTTTTAGACTGTTAGCTTAAAATGTTTCAGTCAGTCTATCCCAAGAAAAACAATTTTCATAAAAGTTTATTTTATAGTAGATTTGAATTTTATATAGTCACAAAAACTTCAAATATGGAGAAAACATTAACTGATGGGAAGTTGAACTTAGCTTATGAGTCTGCTTTCCCATTCTGTGGAGGAAAAGTTACTTTTGTCATTAATAGTAATTTTATTGTTTGTGGTTTAAAATTGAAACAATTTTGGATTACTATGATCAGTTTGTATTCTTCCCCGTTCTTTCTTGTCTGTTCTTCTCTGGGAGCTTCTGGGTACAGGAGAGCTTACTAAATAGAGGAGGTGTGGGAACTGGGTTTGCAGTTGATTCTTGGTTAGCTCCTTTCACTGCTGGCTTGTGCTGAAGTGTGGCTCCATCAGATGGAGAACATTGCCGTTGGTTTCTGAAGCATCTATGGCGGAAGTGCAGTTCTCACCATGACTTCCAGTTCTCCGTTCCCTATACTGTATGTCTTCTTGGACCCAACCTCAGTGTCCCTTCAGAAAATGTTGGTCTTTCAACAAGTTTACAACGCTCCTGACTTCTCAAAATTCTTAGCTCTTCTTGCTTCTGTCTGCTGGCTTGTACAAGACACAGGGTATGTTCAGGCCCTGTTTATGCACTTTCCTCAGACAATGGTTTCCTAATGCATAGGTGCTATGTTAGCTGCAAGTCCTCTGTAAGAATTACAGTATTTTACACAGCATCCTGGACAACTCATGCTCTGCAATTACCCCCAGACTCAGTGAGGTATATACTAGGAAAAAAAAAAAAAAAAAATATATATATATATATATATATATATATATATACACATAGTTCATCTCATTTTGGGGCTCTAAAGCAGGAAGGGTCCTGGGACCCACCACCAGAAATCACCTATATCCTGTAAACAGCACTTTTATTCTTTTCCTACCCTCTGGTGAAATTCTTATCACCTTGTGTTGAGAAAACATCTCTTAGATAATCATGAATTTCTTTTCATCCTATGTTTTGTATGTGATTATCATATTTTAGGTCTTACAAGAGTCAGAATTAAAGCAAAAACAAAACATTTTTTTCTCTCAAGCTATTTTCTTATCATTGAAAATCATGGTATTCAAGAATATTTGTTTCTTCTATTAAACACTTTCCCAAGTGCTTTTTTTTTTTTAATTTTTAAAAGATTGCCGTTATTTGAGAGAGAACCAGTGAATGTGAGTTGGGGGAAGTCAAAGGGAGAGGGAAAAGCAGCCTCCCCGCTGAGCAGAGAGCCTGAGGACAGTGCAGGACTCTAATCCCAGGACCCTGAGATCATGACCTGAGATGAAGTCAGATGCTTAACCAGCTGAGCCACCCAGGTACCCCAAGTCCTTTAAAGAGTGGAAAAACTCAAAGAATAATTTTTGTTCTCATTTTATCAGCCTTTCCTGAATGTAGTGTATTTATTAGCAAAGGATCAGAGAAGAGAGAAATTAACTGGAAAAACCATGCAGTTGGATATCAAAATGTTATGTCAGTTACATTAACATATTCTACAAATGTTTGAAATAATATTTTTGTTTTAATTTCATAAAGACTTTAGATTTTATGATTCTTACTTTCAAGAATAGAAACCCAATTTATTATGTTGTGACTAAAGGAAGAAAGAAAAATAATTAGGTCATAAATTTGAGGATGCCTTTATTTTAATTATAGCAAACCTTATTTATAGAGTGTTCATTTTTCCCAATTACTATTTTTGCATTATCATAATCATATGAAGTAGATAAATATGTTCACTTCCATTTTATCAATGAAAAAATTGGGGAGAAAGAGATGGAGTTAGCCAAGGTGAATCAACAGACAAATGGGAAAATGAAGATCCAAATTAAAGTCTCTTGACTCCAAAGTCCCTGCACTTAATTGTGCTGTATTCTGAGAAAATAATTCAATCTACTTAAATTTATCTCATTATAAACTTTCCATGAGTCTTACATCTTTAAAGTCTTCATAGTACTTACCAAATTCTTAAGCATATAAGTGAATAGGAATATATGTCCAAGTGGTCTCAGAAAGCAGTGTTTTTAAGTTTAAAGAAGTATCAACAACCATTCATTATTAAAAGAAGTTTTTCAGGGTCGCCTGGGTGGCTCGATCGATTAAGCATCTGTCTTCAGCTCAGGGCATGATTTCAGGGTCCTGGGACTGAGTCTTATGTAGGGCTCCCTGCTCAGAGAGGAGTCTGCTTCATCCCTCCCCCGACCTTGTGCGCATGCTCGCTCACTCTTTTCTTCTCCCTCTCTCTCAAATAAATAAATAAATAAAATCTTCTAAAAATAAATTTTTCAGCTGAATATCTCACATCTACATAGGTGAATTTCACAAAGAGAATATTGAATAAAAAATACAAATCAAGAAATACATTAGGATTCCACTTCAAAAATTTCAAAGCTGACAAAACTAAGCATGTTATTTAGGAATACATATGTGAAAAGTAGTGAGGAAATCAGGGGAATTGAGTATTTATAAAATTCAGGAATGTGCTCTGGAAAAAAAAATATGTGGGGAAGAAGTGACAAGGATTCAAAGGTCTTGGGTTTCCTGGTAATACTTGTATTTTTACTGATTTCAGTACATTTGTACTGTACTTTTTTCACCTTCTTTACTATGTTAGAGTTACTTATTAACACAGGGTGCAAATGCTATAAGTTTTTAGAAAATATTCTCTGTAACCTTTCATAGCACATTGTGCATTCAGTCAGGATATACTGAAAAGTGTGAACCTTGGATCCATCACAATAAGTGTTCAGGTCGTCCTCACTAACCTGAGGATCATAAACATGGTGGACGGATGCAATTTCACTTTTGACCTATAGCCGTTTGGGGTCCTTTCTGGAGAACAAGCTTCACTGGACACGAATGAGTTGCAAATGTGGAAGTGGAAGCAAAAATATCTATCCAGAATAGTGATAAGATCGAATTTCTGCCTAGAACAAAAGAGATAAATAGACTGAAATGCTCAGAAGAAAGGTTTACTTTTCCAATAAGATTCTGAAAAGAACCCTGAGAATTGATTATATAACCTTACATGTTTTGAGATTTAATTAGGTAATGTCTGGGGGGAAAAAAACTGAGCTCCTCAAAGAAAGACGCTATCAAAGTGACTTTTTTTTTTTATTATTAACTCTGGTAATTTTGAAACATCTTCAGCTGATGCATGTTTGCTGTTGAAGCTTGTTCATTTTCCCTCTACAAGCTAGTTCTTTTCATCCTTCAGTTTAATTGGCTATTTCTTGCACTAATAAAGCTATCAGTAGGAAGATATTTTGAAGTAATGGAATAGTTAAAATTTCAGTTGTCTTTCTTTTTCATATAAAAGGCTGTGATTATTTACATGGATAAAAAATCCCCTTCCCACCTCAGAGTGAAAGCGCATAGCCCCATAATACCTACCCTGGACATAGCTTTCTCTTCTTCTAGTTTTTACACCATTCCCAACTATACTATTTAGGTTTATAATATTTTATATATCTTACAATTACTCCTTTTAAATTTCTGATTTCTGAGTAAGTGTCCTTCTTCCTGTTTATTTGAGGAAAGGGCTTCATATGTTTATTCATCTAAGATCTTCAAACTTTTAGAGAACCTCTATGGGGTACCTACTTTCTGCAAGAAATTATAAGATGTAGCATTAGAGAAATTGCCTTTTTATATTTGTTTTCCATTTTAAATAACGTTTGTTGAGATGTAAGTCACATACCATAATACTCATTTTTTAAAATGAGTGTTTTTTTTTTTTTTTTAATAGGTTCACAGAACTGGACAACCATCACCACAATCTAAGTTTAGAACAATTTCATCACATTGGAAAGAAACCTCCTATCCATTAGCACTCATTCCTTATTTCTCCTTCCCCAGCCCCCAGCAACTGCTAATGTACATTTCTATCTCTCTGGGTTTGTCTGTTTGTCTATTGCGTTTATAAACGCAAACACGTAACATCTGTTTTGGGGGGTTGACTTCCATCATTTAGAACAGTGTTCATACATGTTCCAGCATGCTTCAGTTCTTGACTCGCTTCTAGAATAATATCCCATTCGTGAATGTGTCACATTCTGTTTATCCAGTCATCAGTGGATGGACATTTTGGTGGTTTCTACTTTTTGAACATTATTAATAATGCTGGCTATGAATAGTCACATACAAAATTTTGTATGGTTATGTTTTCATTTCATTTTTTTATTGACATACAATGTATTATTTGCCCCCAGGGTACAGGTCTGTGAATCATCAGTCTTACACAATTCACCCCACTCCCCAGAGCACATATCCCCCAATGTCCATCCCCCAACCACCCCATCCCTCCCATCCTGCTCCCCTCCAGCAACCCTTGGTTTGTTTCCTGAGATTACGAGTCTTTTATTGTCTGTCTCCTTCTTTGGTTTCATCTTGTTTATGTTTTCATTTCTTTTGACTATATAACCAGGATGGAATTGCTGTGGTTACTTTATGTTTAAAGATTTGAGGGACTGCTAAGCTGTTTTCGACAGGGTGTGCCCCATTTCACTTTCCCACCAGCAACACCGAGCTTGAGGGCTGCAGTTTTCTCCCTCCTCACCAGTGCTTATTATCATTATTTTGATTATAGCCGTAATAATGGGTAGGAAATGGTATCTCCTTTTGATTTTGTCTCTTTGACTACAGGTGTCGAGCATCCTTTTATGTTCATATAGACCATTTGTCTGTCTTCTTTCGAGAAGTGTCAATTTAGATCCTTTGCCCTTTAAAAAAAAAATGGGTTAGTTGTGTTTTTATTGAGATGTGAATATTCTTACATATTCTGTGTAGAAGTCCTTTATCAGATATTCAGTTTGCACTTATTTTCTTTCAATCTGTGAATTGTCTTTTCATTTTCTTGGTGGTATCATTTGGGTACAGAGGTTTTATCTAGGGCCGCCTGGGTGACTAGGAAAGTTAAGTGTCTGCTTTCAGCTGAGGTCGTGATCTCAGGGTCCTGGGATCCAGCTCCATGTTGGGCTCCCTGCTCATTGAGGAGCCTACTTCTTCCTCTCCTTCTGTCCCACTCCTGCTCATATTCTTTCTCTTAATCTCTCTCTCACCCTCTCTCTATCAAATGAATAAATAAAACCTTAAAAAATGAAGGTTTACCTACTTTTTTTTTTTGCATTTGTGCATTTGGTGTTATACCTAAGAAGTCATTGCCTTAACCCAAAGATTTCTCTTGTTTTCTTCTAAGAGATTATAGTGTTAGCTCTACAACCCATTTTGAGTTAATTTTTCTTGTGTGTATGCTGTAAGATAGGGGTTCAACCTCATTTTTTTTTATAAACATATAATGTATTTTTAGCCCCAGGGGTACAGGTCTGTGAATCGCCACAACCTCATTTTTTTTGCATGTGAATACCCAGTTGTTCTAAAACAAACTGGTTAAAAAGATTGTTCCCCATGAGTTTTCTTGGCACCCTTGTCAAAAACTAATTTGCCATAAATGAAGAGGTTCATTTCTGGATTCTTGATTCTATTCCATTTTGCTCTGTATGTCTGCTCTTATGCCAGTACCACACAGTCTTGATTACTGTAGCTTTGTAGTAAGTTTGGAAATCCGGATATGTGACCATTCCAGTTCTGTTCTTTTTTTTTTTTTTTTTAATTTTTTTTTTTTCAGCATAACAGTATTCATTATTTTTGCACCACACCCAGTGCTCCATGCAATCCGTGCCCTCTACAATACCCACCACCTGGTGCCCCCAACCTCCCACCCCCCACCCCTTCAAAATTCTCAGATCGTTTTTCAGAGTCCATAGTCTCTCATGGTTCACCTCCCCTTCCAATTTCCCTCAACTCCCTTCTCCTCTCCATCTCCCCTTGTCCTCCATGCTATTTGTTATGCTCCACAAATAAGTGAAACCATATGATAATTGACTCTCTCTGCTTGACTTATTTCACTCACCATAATCTCTTCCAGTCCCGTCCATGTTGCTACAAAACTTGGGTATTCATCCTTTCTTTTTTCTTTTTTTTTTTTTACAGCTTTATACACATATATTTTTATCCCCAGGGGTACAGGTCTGCGAATCGCCAGGTTTACACAAGATGGCGGAGAAGTAGCAGGCTGAGACTACTTCGGGTAGCAGTTCTGTTCTTTTTCAAAATTGTTTTGACTATTCTGGGTTGCTTGGAGAGAAATATCTTCTTCTTTTTTTTTTTTTCCAGTTACCATTGTATTTCTGTGTGGGAGAGTCTATGGCTTAAAAAGCAAAAAACAAAAAACAAATCAAACACGACACTGGAAAACATATTAAAAAGAAAGTCTCCTCCCAAAGCCCAAACATTCCTGTTTGCTGGATACCACTAATAAATGGCATGTCAGTCCATAAATTATAAGTGCATGTATTGTTATAAATGTCTTATTGTACAGGCTTCTCTATAGTTTGCTGTATGAGTTAACAATTTAATCCAGAACCTATGCCACATCCTAATAATCTTTTTAAACCATCATATAGAATTCCATTATAGTGATAAATTGTGGTTCATTTAGTCAGTTCCTTAATGATTGATATTTACATTAATTATGGGATCTTTTGCTGCTACAATCAGTGTTGTAATGAACATGTTTAGGGTGTGCATCTATATGTTTGTATAAACAGATAAGTAGTAAACTCGTTTTCTAGAAATTGAATCCCCAGGTCAAATATATGGGGATTTTACCTTTGAAAACATACAGGCAAATTACATTCATGCAAGCTTTTGAGGATTTTTTTTTAATTTTTTTTTTAATGATTTTATTTATTTATTTGAGAGAGAGAGAGAGCATGAGAGGAGAGAGAGATCCGTGGGAGAAGCAGACTCCCCGCCGAGCAGGGAGTCCGATGTGGGACTCGATCCCAGGACTCCAGGATCATGACCTAAGCCGAAGGCAGTTGATTAACAAACTGAGCCACCCAGGCGCCCCAGCTTTTGAGGATTTTAAGTATGTTTCTAAGTGTCATTTGTAATTATTTTCCTGTGAAATCTGTATTCTTTCTCTCCATATTTCCATTGGATTCATAGCACTATTGACTAGAAACCATTTTTATATATTATTGAAATTAACCCTTTGTCAGGTGTTTCTTTTGCTTGTGAAAAATAGTAATTACTAATTTACTCCTCACCCAACTCTGTCATGTAATTACCCCCATTCTATTAAAAATGAAGAACCTGAGTATAATCTATATATGCTTCTATAAATGAAGGAAATCTACTCAGAATCTAATACTTTGGTAGAATGCTGAATTCCATAGTAATATGTATGTTGACTTTTATTTTCAAAGCATTGTTGTCCTCTTTAACTTCTGAATTTGAAACACAAATCATGTTGTGTTTGTGTATCATTTTGTGAAACAAATTCATTTTTGTGAGACAAAAATTAGATGATGTGTATCTCAGAATATTTTTTTCCGGAAATCTTTTATTTTAGGATTTCTCATTTTATGGAATAAACAAATAAACAATTTGTTTATGGAATAAACAAAATCCTGGGATGGTAAGGTGATTTAAAAAGACAAATGTATATTGAGAACCAATCTATTAGAAAATGAAGAATAAAATCTATTACTTAATTTGCATAACTTTTCTAATGGGATTTTCATATCATCCCTAGCAGAAAGTTAATTACCCCTGTACATTTGGCCAGCATTGCTGGTAGGTGGGAAGTGGGGAAACTTGATTATTGATTGTCACTAGCCAAAAGTTACAAAAATTCATATATATTCTTTCAATTTTAACATGTATCAGTTTTACCTGATTTTTAGTTATTGAGGTATAATTAAACATATAATTGAACATAAACCAGAGGTTTACAACTAACCAATTTTTACATATGTATATACTCAAATAACAATTTCCCATATCAAGATTCCCAACTTTTTCAGATCCCTTCTTCAGCCTCCCATGTATATTACTAATGGATATTTGGATTATTTCCCACTAGGGGTTATATTATTGGAACATGTGCACTGATTTCTGGTTGTTATCTCTGTAATAATGTAATTGCTGGGTCATAGGGGATAAATATATTCAGCTTTAGTATATAATACCAAAGAATTTCCCAAAGTACTCTCCCAAGCAGCAATGTATGAAATTTTCACTTACACTGCATCCTTTCTAATATTTGATATTGTCCACTCTTTTCACTTTAGTGATCTGAAATGGTGTGTCACATTATCACATTGTAATTTAATTTTTATTTCTCCAATAATTATGATGTAAGAACTTCTTAATATGATTATTGGCCATCTAGAAATTATCTTTCATAAAGTCTTAGTTCAAGATGTGCTAACGTTTTTATTTAAGATTTTATTTATATATTTGAGAGAGAGAGAGAGCACAAGTGTGGGGAGCGGCAAGCAGAGGGAGAAGCTGGCTCCCCGCTGAGCAAGGAACCCCATGCAGAACTTGATCCCAGGACCCTGGGATCATGACCTGAGCTGAAGGCAGACGCTTAACCAACTGAGCCACCCAGGCCTCCTTAGATTTGCTAACTTTTAAGAATGTAATTGATTGGATGCCTGGGTGGATCAGTGGGTTGGGCCTCTCCCTTTGGCTTGGATCGTGATCTCGGGGTCCTGGAATTGAGTCCCGCATCGGGCTCTCTGTTCAGCAGGGAGCCTGCTTCCCCCTCTCTCTCTGCCTGCCTCTCTGTCTACTTGTGATCTCTCTCTGTGTGTCAAATAAATAAATAAATAAATAAAATCTTTAAAAAAAATGTAATTGAATATATATGGGCATGTAGGACATTTTAAATATATTTGTATAAGTGAGGTATGAGTTTTTTTTTATTTATGTATGTTTTCCTATACTGTTTGTCTTTTTATATAATATCTCTGAAGAAATCAGATATATATATTTTTTCAAGTTTTATTTAGATTCCGGTTAGTTATACCATGTAACGTTAGTTTCAGGTGTAGAGTCTAGCAATTCATCACTTACATACAACACACAGTGCTCATTACAAGTACCCTCCTTAATACCCATAACACATATTTAACCCATCCCCTGCCCATCTCCCAGATATTTTTAAGTTTAATGAAGTAAATAATTTTTAGAGTTATTGAAAATTTATGTTTCACAGTTAGGCGTCATAGTTATACGTGACTCTAAATGTAAAGGTCAAACTCTAGTCTCTGTTCTGCTCCACTGTTAGCCCTTCCACCAATACCACATAACTTCATATAACTTTCCAGTAAGTCTCACAACCCGAGCGTGTATGTTCTACAGCTTTACACCTCTCTATAAAGATTATAGTGGAATTCTAGATCCTGCAAATTTCTAAATCCATTTTAGAATTAGATCTTCAATTTTCACAGTAACAACAACAATGAAACAACTGGTATTTTCAGTGGGACTGCATTTAATTTATACATTAATTAAGAATGTCGGGGCTCCTGGGTGGCTAAGTGGGTTAGGGCCTCTGCCTTCTGCTCAGGTCATGATCTCAGGGTCATGGGATCAAGCCCTGCATTCAGCTCTCTGCTCAGCAGGGAGCCTGCTTCCTCCTCTCTCTCTGCCTGCCTCTCTGCCTACTTGTGATCTGTCTGTCAAATAAATGAATAAAATCTTAAAAAAAAAAAAGAATGTAATTAACTTCTTAATATTATGGAGGGCCCCAATCCATGAACATATCATATTCCTGTGTTTTTTAAGTCTTCCTTAATTTCCTTCAGCGAGGATTTTGTAATTTTCAGTTATGCCGTCTTATACATACTTAGTCACATTCCTCAAATATTTGAAAATTGTGGTATCTTTTATTTTGGTTTTTTCTTTAATTTCCCAATAATTTCTTTCTGAAATATATGCATGCTATTTTTTTATGTTGACCTTGTTTCCATTGACCGTGGTAAATTCACTTAATTCTACTTGTTTATAGATTCTTTGGCAAATAAAATTAGTTTCTCTTCTTTTTTTGCCCCAAATTCTTGTGCTTTATATTTCTTTTTCTTATTGCACTGGTTAAAACCTGCAGCATGATGAGAAATAGATATGGTGGTACAGTGTATTCTTGTGTTGTTTCCAACCTCAGGGGAAAGCATTATTTTATCATTAAATATATTCTGCACGCATGTTTTTGTAGATATCTGGTATCAAAAAAGTTCCTTTGTATTTCTAGTATTTTAAATGAAGCATAGTTGGGTGTTCTCTCACATGATGTTTCTGCACCTATTTAAAGAATCTTATGATTTTTCACTTTTACGTCTATTGGTAAATTATCTTCACCGATTTTCCAAATATTAACTTTTCATTTTTAAATTTGAGGAATAAGGACCTCTTGGTCATAATTTTCCATCTAAATTCCACAAAATGTAAAATGTTTACTTTGGCATAAATATTAATACCTATTTGAATGATGTCAGTGAACACTCATTAAAGAAACGTCTCACAAATCACTGAAGTCTTTTTGTACTTATGCTTGCTTACTTTCTTCTGTAAGCAAGGTGATTCTTTTTTGGTTTGTGTTTTGTTTTTTAAGATTTATTTGTTTATTTGAGAGAGAGAAAGAGAGAAAGGGAGAGAAAGAACACAACCGGGGGAGGGAGAGATGAAAAGGGAGAAGTAGGGTCTCCACTGAGCAGGGAGCCCAGTGCATCATGACCTGAGCTGTAGATGTAGAAGGTAGATGCTTAACTGACTGAGCCGCCTCGGCTCCCCAGCAAGGTGATTCTTTCACTTATTTTTAAAATTTAAAGTGAGAATTATTCACCACTGAAAAATGTATGTTTTCTGAGCCCAGAGAGCACTATGGTCTTACGTTATTTGGTTTTAATATCAAATTCTAGAACCCACTAGAAAATCACATTCTTTTTTTTTTTTTTAAGATTTTATTTATTTATTTGACAGAGAGATCACAAGAAGGTGGAGAGGCAGGCAGAGAGAAAGAGAAGGAAACAGGCTCCCTGCTGAGCAGAGAGCCCTACACGAGACTGGATCCCAGGACCCTGAGATCATGACCTGAGCCAAAGGCAGAGGCTTTAACCCACTGAGCCACCCAGGTGTCCAAAAATCACATTCTTTTTTTTTTTTTTTAAAGATTTTACTTATTTATTTGACAGACAGAGATCACAAGTAGGCAGAGAGGCAGGCAGAGAGAGAGGAGGAAGCAGGCTCCCTGCTGAGCAGAGAGCCTGATGTGGGGCTCGATTCCAGGACCCTGAGATCATGGCCTGAGCTGAAGGAGAGGCTTTTACCCACTGAGCCACCCAGGCGCCCCCCAAAATCACATTCTTAACTAAAAAGATTATCTGACAGATAATAATACATAGCAATAGTATCTGTCAGGTGATATACAAAAACAAATATTGTGTTATAAATTCATATAAAATGAATATCCCCAATTATTTGTTACAGTATTTTGGTCATAAATTATTAATTAGGAGATATTTACAGAAATGTGATTTTTAATCAAAACTATAAATACTTAATACACAATACCTTGGCCCATGGCAGTCAAGAGATTATTTTACATAGCAAAAATTAAAGGTGGAAAACTACAGGGTACATTTTGAATTCTGACACTCCAAAATTGCTGATTATTCTAGATTAGAAACTATTTGAATTTCAGGCACTGGTATGTAAGATTTTTTTTGATAATATGGAATATATATATTATAGTATATATATTGTCTTGGCTATTCCAACATCTAGCAGGGTGTGCAGAATATTGCTTAAGAAATGTTGAATGAATGACAGAATGAAAAGATCGATGAAGGAAGAGCTTGGAGTTTCTAATTGAAGTCAGGAAATGACAATAATGAGAGTCTTATTCTAAATGGTGAAAGCTTATACATATAATATATGCTGTCTATTTTACTATATTGTGTCAGGGGCAATTTTGATATGATTTAACAATTGCATGATATGGAGATAAATGGAAAAACAGTTTGAAGGAAAATAAGCAGTTTATGCCATTGGCTTCTGAATTAGGAGAAATGGTGATGTGACGACATAGGATGAGAGAGAAGTGGATAACTATCACATAGTATGTAGACAACTACCAAAGCTGGTATTTTTAAGTGTACAAGGTGATGAGCATAAGTGAAAAGATAAAAAGATAAAGAATGAACTCACTTCATGTTTCCCTATGTGCCTTTGGTTTTAAATTGCACTTAAGGACCCTGTGAACAATGAGCAACCCAGAAATGCAAATATTAGGACAGGAGAGGGAAGAAAAAATGCCTAGCCCTTACATCTAATATGAAGAGTAAGTAGAGCAAAGGGAGGTTAAGTTGCTTTTGAAGAGGAGTAAGGCTATTTTTAACAAGATGTACATTGTGAACTAGAGATGCTCTCTGTTTGGGAGAAATACTTCATTTTAGAAATTTAGAAGCGGGGGTTGCCTGGGTGGTGCAGTCAGTTGAGCATCTGACTCTTGGTCTCAGCTCAGGTCATGATCTCAGGATCATGGGATCGGGCCGTGTCAGGCTCCACGCTCAGTGCAGTGTCTGTTTGAGATTTTCCCTCTCCCTCTGCCCCTCCCCCCGCTTGTGCGTGCTCTCCTTTTCTCTCTCTCTCTCAAATAGATAAACCTTAATAAAAGAAAAAAAAAATTCAGAGGGAGTATGATAGGGACCAGAGAAGAGGAAGTAGATCACTGGGAACTGATGGATAACTAAGTTGTAAAGGAGAACAAAAAAGAGAATGGACTTCATCTTTCTTTCCAATTCATGCAGATTTTTACCAAAGCTTCTCCTACCACAGTAGAGAAGGCAGGTTTTAGGGTTTATATCCATGATTCATGAATGCATAAGTATTTATTGAACACCTTCTCTGTGCCAGGAACTGTCTTAAGTGCCAGGATTTAAGTAGTGAGGAAGACATGCAAGATCTCCCATTCTAAAGAGAAAAGAGAGAAAAGAAACCATCCAAGATAAATAAATGAACAAGACAATTTTCTGAGAGTGAAAACTGCTATGAGCAAAATTAACAGAGGGGTGCCATAGAGACTTAAAATTAAGGACTGCATTAGCCAAGTGAGTCTTTTCTGAAGATGAGACCTTTATGATGAAACATGAATAGTCAACAATTAGAGTGACCTGGGGGAAGGGTGTGCCAGGCAAAGGAAATGGCAAGTTCAAGAACACTAAGGCATTGCTTAGGGATCAAAAGAAATTCAGTGTATCTGGAAAAGACTGGGTGGGGAAATCCTAGCACAGCATGGTTGCAGAGGTGGGCAAGGTTAAGGCAGACCCCATAGGGCATTGTAGATGACTGGAAAGAGTTGGAATTCTACCTTGAATCAAAGAGAAGATTGTTGGAAAGCTTTAAATAAGAAAGTGAAAAAAATCCAGTTTACATTTTTAAAAAAGATCATTTGACTGCCTCATGGAAAATCCAAAAGTAGAGGTAAGGAGCTTAGGCATTCATAGTGTACCTAGGAAAAGTCATGGACTATCTAGAGCAGTAACAAAACACATGGAGATATTCCTGGGATATATATTAGAGAAACAGAACCAGGAATTAAATTGTCAAAATATATATCCTTGAGTCCAGCATGTGTCTTCCTTCCTATTGATTACAATTATGTGCATGTTCCTATCTAGTACATATTGATAGTTTGATTGTATACTATTAAGGGTTTCTAAAAGCTATTTAAGAAATCTCACCAACTAGTTGTGCCTGCCTGCCTTTCTCCCTCCCTCCCTCCCTCCCTCCCTTCCTCCCTTCTTTCTTCCTCTTTCTTTTTTTGGTTTGGCATTGTTCACAAATGAGAGAATCCTATAAAAAGTGGAACTGTTGTTTTCTTTTTGAAAGATTGGTGAAGTTGTCTTTACATCGGCCTATGGAAGCATCGTTGAAATTAAAAACCTCATTTTCTCATAACTGTTATCTCTGTGAAAGGCCAAGGACCACTGACACATGATTGGATGAGTTTCTCAGCCCTTCTCCCTTTACTATCTTATTTACTCCATTCTTTATCATTATGTGTGGTTCTCAAACTTTGTCATTAGGGGCTCTAACACTGAGCTTCTTGAGGCTTTTTATTTTTATCTCTTACTTTTAACAATCTAGCTAAGAAGATTGTCTGTCATTCTCAGATTGTTTATGTTGATCTCATTAACGTAGGTGGAAATTAAACCAATGTGGCTATGGGAGATTGTTTTACTTCTTAAGTTGTAACTTCCTTCTAGTAGTTACATTTTTTATATTAATGAATACAACCTGCTTACCATTTTAAAGTGGGCTAAGCGTGGAGAACAAATTTAATTAGAGATGAAAGGGATCCATTTGTGTCCACATTTACTCAAAGTGCCTGCATTTGTAGTTTTCTGCAAAAGCCTGCATATCGAAATTCCTATACAGAATCCAATATGAAGAATCAATTTTTTCTCCTTGTATTAGTTTGCTAGGGCTTCCATAACAAAATGCCACAGAATGGAATGACCTGAACCACAGACATTTACTTCCTAACAATTCCGGGGTTTAGGAGTTCAAGATGAAGGTTCTGGAAATTTGGTTCCTCTGAGGCTTCTGTCTCTGTCATGCAAACGAGATGGTTACTGGCCTTGCTGACTCTTCACCTGGTCTTTCTCTATGCACAGGTATCCCTGGTGTGCCTGTGTGTCTAATCTTTGTAGAGACACCAGTCAGATTGCATTAGGGCCCTCCTTTACAGCCTCATTTTAACTTACTCACCTCTTTACAGGTCCTGTCTCCAAATAGTCACATTCTGAAATTATGGGGGTTAGGCCTTTAACATATGAAGGGAGGGAGGCACAATTTAGCCCATAACCCCACTAAGGTTTGGAATGAAACAAGTTGAAAGTATCATAGTATGCAAGAAAATATTGAATCAAAATAGATTTACCAGTCCAAGAATGCTTTTGTTATCTATCCACATAATTAAAATCTCTAAAGTTTTTTGATGTATAGGGCAAAGTTAATCACTTTAACTGGAAACATTTGCTGTCTTATTCCCTTCCTATCCAGACATCCAGAGCACCTCAGGATTTAACTTCAAGACTAGCCCACTTGATATTTCAATCCCTTTGGCTAATAAAGACGTTGCAATTTGGAGAAGACAAAATTTGATTTCATTCTGCATGCCTGGGCCAGACTCTTTTTCCTACTTGTCCAATTCTTGCATTGCATGGAACTAGCCCATCAGATACAACTTTAATAGCTATCCTAGTAAGTACCCAACATGTGGTGTGTATCTGAAAGATACTTATGCTTTGGGGGTCAGAGAGGCCTGAGTTTATATACCAGCTCTGCTGCTTACTTGATCTTAGACATCCATTTGCTAATCTGTGAAATAGGGTTATTAGTACCTATCACATAGTGTTTTGATGATGATTGAGGTAAATGATGCAGATGTCAATCCTGACACATGTGTGTATCACAGAGCAATTAGAATGCAAGGATATGGTAAACTACTATCTTTTACTCAATCTCTCACTTCTAATCCACTTTCTGTCATTGATGTTCCCATATTTGTTTATCTGTTAAACTTACCATAATGTGAACGGGCCTCAGGTCTGTTCTAGAATATGTAGCAGGGTGCAGTGTGACAGAAACTTTCAGAATTTTGTTAATTTCACTATATACAAACACTGGAGGATTAACATCTTTATATCTTGTTTATTGCTTTACCCAAAAGAAAACTTTTCTTAATTATAGTAGGATGTGGTAAAAACATTTAGGGGCACTCAAACTCAAATCGACTAGTATTTGTAGTAGTGGCTTAAATTGAGCATTGGTTTTACGTATACTCAGAAATGCCTGCCCTCGGGGAGTTGTGCATACTTGGCAAGGAGAAAGTATGAATGAAGCTGAGTCCCGTCCAATTTGAGTAGTGAACTCCTTGTTTGGTCTCAGAATTGTGGAGTCATTCAAACTGAGGAACTAAGAAACAAAGGATTTGAAGTGGCCAGAGAAACCCCACAAGCAAGAGGCTATTTTTGACTGTAAACTTTTCATCATTTAAAGATGTCCAATATCAAATTATGCCTATGGAAGAAAAATGTGAATAAAGCTGATGTTGCAATACAGCTGACCAGACTCTAAAGCTGCAAATACTAGACCATGAACTTTGGCAATGGAGGGGGGGAGTGTTCAGTGTTCCACAGTCAAACAGTATTTGCCTTCCCCCTTTTTTGTCTTACTACTTCTTTTTAAAGCCATCATGGGAGTTGGGACTTGGCAAGGATGCTCATTCTGACGAAGCAATGAGGCTCATTTGGCAGGGGGAGGGGGAGGGCCAAAAACACCAGCTTGCATATCCCATCAGAGTACAATCATGAAAAGACTCTTCCTTCAAGATAATATACTAGTGGGAAATCTGTTCCGTTGGGTGAGGTGATCTACAGCAAATAAAGGGACAGAGCCATAGGGTAGGAAAAATAACCCTTGCTTTATCTACACAGCAGTCTCTTCTTCACACTAAGAGCTAACAGCAGCAATCTATTCTCAATGCCTCTCTCCTGCTCAAGCCAAGATCCAATTGCTCCCAAGTGCACTTGTATATTACAGGCTCTCAAGAGGGTACAAGAGTAATTCTACCAGTGAAATATATTCAGGTTTTCTTTGGGAACAGCTGTATTTGGGACACAACCCTATCTTCCAGATTAAATATATGCATCATTATATGTTACACACTGTATATATGTATAAAGTGGGCCTTCGAATACATTCTGATTTATGTCCAAGCTAAATGTGCATTTAAAACAAATGTTTTTGCATATATTGCAGTTACTAGAATGACTGGACTTGATTAATTAAAATCAAGGAAAGCAGTTTCGTTATGCTGAGGCTAAACTACCAAATAAAATTTCAGATTCAGAAGAAGGGTAATTTATATAACTAAGTTTATGCATATATTATGAATTTTTTTAAGTTTTTGGTAATCTCTGAAATCTGAATTTATAATCTAATTACAATGAAATTTTGGTTTGATCTATAAGTTATCTCCTTTGCCATAGGAGTACACATGTACAGATAGACATTCCTTGAACTCTTGAATTTCAAGATCCAGTTATACTCTGGGAAAAGTCACTCAGTAAGGACTTTCTTAGGTATAATATTTCTATATATATATTGATGATTAATTGAACTATTTTTATTTGCAGTTTTAAGATACACTAAATAAATTTGTTTTTGAAAGAACTATGGAAAGCTGGCTTTCTATTAAGTGAAAAATTATCATATTAATAGAAAATGAATCCAAAAGCAAGATGACTTTATCTTTTGAAATTTCTGTGAATGTTTTTTAATGATAATACTCAAACCACTTATAATAGCACTGATGCCAGGGTTTACCCTTTATAAATTGGAACCTAAAGTTTGTAATACTTGAAATATTGAAAAATAAGCATTCCCAAGACATGTTGTATAAGAACACCAACTTCCGGAACACATCTCTGTGTTTTAGATATTTTTAATTATTTGAGGTTTAACATTGACTGTAAGTTTAAGATAGTTTTTGAATATAAAAATTATATTTAATATTTTTCTTTTCTGAGAGGACAGAGCAATCTAATATGAAATCCCAGTTATACCTTTACTTGATTTTAAGCAGATCAGATAATTCCTTGAATATCAGTATTCATGGTGAAATAGTACTATTAGTGTATACCTCACAGGATTATGAGATTAGTTGAGACTATACACACACACACACACACACACACACACACACACACACACACACACATATGCACTGACACACATAGTAAGCCCTGCATAGGAATAAGGACCGTTGGAATGTCTTCTATCTGGTTTATCATCCCCTTATAATCTAACTTTTGTATCTTTCTACTTTGTGACATCAAGAAGTAGATATTCATTCAGTGAGACAGTATTAAACATGAATGGATGAAAGACTTTGTTTTCGTTTTTACCCCATTAAAGGGGAAAATCTATGTGGTACAATATAGAAGAGTTGAGCTATGCATGTATATATGAGAAAGGAGTAGAAATTATGCTGTATGCTAGCTATTAGTATCATCTGGCTTTCCCATAACATTTCAGGCATTCTACTTCCAGAATGTTTATGAAACTTAGAAATAGAGATTCACTTCAAAGTGTGGTAGTTGATAAATGTTGGTCACAAACTTAAAATTGCTATGTAGATAGGTTCTAGCAGGAAGAGAAAGAGCCTTAGTGGAAGAAGCCCTAGGAAGAGAAGAACAGACACTCTTTGAAACTGTGGCCTGCCAATTTCCAACCTGGAAGTAGCATTTGGGGGTATTAGTAATGTGATACCTTTTAAAGAATTCCTTATGATTGAACATCTGATATAGTAATACTTCCCTAGATATGAAATCCTTTTAGGCAAAGTTCTGATGCATACAAATTTACTGTTTAAATACGAATATTCTTAATTTGTGGAAATAAACTTTGTTTTCCAAGTCTGTTACAGTTACATACTGTCTGGCTTGAATTCGCCTGGTTTTCTGATTCTACTCTTGCTCTACAGTTGCTTCCTAAAATGTTGAGCTCATTTATATATCAAGCAAACTATGCTGTCTTTGATCTCTAAGCTGTTGATATTGGAATACTAGTTGATGTTTCAAAATCTACATTAGTCATTGATACAAAATACTCAATCCGTGTCAATTAGAGTAAGTTAGAAATGTGACTCCTAAATAATTTATTTATTTGGCAGAGAGACAGCAAGAGAAGGAACACAAGCAGGGGGAGTGGGAGAGGGAGCAGCAGGCTCTCCGCCAAGCAGGGAGCCTGATGGGGGGCTCAATCCCAGGACCCTAGGATCATGACCTGAGCAGAAGTCAGACGCTTAAGGACTGAGACACCCAGGCACCCCGACTCCTAAATATATTTTGTTTTCTTTTTCCTGAGGAAGAAATATGCTGTAGTTAGAAAACCAATATAAGATTTCCTGGGAAACCTGCCTGAAGTATAAAGAACAGTGTGACTTGGTATTTGTTTATAAATAAAATATGTCCATAAGAAATGTATTAGACAGTTGTGGTCAGTTTTGTACAAGGCCAACAAGAATGTCTCATTGATATATTTTTTTAATTTACTATGCTATATTTATATTATTTATAGTTAAAAAGCAAGAATTTTCACAACTATACTCCTAATCTGAGAGCCTCCAAAATTTTGCCATATGGTTATGCCCCAGCCAAAATATCTTGACAAAAGAATTTTTAGTATTTATAATCTGTGCACTTGGTAAGAGATTTCATTGGCTTACAGAAGTCTTCCATATCTAATTTCTCATTTAACCTCATAAAGCTGTGTTCTGTAATTTTACTATTATACTTGTGAATTCTCTTTGAGGCTCCATGGCTTGAAGAAAGTTGGTGATAGTGAAGGTAATCTAAAGAAAAAAACCCAGATAATTAAAGAAATGAAAAGTGGAACCTGTGAGTGAAGATTAAAGGGAAATAGGGTAAAATAAATAAATAAAATCTTTAAAAAAAATAAAGGGAAATAGGGTTATTTAGTTTGGAAAGAGACAAAAATGATCTTAAGTTATAAGACCGCCTTAATATTAAAGACCAAGAACAGTTAATCTATATTTATACAAAGGATGGGTTAAGATAAAATGAACTGGAAATTAAGGAAGACAAATGGAATGGGCAAGCTATCATAAACAACCCTGGAATCACTCAGAATGAACTGAATCCTTATTCTACTTCGACTCAGTCACTGTTGGGTAGTATTTGGATTTTCTAAAACTTCCTGTCAACCTATACAAAGTAACGTAGGGAAAAAGTTTTATACACTGTGAGTTTTGCAAAAACTCCTTAATAGAGACAAGAGTTTGAGACAACATTTAACAGATATTTTGGTGCACTGATTTGAATACTTCAAAAGAACTTATGGAAATTCAAAACCCTAGAGTAAAATAGCTTATATTGGTGGATTCCAAACAGTATGTTGGGGCACCCCAGGACACCATAAGGAACTCGCAGGGACACCGTGAGATTTTCTAAATTTTCAAGGAAAATAATGTTGCTTGACATCTGTTAGACATCACACAAGCTACGACCTTCAGGGAGTTCACAGATTTTAACATTAGAGCACAGTAATTCCTTTTGATAATGTTAGTTTTGAGAAGTTGAGTTTTCAGACATTCCTGGGAAGAAAGAAAATACCATGGGAAAATCTTTGTGGAATAGGGTAGAAGGGTGGTGATGCCTAGTCAGATTCAAGGTTTAAAATGTTGCTCGGCTCCATACTATGGCACAGCTCACTCCTAATCCTAGTGAGTACTTGTGCTTATTGAAGAACAAAGTAAAATGCATTATATTTTCTTTCATTTACGTGCATTAGTTTTTTAAATGCCTATAAGTGTTAGACCATAATTATTTGTAATTTTAGGTTGTTTGGACTTATTAAACTGGGCTGCTAGATTTTTTTTCCCCCTGGGGTGCTGTGAAAATTATAAATCATAAAGGTGACTCTAAAACCACAAAATTTGAGAATCTGTCATTTTTTTTAAAGATTTTATTTATTTATTTGACAGACAGAGATCACAAGTAGGCAGAGAGGCAGGCAGGGAGAAAGGAAGAAGCAGGCTCCCCGCTGAGCAGAGAGCCAGGTGCGGGGCTCCATCCCAGGACCCTGGGATCATGACATAGCTGAAGGCAGAGGCTTTAACCCACTGAGCCACCCAGGCACCCTGAGAATCTGTCATTGTTTACACTTATTTCTATTTTAGAGCAATAATGTGCATCTCATATTCTTTATAAAATGTCTGCACTGGTAAAAGTGTGGGTTGAACCCAATCATTGTAAATTTGTGACAGAACATCAGACTTTAGGCTATAACTAATAAGGAGCTAATTACTCCTTAAAGTGAGTTCCGTGGTCAGAAAGTGCTGTTTCCATTCAATTCAGTGGGTTTTTGAGATGGTTCTTATTATCATAAAGGTCTTGAAAAATCTAGGTTCCTTTATTATTTCTTTAAGGCCAAGAATTTCACAAGTGAAAAAGAATATTTTAGGGATAGCCTATGTCCTCTGTCCATGCCTCTTTGTGTGTTAGCAAAAAGCATGTATTGGGAACTTATAGAAATTTTAAACATTTTGAAGTTAAAAAAAAACTGTATTTAGGTATATCAAGAAGCTTTCTTCAGTAATAGTTCTTTCAAATTAGAAATGGAATGTCTCTTGAGGAAAAACTAATCACTAATTATAGACTCAATAAAATGTCGTTAATGGGCAGACTATTCAACTTTGAATTGAAACTTCAAGCAGTGAGAAACTATGAAAAGATGTAATTCTACAGTTTATTCAGTTTCCTCTTTTGTTACATATTCTCAGTATGCTGGGTTGTATGTTAAGAAAATGTAGCTTCCACCTCTCAAAGTCATTTCGTGTGTTTTAACTTCAGTGATGCATTACAGATTCATTTATTTTATTCAAATGGCTTGTCTCTTGAGTTTGAGACCTGGAAACATGGCAGGGTAATGTTTTTCAAGGTACATGTGACCAGAGAGACATGTTTCTAACCATTTTTTTTCACTTTTGAGAATCCCAGTCCTGTATGGAGCCCACAGAAAAATCAAGAATTTATTCTGTCTTGATGTCATATTACTTGTCATTACATTTGAATCAGAGGTGAAGAGTTTGAAGCAAAATCTAATTAGTATCTGTCCTGCCTTATGATATTTTTGCAAATTGAACATTTAGATTTTTTAGTAGCACTTAAGATTATGTTATATCATTGACAGTTTATTATGGCCATATATGCTGGCCATAGCTCTCTGTAAAACCATAAAGGGTAGCTGGGGACTAATCACTTCACACAGATCACATGCAGCTGACCAGTAAAGATGCTGTCAGAGTAATCATACTTTAAATTTCTAAAAAGTGTATGGCATTTGTGGGTGTTGTGACGGTAATAGAATTAAAATAACTCTCTTTTGTCCTAGCTTAAATTATGATTCAGAATTATGTAATGGTGTAGTAGGAATACTGTGGTGTGTATACTTAATTTTAAAGAGAACTTTTTGGCTATATGTACAATATTAAAAATGGCTAAATTTCATTTACCTAAGGGTTACAGATAATTTCCTTTTATGTAAAAAAAATACTAAGGAATGTATATAACAGGAGTTACAGTCTGTTAAGGTTTTTTTTTTTAATTCTTTTTAAAATTTGTGGTGGCACACTCAGAATTATGTATCTATCTATTGTGAATCATTTTTTGAATAATATGACTTTCATAGACTCATAGACATTGCCTGTTTGTTGACCAAAGATTTATATAAATTTAGGTATTGTGAAATTAGCCCTGATACTAACACTTTATCTCAAAAGGAGATTAAGAAGAATAATTACAATGAGTAGTAATAGCCTCTTGTAAATTTTATCAAGTGTATTAATAGCAGTTTCCTTAGGAGCCATGTCATTTAAGTGTTGACCAGTAGGACTTTCTACAATGGGTACTCACCAAATTAGTTTCCTCTGGTAGTCTCTCCCTTTCTGTAAACCTTCGCCTGCTTTAGGTTTTCTTCCTCATTCCATTCAGAGTCAGCTCAAATAGGACCTTCCCTTGCCTTGTCATCTAATAGTTTCCACTCCCCTCTTTGTACTCTGCTGCTTTACAGAACTCTTTGGTTCCATCACAAAACTATTTGGCATTATTTAAATTTTTTTATTTATTTTTTCTGCTATATGGCTCTCTGTCATCTCCACAGAAGCAAGAGCTTTGTCTTGTTCAGTACATCTGGAACAGGTTCTGGCATATAGTAGGCATTCTACAAATATGTGTTGAATGAATGAGTAAAAGAGGATGGTATGTCATTTCCATATATAGTTTTCTTTACTTAGCCTCACTTGGATTTAACTCCATTAAGTAGAAGGTGTGCAGGGAGAAGTATCTCTGGTGTGTAGCAAAAGGTATCTGACCAGACAAAATCAATAAATTTAATAGCTAGAGTTGGACAATGGAAAGCACTGCAGTAACTCATTATAGAATATTTCTCTGCTTCACATCCTGCTAACCAGTGATCTGATTTTACCTTAAATAAGGAGATCTGTGGCTTCTTGGTTTCTACAATTTGAATTTGGCCTTAAGGAAACCGCATTTTATGAGCAATATATGCATTCAGGCCACAAAAATATAATTGCAAAGAGAGCAATAGATGTTTTAGTTTCAGAGATTTTCTTAATACACATTTGATTGTACCTAGAATGTCTACATCTAACTCAGTTGACAAACCCAGTCACATCTTTTTTATTTTTTTTTCAATAACCTGATCATTTGCTGGAAGAATTAATCATAATTAACTTCTGCATTTCCCATAAGCTTTCCTAACTCGGTGTCTCAATGTTGACCTCTTGATCCTGGTGAAAAAAATTTTCATGTAATTTCTTTAGAATCATTGTTATTATCTTAAAAACATTTTTTATAATTCCAGATCTTTATTTTTTTTTAGAAAATTTGATTTAAGATGTGTGGGAGAGAGGTGAAAATAAATGATATAAAGACTACCACTTGATTATCATTTTGCCACTAAACATACATTTTATCACAATTTCTACAGCCTCATCCATGTCAGTGAATATTATGCCTTTTTAAAGACATACAGTCTGGAGAGCCAATTGTGATGTCAGAAATCCATAGAGACTTTTCCCAAGTTCTGTTCTCTACCATGTCATTCTATTTTAAAATTTTAAGACCTAGAGATTTTCATCTCTTCATTTTAGTCATAGTAATTTAAAATCTCTTCATTTTAGTCATAGTAATTTAAAATGAAATGGCAAAGTTTGACATAAGAATAAAATATATGGGCTAGAGAATTTATTTCTATAATTTATGTAGGTCTTTCCTCAAAGTTTTTTTTGTCATAATAGGATAGATTTTCAGGCAATTAGAAACATAGATATTTGCCATAGTACTAATAACAAACAATGCTAATTTTTCCTAAGATAAGACCAATTTTATTAGAGAAATTAAACAAGTTGTGTTTTTTTTTTTAAGATTTTATTTATTTATTTGACAGAGAGAGATCACAAGCAGGCAGAGAGGCAGGCAGAGAGAGAGGAAGGGAAGCAGGCTCCCTGCTGAGCAGAGAGCCCGATGTGGGGCTCGATCCCAGGACCCTGAGATCATGACCTGAGCCGAAGGCAGTGGCTTAACCCACTGAGCCACCCAGGCGCCCCACAAGTTGTTTTGAATTATAAAACATTTGAATATTTTAGCTTTTGAATTTTTAAATTCTGTACTAGGCTTTTAAAAACTGTCTTAGGGAACCCATTACTGGATTTTGAAATAAATGTATCGAGACCTGTCTTTTCTCCAGTGGAATGGAATGGAATGGAATGGAATGGAATGAGTGAGGAATGGAATAGGATAGGAAAGGATAAGAACAGAACAAGTGGAATAGGGAGAAAAGAAGAGAATATCCTGGTTTCAATCTAAACTGTATTTCTTCTTGTGGTAGAAGTAAAAAAAAAAAAAATTAAGACTGAGAATCTGTGTAAGATTGTGGAATCACTGCTTAGTTTTCTTCTGGTAAATTAGATTTGCTCGAATTCAATCCAACTTTTTGCCTTAAGATTTGAAATAAATGCATGTACAGCAATCTCTTTTCACTTATTTTATGGAAGTCAAGCCAATTATAAAAATTATCTTGATTTTGGGGCATCTGGGTGCTTCTTTTGGTTAAGTGTCAGACTCTTGATTTACACTTAGGTCATCATCTCAGGGTTGTGAGATCAAACCCCTTGTTGGGTTCTGCATTGGATGTGGAGCCTGCTTAAGATTCTTTCTCCTTCTCCCTCCCTACCCTTCACTCTTTCTCTCTCTTAAAAAAAAAAAATCTTGATTTTAACATTCAGAAGTCTGTTTCTGTTGTTTAATATGTAGTGTGGAAATAATGTGCCTACAACAGAATTTGGCTGAAACTTTGGTTCCTTATACCACATAAGCAAGTTTGTTACTTCTAAATATACTTTTGGAATTATAGTCCATATACGCTTAAAACTTTTCATTTAAATTGTTTAGTGGCAATTATATTATCTCAAACCATGTTGATTTTAAAACTAAAGTGGAATATGATTGGGACTTAACTAACATCCTCTAAAATTCTCAGTTTACATCAATGCCAGTGTAGTTTGAAATAAAGACATATTTCCAGTTGTCTAATTGCATGATATAAAAGATATGTATAGTTACATTAGGAATCTTTCTTTAATTAAAGTCCAAGAGATTAATTCCTATGTTTTCTTTTATGAGTTTTATGGTTTGGTGGGTCACACTAAGGACTTTAATCCACTTTGAGTTTATTTTTGTGTATGGTGTAAGAAAGTGGTCCAATTTGTTTCCCTTTCTCTTCTTCCCCTTACCCCCCTTTCTTCCTCCCTCCCTTCCATTCTTCCTTCTCTTTCTTTTCTTTCTTCAGGTAGCTATCCTTTTTTCCCCAATACCATTTATTGAAAAGATTGCCTTTTCCCCATATTCTTACCTACTTTGTCATAGATTGACTAGGTAAGTGTGCATTTGTTTCTGGACTTTCTATCCTGTTTCATTAATCTCTGTGTCTATTTTGTAGATAACATACTGTTTTGAATGCTACAGTTTGGACATGTGTCTTGAAATTTGGACTTGTGTTGTCTCGAGATTCTTTTTTCTCAGACTACTCTGGCTATTCAGGGTCTTTGTGATTCCATAAAAAAAATTTAGGATTATTTGTTCTAGTTCTGTGAAAAATACTATTGGTATTTTGGTAGGTATTGCAAAGACTCTGAAGATTGCTTTGGATATTACAGACATTTTAATAACATTCTTCCAATCCATGAACATGGTATATCTTATCATTTGTTTGTGTCATCTTCAGTTTTTTCACCAGTTTCTTACAGTTTTTAGTGTATATATCTTTCACCTCCTTGGATAAATTTATTCTTAGAAAAAAATTATTCCTAGATATTTTATTATTTTTGGTGCAATTGTAAATGGGGAGAGTTTCTTAATTTTCTACCACTTTGATATTAGTATATAGGAACCGAACAGATTTCTGTATAATAATTTTGTATCTGGCAACTTTACTGAGTTCATTTATTTGTTCTTTATTGAGTCTTAGGGCTTTCTAAATATAATACCATGTCATCTGCAAGCAGTGACAACTTTACTTCTTTTTTACCAATTTGAATGACTTTTATTTCTTTTTTTTATCTGATTGCTACAGCTGGACTATGTCAGATAAAAGTTGAATAAAAAGTACTATGTTGAATAAAAATGACAAGAGTTACTTCCTTGTCTTATTCCTGATCTTATAGGAAAAGCTTTCAGTTTTTTCACCATTATGTAAAATGTTAGCTGTGGCTTTTTTGTATATGGCATTTATTGTGTTGAGGTACATTTCCTCTGAACCCACTTTCTTGAGAGTTTTTATCATGAACAGGTGTTTCAATTTGTTGGATGCTTTTCTGCATCTATTGGGACAATCATACTGCTTTTATCTTTTCTCTTGTTAATGTAATGTGTTACATGGATTAATTTGGGAATGTTGAATCATTTTTGCATCCCTGAAATAAATTCCACTTGATCATGGTGAGTGATCCTTTTAATGTGTTGTTGAATTTGGATTGCTAATATTTTTTTGAGGATTTTTGGATCTATATTCATTAGGCATATTGGCATATTGGCTTGTAGTGTTTTTTGTTTGTTTGTTTGTTTGTTTGTTTTATAGTGTCTTTGTCTGGTTTTGGTATCAGGTAATGCTAGCATTGTCAAATGAACTTGGAAGTTATCCTTCCTCTTATTATTACTTTTTTTTTGCATAGTTTGAAAAGAATAACTATTGACACTTCTTTAAGTGTTTGCTAGAATTTACCTGTGAAACCATCTGGTCCTGGACTTTTGTTTGGGAGTTTTTTGATTACTGATTCAATTTCATTACTAGTAATCAGTCTTTTCAAATTTTCTGTTTCTTTCTGTTTCAGTTTTTGAAGATTATAAATTTGTAGGAGTATATACATTTCTTCTAGGTGTCTAATATGTTGACATGTAATTTTTCAAAGTATCCTCTATAATCCTTTGTATTTCTGTGGCGTTTGTTTTCTCTACACTTTCACTAAGCACGACTGGCCTTTAAACATAGAGACAAACCTTGAAATATTGTGGGTTTGGTTCAAGACCACTGCAGTAAAGTGAATATTGCAATAAAATGAGTCAAATGAATTTTTTGGTTTCCAATGGACATAAAAATTATGCTTGTACTCTACTGTAGTCTACTAGGCATGCAATAACAATGTCTAAAACAAAAAATGTACATACCTTAAATAAAAAAAATACACTAATGCTGGAGCACCTTGATAGCTCTGTTGGTTAAGCATCTGCCTTTGTCTCGGGTCATGATCTCAGGGTCCTGGAATTGAGCCCAATGTAGGGCTCTCTGCTTGACAGGAAGTCTGCTTCTCTCTCTCCCTCTGCCCTCTACCACCCCCAACTCTTGCATACATACTCTCTCTCTCAAATAAATAAATAAAATTTTAAAAAAGTAAAAAAGATATTTAAAAAAAAAATTCTATCACCTGAGCTTTCAGTGAGTCATCACCTTTTTCCTGGTGAAGAGTCCTGCTTTGATGTTGATGGCTGTTGACTGATCAGGATGGTGGTTGTTGAGGTTAAGGTGGCTGTGGCAATTTCTTAAAACAGGGCAACAGTTGAGTATGCTGCATCGATTAACTGACCCTTCTTTTCACTAATGATTTCTCTATAGCATTTTACCACAGTAGAACTTCCATCAAAATTAGAGTCATGCCTCTCAAACTTGTGCTGCTTTATCAATCAAGTTGATGTAATAGTCTAAATCCTTATTGTCATTTCAGTGGTTTTAACAGCATCTTCACCAGGAGTAGATTCAATCTCAAGAAACTACTTTCTTTGCTCATTCATAAGAAGCAGCTCCTCATTTGTTCAAGTTTGATCTTGAGACTGCAGTAATCTAGTCACATCTTCAGGCTCCACTTCTTATTCTAGATCTCTTGCTATTTCTACCACATCTGTAGTTACATCCTCCACTGAAGTTCTGAAGCCCTCCAAGTCATCCCTCATCCTAACTGATGGCTGGAATCAACTTCTTCCAAACTCCTGCTAATGATGATATTTTGGCCCCTTCCATGAATCATGAATGTTCTTAATGGCATCATGATGGTGCATTCTTCCCATAAGATTTTCAGCCTACTTTTCCTTAATCCATCAGAGGAATCACTATCCATGACAGCTATAGCCTATTAAATGTATTTCTTCAAAAAGACTTGAAAATCAAAATTCCACCTTGATCCATGGACTACAGAGTAGATGATGTGTTAACAGGCATGAAGATATTATTCTCATTGTACATCTCCATCAAAGCTCTTGGATGACCAGGTGCATTGTCAATGAAAAATAATATTTTGGAAATGGATCCTTTTTTTTTTTCCTGAGCAGTAGGTCTCAACAGTGGGCTTCAAATATTCAGTAAACCATACTGTAAACAGATACACTATCATCCAGGCTTTGTTTTTCCAGTTATAGAGCACAGGCAGAATACACTTAATCTAATTCTCAAGGTCCCTAGGATTTGCAGAATGGCAAAGGAGCACTGGCTTCAACTTGGTCACCAGCTGCATTAGGCAGTAGCAAGAGAGCCTATTTTTTAAAGCTTTCTAGCCAGGCTTTAACTTCTCTAGTTTTTTGTTTGTTTGTTTGTTTTTTGTTTTTTGCTTTAGTGTTGACACCTTCATTTATTATCTTAGCTAGATCTTTTGGATAACTTGCTGCAGCTTCTACATCAGCGTTTAGTGCTTCACCTTGTACTTTCATATTATAGAGATGCATATTATAGAGATGGTGCCTTTCCTTAAACCTCGTGAACCAGCCTCTGCTAGCTTCAGACTTTTCTTCTGCAGCTTCCTCACCTCTGTCAGTCTTAATGGAATTCAGATAGAGTCTTGCTCTGGATTAGGCTTTGGCATAAAGTAATGTGACTGGTTTCCTCTTCTATCAAGACCACTCAAACTTTCTACGTATCAGCAATAAGGCTGTTTTGCTTTCTTATCATTCATATATCTGATGGAGGTGTACTTTTAGTTTCTTCAGAACTTTTCCTTGGCATTCAGAACTTGGCTAACTGTTAGGCGCCACAGGCCTAGCTTTTGGCCTATCTTGGCTTTCAATATGCCTTATTCACTAAGCTTAACCATTTCTAGCTTTTTATTTAAAGTGAGAGATATACAACTCTTCCTTTCACTTGAACTCTTAGAGGTTATAATTGGCCTAATTTAAGTATTACTGTAACTTAGGGAATACAGAGAACTAGGAGGAGAGAAGGGAACAGCTGGTTGGTAGATCAGTCAAAAAACACAATTTATGGGGCGCCTGGGTGGCTCAGTGGTTAAGCCGCTGCCTTCGGCTCGGGTCATGATCTCGGGGTCCTGGGATTGAGCCCCGCATCGGGCTCTCTGCTCTGTGGGGAGCCTGCTTCCTCCCCTCTCTCTGCCTGCCTCTCTTCCTGCTTGTGATCGCTCTCTCTCTGTCAAATAAATAAATAAAATCTTTAAAAAAAAACACAATTTATTAAATTCATCATTTTATAGGGGTATGGTTTGTGGTGCCTTAAGACAATTACAATAGTAGCATCAAAGATCAGTGATCACAGATCACCTGAAAAATATAATAATAATGAAAAAATTTGAAACATTGTATTACCAAATGTGATGGACACAAAGTAAGGAAATACTGTTGGGAAAATGACGCTGATACATGGTTGCTACAAATCTTCAGTTTATGAAAAACTTGTCATCTGTGAAGCACATTAAGATAAAGTGCAATAAAATGAGGTTTGCCTGTAAATTGAAAGTGATTGTGTTGATTCTTAACATTCTGTAACATGAACCTTCTTTAGGCATCTGTTTTAACATACATAACATGAATTTAACATACATTTAGCATGCAATATGTATGTATTAGCATACATTACATACCTTGTGTATATTACTTTAATGGCTGGGTGTTTCCTAGAAAAGCTTTTATCTTCCACTCTCTAGTAACTTAAAACTAATATTCTAATTGCAGTTATAAAGTGAGGTGACCTATTCCTATCTCAAAAACTCCTGTTCTGAATATTAAATGTCATTAAATAATTGAGCCTCACAGAAACAACAAAAAATATTATGCATTCAAAATATGAGTTAGTTCTTTACAAAATACTCATAAGCATTTTGGAGAATTTTGAAATAGAAAGTTCAAAAGGGCAGAAAGAGAATGTATCTTGCTAACTCTGGTACAAAATCTAATTCTTCCTACAATTCTACTTAAACTTGAAATTAAGTAAATACTGATTTATGATAGCATATCAAATACTATTTTGCCTTCTCTGAAAGCATGGGGAAGTGTAAGAATTTAAATATTTTTCTTCCTTATTATTTTTTTTTCAGGGTTAATGCAATAGAGTGGAACAAGCAATGTAAAGCATCATATCTAATGTATGGTTTCCATATCTCAGTTCTTTAAACTTCATCTAAGAGTGACATCTTAATAATTGATTTTTGCTTTTTTTCTTTAAGATTTATTTATTTTAGAGAAAGAGATAGAGGAGAGTGTGAGTATCAGCAGGGGGAGGGGCAGAGAGAAAGAGGGAGAGGATCTCAAGCTGTCCTTCACTGAGCACAGAGACTTATGTGGGACTTGATCTCATGACCCTGAGATCATGACCTGTACTCAGATCAATTCGGGCATTTAACCAACTGAGCCACCCAAGTGCCCCTTGATTATTGGTTTCTAAGTTGATAGCTATTCTTTTAAAAATAAGGGAATGAAACATTCATTTTCTTTTTTCTTTTTATTTATTTTTTAAAAGATTTTATTTATTTATTTGACAGAGAGAGATACAGCAAGAGAGGAAATACAAACAGGGGAAGCAGGAGAGGGAGATGCAGGCCTCCCATTGAGCAGGGAGCTGGATGTGGGGCTCGATCCCAGGACCCCAGGATCATGACCTGAGCCATGGGGAGACACTTAACGAATGAGCCACCCAGGCACCCCGGGAATGAAACATTCATGCTGACAGATTTGATTCTGTTTATATGTATTTCTATTATGTAATAGGGATTTTGTTTATGTGGGTGCTTTTTAAGCAAGAAGAGATGTTATGTTAAAGTATGTGTTTCTTATTTTTATATTCCAGTATTCAGTGTATTCTGTATTAAACAGTGAAATTGAGCATGGATGTTTATAGAACTTATAGAACTATTTGATACATGCAGTATGATATCTATGTTAAATAAATAAATAAATAAAATATATTTAGAAAGCCTCCATAGAAGAGTTTCCACCAAAAATTTAAAAAAAAAAAGTTATTAGAATTTTTAACTCATGGACTATCACAGAATCTAGGCTTTGGGAGGAAACTCAGAAGTTGTCCATCCTACCTTCCCACTAAGAGAACAGTATAAGATCAAAGGATTAGATCTTAAACCAAACTTCAAGTATTTCCTTAAGTACAGGGTCCACATCTAGATTCAGGAAAAATAAAAATTTATATATATACCTTGTGTCACCTGGGTGGTTCAGTCTGGTGAGGGGCTGACTCTTGCTTTCAGCTCAGGTCATGATCTCAGGGTTGAGATATTGAGCCCATATTGAACGCGATGCTCAGCAGAGAGTCTGCTTGAGATTCTCTCTCTTCTTTTCTCTCTGACCACCCCCCCCATACTCATTCTCTCTCTCTCTAAAATAAATCTTCAGGACAAATATTTTAAGCCACTGAGCCACCCAGGCACCCCAGGACAAATATTTTAAAAAGAAAAGGTATACCTTCCATTTTTCAGAATTGTGTTGGTCAGGAGAGGCTAAGCACTATAAAAAACAACACCAGAATTTCAGTGTCTTAATAAATATTTATTTGTTGTTACACTGGAGCAGGTGTAGTACTCTGCTCTGCAGAGCTGTGCTGGGATCCTGCATACTTTTCCTATCTACAGCATCCTTATCTAATTCCTGTAAGATCTGTTCATTTAACTGGGCAATGGACAAAGAGAGGAATGGGAGGATTGCATTAAAAGATAGTCATGAGTGAGGCCAAAGAAGCATGTACCACTTTTTCTCACATTTGTCCAGAATGCAGTCCCATGCCCATGCCAACTAAGGACAGTGGAGAAAAATGGGCAAACTTGGTGCCCAGAAGGAAGGAAAAATGAGTTGGTGACGAATTAGTCTCTCCTATAAGGCCTTGAAGATTACTAGTATCAAATAAAGATTATCCCCTTGGCTCCTTTTTAACCACTTCCATGTCAGCACTTAAGTATAAATGAAGAGCCATGTATGTGTGGAATCTGCAATTAAATTTGAGGATTTTAATAAGCATTCCAATTAGTAGAATGATTCTTCTCTTTGTGAGGCTCTCTGTCTGACTTATTAAAATAAGGCCGTTTTCAGTTGAAGCAATAAATAGGAAATTTTTTCAAGTGTCATTGTAATTTGGGTTATTAAAATGGGGGTTCTCAGTGGTATTAATGCAACTGACTTTCCTTGCACTTTGGATTCTATACAGAGATGGTTATTGTGGGGGCTCTCATCTAAAAAACAGTTGTGAAATGCTTGTATAAAGCTCTCTTTCACCCTGGGTGACAGATATACACATTCATGCATAATGGACACACATCTGTATAAAGGCATTACCACTTGTTTAAAAAAAAAATGACAGTATTACCCTTCAATCAAGGAATGCTATAATAGCCAAAGTCAATGTTAAGCAATTGAGATAATATTCCAAAAAATTGCTTAATTCATCTGGCATAAACTTTAATAGTGGAATTCCCCAAACATGTTTAAAAAGTTAAAGCAAGCACTTAAAATTTATGTAGGAACACCACAGAATACAGATTACCTAAAGGGAAAATGAAAATTGCTTACATTTGGGATTGGATCGGTTCCTACATTTCAATGGCCACCCACTTTATAGATACATGTGTTGCTTATATATCATTACCTTTAACACACACAAGTTAATAGACATATTCCCGTGTCCCCAGTCTTTCTCTCTTTTCTGTATATGGAATGAACTCCAAATTCATTTGTTATCATCCCAAATTTTCTTCAATTTGGCCCTACTAGGTTTTCAACATTATTTTCCAATCTGATAGATAAACTTGGTACTCTGCGAAAAGTGTTCTTCCCTGTGTGTATGAATCTGCCCTCCTTTCCCGTGCCCTCTTACCACGAGTGGGTTTATGTTACCATAATATGATTTTTAAACTTACTTTTAACTACTAAGGCTACTGCTTCATGATCTGATCTCACCAGAAATTCTATAGTTCAGTCTGGGTTTCAAGACCAGCCAGTCTTTTTTTTTTTTTAATTCAATTAATTAATATATGGTGTATAATTAGTTTCAGAGGTAGAGTTCAGTGATTGATTAGTTGCATATAACACCCAGTGCTCATCACATCACATGCCTCCTTAATGCCCAGTTACCCCATCCCTCCATCTACCTTCCCTCCACAAGCCTCAGTTTGTTTCCTATAGTTAAGAGTCTCTATGATTTGTCTCCCTCTCTGATGATGTCTTATTTTATTTTCCTCTAATTCCTCTATCCTTCTCTGTTTTGTTTCTTAAAGTCCACATACGAATGAAATCATAGGATAATTGTCTTTCTCTGATTGACTTTTTCACTTAGCATAATTCCTTCTAGTTCCATCCACATTGTTGCAAATGGCAAGATTTTTTCTTTGGGGGAGGTGTCTGAGTAATATCCCATTGTATATGTACCACAACTTCTTTATCCATTCATCTGTCAGTGGACATCTGGGCTCTTTCCATAATTTGGCTATTGTGGACATTGCTGCTATAAACATTGGGGAGTTTTGACAACAATTCCCCAAGTTTTTTTTTGTGTGGATTTTTTGGGATTTACTATATCTAGGATCATGTTGTCTAAAAAAACAAGATTATTTTATTTCTTCCTTTCCAACATGGACACCTTTTATTTCTTCATTGTTCTGGGTACAACTTCCAGTACAATGTTTAATAACAGTGGTAAAAATAGACATTTTTAATTTCTGATCTTAAGGGTAAACAAATAACGCCTTTATTATTTTTTTTTAAAGATTTTATTTATTTATTTGACAGAGAGAGATCACAAGTAGACGGAGAGGCAGGCAGAGAGAGAGAGAGAGGGAAGCAGGCTTCTCGCTGAGCAGAGAGCCCGATGTGGGACTCGATCCCAGGACCCTGAGATCATGACCTGAGCCGAAGGCAGCGGCCCAACCCACTGAGCCACCCAGGCGCCCCCAAATAACGCCTTTAAATGTTTTGTCAACTGAAACATTTGTCCTTTTTTGTTCTAGATTTAGTAAAGATAAATAATAACTTTATAGGAGACAAGGTAACATGAAGATTTCTGATTTTTTTGAGTTTTTATTTTTATTTTTTAATTTTTATTGTGTTATGTTAGTCACCATACATTGTTAATTTTTGATATAGTGTTCCATGATTCATTGTTTGCATGTAACACCGAGTGCTCCATGCAATCCATGCCCTCCTTAATACCCATCATCAGGTTCTTCCATCCCCCCCCTCCCTTCAAAAACCTATTTGTTTCCTGGAGTCCATAGTCTTTCATGGTTCGTCTCCCACTCCAATTTCTCCCCCTTCATTTTTCCCTTCTCCTGATGTCCTCCATGCTATTCCTTACTTTCCATAAATAAGTGAAACTATTTTGATAATTGATTTTCTCACCTTGACTTATTTTCATTTAGCATAATCTCCTCCAGTCCCATCTATGTTGATGCAAAAGTGGGTATTCATCCTTTCTAATGGCTAAGAAATATTCCATTGTGTATATGGACCACATCTTTAACCATTCGTCTACTGAAGGGCATCATGGGTATTTCCAACATTTTGGCTATTGTGGACATGGCTGCTATGAACAATGGGGTACATATGACCTTTCTTTTCACTACATCTATATCTTTGAAATAAATACCCAGTAGTGCAATTGCTGGGTCATAGGGTAGTTCTATATGTAATTTTTTGAGGAAACTCCACACTGTTTTGGGATTTCTGAAATGTAAACACATACATTAAAAACCAAATATTATGTCTATGTCATTATGATATGATACTCCATTATAATTTAACAGGGATATGATAATTGGCGAAGTTGAATAGCTTTCATATGTTTCTTGTATGTATTCTTTAGTCAATTTCTCACTCATAAGTTTGTTTTTATTTTTGTTTTTGTCTTTTTTCATGATCTGATCTCACCAGAAATTCTATAGTTCAGTCTGGGTTTCAAGACCAGCCAGTCTTTTTTTTTCAAGTTATTATATCAAGACTATTATCCTTTGCCTATTTTATATCTTATAACAGTATTTCCTAATGTGGTTTATATCTTTTTTTTAATGCTTTTCCATACACTTTTTAAATTCTGTGATGTAAAATTTACTTATCCTTTATTTTATTATTCCAGGCTTCACAACCTTCTTTAAAAATTCTATCTTGGTAAAAAAAAGTGAGTAATATTGTTGATCTCCAAAATATTTTGGGAAACTTTACAAACCCTTGAAACCCAAATGTAGGAGAATTTTATACCAACAACAAGTGATAAATTGGTAATAACATTAAAAAAATATATGAATAGGGACACCTGGCTGGCTCAGTGGGTTAAGCCTCTGCCTTCGGCTCAGGTCATGATCTCAGGGTCCTGAGATCGAGCCCCACATCGGGCTCTCTGCTCAGCGGGGAGCCTGCTTCCCCCTCTCTCTCTGCCTGCCTATCTGCCTACTTGTGATCTCTCTCTCTGTCAAAAAAAAAAAAAAAAAAAAAAAAAATATATATATATATATATATATATATATATATATGAATAATGTTGGTGATCCTTGGAGATAAATAAGTTCAGGAAGCATAAATAGAAGCAATGCAAAATTTTTTCTCACATACAAGTTTAAACATTTCCTTCTAAGGGAAAAACAGAAACTGTTGAGCATAAACTGGACAATTGTAAGTTTAGAACATGGCAACTTCTGACTCAATGTGATTTCCTTAGGACTGACATTTCTAGTATAATCCTGCCTCCATTCTGGAAATGTGGCTTTGACATCCTTCTTTTTGGCTCAGATATTGATTTTCAGAAGCTCTTATTTAAAAAAAGAGCTATGACACTACTATACAGAACTCATGTAACATACACCACCAATATATTATACTTTATTACAGTTATCCTGAAAAAGTGAGGAACATAATAAAAGCCAATCCTTGTTTAGAGATTGTTGCATACCAGACATGGTTTTAAGTGTTTTACATATATTGCCATTTTAATTGTCACATCCCATCCTTATGAAGTAGATACTATGCAGAAGCCCCATGTTATGGATGAAGATGGATGGTATAGTGTGGTTGAGTAACTTCCCCAAGGTCACAGAACTAGTCCTTTGGAGAGCCAGTATTCATACTTGGGTAGTCTGTCTCTAGACTTTGTGCACTCCGTATGACTGGCCAGTTTGGATTGGAAGAGCAATACAAGCAATATTTTGAACACAATGTTGAACAAAAAGAAGATAGAAGATACCCAATTCTGACTAGATTTAGATTTTCAAATACAGTACAAACCAAGACCTTTAAATAACCTGTACTAGGTATGATACCATCTTTGGTGAAGGAATGTGTATTTGTTTCAGATACTGGTCTTTGACCCAATACAGTTGATATACAATATAGTTACTATAACCTGATTAAAATTAAGAAAAACCGTAATAGAGTTTGTTAACTTGAAGATAAAAAGAAAATAAAATTCCTGGCTCAGGAGTTCTAACCCAAGATGGGGAATTAAGATACTTAGCTGTCAGGCCATATATAAGATTTGTACCAAATTATGATCAAATCTAAGCAAAATGTACTGAACATTAATTGATCACAGACCTGGGTATATCAGAAGGGGAAAATTTCTTTAATATAGACTATTGAAACCTTACCTCTTTCATTTAAAACTGAATATTTTATCCATTTAACCCATGTACAAGCAGTTCTGATTCTATTTGGAATCAGAAAGAAGTGATCTCAAATACAATGGCTTTAAATTAGCTAATGGCTTCAATGTGTAATACTTATCTTATGTTGTAGATCAAATCACACAAAGGCATGCAAAAACAATTGACAGAAATATAAAACTCTATGTAGTTTTAATTACTTTGGTAATTAAAGTTTAAATCAAGAACCACAGAAGTTGCAAGAGTACTGTTAAGAGAAAAGGGAGGCCAACAAGGAAGCAGAAAGGCAGCTGACAGATAGTAGAGAGACCACAGTGAGACTGGTATGGTACTCAAGGCGTATTTTCTCCATTTCACCAATTTCCCATGGGTAGGCCCTGGATATTGGGTCTTTTATCCACAATATTACTTTCTGAAGGGAATTGTTACTGTGACTGTTATATTGGTTTCTTTTCCTGTGAAGCAATGTGCAAACATCAAAGAGGTTTTCTATTAGAATCAAAGTACTCCTCAATTGGAAACCTTCTTAAATAATGGATGGCACTTGAAGATGTTGGTTGTCATTTTTAATAATTAACTATGTCTAATTTTGGCAGTAACTGAACTTTTATTTTCTGTGAGAGCTTGACACACTACTTGATTTAGAGGAGGAAGAGATTTTAATATGGCACAGTGCTTAGAGCCACAAATTCTGAATAAATCTACTCCACCATATGACACATTTTTTCAGGTGAATTTTCCTCCTTTCACAGATAAATAGACATATGTAGGTAGATTGATAAGTGGGTAGGTAGATTGATTGATTTATAGATAGACTGATGTAGGTAAGATAAAAAATACTCAAACTTTATAATAATCAATTTCTTTAATTTCAAATATTTTTAAAAACACGACTTCGTTATGAATTACAGCTAGGTAATTGTTACTAAACTGTACTGTACACAAGGATTTCATCTTATGCAACTGTGTATTCTTCAAAGTTACCAGTAAAATATTTTGAATATAGCAAGTCCTCAATAAATATTTGCTGAATTGGATTGATACATATTTTTTATTCTAATTATCCAAGTGATTTTTTACAAGTAGTTTTTACAAAATTAAATTTACTTACATTATATATTTGGGAAATTTGAAGTACATGTGGTTTTGCTTGATAAGTAGCCAAGAAATTGCCCCTAACTTTGCTGTCTATAAGATTGTCTAAGTCCCCATTTTAGTATTTTGGATTTGAAACAAATAGGCCTACATGAAGTAAAAATTCATATGGCAGATAGTTATTATATCTTATTTACCAAACATTTATAATGAGCATGTTATGCCAGTCACTGTTCTAAGCACTTTAAAAATTACTGGGAAAACATAGTTCTAGAAAATACATGTGGGAAAATATTCAGTTTGAGAAATTTGAATTATGCTCTATTATGTTAGTGTTTACAAAATATACTTATTCGTAGATTTCATGTTATTACATCCATGAAGCCTAGACATCACTGGAATAAAAATGAAAACTGTTTTTGCGAGATGAGGAATTAATCATTATCATTTTATTTTTGTACCAGTTCCTTTATTCATGATCTTGATCTTTGGAAAATGTAGATTGAGAGTTATGATGCTCTGCCCTGTGGGAGGTATCAAGATAGCAATCTTCTGGGAACCTTCTCACATTGGATTTAAGCAATGAGAGGTTGGGTTTTTGTAGATCTTGAGATAAAAGAGGCTGAATCTGTAGTTAATAAGGAAGAGGAGACAGACAGCAGAACATGTCATCATAAGCTAAGTGTGAATTTAGGAGTAAAATAGTGATCACACCCCCCCTCATGATCTTGTTTAAATACATGCATGTGAATATAAATTTTTTTGTTTATATTTACTAGTAATTTAATGCTTGTAGGTTTTATTTTATACTTCCATTATGACTAAGAAAAGCATAGCAGCAGCTGATAGATCATTAAGAAACTTTAGAAATGTGATCAGTTGGGGTGACTGGGTGGTTCAGTTAGTTAAGCATCTGCCTTTGGCTTGGGTCATGGTCACAGGGTCCTAGGATCCAGCCCCACACCGGGCTCCTTGCTCAGTGGGGAGTCTGCTTCTCTGTCTCTCTCTACCCCGTGGCTTGTGCTCTCTCTCTCTTATTTACTCCCTGTCTCTCAAAGAAATAAATAAAAATCTTAAAAAGATGTGATCATTTTAGGAGCAAATTACTATAGTCTCTGTATTGAGGATTTTAACTATATTTGAAAACTTAATCCTTCAATCTAGGCACAGTTGTTCTATTTTAAAAATAGTCATATGGTTTTCTCAATATAAATTTGTATTTAGTAATTGATGGATAATCATTAATTCTCATGTTAATGTTTATTCAAATTTCCCCCTAATATCCCTTTTTTAAAAAATTATTTTTATTTTTATTTATTTATTTGAGAGAGAGAGAGATCACAAGTAGACAGAGAGTCAGGCAGAGAGAAGGGAGAAGCAGGCCCCCTGCCGAGCAGAGAGCCTGATGCGGGTCTCAATCCCAGGACCCTGAGATCATAACCTGAGCTGAAGGCAGAGGCTCAACCCACTGAGTCACCCAGGCACCCCTAATATTCCTTTTCTTAAACACTGACTCTTTCCCTTCAAAACTGTAGATTATTGATGTAGCATCTTTGATGGTTTTCAAGAGTTCATTTTATATCCTCTCTAATTAACTGAGATGCTGGGTATCATATAGGAAATTTCCTGTCTTATAACTTTTTTCACAAAACTATAAAAGACCAGACTGTGGTAGATTTACTTCATTTGCAGATGCATTAGAAAACCCTGTTACTTTTTCCAGATTGAAATCTAACACTGTCACCTTCAGTATGGAAAATGTTTTTTAAAAATGCATGTTTGATTATCATTTAAGACTGAAGAAATAGTGGGGGATACATACATCTGCCACTACACATACAGATTGATAATGACTGCCTGTACTCTGGCCTAATGCGTATCCTGTCAGATCATTAAAACAAGAACTCATCAGACAAAGTAAAATGGCCAGATGCTCACAGAGTGATGAAAAGACATTGTCTCTTATCTTTAAATGTTCAAAGTGTTCAAAGAAGATACTATTTATTATAAATGTAAAAAATGAATCTATCAAATCTAACTTCTACTTTAGGGATATGCCCAAGCATCCCAATCCCAAAATGTTTGCTTCTCTTTAGCTTCTGTGCTTACCCTCTCATCTTTACTGTTAGTCCTTTAACAAATTTAATGTTCTCTCGATCTTGGAACCTTGAGGATTTCAAAGATGCCCTATGCTTTTTGTAACCATTTTTGTTCACTTAATTTTCTGCCTGTGTTTAACAAATCTCTTTATTTATTTTTAATTTTTTAACTTTATTTTATTTTTTTCAGTGTTCCAAGATTCATTGTTTATGTACCACTATATTCATGATTTTTGGTCCCTTCCTATGTTTTAGTCTCTCAGATTCCTTCCAGCAATATTTTGTTTTCATGTCATCTTGGGCCTTATGATCAGCCATTTAGTTTTGTTCTCACCACCAACTGAAGACTCCCTTGGCCCTTGATCTTTCACTCCTGGTCTCTTGGTAGAGAACTCTGTGTCCTTTACTGTCCATACTGTCCACATTCCTCCTAGAGTGCTGAGAGAACTAGCAAAATTATGGTCATGATTTACCATGAATGACTCATTTTCATAAATGATTGACTTAATTCTGGGGGAAGAAACAACTCATACAGGTCGATATTTTAACAGTTGAAACTAAAGAAATGTCTTTTCAATTTTGAGTGAAAAAAAATCTAAGCTCAAACAAAGCATCTTTGTTTAGTTCTAAAATTAAAAGGATTGGACAAACCTAAAGAAAGTAAATCCTTGTTAAATATAGACTTAAATAATTATCTTATTTCTTCAACTGTTAATCATATATTTTAATGGATAGAGCAGTAGACTGGGGACAAGGGAATTAATTAGTGGGAAATTGAATTAATTATTACACAATGTACATCTATTTCCATCATTGGTTGGAAGAACAAGTGAAAGCATTTTTTTAATATTGAAATTTATGATATACTAATTCCCCTATCCTGAAATATATCATTCTCTCTATGTTTGTGTGCATTAGCTTACAATATAACCATTTAAATATAAAACATATCTGTGTTTGGGATATTCCAGGGCCCTTGACTTTGGAAATGAAATTCATGGCAAAATGCAGCTATTTTTAATATGTTCAGCTTGAATTGAACTTTTTCACATTATAGACCTCTCAGATATATAATTATCCTATAGTAGTTTTGTGCAAGTATATTATTCATTTCATTAGTACTGTATCTTAAACAAAACATTTTCAATTTTCACATAATGCAGTTTAAAATGATGAGCTCTGGTTCTTTGGGGAATTATTCAAATTATAGAAGTCAGAGAAGTAATGTGTGTCAGCTACAAAGCCCCTAGGGATCTTAACAGAAAAAAACATCTCTTCGAACCATAAAAATAAATGCTGATACAAAGAATATCCTTTATGCTCAAAGAAAGATGAACTTTATATAATGAACAATAAAAGATTGAATCTAGTGTCTGTTTTATTTTTTTTTCTGCACTAATTGCTCCTATAACAAATCTGAAAAGTGAGCTCTATATGGTTATTACAACAAGTACATTAGCCTAGGAAGTTACTCTAGAAAATTCAGAATGCAGCAGTCCTCCCTTCATAAATTTCAAAAAAAAAAAGGGCATTTTGTATGTATAGATAGACTTGTTACTTATATATGATATATGGAAACTCTTAATCATAGTCCAAAATAGTCCAGCTTCTTTATATGGTTAAAAGTAGCTGTTTGTCTACTGAGGCTCCACATGTTTGAACTTAAGTTTTAGAAATTCCTTACATGATGGTTGTAGATATTATATAGTAACAATATCAAGGTCAAATAACTTAGGGAAGACAAATAAAAATGCAAACAGCAAACATTGCCCCTTGGATTTTAATTCTCTACTGAAAGACCAAAAAGAAAACTTACTATGATACTGTTATTTAAAGCATTTGCTGGTTGTCTGAATTAGGTCATTAGGAGTTCAGAAGGAGATTGGAATTGTATGCTTCCATAATGAATGTGAGGATGTATCAGGAGAAATAGTAGTGAAGGGTGAGGGAATAGTGAGGCGGAGTAAAGGGGACCTAACACTTGACATCAGGAGAAGGGAGGTAAAGAAGAAAGTGATATTTTCATATATGTGCCTTACATGTATATTGTTAAGTATATACAGACCTGAGGACAAATATAAAATTATTAAGATTTATGAAATCTGAATTTCATTAATATTAATATAATATTAAGATTTATCAAATCTTATTTGATTGAAATTCCTTATCAATCAAATTAAGCATTTGAAGGTATGTATCTTATCTTTAGGAAATCTATCAGATATAAATGGTGCATTTACCACCCTGTGATATTTATTCATTGAATTCACTATTCTAAAAAGTTTATTTTGTGTTAAATTAATATGTCTCCTGTAGAGAATCCATGTATTTTTTTATTAGGTAGGTAAAAGGTGTAAGGAGACTTTACAATAGGATATATTGGTCTCTATGGAAACTATATGAAAAAATGTAAGCATTAGACCCACCAAGTCAGTGGTTGTACATTTCTGGACTGTTCTGTTAAATGTTATTGAGGTTGATTTTTTTTTTTTTAATCCTTTCTGGGTATTTTTTTAAAAATGTTTTGGATGACAAGAAAAATAAAGTATTGGATAAAGTTTTTAAAAATTGCTTTGTTATTACTTAAGCTGCACTCTGTAGATTTATTGATGATCTCATGCTTTCTCAGAGTTGTGTGTGGGATTATCCTGTACATTTCCACGTAGCTTTATTAGAATATGGATGACTGAAAAAGCCTTAAGAATTATTTCCTTTTACTTTGTTTTGATTTTTTTTTGTTTAATAGAGTCTTTAAATTTTTTTTATTTAAATTCCAGTTGGTTCATATACTTTAAGCTCCTTCTTAATGTAACCTAGTTTTACCTAATCTACTGATAATGTTCAGTAACCTAATATGAATGGGTTAGAGATGACTTCATGACCAGCCTTGGTATCATCTGATTTTATACCCAACAGTAATTCAGAGATTATTCAGCAAAACCAACATGATCTGCAAATGTGTGGTTTGGTTTGGTTTTGTATCCTTAAATCTTGTGCCGTGTTCAATTTATGGATAGGCAAAACCATTGTCCCTTCATTAAGGGTTCACTCCTATTCTGCCGCTCTTCTGTTGCACTTGCCCTAGGCTAAATGGGCAGACCCAACAGTTTATGATGAGACCAAACAGTATATTTCCCAGGCAGTGAAAAGTGTGAAACTAATAATCAAAGGTTATAATACTTATGTGAAAAAAAGTCAAAAATTAAGTGAAATCTGTAGGCTTTTCATTGTAGCTTAGGGGAAAAAAACGTAAAATCTATGTAAGCTGTGAATCATCAAGTATCACACTATGTGTATCAGAATCATCAAAGACATTTGCTTAAAAATAGGATTGCTGGACCCTGCTCCAAGCACACTGACTCAGAATCTCTGAAGACAGAGCACAGGAAAGTGCATTTTTTAAAAGATTTTATTTATTTATTTGACACAGAGAGAGAGGTCACAAGTAGGCAGGGCAGCAGGCAGAGGTAGAGGGGGAAGCAGGCTCCCTGCTGAGCAGAGAGCCCAATGCGGGGCTCAATCCCAGGACCCTGAATTCATGACCTGAGCCGAAGACAGAGGCTTAACCCACTGAGCCACCCAGGCGTCCCAGGAAAGTGCATTTTTTTTTTAAAGATTTTATTTATTTATTTGACAGAGAGAGATCACAAGCAGGCAGAGAGGCAGGCAGAGAGAGAGGAGGAAGCAGGCTCCCCGCTGAGCAGAGAGCCCGATGCGGGGCTCGATCCCAGGACTCTGAGATCATGACCTGAGCCGAAGGCAGCGGCTTAACCCACTGAGCCACCCAGGCGCCCCAGGAAAGTGCATTTTTAACACCTTTCCCAGCCAAAGTCTGATGACCACTTTCCAAAAAGTGTACTTTCACATACCAAGTTCAATTTCTGTTTCTCTATCTTGATACCATCTTGACATCTGCCTCTCATCTTTTCATCTTTTTTTAACTTTAATTTGTCATCTGTAGTGCGTGCATGTGAAACCCCTTGTTTCACATAACTTCCCTTATCAAGATGTTTTCCTGCATCCCAAACATCCTTTTCCTCTTCCCCCTCCTTCTAAGAATTTTCACTAAGTCATTTGGAATTCTTGCTCTGTGAAGGAATAGCTACATATCCCAACTTGTTTCCTGGATTCTTTGAGTTAACTTCCTTTCCCTAAGCAAGTTGTTACTCAATAAGAATACAATCTGGGGGCGCCTGGGTAGGTTGGTGGGTTAAGCCTCTGCCTTCAGCTCAGGTCATGGTCTCAGGGTCCTAGAATCAGGCCCCGAATCTGACAGGCTCTTTGCTCAGCAGGGAGCCTCCTACACCCTTTCTCTCTGCCTGCCTCTCTACCTACTTGTGATCTCTCTCTCTCTCTCTGTCAAATAAATAAATAAAATCTTAAAAAAGAAGAAGAAGAAGAAGAAGAAGAAGAAGAAGAAGAAGAAGAAAGAAGAAGAAGGGGAAGAAGAAGAAGAAGAAGAAGAAGAAGAAGAAGAAGAAGAAGAAGAAGAAGAAGAAGAAAAAGAATACAGTTTGACCTGAAACATGCTATAAATGAAATTACATATTCTTACTTGTTTCCTGTGTCATGGAACTAGTAGATCTTTCCTTATCTCCTCACCATAGATTCAATATTTTTCTTCTTTTATCTTATTGCAAATAACATACAAAAAAATACATATATAATGATTCTGGAAAGTAAAAGTACCTCATAATTCTAGAGCTGAGAACTTAAAAAAAAAAAAAAAAAGAAGTAAAAAATCACTGACTCTGCACCTTACCTGAATTGAGTCCTCTAACCTTGTATCAAGCTTTAACCAGAGGAGCAAAACCAGGAGGACAACTATATTAGGAGATTTATTACAAGGACTTGACTCACCAGATTGTGGGGACTTAGTAGGCAAGTCTGAAATCTGTAGGGCATGCTATAAGGAAGGGGAGACTAGAACTCTGAGACTGAATATTCTGCCACAAGATAATGACTTTTCTCAGGGAATCCTCAGCTCTGCCTTTCATGTGATTGAATCAGGCACACTCAGATTATCTAAAATAATCTCCTTATTCAACATCAACTGATTATGGACTTTAATCACATCTACATAATACCTGTGTGGTAACACCTAGCTTGCTGTTTGATTGTGTAACTGAGGTCTGTAGCCTGGCCAAATTAACAGATCAAAAAAAAAAAAAAAATCACAGGCAATGTTGGAGTTTTTGTTTATTTGATGTAGTGATTTCTGTATTGGTGGTCATAGCAAAAATTATTTCCTAAATAGAAGTTTTTATGCATATGAGGTACTTAAGTTTATCCTTTTTGCTGGAAATTATTCCCCCAGAGAATACTATAAGCCTATGATTCACTGGTGAGCCTGTTGGTCAATAGTTGATAGAATTTATAGCTGTGTTTCCAGTCTTTTAATGGCTCTCTCAGAGTCATCAAAATCCATACTTAAATGCCATGTTCAATGTAATTAAATATTTAACAGTTATAGAAAATCTCTTAAGCTTTGTCCTGATTCCCCTCATAACAGCTTGATTAGGGGAAACACCTACTTACAAACAGCTCTGGACAAATAATAAAAAAAAAAATTATTCCTGAAAGATTTATAATAATTTGGAGAATCGTTTTAACTAAACATCAAATTCCCTAGTATAACATTGATTTATATGACAGCCACATCATTTTTACTGTCAACTGAAAGCAGACAGGCTTAGGGATTTTGTGTGCATGTGTTAGGTGCTCACATCAAGGAGAAATAAACAAACAACATTTCATATTATCAGAAATCAAGTAACAAAGTATGAGATTGTTGAAAAATAAAGGTCACTGGGGCGCCTGGGTGGCTCAGTGGGTTAAAGCCTCTGCCTTCGTCTCAGGTCATGATCCCAGGGTCCTGGGATCAAGCCCAGCATCGGGCTCTCTGCTCCGCAGAGAGCCTGCTTCCTCCCCCCTCTCTCTCTCTCTACCTGCCTCTCTGCCTACTTGTGATTTCTCTCTCTGTGTCAAATAAATAAAATCTTAAAAAAAAAATGAAAAGAAAAAGAAAAGGTCACTAATGTATTTAACATGGCTTTGGGTGTGAAAAATAGGAACTTTTTAAAGGATTTGTGTTCTGAACCAGTTATGTCCTTTGATGATTTAAATAAATGGAAACCCATAGAAATGGATTTCCATATTGGACCCAGATTCTTTTTGCCTGTTAATATTGCAAAAACAACTGCTAATTGTGCAAATATGGTTATCTGTGTTTAAAAAGAATGCAAACCACGTGATACACAACTGTCCTGGGACAAATTTAGGATGGCAAAATGCCAGAAACAAGCATGTTTTTCCTTTTTTGTGGTAATTACTGCCCTTTTGAATGTTGCACAGGGAAGGAGGAAAGCCTTTTATCATTGTTCTCCCAACTCAGACATAATAAAGCAGAATGTCAGGAACACAATGAGCCTTCACATTATGGCCGCTTGGTATTTTGATGTCTATATTATCTTTTGGAGTTTATTCCTTTTACTGGAAATAGTGAGGATCAGTAGGCATGTTTCCTAAAATTGGTAATTATGTAAAATGTATTAACTATAATCTCCTTGTTCCAAAACTCCCTGGCGCTGCACATGGATACATAGAAGTGTGTCCTTGGTGGAAATAGTAAACAACAGAGACCTTGGACAGTAGCTCTACCGAGGGCTGTTCTTCTGGTAGCTTTTCCTTCAAGGAGACCATCTCCAGTTCCTACGTAATGAGAGATTAGCAGGCTCTCCTATTTGTTCTAAGCTTCTTGCATTACTTACTAGATATCGGAGGGTTATTCTGATGCTCAAATGAGATGAGGTATGTAAAGCACTATGTAAATTATAAACACACACGTTAGTAATTATGTTAGAGGATTTTAACCATTCAGATGAAAAGTGAGGCATTCAGTCTTGTATGCAAATGTTTGACATCATGTAGACCACCATTTGAATGACAGGCTGAATTTCTTATTTGTCTTTGGAGCCTTGACATCATGTAACTGTTTTTGGAACATACTGGAATATTTTATCAAATAGTAACTAGTCTGGCAGGTTGTTTTTTGAAGACATTTGTTGGAAGAATAAATTCTTTTTATAGTGGCTCTATAATTGACATTTTTGAATTTTCTTTTTGCATTAAATATATTTAGTATGGCAATGTATTTTGGAGCTGCAAATTGTCAATAAGTGTATACCCAGATTGTTAATAAGCATATATAGTGGTAAGTGATTCAGTGTAAATTTCAACCAGAAAATATTCATCTTCTCAGATGACAGGGTGTCAGACAAGAAAAATTACATGTAAAATTAAGACATTGATAGAGAGTTCCTTTCTGACACCTCCTACCCCGCCAGCTCCACCCCTCTGTTTGTTACTTGTGTGGTCATTTTTTTTTTAAATTCTTTCTCTTAATAGACTTTATTTCTTAGAACAGTTTTAGATTCACAGCTAAATTGAGCAGAGAATAGAGAAAGAACCCGTAAAGCGTCTTTCCCCACGTCATGACCTCCTTCACCATCAGCATCCCATACCAGAGTGCTGGGTTTATTACAGCTGATGAGCCAACACTGACAGACATCATCAACCAAAGTCCATAGTTCACATTAAAATTCCCTCATGATGTTGGACATTCTCTGAGTTTGGACAAAGGCATACTAACATTCACTCACCATTATAATATAACACACAATATTTACACTACCCAGAAATCCTAGTGCTCCCCCTGTTCATCCTTTCCTGCCCCTGCACCTCTAGCAACCACTGTGGATTTTTTGTTATTCTTGTTTTTTTATTTTTTATTATTATTATTATTTTTTTTTTTTTTTACTGTCTCTGTAGTTTTGCCTTTTCCAGGATGACATAGAGTTGGAATCATACTAGACTTGTGTTATCATGTACCTTTTGAGAGCATGACTGAGATTGGCTTCTTTTACTTAGTAACATTCCAGTTAAGTTTCCTGTCTTTTCATGGCTTGATAACGTATTTTCTTTTTAGTCCTGAATGATACTTCTCTGTATCATCATACCACAGCTTCTCCATCCACCTACTGAAAGGCATTTTGGTTGCTTCCAAGTTTGCGCAATTATAAATAACACTGCTGTAAACACCCATGTGCAGATTTTTGTGTGGACATAAGTTTTCAGCACCTTTTGCTAAATATTAAGGAGTTCAATTGTTGGATTATATGGTATAAAATAATGTTTAGTTTTTGGAGAACCTGCTAAGTTGTCTTTCAATGTGGCTGTACCATTATGCATTCCCACCAGCAAAGAATGAGAGAGTTCCTATTCCTTGTCAGCACTGGGTGTTGTCAGTGTTCTAGATTTTGGCCAATTTTAATAGGTATGTAATGGTATCTCATTGTTTTAATTTGCATTTCCCTGGGGACGTATGATGTGGAGCATCTTTTCATATGCTTATTTGCCATCTGTGTGTGTCTTCTTTGGAGAGGTATCTTTTAAGATCTTTGGTACATTTTTTTTTTAAGATTTTATTTATTTATTTGACAGAGAGAGATCACAAGTAGGCAGAGAGGCAGGCAGAGAGAGAGAGAGAGAGAGAGGGAAGCAGGCTCCCTGCTGAGCAGAGAGCCCGATGTGGGACTCGATCCCAGAACCCTGAGATCATGACCTAAGCTGAAGGCAGTGGCTTAACCCACTGAGCCACCCAGGCACCCTCTTTGGTACATTTTTAATGGATTATTTGTTTTCTTACCATTAAAATGTGAGATTACTATTATTTTTTAATATCTTAGATAATAGTGCTTTATTAGATGTGTCCTTTGCAAATATTTTCCTCCAGTCTGTGGCTTGTCTTTTCATTCCCTTGGCATTTTCTTTCACAGAGCAGAAAATTTTAAAGTTATTTTTTTTCTTTCATATTATCATGCCTTTGGTGTTGTCTCTAAAAAGCCATTGCCATATCAAAGGTCATCTAGATTATTTCCTGTGTTACATTTTAGGGATTTTGTAGTTTTGCATTTACACTTAGGTCTGTGACTGATTTTAAATTAATTTTTACATGGGGCGCCTGGGTGGCTCAGGGCATGGTCTCAGGGTCCTGGGATGGAGCCCTGCATTGGGCTCTCTGCTCAGCGGGGAGCCTGCCTCCCCCTCCCTTTCTGTCTGCCTCTCTGCCTACTTGTGATCTCTCTCTCTCTCTGTCAAATAAATAAATAAAATCTTTTAAAAAATTTTTAAAAATAAATTAATTTTTACAAAAGGGGCAAAGTCTCTGTCTATATTCTTTTTTTTTTTTTCCTTTTTTGCATATGGATGTTTAGTTGTTCCAGCACCATTTGTCAAAAAGCCTACCTTTTTTCTATTGTATTGTCTTTGTTCCTTTGTCAAAGGTCAGGTAGTCACCTTTGTATTTATGTGGTCTATTTTGGGGACCACTATTCTGTTCCATTGATCTATTTGTCTCCTCTTTCACCAATACCACACTGTTACTATAGATTTATAAGTTTTAAAGTTGTATAGTGTCAAAAAATAAATAAAATTTCATAATGTCAGTTCTTGGATTCATTCTCCTTCAATATTGTGTTGGCTATTCTATGTCTTTTACCCCTAATATGCTATGATATGAATATTTGTATCTCTGCCCCTCCATCAATATGTCAAAACCTAACTCCCAAGGTAATGATAATAAGAGGTGAAACCATTGAGAGAGGATTAAATCATGAAGGTAGAACGCTTATGAATGGGATTAATGTCCTTATGGAGGAGGCCTTCCATATCTCTCTCTCCCCTTGTACCCTGAGGTTACAAAAAGTCTGAAACCTGAAAAAGAACCTTTACTTGGCCATGCTAGTACCCCAATGTTGGAATACCACCCTCCAGAAATGTGAGAAATAAATTTCTGTTTGTAAGCCACCCAGTATTTTGTATTTTGTTAGAGCAGCACAAAGGGGCTTAGACACTATGAAAACTTCGTAATTGGGGTGCCCTGCTGACTCAGTCTGTAGAGCCTGGGACACATGATCTCAGTGTCATGAGTTCAAGCTCCACATTGGGCCTAGAGCTTACTTAAAACTAAAGAAAAACAAAAACAAAAAAATACTTTAAAATACTTTATTTTTTAAAAGATTTTATTTATTTATTTGAGATAGAGTGAGAAAGAGAGCACAAGCAGGGGGAGAGGGGCAGCGGGAGAGGTAGAAGCAGATTCCCTGCAAAGCAGGGAGCCTGACACAGGGCTCTATCCCAGAACTCTGGGACCATGACTTGAGGTGAAGGCAGATGCTTAACTGGCTGAGCCACTCAGGTTCCCCTTTAAAACATTTTAAGAGTTCATCAGTATCCACAAAATAACTCACAGAGATTTTGATTAGGCTTGAGATGACATTAAATCTATAGATCAAGTTGGGAAGAACTGACATCTTGACAAGGTTGAGTCTTCCTATCCATGAACATGGAATATTTCTCCATTCATTTAGTTTATTGATTTCATCAAGTTTTTGTACTTTTTCTCACATAGATCCTGTAGTTGTCTCCATTTTTAACTGTGTATAAAAATTTCCAAAAATAAACTTGTAACTTATATCCAAGTTAATATAAAAGACTTAAAGAATTATTTAATTTTCTATATAATAGAGTTATATCTATTTCACAAATTCTGAAGCAATATGTGATGTTATACTTTTTTTGATATTCTGGCAAATGTATAAAGTGAGTTTTTAAATCTCTTTCAGTCTGTGTGTATATGATTATGTTATGTCATATTTATTTGTTTTTCACCTAGATGGTTTCACCTCATCTACTTTATCATTTTCTTCATTTTATGGTTAGTGTTTTGGGTGTCATTTCTAACAATGTTTGTCTATCTCAGGGACTCAAATATTCTGTTTTTTGTTTATGAGATATTTCATATATGGAATATTTTTTTTTATTTATTTTTTTATTTATTTGACAGAGAGAGATCACAAGCAGACAGAGAGGCAGGCAGAGAGAGAGAGAGGGGGAAGCAGGCTTCTTGCAGAGCAGAGAGCCCGATGTGGGACTCGATCCCAGGACCCTGAGATCATGACCCGAGCCGAAGGCAGCAGCTTAACCCACTGAGCCACCCAGACGCCCCATATATGGAATATTTTAGATTAGAGATTGAAGTTCTTCTTTTATCACCTTCCAATGAGTTATCCTGAGATTTTTTTAAAAAGACTTATTTAATAGGGAGAGAGAGAGTGTTTGCTGGGGAAGGGGCAGAAGGAGAGAATTTTTCACAGAGACTCTCTGCTAAGTGAGGACCCTGACACGGGGCTCAATCCCACAACCAATAGATCATGACCTGTGCCTAAACCAAGAGCCAGATGCTTAACCCACTGAGCCACCCAGATGACCCTAGTCTGAGATTTTTATTGAAAATCACTTGTTGTAGATCTTTATCTGGACTGTTTATTCTTCCTCATTGATCTTATATTTATCATTGTACCAATACTGTAGATTAACATTATAGTCAGTCTTAAAGTCAGGAAGAATACATCTTAATTTTTTTTTCTTTTTTGAAATTATTTTACCTCTTTATAATCCTTTGGATTTTAATATGAATTTTAGAATTAGCTTGTTGATTTACAAGAAAGCTTGTGGGGATTCTAATGGAATTACATAGAATGTTCAGTCTTTCAGTCCATAAACATGGTATGAATCTTTATTTAGACCTTTAAAAGGTTTTGTTCACAATATTTTGTAGTTTCCTGAATACTTGTTTTGCATAGGTTTTGTTATATTTATCATAAGTAATTTTTTGGTGTTATTATAATTAATTTACTTTTAAAATTTTGTATTCTATTTTATAGAAAGGCTGTTGTTTTTCATATTGGCTTTGTGTTCTGCAGTCTCATAAACTTACTCATTCTAGTTGTTCTCTTTTGGTAATTATGGTCCTTTATAGACCTGTTCATGTCATCAGAGGATAGAGTTTTGTTTCTTCCTTTCCAATATTTATGTTTTTTTCCCCTTTACCTACTACTTTGGGTAGGACCTCTAGGACAATACTGCATAAACATTGTGAGAATATAATCCTTGTCTTGATCCCAGGAATTCACTTAGCATTTCACCACTAAAAGTGAGGTTAGCCCTTGGTTTTTCAGATGGATTTTATAAAATTGAAGAACTTCAGATCTATTCATACCTAGTTTGCTGGGATTGTTTTCATTCATCCTTTTGAATTTTGTCAAATGCTCTTCCTGCATCTATCAAGAGGATGCTATTATTTTTCTATCATGCCATTATTTTGGTAAATTGCTCTGATTTTTTTTTTTTGGAAGCCAACTTTGCATTCATAGGATAAACCACACTTGAGCATGATGTATCATTTTTGAATATTGCTGGATTCAATTTGACAGTATTTTGTTACAGATTTTTGTGTCTGTGTTCATGAGGGATGATCTGTCTTTTTTACTTGCAGTATCTTAATAGATTATAGTGTCAGGTTCCAGTTTCATGTCTCCTCATCTTTTCATTGTGTAGGAATGATATTTCTTTTTTTTTAAAGATTTTATTTATTTGTCAGATAGAGATCACAAGTAGGCAAGGAGAGAGTGGAGGAGGAGGAAGCAGGCTCCCCGCTGAGCAGAGATCCTGATGCGGGGCTCGATCCCAGGCCCCTGGGATCATGACTGGAGCCGAAAGAAGAGGCTTTAACCCACTGAGCCACGCAGGTGCCCCATGAATGATATTTCTTAAACATTCCATAGGAGTCTCAAGAGAAAAAAAAAAAATCTGCCACTTGAGTTTTGTTTGTGTAAAGGTTTTTGATTACAGATTAAATTTATAATAATTTAATAAGTAATCAAATTACTTTTATAAAAGTAATATATAGAGCTATTGAGATTTTTCTATTCCTCCCTAGTTTTGGTAATTGGTGTTTTTCTCCTACATAATATCTTATTTTATCTTGGTTATCATATTTACTGGCCTAAAGGTATTCACGATACCTTCTTATTATCCTTTTGATACCAATTGATCTGAAGTAGTACTCCTTACATTCTTCTGATATTGATAATTTTTATTCTTACTCTTTTCTTAATTAGTCTTTGTAGAACTTTATAATTTTATTGATATTTTCACAAAGCAAACATTTTATTATGTTTGTTATGTCTGTTTTCTACCTCATTTATTTCTGCTCTCAATTTTTTTTTTTTTTTTTTTTGGTCCAGTTACTTTGGGCTGCTCTACTCTTCCATTCTTTATTGGGTATAAAATTAGGTCACTGCTTTTAAGTTTTTCCCCATTTTCTACTATAGATACTTAAAACTATCCACTTCTCTCTAAGCACTATTTTCACAGCATCCAACAATTATTGATATATTGTATTTTTATTATCATACCTTGGGAAAGATTTTCTAATTTTGCATTATGATTACTTCCTTGATTCATGGATTACATAACAATATGCTATTAACAAAGTGTGTGATGGTTTTATAGATATTTTTTGTTTGTGAGTTCTAATTCTATTTTGATCAAAGAACACATTCTGTGAGATAGCAAGTTTTGAAATTTATTGTGAGTTATTTTATAGCCAGGCATATGGTCTATTTTGGCAAACATTTTCTGTGTATTTGAAAGGAATTTGAATCCTGCTGTTATCACATGTAGTGTTCTGTAAAAATTAGGTCAAAATGATCAGTATTGTTGTTTATATACCGATTTTTATTTACATGTTTTGTTTTGGGGTTTTTTTGCCTACATGTTGTATCAATTGCTGAGAGAGGAATTGTAATATCTGCCACTATAATTTTATCAATTTCTCTCATTAGTTCTATCAGTTTTTGCTTAATACATTTTGAAGCTCTGTTATTGTATATACATTTAGGATTGTTATGTCTTTTTGAATAATTACCACTTTTTTCATAATTCCTTATTCTCTGATATTTTTGTCCTGATTTGATTAATACCATTTTCTTATGTTTACTATTTGTATACTATAATTTTATTTTTTCTTTTAACATATGTTTCTTTATGTTTAATGGGCATTTCTTGTTAGTGGCATATGGTTTTATATTTCTGATCTAATGTGGAAATATTTGCCTTTTAATTAGAGTGTTGCTGTATCATTTAATTGATATATTTAATTGATACAGTTGAATTTAAATCTACCATCTTACTATTTGATTTTCACACATCCTCTTTTTCTTTTATCTATTGTTCTCTTCCTACTTTCTTTTGGGTTAATCAATATTTATTCATATTTCATTTTATGTTCTCTATGATGTAGGTCAAAAATGGCTTAAGTATTGATTGAGATTTCCATAGCACACCATGTTGCCTTATGACTTGTTTTTTCCTGCATGCACTATTACTAGATCAATTTATAAGATATAACTAAGAAGGGTTCCATTTTACAACATATAATGGAGAGGAAAGAGAGGAGTCAAGAATTACTTTCAAATTTTTGGTAAGCTCTCATGACATTTACTGGAATAAGGCACACTAGGAGATGAGAAGCATGAATTCTTGGATTTAATTTTGTACATGTATACTTTAAGATGCCTGTAAAATATAGAAAAATATGTAAAGGGGGTACTCTATGTAGAAGTCTGTGGAAATTATTTGTGAAAGTTTCATGTTTGTCTTATATTTGAATTGTTTCATTTTGATCTTACCTCATATAAAAAGGTAATGTATTTTAATTCATGTTCTCTTCTCATATAATGTTAATATTTATAAAATTAACTTAGAATTATTAATAATAAAGTTTGCTATATTTATGATATTCCTTTGAATAGACTTTTTATTTAAAAAAAAACTTTTTTTTTTAAATTTTATTTTTTATAAACATATATTTTTATCCCCAGGGGTACAGGTCTGCAAATCGCCAGGTTTACACACTTCACAGCACTCACCATAGCACATACCCTCCCCAATATCCATAACCCCACCCCCCTCTCCCAACCCCCCTCCCCCCCATCAACCCTCAGTTTGTTTTGTGAGATTAAGAGTCACTTATGGTTTGTCTCCCTCCCAATCCCATCTTGTTACATTTATTCTTCTCCTACCCCCTTAACCCTCCATGTTGCATCTCCTCTCCCTCATATCAGGGAGATCATATGACAGTTGTCTTTCTGCGATTGACTTATTTCACTAAGCATGATACCCTCTAGTTCCGTCCACGTAATCGCAAATGGCAAGATTTCATTTCTTTTGATGGCTGCATAGTATTCCACTGTGTATATATACCACATCTTCTTTATCCATTTGTCTGTTGATGGACATCTAGGTTCTTTCCATAGTTTGGCTATTGTAGACATTGCTGCTATAAACATTTGGGTGCACGTGCCCCTTCGGATCACTACGTTTGTATCTTTAGGGTAAATACCCAGCAGTGCAATTGCTGGGTCATAGGGTAGTTCTATTTTCAACATTTTGAGGAACCTCCATGCTGTTTTCCAGAGTGGTTGCACCAGCTTGCATTCCCACCAACAGTGTAGGAGGGTTCCCCTTTCTCTGCATCCTTGCCAGCATCTGTCATTTCCTGACTTGTTAATTTTAGCCATTCTGACTGGCGTGAGGTGATATCTCATTGTGGTTTTGATTTGTATTTCCCTGATGCCGAGTGATATGGAGCACTTTTTCATGTGTCTGTTGGCCATCTGGATGTCTTCTTTGCAGAAATGTCTGTTCATGTCCTCTGCCCATTTCTTGATTGGATTATTTGTTCTTTGGGTGTTGAGTTTGCTAAGTTCTTTATAGATTTTGGACACTAGCCCTTTATCTGATATGTCATTTGCAAATATCTTCTCCCATTCTGTCAGTTGTCTTTTGGTTTTGTTCACTGTTTCCTTTGCTGTGCAAAAGCTTTTGATCTTGATAAAATCCCAATAGTTCATTTTTGCCCTTGCTTCCCTTGCCTTTGGGGACGTTCCTAGGAAGATGTTGCTGCGGCTGAGGTTGTAGAGGTTGCTGCCTGTGTTCTCCTCGAGGATTTTGATGGATTCCTTTCTCACATTGAGATCCTTCATCCATTTTGAGTCTATTTTCGTGTGTGGTGTAAGGAAATGATCCAATTTCATTTTTCTGCATCTGGCTGTCCAATTTTCCCAGCACCATTTATTGAAGAGGCTGTCTTTTTTCCAGTGGACATTCTTTCCTGCTTTGTCAAAGATGAGTTGACCATAGAGTTGAGGGTCCATTTCTGGGCTCTCTATTCTGTTCCATTGATCTATGTGTCTGTTTTTGTGCCAGTACCATGCTGTCTTGATGATGACAGCTTTGTAATAGAGCTTGAAGTCCGGAATTGTGATGCCACCAACTTTGGCTTTCTTTTTCAATATTCCTTTGGCTATTCGAGGTCTTTTCTGGTTCCATGTAAATTTGAGGATTATTTGTTCCATTTCTTTGAAAAAAATGGATGGTACTTTCATAGGAATTGCATTAAATGTGTAGATTGCTTTAGGTAGCATAGACATTTTCACAATATTTATTCTTCCAATCCAGGAGCATGGAACATTTTTCCATTTCTTTGTGTCTTCCTCAATTTCTTTCATGAGTACTTTATAGTTTTCTGAGTATAGATTCTTAGTCTCTTTGGTTAGGTTTATTCCTAGGTATCTTATAGTTTTGGGTGCAATTGTAAATGGGATGGACTCCTTAATTTCTCTTTCTTCTGTCTTGTTGTTGGTGTAGAGAAATGCAACTGATTTCTGTGCATTGATTTTATATCCTGACACTTCACTGAATTCCTGTACAAGTTCTAGCAGTTTTGGAGTGGAGTATTTTGGGTTTTCCACATATAGTATCATATCATATGTGAAGAGTGATAGTTTGACTTCTTCTTTGCCCATTTGGATGCCTTTAATTTCCTTTTGTTGTCTGATTGCTGAGGCTAGGACTTCTAGTACTATGTTGAATAGCAGTGGTGATACCGGACATCCCTACCGTGTTCCTGACCTTAGCGGAAAAGCTTTCAGTTTTTCTCCATTGAGAATGATATTTGCGGTGGGTTTTTCATAGATGGCTTTGATGATATTGAGGTATGTGCCGTCTATCCCTACACTTTGAAGAGTTTTGATCAGGAAGGGATGCTGTACTTTGTCAAATGCTTTTTCAGCATCTATGGAGAGTATCATATGGTTCTTGTTCTTTCTTTTATTAATGTGTTGTATCACATTGATTGATTTGCGGATGTTGAACCAACCTTGCAGCCCTGGAATAAATCCCACTTGGTCGTGGTGAATAATCCTTTTAATGTACTGTTGAATCCTATTGGCTAGTATTTTGGCGAGAATTTTTGCATCTGTGTTCATCAAGGATATTGGTCTGTAGTTCTCTTTTTTGTTGGGATCCTTGTCTGGTTTTGGGATCAAGGTGATGCTGGCCTCATAAAATGAGTTTGGAAGTTTTCCTTCTATTTCTATTTTTTGGAACAGTTTCAGGAGAATAGGAATTAGTTCTTCTTTAAATGTTTGGTAGAATTCCCCCGGGAAGCCATCTGGCCCTGGGCTTTTTTTTTTGTTTGGAGATTTTTGATGACTGTTTCAATCTCCTTACTGGTTATGGGTCTGTTCAGGCTTTCCATTTCTTCCTGGTTCAGTTGTGGTAGTTTATATGTCTCTAGGAATGCATCCATTTCTTCCAGATTGTCAAATTTGTTGGCGTAGAGTTGCTCATAGTATGTTCTTTTAATTGTCTTTATTTCTTTGGTGTTCGTTGTGATCTCTCCTCTTTCATTCGTGATTTTATTTATTTGGGTCCTTTCTCTTTTCTTTTTGATAAGTCTGGCCAGGGGTTTATCAATCTTATTAATTCTTTCAAAGAACCAGCTCCTAGTTTCGTTGATTTGTTCTATTGTTTTTTTGGTTTCTATTTCATTGATTTCTGCTCTGATCTTTATGATTTCTCTTCTCCTGCTGGGTTTAGGGTTTCTTTCTTGTTCTTTCTCCAGCTCCTTTAGGTGTAGTGTTAGGTTGTGTACCTGACACCTTTCTTGTTTCTTGAGAAAGGCTTGTACCGCTATATATTTTCCTCTCAGGACTGTCTTTGTTGTGTCCCACAGATTTTGAACTGTTGTGTTTTCATTATCATTTGTTTCCATGAATTTTTTCAATTCTTCTTTAATTTCCTGGTTGACCCATTCATTCTTTAGAAGGATGCTGTTTAGTCTCCATGTATTTTGGTTCATTCCAAATTTCCTCTTGTGATTGAGTTCTAGCTTCAGAGCATTGTGGTCCGAAAATATGCAGGGAATGACCCCTAACTTTTGATACCGGTTGAGACCTGATTTAGGACCGAGGATGTGATCTATTCTGGAGAATGTTCCATATGCACTAGAGAAGAATGTGTATTCTGTTGCTTTGGGATGAAATGTTCTGAATATATCTGTGATGTCCATCTGGTCCAGTGTGTCATTTAAGGCCTTTATTTCCTTGTTGATCTTTTGCTTGGATGATCTGTCCATTTCAGTGAGGGGAGTGTTAAAATCCCCTACTATTATTGTATTATTGTTGATGTGTTTCTTTGATTTTGTTATTAATTGGTTTATATAGTTGGCTGCTCCCACGTTAGGGGCATATATATTTAAAATTGTTAGATCTTCTTGTTGGATAGATCCTTTGAGTATGATATAATGTCCTTCCTCATCTCTTATTATAGTCTTTGGCTTAAAATCTAATTGAACTGATATAAGGATTGCCACCCCCTGCTCTCTTCTGATGTCCATTAGCATGGTAAATTCTTTTCCACCCCCTCACTTTAAATCTGGAGGTGTCTTCGGGTTTAAAATGACTTTCTTGCAGGCAACATATTGATGGATTTTGTATTTGTATCCATTCTGATACCCTGTGTCTTTTGATTGGGGCATTTAGCCCATTAACATTCAGGGTAAGTATTGAGAGATATGAATTTAGTGCCATTGTATTGCCTGTAAGGTGACTGTTATTGTATATTGTCTCTGTTTCTTTCTGATCTACTACTTTTAGGGTCTCTCTTTGCTTAGAGGACCCCTTTCAATATTTCCTGTAGAGCTGGTTTGGTGTTTGCAAATTCTTTCAGTTTTTGTTTGTCCTGGAAGCTTTTAATGTCTCCTTCTATTTTCAATGATAGCCTACCTGGCTATAGTATTCTTGGCTGCATGTTTTTCTCGTTTAGTGCTCTGAATATATCATGCCTGCTCTTTCTGGCCTACCAGGTCTCTGTGGATAAGTCCGCTGCCAATATAATATTTTTACCATTGTATGTTACAGACTTCTTTTCCCGGGCTGCTTTCAGGATATTCTCTTTGTCACTAAGCCTTGTAAATTTTACTATTAGGTGATGGGGTAGGAACCTATTCTTATTGATTTTGAGGGGTGTTCTCTGAACCTCCTGGATTTTAATGCTTGTTCCCTTTGCCATATTGGGGAAATTCTCTCCAATAATTCTCTCCAATATACCTTCTGCTCCCCTCTCTCTTTCTTCTTCTTCTGGAATCCCAATTATTCTAATGTTGTTTCGTCTTATGGTGTCACTTATCTCTCGAATTCTTCCCTCGTGGTCCAGTAGCTGTTTGTCCCTCTTTTGCTCAGCTTCTTTATTCTCTGTCATTTGGTCTTCTATATCGCTAATTCTTTCTTCTGCCTCATTTATCCTAGCAGTGAGAGCCTCCATTTTTTATTGCACCTCATTAATAGCTTTTTTTATTTCAACTTGGTTAGATTTTAGTTCTTTTATTTCTCCAGAAAGGGCTTTTATATCTCCCGAGAGGGTTTCTCTAATATCTTCCATGCCTTTTTCGAGCCGGGCTAGAACCTTGAGAATCGTCATTCTGAACTCTAGATCTGACATATTACCAATGTCTGTATTGATTAGGTCCCTAGCCTTTGGTACTGCCTCTTGTTCTTTTTTTTGTGGTGACTTTTTCCGCCTTGTCATTTTGTCCAGATAAGAGTATATGAAGGATCAAGTAAAATACTAAAAGGGTGGCAACAACCCCAGGAAAATATGCTTTAGCCAAATCAGAAGAGATCCCAAATCGTGAGGGGGGAGAAAGGGGATAAAAAGGGGTTCAGAAAGAAAAAAAAAAGAAAGAAAAGAAACTATTAAAAAAAGAAAGCCGATAAAAAATGTAAAAAGGAAAAAAAATATATATATATATTAGATAAACTATTTAAAAAACGTTAAAAAAGAAAACGGTAAAAGTTAAAAAAATTTAGCAGAAGAAGAGAAAAAAAAATTGAAAAAGAAAAAAAAATTAAATTAACTGCAAGGCTAAAGAATCATGGGGAGAAAGCCATGAGTTCCATGCTTTGCTTTCTTCTCCTCTGGAATTCCGCCACTCTCCTTGGTATTGAATCTGCACTCCTTGGTAGGTGAACTTGGTCCTGGCTGGGTTTCCCGTTGATCTTCTGGGGGAGGGGCCTGTTGTAGTGATTCTCAAGCGTCTTTGCCCCAGGCGGAGTTGCACCGCCCTTACCCGGGGCCGGGCTGAGTAATCAGCTCAGGTTTGCTGGGTTTGCTTTCAGGAGGTTTTGTTCCCTGAGCGCTTTCCGTAGAGTTCTGGATGACGGGAATGAAGATGGTGGCCTCCCGGTCTCCGGCCCGGAGGAGCCAAGAGCCCGGGGCCCCACTCCTCAGTGCGCCCTCAGAGAACAGCACCCAATAACTCCCGTCACCCTGGCCTTCGGCCGCGCTCTGAGCTGACCGAGCCTGCGACCGGTTCAAGGTAACCCCGAGCTTAGAGCTCACTCCTCGGCTCTGTCTCTGTAGCCGACTTCCCTGTTCTAATACCGGTAAGCTCTGCGACACTCAGACACCCCCGATCCTTCTGTGACCCTGCAGGACCTGAGGCCATGCTGACCCCGCCTGGGCTTCACCCCAGTTAAGCCTCTGGAGCGATGTCCCTCAGCGGAACAGACTTTTAAAAGTCCTGATTTTGTGCTCCATTGCTCCGCCGCTCGCCAGGAGCCAGCCCCTCCCCCCGCGGTCTTATCTTCCCGTCGCTTTGGATTCACTTCTCCGCCAGTCCTACCTTTCAGATAGTGGTTGATTTTCTGTTTCTAGAATTGCTGTTCTTCTTCTCTTCAATCTCCCATTGGATTTTAGGTGTTTGCAATCTTTAGATAAACTATTTAGCTGATCTCCCGCTACCTGAAGTAGTCTCAGCCTGCTACTTCTCCGCCATCTTGACTCCTCCTAAAAAACCTTTTTTAAAGGTAAATCAGCCTCTTCAAATAATGGCTCCTGTTCCATAGTGACCAATGGAGTAGAACAGTTCCATTTTAATTGTGTCCAATTTTGTGAGATCTCATTAAAACTAGATTAATTTCCATAGGATGCATCCACTCTGAAGATTACCTTGTCAGGTTTAAACATAACAACTTATATTATTATTTTTTAAATCAGGTAACTCAGTGAAGTGGATACAAGTTTGAATTTCTTTACAATGAGAAAAAAATTCAGTTTTGCTTCTCCTATTTAGTATCTTGCTCAAAAGACATAACAAATGTTCATGTGAACACTTACTTGCTCAGCATTTGATTTAAGAGTGCCACATGCAAGTGTATATTTCTTGAAAGGATTCCTGAAGACTTCTCATTTGTATATGACTAAACTGATTCCCAAATTGTTGAGTGATTTTTTTCGTCCCAAAATAGTGATATCTTGATAGGGTGAGACATGGGTCCAGCAAAGTCTTTTTTTTTTTCTTCTTTTTTTCCCCTTACATAACAATATCTCAAAGGAACAGTTAATTTTCACATAATTTCAAAGAGCTATGATGGATCTATGAGCTATTGAATTGTTAAGTTAATTTGCCCCTTCGTTAAATAACGTCCAACTGCCATTTGTGTGTGTGCTTTCTATTTATCTCCCTTTCCCTTCACTCCCAGCCTCATTTCTGGTACTAATCTAAATGCTGCCTCTAGGATCTACTCCTTTTTTCTCATAATTTGCCTCTTATATGTTTGTTTAAGAAATAACAATATTAACACTGTTTTCTCCAGTTTTTATTGCAGATATATGCACATCTGTCACTAAGAGTAGTTATGGTTTTAAAACAAGCTGACACTTTTTAATAAACTGATAATTAACCTTCATTTTCTGATTTGAGATCACAGCTTTAATATACTCATATTTTTGAAATATTAGTTTGTTTTCATTTATTGGTGATTTAAGACAAGCAAAGGTTATCTTGAACAAATAATATTTATATAAGTAAGTGTAAGTTGAAATACAGTGCTTCATCATCCTTTATGTTAGCAAAATGTTAGATATAGATAACAGCAGCAACAATTAATGTACACTGGATGTTTTCTGGGTGGCAAGCCATTTATTTTTTCATTGTAACAACTCTATAAACTAGAAGAGTATTGTTGTAATCCCTATGTTATAGATGTAGAAACTGATAATTGAAGAGATTTTAAAAATCGTCAGTGTAACTCATGGCAGATTATACAGTCCTCATTTAAACAGATTTGTTCTTACTCCTGAGCCCAAACCTTAGCTATCGTGTTCTACTAACTGTTAATCTTGAAATAGTTTTCAACTTGTGTGTTTATTTATTAGTCCTCACTTACCCATGAGGAAGACATTCCAAGACCCCAGGGGATGCCTGAAACCACAGATAGTACAAAACCCTATATGATTTTTTTCTATACTTACATACTTGTGGTAAAGTTGATAAATTTGGCACAGTAACAAATTAACAACAATAACTAATAATAGAACAACTATAACAAATACTGTTATAAAAGTTATGTGAATATGGTTTCTCTTTCAAAGTATTTTATTGTATTATACTCACACTTTTTCTTGTGATGATGTGAGATGACATATCAGAAGGAAGATTATCTCTTTCCAGGCTGTGACAACTAAGGGAAACTGAAAGGAAGAATAAAAGCAAACAAAAAAAAAGACTGGAAAGCAAAATTGTGGATAAGGAGGAACTACTATATACCCAAACTCTGTCTTATATGTGTTGTTGACTTTGATCATGAATGAAAGTTTCTGTTCTTTCTCTCATGATAGGGGATGTAAACTTTGAGTATAAGATCTTAGATCCCAGTTTCCTGCCCTTTCTCTAAGACTAATGGCTTTTGTTTGGTTTTGCTTGTATGCTTTTTCTACCCTCTCTCAGCCATAATGTGTCTTTCCTATATCCCAAGGCTTTTGCTTTGTATAGAAGAATCTAGAGCATGCAAGTCATTCTGTGCAACCTACAGCTGCTGATCTCCCACATGTCTGCCCTACCTATGGTGTATTTCCTCAGTCTCCTTTTCTGCTCTTAGTCTTCCTGCTTAGCACAGGCTGAACCCTACTAAAGAGAACATGCAAATGAGTTTGAACTCCCTTTGTGTCAGTGGTCTCCAGCTATTTCAAATGGACACACTAGCCAAACTTCTAGGGCTCTTTGTTAAAATTTTAGCTAATTTTTTTGTGTCTCACTTTTATGGGGGCTCCAACATCTTCCTTGCAGGATCCTTAACAAGCAAGACAGTTTGTAAGCCCTGTATCTCCCTGGCTTATCCCTCTTTGGAATTCAGGTTTCTTGGTTGCATTTGTTTACAGCTTTCTGATGGATTTAATAATTATCATTTTGAAGAATATCTGGCCTTGGGCACATAGGTGGCTCAGTAGTTAAGCATCTGCCTTTTGCTCAGGTCATGACCCCAGGGTCCTGGGATCGAGTCCCACATTGGGTTCCCTGTTCAGCGGGGAGCCTGCTTCTCCTTCTCCCCCTGCTTGCATTCCCTTTCTCACTGTCTCTCTCTGTCAAATAAAAAATAAAATCTGAAGAAGAAGAAGAAGAAGAAGAAGAAGAAGAAGAAGAAGAAGAAGGAGAAGAAGAAGGAGAATATCTAGCCTATTTTCACTGGGTAGGAGGGACACATTTTCAGTTTTCTGGATCCAAATTGGAAACCCACATCCTCCATCTTATATTCTTTTATCATCTGTTTTTTACTTACAAATATATTCTAAGCAACATAATGAAGTAAGGTATTCAACCATTTATATATCTATAGATATAGATATATAAAATCTGGGGTGGGTTTGAGTGAGTTTTAACATTTTGAATGCAGTGGCTAGAAAGGAAATGATCAAGAAGTCAAGTTTTGATCAAGTTTTGAATATAATCAAGAATAGGAGTTCTTTGAGATTTAATTGGTGAGACATTCTCTTCACCTTGTGTACCAAAACATATTTCATAATGCTTGTGATGATTCAACCAAAACAAGTATGTCTTCAAGGAGCAATGTAGTCCTGAAATAAGTATTCTTAATTCAAATCTTACATAGATATTGTTTGGCATTCCAAAATTTTCTTTTAAGTGATCTTAAAAATGTAAGTGAGGGTAGAGGTAAAAAGAAAGTTAGTTAAAAAAAAAAATCAATAAACAAAAGACCTTGTTTACAAATAAACAAGGTTTGAATGTTGCATGTTTTATGTAAGTTCTATCAAGTTGTTTTTTTTTTTTTTTAACATTTTATTTATTTATTTGACAGGGAGAGAGACAGTGAGAGAGGGAATGCAATCGGGGAGAGTAGGAGAGAGAGAAGCAGGCTTCCCCCAGGCAAGGAGCCCAGTGTGGGGATCAATCCCAGGACCCTGGGACTTGACCTGAGCTGAAGGCAGATGCTTAACCACTGAAACACCCAGGCGCCCCAAGTTCTATCAAGTTTTGATTATTCACATTCAGATGGCAACTAGATAAAGTTGAGGTATAAAGGAATAATTTGACAGTAAACACTCACTGCCTCTGTGTTTACTCTTATCTGCCTAAGGCGGCCTATAGCTCAGGAGAAACCTTCTCAAACTGTATCTATAGTCATTTTTTTCAATTCAGGAATTTTTTTATAAGAGTATAAATGTTTAAACTTTTCCACAGCCATTCATCAGTTTGAGGGGAACTCCTCTGTATCTGTGGGCTGGAGTAAGGAACAGGGAAGTACAGCCCTAGGTAAGGGAGTCTAGCTCTGTTTTTTTCAATGTTTGAAGTGCTGGGAGTTCATTATCATCAGATATTTATATTCAAACAAAACCCTCACAGTGCCGTTCTAAAACAAGTCTAGAGGGCATTCCTCTGCTCTTATCTTAAACCATGCTATATTTACATCGCCAACCAATTCATGAGTATCTCTATACTTATATAAATTTCACATTTACACTCACTTTTTCAAGAATTAAGAATTAAATTATAAGAACAGCACAATTAATTGTGCCTCGTCTTTTCTCAATGAAGCTTGTCCAATTATTTGAGTGCACTGTACTTTGAAGTTCATAATCATTACCTACTTTTTTATTCTAACTCTCAAAAGTGAGGACCTGATTACTGCCATACGACTTGTGCAAATATTCCACTTTGCAATATGTGCTGCATATAAATGTGCAGTTTGTATAGTAGGGGGTAAAATGGGCAGCCTCCCTGCCATCTGCGTGCTAATTAACCAGTGTCGAACACAGTCTTGTCATAGGAAAAGTCATCTTCATTTCTACAGGGTGCAAATTATGTTGCCAAGAAGATCACAAGGACAGGGTCAAAGTTGGCTGTCAGCAATGGTTCTTGGTTTCATTAGTTCTTTGAAAAGTTCTATGAATTTTCAGATTAAACATAGACTAAACTTTATTTCCATATCTAATTTATACACCTACATAATAAAGTTGTAAGCATCAGACAAAATAAAAAATAACAGACCTTTTCATACACGAGTACCTCCTCATAACTGACTCCTTTTCTTTTGGCATCTTATATAAGCTAAGATTTATGTAATGGAGGATAGATTATTATATTACATTAAATATACATAGAAACATAATTAAAGTAAAACTGAATTAATGCTTCTCTTGTTTTTCAACACTGGAAACCATATGAATCAAAGGCTTAATCAAATGGAGTTTACCTTTAAAAAAAAAAGGTATTTGTAATTTTAGATATAGTGACCCATAAATTAACTCTATGGTAAGATAAAGAATAAAACTTAAACATTTTAAAACATATGTAAGTATTAAAATTCAAGTCAGTTCCAATTCTAATTAGTAAGAATCCTATCAGAAGTACTTAGGGGAAATTAGCTACCTATTGTTGTTAACTATAATTTAAAAATTTAGTAATGTTTGGAAGTGCATTGTTAGCAAACACAACTGTATGCACATCTGTAACGTGGGCCCTGTTCTGCCAATAGAACTAAATAATTAAAAATGAAATATCACAATATTTTGCACATTATGTCAACATAATTACACTCATAATTAAAACTTTGGAAGAATTGGAGGGATAACACTTTTCTCCTGTGGGCATACATGGAGATAAGAATATTATTTCTCACATCAATTCAAGAAAGTGCTAAAAAGATGGGGAAAAAAGTAATCATCAAATGATAGCTAACTGGCCTGCCTGTGTTCTTAGGTGATTTTTTTTTTCACCAAAATGTTCTCCATTTGGAACTGAAAGTCTATTGCCTCATTCTTTATCCTTCAAACAGAATAACATTTATTTTCTGTGTAACAATGTTCCTCTGGTACTTTTTTGGGAACAAACTTCCATTAACATTTGAGTTTTTTAAAAGCATATTTTGTGTTTGGCTGTATTTTATCAACAAATGTGGTTAGATGTAATTTTCATACTACCCATAAAAAAATATTCCAGACTATTTTTACTCATGGGCAAAGTGGCAGCAGTTTGAGTTGGAGAAGCACTGAAATATGTTTCTCCATAAAAAATGCGTTCCCGAAAAATACAACCTTTTAACTTGTTGGGTCATTATTTTGACTTAAGGGGCTCTAGAATGTCCCTGAAAAAATAAGAATGTGATATTTCTTGGTATGATGCATTAATCCGTTAAGCCAATAGCACCACCAATATCTCACTGTATTCTATAAGACCCACTTGAGATATTAGCTCCTCTGTGAAGCTTCCCTTCCTCCTTAGACCAGCTTGGTTACACCCTCTGTGTTCCCACAGTAATTGGCTTATCATCCGGAGAGGCAAGCAACCAGGTCCTGTTCTCTCTTGTATACACTATACCTACCAGAGAGACTGCCACATTAAGTACACACAATTTTTTGTTGCATGATTGACTAAAAGATCTTACATCAATTAACCCATTAAGCTGTCCTTTGAAGATATTGCAAATCCTTGAGGGAGCTGGGTTTAAGAAAAGCTGTGGGTGAAAGTTCTTGCCCTGAGGGGTTAAATGTCCAGACTTTGGAATTGGACAGGCCTGGGTTGGAATCCCGAGTCTATCATTCACTAGCTGTGAAAACTTAAATCGCTTAACACCTCTGAATCTCAGCTTTATTATTCTAAGGAATGGCACAACATATGGTCCTTTGAAGAATGTTGGAAGAGTTGGACACCTTTTCCCTAAAATGTCTAACAATGCCTTGTTGCAAACAGTAAGTGCTCTTCTTTAATGAGCGGAAAATATTTCAGACCCAGCAAGAATCATAAGAGTTTCAGGAGAAATTTATGCGGTAGTTGCATAATAGTATTCTTGTGAGCTTTATGTCAATTTTCTTAGCTGAAGAAATGGAAAGAAATGAAAGAAATGTTGGTCATGATTTTGCTATTTTTAAGAGGCATAAAGTATTAACACTGTGTGTAATCTTTAATTTAAAACAATATTATAAGCATGTAATGTATTTATTTGAATTTTAAGTAAGCTCTTTATATAGCTTTTTCATGTAATATATCATGTCTGTTTAAATGTTAAAAGCAGAATATGAAACCTTAGGTTTGATTTAAAATTTTCCTTCTAGTTGCACTTGTTCGTTTAGTATCTTTAGAGTTATTAAAGTAGTTCCCCATAGAATTAAATACTTATATTGTCATTAGAATTGAACAAATTGCTAATTTGGTTTGGTGAGGGACCAAATGTTGCTGGAGCATTGTTATTCTGACCCTTCTACCCTTGGGATTATCAGTTATATCTAGTGTCTGATTTCAGAAGAGAGAAGAGCTGAATAGGGAAAAGTCACATGTTGCCTTAATAGGCTGTTGTTGTTGTGAGAACCACATGATAACTATGTTTTTATACTATTTCATGGGAGTATTAAAGATGTCATTGCATGCTTTACAATGCACCCTCCTGTAGGTGTGTTCCCCAAGGGCTAATCTCAGGTAAAATTCAAAATATCAATTACAAAAGTAGTCCAACTTTCTAATTATTTTCTTCAGAGAACTTTAAGGCAAATCCTTCCCATTTAATCCCCATTGAGTAGATCTATTTAAGTCTGTACAGATAGAAAGGACATTAGAGTATAGGGGTGATGTAGAGTGGTTTAAAAGAGTAGCTCAGCTCTGCTGCTACATCTGGAAACTTCTTATTACAAAGAATATCCAAGTTATGCCTGCTAATAGCAGTGGGGCAAGCATTTTCTGAGTAAATCATAGTGAGAATTAGAGGAAAACTGAGAAAATTACAACCATTCACCACATTACACATTTTTTAAAGTACTGGTTTAGTAGGTTTGAGCATCACAGAAGATGAAATATCCAAAAAGTAATAATTGAAGACACTTTTAATATGACAGAGATGTGCAAAACTGCTAAATGATTTTGAAGAAGTATTGCCTCACTTCCGAGTGAATCATAAACTCATAAGCATTAACCAGGAGATCAATGCTATTGTGTGGTGTGCATATCATTGCAAAATTTCCAATATACAGATAAATCCAGGGCAAACCATGTACTTAACTTTTTGTCCTGGCATCCATATCCCACTGCTCTTATTGCATTGAACTATGCACTTCAACAATCTTTTGCCTGATTAAGAGAAATCAGTTGCTGATTCACACATTATGTGTATTTGTCTTGAGACAAATGAGAGCATGACAGAAACACAAGTTCCAAAGTAAGAGGCATTCTGCATGTTGTAAATTCTGCATGTTGTAAAAGTTTTCTGTAGTAAATCACAAATTTAGTATGGGAATAAATCAGGGAAAACACAGACAACACGGCTTCATATTAAGACCTATGGTGGAAAATTATTTTCTCAGAGAAGGGAATAAATTGAACACCTTAACAAATACAATTCAAGTTGCATCTAGTCTTAGTTTTTCTATATTGATCATTTGCCCTCACCTAAAGCAAATATATCACTTAAACTAAAAGTTGTTTGTAATAGAATTTATAACATCATTCATGCCTTTCAAGGTTAACAGAGTAAAGCATCAGATATGTAGGAAAGAACAGAAAGGCAAAGAAATAAACAATTATCACTTATTCAGTGAACCCTTTGTGCCAGGAATTGTAAATATCAGCTTATATAATCTTTGCTATAGGCCAATTACATGGATATTATTAAGAAATATGAAGGAAAAAATAAAGACAACAACAGAAAACAATATGAATTGAACAAATCTATCATACCATTGATCCCCTGGTGAATGCTTGTGAGTTTATGATTTACTCAAAAGTGAAGTCATGATCCCAGTGTCCTGGGATTGAGTCCTGCATTGGGCTCCTTGCTCCTTGGGGAGCCTGCTTCTCCCTCTCCCTCTGCTGCTTCCCCTACTTGTGCTCTCTCTCTCTCTGTCAATTAAATCAGTAAAATATTTTTAAAAAAGAGTCAAGGATTTACGGGTTGGGTCAAAAACACCCTCTGTGGGCGCCTGGGTGGCTCAGTGGGTTAAAGCCTCTGCCTTAGGCTCAGGTCATTATCCCAGGGTCCTGGGATCGAGCCCCACATCGGGCTCTCTGCTAAGTGCAGAGCCTGCTTCTCTCTCTCTCTCTCTCTGCCTGCCTCTCTGCCTACTTGTGTTCTTTCTCTGTCAAATAAACAAATAAAATCTTAAAAAAAAATCATTCAATTCCTCAAAATCTTGAGGATTGTTAAGATTAAAAAAAAAAAGAAAAAAAAAACACCCTCTAACTATATGCTATTTATAAGACACATATTAAAATGCCAACTATGCATTACATTAAAATGCTGATATACGTATGGCAGGCAAGTAAAAACATAAAGCACGAGGTGGACATGTTAATATCAGATAACATAGAATTCTAAGAGGACAGAATTAAATGTAACACAGAGTATAATTTTGTATGGCCAATGGAACCATCTACATTGGAGAACCAGATTTGTTTTAGTAATTATAGATACCTGCCATGATTAACAAAACTGCCTTTAAAATTCCATACCTTTCTTCTTCTAAAGAACAGACTTAATGGTAGCTGTAATATGCTTTAAAATGCATGTAAAGGCATTCTACAAAGAATACAGGTGCTTGTGCTAGAATGAAGTAAGTCCCACTCCCCTAGCTCTGGTTTTCCTAGGGTTAATGGTCATAGACTAGAAACCCGCTGGAAACACACACACACACACACACACACACACACACACACACACACACACGTGCACACACACACTCAAACACATACTCCTACAATTCTTTCTCAACTATAGTAATTGACAATACATTCCCAAGTGTGTCTGAGCACCTCCAGCACTCCTCTCTCTGAGTGTCAAGTGCAGCTATTAAGTGTAGCTTTTCATTTATTGTTCCTCATCCTTAAGCACAAGCCCATGCCCAAGCAGTTAACAGTATGCTGTGCTAGTCCTTTCTTTGTATATGTGTTTCCTTTTTAGTTTTTAATACATTCAACTTGATCTCCCTCTTGTAAAGAACAGAATATATTAAATATTTAGAGTATGAAAGAAGCTTGAGAATAATTTCTCAGTTAGGAAACATACTTTTATTTATTTATTTATTTATTTATTTATTTATTTATTTTTTTATTTTTTTAGGAAACATACTTTTATAAACCAGAAAGTTTTCCAGATTGGAATACACTAAGTTTTAAGAGGGCCACATTTAAATTGTTCATTAATATAAGTTCTTCCCACATCTAGGATTATTGTGTTGTAGGCTTCCAGCGGATTTGAAAAAATAAACACTAGTGAGCATTGCTTTTAGTTTTAGTTTTGTTACTAGTATTCATTTTTTTTCCTGAACTTGATCATTATTCATAATATCAGAAAAGTATTATATACATGGATTCATACCCCTTACTTCTTTTCTTCAGTCATATTGCTACTTCTAACAATTCATTTTTTTTTTTAACTTTCATGCCTTTTCTTTTCCTAACATACAGCTTTTTAACATGATCTTAAAGGAGCTAAGTTCAAATGATGGGAAATAGAAAAGATCCATAGAACCAGGATTATGCCAGTGACTAACAGTCAATTGGCCTGTTGATGTCTGGCCTCAAAGGTAGTAGATTAAATCTCTACATGATATGGTAATCATATTTTCTTTAGGTGTAAAATATGGGACTAACATCTAATACCTCTTTCCACTTAAAAGTGTGGATTTGAGACTATTTCCCAATGGATTGGCCAAATATATATGGTCAGAGAGCACATTTCCAATTAAATGAAAGACATTAAATTATACATATAATTTAGCTCACACCAGTGCCCCCAAAATGTTCTCTGAATAAATATATCATCAAGAATCACTTTAAAATAAGGAGCTTTATTATAAATCTATGAAAGTCTCTTAAGGAGTTCCTATCTCAACCTCTTCTTAATTTTAAGGATATTTGAACTTTGCTGAAGGAGCTTGAATTTTTAACTGGTAACTATTTGGGGAATAAATAAAGTATATGTTTCTAAACAATTTCACTCAATTACCTTGAATGTGGTTAGTTATATCTTTGTGTTGCCACATAATTTTTATTTTTACTGAAACTTTCATTTCGTTGTTCCAATTAATTTCTTAGGAGTATTACTATGGGGTGCCTGGGTGGCTCAGTGGGTCAAAGCCTCTGCCTTCGGCTCAGGTCATGATCTCAAGGTCCTGGGATCAAGCCCTGCATCAGGCTCTCTGCTCAGCGGGAAGCCTGCTTCTTCCCCCCCACCCACCACCGCCTCTCTCTCTGCCTGCCTCTCTTTCTGCTTGTGATCTCTGTCTGTCAAATAAATAAAATCTTAAAAAAAAAAAAAGAGTATTGCTAGCAGTAACTCCATTGTATTTAACTTTTCTTTTTCTTGCCTTGTATAGTACTTGGCACATAACTGTGCTGAACAAATATTTTAAGAATGAATGTGTAAATGAGTTTAAAAACATTGTTTTTTTCCTAATTGCATAATTTACCATTTTTCTTTGAAAGACAGTGGTGAAGTATGATCTCTCTTACACTAAATTAAAGAAACCCCATATTGTTTTGATTTCAATAAATTCAAGAAATATTTGTTATCAGGATAACAGTATAAACAACATGATACAGTACAAATAATTCATTTGTTCATTGCCCAACTTCAATTGTAAGCAGTTAAGTCCTGTTAAATGTAACAGTTGTGTTACATGAATTAGAATTCTGTATAGTTTTCTATAGAGTGACTCATTCTGTGAGCATTAGACTTGCCTTGGATACTTGCTTTTGGTAATTCATTTAATTTACAGTTAAAATACCAGGAAAAAAAAAAAAAGCTTTGTGAAGTTTTGTCTTGATAGCTGTCCTTATTATTCCTATTAACTGGGGAGAGTACAACATAGAGAACAGAAGTTCAAGCTGTAAACTATGATAAACTTAATTTGGATTCTCGCTATGCTGCTTGCTGTGTGATCTTGGGTAGCTTAATTAGCATCTCAGACTCCATTTCTTAGTCAGTAAAATTTGAATATTAATAACACATACTCCATAAAGTAGTTGTGTGGATTCAAGATTTCATCTAGTCCCTCGTGTATTAAGCACCTAATGTAACTCAGTTATTAGTATAGTATTTGTTGTCCTTAATGTATTAAGCTGTATTAGCAAATACCCCACATTTTTCAGTAGAGATTTAGATTCCTCATATAATGCCCAATGATATGGTAAGATCTGAACAATACAATAAAAGTTCCTATTTAGTGAGACAGAAAAATCATTATCCATAATTTAAATAGTTTTCTTTTCACTTACTGGTATGTTTGTGTTTTTTGAACATTTATGCAAACTTTATGATGACTGAGTAGCATGTGTATGCATTACATATATATAATTATTTTTTAGGTTATATTTTTGTCCTATACAAAATTTAGTTAAAATACATATTTCTTATGGGCTTTTTTTTGTGATTTTCTAAATAATTATATTTAAATGGAAACTCCAAGAATATTATTTCCCTGCATGAATGGGGAAAATAATTTAGAATCTTATAGAATTATTGTGGCACTTGGGGCAATAGAAATATGAGATGCTCTATTATATTTATGGAATTTCCTTGACTCTTCTCCTAAAAAAATTTTTACCAATAAAATTACCTCTTTAAAAAATTAACAGAAAATGTATTATTTTATTCAGGGGTATAGGTCTGTGAATAATCAGTCTTGCACAATTTACAGCACTTGCTACAGCACATACCCTCCCCAATGTCCATCCCCCAGCCACCGTATCCCTCCTACTCCCCTCCCCTCACAGCAACCCTCAGTTTGTTTCCTGAGATTAAGAGTCTTTTATGGTTTGTCTCCCTCCCCGGTCCCATCATGTTTCGTTTTTCCCTCCCTTCCCCCCATGACCCCCTTGCCCTGCCTCTTAAATTCCTCATATTGAAGAGATATGATAGTTCTCTTCCTCTGATTGACTTATTTTGCTTAGCATAATACCTTCTAGTTCCATCCACGTCATTGCCAATGGCATTTTTTTGATGGCTGCATAGAATTCCACTGTGTGTGTGTGTATATACCACATCTTCTTTATCCATTCATCTGTTGAGGGACAGCTAGGCTCTTTCCATAGTTTGGCTATTGTGGGCATTACTGCCATAAAGATTTGGGTACACATTTCCCTTCAGATCACTACATTTGTATCTTTAGGGTAATTACCCAGTAGTGAGATTGCTGGGTCATAGGGTAGCTCTATTTTCAACTTTTTAACGGACCTCCATACTGTTTTCCAGAGGGGCTGTACAAGCTTGTATTCCCACCAACAGTGTAGGAGGGTTCTCCTTTCTTCACATCCTCACCAATACCTGTCATTTCCTGACTGGTTAATTTTAGCTATTCTGACTGGTGTGAGGCGGTATCTCACTGTGGTTTTGATTTGTATCTCCCTGATGCCAAGTGATCTTGAGCACTTTTTCATGTGTCTGTAAGCCATTTGGATATCTTCTTTACAGAAATGTCTGTTCCTGTCTTTTGCCCATTTCTTGATTAGATGATTTGTTCTTTGGGTATTGAGTTTGATAAGTTCTTTATAGATTTTGGATACTAACCCTCTATCTGATATGTCATTTGCAAGTGTCTCCTCCCATTCTCTAGGTTGTCTTTTGGTTTTGTTGACAGTTTCCTTTGCTGTACAAAAGCTTTTGATCTTGATGAAGTCTCGGTGGTTCATTTCTGCCCTTGCTTCCCTTGACTTTGGTGATGTTTCTACTAAGAATTTTCTGCAGCTGAGGTTGAAGAAGTTGCTGCCTATGTTCTCCTTAAGGATTTTGATGGATTCTTGTCTCACATTGAGGTCTTTCAGCCATTTTGAGTCTACATTTGTCTGTGGTATAAGGAAATGGTCCAGTTTCACCCTTCTGCACATGGCTGTCCAATTTGCCCAACATCATTTGTTGAAGAGACTTTTTTTCCATTGGACATTCTTTTCCTGCTTTTTTGAAGATTAGTTGACCATAGCGTTAAGGGTCCATTTCTAGGCTCTCTTCTGTTCCATTGATCTATGTGTCTGTTTTTGTGCCAGTACCATACTATCTTGATGATTACAGCTTTATAATACAACTTGAGGTCTGGAATTGTGATGGCTTTGGTTTTATTTTTCAACATTCCTTTGGGTATTCAGTGTCTTTTCTTGTTCCATATAAATTTTAGGATTATTTGTGGGGTGCCTGGGTGGCTCAGTGGGTTAAAGCCTCTGCCTTCAGCTCAGGTCATGATCTCAGGTCCTGGGATCGAGCCCTGTGTCGGACTCTCTGCTCAGTAGAGAGCCTGCTTCCCTTTCTCTCTCTCTGCCTGCCTCTCTGCCTACTTGTGATCTCTCTGTCAAATAAATAAATACAAATCTTTTTAAAAAATAAATTTTAGGATTATTTGTTCCTTCTCTTTGGAAAAAGATGATGGCATTTTGATAGGGATTACATTAAATGTGTAGATTGCTTTAGGTACCATAGACATTTTCACAATATTTGTTCTTGAAATCCATGAGCATGGAAAGTTTTTCCATTTCTTTGTGTCTTCCTCAATTTCTTTCATGAGTACTTTATAGTTTTCTGAGTACAGATTCTTTGCCTCTTTGGTTAGGTTTATTCCTAGGTATCTTATGGTTTGGGGTGCAATTGCAAATGGGATTGACTCCTTAATTTCTCTTTCTTCTTTCTTGCTGTATAGAAATGCAACTGATTTCTGTGCATTGATTTTATATCCTGACACTTTACTGAATTCCTGTATGAGTTCTAGCAGATTTGGAGTAGAGTCTTTTGGGTTTTCCACATAAAGAATCCTATCATCTGCAAAGAGTAAGAGTTTGACGACTTCCTTGCCAATTCGGATACCTTTTATTTTTGTGGTTGTTGTTGTTGTCTGGCTGTTGAGACTAGGACTTCTAGTACTCTGTTGAATAGCAATGATGATAGTGGACATCCCTGCTGTGTTCCTAACATTAGGAGAGAAGCTCTCAGTTTTTCCCCATTGAGAATGATATTTGCTGTGGGTTTTTCATAGATGGCTTTGATGATATTGAGGTATGTGCTCTCTATCCCTACACTTTGAAGAGTTTCGATCAGGAAAGGATGCTGTACTTTGTCAAATGCTTTTTCAGCATCTATTGAGAGTATCATATGGTTCTTGTTCTTTCTTTTATTTATGTATTGTATCAGATTGATTGATTTGTGGATGTTGAACCAACCTTGCAGCCCAGGAATAAATCCCATTTGGTTGTGGTGAATAATCCTCTTAGTGTACTATTGGATCCTACTGGCTAGTATTTTGGTGAGAATTTTTGCATCCATGTTCATCAGTGATATTGGTTTATAATTCTTTTGATGGGGTCTCTTTCTGGTTTTAGGATCAGGGTGATGTTGACCTCATAAAATGAGCTTAGAAGTTTTCCTTGCATTTCTGTTTTTTAGAAGAGTTTCAGGAGAATAAGTATTAATTCTTCTTTAAATGTTTGGTAGAATTTCCTCTGGGAAGCCATTAGGCCTGGGACTCTTATTTGTTGGGAGATTACTGCTCCAATCCCCTGACTGGTTATGGGTCTGTTTAGGTTTTCTATTTCTTCCTGCTTCAGTTTTTGTAGTTTATATGTCTCTAGGAATACATCCATTTCTTCCAGATTGCCAAATTTGTTGGTTTCTATTTCATTGATTTCTGCTCTGATCTTTATCATTTCTCTTCTCCTGCTGGGTTTTGGCTTTCTTTGCTGTTCTTTCTCCAGCTCCTTTAGGGGTAGTGTTAGGTTGTATATTTGAGACCTTTCTTGTTTCATGAGAAAAGCTTAAATTGCTATATACTTTCCTCTCAGGACCACTTTGCTGTATCCCACAGATCTTGAACAGTTGGATTTTTTTCATTTTCATTTGTCTCCATGAATTTTTTAAATTCTTCTTAAATTCCCTGTTGACCCATTCATTCTTTAATAGGATGCTCTTTACTTTCCATGTATTTGAGTTCTTTCACCAAACTTTCCACTTGGAATTGAGTTCTAGCTTCAGAGCATTGTGGTCTGAAAATATGCAGGGAATGATCCCAGTCTTTTGGTACTGGTTGAGACCTGATCTGTGACCCAGGATATGATCTATTGTGGAGAATGTTCCATGTGCACTAGAGAAGAATGTGTATTCTATTGTTTTGGGATGGAATGCTCTGAATATATCTGTGATGTCTGTCTGGTCCAGGGTGTCATTGAAAGCCTTTATTTCCCTGTTAATCTTTTGGTTGGATGATCTGTCCATATCAGTGAGGGGGTGTTAAATTGCCCTAGTATTGTTGTATTATTGTCAATGTGTTTCTTTGATTTTGTTATTAATTGGTTTATATAGTTGGCTGCTCCCATGTTATGGGCATAGATATTTAAAACTGTTAGATCTTCTTTTGGACAGACCCTTTAAGTATAATATAGTGTCCTTCCTCTTATTATAGTCTGTGACTTAAAATCTAATTTATCTGATATAAGGATTGCCACCCTAGCTTTCTTTTCATGTTCATTAACATGGTTAATTGTTTTCCACCCCCTCACATTAAATCTGGAGGTGTCTTTGGTTCTAAAATGAGTTTCTTGCAGACAGCATATCAGCGGGTCTTGTTTTTTTTTGTTTGTTTGTTTGTTTGTTTTTTAATCTATTCTGATATCCTGTCTTTTGATAGGGACATTTAGCCCATTTACATTCAGGGTATCTATTAAAAGATATGAATTTGGTGCCATTGTATTGCCTGTAAGGTATTATTACTGTATGTTGTCTCTGCTCCTTTCTGGTCTGTTGCTTTCAGGCTTTCTCTTCACTTAAAGGACCCCTTTCAATATTTCCTGTAGGACTGCTTTGGTGTTTGCAAGTTTTTTGTTTTTGTTTGTCCTGGAAGCTTTTTATCTTTCCTATTTTCAGTGGCAGCCTAGCTGGATATAGTATTCTTGGCTGCATATTTTTCTAATTTAGTGCTCTGATTATATCATGCAAGTCTTTTCTGGCCTGCCAGGTCTCTGTAGATAGGTCTGCTGCCAATCTAATATTTCTACCATTATATGTTAAAGACCTCTTGTCCTGAGCTGCTTTCAGAATTTTCTCTTTGTCACTGAGACTTGTAAGTTTTACTATTAGATGATGGGGTGTTGACCTATTTTTATTGATTTTGATGAGGGTTCTCTGTGCCTTCTGGATTTTGATGCATTGTTGCCTTTGCCATATTAGGGAAATTCTCTGCTATAATTTGCTCTAATATACCTTCTGCCCCCCCTTCTCTTCTTCTTCTGGGATCCCAATTATTCTTATATTTTTTCATCTAATGGTATCACTTATCTCTCAAGTTCTCTCCTTGTGGTCCAGTAGTTGTTTATCTCTCTTTTGCTCAGCTTCTTTATTCTTCATCATTTGGTCTTCTATATCACTAATTCTCTCTTCTGCCTCATCTATCCTAGAAGTAAGATCCTCCACTTTTGATTGCACCTCATTAATAGCTTTTTTTATTTCAACTTAGTTAGATTTTAGTTCTTTTATTTCTCCAGAAAGGGATTATCTAGTATCTGCTATGGTTTTTTCAAACCCAGCTAGCATCTTTATAATTGTCATTCTGAACTCTAGTTCTGACATCTTAATAATGTCTGTATTGATTAGGTCCCTATCTGTCAGTACTGCTTCTTGGTATCTTTTTTTTTTTTTTTTTTGAGGTGAGTTTTTCCACCTTGTCATTTTATCCAGTGCAGAATAGATGAATGAGAGAAAAAAATACTAAAAAAAGTAGCAATGACCCCAGAAAAATATACACTAACCAAAGCAGAAGAGACCCAAAACCCGGGGAAGAGGAAAGGGGAAAAAAATGTGTGTGTATGTGTGTGTATATATATATATATATAGTTAGACTTGTGACTAGAACAGAGCCACACACTTGATTTTGGGTTTATTTTGGTCTGTTAGAACAAAACTACCTTCCAAAATTTTAAGAAAAGAAAAGAAAAAAATATATATATATATACACAAAAAAACGGTAAACACGATGGAGGGATGGAATATTAATGTAAAGATGAAAATTTAAAAAGGTTCTAATTCTAATTCGAATTCTAATTCTAATTCTAGAATTCTAATTCTAATCAATTCTAAAAAGTGAATTGATAAGAGAAGAAGTTGGTTGGAAAAAAAAAAAAAAGAAGAGGTTGTGATCAGGCTGGAGACTGGAACAAAGCCATACACTAGATTTAGGGTCTGTTAGAAGAAACTGTTTCCCAAAATTTTTAAGAAAGAAAAACTTATATGTATGCAAAAATAATGTTAAATACAATGAAGGAATATGACTATAACAATGAAAATTAAAAATTTTCTTAAAATGGTATTGATAAGATAAAATAGCTTAAAAAGGTAAAAATGGGAAAGAGTTAAAATTTAAAAAAGTAGAATGAGAAAAAATAAAAATTAAAAATTTATCTTTGAAAGACTAAAGAATTGTGGGGGGAAAAGCCATGAATTCTATATGCTTTATTCCCCTAGCTATGAAGTTTTGCAGTTCTCATTGATGGATGAAATTGGTCTTGGCTGGATGTTCTTGCTGATCTTCTGGGGGAGAGGCCTGTTGCAGTGATTCTCAAGTGTCTTTGCCCGAGGCAGAATTGCACCACCCTTGCCAGGGGCCAGGCTAAGTAATCTGCTCTGGTTCATTCTAGGGAGATTTTGTTCCCTAAATGCTTTCCCTACAGCTTTGGAGGAAGGGAATGAAGAAGGTAGCCTCCTAATCTCTGGTGCTAGAGGAGCAGGGAGCTGGGGGGTGGGGGTGCGGGGGCCTCCTCCATGAGTCCTCAGGGAAAAGTGGTCAATCACTCCCATCTGCCTGGTCTCCAGCCATACTCTGTGCTCATCCAACCTGTGACCAGTGGTTTCTATCTGGTACATGGTCCCTTTAAAGTCTCCAAACCCAGCTGATTCCTACAATGTGCTCGCATGCCACTCCCCCAGGGGGAGAAAGATGAGTCTCCCTTCATATGCCACTTGTGGGGTCCCTGCTCAAAGAGTAGTGGTCCAGCTATGCCAGGGATCACAGTTTATGGTAACCCCAAGCTGAGAGCCCACTCCTCAGCTCCATCTTTGCAGCTGGTTCTCCCACTCCCTGGGAGTTCTGCCACACTCATGCACCCTCAGTCTTTCTATGACCCTGAGGGACCTGAGACCATGCTGTCCCTGCAAGGGCTCCAACCGCCGCCGCCCCCCCCCCCCCCCCGCCCCCTGCTTAGCCTCTGCAGTGACATCCCTCAGTGGAGCAGACTTCTAGAAGTTCCAATTTTGTGCTCCACTGCTCTATTGCTTGCCAGGAATGGGCCCCTCTCCCTGCGGTCTATCTTCTCATATATCTCCTTGGATTCACTTCTAGCATGTCCTGCCTTCCAGAGAGTGTTTGCTTTCCTGTTCCTTGAATTGTTGCTATTCTTCTCTTCGATTTCCTGTTGAGTCTGTAGATGTTCAGAACGGTTTGATAACTAGCTGAATTCCTGGGACCTGCCATCTTGCTCCTCCCCCAAATTACCTGGGTTTTTTTTTGGCAGGATATAATATCCTTTCTTTTGGTAAATATATTTACAAAGAGCTTTGAACATAGTAAGTATTCAGAAAATGTTACAGAACTGAAACATTTCATCTTATAAGACATTAAAATATCTCCTAACAAATTGCTGTTTTCTTGACCTTGTGTAGTCCTATTCTGGAATAAAGAGAAATGAACAGTTCAGAGCACTTAATACTTGCTATTAAATGCTATTACACACTCCATTTGGCAATGGGTAGGATAAAGGTTTGTTTCATTTATTCATTTAAATTTTTGTCACCAAGTTCTTCCTAGATCTTGGAAATATCTGAGAGTTCTTTGCCTCCTTCACACATTGCTTGAGGGTTTTTTTGAGGTTTTAGTGGGTACACTAGCCTGCTGCCAACAGAATGATTCACCAACAAACTGTTTAAATTTTTAATTTATATACAAATTCAGATACATAGTGAATAGAGGGGATGGTTATTAATACTTGAAACGGTGGCTGATCTTCATATTTTTATACAGTGATAAAATATTTTAATGGAAAATATTAAAAATATCAAGTATACAAATGTTTCACCATTTCCAAATATCAATTTGATATATTCACTTTTCTGGATGATTGGTACTTTTCAAATACAGTGTTTAATCATCCTTAAAACTTCTTGGCTTTTTTCTACTATGGATATTTAGTGTTAACCTGGTTTGTGGGATTTACAGTTTATTCAATGAGAACAGAATATGATCACTTGTTTTAATAAGATCTGAAAATATACATAGGAATACATCATTTTTAAAAGTAAATGTACAATCAAGTAACTTTTGAAATACAGCTTTCTGGTGACATTTGCAATAACTTGTCTAAACAATTCATTCTAATCACTTTGTCATTATTTGTGGTTTTATCTTAAGCACATTTTTTTTATTAATTCCCCTTGCTATTTTTGTTTAAAAAGTAATATATGATTCTCTCCAAAATTATTTTTAAAGCTTTCAATTTAAACCTTCAAATAAAGTGAAGAATAAGGGATGCCCTTAAAATGTAGTAATGTGGAAGCTTTCATAAATAGTAGTCATTACAGGCAATATTTAGGATCATTTATCAGTCTTGAATCATATCTCTGTAATATTAGCTAATAGAGCACTAGGGAGTTGTGCCTTCTGGCATTCTTGCTTGGGGGTGGTCCTTTGACAGCAGGGGAAACACAATGTCTCAGAGAAGCCCTGTGCAGATCTGTTCAGAATCAGTGAAACATGGTTCATATCTGTAACAAGTCATTGTATACTTTGACCGTTATTGTTTAGATCTCTGCAATTCTGTCAGAAAATCTAGTTCTGATATTAAAGTTCAGAATTCAAACACACACATACATATACACACATACATATGTGTTATGAATGTATACGTTATATATATGCTTTGTATATATATGTGTATAGAAAGAACAACTATAGTAGAGATGCCTGGTTGACTCAGTCAGTTAAGCATTGGACTCCTGATTTTAAACTCAGGGTCCTGAGATCCAACCTAGGATCTCAATGTCTCTAGAGACAATGCTCTCTCTCTCTCTCTCGATAAATAAATAAATAAGATCTACTATTGTTGATTGAAAAGTTAGTTTCTCTGCAAAAACTCATAATGAGTAGCAGGGGACCATGAATTTGCCCTTGCAATGTTTGTTCTATTTAATTTTCTGATTGATTATTTTATAGAAAGTTTATTTAGTTATTAGACTCAAAAATCATGAAACTTAGACTTTAGCTTTTCTTTAAGTAGTGAAGACTTCAAGAATAGCATTCATGAATCATTAAGGAAAAGAGAGAATGAAAATCAGTTTATTAATAGCTCTTCTCTAGGCACATTCATGGAGGAATTAAACTACTCAGAAATTAATTCACTAGATAACTTTGCATATTTCTAGGCCTTTATTCAGCCTCCTTCAAGCAATAGTGCCTTCTGCCTATGGGTCTTCTCTCTCCATATCCAAGTTTCTGCCTATCTTTTCAAATTCAGATCTTACATCACATCAGCCTTAATGAGATGTCTAGTGATCTCTCTAGCTGTTAATAATCACCTTCTCTGAGTTTCTCATGACACAGTATCTGTATCTCTTATGGCATGTATCACTTTTTACTTTTCATCATAGTAATTTACATACCTCCATCCTTTTACTATTTTAGATTTCTTGAGGGCAGGTTCTGTGTTTTATAAATCTACTTTGGGTACTCAATAAATATCTGTCAAGTAACTGAATAAATGAAAGAATGAGTGATCTTTAAATTTGTTACAGTACCTTAGTTAAATATAGTTGTACACATTTTTATTTTTGTCCCCCCTCACAAAACTTCATTAAAATTAAAGACTTAAGACATAAGAAGCCAACATTAACACCACACCCACCAGAACAAAGAAAATAGATCAGAAATGAAAACAGAGGAGAGAGAGAAATACATTTTTGAACATGGGTTTATAGAAATTATAACAGTTTACCAGAGGGAGGAAGTGTCAAAGTTAAGTGCCTGTGTAGCTACTAAATATTTAACAACGAGCTGTCATAAAAATATGCATGTGTATGTATACTTAAGCTTTTTTATCCATACAGTTTACCAGTAATAATAAAATGCATAATAATTAGGAATAACTAATAAAATATCCTTTCTACAAAATCCATTTAGAAATCTTATAGAACATTTTTATTGAGTTGCAGAATATGGTATTCATGCCAATCTATTGTTACCATTGATATACTGACTTATTTTTGACAGGAATGAGGTAGACATTTATGTTTACATGGATGGGTAAGATGAAAGCTAAACAATAAATACGTATGTTGGAACTTAACTCTTTCAGCATGATATGAGTAAGTTCTTTCTTAAATTAGAATAGCTGGAAGAATGTTTCCTCAATTTGTTTACAATGTAATGCTACAGAGACACTAACATTTTAAGCTAAATCTCCATCACATTCTTGAAGCTAGACAATTGACAAAACAAGAAATCAAACCTTGATTTGTAGCATTTGCCAATTTCCATGTTGTAAATATTCCTACCATGGCCACTTTCAAGCTATTGATGTGGTGTCACTGAATCTGAATTTGGAAACAGATGTGATCACCATTATATATTATTCTCTACCACACAAATACATAGATATAAATAACAGTAGTAAAATTTTAGTATGATAATTAAGTGATGAGTTTAGAATATGTATTTTTAATATATGAATTTATATTTTAATGTAATTTATTTAATAGCAATAGTAGTAGTAATAATTGCTGTGTTTAGTCATAAGCTTGCAAAATTCCTAGAAACTTAACAAATGGATCTCACAAAGGATCAAAACTTCAGTATATTTTGATCCCACAGAAAATGGGATTGATGGTAGGAGAGTGACAGACAAATGGTTTGAAAATCTTTTTAAACTCCCTTCTCACCACGTTCCCACCCACAAGCCCTCAGCAATCAGGCATTTATCCATCCTCTTCCTGCAGAAGTGAGCTCTTGCCTATGTACAGAGGTTCCAATGAGTTTTGTGGAGCCTCACTCCTAAATATAAAAAGTCAACCAAAAGTAGGCAGGAAAAAAAAAAAAAAAAAGCCTTCCATACAAGTGACAGAAACGAAAATACAAACCAAACTAATTTTTAGGTAAAAGAAGGAAGTGAGAAGACTCAGGAAAGAGATGTAGGAAGTGTTTGCATGAAACAAGAGAGTGATACTGTTGAAAAAAATAATAATAACGGAACATAAAATATATTCATGGCTAAGAAAACAGGAAAAACATTTGGGAATTCAATTATTACTGCCATTTTTTTTTTTGAATATCAACATAACATTTAAAAACTAAACCTAAACAAATTTCTCAAAAAAAGTAATCAGTGAAAAGTAGGAGATAAAACATAAAAATTAGATCAATCACAGAGATCCAACATCTAATTTATAGGAATTTTATAAAGACCAGGAAGAAGAAACAAAAGTGATTTTCCCACAGATAATACACAAAGGAATTCCAGATCTGAAGACTCAGAGTCTTCAGTATGAAGAGCCTAATCTCCATGGGCCGCATATTACATTTAAAAAATTTTACACATGTATATCATTTTGAAACTTCAGAGCCATTGAATCTTAAAAATATCCATAAGGAAAAAACAAAGACAAAAACAAGAACAGGTGTGATCAAAACTAAGAATAGTATTAGATTTTCCACATGTTCTCCATGCTATTACTTGTATTCCATATATAAGTGAAACCATATGATAATTGTCTTTCTCTGCTTGACTTATTTCACATAGCATTAGGAAAAGGAAGGAAAAAATGAAGGGGAGGTGGGGAATCAGAGGGGGAGATGAACCATGAGAGACTATGGACTCTGGGAAACAAACTAAGGGTTTTAAAGGGGACAGGGGTCAGGGGATGGGTTAGCCTGGCGATTGGTATTAAAGCGGGCACATATTGCATAGAGCACTGGGTGTTATATGCAAGCAATGAATCATGGAACACTACAACAAAAACTAATGATGTATTGTAGGGTGACTAACATAACATAATAAAAAAAATAAATAATTAAATGATTAAATAAATAAATATTTTCCACTGAACACTAGAAGTTAACAAAAGAATGAAAAAACAGTTTTGATAATGAAATTAAAACTTAAAGTGTAACTACAGTATTAAAACAACTTTAGATTTTAAAATAACACAAATTATTTGTTTAATTTAAATCCATGGTGAAAAAGAAGAACTTGTTTAAAAAATTTTTTTTGGTGGGATCTGAAGATAAATCTAACAAAAAACCACTTGGGAGATGGAACATGATTGCATTTTTATTGGAGATTAAAAATATGCGTTTTGGGGTTTCTTGTATTTTCTTTTTCTTTTTTACTCAGAGCTATTTCAGATATTTGCTAGTGTGAAAGCATGACTAGTTAGATCATTTTCTCATCTTAGAATTCCAACATACATTTTCAACTGCGTGAACAAGTGATTCACTGGATTCGGTCTCCCATTGTGCCGTGTATTACAAGGCAATGTTGTATCTTGGCAAACTTCTGCTGGCAGATATATATGTAAAGCTCACATTTATACATATACATATATATATATATACATATATATATATATATATAATCAGCAAAGGGGACTCATGGGGAAAGGCCTTATGAGGTGGGAAGACACTCAGAGTGAGGTGTATGGAAAGCCTGGTGAAGAAGGTGCTTTCACTATGTCCCTTTCTGCTAAGTAACATAAAATATGCACTGAAAGTTGACCAATTGGCCATGTAGGGTTCATGGATAATGACAAGAACACTTTTGGTTTCATGATGGGAGTGAAAGCCAGACTGATATGTGTTCAAAAGAGAACAGGAAGAAAAGAATTATAGTGAATATACATAAGTTTGAGAAATTTTGCTCTGCAGAGAAAGTGAATAATGGAGTTGTAATTGGAGGTGAAAATGGGGACAAAAGTAAGCTTTTGTTGCTGTTCTTCCTTTTGGGGGGAGAAATAAGGGCATGGTTGTCTGCTAATGGGAAAGATCCAGTAAAAAGGGAAAGGATTGCTGATGCAGGAAAGAGAAGAATTGCTCAAGCAAAGTCCTAAATTCATTAAAAAGCACGAGTCTAGCATGCCAATCTCCCTACCAGGCAGGTATCCTCTCCCTGCCCTTCCTGCACTCTTTACTCTTACCCTACTATTTAACCAAGACAGTGTTATTGTCAAGACATGTGCAAGAATTTCATTGTTTTCCTATACCTTAATTCTACTTAGGCCTTGGAATTGATAAAAGAGACTTAAAGCAGTCTTCTATTTGGACCAGTCTGAGGGTACTGTACTATACTGAGGGTACTATAACTATATTTATAAAGTTAACTTCAGTTTCTTCATTTGTTCTTTGGGCAACTTGCATGGGAAAATTGAAGTCAATATTGTTTTATTTTTGCATGTCCCATTTAGACATTCTTCCCTACTGAGATCAGTGAGAGTATTTGCTTCCAGTGAATCATCTGCTGACTTGGGATGGTTACCAGCTATTGCTTGATGACAAAGACAATGAAAATACTGAGATCTGTAGAGTAATGGAGAATGAGAGTGTTTACTGCCTGTGTATATTGATGTGCGGAAGAGATTGCGGAGGAAAAGTGTTTAAAATGAGATTGTCAATGGGGAGGATATAGTTTTGTTAGTTTAATTTGAGTATAAACTACAATTTTAGGAGTATGGGATTTTGGAGTTTGTTTTTAATTGATACTCTAATCTGTCATAGTCAAGAATAGGAGACTGTTGGAGGACTAACACTTTTTTGTGTGTGTACACATATAGATGTCAACATATATGCATGTACATATGTGCATAATTTAACATGTACATATTTCTTTTTTGAATGGAGGACTTCTGATTATTTCTTCTAGTCGAACTAATTACTGTGGTCCTTCCAAAATGTTCAGTTTCACGGATGAAGCTGGTAATATGCCAAACATCACAGTTGTACCAAAGCACAGTCCTATCTCAAATGAATTATTTAATCCAACGTTACTATGGACAATTGTTCTGCCAACATATATGAGAGTTGAGTCATTTAAACATGTATTAATTGTTGAGGGCTGCTTTTGTGTCTTTTTGAAACATTATTTAACTAGCCTAAGACTATAAAAATCCTCTGAGAATTACATGTTTTCTGATTTTTATATTGTTTTTAGGTATAAGTAAGCAATCTGTGACTCCCCAGAAATCACCTAAGTATATCTACCTGGGAGGTATTGTTCTAGACAAAAACAAATCAGTGCAATTCTAATTGATGACCCACATAGCAAGCAGTCTTTCAGCTTGCCCCCACTTCAGCCCAGAATAAACATAGCTAGAGAATGGTTTTTTTTTAAATTCCTTTTCTGCCCCAAGGTTTTAAGGAATCCTGGTCATTTCACATTCTATGAGAATTATTTCCCTAAGACAGGATCACTTGGCATTGATGGAAGTGGCATCTTCCGCACTTTTCTGAAATGTTTATAAACCTTGAAATCTTTCTGGATATTTAGTTTTGAACAGTTTTGGTTTTTGTTTGTTTGCTTTGTTTCTTTATTTTATTTACTAATTTTTATTTATTTATTTATTTTTTAGTGTTTGTGACTACTAGGTATAGTATTTTATAATCCAATATAATATTTTACAATGTGACCATTCATTGACTAAGAATAAAGGTTTACTTGGAAATATAAGCTAATTTTCCTTTCCGTTATACTAAGTCAAATATCTGCAGTCAAATATCACAGTGGTCCCTGAGCTAAGAACATAAAACTTACCCTCTTGGCTAATATACATTTCCTGTAGCTATAACTGTCTAATCATTTATTCATTCTTTCATTCTGTACATGTTTATTGGGCATTCATTATGGATTGCTTTGTGTTAAGAGCTGTCTATTCATGAAAGATAGAGATGAAATCATAGGATATTCAACTAAAATGTTTCTAAATCTTTGTTGTGATAATTTTTTTCTTAATTAACACTTATAACTTTGACAACTTTTTATTTATTCATAGAGGGTCAGACTTCTACAAGAGAGAATTGGTGAATGTACCTTAATGGTACTTTATATTTTTTTAAGGATAGTATAAAATGATAGAAAATTTTTAACTGCACATCGGTATTTGCTGTATTTTTTTCTTTAGTCATTTATGATGCCATGTCTTTATAAAAGTTTCATTTTAAGTGATTCTTCTTTCTTTTAAATCATTTTTTAATTTATTTTCAGCATAACAGTATTCATTGTTTTTGTACCACACCCAGTGCTCCATGCAGTCCATGCCCTCTCTAATACCCACCACCTGGTTCCCCCAACCTCCCACCCCCCCACCTCTTCTTAATTATCTGAAATCATGGAACATTTTCTGTCCCACTTAATTATTATTGTCTGCTCCCATTTTCGAAAATAATCCAGACTAAGCTTCATTTTTATGTAAGATATCCCTGCCATTTGAAGTTCTTTTAGAATTCTTTAACACACTGAGCCACCCAGGCGCCCTCTTTTAGAATTCTTAATTTCAACTTCAGGATCAGAAAGTAAATTACTTCTTTTTTATAAATTGTAATTTGGAAGCTTTATGACATTACAAAGTATGTACTATTGTCAAAAATCAAAATAATATTTTTGAAATAACAATTTTGAACATGGAAAACGCATATAAATATGTAAAAATGTAAGTTAAACTTATTTTGCTGGTTATTTTAAAATGTGTATAATATCCCTATAAAAATAAAAGCCTCTACTAGTTTGTAGAGATTTTTTTTTTTCCATTTACATTGGAGAATTTCTTGTCCAGATGCTCAAATACCTCTGAGACAGGAAGAATCATGTCATACCATCCAGAAAATCCTTATCGAAACAAAACTCTTTCTCTGGTGGCATGAGGTATAATGTATGATGAGTGGTTCTATTTTACTGTTTGTACACTGGTCATTCTAGCAAAGGCCATTTATTAAGGAGACATTTGGGGAAACATCAATTATACTTTGTGCCTTCTGTTTACTATAAAATGTTGGGAGCCTTGGAAAGCAGAACTAAAGTAATTGAAGGCATCAAAGAATAAGTCAGCTAGGATAGGAGAGAGTGGACATTCTCAACTCCAGTATAGGCAGTACTTTTTAGTACTGAAAGCTTTGAAACAACTTTTAAGTTGTATATTTTCCTATTTAAGTTATTGGTGGGTTTTTAAAAATTAATTCTATATGAGCCTGATAGTTGACAGTCTTTTAGGAGCTGACTATTTATTTGTTCGATACATTGATAGGTTGTCAAAGAAACCCCAAACTAAGATGTCTTTGAGTTGTAAGTCGGTAGAATTCGATACCTTTTATGATAAAAATCTTTTTAAGTTATTGTTCACAATAGTTTATATGATATACAAATTTACAGAAGTACAGTTTCTCTAATACAAGTTTTTCCCCTACAGAAGTGACCCAATTTTACACTGTTGAACATTTCTTCTCTCAGATTTTCAAAACCTGTGTTCCCCTTTTTAGAGTTCTATTGTCGAATTATTGGCAGTAGATAATCTGCCACTACTATAGTGAAAGGCAGTTTTTCGCCAATGATTGGATCTAATTCCTTGCCATGTTGTTTGAGCCGCTTTTTTGTGTTCTTCCTCTTAATTATCTTCTTCATATTCTGTTTTTATTATATATATATTATATATATATATATATATTTTTTTTTTTTTTTTTTACTTGAAGGGTTCCTGTATCTCCTTATTTAACACATTGTTGCTTTAGATTCTAGATGTCAGTAAGGCAAAGGGCCTGTCTCTTTCCTTCATTGACCATGAGAACCATTAACAGATCAGAATGGTTTTCAGTAATGCTGATAAATCTGCCAGGTAAGGTTTTAAGAGGTTTTGGGGAAGGCATTTTAATTTTATTTATTGTGTTGTCACTTATGATGAATTTAGCACTTCTATACAACAGTCTTTTTGTGAGATGCACTTTACAAATATCTTTGAGCTCCACCAGTGACCCTGTAAGAAATAGAAATAGAGTATTTATAACCTCCATTTCGCAGGTGAAGCTGCTGAAACCACACATTTTTATTCTTGTGTGTTTAGCTCTTTGAGAGAAATGTCTCTTCAAGTTGGGAAGATTCACTGTTGCTGCTTTTCTGAAGGCCAAAAAGGAAAGGCTAGTAATATTCTGAAACTGGTGGCCTGAAGTCAGACTTCCTTACTGAGCATATTGATGCCACTTCAGGAATTTAGTGACACATTTCTATTCCGATCCTTTTCATGTAACCATGGGCTGATCTCCCCTGCGTTTTTCGATTTCATGTAGCTGAGGCTTTTTCTATGAAATGGTTCATGGGTTTGATTTAAAAGAAAGTAGAGCTATAAATTTGCTGTTTTGCAAAACTGTGCTAATATTGAAGTTGGCATTTACCCTTGCACACATTTCTCCGAGGATTTCAGCGCCCAGTGTGTTTCTGTAAGCTTTGTGACTGTTTTATCTTTTAATCTGTTTTTTATTGTAGAACATTTAGAATATTTGCAGATCCAAACACCCTTAAATTAAAGGAGTGGTATTAATATTAATGTTATAATTTTAGATTTAGAGCGAGTGTATTTTTACCCCCTAATAAATAGTCATAAACCATCCAATTTTGCAAAGATGCCACATATTTCATTTGTGTCTGTTTTTCATTAACAGCCTGATATTTTAGGCTGACTCAGTTTCCCAGGCACCTTCTCCACTCCAGCTCTGTAGTGACTAACTCAAGCTTAGGTATGGCTTCTTATATCATGGAAGGCAATGCCTCATACTGGAGAGAACATGGGCCTTCGGAGTCAAGATGGAATACCCAAATAATCTGTATAGATATGAGACTAACCATGGTAGTAGCTCATTATCTAGCTCCTGTCTGCTGTGATCTGTATAGGAGTTCTTTATAAATCTCTTATTTACTCAGTAGTACAATTGAGTGTGAGCTTCTACATTCCAGAAAGCAAATTTCCTACCCATTTACTATAGGTCCATTGCCAGATCTTACACTATAACACTGAAATTAATCTTTGATATGCAACAAAATAATCATAACCATAAGTGGTTATTTTAAAACTATTCACCAATGGAAAGTAATATAAAACAGAAAAAAAGGTAACAGTGTCCATTGTGTTTAACCTCATTCATTCTACCATGGGCAGCTTTTTAATCACAAAAATATAGGGAGAGACATTCTAATAAGTGAACCCTTATATTACAGGTTGAGAGATCATGTAACATTATTAGTCAAGTAATACACAGAGCACAATCAAAGATGTATTTCTTAAGTGACAGTAGGCACAAAGTTAGGAAAGATTTGTAGTGATAGGGAGGTATCCAGATCACTTCAAAGTATTTTCTATACTAGTCTAGCTCAGATGAGAGTTTTTAAAGATAAGAATTTTCTGACTGGCAGAGAGGATAGACGATGAATAACAAAAGGTGAAAGAAATGGAGTTTGCAAGCATGGCATAGTTAATAAAGGTTAACTTACTCATGAATAAAGATGAACTTGTATGACTGTGGCAAGCAGCTGTTCAGTATCAATAACTTCAAACAAATTGAAGATTCACTTTACCTGGTCTTCATACCTGCAGGACGACCTATAGTTTGGGGCCTTAACTCTAAATGCGTCATGAAGAAGTTCTCTCATGATGCATAAGATGTTATAATTTGTTTAAGAGTAGCACATCATGTTCACATTATTTCCAAATATTTTCAAAGATATACATATAAATAAGCATATATATGGAAAGAATACTCAAAAGCACATGAAGAAAAGACATGTATTCATTTCTTCGTTAGGCCCTACCTTTTGTGTCTTCCCTTTTATAACCCCCGTAAGTGCATAAAGCAACATGACAGTTTGGTTTTTATTTTTTATTTTATTTTATTATTTATTTACTTACTTACTTGCTTATTACCTGTTTATTTATTTATTTGGAGAGGAGAAGAGAGAGAGAAACAGGGGGAGGGGCAGAGGGAGAAGGAGAGGGGGAGAGAGAATCTTTTTTTTTTTTTTTAACTTTTAACTTTTTATTATAGACAATTTCAAACATACACAAAAATAAGGAAAAGAGATTAATGCACTCATGCAAATTCCACAACCAGCTTCAACAAATATCAACTGATAGCCAGGGGGAGAGAGAATCTTAAGCAGACTCCACCCCCAGCATGGAGCCTGATGTGGATCTCGATCTCACAGCCCTGAGATCATGATCTGAGCTGAAATTAAGAGTTGGATGCTTAACTGACTGGGTCACCCAGGCACCCAAACAACATGATGTTTTACATATCAGAACGTAGCAGCTCCATTTTTATAGGCATATATGATTTAGGCAAGAACTCCCAAACTTCTTTAAATCTGTCAACATTCAAATATTTTTTGACTTTCCACTGCCTAATTTCTCATCTTAGTATTAGAGACACCAAACATGGAGACTTCCAGTGTCCTAGCCTCTTCTTTTTTTTTTTTTTAAAGATTTTATTTATTTATTTGACAGAGAGAGATCACAAGTAGACGGAGAGGCAGGCAGAGAGAGAGAGAGAGAGAGAGAGGGAAGCAGGCTCCCTGCTAAGCAGAGAGCCCGATGCGGGACTCGATCCCAGGACCCTGAGATCATGACCTGAGCCGAAGGCAGCGGCTTAACCCACTGAGCCACCCAGGCGCCCCTGTCCTATCCTCTTCTAAGCAGTCTTGTGACCCAGCTCTTCTGGGTATGACTGACTGAGCTTCGGTGGACAGATAGCCCAGGGGTATTTCATCCACGGTTGCTCAGTGACTTCTAAAAAGGTCTGAGAAGATTTACTGAATGAACTAGAAAATGTGAAGTGAATGAGATGCTTATTAGTGGGAATGGAGGTTGGAAGGAAAATATAGGGAAGAGCCATAATAGAGCAAAAGCCATGAAAATCATGGCAAGTCTAGATTCTGGGGAAGACAGAACTACACATAAGCAGAATCTTTGGGTAATGGAGAATATTCATTTATAAATTCAATGGAAAGAATAAATCATTTGAAAGGAGAAAAATGAGCAGAACTTAGAAGCTGAGGTACAATGCAGAAGAGATTATTGATGCTTAAGAGACACCGATCCTTAATCAAAGTTCATTTTTATCCTTATTTTCTTTTTTTTTTCCTGATTAAACTTATATGTTTTTCCCTCAAATTTGCTTACCTAAAGTATTCTCCAATAGTACTGACTATAATTGCATGAATGGCATGATTTTTAAGGAAAAATAATCTTGGTTTGAGGAGACTGGAACTACTGTCTTTCAGTAAGTTCTGTTTTTCACGATATTTCTCTCTCGCTCCTTATTGTACAAATCAAGCAGCCTTATAGACACCCCCACCTTGTAAATAATTTATGACAGCTTAATGTTATTTGGTAGAATTGGGGAATTACAGTCCTTTCATATAGGTTCTTTAGAGAAGGAAAATCTCTGGACTGGGTGGTAGCTGTAAGTAGGGAAGGGAAGAAATTTGAGGGACATGGGAATAGTTGGAAGAGATTTATGAACTCCCATTATTAACACATGTATTCACATAGCAAAATCTTTGTGTTCTACATTGCTTATTAGGCTAGAAATTTTTTCTTCTAAGTGGTCCTTCTTGAGCTAATTTTAGAGGGCAAAGTTGTCTTCTTAAGAGAAAACAGAAGATGTTTTCTATTTAAATTTTAATTTTGAGAATTCTACACAAACCATCATTATGTCCCATCATAACATTTTCTGCACTAGGATGGAAACACAATTGGCCAGATCCATTGCCTCCTTGACGAGATGATGGATTTTGCTCTCTCCCACCTGTGTATCCAGGTGTCCCAGCTTTGCAGTTCTGCTTCCTACAGGGAGCCCTGATGGTGACTGATGCTGCCAAGGCAAAATGAGGGAAATTCTGTTTGAGATCCATCCTCCCATCCCATGGCTTTGGAAAGGAACTAAGAATATACGTGTTTTCTTTTATCTCCATGCCCTCAGAATTCACAATTATATATAAGAAAACATTGAAAATGGGTCCAAACAAACTATATTGACTCTTTTCAAATTTTAAAATATGACATATTTTGACTCTATAAATTTTAATCTCATATTCCCAAGATATTTGTAATTTATGACTATACTATTTTTTACATAATGTCTACTCTAAATGGCCAGGAAAATTATAGGCATCTTTAAAAATTCTAAAATAACATAAATGAGATTTTCTAAAGTTTACTATGCTCACTATACTATATGAACACCCCCAAATCTTTCAGATAGCATCACTGTTTGTTTTTATTTCCTCAATTATTATTCTTACACAAGCTTTGCTTTTGAGTGGTCAGTTTTTTGGTTTTTGTTTTTTTTTTTTTTGAGATTTATTTATTTGAGAGAATGTGTGTGAGTTGGGGGAGGCAGTGGTAGAGAGGAGGGGCAGAGTTAGAGAGAAAATCTCAAGTGGACCCCCAGCTGAGCGTGGAGCCTGATGGTGGGGTTCCATCTCGGGACCCTGAGATCATGACCTATGCTGAAGTCAAAAGTTGGAAGCTCAACAGACGGAGCTACCCAAGCAACTCCCTTGAGTGTTCTTAATATCATTTACCTTTTTCTCTATGCCTTAAACTTTATCAATCACTTGCTTCCTTACAGTTATCCTGGAATAAAGATCCTGGCTATATACACTTCAGAATTTCATCAGGCCAACCTAACTCTCCCACTTTCTCTAGCTTTTTCTCTCTCTGGTTCTTTCCTCTTAGGAACATTTGCACACTTACTTTTCAGCATCAGCTTTGCCTAATCATCTCTGTCGTAAAGCATCACTGAATCTGAATGTAACATCCCAATGCTATAGTTTCCCCAAGTATTTCTTCCTTCCTTCGTGCCAGTCTTTCCAAAAATGCCATTTCTTTCACAATCCCCTTTTAGGCAAATAATAATTTAATTTACCATAAACTTTATTAATTATCTCTTTGGATTCAACACAATACTAGACATCCCCTTAAAGTCATTGATACACCCTTAATAACCATGATGTCCGGTAGAGAAAAAAAGAATATTCCAAATGAAACCACTAGAGAACTCAATTAAAGTTACATTCTCAAGTGCTAAATTCTACTAAGCATAACATATTTCTTAGAAAGGTAAGTACTTTATACTCCTTCATCTCCTTCTGTTTAGCAAATTGCCTGTCATGACCCTGGCCTTGAATCCGCCATAATATGGATATGATTCATGTTTCTGTATGTACTGATAAAATGTTAACCATTCACATAATTTGTGTTCCAATTTTTTAAACGTTTTTCTTCATCTTCCATCAGTGTCTGTCTGAAGTAATAAGCTTATATAGGGTCTGGCCATGTGAGCTTTACTAACTGTACATTCAACTCAGTGTCCTCCACAAATTCTAAGTCAAATTATATGACAAAAACTTACAAAATTTTATATTTTATTGATTAAATGAATGTTAGATTGCAAAGTTTTCATTATAAAGGCAATCTGTATTTTTATACTTATCATAAGTGTTAAGTATCATTAACTTTAAGAAGAGTAGTTCCCAAGTAGTGCCAATCTTTCCATCATGCAACTTAATAAGGTAGAGTTGTAATGCTGGCCTTCATTCAGAGGGTGACAGGTGGCAGAGAAAGCACACAATAGAATTTTCCATCTGTTCTCTACTTTCTATCCAAGGCTTAAAGGGCAGAGTGTATTTTGTTATATACTCTTCAAACACTTTTCTCCATCCAAACACTATTAAAAAATATAGAGAGGTAGTAGATATAGATATGGATACCCACTTTAACTTATAGTAGGCTTACAGATCTTGAAGGTGAAAGCCACATGCTCATCTTTCCTCACCTTTTTTGAGAAGGTGCACTGGTTTATTCCTTATAAACAGCTGAATTCTGGCTTGGGCTTTTTTACACTTTTCGTTTCTGGAACATATTTTACCTCCTAACTGCTTTGCAAAAAAGCAGAATGTATGTATTCATAAAGAGTAATACATATGAGGAAAGTCAGTATACTTCATACTCCTTGAATTGTTAAATGCATTAAAGATAGCCTCACTTTGTTTTCATTGATAGTTTTGTAAGACTTAGATTTTGATGATACCCTTTATGGAAGCAATATTATAATACTAATAAAGAATATAGCTTATGATAGATGCAGGGCTGCCAGCTTTAAAGTTTGCTTGCAAGGGAAAATATTGTATATTTTGGATGAAAATGGTGAGTTTTGAATTAAAATTTTAGGTTTTTTTCTATTTAATTTTCTATCTAATTTTCCATGAGTCATTTTTATATGGCCTGATCCATGCCACTATAATGCAGTAAAGTTTAAGAACCGTAAAAGAGGTAGAAAATATGTAATTATAAAATTTTTCTAAGGAAATTGCCCTCCTTTCTCTGTCATTGAGAATTTGGAAGGTATTCCTGCTCTGGTGACTAATAAAGACTATATTTTAGTATGTTTAATTATAAGTGACTTCATCTGAATGAACAGATTAAATCTACTGATTCCATTGTTCTTCAACAATTATTAAATACTTAATACATGTAAGACACTATGTGCCACATACTGTGCTAAGTGAAACATGTTGCTCTTTTAAGAAGATTGCAGAGTGTCTAGAGTGGGAGAATGAGTAAGGAAATAATGCAACTAAGGTAGAGAAGATAAATTGGAGTTAAATTATGACCCAGTGGGTCCCAAACCTGGATACACAGAATGATATCTGGGAAGCTTATTAAACATATCATGGTGTTGCCTTAGGCAACTCTGATTCTAAAAATCAGGGTTCAAAGGGGTTAATTTAAAAGGTGACACAAATGATGCTGAATAGAGGTCCATACAGAAGGTTTGAAGAAATCTTGAATGGTTAGTGTGGGAAGTGAAAACTCATCTTTGATTTGATAAGCAATGGGAAGATGCTACAGACTTTTGAAAAGGTAAATGATATTAACAGAAGACTGCTTTTAGAAGGTTCCTCCGGTATGAGGAAAAATAGACTGTAGCTCTGAAAATGCAATGGAAATGAAAATTCTCTTAGGGCTTGGCCAGAATTTCAATGTGTAAAACCAAGGAAAATTGGGGCATTATTGACAACAATGTCTGCTGGAAAAATAGAGATGTTGGAATGCACAATGGAATAACAGATATAAGTAGTTAATTGGATACTGAGTTTGACCTGGAACATAAAATTGGTTTTGCATGTGTTGAATTTAAGTTTCATAAAGATCACCTGGATAGAGGTGTTTATTAGGTACTTGTGATTACAGCTCTGACACTCAAAAGTGAGAAAGGTTTTGGATGATCCACAAAAGTAGTCTAGATTAAAACATAGGCACAGATGATCTCTAAGAGAAACTAGAGAAATAGGGAAAAATGCAAATTTAGAACTTTGATAATATCGACATTATGAAGCAGGAGAGATTAATCTATGAAGAAATATTAATCTACTTAGAACCAGCTAGGGAAATGCATATGGTGGAAATAAATCATGGAATTTAGGAAATTTGGAATAACTGGCAGTGTGAAACACTGTAGAACAATGAGGAATGTGAGACATAGATAAGTTCAGACTTGCTAGGCTGGAAGTCAGTAATAATTAGAGGAAGGACTTTTTTTTTAATTTGAGGACCTAAAACAAAATAAATTGCAGTTAATTTTGCAATAGGAGATTATTAAGGAATGAATGACTATTTAGTAAGCTGTTGTATAGGTATAGAAAGCATTTTTGTTTTATTTTGTTGTAGAAGGGAACAGTAGGACAAGAAATTAATAAAATGTTAGTGAATGAACTATACTGAAGGAGTCTAGATGTGTACGATGGTGTGTGTGTATCTTAAGGAGCCCTTTCTACAGGAGTACATCATTGGCAAGGTGGGTTGGGTACTTCTGCAGAAACAACAATGAGTGAAGAAAGGGAAAAAAAAAAAACCTAGGAAGGGCTGGCTAAAACACATTAAACCTTATGGAGCTTGACTGACAATGTATCAATGTCTTGAATATATGGGGCAATAGGAAGATTCTTAAATATCCCTGTCATTTTGAGCTTGATAACTAACTGAAAGATGATGGTATTTTAAGAGTAAGGATCACAAGGGCGCCTGGGTGGCTCAGTGGGTTAAGCCACTGCCTTCGGCTCGGGTCATGATCCCAGGGTCCTGGGATCGAGCCCCGCATCGGGCTCTCTGCACAGCGGGGAGCCTGCTTCTCTTCCTTTCTCTCTGCCTGCCTCTCTGCCTACTTGTGATCTCTCTGTCAAATAAATAAATAAAATCTTAAAAAAAAAAAAAGAGTAAGGATCACAGATGAGGGATTGTATTGGAGAGAACAATGATGTGATGCCTTGGGTAGTGAGGTTTTTTGAGGTATCATAATGTCATCTAGAAGATAGGTCCAGCAGACATTAAATGTATAGTTCAGGGGTACCAACATGTTCATAGAGACTTAACAGTTATTTGCAAAGAACTGAGAATTGAAGCTGTAGAAATAAGGTAAAACAAATGATAGAGTAGAAAAAAAAAATAGACAGGAAAGAAGGTCATAAGTACCTCATCATTTTTAGACACCTGAAAGGTAAATGGATGAAAGGTAGGGTGGGAAAAAATATAAGGAGCAGGAATAATAAAAGAAGACATCCTTGAGGTATACAAGACAACTGAGAGAAGAGAGATTTCCAAGAGACAATAGTTTTTAGTTACAAGAAACATAATCAAGATATTAAGAATAAAATTTAAAATCTGTAATCATCAATTTTCAAACCATTGGATGCCTTCATGGAAACTATGTAAGTCAAAGAAAAGGAAACAGTACTAAAACGCATGAGTGTCAGGCAAATAGTGAAGGTAGAGACCAATGAATATAGGTAATTTTTAAAAAATTTTGATTGTGAAAAAAGGGAGAGTAACCAAAAAAAAGTTTTAAGTTAAAAAAATGCTAAAATAAAATTTAGAATATAGAGAAAATATTCAATTATTCTACTACAGTAACATCTTTCATCAGTATTAAACACCGTATTTCCTTGTATGTGTCATGCACTTTTATTTTTTACTTTTATATTTTGATACTGCTTTTTAGAAGAAGGCATTTAGTAGATTTCACAAAGGAAAGCTTCTAACAGTGAGGAATTTACTATAATTTCTCCCATGGAAAGCTAATCTCAATTATCAGAATCATGAAAAGGAGAAACTGAGAGAGAGACATAGAGAATAAAAGTGAGGAAGGGGACAAAGTGGTCAGAAGAGATTTGATGAGAAAGGTTAAAGGCCAAAAGTGGGAGAACCAGACTTGCTAACCATTAGGACATGTTCTGAACAAGGAAGTAAGGGGAAGAAGATGGAGAGGAAGATGTTGGAATGGAGAAATAAGAGGGCTTTGGCAGCCAGAATATTAAGAATGTCATCCACATATATCTTGAAATCACCAAGATTATTGGCACTATGACCTTCCATAAATATTGCTATTGTTTTGTAATAATCATTTGTGTGAACTCCCAAATCAAACTCTCAGCATTTATTGATTTGCCTTTTCCTACAAATACTCTTCTACAGAAAAACAGAATCTTAGATTATTGGATAAGGAGAAGATTTTAAGCATTCTAGTTTGAGTGGTATTGCTTTCCAATCTACAGTAGACTTTGTGCATGGAGTAACTAACTTAAATAGAGGGAATTTTACCATCACATGTTGATTTTGGTCTCAAAGTATTATTCATTTCTTAAAATATTATTATGGATCTTTGTAAGAATCAGCATATCTTGTTAGTTATAATGGTGATAGCATGAACATCATGCTTTTAGTATGTCATAAATATATCCATTGCTTCCAAAAGTTTCCTCCTACCTTCTTTATTATTATTTGTGTATGTGTGTATGAAAAGATCACTTAACGTAAGGTCTATCCTCTTAACAAATTTCTAAGTAATTAATACAATTTTGTTAACCATAAACTCTATGCAGTACAGTAGATTGCTAGGACTTACTCATTTTGTATAACTGAAACTTTGTACATTTTGACTAATACCTCCCTGTTTTCCCTCTCCACCCCAAGCAACCACCATTCTACTCTCTGCTTCTCTGTGTTTGATTATTCCTCATAATTGATTGATTCCTCATATCAATGGCATTATGTGGTATTTATCCTTCTGTGTCTGGTGTCCTCTATGTAGTATAATGTCCTCCAGGCTCATGTTGTTGCAGATGGTGAGATTTCCTTCTTTTTTTAAGGTTGACTAATGTTCCCTTGTATGCATATACTATATTCTCTTTATCACCTGTCCATAGTCTATTAGGTTGTTTCCTTATCTTGACTGTTATGAATAGTATTTCAATGAATATAGGAGTACAGGTATCTCTTCAAGATCCTGATTTCATTCCCTCTGGATATGTACCCAGAAGTATTGCCTATTGATTAATGGAACAAAATACAGAACTTAGAAATAAACCCATATATTAATGGCCAACTAATCTTCTACAAGGGTGCCAAGAACACACAGTGGAGAAAAGATAGTCTTTTCAATAAATGGTACTAGGAAAATTGGATATGCACATGCAAAAAGAAGGAAATTGGGCCTTTATTCCATACCACACAGAAACATCAACTCAAAATGGATTGAAGACTTAAATATAAGATCTAAAACCATAAAAATATTAGAAGAAAACTTAGCGGAAGACGTTCCTTGACAAGAGTCTTAGAAATGATTTCTTGGATACAACAACAGCACAGGCAACAAAAGCAAACATAGACAAGTGAGACTGAAACAAAAAAGCTTGTGCACAGCAAAAGAAACCTCCAACAAAACAAAAAGGCAACCTACAGAATGAGCAAAGGTAATTGGAAGCCATATATTTAATATAAGGTTAATATCCAAATTATAAAAGGTATTCCTAAAACTGGACAGCAAAACCAACCAACCTGATTTAAATACAGGGAACAGAACTAAATAGACTTTTCTCCAAAGAAGGTATACAAATGACAAACAGGTTATATGAAGAGGTGCTCCACATCATTAATTATCACTAATGATCAGGGGAATGCAAATCAGAACAACAATGGGATATCACTTCATACCTGTTAGGATGGCTACTATTAAAAAAAGAAAAAAAGGTAAGCTTTGGCAAAGATGTGGAGAAAACGGAACCCTTGTGTGCTATTGATAGATAGTATTGTAAATTGGTACAGCCACTCTGGAAAACAGTATGGAGGTTCCTCAAAAATTTTAAAACAAAACTGCTCAGTATTTTTTAATTCACAACTCAATTACTCTATATCCATTCTTGATGCATGTTGGCTCCATACTCTAAGTGTATTTTAATTAAAGTTCTAAAATTCTTTGGTACATTAATTGGTTGGAGATCAGCTAGCACCTTTTTGGTTCAGAAACATGTCATAGATTTGGTCTTGGTCAATCCTGGTGACATTTTCTTATGTTCTTTTTTCCATCTAAGTGTGTTCCTCTTAGCTTTTAAACTTGATAGTATTTTGAGAGACATTTAATCCATGTGGTTTATTGCTTTAGCTCTTACACATCCTATTTTATCACTTCAGTGTATTGTAAAAGTTCTTTGATTCAAAAGATACTGAGCAGCTTAGTGAGTATTTAAAGAATCTTACTCTGGGAGAAATAAAATTTGGTAATTTATGCCAATTACATAATTTTAGCATTTTGACTTAATTTAGCACAGAATTTAGAATCCACAGGAGTGGTATATATGTATTTATGCTTTTATTAGCTTCAGATCTTGCAGCTTAGCTACTACAAGATACGAGACTATTTTCATTTGCAAAAAATAAAAAAATTCTTATTATTCTCCAGCTTGAACTTGTGTTTGCCCCCAGTTGGCAGATTAACCAGAGGGGGGGAAAAATCATCAATGCTTTAGCAACCAATATTCAGAGAACTAAAATTAACTTCCTCTGAAATTTAAAGATTTATTAAAACACAATACAACATTCGGGTCAGGAATTCAGAGACCATGTTTACAGTTCAGTGGTTGACACTTCGAACTCATATAGCTCTGAGTTTGAAATTCAGTCTTTGTGATTCACTAGTTTTGTGATCATTGGCATGCCTCTATCCTTTCTGCATCTCAGTATGAAGATCTGTGAAAGGGGCATATTAAGAATAGCTCTCTCCCAGGTGCCTGGCTGGCTCAGTCAGTTGAGCATCTGCCTTCAGCTTAGGTCATGATCTCAGGGTCCTGGGATAGAGAACCACACTGGGCTCCCTGCTCCATGGGGATCCTGCTTCTCTGTCTCCTTCTGCCTCTCCCCTGGCTTGTGCGCTCTCTCTCTTTCTCGCTCATGCTCTGTCTCAAATAAATACATAAAATCTTTATAAAAAAGTAGCTATCTCATTGACGTTTTGTGAGGCATATATTAGGTAATACATTACTTAAAGTGGAGTCTAGAATATAGCATTTAATGAACGTTAACTTCTGATAGGATTTATGTAAGTTGCTTTAAAAAGTACCTGGTAAAGTCTTACAAAATGAAAATGCGTAGAAATCTCAGATTACAAAATGTCATTTCCCCCCATACCCTGAATTCAGCACTCCTCCTTAAGCCTTTTTTTAGGGGGGGGGGGTACCTCGAAACTATAATTTCCTCTATTTAGTTGTAGTTTTAGTTTTTATTGCTATTCATTGGAGCTAATAAAATAGTGTTCCGATAGTTTTGGGTTTCTTATTTATAGTCTTGTTTTTACTGCAATACTTTCTTCCCAGTGTTGCTGTGTTGCTTGTTTTCATGTACATGGAGAATAAACAACATTCTTGTTCAAAAGCCATTGACACCTCACCATTGTTTGCTGAATATAGCAGATATGTTTACTGTGGCATACAGTATCACTCAGCCTGACTCATATCAGTATCATCTACCTATCCTCTATTTCTCAAGGGCCAGTGACACTGGATCCCTAGGCATTCCTCCAAAACAGGATGATTTTTTACATTTCGGAAACTATGCCCCGCCCACTTCCACAATCTATTTCACTAATTCCCATATCAGTGTCTTACAACCTCATTGTCTTAGTAGCTTTGTGACCTGGTGTTTTGGAAGTAGTCTAAACAAGGCAGTATGGCATTAACAGTTCTTCCATTAAGGGATGAATATGAGGGAAAATGCCATGAATCTGGATTTAGGAGATAGGACCTTCCATCCTGACATCGCTCTCCTTAGCCAATACATCTTTGGGAAATACTCACAAAAATTTGAGTACTGGTTCTCTCAGTTGCAAGAGAGACTCCAAGTATTTTCTTTCATTTCACAAAGTTGTTCTGAATATCAGGTGATGGATTATTTTTCTATGGCTACTTAGCAATTACCACAAACTTAATGGTTTAGACAACACACATTTGTTATTTTACAATTCTGTAGGTCAAAAATTCAACAGTAGGGGGCACCTGGTGGTTCAGTCGGTTATGCATCTGAATTTTGATTTCAGCTCAGGTCACGATCTCAGGGTGAGCCTGAGATGAGCCCAGGTTTGGGCTCTGTGCTGGGCATGAAGCCGGCTTAAGATTTTCCCTCCCCCTCTACCCTCCTCCATTCGGCTCATGCTCTCTTTAAAAAAAAAAAAAAAAAAATCAATAGGGATCTCACTGAGCCAAAATCAACGTGTTGGCAAGACTGCATTCCCTTCTGAAGGTTTAAGAGAACAATCAATTTCTTTGCCTTTTTCAGCTTCTAAAGTCCTCTCTGAGGATCTCATGTAGTAGCCCCTGCGTTTCAGAAGGAGTTGCAATGTGTCACTGTGTCCTCATGCGTCCATATTTCCCTGACCACAGCTGGGAAGGATTTTCCACTTATTTTAAGGGCTTATGTGATTATATTGAGCCCATCCTAAATCCAGGATAATCTCCCCACCTTGAGGTCCCATATCTACAGAGGTACTTTAGCAATATAAGGCAGTAAAGTCACAGGTTCCAAGGATTGGGACATAGATATCTTTGGGAGTCATTATTTATAACTAACATAGATGCAAAAATGATGCATCAAATGAGCAATTATTAATGACATAGTAAAGACCAAAATGTGCCTGAGAATAACATTTATTTATCCCCGGAAATGTTTTTGCTTTTTTTTTTTTTCTTGCCATCCCTATTGCTTTTTTTTTTTTTTTTTTTTTTTTTTTTTTGAGGTCTATGGAAGTTCAGAATTTGGATTGTGTTTGTATGCTTGTGTTTAGCTATTTAAGAAACAATGATTTTTACTTGAAAAGAAACCAAAAGATATTAACTAATAACAAGAAATGATGAGCTGAAAAACTATTTTACTTTTTGGAGTTTCATGGAAAATTTTTTTATTGAATTATAGTTGACATACAATATTGCATTAGCTTCAGTGCAGAGCATAGCGATTGGGCAGCTCTATACTTTACGCTGTACTCACCACAAGTGTAGCTAATGTCGCCCCATGATGCTATTACAATACCATTGACCAGAGTCCCTATGTTGCACCTTTCATTCTCATGACTTATTCATTCCATAACTGGAAACCAGGACCTCCTACTCCTTCTCATCCATTTTGCCCATCGCTCTACCTACCTCCCTTCTGACAACCACCAGTTTATTTGCAGTACTTATGGGTTATTATTTTTTTTAAACTATTCTCTTTTCTACAACTTCTAGACAACCTCATAAACTAAAGACTTTAGTTCCATTACTATAAATAATCTGAGGCAGTGTTCAGATCATATGGTATTGATAGATTCTGTGAAAACATTTGGGGTTGTGCTCATGTAGAAGCATTTACTTGAAAACATGCAGGAGCAAGTGAAGGATGGCTACTCTTTGTCTGGAAACAGTAAGAGTGGGCTGGTTCTCCTATGTTTAATGAGATTGCCTAGGGGTAGAATCTACAATGCACCCTGGTGCGAAGCACCTATTATTCCCCTTCCCTTTGTAGATTAAATTATATATTAAGGGAAACTAACATAAATAGGCTCTGTATGCGTTCAATAGTCTGGACTTTATGACATCAGTATTCCTTTGGTATAATGCAATAATCCTTAATTAAGGATTAAATACACCATTGATTTTATTGAATTAAGTAGGGAGACTCTACTATAGTAAATTAAAGAAGTGTAAGCTGTTATAATTGAAATAATGTACAGCATTTTTAATAAAAATATAATCTTTTTATTATACCACTCATTCTAAATTCTAGTCTTTGCTTCATTAGAATGATGCAGAATTTCCTGTGAGTTTATGTAAGAGAGAGAGTAAAGAAAAAAAAAAAAGAAAAAATGAGCTCCAGAATGCATTTGAGTTTGTTCACCATTATGTTAACAAAGTACCCTAATATGATCTTTTTTTCCCCTTATAATTTCCATGCTCAAATTATACATTAGGGTTTAGGTACCTTTTTTTTTTCATTAGTCTTGTTATGGGCTCAGTTTCTTCATCTTTAAAATGGAGTGATCAGAAAAATGGTTTTTGAATTGCCTTTCACTTAGTTGTGATATCCCGGTACTGGAACAGAGCTCACTTAGAGCAGTTTGCATATGAAGAGTCTTCTACTGTTTTGTGGTTAATTAGTTCACCTGGGGGGTTTTTAAAAATGAGTCTTTTTCTCCTTTCATCTCACAAGTACTTTGCTCATATAGTTACAGTTCAAGAGTTAGTTAAGTAATTATGCTTATTACTTATTAAACCCTGAAGATCTTTTTCAAAGCTTCTTTTAAGGCATGATTTTATTCTTCAAACACCATCCCAAATTCTTTAGTCTATGTTGTGCATTTATCATTAACCAAATATAAATTACTTTATGTCTATGTCTAGCTATAATTCTACACATGTAAGTGTGTTTTTTGCAATGTAGAATGAGGAGTAATACTATATTTTAGACATCCTAGTGCAGTGCCACTGAGGGTCTAATAGGCACATCCAAAATCCTGAGTAACAGTGCATTTTTTCACCGTACAAGGTGTGTTTCTTGTCATGTGGACTTGTGATCTAAATTCTAGTGGTAAATTAAGAATTGAGCCTATTTACAGACATCTGTCTGCTAACACTGGAGAAGAAAAGGAAAAAAAAAAGAATCATAGGAAACTTCCTCTTGTGCTGGGCATAATGTAACTTCAGAGCATAACTATCCCTACAGAGCATCATATTCTATAGGCACGTGTTGGGAAATAAAATGAGAATAGCAGGAAAATAGATTTGAGGACAAGATGAGGTAAAAACTCAGGTTCTGAATTTCAGTAAATAGTAAAGAGGTAACTGTTCAATCTAATTCTTAAGGCAAGGTGTTGTAAAGTATATAAGAGAAAGCCACAATTAACTATAGTTTTTGAGCATCTACTATGTGGCCGCAACCTCTACAAAAAAATTAGTCTAATCTGAGAAAAGTATGTTGCAGGCTCTAAATGATAGTATGAGGGTGTAAGGTTTGTCTGACATCAAAGTATCTCGCTCATCTTTCAAAGTAAATGGCTTGTGCAAAATAGAGGTCATTACAAACAATCAAAGGATGTTCTTCATACTCAGGATAGAAGAAATGGCTGGTGGCAAAGCCTCTTTTTAGGGAAAGGTATGGGGATTTGGTCATATGAATCCTATCTCGTTGGATCATTAAAGCAAATGTATTTAGGCATGTCTATTCATGTCCCAGGTTCTCTAAGAAGATAGGATGAGGCTTCCACTTGGCACTAGCATGATGGATTAGATATCCTGAACAAATCTTCTTGTTGGAACAATAAATACTGATAAAAATAATTATAGAAATCTGTTCAAATGCACTGCTGGGACCACACCCACCCACCTACACACGCACATCAAACGAGTATTGAAATAAAATGGAACATAGAACCTTGGGAGTTGAGTGAGCACCAAGATGGCTTTCATCAGGAAGGTTTATGCTGAAATCTCATGACCTGGAGTTTCTGCTTTAAAGGCTGCCTGCCTGAGGCACAGAGAATAAGGGTTAAAACCAAATGGAGGGGATCTGAAATCTCAACAAGAAGGTGGAAACCCAAAAGACTACCTCTTTGTACAGAGTGAATGAGGACAAAGCCCTATAACACAGGAGATGGAAAAGAAACTTTCCTCTTTTTGGCCTCACTGTGAAATAGGAGGAACAGATACCCTTTGAGATTACAGCCATAAAATTTGTGTGGCTGAGAATTCAGTCACACAAAATTATATGTCAGTTTCTAATCCAAATAAGATGTAATATATTTGAAGGGAGAAGGTGACTCTTAAAAGAGAATTTAGTGTAAAGTTTCCTTGTTTGTTATTCTCCCAGCCAACAAGAATAAAATATACAATTCCTTTTATAAGAATTCAGCTTTACCCTGGTTTCAAAGAACTTTCATAGATCCTGTTAAAGGAATAAAGCAGTTTACAGAAATACCAAGTAAAATAGACAACATAAGTCAGAATGTAAAGAAACGACACACAAGAGAAGACCTATACAGACGTAAGATCACTGGAACTAACAAATTATGAAATACATTTAGTTTGTTTATTTAACAAGAGACAGGTGACTCCGAAGAATAGCCAAGCAGACTAAAAGAAAATCAAAGAGAATACAATTCAAAAATAGTTTAAGTTAAAAACACAAGAATGAATTATAGCAGGTTAGACAAAAAGATATTAAATGGTATGCAGGAAAAACTAAATCAAAGTCATAACGCAGGATGAAGTCTAGAGACACAAAAAGATGAAAAATAAGAAAGAAAGATTAAAAAATATGAAGGTCCAAATGAAAGGTTTCCATTTATGATGATCCGGAGTTTTAGAGGCATGAATAGAAAGGAGAATGAAGGGTAAACATTTAAAATGATTCTTGAAAGCCCTCAATCCTAAACCCCACTAGTACCAAAGAATTCCAAAGAGAATAAGTAAAAAGTTTACTTATAACTAGGCATATTATAGTAAACTGTAGAATCTAGATACAAAAGGAAGCACTAAAAACATTCAGAAAAATTATAGCGTGTACAATATCAGTAATTTATATCAGACTTTTCAATAGCAACAGTGAAAACTAGAAGACCATGAATTGGTAGCTTCAATTGACCAAGAGAGAATCGTTATGAACTTATAATTCCACATCGAGGAAAATGGTCTTGCTGCTATTAGGTCAAATGAAAATCTTTAAAATAACTAAAAAGTGAGACAGTTTATCAATAAATTATACTCACTAAAGGAAAGTCTGAAGAAAATAATTCAAATAAAAGGAATACAATCAGAGTTGGATGATCTGAGATTTAAGAAGGGAGTGTGAGTAAAGGTAAAGGTACATATCTGAAATCTAAGCAAATATTGAATGAATAAAATCAAATTCATGAAGGGGATAAGGAGTAGAATAGTGGACAAAAATGTCACATATGTTAGAAGTGATAGGAGATCTTAGGATCTAGGGCCTTGGTATCACCTGAGAGAGAGTAAAGATACTTATTTAATTTAAATGATAGTAAATAAAGTATGTATTCTAAAAGAGCTAAGGTAATTACTAAAAGAATAAGTGCAGGGATAAATTTTCTGAATAGAATAAAAAAATGGGGAGAATTCCATTGTTTTCAAGTAGGGCAATAAATTTTTAAAAATGAGAGAAATAGAGGAGAACATAAAACAAATTTGTGGAAATAATATAGCAAGTTGTTGAAATAATAGTACATTGACTATACCTTCTAGTTAATAGAAAAGAATTATTGGATTGGATTTTTAGAAATTCAGTCATTTTCTGTCTCAACTTCAAAGATAAGGGGACAGATTGATAGAACAGAAAAATATATACCATAGAAATTGTCTTCAAAGAACAGTGACATATCTGTACTCTTAGTAGAAAAAAAATTTTTTATTACTCAGAAGACTTCTATATAGAAGAAAAGGCATGTCAAATCTAAAAGTTATTTCAACAAAACAAGCACCACAACAAAAAGGTTTCCCAGATATGTAAACAACTTTTATGAAAATACTAAAGTAGAAAAATGAGCTAAAGAAGTGAATAAGCATTTATGAAAGAGGAAATTAAAGTTACTAATAATTAACTTCATGGATATTAAAGCACTTTAGAAATAAGGAAAATGATAAATCTACATTGAGAACCCATTGTAAAATGACCAGATTGATGAATTTTAAAAATCAGGCAATGATGCCAGTGTTGTTGGTGTGTTACTATTGGTATATGAACTCTGGTTAGAATGTGGAGCAGAGGGACCCCTCAGCCTCCTCTTGGTGGGAGTTCAAACTGATGGAACCCTTTGGGAAAATGTTTGACATTACCTACAAAGTCCTGATTTATATGTCTTAGCATCTAACAGTTCTACCCTTAAATTTAAATCATATGGACCGTCTTATACCTGTGAAGAAGGTATATGAAAATATTTGTGATATAATGTTGCTAACAGCATGTGTGCAGGTGTGCTCATGCATGCTTACATACACTCACACAAATATACACCAAAAACTGGAAATAACCCAGAACTCCATTAACAAGAGACAGCAAAAATAAATGTCATATTCATCCACGAAAATACTACAGGTATTTCATCTGATCAATATCACATGATATTTTTGACAATCATTTTGAGCAAAAAAATCATAGTAGAGTATCTAAACGATAAATCATTTTTATAATGTATAACTTAAACTGAAATATGTTGTTTACAGTTGTACCACCTATATTTGTATGACCAAAAAAAGGCAGTGGATCATTACCACAAATTTCAGGTTAACTGCTACCTGAAAGCTGAAGTAATAGAATATGGAGAGGGCAGGCATATAGGGGATTTCTGAATTACTGCTATATTTTATTCCTTAGTCTTCATACATATTTTTATTTAAAATATTTTATTTAAAATATATATATATATGTGTGTATATATATATTGTTATATATAAAATGTATATAATTATATATATATTATATATAACATATACATATATATCAATATATATGTATATACATATAATATACATATATACATAACATTTATTTCTATGTATAATTCAAAATTAAACATGTAGTGGCACCTGGGTGGCTCAGTCAGTCGAGCATCCAACCCTTACTTCACTCAGATCCTGATCTCAGGGTCCAGAGATCCAGCCCAGCATTAGGCTGCAAGTTCAGCGTGGAGTCTGCTTGTCCCTCTCCCTCCCTTGGCTTGCATGTATGCGCATGCTCTCTCTCTCTCTCTCTCAAACAGATAAATAAAATCTTTCCAAAATAACTCTGTACTAAAGAAAGTGAGATATCTAGTACACTTATGAACTTACCATAGAATAAGATAGATGAAGATTTGACTGCTTCTCCTCACTGTGATGTAGTGGTTAACAACAGAATGCAAGAGACTGTGTTCAAGTTATTACCTTTGTGGCTTTCAGCAAGTTATTTAGCTTCTCTCTGCTTCCTTATCTTTATCCCTGAAATAAGGATGATAATAATACCAAACTCATGAGGTTGTTAGGAGAATAACATGAATTTGTATTTGCAAAGCACTTAGAACAGTGCTGACACAGAGCAACAACTATGTAGGAACTACTGTCATTCTTTGGGGGATAACAAAGATAGGGAAAATCTCAACAGATATTTTGATTGCTTTTGCATTGATTTTACAATCAATTTAGAAAGAATTGGCATTTTTACAATATTGAGTTTTGCAGTTCATGAACATGGTCTATCTGTATTAAATTAGTCATTTTTCTCAGTCATATTTATGAATTTCAGTGTCACGTTTTTGTACATTTTTCATCAACTATATTTCTAATTATTTGATAAAGTTATAGCTTTTGAGAATATATCTTTTATCAAAATGCCATTTTTAAATGTTGCCAAATATAAATACCATTTGTTTTTTGTACGCAGCAAATTTGCTAACCTCATATGCTAATTTTAGTAATTATCTATAGATTTATTTTTCTATATAGGAAATTATGTCTTCTACAAATAGTGATATCATTTTTCTCCAAATAAAGGGATCAAAAAAAATAAGAAGAGGAATGGGTTATATTTTTAGAGCATTTCTTGCAGAATAAATATTTAATACAAACACATCCAGGGTAGTTCATAAGTTTGGACGAAGCTTAACTCTTCCCTAATCTGATATACATACTCCTTATGATGAGCGGGGTGTGTATGTTTTTTAAAATCATTATTAGCATTTACTCTGAAAATCAGATGCGAACTTTCTCTGCTTCCTAGTAGCATTTATTATAAAATTTGCATCATGAACCATGGATGCTATTTGAAAGAATGCCATAGCGTACCTGCTATCTTCTAGTATATGTTATCTCGGTGACTCTAAAAGTCTTGTTTTATCATATTTTCTTTAATATCTGTGGTTCATGTGCAGCTGCTTTTTTATTAAGTGTTCTACTTTCAATGGAAGTGATTTTCCCAATCTAGCAAATTCATATTCCTGTTTTGTTATATATTGCTGACATTGAAGGGCATCCCTCTGAGACAAACATCTGCTGAATATTGTAGTTTGTTTTATAAAGAGAGTGCTTTTAGGATATAGTGAATTGCTTTCTTCTCATTTTGGCGGGGGGGAACTGAAGAGTGTAGCAGTGATATATATGTTGATTTGTACTTTTTTTTTTTCTTCTGTGGTGGCTTTTTATTTGTTTCAGTGTAAAAGCCAACAGAGTGGGAATTAAAAAAAAAATGAGAGGATGTAATGAATATAGCTATGATGTGACCCAAGATAATGACTTTGAATACAGAGTCCTATATACAGGACTTGGAAGTCTTATGACATTACTTCATCATTAAAAAGACACTACAATTTGATGCAGTTTCCTGCTAAGTACTGCTTCTCTATCCTTAACCCTAAATATTGATATAGAAAGATTAAGAGTAGATAGTGAAATGCTTTAACAAAAAAAAGCATTAAAAACAATAGCACAACCTAACATATGCCTCATCTCTTCATGAACATCTAATTATTACTCTAACATAGTCACCTCTATCTATAGTCAGCTTTTTATTGTGCTTAATAGGTTTTCTTATTAAGTCCCTTGACTGCTTTAGTCTTCACACTGAATGGAATTCTCCTAAAATTGAGGCCAGGTGATGAATTAGGCCCCTTGGCTCAGACAGTGAACTCCTAGAGTCCAGTTGTCTAAACATCTATTCCTGTTCAATTGCATCATTGTGTTTCCCTCCAGGGTGATAATTGCTCAGACCACATTGTGGCTCATTTCTTTATAATGCCTGTAACAGTGCTTTTTCAAGGGAAGGAATTGCATATTTTAGTGCTGTGATAAAATGCAAGAAGGCGTGCTGCTGTAATGTGGTTGGACCCATCTTGTGTACAGCTATGAACATTTGTATTTATGACAACCATTTCACACTTGTATATTTGGGAAATGGTGAAATGTTTATGTGCTCATATACCAGGATTTGTGAATTTTCCATCTTCTTCTAAGAATAAAGAACACTTGTCTAATTTCAAACATTTATTTGAAGTGTCAACCTGGAGGGGGGAGGAGATAAAGTGGTTGTATACATCCTCATTCTGTAAGGATTATGCATGTTAATTCATGCTGATATTTTGAACGAGGCACAGCTGCTGAATAACCATGTGATTCTTCTATCTCGAAAAGGATGCTGTATTTTCATGCAGTCATGGAGCAATAGTAAGCTTCCATTTTGTATATTTGTTACAAGCAATATAGAGAAAGGGAGACTCCCTGTGAGAACTAAATGAGAGAAAACCCATCACAATATGTGATCAGAATGTTCAGAGTTCTTTGTGCTGCTCATTGATCTTCAAACCACATGAAGCTCTGTTTGATCAAACCATATTGAAACCATCACCCTACCCCTAGTCAGTTATAGGATGCTTGCATTAAAATACACTCTTTCTTGTCCTTTGGTTTAGAGTTCCCCACAGTCTCTGTGCTGTTCCCCTTTATCTACTCAAGCCATAGACACTATGTGGCGCTGGTGTCTTCTGGGCAACATTTCCTTGCTCAGTCTGTTGCTCTTCAAAACCTCTAATAATCATAAAGGAGAAGTATCACCATTTTTTGGAAGCTCTTCTCACTAAACAATAGGTACAGAATAGAAGGTTCATTTTAGATATCTAATTAAATCACGTTTTACAATGGTAATTACCCCCTGGAGTGTTGATAGGGCACTCTGTTCTCAGTGAGTCAGTTGACAAAGAAGAAACTTTAATCCTTGGCCTCTGAGAGTGTCATCTGGGAAAAATACTTTGAAGGTAGGGAAATGTTACTGCAGCAAAAATCCAAATGGTCTTCAACCACAGATACAGTTCACAGATTTATCTTAAGAAAGCTGCATTGGTTTCTGATGAAGGGTGATTTTTTTCTCTCCCATATTTCTGTGAAAAATGAGATAGTGCAGAAAGCCCTTACAAGCCTATGAATAATTCATTGCCTTGTTACAGCATGTAGAGGCAGTCTGATCAATCCTAAATGTAACCATCCAGTTTTGCCTTTCCAGAGCCCATAGAAGGGTAACCCAGGAACTAGATAGGGACTGACAATCATTAGTACTTTTATGTAGCATCAACACCTTCAACACTTCTAGAAAAAGAGAAAAGGAAAAAAAATATGCAGTACTAAATCTAACAGTCCCATATCACAAATAGTTTAACATGACTATTAAGATATATAGTCTTGGAATTCAGAAAATTTTGGTTTAATCTTTCATCTAATGTTTGTGCAGTTGTGCAGCTACATGGGACAGGTCTTTGATTAGAATGTATACATGGATTTCAACTTCCACCAAGCAAAAACTTTGTTTCCAGATTTAACTTGACCTTGTTCTTCAATTCAAACCCACCTTAACTCCTCAACTTTGTTTTGGGATCTTGAATAAAATATTCTCATTGATAAATGAGAGCTACGCTGGTACTTTAGTTGGATGCCATCCAGTGTGAAGGGATTCTCAGATATCACAGTTCTCTCAAGTGTTACTGTGGCTGTAACTATTTGGTCTCAGTAAAGATGAAGAAAAAAAGACCTACTGAGAAATTTGAGGTGATTCAGGTTTAAAGAAAACTTTTATACAATTTAAAATACAATGTGAGTAGAAGCAAAAATAAGTTGTGCAGCTAATGTTTGTGTAATGTTGTGCAATTCACCTAAAATACCTGTGCAACAGTATCCTGCATTATAGGATTTTTGAGGAGCGAAGTAGAAGTAAGTTATTTCAAATTCCTGATACATTTTAAGCATTAATAAACATTAGCAAAAAGAATTTATGTGTGATGTGTCAAGAGAATAGAATTCATCTTTACATTATGTTTCCCATAATGTTTTCCTCCTGGGATAAACACTGTCTCAGTTAGCATTCTTGATAAAAAAGGTGCATGAGCAACAATACATAGCAACATTCAAAAGCAACAAATTATTTTAGAAGTGAGAGGGAAAATCTTGTGCCTGAGATTGCCAATGCTTTTCTCTCAGGCTAGGTCACTGAATGAATTTCTTTTCTACAGGATCAATTTCCACATCCTTGATCAGGTTGGTCATCCAAAAAATCCAGTCCATTGTCAAGATGGATGAAAGCAAATGACCAAAGAATTTTGAGCTAATGTTTTGTATCGCCTCCGTTATGCTGTAGTCAACTAACCAAAGGGTGAAACACTCTCTGCAAATCTCTACCCTCAAGCCTTGGTTGCTCTTGCATGCTCTTTCTGAAAATGCTCCGTTGACAGAAATCTCTAACTGATTGAGCCGGGTTCCAGGTCTGTGGTTTAAGATTTGCTTCAGGAAACAGGCTGTCCAAACCTATTACAGCTTTTATGGGCTCGTTGTATGGGATTCGTCCTGCACATCACTTAGAACTAATTAATGCACCCAGTATTTTCAGAACAGCAAATTTTCTCTTGGAGTATACCATATTTAGTTGGTGTCTTCAATATTATAAAATTAGAAATTATTACTATAGATTAAAATCCCTTAATTTTCCTGAACCACTTATGGAAGTCCATTTGAAATACAACATGACAAAATGTGATTTACATAAGATCTAAGGAGTTCTACTCTTATTTCTCAGATATGAGAGAAAATGGCTGTTTGAAATAATGTCTGCTTTAAATCTATAAAGTACTTTAAAGCACTTACTATGTGTCTGACTCTATATCTACCTGTTACCTCATTTAATTCTCAAACCATCATATGAAGTAGGTATTACTGTGTTACTCTTTTTAAAGTTTAAAAAATGAAGTATAAACAGAGGAATCAAATGGGTCAGAATAACATAGTTGCTAAAAAGTAAAGGTGGGTTTGAAATTCAGGCACCATGTCTATGGAGTCTGGTCTCATACAATTCTGTACATTTGTATATTTGCATTATTGGTTATTTCATTGCACCCCCACTTGAAGACGAAATGAGGGATCAGAACTTGCATCAAGAAGGAGATCTTTATTCATTCTTTCTTTCATTTTTTTTGGGTGCAAACCTTAGATCACTAAAAAAACAATCTAATGATTAAAGTCATGATTTTGTAAAGGGTTTATTTTCTTAGCTTCTTGTTTCAGTACATCCAAGGAACCATGGGAAACCAAATAATAACTTGAAACTGTGTAGTATCTAATAGTATAAAATTGGCAAGACTTAAAACTGTATGATTCAGAGATTAAAACATTGGAACCAGTCAGATCAGGCACCAAATTTCTCAACTGTAAACTAGGGGATATAATAGTTCTTCCTATATAGAATTGTTTCAAAGGGGAAATAAAATACTATACATGTAGCATGTATGAATCTCAGTTGGAGATTCATTCTTCAGTTTCTTAAACAAAACACAAAAACCTGAATTTCTATTTTGAATTTTCATTTTTCTTGACTGATGGAAAATTTAACTTTAGTCATTTGGAAACTTCTCCCCTCTGTTCATTCTCTTCAAGGTAACAGTAAATTATGCAGTGCCAAACCATTGTGAAAGCAGTGGAAGTCCCTCCAATGATAGTTATCAGATGATTAGAACAATTGATAATTTACATTTTCTTAGTCTTCCATAAAATTTTCTGCAAGCCCAGATTAAAGCCCACCCATACCTGAGATGGGGTGTTCTCTCTGGATACCTCCGCCTTCTTCCTTTTTATAATTTCTTAAGCTTATACACAAAAATAAAGTTTTGTGGGTCCCTCCCAATGCCAAAAGATTTCTGCCTTCTAGCAAAAAACAAGATAGATGAGAGTAATGATTAATATTCTTTATTGATTCTCACTGGTAATGATTTTGTTGAAGATAGTGAACCAAGTGATTAGTAATGATTACACAGCTAGTTAGAGTTAGAACAACATCTATAAATCACTATAGGAGCAAGTGCCCTTTCTAGTTTTTAACACTTGTTATTTTTACTCAATATTATAACTGAGATTCATTCAATCCTTCAGCGTATATATTAGGCACCTGCAATATGTCAAGCATGGTTTCAGACACTGAGTATACGTTAGTAAAGCAAAAGGAAAAATCTCAACCCTCACAGAGCTCACATTTTAGTGGGAAAGACAGGAAATAAGATAAAGTGTTAACATACACCATATGTTGAAAAATGGCTAAGTATCGGCGTGCCTGGATGACTCAGTGGGTTAAAACCTCTGCATTCGGCTCAGGTCATGAGCCCAGCGTCCTGGGATCAAGCCCCACATTGGGCTTTCTGCTCTGCAGGGGGCACGCTTCCCCCTCTCCCTCTGCCTGCTTGTCTGCCTAATTTTGATCTCTGTCTGTCAAATAAATAAATAAATAAAATCTTTTAAAAAATGGTGCCAGCAAGTGCCAAGAAGTAATAAAGCAGATGGGAGTTTGGAACATGGGATGGGGGTGAGGCTGTAGATTTAGGCAAAATGGGTAGAAAGGTCTTAATGAGAAGATAAATTTTGCATAAGTAACTGAAGGAAATAAGGGAGCGAGCCACACAGGTATCTGGGAAAAGAGTTTTCCAGGCAGAGAAGACAGAGCATGAAAAACGGTGAGACAGGAGAGAATGCCTTCCATGTCCAGGAATCAGGAAGGAGCCCAGGCAAGGTGCCTCTAGTTAAGTGAGTTCAGGAAGGGCTACAGGAGATGGAGCCAAAGAGTTCATGAAAAGCAGGGGGCAAGACAGAAAGTGGAGGGACTCAAACTATTTACAAGCCTTAGTTTTTATTCTGAGATGGAAACCCATTGGAGAATTTTGAACAGAAGGGTGACATGATCTGAGTATATTTTAAGAGGATCATGGTAGCTTTTGTCTTGAAAATAGACCACAAAGGAACAAGGGCATGTAGAACTTCTCTAATTTATGAGCTATTATGGAGAAAATTTTAATGTAGTCAAGACCCATTGAATTCTAATTCCATAAATTCTCTTTTATTTTACTGCATCTGAGAATTTTGCAAAGTGAAGTTCTAACTTTTATATTTGTGATTTAGTCCAATCAACATTCACTAATTGTGCTAAGGGTGATATGTGTGAGATGTAATTCTTGGCACAGAGAGTAATAAGACAGAGGACTGCCCTTAAGAAATTCATGTTTCAGAAATGATGATAGAACATGTCAATATGTAGGCTTCTAGAACATTGACAAACAGAAAATATAAAAGATTGACTACAGTGGTCTGGTTGTCCAGGTTCCTGACAAAAACTCTCAAGCCAAAAAATGTCACCTTCAAATATTTCAGATATGAGAAATAATGAAATAATCTGTAGCCCAGTGTGGTCTTTTTAAAATTTCTCTTCTTCCCTTTCTCCTTTTCCTCTTCTTTCTTCTCTCTCTCTTTCCTTCTATAATGAGGGAGGACTATGCATGTTGACATTTATTGTTGATAGCATTAATTGATGAGTTTGCTAAATCACAGTTTACAAAAGAATAGCCATTTTCTATTTTGTATTATCAGGAAGTGAGCACTTCAACAGGGCTAGTTATGACTGCTTTATATCTTTAGATCTCTCATGACCACGATGGAACTACCTCAGTAACGACCTATCTTACTGTCCTAATTATCAAGATGTGGGTGAGCTGCCACTATGAAATAGAAAGCATTCCACTTCATCTGAAATGGAAATTCAGTGGCAGTTGGGGAGAGACAGTCTTAATATCCATGCTCTCTTCCCTCCTCAGGCTGGGTTAAGTGCCCCTCTTTGGTACTCATCTAACACTTCATGCATCACTGTGTTACTGGAATGTATCAAAATTAACTGGGAATGTGCTTGTGCCTCTCTGCCATCCTTTTGGGGGCAGGGTCATGTGTTGTTCGCACCTGTCCCTACCCATCACAGCATCTGACAGATGTTAGTGTTCCGTAAATGTTTGTTTAATTAAACTGTTGAAATGACTGCTGATGTGGTATTTAAATGATTTTCATATGGAGAAGAAATAGACATTGAATAAATGCTTTCACTGGCTAAGTATTTGTCAGATATCAGGGAACTTATCACCCAAGGCTACATCAAACTCCATTCTCATCCTGTAGGAGTTTACAATTCAGAGGGGCAGAGAGACCTGGAAACTCCTAATTGTAACACAGTGAGATGTGACTCTAAGTTCAGCCCAAGAGAACAAGCAGCCCAGAGGAGAGATACTCAGATCTCTTGAAACAGCAACAGGATTCATTGGGAAAGTTTGATTAAGATCTCGAAGAGTGGATGCTGTTTTCCGGTAAAGAGTAGGAATTTTGTTTCAGGAAATGTACCAGATACAGGAAGTTGTAAAGGTATGAGAGAAAATGTACTGTCAGTTCTTAAGATAAATTTGGGCTGTGCTTGCCAGCTTAGTGAATGAGTGGAATGAGCACTTCAGCCAGAAGCTGAAGGGCTTTAGGAGAGATGAGAATGAATTTGAATGCATTGATTTAGTGAAATGGTTTCAAAGTTATAAAGAAATAATATGTTAGGATTGTATTTTAGAATGGTTATTTTGGTGCCATATAGTGGATGGATTAGAAAAGGATACGATCAAAGACTGGGAAAAGCAGTTAATAACAAACTAGGATGAGATATCTGTGTAGTGTTGTGGCTGGAAAAGTGGACTCTGGAACCACATTGTCTGGATCTGACTTCTGGTCTCCATGATCTTATGCAAGTTACTTAACTCCTCAGTGATTCATTTTCTTCCTCTCTAAAATTGGCATCAAAATGAAACCTACATATAGTGGTGTTACAAGTATTACATGAATGCATATAAACTATACGGCACATAATAACTACTTAATAAATGGTGTTTATTATCATTAATATTCCATTCACACACCATAAAAATCCCAGGGAGAGATACAGTGTTGATATTCATTTAATAAATATAAATCCTAAGGATTCTAGCCTTAGATTTAGCCATAGATTTAGCTATGATGGCTAATCACAGCATTTCATATATTTGCATATTAAATACACATACAGCAGGTCATAGACAATGAATGAGAAAAAGGATTTGTAATTAATATCTATTAATGGAGTTTGACTTTGTTAGACTAATTAAAAGCATGAATCATGATGCTCCCATTCTGTTTTGTTTTGCTATGAGTTCAGAAGTTTAGGAAGGGGCTGAAACAACATATGGGATATATAGGAACTAACATTTTGTAGTCCAGAGCTGGAAAGTATGGACAATAAGTGACAGCATTTGTTCATTGGCCTTGATCTACAGAGACAACTCTCATCTGCCTATATTTCATCTGTGAGTCTAAGAGGTACTCTGTAAACTCTGAATTACACAATATGGTCATGTTCGTACATTTTGCAAAGTTGCATTTCTTGTCAAGAAGAAACCAAAATGCATCACGTGGTTAACTTCTAGCCTTCTATCAAACTAACAGCCCAGATAAGGTCAGCATTACAACTGGTTTATAAATCATATCATCTATCCTGCAATGTCTGTTTGTTTTTTCATTTGTTTATAATAACAGGTGACAACACCATCTGCGAGCTTAACAATGTTGTATGGTCCCCATGGTTCTTTAAGATATGTCGCTCTTCATCATACCCCTCTTCAAATGTGCACAATATCACTTGGTCAGTAACAAAATTCAAATTTGATAAGCATTTATACTTTATCAAGTGGTTCATCATGGGTGAGGTTTATTGCTTATGATGTACATGCAGTGGAAAATGACAATTTGCTCCAGCTATCAGATGCGTTTTCTGAAATGTTAGGAAGAAGCTGATAATAATTGGTCTTCTTTGTATAAGGCAGAGGAAAGAGATCACCCTGTGGATAGGACCCAACTACCTCTTAATATTTTCTCTAGCCTTTGAAGTTATAAGTTGAGTGTATTGCATTTCCCCAGCTTCTACGAGCTCAAGGCATCAGAGCTTCACAGAGTAAAATTTCTTTTAATTTTCAGAATATCAACTTATGTGTATAGGAGGGAGAGGTGGAATAAGAAGCTGTTCAAATTTGGAGATGTATATTAAAATTAAAATGCAACTTTTATTTAATAACAACTTGCCTAAACTCTCCTTTCAGATCATAAATTCCATAGCTTCTAGTATGCAAACCCCTCACCCTGGCAGCTACTCCTGTATTCACCATCACCGTTGCTCCTGTCAGGGCCCCATCTGGAAGAGCTCTTAATCAAGGCAACTCTAAGACATTATCTGGACAGTGTCTCCAGTGATAAACCAAAATTGGAAAATAACATGAATCATTTAAGATTGATTAAAGATTATCAACTTTTGTCCTTAAACATTTCCAAATCCTGGTTTGATTTATGAGGACAACCATTAGTTATTTATCGAATTAAAACTAAGTCTAATATAGGAAAAAAAAAATCTGTAGTTAGTTATTCCAGCCAGCCATTTACTTCTGATGAAATTGCTCTATGAAATAGACATAAAACCCTCAATATCACTAAATCTCAATTACACTGTGGAAAGTGAAAACTAACATTTCTTACTTACAAACTTACAGTGAGATGAGCCCTCAATGAGAATGGATGTTGAAACAGCAGGTTGGAATGCCTTAACATTTTTGTTCTTTTTAAAATTCTTCTTGTTTTTTTTTTTAATTTTTTCCAGCTTTATTGAAGTATGATTGACAAATAAGAAATTATATATGCTTAAGATGAACAGTGTTGTATTTTGATATAAGTATGCCCTGTGTAATGATTACTGCAATTAAGTTGATTAACATATCCATTGCCTCACAGAATTACCATTTGGTAAACTCTTGAATAGGTCTGGTTTAAAATAGAGTTTTCAGTTTTTGGTTGCTTTCTTAAAAATGTATATCTTCAGGGTGCCTGTGCGGCTCAGTGGGTAAAAGCCTCTGCCTTCGGCTCAGGCCATGATCCCAGGGTCCTGGGATGGAGCCCCACCTTGGACTCTCTGCTCAGCAGGGGGCCTGCTTCCTCCTCTCTCTCTCTCTCTCTCTGCCTACTTGTGATCTGTCTGTCAAATAAATAAATAAATAATCTTTTTAAAAATGGTATATTCAACAGTATTGGTTAATATGCAATATCAATAATGTTTATTTTTCATCGTATTATTATTATATTTTTTAGAGGAGGAATGTGAGAGTGGGGGCAGATGCAGAGGGGGCGGGAGAGAGAGAATCTCAAGAAGACTCCATGCTCAATGTGGAGCCTGATGTGGGGCTCTTTCTCAGGACTCTGAGATCATGACCTGAGCCAAAATCAAGAGCCAGATGCATAACTGACTAAGCTCCCCGGTTGCCCTGAGAGTGTTTAGAGTTTGTGTGCCAGCTAGTGTTCACTTCTTCTTTTTTGCAAGTGTGTACCTCCTATTCCTCTTTGGCCATTCTGCGCATTCCTCTACCCACCACCCCTTTGGCACCTATCAGTTTGCTCTCTGTATTTATTTTTTTGTTTCTGCCTTTTGTTCATTTATTCATTTTGTTTCTTAGATTCCCCTGTAGAAGCTAAATCATATGGTATTTTGGTTATTTTTAAATAATCTCACTCAAATATGCTAAAATGAATATAAATATACCTTAGATAATTTTCATTATGATAGTTAAACTTTAAATCATGTCTATGTTTTAAGTTCATGTTTGTGAATTATCAAGGAAAAAATCTTGATCTGTGGTTGTTCCCAAAATTACAGACAAACTTTGTAATATTTTGCAATTTTAAAATTATCATACGTATATTAGAATGTAATTATACTATTTTTTCAGAGTTTATGTCTAATCCTAGTGTATGCCCGATTCGTTAAAATGAATTTAGTGCAGGACTTCTACTACCTATCATCATTGTAAATATATACCAAATTTTAAAGTACAGTTCAGACTTAGAACTTTCAGAGTAGATACATTGAAACATCTAAAATTGTCAACTTATTTTGAAATGAGATAACAAAGGGGAGTTCAAGCAATTTTATTCACCTTTTATCAAAAAGACCATGATTATTTTCTTCCAGAGAAGCCATCAGTGCAAGTAATTAGTAGATTGTGCTTTACTGACTAGGCTGATTTCTAATTCCCACCATGATATGGCTTGATTCTCTATGCATTTACAGGACTATAATTACATATGAGAGTTTATACTTTGCCTGTCCACAAGGTGATCAACCCCCTTAGCACAACAAGGAATGGGAAAGTGGCAAGAGAGTACAACACCATGGTGGTGTCATGCCAGTAAGCTGTATGACCAATGGTGGACTTTGAAGAGCTCAGCTGGAGCCCAGGGACTGGGGTCTGCGACTGACACTGTTTCCTTAATGTGAAATGTGAAATGTGATTGTTAGTGAAGCAAATGAAGCCAGTCATAGAGAATGAAAGAAAATAAACAAAATAAACAACAGTAATAACGAACATTGAGATTAAAAAGGCAAAGCAGGGGGGCACCTGGGGAGCTCAGCAGGTTAAAGCCTCTGCCTTCAGCTCAGGTCATGATCCCACGGTCCTGGGATGGAGCCTCGAATCGGGCTTTCTGCTCATCTGGGGCCTGCTTCCTCCTCTCTCTCTGCCTGTCTCCCTGCCTACTTGTGATCTCTGTCAAATAAATAAATAAAATCTTAAAAAAAAAAAAAAAGAAAGAAAGGCAAAGCAGGAAAAACCATTATTTTGAGACTTGGTTATATTGGTTTTATTTTGTGGACTTGATTGTTCACATGTGAAGGAAATATAGTCTGCATAATTTAATATCTTTTTGAATCAAAGTTATAGCATGTGACCCATAGTGCTCTTAATGGTACCTTATATAGAGAAAAAGTTTGAAGATTTTTATTGACAAATAATTCCTTATAAATTTTCTGTAACATTTTTTAGTATAATCTCTCTGTTAGGTAAAACTCTGTGTATATGGGTGAGACGTAGCTGGTTTCTCACTATATTTATATATAAGGAACTCTGTATATATCCATGTATACACAAACACATGCACACAATTCTTGGCTTTAATTACCATATCTTTAAAATAAAGAGAAAGGGCAACTTAATCATCATCTTCAAGCTTTTCTCTTCTCTGATTAGCATACTTGAAGAATTAAGAAATTTCAACCTAACTATAAGGGAATTACATAGATATGGACATTTTAACATTCTTTGAAGCCTCCAACTCTAGGAAAAAGCAGATATTAAATCTCAGGAAGCCTTGCCAATAAACTAGTTTTTATGATATATGTGGAAAAGGTCAGAATTACTGTCAGACTTTGAAAAATAATATAGCTCTGGAACCTGAGAGTCCTGCTGTGATTGTCAAATGCATAACAAGTGAATGGAGGGTCCTGGTTAATTATTTATGGTGCCATAAAAAACAATTGATAATATAAAAAAATTTCAAATCTTTTTCATAAAGGAAGTCAACGTAGTGACTGTTGGTACTCCTCTGGCTTCTGTAGGCTCCAAGGTGTGAGATAATGGTCAGTACTTAGCTTTCCTAAACAATATCATGAATTAAGATCTATGGAATCATTTCAGTGCTCTAGATTATGGTGTAATGCAGTAGATATGTTACTTGTTTTATACACAAAATTACAAGAAATGCTTTGGTTATCAGAATGGTGATACAGTGCAACTCTCTGTAGACACTGGGCCAGTTAATCCAAAACCTTTTTAAGGGGCTAAATTGTAAAAAGGTGATACATGCATACCTGGCACACTTTATTTCAACTCAGCCTACAAAAGCCTTTTCTGTTGAGGCCGGGCTGAGGACTCTTAATTGTGTGTGGAATCACCGCCTGGGTTTTGACATGTTCTTTTTACATAAGAAATCCATGATTTATTGATTATCGATTTTTATGTATTGGTTTCTTTACAGTGGAATAACAACTCAAAGACTTACAAAATAATTTGGCAAAGGTTCCTTCTTGATTTTTATCATTGTTTTTCCAACTTTCCTTTAAAAATTCATTTTTATGCCTCTATGTAGTCTTTCTAATATGTTAAACTTAGTTTTTTATTTTTTAATTTTTTAAAATACTTTATTTACTCATTTTTAAATCAGAGAGTGAGCACAAGCAGTAAGAGTGGCAAGCAGAGGGAGAAGCAGGCTTCTGAGCAAAGAGCTGGATGTGGGACTCTATCCCAGGACTCCCAAGACCCTGGGATCATGACCTGAGCCAAAGGCAGCCACTTAACTGGCTGAGCCACCCAGGCATCCCTAAACTTAGTTTTTTTGAAGCTATATTTTTGCACTCATAAGTTAATTGTGTATGTAATAATTAAATTGTGTAGTGATACGTGTTATGAATACGACCTATGTAACCAGGTTCAAGTTTGTGTTTATAGCCGGCTCTGTATAAACATATAACTTGAGTGATAGGATGTAAGTAGTTCAGTGCTTTGGATAGCTCATAAGTTAACTGGGTCTCCTTAAAATATTTAGCATTTTAAAATGTCTCTCCAGATAGTAGCATCACTTCAGAGATATTGTCCAATTTAGTACCCATACCGATGGAATGAAAATGCATATCCTGGGAGATACAAGACTGAAAGGATTGCAGGAATGTGGTATCATGCTGAGGGCTGCATAAAGTGGAAAAAACTCTATTACTTAAAAAACGTTTTAGGCAATGTTTTGTGTGGTTTCATCAATTTATTAATGAACCCACTGAAAAGAAATGGTATGATGAGTTCATGAAACTAAAAAGAAAATATTCTTGAAACAAACCATAATGAATTATGTATATATATGTACATATATTTGTATATATAACAATTCACATATATACACATATATTCTCTACATGCATGCATATATATGCATGTATATTTATAATATGACTTGGGAGATAAATGATTGTAGTTCAAGATTCAGATTCTAGACAAAGTTGGATGCACCAACTGACAGCTGTACAAGATTGGGAATTTAATCTCTCTGCCTCAGTTTTCTCATCTTTAAAATGGAGATAATAATATTGCCTACCTCATTAAATAAGCTCATATTTGTAAAATACTTGGAATAGTGCTATGAGTAATAATAGCAGTGTAAAAACTGTGCATATGTGGACAGAGAAACCATGTGTATGGTTTAGGAGTGTTTGTAATGCTTTGAATTTTCAAGTTTAGGGTATGAAATACATTTCGTAGCTTGACAGAATTTATCATTTTGAGCCTGTACCAGTTATCTATGCTACATTAATGGAGTCTATGGTAGAACTCCTAAAGCTGATAGAGAATATCATCTCTTATTACATTCACTCATGGACAGCCACAGACATACTGTCAACAGAAAAACAAATATTATGACTGCTTCTTTTCAGAACACCATCTCCATATCTGTGTTGAATCCAATAATATGGTTACTTTAAAGGGCACAGAAGACATGGTATTTACCATGCCCAAAATAGCATACCTCCTGACAAATTCTAAAATGTTCCTGTAGCCAACTGAAATGGCATTCTCTTGTATTCCTAGTTGCAATTTCTGATATAACCCATTGCTACAGTGACTGCCAGTACATGGTAGTGATCTTGATAACATTTCTGCTTTCATTTCAACTCTTGATTGGCCTTTAGCAGTCAGAGTAAGTGAGGCTGTCATTCTATCTCCCATCCTTATGAAATTGAATTTTATGAAAGAGACATAACCTAGAGTTTGAGAGGTTTGATTGACATCTTCCATATGGCTGCCTTGCTGTAGTCAAAGAAATAGTGCTCTGAAACCTCTGCTGGTGCCTCCGTTTGAGGAGAAGAGATGGGAGGAGAAGAAGGCAGGAAAGACATCAGAGTAGGACATTACGATACCCACCTCTGTTCCCTGAAATAGTATGCATATGTCTACTTCCAATCCTGTTAAATACCCAGCAATTGCTTAATGAGGAGCACCAATGGTAGTAACAACATTATTAATTCACTGCCTCAAATGGGGGAAGGCAGGAGTATTGGAGTAGCATTTTACCTCATTTTGAATTCACAAAATAAAAATATACAAAGATAATAAGTATTTATTAAGACCTAAACTGAAATCTGGCTAGACTTTGCTTCTCTGATCATGATACATGAGGCATGTTTTTGGATTCTTTATCAGTTTTATAGAAAAAAATATACATATATCTGCATTTTTACCTAGTTGACAAATTTGAAATTCTCCAAATGGCAGCTTTAATATGTTTAATATGATTGTGCTGTTAAAAAATAGCAATAGAGTTTTCTCTAGAGAAAGTCATTTGCTATGAGAAAGCAATACCATATGATACATGAAAATAAGAAAATTGCAAGCTATTTTTGTTATTTGGCTTTTACTGAGCTCTCCATGAATTAAAAAAAAAAAAAGTCTATGCTGTGCAAACAGATGATATTGTTGATGAACTTAGTAACTTATTTTGCCCAGTTCCTAAAGTCTTTTATTAAAATATAGCCAACCCATCTCTCATCTGTTTTTCTGCATATTGGTAACATTAGCTACATAGTGGTTTTTTGTGTACACCTGCTATGTGAGCAGTAGGAGATCTGGAAATGGATCAGAACCAGATACATAGATCCATAGCACGGGTGTCATTTGAACAGCTGCACCTGTGCCCTCTTGAGAGTTTTGAGAATTTCTGCCCTAAGAACCATTTCAGATATTAGATAACTTATCGTATAATACTAATTCTGCCAGACAACATGAAAATTGATTCATTCATCACCAGTTCCCAATCCCACACCTCACTGATGCCTCAGACAATGCTTTGCATCACCCAGCACTTATAATTCGCCATCAGTGCTGGTAGAATACAAGATTCAGAAGTCCATGGCTGTGGTCTTCTGTACTGTGAGCATTTTCTCCCTGTGTTATGAATATTTATCCCATTTGTGTATCAGCCTCGGCTTGGGTAAGTTAAGAGTTTGTTGTGCAGATACCGGAAATTTCAAGGTCAAATGGTTGCTTTAAACTTTCTAATTCATACCTGTCATGTGCTTTGTGTGAGCCCTGAAAACTACCTGTAACAGCTGTCATTTTGAGGTGTTCTGATTCTTCTGAGAGGTTAGAGTTCCTTTGAGTAAAATTATTATAGACTCTGTGGAAAAACCAAAACAGCGGTCCATCTACCAAGAGGACCTGGGCTGTGATCTTTTAGTTCATTTCATATGAGTACAGGGAAACCTAAACTCCCAAAGATATCATTTTGTTGTAACTTTGCAGGATTACTAGTCTACTGACTACATCCATGGTATAAACTTTCAGCTTGTTTTATTTTCAAAAATGTTCTGCCCTAACTATAAATTTGTCTATACAGGGAATTGTACAATTTATAGAAATAGAGTAATAGTAATCATAATGATTATTTTACAGGATGATTATAGTTATGTGAGTTTATAAGCCATAGTGCTATATATAAAAAGTTATTCCTGTATGTTTTTATCTTTTATCTTGGACAAAGAACTCATATGTTACTTGCTTATCAAATTAGGGAAGTATTTGGTAATAAAGTAGAAATGATGCCCTAAAATTTTTGAAAACAATGACATGTTTCTACTACGTTATGGTTCTAGTATGTTCTAGTGTGCTGTAAATACTCTGTGGTTGAAAACATGGACATTGACATTAGAATGACCAGCTCTATAATCATGATCTTGGTCATGGTATCAATTTCCTCATCTATACAATAAAGGTAATGGTAGATAATCATTGTTAAATGCATGATTTAAAAGTGAGCCTTATATAAAATAGCATATTAAAGTCCCTATCATAATGCTTGAGATATAATAAATACTCAGTTTTTAATAACTTATGCATCAGAGGGGTGCCTGGGTGGCTCAATCAGTTAAACATCTGCCTTCATCTCAGGTCATGATCACAGTGTTCCTGAATGGAGTCCCATGTCAGGCTCCCTGCTCAGTGAGGAGTCTGCTTCTCCTTCTCCCTCTGTCTCTCCACCTGACTCATACTCTCTCCCTCTTCACCCCTCCCTGTCAAATAAATAAATAGAATCTTTAAAAAATAATTATGGTAACAGAGTCTATACTCACTATTCTATCAAAGGCTGAGATTTGTGTTATAAGGAGATTTTAAGTTAAAAAATGTTAAATCTCTACTACAAAACATCAAATAATAGGTAGTGATTTCATACACACACACACACATACACACACACACACACACACACACACACCGTTTGGCATATGAACATATAGATGAGGCAATTATATGACTGGGTAATTCAATTCAACAACAGACAATATGATTTGTGCTCTAGTGTCAGTTTATTTTGCTACTTTTTTGGATAATATGTTTTAAAACTCTACTATAAAATGCTAGTCATCAACTTGTCTTTTGATAGCATGAATGTTAACTATGAAATGGTTATAAATTACTTTGCAGAATGAACAGCTGTGGGAAATAATAAATGATTCTGTTATCACAACAACTAGAATATTATCTGGCAGATGCAGAATTACATATAAATGGCATTATTACAGAAAATGGTGGGAAAAGTCCTAAAATATACTTTTCGACTCTGACGTGGGTCAATTAAATAGCCCTATTAATTTAATCTCAGAAATATGTGATAGACTGTATTTCAATAAAAATCTGTTATGAAATACCATGGACTGTTTCAGTAATGAGGCTTATAAGAAAATGCATTTTTATAAGAGACATAAATACTTGTTTTTATTTCGTTTCTTTGAGTTTATACCAAATCTTTCACACTATTTAAGATCTTTACTGTACTTAACTGAATGGAGACACAGTTTTTTTAAGTAAGCTGGGGAGAGAGAAAGAAAAACATGAAAGAAATTGTGGTATTTGTAACCTGTTCTTTTACATAGCACTAAAAATAAATTAGATACATGGGGTGTTGAATCAGGCAGGAAAACATTCATTGAGGAAGACTTCACCACCCACCACCAGATAATTGAGGCTATCCATGTCTACCTGTTACTATTTGCATTTGTGACCAATCAAATAAATACTTGATCATCTCTAAAATATTCTGGCAAGACCATTAATCTAGAATATTTATACTAAAATACTAGTGTCTAAACTTGTAATGTGTTTTTAAGATATTAATTAGTTAGCTATCTTCAGATGCAACTTAGGCATTGTGATAAATATATGCATTATTACTTTGAAGACACTATGAAGATACATTTTTTTTTTGAAGATACATTTATATCTTCATACTAATTGTAGAACTATGTACTATAGTATCCGCATTTTAGAGATGAAAACACTGAGATTCACACATGTCAGGTGACTTCCTGTGGTCACATAATGAGTTAGAATATAAACATGATTTTCTGTTCTAAGACCTGAGTTCTGAACCACTATGACATGTTGACTTCTTTTCCTATTGAAGCCATTAGGGCCAGATCTCCTTTTGGGTTTTTTGTTTTGTTTTGTTTTGTTTTGTTTGTAATTTGTTGTTGTGGCTGATTCCTTTGTTTTGTATTTAAAGAAAAATAATTGTGTGGGAGGAGACAGAAAATCCTTGATTTAGTTGAAATAAGGTAAATTATTATCTGTGACCCAACACCTTACCAAACACCTTACAGTTTTATTTTGTTCCATCAGTGAATAAGCACCCCAACACAAGCACACAAACACACATGCACACATACACTTGAAAACTGCAATTACTCAAGTTATTAAAACTTTTCAAGTAAAGCTCTGTGCTCGGCTCTGTCCATGTATGATTATTATAGACCCTACTTCAGGTTTATTCTCTTCATTTCATATTTGAATCAGATCTCTTGGTGAGATGAAAGATGTGTGTCTAGTATATCTCCTGCAGATAATGTTTAAAAGCTGGCATATATGTTCTCACTTGTCCAATATGAACAACATAGAGAATCTTAAGCTGCGAGCATCATTGATCATATTCATACAGAATTTTACTTTGTGATACTCTGGTATTTTAGACAATCTCACAAAGACCTCAGCACTTCAGCAATATCGTAAAGACCCAGAAAGCCACTCAAGTCTTTGCAGTTTTCCTGGGGATTGGCTTAAAAGAAGAGAAGACAAATGGGGCAACTTTTATGATTCTGGAGCAGACAGTCCAGATTATGTTCAAGATTACAGTGCACCATCAGAGACTACAGGGGAGGGTTAGTAACCAGAATATAGATGAGATCTAGTGTGACAAGGCAAACTAGATAAATACATACATAAGAACTGGCAGCTTCACCGAAGTGCACAGACAACTAAAAAACAGAAGATGCAACAGGGAGTCAGGCACAGGAGAATCATGAATCCAAACCAAGATCTCAAAGTAAGGATAGAAAGAGCAGAATCCTATATAGATAAAAGAGACAGTACCAGAACTGTTTTCTTATCTCCTTCAGTGTTGTTTTGAGTTCTCTGTGAGGCAAGAAACAAAGAGTAGATATGACTGGGAACAAGAAATTGACCATACTTGACTGGAATGTAGGAAAAATTCACAGCAATTTCTGTTGACAAAATTCTGATAAACAGATGGCTAAAAGAGGTTCTGTCTGGAATCTTATGTAAACTTTAATAGTCCTATGGATGAAATAAGAACTTTGGACCCATTCTGGGAACTGTTACACCCACTTCAGTTTTTACTACTTTTTATGCTGTAACAGAGTTAATTTTGTTACCTTCTCCTGCAGATAATTACGGTGCAAATCCTTTCCTTATCTATTCTCAAAATTTCACAATTTGTATTTTATTAACTTCTTTAAAAATATTTTATTTATTTAATTATTTGGGACAGAGTGAGAGAGTATGTGTGCAAGTGCATACACATACGTGCTGGGGAAGGAGAAGAGGGAGCTGACAAGCAAACTGTTCTGAGCCCAATTCAGTTCTTGACCCCACAATTTGAAAACAAGAGTTGGATGCGCAATGGACTGAGCCACCCAGGCACCCCAGTATTTTATTGACATTTGACAAGCTTTGTCATTTCTCTGAAGTTCACTTGGATGATGCAGAGGGATTTTAATCATATTTATTAACATATGTCCCAGAGATACAAGTCTGTGAATCATCGGGCTTACACATTTCTTATCATTCACCATAACAAATACCCCCACCCAATGTCCATAACCCAACCACTTGCTTCCTATCCTCCTTCCCCCAGCAGCCCTCAGTTTGTTTTGTGAGATTAAGAGTCTCTTATGGTTTGTGTCCCTCCTGATCCTATCTTGTTTCATTTTTTTTCCTTCCCTATGCCCCACAACTGCCCATGCTGCCTCTCAAATTCCTCATATCAGAGAGACCATATGAGAATTGTCTTTCTTAGATTGACTTATTTCACTTGGAATAATACCCCCTAATTCCATTCCTGTCATTGCAAATGGTAAGATTTCATTTCTTTTAATGGCTGCATAGTATTCCATTGTATATCTAAAGCAGCATCTTCTTTATCCATTAATCTGTTGATGGACATCTAGGTTCTTTCTGTAGTTTGACTATTGTGGACATTGCTGCTATAAACATTTGGGTGCATGTGCCTCTTTGAATCACTACATTTGTATCTTTGGGTAAATACCCAGTAGTGCGAATGCTGGGTTACAAGGGAGCTCTAATTTCAACTTTTTGATGAACCTCCATGCTGTTTTCCAGAGGGGCTGCACCACCTTGCATTCCCACCAACAGTGTAGGAGGGTTCCCCTTCACATCCTCGCCAATATCTGTCATTTCCTGACTTGTTAATTTTAGCCTTCTGACTTGTGTGAGGCAGTATCTCATTGTGGTTTTGATTTGTATTTCTCTGATGCTGAGTGATGTGGAATAATTTTTCATTTGTCTGGTGGCCATCTGGATGTCTTCTTTGCAGAAATGTCTGTTCATGTCTTCTGCCTATTTCTTGATTGGGTGATTTGTTCTTTGGGTGTTAAGTTTGATAAGTTCTTTATAGATTTTGGATACTAGTCCTTTATCTGATACATCATTTGTGAATATCTTCTCCCATTCTGTCAGTTGTCCTTTGATTTGTTGACTATTTCCTTTGCTGTGCAAAAGCATTTGATCTTGATGAAGTCCCAATAGTTCATTTTTGCCCTTGCTTCCCTTGCCTTTGGTGATGTTTCTAGAAAACATCATTTCTGTGGCTGAGGTCGAAGAGGTTGCAGCCTATGTTCTCCTTGGCATTTTGATGGATTCCTGTTTCACATTGAGGACTTTCATCCATTTTGGGTCTATTTTTGTGTGTGGTGTAAGGAAATGATCCAGTTTCATTCTTCTCTCCAATTTTCCCAACACAATTTGTTGAAGAGACTGTCTTTTTTTCCATTGGACATTCTTTTGTGCTTTGTCAAAGATGAGTTGACCATAGAGTTGAGGGTCCATTTCTGGGCTCTCTATTCTGTTCCATTGATCTCTGTGTCTGTTTTTGTGCCAGTACCATACTGTCTTGATGATGACAGGTTTGTAATCGATCTTAAAATTGTGATGCCACCAACTTTGGCTTTCTTTTTCAACATTCCTCTGGCTATTCAGAGTCTTTTCTGGTTCCATATTAATCTTAGGATTATTTGTTCCATTTCTTTTTGGAAAAAAAATAGATGATATTTTGATAGGGATTACATTTAATGTGTAGATTGCTTTAGTTAGCATGCACATTTTCACAATATTTGTTCTTCCAGTCCATGAGCATGGAACATTTTTCCATTTCTTCTTCAATGTCTTTCATGAGTACTTTATAGTTTTCTAGGCACAGATTCTTTGCTTCTTTGGTTAGGTTTATTCCTAGTATCTTACGGTTTTGAGTGCAATTGTAAATGGATTGACTCCTTAATTTCTCTTTATTCTGTCTTGCTGTTGGTGCATGGAAATGCAACTGATTTGTGTGCATTGAGTTTATATCCTGACACCTTACTGAATTCCTGTATGAGTTCTAGCAGTTTTGGAGTGGAGTGTTTTGGGTTTTCCACATAAAGTATCCTATCATCTGCAAAGAGTGAGAGTTTGAGTTCTTCTTTGCTGATTCAGATGCCTTTTATTTCTTTTTGTTGTCTGATTGCTGAGGCTAGGACTTCCAGTCCTATGTTGAACGGCAGTGGTGATAGTGGACATCCCTGCTGTGTTCCTGACCTTAGGGGAAAAGCTCTCAGTTTTTCCCCATTGACAATGATATTTGCTGTGGGTTTTTCATAGATTGCTTTGATGATATTGAGGTATGTACACTCTATGCCTCCACTGTGAAGAGTTTTGATCAAGAAAGGGTGCTGTACTTTGTCAAATGCTTTTTCAGCATCTATTGAGAGTATCGTATGGTTCTTGTTCTTTCTTTTATTCATGTATTGTATCAGATTGATTGATTTACAGATATTGAACCAATCTTGCAGCCCAGGAATAAATCCCACTTGGTCATAGTGAATAATCCTTTTCATGTACTATTGGATCCTCCTGGCTAGTATTTTGGTGAGAATTTTTGCATCCATGTTCATCAAGGATATTGGTCTGTAATTCTCCTTCTTGATGGGGTCTTTGGTTTGGGGATCAAGGTAATGCTGGCCTCATAAAATGAGCTTGGAAGTTTTCCTAGAATTTCTGTTTTTTGGAACAGCTTCAGGAGAATAGGTATTAATTCTTCTTTAAATGTTTGGTAGAAATCCCTGAAGCTGCCTGGTCCTGAGCTCTTGTTTGTTGGGAGATTTTTGATAACTGCTTCAATCTCTTTACTGGTTAAGGGTCTGTTCAGGTTTTCTCTTTCTTCCTGGTTCAGTTTTTGTAGTTTATATATCTCTAGAAATATATATCTTCCAGATTGTCAAATTTGCTGGTGTATAGTTGCTCATAATATGTTCTTATAATTGCTTGTATTTCTTTGTTGTTAGTTGTGATCTCTACTCTTTCATTCATGATTTCATTTATTTGGGTCCTTTCTATTTTCTTTTTATAAGTCTGGACAGGGGTTTATCAATCTTATTAATTCCTTCAAATAACCAGCTCCTAGTTTCATTGATTTGTTCTACTTTTGGGGGGGGGGGTCTATTTTATTGATTTATGCTCTGATCCTTATGATTTCTCTTCTCTTGCCAGGTTTAGGCTTTGTTTGCTGTTCTTTCTCCAGTTCGTTTAGGTGTAGGGTTAGGTTGTGTACTTGAGACCTTTCTTGTTTCTTGAGAGAGGCTTGTATCGCTATATAGTTTCCTTTCAAGATTGTCTTTGCTGTGTCCCAAAGATTTTGATCAGTTGTGTTTTCATTTTCATTTGTTTCCATGAGTTTTTAAAATTCTTCTTTAATTTCCTGGTTGATCCATTCATTCTTTATTAGGATGCTCTTTAGCCTCCATGTATTTGAGTTCTTTCAAACTTTCCTCTTGGGATTGAGTTCTAGCTTTAGAAGATTGTGGTTTGAAAATATGCAGGGAATGGTCCCAATCTTTTGGTACCAGTTGAGACCTGATTTGTGACCCAGGATGTGATCTATTCTGGAGAATGTTCCATGTGCACCAGAGAAGAGTGTGTGTTTTGTTGCTTTGGGATGGAATGTTCTGAATATATCTGTGATGTCCATCTGGTCCAGGGTGGACCTTTATTTCCTTGTTGATCATTCACTTGGTTGATCTGTCTGTTTCAGTGAGGGGGGTTTTAAAGTCCCCTACTATTATTGTATTATTGTCAATGTGTTTCTTTGATTTTGTTAATAATTGATTTATATAATTTCTTGCTCCCATGTTAGGGTCATATATATATAAAATTGTTAGATCTTCTTGTTGGATAGATCCTTAAAGTATGATATAGTGCCCTTCCTCATCTCTTATAGCCTTTGGCTTAAAATCTAACTTATTTGATATAAGGATTGCCACTCCAGCTTTCTTTTGATGTCCATTAGCATGGTAAATTGTTTTCCACCCCTCACTTTAAATCTGGAGGTGTCTGTAGGTCTAAAATTAGTTTATTGTAGACAGCATATTGATCGGTCTTGTTTTTTTTTTATCCGTTCTGCTACCCTGTTTCTTTTGATTGGGGCATTTAGCCCATTTACATTCAGGGTAACTATTGAAAGATATGAATTTAGTGACATTGCATTGCCTGTAAGGTGACTGTATATTGTCTCTGCTCCTTTCTGGTCTGTTACTTTTAGGCTCTCTTTTTGCTTAAGGGACCCCTTTCAATATTTTCTGTAGGGTTGCTTTTGTGTTTGCAAATTCTTTTAGTTTTTCTTTGTCCTGGAAGCTTTTTACCTCTTCTTCTATTTTTTTTTTAAGATTTTATTTATTTGACAGATGGAGATCACAAGTAGGTAGAGGGGCAGGCAGAGAGAGAGGGGGAAGTAGGCTTCCCGCTGAGCAGAGAGCTCGATGCGGGGCTCGATCCCAGGACCTCGGGATCATGACCCGAGCCGAAGGCAGAGGCTAAACCCACTGAGCCACCCAGGCGCCCCCCTCTTCTTCTATTTTTAATGGAAGTCTAGCTGGATATAGTATTCTTGGCTGCATATTTTTCTCATTTAGTGCTCTGAATATATCATGCCAGTTCTTTCTGGCCTGCCATGTCCCTGTGGATAAGTCTATTCCCAATCTAATATTTCTACTATTGTATGTTACAGACTTTGTCCCGAGCTGATTTTAGAATTTTCTCTTTGTCACTAAGACTTGTACATTTTACTATTAGATGATAGGGTGTTGACCTATTTTTATTGATTTTGAGGGGGTTCTCTGTGCCTCCTGGATTTTGATCCTTGTTCTCTTCACCAAATTAGGGATATTCTCTGCTATAATTTGTGCCAATATACCTTCTGCCCCTCTCTCTCTTCTTCTTCTGGAATCCCAATAATTCTAATATTGTTTTGTCTCATGGTATCACTTATCTCTCAAATTCTCCCCTTGTGGTCCAGTAGTTGTTTGTCTCACTTTTGCCCAGCTTCTTTATTCTCCTTCATTTGATCTTCTATATCACTAATTCTCTGTTCACCTCATTTATCCTAGCAGTAATAGCCTCCATTTTTTATTGCACCTCATTAATAGCTTTTTTGATTTCAGCTTGGTTAGATTTTAGTTCCTTTTTTTTTCTCCAGAAAGGGATTCTCTGATACCTTCCATGCCCTTTTTGAGCCCAGCTCTCATCTTGATAATCATCATTCTGAACTCTAGTTCTGATATATTACCAATACCCATATTGATTAGGTCCCTGGCCATTGGTACTGCCTCTTGTTCTTTTTTTTTTTTTTTTTTTTTTTTTTTTTGTGGTTGGTTTTTCTGCCTTGTCATTTTATCCAGATAAGAATATATGAATGAGCTGGGGCACCTGGGTGGCTCAATGGGTTAAGGCTCTGCCTTCGGCTCAGGTCATGATCTCCGTGTCCTAGGATCAAGTTCCACTTTGGGTTCTCTGCTCAGCAGGGAGCCTGCTTCCCGCTCTCTCTCTGCCTGCCTCTCTGCCTACTTGTGATCTCTTTCTGTCAAATAAATAAATAAAATCTCAAAATATAAAAAAGAATATATGAATGAGAGAATAAAATACTAAAAGGGTGGCAAAGCCCTTAGGAAAATATATCCTAACCACATCAGAAGAGATCCAACTCCAGGGGTGTGGGGGGAGAAAAGGGGGAAAAAATACACATACACACACACACACACACACACACACACACACATCTATTAGACTAGTGATTAGAACAGAGCCATGCACTTGATTTTGAGTGTACTCTGGTCTCTTAGGAGAAACTACCTCCCAAAATTTTAAAGAAAGAAAAACATATATATACAAAAATAAGGGTAAACACGATGAAGGGATGGAATATGATTGTAAAGATGAAAATTTAAAAAGATTCTAAGAAAGGAATTGATAAGGTAAGTTGGTTGGAAAAAGAAGAAAAAAAAAGAGGAGAGAATATATCAGGCTTGAGACTAGAACAAAGCCATGTGCTAGATTTGGGGTATATTTTGGTCTATCAAAAGAAACTATATCCCAAAATTTTAATGAAAATAAACCTATATGTATACAAAAAATAATGTTAAGTATAATAAAGGAATAAAATATTACTATAGCAATGAAAATTTTTAAATATTTTTAAAAGGAATTGTTAAGATAAACTAGTTAAAAAGCATTAAAATAGAAAAGAGGAAACATTTAAAAAATAGAATAAGAAAAAATGAAATTAAAAAAAATAACTTTGTAAGACTAAAGGATCATGGGGAAGAAGCTATGAATATTATGTATTTCTTTCCCCTAGCTCTGGAGTTCCAAAGTTCTCCTTGATTGTTGAAGTTGATCTTGGCTCGTTGTTCTTGCTGATCATCTGGGGTAGGGGCCTGTTGTAGTGATTCTCAAGTGTCTTTTCCCGAGGTGGAATTGCACCGCCCTTGCCAAGGGGCAGGCTAAGTAATCTGCTCTGGTTTGCTCTCAGGAGCTTTTGTTACCTGAACACTTTACATAGAGCTCTGGAGGATGGGAATGAAAATAGTTGCCTCCAAATCTCCGGCCCTGTTGGAGCCGATAGCTTGGGTCCCCACTCCCCAGTGTGCCCTCAGAGAAAAGCAGTCAATCCCTCCTGTCTCCCTGGTTTCTGGCCACACTCTGTGCTCACCCAGCCTGTGACTGAGCATTTTTATCTCTGGCACACAGCCCCATTTGGAGTCTCCAAACCCAGGAGATTCCTGCAGTGTGCTCCCGCATCACTCCTCCTGGAGGAGGAAGGAGGGGGGTCTCTCTGGATCTGCCATGTGTGGGGTCCCTGCTCAAAGAGCACTGATCCAACTCTGCATTGGATCATGGTTTAAGGTAACCCTGAACTGAGAGCTCACTCCTCAGCTCTGTCTTTGCATCTGGCTTCCCTGCTCCAATACATGGAAGCTCTGCCACACTCAGACACCCAGGTCCTGAGACCACACTGTCCCTGTGAGGGATGCTCCACCACTTGCTGGGAGCTGTCCCCTCCCCCTGGTGTCTATCTTCCCATCACTTCAGATTCACTTCTCCACACATCCTACCTTCCAGAATGTGGTCGATTTTCTATTTCTAGAATTGTTGCTATTTTCTCTTCTATCTCCTGTTGAGTTTGTAGGTGTTTGGAATGGTTTGATAACTATCTAGCTGAACTTCTGGGACCTAATAATATTTCAATCTCCTACTCCTCCACCATCTTGCTTCCTCTCCAAAGGGACTTTTTTTTTTTTAAACATTTAGTTTTATTGTAACAAAATAGCTTGTACACTTTTAATGTTTAAAACCAAGCATCATCTTTCTTAATGAGTGAAACAAAAAGAAAATTTAAAAATAAACAGGAACAAAATTACAATAGAGAATGTCAATTCCAAATAACAACTACAGGTTCTGCTGATTTGTCCATTGAGTGACAGGGCTCAAGTCATCATTAGGAGAGAGTTTTATTTTAAAAATGTCATCTTAAACTGCAAGGATGCCCGTTAAACATCACAATTAAACATGCCAAAGGAGAAGCCATGTTGGCAAAATGCCCACTTAACCCACCCAAACATCTCAAACCCACCCTTTGCTGACCTTCTATAACCCCATTTTTTAAAGGTTTTTTTTTTTTTTCCTTTTTTTTAAACAAGCGAAAGTAGACACGTACGTGTTGGTAAATTGTAACTGTCCATATTCACATAGAGATACGGTGTATTCTCTGAGCCTGGTATACCGAGCTAGAATTCTATGCACTATTACATAGGGACCTAGTGTCCTCCAGCTTCTAGCAGAGCTAAGGGAGCAGAAGGTTTTTCTTTTTTCCCACAGAGCATGGTGGTGTTGATTCCATAAAGTTTTTTGTTTTTGTTGAGACAGGAAGGGACCAAAATGGAACAAAAAGGAGTAGAGATTCTTTTCCCACTGTATTCTGCTCAAGGTATTTCCCCCCAAAATAAGCTGAGAACCATGGTATAAAGGGAGATAAAAAGGAGACTTCAAAAAACAGGGCAAATGAGCATGAGAGGAGAAAAGAAAAAAGAAAAAGAAAAAAAAAACAAAAACAAAAAAACAAAAATGATGGCAACTTGCTCCCAGGGACTGAAGAAAATTAAAAAAGGAAGGTTGGGATCCATCAGTGTTCCATTAGTCATCTTCACCTTCATCCTCATCTCCTTCTTCATCCGTATCTTCCAGTCTTTCTTCTTCATCATCATCATCATCTTCTTCTCCTTCCCCTTCTTCGTCATCCATATCAGGAACCAAGTAGTACTCTAATGGCCAAATATCATCTTTGATGACCTCTCCTAACTCATCTGCACCTGCATCAGAATGGTCAGTAAACCAGGTGAAGAAGCTCTCTGGTTCCTCATGCTGTCTCTTCCTGATGGCTTAATTCTGTGTTTGACTTGAACGTTTCCTCAAATCCTTTCCAGATTTCCATTTGATTTCAGTGGACTTTGAAGATAGATCACCACTCTCATTCAGATGAAATTCTTTGGAGAGAACTTTATTTTCAAAGTAAGGGTTTTCATCAAAATAAAAATCTGTTCTGTAACCTGATTTAATATCGTCAAATTCTGTCACTTCAACTCTTGTCAAATAATATAGCACCTCTTCATCCTCCTCCCCAAGCAGTGCAGACACTTGTGGATGGTTGACAAATGTTGTTACCCAAAAATTGGGGATTTTGGCAATTCCAATCTCTTCTGAGAAAGTGGTTAGCGGAGTTTGTTGTATTTCTGTTCTACTTTCAAAATCTCCTCACTGGCTTGTTCATTAAGTCTGTCTGTTTTATTTTGTACTTCATCAATATGTTCAATTGCTTCTTGCTGTTCTTGTTCTCCCTTACGCAAGTCCTGAGATGTTGATGTCTGCCCTGCCTTGGGGGCAGGAGGCAGTCTCAATTTCTTTCTTTGAGGCGGAAGCATAGACTGGCGTTTGGGGGCCGTACTGAGAGGAAACTCCACGAAGCCAGGGGAGGGGCATGTCTGGAAGCTCTGCTTGCTCTGCAAAGGGACTTTTAATCGGAGAGCTCTGCTTGCCTAACATCCCAGTCTGAGGCTATCTTATCTCTCTCCAGGGACCTGAGTGTGGAGATAGTCTGAAAGTGTGGGTTCCTGATGGAGAGTGAGGACAGTGAAATCGGAGAGAGTACAAGAAGAACAGATGTGTCCATAGAAAAATTTAATTTCAATCTATAATTTAGCAGTAGAAACAATTTGGTTTTTGCTAGCCTCTAATAACACACTTAAATTTCTTTTTAAATCAAGGAACCCATGTTCTACCATGATGGTATAAAAAAGCCAAATTTTTTTCTCAAATTCTGTATATAATATGTTTTATTGCATATCAACTGTAATAACTTACAAGTTATATTTTAGGGACATAAAATTACAGAAATATTTTGGAGAAAAATTTATTAAGAAACCTTAGTAATTATTAGCGGAATGCAGGGTCTCAAGGAAACCAATTCTGAGTCCCACCCATTGAAAACAGCTAGCTATAAACGTCCCGTTATGGCTTTTAAAAAATATATTTTAAAGTGTTCGTGCACATGTAATTGCCTTGTTAATAAAGTTAAATGGCGATAGCTACCTAGGAAATATGAGTGACTCTCAATTTGCTATGCAAACAGTTGAAGCACACTCGTTTCAGACTGAATACTCTCCTAATAAGGGGTCAAACTTAACTTAGCAAATTATTTACTTAATTGGGCCCAGTTTTCTCAGCGGTACATTGAGGAGTGTTGAGTGAGTCTCTTCTAGTTTGAAAAGTCAATAAATACATTAATCCTAAAGGTATTTCACAGATGCTATTTTTGAATATCTGTTGTCATTGTTAGTGAAATGAACTCTACTTAATGTATTTGTAAGAAAGGTTTTTGAAAACCTTTTCCAGTTGAAGTTGAACTTTTTCAGTTTATGAAAACTTTTGCAGTTGAACAGTGATTACTAAAATCCATGTTTACTAAAGTGCAAAAGAGGAATAACTTTCATGTTTAAACAGTTTATATGTGTATACCAAAGAGAATTAATTACACTTTTTATAATATTTGCCATTTTGCAATCAGAATTTTCAGCATGTTCAGCATTTTCCCTTCTGGGGATTTAGCCTATGGATGTACCAGCACACATGTGCAAGGTTTTTAATGCACTCAAGTGTGTTACAACCAAAAATTGACAACCAAATGAATATCTGTTAGAATGCTTAAATGAGGATATAATGAGGTAGAGCTCTACATGTAGGTTGTAGTCATGTAGGGAAACATCCACAAACATCACAAAGTGCAAGGTAAAAAGCCACATTTACATTTATGTAAATAAAATTGTGTGAAAAAATTTCACACACACACATATATATGACAGATAAAGGCCTATGTGCTGGCAAGTACATACAATATTTTCCTGAAAAGCTAAATACGTAACAGTGCTTCCACAAATTGACACAGGTTACTTTTGGAGAAAGGGAATAGGACTGATGGTTTCTTCAAAGTTTGTTAAGTGCTTACATGAACATTGTACCTTATGTTTAAAGGTTGTTGCAACCTCTTTAACAGAGGTAGAGAAAAAGAGAGAAAGATAATTAAGTTCTGGGTCAGTTAATCCATATAAGACTTCCAAATAAAATTTTATTTAACTCAAACTGAAACTGTGGTAAAAATAATATTAAATTTCAAGTAGGGATTTTTCCCAGAAAGAAAAGGATAATTGAACATGGCAAAAACTATCAATATAAACAATCACATTAATGATAGAAGAGAATGAAGTGATTATCTCCATAGATGCAGAAATAATAAATAGTAAAGATTAGCCTCTATATTAACAAACAGAAACTTCATAAATAATAGTATTGTAAGAGAATAGAATTCTTTGTGGAAAGCACCAAGTTATGCATTAATAATAGACTACTATCTAGAAGCCAAGCACAAAGATTTAAATTTATAGAGAGCTAAACAGACAAGCATGAAAGAGACTTATTCCATAAGACCTTTCACCTGAAAACGACACACAGAAACAGCAGTAGTACACACAATCTCCAACTTAGGAAAGTTTGACTTATGATTTTTTACTTCACAGTGGTGTGAAAGCAATATGTATTCACTAGAAAATTACCTCAAATTGTGAATTTGGTTCATTCCCCAGACTAGTGACATACAGTGCAAGCCTCTGTAATTATACTGGGCAAGAGGCAGGGAGCCACAGCTCCCAAGTAATTACAGGGTCACAAAGGTAAACAACCAGTACCCTTACATTCTGTACCCATACAGCCATTTTGTTTTTAACTGTGCATACAGTATTCAATAGATTACATGAGATATCCAACACTTTATTATAAAATAGCTTCATGGTAGATGGTGGTGTTCCCCTGCTGTTCACTAATGTAAGTGTTCCGAGCACATTCAAGCCACAAGGAAGACCTCAGGGTGTCTGAGACTCAGGATGTCTGAGACATGAAGTGTATTAAGTGCATTTTTGACTTATGATCTTTCCAACCCATGATGGGTTTATCAGGACATAACCCCATTGTAAGTCAAGGAAGATCTGTATATGTTTCTCAAGGCCATATACATATATTTGTATGACAAGTATGTAAAAGACATAAAGCACATATATTACAGAGGGCCCAATAGGAGAAAGGAGATTAAAGGCAGAACATGGGTTGAAGGAGGCAAATAAGAAAATAAAATAAAACCAAAAAGGAGCTTTGCCTTGACTAATGTCATGAATTGACAAGTATGATCAAAGAAATTCTCTACGTTATTTCACAGAAAATAATAAGTAAAAACATAGCATGTACCCTGTACCCAGCATAGGCCTATAGCATAAACTGCAAAAGCTTTTTGGTTCTGGACTGGGTTTGGTTTGGACTTTGGTTTTGGACAAGTCTGCAACATAGGGACACAGCTAAGGGACCATGCACAGAGCCCCGTGTTTTGGGGTTTTGTTTTTGTTTGTTTTAGCATTTATCACTTCTAAGACATCCAGAGAATTGCTTAGCCACACTCTATGTTAGATTTCTTAATCTGAAAAATAAGACAATATTGACCTCTCTGGGGTTTGTGCAGAATCAATGAGGTAATACATGACTGGGGATAACCAGAATGCCCATCAGATGCTGAGTGTTTTAACTAATATTTGTTCTCCTGCCTCCATGCCCATCACCCTTTCAGTAATTCCATAGTTAATATTCTTTCAGTTGGAAAGGAGTTCATAGAAAAGACTGCAACTACTTCCATATATTGTCATTCCTGTTATACTCTCTGAATTTTTCAGAAAATCTTCCCTTCTCCAGCCCCAGCTCTAAATTACAGAACCTGTGATAAAGCTACGTATGATGGCTAATAGGGCCAATCAAAGGTAAAAGCAGAAATATTATGTGAAGAATTGCACATTAACTCATTCAGTTTACATAACCTTGTAAGTAATGTTTGATGAAAGTATTAATTCTGTCATTAAAAAAAAAAAGACTAATACATGTTGATGTAACTTCATTTAGCCATGCAGGCTTTGCAAGTATATTATCATCTATATATTTTTTTATAATTAACGATGGTGCTGCTATTTTCTTCCATAATTGGTGCATTTATTGAGAGATTTCCCACTGTTTGACTAATGCATTTCATCCTCTATACTTTTTCCCTGCTGGGTCCCCACAGTTATGACGCTCAAAATTTATAGAGTTTAGATTCCTCTTGCTGCTATTTACATTCCTACTTACTGTTTATTCATAGGATCAAGATGGAGAGTTCTATGTTGGAGTGAGCTTTTATACAGATGATTAGCAATGGGACTCTGAGAACAACCACTTATTTTTTTGTACCATTAATGGATTCAAAAACAAGGCATACATAATACTTCCTAACACCACAAATGGTTCTCCTTTATGTGCAGTGTTGACTGCATGATAGCATTGAAGGAATGTTTCATCAGAAGGCAGTTCAAGGTTTATGAATCTGGAGTCATAGGCAATGTTATTTACGTTCCACTTTTGCAACTCCGGTGGGTATTGTGAATTTAGAATATGCAAGGTAGAACAGACTACATTCTCTCTTTTTTAATCACCACCAAGACTAAGTGAAAATGAAGATTTGACAAGGCTGGATTACCATTACAGCCCTTATATGGTACCCAGCATGCCTTAGGAAACAGAAGTGTTATGCAAACAGTTGTCATGAATTTATTTTCTTTTTCAATGCTTGGTGGAAATGTATGCTGTGCAGCTAAAGAAATGCAGTGGGAATAATGATCATTCAAGGAATCTTCAAAGTGAGCTACAGGTATTTAATTTAAAAGCACACTAATTTGAGAGTTAGTATCCTGACAAGGAATATCATTAAAGCACAGTGATGTTAGTAACTGAGGGTTTTTTAAATCCTTTTCTTCAAAGCTTGGCTTGAAAAAAAAAAAAAATTGTTGACTCTGTGTGGAAGATCATCAGGTCCTTTCATAATGTTTAACTCCAAACAGTTGATTATCATTCCACCTGAGGGAAGACACGAAGGACGAAGCTGAGTTTAACTCACCATTCCTCTTTTGCTTTGTTAGATCTGATGAGAGACTTGATAGCTATCGAGGTTTTCCTTCTCAATATCAAATGGCACTTCTTGACTTTGGCAGCTTTTGTCTGGTTGGTTGGTTGGCTGGCTGGCTGGCTGGTTTTGTTTTTCTTCTCTTACTCCTTAGATTTGTACCTGTGTGTTAACTGTAAAGTTGTAAGCACAGATTAATGTAAGATAATTTGAAATGACCTAAGTTCCTTGCTTTTATAACAGTGATGCTTTATTTTTATATTTGTTCCCCATTATTTTAATGTACTTTTTTCACCCTTTTGCCAGTTATATAGGTAATTGGGTATGACAGAAAAAAAGAAAGTCATGTTTAATTTATAATCCAGGTCAATTTGGGGTAGTAGAACCTTAAACAATAGTCAAAATCACGCATTTTACAAGTGAGGCATCAGAATCCCAGACAAGAGCTAGACTTAGCTAGGGGACTACAGCTGTTTGGAGTCAGATCTAAGTCCAGAATTCAGGTCAGTTGACTTGGTGATGAGTTATTTTTCCTCTACGTCAATCCCCTTTGTTATATTCTCAACGTGTATAATGACATTTGGGCAGATCCTAACAGTAAACCCTTTGTGTGGACTTTGCAAACTTGCTGGTTGATGAATCCAAGAGTTAGTGCATATGACGATATAATTTATCCTTCAACTGCGCAGATGATATCCTGTAAATATGGCTTGATACCTCCACAAAATCATCGTTAAAGGGATTGTAGCTATCTGTGAATCTACAACTTCCATAGTGCTTCTTTGAAATATACCTGAAAATGTCAGTCTCACTGTTAAAGATAAATGCCAGATAGAGTAACACAATTATAATTGCTAATTAGAATGCAATATGATCCTTTTTCTCTCTCTCTCTCTCTCTCACCACTGTGCTTATGTTTATGTATCCTGTTTTGCTATTCTAGGTTTGTGTGCTGGAGAGGCAAATATTTGACTTCCTTGGATATCAGTGGGCACCTATCCTGGCAAATTTTGTACATATTATTATCGTCATTCTTGGTTTATTTGGAACTATTCAATATAGACCTCGTTACATAACAGGAGTAAGTACCTTTCCTGCTTCTTTAAAAAAAGAAAAATTGGACTAATGATGCAAACTACAAATGTCTTGAAAATTTATATGTATATCCTCTCCTTAAAGTACTATTAGGTTGTTTTCCTAGTTTCAGATTACATTTACAGTAACTGAAAATGTCAAGTTTAAAACACTTGACAGTGAACATAATCAGATTATATTTTCATAAACTACACTTCCAGTAAGTATTTCTTTTAATTAAAAACAGAACTATGCCCCTATATTTCCAAACTATAAGATTGTGTCCTTTGATTTAACAGATTTTGATGGGAATCTTCCCCATTTTAAATAATCATATTTTATAAATTGAATAAATATAGTTTAAAATCAATACTAATGAGTATGTAGCTCTGATGTCAAAATATTTACAGATATTGGGGTTAATATTTGATACTTTTGAAAGCTGGAAGAATCTAGACCGTAGTCTGTATATTTTCCATATTTCTCTTTTTGCTTCAGAGGAAGTATTTTGCATCTCCACTCAAGTTAAACTTACTTAACATAAAAGTGAAATCCAACTGTGTTGCAGTTGCTATGGGAACCATAACTTAGAATTTTTTACTTTTGTATGTGCCTCCGATCTCAGCTATAGCTCTTCATTAATGTAGATTTTTTTTAGTTTCATCATTTTTTCTCTTCTATTTTTGACAAAGGAAAAGCCTATAAGCATTTATTTAAAATTATAAAGCAATTTTATGGTAAAGGAATATATATATAAGCTAGTGCAGCTAAAACTCTGCCTTATTCAACACAAACCAGCAAGCCTTCTCAGGTTTCACAAAGGCCTCCTTCACATAAAAGATGCCCTCTTCTGACCTGCTGTCCTAGTCATCTGGAACCTAGATAAAGCTCACTGGGACTGAAACAGACAATGTTGTGACAGCTGGACCAAGGGATCCACTGTCTGGCTAAGGATGAGTGAGAAACCCATAGCTTTCTTCTCTGGGTGCATGCCCAGAAATGAGTCCATGTCCTCTCTAAGGGTATATAGCCATGTAAATCATGTAAAAAGTACGATGTGTTTTGTTGCAGGGTGAAGTTTTTCAATATACAAGATATGATAGGACCATTCACTTTCTTATATAAATTGTAATATGATCCAATATAGGGAAAATAGTACAGTGATTGGGAGTGGGTCTTCCAAAGTCATAATATCAGGATTGAAATCTTGGATCTGCCATTTTTAAAAAAATTATAAACAAGCATGACCTCACCAATTTTTGGTTCTCCTACTTTAAAAATAAGAGAATAATTATATTATCTCATAAGCTTCACTTAATTAGTTATAAGTCATTATATGAAAGATTCTTAATTTTTTTTAAAAAGATTTTATTTGTGGGGCGCCTGGGTGGCTCAGTGGGTTGAGCCGCTGCCTTCGGCTCAGGTCATGATCCCGGGGTCCTGGGATCGAGTCCCGCGTCGGGCTCGCTGCTCAGCGGGAAGCCTGCTTCCCTTCCTCTCTCTCTGCCTGCCTCTCTGCCTACTTGTGATCTCTCTCTGTCAAATAAATAAATAAAATCTTAAAAAAAAAAAGATTTTATTTGTTTATTTGAGAGAGAGACAGTGAGAGAGAGCATGAGCGAGGAGAAGGTCAGAGAGAGAAGCAGACTCCCCGTGGAGCTAGGAGCCCGATGCGGGACTTGATCCCAGGACTCCAGGATCATGACCTGAGCCGAAGGCAGTCGTCCAACCAACTGAGCCACCCAGGCACCCCGAAAGATTCTTAATTTAACTGTTCTCTCTCATTAGACTTTGAGGGTCCTCTGTGATTTTATGTGTATAAATAATGTTGCTCTAAGTATAAACTTATAAATATGTCATCTCTGTTTCTGATAAAGATCTTGGAATAAAAATCTAGATGTGGATCAAAATGTTCGAACAGTTTAAAAACTCAGAGTTTTGTTGGGAGGAAATAAATGGAATATCCTGTAAAATGTCCTTAGCACAATGCTTGATATTTAAAAAGTGTCAATAAAAGTTAGCTATAATATTTTTCTCGTTTTGAATTTGAAATGATATTAAATTGTATAGACTAGTGATAGAATGGCAAGCCATTTAAAATAGAGCAAGGTGTTCTAAGTTAGTGATTGAACAATTTTTTTCCCTTTTATTCCAGGCTGCTACAACTCTTTAAACAATTTTGTAGAATTTCTATGTATCAAATTATAATCCCATCCCTTTAGATAAAACACATAACCACAAATCTTCTGAAGAAAGGCTGTTCACTCTAACATGAGATGAGAATTAAGATGCCAAGCGACAGCTTTAAGATTGTTAGATATTTTATATAGCTGAGAGTGTCTCTGAAATCTTTCTGAGGTCTTAACAATGGGTCTTAGAGCAACATCTTTGCTTTGATCTCAACTTGCAAACAGCATTCTGAATTTGATCTTTTCCTTGAGAGTGTCTTACTTGAAAAACCTCTTGCCAGTTGGAGATTCTGTAAATGTGAAACCTTTATTTTCCAACTCTGAAAGTCCTGAGCTGGAAATAAATTCTCTAAATTCTGCTTAGAACTGAATTGGTCTCTCTTTTGCTCACCCTCTCTTATAATTGTCATACTATGTGTGGCTAAAAGGGGGCAAATAACACAGTCAGCTCTTTGCTTGGAAATCCACTTAGCCAGATCCACAGGTTGATAGGTATGTTTTCTCTCTTCCTAGTATCGCAGCCAATGGTCAAGCTCATTGTTCTGATAGTAATTTACTACAAATCCTTTTTTCCCCAGTCCTCAAAAATCACTTCCTTACTGTCCTTCCTGTCTTCATTGAGAGTCTCCTCATAGCCCTTCTGGCCTCCACCTGTTACCTTTTTGTAAAACTAATGCTGTGTTTTAGGTTTATATTATAGTATCATTTCAGTTTTGGTACTGATTTCCGGTCTAGCTATTTATTTCTGTATATTTTCTGTATAACAAACTTCTGAATAATCAAATTAATGGAATCTAATGTCCGTTATGCTATGTTAAAAGTCAAACATTGATTCAGAAAGTAGAGAATTTGACATAAAAATGGAGTTAATATTTTTAATTTGCCTAAAGATGACCAGAGGAATTAAAGAAAGTTAAAAGAAATCTGAATGAAATTACAGATGCCAGAAATTGTGATCGTTGAAGAATCTGTGTTTAGCAGAAAAATGCATAACTGGGGCAAGCTGTAATTAAAAATAATGTATTGTTGCACTTAGCTAATTTCCAAAAGCTCTCTGTGTCCTGGAGATTCAGATATGAACAGTGAAATTTATTTTTCTCTCCCCTAAATGTATAGGCCTTTATTATTTCTTATTGCTGTTTTATATTTTTGCATTATAAAAAATTCAGTTTAAAAATAGAATACACTCATAATTTCAAACTGAAAGTTATTATTAATATTTCTGCATATTTCCTTCACGTATGTGCAACTGAAACATGCCAGATTCTGTGGCACCTGGGTGGCTCAGTCATTAAGCATCTGCCTCTGGCTTGGGTCCTGGGATCGAGCCTTACATCTGGCTCCCTGCTCAGTGGGAAGCCTGCTTCTCCCTCTGCCACTCCCCCTGCTTGTATTCCCTCTCTCACTATGTCTTTTTCTGTCAAATAAATATAAAATCTTAAAAAAAAAAAGAACCATGTCAGATTCTTCTACATTTCAAATAGGTCTTCATCTCTTTTAACATCATATCAAACAATTTTAAATTCAGATATTCATTTAACCTTTTACACTCTTGTTATTTATCATACTATATAATAATACATAACATATATTATGGGTTGTTATATATTATATATAGTGATTTCCTTGTTTTTATGATAAATAATTCCATATAATCATCTTCATAAAAATACTCTCATCTTTATTTGTGATTTCATCCCTTAGAAGAAATATCTCAGTATAATGAAATAATATGAACAATTTTAAGGTTTTTAGTATATAATTGGGAATTACCTATCCAACATTATTTTACTGAATTATCCTTCCAGAAATGTACAGCAGAGTTTATTTTACTGCACTCTTCCTGACCTTTGTGAGATAGGAGAAGAAAATGTCATTTTTGTTTTGAATTGCATTTCTTATCTTGACAGAGTTGGACTTTTCACATGTTCATTAGCTATTTTCCATTTGTATATCCTTTTTGGAAGGATTGTCTTTTGGTATGGATTTACATTTGCTTATTTTTTTTCCTTTGGAGTCTTAGTGTTTATCATAACAGTTTTTATGTATTGATATGATAAAGATATTTATCCTTTAAATATCAATTTTTATTTTGATGTTTATTATTTGACTCTTGTTAAAATGAACTCCCTGTCCCTTTGTCTCTTGCTAAAATAAACTCCCTGTCCCTTTGTCTTCTATTGCTTTACAAATTATAAAATTTAGGGGTGCCTGAGTGGCTCAGTTTGTTAAGTGTCTGACTCTTGATTTCGGCTCAGGTCATGATCTCAGGGTCTGTGGGCTCAAAAGCTATGTCAGTCTCCATGCTCAGCAGGGAGTCTGCTTGAGATTCTCCCTCTGCCCCTCCCACACACACTCTCTCTCTTTCTCTGTCTCTAAAATAAATAAATAAATATATAATTTTTAAAAAATTATAAAATTTAATTATCCTTTTGAAAAGCATAATGATGTCTTCATTGAATTTTGTTTACTAATCTTTTTTTTTCCTAAGAGTGAAGACAAAATATTTAAAAATTTAAAACAGGTTAACTGGAAAAATAACTCAACAGTAGCCTTTGAGGGTCTCTGGCATTTCAAGGAATATAATATGTTGAAGGAAAATGATGATTTCAATTCTAAGCAAAGGAAATCTGAAGCCAGAACCCATAGGAAGCCTGTGTATTATAGAATTCTTGACAACATCAAATCCCCCCCCAGAAAGGCCTAGTTAACTCTTGCAGAATGATTTATAAATCATTCACGGATGGCTCCCATGAAAGCATTTCCTCATGTCATAAATGGAACGGTCCAGCCCATCTTCATCTGGACTAGGATGTGATGGGATATCAGTTTCTTAATGACCAAAAAATGTTAATAAGTTGCACTGCTCTAAGTTGTCTAAAGTAATTTGAAGAGTGTACAAGTTCCTAACAGCTAAAGGCACAGGAATTTTCTTGGTGACATTACCAGAATATGGGTTGCTGAATGGCCAAAAAGATTTCTTTCTTTTTTCCTTCCTTCCTACCTTTTTTCCTATTTTCCTTGCATCCTTTCTTTTTTCCTCTCTTACTCCCCCCACTTTCCACTTTTCTTTTCTATTTAAATTATTTTGACAGAAAATATAATACCTTTCTTAGCTTGGGCCCCCTGGTTTGATCAAGGAAACCCGGTCCTGAAACTAGAAATAAATTTAAAATATCTAAAAATCAACTACTCTGATTTCATAAAAATAAAGGAGAGGACAGCGTACCAGGATCACAGTAATATAAGAGTCAGTTTTTTTTTTAACCACTTCCATTACCTTCTACAGATGCTCTTAGACATCTTCCTCTACAGTTCCTAGGAACCTCATATTGATTCACACAATTTCTGTCCAAATTCATATGCCTAGCTAGGAAATAGCAGAGTTAGTTTATAGACCCAGGTCCTTTTCACTGCCAAACCCATGCCCTTAACCCCTGTACTGAAGTGTCACTTAGGAGCACAGTACAGAGGACCACAATCTATCTAACAAATGAAAACAAGTTTTGTTATGTTATTGGAAAACTTAAAATCCATCATGGCAATTTGGAGAGCATTTAGATTTTAAATTGTGATCTGCCATCCTTTATCAAGGATTATATTTTTAGTTTTGTTTTTAGTGAGGAAATGATCTCATGTCTCAAGAATTAAGAACAGAAAACCCTTAGTGATGGATATTTTTTTTTCTTGCAAAAGAACATCATCATAGGGCATCCTTAATTTCCAGAAATAGTGACTTGGAATGGTGTTTTTTCTTTTCTTATAACAATCAGCATTTTGATGATGATAATTCATATATAGACACATCTGTATATATCCTATGATTTATACCTAATATATATCAACTAAAGACAAAGTATCTCCTCCCACATTTGTTATTGGTAAAGAGCTCTAAAGGACTGATGAATTTGTGTCTATGTAATGGAAAAAAAACATATTATGTATTACCCATATCATTTGGCAAAATATGTTTTAATGCATGTTATCATATCTAGTGCAGAGGTTTGCCACGACATCAGTTTAGACTGCAATAGCTAACCCTAAAATTAAATGAATAGGAATGATTGGAATAGTTTCCTGTTTTATCAGTGAAAAAGCAAAAGATTAAAATAATGTGGTTAAAGCTAATTTGACAAAATAGGGCTGTGATGGCTAGAAAAAGAACCCAACGTTCATTCATCCTTCTTCCTGGTGTTTTAAGAATGATAAAGTAGAGTGTCTGGGTGGCTCAGTAGGTTAAGTGCTTGTCTTCAGCTCAGGTCATGATCCCAGGACCCTGAGATGGAGTCCTGACTCCTGTGTCAGGCTCCCAGCCCAGCAGGGAGTCTGCTTCTCCCTCTGCCCCTCCCCCCTTGTGCTTGTGTATGCACATTTTCTCTCTCTCTCACACAAAAATAAATTTAAATTAAAAAAAAAGAATGATAAACTATTAGACTGTATCATTATATCCCTACTCATTCTTTCAAATTAATAAAATAATTGAACACCCTTTCACCCTTTTTAGTTAATATATTGAAGTTTTAAATGTTAATTTCTGACCATTTTTTAAGAACTACAGCTCCATTTGGGCCTCTCTGTTTCCTTACAGCAGTTTTTAAAAAATAAATTACATGTGTTTCTCAATGAGTATTGATTTGTGAATTGACAGACATCCTTCTTCCCATTGAAGGTGAGGGCACAGGATTAAGAAGACAACAATGAAGCAGTTTCAGACAAGCTCACCTGCTTTGACTTCCTTGATTTTCTTCTCCTTGAGCTAACATAGTAAAGAAAAGTAACCTCTTGTCAACCAGGGAAGACCTAAGAGCCACAGAGTGACCGGAGCACCAGAAGACCTGGGGTGCCTGGGTGGCTCAGTCTGATAAGCATCAGACTCTTGATTTAGGCTCATGTCATGATCTCAGGGTCCTGAGATAGATCCATACCCACCATGCAGCCTGCTTAAGAGTCTCTCTCTCCCTCTGCTCCTCCCCCCTCTACTGTGCCTGTGCTCTTGCACACTCTCTCTCAAAATTAAATAAATAAGTAAACAAAGGACAGATCTAAGGCCCATTTATTTGGGAAATATATACACACCTTAGAAGATCTATGAGAGCAGATAGTCACATACTTAATTTGTATGGGGGAAAAAAAACTTCTCTAAATTTCTCAAATTTACTTTTTACTGATAATGGGCCATGAGCTGAATTTTAATGGCTCATGGAGCTCAGGTCCTGACAGAGATTATAACCAACAGTAATAAATGAGAAGCACTTTGTATGTCTTATTTCTAGGTCATATGTTTCTTTATGTTTTCACTTCTTTATATCCTTTAATAATGTTACCTCCCTAAAAATTTGTACACTCCTTGCAGTCATTTCTAGAGTTATTAATCTATGTTCAAGCAGTTGCCTTGCCTCTTTCCTTCAATTCAAAATTCAATTCAATTCAATGGAGAAAAAAATATCCAAAAGAAAACTTATTGCAGCTAAAGCATTAAAAATTCACACTTTCTGTGTTCAGGACAGAAAATCAATGTAGATTAGAGATGAAGAGACTTGAGATAGTAGTAAATTAACAATGCTTCTAATGACTTAGAGTAGTTGTGAAAATAAGTCTTTTCCCATAAGCCTGGGAGGGAAAAGAGAAAAAAAAAAAAAACATCATTACAAGTTTTATGGATTTAGCCTGTAGTCCTAAAATAAATGTAATCATGCAACATGGTAAATGCAATTTATTCTCAAAAGGATGTGTTCCCTTGGGGAAGTGTGGGCCATTTGTTCTACAAGAAGATAGTCTGTGCTCTCATTCTGGAGTTAGGCTGTGACTAAAGATTTATAAAATGTAGCAAATATAAGTAATTACATTTTGACAATCTAAATTCATGTTTGTAAATCATCTATTAATTTTGGGGAAAATATTTTGAAGAGGAAACATGTTGTGATATATATGTGTATGTATTACTTTCCTGAAAAAAAAAATCAAGTTTGTTCATATCAATATTTTACAGAACCAAATACTAAAATTGGTTTTACAATAAAATAAAAGTCTTTCTCTTACCTCTCTCCCACTGGTCCTAATCTCTTTATAGTTATTCTGGAATATATAGATTGGTCTATATGTATATCATCTATATATGTAGAGAATATACTTTAGAGAGTATGTAAAAGCAAAGAAATCATTTTAACCTAATTTACTTTTGGATCATATTTTGTTTTTACCACCCTTCACCTCCTGCCAAAGTTTCTGGTTGCCTTTCTTTTTTCTTTTGTAAAAGAGAAATGGAGTTTTTGTTGTTGTTGTTTGTTTTTTAGCTGTATCCTAAATACATTTTTAATTCTTGATTCATTCTATCTATTGCTGGGTATCTATTTTACTGTTATTTTGGGAACACATTGCTTTCCTGTTTGAATTTAGACCATTTTCTTCATATTTGATCATGATATTATCTGCAGCTTTTTATTTTAATGGTATGCTCTTCTTCCCTGGAGAATTCTCTCATAGTACTCTCTCTTTTTGCTTTTACCTAAATTGGTTGCTCTCTGAGCCTCTTAGACATCTATCTTCCCTGCTCTGTTCTATGACTTAGATTTATTCTTTCTTAGATGCAATGTGCTTTCTTTCTGATACTCTTCACACAACTTCCTGAAAAGGCATGCTGGCAAGGTAAACTTTCTGAATTTTTTCTACCTTTACAGTTGAGTAATAGAGTAATAGTTTTGTTAGATGCAGAATTCAGGGTTGAGAGCCACTTTTCTTTAGGACCCTGAAGTCATTGTTCAGTTGCATTCTAGGGAGTAGTGCTCCTGATGGGAAGTCTGATATCAATCTTTTCCTCATTCTTTCATAAATGATTTTTTTAAATTTATTTTTTATTTTTTTATCATAAATGATTTTAAAAGAAGTTCTTGAAATATTCATTTTATCCTTCTTGTGTTAGCATTTCAAGATGAGGTATCTAAGTGTGTACATAATTTAAAATTTTATAGGTCTTTTAATTTGAAAAGACATTTATGCCTTCAGCTCTGTACTTTGCATGTATCATTTTGATGATTCTCTATGCATTTGAACATTTGCCTTCCTTAAACTCAGATCATTTCAATTAACAGTTATTATATATTATAGCTATTTGTTTATTTACTTAATTATTTAAAAATCTCTTTTCTTTCTCTGGAAAGATAAATGTGTTTGGCTGGTTCTAAAAGTCAAAGTCATAGAGGGATTATCCCTATTCTCTGGCCCACCTCCCCCCGCCCCACCTCTGGCCCATTTTTAACTTTTGTTCACATGTTCCTTCCTCAAGTTTCCAGAATTCTGCAAGTTTGCAGAATTCTGCCTAACATTTCAGCTTCCTTTGTGTCTGTTCACCCTGCCAGATGGACAGTGAGCTGGCAATTGTTCCACTCTGCTTAATAATCAATACATGTATGTCTGGTCTTCTTCTTCCATCAGTTGGCTGAAATATCTCTGCTGTTGATGTTCTGCTCCTAATAGTTGCAGAAGTATACACATTGTATGTTCAGCTTACCTTTTTAACCCAAAAGCATAACAATAAACATTTAACATGTTTTACTTTGGGATCATTTTCTTTTTATCAATGAGATCTGAGAGGATGACAAAGTGTTGTGCAAAGATACGGAAATGTAATGACATCTATTTAATTTTATAGTCCCAGATTGCTCTTTGAATATGTTAAATCAATTTATAATTCCTGTAAAAGATCCAAATCTTTGCCCATTTCTTGAGATGTTTATTTTCTAGTTAGTTTCTATTTATAGGTATTAACATCTTTTGATATTATAGAATTAACCTATCACCCTTCAATATGTGTTAAAAAAAAATTCTCGGGGCACCTGGGTGGCTCAGTGGTTAAAGCCTCTGCCTTTGGCTCAGGTCATGATCTCAGGGTCCTGGGATTGAGTCCCATGTCGGGCTCTCTGCTCAGCGGGGAGCCTGCCTCCTCCTCCTATCTCTCTCTGCCTGCCTCTCTGCCTACTTGTGATCTGTCTGTCAAGTAAAAAAAAACAAAAAAACAAAAAAAAAACTGTTAAAAAAAATTCTGTACATCTCTCTTAATGTTTTGTTTTTTTGTTTTGGTCCCATTGACTAAAATGACTATTATTTAAATTTTTATCTCAGGAACTATTTGTATTTTCTAAGTTTCCTGTCTTGATAATGAAGATAGTGAAGTTATACATATAATATCCTATATTATTTTCCAAGATATTTATTAATATTTATAGTAAGCTTTTAATTAATCTGAAATGTATTTTAGTATTTAATATTAAGTAGGACACTAACATTATTTTCTTCCATATGGGAAACCATTTGTTCTACCATTTATTTTCCCAAATAACAGAAATATCTTATTTGTTTATATTAAATTATGAAATGTACTGGATTTTTTCTCATATTTTTTCTCTGTTCTCTTCTATTGATTTATTCGCATCATATGTCACTACCTAATTTGTGATTTTAATGGGTTTATAGTATTGTGACAAATGGTAAAACAAGTCTGCTCAATATTTTACTTGTTCTTACCTCCCTTGGCTATTCTCCAGTTTTTATTCCTTAATGTTAATTTAAAAGTCATTATATTCAATTCAAAACAAAACAAAACCTATTAAGATTATAATTAGAATTGTGGGTTTTTTTTTTAAATTAATTTGACAGAGGGATAATTTATGAAGTTCAGATTCCTCATTGAGAATTTAATGTCATTCCATTTTAATCTGTCTTATTTTATTTTGATCTTCAGTTCAATAAGACTTTGTAGACATTTTCATATAGATTTTGTGCCATTGTTGTTAAATTTATTCATATATGTTTTGTAGGTTTCATAACAATTGTGAATAGAATATTTTCACCTAAGTTTTTATTATTAAAATGGAGAAAATATGTGTCTTTGGCACCTTTTTCATGTCTGAATTCTCTTATTAATATAGTGAAGATTTTCTAGCATCTCTTGGGTTTTTCAGGTAATATCTTTAAAGGGAAAATTTCATTTATGTCTAGTATTAATAGTATTTATTTTATATCCTAATGTATTCATAAGATTCTCCAAGAAAGTGTTAAATCTAAAAGACAATAGCAAGAATCTCAGTCACATACCTGATTTTAAAATTAAAGATTTTAGTTGTTTTGTTATTTATTGTAAAATTGCTATTTAATAAGTAGTCTTTATTACAATTAAGTAGTTTCCTTCAATTATCAGGAAAGGCAATATATTTTATTAAATGTTTTTGAGTCTACATTAATATGATAATATTTCCTTTTTTTAAATTTTAGATGCATTCAGATAGGTTAGTAAGTGTTCTTATATTAACCCAACCTTCCTTTCCTAGGCTATAACTTATTTATTTGTAATATATTATCCTTTGCTTCAATGGCTGTATTCTACTTCTGATATTTTTATTTATGCTTCTTGCAACGTTATTCAAAAATTAGATTGATTCATAACTTTTCACCTATAATATTTTGCAAATTATGCAAGCTTCAAAGAATAAATTGAGATTTCCTTCTGTGATCTGGAACAGTTCAAATAGGATCAGAGATATTAATGTTTTCTAAAACTCATCTATGAAATAATCTAGTCCTGGTACTTTCATGAATGGTAGCAATTTAATCATCTTTCCAATCTGTTCTACAGTAATTGGTTTTTTCAAGTTTTCCACTTCTTCCATGATTTTAGTAATCTAAATTTTGACAGAGCATCTATTTTCTGGAGCTTACATTTCATGTTATTGTTGTAGACTTTCAGGAATACTTGGTTTCTTTCTTTTTAAAAATATCTTCTTTATCCCTGGGCTGGTCTCTTTCCTCATTCTTTTTTTCCTCATCTCATGTAGTATTATCCCTGAATCAAGAGGAAAGTGAAAACAGATAATATCAAAGTCATCTCATTCCTGGTTTTGCCCTACCCCCCCTTCTCCCTCCACAGCAATAGGAAGAAACAGGGTCTTGGCAACCCAGGCACCGCCTCATATATTTGCTAATCTTTACGGCAATGCCTATGGCAAATGGATGATGTAGATTTATGACTTACCTCGATTTCAATTTTCTTAGCATGGTTTTGTGTAGTAAATAACAATTATAAACAATAATTTTAAAAGTGGAAAAAAAAAGATTGGGACTGAACAAAGGATTTCCACTTTAAGTTACTTAATTCTGAAATACACTAACAGCTTTCATTTTACCATTCCAGCCAAATTGACACTAAATAAAGAGTGGTCTTTGGGAGTAGTACTTCCTATAAAATCACTTCTGTGGAATATTCTTTATGCTATTTATTTCAAAATAAATCTTTCTTTGCAACGATAGCACAAAATATTCTGATGTTGACCCTTCAGGTGCCTTGTGAACTGTTTTCCTTGCAGGATACTTTTTGAATGCCCAGCTGTCTCTTTAATGGAATGGGTGTCATTTTCCTGATCATCTCTGTGTTTTATGTGTAGACATCTTGTCAGTGGTTTTTGGAGACCTTGACTCATCTGGGAACTCCATACACCAGAACGTGTTATCTAAACTCCACAGTTAAACCTCTGTCTGCCTAAAGCTGTCATTTTCTGGAACACAATGGAATCCATTTTTTCTCCCCCACCCTCCCTTTTTTTTTTCCTTTTAGAGGCACGCGTCTATTTCAGGAATTCATAAAAATAATGTTTTACTGCATGTGTTGAAATCATTCTGTCTAGAATTTATTTGTATGGGGGAAAAGGCTCTTTGAATGAAAAATTAGCATGCATGTGCAAGTAGATGCCCCTTGGAAGTGAAGCTACTAGTTTTTAAATAATTTCACTTCATAGTAACAGTAAAATTGGGACCATGAGACATCTTATTTTAATTCTTTTGTCATTGTTTTGGAAGGTTAGTGTTTGATTAAAGGCTTAAATGCTTATATTTACATTTCAGGTTACACTTTCAGACTAGTTTTTTGTTTGAAAACTTATAATGAGGCAAAATTATATTTTGACAAAGTTGTCATTCCATCATCTTAGAAAACCTTTGTTTCTCCCTTCTCATTCTCTTTTTCTTGTTCCTTTTCTATTATTATTTCCTTATTATTATTTTAAAACAAGACACTTAATCAAAGGCTTTGGGGAGTGTGTGGACATTTTGAGAGGTTTCTAGCATGATGCTGTCAGCTGCAGACTTAGAAAAATTAAAATAATCTTAGCCCCATAGCTTTAGGTCAGTCTAGAATAATCAGATGGACTGGCCTCTTTTGTACTGCTCACATGCATGGAAGAGTGCTAGCACCAGCTACTGTGGGAATGAAACTCACTGGTTTTAAGAAAGAGGCTAAAACTGTATCAATTTTAACAAATCTAATACAATTTTATCAAGGAGAAATTAGTGTCCTGGTAATGTTTTTTTTATGCTCCTGCTATTATTGATGCATTAGGACTGAAAGTGAATGAATTACAATAAACCAGATAGAACACTTGCTTTTAGATACCTGCTACTAACACCTATTCCCAAGGCATAATATAATTAAGGCTTTTCTGAACTAAAAATATATGTAATGAACTTGTTTTTTAAAAAAATTATTCTACCAAAGGCAATTTTCTGGTTTAAACTCACTGTTCTTGATAAAATAGTGAAAATGAATGAGACCTCAGAGAACATTTACCATTTATCTGGTGATGGCTCTTTTCCTGTACCATGGTCACCCCCTCCATTATGAGAACCAGACTATCCATTATTATACAACCCTACTTTATTTGTACATCATTGTTAATATGTAAAGAATCACAGATTTATTTTTTGCAGATTTTAAAATTCAAAAAATTTTTGGCTTTTCAGTGTTACCTAGGTAATTATATCATTTCCCCGAAATTGCTTTTCTTTTTTTTTAAACACTAAACACCTTGGATTTAAATTTGTTCATGATTAAGCTTCCACTCAGCTTTCACTCCTTGTAAATCAGAGCATAATGAACTCTGAACTCATTTTTTTTAGTTTGCTTTCAGTCATAATAAACTATATACAGAATATAAGTATAAATTTGAAATTTATAAAGCAAGAAACAGTGATAAAATGGAGTTGTTAGGCCAAAAATTTTTTTGGTTGTCTTTTCTTTTAAAACATATTTGAGTATTTAATTCTTTAGCTCTTGAAAACATTTTATTTTATTCTTTATTAATAATTTCATTTTACCATTTTATTTAGCTATGTGTGTATAAATAAATGTCTAACTAGAAAGTATTTATATCATAGTTGGTTTATAGGAATATTTAAAAATTCAGGTATTATCAAGAAGATGCAAAAAGTTCATGAAATACATGATGCCAAAATTATACAACTAAAAATTACATTAAAATTGGGTTACATGCAAGTGGGAGAAGTTGTATACAAAATAATAGCAGTGCTCTACAAAAATAAGATAGAATCTGTATCTAAATGACCTCACCAAAATGCCACTTTTTCCACATTTTCCAGTGTGATCTGGGAATAAGTTATACTTCAGTGAAGTAAATATAAATTAATTTAGATTTTCCCCACAAATATTAGGACCAATGAATAAAATCAAGAAAATCAGATTTATTTAGAAGAAAAATATTTCACTAACATCTAGTCCTTTTGGGACTTCCAGGTATGCCATGCCATCTGCTCTAACATTAAATGTGCCTTTTACACAATTGCAAAAAGGTATATTCTCTGTGTAGGTAAATCCTTTGTGGTATGATTTTGTTCAAAGTTGAGGTATATTAAAATTTTTAAGAGTTTATTTGAGCAAAAGTCAATTCAAATTGAGCACATCCCATCTAGCAGATAGAAGGAAGCACCAAGGAGCTGTATAAAATGAAGGACTTTTATAGGCAGAAGGGAGCAGGAACAAAAATGTTATACTAGGCAGAAAGAAAAAGTGTAGGTTACTTTCCTTTAGGGGATGGCAGAGGTCTATTAGGCAGATAACCCAACTTGTACTATCAGGCAATTCCTGAGTGACTGTTTTGAATTCCATTTCTGGGAGAGCTAAAGCTGTAATTAGGGTCAATTTTCAGTTTGGTGAAGTCACTTACTGTAAGTGACTTCATTTGAGGCCTGATGTCTTGTTTTTATCCCTTTGCACTAGATCAAACCAGCACTAAGACAACTTTTCTTCTGTTTCTCTCTTTCTGTCTCTTATTAATCGTGTGCAGGGGTTACTAGATAAAGATTAGACCTGAAATAATTATGATAATAACAATTACCCTGATGTCTCATATGTAACAATATTCACTATTATATATATATATATGTATATACATATATATATATATATATGGTCATATAAGTCTTTCCCATGGTCACTTAAGGTAGAATGGTAAAAATTAAGTTTACAGAGGACCACTGATGCTTAGTGAAACTAAGTAACCTTCTTAGTACCTCATATTGCTATTATGTAGACACTTTGGATTTGTCATAAGTCTGTCTTCAAAGTTCTTGCCTTTTCTTCTAGGTTATGCTGCATCTCCAAGGAATGAAAAGGCACAAGACAGTGAATCATATATAACTTATGACCTAGAGCACACACACAAAGTACAAATGCCATACTATAATCACTATATGGTTCTGGTGTCACTTACCAATTCCTACAACCTAACCTGTCCCTGCAACCTTGAACCACAAATGATATCTGCCCAATTCCTGCCTCCTACTTTGCTACATTTCTGCCTTCTGTGCTTCTGTTCACATGCAGCTAAATACGGAGTGATTACTTCTGATTTCAGAGCACAAAGGGCAACAGTAAAGAATTTCTAGCATTTAAATTTCCAATTCCTTGAAGTCTAGCAAAAAATTATTAAGAGACAGGTTCATGAACTCTATTTGTACTGCTCTATTACTGCTCCCATTTTGCCCTGAACAGATCTTCATAGGTCTGTAACAGTTGTGTCACTCTCCTCCAGTGTAGACAAATTCAGCTAATACCTACTACACAATGCAGTGTTTGCTGACTTGCTGAGGTTATAGATTTAAGAAGTCTGGCTCTGCAGTCAAATGCTCTGCCACTGAGCTATACCCCCAAGAAGTCTGGCTCTGTAGGTAGGAATAGAACAGCACCCTGCTGAGGATTTGTCCCATTACATAGAAACCCTTTACTTTCATGTCCCATTGTGAGATGCTATGTCACCGGCCCCAACTATGGATAAAATACTTTGCCTTCTCCCTTCTAGAATTGTGTTGGTTTTTGTACACTTGCATGTGGGTTACACCGTAGCAATTACTTTAATTTTTTTGAGTTTCCTCATCTTTAAAATGGGGATGCTGACACTTACTCTAGCTACCAAGAGGAGGCAGAAAAAGAGACATAAAATATAAAGCACAAATATTTAGAATGATACGAGTAGAAGGGGTACACAGTATGTCTAATAAATGTCATGTCTATTAAGGAAATTACGTTTTTCTGCAAAATCAAATTCCAAGTGAATTTGCAAACAATGTCCTGGGGTTAGAACCTGAAAATACTGCTAAATGATTAGCCAAAGAATTATTTTCAGTCTCATATATTGTTTTGGATTAGTATTCAGACTACAACTTAAGGACTACTTAAAACATTATTTTCTTCATTGTATTTCCATGTAGCAAGTGATATTTTTCTTTCCTCTTTTACTCACAAAATTAGCCACTTCATTGAACTATCTGAATATTTTCAACTTCTCCAACATATTAAATTTGAAGGGCTGTAAAAAATCTATTAAAAACAAAAGATTTAAGTACAGATTATGTTATAACCCTCATATACCATTTACTCTTTCCTTATACTTCTATTCTGTGAATAGCCTGTTCTTTTAATGCTGCTCTTCATTTATATCATGCTAATATATTTGATTTCACAATTCATCCTTAGTGCTCCTGTTGTTAATAATTGGAAAGTTATAGGGTATTTGTAATTATATCCTTTCAGAAGAATAATTTTAAATGGTACATCTTATAAACTCTTTTGTAGAAGTATGTAGGAATATAAGGATGACATCCATCAAATACGTTAGAAAGTTAGGGAAATAATTATATTGATACTCAACTGGTTACAGATTCACATATCAGCATATTTATAGCTCTGATATCTGGATAGAAGAAGAAGGAAATGGAGATTGTCCTCAGAAAACTCAGGATGGATGCAAGAGCTCTTATACATGTTACATATAATACATTTTTCTTTTTCTTTTTCTTTTTTCTCCTTTTAAAGATTTTATTTATTTATTTGACAGAGAGAGATCACAAGTAGGCAGAGAGGCAGACAGAGAGAGAGATGAGGAACAGGCTCCCTGCTGAGCAGAGAGCCCGATGCAGGACTCAATCCCAGGACCCTGAGATCACGCCCTGAGCCGAAGGCAGAGGCTCAACCCATGGAGCCACTTAGGCACCCACATTTTTCTTTTTCTATTGTTGGCTATGCATCTTTTCTCAAAAAATATTCAGTGGATGTATTTTTTAAAGTTTGTCTTCATGTGCAGTTGTAGAGTAATAAGCGGAAGGGTGGCAGCTTTTTTTTAGGTGAAATCAATTTTAGATTGCTGGACTGGATAGATTTTGGAATTATTTTGGGATTAGGAAAATTTTAAACTCTTCCATTTAATCTATATTACTTAATGTAAAGTTTCAATTATAGAACATTTTATATTAAAACCACTTTTAGTATCTAGATTATTTTTCACAATACGAAGTTTCGTTTATGAGGTGTATTTGTAAGTAGTTAATTGCTGAAATCATTCAAGCCCCCTACTGCTTTTATTTTTGTCAGTAATCAACAGTCAAGGAAACTTTGACCTTTCTGTTATTATATTTAGATTTTCATCTTTTTCATACACTTATGGTTCTGATATATAGTGAATATGGACTTTTTTTTTAAAGATTTTATTTATTTATTTAGTTAGTTAGTTGACAGAGATCACAAGTAGGCAGAGAGGCAGGTGGGGGATGGGGGGGAGCAGGCTCCTGAGCAGAGAGCCGATGAGGAGCTCTATCCCAGGACCCTGAGATCATGACCTGAGCTGAAGGCAGAGGCTTAACCCACTGAGACATCCAGGCACCCCTAAATATGGACTTTTAATTCAATCTTATATTCCAGGAAATAGTTGGATCAAAATACAAATTGTTTGGAAGAGATACTCTGCCATTATATCATCATAAAAATAATAAAGCTTCCCTTGATTTTTTTTAACTTCCCTTTTTCTTTTTTGACTCCCCTTTCTTCTCTGAAGAGACCTATCAGGATTTTTTGTTAATCCTAGTCATCTTCTCAACATCATCTAGTATGCACATTATAACCACAAAATGAAAGTAAATTCAGAGCAGTTACTTCCCTGGGCAACTGTGTTCTTGTTTTCAGGATTATTTGGACTTGCTTTATTCTTTGGCTTTGGAAGCTATAGGTCTGCATCTTTCTTAAATTTTTGGTACAGCAAGAGGATGTTAAGCCAGTGGTGTGGGAAAAGACTGCTCATAAATTAAATAAAACAATTTTTTTATAGAAGAAAAATGCCCTTCTAAGCTAAATGATTTAATAGTAAGCTTTTTAAAAAAAGTTTTGGTCTTTATAGGTTCATTTTTCCAGAGATTCCCTTAATACTTTAATTCCTTCCAATTCCAATTGTGTATGGTATTTATTTATGTATACATAAATTTATTTATTTATACACTTATTTTTTCCACAATTAAGAGGACTTGCACAGTATAAACCAGTCTTTTCAATTAACTTGTCCTTGAATCCTTCCAAGATGGGGAGCATGTGTAGATCATGAAAGACTGAGCTCTTTTAAGTGACTGGCTCTCAGGCATTCAGCTAACAAATGATGAGTCAGTATATAAGTATTTCTCTAACATTGATTTTCCTAACTCTCAGAGTTGCTGGACGAAATTATCATCCCTCAGATAAGGGATTCAAGACTCCTTAAAGCGTTTATTCTCAAAACATCCCCTGGCAACTGTTAGAAATGCAAATTGTCTATAGGCTCTGCCCTGCTCGATTGATAACTGGAAGTGGGGGCCAGACATCCACTCTGATACAGGCCCTCCGGATGAGTCTGGTATGTAAAGATTTGTGACATCTTTTTTGGGGGGTGACTCACAAGAGGTTTTTCATTTGTTTGTTATGTGTTATTTTCTTGCAGTGTAATTCAGAAAAATAGATTTTTTAAATCTGTAAATTGATCAGTCATTTGGCTATCTTTATTTCTGGTTGTATTCTTTTAGACCTGTTAACTAAAAGCAAGGCTCTTGTTTGCTTTTTTTTTTTTTTTTAAGATTTTATTTACTTATTTGACAGACAGAGATCACAAGTAGGCAGAGAGGCAGGCAGAGAAGAGGGGGGATAGCAGGCTCCCTGCTGAGCAGGGAGCCTGATGAGGGGCTCCATGTGGGGCTCGATGCAGGGCTCCATGCAGGGCTCAATGCGGGGCTCGATGTGGGGCTCGATCCCAGGAACCTGGGATCATGACCTGAGCCGAAGGCAGAGGATTCAACCCACTGAGCCACCCAGGCGCCCCTCTTGTTTGCTTTTTTATAATCAGGTACTGAGTATTTTCTCTACTTTCCTAAGGAGGGAAAGAAGACTGTCTCACTGCCATCCTGGGGGAACATCCTTGAAGGCCATAGCCATAGCCAAAATCCAAACAATTAATTTGAATTTTGTTCCATTTTGCTATTAAAAAATTTAGTGTCATTACAGAAAAATGTTTGGTACTTAAAATGCAAATTATATGAAAACTAAAACAGCCCTTGATAATTTCAATTGACCTAAGGAAAGGGAAAAGCCTTCACAGGAAGCCTTTGGTTGTCACTTTATATGGCTCAGTCTTCCTGTGTTTTTTGGTTTTTGTTTTTGTTTTTGTTTTTTTTTCTCTCAGCCCTAGAGGGCTACATAGGCTCTAAGCCTATGGCTCTTGCATTTAGGATTTTAGTTACAATTTAGCAAACTTCAGCCCATCCTGGTTACCCCAACTTAGATAATATATTTTCTACTTTTTTTGTCTTTCAAGAGCAACACACAACCATCTACAACAAATCTCACTAACTCTGCAGACAATATGTTTTCTGCTTCAGGGAGCATAAATATGCAAAACTGTTGTGCCTATTACTATGCCCATGGTGATAAACTGATGTTTGTTTCATTATTTGTGTTCTTTATTTGAATTATTCTTTCTTATTTTTTTCTAAGTTGTTGTTTAAATTCTAGTTAGTTAAATACAGTGTAACATTAGTTTTGGGTGTGCAATTTAGTGATTCAACACTTCCATTAAACACCCGGTGCTCATCACAACCAGTGTACTCCTTCATCGCCATCACCTATTTAACCCATCCCCCTATTCATTTCCCCTCTGGTAACTATTATTTTGTTCTCTAGTTTGATCTCTCTTTTTTCTCCCTCTGATCATTTGTTTTGTTTCTTAAATACCACATACGTGCAAATCATATGGTATTTGTCTTTCTCTAACTGACTTATTTTGCTTAGCATAATATGCTCTAGTTCTATCCACGTCATTGCAAATGGCAAGATTTCTTTCTCTTTGATGGCTGGGTAATATTCTATTGTGTGCAACACTGGTTTGCATTCCCGCCAACACTGCAAGAGAGTTCATCTTTCTCCACATCCTTGCCAACACCTGTTGTCTCTTGTGTTGTTGATTTTAGCCATTCTGATAGGTGTGAGGTGATATTGTACTGAGTTTTGATTTGTATTTCCCTGATGATCAGTAACATTGAGCATCTTGTCATGTGTTTGTCGGCCATCTGTATGTCTTCTTTGGAAAGATGTCTATTCATGTCTTCTGCCCATTTTTAATTGGATTATTTGTTTTTGGGGTATTGACTTCTAAAAGTTCTTTATAAATTTTAGATACTCACCATTTATCAGATATGCCATAATATGAGACAGGAAACCATTAAAATCCTGGCGAAGAACACAAGCGGTAGCCTTTTTGACATTGGCCATAGCAACTTTGTAACTGGGTATGTCTCCTGAGGTAAGGGAAACAAAAGCAAAAATAAACTATTGGAACTTCCTCAAAATAAAAAGCTTCTGAACAGCAAAGGAAACAAAGCTAAACAAAGCTAAAAGGCAACCTATGGAATGAATTGCTTCTTTTGAAATTTTGATTTATGCTTTCTTTACTAGGATCTGTAATTTAAACCACAAAATGAATATTTTGAAAAATATAAAGTTTATTAAGTCACTAGTTCACATTTTGCACAGGTACAATAATTTGTAACTGGTATTCCAGATGAATATTTTATTGAGGCATTATCATATCAGAAAAATTAATCTGTATCAAGGTTTACATAAAAATTTTTAATGCTTATATGTTTATAAAAAATTTAAAAAATTAAAAATTTCAATGCATTTGATTATGTTCCAAACTTAATTTAGGTCGTAGGGGTTGTAAGTAAAGTAGAAGGTGAATACCCATCATGATTCTGTCCAGGGATCTCATTTCTAAAATGTTGATGAAGAATCTGTTAGAGGCAAGACTCTGATGATGTTATTTTCAGCTTCATTTTAAAAAACAGAAATCTCTGTTACTTATGTACTTGTACTTAAAACAAATTATACTCAACCAAATCTTGTTGATATAACAATACAGCTTGTAGGGATAAATCATAATCCTTTTAATACAGAATGCTCATGGGATCTCTGCCACCTGCCAAAGAACAGAACTCTTGTAGCTTCACATTTACTTATTTTAAGCTGGAACTTAGATATCCTAAGATCTCATCAACTGCAACAAAACAAAATCACACGGCCTTTAATATCCAAGTTCTAAAGACTCCCAAGCTCACACCTGCCCCAAATTAGCATAAAGTGCAATTTCGTCCACTCCATCACCCTCTTATATGTTATGCTCTAGCATGCCCAGGGATGCTCATCCATGTCCAAGAGATTAGTCCTGGTTATTTTACCTTACCAATGAAGTCAGTACTCAAATACACTGCTGCGTTGCTGAAGGACCATGCAGTATCTACCCAGAAAGCTCAGTCCTTCATAAAATGCCACCACCTGCTGCGGTATGACTGCACCCAGACAGTCCAGTTACTTTGCCCTTTTCTATCTTTGCTACCGCCATAGCTACTGGAGGCCAGAGATTAGTGTTCCCAATACCTGCTGTCACAGTATTACTCTCAGCCTTCATAGCCACCAGTGTAGGTCTCAGCTTACTGGCTCAGGTTTTGATGGCAGCCTTCCAGCCTTGCCATGGCCTGTCTGAATGGGAATACCACTTGCCTTGCCTCCAGTACACAGATGTTACTATTTATTCCATTTCCTAAAGGCCCTCCAAAGTGCCTGATTTTGGCAGCATTAGAACGTCAATTATTACTTATGCTTAGACCCAGTGCTTCTGATAGGAATTCCTAGGTCCTTGTATTACACTTGGGTCAGTAATCCACATTTTCCTTGTGTTGAGCTCTGTCTCAGGACCTTGGGTTTTGTTCTGTCATCTAGTATGATTTGGGATGACAGCAGTGCATTGGATGTAAATGAACAATATTCATGCTAAAAAAAAAAGGGGGGGGAGGAGTACGTTATGGACCCTTTCATTCTCTGCCCTCATAGGAACTATTTTAGTCTGTATGAATACAGAGATTCATATAGATTCCTAAGGGAGGAGTGTTGAATGACTTACATGCCAATCAACAACATGTAAGCATTTACCTTTCCTGAACCAAACTGGATCCTGTTTCAGCTGTGCTTTTTCCATTGACCTTCAGTGAACTTAACTGTGTGCTTGATTCATATAAACTAAAAGGCAGTGATCGTAGAAGTAATAGAGAGTCTTCACCAGTGGTGCAGACTTTTCCCCCATGCCAATAGCCATTTTCATTTTTCGACAGTTTGAATGCTTAGCTTCCCCAGAGCAGTTGATAACAGAGTGAAGAGTTACATCACAACATCTGAGCAGTAACCACATACTTACTGAATAGAGTTTTACTGGTCAGGAATTTCTGAAGTCATGACTTTCCCCCCATAGTTACATGGGACAATATTAAGCATTTGTCTGGAAATTGCAAGTTGCTCATAATTTAATAAAATGTTTTTCTCTAAAACTCATAAAATTTGGCTAGAGGCAAGGTCTTTGAATCTGAGGATAAAGATCTGGCTCTGTCATTTCTGAAGTATATTCACTTGTCCACCCCTGTCCATGTCAACTAAACTCTTGTTTTGTTTTCATTTTTATTAACATATAATGCATTATTTGCCCCAGAGGTACAAGTCTGTGAATCATCAGGCTTACACAATTCATAGTACTCACCATAGCACATACCCCATTATCCATAACCCAGCCACCCTATCACTACCCCCACCCCAGCAACCCTCAGATTGTTTTGTGAGATTAAGAGTCTCTTATGGTGGGGTGACTGGGTGGCTCAGTGGGTTAAGCCTATGCCTTCAGCTCAGATCATGATCTCAGGGTCCTAGGATCCAGTCCCGCAGCAGGATCTCTGCTCAGCAGGAAGCCTGCTTCCCCCTCCCTCTCTGCCTGCCTCTCTGCCTACTTGTGATCTCTTTCTGTCAAATAAATAAAATCTAAAAAAAAAAAAAAAAGAAGAAAAAAAGAAAGAAAAAGTCTCTTATGGTTTGTATCCCTCCTGATACCATCTTGTTTCCTTTTTTCCCTCCCTAAACCCCACGACCCCCTGCCCTGCCTCTCAAATTCCTCATATCAGAGACATCATATGATAATTGTCTTTCTTTAATTGACCCATTTCACTCAGCATAATACCCTCTAGTTCCATCCACATCATTGCAAATGGCAAGATTTCATTTCTTTTCATGGCTGCATAGTACTCCTTTATATATGTATGTCACATCTTCTTTATCAATTCATCTGTTGATGGACATCTAGGTTCTTTCCATAGTTTGGCTATTGTGGACATTGCTACTATAAACATTCGGGTGCACGTATCTCTTTGGATCACTACATTTGTATCTTTTGGGTAAATACCCAGTAGTGAGATTGCTGGATTGTAGGGTAGATCTATTTTCAACTTTTTGATGAGCCTCCATGCTGTTTTCCAGAGGGGCTGCACCACCTTGCATTCCCACCAACAGTGTAGGAGGGTTCCCCTTCACATCCTCGCCAACTTCTGTCGTTTCCTGACTTTTTCATGTTAGCCATTCTGACTGGTGTGAGGCGGTATCTCGTTGTGGTTTTGATTTGTATTTCTCTGATGCTGAGTGATGTGGAATAATTTTTCATTTGTCTGGTGGCCATCTGGATGTCTTCTTTGCAGAAATGTCTGTTCATGTCTTCTGCCCATTTCTTGATTGGGTGATTTGTTCTTTGGGTGTTAAGTTTGATAAGTTCTTTATAGATTTTGGATACTAGTCCTTTATCTGATACATCATTTGTGAATATCTTCTCCCATTCTGTCAGTTGTCCTTTGATTTGTTGACTATTTCCTTTGCTGTGCAAAAGCATTTGATCTTGATGAAGTCCCAATAGTTCATTTTTGCCCTTGCTTCCCTTGCCTTTGGTGATGTTTCTAGAAAACATCATTTCTGTGGCTGAGGTCGAAGAGGTTGCAGCCTATGTTCTCCTTGGCATTTTGATGGATTCCTGTTTCACATTGAGGACTTTCATCCATTTTGGGTCTATTTTTGTGTGTGGTGTAAGGAAATGATCCAGTTTCATTCTTCTCTCCAATTTTCCCAACACAATTTGTTGAAGAGACTGTCTTTTTTCCATTGGACATTCTTTTGTGCTTTGTCAAAGATGAGTTGACCATAGAGTTGAGGGTCCATTTCTGGGCTCTCTATTCTGTTCCATTGATCTATGTGTCTGTTTTTGTGCAGTACCGTACTGTCTTGATGATGACAGCTTTGTAATAGAGCTTGAAGTCTGAAATTGTGATGCCACCAACTTTGGCTTTCTTTTTCAACATTCCTCTGGCTATTCAGAGTCTTTTCTGGTTCCATATTAATTTTAGGATTACTTGTTCCATTTCTTTTTGAAAAAAAAAAAAAGGAATATATTTTGATAGGGATTGCATTAAATGTGTAGATTACTTTAGGTAGCATGCACATTTTCATAATATTTGTTCTTCCAGTCCATGAGCATGGAACATTTTTCCATTTCTTCTTCAATTTCTTTCATGAGTACTTTATAGTTTTCTAGGTACAGATTCTTTGCTTCTTTGGTTAGGTTTATTCCTAGTATCTTATGGTTTTGGGTGCAACTGTAAATGGGATTGACTCCTTAATTTCTCTTTATTCTGTCTTGCTGTTGGTGCATGGAAATGCAACTGATTTGTGTGCTTTGAGTTTATATCCTGACACCTTACTGAATTCCTGTATGAGTACTAGCAGTTTTGGAGTGGAGTGTTTTGGGTTTTCCACATAAAGTATCCTATCATCTGCAAAGAGTGAGAGTTTGAGTTCTTCTTTGCTGATTCAGATGCCTTTTATTTCTTTTTGTTGTCTGATTGCTGAGGCTAGGACTTCCAGTCCTATGTTGAATGGCAGTGGTGATAGTGGACATCCCTGCTGTGTTCCTGACCTTAGAGGAAAAGCTCTCAGTTTTTCCCCATTGACAATGATATTTGCTGTGGGTTTTTCATAGATTGCTTTGATGATATTGAGGTATGTACACTCTATGCCTCCACTGTGAAGAGTTTTGATCAAGAAAGGGTGCTGTACTTTGTCAAATGCTTTTTCAGCATCTATTGAGAGTATCGTATGGTTCTTGTTCTTTCTTTTATTCATGTATTGTATCAGATTGATTGATTTACAGATATTGAACCAATCTTGCAGCCCAGGAATAAATCCCACTTGGTCATAGTGAATAATCCTTTTCATGTACTATTGGATCCTCCTGGCTAGTATTTTGGTGAGAATTTTCGCATCCATGTTCATCAAGGATATTGGTCTGTAATTCTCCTTCTTGATGGGGTCTTTAGTTTGGGGATCAAGGTAATGCTGGCCTCATAAAATGAGCTTGGAAGTTTTCCTAGAATTTCTGTTTTTTGGAACAGCTTCAGGAGAATAGGTATTAATTCTTCTTTAAATGTTTGGTAGAAATCCCTGAAGCTGCCTGGTCCTGAGCTCTTGTTTGTTGGGAGATTTTTGATAACTGCTTCAATCTCCTTACTGGTTATCTGTTCAGGTTTTCTCTTTCTTCCTGGTTCAGTTATAGTAGTGTATGTGTCTCTAGAAATGAATCCATTTCTTCCAGACTGTCAAATTTGCTGGCGTATAGTTGCTCATAATATGTTCTTATAATTGCTTGTATTTCTTTGTTGTTAGTTGTGATCTCTACTCTTTCATTCATGATTTCATTTATTTGGGTCCTTTCTCTTTTCTTTTTGATAAGTCTGGACAGGGATTTATCAATCTTATTAATTCCTTCAAATAACCAGCTCCTAGTTTCATTGATTTGTTCTACTGTTTTCTTGGTTTCTATTTTATTGATTTATGCTCTGATCCTTATGATTTCTCTTCTCCTGCCAGGTTTAGGCTTTCTTTACTGTTCTTTCTCCAGTTCCTTTAGTTGTAGGGTTAGGTTGTGTACTTGAGACCTTTCTTGTTTCTTGAGAGAGGCTTGTATCGCTATATATTTTCCTTTCAGGATTGCCTTTGTTGTGTCCCAAAGATTTTGAACAATTGTGTTTTCATTTTCATTTGTTTCCATGAATTTTTAAAATTCTTCTTTAATTTCCTGGTTGACACATTCATTCTTTATTAGGATGCTCTTTAGCCTCCATGTATTTGAGTTCTTTGAAACTTTCTTCTTGGGATTGAGTTCTAGCTTCAGAGTATTGTGCTCTGAAAATATGCAGGGAATGATCCCAATCTTTGGTACTAGTTGAGACCCGATTTGTGACCCAGAATGTGATCTATTCTGGAGAATGTTCCTTATGCAATAGAGAAGAGTATGTGTTCTATTGCCTTGGGATTGAATGTTCTGGATATATCTGTGATGACCATCTGGTCCAGGGTGTCATTTAAAGCCTTTATTTCCCTGTTCATCTCTTGCTTGGATGATCTGTCCATATCAGTGGGGGGGATGTTAAAGTCCCCTATTATTGTTGTGTTATTGTCGATATGTTTCTTTGATTTTGTTATTAATTGGTTTATATAGTTTCCTGCTCCCATATCAGGAGCATAGATATTTAAAATTGTTAGATCTTCTTGTTGGACAGACCCTTTAAGTAGGATATAGAGTCCTTTCATCTCTTATTATAGTGGCTTAAAATCTAATTTATCTGATGTAAGGATTGCCATTCCAGCTTTCTTTTGATGTCCGTTAGCATCGTTAATTGTTTTCCACCCCTCACATTAAATCTGGAGGTGTCTTTGAGTCTCAAATGAGCTTCTTGCAGATGGCATATCGATGGCTCTTGTTCTTTTTTAGTCTATTCTGATACGCTGTGTCTTTTGATTGGGGCATTTAACCCATTTACATTCAGGGTAACTATTGAAAGATATGGATTTTTTTTTTTTGAAAGATATGGATTTTGTGCCATTGTATTGCCTATAAGGTGACTGTTACTATATATTGTCTCTGCTCCTTTCTGGTTTATTACTTTTAGGCTCTCTTTTTGCTTAGAGGACCCCTTTCAATATTTCCTATAAGGCTGCTTTGGTGTTTGCAAATTTTTTAGATTTTTCTTTGTCCTGGAGGCTTTTTATCTCTCATTCTATTTTCAGTGACAGCCTAGCTGGATATAATATTCCTGCCTGCATATTTTTCTCATTTAGTGCTCTGAATATATCATGCTAATTCTTTCTGGCCTGCCAGGTATCTGTGGGTAGGTCTGTTGCCAATCTAATATTTCTAACATCGTATGTTACACTCCTCTTGTCATGTGCGTTTTCAGGATTTTCTCTTTGTCACTGAGAATTGTAAGTTTTACTCTTAGAAGACAGGGTGTGGACCAATTTTTATTGATTTTGAGGGAGGTCTCTGTGCCTCCTGGATTTTGATGCTTACTCTTTTGACATATTAGGGAAATTCTCTAGTATAATTTGCTCCAATACACCTTCTGCCACTCTCTCTTTTTGCTTTTTTTCTGGGATCCCAACTATTCTAATATTGTTTCATCTTTTGATATCATTTATCTCTCGAATACTTCCCTCATGGTCCAATAATTGTTTGTGTCTCTTTTGCTCAGGTTCTTTATTCTCCATCATTTGGTCTTCTATATCACTCATTCTCTGTTCACCTCATTTATCCTAGCAGTAATAGCCTCCCTTTTTTATTGTGCCTCATTAATAGCTTTTTAAGTTTCAACTTGGTTAGATTTTAGCTCTTTTATTTCTCCAGAAATGGATTTTATTTTTCCAGAAATGGATTCTCTAATATCTTCCATTCCTTGAGTCCAGTTATAACTTTGATAATTGTCATTCTGACCTCTAGTTCTGACATATTTCTAGTGTCTATATTGATTAGGTCCCTAGGCATCAGTACTGTTTTTTGTTCTTTTTTTTGTGGTGATTTTTTCTACCTTGTCTTTTTATACAGAGAAGAATAGATGAATGAGAGAACAAAATACTAAAGGGGTAGCAATGACCCCAGAAAAATATACACTAACCAAATCAGAAGAGACCAAAAACCAGGGGGAGAAGAAAGGTGAAAAAAAGAAAAAAGAGGCGCCTGGGTGGCTCAGTTGGTTAAGCGACTGCTTTTGGCTCAGGTCATGATCCCAGAGTCCTGGGATCGAGTCCTGCATCAGGCTCCCTGCTCCATGGGGAGTGTGTTTCTCCCTCTGACCTTCTCCCCTCTCATGCTCTCTCTCACTGTATCTCTCTCAAATAAATAAATAAAATCTTTTAAAAAATTATATACACACACACACACACACACACACACACTACACACACACACACACACACACACACACACTGGTGAATAGAATAGAGCCACACACTTGATTTTGGGTGTATTTTGGTCTGTTAGAAGAAACTACCTCCCAAAATTTTGAAGAAAGGAAAACTCATATGTATACAAAAATAAGGATAAACACAATGAAGGGATGGAATATGACTGTAAGGATGAAAATTATGAAAGATTCTGAAAAAGCAATTGATAAGAAGAAGTTGTTTGGGGGAAAAAAAGGGAGGAAAGAATATGATCAGGCTGGAGACTAGAAAAAAGCCATGCACTATATTTAGGGTATATTTTGATCTAATAGAAGAAACTGTATCCCAAAATTTTAAAGAAAAAAAAAACCCTATATGTATTCAAAAAATAAGGTTAAATACAATGAAGTGATAAAATATGACTATAACAATAAAAATCAAAAAAGTTTTTTTAAAATGTATTGATAAAATAGTTAAAAAATGTTAAAATAGGAAAGAGGAAAAATTTTAAAAATAGAATAAGAAAAAGTCCAGGGGCCCTGGAGAGACCTGTGCCCCTCCTACCCCAAGCAGCTGGAGGTCACTGGGACCTGGTTCCAGCCACTTAGCTGTGGCATCTCAAGGGGGGAAAGGGGGAGGACCCCCTAGGGACTTGTGCTTTCAGGGGGCACCCCCCTTCCCCTGTCCTGCCTGACCTCTTCCTTGTATTTAATTAAACAAGCCCTTTTTTAAACCCGAAAAAAAAAAAAAAAAAAAAAAAAACTTTGAATACCAAAGGATCATGGGAAATAAGCCACAAATTCTATGTGCTGCTTTCCCCCAGCTCTGGAGTTCCAACGTTCTCATTGATCAGTGAACTTCCTCTTGGCTGGATGTTCATGCTGATCTTCTGGGGGAGAGGACTGTTGCAGTGATTCTCAAATGTCTTTTCCCGAGGTGGAATTGCCCTGCCCTTGCCATGGCCAGGCTAAGCAATTTGCTCGGTTTTAGTCTTGGTAGCTTTTGTTCCCTGAATGCTTTTCATACAGCTGTGGAGGATGGAAATGAAGACAGTGGCCTCCCAATCTCCTACCCAGAGGAGCCAAGAGCTCAGGGCCCCACTACTCAATGTGCCCTCAGAGAAAACTGTCAATCACTCCCATCCCCCTGGTCTCTAGCTGCGCTCCGTGCTCACCAGGCTTGTGACCTAGTATTTCTATCTCTGGTGCATGGCCCTGTTTGGAGTTTCCAAACCCAGCAGATTCCTGCATTGCATTCCCACATCGCTCCTCCCAGAGGAAATGAGGGGGTCTCTCTCGATCTGCCACTTCTGGGGTCCCTGCTCAAAGAGCAGTGGTCCGACTTGCCTAGGATAACTGTTTGAGGTAATCCCGAGCTGAGAGCTCACTCCTGGCTCTGTCTCTGCAGCCGGCTTCCCTGTTCTGATACCTGGCAGCTCTGCCACCCTTAGACACCCCTGGTCATTTTGTGACCCTGCGGGTCCTGACACCACACTGTCCTCAGAAGTTCTCCATCCCCTGCTTAGCCTTTGGAGCAATGTCACTCAGTGAAGAAGACTTATAAAAGTTCTGATTTTATCCTTGGCTGCTCTCTCACTTACCGGGAGCCACCTTTCCCCCCATGGTCTATCTTCCCATCGCTTTGGATTCACTTCTTTGCAAGTCCCACCTTCCAGAAAGTGGTAGATTTTCTGTTCCTTGAGTTGCTGCTCTTCTTCTCTTCTATCTCCTGTTGAGTTTGTAGGTGTTCAGAATGGTTTGATAACTATCTAGCTGAACTCTAGCTGACATTCAGGTGCCCTATTCCTCTGCCATCTTGCTCCTCCAACCTAAGTCAACTAAACTCTTTAAACGTTGGTTTCTTCCTCACATCAGTTGTCAGTTATTCCAAATATGGAATGAAAGATTAATATAGAATATTGAGCATGAGTCTGGTATAAGAAGGCTCTCAAGTTATTATTTATCATGTTAAAAAATGCCATTTGTTTGTGTCGTCATCCTTGGCCATGCTTTACTGAGGCTTTGAGCAAAGGTACATCATCTAGGAGTCAAAAAGTTTCTGAACTAAAATATAATCAAAATTACTTAAGTCGTTTTCTGAATAGTCTTTCAATTTCTATCATAAATTTATTTAAAATGGATTTTATGTATCTCTTTGCCACAAATCTGTAACAAAACCTGAGTAGCAATAAGCCTGCTTTCCTTCTCTTCTTTCTCTCTTTCCTTTTTTATGTTTCCATAATGATTTCCATCTTTCAAGGCTCAGCAGAAAAAGGGCCTCTTTTTTTTTCAAATCCTGCTTGTTGTCATGATTACCATTACCAGGAATGAACCATTTTCAATCTGACACTGAAAAGCAAAATAAATAACACATATGGTTGTAAACTGTCTCACTAAAGATGTTCCAAAATGTCCATTGCTCACTATTTCCATAATTTACTTGTCAATAGCTCTATTTATTTGGGGATTGTTTTTATGCTTTTTTTTTTCTATATGTAAGCATAGATGATAAGGCCATATACATTCATCTGGGATAAACAGAATTATTAATAATATATAATTTTAAATGTAAGATGATAAAGGTCCTAGAAAAGCAGCTCCTTATTTTCTGTGAACTCAGCAGAAATACCTACATTGGTAATGTTCGGATAAAGTGAAGGCCATGCTTTACTGTGCCTATTATTATCAGTAGAGATGCTGTTGTCAAACCATTTTAGAATAGCACAGCAAGCCATTTCGTATCATGCTGTGGTAAGGGCTTCCATGGGAATTTGGTGAAGTCCTCAGAGAGTAATGTGGTTTTAGTATATCCACAGCTAATGGAGTATCAAAGGCCTTTCCAGAGTAATCATGTGTGGTAGTTAATGGATGGGCCTGTGATCAGTAAAGAAATAATCTCCCAGTTGCTAAATTCAATAAATAAGTGTCTTAATCCACTTAAATAATTTCAGGTCTCATTGATTCTGAAGGCATAGAAGTCCATTGTTCTGCTAGGCACAAGGAGGTATTGGAGCTCTGATATGTTTAAAAAATGCCTATAGAGTCTACTATAACTTGGGGAATACAAGGCTTGTTTATGAAGGGCTTTAGGTTACATTAATAGTAAATAATAATAATTAATAATAATAATAATAAGCATAATTGAGCTCTGAATATCAGTCCCTAGATAATATAAATGAAGAATTAGGGAAACAAAATCATTATAAATACAATTTTTAAAATTCTCTCTGATAATCACATAGATTTTTATGAATTGCCTGTCACATTTAATTTAGGTTCTGAAATGGATAAAATTAGGTTCTGAAATGGATAAAACATGGGATTCTAGAGTATTATTTTTTTCATAGTAATTGTTTTTTCCTACATTTTCTCCAAATCATCAGATCATTGCTCTGAAAGGAAAAAATGACATTTTTTAAAAAAGGTGATATTTCTACATGAAGCATTTCCAAGGATAATTCATGATGTATATTGCATTTGACCATAGTGAACACAAGGAAATTGTTTTGAAATAATTAGGAAAACATTGTTTTTGATCACAAAAATGAGATCATCATAAATACCAGTGTTTGAAATCCAACGCCCTTTCTTCAACTTTTACCCCACAAGTGTACATTACCACATATTTTCTAATTATACTTCTCTTTTCTGTTATTTTCTTTTTTTTTTTTCGTTCTGAAATAAGAACTGTAGTTAATTGGGTTACATTTAATTATTCACTGAAAATTTTCACATAGTTGTCTACTAAAATGTATAGAAAATAACTTGGAAATATAATTCACCAATCGAGAGTGTTGTACTTTGTTAAATAATTTGTTTCACATTTCATTCATGATGTTTCACATTATTTTACACAAGAGAGAATTTGAAACCCATTTTGGTAATGCTGATGCATTACTGTGGCATTTCTCAGATCAGGCTCCAAGGCAAATAGCTGGTGGGGGATCCTAGCATTCTTTCCATGCTCACTTAGCAGAATTGCAGGATAGAGAATTTGCATACTGGCAGGGTAGTTGGGAGAAGTGATATTTAACATTCCTTCCAGCCCCCAAATCCTCTGATCCCTAGGTTTCTAGACTTTAGGATGGCTTTTCCAAGTATTGAAGATTTTCTTCTTTGACACGGATAATAGATTATAAATATTTTAATGAAGACTTGTCTATTCCCTGTTCCTTTTTGATAATGCTCTTTTTATGAATTTTGAATATGCTTATATGTCAATATGTGTAATGTTTCAAAAATCTGTCTTAATGTTAAATAGTTATTTCATTCAAATTCTATCTTTGATTTTTGCAAGTGAAATCTATGTGTTTTCAAGTGAAAACTAATAAAAGCAACACACACACAAAATGATCATTTCCCATATTCCAGGTACATACTTTACTATATACAAGGTATGCATTATCTAAAATATTCTCTTCAACTTCAAGGGCTCACACAAAATTAAACATTGTAAAAATAATGTCATCCACCATATTAGAGACACATAAGAAAAAGAAACATCCATATCAGCCTGAGGAAGTTAATGAAGACTTGGAGAGAAGGTAAAATTTGGGCTTAAACTAGGAGGATATATGCTATTTGGGCAGGCCAAAAAAAAGAACCTAAAAAGGGGATCAAAATATGCAGAGGCAGAGAGACAAGAAAGAATTTATGACGTTCACAAGACTTCAAGGGCTTCTGCAGGGGCTTCTGAGTGAAAATAGCAGGAGTTCTGTCCATTCTCCTTTTTTTCTTTCCTCCCTCTGTTCCTCCTTCCTTTTCTCTTATCCTCCCATCAGTTATCTTGGGTCCTCTGTTTTAAATTTAGTTCCTCCCAATTTCCATTGCTCTTCAGGTTACTAATAGATAATTGCCATCATCACTGTCACCTCCCCCCTACCCCCCTGCAACACTGCCACATGCTAGCAGCCCAGATTAGCTTACTTGATTTTCATAATCAGAATGCATATGCATTTATTGAGGAGAAGCATTTTTTTTTTGACAAGAAGCATTTTTATATAGGTTTTTATATGTTTTCAGGAAGGAGATCTCTTTACTCTTCTAATATGGTAGATTACTTCTTACAACTGAAGAGTTGATAGGCAAGACATTTAGGGATAGTGTCTTTGAAAAATTAATGTCTGCTCTGTGGTGGCTTCCAAGATTTAGCTTCCACAGACCCAGCAAAGACTAGGTGACAAGGTAACATTTCAATAGCCTTAGAGCTATAAACTGTGAATACACTTTAATAACTCCCTTCTAAATGAAGATGTATATTTGTTATGTAAGAGAAACATTGTAAAAATGAATGCAAGAATCTTTTACCATTTAAAAAAAAAAACAATCTATGGACCTTATCTAATGCATAAACTAGGTGTTTCAGGAATTTTAATGTGAATGACTGTGATTTCAGTCCAGCAACTGATGATTAAAGAAACCAAATCAGCCAGATACAGTGCTTTCCAGGATCAATACAGTAACCCACCTTTGCAATTTATATGCTGAGGCTTTAAATATGTAAATGAAAGACAGACTGGATCATTTTAATGTCTAGGCATGACATGTATATTCTTTATTATTATTATTAATATAACTTACATTTAACCCATGCCTAACAAGTGTCAGGAGTTTTACTTAGACCATGCTTATCTTTATAATATACTAAGTGAGCTTTTCTTAATCACAGTGAGGAAACATGCCTCAGTAATTTTAACTAACTAGCTCAAAGTCACAGTGTTAATAAGTATTGATTATGATTATAAATACTGGAACAAATCATTGTTTTCTCAAGACATTTGTGAAAATGGGAGGCCCATGGTTCTAAATAAAACATTATTTAAAAGGTTTATCTAGTACCGGGTGGCTTGATGGCCACATGAGGCTGTTTTGATCTTCTGATGGCCAGGAATGCCCTCAGATCTCCACCCAAGGTCCAGCCCTTGTCCTGATGTATGTGAACTTTCATGGGACTTTTTTGTTTGTTTGGTCTTGTTTATCTTTGGATATCAACTTGATTTCCACAAAATAGTCTTTTACATAAGCAGAGACGGATGGCTCAGTGGGTTAAAGCCTCTGCCTTCCGCTCAGGTTATGATCTCAGGGTCCTCGGATGGAGCTCCGCATCAGGCTCTCTGCTCAGTGGGGAGCCTGTTCCCCTTCTCTCTCTGACTGCCTCTCTGCCTACTTGTGATCTCTCTCTCTCTGTCAAATAAATAAAACATCTATTAGTGAGCATATTACATGCATTAGCATATGAGTGTATGTACACACATGGTAATAATCATATACATATGTATTTGCATGTTAAACTTTGCTGCCAAATCTAATTTAATCTAAACTTTGTTTTTAAATGGAAAATAAATACCAATAATTCATGTTTTGTTTCAAAAGATCTAACCTATGAAGGGCTTCTATATGAAAATTTTTTTCTGACACAAATTTAGTATATTTCTTAGTTAATATGGATGAGATGATTCCTCAGATAGCACATTATGTAAGTGATAGGAGGAAAGGCAAATGAGTTGGGTCTGCCCATGCTTCTTTTAAGGCAGCCAGAAGATTTTTTAACAGTTCACTAATAAAAGTAAGCTGTAAAATGTTCTGGCTAAATCAAGATAAAAGTATAATTCTTGAACAGCCAAATTGTGTCAGGATATGTAAAGTAATTTATATGCTCACATTTACATTATGGTTCATCAGTCTATTCCACAGGCACTATTTCAAGAACTCTGGGGAAGAGTGGAAGGGGTGAATGGTTTGGATGTTGTTAATGGTTGTTTAACAGTTTGAAGGTTTGATGAGCTCAGGTTGAAATATTTATATTTACAGGAGAAGAAACCATTAATCCATCCTGTACAAATAGCTTACAATCGATAGCTATGTGTATCTTGTGGTCATCACTGATGGAAGTGGAAAGCTTTTAATATAAATAAAAGTTGACAGTTACAATAGAATTTTTTAGTCTTTATTACCATAATCCATAGGAAAATATTCTTATAAAGCAATGTAAATTACTATATACTGGGATTATTTATTAAAATATACTTGGTTACTATACTTTTACTATTAATCTGTTTGTATTTTGAGGTTTGTGCTTCTTAACCCTTTTATTAGTTTCAACCATCCTACCACTTACCTCCCCTTTGGCAACCGCCAGTTTCTTGTCTGCTTTTAGGAGTCTTTCTTTTTGTCCATTTTATTTGTTTGTTTTTTAGATTCTACATATTTGTGAAATCATATGGCATGGGTCTTCCTGTCTGTCTTATTTCATTACCATAAGATCCTCTAATTTCATCCATGTTGTCACAAATGGCAAGATTTTATTCTTATGGCTGAGTAATATTCCATTGTGTGTGTATGTGTGTGTGTGCATGCCACATCTTTATCCACTCATCTTTTGATGGACACTGTGTTGCTTCCATATCTTGGCAATTGTAAATAATGCTATAATAAACATAAAGATACATATATCTTTTTGAATGTGTGTTTTTGTTTGCTTTGGGTAAATACCAGTAGTGGAGCTACTGGATCATATATTATTTCCATTTTTAATATCCAAAGGCTTACTTTAGCATACTTATTTAAATAATTAAATACTATTTACAAATCTTCCTTTACGTACTTTGATTTTTCAATCAAGATCTCTAGGCTGGAGTTTCCTGTTCTGCAACCTGATAATTGTATGACCTCGGGCAAGATAACTTCTCAGGGTCTTTTTGTCTCATTTCTGAATTGATGGAGTTGGACAGGGTGATCCTATAGATTCATTCTAGTCACAATATTCTACACAGTATTCTTTCACTTTTTTTGGCATTTTTATTGGACCCTTTTAATGACACAGACCCATACATTCTTGACCCATACATGTCACCTTAGAATGTTGATCAAACAATGCCATTCTTTATGATTTTCTCTCTTTTGTTTCTTTTTGTTATTCTCTTCTTAGTTTTGGTCCCTCTTCTAATTTTTATTTTAACTCTTGGGATTTACAATCTCAACCATTAATGAAAGAGGTCACTGTATGTAGTTAGGCTTATTTGCATACAACGTGTCAGATTTAAAATACCCATGTTTCATAGAAATTTTAAGTTCTTTCAGATAAATAGCACTTGGTCGACAGAAGTATTCCCAGTATGTGTACTACAGAAGCATGTAACCAATTAAACACTTAAATGAGATCAAACCACTAAGCCAAGTGAAGAAAGGTGCATTGTAAGACCCATGTCTGTTCCACTAGGGTTAACATGAGAATAGAAGGTGATTTACATTTCACTTACTTAGATAATTTTTTGTGTGATTTTTATTTTATTATTTGTGCAGCTGGGTTGGAATTGCCTTGAATTGCCATTCCTGCTTATAATGGTATTGCTGACATATCACTTGTGATAAGAGTTTTAAATTGCATAAGACAAATGCTTTACACACTTTCTGAAATTGTGGTTAGAAAGTTAATATTTGAAATACTTTCGGTGTTTTAACAAACAGAATGTGGGCTATAGATTTTTTGTTGTTGTATCTACAAATTGCAGAAACACCAAATATATCTCCCTGAGTTATGATTTTTTAGGATTGGCCACAAAATATATTGCCTCTTGGAGAACATTACAAACCTCAATGCAACTGGAATATAGCCATATAATTCTCAAAGGGTGGATAGATTCATTAGAAAACTGATTGAAATAGAATAGCTTAAGTTTAGCTGTTTTATCAAATATGACCAAAATTTCTACTGAAATCAGAGGTGATGATAGTAAACAACTATGGTCTTTTTTTTTTTTTAAAGATTTTATTTATTTGGCAGAGAGAGATCACAAGTAGAGAGAGAGAGAGAGAGAGAGGAGGAGGAGGAAGCAGGCTCCCTGCCTAGCAGAGAGCCTGATGTAGGACTCGATCCCAGGACCCTGAGATCATGACCTGAGCTGAAGGCAGAGGCTTAACCCACTAAGCCACCCAGGCAGCCCCACAACTATGGTCTTGACACCTAAGTTCTTCAGACACACCTCTCCCAATTATTTTGAACAGAAATATTCAAAATCCCAGACTTTGGAAGACAGAAATGATACTAACAATGAAGTTGGCATCAAAAGGGAGGAGTGTGGTGAGGTGGACCAAACATACATGAGAGCAAAATGCTTTGGTCCTGTTGGCTGTACCACATATTTGGGACTGAATTACTATTATTAAATAAATAAACTAATTTATTTTCTCATTACTAAAAGTAATGAGACTTTAAAGACTAAAAGTAATGAGACTTTAAAATTTCCTTCCATAAAAGCTTGAAGATTAGAAGATTCTCTTTTTCACTGACTTGTTAAAAGAGTTCAATATATAGAGCCAAGATATGTGGAGAATCTCAAATGAAAGCAGAAGGAGGGGACAAGAGCCCACTCTGCCATTTTGATCACCCTGTCCCAGTAATTAGTATGTAGCAGTAGCATAGCATAACACCTCTGCCGAGTCCAGGAATACTGAGAAGTCCTAATTTTGGACAAGATCCCATACTAACACAGATAAAACTGTATCCTGCTGGAAAAACATACAGAGTAGAAAATGCCACAGACTCCCTTTAGAAATGCATTTTAGTAGAGTTAAAGGCCCAGCCAAGATTACTCACTTACAAACATGCTGCTGTCACTTTGTGTTCACATATTTCCATTGTAGATTTACTTCCGGGCTTCCCTGAAACTGTATATATATCCATGGCTACCACGGAAAATCCTAGAATTGTTTTGCATGTTTTAAAAATAGGGAATCACAGATTAACCAGATTCTAAAGACCATTTATCTAATACATTAACTTATGTGAAAATGACTGTAAGCTGGAAGCAAGTAGCAAATAAGAAGGAACATGGACTGCTATGGAGTTAATAAAGTGGCAGACATGTTTTCTTATTGGATTTTCATTTATGTGCTCAATAGAACCCATTCTTTTTTTTTTAAAGATTTTATTTATTTATTTGAGAGAGAGACAGTGAGAGAGAGGATGAGCGAGGAGAAGGTCAGAGGGAGAAGCAGACTCCCCATGGAGCTGGAAGCCCGATGTGGGACTCGATCCCGGAACCCCGGGATCATGACCTGAGCCGAAGGCAGTCGTCCAACCAACTGAGCCACACAGGCGTCCCAATAGAACCCATTCTTAATTGATACTTCTAGTGATTATAAAGTCATGACATGTTCAGAAATGTCTGAAGAGACCTGCATGCAGAAAAGAGACCATTGCCTGCCTGATGAATCTCTTCCTTTGACTCCATTTGGCTGTTTTAAAAAATACATTCATATTTTTTACTTTCAAAAAAAATGCAAGCAATACAAACAAGCAAAATTTCGCTCTACCTTCACTCTCAAGTAATCCTTCTAACCACTGTTACCCAGTGTTAACTTCTAGTTTTAGACTTTGGAGAGAGAAAAAGAGATATATAAATATAGAAAACATATACAAACTTGTAATCATGCACTTTTTATTTGTATAAATGGGATAATTTCTTTGTAGATTTCTCTTTTTCACTCGATGTTATGATTATGTTTCCTTTCATGTAAGGCTACGAATTCTTTTAAATAAAAATTGAGATGCACAGTTGAAAATTCTTTAGTGAACAGAAAATTTGTCCTTCAGTTAGAGTATCTTGTCAAATAGGAGATTAAATGTTTTAATTTAATCATTTCTCTCCAATAAAATTGGCTAATATTTCTCAAGTACTTGCTAGAATGAAATGTAACCAGGTCTTGAGCAGTCTTAACCCAGTGGGTGGAAACATCTTGTTTTCCCTTCGGCTGGTGGAAACACCCAGTCTTCACCTTTGACTGTGCTGATTCCTATTTCCCTTTCCATAAAAACATCTAAGGCAGTGAGACGTCTGGGTGGCTCAGTTGTTTAAGGGTTTGACTCTCGGTTCTGGCCCAGGTCATGGTCTCCAGATCATGAGATCCAGCCCTGTGTCAGGCTCCAATCTCACCAGGGAGTCTGCTTGAGATTCTCTCTCTTCTTCCTCTGCCCTCCTCCTCCCCACACACTCTCTCTCTAAAATTAATAAGTAAGTCTTAAAAAAAATGTCTATGCCAGATCTCATAGATTCCTTAACTTTTCAGGTCTTAATATTGCAGTTCATTCCAATTTACTATATCAGTCACTTACCCAACTTATCTCTTATCCTCCCCATCAGCTTCCTTCCCTGCTTCACCTGCATGGGAAGAGGCCATGACTGCTTTTCTATGCTTTCTTTATGCTTCTATGCTCTCTCTCCTCTTCCAGTATTCTTTCTTCTCCAGTGTATTGGTGACCAGAGGGGTGGTAGGGAAAAAGAGGTAACTATCTCGGACTTAATTGATCATGTTAAAGTTCTCTCATTTTGATTACCGAAATTTTTCCAGTTATACCTTCTGAATGGCTGGTGCCCTGGTGCTGGCTCTTTGACAGAGTTTGCCTCATTTCCTTAAAAGATTCTTCAGCAGCCTCACTGTGGCAAAGTCAGTCTTCAAATGCAGAAAATTCAGTCTGGCCCAACTTCTTTTAACCTTGTCCATCTCCTCCCATCAACTAAAAGGCACTCAGGACCAATCAGGAAGTCTGCTACCAAGATGTGCTACTGAATGTGATGCCAGCCTATCTTCTTTAGGATTGTTTCAGACTTTTACAGGGCATACTTTTGGGAACCACAAAGGGTGGTAGAAGTTTGGGAAAAGCTATGGCAGTCCTTAACTAGGTCAAAGCTTTGCTCTACAGCCCTTCCAAGTGTTTGCTTAAATAGGGCTGGAATGGGAGAGCTGAGGTGAAGGTTGATGGAACAGAGGCGAATTGGCTGCTGAGGATGTAGAAACCCATTATTTTAAACCTTTATTAGAAGTAAAGTACACTCCCCATGTTTTGCTTTCTAGCTATGTCAGACAATTCTAGACTATTGGGCAAATCTTCCTCAACATCCATTACGTAAGCAGAAATTAAAGAAAATCACCGATTTGCCTTATCTTTTAACTCAAAACAAATCATTCATGGAAAATGAGCAAAAACCATTCAGGACTTTTTTGTTTGACACTTTGTGTTTGGTGGTCTCTGAACTAATTTTTACTAAATATTGCTCCTGTGAAGTTCTACAAAATGAAAAGGTTTAGAAGTTTCCTTTGACTGTGTTGTGTGGAAACTTTCTGAGATGCAGAGGACTAGTTAGAGGTGCCAAGAGAGAGGGGGCACTCTATAAGGAAGGAAGGGAGGCAGGGTAGGGCTGAGGGAGAAGCTGCAAATGAGGTCTCACCTCATCCTCCAAGGAGCTCCAGAGCAGGCTTAACCCTTCAGAGTTGTGCCACATTGAGGCAGTGCAAAGGCTAGGGCCTTTCCATTTCCACATTAGCCAGTCAATAGTTGAACCTTGTCTTTTAGAAAGAGATGCAACCTTGGGCAAGACAGTTCCCTGAGGCCAGGGGTGATGCCCAGTGAAAAAACTCAGTTGTCAATATTCCCAGCAGCTCGGGGGAGGAATCACCTACAGAGAGGCTACAGAACAGGGCCACTGCAGTATGCACTACAGAAACCATATGAATTCATTGTAATATTTTATTGGAATAAATTGCTTCTATCTGAACATACATTAGTTAAGTATCATATCTCATGAATGCCTGGCACATAATTTGAATATTTCAACTTATACAAAGAGCCTTTGCATCAGTTTCTCTAAGTATAAAATGAGCATTCTAATGTGAAGTATTTAATACTGTAATTATGTAAGTTCTTTATATGCTATATGATTAATTTTAGCCAGAAGTGATAGCGTGCATACTATATTATCTTCACTATATGATTATCAATGAAAATTCCTAGAAATTTTATTTTGGGAAGAGCTTCATTTATCTTTTAGATGATGAGGTCGATGTATCTACATTCCTAAGATCTTTAAATGCATCCAGAATCAACATCTGGCATCTCATACTAATCAATAAAACTCTCCAGGCTTCCCAGGCACATGGCTACAGAGTGACAGAAATTCAGAGCTCAAGCTATGAGTTTTTTCCAATAGGATATTACAAAAAGCAAATGAGCAGATACCATTTATAGAAAGAAATAGTTACAATGTTAGAGAAGGTAGTGAAAGTACTAAAAAAGTGATTTCTCTCAGGATAGCAGCACAAAAAGAAAACCTCATAAAACTAAAGAAACTCTTACAATTTTGGAAGCAATTGACATGTGTAAAATTATTCATGGATCAAAAGTTGCTAAGAGCCTAAAATCTTTTCTAGTTTCTAGAGACTCAACATATTGAAGACATGACTTCAATTGTAAGGACTTAGCATATGAATAGAATTGGCAGAGGATTAATGTTCCAAAGTGTTGAATCTCCAAATATAAATTAGACTGCATTGGTCCTTTGTTCACTGAATGCAATGGAAAAAGACACTATCTTGCTAGATGTCCTTGCTTTTGCTTCCCAAAATACACGTCTAAAGCAATGTCCAGTTCTTTTTGTATTTCCGTGAGAAACGGAAAAATGTGCAGATATATTAACATTAGGTTTTATAGCTCTTCGTATTTGGAACAAATCTTATTTTCCTGTTGAAATAAAAATAGCTATTAGAAAGGCAGATAATTGATGGGGTCAACTTTAAATATTTCTATCACAAGATGAGTGAATTTTTTTTCCTAGAACATTGTGTCTAGGAGGCTCAGAATCAAGAAAGATTAACAGAGTGAATTGTAATCAAGCAGTCATTAAATATTCACTCTCACAACTAGATATATGTCTCTGTGAGGCAAAAATGAACATCAACAGGGGCGCCTGGGTGGCTCAGTGAGTTAAAGCCTCTGCCTTCAGCTCAGGTCATGATCTCAGGGTCCTGGGATTGAGCCCCACATCGGCGTCTCTGCTCTGTGGGGAGCCTGCTTTCTCCTCTCTCTCTGCCTGCCTCTCTGCCTACTTGTAATCTCTTTCAAATAAATAAATAAAATATTTTTTAAGAATGAACATCAACTTATGGAAAAGGATGATTTTTCAAAGATTTATTTTTAAGTAATTGCTAAGAACCCAGTGTGGAGCTTGAACTCACAACCCCAAGATCAAGAGTCACATGCTCTACTGACTGAACCAGCTGGGCACACTAAAAGAATTGATTGATGTACAGATAGACTGGCGTACTCAGTGTAAATAAAGCAGACTGTATGGTATTTACCATCTGTCTCATTAACATATACAATAATTTGAATAGTCACATTTTACATACTGAGTCTCTGAAAGTCATAAGATTAGAAAAGTAACTTTATGATATATTGATGAAATTATAAAAGTAAGTGGCAAAGAGGGATATTGATGAGTTTTATAAAAATCACAAGAGAAAGTTAAGGAAAAGAAAAGTTAGGAGTTATCAGGTAAAACTTCCCAGTGCAATTATAATATTCTGGAAAAGTTTCTCTGTGTTATTAGAGAGATACAGTGCAATAAAGTTAACTTATTCAGCTCAAAGTATCCTCCAGAATTGAAGGTTTCAGGTTGGTGGGAAAGCACTATCATATTTTAAATGTACTATATTGCTTTTAATTATTTATTTATTTTATTTATTCATTCATTCATTCATTCATTCAGTTGGTGGCCATGAAAGGTAAAGAGCTCCTATGGCTTATTGGCAGTGGGGCTTTATCAAAACTAAATTTAAGATTACAGCTGTGCTCTTGAGGCAGTAGATTTTAGGGGTGTGGCTTAAAATAGAGAAGGCTGAGCACCCTTTAACATTTTTCCAAAGCTTTTTAGAATAGTATACTGTGGTATCTCACTGTGTTTTTGGTTTGTATTTCCCTGATCCCCAGTGATGTTGATCATTTTTTCATGTGTCTATTGGCCATTTGTATGTCTTCTTTAGAAAAATGTCTATTCATGTCTTCTGCCCATTTCTTGAGTGGCTTATTCTTCGGGTGTTGAGTTTGAGACGTTCTTTGTAGGTTTTAGATACTAGCCCTTTATCTGATAAGACATTTGCAAATATCTTCTCCCATTCTGTAGGTTGTCTTTTGGTTTTGTTGATGGTTTCCTTTGCTGTGCAAAAGCGTTTAATCTTGATGGAGTCTCAATAATTCATTTTGCCTTTGTTTCCCTTGCCTTTGGAGATGTTTCTAGCAAGAAGTTGTTGTGGCCAAGATCACAAAGGTTGCTGCCTGTATTCTCCTCTAGGATTTTGAAGGATATCTGCTTCACAATTAGGTCTTTCATCCATTTTGAGCCTATTTTTGTGTATGGTGCAAGGAAATGGTCCAGTTTCATTCTTCTGCATGTGGCTGTCCAATTTTTTCAAGACCATCTTTTTAAGAGACTGTCTTTTTTCCACTGGATATTCTTTCCTGCTTTGTCGAAGATTAGTTGGCCATAGAGTTGAGAGTCCATATCTGGGCTCTCTATTCTGTTCCATTGATCTATGTGTCTGTTTTGTTCCAGTACCATACTTTCTTGGTTACAGCTTTGTAATAGAGCTTGAAGTCTGGAATTGTGATGCCACCAGCTTTGGTTTTCTTTTTCAACATTCCTTTGGCTATTTTGGGTCTTTTCTGTTTCCATGCAAATTTTAGGATTATTTTTTCCAACTCCGTGAAAAAAGCTAATGGTATTTTGATAGAGATTGCACTGAATATGTAGATTGCTCTAGGTAGCATAGACTTTTTTAAATTAACATAAAATATATTATTTATTTCAGGGGTACAGGTCTGTGATTCATCAGTCCTACACAGTTCACAGTGCTCCCCATAGCGCATACCCTCCCCAATGTCCATCACCTAGCCACCCCATCCCTCCCACCTTCCTCCCCTCCAGCAACCCTCAGTTTGTGTCCTGAGATTAAGAGTCTCTTATGGTTTATCTCCCTCTCTGGTTTCATCGTGTTCCATTTTCCACTCCCTTCCCCTATGATCCTGTCTTCTTTCTCAAATTCCTCAACAATATTTGTTCTTCCAATCCATTAGCATGGAACATTTTCCATTTCTTTGTGTCTTCCTCAGTTTCTTTCATGAGTGTTCTGTAGTTTTCAGACTACAGATCCTTTGACTCTTTGGTTAGATTTATTCCTAGACATTTCATGGTTTTTCGGTGAAATTGTAAATGGGATTGATTGCTTAATTTCTCTTTCTTGTCTCATTGTTAGTGTATAGAAATACAAGGAAATACCACTTCACACCAGTCCAAATGGCCAAAATTAACAAGTCAGGAAACAGCAGACATTGGCAGGATGCAGAGAAAGGGGAACCCTCTTACACTCTTGGTGGGAATGCAAGCTGTTATAGCTACTCTGGAAGGCAATATGGAGGTACTTCAAAAAGTTAAAAGTAGAGCTACCGTATGATCCAGGAATTACACTACTAGGAATTTACTCCAAGATACAAATGTAGTGATCCAGAGGGGCCCCTGCACCCCAGTGTTTATAGCAGCAATGTCCACAATAGCCAAATATGGGAAGAGCCCAGGGGTCCATTGAGAGATGAATGGATAAAGAAGATATGGTATGGGGCACCTGGGTGGCTCAGTGTGTTAAAGCCTTTGCCTTCAGCTCAGGTCATGATCCCAGGGTCCTGGGATCGAGCCCCACATCGGGCTCTCTGCTCAGTGGGGACCCTGCTTCCTCCTCTCTCTCTCTCTCTCTCTCTCTCTGCCTGCCTCTCTGCCTACTTGTGATCTGTCTGTCAAATAAATAAGAAAAAAAAGAAGAAGATATGGTATATATATACTATGGAATATTACTCAGCCATCACAAAATGCAGTCTTGCCATTTGCAATAATATAGATGGAACTAGATGGTATTATGCTAAGTGAAATAAGTCAATCAGAGAAAGACAACTGTCATATGATTTCACTTTTATGTGGAATTTAAGAAACAAAACAGATGAGTATAGGAGAAGGGAGGGAAAAATAAAACAATATGAAATCCAAGAGGGTGACAAACCATAAGAGACTCTTAATCATGGGAAACAAACTGAGAGTTGCTAGAGGGGAGGTGGGTGGGAAGATGGGATAACTGGGTGATGGGCATAAAAGAGGGCATGTGATATAATGAGCACTAGGTATTATATGCAACTGATAAGTCACTGACTTTTACCTCTGAAACTGATAATAAACTATATGTTAATTATTTTAAATTTTTAAAAAGACACTGTGATCTTTTCTCAAATTTTAATTCACATTTTCATATCAATGCATTGAATACTTACTGAGGTTTAACTGCATTCAACTCTTTGGACAAAAGGCTTTATCCTGAACATACCATGTAGGAAAAATTTTCTCTTTGTTTTAAAAAAAAATCAGAGGGACCAGTTTAGACCCTATATGAATTGTGTTTCTAAAGGACTCTGCATTTCTGCTACTTAGATGATATTAGTAGCAGGCGGGAAAAGTAACTAGTGCTATATGAAGCAGGCTGTTCTCATTGCTTTGAACACACATGATGGTCTGTTAGATTACTATTTGGGCTTCTTATGATTTTTACCAGGGTAATTAACTTAAGTTAAAATAAAATTAAATCCTTATCATTTCATTAGGTACTATTTTAATGCAAACTAAAAAGGAGGGAAGAAAAAATAATTTTTTACATTATAATCCACTGAAATATATTTATTTCTTCATCCTTACAGAAATCCTAGGGCAAAGGCTATTTTTTCTATTATTTTGATCATCAAAATACTAGGTTATTCACAACTTGTAGAATTTTAGTTGAAGAATTTTTAAGATCCTGATCAGGATTAGATTCAATATGTTTATAATACCACCAAATATACCTAATGTATATAACCATTTCTTATAACACTAGTAAATAGTGACTTTTACTTTTCCTGTAACATTTTTGGCTAATGAAGTTTGCTGGCTGGATTTGTTCTGATCATCCTTAAATCCTTCCATGCTGACAGTTTTAATTAAAAGAAAAAAATTCCAATCATTTCTCTAATGCCAGAGAAATGCTAAGTACAAATCTTTTCTATGCAGATTTCAATACCATCTCCTCTGCTAAAGCCTCATGAAATAGTTTTGGCATTTGTGGAGTTTTTCATAGATTGCATAGTAAATGTGAGCAATACTGCTTTGCCACTTGTACAAAAATATTATACAGGACCTAAGGAGATTACAAATGTAGTATAATTTAGTACTTATGTTTTGCTATTTTATTTTTATTATAGGTAGACCTCCCCCCCATCTTAAAATTTTGTTAGATTTGCCATGCTTTCCCTTAGCAATTCAAATAATTCTTTAACTTGTTTCTTGAGTTTTATGTCTGTTGCTGACATTTACTCTGAATCATCTATGGAAAGAGTGAAGCAAATTATGGATTTGCATTTTAGCAACATTTTCCTCATCTACCAATAAATTATTCTTGATAATCCTTAAGATAAAGATAGCTTTTTGATAAACTTTTGGGTATTTTTTGCACTCAGATAATATTGGCATTATTATTCATCCCTGCCTATCATTGATTTTTTAAAATTTCCACTGTTCTCTTTACCTCAGCTTCTTTTTGACTTAAAACTTTTCAGCTTACCTGAGAATCTGAAATACAGATTTCTGTACTAGATAAGGAAGTTATGTTGAGACTAAAGACAGAGTCATAAAGCTAAATATAGAATCATAGGGTGCTACCAGTCAGGGCAGCAAGTAGTCTAGCTCCATATAATCAAACCTGAGTCTAAAATAATTAAAAAAAAAAAAGAGAGAGAGAGAGATTATTGCCCCTTGTTCTCAGACCCCAAAGAAGAGAGACTGTAAAGCTCACTGAGTAAACCAACTCTAGCTTACACTGAACCAAGTGGCATTAGTGAATATATCCCTCCTTAGAGTTCATTCTTATTTACTGTGATTATAAGTATTTAACATGGATTATGGTTAAAGGTGCTTATTTACTATGAGCAGTGGCAGGTTATCCAGGCCATTTCTGGGCTGTGGGTTCTGTTTAAACCTGTGTGTCTAACTGAATAAGCATAAAAAAGCTGTGGTCTGTCCATCCAGTTGCCAGAAGGAAGTGATAAGCATGAGTAAACCCATTTTACAAATAGGAAGGTTATACCCCAGGAATTTTATGTGAATTACTGAAAATTATAAAAATTGTACATAGAAGAGCATGCATTTATCTATCTATGAGTTTATTTTAAATTAGGTATGATTGACATATAACATTATTTAGTTTCAGGTATAAGCATAGTTATTCCATATTTGTATATATTGTGACATGATTGTAACAATAAGTCTAGTTAATATCCATCACCATACATAGTTATAACTTGTTTTCAAATATGTAATACCGTATTATTAACTGCAGTCACCATGCTGCTGTTCTTTATATCCCTATGACTTACTTATTTTAGCACTGGAAATTGATACCTTTTGACCCCTATTTAAGTCAAGATCTAACCTCAAGCCCCCTTCTATTTCCAGTGATTGGCAATATTTCAGCATGTACCATTTTGGTTCAAATGCTGATTCTGTACTCACTTTGCCCCAACAGTATAGGGGTGCATTTCATTAGCTAACAAATCCGAAAAGTCTAGTTACCTCTTCACTTAGCAATAGAAAATTCTGTAGACTTCAAACACATAGAGAACCCTTATTGCATTTTATTGTTGATAGGGTGATTTTTTTTTTAATGAAAGTATAATTGACATACAGTCTTATATGAGTTTCAGATATACAGCATAGTGATTCAGCAATTCCATACATTCCTCAGTGCTCACCATGAGAAGTGTAGTCACCTTCTGTTACCATATGTTATTACAATATTATTGACCATATTCCCTTTGCTGTGCTTTTCATCTGATAGGGTGACTTTTGTTAGATGATTTATTTAGTGCTCCCTGAAGTATGGCAATATAATTAACTATGCCATTATCTTTGCTATAAATGTTTTCATTACATAGAAAATTATTCTGTTCTTTTGCTCCCAGGTATTTTTATTTGTTTTCCATGACCTCTAGTAACTATGGGTGCTAAAGTGTTATTATACATGCTGGGCAAATAAATATGTCCATTTATTTCAAATATATTGCCCTTTAACTTTACTGAGTTTGTCCTCTCAGTCATTATGCATTGGGTACAAGGGCAGACAAATTCATTTTCATTTTGTCCTTTGTTATTTTGAAAAATCAGAGTCAACTCTTTATGTCTTTGGCTTTTTTTTTTTTTCTGGATTGCTAATTTTATATTTTTCCATTGAATTTTAAGTTTTTAAGTAGTCACAGCCAGATCATCAGGTAGAGAAATTAGCAGCCATAAATAAAGCCACAGTATAAAAAATGGGCTTTAAAAATATGTTGAAAGGTGCCCAGATTTAATATGTTACACTTTCACTGTGGGATTTGTGGAGGATCCATTTGGCTCATGATTCTTCTGCCCTTGAATTGGAATCTGGGTTAATTGAGGCAAAGCTGAACTTGCTCTTTTGTGAAATGTGTGGAAGCCTACTGCTCTTTTAATTGCTAAAATCATCAATACTGTTTTGACATTTGGATATAGTCCCATTTTATTTAAAGTGTCAGCTGTTTGCTCTCATATTTAGTTGCCTCTTGCCCTATCAGGTTTTTGATTTAAATTTTTATCCAAAATGGCATTCATCTCTGATGCTGCAAGAGCTACATCCTTGTGATTGCAGTCCAATTTTACAAAACCAAGAGCCCAGCTCAAATGAGGGGACTTTTTAAATGGGTTTCCTGTTTGAAAGGCCTTTAAAATAAAAAAGAGATAAAAAGTGGTTGAGTAATGATATTCTGCAGTCCTCCACGAGCTCCCAAGGATAAGATTCATCCTAAAGTGAGCGAGCTATTCCTTTATTCCCCATAACATGTTTCCACATATGAAAATCATTCTTTTCTTTGCCCAACTCCTCCAGTAGACTGAGAACTTTGAACGCAAACTACCTGTTATTTATTGCTGTATCTGCAGCTTCCAGCCCAATTTATAGGCCCAATAAATGTTTGTTATGAGAATAAATATTTAGCCAGAATGGTGAGACTGTAGCAAAAGTCATTGACCATTTTGATTTAAAACATTTCATCCATGATATCCAATGACTACCCCAAGGTACAATGACTGCTTTATCCATTGTTTGAAGTGGTGAACTTGATGGAGCTCTGAAGACTTTTAGGGTGCTTATGGGTTCTCAAACAGCTAATAGTTTCTTTTATAAACCATAACTGCTCTAGTGCAGAGGATGACAAATGAGGACATTAAAAGGAGCTTTAGCTAGGAAATAGAGATTTGTTGGCTCACTGGTTTTCGAAGCAACCTGACTCTCCCCCATAGCAAGGTGCAGTGAGGGCCGAGCTAAGAGTTCTCTCTGCCCACCCCAAGCTAACTTCAATCTCACTGATTTAAGTAATAACATTAATTACTACATAATCTTAACTAGCTGGTGTCTCCATGCCTCATGTTGACAGTGAGCCAATAAGAACAGGCAGTGTATGGGGCTATGTCTCCTAGTTAAAATCTACCAGAGTGCCTAACACAAACAAAAGTTCTAGAACGCAGTATTTCCTGATCACCACATGAAGTAGAAAATGGTTGGCATAGATATTTTTGCTGAAATCATCCAAACCATGTTAAACTTGCCTTCCTTTTATTACTTTTCCTTCTCTCGTTTCATTGATTACTTTAAATTTTCTATGATCCTTTTACTCTTTTCTTGAGAAACTTACAAGCTTTCCTGGCTACTCTCACAAGCATGTGGATTAATAGAGTTTTGTTACAATCATAAATAAAGCATTCCGTTTATAAGATAAGTAGTTAATGGGAGGAACCTTTTTGGTAATATCTTAATTTCACATACTGATATATTTCTGCAAGCTCCCAGTGCTTTCATGGATATTACTTAGGTTTACAATGGTCAAAACTAATACATATATATGTTTTATTATATATGAATTATTTCTCAGTTTAAAAGAAGCAATACTTCTACTGACATATGTTTCCTTTATGTTTTAAGATGTGCAATAAGTTCTCTTTTATTTCAAGTAAGTTTTTATTGAATTAGAGGCTTAAATATTAAAATGTTTCATACTTTGATTTGATTTTTGGAAGTTCCTGTTTTCTGTGTGTGTATATATTTAATTTCTTGAATCCTTTCAAGAACTTTTCCCCTTATTTCTGTTTTATCCTTTACACTTTTCTCTACATCATTTATTCACCTTATTGTCAAATTTTCTTTGGTTAATTCCTTTTAATTCTACCATTATTTTATTTATTTATTTATTCACGTATTATTTATTTATTTTTATTATTACATTCAATTAGTCAGCATATTTCTGAAGGTTTTTTTCTTCTAAATCTTCCTTGAGAACTGTCAGTTCTTATTTTAATCTTCTCACTATCTAAACATCTAATTTCTGAGCTTTTCTAGTTCTAATATTTGTTTGTTTATTTTTCAGTGGTCTGTTTTTTTAATTTCTTTAGGTTCATTTTGAAATATTGTAAATTAATTTGAGTGTGTGTCTATTTTCAATGCTCTCCTCTATAAATAGTATGTTTTGCAGTTAAAGGACTTTCTGGGATCTGCTGTTACTGCTTCCATTTCTTCTAGTATTTATATCTCTCTTACCCTGAGTAGGCTTATTTTGCTCATTTTTGTTTGACTTTCAGTAATGTCTCTTCGGGTTGAGGGTCTACACTTCTAGATATTTCTGATATACTGGAGGTAGAGTTGCCAGACAAAATGTAGATGCCTGGTAAAATTTGATTTTCCAATGAACAACAGATTTCTATTATATTTTGTTTGTTTGCTTGTTTGTTTTAGTGTAACTATGTCCCAGACAATATTAGCTGAATCAGGTAATCCTACCCATAAGGCTTATATGACCACAGCTGTGTTTCTGTTCCCTATCTGCCCTCCTCCCCTTCCTTAGTGAACTTAGCCATTCAGTTTTTGTACTTACATGACTCCTCAACTTTTGTTGACCTTTCAAGAACCTGAAACCCAAGACTGTTCAATGTGAGGTCCTTGCCTTCTAGAGGTGAATTTTATTTCTGGTACAGAAGTTCTGTGGCTTATGAGACTCATCAGAAATTCCTTTTCGTTTCCTATAATTTCCACAGCTTGGCTCTCTTAGTGATTTGGCTACATCTACCCATATTCTGGTGTTTATAATGCTCATTTCTTGTTGACAAACATCCTGAAGATGCTATATATTTTCTTGCCCTATACTGGTTGACATGTTTGTTTCTAAAGAAGTTTTGGAGAACAGAAAACTATGTAGCTACATCTTTTTTTTTTTTTTAAGATTTTATTTATTTGTCAGAGAGAGAGGGAGAGAGAGTGAACACAGGCAGACAGAATGGCAGGCAGAGGCAGAGGGAGAAGCAGGCTCCCTGCTGAGCAAGGAGCCCGATGCGGGACTCGATCCCAGGACGCTGGGATCATGACCTGAGCCGAAGGCAGCTGCTTAACCAACTGAGCCACCCAGGCGTCCCTATGTAGCTACATCTTAAGCCAGAAGTCCAGATCTAGTAGCTCTTAAGATGATATTTTTTTGCTATGTTTCCTTATGTATAGGAACATAGTTGCTTTTATATATTGATCATCTGTCATTGTTGAACTCTTAATTAGTACAAATAATTTGTTAATTATCTTATAAATAATCATCATTTATGAATAGCGAACGTTTAATTTCTTCCTTCCCAGCTTTTGATTTTTTCACATTTTCCTGTGTTGCACTGGATATCTATTATAATGTTGAAGAGTTTATAGCAAGCATTCTAGTTTTGTCTGTTCACTCAGTTTTTTTTTAATTATTTATTTATGTTAGGGGTTGGGAGAGGGGCAGAGAGAGTCTTAAGAGACTATGCTTAACACATAGCCTAGGGTGGTCTTGATCCGAGAATGCTGAGATCATGACCTGAGCCGAAAACAAGAATTGGAAGCTTGAATGACTGTGCCACCAAGGTATCCCAGGTTCATTCAGTTTTTATTGGGAATAATAATGGTACCTACTTCATAGGATTGTTTGAGGATTGAATGGGGCAATCATGACAAATTAGTATATTTAGTATATAATGAACTGATAAATGATAGCTATTATGGCTTTTAAATATGAATAAAATCATCTCATGTTATATTCATACAAATATAAAGTGGCAGAAATAAAGTTAAAGAGCTTAGGAAATAATAAGTAGAATATGTATGTGGATGTACCAAGAAAGAGAATATGTTTCGAATTAAAAAGACAGTCATTTTTTAAAAATTATCTCTGCCTTTTCATAACATTCTCCTGAAAAATAAAAAAGTTAGTCACATTTTAATATTAAAATAATAACTAATTTGTAAAGCACAGGATATCATCACTCCCCTTACAATATGAAGAAAGTGTATCATTTTGTAGGTGTGCAAAAAGGAGTAAAAGAACAGAAAGAGAAAAAAACTAAATGGAAGGGAAGACCCAGCTGAAGAAGCCAGAAGTGAATAAAAGTTATATTATTAGGAATAGCCTGTGTGTAGTACTCTAAGGGGCAGCTTTATTGAGATTGTGACATAGACATTATTAATATGTTTTTGGACATTGGGACTGTTTACCCCTTAAAATTGTCATAACCTATTTTTTAATCTGTACTGTGTTTGTAAAATAATAGGATTGATATTGATCCTAGTGTACAAATTCTCACATGTAATTGAGCCTTCTTGATGATTTCTTATGGTGCTATTAGTATTTCTTTATGCTTATGGTATTTTCATCAAAATGATTTATGAAATCTCATTTTTTTGTTGCTGAAGAAACTGAGGGAACTTTCTCTTTGCTATGGCCTGTAATGATTTCCACCCATAGGTCAGCTTTCCTGGGATGCCAAGTCTGAGACAGAAATTTACATGCAGCACAGTTATTACAGTATGTCCTTAAGAACAAAAACTGGAATTGGGCAAATGAAAAATTGGAACTACAGTGCAGTTGCAACACAGGAATCATTTGGTTTTATGAAACTCTCCAAAGCCATGATGATCTTTCGTATGTGTCCAAAACTGGGGGAATGATGGGCAGGCTTTTGTGTTTCCCCCTGGACCTGTCATTGCTTGTAAGCAATGTTTTTTAGTTATTCAGACGTGGATGGAACTAGAGGGTATTATGCTGAGTGAAATAAGTCAATCAGAGAAAGACAATTATCATATGATCTCCCTGATATGAGGAAGTTCAGAAGCAATGTAGGGGGTTTGGGGGGATAAGAAAGGAACAAATGAAACAAGATGGGATCGAGAGGGAGACAAACCATAAGAGACTCTTGATCTCACAAAACAAACTGAGGGTTGCTGGGCATAGGGGGCTAGGGAGAGGGTGGTGGGGTTATGGACATTGGGGAGGATATGTGCTATGGTGAGTGCTGTGAAGTGTGTAAACCTGGCGATTCACAGACCTGTACCCCTGGGGCTAATAATACAGTATATGTTAATAAAAAAATAAAAAATAAATAAGCCATCCTAAAATACCAACAGGAAAAATGTTAATAGTTTCAGTGCTACCATCTAGGTCAAGAACTATCATTATACCATTTATTCCAGTGATAAGGTGTTCACTGCCAGTCATCAGGAAGCGATCTAGATTCAAAACTCCGTTTAACATCTGCTTTCCTGGACAGCTCCTATTTTCAGTGGTTGTTAGTCTCCTGGTACTAAGTTCTGAAATGGAGATTTGTATGCAGGTCACTTAGAGAGGAGTGTTTTCAGGAACAGCATCTGTAATGGAGTGAGGGGAGTAGGGCAGTCAGAGAGGTTGAACTGCAATACAGCAGCATCAGAAGCCTCAGCTGATCCCATGTAGAGGTCTGAATATGAGCCAGTTTTTTTAAATGTCCCCAGTTGAGACAAGGGTCTAGGAGCTTTGTACATTAGCATCGACCAGTCATGAAATGAGGGTTGCTCCTGGAGGTGAGTGTAATTATAAGCAAGGCAGCACACTTTGGCAGAGGGCAATTCCTGAAAAGGGACTTGGCTGTGAGCTATCTATCAACAGGCAACACTTCTGACAGTTGGATAATGATTAGTGCCTCGGTCCTAAAGAGCCACTCGGGCAGTGCTCACAGCATCCACTGAAGTCTGAGTTCTAGAATGTTTTATTTTTTTATTTCTCTCAAATATGTGTTTGTCACACTGATTTTATACAGAAGTAAGTTTGTACTGAAATAAGTTGCTAATTTTTTTTCAACTTACGTGTAGGCTTTGTCAGAAAAGATAAAATTTGTATATGACTGTCACACTATTTATGCACCAATAAGAAATATGGCACAAGATTTTACCCTTTTTTGGGATGTATTTTCACTGTTTATTATGTTCTTACCTTAAAACATCTTGTAGCCTTGCATTTGTAAGACATGTGTCTCTGCTAAGACCTATGTTCTTTAGGCAGGAGCCAGAAAAACCCTAAAGAGCTTACATGGGCATCCAGTCTGAGACCATGGTCTCATTAGCAGAGTAATCTAAGCACCTGGGCTACAAGTTCTTAGATTTGCATAGTAATTGGATGAAGATATAATAATGATTTCTAGAGCCAAATACAGAACTTTTTTTTTTTTTTTATGATCATGTGGACTTACCTCAGTTTTACCCTTGAGTAGGAGAAAACACTTTTTTAAAAAGGAAGATGGTTTTTAAATTTTTCATCCTTGAATACTATGTTTAAATTGGGAATTAGTCATTTTAGCTTTAAGATGATTTAAAAACAAGCAAAACACAGAAACAAAGTTAGCATAAAGATGGGAAGAACGGAATGTATTCAATGAAATGTAACTATCCATTATTAGTGTTGGCAGATCATCATTACATGACCTTCTTTTCAACTTTTGGAACAGTTAATACATATTAAGCTCTCATCAAAAGGTCATTTAGTACTAAACGTACATTAAAACTTGTGCTTTTGGGGGCATTATTTTTTTAACACATTTTCCAAGGTCCTACCCACTGACAACACATTTGATCAAATAGCATTAGTTTGCAAATAGTGTGTCTATTGATGGTCATTCTAAGGCCTGATTTTTTTTTTCCCCTCAAGATATAGTCCTCAAGAAATTGTGAATACATTCTTTATAAAAGAGTTCTTGTATAATGACACAAAAAGTGATTGCTAGTGCTAATACTTTTGGTTGATACCACTCTGCAATCATTATTTCCAATAAAAGTAATTGACTGTCTAAGTGGCTGACATTAAGTAGTGAAACATTCTGTTTATTGCTATTGCCATTGTTGGACTAGCCCATGGCACTGCAGCTATAAGTTTGGTTATGTAAGAAGGGATATGCTTCTCCAGAAAAATAACAATAAGGGGCGCCTGGGTGGCTCAGTGGGTTAAGCCGCTGCCTTTGGCTCAGGTCATGATCTCAGGGTCCTGGGATCGAGTCCCGCATCGGGCTCTCTGCTCAGCGGAGAACCTGCTTCCTCCTCTCTCTCTCTCTCTCTCTCTGCCTGCCTCTCTGCCTATTTGTGATCTCTCTGTGTGAAATAAATAAATAAAATCTTTAAAAAAAAAAAAAGAAAAGAAAAGAAAAATAACAATAAAATCACTTTGCATTTTTCCAGGAATATTAGTTTCAAAAGCAGATAAAAATCCCAATATTTTTTAGATTATAAAGGTAGATTCCTTATAGAGTTTGGATTTAAACCCAATTGTCCTAATTTCTAGATACTTCTTTCTATGACTGAACTAATTTAAGTAAATAATGTAATTGATATACTATAACAAACTGTCTTAGAATTCAAAAGGAAATACATATACCAGAAGTCAGTCTGAAAGATTGTATAAAATCTAGTCTACTAAAAATATAATGTATTTATAGCACTTGGTCCTTGTGGGAAATTATTTGACAGTTAAAAGCTCTTTTAGAAAACAGAAAATGTCAATATTGAAGTATTAGTTTGCTATTGCTGAATGACAAAGTACCACAAACTTAGAGGCTTAAAATAACACCCATTTATTCTCTCTCAGTTCTGTAGGTCAGAAGTCCAGGTGGGCTTGGTTGAGTACTGTGGTTAGGGTTTGATGAGACAGAAATCAAGATAGTGACTATCAGGGCGCCTGGGTGGCTCAGTGGGTTAAGCCGCTGCTCTTTGCTCAGCAGGGAGCCTGCTTCCCTCTCTCTCTCTCTCTCTGCCTGCCTCTCCGTCTACTTGTGATCTCTGTCAAATAAATAAATAAAATCTTAAAAAAAAAAAAAAAGATAGTGACTATCATAGGTCCTCTGGCATTCTGTCTGCGTCCAGATCATTCAGGTCATTAGAATGATTCAGTTTCATTTGGTATGGGACTGAGGTGCATGTTTCCTTGCTGGCGGTTGACTGGAGACTGTTTTCAGCTTTTCTAGAGGCGACCGATATTCCTTCTCAAGAGGATTCCCCCATCCCCAAAACTAGCAAGCACCTTAAATTCTTCATGTGCTTCAAATCTCTTTGAGGTCCCTTTCGGCCACCAGCCAAAAAGAAGTTATCTGCTTTAAAAGACTCATATGCTTAGGGGCACCTTGGTGGCTCAGTGGGTTAAAGCCTCTACTTTTAGCTCAGGTCATGATCCCGGGATCCTGGGATCGAGCCCCGCATCGGGCTCTCTGCTCAGCAGGGGGCCTGCTTCCTCCTCTCTCTCTGCCTGCCTCTCTGCCTATCTCTGTCTGTGAAATAAAGAAATAAAATCTTAAAAAAAAAAAAAAAGACTCATATGCTTAGATTAGACCCACCTGAGTAATTACCCTATCTTAGGTCCACTCTAAGCATAACGGGAATAGTAAGTGTAATAGCACAACATATTCACAGATTGTGGGGATTAAGGTGAGACATATTTGGGGTCCACCATTTTGTCTGCTGTGATTGAAATCAGAAAAAAAAGATGAATTCAAGAAAAATGCTTAATTGGTTTTCAGAAACACACTTCATTGATTAGAATTTCACTGATGAATCAAAGTTTGCACTTAAAACCAAATAAACCTCATAAAGTAAATCTTTAACTTTACATTTGTCCTCAAAAAGAAATGAAATTGAAAGAACATTTTTATTTTACACTGTTACTATTTTCAGAATATAAATACATAGCCAAAAGATGTACAATTTAAAACTTAATTGTGCTTTGCATTGGACCAAGTGCTTTTAAGAGATTTTTTTCCTTTTAGATTGATTTAAGAAATAGTTCTTATGTTCTGTGATAATTTATTTTAACTCCTCTGAGAGTAAGCTTTCTATATTCAATGTATCTTCTTATGTAGTATGCATTTAAGTACAGATATTTAGCTAATTAAAAGTTTGGTGATTTTAAGTTTTCTTCCCAAACACTGAATGACATTTAGATTTGAATATGTGGTTCTCTGGATTTCTTACCACATCAGAGCTCTTGAGCCCAGAATACCACCATAACAAACAATATTCACCCAATATGGTGTGACTAAGATTTTATTACTGACAGTATCTAATCAAGAAGACAGGTATTCAGAAGACACACATCATGTGAAATATTGTTAAATGTCTATCACGTCACTTATGTTGGCACACACACACACACACAAATGTGCCCAGTAAAAATTCTAATAGAACTTTTATCCAAAAGGAAGTTAGGAAGTTGTATTGTTGGAGCAATTTTAAATGTTTGGGAGAACTTGATGATTTAGCCCACACTTAAAATCTAATGTCCTTTGAGGACAAATCCCATATGATTTCACTTATAAGTGAAATCTAAAAAACAAAACAAATGAACAAACAAACCTAAAAACAGAAACAGACCCATAAATGCAGAGAACAAACTGGTGGTCACCAGAGATGTGGGGAGGGGGGATGGGCAAAATGGATGAAGGGGAGTGGGAGTTACATGCTTCCAGTTATGGAATGAGTAAATCATGGGCATCAAAGGTACAGCATAGGGACTATAGTCAATGGTATTGTAATAGCTCTGAATGGTGACAAATAATAGCTACATTTGTGATGCTTATAGCATAATGTACAGAGTTGTCCACTCACTACATTGCACACCTAAAGTAATGTAACATTGTGTGTCAATTTTACTTCTAAAATTTTTTCAAATCTAATGTCTTACAAAGGACCCAAGAAGAATGAAGCTTCCTTAGTGTGTCAGTTTAACAGGAGAAAAAAAAAAAAAAAAAATATATATATATATATATATACCCTTGTCTGTGTTTGGATGTTTTTAAAACAAACACAGCAAATAACCATTTTAAAAGGCCATTTAATAGATTTATCCTATCTCCCAATTAGGATAATTTACATATTATGACATAATATATTACATAAATTTATTACATAAGTTACATATATTAGAAGACTATTTACCTTACTCTTAGAATCAATTTCAATTTGAGATGAAAGCTAGGAGGACAGAAAAACTAAGAGATTGAAACCTTTCTGGTTGAAAGAGATGTTTCTAAGTCCACAAGAAAAAAATAATAGACTTTGTTTACTCAATCAATATTGTCAACCACCACACATCTACCAAATCTTAGTGAAGCAGATTTATATAAATTTTGAAAGTGTCATTGACTTTTTACTTATGGCTTTTTAAAAATTCCTGTTTTCTTTTAGTATTTTTAATATTCTCCATAATATCTTTTCTTCTTTCTCAAGACACAAATGTTTTACATTTCAAATGAAAAACTCTAACACTAAGTATGATATTTTTCCTTTTTGTACGTTCTTCATCTTGTGGATGGTTTGTAAGACACTTCATTTAATTCATGCTCTTCCTCTATGGATAATCTGAATTTTTTTTACTTTTACTTACTTTGGTTGTAATACTAAACTACACTTCTATTTAGTTGAATATAGGTAGTCTACTGAGACAAAGGATTGGATATTTCTCTAGAAAACAAGAGACTCATAAGAAATATAAAATAGCAACAATTTGCTTTTGCATATAAAAAATAGTATGTCCTTAAGTTTCAATAGCAGATAATTCTGTCTTCTAATTCTTCTCTGCTAACAGAATTCCAATTTTGTTCAGATATTTAAATGGTCAGCAAAGATCTCAGGGAGATCTACTCTGGGGTTGATGTATGGAGAATGAATTATAGTTGGTTACAAATATGATCATTTCAAACTTCTTTGCCAGTGGTTGTATTCAGAATAGGCATATGACACAGTTCCAGGTAATGAGATGTGAGGAAGTCCGCTGAGTACCTCTGGGAAAACTTTTCTTTCCTGAAAGAATAAAGTGTTGCAGAAGGAAGGGACCTTTTCTGCCCAGCACCTTTCTGCCTGCAGGGTGTGTTACTGTGTGAAGATTTGAAAGAAATTCCATCAGTATCAATCTAGAGCCACAACAGCTTTGAGGCACTGAGCCAACAGTAGCCAATTTCGAGACTTCATATATGAGAAAGTATTTTTTAAAAACCCTAGTATTTAAACCTCCTATTTGGTTCACTATGTTACTTGCAGCCAAAAGCATTCCTAACTGAATAGTTGTTTTTCATTTTGCTTTCATTTTTATCCATCCTACCAACAGAGGATGGTAATGAATTTGAGCCCTGCCTTTGAGATAGTAAGAGAGAAGTCATTTAGTAAATTAAAAAAAAAAAAAAAAAAAAAAAAGGAAAGAAAGAAAGGTAATGAAAAGTACTTCTAAGATGGAAAAAACACTCTGTAGTTTTAATTCATTCTTAGCATTTAAAGATACATTAACATATGTAAATTTGGAAGATCACTATTCAAACAAATAGTTGCAATCTAAAAAGTACCAAGTACTAGTTTAGAATACTGTAGGAGAAATACATATTCATGTTTACATTTGTCCATTAAGTTGAACATTGCCTCTTTGATTTGTCCATGTTAGCTACAATTGTCACACAATTTATTGGCTCAGCTATGTGATACTCCAAAAGCATCCTTTAAGTGACTATATAAAGACTTGTACAAAACTAGCTATCCTATTGATCAGGTCAGACAGGCAGACTTTATTTTTGATAGATAAGGAAGCATATCTTTTTAAAAAGAAATTGTGCATTATATATGTTTTCCTTAGCAGAACTTCCCAATAGTGTCACAGCTAATAGATTGCAAATATCTTGGCATGTTGAGTCCTTCAGGAACCTGGGGTGGCCAAAGCCCCTGAATCAATCATTTCAGCAACAGACTGAAATAATAAAATGATTATTTATATTAGTGAGCCTTACAAATAGTATCATTGTCCATGTGTGCCATAAATTCTTTCATGAAGTACAGTTTGAAGGCTATAATTCAATATATGGATAAGAGTGCATCTTCTTTAAATTAATTATTTGCTGTAAGAAAAGAGGATTCAACATTCTTAGGCATCTTAGGATACATTGGTGAATTAGAGTCATAGAAGCCATTGAAGTGGTCAAAATGGTCATAGGAATATGCGTATACCTAAAATAATGCTTTCCACTTAATCCACTGGGCCAAATGTCACAGTATTTACTGAGTGTTAAAATATTTGCTGAAAAGTGATACAGAAGAATATTTGGTATAACTACTAGGTTGACAGATATTAAGTAATCATCAATTTAACACCTCTTCAACTTTTCAAGGCCAACTTTGATGGTTGATAAATTTAAGGCTACTATTTGTTTATTAGAATTTTCAATATTTTTAGTATCATGTGATCCATTTTCCCAACTAAAAGATATCAGCCCATCATATTGATAATGGTTATCACTTGCTTTTCCTCTTCCTTGCCTTTGAAGTTAGTTCCAATAAAACATTACTTGAAATTATATTTTCCAGGTACTTAACTCATTTTTTTACAAGTCTGTCAATATTCAGGACTCTAAATTTATTGATTTCTGCATCCTAGAACTTTATGCAATAAGTTCTGAAAACAATAAAACAACCCTATATTGTTAGAATATTGGAAATATACTGAAAACTGATTGAAACTCATAAAACAAGAGTACCTCATTTTCTATTATCGATTTTCACAGCAATTACATAAGACAAATAAGTTTAAAAAAATATTTCTGCCTGTCATTCAAACATTAACAATGGACAGATTCTGAAGCAGTGATACAGTTGTCCAAAGGGAGTAGATCTCAGTGTTTTGAAGGTAATTGCACATCTCCACGTACTAGGCATTATAATCTCCAGGTTTATATTTCATGGACAGGGAGATTTTGGAGAACAGAAGAGTTGGGTGGATATATTAGTTTTCTGTGGCTTCTGTAACAAATTACCACAAACTTCATGGCTTAAAAAACGGAAATTCCTTCTATCTTAGTTCTGAAATCCAGAAGTCTGAAATTAGTATAACTGAGCCTAAATTGGGGCCCACATTACTTCCAGAGGCTCTAGGGGGAAATCGCATCCTTGCTTCTTCCAGCTTGTGGTAGCTGCTAAGATTCCTTGACTTGTGGACACATCACTACAATATTAAAGGCTGACACCTTCAAATCTCATTCTTTTCTAGTCACATTGTCCGTTTGTGTGTATGAAATATCTATTTATGTGATTACATTGGTCCCTCACCCAGGTAATCCAAGATAGTCTCCCCATTTAAAAACTTTTAATAACATCTGCAAAAACTTTTATTGTTTCTTCCTTCCTTCCTTGCTTGCTTGCTTGTATCCTTCCTTCCTTCCTTCTTTGTTGGCTATATAAAGTGATATTAATGGGTTCCAGAGATTAGGGTGTCAGTACCCTTGTGAGGGCCATTTCTCAGCTGCTATTTTATATGTGGGGAGCAGAGGAACAGCAAAGTCATGAAATACAGTGTGTTACATGTATGGTATAACAATTTTCCAATTCACATGATATTAGTTTTTTTTTACTTTTAATTTTTTTATTTTTTCAGCATAACAGTATTCATTATTTTTGCACCACACCCAGTGCTCCATGCAATCCGTGCCCTCTACAATACCCACCACCTGGTGCCCCCAACCTCCCACCCCCCACCCCTTAACAAAATTCTCAGATCGTTTTTCAGAGTCCATAGTATCTCATGGTTCACCTCCCCTTCCAATTTCCCTCAAATAAGTGAAACCATATGATAATTGACTCTTTCTGCTTGACTTATTTCACTCAGCATAATCTCTTCCAGTCCCGTCCATGTTGCTACAAAACTTGGGTATTCATCCTTTCTTTTTTTTTTACAGCTTTATAAACATATATTTTTATCCCCAGGGGTACAGGTCTGCGAATCGCCAGGTTTACACACTTCACAACACTCACCATAGCACATACCCTCCCCAATATCCATAACCCCACCCCCTCTCCCAACCCCCTCCCCCCATCAACCCTCAGTTTGTTTTGTGAGATTAAGAGTCACTTATGGTTTGTCTCCCTCCCAATCCCATCTTGTTTCATTTACTCTTCTCCTACCCCCTTAACCCCCCATGTTGCATCTCCTCTCCCTCATATCAGGGAGATCATATGATAGTTGTCTTTCTCCGATTGACTTATTTCGCTAAGCATGATACCCTCTAGTTCCATCCACGTCGTCGCAAATGGCAAGATTTCATTTCTTTTGATGGCTGCATAGTATTCCATTGTGTATATATACCACATCTTCTTTATCCATTCGTCTGTTGATGGACATCTAGGTTCTTTCCATAGTTTGGCTATTGTAGACATTGCTGCTATAAACATTCGGGTGCATGTGCCCCTTCGGATCACTATGTTTGTATCTTTAGGGTAAATACCCAGCAGTGCAATTGCAGGGTCATAGGGTAGTTCTATTTTCAACATTTTGAGGAACCTCCATGCTGTTTTCCAGAGTGGTTGCACCAGCTTGCATTCCCACCAACAGTGTAGGAGGGTTCCCCTTTCTCCGCATCCTCGCCAGCATCTGTCATTTCCTGACTTGTTAATTTTAGCCATTCTGACTGGTGTGAGGTGATATCTCATGGTGGTTTTGATTTGTATTTCCCTGATGCCGAGTGATATGGAGCACTTTTTCATGTGTCTGTTGGCCATCTGGATGTCTTCTTTGCAGAAATGTCTGTTCATGTCCTCTGCCCATTTCTTGATTGGATTATTTGTTCTTTGGGTGTTGAGTTTGCTAAGTTCTTTATAGATTTTGGACACTAGCCCTTTATCCGATATGTCATTTGCAAATATCTTCTCCCATTCTGTCAGTTGTCTTTTGGTTTTGTTCACTGTTTCCTTTGCTGTGCAAAAGCTTTTGATCTTGATAAAATCCCAAAAGTTCATTTTTGCCCTTGCTTCCCTTGCCTTTGGTGATGTTCCTAGGAAGATGTTGCTGTGGCTGAGGTCGAAGAGGTTGCTGCCTGTGTTCTCCTCGAGGATTTTGATGGATTCCTTTCTCACATTGAGATCCTTCATCCATTTTGAGTCTATTTTCGTGTGTGGTGTAAGGAAATGATCCAATTTCATTTTTCTGCATGTGGCTGTCCAATTTTCCCAACACCATTTATTGAAGAGGCTGTCTTTGTTCCATTGGACATTCTTTCCTGCTTTGTCGAAGATGAGTTGACCATAGAGTTGAGGGTCTATTTCTGGGCTCTCTATTCTGTTCCATTGATCTATGTGTCTGTTTTTGTGCCAGTACCATGCTGTCTTGATGATGACAGCTTTGTAATAGAGCTTGAAGTCCGGAATTGTGATGCCACCAACTTTGGCTTTCTTTTTCAATATTCCTTTGGCTATTCGAGGTCTTTTCTGGTTCCATATAAATTTGAGGATTATTTGTTCCATTTCTTTGAAAAAAATGGATGGTACTTTGATAGGAATTGCATTAAATGTGTAGATTGCTTTAGGTAGCATAGACATTTTCACAATATTTATTCTTCCAATCCAGGAGCATGGAACATTTTTCCATTTCTTTGTGTCTTCCTCAATTTCTTTCATGAGTACTTTATAGTTTTCTGAGTATAGATTCTTAGTCTCTTTGGTTAGGTTTATTCCTAGGTATCTTATAGTTTTGGGTGCAATTGTAAATGGGATGGACTCCTTAATTTCTCTTTCTTCTGTCTTGTTGTTGGTGTAGAGAAATGCAACTGATTTCTGTGCATTGATTTTATATCCTGACACTTTACTGAATTCCTGCACAAGTTCTAGCAGTTTTGGAGTGGAGTCTTTTGGGTTTTCCACATAGAGTATCATATCATCTGCGAAGAGTGATAGTTTGACTTCTTCTTTGCCGATTTGGATGCCTTTAATTTCCTTTTGTTGTCTGATTGCTGAGGCTAGGACTTCTAGTACTATGTTGAATAGCAGTGGTGATAATGGACATCCCTGCCGTGTTCCTGACCTTAGCGGAAAAGCTTTCAGTTTTTCTCCATTGAGAATGATATTTGCGGTGGGTTTTTCATAGATGGCTTTGATAATATTGAGGTATGTGCCGTCTATCCCTACACTTTGAAGAGTTTTGATCAGGAAGGGATGCTGTACTTTGTCAAATGCTTTTTCAGCATCTATGGAGAGTATCATATGGTTCTTGTTCTTTCTTTTATTAATGTGTTGTATCGCATTGATTGATTTGCGGATGTTGAACCAGCCTTGCAGCCCTGGAATAAATCCCACTTGGTCGTGGTGAATAATCCTTTTAATGTACTGTTGAATCCTATTGGCTAGTATTTTGGCGAGAATTTTTGCATCTGTGTTCATCAAGGATATTGGTCTGTAGTTCTCTTTTTTGTTGGGATCCTTGTCTGGTTTTGGGATCAGGGTGATGCTGGCCTCATAAAATGAGTTTGGAAGTTTTCCTTCTATTGCTATTTTTTGGAACAGTTTCAGGAGAATAGGAATTAGTTCTTCTTTAAATGTTTGGTAGAATTCCCCCGGGAAGCCGTCTGGCCCTGGGCTTTTGTTTGTTTGGAGATTTTTGATGACTGTTTCAATCTCCTTACTGGTTATGGGTCTGTTGAGGCTTTCTATTTCTTCCTGGTTCAGTTGTGGTAGTTTATATGTCTCTAGGAATGCATCCATTTCTTCCAGATTGTCAAATTTGTTGGCGTAGAGTTGCTCATAGTATGTTCTTATAATTGTCTGTATTTCTTTGGTGTTCGTTGTGATCTCTCCTCTTTCATTCATGATTTTATTTATTTGGGTCCTTTCTCTTTTCTTTTTGATAAGTCTGGCCAGGGGTTTATCAATCTTATTAATTCTTTCAAAGAACCAGCTCCTAGTTTCGTTGATTTGTTCTATTGTTTTTTTGGTTTCTATTTCATTGATTTCTGCTCTGATCTTTATGATTTCTCTTCTCCTGCTGGGTTTAGGGTTTCTTTCTTGTTCTTTCTCCAGCTCCTTTAGGTGTAGGGTTAGGTTGTGTACCTGAGACCTTTCTTGTTTCTTGAGAAAGGCTTGTACCGCTATATATTTTCCTCTCAGGACTGCCTTTGTTGTGTCCCACAGATTTTGAACTGTTGTGTTTTCATTATCATTTGTTTCCATAAATTTTTTCAATTCTTCTTTAATTTCCTGGTTGACCCATTCATTCTTTAGAAGGATGCTGTTTAGTCTCCATGTATTTGGGTTCTTTCCAAATTTCCTCTTGATATTGAGTTCTAGCTTCAGAGCATTGTGGTCTGAAAATATGCAGGGAATGATCCCAATCTTTTGATACCGGTTGAGACTTGATTTAGGACCAAGAATGTGATCTATTCTGGAGAACGTTCCATGTGCACTAGAGAAGAATGTGTATTCTGTTGTTTTGGGATGAAATGTTCTGAATATATCTGTGATGTCCATCTGGTCCAGTGTGTCATTTAAGGCCTTGATTTCCTTGTTGATCTTTTGCTTGGATGATCTGTCCATTTCAGTGAGGGGAGTGTTAAAATCCCCTACTATTATTGTATTCTTGTCGATGTGTTTCTTTGATTTTGTTATTAATTGGTTTATATAGTTGGCTGCTCCCACGTTAGGGGCATAGATATTTAAAATTGTTAGATCTTCTTGTTGGACAGTTCCTTTGAGTATGATATAATGTCCTTCCTCATCTCTTATTATAGTCTTTGGCTTCAAATCTATTTGATCTGATATAAGGATTGCCACTCCTGCTTTCTTCTGATGTCCATTAGCATGGTAAATTCTTTTCCACCCCCTCACTTTAAACCTGGAGGTATCTTCGGGTTTAAGATGAGTTTCTTGTAGGCAACATATAGATGGGTTTTGTTTTTTTACCCTTTCTGATACCCTGTGTCTTTTGATTGGGGCATTGAGCCCATTAACATTCAGGGTAAGTATTGAGAGATATGAATTTAGTGCCATTGTATTGCCTGTAAGGTGACTGTTATTGTATATTGTCTCTGTTTCTTTCTGATCTACTACTTTGAGGGTCTCTCTTTGCTTAGAGGACCCCTTTCAATATTTCCTGTAGAGCTGGTTTGGTATTTGCAAATTCTTTCAGTTTTTGTTTGTCCTGGAAGCTTTTAATCTCTCCGTCTATTTTCAATGATAGCCTAGCTGGATATAGTATTCTTGGCTGCATGTTTTTCTCATTTAGTACTCTGAATATATCATGCCAGCTCTTTCTGGCCTGCCAGGTCTCTGTGGATAAGTCTGCTGCCAATCTAATATTTTTACCATTGTACGTTACAGACTTCTTTTCCCGGGCTGCTTTCAGGATCTTTTCTTTGTCACTAAGACTTGTCAATTTTACTATTAGGTGACGGGGTGTAGACCTATTCTTATTGATTTTGAGGGGGGTTCTCTGAACCTCCTGGATTTTGATGCTTGTTCCCTTTGCCATATTGGGGAAATTCTCTCCAATAATTCTCTCCAATATACCTTCTGCTCCCCTCTCTGTTTCCTCTTCTTCTGGAATCCCAATTATTCTAATGTTGTTTCGTCTTATGGTGTCACTTATCTCTCGAATTCTCCCCTCGTGGTCCAGTAGCTGTTTGTCCCTCTTTTGCTCAGCTTCTTTATTCTCTGTCATTTGGTCTTCTATATCGCTAATTCTTTCTTCTGCCTCATTTATCCTAGCAGTGAGAGCCTCCATTTTTGATTGCACCTCATTAATAGCTTTTTTGATTTCAACTTGGTTAGATTTTAGTTCTTTTATTTCTCCAGAAAGGGCTTTTATATCTCCTGAGAGGGTTGCTTTAATATCTTCCATGCCTTTTTCAAGCCCGGCTAGAACCTTGAGAATCATCATTCTGAACTCTATATCTGACATATTACCAATGTCTGTATTGATTAGGTCCCTAGCCTTTGGTACTGCCTCTTGTTCTTTTTTTTGTTGTGAATTTTTCCGCCTTGTCATTTTGTCCAGATAAGAGTTTATGAAGGAGCAAGTAAAATACTAAAAGGGTGGCAACAACCCCAGGAAAATATGCTTGCAGAAAGTGGTTGATTTTCTGTTTCTGGAATTGCTGTTCTTCTTCTCTTCAATCTCCCGTTGGATTTGTAGGTGTTTGTAATCTTTAGATAAGCTATTTAGCTGATCTCCCGCTACCCGAAGTAGTCTCAGCCTGCTACTTCTCCGCCATCTTGACTCCTCCTCCGATATTAGTTTTTTTTTAAAATACATTATATCATCTTGACTTGATCTTCAAACACCAGACCTAGAAGCAATTTCATATACTTTAAGTATTATTGGGTTAGTCCAAGAAACTTCAATACAGGGAAAGCCAGTCTTTTTAGATTTAACTATGATTTCCAAAACCAATGAGATCAGTATATTTGACCTTTTAATTATTTACTGACTAGCAAAAGTACTGTTTTTGATGTCACTTTAAAAAAAAGTGTTTTTTTTATTTTTTATTTTTTTTATTTTTTTGACAGAGGGAAACACAGCAAGAGAGGGAACACAAGCACCGGGAATGGGAGAGGGAGAAGCAGACTTCTGCGGAGCAGGGGGCCCAATACAGGGTTTGATGCAGGACTCAATCCCAGGACCCTGGGAACATGACCTGAGCCAAAAGCAGAGACTTAAGGACTGAGCCATCCAAGTGCCCCACTGATGTCACTTTTTAATTTTTTTAAAAAGATTTTATTTATTTATTTGACAGTGAAAAGGAGATCACAAGTAGGCAGAGAGGCAGGTGGAGACAGAGAAGGTGAAGCAGGCTCCCTGCTTAGCAGAGAGCCCGATGCAGGGCTCAATCCCAGGACCCTGAGACCATGACCCAACTCAAAGACAGAGGCTTAACCCACTGAGCCACCCAGGCACACTATGTGTGACTTTTAAACACAAATGGTGATGATTATGTGATAATGAAACAGAAATTGCCTTTTTAATAGCTTGAGGGAAGATTCTTTTCTCACCCCTTGTCACTTTATAATTACATATCAACATCTAAAAACCCTGCTTGACAAATAAATAACAATGAAAAAAATCACTGTTTGATTCTTAAACTGTACACATTTCAGATTTTAAAATTGTAGATTGGGAATTTCTCACTAGTTTTATGTTATACTAGCTGTTCAAATCTCTTATTTGCATACATCAATTAGAATGTTCCTATATAGCTTCATTTATTTTTATTCAGTATCAAAAGTCCTTTCAAAGGAATTCTCCTAGCTGTAGGGCTGTAGAGCTGTAAATATCTCTGTATGAAATATTTTCAATGAGTTAAAATTCACCATATACAGATGTCTTCATGCTAAATGAGTATTATTGTTTTTTTTTTTTTTCAATCAAAGGGAATTACTTTCTACTTTTTGCTTCAAGAAGAATAGAATACCTTTGGGGATACTGCTTTTATTTGGAGTTGCATAAAATTTAATAGCCATGTGTTTATGTTCATTAAAATAATGCCTGTTGGATATTCTAACATTTATAGTCTGTCCTAAAATAGTCTGTATAAGCAAAATATTCTCAGGTATGATTTATATGCCAAACCTAATATTTTAAGGAAAATCCAAATTTATAGGAATTGATCAAAATAGAAGCACAAAAGCTTAAAGCACAAAAAATTAATTAATAGAGAATTTGTTGAATAACACATAGTTTATCATGTTTAACATGTGTGTTTCAGAATACTCAAAGTGACTTTTTGATTAAGTGGGAAAAAATCTAGTAAAAATATAGACCCAGTTTCCTATTTAATTTAAACATATGTGACACCAGTGATTATGTCTAAGTATGGTATTTTCCAAATTTCTCTTTTTGATCTTCAAAAAATTATTAAATATTTTCTACAATAAGAAATTTCTTATAATTGGGAGAAAAGCATAATAAATCTTACTTCTTTTTTTTAAAAGATTTTATTTTAATTATTTATTTGACAGAGAGTGAGAGAGAGATCACAAGCAGGCGGAGAGGCAGGCAGAGAGAGAGAGGAGGAAGCAGGCTCCCCGCTGAACAGAGAGCCCGATGCAGGGCTCATTTCCCAGGACCCTGGGATCATGACCTGAGCCGAAGGCTGAGGCTTTAACCCACTGAGCCACCCAGGCGCTCCTAAATCTTACTTCTTAAAATGAATTAAAAGTTATGCAGTCTTTAAAATATCTAAGTAAATATAAAATCATAAGGAAGTTTAATCAAATAATAAGAGCATTGGTAAAAAATGAGAAGGTAGAAACCTGCCTTTCTTTCCGATTTGCAACATGTCTGATTAGAATTGGATTTCTCTCTGGTTCTGCTTAATTAACTGATCAGAGCCTAGTCAAACCAGAAGTTTTAACAGTGTATTTCTACGTAGGTATTTCTCTTAAGGGACAAGTTTTTATAGCATAACATAGATACAACAGCATTTTTGAGTTAGGAAACAGAACCTAAATCATAAAGCAGCCTGTCCCTGGTCATAAAATGATCAAGAATTAGGATTCTGTGGGACATTTTACTCTCTCTCTCTTTTTTAAAATCCTAACAATGGATGAGGAATGAGAATGCCTGAGCAGATTAAGTGATACTGCTGTTGAAGATGATAAAATTAAGCTAAATGTCATTAACTTTGAACAAAAAATGAGTATAGTCTAACCACTTTGACCAGGGATATTTGTTTTATGAGTATACATTTATATTTATTAAAACACCTTGCGATTAATAATTCTAAACCTTGCTAAAAGGATTTATTTTTAAGATATAATTTACTAATATAATGCTTCTTAAGAGTGCATCTAACAGAGTTTACTAGAACGGATTACATTATTCCTTTTCTGTTAGTGGCACCATATCAGTAATGTTGGTGAGCTGATAGTTTTGCTTTGAACTGAAAGTGATCATTCCTGAAAACAGTCCTAAGGATCACATCAATTGCATATCAGTGATAAATAAAAATCATTGGAGGATTGATTTAGTTATATCCTTGTAAGGTTTCTCTATAGAATCTGTTATAGTCACTTGCATCCAGCTGGTGCTTAAGAAATGTGAACTGATTCACTGGCCTAACTGCTTTTCTAATTAAGCGTGGCCAATGATTGAACTGCATTACCCTCTTTCATCTTCTAATTGTTATGGTAATATTACTGAACAAGAGTTTTCTAAATTGTAATTTTTAAGAGAAAGCCACTAATATAATTTAGTCCATTCATATATATTTATATATGTTTGCATGAGGATTGTCTCTCCCTCTTCTTCTCCCTCCCTCCTCATATCTTTGTGTATATACACACACATACACACTATACCAGATATTTTTGTGATAAACAAAAGTTACAGTCTCTGCCCTCATGTAGTTTACATTCGAACTATAACCTGAATACAGTGAAGGAAGAAAGGAAGGCAGAGGAAAGAAAGAAAATAATGAAATAGTTTGCAAGAAAGATGCTCTTCAAGGGTCCAAGCAAAATTATTTTCATGCATAACATTTTGAAAAGTGTAAGTTATAGTGAAACATAATTAGAAACGTATAAGAATGTATTATATAATTAGACTGTAGTTATTATTCAGTATTTCACCCAGTAACATTATGCATGAGAAATCTACTATCAAAAAGAAGCTTAAATAAAAGAAACATTTCCTTTAAAAATTGGATTATTATCTACTAATATGTTATTCCAATATGTTTTACTCTCCCCAGACATACAAGAAAAAACAATAAGAAATTAGAAAGCCAAAAAAATAATAAGTTAAATCCCCTTTTAAATTCCATTAAAGCAAGGAATGCTTACTTTAATGGGAAACTCTTTTTTTCCTGAAATTGATTTTAGAATCATTGTGAATTAGTGAGAAAGTAAGAAAATCCATCTGTCTTAATAATCTCTTTTCCATAATTTTTGTAGAAAAAGTTATTTTGCAAATACAAGTCCATTAGAATTCCAGTTTTCCTCAAAAATAATTTATAAATTGAATGTAACTCAAACAAGGGTGAAAAAGTTGTATCTGTGTATATGTGTACATGAAAACTTGAGAAACTAATGCTAAAATTCCTATGTTTTGTATCTGTTAAATATATTTTGCAATTCAAAAAATACAGACTTTGGGGCGCCTGGGTGGCTCAGTGGGTTAAGCCGCTGCCTTCGGCTCAGGTCATGATCTCAGAGTCCTGGGATCGAGCCCCGCATCGGGCTCTCTGCTCAGCAGGGAGCCTGCTTCCTCCTCTCTCTCTGCCTGCCTCTCTGCCTGCTTGTGATCTCTCTGTCAAATAAATAAATAAAATCTTAAAAAAAAAATACAGACTTTAATTAGGAAGCTTTATTGTAAGAGAGAGAGGTAGAAAAGCAATGGCAGTGTCATATTAAGGTGTGACTTGTTATTTTCCAATAAAATGTTTACCAGCCTACTAGTCTGTGGCTCTACTTTGCTAATTATTATGTAAGCATGGCATGTCATAGCACCGTGTCTCTGGATCTGGCCAATATTTTGGCCTGTCATGATTGACAGCCTTAACTAATCTTTGTCTTATACAGTTAATTTGATTTCATCATTAGAGCCACAAATACAGTTTGATGATTCAGTTACTTTTAGCTGATAATTTTTACCAGTTAGCTGGAGACTCAAGTTAAATCAGCCTCTCCAATGGTCCACTTAGTGCTATGGAAATCAGCCCTTAAAGAATGAATTTCATCATACAGTGGGATTTTCTGTCACCACAGTTATCTCATCATTGTTTGTATTTTTAACCTGAAACATAAAATTCCAGATTTCTTTTTCACAGAAAAAGAGGCTCAAGAAAAATTAGTTTTATAGCAGATAACTACAAGGAAGGTGGTATCTGGCAAGTGTGATACTTCATTATGTTGTTAGGTTATCTCTCCTGGGCAGGACATCACTTTCAATTATAGTCAAACTGAGCAATTGTCAATTATATCATATCAGCTGTAGCTGTAGCAACTGGGAAGAAGTTAGTACAGATATTCATACTCTTTAATAATTATGATGCGTGATTTTAAGAACGGTGTGAAAGATAGGGTTTAATTGACCAAAAAAAAAAAAAAAAATCACTCATAGGCCAGATTACAAGGAAATGCAAAATCTATATTTAAGAAACTAGGCAGGGGCGCCTGGGTGGCTCAGTGGGTTAAGCCGCTGCCTTCAGCTCAGGTCATGATCTCGGGGTCCTGGAATCGAGCCCCGCATCGGGCTCTCTGCTCAGCGGGAAGCCTGCTTCCTCCTCTCTCTCTGCCTGCCTCTCTGCCTGCTTGTGATCTCTCTCTGTCAAATAAATAAATAAAATCTTTAAAAAAAAAAAAGAAACTAGGCAAAATTCATTTGGGGATGATTTGATTTAGGCAAATGCCACCTACTAAAATGAGAGAAGCCAAGTATGAAAAATAAATAAAAAGAGGAGAATGAAGAAAAGGGGTTAGAAGTTAAATGAGAGAAAGTTAATGAATAAAGTTAAATGAGATAAAGCCTTGTTTTTGGGAAATGAGAGGATTACCTCTTATAACACAGTGTGGATTTCTGTGTTTATTAAAGGTATCACACCACTAAACATGATCATTCTTTTTTGTAAATATTTAATGATATAGAGTCCATTATGAGGCCAACTGGTTTGTAGTGAAGTACAGGATGAAATGAAAATTATGCAAGCAAATTCAAAGATGGGAAGAATATTGGTTATGTTTCCTCTGGACATATCCTTCTAAGTTATTCTGGGAGAAAAGAGATACGAAGAAGAAAAAAGTGGGTGCCAGGTGGCTCAGTCGGTTAGGCATCCGACTCTTGATTTTGGTTCAGGTTATGATCTCAGGGTCCTAGTATCAAGCCCCATGTAGGAATCCATCTTCAGCAGGGGGTCTGCTTGAGATTCTCTCTCTCCCGCTCTCCCTCTGCCCCTACACTTCCCCCCCCTCAAATAAATAACTCTTTAAAAAATTATTATTAATAAGTATGATAAAAAAGCAGCTCATAAAGCAAGGCATAGAATGCTTTAAAATTATTTAAGATGATAAGTCAGAAATAATAAATTATAGTTTTAATGAAATTAAATGAAGAAAGATTTGTTTCATAAAATGTCATTGATCTATCAATATTGGCCTTAAGGTATCAAAAAAGAACATTCTAGGGAAGAATATGTGGCATTCAGGAAAACACGTCTAGATTGCAAATTCAGTTAGATAGAAGAATGTTTTACATTAATGTAAAAAATATATTTTTAGAATCCTAAGGAGATAAGAAATTGGGGATTACTGCTATATTATTTAAACAAGAAGTGGTGATATAATCATAATAAAATGGCAGCAGGTAGTTAAGAACTCAAATATTGCCTATTTTCAAACAGTCTGTCATTCCATTTTTATATAAACTATGTGTGTTTGCTCCTATTACTAAGTCTGTTTTACATTTGAGGAAACAAAAATGTAGTGAGTGAGACCCTCTGGCATGAAATAGCCACAGAGCTCCCAAGTGACAGAACTTGACCTTAGATCCCAAGTTCCTAATCTCTGTGTGCTATTCATTTGCTTGTAACCCACTATCTCACCTATCCTTCATAAAATTATTAATTTTGGTGACTGAAACATAAATTTTTCAGCTTTTTTTTCAACTAAGCTAAGTATAATTTAGATCTGCACATACACATTAAGGTAAGTAAGTGTAAGTGATGTCTAAATGTGTCTGGAGAAAAGTCCAAATTCTTATTGTATATTCAATATGTAATATCGAGGTAGTGTCTATTACATGTATACCTTATGGATGCAGATAACCTTTCCGGCATTTAAGGAGCTTAAAATATAATTTCGATTGTGAAACCGAAAAGCTACAGCATTGATATTCTTCAATGCCCCATCAGGATGTCTGGCTACCAATGACAATTTTTTTCAGAAATATTTAATATATGTAATACAATATATGTCTCATCAGTTCTTACCAAATATTTCACTTATTCTGCTACTTTGGCTTTTATTTTTTTTTAAAGATTTTATTTATTTATTTATTTACTTACTTACTTATTTGACAGAGAAAGAGGACACAGCAGGGGAAGCAGCAGGCAGCCTGAGGGGGAGAAGCAGGCTCCCCACTGATCATGGAGCCCTGATGAGATCCAGGGATTGTTCCCAAGACCCTGGGATCATGGCCTGAGCAGAAGGCAGACACTTAACCATGGAGTCACCTAGGTGCCCCTAATTCTGCTACTTTGACTTTTAGAAAATAGCACTTATTTGTCTTCCCATTATAAACAAGGTGGGAAAATTGTAATACCATGAACAAAGGATAGGCTATAACACTTCAGTCAGTCACTCTTTTATTTTTTTTTATAGTCAAACCAGTTACTGGAAACTATAAACACTTTTAATTTTTTTCTTAACCTGTTACCTTTAAAGTATGGCCCAACACTTCATTATATTTCTAAAACAGATCCAAATCTATCAAAGAGTCACATAGTCTAGATTTTTAGTTTTTTAATATTGTAAAATGAATATGCACTTTGTAATATTGAGCAAACTTAAATATTCATTGGATCTCTGTTTTATAACTATCATTCCTTGCTCCATCTGTCTAGCTTTCTGACTCTGTTTCCAGTCCCTAACCCTTACCTTATACAGACTCTCAAACTAGTTCTTTTGTCTTGGACCATTTATTTTATTGCTCTTACTTTATTTTCAGTGAGCAATATACATATTCAGCAGTAAGGTAAATCTATCATCTGGAAAACAGCTGAGTCACGATTTAGTATTACATAAACTCATCATGTAGGACCCTCACTTCTCACACTACATATGGGTTCAGAGTATTCTCATTAAAACCAGGTCTGGGGGTACCTGACTGGCTCGGTGGGTTAAGCCTCTACCTTCATCTCAGGTCATGATCTCAGGGTCCTGGGATCTAAGCCTGCATGAGCTCTGTGCTCAGCAGGGAGCCTGCTTCCCCCTCTCTCTCTCTGCCTGCCTCTCTGCCTGCTTATGACCTCTCTCTCTCTGTCAAATAAATAAATAAAATCTTTAAAAAAAAAAATCAGGTCTGGGACAGGAGAATGGGTTCTCCATCCAAAAATAGGGAAATTTTCTCTGTATTATTCCTCATTGATTCACTGATTTGCAAAATATTTTCTGAAGCCTGTTTTGTACAAAGTTAACAATTTAGGGATATAAACATACATTTTAAAAATCTCCTTTTCTCAAGGGAGCTTATGATTGGGCATTGGAGGGGAATATACAATAATTAGAAATAAGACATTTGAAATGAAATTAAGGCAAGATCTCATTGGAGCACTAAGTACCACTTATTGGGCTAAATCAATTCTGATTGGTTATCACTACAGAATCGATATTTAAATTGAACTTTGGTGAAAAACAAAATATTGATAGGTGGTAAAAGCAGTACCTAGAGAAGAGAAAAGTTTTTAAAGGATAGAGAAGTAATATACAAAATGGTACAGGAGTAAGAAATAGCTTTTGGTGTCCCCTCAACAGCAAGTAAGCTGATGTGCCTGTAATCCCTAATGATTTAAGAGATGAACTGAAACGTGTGTCTGAAAAAATAACATGTATAAGATCATCAAGGTTCTTGAACTATGAAATAAAAATTTTGGATTGCACCATATAAAGGATGGGAACCATTGAAATTTATTTAGCAGAGAAATGACATGATATCCTCTTATCTTATTTTGTAGAGTTCATACCTGATGTTTCCTTTGTTTCCAGCACTTTCCATTAGAGCCCTTATAACCTCCATACTTTTATTTGGTCAAGTCCACAAAATAGCTTGCTTCACCTCTGTGGGAGGTATTTCATCTTTTCTGTTAAGTTTTGTAGGACTTTTTCCCAGGATCGTTTATATACTTCTCCCATCTTCTTTCCTTGTGCTCGGACTATACATTTTTTTATGATTCTTGTATAATAATTTATTTACTTATCTGTCTCCATAACTTGACTTGAATTCAGGGAGAATTTATCTTTGGTCTTTGTGTCCTCAGTGTGCTTCTAGCATGTTGCCTTCTATATGCCCAATATAGTTTAGTTGACCAAATGCTGAGAAATATATCTTGGTAAGAAAAATTTGTCATCAGTGATGAAAATACACTGAATAGCTAACTGTGTAAAATCAGACATAATAATTCTGTGGTCACTCTAATGGGAGATCATGAGAGAATAAAAGAAGGTGAAGAGAGACAGGAAAGGAAGAAACCAAAGAAATAAAGCCATTTAGATGGGACTGAAGCATGGGGACTGATTTGAAGATGACACCAGAAAACTTGGAGAAAATTTGTATATTATCAAGCATGGGATTGACTTTGCTAAAGAAAGATAATGAGCCTCTTTTGGATGATCTTTATTTGATATATTTGTTAGAAATCCAGTTTTGTTAGCTATCTAGGAAACATAATCACCCCTCCTTAAAACATAGATGTGGGCAACTGTATCTTTTGTATAAAAGCCTAAAAGTTATCCCTAAGCAAGTTTGGGCTACAATGAGACCATAACAGTGAGAAAAAAAAAAAAAATCAACAGAGAGAAAAATGTATAACTCAGCCTATTCCTTAGAAGCAATATAATATTATCCACTAATCTTAAGATTTGGGTGTTCCAAAGTTAGAGTTTTATTTAAATCTTACTCAGCTGATTCAAAATTAATTTTGTGTTATTTTTCTTTTGCTTTTCTACAGTATGCCGTCTGGCTAGTCCTCTGGGTTACCTGGAATGTGTTTGTTATCTGCTTCTATTTGGAGGCTGGGGACCTCTCAAAGGTAATTTGCCATCTGATTTGCCTGAGTCATCAGTAGTGTGTTAACAAGCCTCTTCCTAAATAAGGCAGAGTTTCACCCTGCTCTTGTCACTTAGATCCACCTCGGATGAAGGTAAATTGAAAGATGTCCTCATCCAAATATCTGCTTTTCTACCATCAAAGATATGTTTTCGTTTGTCACAAAAACGTGCTTTTATTAATGTAAGCAAAACTAGTGTGAAATAATGATTATTACAGGGACCATCCTGTGTATTTTTAAAACATTGACTGATGAGAGATTTCTGAAGCAGAATACGAACATTTTCATTTTGAAAATTTTTTCATTTTGAAAAATTTGAAGGTTTTTGAAATCACTTAGTTTGTGTATTACTGTCCTAAGGGTTTTCCTGCTTGGACCCAAATAGCAATGCAATAGTTCAAACAATTAATGTATTTTAGTTGAATAAAATTGTTATCAGAGGGATGTGATTAATTGAATGCATAGTCTAGGAAAGACAAAATACTTCTTCGCATAGGTTTTTTATTTTGTGCTATCCTCGTGTGAGTGTGTTTGTTTGCTTGCATATGTATATTACTATTATATTTCTAATGTGAATGCTTTTGCTATTGAAATAATGTAGTTTTTAGATCTCTAAAACCAGCATCCTTCTTCTATTGGAATGCAATTACCAGCAAATAAGCCAAATGAGATAGTAGTAAATCCTGCTTAAGATACTTGCGAGAGTTGCAAACTTGTCCTTCCTATCAACTTTTAAAGACAGATTTTAAAATGTTCTATACCCTTTCCTTATTAGAGCAGAAAAAACCCTGCAAAGATATGGACATTTTTAAAACCCAGAGATGATAGCCTGCTTTGAAAGGTAAAGAGAACTAAAAAGTTGCCACGAAATATCCTTGTAGGGTTTTACATTTGAGAGGGTGGGAGATGGGGATAGTGATAATACCCATTTATAATCTAGCATACAGGAGCTGCACAGAGCACTCTGGGCTTTTTCAAGGAAGTTTATTATTTAACTGTGATGTGGCTTTATATCAAGTATAAATAATCTTGATTATTTGACTGAATGGCAAATGATGAAGGGTAAAATAAGAGAGGACATTATGGCATGAGATAGAACCAAAGCTTCTGGAACCTGTGGTTTTATGATTGGATTTGGGGCACATCCTCACTGTGGCCTTCTGAGAACTCTGCGCCGGTAGATGCCATTGAGATTCTCGCCAGGTATTGTCCTCCACACTCTTGGCAACAGGCGATCCTTTCCCGGAGGTGCCGTGACCAATGAAAAGAAATTGTTCAGGTTGACTATAAGAAGGACACAGAGAAGACAGCTGCTTAAAACTCACATTTCCTCTGTACCGGAGAAACATACCTGCTTCCCAAGACCTGAAACCCTTACCCAATTTATATACCCCTGCTGCTCTATAATCCACTTTCTTCAAGGAAATTCTATACTAGAATGATTTTTAATGATATTTTTTATTTAAAATAATCACCCTAAAAATTGGAAGGCATGTATGCAGATATATTGGCTGAGTAAAATAATCTAGCAGATCAGAGTTTATAAATGTCATATATATATATATATATATATATATATATATATATATATATAAAGGAGAGAGGGAGATTTGAGCCAAGCTGCAGAAATGTTCTGTAATTGTGCTCACTTCTCCAGGTGATCACTGCAGGCACAGAATAAAGCCTTGTGATCTCCTGACCTCAGACATGGGCATTGAATCCACAGTGAGGGCACATCCTAAAACATCGTCGTTCAAGGCTCTTGCAACCCAAATGACTAAGAATTCTTTTAATGCACATAGGCAGGCAGTGTCTATCCTTTGGAAATGAAGTAGTTAATATTCCTTTTTCCTTTTTATCCTATAAACCAAGGCAAGACTCTGCAGAGCCCATGAAACTTTAATAATTTCCTTTTAACAAATAATCTAAAGGAAAACCATAAAGGGCAAAGTTATATAGTTATCTCTACCTGATTTTTTCCTCCCTTTCCTACGCAACGGGTTTGAGAAAGGTGTATAATTCTTTAGCTTCTGCAACTGCCTCACATTCTCCAAGCAATGCAGTGCCAGCAGGGAGCAATGGTGATTGAAAAGTATACAGATATATGAAAACTCAAAAATGGGACTCCTGAAACTGTTGATAATACTTAGATTACAGAATATAAACTGTTTTTTCCTCACTCCACCAAAGAATAAATAAAAATAGCTTGGCCATAGAAGTGGGCCAGTTTGTTTGAGGCTGAGGGAGAAATATTGGGAAATAGAATCAAGGAGGAACGTCTGTAGTCTTTATGTATATAAAAGAAGTGTGTTTATTTCCATAAAATGTTTCATAAATAGGTGATTTCTTCATGATGATTATAGGCAAGAAGTGATTAAAAAGTGGTAATTATTAAGGCAATTTTAATTACCTATTAGAGTTCAGAATTTTGTGTTGTCATTTTCCACAGTGTCTTTTCTGCTAAACTAAATGCCATGTAGTCACGAGCGATGAGAGATTAGAGTCCTTAACCAACCCGATATATATATATTCAGTGATTAAATGGTTTAATCACAATAATTTGACACACGGGCCTGACCTGTTTGATCTTCAGTTTCCTTATTACCTATAGTTGTATAGGTAATATGTTTTGTTCATCAAAAATTCTGTGTAAATCCAATACTATCATTAAACTATCAATTAGTATATTTTAATTATTATTCTCATGAACCTAAGGGAAAATAAAACTAATCAACCAGAGAAACGGCTTTTTAAAATTTTTTTCTCAGTGAACTTAACAAAAGAATGGGAATTAATGTAAGACAGTATTAATATGATAGCAATAAATAAACATTTATATTGCATAATAATTATTTCTACATTGTTTACATTAATGATTTAGATACTAGTGTTATAGCTGAATATCCTAAAACATCTACAGTGTGTTATTTCCTGGGTTGATATTTTAATAGATGTTCTGTTAAGAAAACAGAAATGACATTAGTTTGTAATCCAAAGTGTCTGCAAACTTTGTTGGCAATTGCCTTAGAGCATTAAATGTGACTTGGATTATTGGATTAATAGTTTCGTGAACTCCTCATGTAAATACTCTTATTGTTGCATTGTATTATTCTGGACAGTTGGGATTTTCTTGCTCACATATCAAATAGAAAGAAATGGGAATTAATCCTCGCTTTCAACTGAGTTGACTTATTTTGAAAGAGAAGAGATCTGCTATTTATTCTGTAGTAATTTTGAACTTCAAAGTGCATAGTAGTTAGAAGGAAAACACAAGTAATATGGCAATTCGCCTATTAGGTTCAGCACCTGGGAAAATGAAATTTATGAAATAAGTTTTGAATAGTAATACCCAGGGAAAATATATAGTGGTCTTCGGGTTATCAGTAAAAATCTGTATCCTATTGGATGTGATATAATTGTAAATTATTCTGAAGCTGAAATTATATTCTAACACTTTTATTTTTATGACTTTTTTGAGCGCTTTGTTTCTACTTCTGTAATTTATTGGGCGACGTTAGAGAAATAAATTTACAGAGCCTAAAGGAGTAACTAAGGGTTTGAGTTACACTTAATTCAGCCCAATTTTTTTGTGTTTAACCCTTTGAGAATCGGGATGCAGATACTTATCTCTCAGGCTTCATTATATTATCAGAAACTTCTCTAGTTAAACATAGCCTAAAGCAATTAGTTATGCCTAGTGATATCTATGTTTCAGAATGAACACCTTTAATAGCAACTTTTAGAAAGCTGTGATATTTTAATAACTTTGATAGTTGCTTCTAAGATCTAGATATAAATTTTCATTTTAATAATTTGATAGATTAAAAAAACCATGAAAGAATATGAGCTATTTAAGCTTTGCAGAATAAAATTGCACTCCTGCAAATGTAAGAGACAGGAAGAAAATAAAACCCATCACACACTATAGGCAACAGGAAATAAATCCTTAAAACCAGATGCAAGTACTGTAGAAAAAAATATATACTATTGCAACAATCCCAGTTTTATTCCTTCTATTAAAAAATTATTCATTTAAAGAGGTATCTGATATTTGGATATTTTCTGCTCAGTGAAATCAGTGCCTATATCAAACTTTGCTTTTATGATTTCATACAGACAAAAGATGATATGGAGAGAAATCTGCTATAATCATTTTAATTGAATCAGTGCTATTCTTCAAGAAGTAAAAAGATCTATGCAATTAGTCATAAAAAGAACACCTCTGATAATTTATTTAAGACTAAATTTAACAACTAGAAAGAGGAAAATTGATTCGATTTTTTTTAAATTTTGCTTTTCTTACTGTAAAATGCATATACTCAAAGAAAGCTTCACTTAACTATTACTAAACTAATAGGGAAATTTTTCATTTCCCAATCATCAAAGTAGATTTTGCCTTAGGATATAGAATAAAAATTTTCTACATGTTATTAAGAATAAAATATAATGCAATTTTGTCCCCCAAATAGAAGTAAACTAACGAATTGTACTTTGGTAAAACTATCACTGCCTCTCTTCTCTTATTTTCTTTAATAGTATATTGAATTACACTGTCTGTTTTCTTACTTCCTCAGTTCTCTTTGCTTACTTTTTCCACTTTACTTACTTTTTCCACTTATTTTTCCAAGGAAAATGGTCCTTGAACCTTTCTACTTCTCTGTCTCCACTCTTTCACTTGAAAATGCCATCTACTGTCATAATTTAAATTATCATATTTGTACATATATCTGCCAAATTTCTATCTTCAGTTCTGACCTTGTTGCTAAGTTAAAGCACCACATCTCTAACTTTCTGATAGTGTCATGTTAATTCCATTGTCACTTTAAATTCACCATGTCCAACAATATTTTTCATTATTCCCAAAGAATCCAACTTTCCTAATTCACAGATCTGACACAGAGGAGAAAATAAAAGGCAAATTATATTTTGAAAAATGAGTGAAAGAGGGAAAAAAACACAATTTGGCAGAGAGGGGCCTACAGAAATATTTATAGTTTGACTATGAGTTGAAGCAAGAAATAGACTTTTAAAAAATATATGGTATCTGTGTGTGTGCATATATGTTATAAATTTCAGACACCAACAGTTCACAAACAGTTGTGAAGTGAAGTAATGATATTCTGAAAAGACAAATAACCACAAAGAAATGAGCTGATTTCTTAAATATACTATACTCTGGGGGCATTTGCTGATTCTGATGAGGGAAAGAAGATAAGAATCCAGGTTTTGAATCCATACCTGACTGTTTCTGGGGTATGTATAAATCAGGATAGCTTTCAGGGAGAGGTCATCAAGGACATGGACAGTTGTTTTTTTTTTGTTTTGTTTTGTTTGGGGAATTGGTGACTTCTGTAAGACTAAAAACATAAATAGGAATACTAAAAGCAGAGTAAAAAATTGGGGGCAGTCTTATAGAATGGAGATTGAAGATAAGAGTGGGGCTATCCAGAATAAACTCAACTTATGTTTGAAAAATTTGTAGAGTGAACCAGGGGCAAAGGAGAGGTATGACAAACATTTCCAGAGCTAAAATCCAGGCTCAACTCAGTATAGTCCTTCATTAAAATAAGTTGATCAGCCATTCCTTCATGTCTTGTTGAGGAAAAAGGGAAACACCTCAAGACAAAGATAACATTATCTTAGTCTTTACAATTTATTTTTGTGAATGATATCAGGCCATTGACAATTCTAGATATGCTAAGAGAACCTCTTACTGAAGGTGAAGAAAAAACAGACAACTGAGGCAGATCAACAGATGATGCAAGTATTTTAGTTACCTGGTAAGGACTTTAAAAAATCGACATGTTGAAGAAAATAGCATATGTTATATGTTATTAAGAGATAATATATTTATAAATGAAGAGAAAATATATTTAAAGATGAAGGATTTACTGTCACAGTGTCAGAATCTATATAATCAAATGGTAATTCCAGAACTGAAAAATATAATATTTAAAAGCAAGAACTCATTAGGTATATGGGTTCTTGAAATATTAGAGGACAAGATTGGTGAACTGAAGGCAAGGTTAATAGTAAATATCCAAAACAAAGCACAGTTAACAAACAGAAAGTAAAGAATAAAACTATAAAAAGGATGTCAGAAAAATATAGAGCTCAGCTATAGGCTCAGTATACAAATGTTGAATTTCCAGAAAGAGAAGAGAGATAAAATTGGACAGAAGAAATATCTGAAAAGACAATGACAGAGAATTTTTCAAAACTGATTAACTACCTAAGCTCGCAGATCAAGAAGACTTTCAGATCTCAAGAAGAATAAATATCAAGAAAACCACATTCAGGTATAGCCTAGGATCACTGTTGAAAATCAAAATCAAAGAGAAAAATCTTAAAAGCCATCAAAGATGAAAGACCCATTGCCTTTAAAGAAACAACAAAACGACTGACAATTGAACTTTCAACAGAAACAATGACTCTAGAAGGCAATCGAATGATACCTTTAAAGTGCTTTAAAAGCAGCAACCTAGAATTTCATTCCCTGCAAAAATATGGTTCAGCAATAATGGTAAAGTAAAAGTATTTTCAGGCAACAAACACTAAGATAATTCACTACCAGCAAACATGCACTAAAAGAAATACAAGGAGGGTACTTGTGATGAAAAGAGAGTGTTGTATGAAACTGCTGAATCACTATATTGCACACCTGAAACGAACATTACACTGGATGTTAATTAACTGGAATTTAAATAAATTTTTTTTAAAAAAATGAATCTAAAAAGAAATGCTAAAAGGAGTTCTCCGTGTAGAAGGAAAAAAAAGTGGCAGAGAGAAAAGTGGAATTTCAGGAAAAAAGTTAATGGAAAGGATAAATATGTGAGTAAAAAAATGCAAAACCATAATAGTAAAGTCTCTTGGAATTTAAATGGATGTAGAACTAAAATGCATGACAATAATAACACAAAAGGTAGGAAAGAGTTAAAGTGTTCTAAGTTTCTAGTATTTGCAAGAAAAGGGAAAAGATAATATTTATAGTAGATTATAATATATCAAAGATTAATAATTTCTGGTATATGACTCAAAGAAAGCAAAACTGCCAAAACCAACTATAGATGAAAAAATTAGGTAATAGAAATAATTAAATAATCCAGTGAATCTAAGAAAGAGAAAATCTAACAAAAAACAAGTAAGTGAAGAAGAAAACGAATACCAAGATGGATGTTATAATGTCAGATATATCAATAATTACATGAAATGTAAACCAAATACTTCACTTAAAAGACAAAGACCATCAGTCTGGATAAGGACACAAAACCCAATATATATTATATATGTTATATGTTATGTTATATATGAGATACATCTTAAATATAAGGATTTAAATTTGAAATTAAGAAAAAGTAGAACATATATATATGTATATGTTATATACAAATATTTATATTATGTAAACGCACATGAAACTTCATGCAATTCTAGTATCAGGTGAAGTAGTGTTTAAAGCCAGACGTAACAGTAAAGATAAAGAGGTTATGCCTATAATGATAAAAAAATTCAAGCCACATGAAGATATTACAGTCAGTATTGCCTGAATAAAACAATATAGCTGCAAAAAAATATAAAGCAAATATGGACAGAATTAAAAGGAGAAATAACCAGGGTGCCTGGGTGGCTCAGTGGGTTAAAGCCTCTGCCTTCAGTTCAGGTCATGATCTCAGGGTCCTGGGATTGAACCCAACATCAGGCTCTCTGTTGAGCAGGGAGTCTGCTTCCCTCTCTCTCTCTCTGCCTGCCTTTCTGCCTACTTGTGATCTCTCTCTCTATCAAATAAATAACATATTTTTAAAAAAGGAGAAGTAACCATATCTACAATCACAGTGGGAGGTTTTTAACCCACTGAGCCACCCAGGCACCACCACAGTGGGAGGTTTTTGACACTCCTCTCTGAATATATTGATCAGATCAAAATTCAAAAAGGACATAGAATATCTACACAACACAATTAACACATTTAAGGAACATATATAGAATACTTACACCTACCCTTGTAAAAGGATGCATATTATTTTCAAAGGCACAAAGAATATTCAATTATAAAATGAGTCAAAATATAGAAAAATCAAAATATAGAATTATTTGCAATTATCCAGCAAGTATTCTCTGGTCAATGAGTAGTTAAGCTGGAAAATCTGCTATTGCTTAGAAATTAAGCAGTAGTACACTTCTAAATAACCAATAAACTCGGTAGGTTGGAATGGAGATTAGAAAATATTTTGAACTGAAAACCTGAGACAACAAAGTTAAAGTGGTGATTATAGTAAAATATTTGCCCTTACAGGGAAATGTTAAAAGAGAAGAAATGTTAAAAAATTAATGATCCAAGTTTTCATACCCAGGAATCAATAAAGGAACAGCAAATGAAACTCCTCAAAAATAGGTTTGAAATAATGAAGAAACCAGAGCTCAATGTATCTATAACAGAAAAAGAAACCAATAAAGCCAAATTAGCTTCTTTAAAAATATTAATAAAATTGGGGTGCCTGGGTGGCTCAGTGGGTTAAGCCTCTGCCTTCCGCTCAGGTTATGATCTCAGAGTCCTGGGGTCAAGCCCCACATCAGGCTGTCTGCTCAGCAGGGAGCCTGCTTCCCTCTCTCTGTCTGCTTCTCTGCCTACTTGTGATCCCTGTCTGTTTAATAAATAAATAAGATCTTTAAAAAAATTAATAAAATTGTTAAAAATCTATCAAAAGGGATCAAAGGGAAAAAATAAGTAAAAGTACATTTTGCTAATATCACAAAGGGCCCTATAGGTAAGAGTACATTATGAACAAGATTAAGCCAATAAATTTGACAATCAGGGTGAAAAAGACAAATTCTTTGGAAAATATAACTTGAAATAAATTTAACACCTGAATAATCTTATCCATTAAAAAAATGAATCATCCCCCCCAAAAAAGATTCTATCATTAATTCAAACATTTCGGGGGGGGGGGGCAACACTTCATGTCCACATGGCTTTAATAGTGAATTCTTAAAATCATTTAAGAATTTTCTAATAGCAATCTCATGCAAATTCTCTCAAAGAATAAAGTGGGAATGCCTCCTGTCTTATCTTAAGAGCCAGCATAACGTTGCTTATTGAAGTTATGTAAGACTGTCAAATCCTATACACATTACTGAGTTAAAATGTAATAAGGTAAATGAAAATAAAGAAAAATGCTAAATATCTCTATCACTTTATGAATAATTATGAATTTTTTTCACATTGTATTATAATATTTAGTTCTATTTCCTACCAAACTTTAATTTGCCAAAAGGCCATATGTCAGCAACATTAATTGGGAGAATGTCTGTCACTGAGCTACTACATAACAGTGAGGAATTATTAAATCAATTAAGAACATTTTATTTTTTATTTTTTAAAGAGCATTTTAGAACTTTATAAATAAGCCGTTGATATATCATAAACAAATGCAACAAGTTGCTCTTATCAGTGCTTTCTATGTATTGTTTACTTAAATATCCTTTCTTCAATGGAGGGATCATGTTTTATTCATCCCAGGTCCAAGGGAAACAACAGACGTATGAACAGTGCTTACTGGAATGAATTCAAATCCTAATAGACTGGATTTCAGTAACTGTCAAGCTCCACCAGCTAAAGCTCCTGGAAGCATTCCCTTCTACTCCACCATTGCATGGGTAATGGAATCGCCATCTCTCGGGGCTGGCCCAGCACTCTCTGGTGGCAGCAAGCAGAGGGAAAGTAATCCAAGCAACTAGCCTCCAAAGCAGGACTTATCAAGATGAAGAATCATAGAAATCACCTGGAGATCTTTTTAAAATACAGATTCTGATTCCTTTGGAGTGAGGCCTGAGTTATTTAGTCTCTAACAAACTCCTGCATGATGACATTTTGTATTTTTCCATTAATCATACTTTGACTTGTAAGGCTTAGATTACCCAAAACCTTTAAACAGCAGAGTTCTTATTTTCTGGCTTTTGTTTAAAGCAAGGATCACAGTGTGGATCTTGATATTTGTGCACAGGCAAATTTGTTACCTGATTTATGACTTGATACTGATTCTAACCAAGGTATCAAGAAGAAGCAAAACAGTTTACCCAGAGTCCTGGGAAGAATTTATGCTTAAATTCAACCTTAATACCGAGGTCATAGGTAGCTTTCCTTAATGTGGCAAAATACTTTCCAGGAACCTCCACATACCTTTTTCCATGATGGAGCTGACCAACCATGCCTCTAATTTTACTTTGTTTGCATATTCTTTTATTATTATTCATGATTTACAGAAGCTGAGGATCCCTATTCTCAGAGTAACGAAGTTATGGTGTATCCAGTACAGCTCTGGTTGAGAACTACAGGCATATCTGAGAATTGCCACTTGGAGTTTGGCCTTCTTCTCTTGTGATTAAAACAGTGAAAACCATTTCACAATTCTGCCATTTCCTTTCTTACTTGAGTCACTTTCTCTTTCCACTATAACTAGATGGCAATGTGCAGTTTCTGTGACTCTAGTAAATTAACTGCTTTAGTTTGTATTTTCTTAATTTGATATATTTCCGTCTTGCTGAGTCTCCCTTAAGATGCCCCTATTGGTATCAAGAATCCCGTATTTTCTTTTGTGGGGCTTAACTGTGTTGTGGGTATTGAACGGAGAACCTTCCACCTAGAAGAGTTTCCATGAGCATTAGCAATGTTTTCGGGCGTGAACAAGCATTATTTCTTGTTACTTCAAGCTGGATGATTCACAGGCATCATAATGTTAAATGTTGGTAGAATATCTTCCCAGAGAACAAACAATGAGAATAGGCAACTTGAGCATCTCCCTGGAGTAGCAGAATGGTCTCTGAGTTTTAACTTGTCTCCCCTAAGTCTCTGTACTTCAGGCGAAGTTCAATGTGTCAGCCTCAGAATGCTGAGTCAGTTGCAGTCCACATTTCTTAGGATCTGCTCTGCATTCAAAGGCCCACCCTTTCCCACTTTGTCAGCTACATCCAGTACATTCTCTTTAGATTTAGGCTTGTATGGTCATAACTGTTCACTTTACAATCTGCAGGGGCGCCTGGGTGACTCAGTGAGTTAAGCATCTGCCTTCAGCTCAGGTCATGATCCCTGGCTCCTGGGATCCAGTCCCATATCAGGCTTCCTGCTCAGCGGAGAGTCTGCTTCTCCCTCTGCCTACCACTCCCCATGCTTGGGCGCACTCTCTCTGTCAAATAAATAAATAGAAATCCTTAAACATTTAAAAAAATTAAATAAATTAAAAATGTACTACATGAGGTTTTCCTTATCCAAACTTTCTCAGCAACATTTTATTTTTTCTTATAAATCAAAAACTTTGGTTTCAAAGCTTTATTTCTTTTTGTAAAAGATTATTTATTTATTTATTTGAGAGAGAGAGAGCAGAGTGAGCCGGAACATGAGTTGTGGGGAGGGGCAGAGGAAGAGGGTGAGGGAGAAGCAGGCTTCCCCCACTGAGCAGGGTGCCAGAAGCTGCTGGGCTCAATCCCATGACACTGGGGTCATGACTGGAGTGAAGGTAGATGCTTAACTGACTGAGCCACCCAGGCACCCCCAAATCAATCAATCAATCAATCTTTCTTTTTCATTTTTATGATTTTATTTATTTATTTGACAGAGAGACACAGTGTGAGAGGGAACACCAGCAGAGGGAGTGGGAGAGGGAAAAGCAGGTTTCTGACTGAGCAGGGAGCTGGACACTGAGCTAGATCCTAGGACCCCAGGATTATGACCTGAGATGAAGGTAGACGCTTAACGACTGAGTCACCCAGATGCCCCCAAAATTTTATTTCTGATAGGGACTTTGAGAAAGTCTTTTGGAAGTTAAAAAAAAAAAGAAAGAAAGAAAGAAAGAAAGAAAGAAAGAAAGAAAGAAAGAAAGAAAGAAAGAAAAGAAAAGAAAAGAAAAGAAAATCAAGCACCAGTCATTTCTTTCTTTTTGCATTACTACTACAACAATGATAATTCTCTTTGAAGCAATGAGGATGTCAGTGACTCACTAAGGAAAGTTTGTAAAAGAGAAGTATCAAAAATAAAAGCACCCAGATTAATATTGCAAGATAGTATCCTGCTGGAAATAAAAGGAAGTCAGATACAAATGTGGTCTAGACAATTGCCATCCCTGTTTGTCTCTAGAGCCCAATCTATAGAGAGCCTCCTAGAACAGCACTTTTTTCTATCCCCAAATAGTCATGCTTTTATAGGTCTATTATTTACAGATCCTATGTATGTATTTGAATTGTGAGTCCCATGGCTTTAAATTTAGAAACGTTCTTTTTAAAGTTGAAAACCACTGCAATTTTTTTTCATTTTTTAAGTCTTTTATTTTTTTACAATCAACTGAGACTTATATTTTATTTTTTTAATTATTTATTTTTATTTTTATTGATTTATTTATTTTTAGTTTAAACAACAGAAATTTATTTCTGAGGGTTGGAAGTTCAAGATCGGGCTGTGTGTCAATAGGGTTGGTTTTTAATGATCTTGGCTTGCACATGGATGCCTTCTTACTGTGTCCTCACATGGTCTTCTCTCTGTGTGTACCTGTGTACTTATCTTTTTTTTCTTTTTTATTGTGTTATGTTTGTCTCCATACGGTACGTCCTTAATTCTCGATGTAGTGTTCCATGATTCATTGTTTGTGTATAACACCCAGTGCTACATGCAATCCATGCCCTCCTTACTACTCATCACCAGGCTCACCCATCCCCCACCCTCTCCCTTCTAAAACCCTCTGTTTCTTTCCCAGGAGTCCATAGTCTCTCATGGTTTGTTCCCACTCTGATTTCTCCCCCTTCATTTTTCCCCTTCTCCTGATGTCCTCCATGCTACTGTAATTTTTCAAAAGCCTTGGAATAATCAGTCCACATTAGAAAGATCTTCTTTTTTTTTTTTTTTTAAAGATTTTATTTATTTATTTGTCAGAGAGAGAGAGGGAGAGAGAGCGAGCACAGGCAGACAGAATGGCAGGCAGAGGCAGAGGGAGAAGCAGGCTCCCCGCCGAGCAAGGAGCCCGATGTGGGACTCGATCCCAGGACGCTGGGATCATGACCTGAGCCGAAGGCAGCTGCTTAACCAACTGAGCCACCCAGGCGTCCCTAGAAAGATCTTCTATTAAGTAGGACCTTAGATGCTGGAATAGTTCCAAAATTTACTTGAGAATTATGTCCAGTTCGGCATGGTCCATCCAGCCCCACGTGCTCTCAATCTGCAATAACCTTATCAAAATCACACCCTTCACTCTTAAACCATCATTCTAACATGACCCCTGGAACTCGTTTGGAAACTAAATTGAGATTGGCAGTTGCCAAATTAACTTTAGAAGGCAGAATATCAATCTCTTTGTCTACGGATTCACTCAGGGACAATTGATGCTTTGATGAACTGCGGGAAATTATATAAAAATATAACTCAAGCAATATTAAATAGTGAAATAAATGAAGTTTTGTTTTTGCTTCTGGCATCCAGGATTATTTGGCTAGAAAGAGCAAATAAGTGACTGTTTTCTGTGCTTTTCATATGATAACTAAACTACTCTCTTCCATTTTGTACTTAAAACTTACATTAAAAATGCAGTTGAACTTTGGGTTGGTAGTTTAGTACACTCTAGGTAACCAGGGTGCAATGTTCAGTAAATACTATTATTAGACACAACACAATACAAAGAAAATGAGATTATTTAAATCCCTTTCCTGACTGAGAATTGTAAGAGGGAATTTGAAATATTTAAGTTGTTTTACGTTCCAACATAGCTCTTAAAGTGTTACTTCCCCTTCTCTTCTTTAAAGATTTATTTTTAACAGTTAGAAAAGCAAAATGTGTATACAGCTTGATGCAACGAAAAAACAGCTTAAAAGGGTAAAAAGGGAAAGATGGCTCACTAATAAACAGCCGCTTGTAGAACATAATTAGCTTTCCCCCTTCATTAGCATATGTAACCTGCTGGAAGAATGGGTCTGATGGTAACTGCAGGACTCCAGGTTTTCCACACTCATGGGTAGTATAATATATAAAACTGAAGAAATTAAGAGGTATTTCAAGAAATCATCTTTTTCATATTGTAAAAACTAGGCATTTGGTAGCAGAGTAGCTGCATTGATACCTTAGGGACACTCTGTCCCTTTTCCACTCTGACTGAAAGAGTCTCTAGTGACAGGTCCTTCCATCTTTCATTTGAGTCACAAGTGAGAATGAGTTTGATTCTCTCAATTAGTACTGAGAGGAGAACCACATCATACAATTTGGCACACCCCGCAGTTGTTTCTGAGGCGATCTTTAGCTACTGAGGCTTTCCGAAGGGCTGTGACTCTCCTGAGGGTACTCCAGATGCACCAGACTCACCAAGGCGCACGCAGAATGGATTGACTTGAGCTTCTGCCCTCTGATTTTATGAACACTGAAATTAATCCATTAAGCATTTGTACACCAGATCCCCCACTACTTACTTTTCAACGCATTTACTTTGTATGGTAACTGTGGCATCATGGTGCGCAGCATAATGAGTTCGATTTTTCTTGTCTTTTTGCTTTCTGTTTCCTTCTTCTCAATGGAAGAAAAAAAAAGATAGCTGAGTTTAATATTACCAAATACCCAAATAATTAGTACTGCTGGATATTTTTTTCTCTTTAAATTATTCCTCAGAAAATATAAAGCCAGAAGCACAATTTGAAAACAAAGATAGCAGAATATTATCTAATAAATAAAATGGATGTGAATGTACAGTGCAAAAACTATAAAGTATTAATTGCTAATGAAATAATGAGAAAAGGGTGTTTCACAAGCAATCTGCTAGCCCTCAGTCTGTGACTACTTCCATTGTTTATTAAGAGTGGAAATTGTAGCAACTTTATGGGTTTTTTTAGAAAAGTGGAAAAAAATATCATGAATGTGATTTATAAGGGGTATAACAATTTCCAGTTTTCGATCACTTGTTGTAAGTGTACAACAAGTTCTACACAAGTTGTAAGCTTCTTTTATTTTCTGAATGATTCTATTCTCTTGAGTTTTGCATAAGATCAAAATCTCTCTATAGGGGCACAAGTGACATGATCCCATTTGGAAAACATTGTCCCACAGTCAAGCGAAAATGCAAATGAAACACAAACCCAAGTATTTTCCCTGACAACTATGAAATTACTAAATCAGAAGACATATGAAAAGTGAAAAAGGAGGGGAATAAAGCAATTACATGTTCAGAGTAAAGGAGAAACTGGAATGGTTTGGGCGATACATTTACTGGTACCACAAAAAGCTCCAGTGACAAAATAATGTAAATGATCACGTGAAGGGTTATTCCTTGAAGAAACTGGGCTTCAGAATTTCATAGTCTCACAGGATATTTTGTAATCTCTATCATCATTTGACCATGTTTTAGGCCACGTTTCAAGTTATATTCTCCCAGAATGAGTTAAAAGCAAAAGCAACATGAAAAGACAAAACTTTGAACAGCACACTAGGTGGGCGATCTGGGACATCTATTGCCCTCACATCTCTAGGGTCTGTTCGATCTGCATTTGTGTTTCCTGGAGCTGTCTGCTCATTCCAGGGCATTGCTCTACCCAGATGGAGGAAAGCCAGTCTTTCAAACTCACTAGGATTGTTGTCCTAAGGATTTTTAATGATTTTTTTTGTTTGTTTGCTTGTCCTAATTGATGAACTGCATGAAAGAGAGGATACTCAAGCTCCTTCATATTGGAATATACTCTTTATGAAAATATACACAGTTTGGAAATTGTTAAAAAATATATTAACATGAATAAAAACAAATCACCCTATGTGGTGACTTTGCATTGAATTTTCTTGTATTTTTAGAGTATAACCTCAGTTTGTGTGTCAAAATTACATACATCTAAATTGCTGGCAAATACTATTCTGCATTATTATTCTAATTCTTGTTCAGTTTTTAAAATTTCTATATCATATTAATATGCTTCAATTAAAAAAACTAGTCTTTGTTAAAGTATTTGGACATTACAGGTTGCTTTTTTTATTTGAGTGAGCTTAAGCACAGTAAAAAATAACTCATTTTTCTCAGCTTTCTGAAAATGTAAGGAGTTTGAACATTATTCTAAGTGTGATGAGATTTTCAATATTTTTCTGTTTATAGAATACTTTTCTATTTATAAAATATCACCAGGACTATTGTGAAGATATTCTGTAGGGGGACAAGAATAGCAAAAGGAAAATTAGTTTGAACACTTCTCCATGTAAACTATAAATGATTTGGATTGAAATGAGAAGGTGGCAATGATAACAGTGACAAATGTCAAAAGGATGATGATGCCACTTAAGATTATATCTAGTTATATTCTCGATTTCACATGAGGTTAGGCACCAGGATTTGCTAATGTTGTGGATGCAGGCTGGAGGAAGTGAATGATCAGGGTTGAGCCTGAGCCACTAAGAGACTTTGGTGTTTCCATTTAATGAGATGGGGGGAAGACAGGGAGCAGATCTGGGAAGAGAAAAGGGGTATGTGTGCAGAACCACTTGCTCTATTTTGTCCATATCATATCTGAACTGCTCATTAGACATCCCAAACAGTCTTGTCAAGTAAACAGTAGGATATGTAGGTCTTTCATTTAAAAGAGGTACACACGTGCGTGTCCGCACACACAGGAATATTACTCAGCCATAAAAAGAAGAGACAATGTGGATGGACCTAGAGGGTATTATGCTAAGTGAAATGAATCAGACAGAGAAATCATATGATTTCACTTATATGTGGAATTAAAACAAACAAACAAACAAACAAACAAACAGACTCTTAAATACAGAGAACAGACTGGTGGTTGCCAGAGGGAAGGTGGGTGGGGTGGGACTAAGTGAAACAGAGAAAGGGAATTAAGAAGCACAAACTTCCAGTTATAAAATAAATAAGTCATGGAGATGGAAAGGACAGCATAAGGAATATAGATACTATAATAATAATGTAATACTGTAATATGTAATAAGTATGTATATTATATATGTAATATGTAATAATATCTGGTAACAGATGGTGACTACACTTATCTTGTTGAGCACTGAATAATGTATAGAATTGTTGAATTAATATGTTGTACACCTGAAATTAATATAACATTGAATGTTAATTATGCTTCAATTTTTAAAAAGTGAAAAATAATAATAAGAGGTTTTGAACCTCTTTTAGATGTCAACTTGAGTTATCAATAGATAAATGGGGTTTAAAGGCACACAAAAGGAGATCTCTTTGGGAAGACACATAGAGAAAGGAAGAGACCTAAGGACTGTGCTTTGGGAGCTCTACAACTTGGCAGGTCTGAGAGAGGAGGACCCAGACAAGGAGATGAGGGAAGAGTAGATAATGAAGTCAGACTAGGTTGAGTTAAAAAAAAAAAAAATTAAGATGGAGGAATGATAAATTGTGGCAAGAATGGGGATTGAAAACAGAATATCAAACATGGGAAAGTGGGAGTTACTGCAGACTTTGGGAAAAAAAAGTGGTGTCAATGGAGAAATTGTAAAGAAAGCTTTATTAAATGAGCTGAGGTGAGAAAATGAAGAGAGTGAGTAAAGCCAGCTTCTTCCAGGACTGTTGCCTGTAAGAGGCAGCGAAACAGGGCTGCAGGAGAAGGGACCTAGGACAGGCTAGGGAGGTTGGTTTGTTTTTACATGCTTTGTTTGTGCAGATATTGGAGAATATGCTCATGGAAACAGTAGTGAGAGAGAAAAACTCATAGTATAGGAGCAAAGTTCTTGAGGAGCTGAGAGAAGAGGAGATTCAGTGCTCAAGTAGAAAGTTTGACCTTAGAACAAAGACAGTGCATCTGTTGCAAGGAGGAAATGCAGAGCTGATGGTTATAGATGCAGGCAGACTATGAGGATTAGTGGCAAGACCATAAACTCTCTTAATTGTTTCACTGTGCTTCAGTAAAAGTAAGGGGCAAGAGGCATCAATGTGAGGGGTAAAGTGTTTTGGGCTTTTTAAATTTAAATTCAATTTAATTAACATATGCTGTATTATTAGTTTCAGAGGTAGAAGTCAGTGATTCATCAGTTGTGTATAACACCCAGTGCTCATCACATCACATGCCCTCCTTAATGCCCATCACCCAGTTAACCTGTCCCCCCACTCCCTCCCCTCTAGTGACCCTCAGTTTGTTTCCCTGAGTTAAGAGTCTCTTAGGGTTTGCCTCCCTCTCTGCTTTCATCTTACTTTATTTTTCTTTCCCATTCCATATGTTCATCTGTTTTGTTTCTTAAATTCCACATATGAGTGAAATCATATGATATTTGCCTTTCTCTGACTTATTTTGTGAGAGGTAAAGTTTTGAGGGAAAAAAAAGGAAGTCAACATTTTGAAGAAATGGGGTGGGGAATGTATATGAACGGAATGGCTTACGAGAATGAACTTGATTTTCTAACAAGAGTGATACAGATGTGCTGAGCCATCAACATGGTTGTCAGGTGTTGCCTATGACCTGTGAAGTTCCGGATATGGACTCTTGAGGCTGAGCAGCAAGTGCTAGTCATTTGCCTGTAACTGTTACCACATTAGCTTCATGCTCTTTTGAACCAATTAAGCAAATTAGACTTCAGAACTGACTAGCAAGTGAGCTTGTTTAGCATCAGTTTTCTGGGTTGGTTCCTTCCACGTAAGGTTTTAAGTTTTGTTTGTTTTTAAACAAATTATTAGTAATGAAAAAGCAACATGAAAGCGTCCTGTCATAGATATAATTAGAAATTGGGACAAAGTGCTATGTGCTAAGACATAAAAAGCATTGTATATATCAAGGGAAAATATCTGGCAACAATCTAAATACCCATGGGGAAGAGAACAGTTAAGTAAGTTATGATACATCATATACAGTTTATTTTATAGTTCTTTTAAAGTCAGAAATATAATTCTAAAACTATAATAATAAACAATTCTATAGAAAGTAGTTTTTTTTATTATGTTCTGTTAGCTATAGTACATCATTAGATTATGATGTAATGTTCAGTGATTCATTAGTTAAGTATAACAACCAGTGCTTATCACAGCATGTGCCCTCCTCATTACCCCTCACCCCGTCACCCCTTCCTCCAGCCTCCTCCCCTCTTATACCCCCAGATTGCTTCTTGGAGTCCATAGTCTCTCATGGTTCATCCCCTTCTCTGATTTCTCCCTCTTGGACTTCCCTCCCTTTCCCTGTGGTCCTCCGTGCTATTGCTTATGTTCCACATATATGAGTGCAAGCATATGATAACTGTCTTTCTCTGCCTGGCTTACTTCGCTTAACATAATCCCCTCTAGTTCCTTTCATGTCGATGTAAATGGTGGGTATTCTTCATTTCTGATGGCTGAATAATATTTCTTTGTATATATGGACCAGATTTTCTTTATCCATTCATCTGTTGAGGGGCATCTCAGCTCCTTCCACAATTTGGCTATTGTGGATATCGTTGCTATGAACATTGGGGTTCCTCAAGATGTTAAGAGTAGAGCTACCTGATGACCCAGCAATTGCACTACTAGGTATTTACCCCAAAGATACAGATGCATAGGAAAGCATTCAGCACATGCAAGACAGTGTCCGAAAAGCTCTGGTCAGGCTCCCCAGCCCCTCCAGCTCCTGTTCACCTTGCAGACTTTTCCCCAGGTTGTTCCCTTCCGCCATTCCTCAACCCTTCGAGCACATTCTTGTTTCGGTCCTTATTATGTGTTATTTCTTCTGCCCAAAACCTTGTTCCTCAAATGGTCTCATTCCCTACAACCACTTTTCTTCACATAGGTCTCCAGTTAAGGGTCAGCTCCTCAAAAGATCTTAGACTATTCTGTCTAAAAATAACTTCTCCAGCTCTCACTCCTGTTACCATCTTTGCTTCTAATCATAGCCCTTGTAACAGTCTGCTATTGCTTTTTCATTTACGTGTCTACTTGTATAATGTCCATCTCTCCTATGAAACCAGGAGTTTTTCTGGTATTCTAAGCACTGAGCACAGTGCCAATAGGAGCTTACTATATATTTGTTACATAAACAAATTAACAAGTTGATTAATTATATGAATTCATTAAATCACTATTTCATTACAATGAATTAATGAAGTAATAACATTTTAATAAACTCTATAAAGATATAGTTGTGCTTGGAGATCTGCTCTTGCTCCTCCAGAAAGATTTCGCTTCATTTAGGTATTAATAACTACCCAAAAAGAACCAGCAGAGACTCTACGCAGCAGATGAAGTATCCAGCCAGAAAAAAATATCGAGCTAGAGCAGATGAAAATCAGAAGAGTTGTTTCCCATTTAGTCAGAGAAATTATATTTCCTTTTTGCTTCTATCCATTCGTGAGGAGATAGGGTTGGTATGATCATCTTATCCAGGGAGTGAGCGTGATATAGAATTCAGAAAGAAAGGGGAGAAGGACACTTTCTAAATGAAGAAGCAGAGAAATTTCTAGTCAGAATAAACACCTCTATCAAAAGACTATGACTTCCAGACCTCCATCAAAAACTTAATGACTCAAAAATCCTAGACCCACATTTTATGTAAAGCTCAGTCTTTTAGATTAACCCTTTGTTCTTGGTTCAAATATTAGACCCCTGAGAGGTTGTAGCATCTGATGGTGTCTGGTTGTGGCTTACACTGGAGTATGAATGTACAATATAAGGGAAGGTTCTGATTGTAGGTAGCAGAACAGACCATAGGAACAATGAGCTTTGAAGTGTTTGTGTGGGGCAGGAATCTGCAGAGAAACTAAGATTTCAGAGCACCCTAATTGGAGATAGAAGGCTACTTAGAAGGGAAAAGTCACAAATTCACAACTTGGGACTAAAACGGGCCTTGCTAAATCACATACTGTATCACTGCCTTCTAGTCACATGCACACAGGCGAGAACACACATAATGATCTCTTTTCATCCAAGTGTGATCAAATGAGATTTGGAAAATGGCCACTCAGTGAGATTATTATAATGAATTTGAATCAATGATTTTTATGATAAAGAACATAAGATTGTTTTGATCTATTGTTTATTTTTCAGTTTGGATAATACAAAAATGTTTTTTATTTAAAAAAACGGGCAAATGCTAACCAGTCAGAACCCCAGAGTGTGAAATACATTAGCACAGTAGAAGATGGCATTAAATATCTCATGCAAAGAGATTTAGCCCTGAATACATGCACTGTGTTCCCCAAAGCGAATTTAACTTGATCCGTATTTTCAAATTTATTTCTTTAAAGATTTATTCATTTATTTGAGAGAAAGAGAGCACAACCAGAGGGAAGAGGCAGAGGGAGAGGGAAAAGCCCACTTCCCGCTGAGCAGGGAGCCTGACTGGGGTCCAGGATCGTATCCTGAGCCAAAGGTAGATGTTTAACTGACTGAGCCACCCAGGCACTCCCCATATTTCCAAATTTAAAAGTTTTTTCTCTTACAACTGTCATATGATCTCCCTGATATGAGGAAGTGGAGTTGCAACATGGGGGGTTGGGGGGGTAGGAGAAGAATAAATGAAACAAGATGGGATCATCAGGAGGGAGACAAACCATAAGTGACTCTTAATCTCACAAAACAAACTGAGGGTTGCTGGGGGGAGGGGGATCAGGAGAGGGGGGTGGGGTTATGGACATTGGGGAGGGTATGTGCTATAGTGAGTGCTGTGAAGTGTGTAAACCTGGCGATTCACAGACCTGTACCCCTGGGGATAAAAATACATTATATGTTTATAAAAAAAAAAGGAATGTTAAGGAAACTGAGGCTGGGAGTATTAAAGTGGCCATCTACTACTTGAAAAAAAAAAAGTTCTTTCTCTTTATCAAATCAGAGAATAGATGACAGGAATAAACTCAATCAGTGTGTTTGTTTAAACTAACCACACACTTAAATATCCTCCTCACATCCAGCCCAATCTTCCTAACATGATGCAAAACAGAATAATGTGATTCTTCTTGGAACCATGGTTTTTAAAAATTATTTCCTTCTAATATTGGTAAATATAATTCATTTTACTTTGATTTTTACTCTTTCATGGGAAAATGACATAAAAATCTATTCTATTAATGATGTTTGTTTTTATCTAGAGGTGTCCTAATTTATAAAAGAAGACACATTGCCTTTAAGATGGATCTATTGGTTAAATTTGACCAGACTTCCCTACAAATTAACTTCTTGATTAATAAATTGTTCTCAGTAAAGGAACTTTGGTATTGTGGGCACTGTTGATGGATGTTTGGTAAACATTATATTATACTATCCATTTAATATGAGTTTTGGATTGCAAATAAAGTTTCCTGACCTATGGAGCCAGCAAAATATTGCCCTCCTAAGGAATTTGATACTGTGTTTTCTAGATGGAAGAAATGTCATATCACTAAAATCAGGGGTCATTCAATGTCAGTATAGTCTTTGACAGTGGATACTTTGAAACAGTATTCCAGAAATCTTCAGATCTTTTCATTTGCCAATATTCTGTTATTACAATCCTTCCTTTTCTTCCCTTTTCCTTCCTTTCTTTCTTTCAACCAATATCTTTGAGCATCAGTTATGCGCCTTGAGCCCACGTATCATGGCAGGGAGCAAGCCAGACCCAGGTCTTCTGCTCATATTTTCCAGGTCTAGCAGAGAAGATAGGTAATTAAAATGGAACTGTAGTGTTGTGTGATGAGTATGATAACAGCATGTGCAAGAGGGAAAAAGTTGTGGGACCTCCCTAAAATTCAGAGAAGAACTCTTAAGAGTTCTTAAGAGGTAGGAATCTGTCCCGCCTTCTTTCTTTTACATATTTGGGATCTCCAACACCTTCTAAAATCTCAGAGGATTGGGCTTATTAGAACTGTGCCACATGTGTCAGCTATGCTGGCGGGTATGATCTGAACCCCAGAAGCTGAGTGAAATTTCCTGTCCCTTTGGACACTATCGGTGCCAGTGTGACTTCTCACTCTCACAGCAGTTATAAGCACTAAAGGGCACACGGTGATGCTGGCCAGGCCCTTCAGGATACTTTCTGAGTTTGTAACTGAGGTTCCTGCACCAGCATGGGCCTCCTCAAGGATGGTAGGAATGGAAAGGCAGCTGTAATTGGGATTGTAGGGCTACAGACATGTGGGGCTTCGAAATTCTGTTCAGCTGAAGGATGGGGCAGAGATGAGCCTCTCCAACCAGGAGCGGATGCTGTGTGACCTGCGGCCCTCCTTAAGAGGAGAGAGGGCTTGGAAATCCCTCCCTGGGAAGTGTGAAACTCCCCCATGAACACTGCTGCAGCAGAGTCACTCTGATTTCACCAGGAATGTGTTACTCTGTCTGGTGGGACTACCCGTCAAGGTCAGTTGTGGAGTGGAGTGGGGAAGGCTGAGGCCTCTGGTCTGGCTGCCAGCATGGATGCTGGGGTAGACCCACTGAGTCTACTGGAAAAGCAATACCTCAGCTATGCCTGGTGGAAATTCCTCATACTGTGTTAGGCCCCAAGACAAACAATACAGCATCTACCAAATATCTTTTTTGCTACTAAAGCCTGGACTCAGGAGGTCTAGATTCCATTGCCTCTGATACTTGGATCCATTTCACCCATTTTCTTTTCCTTTTTTTTTTTTTTTTTTTCACTTTGTGTCATCTCTTTCCAGCCCCATAGAACTTTATGTAATGGCAGCAACCCCTTGCTGATGACGAGCATTGATGGGACTCATGCTGGTCTATGCTGACAAATCTCCTGTCATCAAATCTCTGTAAAGCAGAAATAGGGCCCTTGGATGTTAGTGCTCTACTCTAAACCTCAAGAGAGCTGACCCATTCAGGCTCTGGGCCATCTGGCTTCTCTTTTAAGTTTAGTCAATGACAGGTACTCTTAAGATTGGTGGGAAACTGGCAAAAAGAAATGAGAATCCAGATATTTCTTTTTCTCTCCCTATGTGCCAGTGATCCCAACCATGACCACATCTTCTCTGCATCCTGTTTGTCGTACAGGACCTGGTTCTGGATTCTAATGGTGGCCTCTGTTCATGGTTTCCATTAGTACTATCCCTAATGTCTGTCTTCAGCATAGGATTGGGGGTAGCTTTCTGCTGCTGAGTCTTTGGTTTTCTTCCACATTCTCAGTTCAGCTTCTCAGGTGTGTTTTATATATATATATATATATATATATATATATATATATATATATATAATCAGTGTATATAGATAGATAGATAGATAGATAGATTATATATATAATCAATTCCCTGCTGCATCAGTTCAGTTTCCAATCCCTAAAGTGTTTTCTGTGTTTTTTATTGGACCCTAACTGACACTGGTTTTACATACAGTAAAGATAATGATTACAGTAGTTCTGCATATGCAAAAGGTGAACTTTATTTGTAGGCTTGGAAAAAATTCTAGGGGTATAGAAACCTCCTTCTCTGATTGTCAAATCAGTACTATACTTGATTGTTATTTCTATAATAAGAACAATACCCCTAAGAGAAGAAAGTGTGTCAGGTGTCTTTTTTGAAAAACCCATCAAGAAATCTGGTGTTAGAACTACAATGTCATTTGCACACCAGGAAAGACATTATGAATGACACTTGGCTTATCTTTGTGAGATATTACTGCAGCCCCTTTGTCTTGTAAAATCCCACTGTTCCTTACCAGAGTCATTTTTCTATTAGTCTGACCTTTTTAAAAAAAATTTCCAATAAATAAAAATCCTGGAAGAAATGCCAGAATTTTCACTGAGTTTACCAAAAAGGAGAGTAAGGGATCAAATATTAGAAGGGAGGGAGAACTTTACTTCTCAATTTATATATCCTTTGAAACTATTTTACACATTTCTACTATAAGCACTTGTTAATTTCTTTTTAAGGTTTTCCTTGAAAGAGAAAACATGAGCGAGGGGGAGGGGCAGAGGAAGAGGGAGAAGCAGACTACCTGCCCAGCAGGGAGCCCTACACTGGGCTAGATCCAAGGACCCTGAGATCATGACCTGAGCAGAAGGCAGATGCTAGATCCAAGGACCCTGAGATCATGACCTGAGCAGAAGGCAGCAGAAGGGGCTGCTGTCAGAGGGCTGCAGGTGGCCTTGGGCCTTGTCTTCCTTCCAGCTTCCTCCCCCAGGAGCCCATCTAGGGCTTAGCCCTGCTCCCAGGGCGCCTGCCTCCACAGCAGCCCCTTGTGGCAGCTGGGTAAGGAGGAGCTGAGTCAGCCCATGCCCCACACAGCGGGGCTAGGGATCAAGCCCAATGCCTGGGTGGCAAGAGCCACCCAGGTGCCCCTGCACTTGTTAATTTTCTAATAAAGTTGCCAGAAAGAAATCTTAATTAATTAATTAACTAATGCAAATATAAACAGAAACCAGATACAGCTATTTTGATTACTTGTGTCCTGGTGATTCAGTGATGCATCAGAACTATGGCTGCATCTCATTTGTGAAAACGTACCTTCTCTTTGTTCATCCATGTTTAGAATTCCTTCAGAAGGAACTATTGGGAGGGTCAAGCAGGTGTGGTTGAAAGAATTCCTCCTGCAACCCAACACATACAACTGTTATGGTCTGAGAGCATTGTGACAATAGGATGATAAGATATTTTCCAGGGGCTACATTCCCTGCCCCCCTCCCTCGCACCTAAACGTAAATATATAAATAGTTAACATTCACGGACTACACGGAGAAATAATGTGTGTCATGTCAGAGAAATGAATTTTTGAGAATCAGGTGTGTTGTCTAACGTCTTTCTCCTTCTTTTGGCTGGATGTAGATAAAATGAGATTTGAGGAAGATAGGAAAGCTGCAAACTTGGAGCCAGGGTCTCTCAGTTACTCGTATGGAGCAGTGGTGCATTAAATATCACTTAAGAATTCCTCGGGATTTCAGAGGTCCCTTCAGGAGGCTTGTAACTCAAAACTGAAAAAACTTTCATAATAACACTGGAAAAAATCAGTGATATTAGTAAATGTGGCTTTTTGATGTTATATAAGAAAGGAAGTTAACATTTGGGACAACTGCGTCACTCAGCAAATCAAAAATTTCCAAATAATTCCACACATGAGGTAACAAATCATCCAGGGATAAAAGAGCTATTCAAAGTACAAGGCACACAATTGGATTTTAATATAAAAGAGTATGAAACTTCATTGATATGGTCCAGATTCCACATCACAAGTAACCTTTAAAAAACTACCACTTGTCAAGTCTGGGTATAGTATCAAAGAATATTCGTTATGGTTTGAAATATTTAAACATTCTGAAAAGGCTATGAGACTCCTTTTCCTTTTGTGTAGTACATTGTGAGACTATATTTTTAAAAATATATTACAACAAAAACAATGTCACAGAGATTAAATAGAGAAACAGACATGAAGACTATTTGTAGTCTATTACCCCAGATATTAAAGAGATTCACAAAATAACGTCACACTTCTCATCAAATTTTTGTTTGGGAAAATATAATCATTTTTCATAAAAACATATTATTGATATTAACATGTAGTAACTTTATTATTATTTTAAATGAATTGATACATATTTCTTATTTGCTCAGTTTTAATTTTTAAATCTATTAATATTGATAGATATAATATGTGTAGACAAAAGCTCCTTTGAATCTTCAATAATATTTAAGAGTGTAAACAGGTCTTGGGATAAAACATTTTGAGAACCACTGTTATGGAAGAAATCTACCTGTTTATTAAGAACTGTTATGATACAAGGAATAAACTCTTGAGTTTGAGACATTATGTATTTTTTTGTCTACACATTAGATCACTGAACTATATTCTGACTAATGTAAACTCCTGGGATCTGTACCCCAAGCCCAAGAGTGAGATATCATGCCTTTAGGTCATCTTTTCTGTAGTACTTACTTGACACAGATTTGAATATCTTCAACTCTACCATTAAGGAGAGTAGTTTGGCGGGGGCCGAATAATAAAGAAAAAGTAAATAAAGTAAATAATAAAGAAAAATGAAATAGAAAATGTTTTGAAAACCTTAAAAGTGTTAGTTGCTTGTATTCTGCAGGGACAAAAAATAATTTAATTTCTACTTAACACTGGTCAGGAATCTTCATCTGTAAATATTACTTTTAAGCCAGGCTTAAGTATTTGCATACATTAACATTTGCATTATTCGATTCTAAGCTTCTCAGTGCTTTAGAATGAACACACACATTTTGTGCTTATCACCTCCCTGTACGGCAAGGAAGGTATGTCTTCTCTGTCCTCAGTCACATTAACTGAATTGATCACTTTATTTACAGTAGTAAACCGTGCGACCAGAAGAGTGTACTTGAATTGAGAGGCATCTTAGATTGTAGATAGTTTTTAGGAAAAGACACTTTTATTTTTTTTCTCCTTGTCAGACTTACGATTGAGGTTATATAGTTACCTAATTCTTTTTGCATTCATATAAAAGTGCAAGACACATACTCTACTGTGCTCCTATATCCAATCAATACATATTTTTAAGGACTGTTGACTCTGGGAAGGAGAAAGTACAGTTGATATTGTTTCTATGTTTCATGCATGCTTCCTCTCCAAGTGGAAAAAGGAAAAATTAATTTACGGACAATTTGTATTTTATTCATGTTCTGACTTTTTTCTACCAGTTGTAACTGAAATCAGCAGACAGACACCTAGCCCATTTGAAACGAAAATGGGCTGAAACCCTGCTATGGTTGATGGGCCAGACCCACGCTGGTATAGTTTTGTAAAATGTGCACATGGCTTGGAAGATTTATCTTGAGGATAGTCTCTGATAGGTCTTCTCAGGTCTGCTCAAGCTCTGCAGTATTGAGGTAGTTAATGTGATTCTCTGTCAGAAGCTCATGGCTAATGGCAGAGAATGGAAAGCAGGGCACTTTTGGGGTACTATGGGGTTTTCCCCTCCTCACCTATATGCCACGTATAGAATAAGCAGAAGAAAACAATGCCCTAATGTCTATCAAAGGTCCTAAAACATGCTATTTAATGCAATGTCCCAAGGAGAGCAACATTTAGTTCCTATTACAAATTTCAGACTTCTTTGTATAAATTCATGTTGCCAACTTCAGTTTATTCGGGGTGATAACCTATTGATGAATATTTGTTATCCTAAACTATGATGAAAGAGAGTGGGCAACAAAATGATGTAGAATCTGTTGCTCGTGATATTAAAATAGTAAATGGCTTTCTGTCATTTACTAGAATTATTCTAAATGGCTTAGACAATTTATAGTTCATTTGTTCTCACAACAGTGAATGAGGTAAATACGGTTTTTCTCCTCATTTTGTAGATGAGGAAAGAAGTCTGTCAGTTAGCAATGGGCCTGATCTCCTTCACTTGATTCTGCTGTTCCTCTGATAGTATCATCATTCAGCCAGTCCCTCAAGCCAGAAACTGAGGACTCCATTAGGACTTCTCCCCAAACTCCCTTTCCCTTCCCGGCCTTAAGTGATATAAATTATGCCCCCACTACTATCATTACTAGAAATAGTATCCATCCCCACGGTGACTGGTTGACGTAAATCATGACCTCTGACTGACCCACAGATAACCTTTCTCAAACCATTTTCTTTGCTGCCTGTCTGACTCTTCAATCCATTTTCAACCACGCAACAGAATGATCTTTCTAAAAGGGCAAATTGTATAAGGTCATTTACCTGCTTGAAACACTTCAGTGGCTCCCTGTTAGCTACAGAAAAAAATCAAACTCCCCAGCGTAGTATACAAGGCTCTCCACAACTTGACCTCTGCCTATCTCTACTTTTATCCCTCCCCATCCTCCCCCACTTCCTGTAGCCCCTCATCCTTCTCTTCGTCTCACGCAGGATCTGATGGGCATGCTCTTGACTCCACACACATGGCGTTCCCTCTGCCTGCAGCACCCTTCGACCCCTACTTTTCTTGGCAAAACTCTATTTAACCACACACTTGTCTCCAATGCCAGTGTCCAGGAGAGTGTTTCTGATCCTGTGCCTCGTTTCCACCCCTCTCCACCTCTATACTGCTTACAATAATATACTTCCCTCTCAGTTACTTTGTTTTCATCATTCTGTCTCTCATGCATGGGCTTAATGAGAAGCCTGAACCATTAGCTAGGGTGGCTTTAAATCTCGGCTTTTACCCTGACTACCCGAATGACCGTAAGTCAATTACTCTCTTTCTCTCGCTTCGTCTCCACATTAGTAAGAGAAGAATATTAATCATATTAACTTTATAAAGTTAATATAATATGAAATGATTTCATAGGAGTAACATTCTTAGTTTGGGGCTCATATAGTGAAAGTGTTCATAAATATGAATTATCAGTATTAGCTATTTTCTGGGAATATAACAGAAGTACTTTTATCACAATGAGTTGTCTTCATCATACTTGCTTATATATATTACATATCTGTTTCCCAGACACTGAAACTAGAATTCATGAGATCATTAAATTTGGTGAACTTATTCACTGTTGTAATCTTGTCATCTAGCATTTCCTGGGCAATCAATATATGTTATTTGAATAAACTATAATTTTTTTTTTAAATGTAGTAGCCAACTAAAAAAGCTGACATGACCAGGAAACTGAGAAGTATCCAAGGAGGATGAAAGGCACATTCAAGTATTGTACTTTCTCTAGGTCATCTTGGCCAAGAACAAATGGTTCTATATAAGACTAAATAAGATTATACTGATAATGAGATGCCACTTAGTAATCAAACTGTATACCTCTTTCATCAAAGTATAATCAATAGTCAGTATTAACCCAAAAAATTATTGAGATGAACAAGGGCTAATGTGTGAGAATAGTATCTGCTTGTGATACACAGTTGCTCACAATGGTTTGACTCTTTTACTCACTTTAAAAATTCCCTTTAACTTGATTTCTAACTATTAGCTGTTGATGTTACTGAGACTCATTAATTTCACTTTTGCTGACTATTTAAAATAATACACCTGAAATTGCAAGAATAGAGCCCAAAGGAGATAATTACTGTAGAAAGTAACATCATAATGCCAAATACCTGGTCAAGTGAGACTTTTGTCACAGATGGAAAAGGCTGGACATCTGAATGTGCTTTCCTGTAGCCATCTAGAAGGTAGACGAGATCCTACTAGACACTTTGAAGGGTGGTTATGGGACAAAGACATCAGCAGGACTGGGCATGTCAAGGAGATGGACAAAGTTCTTTGAAAGTTCTTTGAAAATCCTTAGAGGAAAGTCCTTTCACCACTGAGAACCTCTCACAATTCCTTGAGGCTGTATATTGATTTGTTGAGAGGCTTCTTCCCTCTGATATGGCTCTGCACCAGTGCAGCCAGTCTCTGTTTCAACCATGTATGATTGTAACCACTCATAGATCTTTTCAAACATAAAGATTCCCAGGATCCTAGGCAGACTCGCTGAATCAGTATTTCCTAAAACTGTGAATTTGAAGTATTAACTCTCTAGAGCTAAAGTAATAATCAATCCTTGTTTTCCTAGGTCAGTATTGATCTTCACTTGTTATTCTACTGTAATTCACTCTAAAAATATCACTGTTGGGATAAATTATATGTTCATCCCATCTATAGGTAGTTTTGTTGAAAAGCCAAGGTCAGGGCTTCCTCTCAATTGCCTTTTCTCATATTTATGCTCTATATTTACAGAGCTCTTGCTAAAAACTTACACACACACACACACACACACACACGGGTATATGTGTGTATACATACATGTGTATATACGCACATATATTTTTTAGACTTCTATTTCACAGTAGAGCAATGATAAGCAAGGATTGATGTCTTGGGTCCTCAATCTTCTGTAAAATGAGGTTTTGGCCTAATTAAAGTTTTCCTCAATCACTGTGTTTCTTGCAGAGTGTAGAATAGGACTCCCTTGCCCTTTGCATGAAATTGAATGTATGGACTGATCTGCTTCATAGTGTTCAGCACTTTCTCCTCATCATTTAAACAAAGCACCAGACCCAAAGTCAAGGGAATAGTATATCAGTGTCTGGCTGATTACCTCTCAGCCTGTTTACCCATTGCTCTGTGTTCAGTGATGACAAGCATTAGATGAAGCTTGAAATGACAAAAAGAACCACGCAAAAACCAAAGTGTTTCAGTAAAAAAGTCCTAGTCTAACATTGGTAGATAGCTCTATGGTTTCAAAATGGGATTCTTCAGACATACCGAGCACCAACAACTAAATCTATATAGGCTGATGACTTAATCTATTATAAATCAGAATAATAATTATTTTCCTCTTTAAAGATAGGTTAATTGGTTTAGAAAATTTAAGACCTCAGAAAAAAGTCATCATACACTGTACTTTGTTTATCTCTGCACCTCTACCCCAAGTCCAGTCTGAGACCTAACTGGTGGTTAGTATATACTTAGATGAGTTAAACTGAATAAATTAATAAACAAATAAAAATAGTACTACACTGGGTCAGTAATTCTCAGTCAAAGGCAATTTTTCCTCCCAGGGAACATTGGTAATGTCTGGAGCATTTTTGGCTGTCACAATCGAGGGGAGGTATGACTACCCTCTGGTGAATAGAGTTCTGGGATGCTGTTAAATATCCCACAAGGCACAGAACAGTCCATGCTGCACAACAATTTCCAGCCCACGATGTCAATAGTGCCAAGGTTGAGAGATACCATTCTAGGTCGGTACTCTAGACCCAGATTTATTCCAATTTTTAATTTGATCCGTTTTATAAACTTATTTTACTGATGCAAAAATATAAAAGTGTTTACTTTATTATTAGCATGGGATAAAGATCAATTTAATTGATTTGGCCATTAGGACAGCAACCATTTATACCTACCAACCTCCCTTTACTTCCTATTATTACTCTTCAGCTAGAACCATTTATAGTGGAGTGATTCTCTGTAGCATACTCACTTGAAGGACTTTTTTTAAAAAACTGATTTGTTTTTGTTTTATTTTATTTATTTGAGAGAGAGAGAGAGAAAACATGAGCTGGGGGAAGGGCAGAGGAAGAGGGTGAAGCAGACTCCCCACTGAGCAGGAAACCTGATTTGGGGCTGGATCCCAGAACCCTGGGATTATGATATGAGCAAAGTCAGATGCTTAACTGCCTGAGCCAACCAAGCACCCTTGGAGGGCTTGTAAAAACACAGATTTTTTTTTAGTCCCTCCCCCAGAAATTTTGATTTCACAAGTCTGTGGTGGGACCCAAGATTGTACTTCTAACAAGTCTCTTGGTTGTGCTGATGCTGCTGATGTAGGTACCATGCTTTAAAAAATATTGATCTACAGGGGCGCCTGGGTGGCTCAGTGGGTTAAGCCTCTGGCTTCTGCTCAGGTCATGATCTCAGGGTCCCAGGATCGTGCCCCACACCGGGTTCTCTGCTCAGCAGGGAGCCTGCTTCCCCCTCTCTGTCTGCCTGCCTCTCTGCCTACTTGTGATCTCTGTCTGTCAAATAAATAAATAAAATCTTTAAAAAATATATTGATCTATAGGAACACAATCCACCTTTTTGCAAATTGCCAAAATTACTGTGCTCCTCTCTCTCTCTCCCAGGTTATTGTTAATGAAGACTGTCTGCTTTTGCTTACAAATACAATAAATCTTCATTTTTAATAGGTTCCATATTCTCAAATTTGTCTATTTGCTAAAATTTCTTTATAATCCCCAAATCAATACTCACAGTGCTTATATGGCCCTTCATGCACGTGCACAGAGCTGTAAAATATTTGAGTCACTCAGTGCACACGTTCAGAGCTGAGGTTGAATGGAAATGCTCTGCCTCTTGTTTCAACTCTAATGCTGAAAACAAGTGCCCTTTTTGTAGTCTATTCAGTGCCATGTTTTCTGTATCTGTGTGCTTTTGTTGATTTTTTTTTTCTGTTCAAAACGGCCCCCAAACATAGAGCTAAAATGCTGACTGATGTTCCTAAACACAAGAAGGCAATGATATTCCTTATGAAGAAAACTTGTGTCTATAATCTTCCCTCAGGCATGAGTTATAGTGCTGTGCTCCATGAGTTCAATGATAATGAGTTATACATATCTTTTATTTAAATAAAAGCACACATAAAACAGGTCATATATTGATGGGTTGGTGAAAATGTTGTGACCAGAAGTTCACAGGAACCTGTCCCTATTTTTCCTGTAGGAGCTGTGATTCAATATTCACTAACTCAGTATTTACAGCAACTATATAGAAAATAACTACACTTACTACCAAGAAATGACTATAAATAAATATTACTCACCCATCTGTTCCACTTCTCCCAACTTCCCAGTCCATGTAGAGCTTTCTTTCTATGCATTCAAATGGCTCCTTCTATATGCAAGATACTTTAAGCAATAAAAATTTCTGTTGCAACAATACAGTGTTACTTTGTAATGAATGCCCCACTGGGTTGGGTTTGTATTTTATATTCATTTTGTTTCACCTTTGTTCAGCATAATGGTTGGTACTTAGTGGGTGTTTACTAAATATTACTAAATAAATTGATTCAAGTGCAAACATTTTGTCTCTGTGGACATTGCAATGCTAACATTGATTAGATTAGTTTGTTTATTCCCTGGAACCTCACAACCTCAGAGGAAAGACATTCCCTCCCAAGTCAATGTTATGAAAAGATAAGTGACAGAATGATTTTCTTTTCTGAAGGTCAAGTCCATTACATCCACTTTTTTCTGTGTGTGTGACTATGTGTGTGTATTTGTCTATGGGTTTGAACCAATTTTTATGGCTCAACTGAATTAAGTGATTTTGAACCAGTGAACCTAAGAAAGAAAATAAAAGCCCACTTATTGGCTTGTCGGAAGAAGGGAAAAAAAATTGACATGACACTAATTGCTGAACTGTGCATTGCTTTCAATTCCCTATCCATTTCTAGATTCTGGATTCTGTTGGCTCTTCACTTTTGGTCCCAGAATAGAAAACTCTTTTAGGTGAATATTGCTTATGGAAGAGGTCATCGTAATGGATATTCCTGGACCATGGACATGCTGTGTGTAGGTCCCCATCTTTCACCCCATGATGACATTTGAAGACTTAGGTTATGTTGATAACATCAGCCTGAAAGGATGGATTTTAAGGCCAACTGCTGTAGACCTGGTAAATCTCCCAAAACTCTGAAAATGTGTAACATTCTTTCATCTTTGGCACTAATGCAAAGTGATTTTTTGTTTGTTTTTTTTCTAGTCCTTTCCTTCAAAAGCCCTTGTACCAAAAGCCCAGAAGTGAATTGGTGTGGGGGGGGGGGGGCAAGGGATTCATTAGCTTATTCTTACCTAAGAACCGAAGCGAGGGATTTTGATGAATTTTTCTTACTCAAGATAAATAGACTGAACATTTGAAACAAATAAACATGGATACTTTTTGAGCACAGACCAGTCAGAACTGAAGCCAATCATAGAGTGAGAGGAATCCCAGTGTTGTGCTAAGTGTGAAATTATACTTGCTGGGTCTTTAGGAGAATGGGAAAAAGTCATCTCAGAACACAAGCCAGGACAGAGGCACAGCACTGAGGGAGCTTGGGACAGTGCTATTTACTAACTGTTTGGAAGTATTTCAATATTCTGACAATTAGGCTGAAGCAAACAGCTATGAAGACAAGTTTACTGAATCAGAACATTATTCTGTATGAGAAGTAATAACCAGTAAAAGCCTGAATTTTTTTTTTTAAATGCCCTCTGAACACTAGACTTGGCTTCTGTCTTTTCCAAAGGGAGAAATTAGTAGGTGAGATTCTCTTACTGAAAGAAACCTACATCATGTTTTCTATCCCAACCCCAAGGTTAGATATTCATGAAGAGAACTTTAAGAAAATAATTCACTACAGAATAGATTAGAAAGGGCCCAGTGTTGTAATTTGCAGGGCACATGAATATATTAGAATCATATAAGGGGCATTTTATCTTACTTTGCCCAGAAGATGGTAACATGCTTTTTCTCTGTTTCAGAGCCTGTGAACTGGTGGGAGGGATTGCATCAGTGGGACTGAGGGAGTAGAAGAAAGCAAGAAAGCTCAAAATCCAGAATTTAGATCTGTAGAGTAAGGAAGGGGCTGGTCGGAACCTGGGTCTGTTGGAGACTAGGAAGCCAGGGAAAGCCATTATAAACACTATGAAGAATGAGTTAGTAAAAAAGAAAGAGACATCTGAAATATATGTTAAAAGACCAAACTTCTAGGACTGTTAGGGCATTTTGATAGGAAATTCTTTTTAGTTGGTATATTTGAAAGAAATTTTTGCTTTCTGGCCCTGGTTTCCATGAGATGAATGACTATATTCCAATAACCCAGTATTGTGCTCTGCACAGGTGTAGATGATCAATAAATACACATTGAGTGATTAAAGACTTGCTAGCCAGGAAAAAAAAAAAAAATCCGAACTTGAATGCTTACTGAGTACTTACTACCAGTTAAAGCTGTAAGCCTACGCAGACTGCAGACGGTTGATATTCTGAAAATTATTCTTGTCACAAACAGACCCTGTCAGCTGATGATGTGATGTTTATATGTGTGGGCAAAAGGGGTTAGCAGATATCTGTAATCATTCTGTCCTTTTGACCTTTTGTTTTCTTAATCTGTCAATGGCAATTTGGCATGATGTGACCTTTTGAAGTCCAGGACTATGCCTGTCTTGTTCACCAGGGCCTGACACAGAGTAGCTACTCAATAAATATTTGTTCAGTGAATGAGAAGCCTTTTAACAGTTGGGAGCATATACCTCTGCAGAGCAATAGACTCTGAACCCATTCTGAAATCACTTCCACTTTCTTGTCTCTTCAGATCCAAAAAGAGTCAGAACACACAGAGCAAACTCTCCATCAAGTAAAAATCCCCCTATGACTATAGAGTCTAAGGTTAAATATAATTTTTTCAAGTTGTCTTCTAGGATTCAGAGTTCTTAGCTTCAACTCAGTGTTCTCAGAGGAAGCTCAAAGAGCAGGGAAAACATGTGAAAACACTGAGTCTATTTATACATTACTTTTGGTGCTACAGAGAACATGGCCAAAACTTGAACTTTTTGTGATCTTATGAACCCTCTACCTTCTTATCGCTGACCCTGCTGTCCTTTCCTCTACCTCAGTCAGAGAGTGGATTTCATGGATTCTATTGGTTACTAATCTCTATTTAGCAATCCAGCCCCACATCAGGCTCTCTCTTGCTTCCTCCTCTCTCTCTGCCTGCCTTTCTGCCTGCTTGTGACTTCTGTCTGTCAAATAAATAAAAAATCTTTAAAAAAAATTTCTAAAAAAATAAATAAATAAATAAAGTGTTTATCTTGTATTTATTGCAATACTAGGAAGGTGCAATCTTTTCCATGTTTTGTGATCCAGATATATTTCCTCTTTCATGAATTATCTGTTTATGTCCTTTGCTCATTTATCTTTTAGAGTTTTGATGGCTTAAATATTGGATTTTATGTGCTTTTTAAAAAAATTTAATTTAATTTTTTTAGTGTTCAAAAATTCATTGTTTATGCACCACACCCAGTGCTCCATGTGATATGTGCCCTCCATAATACCCACCACCAGGCTCACCTCACCCCCCACGCCTCCCTCCAAAACCCTCAGTTTGTTTCTCAGAGCCCACATGGTTGTCTTTCATGGGTTGTCTCCCCCTCCAATTTCCCCCAACTCATTTGAAGAGACAAGAAAGTGGAACTCAGTCCATCTCTCAGTGCCCTCCATGTTATTCCTTATGCTCCACAAGCAAGTGAAACCATATGATAGTTGATTCTCTCTGCCTGACTTTTTTTTTCTTTTTTGTCTTTCCTTTTTCCTAAATTAAAAGTACTTTAAAAACTCGAAAATGTACTTTAGTATCTTTTTAATTTCTGATTATTTTTTAAATAATTAGGCTTCTTTCAGAGCAACTGAATTCTTAAAATGATAGTTCATATACAGACTATAAGCTTTGGGAGGTCCCTTTTCTTTTAGTTTAACATAGTAGTCAGCACCTAATATAATGCTGCATACATAGTAGATATTCAATATGTATTTGCTAAATTGACAAAGGAATGATCTTTGTGATGCTTTTGATTTCCTCCATTACTTCTTAGCTATAGACACTGAAGAATAAATTGGGCCAGAAATGACCCTTAAAAGATTTTGAAATCATAAGCAAAGCAGAGATTGATTTTTCAGTTTTTCATTTTTGCCTGAAAGATCAGGCAAGGACTTTTCCAGCAGAGGGCATAGTGAGAAATAGTTCATTTGCCCTGAGCTAGAGAGTTTACGGCTTTGCTTGACTGCAGCAGTGACCATTGGAAAAGCTGTCAAAGCATGCTCCCTACAGTTGGTTATTTCAAGGCTTTGTTCCAATCACATAGAAAAAATATTTATCATAGAAGAGAATACAATTCTTCCTTTTATTGATTTTTGAAGGGGAGAACCATTTAAAAGATGCTGCATTTGACAGAAATACCAGAAATTTAGCAGAATTTTAAAATTATTCAATAAAATCCTGGAGGTCTTGTCTCATGCAAAATAGATTCTCTAGTTTACAGTTAGTCATCTAGCTTGGTCACCGCACTCCTAGTCATTCTTTATTTCTTCCTTCTCTAAAAGGTTTGATTTGTGTCCTTTTGCTTTTGGACCTTGCTTTCTGTCAGATTGTCAATAAGTAAATAAAACCAGGGAGTTGGAAACAGCTGTGGCTTACTAGAACATCACTGGGGATAAAAGTAATGAAATTCAAGTTTAGTTTGACTCATTTGAACAATAGGAAAACCTTAAGTTCAGGCGTGTGAAATTTAACTTATACCTATAAATTAACATATACTCATTAGCGTCATTGTTACATAATGGTCTAATATATGGGATGCAACTGTGAACTGATGAGAATAATTCTTCTTGACACTTATAATAGCTCAAGTAATCTCTCTTAAGTGGTATTTATATTTTGATAAGACAAGTAATCTCTCTTAAGTGATATTTATATTTTGACAAGACTTGGAATCAGAAGACCTGGTTTCTAACCTTTGCTATACCATTTTCTGGTTTTATAATACAGACAAGTCATTTTCTTTTATAAAGTTATAGATTCTTTTATAAAATTAGGACAAAAATAACACTCACGGGGCACCTGGGTGGCTCAGTGGATTAAGCCTCTGCCTTCAGCTCAGGTCATGATCTCAGGGTCCTGGGATCAAGCCCTGCATCGGACTCTCTGCTCAGCAGGGAGCCTGCTTCCCCCTCTCTCTCTGCCTGCCTCTCTGCCTACTTGTGATCTCTCTGTGTCAAATAAGTAAAATCTTTAAAAAAAAAAAAAACACTCAAAGCACTGCTGGAATTTCAAATATGAAACTGAGTGGTGATTGAAAAGAATTGTACTGCTATAAATAATGAAAAGAATGAATCATGGTCGCCTGGGTGGCTCAGTGGGTTAAGCCTCTGCCTTTGGCTCAGGTCATGATCTCAGGGTCCTGGGATCGAGCCCCACCTCAGGCTCTCTGCTCAGTAGGGAGTCTGCTTCCCCCCCCCACCCCACCTCTCTGCCTGCCTCTCTGCCTACTTGTGATCTCTCTCTGTCAAATAAATAAATAAAATCTTAAAAAAAAAAAAGACTGAATCATAATGAAATGCTACATACTGGTAGAGACTGGTAAGAAGAGACTGGTCTCCAAATCCCCTGCAAACACTACAGACCCAGCAAAACAGCTCCTGTAGTGCTCGCTTCGGCAGCACATATACTAAAACAAAACAAAACAAAACAAAAAAACAGCTCCTGTAAGCTCAACCCTGGAGGCCAGCATCAGCCACTTATGCATAAGCGCTCTACAAATATAGTTGTACAACAACAATTGGGACCATGTTTTATGTGCTCATATATGCTACTCAATGGGAATTTTGTGTATGATTTCATTTAATCCTCATCTACTCCAAAAGAGTAGATGTTATTTTTCCACCTATAAATAAGAAAATGAATGCCAAAAGAGATAAAGTGAGCTGGTTAAGGTTAAGCCATTTTTTAGGCAGCAGAGGGAGAAATGAAGTCCAGGCTTGTTAGGTCTGAAGTCTATGATGGTACCTCATACAACCTGGGCCTAAGCATCGGAGTGGGCCTACAAGACCTAGATATCATGTTCTGAGCCTAATGCTTATATGACCTAATATTTTAAGAACTATTATTTAATGTCCAAGTTTCTCCTTTATTTTTGTTTTAATATAATGGTTCATTATTCTGTACAAATGACATTGGAAAAACAATATGGAGAAATTGGGCTCTATGAGGTCATCTCTAAGATGGCTTGTTTTATGTCTCTCCAGCTTTTGTAATACTAGAATTCTGGTAAGGAAAAGTTATACTCACACTTTCTCTATCATCTTTCTTCACTTTCTTCCTTGGTTTCCTTTAGCAGTATTATATTAGATGGTCAGAAAGAAAAAAAAGTAAATCATCACCTGCTAATAATAAATGCTGCCTGTATTAGTCAGAATTCTTCTGAGAAAGATAACCAACAGAGATACATGTTTATGTATTCATCCGTAGCAATAACTGTAACTATCTATCTATAGATTTATTATAAGAAATTGCCTCATATGATTATGGGGTCTGAAGTTCCAAGATCTGTAGTTAGCTAATTGGAGACCCGAGAGAGCTGATATGTAGTCCCAGTTTGAGTCCAGAAACCTGGGACCTAGGAAAGCTTACAGTATAAGTTCCAGTCCAAAGTCCAAGGCTCAAGACCCAAGAAGAGTCAATATTTTCCTCTGAGTCCAAAACCCAGAAAACACCAAAAGGGCTCTATCTCAACCAGTTGGGCGAGAGGAGTTCCCTCTAAATCAACCTTTTGGTTTAGTTCAGGTCTTCAATTGATCTGATGAGACCCACCCACAATAAGGAGGCAGGGCAATCTGCTTTACTCACTCTGCTGATTCAAATGTTACTCTTACCCAGAAGCACCTTCATAGACACTTAGAATAATGTTTGACCAAATGTCTCAGTGCCTCATAGTCCAGTCAAGTTGGCATATAAAATTAACCATTGTGCCCCCAAAATATAGTACTTGATTGTTCAGAGAAGCTGTCTTTGGCCATGGCTTTGGAAGCATCAAGAAGAGTGACATTGTGGGGTTGAACTTCCTAAACATCAGTTTGATCTTTCCAACTTCTCTCTAGAAGGTCAGAGCAAGCTCTTTAAGTGAGCTAACTTAAAGATGATTTTTAACATCCTTTTGGTTTGTAAGTAAAAATAAAAACAATACTGGGGCACTTGGGTGGTGCAGTCAGTGAAGCATCTGACTCTAGGTTTTGGCTCAAGTCTGATCTCAGGGTCCTGAAATTGAGCCCCATGTTGGGCTCCATGCTCAGCATGGAGTCTGCTTGTGTCTCTCTGTCTCCCTCCCCTCTGGCCCTCCACCCTCTATAAAATAAATAAAATAAATATATTTTTTAAAGATTTTATTTATTTATTTATTTGAGAGAGAGAAAGAGAGCGCATGAGAGTGGGATAAGGGGCAGAGGGAGAAGCAGACTCCCTGCTGAGCAGGGAGCCCAATGTGGGGCTCGATCCTTGGACTCCAGGATCATGACCTGAGCCAAAGGCAGATGCTTAACTCACTGAGTCAACCAGGTGCCTCATAAGATAAATCTTTAAATTTTTTTAAAATAAAAATAGTACTAAACCATAAAATAAGTACATAGAAATTGAAAGAAATCTGTTCCTTCTCATGAAGATCATTTCCATACTTAAAATTTGAGGGTGCCCCCATTTTGTTGATGTCCTCAATATGCTTGGACTGTGTTTGTTAGCTAATACTGCCCTCTCTTCCCACAGAATGAGCACATAGATCAAATTCAAGTCATAGGTGACTAAAGACAGAAATCTCTGTGAAATTCTGTCACTTGTCATTTGTTAAATTTTGTATTTTCATGAATAATCTTCCTTTGTTTAACAAATAGTGTATGCTGTATTTGTAGTTAAAAATTGATGTATCAGTAATTTATTTTTAATAAGTAACTAACAACATTAAAACCCACAAATTCAGGTGTGCTTGTGTGGCTCAGTCAGTTAAGTATTGAACTATTGATTTCAGCTCAGGTCATGAACTTGGGGTTGTGAGATCAAGCCATGGAGACTGCTTAAGAGTCTCTCTCTCCCATTCTTTATGCCCCACACCTTGACTTGCATACTCTCTCTCTCTAAAACAAAAACAAGGGATGCCTGGGTAGCTCAGTTGGTTAGGCCACTACCATCAGCTCAAGTCTTTTGAGTCCCATATCGGGCTTCTCCTACTTTGTGGGGATCCTGCTTCTCCCTCTTCCTCTGCCTCTCCTCTGCTTGTGCTCTCTCTCCCTTTCTCTCTGTCAAATAAATAAATACAATCTTTTTTAAAAAGCTTAAAAATTAAAAAACAAACAAAAAACCACAACAACAATACATACACACAAATTCACCTGATGTAGTAGTGCACACAAAATGTTTCATTCTAATGTTCTAAAAGAGAAAAAAAGTTATTTTAATAAAATCATAGTGCTCATGGAATTTTCTAATACTAGCTACTTGGAAAGATAAATATCTTGGCCATAACTGAGAGTTGATATGTGACTTGTAGGGATGTAGAATTCAAATTCTCAAATCCTCAAGATAATCACCCCATTCTAGTACTAGATAAAGCAACATTAATGATTTTTTTTAAGATTTTATATTTAAGTAATCTCTACACACAACATAGGGCTCAAACTTAGAACCCTGAGTCGAGAGGGTTCATGTTGTATTGACTGAGCCAGCCAGGCTCCCCTGATTATTTTCTTGATTACTAAGTATGGATCCCTACAGAATTCATATGTTGAAATCTAATCCCCAATGTGATGATATTAGGGAGTGGGACATTTGGATGGTGATTAGCTCATGAGGGCAGAGACCTCATAAATGAGATTAGTGCCCTTTTGAAAGAGACCCCAGAGAACTCCCTTGACCCCTTCCATCACTTGAAGTCACAGAAAAATGTTAGCCACCTATGAACCAGTAAGTGAGACTTCACCGGGCACTGAATCTGTGAGAACCTTGATCTTGATTTTCTATCCTCTAAAACTGTTTGAAATAAATTTTTGTTGGTTATAAGCCACTCAGGTTATGGTATTCTGTTAGATCAGCCCAGCCAACTGAGTTAATTGCTTTCATATGTAGAGCGATGCATGGAATGTCGAAGTATTTGAATCAATAGTTGTTGAGTTTATATCACAACACAATAAGTATAGTTACATTTTGTGCTGAGGGTATTATCATATGTTCTATAAAGGCTTCTGCATAGTAAGTATGGGTCAGTCTTTTGAGGATATGCTTATTGATTTATTCATTAGTGTATTCAACAGATATTTTGAGTGACCTGTATGTGCTAAGAGCTCTAGGCTCTTGAGCTATAGCAGTGAATAAAATGAAACAAAACCTCTGCCCTCAGGAACCCCATGTTTTAGTGTAACTGTTAATGGTATTTGGTCTTCCCCAAATACTCCCATTTCAGACAAGGTAGTATTGTTTGTGCTCTAGAACTTTACATTATTTTTTTTCCAGTTTTGAGAAATTGACATATATCACTATATGAATTTAAGGTATGTGGCATGATGGTTTGACTTATATATATTGTGAAATGATTACCACAATAGGTTCAAATAACATCCATCTTCTTATATAGATACATTAAAAAGAAAAGAGAAGAAAAAAGGAAAAACAAATTCTCCTTCTGATGACAACTCTTAGGATTTATTCTCTTAGCAACTTTCCTGTATATCCTGCTGCAGTGCTGGTATTGTCATCATGCTGTACATTGCATTCCTACTATTTATTTACCTTATAAGTTTATACTTTTTGACCATCTTCCTCCAATTTCCCCTTCCCCTGCCTTTGGTAACCAAAAGTCCGATCTTTTTTAAATGGGTTTTTTGTTTTGTTTTGCTTTGTTGTTTGTTCGTTTTAGATCCCACATATAAGTAACATCATATAGTATTTGTCCTTTTCTGTCAGAGTTATTTCACTTAGCATAATGTCTTTAAGGTCCACACGTATTGTTGCAAATGGTAGGATTTCTTAATTTTTTATGTTTCAGTCATATTCCATTGTGTGTGTATATGTACACACACACATACACACACATAAATATATATAAATAAATAATTTGTGATATATATATATTATATATAATATATATATTCGTGATATATAATATATATATATTTGTGATATATAATATATATATATTCGTGATATATAATATATATATATTCATGATATATAATATATATATTCGTGATATATATATATCACGAATTATTTATTTATATATATTTATGTATGTGTGTGTGTGTGTGTGTATATATATATATATATATATATATATATCAGGAATTATTTATCCATTCATCCATTGATGGACACTTAGGTGGTTTTCATGTCTTGGATATTGTAAATGATGCTTCTATGAATATGGGGGTGCTAATATCTTATTGTGTTAGTGTTTCATTTCCTTTGGATATATTCTCAGAAGTGGAACTTCTGGATCATATAGTAGTTTTATTTCTAATTCTCTGAGGATCCTCAATACTGTTTTCCATAGTGGCTGCACCAGTTTACAATTCCACAAATAGTGCACAACAGTTACCTTTTCTCTACATTTGGGCCAACATTTTTATCTCTTGTCATTTTGGTAAAGGCCATTCTTTTTTAATTTAATTTAATTTAATTTATTTATTTGACACAAAGAGTTGTAGAGAACAAGCACAAGCACAGGGAGTGGCAGGCCAAGGGAGAAACGGGCTCCCTGTTGAGCAAGGAGTCTGATGCGGGGCTCCAACCCAGGTCCCTAGGATCAGGACTTGAGCCAATATGTTATATACTATTAGGCTAACTGCTGAAATGGGGGAAATGATGGAAAATTCGAGTTGTACACATTTCAAATTGTTTCTCATAAAAATTTTTTTCATTGAGCCATGTAACAAGTATGTCAAGTGGACTGCTGTTTTCATCCTCCTTTCAAACCAGAATGCTTGGCTCAAGAAGTTTAATGAATTGTCAAAGTCAAAACTATTTAAGAGGTGGTGTCTGAATTTATATGTATATAATATCACAAAATATTTATATATATTTATGTGTGTGTGTGTGTGCGTGTGTATCATGAATTATTTTTTTTTCCATAGTGGCTGCACCAATTTACAATTCCACAATTGTGGAACTAACTGAGTCACTCAGGTGCCCCTTAGTGATGGCCATTCTGTTAAGCATGAGGTGATACCTCATTGTGGTTTTAATTTTCATTTCCCTAATGACTAGTGATTTTTAGAAACTTTTCACAGACCTATTTGATTTTCATATGTCATCTTTGGAGAAATGTCTACTCACATTCTTTGCCTATTTTTAAATTGGGTTATTCAGGGGTTTTATTTCTTTTGCTGTTGAGCTGTGTTATATATTTTTTAATATTAACTCCTTATGAGATATATAGTTTGCAAATATTTTCCCATTCTGTAGGTTTTAGTTTCACTTAGTTGGGTTTTTTTTTTTTTCTGTTATACAGAAGCTTTTTAGTTTGGTATAGTCGTACTTGTTTCTTTTTGATTTTGTTGCTTATGCTTGAGATGTCCTATCCAAAAATCATTACAAAGACCTACATCAAGGAACTTTATTCCTATGTTTTCTTACAGGAATTTTTTGGTTTCAGGTCTTACATTTTAAAGATTTTTTATTTATTTATTTGACAGAAAGAAAGACAGATCACACATAGGCAGAGAGGCAGGCAGAGAGTGAGGCTTCAATGGGAAGCAGGCTTCCCATTGAGCAGAGAGCCCGATGTGGGGCTTGATCCCAGGACCCTTAGACCATGATCTGAGCCAAAGGCAGAGGCTTAACTCACTGAACCACCCAGGTGCCCCCAGGTCTTACATTTTAGTCTTTAATCCATTTTGAGTTCATTTTTTTTCACTGGTGTAAGATTTGGGTCCAATGTCATTCTTTTGCATGTGAATACCAATTATCACAGCATCATTTTTTGAAAAACTGTCTTTTCTTATTGAGTATTCTTGGCTCCTTTATCAAATAATAGTTGATCACATATGCTTGAGTTTATTTCTGTGTTCTCAGTTCTGTTTCATTGGTTTATTTCTCTGTTTTGATGACTATAGCTTTATAGTATAACTTGTAATCAGGTAGTATAATGCCTCCTGCTTTGGTTTTCTTTCCAAGATTTCTTTATCTATTTGGGATCTTTTGTGATTCCATGTAAATTTTAAGTGTTTTTTTTTCTACTTCTGTAAGAAATCCCATTGGAATATTAATAGAGATTGCATTGAATCTATAGCTGGCTTTTGGTAGTATTGACATTTTAACAATATTAATTCTTCCAGTCCATGAACATGGAATACCTTTCCATTTATTTGTGTCTACCTTAATTTCTTTCCTTAATCTTGTGGTATTCAGAGTAGATATCCTTAATTAAATGTATCCCTAAGTATTTTTGTTCTGTTTTTCTTGCTATTGTAAGTGGGATCAATTTCTTTATTTCTTCTTCAGAAAATTTGTTGTTCTGTGTGTATATACACTACTGATCTGTGTGTATATATATACTGTGTGTATGTACAATTACAATTATAGTAATTATTGATTGGCAAGAACTTACTGATTTTTTTTTTATTCTTTGAATTTACTTAATTCATTGATTTGATTTAAATCTTTTTTGGTTGTGTCTTTAAGATCTTCTATATATAAAGCCATGTCATGTGCAAATAAAGACAGTTTTACTTCTTCCTTTCCAATTCTAATACCCTTCCTAACTTCTTTCCTTCCTTCCTTCCCTCCCTCCCTTCTCTTTCCCTCCCTCCATCCCTCTCTCTCTCTCTCTCTTTCTTTGTATCCCTTTCTCTCTTTTTGCCTGATTGTTCTAGTACTATGTTGAATAAGAGTGGTGAGAGTGGGCACCCTTGTCTTAGAGGAAAAGCTTTCAACTTTTCACCATTGAATATGATATCAGCTGCAAGCTTGTTATATATGTCCTTTATTATGATGAGATATATTCCTTCTGTGCCTAATTTTTTAAGAGTTTTTATCATGAATAGATATTGAGTTTTGTCAATTTTTTTTCTGTGTCCATTGAGATGATAATATGATTCTTTTCTTGTATTCCATTAATGTGGTGTATCATATTGATTGATTTGAATATGCCAAACCTTCCTTGCATTCCAGGGATAGTCCCATTTGATCATGGTGAATGAACCTTTTAATGTGCTGCTGAATTCATTTTGCCAGTAATTTATTGAGAACTTTTGTGTCAATATTCATCAGGGATATTGGTCTATAATTATTTTTTTTCTCTTTTTTTTCTAATAGTGTCCTTTTCTTGGTTATCAGGGTAATGCTGACCTTGTAAAATGAGTTCGGGACTGTTCCTTCCTCTGAATTTTTGGAAAAGTTTGAGAAGGATTGGTGTTAATTCTTTCTTAAATATTTGGCAAAATTTATCAGGGACGTCATGTGGCCCTAGGTTTGCATTAATTGGGGACTTTTTGATTACTAATTGAATCTTCTTACTAGTAATTGATCTATTCAAATTTTCTTATTTCCTCTTGATTCAGTCTTGGTGAATTGTGTGTTTCTAAGAATTTTTCCATTTCTTTTACACTGTCCAGTTTGTTGGGATTTAGTTATTCATAGTAACCTCTTATGATTCTGTGAAGTTCTGTGGTATTCTTTGTAAAATCTCCTTTCTCATTTATAATTTTGTTGATTTGGGTCCTTTCTCTTTTTCCCTTGTTTAGTGTAGCTAAGGGTTTGTTGATTTTGTCTTTTCAAAGAACAAATTCATAGTTTGGTTAATCTTTTTTGTTGTTTTTCTGATGTCTATTTCATTTATTTCTGCTCAAATAGTGATTATAGAATTTCTTCTACTAACTTGGGCTCAGTCTGTTCTCTTCTTTTTCTAGCTCCATAAGGTGTATATTAAGGTTGTTTATTTAGCATCTTTCTTGTTTCTTAATGTAGGTGTTTATTGCTCTAAACCCTCTCTTAGAGCAGCTTTTGCTGAATTTTACAAGTTCTGGTATGCTATGTTTTCATTTCTATTTATCTCAAGAAATTTTTTTTTAATTTCTCCTTTAATTTCTTCTTCAATCCATTGGGTTGTTCAGAAATTTAATTTCCATATGTTCATGAATTTTCCAGTTTTCCTCTTATTATTGATTTCTAATTTTATGTCATTGTGGTCAGAGAACGTTCTTAGTATTATTTCAGTCTTCTTAAATTTACTACAACTTGTTTTGGTGTCTAACATATGGTCTGTTCTAGAAGATATTGTATGTGGGCTTGAGAAGAATGTGTACTCTGCTCTTATTGGGTAAAATGTTCTCTATATATGTCTGTTAGGTCCATTTAGTCTATAGTGTTGTATAAATACACTGTTTCCTTATTGATTTATGTTTAGATGATCAATTTATTGTTGAGAGTGGGATATTAAAGTTCCCAACTGTTATTGTATTACTGTTTATTATTCTTTTTAGCTCCATTAGTTTTTGATTTGTATATTTAAACTTTTATATATATACATATATATATAATGTTTATATATATAAACATTTACAGTTGGTATGTTTCATTAATGTATTAATCCCTCTATTATATAGTATTATATAGACTTTAAAGTCTATTTTGTCTAAATATAACTACTCCGGCTGCTTGCTTATTTGTTTATTTGTTTGCTTATTTGGTCACCATTTACTTGAAATGTTTTTTTCCATCCCTTTATTCTTAGTCTATGTGTATATTTAAGGCTAAAGTGAGTCTCTTGTAGGTGGTATATTGCATTTTTTTATCCATTCAGACATTCTATGTCTTTTAATTGGAGAAGCTATTTTGTTTACTTTTAGAGTAATTATTGATTGGTAAGAACTTACTATTTCAATTTTGTGCCTTGTTTTCTGCTTATTTTGTAGACACATTGCTCCTTGTTTTTATCCTGCTGTCTTTGTATTTTCCTGTCTTTTATTTTGTGTGTGTAATTACTACAGGTCCCTTTATGGTTATTATGAGGCTTACATAAAGTATCTTAAACTTATAACATCCAACTTTAAACTGATTAACTTCAATATAATTTGTAAATTTACACTTTTACTTTTCCTCTCACATTTTAGGTTATTTGTTACAATTTGCTTTTTTTTATATTGTGTATATAGGAACAGATTATTTTAGTTATGGTTATTTCTATAATGTTCATTTTCTTTAACATTTAAGTTAGAGTTGTAAATGAATTAGGTACTAATATTACCTGATCATAGAATCTAGATCTAAATCATAGAATGTATATTTACCATTACCATTGAGATTTACAGTACCTTTTTGTCTTTCTATGATGTTAATTAGTGTTGTTTTACACTAATTTTTAAACTTTTGCACTCAAAGAACTACCTTTAGCATTTTTTGTAAGGCAAGTTTGATGGTAACTAATTCCCTTAATTAGCTTTTTTTTTTTTTTTAAGAGTTTACATATTTATTTGAGAGAGAGAGAGACCATGGGGTTGTGGGGGAAAGAAAGAGAAGCAGACTCCCTGCTGAGCAGGAAGACTGAAGCAGGACAATATCCCCAGACCCTGGGATCATGATCTGAGCCAAAGGCAGACACTTAACTGACTGAGCCACCCAGGTCCCCCTTTTGTTTTTGAGGGAAAGTATTTTTTCCTCCTTCATTTCTGAAGGACAACTTCATTTGTTACAGAATTCTTTGTCAATAGTTACTTTTTGACTTTGTTATCCCATTCTCTCCTGGCCTGAAGTTTCTGTTGAGAAATCTGCTAACAATATTATGGGGGTTCCCTTGTATGTAACCTCTCTTTTTTCTCTTCAGCTCTTAAAATTCTTTGTCCTTGAATAATTTATTTATTTTTATTTTATTAATTAGTCATTTATTATATGTCTTAATAGACCCCTGTTCAGATTCAGCCTGGCTGGGGAGTTCTTTGGATCCTCATGCATCTAGATGTCAGTTTCTCTGTCCAGAGATGTTTTCAGCCATTATTGCTTTAAATATACTTTCTGTTCCTTTCTCTTGAACTCCTCCTTCTGGAATTCCCATAATGCAAATATTGTTTCTTTTCATTGTGTTCTATAATCCTATAAGCATTTTTCACTCTTAATTTTTTTTTTCTTTTTGCTCCTCTGACTAGCTATTTTCTAATGACCTATCCGCCAGTCATTGATTCTTCTATGTTTGAGTCTACTTATGAAACTCTCTAGTGAATTCTTCAGTTATTGTGTTTTTCAACTCTAGGTTTCTTTCTTTCTTTCTTTTTTAAATTGTATCTATTTCTTTGTTGACCTTCTCATTTTGGTTGTGCATTGCTTTCCTAATTTCATTTCATTGTCTCTGTGTGTTGTAATTCACTAAACTTCCTTAATTCTGAATTATTTCTGACAGTTCAAAGATCTCCATTTCTTTAGAATCAGTTATTGATGCTTTATTAGTTCCTTTGGTAGTGTCATATTTACTTGATTTTTCATTATCCTTGATTCCTTACATTGGTATCTGTACATTTCAGTAATCTGGGCTTCTCTTCCAGACTTTACAGATTTGTTTTGGCAGAGACAGTTTTTCACCAGTCACTTCTGTGTGGGTTTCTAGGTATGTCTGCTGGTGAGGTACTTGAGCAGGTGGGGCCTGCTGTTGAGATTTATTTTTGAGTAAGGCAACTGTTCCAGCTCTGAGAACAGGGATGGGGGTGTGCCACTGCCTGAGAACAGTTGGATACGAGTGCTGGCTTGGTTCCCTACCCAAGTGAGGCTGTGGGATTAGCTCCATGGCTGCCTAGTTTCTCTGGTCAGGCTTATTAGATAGTTGGGACTATAAACTATATTCAGTAGTCAATGGTGTTATGAGTTAGCTTCCCTGCCCTGGCAGGGGAGCAAGATAGGACCCAGAGCCTGTAAGCTTGTTATATGGGGACTTGAATTAGGCCAGAACGTGCACTGAATTTTCTGGTCAGGTGAAGCCACCACTTTTGCTCTGCAGACAAGGGAAGCCACAAGCTGTGCTCTTCATTCAAAATCACTCTGTGCAGAGCTGTTGAACGGACTATACAGCTTTCCATGTGCTCTGGTTAGATTTCCTGGTCAGACAGGCCAAAGGTTGTTGTATTCAGTGATGAGCAGGGCTATGAATTAGATTCTATCCCTGAACACAGCAGGAGAAACAGCTCTAAAGCCAATGAAGCCTTTGCTTGTTGTCTTCACTCAAGCACTACAACCCAAATTCTTCAACTGAACAGAGCCACTAGTTTTGCTCTGAAAACTATTGGCTCTGCCCACCTACCCCTCTGCTTGATTGCTGCTGGGCTGCACAGCTTCCAGGAATTGTCTGCAGCCCTTCTGGTCAGATGGGGTGAGATGACATTCTCAACAATGGATGTGTGTCAGCTCTCTTTGCTGGGTGAGAGGAGAAGGTGTCTACTCTCAACTTCCCATGTAGGCACTCTGGTTGGGAGGAGCTGGGAGCTCCCCTCATTGTTGGGATAAATCCCCCTGCTTTCTTATAGCGTGGGAATTCTCCATACCTGGTACTGCCTTTGCTCTGCGGGCAATCAGCTCTGCCCACCACCTCCTAGTTCAAGTGCCACAGAGGGCTACACAGCCTCCAGGAGTTGTCAGTCCTCCACAGTGGGCTCTTTCAGCATCTTTCCTGGGTGTGGGCAAACCAGGCTCTAAGGCAAGCAGAATTCCTCATTTGAGGATCTGAATCAGACCGATTTGTACACCACTGAGTTCTGATCAGAGAGTACCCCTGACTTGGTTCTGCAGATGAGCGAACCTGCTGGTTGGCAATGCAGATATGAACTCAGTCTTCCAATTTATGTTGTTGCAAGTCCCTCTCTACTTCTCTGTAAAAAATTAGTGATTGAACCCTGCAGATTCTCCTCCAATAACCATGGTGTGAAATCAGAGTAGAAGGTCCCACAAAGTGACCCACAATGTTGGGGAGAACTGGTTCTTCTACCTGGCTTATCTTTTCCCACTGGAGGAACCAGGGGCCTGGGGGAGACCTCTCCAAATGGTGCTGCACTGGCCTGAGGGAGGGCAGTGAAGTCAATGTGTAGATACTTCTCTTACCCTTCAAAAGCAGTCTGTTGTGCCATCTGCAATGAAGGGGGATGCATAAGCCTCACTATTGTGTTCTAGGATTCTCTCAGTGGTGTCTTGTTCTTGAATAGTTGTTTTTCCTATAAGGCAGAGTGAAATTGGGAATAACCTATGTTGCATTTTTGGTGATATCACTTCCAAACTTTATCTTCTGAAACACAGGAGGTTAGAAGTACTTTATCGCTTCAAAGAAAACAATGCATCTCTCACAATACTTTGTGAGATATGTCATATGCACCATGTAGGGCAAGAGCAACATTTAAAATAAATTGTGAATACTGGAATGGAATATAAGAAAGGGAAAGATAATATTAAGATATGAGTAATTTTTTTGGAGCAGTGAAAATGGCTGGGGAATGAGAAAAGAACTGGAGAAAAATAATGCAATGAAATGCAGTGAGGTTTGGATAAGGTTTTTTATCTGGATTTGATGGAAGGATGTTGGCTGACTGGTAGAGAGATTTAAGGGGAAGAGTTTTAATGAAATACAATAGTGAATCAGAAATGTGATTTCACTCATGTCATTTTGGCTTAATTAGAGGGCAGAAGGTTTAGAAACAGAGCCGCTGATAGGGAATGTGTTTCAGTGATTCAGGCCAGAGATCATTAAGAATTTGTAGAGACAGAAAGGAAGAAATAACCGTTAGAGATGTTGTTGAATTAGAATTATCTGTGGGAGGAATAAGAGGAATCAAATATAACTTAGAAAGTTGTTCACCTCAGGGACATGATAGATGGTGGCATCTCCCACAATGATGGAAATGTTGCATAGAAAAAAGAGGAATTTAATTTTTTGCATCATTTAGGTTTCCTTACAGAGAAGTATTAGTTGTCATTAGAACATTAGCACTTCATGCTTTTTATAACTTGTAAAAATACTGAAATGCATTATAGAATAATTCCATTCCTTATCTAGAATAGGAGCAGTTGAGATATTCATAACAGTTGATACTTCGATCAGTACTAAAATAAGTATGGTCCCTTACATTTTATTCATGCCTCTGGGATAATTATATAACATATCCCTCAATATAATTCTATAAGACAATAAAAGGAACTATGATGGTTTTAACACTTATGACATAGCGTCCCTCCTTTGAGAGTTTGTTTGAAGGAATTAACTCAGGAACAGCTTGAATAAATTGCATTATAATTTAAATAATACAAATAAATATAATAATTTTTCAGCAACTTATGATAATTATTTAGTTCTTTTTAAGGTACTTTGTGGTAGAATTCAATCCAAACATACTTTACTGCTTACCAATAATAATGATGTCTAAGAGCAACAGTGATTAAAAAATGGCTTTTAACAATAGCTAAAAACTATTGAGCATTTACTGTGTACCTGTCACTGGGCTAAGTGCTTTACCTCATTTAATGATAGATACTATTATTGTCTCTGTTGTATGGACTGATATACTTAGGCGTAAACAGATTATTTTTGTGATTAAGTTGGCATTAGAACCAAGTTTTGAACCCAAAGATTTGAGCCAATATGTTATATACTATTAGGCTAACTGCTGAAATGGGGAAAATAATGGAAAATTCGAGTTGTATACATTTCAAATTGTTTCTCATGGAAATTTTTTTCATTGAGCCATGTAACCAAGCATATCAAGTGGACTGCTGTTTTCATCCCCCTTTCAAACCAGAATGCTTGGCTCAAGAAGATTAATGAATTGTCAAAGTCAAAACTATTTAAGAGGTGGTGTCTGAATTTAAACACTCTTTGTTTTACTTTTTAATTTTAACAAAATTATATTAGCTTTATTAGAAAAAGAAAGATCTGAACTTCTCAAGCCAGGTTGTTGGAATTTAATGTGTTGAAAAATTACCTTGGGAATTACTTTATAATGAAAATACTTAAATCCCAGAATCCCAAATTCCAGGTGATTCTAAGGAAAGTGGGTCCTCATTTAACTTTCAACAAAATATTTTTTTTCTTTTGTTTTGTATTTTATTTTATGTTATTTCATTTCATTGTTCTAGCATTCATTGTTTATGCACCACACCCAGTGCTCCATGCAATATGTGCCCTCCATAATACCCACCACCAGGCTCACCCAACCCCCCACCCACCACCCCTCCAAAACCCTCAGTTTCTTTCTCAGAGTCCACTATCTCTCATGGTTTGTCTCCCCCCTCCCAATTTCCCCCAACTCACTTCTCCTCTCCATCTCCCAATGTCCTCTGTATTATTCCTTATGTTCCACAAGTGAGTGAAACCATATGATAATTGACTCTCTCTGCTTGACTGTTTCACTCAGCATAATCTCCTTCAGTCCCATCCATGTTGATACAAAACTTGAATATTCATCCTTTCTGATGGAGGCATAATACTCCATTGTATATATGAACCATATCTTCTTTATCCATTCATCCGTTGAAGGGCATCTTGGCTCTTTCCACAGTTTGGCAACTGTGGCCATCACTGCTATGAACATTGGGGTACAGATAGCCCTTCTTTTCACTACATCAGTATCTTTGGAGTAAATACCCAGTAGTACAATTGTAGGGTCATAGGGAAGCTCTATTTTTAATTTCTTAAGGAATCCCCCCTCTGTTTTCCAAAGTGGCTACACCAACTTGCATTCCCACCAATGATATAAGAGGGTTCCCCTTTCTCCACATCCTCTCAAACACTTGTTGTTTACTGTCTTGTTAATTTTGGCCATTCTAACTGGTGTAAGGTGGTATCTTAATGTGGTTTTGATTTGAATCTCCCTGATGGCTAATGATGATGAACATTTTTTCATGTGTCTGATAGCCATTTGTATGTCTTCTTTGGAGAAGTGTCTGTTCATGTCTTCTGACCATTTTTTGATGTGATTATCTGTTTTGTGTGTGTTGAGTTTGAGGAGTTCTTTATAGATCTTGGATATCAGCCCTTTGTCTGTACTGTCATTTGCAAATATCTTCTCCCATTCCGTGGGTTGACTCTTTGTTTTGTTGACTGTGTCCTTTACTGTGCAGAAAGCTTTTGATCTTGATGAAGTCCCAAAAGTTCATTTTTACTTTTGTTTCCTTTGCCTTTGGAGACATATCTTGAAAGAAGTTGCTGTGGCCAATGTCAAAGAGGTTACTGCCTATGTTCTTCTCTAGGATTTTGATAGATTCCTGCCTCATGTTGAGGTCTTTTATCCATTTTGAGTTTATCTTTGTGCATGGTGTAAGAGAATGGTTGAGTTTCATTCTTCTATGCACTAACTTTCAAGAAAATATTACCATAGAGTTAGAACTTAAGTGAGATGAAGGTAGAATCTGACCAAAGGCACCAAAGTGGAAACCTAAGACAGGTGGCAGAAATCAGGTAAGTTGATAGACAAGAGGCTGTGAAGAGATGGGAATGATGGGAAGGGTGGAAAGTAAGATGGGATAAGTTGAAGTACATCCAGACTGTAAGCTATATTCATATCTCAAATGTCTGTGCTTCACTCTTGGGCTTGGAAAGGCCTTAAAGGATTTTGAGCATATAAATGTGTTACAGCTATTAAAATCAGCGTTGGTATGACACATGGCTTGTAGAGGCAATTTTAAATTGTGCAGATTTAAATGAGATGTTATGAACCTAAATTAGGGTGTTACGAATGGTAATGAATGGAATGAAAAAAGCATAATCAAGTCTACTATTTTGATTTCTGACTAATCAGAAATGAAGTACAGAAAAAATAAAAAATAAATAAACATAATGGGCCTTTTAAGTCTGTATCACTGAGTATGTGCTCTTGAGAGGAATACATTTAAAAATTATCCCGACAGATTGTTTCAAATCTTGGAAGAATACCAACTGATATTTCTTTTGACTTTATTTGAAAATGTGTTGTTGTTTTAGGTTATACATATCTTTAAGTTTATGATGTTTGTGAGGCCTGGCAGATCTCTATCTCAGGATCGGTTAGGTGTTGCTTAGTAGATTTATAGTCTCTATGAGTTGAAGGTCAATCGCTTGAAATTCTTGCATCTTCTTTACTGGACTATTTCCCTCTAGGTCCAAATCTACAGGATGCATTAAGAAATAAGGGTTGCAGAGTTTGCAGAGAAAGTTACAGTAACCCATAGAGCCTTTTTGTGAAATTAAACTTGGATGAAACCATTTAGCTTTAAGATGAGTGAATGCTCTCATGAGGCCTATCAACAGGTATTCAAGAGGTGAGGGTCAGTCAAGCACAGCATTCCAGGTATATACTGCAAATTTTGGCAAACTTTTCCTCTCCCAGGTTCTGTCTGATTAAGTACAACCAATAGCTGGAGATTCCTTCTTGAAGCAGAGGACAGAATTAGAGGAAAAACAGCAGGCTTTGGCCAGATATTAGGTACAATTAGTGGTTTTCCCTTTATATAAATTGTTCCTGACAGTGCAGATGGATGAGAAATCATCGAGAACACTCTAACAGCTTATTGGGGTCAGAGTTAGAAGAATTGCTAGCGTGGATCAGTGATTTTTTTTTATTTGTTTTGCTATTTCTATAAATGAATGAATCATAAAGGAGAGAAATAAGGGTTTTTTTTATCCTTAAGTTTTTAAGAAAAGTCTCATAATTAGTAAATATAATCTAGGCACTGTGTAAGGTAAATGGGCCTTTACCATAGCCATTATTACTTCTTCTTAGTTGACTACTCTGAGACAAGTTAAATATTTCTAACTTAATTAGCATAATTCTGAGGGGCCTATCAGGTCAGTGGTTTTCAAATTTGCCACATATTAGAATCTCATGAGAAACTTCAAAAAATACCTGAGCCACACCCTGAGAGAACCTGATTTAATTGGTTGAGGTTAGATTTAGGCCATAGATTTTTTTTTTTTATTCCTTAAGTTGACGACTGATTTTAATATGCAGCCAGATTTGAGAACCACTGAGATAGATAAACGTTAAATCCTCAGTGCTAACTGGTATAAAACCATGTTTTTCATAGGACCAGTGATTCCTCCAAGTATTGAGCAAAATTCATATTAAGGATGGAAATTGGGAAAATGAACTGCATTATGAATTTTTATTTGTAAGGTTCTGTTACTTGTCTTGATATAGCCACGAGAGAAGAGAAACACTTGGCATGCTGTGAATTTGGCCCAGACTGCAGTGCTCAATATCCTTTAGGAGAGGAAACTTCCTAATTTAGGTGTCTGTTACACTCCCAAGTCTGCCTTGCATGGATATTTATATCTCTTTCTCTGAAAGGAAGGAATAAAGGAAGGAAGGGAGGGAGGAAGGGGGGGGGAGGGAGAGAGAGAAGGAAAGAGGGAGGGAAAATTCTAGTAAATTTTTTAAACTACTTTAAAATTTAGCACTCAAACAAATATGTGTATATGTGTATAAAACCAAATTCTTATATAAACACCATCCACATCAATAAATAGAATATAGATAGATAGCATCTTAGAACTCTTCCATATGCCTTCTCCCAATCTTTACACCAATATTCTGACTTTTACATAACACTTCTTTAATTAATGCTTTTACGCAAACAAACATTGCTCTACAGTATATAACTTTAGTCAACATATAGCACATAGCATAGATATACTTTAAGAATGAAAGACAGGGGGCGCCTGGGTGGCTCAGTGGGTTAAAGCCTCTGCCTTCGGCTCAGATCATGATCCCAGGGTCCTGGGATCAAGCCCCAGGGTCTTGGGATCAAACCCCACATCAGGCTTTCTGATTAGCAGGGAGCCTGCTTTCTCCCCTCTCTCTCTCTCTGCCTGCCGCTCTGCCTACTTGTGATCTCTGTCTGCCAAATAAATAAAAATCTTAAAAAAAAAAAAAAAAGAATGAAAGACAGGTTTCTTTGTTTTAAAGACGTATTTTTTTGTTGTTTAAATTTAGAACACACTAGTTGGAGGTGGGGAGGGGAAAAAATCTTCAAGCAGAATCCCCACTGAGCACGGAGCCCTGTGTGGGGCTCAATACCAGAACCCATGAGATCATGACCTGAGCTGAAACCGAGCTGGATGCTTAACTGACCAAACCACCCAGGTACCCCTAAAAGACAAGTTTGTGATGAGAGGCTATAAAAAATTAAATCACTAGGTATAGTATGTACTCTTTTTTTATCTGCCTTTTTTCAAATATCATTATACTTGTTTGGGCCAACTAATAGGTGGACTCCATAGGTGGACTCTTTTTTGTTGCTATAACATTTCATTGTTTCATATGTTACATATATTGCTGTTAATAGATGTATGAGATATTTCTGTTTCTTTTGGTTACCAAAAATAGTGCCAGTAACATCTTCTACCTATCTCTCAGGACATATTTGCTTACATTTCTGAGAAGTATAAACCTAAGAGTGAAATTACTGAGAGGTGTGAGTAATTTAGAAGATAATAACAAGTATGCCAAATTTTCTGTTTATCAATTTACACTCTCATCAGCAATGTATGAACATTCATGTTACTCTACATCGGCGATCTACAAACTATGGCTTGCTGGTCAAATCAGGTCTGCCACCATTAGTGAAAAATAAGATTTTTTTTAATAGTTAGCTGTGCCCATTTATTTACCCATGGTCTGTGGCTGTTTTTGTGGTACAACCGCAGAATTGAGTACTAGTGACTAAAACCATATAGACCTCAGAGTGCCTTCCTGGCTCAGTGGGTAGAGCATCTGACCCTTGATCTTGGAGTCATGAGTTCAAGCCCCACATTGGGTGTAGAGATTACTTAAAAAGAAAACAAAATACATTGTTAAAAAGTAAATAAAAAATAAAAGAAATGGGCAAACTGTTTATAAAAGAATTAACTAAAAACAGAACCATGTAAGCCACAGTACCCGAAAGACTTACTATCCCTTCTTCAGAGTAAGTTTGCTGACCCCTGTCTTCATCTTCCATCACTCTTGATGTTGTCAGGCTTCTCTGTTTTGCCATTTCCGGTGGAGATGTAGAATTTCCTTTTAATTTATTTATTATTTCCTGGTTACTAGTGATTCTGAACACTTTCCCATGTCTTTTTTGGTCCTTTGGATATCTTCATTTTGTGAAGGCTCTTGATTACTTTTCTATTATTTTTGTCATTTTCCTATTGAGTTCCTTATGAAAACTGGTTATGAGCTCTTTACCAATTAGATTATTATTTTCTCCTCTTCTGTGTCTTGCCTATTCACTCTCCTAATGTCTTTTGATGAACGGAATTTCTTATATTTTAACATAGTCAAATTTAACAGTTTTTATTTTGGCTAGAGCATTTTGTGTCTGATCTAAGAAGTTGTTCTCTACCCCATATAATAAATATTCTTCTCTATTATATCTTAGAATAGTAGTTCTTCACTGAAAATAATTTTGCAACAATGGACATTTGTCAATGTCTGGAGAATTTTTAGTTATTGCAACTGAGAGTGTGCTATTGACACCCTGTGCATAGAGGCCTAAGATATGGCTAAACTTACCACAACGGACAGGACATCCACACAAAGAACTATCTCACCCAAAATGTCAATAGTACTACTGTTGAGAAAACCAATCCCAAAAGATGTAGTATTGACTTAACTTTCACATTAAGATCTATAATCTAATAGGGAATTGATTTTTTTTTTTAAGAGAGGGAGAGGGGGGCCATGGGAAAAGGGGAGAGGGAGAGGGAGGGAAAGAATCTCAGTAGGCTCCACACCCAGTGCATTGCCTGATGTGGGGCTCCAGCTCACAACCCTGAGATCATGACCTGAGCTAAAATCAAGAGTCAGATGCTTAAACAACAGAGCTACCCAGGTGCCCCTAGGGAATTGATTTTATGCATGGTGTGAATTAGGGTTCAGTTTTCACTATTTTGCATATGTATATCTGACTGCCACCACCATTTACCATTTAAAACCACTGTGCTTTATGTCACATCTGCTTTGTGTAAGCCAAACATATGTACAAATTTTCCTGGGCTTACCATACTATTCCATTGGTCTATTACTCTATCCTTATCTGTCCTTGTAGCAAAAAACTATCTCTTAAATATTAAAGCTTTATATAAAGTCCTGATACAGGTAGGATATCTATTATCAATATATTCTTCCTCTTCGAGAATTTATTTCCATTTTTACACATTTGAGTAATCTGTATATATTCTTCCATAGTTTTGCAGGTGTTTTATATTTTGATGGCATCATAAATGTTATTGCTTTTGAAATTCCATTTCCTAATTACTTATTTCTAGTAGATACACAAACTTAAGATTTTTTGTGTGTATTGACCTTAAATCCAGCAACATTTGTAAGTTCATTTTCTAATTCTAATCATTTATATTAGACCATTTTGGATATTGTATAATCACAATAATATCATTTTTGAATAACAATAGTGGCTGGTCAGGCAATCTCTCTCTGTCTCTTTCTCCCTTTTCCCACCACATTCCGCCCTCTTTCCATCACTAGTTCTATACTTTTCACTTCATTTTTCCCCTTTCTGAAAGAAGCATCCCCTTCTTTCAGATGCTTAGGATTATTAGGATGATTAGGAATTATCCTAGAAAATTATTTCAGTATAGTCAACCATATTTAATCAGCATACCTTCTGTCAAAAATATTGCAGTAGCCATTATTATAGGAATATATCTCTTCTGAACAAATACCTTTTAACCAAAAATTATGTTATGAGTGTCCACTATGTGCTAAGAATTCGACTAGGCACCAGTGAAATAACAGTGAATAAAATATGATCCTGGGACAGAGGGAGTTTATGTTACAGTGAGAGGAGATACAGTAAAAACAAATAATAAGGAAAACAAATTGCTTTAATTCTATGTATATTCTTCTGGCTTATCTTTTAGTTTATTCATTTTCATTCTCATTATGTGTAATCTACTGTTAATCATGTCCTTTGAGATCTTAAGAAAGGTAAATTTTTTTTCCTAGAATTTCAGTTTGGTAATTTTCATATCTATTTGTCCTTCCTTTTATAGTTTATATGTATTTGCCAAGACTCTTAATCCTGTATTTTATTTCCTCAATTCTTTTAAAATATATGTAACTTTATTCTACTATCTGAAGCACTTATCAATGTGTTTTTATTTTCTATTATTTTTCTAACTCTTATTTGTTTAATTATGCATTTGATTGTTGTTTTTAAAATGTTTTATTAAGACTATTTTTAGAACAGTTTTAGGTTCACAGCGAAATTGAAGTGAATGTGCAGAAATTTTCCACATATGCTTTGCCTCCAAACATGACCCTCCCTATTGTCAATATTCCCCACCAGAGGGGTGCATTTGTGACAACTGAGGAACCTTACTGACACATCAAATCACTCAAAGTTCATAATTTATATTAGGGTCCACTCTTGGTGCTGTATATACTATGGGTGTGGAATAAATGTATAATATATCTATTATTATGATGTCATATCTGATTGTTTTGAATATGTACTAGACCTTGTATCTGGGATATTTTGTAGAAATAAATTAGGGTCTTGGATGATTTTATTATCTTCCATAGAGGATTTACATTTGCTCTCTTAGTTGCCTGGGACTAGCAATCCCAGATTCCTTTTATCCATTTTGTAGGAAGGGAGATGATTAGATGGTAAGTTGTTATACCTGCAAAAATTTCTCTACCTTTGATTAACTTTTATCCCTCGGGAGGGACTCCAGGAGGCCCCATCCAAACATTTCTTGGTGACCCCTAGACATCACTCACTATGCTGTAGCCAAGAGGGGCTGCCAAAATTTCCTCTCAGCAACCTTCTCTGAAATCAGCAAACACCCCAAAGTAATAGTGGCACTACCTCTCTGAGTCCTTTTTTCCTTTCTAGATCTTGACCCAGTAATTTGTCCCCATCTCGTCAGAGGTCTAACTCCTTCAGATGCTTTATAATTCATTCTGCTTTTCTGGATGTACTTAGTAAGAGTTAGTCAGCATTACCTAATTCACTGTGACTGGAGAATCTTCAGGAATTATTTGTTCATGTCAAAGACAAGGTTGATGGAAATAAGATTTCTGAAAAGAACTTATTTTTTAAATATTTTATGTATATTTTCAAAAACTTATAAAAAATCAACTATGCCTGTAAACATATTTTAACTTTGTTAAGTTTACATTGATTTAAATCAGAATTAAGATGTTTCCTTTTTTACTATACAATTAAAGTGCAAATCCTTTATCTTTACTTTATCAAGAGTCTTTTCATTAATTTCATTCCAAAAAGAAATACACTTGGTACAGAGAAACTATTATTTAGTCTATATCCTCCATTGCATGTTAATACCAGGAAACCGAGGATCATGTCTTTCTTGTTGAATCTTATACCACAGTACCCTAGTGAAACATTTGGTCCACATTAGAAACTCAAAAGAATATTTGTTGAGTAAATGAATGCTCTGTTTAAACCATTTGTTTCTATAATCACGCCTATTACAATACTTTTGGCAGGTTTCATGGTCAATAAAAATGGTTGATGATTATACTAGAAGAATTTTCTGACATAAGTCATAGACACAGTTGAAGAAAGACCATTTTTCATTATTTGCTAAGTTCTAAATGTATGCAAGTTCATCTCTTTTTTTAGCATAATTTTTACAAAGTATGGTAAAAACCACAGATAATCTCATTGATACTTGGATTCTTTTTTTTTTTTAAAGATTTTATTTATTTGTCAGAGAGAGAGGAGAGCGAGCGAGCACAGGCAGACAGAATGGCAGGCAGAGGCAGAGGGAGAAGCAGGCTCCCCGCCAAGCAAGGAGCCCGATGTGGGACTCGATCCCAGGACGCTGGGATCATGACCTGAGCCGAAGGCAGCTGCTTAACCAACTGAGCCACCCAGGCGTCCCATACTTGGATTCTTGATAGAAAATAATAATATCAACTCCAGAAAATTTATGCATGCATATCATGAGTCTAAGAAACCTAGGAGAATGGTGCACAGTTTTTGTGGGATGATTTTCATATCTCAGAACTCATTTTCTTCTTTATCCAGATATGTGGAAAGGAATATTTATTTTTAAAGTGTCAGTATAGAAACTGTTTCTATTGGTGATATTTTGAGAGTCATGAATTCACAACCAAGATGAATATGGAATCTATTTTTATTATCCTAGAATATTAGGAAACCCAAGTTAATTATCCCACTAGTGAAATAGTTTAGAACCTCTCTGAAAATATTGTTTAAATCCAAACAACGTAAAGATTAATACATTTTGCAGCACCAGGGCTAAGAATTCTAAGACAAAGTAAAACAAAATAAAGGAAAAAAAAAAACAAGTAACATTACTTCATTATTAAGATTTTTTTTTAAATTCTGTCTAAAATTTGTATTTTGGGGGCACTTGGGTACCTCAGTCAGTTAAGCGTCTGCCTTCAATTCAGGTCATGATCTCAAGGTTCTGGTTTCAAGCCCTGCATCAGGCTCCCTGCTCAGCAGTGAGTCTATTTCTCCCTCTCCCTTCACCCCTCTGCTCACTTGTGCTTGTTGGAATTTTTCTACCTATATTAATGAGGGATAATACTATGTGGCTGGCTATTCTGGTATTGCCTTATGTCCCTTTTTGATATCAAAGCAAAGCTTGCCTCATAGAATGAATTGGGAAGTATCCCTTCCTCTTAAATTTTCTGGAATCATTTTTATGAGATTGGTATGCTTTTTCCTCCCATATATTTGGGACAAATTAACAGTGAAGCCATCTAGGTTTCGAGAGTTGAGGGAGGGGTATATTTCACATTATGATTTCAAATTCTTAATAGATATAGATATTTGATTTTTTTTCATTTTTCTTGTGCTAATTTTGGTAATTGTATTGATGCATTTATCTAAGTGTTTTAATGTATTGATGTAAACTTGTTCGTAATATTCCCTTATCATTTTAATAGTTGTAGGAGTAAGATCCATAGTGATGATACCTTGTCATTTCTAGTATTGGTAATTTGTGTCTTTTTTAAAAGTTATTATTCATGGTTAGTTTGGCTCAAGGTTTACTGATATTGATCTTCTCAAAGAACCAGCTTTGGGTTTCATTGTTTTTTCTCACTTTTTCATTGATTTCCACTGTGATTTATTTTCTGTTGTTTACTTTGACTTAGTTCCTTTTGTTTTCTTTTACTATTTTCCTAAAGTAGAAGGTAAAGTCTAACCCTTTTCTCCTGGGACTCCACTGACACAAAAATTAGATCTTTGGATTATAGTCCCAGACTGTCCCTGAGGCTCTATTTATCTTTTCACTCTATTTGCATGGGACTTATATTTCTGGAAAAATAGAGTAGATACACTTTTCCCTATCCCTCCCACTAAGGACCACTAAAAACTTTGGATGTAATATAAACAAACAAGTAAATTCTGAAAGGTGGAGAGAAGAGACTGACCAATTCAGGCTTCAAAGAACAGGATGGTCAGAATGGCTGTGAGAATCCTGAGTTTTCTTTTTGCTTTATATATCCCAAACTGGGTAACAATAACAGTTTATCTGGATCATATAAAGAGATAGGAATCTCTTCACCCAAATTGTATGTGCATTTTTCTGGCACAAAATTTGGAATTCAGTAGCTCATGATTAGGGTAGTATTATAGGAGGTCTAATGCAGAGTTGTGACTCACCACCACTCATCAGTGAAGAAGCAAGATGTCCACTCCCACACCTTTCCAGTACAGGTTATATGGGTGGGGGTGGGGGACAGTAATAAGGTATTCCTCCCCCTCCCAGCCATGATGTTTTCAGTGGAGATCACTGGGGATCCTCTACACCTACCCTCACCAGGCATTTATGAGAGACTCCTGTTTTTCCCTCCATCCCAACAGTGGAGGATGTCAATGTAAGCCTAGCAGAAAAACTGAAATTCTTTTCCCACCTAGCAGTAATGAAGGGATGTCATGCTTTTACCCAGTGGAGCAGTGTCAGAAGGGGCCTGCTAAAATGCAAGACTACGAAGATCCACAGTCTTTCAATTAATACCAAATAGTCCAGGTTTCAATAGAAACAAGTCACTTCTCATGAAAAGAATCAGAAATTTATCAAACTGAATAAGAAAAGACAATAAACAGATGTAAATACTGAAATGACATTGATTTTAGAATTAACTGACAGAGATTTTAAAGTAGCCACCATAAAATGCTTCAACAAGCACTTATGAACACATTTGAAACAAATGAAAAAATAGAAAGCCTCAAAAAAACTTGAAAGTCTCAGCAAAGTTATACAAGATATAAAGAAGAATCAAATGGAAATTTTAGAACTAAAAAATACACTTGAAAATTCAATAGATGTACTTAAGAACAAAATAGAGAAAACAGATGGAAGAATCCATGAACTTGAAGAAATAAAGAATAGTATTACTTCATTTGAACAAGAGAAAAAGTAGAATATATCTGATATTTTAAAAATTTACATATGTGTCTCTTTTCTCCCAGCCTAGCTTATAAGTTAGTTTCTTTTTTTTTTTTTTAAGATTTTATTTATCTATTTGACAGAGAGAGAGATCACAAGTAGGCAGAGAGAGAGGGAGAGAGGAAAGCAGGCTCCCTGCTGAACAGAGAGCCCGATGCGGGGCTCAATCCCAGGAACCTGGGATCATGACCTGAGCCGAAGGCAGAGGCTTTAACCCACTGAGCCATCCAGGTGCGCCTACAAGTTAGTTTCTTAACCTTAGAGCATTTGATATTGTTATTTTGACTGCAAATTATATTTTCCCCTTAAAATGTCATAGTTGCTATAGACCAAATGTTCTAATATGTTGAAGACTTTGCAACTATTTGAAAAATCTGTGTCAGTATTACACAGGTCTTTTACTCTGTATTTTGGGACTTGGCCCTCAGGACTCTATACATGAAACTCATAAGCATATCCAATACTTGAAGATGATCAGGGTAGACAAAATTCGTTCCTCTGTCCCAGGACTACTTCAGTCCTCGAGTTGTCAAGTAGAAATGCCAAAACCTCTTTCACGTTGTCTATTTTACTCCCTCTTTAGATGATGCTGTGTGGTTGTCTGATAGGTAGCAGGGAATTAAAAGGCTAGATGGACAATACCCAGATTTCCTTTTTTTTTTTTTTTTTTTTTTTTTGTCAGTTGTTTTTGGAGGAAGTACAAAGTGGTCGTTAAGAGAATGAGCTTTTGAATCAGGCAGCAGGTTTTAAATTCCATCACTTGACTTCCTGATTATGTGACACTGGACAAGGTGCTGAATTGCCTGCTTATGACTCTCCTCATATATAAAAGTCTAACAAAGTGAGAGACATATTGGTCATTTAATAAATGTCAGCTTATAAACTTGAAGAGCTAAAGTAACCTGTAGCAAAACTAGTTTGAAACCAGATTAAAACAAAATGCTATAAGGGGCCTATTTGCTTAATTTTCCTTGAATATGAAATAAATTTTTTCTAATAAAAAATAGGTTCTTCCAAGATTATGTTTATACACCAATATCATAGGACTCTGCAAGAGCAACGGAACATTTTGTTAGAGTGACTTTCAAATGGGAAATATGTACATTGCTATAAATCAACTTGGGCATATAATACACAAATAGAAATAACATGTAGTGCCTGCTAATATTGGGCTTTCTCCTCATTCGAAAACAAAAGATTTCTCATCACTTGAGTCCTGGGTAATGAGGTGGTATGTTCCTTTGAACTCCCCCTAAAAATGTGTTATCTCAGTACTGATCATTTATGTGCCCTTAGCACTCTTATCCCACTTTGCCCTGGACTGAAATGATGAATTATTTGATTTGGTTCTTTGACTAGTGTTTAATCTTTTGCATATGTGGATGATTTACATTACACACAGTCTACTTCAAATGATTTCTGAAGGGACTTTATATCTTTTTTTATATGCCTTGCAAAATTTTTCTTCTGTATTTTTGTTTTAACCAAGGAATGATTCTCTCTGAAATGAACATTTCTTAGTGTGTGTCTACTCTCCATTCTACAATTAGCATTCACTCTGTCCATTTCCCTGTTTTCTCTCAACCTGGGGCAAAATAAATTTAATCTGTAACCTTTAAAAGCAGGTATGTCTCATGAAAACTCTAATCAAACCTCATTTACTCTCTCTCTCTCTCCTCTACTTTCTCTGTGCATCTACTTTATTTTTCTTTATTCTCTGCATAGCTCAACCTTCATGACTGTGTGTTTTTTGTGAAGTTACCTCTATTTAACTATTAAAGTTATCTCTATTAGAATCATTGCTGGTTTATAAACAATGACTCTCTAGTCACATCTCGACACTTGCCATAGTATTTTATGCTTCTCCTACCAGGTCAGGGTTGAGGAGGAAAATTTTTCCTGTCACCTCTTAGATTCAATACCATGGGGCATGCAAATTAAACTAACAAAAGATAGGTTAAGAAGAGAAAGGGTACATAATTTTTATTAATAGTTCTGTAGATGGAAGTTCACAGAAAAGAAATAAAACTCAAAGAAGTGGTTAAATTTGGGGCTTACATACCCTTTTAACAAACCAAAGAGGGGTTGGGTTTAAGGAAGGAAAAATTGTGGTAAGTGACTAGGAAGTATATGGAAGAGCTAAATGAAGATACAGGTTATTTTAGTAAGGTTTATTTATGCAAACTCTTCCTGATGTTGACTCCCTTGCTTCTATAAGAGTCATTCTTCTCTCCCTGATACAAGTTGGGGCACCTTTTTCAAAAGAAGCTTTATCTCCTGCTTAGGCAGATAAGAGGAGGACAAAGAACTCTTCCTGCATGTTTTAATTTTCAGCTCAAAAAATCCTTATCCCAAAGTGGCATGTTTTGGGGTGGCATATTCTGATTCTCTCATCAGTCATGACAAAATTCCTAAAATTTCTGTGCGAAATGAACCTCAATAGCTAAGGGACTTTGTTCCTTGTAGTTTGATGGGACTGTGAAAACCAAGGTACCCTTATTGCTGCTAGAGAATGGGAACTATGTTTTTAGTTCAGTAAAATACACATTGAAAATTGCAGACACACAATTGCCTAAGACCAAAGGCTACTGAATTCTAAATTTCATGCCAGAAAAATGCATATACAATTTGGTTGAGGAAACTCCTATCTCTTTCTGTGATCCAGATTAACTGTTGTTACCAGAAAGCAGCAGATTCATAGTCCTGGAATGACCTATTCATTCAGAAACAGTAGAAGACTTAAATGAAAATATACAACTGCAAATAGTAGTCTACATTCCCTGTTTGTTCCTTCCTGAATTACTTTCTGACAATGGCCTGACAATGCTTTAACTTGTCTGTGGCACAAATTATTTTTTAAACTCCCTAATCTTACTAGTGAGAGGAGCAAAAAAACGACTTAATTGTGATTTCTTTGTATTTGTAACACCTTTAACTGCAAATACAAGATTCTGAAGGACCGCTGATGGTGTTGGAAAGGTTGCACACTGTCTTGTTAGCAAGATTTCTCCCATTTTGTCCTGACTGTCCTGGAATATGATCATTTGAACAGAGTGTGCTTATGAAGGGAAGAGGAATTGATGAAGAAGAATTAGAAAAAACACTATTAAGATAGCCAGTCTGAATTAAAAATCACTTTAAGTTAGCCAAGGTGAATTTAAACTTGGTAATAAACTGTTTAAAAAAAAAAAAAAAGAAAAGAGGGGCGCCTGGGTGGCTCAGTGGGTTAAAGCCTTCGGCTTGGGTCATGATCCCGGGGTCCTGGGATCGAGCCCCGCATTGGGCTTCCTGCTTGGCGGGGAGCCTGCTTCGCTTCCTCTCTCTCTGCCTTCCTCTCTGCCTACTTGTGATCTCTGTCTGTCAAATAAATAAATAAATAAATAATCTAAAAAAAAAGAAAGAAAGAAAAGAAAAATCAGAAAATACCTTCAGAAAAATAGTTATTTGAAAAGACAGGTTTTTGATGACAGCTTATGAAAAATTAAATCAAATACTCCACCAGTTCTGTAGGCATTAATTCATTATGAAGGAATCCCTTTTGTTCTGACACTTGAAGTAGGGAACCATTTCCTTTGTCTTGCCCTTAGTCTCTGCATCGTTGCCTAGAAACCCAGTCTCCTAGAGACATTTGCCCATCAAAGTGCAGTTAAGGTAACATATTTGGTTTACAGATGGAGATGATTAGAAAGAAGTGGAGTGAGGATAGGTTAAACAAAATGTGCTTTTTGTTTATGTGTAGGTAGATCTAAAATTACATACAGAACCTGAGTACAAATATAGAATTGAGTAGAATTATAAAGAGAAGAATAAAGCTATAGGGTAATTTCTTTTTTAAGAGAACAAAAAATATAGGCCTCTCGGTAGTTAAAATTGTTAAAGGAACCATGTGTAGAAGCTCATTATCTGCACAGTAAAACAATTAACGATTGACTGTGTGCCAAGTGCTTTCCCATTGAATGTTCTAAGATTGCCCCAGATTGGTCCAGATTGGTCAACTATATTACTAATCCAGTTCTTTGTGGGGTCAAATCAAAGATACCCAAACAGTTTGGACAAATGATGAGTTCGTGTTTTTATGTGGATTATATTGTTTCTCCTGTATTTGGCTTTTATATCACTTTGTCTTCGTTCCAATAATATAGAATTACTAATAAAGCACTTTGAAAACAAAATGATAACTGCAAATACTGCTGGCTAAGGATTTCAAGTAGAAAAAAAAGTAGATGCTTACAACAGATATCTCACCAAATACATGCATAATTATATTCATGTTCTCTATTCATACCCCATCAGAGTTTTGGGTAACAAATAACGTTGAAAAAAAAAAAATAGGCGGAACAGACAATGGCTGCCACTGTCAAAACCTGAAAACCCACACTTTCAATTTGTCCTATTATCTTTGAAAAAATATCTTGAGTGGTTAACTGACCTTGGTTTTTCTCTTCAGAAAGCAAGATTTTGCCTGATTCTTCCAACTGATGCTCACATGCTTTGCTCTCGAAGGCTCTTGCTATGACTGGCAACCAAAACCATAATGAACAAAATAATATTAAATCTTGTAACTTCCCTGAAACTTTGGAAAGGGAGATGGTTTTTCCTTCTAACAAATGGTATATATTAAGATCCAAGTAGGGCATTAGTAGTGCCTGAACACACAAGTGACTTCTGAGTGTTACCTAAAGTCTATCCTGTGAAGTGTTTCAGTGGGGCATTTGTTTGTATGCCATCCCTGCACAACAAAAGTCTTCCAGCTTCTCTTAAAACTCTGTGTTGAATCTAACTGCATTTATCACAGTACTTCTGACACTTAACTGTAGTGTATTTAGTAAATGCTCTGGTAAATGAGTTTCTATTATCTTCTGTTCATTGTTATGTGCCAGTAGGGATAATCACTTGTGATTGGGTGTTAGCTCCTAACAGGATTAAAGAAGTACTGCAAACGTACAACATGAGTTCACTGTATATGGACTATCATCTTTCATCATTCACACAGAACTCTTTTGTTTTATAATATTAAGGCTTAGCTGTTGTCCATTATCAGATATACTCATCAATGCATACTGCGTAAACACATGCAACTCAGAAGATTTTTCTTCCCCGACAGAGATGGAATTGGTAGATCAAAAGATAATATGCTAGCAGTAGTAAAGCAGGATTATTTACTGCATACTAGAAATTTTTAATTATGATTAATACAATGTCTAGAAGTTAATAGTAACTTATTTTATTTTGTATATGCATTTTTGGGGGGTGTGATCAAAACAGCAAGCAGAGAATAATGATTATTTTTTAAAACATTTTTTGTTTCATGTTTTTATTTAACTCCTACTCAAGTAACATACGCTGTAATACTGGTTTGGGGAGTGGAATTTAGTGATTAATCACTTACATACAACACCCAGTACTCATCATAACAAGTGCCTTCCTTAATGTCCATCACCCATTTAGCCCATCCCCAGCCACCTCCCCTCCAGCAACTCTGTTTGTTCTCTATAGTTAACAGTCACATGATTTGCCTTCCTCATTTTTTTCTTTCTTCCCATATGTTCATCTCTTGTTTCTTAAATTCCACATATGAGTGAAATCATATGGTATTTGTCTTTGACTGACTTATTTCACTTAGCCTAGTATACTCTAGTATACTAAAGTACACTCTGGCTCCATCCACATTGTGCAAACAGCAAGATTTCATTCTTTTTGATGGCTGAGTAATATTCCTTATATACATATACCAAGTCTTCTTTATCCATTCATCAGTCAAAAAACATTTGGGTTCAATAGTAAGTTATTTTAAATAAATGAATGAATTGAATTTAGGGCAAGAGTTTAAAGCAAGATACAAATGAAAGTCTACGGAATGACAGGAAATTCAAAAGTATGACTTGAGGGGCGCCTGGGTGGCTCAGTGGGCTAAAGCCTCTGCCTTTGGCTTGGGTCATGATCCCAGAGTCCCGGGATCGAGCCCCACATCAGGCTCTCTGCTCAGCGGGGAGCCTGCTTTCCTCCTCTCTCTCTCTCTCTCTGCCTGCCTCTCTGCCTACTTGTGATCTCTGTCAAATAAATAAACAAAAATCTTAAAAAAAAAAAGTATGACTTGATATAGTAGAATTAGAGTTTATAAATATCAACTATTAAATAATATTGTGACTTATTATTAATTAGTTTCCTTTGAATCTGTTATATGACTCAAGACACTCATTTAAATTGAACTTTTTGTATAATAGCAGCTGAATAAGACATACAGATGGTTGGCTTTTTGGGAAGCTGAATTAAATATATTTTACCAAATTGAAAAGATAACAATAAATAATCCACATATTTATAAGAGATGAAATGGAAGGGCTATGAAAACTTCAGATGCATATCTAAAAATAGAATACATAAAGAAAGATGTATTGTTTGCACAGCCTAAACAAAGTCACCTTGTTTAGCTATTAATTCCTATGAGCAAATTATTGCTATGTGTTACCTTAGAAACATTAGTTTTTCGTTTTTGTTTTGTTTTTATTTGAATTGGTAAGTGAAATTAGCACACTGAAATTTGGCTTAATAAGTCATTCATGCTGAACTAATGAATGAATTGAATTTTTGTCTACATCTTTACCTGAAAAAACAAAACAAAACAAAACAAAAAATAGAACAACAGAAAAACAACAACAAAAATAGCTCACTTGCAACCTGGATCAAATATCCTCTTTATTTTACTATTCTCAGCAGGGTTAGAATTGCATTGAGCCAAGACATAGAAGTATGGAGCTGAAGTGTTTGTCTCTTAAGGTTCAATGAAAATCCTATAAGGTTCTGACCTTTCCTACAGAAAGTATGTGTTTGGGGCTGTCCAGTGTTTGCTATATGTTTTTCAGGATCCTATTATAAATGGTTGAGTAAATCCCCAAGCCTTCAACTTCATGACATTAAAAAAAAAAGAAAATCATTTTCAAAATAATAAATAATTCCCAATGTAAACTTGAAAAAACACACACATTTGAGCAAACTCGTCAAAAAAAAAAAGGGGGGGTTGGATTTAAATTTTTTTTTTTTAATCTAAATAACTCAAACATTTCTCCTGATGATATTATTATTAGTCAAGTACAAATGCAAACTTGTATTCTTTTCTGTGAGCATTAAAAGTGATGAAACAATACTGGAAACTGAATTTTTTTCCATTTTTAGTAACTTAAATCATTAGATTTTTGGACGGACTATTACTGTAAATATTAAATGATAAATAATAAGGAGAGTTTATGGTTGTTGATCTTACAGCCAGTCAAGCATAGTGGGAAAAGCAGGGGATTTGGAGTCAGAAAGACCTAGACTCTGAAATGAGCTCAGTTATCAGAAGCATGAGTTCCACCAGTATACCTAACTTTTGTGAGACTCAGGATTTCCAAATGTAAAATATTTATAATAATCCCTACCTCATATAGTTTTCAAAGAAACACATACTTAAGCACCTAGCACAAGATAGGGACTCAAAAACTGGTATTTATTTCAATATTAAAATAAAGATGAAAAATTAAACTCTGCAATATGTATTATTCTGTTGTAAACACTTTTTACTTATTATTCACAATATTGTTCTCATGCCTTTATAGTTGTTTTTGTTTTAATGTAATTTATTTTTATTTACATACTTTGGTAACTAACAAATATAGCAGTGCTCAGACCATTTGCCAATGAATACCTAATGGCCAAATAGTTGTCAGTTTTCAATGCTCATCTAAAGGTTCTTTGTAACCATTAGCACTTGTGATTTTTTTTCCTTTTCTTCTTAAATCTGTCTCCTCTTTTGAACTATGTGTCAGATTGTATTTTCAAAGATCATTGCAACAACAGCGCTCATCCTTCATGCCTTTTTTGTTATGACTTTATATTTGTTCCATGGAGAGTTGGTGTCTATGTCCCTACCCTTGAACTGGGGAGGGCTGTTGTGATTGTTTTGACTAGTAGAGTATAGCAGTAGTATGCTCTGTGATTTATAAGGTGATATAGCTTCCACTTTGCTCTATGGAATAAGTGATCTTAAGCTATCAGCCAAGATTTATGCCATGACTTACTTAGAACTGCCACGCTATGCAGAAGCTCAGACTAGCCCAGGTGGCGAAACTACATGGGGAGAAAAGGGGGATTATTGAAAAGAAAGATTCAGCTGGCCCCAGCTACTTCAACTCCCAGCTCTGCCAGCTCCAAGTGCTATCTGACTGCAGCTTCATGAGACATGGTAAACCAGAACCACCAGCTCTTACTGTCCTGAATTCCTGAGCCACAGACACTAAGGAAAATAATTTTGTTGCTTTAAGCCACTAATTTTGGAATGATTTGTTATGCAGATATGTGTAACCAGAGCAGACTATTTGCTGTAAGACTTCTTGGTCTCCCTCTGAGTGTCTGGCATTCCTTTTCCATCATAATCGCAGGCCCCTTTCTTCTTGCTGATCTTTAAACATCGATTCCCGGGACACCTGAGCAGCACAGTTGGTTAAGCATCCAACTCTTGATTTAGGCTCAGGTCATGATCTCAGGGTCTTGAGATAGAGCCCTGCTTTGAGCTCTGTGCTCAGCACAGCCTCCACTTGAGACTCTCTCTCCCTTTCCCTCTCCCTCATCCCTCCCCCCGACCCCATGCACTCTCTCTCCCTCTAAAAATAAATAAATATATCTTTATTTTTTAAAAAATATCTTTTATTTATTTTAGAGAGAGCCCAAGCAGGGGGAACAGCAGGCAGAGAGAAGAGAGAGAGCCAGGCTCCCCACCAAGCAGGGAGCCAGAAATGGGGCTTGATCTCAGAACACTAGGATCATGATCTGATCTGAAGGCAGATACTTAACCAACTGAGCCACCCAGGTGATCCAATAAATATATCTTTAAAAAAATTTAAAAAAATATGGATTCCCATAATGGTTTTAGCCATGGCCTTCATCTTTCTGCTTCCATATTCTCTTCTACAGATATTTTGTTTGCCGCCATGACTGCAAATGTTACCTAAATTTTATGAGTGAAACAGAAAGAGAAAGTAGACAGGAAAATATTTCAATAAATCATGGCAGAAATTTTTCCAACTTCAATGAAAACTATTAGCCTACAGATCCATGAAGTTCAATAACATGAAACATGAAGCAAAGAAACATGAATAAAACTCTACCAAAGCATATCATAATAAAATTGTATAGACTTGTGATTAAAAGAAAATCTTAAAAGTCACAGACAATAGACCCTTTAGGTACAGAGGGACAAAAATAAGCATGATAAGAGATTTCCCATTGGAAACAATGCAATGAGAGGTAGAATACCTACTTTAAAGTATGGAAAGAAAATAACCTGTCAACCTAGATGTTTCACTATATTTCAGAACTGATAGTAGATTAAGATTTTGTTTTAAAAAATTAGAAATCTAAAAGAATTGAGCACTTAGAAGACCTGTACTGCAAGAAATGTTAAAGGAAGTTCTTCAGCAGGGTCATGAGATTGAGCCCTGGGTGGGGTTCCACATTCCACATTGTCTGCTTGTCCTTCTCCCTCTGCTGCCCTCCCTGTACTCTCTCTCTGTCTCTCAAATAAATAAATACATAAAATCTTTAAAAGAATTAAAAAAATAAGTCCTTCAGACTAACTAAATTTATTTCAGATGGAAATCTGCATCCACAAAGGATAGAAGTACACACCTGTAATTATGTGACTAACTATAAAATAATATTTTCTTATTTTTCAAATCTTTTTGAAAGATAATTTTGTAAAACATAAATTATAACAATATATTGTGGGGTTTATAGCATATTTGAGGTAAAAGTTGTGGCAACTGGAATGTGAAGTAGTGCAGCATCACATGAGGATAGAGTGTGACAGGTTTAAGACAAACTATAAACTCTAAAGCAAGCTAAGATGGCTATAATAACTGCCCAAGTATATTTCAAAGAAAAAATATATATAATTATATAATCAGACTTACAGAGGTCATTTCATAATGATAAAGGGACTTTTTCAATGGAATCTAAAAATCATGAATGTTATAGGTCAATAACAGAGACTCAAAATACATAAGGAAAAAAACTAATAGAACTGAAGGGAGAAAAATATTAATCCACAAATATAGTCCAAGATTTCAACATTTATCTCTTAATAATATAAAGAACATTAGTAATGATACAGAAGACTTGAACACCACCACTAAACACTTTATGTAATTGAGAATAAGTAAGTGAATAAACAAATAAATAAAACCCCAAGTAACATAATCTTAAAAACAAAACACTTTATCTAATTGATATTTATGTAATATACCTACCAGCAACAGCCCAAGATACAAATTTATTTCTAAGCATATATGGAGCATTTATCATGACAGACCATTTACGAACCATAAGAATTCTTAATAAATTTAAAAACATCCAAGTCAAAGAAGTGTGTTCTCAGAGTCCTATTAAGGGGATTCTAAGTTCAGTCAAATTAAATTAGATACAAGTATCAGAAAGATACTTAAAAAAAATCTCAAAATATTTGAAACCTAAATAACATACTTCAGAAATAAATAATAATCATCTGTGAAAAAAGAAGCCTACAACTAACAGCATATGTATTATGAGAGACTGATTACTTCATTACTAAGATCAAGAAAAAGGCACATTTGTCTGTTCTCAACATGCCTAATCAATGTCGTACTAGAAGTTCTGGACAATGCAGTCTGGACCGACACAGATGACTGAAGAGCACAAGAAATGGTAACTGCATTAGGCAAGGTGAAAAAAAATCCAGTTTGGACAGTATTAAAACTCTACATCTGCACATGACATTTCTATGTAGAAAGTCCTACGGAATCTGTAAAAAGCTACTATACTAGTGTGTGTGTTTAGCAAGGTTGTAGGATACAAGGGTGACTTCTATAATCAAGTGTATTTTGTATGCTCACAACATACAAGGAAATGAAAAATTTAAAATAATATTATGTAAAATAGATAAAAATATGAAGTAATTAAAGATAACCTCACAAAACATATTAAGTATTTGTACCTTGAAAAACAAAAATGTCACTGAGAGAAATTTAAGAGAACTGAGTAGATGGAGAGATGTATAATGTTCTTGATTCAGAAGACACAATATTGTTCAAATGTCAGTTCTTGCTGAATTTATCTATAGATAGAGTATAATCCTAATCAAAATCTCAGCAGGATTTGTTAAAAGAAATTGAAAAGCTGTTTCTAAAATGTATTTGGAAAAGCAAAGGGCCTAGAATAAAAAGCTATTTTGAGAAGAATAAAGTTGGATGACTTATACTATCAGATTTCAAGCCTCATTATAAAGCTAAGGTAATCAAGAGGAATATGGCATTGTCATCAAAACATCAAAATAGATCATTGGAACAGAATATATGGTCCAGAATACACCCAAAACTGTATGGTCAATATTTTTTTAAACATGTCTGGGCAAATCAGTGGAGAAGGGTTTGCCTTTTCAATAAATAATGTTGGAATAATTGATACCCATATGCAAAAAATATTAAAAACACAAAACTTCAACCTATATCTCATACTGTATAAAAAATTACTTAAAAAGGGATCATAGCCCTAAAAATAAAACTTGAAATTATAAAACTTCTAGACGAAAACATGGGGGAAAATTTATATGAAGTTAAATTTGGGAAACATTCTTTGATGACACTAATTACATGAAGCAAACACACAAAAATAATAAATCTGACCTTATTAAAACTTCTGTCTGAAAAGATAATGTTAAGAGAATGAGAATACAACCTACAGAGTGGGAGAAAATATTTGCCAGTTATATAGTCATAAGTAACTCGTATCCAGAATAAAAAAACTCTTAAAATTCAAGAATTAAAGAAAAAAGGGAAACATAGGCCAGAGATTTGAACAGATTCTTTACCAAAAAGGATTAAAAAAATGGAAAATAAGCACCTGAATTAGGTATTAGGAAAATGCCACTTAAAGCCACAGTAAGATATCATAACACATGGCTGAAATTTTAAAAAATACAAAACAAAAAATAAACAACAAAACGAAGTGTTTGCAAGGACGTCAAGGAACTGAGACTATCATACACTTCTGATGAGACTATAACATGTTACAACTATTTCAGAAAACAATTTATTAGTTTCTTTAAAAGTTAAGATTACAGGGGCGCCTGGATGGCTCAGTCAGTTAAGCATCTGACTCTTGAGTTTGCCTCAGGCTATGAGATGGAGCCCTGATAAGAATTCTCCCTCTCTCTCCCTCTCCCTCTGCCCCTCCCCACCTGCTCATATGTTCTCTCTCTCTTTCTCTCTCTCTCTCTCTCAAAAAAAAAAAAAAAAAAGGAATAACAATAAGTTAAATGCACACTTGTTGTAACAGAGTTGTTCCACTCCTAGATATTTACCCAAGAGAAATGAAAGTCTATGTCAGTACGAAGAATTGTATATGAATGTTCATAGCATTTTATTTGAAATAGCCAAATATGGAAAATGACCAAAAAGTTCATGAACAAATTAATGGACTAGTTATGATATATCCACACAATAGAATACTATTCAGCAATAAAAAGAATGAATGATTGATAAATAATAACATAGATAAATCCCAAATAATTAACCTGAGTGAAATAAGCCAGGCAAAAAAAAAAAAAAAAAAAAGAATACATATTATATGATTTCATTATTCTAGAAAATGTAAATAAATCTATGACAGAAAGCAGCCTAGTGGTTGCCTAGAGACATGGATGTAGAAGGATTACAGAAGACCACAAGTAAATTTTGTGGGGTGATGGATATGTTCATTTTCTTGATTATGATAATGATTTCACACTTGCATACATACACCAAAACTTATCAAATGGTGCACTTTAAATATGAGCTGTATTTCATGTCAATTATACCTCAGCAAATCATTTTTAAAACTAAAGCAAAAAAATTCTTGGAGAATCACATTCTTATATGACACTTAACTAACTCTGTGACTTTTTAAAGATCTTATTTATTTATTTGAAAGAGAGAAATCACAAGTAGGCAGAGAGGCAGGCAGAGAAAGAGCGGGAAGCAGGCTCCCCGCTGAGCAGAGCTCAGCTGGGTTGGATCCCAGGAGCCTGAGATCGTGACCTGAGCCGAAGGCAGAGGCTTTAACCCACTAAGTCACCCAGGCACCCATTTCTCTGTGACTTTTTAGCAGTTTAATTTCTGTATCCCTCAGTTTCCTTTGTAAATCTGGGTAATTATAGTGTCAATTGCATAACTCATTGTTTTGGAGGTGTTTTACTATTTATTAAATGAGCTAATCTCTTTGAACCTCTTAGGGTGCCTGGAACATAAGAATTAGTTACTAGCTATGCTTAATATGTCAGAAGAGGCAACAGGTTCCTCACTGTCTTTCCCGATTAAAGGAAGTCTGTTACTTTCTCCAATGTTTGTTTCTCTAAGAAACAAAGGGATGCAGTCTTGGACTTCCAAAATTTGTATCTATCATAGCTACATTCTTAAGATTTAAAAATTTATTTAGAATTACAATATTATTTAGATTTCACCTCAAAAGAATAGGATGCTAAAGACAAACTTTTCTAATCCTTTTAAATACAGTTTTCATATTTTCTGGCTTTTTATCTAGATTCTGTGCTAGCCTAGTACTTTTTACCTCAACAGAATGCATCCTCTAATATCCCTGCACATAATAGATCCAGCTTTTTTTTTCCAATGCTGGTTATTACTCAGCAATTTCATTTTTTTTTTTAATCTTTCATTCTGGAATGCCTTCTACTCCTAACCATCGCCTAAGTACCATAAGCTAAGTTTATAAACATAAATTTCCATGAAGTGAGTACTTCTTATGAAACAGAAAAGACCTTCAAAGAACTGGAGACATGTTTCATCCCAATCCCTGATGGCTGGCAATAACCCATACACAGCCCTTTATTAACGATATCACCGGGCTGAGATGCCATAACCGAGAGACCAAACTAAGTATGCAGGGTTTTTTATTTAGTCAGACTGGAAGCAGCTGCATTTCTGTTTGAATTGCTCCCTGAGCTCTCCTGCAAATATATAAAAGGATGTTATAAATAAGTTAGGAGCTGATGATTCTCATTTGTCAGTGAGGGCAGCCTAAGTGAAAACTGCAGCAGGCAAAAATGGAGGCAAAATACTCGGAAATCCTTCATCATGGTGGAGTGAGTTAATCATTCTGAGGATATTCTCAGGGAACCTGAGGAAATATTTAAGGCCAAAAATAATATCTTTTCTTTGGGAGAGATGGAAAGAAGGAGATGTATCTTTTCCAAGATTAGGTGCAAGATTTTATACCGCGAATCTCCAGTATTCCTAAATCAATTTTAACACAAGCTGACACTTCAAGCCTACAAGTATGCCTATCTGGGAGCGTGCGTGTGTGTGCCCATGTGAGGTTGTGTTTTCTATAAGGGGAGTAGAGAATATGCACAGCACACAAGGCTGTTACCGTCTAGCCCTTTCTCACCATTCTCCCAGAACGTGGTCCAGTCTTCCTATAGCCTGCACCTCTCAGGAAGCCCCTCAGTTTTAGCAAAACCAGCCACAGTCTGTTTCCTGAGCATGAACCTTAACATCCCTCTTGTTGTCATGCGTGTGAATTCGTGTTCTTTCTTTTTGAATTTCCATTCTTTCTTTAATTATCAGTTCCAGTGTTGCATCAGTTGAAACATCTCCAGTCTTCTGGGTGGGCTGAAATGGGAACTTCCTCCTCTTTGTTCCCATAGCACACGATGCATACTTCTGTTGTGGCCAGCTGTTCATCAAAATCCCTGAGCTTGGCTCTCTCCAGAAGAGAGCTTTTGAAGACACAGGTCACATTCGCTTTTCCTTTGTATCATTGGTGCTATGCCAGTTTTTGGCGTTGCAGTTGGTGTCTTTAAAAGCTTATGGATGAATGACTAGATAAATAAATGAATAACCTGGGACCTCAAGAGGCAGAAAACAAGAACAATCCTCTCGGGGGTTTTAATGATCTGGCACTGGCCCTGGTGACACCGTGCTGGTGTCTGGCAGCTGCTGTAGCCCTTGCTGCCAGGATGCCTTCTGTCCCTGGGCCAATCCTGAATTAGTGGGGAGTATGGGTGGGTAATCACTGGAAAATGCTAAAAAGAAGTACTTGATGCAAGAAAGAATCAGCAGCAGGGACTGAGGAGTACGATGATTCACATGGCCAAAGAGACATTAAAACCAGATAGATGAGACAGTGAGAAATACAAGGGGAAAAATGTAAGAAAGATTTCAAGGAAAAAGACTGCAACGAAGACAAAGATGTCAATATTTTGGAAAAGCCAAGGGACAAAATATGTAATGTAATTTACCAAGTTTCAATTATTTTTAAGGAAAATAAACTATTGCTTAAAACTTTGATGAAATGAACAATAGAATTAATCCACCCAGGGAAAGAAAGAAAGAGAGAGAGAGAGAGAGAAAGAAAGAAAGAAAGAGAGAAAGAAAGAAAGAAAGAGCGGGCCTTTTTTTGCAGTAATATTTCAGGAAATGGCCCAAGTTATTTTGAAAAATAAGTTTCTCTGAAAATACATGAACATCATAGAATTGTTCTCATGCGGTATGTGTGCTCACATGTTCCCATTATCGCTATATAACAAACTATCCCAAATTCCCATAATTCAGTGATTTACAAAACAATTGGCAATTGTTTTATCATTATTTCTTATGGAATTTGACTGTGCTCAGGCTGTTCTCACTTTGGTCTTTAATGTGGTTTCTGTGCGGGAGGTGGGCTGGGTCTGCAGTCTTCCAAGGCACACTCACTCAAGTCTAGCACAGGGGCCAGGAAGGCTCAAATAGCTGAGGGCTGGAAGAACCCGGGCCCTCCCACCTCTCTGTTCCTCTGTGGCATTTCCATATGGCTTCTCCAGCTCAGTGGCTTCAGGTGATACTCCGACATAGTGTCTCAGAGCTCCAAGGTTGAGCATCCCGAAAGAGGTGGAGCACATTCCCTTTATGACTTCCCAAATCATGCGCTGTCACCTACATGTCTCTTTATCCAGACCATCACAAAGACTCCCCCAGGTTCAGAGGGAAGTGACATTGAACCTCTTGATGTGTGGACATTTTAAACCACATGTTCAAGTACAGATTAACACACACACACACACAAACACACACACACACACACACAAAACTACTTCCTTACAAGGTTTCAGTTGCTTGGGTGTCATGAATTTTCAGTGTGACTCAGACATGCTTCTAGAACTGCTCATGTCTTGCTAATATGCATGACCTCCATAGACGTTTAAATGGAACTTTATCGAGTGAAAATGGCAATAAATTAGAATGAGATAATAACTTCTTCACTGCCTATTTTTAGATAGACTAATTCCTGGAGAGATTTTATAAAGTGCGTATGATTGCAGTGGGACTGAGAAACTCATTCTGAGAGTCTATCACAGGCAAAGGTTGCTTGGGAAACAGAAACTGCCAACTGGTTTGCATCCAGGGGCTTGTTTGACGCGATAACTTGTTTTCCCCGGTCCCTGTTTTCTCTTTACTCACTGCAATATCTCTGGCCAGATTCCCACATGTAGATTTTCTATTTTTGCCTTATCTGTGGCTCTCTTCAGAAAAATGACTGAAGCTGCTATCATGTCCCTGCAAATCAAAATAAAATCCTGAAAGCTAAAGAGGTCACCAGGATTACTTTATTTTAAAACATTTTTAGGGGTGCCTGGGTGGCTCAGTGGGTTAAAGCCTCTGCCTTCATCTCAGGTCATGATCTCAGGGTCCTGGGGTCGAGTCCCGCATTGAGCTCTCTGCTCAGCAGGGAGCCTGCTTCCCCCCGCCCCCCCGCCGCCTGCATCTCTGTCAAATAAATAAAATCTTTAAAAAAATTAAAATAAAAAAATAAAACATTAAAAAAATACTCACTATTCATTGATACCACTGCAGATGCCCAATGATGGTATTCTTAACTTTTTTTTCCATTACTGTCCAGTGAGTTCTCACCCCACAGAAGTTTAACACCAGAGACACACTGTATATCTGTCTGCATTGCATGTATAGCTGTGCTTTATGCATAAAAACAGTAATTTTTCATGCCTCAAGACCTAATTTTTCCTCTTTGAGAATGATGTCATCTCTGTTGAAATGCATGCTCTATAGGTATATATTTAGTTTAGTGATTTAGTTCATTAAGATAGCAAATCAGAGGTACCACTGCCATCTGAGAAATGCATGTTTAAATATTGACATTTTCAAAGTATTTGTGGCTAATACACCTATTTAATTGTGTTTATGTGTCTAAATATCTATGCATAATGCCTACAGATATTCCTACTGGCAACCAAAAAATAAATAATAAACCCAAGAGGATAAGAGGTTGATTTACAAAGTTCAGATGCTGAAATACAGCCATGAATGTTGGACTCAATGTTCAGAAAAAGAATCTTGAGAAATATGGGAACTAAAAGCCATTAGAACATATAAACTTCTGTAAACCTCCATTTTAGCCTGAATAAGTGATCTATGTGAACAGTAAATGACAAAAAGGAGATCTAGTAGGTGTTGCAACTTTGTACATGTCTTGAACATTGAAACAGTGTATTCACCGCCATGCTTCAGATTTTCACTCTATCCCCATGCACACGCATCTCTATGAAAAATGACCACTTGGAAGCCACAAAGGCTATAGTCATGTGGAGCTGCATTCCACATCAGAGGGTCAAAGAGGTTCCAAGTCAGAATGTTTATGATGTATAATTAGCAAAGAAGGAGAGTTTCATCTAGGCTTTCCCTCTCATCCTAAGAACGTGCTGGCATGTGCCAACCATGCGTGATATGTCTTCTGTCCCATTACTAGGGTGTTCAGATGTGTGATTATCACAGATCCTCGGTGTATAAATGTATGCATGTCCAATCTTAGATTGCAGTGAACATTTTTGGAGGGCTCTATTTAAAATTCAAAGGTTTAAGTGAACCCTTATGTGAAGAAAGACATTTGGATTAAAATAACACCAAAATAAACTGACTAGGCTTCCGGTCTCCATGGCCACCATTAGAAGAGTCATATGTCCACCTGGGGGAAACATGGCATTATCTGCCCAGATTGGACTTGATTGTCATGCCTTCCGAAGGACCTTTCCTGAACCCTTTCTTTCTCACCACAGTAACCAACCACTCCCTTCTCTATGTCTCAAATGCCTTATTGTGCTCTGTGTGTGCAGCTACCATTGGAACTACCTTCCTTGTAGGTTTGCCTTCCTGGCACCCACCTGTATGCTAATGAATTTGGGAGCTCCTAAATAGTCAGGGCATCTCAGTTGTCTTTGTATCCCTAGTTGGCAGCAGAGTGATGCACCTGTACAGATTTCTTAAAAAAAATAAAGTCATGCTGTCAGGTTATTCTAAATTAGTTTAACAGATTTCCCTTGGAGCAAATCTAGTATGGGCCATGTCAGCTCCTACCCGTGACCATTCTCACTCAGAAGACACAGGCCCTTGAAATTAGGTGGTAGCAGTATTAGTCTGGGCTGGGCCACTTTTCCTAGCTTGTTAGAACAAAAGCACATTAAGTGCCATAACTCCACTCTCCTCATCTTCGTCATGCAGAAAACTCTGGAGAAAAGAAAGCTGATAGAATGTCTGTCAAAGGGGAGAGGATTTGTATTCAGTTAAGTCCCCATTGTATTTTTAAGGTGCATTAATGCCTTTGGAGGGGCAGTCTTCCTTGGCTACAGGACAGAACTTGTCTCGTTTTCTATCACCAGCCCTATGACTTCATATAGAATTCCAGAATTCTGATAAACTGTCATGTGGAAAAATGATAAAGTGATTTATGCTCAATTTTGCTAGAAGGGAGAAATGCAAGGGCTGTCAGTCTGGGTCTTGAGAACAAATGAGTTACAGTTCATGAGGCAGCTCAATAAGGCTATCATTTCCTATCAGCTCCCATCACTGACAGCCAAGATTTACTAGCTGCAGAATGGGAAGGGGGCTGAGATTTGGTGCCAGGTGAATCGGCACTATTATTCCATCAACCAGGCTCATATAGACAAGAGGCTACCATGAATATTTGATGGTACCATTTTCCCAGAAATGCTAGTGAAACGCAGCATTACTTTTCTCCCATTTGCTGGGAGCTTCTTTGCTCTATCCCCATATATGCACATCTCTATGAAAAATGACCACTTGTAAGACACAAAGGTATTTGGGATTGTTTGTTTTTGCTGCTCTGCTAGTGGCGTTCCTCTTGGCAGTCTGCTCATGCAGTACACTAATTCCTTGTCCTCCGCCCTCATAGGATGAAGTGAAAAATCCGTCTACTGAGACCCTATATACATTACATCTGTCATTATCCATCTGACACAGTGGCAGTGAGCGGACAGCCTTCAAGCCCCCTATGTGTTCAGAGAAAACAGACTTTGATCTATGGCATTAGCTGTGTTCTCCATGAAAACAAAAGGTGGAGGTGGGGGGTGGGTTTATATTAGGCCTAAAAATAGTTCTGTTGATTCTCTTTGAAGTAAAAATACACAACTTTGTAAATTCTACACTATTATAAGACTCTTTTACTTGAGACATTTATTTTCAGTGGGCGGGAGGCATACCTCAGTACATTTCACATGGGTCGGGTTATTTTTAGAAGAAAAAGCATTTCATCCTTGCCCTCAGGAGCTAGGGAATGTGTTTCTAAAATCTCTAGGGAGAAGTTTAGTGTTTACTCAAAGTCAACTCCAGATGATTTCAAATGAGCCTTTTCTATTTCATCATTTGCCCAATTGTAATCACTGTGCTAGTTCAAAAAGATAATAATTGATGTTTTGTGAGCATGTGGGAAAATGAGGGCGTACAAAAAGAAATTTTCAAACTACTGGACATTTTGCTTGCCTTTCTGCAGGTACTACATAGGCAAATTGCTTTATTGAATTATGAAACTAACGTCTCTTAAATTGTCCAAACATTCAGTCTAGTGGAATACTGAACAAAAATATGGCTATGATGCTGGTTGCTGAACACCAGTCATTCCAGCACCGAGTTCCTTGATCTCTTAGCCACGTAGGTTTAAGGCTGCCTGAGCCACGAATAGATGGGGGGCAGTGCTGAGAGTCTGTGAGGTGGAACGTGGCATCAGTATACAAAGGGTGGGCAGAAAATTTGAAGCTAAGGAAATAAAAATTTGGGCGTTTAACTTTTTTGTTCAGTCAGTCAGCAGATATTCCATACAGGCATTGTTCTTGCTGCTGTTAATAGAATTTTGAGTTCTCTTTAGCTTATAAATTCATAGGGAGAGACAGAAATAAGAACAAAGTATCAAGAGAAGGTTGAGAAAGTTACAAGTATTTTGAGAGAACTAATCAGAGGGAGGTAAAAAAGAGTGACTATTTATTTTCATGTGAGTCAAGGGCCTTTCCCTGAGGCAATGACTTTTAAACTGAAATCCAAATGACTGGAAGGAATATGGTATCTAAAGGTCTCAAGGAAGATCATTCCCAGAGGAGGAAATGCTTAGTACAGTGAGCCCTAAGATAGGAACTGATTATCATGTTTGAGAAATCAAAAGAAAGCCAAGAGTCAGACTATAGAGGTCTTGGTAAGCCATTAAGTCTTTCAACAACAAAAACGCTCAAGTTCTCCTTCTATGCCCAGGGACTCAGATACACTTAATAAAGTTCTTTTAAAGGAGGAAAAGGAATTTTCTGTTGAGTATTTTCAACCAGCATTATAGCTGATGTTAAATGAGTGTTTATTGTGGCTATACATGGTTCTAAGTGTTTTGTATATATTAAATCTTTTAATCTTCACCATAGCCCTGTGATACTAGTATTTTTATTGACTCTCTTACTGTACCAGAGGAAATAGAATCACATTACATGCAATTCCCACAGACTTGCAGCAGGTGGCTGAACTTGAGATTTGACCCAGGTGATTTGGCTCCAGGGTCCATGTTCTTACTGGGAGACTTCTCACAGACTTAAAAGAAGTCTTTCCTGGATATTTTTTCCGAACTGCATAAAAACATACAACTTATGCCACTGTGATCAGACAGTACCAAAGTGTCATGTTTTTCTGAAAAGCTTCTTCTTAGGCTTAATGAACCTTTAGATTCAAAAGTTTCTAAGCCAAACATTCTTTAGTCCAGAAAGACACAGTATCCTTTGGTTCTTGGAAATGTAGTCTTCAGAAATAAGAATTCTGAGAAAAATTACTAGATTAAAAGTGTTTTCTTCATAATTCTTAAATTCAAAACTCCCAATGTAAAATTCTCTGTGAAAGAAATATTTGCTTTCAGGGCTTTTTAAACTTAAGCTAAACACAATATCAAGTCAAATGATAGGAACTAAATACTAAACAAGCCAATCTTTATTTAATCTGTGTATTTTTGTCTTTTCTGTGTTATCATCAACTAAAGTATTTTATGTCTTACATGCTTCCAGTTGGTGTATTGAAGGAAATGATATGTTGAGTACTGTGTGGATTTATTGCCTATATACTTTCATTCCATGACAAAATTTCATTTATTAAAAAAAAAACCTCTATAGTATCAATTTTTCCTTCCCATAAGATTAGTTCAGATGCTTTTCTTAGCCCCTTCTTCCAAAACTCAAGGAAAAAAAAACACCAGAAATGAGGATTTTTCCAATTAGTCTTCAAAATCACAAATGCATACTTTTCTACCATTACAATATCATAAAAAAACAGTAGTTTTTACTCATTAAATGTATTGTTGATCTAATTCATAATAGTCAACAGGCAGAAATAAAAATATTTTCACATTTATGTCCATTTATATAAACATATGACTGCTTTTGAGAAACATAGAAACATAGCTGAGTAAAACTTTCATCCCCAGAATTGGAATTCAGGAAGAATGAGGTTTCCCCTGGTGCCTCGTTCTCCCACAGTCCACTCCCATCTTCTCTCAGGGTATTTCCAGAACCCACATCGCCCACTTCCACTGCTGCCACCTTATCTCCTACACTGGCCCCGTTTCTGCTCCCAGAGCAAAGCCGGAATGATCCTCATCATGTCACCCCTCTGCTAAACTCTTCAAGTAGCTTCTACCTCTCTCAAGGGAAGGTCTACCATGGCAGTGATGTCTCCATCATCTGAGACGGCTCCCCAGCCCATTTGCTGTATCACCTTATTCTCTCCCTTCTCATTCAGCTTTAGCCACAGTGGCCTCCAACACTCCAGGTATAGTACAGGGCTTTTCCATGTACTGTTTCATCTCCTTGAGATGCCCTTCCTCTAGGAAATATGTGTGACTGACTCTCTAAATCAGGTAACTTTCCAGTGAATCTTGCCCTAATCATGATTTCAAAATGGCAGCCTCACACCCTTGCAGTCCCAATCCAGGTAGCTCTATTGTTTTGTTTTATTCTTAGTTGTCGGTGGTTTTCTGTAACATTCAATACATTCTGTCATATCCTATGATACCATATTATTTATAGACTATATGATATATTAAGGTTGCTTGCTACCTTAGAATATGAAATCCAAAAGGGCAGGGGATTTTTAATGTTAATAAGAGCCTCCAATGGCCTCAGGCTTAGTACACAATCAGTGTTCAATGAATATTTGTTGAATGCACAGATCGTTCCCTTTTCTTTTAGAACATTTTTCAGTTTTATCAAGCATATGATTATGAGTTATAACCTCATATATTTTGCCAGTTAATTGATCACAAGCCATTCTTTCTTGTGGTCTTGTGATGATACTTTCCTAGTCTTTCTATTCATTCTCCCCTTCCCTTCCATCCTCCTTGTACTCCTCTCCTCCCCCTCCCTAACTTTCTCTTTTCCTTTCCTTCTTCTCCTCCTTTTCTGTCTCCTCCTCCTTTTCTCTGTCTCATTCCATAATATGGAAAAAGAGTTAAGAGCTGTGAATATGCAAAAATGAGTCCAAAACTGTGCTTCTTCTCATAGAGCTCAGTCACATCTTAGGAACTTAAAACTTAGCAGTGCATTGGGTTATGTGCGTTGGACAAGGTGTGTGCCTCATGCAGAATTGGGGTAGGAGTTAGAAAAGTGGCGTGGTGTAGTGAGCTTTGAAGTGGGTTTTAGACAAGGAATAATTATTTCCCCAATCGTTTAAGGATATGGTAGCTGAATTATAAGGATTATTTGCTGATCTTTAGGTTTTCTTTCTTAATCATAATTACCAGTCCAAAGCAAAGTTATGCTTTTTCTCAGTAGTTATTATTTCTGTCATTTTAACTTGCAGCCCATCAGATCTGGAAATACAAGGGCATGTGTGTATGGCAAGAAGGTCCACTGGCATCACATCTAATGAATACATTTCAGCCAGGCTTCCTATATGATTATCCAGTGAGTGAAAATTTTACAGGGATATCTTTCCATACACATAAGTTGTCATTATTTATATCATTATTATAAATTGTGAGACAATTCAAAGTTTTAGATAGGAAGAAAAAATAGAACTTGTTAATCAGAATGGAGCTGTAATAATTGTTTTGAAATCTCTAGAATTTTATTTTTACTTTATTTCTGATTCCATAATTTGTTCCCTCCCCTGCAAATACTTTGCTTCATAAGCCCTATACCCACTCAGCTTTAGAAAAGAAGGAACAGACTATTTGTACCAATACTGTTTTCTACCATGTGAAAGATAAAATGTCACTCTAGCTAATTCAGGATTCTTATATTATCAATTATTCTTTTTCTCTTTTGTAAATTCAACCTCCAGCATCGAATTCAGTTCTCCCTATTGTCTCTTAAATGTGCTTTATTCTCTTCAGAGAGAGGGACACTCAGAGAAAATATGGACTGTTTGTGTCCTCCTACAATTCACACGTTGAAGCCCTAAACCCCCATGTGATGCTACTTGGAAGGCTTTTGGGAGATGATTAGATTTACATGATTTCATGAAGGTGGGGCCTCCATGATAGAATTGGTGTCTTTAAAAGGAGAGACCAGAGTTCTTGTTCTCTCTGCTGTGGGAGGGCACAGCAAGAAGACAGTTGTCTGGAAGCCAGAAAGAATACTCTCACCAGGAACCAAACAGACTTATACCTGGATCTTGGACTTCTCAACCTTCAGAACTGTGAGAAAGAAAAAGAAATTCTTACAGTTTAAGCCAATCAGTCTGGTATTTTGTTATGGCAGCCTGAGCAGCTGAGTAAGGGAAGAAATTATGACAAACGATGCAGAGATGCTCCACTCTACCTCTTACTTATCAGCCTCTCTCTCCTTCCTTTGACGGCTGAACCGGTGACCATCTCCTCATGCTTCCTCATTCTTTAACCTGCTCTTATTCAGCATCCAGCCCTTCCACTCCAAGAAACATGTCTTGGTGATGTCACCAGTGGCCTCCATGTCACTAACTAAAATTAATTTTTTCAGCCCCATCTTAACTTCCTTTATCAGCAACATTGGGCACCATTTTCCACTCTCTCCTTCTTGAATCATTTTCTTTCCTTGTCTTTTAGGACATGAGAGCCATTTGTTTTTTTCTTCAGGGAATGCCTCTTCAGTGTCTCCTTTTATTTCTATTACCCAGTTGTTAAATCTTGGAGTTAGCAGAAGCTTGGTATTAGGCTACCTTCTTTCTTTCCCTACTATCATCCTATGTGATTTTATCCATATCTGGAGCTACCTAGATGATTTCAAAACTGTATCTCTAGCATATGCTTCTTTTCTCAACCCTAGAATTATACATGAAAACATTTCACATGACACCTCTTTGCAAATGGCTAATGATATCTCCAAAGTTAAAGTGTTAAACAAACAACTCCTGATTCTCACATATAAATTTCTTCTCTAAAGAAACCTAACATGGTTTTTGCCCATTGTTTTTTAATCTTATGAATGACACTAACCAATCACCTGAATGCTAATCCAAAAACCAGAGTCCCTGCTTATTCTTCATGTTCACCCTAAATCTAGGTACTATAGATTTCACCTGCTAAATATTTCTCAATTTCATCTATACATCCCCTTGTCTATTTCTAAACTTCAGTTTTCTTGCATGCTCATGAGTTTATCATCTCTCATCGTCATTTCTTCATGTGTACTATAGGTACTTTGTGCTATAGGTACTTTGAAAAGCAGCTCTTATAACATAGGTTTTTTCTCTTAAATACTTCCCTGCCTACTGTTCCTAGGATCTGTACTATCCGCTTTAAAGTTCTTCTGAACTGCAGCCTGGATTCTAAATGCCTTCTTCCTTGTTTTATTTTGTTATGTTTTTAATCAAATCTGTATTTTAGCAGTAAGATACATCATTCATTACTATACTATGTAGGAGAGGAGAAACTTCCTCTTATCCTCTTAATTTTTATGGATATACCTGAGAATTAAACTGACATAAGACAGATTAACAGGGGAATAATATACACATTTTATTTAATATTTTCACAGACACATGGGCTTTGCATAAAGAAATTGAAGACCCAAAGAGAAGTTAGAACCAAGAGCTTATATACTTTTTAAACCATAAATAAGTAAATAAATAAATTGATTAATTGATTAATTGGATTAAATAAAAATGATCGATTTGTGGAGAAGTGACAAAAGAAAGGGATTAGGGGTAATGAATTATGGGACATTGACTAGGAAATATGTGGGAGAATTTATGGAAGGTAAGGATTATTTTAATAGGCTTGTTTGTAGTGGTTCATTTTGGCCTAGATTCCCAGTTTCAGGTGATAACAATGTTCTGTTTCTGGTACAGAAAAGGCAGGTTTCTCATGGGAAATTTTACAACATGCTTTCAGATAGGAAAGGAGAGGTCGGAGAGCTCTTCCTGCATCTGTTGTTTCTCATGTGCCTTCAGCCTAAAATAATCTGTGTACCAAAATAGGATATTTTGTGGTGTCATTTTCTGAACCACTTCAACTACTACAAATGAAAAACAATTACCTATTAAACTATAACAGAATGCTTATTTTTCATAAAAATTATAAACTGTGTTCCAACATTTCCATAAAAATGTGAAAAAAGAATTTTACAGATGATGAAATAATATGGTATTTCTGCAGATTCCTGTGTTCTTTTTCTGGTTCTATCTTCTTGTTCTCTCTACTTTTCTGGTAGGGTTCCCTAGGAAGCATGCTCTGAAGAAGGTTTGCATGCAGGGAGTTTGCTAGAGTGTGTTCTCAGGGTCAAAATCTGGAGGGGATCTGAAAAAGCATATTTGGATGGAAGGTAAACCTGAACTATGGTACAACAAAGGCCTCAGACAATCTTATAAGGACTTCTGGGGCTAGGATAAGCTTTTATTAATATCATTAATTGGGCAAGTGGCCTAGACCTTGTATATCTTTGTTGACCAAGTTGTTGGATATGGAGTATCCTTGGAGAGCAAGCATGATCTTGAGTCAGTCATCAACAATCCAAACAAGCAGCTAGACAATGAGTACTCAATCCAGGATGGATTGGGGAATCCAAGCAGCATATCATGGCATCTACTACATACAGTACACTCTCTGCTTTAAGTAAGTTATGGGAAGAACTCTTTTGGGATTCCAATGGTCTTTCTTTTCCTGGGCAAAACTTGCAAGAAGGTGACTAGCTGGATGAACATATACCCATTTTACTGTAGCTGGTCTTGAGGCCATAAGTGGTACTTCCACCCTCACCCTCAGATAGTACTTCTGGTAGTTGAGATGGCTTTCCAGATGAGGTGTCTCAACACCGGTCTTTCTAGGGTCATGCCTGCTGCACTTTCCCACTTCCCATCAAAATTAGGCAATTGAATACTGGGAAATGTCCAGTTGGATCACCTGAATTTCAAATATATTCTTCCTTGATCCATTGTGTATCATCAGTTTGACCTCTTCTAATGATCAGTGTCATTTAGCCTTTCTGATAAAGACTTCTCTCTTCACTTACTGTTTTTTAGAGCAAGGTGTCCTAAGTAACTAGGCAAAACTTAAAGCTCAAGATGTAATAGGACTCTTGTTGTGTCCCTTGGTATAAATCTACCCTTTGTGAGAATCAAGACTTGTAAATCCTTAGAGTCCAGAGTTGTGAAGTGAGAAGCACAGATTCTTCGCAGATAGTACACTGGGAATGATGGTAAGTAGGCCCATTCCTGGTTCAACTCACTAGTTCCTAGACACATGTATTCTATTAAAAAGACACAGTACCATGTACTAGTACTTAATTTTGGGTATATACTGTCATCCTTTCAAGGTATCATCTCCAAGTTCACACTCAGATAGTTTTGCTTTAACAAGTTATTTTTCCTTCTGTGAAGCTGGTAGCTTCTCTATGATACAGCCAATTGGATGGTTTATGCCCATTACTGCCCCCTCTTTTTCTATGAAGTGAATTAGTCCAATTTGATTTTATGCAGGATCCTATGTCAGTTAATTAACCACTATTGTCCATTACCATGTATCCATCCCTTTGCCTTTATCTTTAATCTCCTTATCCCTCCCTCACCCTTCAACTTTTCTCCTTCCGGAGCCCTAATCAACCAGTATTCGCCACTGCTCACAAGTCAGTAAATGTTCACCTTACACCACTTGTATTTTCAAACAAAGTGGACAACCAGGTGTACTCTGGATGTTTTAATTATTGGAGAATTCCCCTTTACCACTGTATTTTCCAGTCAACTCTGAGTAGAGCTCTAATGTAGTCAATGCTTGTTTTTTGTTTTGCATTCATAAACTGAATTAATCTATTCAGGACCCAAGATTGGCCTTTTCCTTCTTTTATCAGCTGGTAATAAGGGACCTCCCATTCAGGCATGTGAACTGAGAGGAATTTGTGCATTAATGGTGGGTGGCATTAGGTCTGAGATATCTGTTCAAGCATCTTACTTGTAACCTCTGGTCTTACTCATGCCCAATCCCTGAAATACCACTTCCATTTTATAATAGATTGTTACTAGACCCACTTGAATCTATGATTTAGTAGTCCTGATAGAATCTAGAACATGATAAGCACTTCTGACACTTTATGTTCTATATTCAGACACTCCATTTATACCATGTCCCAGTAGCATGCCAGGGGCTCTATTTTGGCATGGTCTTACAGACGGCATGGCTTTGCTCCAATACCCTAAAATTCTATGTTATGGTTTTTGGGGGGTTTGCCATAAGCTGAAACTGAGTTTCCTCACCACCAATACTCTAATATCATAAGGTTTTCTGGGCCCTATGGTCCTAGGGGCAGGGCTACTTACACCACTGCCTGGTTCTACTCTAGGCCCCACTCATAGTGGCAGTCTTTTATGTCATATGGTAAATGGATTTGAGTAGTATTTCCAAGTATTTCCAAGTATTTCCAAGTAGTATTTCCAAGTTCTAAAGTGACCTTTAGAACATGATGAGGCTGGGGGGCCTGGTAGCTCAACTCTTGTCCAACTCTTGGTTTTGGTTTGGGCTCAGGTCATGTTCCAAAGGTTGTGAGATTGAGACCTATGTCAGTCTCAGTGGGGAGTCTGTTTGAAATTTTCTCTCTCTGCCTCTCCTTTTGCATCTCTCCCCACTTGCTCTCTCTCTCTTTCTCAAATATATAAATAAATCTTTAAAAAAAATTAGAACAAGATGAGACCACAAGGTGTTATTTCTTCTTGGTAGTGACAGTTGCAAGATGTAATAATTTGCCCCTTACTTCAAGGGAATGTCCCATTAAGCCACAGACCACTGGACCACAACAAATTTCGCTCAGTGAGTTCTTCAATCTCTGCAGAGGTTATTTCCTATCATACCACTTATACCTTCCCAGGCCTCCTAAGTATTTGCTGCTTCTGATGATCTATTTTGGTTGATATGATGTTATTGATATGGTTCTACCAATTTAATGGACTAGTGAGATGTTCTATGGGATATCCAGATGATACAGTTCCCCTCAGACTGTATTTTGACAAAAGGAGCAATTCATAGTTCTGGAACAAGGCCATAAATGTATACTGTTTTGATTATCATTTCTGACTGGGATAGAAAAGAACACATGTGACATCCCAAAGGCAGTGTTAGTTTGCTCTAGCAAAGACATTATATCCAGTATGGTGACTACAATTGGGGATACCTCTTTTTTCAGTTTTGAATAATCCAGTGTCTTCTGGCTTTAGCAGGATCCAAACTCATGAGTTATGTTGGGATATGATAGAGCCATCACATGGGTGGCTGTAATCTCTGCTGTTCCCTGCAGAAAGTAGTACTGCTTTTCACTTACTTTCTTGATAGAGGCTTCCACTTGGACTTATTGACTAGAGTACTTACTCCACACACCACAAAGCATGTTGGGAATTTTCCAACTACAAAGTATACCCATTCCAAATATATATTTGGAGACTGGGGAAATGACCTTAGTTGTGAGACCTTGCCTCACAAGGTCTTTGCAGAGGCTGTTTCCTTTCTAGAGATGCTGTCTATTTCCCTCTTTGCTTCTTTGACTCTTATTTATATTTTAAACCTCTTCAGAAAAACCTTCCTGAATAGGTAAATTCTCACATCATATGCCTTTAGATAACCTGTAATTCTCCTTTTCAGTACGTAGCAGGTTTGATTTTATAATTATTCATGATTATTTAGGTAATATTTATTTGCTTGACTAAATTGTAACTTCCGTGAAATACAAGGAGAATATTTGTATTTATAGCATTTACCGTAGTACCTGGCATTTAGTTGGTATTTAATAATTTCTAGTCAGTTTATTTTAAAGGAATATAAGAACACATTAATGAATTAGGAGCTACACTAGAATTTTGACTAGAGACCTCAAATTATGTCTCATAAAAATAGATTTATAGGACCCTTAATATTAAAAAAAAGTAAATTAGTATCTGTTACATAGTATGAATTGCCTGCATTATTTGATGTGTTTTTGACAAAAATGAATGTTGTCCAGATTTGAAATATTCCACATATTTTTGCCCACTTCATGTTAAACTAACTTGAACAGCTCAAAACCACTTTAAGTACCTAACTGGGATGGTTTTGGCATAATATTTGGGGCTTTCAAGTTATCTTTACCCTAAGACACCTATATAAGAACATTTGAAGGAAATTGCTGTTAACCATGTTATATACACTGTTTAATGATTTAAGTTGGTGTACTCGTTTTTGTTCAATAACATGTATTCTAATCTAAACTACCAAACTTTCATTATATTGAACATTATATTCTTAAATTAGGCCTTCACTGTGGGGTACGTGAGTGACTCAGTCATTAAGTGTTTGCCTTCGTCTCAGGTGGTGATCCCAGGATACTGGGATCAAGCCCCGCATGGGGCTCCCTGCTCAGAGGCGAAACCTGCTTCTCCCTCTCCCACTCCCCCTGTTTGTGTTCCCTCTCTCAGTGTCTCTTTCTGTCAAATAAATAAATAAAATCTTTTAAAAAAATTGGGCCTTCATGCTATATGTGGAATATTTATATTATATATGTTTTAGAACATTTTAAATCTAAGAACTTCAATTTCTGTCTCCTAATGTATTTGCATCTCAATAGAATTCTAAACTCAAAATTACACAAGGAATAATTTCTCATTGACAGAAATGTCTAATTCAAAAACTGTTTTTGAATTTGATGAAATTGAATTTAAAAAAATTTCATGTTAAGAATGAATCCTATAAATACTTCCACAGAACTACTCAAGGATGTGTACAAAATCTAGTGTAGCATGTGTGTTCACAAAGAAACAAAATGTGCAGTTCTTTATAGAAGGGAATTGTTAATGAATACACACATGCAATAGAATATATACAACATTTTGTTGCATTTAGTTGCATTTTGTAGACTATAAGGTCATTATAAAGAATACATATAAAAAAGAATGCAATAGGTATATGAGTTATAATGGAAAACTCTACAACACATGTTTTCAAGTAAAAAGGCAAGATGTAGAACAACACTATGCAGAATTAAATTTCTGGTTTATGAATAAAACTTTTTGGAGGTAGATTAAAAAAACAAAACTTTGTTTATATTTCCTGGGGAAAGGAATTAGGAGTTGGAGGAAAGAGATTATCACTCACTTTCTATTTTTTGTTCTTCTTTACTGTTTTAACATTTAATCTACATAAATATTATTTTTATTGTAAAAATTAATTTAATTTAAAAAATTATTATTCCATTACCTCAAGAAATAAAAACTTTAAGGTAAAATTCCCTATATGTGTTAAGGAATGAAGTTCTGGACTGTTATCTAAAAACACTTTATATTTTATTTCTCAGGTCATTGAATATCTGATTTTTTCTAGAATAGCAACTTTCTAAAAGAATCAATAGGACTCAACTATTATTTCAATATTGAACATGTACCCAAAATAGTTTCCAGTTCTCAGACCACTATTATATCAGGTTTCAGAATCTCCTGCAACAACACTCTGTGATTAACACCTATAATCTTTTACCATAGCAAAAATAATATAATAAATTCTGAAGGAAGTATTGACTGAACACCAACTATTACTGCCAAGTTATGGTATGTTTAAAAAAAAAAAAAGACAACAAAAAAACAGGAACCATTGCTCAGTCTTGGCATGCCATGAAAGGGTGTTATGTGCCCTCTTTCCTGACTTTGCAAACAAAAATACCTAAGATTGCCAGTAGGCCATTCGTTTGGCTAATTCTTCTTATCCATATTAGTACAATTTTTTTTTTGAGTTGTAGGAGTTCATAAAAATCAAAACAAAAAAGTGTCATTGTCATTCAATTCTATGTGCATTCAAAATGAGGGAGAAAGACCTTTGTGCAATGTAATTGCTTAGCTAATTGTGAAGTAACTGCACATCATCAGTCTTGCTGGGGGTCTCGTTCTGTCAGAGATGCTGCTCATTGAGATGTGGCAAGACCCACATACTGTTTATTATTTTACTCTTTTTGTTTTGAAAGCAAACACTGTTATTTTTGTTGTTGTTCTATGTGGGGTTTTTTGTTTTTGTTTGTTACTCTGTGTTGCCTCTGAAAGAGTGTCAATATGTGAAAATATTCAATATTTAGAACTATCTCTAGTGATTCATGTTAGGAATTTGGATCCCCTTTGAAAAGGGCAAAGCTCAACCCTTTCTCTGAAACTGAACATATTCAAAATACACAAGTTTTATAAAATTTATAAAGTGTCAAGTGGTATGTGTGAACGTGTATATATATATATATGCATATACATTCATTTAGAATTAGAAAAAAATATATATATATAGACAGATATACACACACATACTCTAAAGACAGTGGGATCTCTATGATCTCTAGGCATCTTATCTACTTATATATGGAATAACATAAATTTCTTTGCATGGCATATGTGACCTTTGGTTATCTAGTTTCTACAAATTGTTTTCAACTAAGGATGATTCTGCCCACTGGGGAGCATATAGAAAGCTCTGGAGACATTTTGATTCTCACAGCTGTGCTGGTGGTACTGGGGAACATATGCTACTATTATATTTTGGGTAAATACAAGGGATTCTGTCAAACATCTGCTAAAAATGAATAGGATAGTTCCAACAACAAAATTATCAGGTTCAAAATGTCAGTAGTGCCAAGGTCAAGGTATCCCAGACTACTTTTAACATCTCACTCAGTCTTCTTTCTACACAAAATCATTGGCCATTCCCATGAAAATTTCCTTTTCTTACAGTGCCTGTCGCTCTTGACTGTAGGGTCACTTATGTTCAAAGTATTTCCTTTTATGTGACACCTCATCAGTGTCTGCAGAGAGCTCTTCTGTGAATGTCTCTATTGTAATATTGCGTTGTAATATTTACTAGCATATGTATCTTGCCCACCAGACCTTAAGCTCATTCAAGCAACGAAAACCCTAATGTCTGATAGATGGTAGCTACTCAATAACTATTTGTTGAACACTAACTGAATAAAGACAAATTTTAAAGGCTAGAATACATTTGAATTTTGTGTAAAGTTTTCATGAAAGAAAGATGAAAATGCCTCCAACCAGTTATTCTTCAAATGGATCCAGGAGGCTGACTATTATGAAATTCTTTGGGGGGAGAAAGAGGGGGAAATGACCTGTTATAGGAAATAAAATTCCAGTTGCAACAAAGAAGTACTCTGTTAGGGAGTTAAATCAGACTCTATGCTGCTGCAGGTGTTTTCTTATGCAGAAGGTGCAAAATACAGTGGTTGAATGGTGCCGTGGCAGCACAGAGATGATACACACATAGATCATAGAATCTTAATTGCCTTCAACTCTTCTAAGCGTTCTACTATCCTGTAGTCATTTCAGCTTGCTTCTGCTTCCTTGCCTCTGTCTCTGTAGGGCACAGTAACTCTGAGAGTTTCTCTAGCACTAAAAGTTTTTAGATGCCAATGAATTTGTGGAGGTGTAACTGAAACTCATTCTCTCTTTTCCTCACCCCACAGCACACATTAACACGATGGCCCTCTGTTTCCACATCACTCTGTGAAGTGCCATCAACTTTTCAAGCCATTAAGTTGCCCTTTGCACTGGAGCAAATTTGCTCATATGATGTGTGAAGTGAAACTCTGCAGTTTCTCAAAGGCAGAGATCTATTTTGAGTTTCCATTGCAATGCTGTATATACTGAGCTTATTCAACCCCTGGACTGAGTTCAGGCTCTGCCATTTGTCAGCCGGATGGCACTTTGATTAGCACTGAGTGACAACTGAATGGCACTTTGCTACTTTGGCTTTTGGTTTCTTTATCTGTAAAATCAGGTGTTGGAACCTTTTACTCATAAGTCTGATCTCCTTTCACTCTAAGATTAGTGTCCACAAAGAAAATCTCAGCTCCAGTTTTGCATGTGCACATAAGGGTTTGATCATGGAATGATTCTAAAACCTAGTTGATTTTTAAACAACTCATCATAAGACCTTGCTGTGAACTAGGTGACTTTTCTGCCAACCTAAAGGAAACTGCACTCAAATAGTGACCCATACCAGGAGAGATCGGTCTTGATAACCAACTAAAAATCATCTTCCTTTGTTGAGAAGGAGATTTCTCCTTCTTGTTCTATATCTGGTCCCTACTATCCATATATTCATCCATTCTTCTAAGCAACAGAAGGACACTGCTCTCCTTTGCCTGGCTGGTTAATAAGTTCAACCTCCATATGAACCTGTTTTGACTTTGGTTATACCTCCACAGCATGGGTTCTGGAAATACTAAGCTCAATGGAAACTACACATATTCCTTTACTGGGGTGCTTAATTTAGAGCATCATTAACCATTTAATCTCTACTGGCTGTCCTAACTTAAGGAAACGATAACTTCCAGAAGTAGAGTAAGCACAGATATTTTAAGAAGCAGATGCCTGCAAATTGTCAAATTTGAGTAGCATTCATGATCAGAATTTAAAACATTAATCCCTGCCCCTGCCTGTTCTGCTGACTTATAGACATTTGGTCTCTTTGAATTTAATGATTAATTGATGGTCCATGCCTTCAGTCGTGCTTGGTCAAGCTTTATACATATATAAATAAAGTCACTTTTGAGGGACAAGTTTGTTAATATAAAAGCATCTTAATTAAGTGGAAAAAGATATGTAAGGCCATCTTACTGAACATGCTCCATAATTCTCAGAGGCCATTGTATAAATATTGTATAAATGTTTGGGGAACCCTGTTAATGAGTATTTTTACATTTAGGTAAGCCCCTTAAAAAATTAGGAATCCAGATAAGAGACCTCACCTTAATATGCAAAGTATTTGATTGCTTTTTAGTGATTATTTGTAATTTTATAAAATAGCTATCTATCTAAGATGTGCTTTCCATATTGTTTTTCCATAAAATATGGTCTAATATGATTTACTATTTTTTTAATAATGACTACATTTTGGCAAAGAACTATCTGAAACATAAAGCCATATCTAAGCAGAAATCAGCAGGAATCTTTAGGGTTGAACAGTGTGCACCAGCCAGAGCCCAAGACATTCTTCAGATATAATCAATGAGTGTTCAGAAGAAGTAGAAAGTGACAGAGAACCATGTACCCTTCTTACACATGACCAAAAATAGAGATAAATGACAAATCTAGACATCAAAAAGCCAGTAGGTCATCTTTTAAGCCAGACAAAGGATGCACGCAAGTTAGTCCTGAGGAAGATTAAGTATTGTGGGTCTAGGAAGGACAAGTTTATGCTTAGACCTTGTGAGCAATAAGTCCCTCAATTTCAAGGGAGATTTACATGCACAATCACATATCACATCTCAAAGTTTTGAATCATTATGCAGTTCTATTAAGAATATCCAATATAATGTAACTGAAATAACTGTTATATTCATGGAATACTTTCATGTCCCCATATGTAGAACTATAGATCACATCAAGAAATGTTGTTTGGGGGACGCCTGGGTGGCTCAGTTGGTTAAGCAGCTGCCTTCGGCTCAGGTCATGATCCCAGTGTCCTGGGATCGAGTCCCACATCGGGCTCCTTGCTTGGCAGGGAGCCTGCTTCTCCCTCTGCCTCTGCCTGCCATTCTGTCTGCCTGTGCTCACTCTCGCTTCTCTCTCTATGACAAATAAATAAATAAAATCTTTAAAAAAAAAAAAGAAAAGAAATGTTGTTTGGATTTGGGCTATAAATTTTCCTTCATTGCCAGCTTGACCATATGGCTGTTACTTTTTAGGTAGATTGTTTCATTTGCTTTGTTTTTCAATCCAGTATAGCCAAAGACCGAGCTAACTTAAACATATCACATTTGATTTTAAATGGGTACAATCAGTAAATTATAACATCCAGAATGAATTTTTAGCTTTCAATGCTGATTTTGGATTTTCTTATTGTAGTTGAAGAGAGGAATTGCATCTTCAAATAGGAAGGAAACAAAGATACTTGCTAATATCAACTAAACAGACAGTTTTGTTCTTTCCCCTTCATGCTTATCCTCCTTATCACATCTCTCAAAATATGGGACTTAGTACTTATGATCCACTTAAACAACTAGTTGCAAGACTACCAAATATTAACAAAATAGATTTCTGATGTATTCTTTTCTATATCATCCTACATCACATGAAAATTTTACAATATGTGTGTATGTGTATAATATTATATGTTTTCTAAATTTTAGAAGTAGGTTACTTGCAGTGCTTAAAATTGTGCTTATTTTAATCTGAAAACTCCTTTCCTGTGCATGTCTGATAGATTTTTGATATCCAAGTTTCATATGATTTAAGGTATTAATCTAAACATTAATAATCCACATCAATGTTGCCATATAACAAGACATTCTTATTAATATTGTAAGCCTACACTTATAATTTTAACTCTCAGTCTGTAAGGATGATGACTTTTTTCATAATGAAAATAAATTCTTCACAATGGAAAGCAAAAGAGACACTTTTAGACTCTGCATATCTTCATAAGAATATTAATTGATTCTAAGATTTGTCAAACATTTAAATACAGTAGAAATAGCAATCTATCAATTTACTCTTTACATTTGAAGTTGAGGCATTAGATAAATGAACTTTTTTCTTTGTAAAACATAATTATAATTTAAGTTAATCTTGATCAAAACATCTTTGGATTTCGACCCAAGGAATTTTTCTGTTTGTTTGAGTTCCACTAGATGCTTATGTCCATGTAGTTTAAAAATTTAAACATCTATTATTCAAATTGTTTAAGATTTATAAATCTGCTACCTGGGAAGATAATGTAAAAGTCAGTAATGATGCATAAAAAACTTTACCCAGCTATACAAGAATACAAAAAAAAAGTCTAAAACATACATCAGTGAAACCAGAAATGGAAAGAATCAGTTAAAATAATAAAACATTTTAGCCCAAGCACACTTTCTATAAAGTAATTTTATTGTGATTATTCTAGGTTCCTCCAGATGAAATGACTTATCTATATTCATTGAAAGAAAAGCCAGCTGCATTATCTTTAGGGCCCTAGTGGATTTATATTTATTTTTCTATTTTTTTTTTAGGTCCATTGATTTTTGTTTCTTATAAGGGTTTGTTTTTTGTGGGTTTTTTTATTTGTGTTTGTTTGTAATACTCTATCACAGAAGATGTTTAAAATGCAACATTATGATGTAATGAATTTCCATTTACCTTTAAAACTCATGAAGGCAGATAATTAACTTCTAAAGAACTATTCATTTATTTAGATATATAAAATGGGTTATTGATCAATGAAGGTTTTTCTCTTCTCATCAAAGAAATGGTCAGGCTTTATCTAGAGTGTTGTTTGCATTTCTTGGTTTCCCATTTTCAGATAAATATTCACAAGCTAGTGATGTTCAAAGAAAGAGAGAGAAAGAGATTATGGCTTAGGAAACACCCTCATAAAGGATAGTCAAATCAAGTGAATGTATACAATCTGGAGACAGTATCAGTAAGAGGAGTCTTGGGTTTCTTCCAATATGATAAAGACTATGATGGAACAAATTCATTTCTTCATAGATGACTAAAGCTACGATCACTAAATGGTCATTGATCAGTATAATGATGAAAAGAAGAGTGCTTTAGAGGAAGGGATGGCTTTTCTTTTTGTTTATTTGGTTTTTCTTAGCTTTATTGAGATATAATTGACAAACATTTTATATATGTATGTATGATATACAATGTGAAGTTTTGATATGTACATACATTATGAAATGATTACACAGGTTAATTAACATACCCACCATGTCCAGGTCATATAGTAGTTATTTGTGTGTGTGTGTGTGTGTGTAGGGGAAACACTTAAGATCTATTGTCTTGGTAAATTTCAGTATACAATACAGTATTTTTTATACTGAATTCCTATCTATTGTGGCTATGGTAAAGGGGATTTCCTAGATGAAACTGTAAAATCTCTTCCAACTCTTAATTTTATACAGCTGGAATTGTATTCAGATAAAAGGATCAGCGTGTGCTGAATTACTTCTCCCCCCGCCCCTCCCCTACCCCCAGTAATCTTCAATTTGTTGGCCAGAGCATTGCTCTACAGAGAGAAGTGAGCCTACCCCATGGCCTATGCAAGACACTCCACTGGGACAGAGCAAGAAAACATTAGAACTCCTATTGGGATTTATTTTATCTATTCTTTTCATATATTTTATGATAAATATGTTAAAATAGTTATGATACACATAGCTATGATTTATAAACACATGTTTTAAATTTATAAATACCAACAATAAATATAAAACCTTTTTATAGATAAGGGTAAGATACAAAAAAAAAAACAACAACAACATTTGGAGACCACTGAAATGAAGTTATGGAATAAAGTAAAGTTAGTTTAGAATGATTTCACTGGAACTTCATATATCTATGACAGAAATAAAGTACAACTCACAAGTAACTTAACTTTTAATTTTTATGTTTTTCAAGTTCATTCCAATAAGCCTATAGTAGGATTAAAAACTGAGGGTGTACTGGAAGGACAGGCCTTGTTAGCCATATTAATGTTAATAAGTTCATACATTGTCACAAAATTAATTGTGTATGTAAATTGGGATGCAGTAATAATGGCCTCGTAGACAAAGCACTACCCTCTCACATATAGGGTCATTCTACATCTAACCCAAGGTTTTAACCACAATTAGTTTAGTGGTTTGGGGTTATTACCTGCTAGGCAGTAGTTCTCCATTAGAATGACTATAAAGCACATAATTTATCACAATTAGACTTAATTGGCTATCTTCATCTCTGTTCAGTGGATGCCAAGAGTGGAGATGGGATGGACAACAATTCTCATCTCAGTACCCAAAAAGGACAGTTTTAGGTCATATCCTGCCAAGTTCTATGATGGATGTGATCTCATTTCACTCTGAAGTCCTCAAGCATAGGGCACCCATATCTCACAACACCATAGTTTGTCTTCCTAAGAGTTATTTACTTTTTATTTTCTGACCCCAGCTTCTTTTCTACTTCATCTTTCTCCATGAACATCTTCTCAGTCTCCACCTTCCTTTCCCTATCCCTTCCTCTGCCCTAAACGCCCCCCACACCCCAATACCACACATAATTTCTGATGCCCATCAGGAAACTCCAATCAAGCAATGACTATATAAGAAGGAATATGATTGTAACAGTGTAACATACAATTTACATAAATAAATGTCACTCCTGTTAATATACTGAATTCTGAAAGAAATTTCTCTATGCTGAGGACAAAAAAGTGAAGAAAATTTTAACTTAGTGTTTCAAAAATATCCTTTCCAATATTCAGCATTTTTCATCCAGAAAAACAATCATTTTTAGATTTTAATATTGAGAGCTATTGGCAGAGTTGTATACTCTGATCTACAGGGCAAATGACGTTGAAATTTTTAATCATCTTTCTGATCATCAAGCGTTTCTGGAGTACTTAAAATCAAGAAAAGCCAGCAAAACACAATATTTGTTGAGGGTTATGGATTTTCCTCATCCGCAAGGAAACGGATGTTTTTTTTCAAGACACACATTGATTAATAGATCTAGCACCATCATAGTTAAAGTGTGGATTTCTCCTGCAGGCATACATAAGACAAATATTGCACTGATATTAAGTGCATAAAAGTAAATTTATTGGGAATTAGCTGAGAAAAAAGGGACAGGATTCAATGCTAGAAATCCAATGCTAGAAAACCAAGATCAACATTATTCAGTAAATATGTTATCCAGTGGCGATGGCAAAGATTTTTTCCTAAATAACCAGAATAGCTTACTTAAGTCAATATTTAGCTCTTTTTCTTCCGTTTTATTTTATTTTATTTTCAGTGTTCCAAAATTCATTAAGCACCACACCCAGTGTGCCATGCAATATGTACCCACCACCAGGCTCACCCAATCTCCTACCTCTCTCCCCTCCAAAAGCCTCAGTTTGTTTCTCAGAGTCCACTGTCTTTCATGGACTGTTTCTTCTGAAGTTACTGGTTTGCGTGCTGACATTCATACGTACATTGTACCCTAGACTGTGTCATAGAACTAGATTGTATTGAGACCTGTGTAAGTATGGATGTGATTGTATTAAAAGGATATTTTAATCATCCAGTGATGATTTCATCATAAAAATGGTTTTTATTTACTTGTGGTCTTAGACTTAAATTCTGAATATAAATACAACAATAATGTAAATAACATTGTAGAGTGCAAAGCAAATTGGCAAATGCAGTGTCTCATACAGAAAGTATCATTGCAAGTACTAAGACTTACTCTGGTTGTGCTATAAAATGTAAACACTGTAAGAGTCTCAATTTCACTTGTGATATGTGATCTTTTTTTACATTACTTGAGATGAACGGCATTACATAGGTAAACAAAGAACTCTGATTTCTGGTTATACCTTAAAAGCTGAAAATCTATTGAAGTAGGCTGAAATGAATTGTCTTCTTTTTTAAAACTGAAAAGCTTATGTATGACAATAAATGTTTTTTTTTTGTAGGCAAAAATCAGTGTAGTGAGGATTCTTTTCTAAAAACATGCTCAGAGGATAATTGAATTATTGTTATCGAGTTGTTCTAGTAGGACTAATGAACACATGGGTGGAAAGGAGGGGTGGTGTCTTATAATGAATTGGAATGTGTATGAATAAAGCTGAGAATTCTATTACTACTCAGTTCCTTTCAGGACTACTTAATGCCACTTAAGACAAATGTTGTTCTCTGCATTTCAGTATCTCTGTAAAGAAAACCACCAACCTTAACAACCCACAAGTTAGCAGAAGAGAATGAAACTTAGGCAATGCAATTTTATCTATTTTTTAAATCTATTAATCTATCAACATGTAAGTATGGTGAATGTTTTTAATATTAGAATCAAACATACATGGGCATCTTAGCACAATCATATGTGTTGAAATGAGGTTTACGAGTTTTGAACTTTACTCAGACAGGTAACTTGGTCACAATCTGAAACATGGACATATATATCCAGGTTGGACAACCTTGAGAAACAATGAATGATTTTAATAAGTATGAATGTCCTGCTCATCTAGAAATAGTCACTGTAAAAATGTTAAGTGCCTGCAGTTGGCTCGCCCTTCACATGAGCTGCCCAGCAGTCACACATGCATGCCTGCTCCCGTCAGTTAAAAAAGAGCATTTGTGTCAAGGTGCTTGGAACAATGTGTAAACACATTTAAGAAACACAAAGAGTGTTGTTCTAGTTTTTGAAATGATATTGAGCACTTATAGAGAATAAGTGGAAAATGAATAGTTTATACTTCAGAGAAGCCATGATAATCATAAGCCGTGTTCATCAAGAAAACTTATCAGTGGACAACCACTCTGATGGCATTAGAGAAATGCCCCGGAATTCCCTTTGAGCTTTTTTGGTCTTATTTCTTCCGGAAATTAGTAATATTTCTCTTAATTACAAAATCAATAAGTTTACTATAAAAAAAGAATAAAGGAAGAGATACTGAATTCTAGTCCTCAGTATTAATAATGGTAAAATGGAGGGGGCACGTGGGTGGCTCAGGGGGTTTCAGCTCAGGTTGTGATCTCAAGTCCTGAGATTGAGCCCCTCGGGCTCCACACTGGGCATGGAATCTGCCTAAGATTTTTCTCTCTCCCTCTGTCCCTCTCACTCTCAAAAAAATAATCATGGTAAAATGGTGTGTATCCTTGCAGACATTTGTATATGTTTATGTAATATATACGTAAATATATAAACAAACATGCAGTGTAAGAGATATCCCTTGGGCCTGATTGGCCCCCTGCTTAAAAGCTTTCTGAGATTGCTTTACTAATCCAAAAATAAAATTAAATCCCCATCTCCTACAGTGCAGTCTGACAGACTCCTCACCAGAGTCTTTTTTTTTTTTAAAGATTTTATTTATTTATTTGACAGACAGATCACAAGTAGGCAGAGAGGCAGGCAGAGAGAAAGGAAGGGAAGCAGGCTCCCCGCTGAGCAGAGAGCCCGATGTGGGGCTCGATCCCAGGACCCTGGGATCATGACCTGAGCTGAAGGCAGCGGCTTTAACCCACTGAGCCACCCAGGCGCCCCTGTCTTTTTTTTTTTTTTTTTTTTTTTTTTTAACTGAGGTGCCACATGGTGGGGTGGTGGAAGATGATGAAATGGTGGAGACACTGTTAACAGAAGCCCTGTCAGTAATTATTTTAAGTGATACTTTTCTTTTTCTTTCATGTATACTCATATACATACACACAAGTCTCACCAGACATACATACACACTTTAAATATAATTGTGCATATCTATTTCTGCCTCTTGCTTATTACCCTTAATACATTTTAGTCAATTTTAATGTCAACACATATATATTCTCTTTTACTAAAGTATTGTGTTCTTTGCCTTAATGTGCTAAAATTTACTTTCACTTTGCCTTTTTGGTGATTGTTCCAGTATTTCTGGGTTTTTACTACTGAATCTAACTCTGAAAAAACCTATCTATTTGTGTATAAATATATAAATAGCTCTTTACCAACTCATTCCCATATCTCTGCCAAGTATATTCTTAATGTGGGATTTGGTGGTCATGGAGTATGCACTGTTTGTTTATTTATTTATTTATTATTCATTTATGTTGTGCACTTGCTAGGGCATTGAGTTTTATCAGTTTGTTTGATCTAATACATGGATATATTAGTTTCACTTTATTTTTTTAAAGATTTTATTTATTCATTTGACAGAGAAAGAGAGAGTACAAGTAGGCAGAGAGGCAGGAAGAGAGAGGGGGCAGCAGGCGCCACGCTGAGCAGAGATCCTGATGCGGGACTTGATCCCACAACCCTGAAGCTGTGACCTGAGCCAAAGGCAGAGGCTTAACCCAATGAGCCATCAAGGAGCCCCTAGTTTCACTTTAGAATTTTCAGTGAATAGCTTCTCATATAGTTACTGAGTATTTGCTTATGGTTTTGGCCCGTTTCTCCTATGAGTTGTCTGGTTTATTGATTTGTAAAACTATTTTTTATACGTTATTAATATTAGCCCTTTAATTCTAAATTTTGTTATTTGATTTTAACACCAAAATTTTTACTATAAATTCTGTATGTTATACCTTTGAGTTTAGAAATATCCTCTCCACTTAAATACAGAAAAATTTCTCAGAATTCATAGCATTTAATTGGTTTCTTGGTTAATTCTTGGATCCTTGATTTCTCTTATTTATTTTGGTATACAGCATAAAATAGGGCTTTACTTGGTCAATGTATTTAAGGCATTTAGAAAAGTACCTGGGGTATTGGAAGCCATCAGTGACTTTAATTTTTGGTTAAGTGGCAACTCTTTGTAGCACCTGCTCTGTGTATAGTCTCTCTGCAGGAAGTAGGGCTGTATTGTAGAATGAACACTGACTGAAAATTAGCACCCAGATTCTAGATCTTTCTCAGCTGGGAGCTGGTTAATTAGTAACCCTGCTAAAGGAACTTAATGTTCTGGGCCTGTTTTCTGCTTAAGAAGCTGAGATTCAGCCTCCTTGCCATTTCTCAAATTGTCTTCTCACAAGCGCTGGTTGTGTTAGGTATTTAAAAGTGAAATAAATAAGCCAAATACTTGATTCAAGAAAGGTAGACAAGTGGGGTGTGTGTGTGTGAAAGATAGTTTTGCTTTGCTTTTTACCATCGGCCTTCTCAAAACCATTACAATCACAGATGTTGAAAATTTACATGTATTGTGCAAAATTTTCTAAACTTAGCTATCACGTATCCTTTTTTCCCCTGAGTCTCTTACCAAAAAATGATGGTTTTTGAAAGTCTGGTTTCAGTGATCCCTGAGTCCTTTCACTTCTCTACTGTTCTACAAATGTCAGATATTCTGAAGCTAAGCCATGCTTAATTTGCAGATCTGGGATTTCTTAAAATATTCCACAGAATATATACCATTAATACCCACTTTCAACAGTGACACTGTTTCCTCCTGTAGCCCTATATGTCTATGTATTAATTAATAGTGTTTACTATTCCCACTGCCAAATGGTAGGCCAGGTGCTGAGTGTACAGATATTTGAGACTTAATGCCTTTCCTTTAGAGTCCTTAGTACTTCAGCAATGTGTGGGAAACACAATGCATTCCTTAATTTTAGAACCAAATCCACTCTGTGGAATCAGTTATTCAGTAACCTGTGTGTGTGAAAGGTGCATAATTTTCTAATATTGCAAGATGCTAAAGAGACCATGTTTGTTGCTTTTTAGAGAATTACTCTTTTTATGGTATAAGAAGAATTTGTGTTTTGTTTGTTGATAGTCTTTAAATTGGGACATAAGTTGCTTCCATGTCATATTTGCTTAAAAGCATTCTGTTTTCAGACCTCTGTATTTAGTATGGCTTATGTAGATTTACTGCATACATTTCTATTGAAGTTTATTGCAAGAATAAAGCATGTAATTTATTGAAATATTACAGAGTCATTTTAAAAAGTAAATAAGCCATATGATCAAGGAACCATTCTGTAGAGCTATTTTGTGACTTAATTATTTTAGGGTATAATATAAAATAACCAAAGCAAATCTAAGTAAATTGGTGAAGCCAGTTTAACATTCTTTTTTTTATATAGAAACTCTGACAGGATATTTAATGGTTGTAGGAACTGAGAAGTACACCATTGTTTTTTTGTGTTCTCAGAAGAAACCAAAGCAGTGTATTGAAAGGAGGGATTACCTGTAGGACTTAGCTTTTAATCTGGTGTATGTTGTGTACATCATTAATTACAAACAATACGTACAGTGAGGGAATATTGTACGTATCTCCACATATGTACCTATCTGTACTATACCCATGATCATTAATGGGACATAAATATGTTTCCATTTAAAATAACCTATGCTGCAAGAAGAAAGATGAAAAAAGAAAAAGAAAGTATATAATCTAGAATCTTGTTATTGTTAGTTAGCATGAGTAACACTGTAGGACTGGAACGTTTTGAGGTAGTTTCCTTTCAAGACACTATCTGGACTTAGCGATATATGCTGTAACCCTGAAGATTTCCCCGAGACCTGGTCATTCTATCCTCATAGCTGAGAACTAGACATAAATGTGTAAACTTGACCTTCACAGCTGCCTACTGGAAACATGTTATGAAGTCTAAGTATCGCCTTAAAGAAAAAGGGCCAAGCAGAACTTCGGTTCCTGCCATGAGTTTCCCACCATTGCAGGGATGAATGGGTTCCTTTTATAAATCCTTGTAACTTCGGGCTCAGACCTTTGGGTCAGGCCACCAGATGAACAGGGTCTGCAATTCAATGATCTGGAGTGAATATTAACTGACTTTCTAGTTTTTGATCACCAAAGGCAAGATAATATTGATAAGTTAGTATTTCTTTGTTAATAATAATTTCTTAGAAAATTTATTCTCAATATTACTGCTTTCCAGATTACTGAAATGGAGGGAGAAGGAGCCTGCAGGGACAAAGAGAAGAATAAATCAACCTAGATCTTGAGGGACTGATGGGTCATTCAGTACTAGATCTATGACTTCTGTGGCCTGAACAATGTCCACAAAAAAGCCAAGTATCTGGCTCTGTGGCTTACCCGTGTCCTTGAACAAAACAACTTGCTAATGCATTATAGCGTGAACTGCATTAGCACATTTACATTAAAATGTGACATGATATCAAAGATTGCAAGATAGCAAATCTTTGGCATACTATCTGGAAAAAAAAAACCCTGTGGATAAATGTCATGTTAAAAATCTTGTTCTGTCATGATTATAAGTAGAGTAGTAATCACAAATGACAGCTTTAAGAGGCTAGCAAAGAACCATCTTGACACCTAAGTGATGATATTGTTATCTATATTCTAAATAATTTTACCTGTAACAGGTACCACACTGTAAGCTTGTCTTGCGATCCATGTTTTCATTATGAAGAGAGAACATTCCAGCTGAATTTCACATTTCCTTAAAATTTATTTACCATGATGTCAATAGTGCTTCATCAGCTTTCATTCAATTGGTGTAATATAACTTATTTTCATCTCTTTTAACATAAAGTTCCCTAGGTCATTTTGCTCTAGTGTGCCTTCTACAAATAATGTGGAGCTGAATTTCATTTTATTGTTACTTTGAATAATTTCCCTCTTTCAAGGGGACAGAGTTAATCTGTTCATATTTATTATCATCACAGATATAAATGACAGTTTTCTGCGAATGCACATGTCCACGTTCATGTGTTTGTGAGCTACGATCTTGTTTTATCTCCTATACTACTTCATACTGGATTTATGAGGTTTCTTGACTCTCACTTTTCCTCTTCCAGTGTAGGGAAGCTATGTGTTCTATTTCTAATCTTTTCAGGTTTACTTAGAACATATTTGCTTAACAGAGCTCTGGTTGGTAAGTGTCACTATGTTCTTCCCAAATAATGAGAGGAACATAGAGTTCTCTAACCTTGACCTTCACACAACCAACCTTCTGTTAGTTTAGTTTTCTAGTTGCACTTATTAAAAAAAAAAAAATTACCCATGTGAGTCATAGTTTCTTTTTCTTTTTAAGTTTAATTTTATTTTTTTTCAGTGTTCCAAAATTCATTTTTTATGCACCACACCCAGTGCTCCATGCAATACGTGCCCTCCATAATACCCACCACCAGGCTCACCCAACCCCCCACCCACCTCCCCTCCCAAACCGTCGGTTTGTTTCTCAGAGTCCACAGTCTCTCATGGTTTGTCTCCCCCTCTGATTTCTCCCAACTCACTTCTCTTCTCCATCTCCCAATGTCTTCCGTGTTATTCCTTATGCTCCACAAGTAAGTGAAACCATATGATAATTGAGTCTCTCTGCTTGACTTATTTCACTCAGCATAATATCTCCCAGTCCCATTCATGTTGATACAAAAATTGGGTATTCATCCTTTCTGGTGGAGGCATAATACTCCATTGTACATATGGACCATATCTTCTTTATCCATTCATCCATTGAAGGGCATCTTGGCTCTTTCCACAGTTTGGCGACTGTGGCCATTGCTGCTATGAACACTGAAGTACAGATGGCCCTTCTTTTCACTACATCTGTATCTTTGGTGTAAATACCTAGTAGTGCAATTGCAGGGTCATAAGTGAGTCAGTTTCTTTTGACAACTTTTATTATATTAACCAATAAGTTGAACAAGTTCATTGCTCACAATTGCTTCTTACATACTATCCCTTCTTTCTGAGCTCACTTTTCTTCTTACTTACTTGCCTTAAGAGTACTTAAGGGACAGCTGTAAATGGTAACATATTTTGTTTTTGAAAATGTCTTCAGTTAGCCTTCATTCTTTTCAGCACTAGCTGTGTAGGGTCTAGAATTCAGAATTGAAATTAGGCTAAAACTCTTTTCACTCAGAACTATTAAGACATTATTTCATTGCATGACTCCCTTATTATTGTTGATGAGAAACCTGATTATTCCTTTATAGATGATACACTTTTTCTTTTCTGTTGCTTTTGAGGCCTTTCTTCTTGTGGTCTGAAATTTCATCATGATTTTTAAAGGTGATTTATTTTGTCATACTGCTTGAAAGTATGCTATACAATGTCAAGGCTTCTGAGAAACAGCAAAACACTTATAATTCCTTGATTTACCAAAATCAACTTGACTTAGTAAGTGTTGAAAGTATAAAATGAACCTACAACATTCCTGGATTTCTGGGCACATACAGAGTTTTCTTTTTAGTGTAGCTTAATTGTAACACTTTTAAAATCCTGTGTATGTGTTATGTGTGTAGATACAAATATACAGAAAGTTTATTTCCTTCCAAACTCCTAAACAATTGAGATGCACATTATATCATTTCATCTCTCTACTTCTATCTTATACACATTTTGCTTTTCCCCTAAATTTAGATTCAAAGTTGTTAATTTAATATTAGACTATCTTCTTAATCTGTTTTGGTTTTAACTACTTTTTAGTTACTTTTAGAAAACTTCTCTTCCTCGCTCCGTTTTGGCCTCTCCATTCAATTTATTTAAAAAAAAAAAGGATCCTAAATTATGGCTTTTTGAACTTTCAGAAAAATTATATATAAATTTTAAAACTATCATTTTTGAATTAGAATAATAAAAACAATGTTGTCATCATCAAGACGCTAAAGAACGACTTGAATTTCCATTTGGAATATTGACAATATTTAATTGGCCAATGCACTTACTGAAAGAGGGCCCATTTTCACTTAAGGATTTTTACCAGAGGCTAGGGAGAAGTAAAGGCAAATTTTAACTCCCGCTTGACATCTAGAGTTTTATAAGCTAATAGAAAAAGGAACATTAAAAATAAAACAGGAAATTTGAAACAAAATTAAAGGAAAAAAGGTATATAGCTATCCCCAAATTCTAGTCACTGAGAAAATCCTCATAGTTCCCTTTTGGTTTTACCCAGTATTCTAGGTATTGTTTAGCTCTTGTTAACCTCAATCATTTGAATTTAAGACTTTTTGAAAATTTTTTTATCTTATTTTTTGTTGTTATTTAACCACTGGTATTACAACAATATGAAATTCTAAACAAAAAGCATATTATTTCAACTGCAGTGTACATTTTTTCTTTTATTAACATATACTGTTTTATTTGTTTCAGGGGTACGGGTCTGTGATTCATCAGTCTTACATAATTCACAGTGCTTCTGTAGCACATATCCACCCCAGAGTCCATCACTCAGCCACCCCATCTCTCCGTCCCCCCTCCACTTCAGCAACCCTCAATTTGTTTCCTGAGATTAAGAGTCTCTTATGTTTTGTCTTCCTCTCTGCTTTCATCTTGTTTCATTTTCCCTCCCTTCTCCTAAGAGCCTCTGTCTTGTTTCTCAAATTCCTCATATCAGTGAGATCATATGATAATTCTTTTTCTGATTGACTTATTTTGGTTAGCATAATACCCTCTAGTTCCATCCACATCATTGCAGATGGCAAGATTCCAGTTTTTTGATGGCTGCATAGTATTCCATTGTGTATATATACATATATACCACATCTTCTTTATTCATTCATATGTTGATGGACCTCTAGGCTGTTTCCATAGTTTGGCTATTGTGGACATTGCTGCTATAAACACTGTGGTACATGAACCCCTGAGAATCACTACATTTGTATCTTTGGAGAAAATACCCAGTAGTGCAATTCCTGGGTTATAGAGTAGCTCTATTTTCAACTTTTTGAGAAATCTCCATACTGTTTTCCAGAGTGGTTGCACCAGCTTGCATTCCTACCAATAGCGTAGGAGGGTTCCCCTTTCTCTGCATCTTCGCCAAGACATGTCAATTCCTGGCTGGTTAATTTTAGCCATTCTGACTGGTGTGAGGTGGTATGTCATTGAGGTTTTGATTTGCATTTCTCTGATGCCGAGTGATGTTGAGCATTTTTTTCATGTGTCTGTTGGCCATGGATGTCTTCTTTGCAGAAGTGTCTTTTCATGTCTTCTGCCCATTTCTTGATTGGATTATCTGTTCTTTGGGTGTTGAGTTTACAATGTAAAGGTTTTCAATATGCTCATCTTGGGATAGATCTGTCAATTACCATCTTAGTACCCCGAGGAGATACATTCTGCTTTCTAAATTATGAATTATGAAGTTTAAACTATAATAAGAAATTGAAAGGAAGGTAGAAGGGATAGAAGAGAAGAGAAGGAAGGAGAGAGAAGAAATTTTTGTAAAAGTCAATATACTGTATAAAGAGACAAAAAGCTTCATATCCCAACAAAAATGTCAGTATTTTATTCATTTAAGCTGACCTTAGAAAGTAGTCTTATTTTGTTATTAATTTGTTTGAACTTTTTAAAAAACTAGATTTACTAAATTAAATATTATTACTTAGCAAAAAATAGTTAATAGACTATATGAATTTATTTTAGGGTATAAACTTCTCACCATTGTCTCAAGTATACGTCTGACCCATTAGACAAAATGCATCACATTCTCCATGCAAGATCCTTAATTTTTATTTCTTATGCACACCTCTATATTAGCTTCCAAATCTAAAAACTGTAGCAAACATACACTAAGGAATACCACTTTTATATAACTCAGGTTGTCTAGTAATACCAGTAATCTAGAATAAGTAATCTAGAGAAAGTACCCTGACAGTTCTATATTTTTTTTAAATATTTATTTATTTATTTATTTATTTATTTATCAGAGAGAGAGAACAAGCACAAGCAGGGGGATCAGCAGTCAGAGGGAGAAGCAGGCTCCCCACTGAGCAGGGAGCCCGATGTGAGACTTGATCTCAGGACCCTGGGATTTTGACCTGAGAACTGAAGGCAGAAACTTAACTAACTGAGCCACCCAGGTGTCCCCTCTCAGTTCAATATTATAGCCTTCCTTTCACATCAAATTTCTGAAGTATTTATTTGACTCTGTAAGACTGTATACTTATTCAGTACTCTAGAGAACTTCATTTACAAACATTTCCTGAGAAATGTTTGTCATATTTTCATATGTACATCTATATGTATATCTATGTATATCACTATTCAATACTACATCAAAGAAAATACAGGATATGAATATTATGACTTTCAAGGATCACAAAATACTGACATATGATTGAAATCTGCCTAATGGAAGTAAAGTGAATCTTTAGAAGAAAATCCTTGAGCATTTATTCCACAACTCTGCAAAACAGTTTCATGCTGAACCTCTGAGCCAGAAATGTGGGAAAATAAAGTGATTGAAGCCTGTCAGCAAAGAAAGTCAGCCAGCAGAGCAATGATTTCCCCATACAAGAGAGGTGAGTCAAATATCTCTAGATACCATTTGAAAAGATGGGATTTTGTAATAAAGCTGAATTGCAAATGAATAAAATAAAATGGGGGGGGGCGAGGGAGAAACACAGGTATGTACACTTGTGTTCCATTTATTTACATGATATTACCTGATAATCTGTGTTTGAAGAACAATTCATCATTGAGTAACACAAATTAGCCCAATGAAGTACATGCTTAAAAGAAATATTTAAACATTTAATTATTGTTACTATTATGTAGATTTTTGCTCTATGTTTCTACTAATTATGTACATAAACATACACACATTTAACTGTATCAAGCAAGGTCTTATCTCCCTTTGGATTCCCTAATGTTTCCAAGATAAATTCTAAACCTTTTAACCTGATATAAAGCTCTTCTTTCTCCTGTCCTATTGTATTGGTCCCACCTTATCGCCTAACTATTTCCTGTCACACAAACCCCGCCCAGCCAATGTTCTTCCCACTTGTCCCTTAAACTTTCTACCATCTTCCATCTGCAAGTAACTTGTGTATAGTTGTCCCCACTTCATTACCTCTGGCAGTGCCTTCCTCTCCTCCATTTATTTGAATCCTTCCATTTCTTTTAAACAGACAACTTTGTGCTATCTATCTGTCATGATGCCCTCCTTAACCCATTCTGCCTAAAATTAACACTTCTTTTTTATAAATCCCATGGCATTTAACTATAAAATTATGTACATGTTTATTTAGAGCTATTATTAAATACATTATTTAAAGACTGTTCTGTGTGTCAGTTGCTGTTCAAAATGTTATTGCTTTTCCAAGTCATTTACACATGGTAGTTATTTTTACTGTGTATGAATCCCTGAGAGATTTCAATCCAAAATAGGATCCTTAGGATATATAAGACCTCTATTTAGCTTTTTATAACCTCTAAAGAAGTAAGGTTGGTATGGGAAATCATTTAAATGGACTTCAACTTGACAATCTCAGAGACCTTGAAAAAATAAAATTTTACGTTCTTTATTCCGTGTCTGGGATGGTGTTAAATAGTCATTATTGACATTTGTCTAGTTTCATGGCAAAAATAACCATGAACTGTGATTGAGTGAAAATACAACTAATGACCTTTCATTTGTTACTCCTCTTTTCCCATTGAGGTATATTTACCACCAAACTGGTTTAGTGTCCATTGTATATGTTCCACCTCTACTAGATTATTATTTACCTAATGAGAGCAGTTTGTTGTTGGAAAAAATGCTTATTTTCAGGAAATTCCTATGACAATGATGATTCTTGAATTCCCTTATCTATATATGATTGTCCAACAGAAGCTATGTGGTCATATCCAGTTTCAAATTGTTATATTTCTATTATTCAGTGGATGGCCGTGGCCTTAAGAGGGCATTTGCCTAACTGTGAAAGGCTTGTACACCAAAAGGATGATATATTGCATCAATAGTAAGAATATTTTATCCTTCTAGAAAATGATTCAATGAAAATTGCATTTATAACTTTGTATGTAGATGAGTTAATAGAATTCCAATATGTGAATATTTGCTAAAAAAATTTCATCTGCCCTCCAGTCCAGTAAAGACTTATTTGAAATCAAATTCAAATGAAGAAACATTATTACTACTTCCTATATTCTCTACTTTTAGATCACAAATCATTCTTTTTTAATACATTTGTAATCTATTTTTATTGATGGGATAGGTATAATGTTTTGCACACTGTTTGGCTGACAATAATTGGCAATTGGATGAAGAGTCCCAATCCCAAATCCTTGGATGGCACCAGGAAGCTCTTTCCCTGATTTAGGGCAAATAAATTCTGCTTCAAGTTTTACAAAACAGAGTCACTTACAGCTAACCATGGCACTGCAATTCTCATAATATGTTGCTCAGTGGGAGAACAAGCTACTCCAAGTGCCAAAGTATTGAAAACTGAAGAGTTCTTTCTATAAGATATAAGCTACTTTTAGTATGCTGTCACAAGGAGTTTGAAAAATAAAGAAAACACCAGTAATTCAGCTCTAAAATGATAGTGTTCAGTTGTTAAAAGGTCACCTGCCCTTGGCCTCATTTTAGCTTAATTGGGACAGGTTAATCTTCTTTTTTTGTTTTTCTTTCAATTTGGAATGAAACTGGGATCTCTGTTAGTACTCCTCATCCATCAAATCCTGTGACCTTGAAAGGAGACAGCAGCTCTCCTTCTCAGGAGAGTCTGAAAATGAGAATTAAAATAGGTCTTCTCAGTTGAGACCCACAGCAACATGTAATAAGACATGTAAAAAAAGATTCTATCACTGCAGGCATTCTGTAATATTTTTCTAAGTAACATATGGAGTCAAAAAAAGAATTCATTTAAGCTCAGAGTAAAAAAAAAAAATCAGGAAGATGTTAAATCTTCTAAAAGTCAACTAAAATTGTCTATGAAAATTTTGTATGTAAGTCAATAATTTTATAATGCTTCAGTTCTTATGAAAAACTCCACACCTCACAGTATAAACCATTTTTAACTCTGACTCTCTAGAAAGTATCCCTCAAAAGAACAATAATAACATTAGCAAACTGTTTGAATAAAGATGCAATTTTTATTATTATAAAAAGTCTTTTTATTTAAAAGATGAGAAGACATTTCAAGTAATCACAGTGTGGGCCACTTCTGTAATATTAAATACAAAATTAAGATGAATATATAATAAGCACTACTATAGCAGCATAGTCAATATCTAAGGTCAACATTATTTCATTATTTTCAGTGTATTAAGGAAAATTCACGTGATCCTAGGGACTATAAAAGTTTATGAAAGTATTGCATGTAATGCTTCCTTTTAATCTCTCAGTAAGCACCCTGTATGGGAATGTATATGGATCACCAAGTAAACTTCCATTCTTCTTACAGAATTACCCAAGAAAACAATACTGGGAATAAGAAGAGATTGTTGAATTTAAGACTAAAAGGCTTTTGATTTGATTTAAGACTAGAGATTTTAGTCTGACTAAATAAATAATTCTCTATACTGTTATAATTTTATTTGAAACCAACTTCACGCAAGACCATTATTTGTAAATACAAGACTCCACTACAAGTATATTTTCTGTTCTTCCTATAACTAAAGTCATGTGTGCACATTCCCACATCTCCTGATTCAGTGCTGTTGTCTCTTTACAAATTGCTCCATTTATAAGGAAAACCCAGACAATGTTCTCTAAAACTGACTCAAGGTCCAGGGAAATTTTAATGATCAACCATCAAAAAACTGTTATCTTTACATTACGATTTAGGATAACCAATCTCATATACACTTATTTATTAACTGTAGAATTATCTATGAAGAACAAGTATACTTGTATATCTAATAACAAATAAAATGTCAAAAAGATAGTATTTGTTAACATTTCATGTATTATTCATTTTAAAAGAAAGTGTTTATTGTGAAAATACTGGAAATTTAACTGATCAAAGCTCAGGCTGAGCCAACTCAGGAAGGATCTATATTCCAGTATCACTTCTTACTGGCTGATGGCCTTGGAGAAATTATTTAATCTCCTTAAACTTCAGTTTTCTCATGTATAAGCTTTGGGTAATAGAACCTATTCATCAGCAGGCTGTTGTAAATACTAAATATGAAATACTGTTTGGGTAAAGTAGATAACATGAAGCTAGGTACACACTAAGTACTCAACAAATGTAATTTAAAATTTTTCCGATTTTATTTTGACGCTTATGTGAAATAACATGAGTATGTCTTATGGATCCAATAAACAGATTTTATGTCTTCTGATATTGATAAAGGCAACAACCTATTTTATACTACTTAAAGCCTCAATAGAATTTTCAAGATAAATTTGAGTAAGATGATGTAGTTGTACCAGATGATCTCATAGCCTAGGCCAATTAAATGTAGTAAATGTCAACCAAAGGAAATGTAAGGGTAATAAAATTCTGATATCTTGATTTAGAAGATGCCCCAACCAGTAGGCATTAGCTGGTTAGGCACTGAGAAAATAAAGGGGAGGGCGATGATGGACACTACAGTCCAGAATTGAAGAAATGATTGTGAAAAATGAATAAACATATTGAGCAATTATACTATGCTCCAGGAATTATGTCAAGTCCCTTATCCACATTATTTCATTTAACCCTTCAAATAATCCTGGACTTTATTTAGGAAGTAAATGACCTAGATATTTAGATTGCCGTCCTCAAGGAGAATTCTTATGCTGATTAGTTTAACAAACCCTTATTGAGAGCCTAAAATGAGTCCCTGTAAGTGTTGATCCACGTGGCACTATCCAGCCCTCAATATTAATATCCATAATGATGTTTACCGTAGCTAATGTTTGCAATTCAAACCATTCTTATGCTTTGTTCTACAGGTACATTTCTCTAAATTCATGGTGAAATATGAGAAAACAGAAATGTCTTTACCTAAATTGTTTTAGCTCAGAGTGCATAAAATCTCTGTATGTTTACAGGCACATATATTCAAACTTTTGCTGCACTGACTTGATAATTTGAAATAAAAATAAAAATATGAGAGTTTTATTAATTATTTACATTCTGCATTTAGTTCCTCCAGATGCTGAACAAGAGTTTAAGAAATGTTAGTCAATGGAACTTACATGGACAAATGTACCACTGCAGAGTGGAGATGCATCTATGTGTATGGTGTAAGAGAATGATCCAGTTTCATTCTTCTGTACATAGCTGTCCAATTTTCCCAGCACCATTTATTGAAGAGATTCCCTTCCATTGGATATTTTTTCTGCTTTGTCAAAGATTAGTTGGCCATAGAGTTGAAAATTCATATCTGGGCCCTCTATTCTGTTCCATTGGTCTATGTGTCTGTTTTTGTGCGAGTACTATGCTGCCTTGATGATCACAGCTTTGTAGTACAGCTTGAAATCGGGCAACGTGATGCCCCCAGCTTCGTTTTTCTTTTCAACATTTCCTTGGCAATTTGGGGTCTTTTCTGGTTCCATACAAATTTTAGGATTGTTTGTTCCAGCATTTTGAAAAATCCTGTTGGTATTTTGATTGGGATGGTGTAGAAAGTACAAATTTCTCTGAGAAGCATAGTCATTTTAATGTTGTTTATTCTTCTGATCCATGAGCATGGAATGTTTTTCCATCTTTTTGTGTCTTCTTCAATTTCTTTCGTCAGTGTTCTGTAATTCCTGAGTATAGGTCTTTTACCTCTTTGGTTAGATTTATTCCAAGGTATCTTATGGTTTTTGGTGCTATTATAAATGGAATAGATTCTCTAATTTCTCTTTCTACAGTTTCATTTTTAGTGTATAAGAAAGCAACTAATTTCTGAGCATTGATTTTGTATCCTGCCACATTACTGAATTGCTGTTTGAGTTCTAGTAATTTGGGGGTGGAGACTTTTGGGTTTTCCACATAGAGTATCATGTCATCTGCGAATGGAGAGAGTTTGACTTCTTCTTTGCCAATTTGAATACGTTTTATGTCTTTTTGTTGTCTGATTGCTGTTGCTAGGACTTCTAGTACTATGTTCAACAATAGTGGCAAGAGTGGGCATCCTTGTTGTGTTCCTGATCTTAAGGGAAAGGCGCTCAGCTTTCCCCCATTGAGAATGATATTCACTGTGGGTTTTTCATAGATGGATTTTATAAAGTTGAAGAATGTTCCCTCTATCCCTATACTCTGGAGAGTTTTAATCAGGAAAGGATGTTGTGTTTTGTCAAATGCTTTTTCTGCATCAGTTGAGAGGACAGTGTGGTTCTTGTCTCTTCTGTTATTTATGTGTTCTATCACATTGATTTGCGAATGTTGAACCACCTTTGCATCCCAGGGATAAATCCCACCTGGTCGTGAAGAATGATCCTTTTAATGTACTTACTGTTGGATACTATGAGGTAGGATCTTGTTGAGAATTTCGGTATCTGTATTTATCAGGGATATTAGTCTGAAATTCTCATTTTTGATGGAATCTTTGCCTGGTTTTAGAATCAAGGTAATGCTAGCCTCATAGAAAGAGTCAACTCAACACCCAAAAAACAGGTAATCAAGTAAAAAAATGGGCAGACAACATGAACGGACAGTTCTCCAAAGAAGACATACAAATGGCTAACAGATACATGAAAAAGTGTTCATTATTATTAGCCATCAGGGAAATTCAAATCAAAACCACACTGAGATATCACCTTATACCAGTTAGAATAGCAAAAATCGACAAGGCAAGAAACAACAACAACAGTTGTGGAGAAAGGGGAGCCCTCTTACACTGCTGGTGGGAATGCAAGTTGGTGCAGTTACTTTGGAAAACAGTGTGGAGGTTCTTCAAAAAATTAAAAATAGAGCTCCCCTATGATCCAGGCATTTACTCCAAAGATACAGATGTAGTGAAAAGAAGGGCCATATGCACCCTAATTTTCATAACAGCAATATCCACAACAGCCAAACTGTGGAAAGAGCCAAGATGCCCTTCAACAGATGAATGGATAAAGAAGATGTGGTCCATATACACAATGGAATATTACTCAGCCATCAGAAAAGATGAATACCCAAGTTTTGCAACAACATGGATGTGACTGGAGGAGATTATGCTAAGCGATTTAAGTCAAACAGAGAAAGGGAAAAATGAAGGGGAAGAAACCAGAGTGGAAGATAAACCATGAGAGACTATGGACCCTGGGAAACATACGGAGTTTTAGAAGGGAAGGGGTTGGGGGAGAGTGAGCCTGGTGATTGTTATTAAGGAGGGCATGGATTGCATGGAGCACTGGGTGTTATATGCAAACAATGAATCATGGAACACTACATCAAAACCTAATGATGAACTGTATGGTGACTAACATACAATTTTTAAAAATAATAAAGATATCAGCAATTAAAAAAGAAAAGAGTGGAGATGCATCTTGAGGCAGATTATAGTTTCACTGTAGCAAACAAGTAAACTGACATTTTGAACTAAACTAAAAATGAGACTGGAAAATGTTATAACATAGGAGCAGATAGTTTTACTAAGGTACCTGTGAAAATGGCTTATTTTTCTTTTGATAGTTTAATTTTCATCTTGTAATTATGTGAAACTCAAGATAAAGTTCTGTCTACTTCACAACATTGATCTATTCATAACAATTCTGCCCTTCAGGGCCAGCCACATTGCATAACTCTGGGAATCAGTATTTTTAGAGAATGCCTTGTAAATGGTGTTCCTGGAATTACTCAATCCAGCAGCCCTGCTGGTGTCCAGGTAAATCCAAATACTTGATTGGATTGTTTCCATTCTTTCTTAATTCTCAGAGACTCTTATAAGGCATTCCCCAATGTGATTTCCTTCTTTTTCTCCTTCCTTCCTTCCTTCCCTCCTTCCTCCTAAGGGAGCAGTGTGCAAAGTTATGGTGTTAAAATGTTATAACATTTTGGAGATAGATTTTAGAACAAAAATATAAAACAATATAAAAATCAACTAGCCAGGGGCGCCTGGGTGGCTCAGTGGGTTGGGCCGCTGCCTTCAGCTCAGGTCATGATCTCAGGGTCCTGGGATTGAGTCCCACATCGGGCTCTCTGCTCGTCAGGGAGCCTGCTTCCCTCTCTCTCTCTCTCTGCCTGCCTGTCTGTCTAGTTGTGATCTTTGTCTGTCAAATAAATAAATAAATAAATCTTTAAAAAAAATCAACCAGCCAATGAAAAATAATTCTGCCCAGCAAGATTTTCTTTTTCATGATATCCAAGATTTTCTTGATGGAATGGATATATTAATGGGCCATGGTCAATATAATTATGTGACTCTTTAAAAAAATTAAATTTTGTCTTCCAAATAGGTAATTTTAACTGATTAGCACATTTTTCCTCCTTGCATGTTTGGACACTTTATTCCAAGACCAGATGGTGAACTTTTCAACTTCTGCCAAAATGTAAGGCATTAGGGGGGTGTGTGTGTGTGTGTGTGTGTGAGAGAGAGAGAGAGAGAGAGAGAGAGAGAGAGAAGGATGAATAAATTCAATTTGTACATATTCAGGAAATGAAAAACTCTCTGGTTCTAATTTGTGTCAGTTTCATGCATTGCTGTCATGATAAGCACTGCATATAACAAAGGCCTATATGGTCCTTTTTTATATTTTTGCTAATGTAAACAATGATAATATAATGCGGTATGTCTGCTTATAAACGTATTTAAAATTGAGAGTGTTTTATGTTTTATATAAAAATAGAAAAAAACACACTCTATTCAAACTCCCTACAGAACCTCCCTTACAGATCTTATTTTGTCAGTTTTATAGGGACAGTTTTTCACACTAAGTATCCCAGAGACCACAACAGGACATAAAGTATAGGCTTAAAAAGAGGAATGATACACATTTCTCATCACCTCATTGTGGCCCCTGAACTTGCTTAGAATTACATGGTGATTAGATGTCCTACTCTCTGTCAATGCCTCGTATCTTCCATACTTGGATGACTTTGAGAATGAGTACATCCTTAATGCCTCAGTTGCCTTGTCCTTGTCTAGGCCCTGATGGTGCAAGAGAGTCCCACTAGTAGGTCTGATACAGTGGGTAAGGTCAGGGAGGTATTGACTGGTGAAGTGAAGGTGAAGATCAGCCATGAAGGATGAGAAGTTAACTAGATAAGGGAAGCAGTGGAGGGAGAGGGTGGAGACTGTGCCAGTTAGAACAGCATGTGCAAATGTCCTGTGAAGGCAATGAGAATCACAAGTGTGAGGAACCAAGAGTAGGCCTCTGTGACTGAATCCCAGAGGATGAGCAGGCATAGGTGAGAGACCAGAGAGCAGAGGATTGCAAGAACCTGGCCAAGCAGAGCTAAGGGAGCCTTGGGAAAGATTTTTCTTTGTATTTTGACTAAAGGGAAAGAATTTGAGCAGAATGGCTCTGCATTATGGAAGTAACACTGGAGCTACAGTGTTGAGGAAGGATTGAGTTAGGGTTCCAAATCAGTCACTTTACAGACAGAAGTATAGATGAGTTGATGGAGATGAAAACAGTAAGAGCTATTTAAAAAGCAAATCAACTGCAGGACTAGAATGCATAAGAAAGGTGAAGGAGATGTCAAAAATAGCTTCCAGGTTTTATTATAAGTGCAATGAGAAGAGGTAATTAGGTCAATATATTGAATGTCCACAAATACAGAGAGAAATGGAAAATCTTTGGTTAGAAAATGCCCATCCAAGTGATCATTATATATCTAATTAGGAGAATAGAAACTCTGGGAGTCCCAAACTTAAAAGAAATTGAAGATGTTCTCCATACTATATAGCCAGTATTTTCATCATTTTGAATTGTTAGGATATTGGTGTATAGAGAAATAGGTGGATTTTGTCATTGTAAAACACTATGCCTCAGTTGAATCAATTCGAATTCACTCATTTAGCTTTACTAAATTAATATTTTCCCTCTCCTTTATTTGCTTTTTTTTTTTTAAATTTAAAACAGTGGCTGGCAAAATAGAGCCCAGAGGTAAAATCTGGTCTTCAGTCTGTTTTTGTTATTAAATAAAATTTAAATAAAATTTTATTGGAACACAGCCACTCCCATCAATTTCCTTCTTAAATATGGCTTATTTTAGGGTACAAGAACATTATGGAACAGAACAGAACAGATTTGCAACAGAAATCACATGGCCCACAAAGTCTAAAATATTTACTCTCTGGCCCTTTACAGAAAAAGTTTTCTGACTCTTGGATTGAAAGAGTTATCTTAACCTTTGTTCTCTTATCATAAAATGTTGTTCGATAAGGTTACTAATATCATTCCATTTAAATAAAATTTGATATATTTTGTATTTGGAATTCAACCTTGTGCACAGGACCTCAATTTCTTATTTCTTTAGAACAAACATAATTTTATATGTAATTTTGGGGGACCTGAAATAAATATCATTTTAGTCCACTATTCTTAAGTTATGCTTTCTGACATTTTTGTCTTTTTCTAATCTATACCTCATTAGTCAATCTCTGGCATATACAAAGGCAGACATAGTCCCAAGATGATTACATATAGAACTTGCAATTTTTGTCACAAACATTCCATGTTAATATACAGCTGCTTTATTAAAATATTTGGAAAACATTCATGCATCAAAATGTGTGCTGAGTGTAAATGCTTTCCTGAGGAATAAGTTGGAAAGCTTCATCTCAAAAGTAATAATAAAACATTGATATTGTTGAGAGCCATATTATACAAAGTAATAATCTGTGGATCAAAGGAACTCAGTAAGAACTTCTGTTCAGTAATTTAAGTACAAATATTTAGATATAAGTAAACTCATATATATGTTTTTATCATATTTGTTTTTATGTGTTATATTTTTCATACTACTACTTTTATAAGGAAATAGTGAAGTACCAGAGCTAAGTAACCAATATGAAACATTATTTTACATTTTAAGAATTTTTAATGGGCAAATGTAGTTATTATTTTTCAATTGTGTTTTTCTATCTAGAATTTTTTTTAATGACCAAATAGTTCTTAAGTTATTTTTTACTATATGGAATAATCAATTTGCAACAACAAAGGTCCTCAAATTCTTTTCACCCCTTTGATATAATTTGCACATCTAAATGAATAGGAAATTAGAAGTATTGTCTACCCTGTCATTGCCACATTTTATTTAATTATACATGATTTACTAAAAACATGTCAAAATAGCTATAATAGACACCTAAGAATCACTACAGCCCTAGAAATAAAGGCCTTCCTGAGAGAATGCGTTAGACCAATCTCTGAAAAAAAAAGATATCTAAAGAATTTTACTCATGCACAAATGATTTAACACTTTATTTGAATAAGGCATAGTGATAGTATCCAAAATATTAAAACAGAAAGATAAAATCCTGTCCTCAAAGATCAGCAAAAAGCTGATGCTTAAGAAATATTCGTAGGATGAATGTTAACAATTACAACACAGTATAAAAAATGCTGCATATTTACCTGTACACAAACTTTCTGCTCCCAAATGGCAAACAGCGGCTTGGGAGCAAATGCAGGCATCACCTCAGCAGGGAGCATGAGGAAGATCTCAGGGAGCTGAGTCCTAGAGGGTCTGAGTAGGTTTTCCATGCAGGCAAGGAAGGAGATCAAGAACAAGGAACAGCACGATTAATAGTATAGGCCTGAGCAAACATAAGTGGGTTTAGAAAATAGCATCTGTTTCATTATGATCCTTGTAGGAGAGGAGAGGGGAGGGAAAGACGTACAGGATAAAAGACTAGATTATGAAGATTATGAAGCACCTTTATTATTTTCTAAAGGTGAGATCTTTTTACTGTTTTAGATATTTACATTGCATTGTTAAGTCCAGTGGATATATTCATGTATGTGTGTGTGTGTGTGTGTGTGTAGAGAGAGAGAGTGGAAGGGGTGGAAAGAGAGGAAGAGAGAACGAATGTGTGCCTTATCTGGACACATACATAAAACTCTTTAAAGGGGAGCTGTGTGGGGAATAGGGAGAGCTGGGTTTGGCACCCCATACCCTCTGCCTCCCCTTCCTGCCACAGCCCTTGCTGGAGAACTGCAGGAAACACCAGTGATGCTTCCACACACACAACAGGACAGAATCAAGAGAAAGGTGGAAGGCCTCTGTCAGAGAACCCACCCATTAAAACACCCAGATTTAAAAGAATGCTTTTTAAAAATGAGTTTCTTTTTGTACAGGACAATGAAAACGCTTTGTACTTAAGAGGCCCAGGGATTATTGATTAATTTAGTGTCTTCAGTTTTATTTTCGCAAGTCATCATTCTTAAACACGACACTGTATTTCAGAGGTGCTCTGTGGGATCCTAGGGTCGAATAAGGAAGCTGAGAGCTGACCATGGTGTAAGGAGGATGAGGTGGTCGGGCTTCTGTTAGAGCTGTTTCCATGGGTCAAACAGATAGAGGAAGATTTTTTTAGTAAGATTGACTTTGAAAGAAAGTACATCTTTGCTTTAGAATTTGAAAAGCACTACACTGTTTAATAAGATATACAGATTGCAGTTCCTAAATTCAAGAACGTTTATGGCTTTGGGATTTATTTCACTCATGGTAGTAACCAGTTTTTTCTGTGAGATTTATGTGGGCAATTCCTTATAAAAGTAAATTCCTGTATTTATTGGCACTTATTTAGCACACAATCATTCCCTTATATTAATGCTCAACAAATACACCGGGCGAAATAAAACACAGAAAATACTGTTAGAAATGTCCTGTGACAATTCCATGTTCTTCTGTGAGCTTCATTGCTGAGAAGTTCGGTGGCTCTTCCTTAAAAGAGACTGCATAGACCTTGTGTCTAAGGCCGTGGGACTCATGAGATCCCAATCTGCCATCATGCTCACATCCACCTATTCATCTAGAACTCGCTGAGTGCATCGGTTCCTTATCAGTTCTGCTAACCTAGGAGTCAAAACCTGGAAAAAAGCAAAGACAAAACAAAACAATAAAAAAAAAAACAAAAAAAAAGAAAGAAAAAACACATCAATACACAGTGTGCAAACAGAGCCATTAAAAGCAGCAGTTAGGGGCGCCTTGATAGCTCATTTGGTTGAGCCTCTTGACTCTTGGTTTCTGCTTAGGTCATGATCTTATGAGTGATGGGATCAAGCCCAGGGTCAGCCTCAGAGTTGAGTGGACAGTCTGAGATTCTCTCCCTCTGCCCCTCCCTCCACTTGTGCACTCTCTCTCTCTGTCTTTCTCTCTAAAATTTAAAAATTAAAAATAAAAATAATAATAATAATAATCAAGTTAATTTTAAAATTGGGGTGCCTGGGTGGCTCAGTGGGTTAAGCCTCTGCCTTTGGCTCAGGTCATGATCTCAAGGTCCTGGGATCAGCCCCACATTGGGCACTCTGCTCAGTGGGGAGTCTGCTTCCCCCTCTCTCTCTCTGCCTGCCTCTCTATTTGTGCTCTCTCTGTCTGTCACATAAATAAATAAAATCTTTTAAAAAAATAAAAATAAAAGTAGCAGTTACAGCTACATGTAGAAGCACAATCTTCAGATACTAACAAGTAATAGCTTTTTTCAACTATACGTATATATATGAGTAAACATCAAATTAGCATTATCATCTGTTAATACAAATCACTGCTCTGTATCAGTAGGAGCCAAAGTATAGAATCTGTAAATATGTATGCTTTAGATTTTCTTAGAGTTGTAGTTAAAAGGAGAAAATATTTCCACCTGTATCTGCCAAATTTCATCATTTTAAAGGTGCCCTTACCCCCTTGTAAGACATGATAAGTTCTTTTTCACAAAGAAGGAAAGGGATATAAAGAAATTGGGCAAAATCAGCACAGACTGTGTTAAAACAAACACCCTCTGAGCTTGGTTTTACTGAAATTTGACTATAGTGCCCATGAGCATGCCATGCAAATATTCTCCTGTCCAATTTGGGAGGACAAAGTGATTCTACAAATACAGCAAACTCCAGCCCTCAAAAATGTGATAATCATGCTCAGAATATATGTTCTAGGAGTGTGTGTGTGTGTGTGTGTGTGTGTGTACAGGCAAACACTCTATATTCACATATATATTTTTCAATTTTAAAATGAAAATCTGTATATTATTTTAAAGATCTTATTTATTGAGGGCGCCTGGGTGGCTCAGTGGGTTAAGCCGCTGCCTTCGGCTCAGGTCATGATCTCAGGGTCCTGGGATCGAGTCCCACATCGGGCTCTCTGCTCAGCAAGAAGCCTGCTTCCCTCTCTCTCTCTCTCTCTCTGCCTTCCTCTCCGTCTACTTGTGATCTCTCTCTGTCAAATAAATAAATAAAATCTTTAAAAAAAAAAAAAGATCTTATTTATTGAGAGAGAGGGAGAGATAAAGCACAAGCAGGGGGAAGGGCAAAGGGAGGGGGATAAGCAGGCTCCCCAATGAGCAAGGAGCCCCATGTGGGGCTGAGCAGAGGCAGATCCTTAGCCCACTGGGCCACCCGGGTGCTCCAAAAACGCATATTTTAAAGAAGGCAAAAAGAACACGAAGACTACTGTTAACATGCTAGGTGTTAAATATCTGATAAATATTGTAGGTGTCAGAATAACTTTCAACATAACCTTTGTTAATAACTATGCCTACAAATTATAAGCAGTAGAATTATTTTGGGGCTGTCTGTGATATATATTTTCTATTCCTATCTAGAAGAAGATTTTACTGTCACTATACATATATATACTTTGCTCAAGTGTAGATCCATAGTCTTTTGCCCCATTTGGACATCAAGCAATGCATTGTTCTAGTGTAGAACATTCTAGAATATTCTGGAAATAAATTCTTTGAAAGTCTGTGGCCTTCTCAAGCCATAAGAAGTGGGCATTAGACATGGAACCTAACAGATTTTGACATGATCAGAAATCACCAAAATTAGAAGATGGCCCCACTTTATCTGTCTCTTTCTAATAATGAATTGCTTTTAAGACCAGGATTTAGGGCTCATATCTCTAGTTTCTGCTAAAAATCAGTCTACCAGTTAACACTTTGGTACTTATGCTACCACATATTATCACTTTCTAAAACAACGTAACAGTTTTTAAGCCAAGCAAAATGGGTAAGCTTAAAAACCTCAGGATAAGAAATGTAAGAGACCTGTGGATTTTCATCCCTGAGTAGATGTAAATGCTAATGAAATGTTCCTTAAAACACATTTAAATTAAACCATGAGCTACCTTCAGCAATTATATGAGTTCAGGAAGGACTGAAAATGTAGCTACCATTATGATAAGACAGAGTACCAACGTGCTGATGGGCCACATTCACAGGCTGAAGGTAGTTTTCTTTTTCCTGCATATTAATAATGACAGGTGGTGCTGGAGATAATTTTAACCAGATTATGGTGAGCTCTAGTTCTGATTCAAAGACTTTTTTCTGCTTTGCTTGAATAGAGTATGACTGAACACACTTAAAAATTCATTTCTTTCCCCAAATCATTTGAAGATTTTTGGGGAGAGAACTGATGAGGTACTTGCTTTTTTCAAAATAAATAAATAACTGTTTGAAAAACTTAAAGCACTGATTTTTAAAGGGCTTCTCAGATATTTATGCGAAGGTAGCTTTTTCTAATTCCTGAATATGAAGATGCCTGTTTGTAGAACCTCCAAACATTGAAGTGACTGTGTGCGTCTTTGTGTGTCTGTGTGTATGTGTGTATAAAGAATGCACAGGAAAAGTATTTCTCATCCTTGGACTTTAAAACAAATCTCCTCCTAATTGGCAAGATAGGGAAATCATTTCAGCCAAGAAATAAGCACTTGTATCTCTCCGGTGCTTATATTTTATAAGATAAAATTTTTCTCAGTAAGCTAAGCTTTGGCTGGCATGTGACTCTCAGTCAAAATCTGAGGCATTTGAATCTCATTCGGAAGACTTGAAGGAAATTTTAAGTCAATCAAATCTGTTCTGTTTTGTTTTACTGAAGGGCTGTGTGCATATGTACATGTGTTTGAGAACATGAGAAAAAAAATACACTCTTCTGATTTTTGACAGGCATGTTTAAGGCATAGTTTCATTGCTAAAGCAATCAGGGGCAAAAAAATGTAATCGAAGTTCTCAGATATCAAGTTTAGAAACCAATTAAATACAGCCAGTGTTAGGACTTTAAGTTTCTCAGACAAGCTTCCTTTTCTAAGGCAATGCCGTAAGCATTGTAATAACAAAAGAATATATCTGAAGACAGCACCAAATCATTATAGCACAAGTCACTTATTTTATTTAATCCCTTATACTTTGCTTACTATAGTTTAACCTCTTTGCAAATATGAACTCACTGAAAGCCCTTAACAATACTGTGAGGTGGAAAGTGTTTGCACACCTATTTTATTTCTCCTGTGCATATTATCATTGTGGTACAAACCATCCAGGGTCACACAGCTCATGAAAATGTCGGACCCTGGACGTGAATGTAGGCAGCTTTCTGTTTACTACAATTATTTTGACTACATCAGAATCTGTGTACTTAACCACATACCTACCTTCCTTATTCAAAATGTCACCCTTTGAACGGAGAGCACTTTATAAATACTGGGCCTCGGACTCCCAAACACAATTTCACTAATCTTGAGGAAGAAAGGAAAGAGCTATACCACTCTTCATTAATTCTTTCTGTCAGATATCCCAAGGAATTAAAAGACATCCCTTATAAAGCTCTTTCAAGAAGTGGTTGATTTGCTCTAATCCTTAACCAAAGTAAGGAAAATATGGGGTATTTTTGGTATGAGTCTTAGTCCACAAATGCAAATGAGCTAGAAACATGCATTAGTGCTCCAGAGCTCAACTTTCTTTCTTTTTAAAAAAATCTTTTTAGAGGTTTATATATTATTTGAGAGAGAGAGACAGAGAGAGAGAGAGAGAGAGAACGTGAGTGCTCATACACATGACAGGGGCAGAGGGAGAGAGAGAATCCCAAGCAGACTCCCTGCTGAGGGAGGGGCTCAATCCCATGATCCTAAGATCATGACCTGAGCTGAAATCAAAAGTCAGACACTTGGGGCGCCTGGGTGGCTCAGTGGGTTAAAGCCTCTGCCTTCTGCTCAGGTCATGATCCCAGGGTCCTGGGATCGAGCCCCCCATCGGGCTCTCTGCTCAGCAGGGAGTCTGCTTTCTCCTCTCTCTCTGCCTGCCTCTCTGCCAACTTGTGATCTCTGTCTGTCAAATAAATAAGTAAAATCTAAGAAAAAAAAAAAAGTTGGACCCTTAACTGACTGAGCCACCCAGGAGCCTTTTTTTTTTCTTTCTTTTTCTTTTTCAACTTACTTTTCCACTCCAAGCTTCCACTGATAGCCCCAGCCAAGTGCCATCTCTATCCCTAGAGTCTTCCACATGTCAGGGTAGTGGGGAGGAGGAGACAGATGGGTCACCTGCTCACTCAGTGGCCTAGTGAGATGCCTATTTTTCCATTTCTGAAGGCCTCCTCAAGTTCTGTAAGCTTTCTGCTATTTTGTGCTACTTGTGAGAATAAAGACTATTTTTTAAGTCTGCATATAATCCTGTCTTCTTGGAACTACGTGTCCGGCACTTCCTCAATAGTGCTACTCCTGCCTAATCTTCCAAAATTATTCATATTCTCTCTTTCTCTCTCTCTCTCCCTCTCTCAATGTTTGGGGGAAAGAATCCCAGGGTTTTCTTCTATGATCTGTTCAAAACTGCCTACCAACCCTAATAGTTATCTTTTTATAAAGACCGTCAGTGCTTTGAGCACAAACCCGGGGAGCCTGGAAGGTTATTTTTGGTTACTTTAGGTTTAGAACATCCTGCCGCATGCTTCCCTGGAGACAAGGAACGCAAAGCCAATTATCTGCTACCATGGGTGAAAGGTAAAGAGGAGAATTCTAACCCAGGCACACAAGTTTCTTGTTGTAAATACTATGTTCATCTCTGACTGTTTGCCCTTCTCTTCAAGAAAGCACAAAGAATTTTTTCTGTAAAAACAGCCTTTTAGGAGTTACCTTGAATGTATTCTGCACTAATAGGTAAAGGAAAGGGCTTTTGAAAGAAGAGTATTTATCTTAATATTAGTTGCACAATCAGATCAGGAAACAATGCTGTTGGCTCAGTCGTTTGGTCCTCTGCCTTCAACTTGGGTCATGATCCTGGGGTCCTGCATTGGACTCCTCGCTCAGCAGGCAGCCTGCTTTTCCCTCTGCCTGCCCCTCCCCCTGCTTGCTCAGTCTCTCTTTGTCTGATAAAGAATAAATAAAATCTTAAAAAAAAAACCTGTGCTTATCACTTTAAAATTAGTTGGTACACTCAGTATGTGTATCTGTCTTTTTTTAATGGTACACTCAAATAAAAGGAACCCGCGTTCCTTGGAGAAGTGACTGATCCTACAGCTGCAACAGGGAATGTGCACCATGAGCCTGGAACATCTGGTAACCCCAGAAAGGAAGAAAGTAGTACAATCCACACATACACAGACACACTCACAAACTAGGGGATGTCAGAGGGACTTGGGAGCCAACACAAAGAGCCCCAAATGGACAAAGCTGGAACAATTTGAGCAACAAAATAAATAACTTGGTCTTGCATTATAACCCAAAGTATGGGGTAAATCTATGAGTCTATACTGGTATAAATAAATGATTAAATTGATAGCTTAGAGAGAACAGATAAGTCTCCTGTGCAGAATTCCAAATAACATTTGTAGACACTATGCCCTGAAGGAGATGGAAGTGTATCTATCCATTCTTTAAGTGCAGGCTGCCCACCGCGACTTCCTTCCAGAAAAATAAGGTATGGAAATGGCTAAAAATGTAATTTTACAGTGGAGAAATCTGAAAAACACCTTCTCAGTCAGGTGATCCAGGTTTTTAGCAACAGCAATGCATCGTGTTGATAGCATGTAGCCTTGATGTGATGTGATGAAAATGGCACTTTTCCTCTGTGGGTTTCCTCCCAAAACACATTACCCAGCGTAATCATAAGGAAAACAGAGAAACACAAATTGAGGGACATGCTACAAAATATCTGACTAGTATTCCTCAAAAGTGTCAAGGGCGGCCGGAGAAACTGCCACAGTGAGAAGAGGATTTGGAGATCTGACAACTATATGTAATATGGTCCCCGGATGGGATCCTGGAACAGAAAAGGGATATTATATAAAAGCTAACGCTGTCTGAATAAAGTGTGGACATTAGTTACTAATGAGGTACAGATACTCACTCGTTAGTTGGGACAAGCGTCCCATATTAATAATGTAAGATGTTAAGAACAGGTGAACTGGTTGTGGGACTTATAGAAACTCTTGGTACTATCTCCACAGACTTTCTGAAACTCTAAGACTTTTCTAGAATAAAAAGTTTATTTTAAGAATCCAGATGCCAACCAACCAATCTAGGAGATGGAGTAAGTGATCTCGCTGAGCTTGTCCTGCCGTGCGGTATCAGCAAAGGCATGCCCCCTATGCGGGCTTCTGCACAGCAGTGTGGTGGAAAGAATTCTGTCAGAGGCAAAAATCATGGCATGGAGCAGGGTTACAAACTAAAAGCTCTAAATCTTAAGTTTCTTTTTGAATCTTTTGTTTGCTCAAATCAATATATAGCAAGAAATTTTTAACAGCCTAAGGCATGTTTTGATAAATGGTGATTTTGCTGCTTCATTATCTCTTTAACAGAGAATCTGTAGTAGAATACAATTTGAGAGCTTATGGAGTAATTGTAACTACTGTTATTTATTTATTTATTTATTTTCAGTTCAGGCATGTAAAAGGCTGCTAGTATGCAGTGTGGTGTTTTGTTTTGCTTTGTTTTGTTTTAAAACAAAGAATGAAAGAGAAAATGAAAAAAAAAAAGAGTAGCAGATTGAATTCAGATAAAGGTACTAAACCCAATTAGAAAGAGCATTAAAAAAACAAAAACAAAAAACCACAAAGAAAAAAATATATATAAGAGCAAGCATTACTCTGCTTAGATGGAATCACAGCTGTGCAATGCTGAGACTCTAATGCATTCTGCACCAAACAGATTGCAGAGGAAAAACACTCTTGTTTCAGATGCCATTCAGATTTGGGCCCGATCTCCCGGCTTCTGAGGTCACTTGCCTTTTCGTTCATTACAGCGCATAGACATAGCTCATACCTTGTTCAATGCTGATTTGGTGTAAGTGAGGTAATGAAGTTCTTCTTTTTTTTTTTTTTTTAAAGCTCTTCATTTCAGAGCATAAAATATTTAGCGAGCAGGTGGCTAAGTGCCAGCTACAACTTACCACTCATCAACTAAAAGAGAAAAAACTATAAAGAGTTCAACATTAGCTATGCTTACAACCCCTTCAGGGCAGGGTCTGTAGGTCCGCCGGTATATTCAGAAAGGTTCAGAAAGGTAGGTAGGTAGGTTCTGAAAGGGCTACCATGTGAAGAGGGAAGAGCGTGTGAGACATGAAGGAACAGATATTGTTAAGATACATAACAGTGTTTGACCTTTCAGCGTAGAGCTTTCCTGAACTTGCACTTTTATATAATTTACTTTGACTTTGAAAAATTTCTTTCCATATTCATTATCGGAGAAATCTTGAAATCTGTGGGTTTCAAGAGACCTGTATTATTTCTGTAGATCTAGCATGTTCAAGGGGGGTGGGAATGCTATTTCCTCCCAAGCGAGCAAAAATTGGTTTTTTGAGGGAGGGTGAAAAAAAAATAGTACAATGGTTTGGGGCTTTCCGAAGAGCCTCAGTACATAAACAGATATAAGTATTAACATTTAAAGGGGAGTGATTAGGAAAAAAAAACAAAAAACAAAAAACAAAACACTAAATTGGCTTATGGAGGGGGCAATGATGAAGAAAAGGTCAAATCACTGAAAAGCCAAAGCAATTTAAATATATATTTTTAAACCCTCAAAATGTATCTGGGTTAGAAAGCAGAGTGCCAAGTCTCTTCCCAAAGCAAATTAAACCAGCTGAGTTATAAACCTTTCAAAAATTAGACTTATAATGAACATGCAGACAGATCTTTAACTCTAGCGATTCCTTCAAGGACTGGGCTACTTTAACGTTCTCTGTGAGCCTAATTGAAACTGATTATGATTTGACACCTCATAATAGACTTTAGTTTAAATAATTTCTTTTTGGCTCTAAAAACAGTTTTGGTCCCATGTATTTCTAAAATGTACAATAAAATTCCTTTATAGGGTGCCTGAGTGGCTCAGTGGATTAAAGCCTCTGCCTTCGGCTCAGGTCGTGATCCCAGGGTTCTGGGATCTAGCCTCACATCAGGCTCTCTGCTCAGCAGGGAGCCTGCTTCCTCCTCTCTCTGCCTGCTTCTCTGCCTACTTGTGATCTCTGTCTGTCAAATGAATAAATAAAATCTTTAAAAAAAATTTTAAAATTCCTTTATAATTTAATAAAGATATAGTGGCTAAAATGTTGAATTTCTGAGAATATATCCAACTTCCCTTTAAAGCACAAACATGCAAGGAAAAAATAAAATAAGGTGAAAACAAAGAGGGAAACAAACCATAGAGACTCTTAACTACAGAGAATAAACTGAGGGTTGCTGGAGGGGAGGTGGGGAGGAATGGGGAATTGAGTGGTGGGCATTAAGGAGGGCACTTTGATAAAAGAGCACCAGGTGTTATATGCAACTGATGAATCACTAAATTTTACCCCTGCAATAAATAAATAAATAAATAAATAAATAAATAAATAAATAAATAATACACAAACATGAACTAAACTCAAGTGTGAGCCACACAATTCATGCTTTTCCAACCTTCACTCTGTGTTTATGTGGACTAGTGAACTCCTGGCGGGTGTCACTTTCTGACAGGCTACATCTTTGGGAGGATTTTTTTTTTTCCCTTTAATTCTGTATTTAAGCAAAATCTAGGGAAAAGTAACAGTTGCCATCCTCTGAGCTGATTTAATTTTACAGGTATATTTAAGAAAATTAGGAATTTTCCAATAGTTAGAGATGGGCTTCTGTGATTCATAATTACCAAGGAAAATGCACAATGTTGACATATTTGATTCTGTTAAAAATACATGTGTGTGGTATATGATCAAATAGTTCAATATGGAAGCAGTTCACCTTTATGTTCTTTTGTTAATTGTTTTTTTAATGGCAGTAATAGTGTTTTTTTAATAACTGTAATAATGGTAATCAGCAACACTCTATAAGAAATACAGTATGCAAACTATAATATCAAGCATACTAACAAAGTACAAATTATAACTGCATCATTGTAGAAGGCTTTTATGATAGTGGCTCTATCAAGTTTTAATCATGTGAATTTTTTTTTTCCCAACATCCCTTCATATGCCATAGTCCTGGAAGAATAAAAGGAAATGCTATATGTCAAGCATTTCACTAAGGGGTAACCACATCCAAGAACTGTGGGAATTGAGTCACAAAGCATTAAGTGCAGATAAAGTGCAAAAGTCAAACCAGAAAATATGTTGAAAATAACATTACAGCTTTTTTTCCCCAGCTCTGAACATTAAGTCATATCTTAGCACTTATATTTCTAATTTAAAGTAAATATATAAACTTCTGACTTCTTAATTCAGACCTAGAAAAAAAAAGGAATCTGTTTAGTCTGTACTCATTTAGAAAAAAATTAGAAAAAATGGCATGCAGGAAAATTAAAATGAATATGAATAAATAAGATAAATTTTGGGTAAAAATATAAACTGTATATTCTACCACAATTTGTAACATTGAATTTTAAATTAATAAGGTCAGAGCTGGAAACCACATGAGAATCTTGATTCTTTAGAATCTCCAAAGAATAGAAATTATGTAAAGTAGCATTTGCTATATACATTACAAGTAAATGATTTTATAAAACACTGTAAATAATATTTTATATGAATCAACTAAAATTAGATAATGAGATGGCTTTTTAATATTTTATAACCAGTAACCATATTTTAAAAACCAAAACAGTGATGAAAACTACAGACAATTCCCCAAGATTTTGCTATGAGACCTTCAACCTCTCCATAGGCTAGCACAGGCTACAGCGATTTTAAACTGGAAGGACCTAGTAGGGTATGTCAAGCTAGGGTAGGTACATCAAAGCACCAGACTAGATTCAGTGAACATAAGTGCACTTACACTTGCTAACTAAGTGACATCTTTGGAGTGTTGTTGTTTTAAGGAGGTAGTTGGAGTAGATGCATGTTTTTGAAATCTTTAAATCATGGCCAACTTTGAGAAAATGATAAAAGCTGTAGTAAAGCTAGACATCAGAAATGGCTCTGTTAGGTATTCAACTGCTCTTGTTCTGGTTCTCACAGTATCCTACACCACTAATTCTCAAACATAGCTCCCAAGATCAGCAGCATCATCACTTGGAAAACTGTTAGAAACACACATTTTCAGGTTCCCCTGACCTACTGAATCAGAAATTCTTGGACAGGTCCCAGCAATCTGTGTTTAAGCGGCCCTCCAAATAATTCAGATATTTGCTAACATAAGAGAACCACTGTTTTGTCCACTTTCCACTACCCATTATACCAACAAGTGATAAGTAGTTAGTCCTTCTCCTCCTCCTCCTCCTCATTTTCCTCCTCCTTTTCATCCCCTTCTTCCTATTTCTCCTCCTCCCTATATTTCTCAACTAAAGAGAATTTACCATGACATGCTGAAGATATGTGAGGACATTCATGCCTTATAAAGATAAAGAATAAAAAGCTTCCTCAGCCTGATATTGTGTATTTTAATTCTTCTAAGTGTTAAATCTCCTACTGACTACATCAAAGGAATGGAACCTGGTTATGCTTTCATATGTTCCCTCAGATGACCTCATTGCCTTGTGATCTCTATTTGCCCTGAGTCCTCCTCTAATAAAGCCCTACCTGTGTTTCAGCAAGTCAAGTTACTCAAATCCCCATCTGTACAGTGTGGCATTTGGTCAGAAACCTAACTTTAAGTTGGTGTCATACCTCCTCTTCCATAGTATGGTTTCCTGTGAGTTATACAAGGTACTAGGTCGATGCCATGAGGACCCACAAGATGTTTCATCACTTGGGTGATGACTCAGAAGTGTGGATTTTTTTTTCACGAAGCTAAGTTAAAGATGACCCACCTTCATCCTTAACAAGCTGACTCTAAAGAGTGCTGAATTTTCATTTTCATTCTTGATGTTAGCTCTTAACACAGGGCTCTTCTTACTCACCCTTACTTGTTGTAAGAAATGAAGAGTAATAAGAGAGTATGGACTTCAATAATATAAAATGAAATAGATTGAAAGATAGGTTGTGCTGAGTAGCTTCTAAAACTCTTTTGCTAGTCAGGTGAAAGAAATATGAAGTTTGTCTCCTTGACATCAGAATGTTACAACAGCAGGATTTCATAATATCTCATTTATGAAATATTTTGTATGATAAAAAGGGATATCTTCTCGAATAGAAATAGAAGTGGGAAGTAGATAAATGCCTTAAATAGGGAAATAATGGAAAAAACCTCTTACTCTTTTATTTTGAATGTGTGAAATGTATCTGGCTTTGTTTTTAGTAAGAATGTTCCCACCCCCACATTTATTTGCCCCCTCCTGTATATTTGAATAGCTGAGAAAGATCTTGGCTTTACCAGTTTTCTGTTTCTTTATACTAGAATAACATCTTTTAAAGCCAGGCAATACAATGATATGAACTACAAATCTGTAGGTGGAGTGTAGTCCATTCTTAATATTGTCTAACGTTCCAGAAATTTTTGATGTTTTTTATTGCTATAATCAGTGAAGAATTTGAGGACATGCCCTTTAAATAATATGAAAAAAGAATGTTTATTCATCATGTTATCACCTTCCCTATTTCCCTATATAATCATCCCCTTCATGTTTTTTTCTTAGTTCCTCAGAGAACCAGTTGGGATACCTCATTGGATATGGTCTTTAGGTCCCACTCTTGCTTTGCCCACTATCTACTATTTCCTTATCCTCTGTGTATTTCTTCACAAATCTTATTTCTGACTGCTATGATAATCTAATTTAAGCTGAAGTAGTGATTAAAATGTATTAGTTTTCCCCAAGGTGATAGAAAAGTCTTTGGTAGGGTAAGTATAAAGTCAACTCAAGACTGGAATCAACGTAAGCACAAAACTTTACTGGGCACCTACCTCCAAGTAACTTTCGAGCAGTGTGTCTTATCAGAAGTTGTGATTTAAAGAGTTGATGCGACATTATTTGATAAAAATAAATCACCACAGGTAAAAAATAACTTCCCTTCTCATTAATAGCAGTATAACTAGATAGTCTGCCCAGAAGTTTCTAAATTTCTCACTTAGATTCTGGACATATGTAAATGCTCTGCTTCCAATGATTCTGTTCATTCAGGTCTTTACTTGAAGAGTGGATAGTCTTTTATCTACCAAGGTCCCTTCGATGAACAAGAACTGTAATAGCATGCAAGACGATGAGATTCCAGTCTTATTAGAATAACCTTTATCTGATTATAGAGATCCAGCCATTTGGTCCAAGAAAATCCTCCTTTAGAAAAATTCTGAGCTATGCAAATATGCCCACTCTTAAAGATCCACCAGTTTAATTTACTAAGAACTTAATATATTAATCTTCCCAAATGACATGGCCTTTCAACAAGGGATTTCAAGAATGACTAATATGGAATTGCAGACCATGTGGCAATCCATGAGGAATATCTATTGAACAGTTGATTGCTCATTTTCCAACACTCACAGCAGTAATTGCTAGAAATTTAATATACCTTTTTTATAAAAGGGAAATAGAAGTATCCTTATGTATCAGAGATCATGGTCTTCTCACCTTATATTTCTATTTCATAGTTAGAAATAAATGAAAGATTACTTTTATAAGGTAATACCTTTGTGGTGGTTTTGGAGTAATAAGACAAGAGAGAGCCCAGAAAATATCTGTTCCAGGAACATTAAGTCCCAGCAAGTGTACTTGCCCAAGGTTACAGGGGAAATTAAGACTGTGCCAACAAAGGACCTCTCACTAGGTCCAGTTCGCATCCTTTTTTTTCCCCACTTCGGACACCTTTCAGTTCTATCATACAGAAATGAAAGCCAATGGGTTTGTTTCCCTGTCTTCCAAGAGTTATTCAGAATGATGTTTGTTTATATTTTTAGTGTTAATGACAATGTCAGCTCATACACTGGAATTTCTCAAAGAACTTGACAACTGTATATGTGGCATTGTACATCACTTAAATTGAGAGAAAGTATGACTAATGCAGCTTGCATCAAATTAATTCTGTCATGAACTACTCTGTATGAGTCATAGAAGCCACAATAGTGTGTTTATAATAATTATAAGACAAGGAATAATGGCATCCTAAAATTTAATGAGGTAGTTTAGTTTAAATGTACATTGTTAGTTTGTGTCAACCTACTGCCCATTGCAAGCAGCACATTTTTTTTTTTAACAACCTTGTGCAATGGGGCTGTAAATTACTATAATTAAATTAAGCCATAACCTTATCCAGGCAATATGAGGTATTTGTACTTTGTTTCTGTAATCATATTATCTGCTCAGAACAGAAACCACAGTGGGAAAAAAAATCAAACAGCACAATCAACCATGTTATTTGTAAAATTTCAAAGGAAAATAAAGCTATTGGGATTCTACCCATTTTCCAGGTAGAAAACTTCCTTGTATGGGTTAAAAGCTTCAGTGATGAGAATTGAGCGGCTATATGTCATATCATGTGTAGCTTCCATGACCACTTTTAGAATTAAGAACATTTGGCCCACAAAGTATCACATTCAAGCTCTGGTTTCTCTGCCTTCACCACAATTGCCTTGTCTAATTCACTCATAGTCCCCAAATTATTGAAAAAAGTGTGGATGGCAGACTCATAGAACATATTCATAACATTCTCATCTTTTATTATGGGATATAACTGTGGTGATTATTACACTGTGTTTCTGACCCTCTTTCTCTATGAGGGATACCCACTGGGGCATAGTCAAATCTTTCATGATCTCATCATCTTTGTGCTGTACACTTTAAAGCTACAGGTAGTATTACAATCATAAAAGAACTAGACTGACATATAAAATAGAAGGTGAGCAGATGTTTCTGGAAAAATTGAATGTGATGTTTATGATTGTGAGTTTTTATGATCAGTTAATATTACTGCGCTTAGGCCAAGGTGAAAATGGCTTAGCTACTTGGCCCTGGCTATATTTGACTTTGCTCAGTAGAACTACAAATGCATATAGGTGGTTGTTAGGAGAAAAAAAAAAAAAAAGAAAAATCAGCCAGAGTGTTTATGAGCCAATCAAGTTTCTTGCAGCATCCTGGGGGTTGGGGGGGAACACAAAGGAAAACAGACCAATTCCATTAGAGTATTAGTTGATATGTCATCATCATCAGAGAAGGTGAGTAAGGCCAGTGAGTAATCTCTAAATGAGATTACATGAATGTAGCAAGGGATTGAGGAGTTTCCCTCAAAGGAAAAGAATGTATAGACTGATAGATTTTTTAAAAAACATCTTTAATCATGGTTCACTGTTTCTTTGTTATCACATTAATACCTCATGGTTTAAAATGTGGGGAAAATGCATTTAAACACAATAACCAAGTGTTCAGGAGGGAAGTTATGTTGCTTTGTACATTGTTTTCCTCTGTAGTAAAAATAGCAAGTAGTAATACCATTAATTTCAGTCCTATGAGTTTAAATGAATCATGATGTACTATTTATTTTTCTTGTCATTGAGTATGTCAGGCAAGAGGCTAATTAGTTTGAAATCTCATTTAGAATATCTTCTACTTTGTAATCCCTGAGCATGGAAATTGACAGTATTTAGTGAAAGAGAACACAGTGCAATACCATTAGAGCAAAATTTTTTCTTATATTTATCTTCCTGCAAATGCAAGTAAAGAACTAGAATCCATTTTGTTTAATTGTTATATTATTCAAAATTGATGATGTTTTCTAAGTCATAAAGATCATATCTAATATTTAACTGAAGCTCTAGGAGACAAGATATTTTCTAGAAAGATCTCTCTCTCTCTTTTTTTTTAGAAGCAACTTCCTTATTTTCTATTGCTGCCATGATATATAGGCCAAGTTGTAATACATAGTTTTCTATATTTAGAAATTTATGGTTGTAATATTTAGAATAAAATTCCTCCAAATTGATATCTTCAGAGAAAATAAACTTTTTTTTTTTTTAGAAAATGATAATCCCTCAACAGTGAGCCAAGTACTTGATAAATGCCACACATGCGTTATCTATTCATTTTCAAAAGTAACTTATAGTTACCATTACACCAGTTTTACAGATCAGATCAGGGTTATATGCCAATGGGTGGTAAGGAAAGGATTCAAACCCATTACCATGTCTCAAGAGCATGAGCTGTGTTGTACTGTACTGTATATTAGTTCTGATTTCTATGTTTTGTTCCAAATCTTCTGATTTATTCACTGACTGATGACTTAATCTTTATGAATTTCAATTCTCTGATTGATAAGGTAGATATTTTAACTCTTACCACTTCAAAAAATAAATGCTGTAGAATGCTGTGTGAGAAAGGCACTAGCATATACTATGTATGAGTGCACATGGACACAGTCATTTTAAGAACAGTTTGGAAATGAATCGAGGTCCTGTAAAGTTTTTGCACCCTTTTCTTACCTTGTACTGCCACAACTGGTAACGTATCCTGAAGGAATAATCACAGATGTGGATAATGATTTATATCTAGCCTGTAACCATCTTTGAAGAGAATGTTCAACAATACCAATACATCTAAAATTTGCAAATTTCTAAATAAGTTGATATGATACAGAATATTCCCAATTCCAAAGCATGCAAGCAATAAAGTCTATAACCGAGATTAGTGATAACCTGTCAAAGTCAAAATGAATTGGATACTTTGGTTCTATCCAGTAAATTAAACTGTCAAAGAACAGAAAAAAAGAGTAGCATCTGCATAAGAACATATTCATGTTTGCTTGAGAAAGTCCTCTAGAACATAGATTACGTTTTTTAATAGAGAAATACTAGCAATAGTCATAGTGCCTGGGGACCATGGAACCTAATGGTATGACAGATTAAAGAAGAATTAAAGAAATAAGATTCCCATCAATAAAAATACAAGAGAATGAAGGTGAAGGAAAACCTTTTGAATTTAATTGTAATCGCTAACCTGTTGCTGACATTTATAGCTCATTAAATATTTTAATATGTTTTCATTATCTTCACATAACTGTTGTGCAGTAGGTATTATCTCTAATAGAATTGTTTCATTAGAGTCATTGGGCCAGAAATCAGATTTCTGAAGACTAGATAGGTGATTTTAATTGGTAAATAATATGTTTGTCCATATGCTTGATATTATGCTTTAGTCTATATTCTAGATTTTAATTAATTATATATAATTTCTTTGATCCTTACAATAGGTTGTCCTTACAACCTATGTGATGTTTAATGTAAAATAACCTTATTTCACAAATGCCAGAATTAAATAGTTTAAGAAATTTTTTTTCACACATACACACACACACACACACACACACACACACACATCAAATGTAACGAAACTTCCAACAAGATCAACTTGAATAAGGACAAACATACAGAAATTTTTGTCTCTGTTCAATTTCTGAAATTTAGTTCCTCTGGTTTCTTGGACATATTACACCATGGTTGTCAAAAAACAGAACTGTACAACAGGTAGATGAGTTCAGGCAAGACACTAGCCTCTGCTAGCCTATATCTTCATCAACAAAATGGAGTTAATTATGGTATCAATTTACAGGGTTATTATATTGATTAAATCAGAAAATAAATGTAAGAGACTTAACACTATGTCTAGCACACAGTAAAAGCACACATGAAATTTTAGGTATTATTATTAAGAATATTTGAAGGATAATTGGATTTATCACACATTATTTTATTATAGTGGGACATTATTAAAGCATAATGAGCTAAATCAGAAATACATAAAAACATATTTAGCCTAAATATGATGCTTGGCACACATTAAGCCTTCAGATGAATTAAATAAGTCAGTGAAGATGACAAGTTTAACCTATAGAAATGTCATAGTTATTTCTGCATTATAGAAATGATAATAAGAAGAAATACACTTTGAGCATTATCTCAGTTGGGAAATACTCCTGTGAATTCAGAGTAATACAAATTGAAATAGGTTTTGTCATGAACATTCAAACCATATTAGATGTGCTATCATATAATTGACTGATAATGATCAAGAAGCATGTCCTCTGGGTTTAGTCTGCTAACATTACATGAACTAATTTCTATAGTTAATAGCTAATTGTCAGTTGGAATGATCCCGAGAAATCCCTTGACCATTACATATAGAGAGTATGATTTCATGTCTCTGCATCTCTCCGCCATGTACTGTTTCCTATGCTGGCTGGGTCTTGTTTCCCCCAGAAAAACTCCAACTTTACCAATGATGTGAATCCTCCTAGAGAGAGCCTCACCACTGCCTCCCTCACCTACACTGATGGGTTGACACATCTAACATAAGAGCTCCCCACCTTCTGCCCCAGAACGGGTTGAAACTTTTCTTCAGATGAGACCACATCCATACTTAGCTTTCCCGCCTTCTGTTCTGCCTTTCCCATCCTCCCACCCCAAAGAAACGCTCTCTAAAAGTACTTTTTCAAGAATTCCAGTCTCCAGCTCTACTAGAAAATTCAAGGCATGACAACTTTTCTGATTTCTCAGAAAAGACTTCAGATAGAGAAGTCATCATGGCTAACACTTATTCTAGTACATCTCTTATAATGCAAAACACATGATATTGCATTGTTTTAGCTGTCTTTCTTCCCTACAAGACTGAATTCCATGAAAGGAGGAATTTTGTTTTATTGTCTGGGGATTCTTACAGCCTTGCATAGTGTCTGTCACTATCAGTTGCTAAATAAATGTTTACTGAGTGAATAACTCAAAATAGAGCACTTAGAATGAATATTTTTAATACACTCATTCAAATGCAAAGAATATTCAAAAACACCTTAAATATAAGTAGGAATATTTCAAGTATAAGATTCTAATTTTCAAAAAATCTTGCATTGCATTTTAAAATGAGAATAAATGGCTTTTATTAAACCTGAGGCCTTTCACTAAGGTTTTTTATGAACTTAGTATGATACTTAATAGGAGAAAACCACATGTACAGTTTAATAAGCTATAATGTATAAAGTTCTGTAAATAGATCTAAGATAATGACAAATAAATCATAAGGAAGTGAATCATGAATTCCGCTTAGGTCAATATACAGTGAGTCCAAAATATTTTGAATTGAACTCCAAATGATACAATTTGAATACAGAAAACCATTTGATTGCCGTCTTAAAGTCTTTTGTATGTTTTAACTGGATACACATTTATTTTTGTGCTTTGATTGAGGAAAACCTGATTTTGCAATCCATGTTGAAAGTTCAGAAAAAAATAAAAACACAGATTAGCATCAGTAAAATAGGAAAATAGGGAACTCATCACATGAATATTTTTCCAAAGCCTTTGTTCTTATTAATATTATGAAAAATAGCATTAAGATTTTGCATATTTTTCTATAACTTCAATGCAATTAATACTCTATAGTCATTGGTTAATTCTAAGTTTTATGATAATGTTATAATAAATGCCTACTAATTATAATTGACTAGAAAGGAGCAGACAGCCACCATGTCTAATGATTAACTTGGGGTTTTCTGAGGAAGGACTTATATATTTTCATTAATTCTATATCCAGATGGCAACATTTGGAAAGGAAATTAAGTACCTTGATTATCACAAGCAATCTTAGGGTTGGTGTTTATTTCCCTTTTCGTTTCCATCTTAATTAAATTTATTTCCTTTAGTTTTTCTTTTGAGCAGTATTTTTAAATTGAAAATATCTTCATTAGATGAATCGAATGGGAAATTTTGTTTCTATATTCTTTAAACCTTTCCTAACCACAATGGGGTACAAAAATCGTTGCTGTCTTCCTTTGACCATTCCTTGCCTTAAAGCAGTACCTCTCAAAGCCTAATGTGATGATGAATCACCTAGCATCTTCTTAAAATGTATAGTCTCCTAAGTAACTGTGCATAATGGCCTGAGAGTCTGCATTTCTAAGTAGTCCTAGGGTATCATCAGGGCTGCTGGTCTGCAGACCACCCTGCAAGAAACAAGGTCACAATTGCTTGTCCTTTGTAATTTGTCTTGGTCTTTGCATTAATTTTTTTCTAAATAAAGAAAATTTGAGTGATGCCAAGAGATGATGCCTCTGTAGAATTCCTGTGACCTTCTACCTGGCATAGGACTTCATCCCAAAAGGTCAGCATCAGCATCTCAGAAACCATCTCTGATTACTTTGACTTTCCAGCAGGGATGGTGTCAAACCATAGACAACTCCAGCATTGACACTCTTTTAACAGGCTGGCAGGCAGCAATGGCTTTATCACACTTTGGTGAAATTTTTGGCTACCAAGAAGGTGGAGTTGGCACAATGTATAGAAACTTTGCTATAACAAGGAGGCAAGATAGTTAGTGGCAGTTTGACAAGTCTCTCCACACGAAAACAAATTAAGATGCTTGACGGCTTGAAAAAGCTGTTCTCTTTGGCATTTTATTTCTTCCAGTGTTCTCTGAGTATGTTATCTCAATCTCTCATGAAGCTGTACTTATAGCCCAGGAATTTCCTTAGCAGCCAAGTCACACCTCAGAGTTCTGTCAGTTGTGAATAACCCTCAAAGATTTTTATTCCCTTGTCAAATGTGTCTGTATAGTATTCCAGCCATCAAGCCTTTCATTTCAATAAAACTTTTACTCTCCCAAGGCTTTCACATCTCTGGTCTTATATCATCTTATCTTCCTACTGAGTAAAATAGTAGAGGTAAACTTTTTTTATATTCATTGACACAATAAACATTAATTAAATTCCTGTTACGGGCCAGGCTATGGTAGGTACCACAGAAGATCTAATGATTAACAAGTCATGGCATTGCCCTCAGAGAACCTATAATGTAGCAGACAGATAAAAACATGCGCATGAATTGCGAGGTAGAAAGGGCAAAGTGCTTCAGTGAGTTATAAATCACATACTGTGAGAATTTTTCAGAGCTTGCGATCCTTTCCAGCCCAGAGCAGCGCGTGGGAGGTATGGAAGGCACCACAGCACGGTAGCTTCATAGCTGGACTTTGAAAATGATCAGAATTTCGAAGTGGGGACGGGGCCAGGAGCTGTAGCAATACGTCAGGGAGCCAGAAAACCAGGGATGCTGCTTGGGGAAGAGGTAGGTGTCATCTCTTTGTTGTGGTTGTGACCATTGTATTACAGAGAGAGTAGATTGACACTAGAATGTCAATGGGTTATATTGGAAGGATAAGGGTTTGAACTCGTACTCACATTCCTCCTTTTTTTTTTTTTCCTTTTTTAAAGATTTTATTTATTTATTTGACAGACAGAGATCACAAGTAGGCAGAGAGGCAGGCAGAGAGAGAGGTGGAGGCAGGCTCCCTGCGGAGCAGAGAGCCCGATGCGGGGCTCGACCCCAGGACCCCGGGATCATGACCCGAGCCGAAGGCAGAAGCTTAACCCACTGAGCCACCCAGGCGCCCCGCATTCCTCCTTTTTTAAACAGCTGAATAAAATGAGGTGCAGAGAGATAAGACAACTGCTATAGAGTCAGAAAGCTTGTAAGCGTCAGTATTGTGTTTTCAGCCTAGTATCTGGGCTTACTGCTCTACCCTCAAGGATAGTGACGGGTTGGATCCTGACTCCCCCGCTTCACTGCTGCTGGAAGGCTCCTAGCTACTCCTGGGGGATCGGAGGGAAGAAGGGAGTATCACCTCATACCCCAGGGACAAGAGAATGAAAAAAACACGTTTGTTTGTTTGTTTGTTTGTTTTAATCTGAAAAAAAGATAAAAGTATCACTTATTTGGTTCGGCTTTGGGAATTTTTTGAACTAAAATATTTGGATTTAGTGCAACTCTTTTTTGATATATTTTATTTTTGTAATATTACAAACTTTTTTCCCTCTATCCATGCTTCAGGTGCATCCCTTTTTATAAGATATATGACTTGCCACCAAAATCACAAATGTGTAAATTGCATTTGGCTAGCCATCATATTTAATTTTTTTCCTAAACTGTGTTATTACCTCCTAGGCACTTTCTGCAGCACATTTGTTCAAAATAGATAATACATCATCATGGCTTTTCATGGCAAAGAAGGGGATTTTAATGAAAATGCCACTTTTAATAAGAAACCGCAATAATACGTGGTCTTGGTTGTTCCAGCTGAGATATTAATGTCTGGCACTTTTTTTTCTAGAATTCAGTAACAAAAAGATATAATGAGTTTGGTTTGAAATGCAATGTTAAAGAAGTTGGAAAAATAATTGTCTTGAGATAGGACATATAGTGTATATAAAGTAAAATTCTCAACATTTACTGTAAGCTATATACTATTTCTTCTAAGTCTTTTTTTCTTATTGCTACAAGCCTCAAAGTTACCAAAAAAAAGAAAAGAAAAAAGGAAAAAAAGGAAAGAAAAGGAAAAAAGAGAGAAACAGATCAAACTGGTAATTAAGTCAGGAAAATTTTAATAAATGTATTTCTACTACTTTAAATTTCATGGTTTTATATTTGTTTCTCAAAAAAGACAAAATGAGAGATTTTTAAAATAGTTCTGTTTTGAAGAGGTTTGTCCCCACACTAAGGGGAACTTGAGCATCTCTAAAGATGTATATAAGAAATTGTCAAAATATCTGTTTTCAAATTCTTTTCTCCCAAACCCAACCAAATGGCCGTATCAATTTTTCAGGGAGAATATAGAGTTGAGAAGGACAGGATGGATAATATACCTTCCCATTTTTAAAAAGCCTAAAAGAAGAAGAAGAAGAAGAAAGTTTGAAGTAAGGGAAGGTTACAAAAAAAATTCATTTATTCATTCATAAAGTAGTGAGTATGTCAGGTGGCCTTACTGTATAGCAGGTGATATGTGGCAGAAGGCCGAGGTTGAAAGATTGGCCATGCATGAAGGGCCTTGTAGCCAAGTAAGCAGATTGAATTGTATTATCAGTTGAGAGCCCTCAGAGTACAGACATGCCGTTGACCATTTATGAAGGAAAAGATGTGGCATGAAAGGATGGGCAGATGTGAGCCTAGACATGCTGTAAAAACTAGCGAAACTGAAGCACAGAGCTCAGTGAGCACTTGGCATGCTAGTTGTTGGTCTACAGAAAGATTGGTTCACAGGATAGGGGCCATGTCTGTTTTATCTGCTGTTCCCCTATTCCCAGTGAGGCATATGGAGACCTGGCGTAGAGTGGGCCCTGCTTCCTTGTTGACTGTCCCAGCTCTCAACTTGGTAATTGGCTAATAGTTATCCTGAGGCTTTGACAAACTTCTTACAAAAACATTTTGAATTCCTCATTAAACATACTTCGTGCTGCACTTGATAGCAGTTATTACCAATTGTAAATGAGTTATACTAAATTACAACTGAATTATACCAATTAAGACAATAAAACAGGCAAAAGCTGTTAAAAGAAGAAAATCAAGTAGGAAGTCTAATACTACTCCCCTGAAAGTCACACACCATGAAATCTCAAAAACACATCTCTCCTGGGGGTGTATGTGGGGGGGAGGGCAGGGGCGGTGGGAATAGGATGATTTTGAATGGTAGAACTTACATAGAATCTCAACATGATTACCCAGAAAAGGGAATGATTATATCAGCTGGAATATGACAGAGCCCTCAAAAGGGCATGGAACCAAATGCATACATTGTACAACATAGATCATAGCGATATTAGTGTTTGGATGGTGAAAACATAAATGTTTCATGAAGATAAAAATCAAAGAAAATCAGAATGTCTTCTTGGGGAACTATTTTTCTGTCATGTCTGAGACTATCTTATCATCCATTCTTACTATTCTTTTTCTCACGGTATGTCAGCGGTCCTCACAAAGAGCCTTGTGTTTTACATGTCACGGGTAGTGTTTAGGACATGTTTGGTGGTTAACATATGTTATAAAATCATTTCTTTATCTGTTAAAGTACTGCCTAAACTGATTGTGATTAAAGGGGCATTGGATAAACAGCAAGGAAAACGAGTTATACCCATCTTGCCTACTAAATTGCCATTTCATTAAATAAAACCTTCACATAAAAAGAGATTAAACTGGATGCTTGCTACAAATCCTTTTCAATGTACCATTTTTGTAATCCTTGTCATTGATAGATTCACTCTATTGCTGTACTCTTTTAAAATTTTTGGCTCTCCATTTTCACAGGTAGATATATGCCCCTAACATTTGTAGACAGACCTTATTGGAAACCATGGATCTCATATCCATGCAAAGGTAAAACAGGAAAAAAAAAGAAAAAAAATCACAGGTTTGGAGAACTCCGTATCCTAAATAGTCTTTCTGGGCATAAGAAAAGTCAAAACTTGACAAATTATTGAATTACCAAGTCATTGAGATTATTTATATTTGCTATTATCCCAGTTCCACGATTTGTTTTGTGTTTTTGCCTACATGAACACTATATTATTATCTGAACAACTTATCTCAGAAACATAGGCCAACTTACATCTATTAGCAACCAATACTTTTGTCTGTCAGTGGAAGGTGGACAGCTTGGCTGAAGCCCCAGGACAACTTTGTGCCCTTTCACAAGGCTTTGAGATCCCAAAGGATAAAGAAGGTTAAAAATGGAAGGACCCTTGGTCTCAGTTAGATTTAAAAAGTCTTTGTGATCATATCCAAAGCTCTGGGAAGGATTTATATGGCACTATTTTATATGGAAGGAAAAAGACTCTCTGAGTCAAGAATTCCCAATACTGCAATTTATTTGAAAATATACTCTGTTTTAAGGTTTGGTGGCATTAATAATGATTCTCCATATTTTACTTAGTTGGACTTGGACAGAAAAGAGTATGCAAATAAAAATTATAACCTGAGTTCTTTATGAATGTGTGTGGATGAGCTTTTTCCAAACTATATTTCTGAAAGTAGTAGTATTCCGGGAGATTAAAAACAATATTGAATGAGAAGATGCACAGCAAAGGCTTAACACAATATGGGAAATGGAGTCCATGTGCAATAAATGTTACTTATCCTTATTGCTCTTTTTATATCACGCTTTTAAAAAGGTGAGGGAGGGGCACCTGGGTGGCTCAGTGGGTTAAAGCCTCTGCCTTCAGCTCAGCTCATGATCCCAGGGTCCTGGGATCGAGCCCCACATCGGGCTCTCTGCTCAGTGGGGAGCCTGCTTCCCTTCCTCTCTCTCTCTGCCTGCCTCTCTGCCTACTTCTGATCTCTGTTGAATAAATTTAAAAAAAAAAAAAAAAAAAAAAAAAAAAAGGTGAGGGAGCTTTGTAGTGAAACCAAATACAATTTAGTCTTCCCCTTCATTATTATTACTATATGAAAGTTTCTTTAAAAAAAAAAAACCTGCTTAAATTTGTTTAACTAATTTTCTCCCAAATATAGAGATCTGTTTTTCTTTTCTTATTTATTTATTTTTTTTTTGTAAGATTTTATTGATTTATTTGACAGCAAGAGAAGGAACACAAGCAGGGGGAGTGGGAAAGAGAGAAGCAGGCTTCCCGCGGAGCAGGTAGCCTGACGCAGAGTTCTATCCCAGGTCCCTGGGACCATGACCCAGGCCGAAGGCAGACACTCAAGGACTGGACCACCCAGGCGCCCCAGAGACCAGTTTTCATAGAAGGAGTTGGGAACCAAGTTTGGGAAATGTCAATCTAACAATAGCTCACAAGCAAAGACATTCCAGTTAACTGGGTGCATACTAACTTTTTACTACATGTCTGGTTTCCAGGTTGTCCTAAGGGCTGAAGTGAATACAAAGAAACAAGTCAGAGATGCTTATTTAAAAAATAATCTAAAAGAGGGAGATAGGACTAATGCACACACATAAATCAAGGTAACAGATAATCACATTCTGGAGTGTTTAATACTGAATGCAATAGTTGCTGAGACATGGGATAAGGGATTTTAGACTCTAGGTCTAATTTTCATAATTTCATGACAATGGGGGCCCTTGCCATGGAGTTTGAATTTGAGTATACCCAAAGGACTAGGAGACCCAACACCTCAACAAAGATAGGGCCATAGGATAGATGCTAAATAAAGAAAACTTCAGCGATGAGCAGGAGAGAGCTACTCTACAATACAAGGCAAAAAAAAAGTAAGGATAAAAGTGGTGCTTTATGCAGATAACTTTGGAAAAAGTGTGGCCACTTAGATTGAAATTGACAATCCCGGAGTCAGAGAAGCCCTTCAACTGGCATCACAGAAGTCCTGGGCCTCAACAAACCACAGCAGCCTCATGGTGGTCCTGGACCCAAGTGCTTGCTCTCACACTACTTCCATCCCTCACTGTGTGATTGTGGGCATGTCCCTGAACCTTTCGTGACAGTTTCCCATCCTTTGAAGGGGGATAGGAATGTTATCTCTGCCGTGACGTTATTGCAAGGTATAAATGAAATAGATGAAACATTGGTAGCACAGTTCTGCTTCGTAATTAGTTAGCTCTAATTAACCGTGATGAAAAAAAGAAAGAAAAGAAAACTGCTTCGAGGGGTTAATTAAAGAGACTTTGTAACCTACTGTGGTATGGGATATGGGAGAGCCCACCCACCCAGCAGCCCCTCACTGCCTCTGGTGTATCCCCTTTGTATAATCAGTTTTCTGTTGGATAGCCAGAGTCATCTCTCTAAAAGGCAAACTAGATGACTGCATTCCCCTTCAATGGCCCTCTGCAGTGCCCAGGGTCAAGGCAGCCCCTTTGACAAAGACTACAGAGCCCTGCCTGCCCAGACCCACTTCTCCAGCTTTTCCTTCCACCACTCCCTTCCCTACAATCTGTATTGCTGAGTCCCATGATCTCTCACCTCTGGGACAACTCTCATGTATGAATATTCTTCATTCTTCCTTGTCTGATTATACATATTTTTTTTTTTAGATTTTATTTATTTATTTGACAGAGAGAGATCACAAGCAGGCAGAGAGGCAGGCAGAGAGAGAGGAGGAAGCAGGCTCCCCGCTGAGCAGAGAGCCCGATGCGGGGCTCGATCCCAGGACCCTGAGATCATGACCTGAGCCGAAGGCAGCGGCTTAACCCACTGAGCCACCCAGGCGCCCCCTGATTATACATATTAATATAGGGCATATAAGGTAGAGATGAGGGAAGCTTTGGAATTACGTGTAAAGCCACCAACAGGTGACTTGAAAGAGGGTATCGCTTAGCAGCACCCAAGAAGGAAGTTTTTCTTTCAAACCTGAGTTGTCTTGGTTATACTGCAGATCAAAGAGAAAATCTTTCCATGTTGTTTCAGCATTACATGTATATTTTCCCTTATATTTACATTCTTCTTAATTAATAAGTGATATATATTTAAAGAATGAATGGATATATGGTGAGAAGTCTCCCTACCACTCATGGGATGTCTTACAGCCACTCACTTTCAGTTTACTATGAATCTTTCAGATATACTCTGTACATTTTGAGAGAACTGTATGCATATGCAAATCCCCCACTTCCAGAAATGTGTAACTTGTTATGCTATCAAATTTGTAAATGTTTTCTGAATTATGTTTCATGCTCGGATTTTACTTACTCCAAGATTATAGAAAAAAATTCTCATTTCCTTTTGTACACTTATAGGTTCTTTGTTATATTTAAATTTGGTTACTTATTGTCTAAGATATGTGATGTTGTTCTAACCTAATTTTTTTCAGAAGTTTTTTTCTATTTCTTTATAATAGATTATTTTGCTAGTGACTTGAAATGTGCCCCGATTCTCAGACTTTAGTCCTATGTGGATTTTATTTGCAGTTACATCAATCTGTTTATCTATTCATGTGTGCCATTCTGATGACTTAGGCATTATAAAATGTTTTAATATCTGCTAGGGATAGTTCCTTATCACCAGGCTTTTCAAAAATTTCTTGGCAATTCTTGCTTCTTATTTTTCTATAGGAATTTTATAATCATCTTGCCTGCGTTAGAAAAAAATATATAGTGTTATTAAAATACATTAAACATATGGATTAATTTGGGGAGAGTCAAAACGTATCTTCCTATCCAAGAAAATATTATGTCTTCCTCTTTTTTCAGTGTTCGTTTAAAGTTTTCCACATACAGATGTTGCACATTCTTAGATCGTTTGTCTTGTTACTGGTTTTAATAAGGCACTTAATCAATTATAACTTCTAACTAGTGTTTGTACATTACATCGAGTTCTCTAACCCACCCCCAAAACAACCAGTCAAGCAGAGTCTGAAAGGAAAGTTACAAGGATTCAATTCAAGACTGACACTGTGAGAGAAAAAACTTGACTTTAACTTTAATTTTATAATTATTATATATAAAATACTTCAAAATTATCTCAGTTATTTGTTAATACAAATAGATGGTAGAAGATACCAGCATACTTAAAGTCTTGTTTTTCAACAGTAAATTCTAAATTTTATTATTTACTTATTTATTTACTTTAGAGAGAGACAGAGAGGACAAGCAGGAGGGACAGAAGGAGAGAGAGTCTCAGATAGACTCCCAGCTGAGCACTGAGCTGGACGTGGGGCTTGATCCCACGACCCTGAGATCATGACCTGAGCCGAAATCAAGAGTTGGATGCTCAACCGACTGAGACACCCAGGTTGCCTCCAAAATGTTCTTGTTTTAAAACTTAGAATTCTGGGGCACCTGGGCAGAATAATCAGTTAAGCACCCAACTCTTGTTTTCAGCGCAGGTCATGATCTAAGGATCATGAGTTGGAACCCCCAGTTAGGCTCCATGCTCAGCAGTGAGTCTGCTTGAGGTCCTCTTCTTTCCCTCTCCCTCTGCCCCCCCCCAAAATAAATCTTTTAAAAATAAAATAATATTTTAAATTATTTTGAGCACAAGCTAGTCATTTTTTATTTATTTTTTTAAGGATTTTTTTTTTTTTTTTTTTATTTGACAGACAGATCACAAGTAGGCAGAGAGGCAGGCAGAGAGAGAGAGAAGGAGGAGGCAGGCTCCCTGCTGAGCAGAGCGCCCGATGTGGGACTCGATCCCAGGACCCTGAGATCATGACCTGAGCCGAAGGCAGAGGCTTTAACCACTGAGCCACCCAGGTGCCCCTAGTCATTTTTTAAATAATCAACTATACCCCATTAGGTTAGAATAGAGAAAACAACAACAACAGCTCAGAATCAAAGGAAATTGAATTGAAATAAAAGCAGGAATTGCACACAGGAAAAGTAAGGATTTATATCTCCAGAATTCATTAAGTCTTTTGTTCTGGGGTTGCAATTGAAAAAATTTGAAACCCAGTGACTGAAACCTCCTTTGTTTCAAGCTATTACAAGGTGAGTGATTTTAGGCATATGAGTTGACTCTGGAAAGTAAGAACTCAATGATCATGTTTAGTTTAACATCAGAGGACTCAGAGGACCCAGATATTTGAAGTAGCAACTGAGACAAGTATGCTTTTGCATGTTATTCATATGGACAAATTTCACTACAGGATGAACAGAGGACTTGCTCACCAACTCTGATAGTTATGATTGATCATGGAAATGGAAAAAAAATGGCTTTATAAATCTACCCCTAAACTATATCATTACATTTCAGAATACAACTCATACAGGGTAACAATGAAATCCAAGCAGAAAATGAAACCTGTGCCAAAAGGTTCTGAAATTTGTATTAGAGAAATAAAAACTAAAATCCTATTTCATGTTTGAGATGAAAGAATGCTTGTGCTTATATATATTTTATATTCAGTGAGTGTAGTGTGGATACTGTGCCTTATTTCACTTTCCTTATGTATCCTTGAAGTTCAAGTGGCATTTGACCCTCTTCAATATGGAGAGCCCTGTGTAGCTGGTCTAACAAATTCAATGTATTTAAATGAAAATATGTTATAAAGCTCCCTAGGAAAAAGACATCAAATATATTCCAACATCAGAACCTCGTCCATCAAATTGCCATTTGTAATTGTGGCACAGAATTTTAGTTTGGTGTAGAAGGAAGACTTTGCTGAAATAATTCCATGCTGAGACAGCTCTTTAATTGGGAACTACTACTAGGCTAGAAAATGCATTCAAAGGCCAGCACAATGTTCAGGTTGGTAAATGATCTGCCTTTTTGTAAGTGACTAAGTTTTACCACTGTATTGAATCTGTCAGACGTTTTCAAATCCCAAAAAGAGGGGCTTTGGATGCTCTTCTAACATAAAATACAATTTTCATCCTGTTGTCTCTCTCTGGAATAGTGACTCAGAACCCACAGGGAAGCATTGTAGGTGAAAGTGGGTGGAGCCTATGGTCGAATCACCTGAGGCATTTTTCAAACTATTTTGGCCTTTCCCCCAAATTTCTGCAGGCTCTTTCTTTAACTGCCTGCCCCTAACACTCAGCACTTCTTAGCAAACCACTATGAGGGCTGTTACCCTCAGGAATGTTTAGGTTTAAAACAGTCAGAACCTTTCATTTCTCTAGTACAGAAGGTGTTGTATTCAAAAGTTATTCTTTTTTATATTGCCTTATATCTGAGCTACACCCTTGTCATGTTCAAATTTGGAGGTGGTCAAAGGAAGTGTTGTAAGAAGCTTTGCTGTTCAGAGTGCAGAGCAGTAAGGGCTGATCAAGGGCGCCTTAATGCTCAGTCTCTCCACAGGAGCGATAGTGGATTTGGTTCATCCCAAAAGGGTCAGTGAATTGAAGAGCTTTTAAATTTGCCCGAATGGCCCCAATTGAGCTTTTCATACCTTTCTCCTCTCTCAGACAGTAGAGTTTAACTCAGTGATAGAAGCCAGATTTAAGAATGTTTTTAGGGCAATTACAAGTAGAAACTTTCCCAGGGCCAAGAAATAATGAGCCTGAAGCCCCAGAGACATTGTTGTAGTGAAACTATTTTCTCTGTAAACTACCGATATCAAGAGGTTTAATAGGAGGAAGAAAGAGGGAAAAGATTAAGAAATAAATGTACTTAACTTGCTATTTAGACTTCATATATACGTGTCTTAGGCCTTTGCAGGGTATTTCCCCACAATGATCGAAACTTCATTGCTGTTCAAGATGGGGCCCCCTGACTGGGTTCATAGGCATCCCCTGGGAATTAGAAGGAAATGCAGAATCTCTGGCCCCACGCCAAGGCTACTGGGTCAGAATCTGCCATCCGAACAAGATCTGTAGGTGACTACTGTGCACAATAAAGTCTGGTTGTAGGGAGATTGCTCTCCTGCTACTAGAATACTTGCAGATGTTAAAGCTCCGTAGTGTAGTAACCAGAGAAGAAAGGAGATGCGTTTTTAAAAGTTCTTTGCACACCTTACCAGATTGTACCTCAGGAAGGTCACAGTTACTTTCATTTGCACCAGCAGAGTATAAGAGGGGCTATTTCAATGACACCTTGATCCCATGTTGGGCATTATTACTTTTTAAATTGTTAAGTTGCATACTAAAGCCATAGAATATGGCATGAGGTGGGGATCCAGCATTCATATTCTCAAACAGGTAACCAGTATTCCTAGAATGAGCAAATGAACAAATCTCCCTCTCTGTATTGAACTGAAATGCTATTATTATCTAAAGTTCTGATGACAAAGCTTTTGAATTTTGTACTTTTCCATCGGCATGTCTTTTTATTCTGATATCGGGACCATGATATTTTAATCATGGTGGCTTTATGCTATGTTTTAAAATGTGTTTTTGGTAGTTATCTTGTCCATCTTGCATTGTGTCTAAACATTTCTGTCACATTCTTTAACCATAACAGAAATTCCTAGGGCATTCTGCATATATTATCATAATATAGGTATAAAAGAGATTCAACTTTCTACATCACTTATTTTACAAACATATTGTAAGGAAACAGGACCTGAACTTAACCCTCAAAATATTGGCATTTTTCTGTCATTCTATCATATGTTCATTTATTTTTACTATATTTGTAATATGAGGCTCGGTAAGACAATGCAGTCTTTGAATCGCTGCATTCAACAGGGTACCAAGCCAAATGGTGTGGTAAAAAGGAATTCAAAGTGAGGAAAAAATGAGGAGGTAGAATTTGTGGACTCCACACTTAGAGAGATTACAATATAAATGAGAATTTAAGTTGGATTTAAGACATAGACTCAAATACATGTAGAAATACCCAACTAGAGAAAACTAAATGAACTTGTATGAGCTTCCCAAGGCTTCTGTAACAAAAGATCAGAAACTCAATAGAAAGTTATTCTTACACAATTCTAGAAATGACGAGTCTGAAATCAAGAGCTGTGCTCTCCCCTGGCTTCTGGGTGTGACAGGCCACCCTTGGCTTGCAGCTGCAAGGCTCCAGCTTCACTTCCATCATCCCCTGCCTGTCTTCTCTCTGCCTGTCTCTGCCTTCATGCGGCATGCTTTCTGTCTCTTCTCATTGTATAAGACACTAGTGTTACCGGGTTAAGGTCTTCCCCTGCTTAATTAAGGATGACCTCCTCTTCACTTATATCTGTTTCCAAGTAAGGTCACATTTCAAGTAGTGGGGGTGAGTACTTTGACATATCTTCTTGGGAGACACAATTTAAATCATAACAGAGCTCTATACGGTAAAGGGATGACTCAGATGCAATTGAATTTGGTGTTCCCTTTAGATTCCTTACCAGGAGAAACACATTCTTACCAGTGGTAGATAACACAGTATAAATGTGTAAGAAGGATTTCCACACTCTTTTCCACTCCAGCAAATGAGCGTCCATTCCATTTGACGACAAAGGGACCATCTTTCACTAGGTGATCAGCTTGGAGATAGTTCCATTGGCAATTATGATTCAGGAGAATATGCTGTTATCAACAGGAGTTAGACATGGTGAAAGAAGGAACAAGTTCATGAATGACTCTGCAGTCTATGGTCCTGAAGAACTGAAAGAAGACAATGCCAGCTCCCTGGAAAAGTAGCAAACTTTTTGCTTTTCGATCGGTATCATTAACACACTGCCTTATTATCGGTCCTGGTTTGGCTGTTATTTATTATTTTTTCTGTGACTTATCTTGTTAGATAGTCTGTAGTTAGAACTCTATTTTATTCTAGTACAACACTTCCATTTCTGAACAAAAATGTTTTCTGAGCCCATGACTTGTCTAACCATCTGCCACTCACTCATGAAATGATGGCATTTCCACACTATACCCACCCAGTAATTTGTGAACATAAGCCAAGGTGTTTGATTAAAGTAATTTATTTTCTCACATCATCCTTAAAATGAGCAAGATGTGGAGCCAGGTGGTTTGGCTGATGTCCTCTAAGTCTACCCTCATTTATTTTGTTTGTTTTCATCATGTGATTGAACACAAGTCTAAAAGGCAGCATATTAGGAAGGCTACATCATAGAAACTTGGACTTTGAGAGGATATAGCCAAATAAATATAGACATTATTCTTATGCTAATTTTGAAATGAACATCCAAATAAAAGGAGATTTGAGATTTGTTTGTTCTTTAGAACAAATGTCAGGAGAAACATTACCTAAGGACTGAGACATAAACAAAAGGATGTTATTCTAAATCTATTCAAACCAAAAGCCTCTTTAACACATGAACAATTCATTTAATCTCTGTCATTTTTCTATTGTTTCCTAACTAGGGACAGTATCCTCTGAGGAATAATTACTGTGATTTTTTGAAATTTGGTAAAATCCTTAGTGCTTTGGTGAAAGAAATGATAATTATAATTACACAGAATGCTACATCTCAGAGCTTTAGAAATGACCAAGTCTAACACTTACTTTTTAAAATAGTGGAGCCAAGTTCCTTCCATTTATTTCAAAAATAGAATTCCACTTGTTATCTGGAAAAATTTGAATAAGATCTTATTTTCAATATTATTTTAAATTATTTTGAGAAGTCATTTAAGTCTTTCTTTAACCAAGACCTTTAACATCATGCTTGAATCTGATGTATGACATTTCGGCATCCACATAATTAATCAACAGAGGTCCAGAGTAATGCTTAAATGCATGCCTCCTCATAAATGTTAGTAAGTGACTTAATTTTCCCAAAATGTTAAAGTCCACATGCCATCTTTATAAAGTTAAAAGATTCACGCCGTCCTTTATGCATTTGATATTTACAGTTGAAAGGCCTGTGTCGTAAGCAATCTGGTTCACAGTTAGGCGTTTAACTTGACATTTTATGAAGCTTGGACGTTTGAGTCCTCGGTCCTTTCAGCTTGCTTTGAGCTAATTGTGAACTAAGTGGTAGATGTAAAGACGATACCCGGTATTTTAATTTATTAATAGCTTCTCTTGTAATTATTTTTATCTGACGACTCAAAACAATGCATGTTGTTGGACAACATTTCTGTTTTTCCTCACAAGTAGAAAATATGTCAGGTAATTCCTTCCCACAAAATAGGGAGACTTCTAGATACAGTCTTTCTGTTTACCTATTAGTAAACATATATTAAATGTGTTTTTAAAATAGACATTTTGGTTTGGATATAAAACAACAACTTCATCTCAACATATATACAATGTGTTCTTGGCAGGTCTGGGAGCAAACTGCTGAGTATATTCCAAGATCTCTGTGCTGCTGCGGACAGACTCGACAGACAGTACTAGTGTCAAAAGAGTCACACAGGCAGTGAAAAGGTCGAAAACAGGAGTCAGTTATGTAGTCTAAGTCCTCAGAAAGAAAAGTGTAGTTGACTTACGGTGTATTTCCAGACCAGAGATTGGTTTTCAAAATCTACAAATTTATATCTATCACGTATCTTAAATATCTTAGTACAGAAATTGAACTAAGAGAACAAATTGAGAGAAAAACAGGCTAAATCCATTTTTTACCCTTACGCCTGGTAAAAACATGTGGAGTTCTACCCCAGATCAGCTCTGAGAGCCAACTGTGCCCTGAGTTCAGGATGTCTTTCTTTAAACAGGACAGAAAATCATGGGTCACTTTGTACCTCCTCCCAGAAACTGCCCACATATGAGAGCCCAAGGCAATTAAAAATAGAAAAAATGAGGGGCGCCTGGGTGGCTCAGTGGGTTAAGCCGCTGCCTTCGGCTCAGGTCATGATCCCAGGTCCTGGGTTCGAGCCCCACATCGGGCTCTCTGCTCTGCAGGGAGCCTGCTTCCTCCTCTCTCTCTGCCTGCCTCTCTGCTTACTTGTGATTTCTCTCTGTCAAATAAATAAATAAAATCTTTAAAAAAAAATAAATAAAAAAATAAAAATAAAAATAGAAAAAATGATTCTATCCATTTTACTTAGTTACTCCTTTGTGCACACTGCTAATCCTTCCCCAGCCAAACCTGTCTTCATGTTTTCTTTACCTTTATCTTTTATTAAAAACTGTTCTCAGAAAATATCTGAGAATTTAAATAATAATAATTTAAAATTACTAAAAATAGTAACCAAATAAGTAAAAATAATTCAAATTAATATGCATAGGAGTCATCACTTTTCTAGGTGGTACTTTCATAAGAGTTAATCCTCTAGGTCTTGAGAGATTTCAGACATTAGCATTCCACTGGAGGAAATATTTGGGGAGATTTATGAGTTCATCCTTCTGCTCCCCAGATGCCACTAAATTAATTTATTAGCCAAGGAAAGAAAGAAGGAAAAGAAAGAAAGAAAGGAAGGAAGAAAGAAAGACCAACAAGCAAGAAACTGGTCACCAAATCTTAGCCTGCTGAACCCCCTTTCCAAGCTGCTGTCCCTCATAATATAGCAGCCAAGTCCAATTAAAGAAAAGGTGAAAAATCATTTCCTCGTTTGACAAAGCCAGCATGTTAATACATGTACCTTTGCTGACGCTCAAAAGGGCTCACCACTTTTGAAATAATTCTTCGGATGTATTTATAAAGCTATTCATATATATGAAAAAGCACCAGAGTTCAAAAATAATTTCATTTTGCTCCCCCCACTGATTTTAGTCTTGAGTTTGCTCTAGGGATGATTTATGACAAGTTTTACTTTAATTTAAATGTGGCCCAAGTGATCCCTTGGCTAACTACATAAAAGCATTTTTTTAGACAGATCCATTACCATAGTCACCTTTGGAGAATAATGGAAAGGAAGTATATTTGACAACGTCCACAGTCATGCCACAAATTGCAGCTATACAGGAAGCAGACTTGCCCCCAAACAGACCATGGAGTGATGATCATCCTGTTTCATCTCTCCAAGAGGTTCCACTTCCTTCCACAGATTTTTCAAATTCCTGTCTCTCATTGGCAGATCAGGGAAGAATTTAACTAAGAGTGTATGTCCTTTGTGTTCCACTCAAACTAAAAATAAATGTAAATGATTGAGAGATGAAGCAAAGCTCATAGAAACTTATATTGAATAACTCTCAGTTGCTCAAATTATTTGAATTTTGGAAAGTAGTGAGAGAGAGAAGGCAGCCAACAGTGAGTCACAGAGAAGTAGCCATGAAGAAAATTAAAATAGCTCTAAGAACATAAACACTAAAAGAGCATCCTCCCACTGAGTAACAGGTGCAGAACTCAGCACAGAGAAGTCAGCCTGTTTGCCATATGGCTTCCGCTTAGAGCCACAGTCTATCTGACCAGCAACCCCGAGACACGGTACACAGCCACCCATGCCCAGACCTCTAAGAGGAAAAGTAGTCTGTGTCTCATTTTGATGGGGGGGGGGGAATAGTGGAAAACTGTAGGAGGACTGTGAACAAGTAGATGAAAGATTCTGGGACACTCAGAACTCTGCTGCAGTTTGTAGGTTATGCTGTTAATTCCGGTTGGAGGGACAGCTAGAACTAGATAAATGGTAGTTCCAGATAAATGGTAGTTCCAGACCAGTAAATCTACAAGATGTTTAAAACAATTAAAATATTATAAAAGATCCAAGGCAGAAAGAAATATGTTTATGGAATCCCGAGTCTTTTAAGAATCAGCATAATAACAGGTGTTTTTTAGCCATGGTTCATCACCTAAGAATGCAGAAATGTCCTCCAGGAAATGGAAGCCAGCAAATCAGGAGGAAAGAATTGTGGGTGCTTTAAGGTAGTATTAGGACCCCATAAACTTCTTGGCAATAACCAAAGTATTATGAAAAATATTAAGCTGCAACTATGTGAAAAGTTTCTGATATATGGTTAAAGGTGGGTTGTTTCACATTTATAGAGACATAAAATTTTGATCTCATGTTAATATTACTTGCATTTCCTAGTACTGGAAAAAAGAGGATTTTTACTAGACAAAAATCTGCTTCTGAATTATTCCCTTCCAACACACCTGGATAAGAAAGTCGCTAATTTGACAAATGCAGAAATACATAGCAAGTGACAAAGCCTCATCCTTTCATACGTTATCATTTAGTGGCAATATTATATCAAAAGAGAAGAGAGAGAGAGATTATATCCAGAGAGAATTCATTTTATTGGTGTCACCGATAACTTCTTCAACTCCTCTTTTTAGCCTCAGCTAGAGATTCCTTTTGTTTTCACTTGAAATAACAGTTTTCTTCAAGACCACTTCAGTGTTAAGTAGAAATGATATCCCATATGGGTCATAGGACCTAGGACCATGCCCCTAACAATGGATGCATTTGGGCAAATCACTTTGTACCTTCCCAGTATTTTATTGCCTTATCTAAAGACAATAAAAGCAATATTTAATGGGAGCAAAACCACAAAGAGCACTTAGAGATTTGTGGAAAGTTGAGGATGATTTTTGCCTTGATTCACTGTTGAACTGATCCAATATATTGTATTAACCAGTGCTAGTTCTACATTCTTTCACTTCACAGTTTCCATGTGGAATTATAACCCAAAATGTGGGAACCATGGACATTACCATTAAGAATTCTATACATATATAATGTGTGATTGATGATCTGCTAGGTGGAATTTTGAAGATAAATGACGGGCACAATCTAGCAAGAGTGAGAGTTACTAACTATGCTGCTCTTGTGAGGTGCCTGAAGAGACATTCATGAACCAAATGTTAATGAAACAGAGAGAAGATGAGCAATCAGGAACAAATAACAGAAAGTTGGAAGCATGTCACACATGCATGTAACTGACATGGGGATGGCTCTATTGGTTACTCATAGAGGCCTGTGACCTGTTCCAGCCTATGGTTCTTTCGAAACATCCAACTTACACTTGAGTCATCCTTGAAGATTTTGAGAATAAGTTGTTGAAGTTCACAGGAGACCCAGAATAAAAAGTTTGGGATGTAGTTTAATAATATCCCCACTGCATTTCCCCCAGAGCTATTTCTACAGACCTGAATCCCAAAATGCCCTTTCTCTAGGGCAATAGCTTTCAACCTTCCAAACTTCATTAATGAGAAGCTCACTCATTAGAAAGAAAACTTTCAGGCCCACCCAGACTTCCTGAATCAGAATCTCTAGAGGTTAGGCGTAGGAGTTCACATTGTAATACACTGTCTGGGTGATTCTTAGGTATTCTAGAATTAAAGACACACTGCTAGGCACACTCTTGCAGCCTCAGTTTGGGATAGATGGCTGATTAGCTCCCAGATAATGGTTAGCCCCCAGGTTCAGAAAATTCTCCAGGAAATCAAGTTTCAAGGGTTGACAAACCTTCATGCAGTAAGTCAGCAGATAGAGAATGTTTGTCAAAGTTGTCAAACTTGGCTGCATACTGGAATTACCTGGGGTGCTTAAGAAAAACACCCATGCCTGGATTTCACCCCCAGAGTTCTCATTTAACTGGTCAGGCTCTTTTAGAAACTCTCCAGATCACTCCTCTGTAGTCAAGTTTAAAGCCACTGCATCAGAAAGCAGTTCACCGACCTTTTCCCACTAAAGAGCCTATGGGAGCTGGCAAAAGAAGCAATTTTTTTTTTCCTAAAGATTTTATTTATTTATTTGGCAGACAGAGATGACAAGTAGAGAGAGGCAGGCAGAGAGAGGAAGAAGCTGGCTCCCCGAGGAGCACAGAACCCGATGCGGGGCTTGATCCCAGGACCCTGAGATCATGACCTGAGCTGAAGTCAGAGGCTTAACCCACTGAGCCACCCAGGTGCCCCAAAAGAAACAATTTTTGACAACAAAAGAAAACAAAGGGAAATATGTTTTTAAAATATATCAAACTGCATTCTTGGGTTATATAGCATTTTTAAGACTTCTTTCCAGAAAGGTATTCCTGAAGAATCTTACTGTATAATAACTGAGTAGCATACAGATTTCAGAGACATTAAGGTTCAAAATCTAGGATCATTATTCACATCATATTCAAGTATATTGAAACCCTGAAGCATCTAATTAAGTTGTTCTCTCTTCTTCGAGGCACTCCTACTTTTCATTTTCTTCACTTTTTCTTTTATTACTTCATTCCCATTTTCTCTGCCCTGATTGCTTCTGACTCCACTTTTAGCAGTTGATAACCTTCTTCTGACATCACAGAATGCTTTCCTTTAGAGTCCTTCGTATTCAATTATTGCACTTTTAAATATTTACTGAGCAAGTGTTTTGAGGGTCATGGCAGTTTTCATAGTAACTGGATGATTTCTTCAAATTTCCTCAAAAAACTTTATTGAATTCCCATTATATTCCAGGTTCCAAGTACTGTTTTAAGTATGTGGGACACATCAGGAAACAAAATATCCAAACATCTTATCTTTTGAGAGAGCTTAATTGTAGTGGGCCAAGCAGCAAACCATAAGCAGTAGACAAGACAGTAGTATATCATAGGCTAGAATGTACTAATGATAAGTGCTATAAATAAACTAAAAAAAAAAAAATAGAGAAAGTAAAATATAGTAAGAGAAATTTATGGCACAGAGATGGGAAATGAGAATTTTGACAAGGGTGATTAAGGAAGGTCTCACTAAAAAGGGAAAATCTGAGTCAAGATTTGAAGTAATGTAATTATTTGAGAGAACATAAAAGGTGATACATTTCATGGAATACTGGGTAACAAAATTTTTTAAAAAAAGATTTTCTTTTGTTTCCTGTAGTAAAGAAAAAAGCAGTGCTTCCCTAATCATTCTGGTCTGCTCTGCTGCCGCCTTTCAACCCGTTCCGTGTTACTCCATTAATCCTTGTCTTTGGATGTTCACTTTTGTTCATTTTCCATAAAGCATTAGGAGATCACAAAGTTCACATGGTTACACTTGTGTCATCATTGGCAGTGTCTTGGCAGGTATGTATATCTGCTTTTCACCAAACACATTTCTATCTTTCAGCATCCCAAAGTTGCATGTACACGTGTCTATGTGTGTTTTAGTTACACATACTGCTTCGTATCTTAAGGAGACCTGTATTACAACCAGTTAGACACCTCCAGTAGAATTGCACTGTGCCCCCAAATTTTGTTTTCCTTTGCTCATTAAAGAGCTCAAATCACCTTACATCAAGTCAGCAAAGTTTTTGACTAAAATCTCAGAGTTGCATGGCACTTTACCCATTGGCATAAGCCAATTTTTGTAAATGTTGGGCACATAAAAATATCTTCAAATGTAAACTTTAATCAATTAATTAATCCCACACACATGTAATGAATGTACTCTGCAAGGGGCCTTTTGCTAGATTTTTGCCAACACACAGGATACTATCTGAGTTAGAGCTACTTTCCATGTTCTCTAAAGAACAGCTCCCACCCCCAGTTTTAGATGTATCTTGGGAGGCTTATTGTGATTAGATTTTCACATTAGATTTTTCTGGTAATTATATCTTAAAGCCCTTAAGTTCAAGTGAAATTCACAGAAGTCACAGGTGATGCAACTAAATTATTGGTCATGAGTGTATATATAACATTCGAAATAAATCTTGTTATATCTTCAGTAATTAGAAGTGGTCCTTTAGGGAGTCACTCTAAAACTAAAAAGGGAGCAATAATATAAAACCATCTTTAGGGCAGAAGAACTGTTTAATTTATAGTTCTTTTTTGTTTCATACAGTTACTTATGAGCTCTAAATCTCTTGTGCACGCGCGCGTGCACGCGCACACACACACACACACACACACACACACAAATCTGATCTTTATTCCTAGAACTGACTTATTTTTTGTTTCCCAGATTTATTCTCAATATACTACAAATGGCAACTTCTGTAATAATGTCCTTCATCAACTGTGCTCATCGATTTTATTTAGGCTCCGAGAGAAACTCACTGGTGCCTTAGCAGACAGAAAGAGCAAGGCTTGGGCTCTGCTCCATCCCCCTTCAGCCATCTTAATCCTTTGCCACCTGACAGCCCCAACTTATTTTGCAGTTTTCATCCAAACAGGTTATGTAATTGTAACTTTCTATAAAACAAATATTCAGAAGAAAAATAATCTTATTATATTTGATTCAGGATTTTAAATACAAAAAGTGTTAAATTAACTCTGCTTTATTATTTTCTGTTGTATTTACAAGAAAGATAATTCTGATATGTACTATCTTCTATTTAAAAACTTCTTTTTTCACATAAAGCTTTTTAGGAGATGCAAATAACACTCGATTAAAAATAACTAAAACCTTCATGTTAAATTGGCTATATTTTTATATTATTAATTTTAAGAAAGGATAGAAATAAATATACTTAAAATTTATTTTAGATTTTCATTGGATGAAATCTAAAAAACATAGTTTAGATTTTTATTTCTTTACAGAATTTTTGTCATATCATGAAAGAGAAGTTTTTTTTTAAAGAGCAGATTATTTTTATTATATTACATTAATTACATTCTCTGTGAAAACAGGCAAAACCTCTGCATATTTTATTGAGGTGACCATATTTGTATAATTGGCAATATAAGGATTAATAAAACCTGGATCACTACTGTAATAATCAGTGCAGACTCTAGGGGGAAAAAAAAGAAGAAGAAGAGAAAAAGAGGCTCAGTATTTCAAATTCTAATGCAAATGTTATCCCTCATAGCATTATGCGTATATGCTTCTTTCTGCCACTGGTCCTCTTGACAATATTGATTCACTGGAAGGAAGAGAAGACGACTAAGGAAATATTGTGAGATTATCACTTGATTTAACTGATATAATGTGACCTTAGATACTTGAGAACATCTTTATAGAACACCATTCACTCAACAAATATTTAGGAATGCCTAAAAGTAGTAAATTCTTCTTGGATCCAGAAGAAGTAGAAGAATCAGGATGTAGTTAGCTGATGAGGACAAGAAGTCATCAAGACAGATATGAACCGACAGTTTCCTGGAAAGCAAGCTGGGAGACAGAGATCAGACAGTGAGCGAAGTTAAGGCCACAGTTTGTGAGATCAGTGAAACAAAAGAAACGAATTCAGTATCTTGACCAAAATGAGCTAGAGATGGGGCTGAATCAATAAATACATAAATAGAACACAGCAGCGAACAAAACAGAAATACAAGAGAAGCAGAAATGGACCAGAATATGTATGACAAAGAATCGAAATAAGTACAGGTGTTATTATAAAATGGCAGCGTGGGCGAACAAGGAAGAAGACTTGGTTAGAATGTCTCTTAGTAGGGTGTGGTTCCTGACTGGCAACAATGAATGGGAACTGACCACAAATTGATGGAAACACGTGGGTTTAACAATTGGAATTAGGATTCCAGGATAATGAAAACAGCACACAAGAATTACACTGTTAGAGGAATTTATGAGACTTGTAGGTATAAAAACTATGTCAAAATCTCAAATTTGAGATGCAGAAATCATAACTTACTTTCTTCAGCACACTTAGAACAAGGTTACTCTGGGGCGCCTGGGTGGCTCAGTGGGTTAAGCCGCTGCCTTCGGCTCAGGTCATGATCTCCGGGTCCTGGGATCGAGCCCCGCGTCGGGCTCTCTGCTCAGCGGGGAGCCTGCTTCCTCCTCTCTCTCTGCCTGCCTCTCTGCCTACTTGTGATTTCTCTCTGTCAGATAAATAAATAAAATCTTTAAAAAAAAAAAAAAAGAGAGAGAGAACAAGGTTACTCTAGCTAAGCAACAAAAAATTCCAAGTAAGCATAATCATCTCTGCAGATTTTGAAAGCTTAATGCAAGTTTCCAGAGTCTGAATTAAATTAAGAATGGCTACAATGTTGAAGAATTAATAAATACCTGTACGTACAAATGATGAATCCCATGACTACAAATAGACTGTTTAAGAATTTTAAAGTAACAAGTAGCAGATTTGAAAGTCAGCAAGTCCAATTTACAAAAGACCTATAAGAACATTTATATCTTAATACTTGCATATCTTAGAGTTTATCTGTAGATCATCAAGAGAAGAGAAATAGCATATGAAATGCATGAGGTTTTATTATGTACCCAGTACCATCCCAGGCTCTTTATACGAATGACCTCATTTAATCTGTACACACTTCTTTGGGATAACTACTGATACACATGTTAGAGAGAAGAAATTGAGGCAAGAGGATTTAAGCAAAGTCACAGGGCTAGTGTCAGGGCATAGATACAAGCCTGCCTGGCTGGCTCTAGGGTGCAGGCTTTACTCCTTTACTGTCTAATCAGACAGAAAAACAGGCCAGGAACCAAAGAAGCCTTTCCTTTGTATTCTTAAAGGGTGCAATTTAGTTTCTAGGAAAGAATGGAAAACAGGTTAAAAGGCAGCGTGGGGCATCTTATTTTTAATTGTTTGTTTTTCCTCAGTGATGCCTGTGATCTTTTCATGTCATACTTGATTAAGATGTTTCTTCTTTCATTTTTTCCCTCCCTTAGATGGGACCAGGGAGGGAGACAAACCATAAGAGACTCTTAATCACAGGAAACAAACGGAGGGCTGCTGGAGGGGATGAGGGTGGGTAGAGATAGGGTGGCTGGGTGATGGACATTGGGGAAGGTATGTGCTATGGTGAGTGCTGTGAATTGTGTAAGACTGATGATTCACAGACCTGTACCCCTGAAGCAAATAATACATTGTATGTTAATTAAAAAAAAAAAAGAAAAAAAGATGTTTCTTCTAATGTTGTTTTTGTTCGATGAAAGGTGAATTTCCTCCCACTGACTTTTCTCAGGGGTTCCCCAAAAGCTACTAAACTGAGAATTTTCTTAGTAAGAATTATGAGTAGACAGTAAGTTCTAGAAATTATGAAATTGTTTAACATTTATAACCTCAAAGATTTATTTTTAAACTGCAATGCTTTTATCAGTACAACCACTTGCACAATTATTTTTTAAAGATGATTCTAGAGAAGACTTAAAATGTATTGTCACTTGACTAGTGCATTGACATATTTGCCAACATTAATAGGGGCCATAAGAAGGGGGAACCTCCCAAATGAAAAAAGAAATTTTTTTCTCAAAAAAGAAAATTGTTATCTGGACTCTGGCACTAGTTTTGTGGTTTGCTAAGTCATTTACCTCTCTGAATTCTTGTTTGTTATTTACATACATAAAAATCCCCAACAGCTCCAATGTCTGTGACTTGACCGTCATAGTTCTACAAAGAGGAAACTAGAAATTAAGTAGTCTAATCAATGAAGACACACGCTGTATTGATTTGATCTGAATGAAATCACTTCAAATTCGCAGGAAAGGATAAAAGGTTTCTTTAAACCTAGACTCTTAAATATTCAGTTTCCAACTGCTCATTACTAGCATATAGAAAAACATTTTTTTTTAAGATTTTATTTGTTTATTTGACAAAGATCACAAGTAGACAGAGAGGCAGGCAGAGAGAGAGGAGGAAGCTGGCTCCCTGCTGAGCAGAGAGCCCAATGTGGGGCTTGATCCCAGGACCCTGAGATCATGACCTGAGCTGAAGGCAGAGGTTTTAACCCACTGAGCCACCCAGATGCCCCTAGAAAAACATTTTTTATATTGAACTTGTATTCTAGGTCCTTGCTAAATGAATTGATTATTTCTAATAAAATTTTTTATTCTTTGGGATTTTTAATGTACACAAATTAAGGAGTCTGCAGACTGAGTTTTATTTCTCTCTTTTCAGTCTCTATGACTTTTATTTCTTTTTCTTACCTTATTGTACTGGTTAGGATCACTAGTACAACATCAAATAGGGATAGTGAAAGCAGACATCCTTGCCTTGTTCCCGATTCCATCTGTGCCTTGCTCTTCATCTTAAAAGCATTCAGTGTTTTATCATTATGTGTGATCTTGGCTCTAGGCTTTCTCTATATAGTTTTTATTAGGTTAAGGAAGTTTCTTGCTATTCCTAGTTTGCAGTGAATTATTTTTATAAAAGGATGTAAATTTTGTCACGTGTTTTTTTCTGCATTTATTGAAGTGATTATATATTTTTTATTTTTAGTCATCACATTCTATTTTAATTATTCATTTGCATTCATCTCTCTATATGCTCCTTTGTCATCTTCCTGGTATTTATTTATTTATTTTTAAAGATTTTATTTATTTATTTGACAGAGAGAGAGAGAGATCACAAGTAGGCAGAGGCAGGCAGAGAGAGAGAGGGAAGCAGGCTACCCACTGAGCAGAGAGCCCAATGCGGGGTTCGACCCCAGGAACCTGAGATTATGACCTGAGCCGAAGGCAGTTGCTTTAACCCACTGAGCCACCCAGATGCCTCGTCTTCCTGGTATTTAACATAGCATGTGGAATATGGTATGCAATTAATAAATAATTATAAAGTGACTAATACATGAATGCTCGTCATTGTGCTAGAATTCTCTAGGTTATATGCTTTCCTTACCTTCCTTATAAGTACAATTTTTGTTTCTGCAATACATTTTAGGTTACAAATATACAAACATTAATTATAATTTACTATGCTCATGAATGATTGATGGTATGATTTTCTCCTATAACGTTAAAATGAAGATGAGGTAAAATATCTCAGATACTAGCCCAATTCTTTCCTTAAAATGCTCAGGTATAATAGGTGAATTGTAGACAGAGTGAATGTGTCCATATTAAAAACTGCATAAGCATAGAGATATAATTATTTTTAGCAAATGAATTATTTAGGGGTATGTGTGTATGCGTGTGTCTCAATGTATAAGTATACATTTTTTATCCTTGAAATCACTTTTAGTCTTTTCAGTGAGCTATATTAAGTTGAGTTTCCTAAATTTAATATAGCTTTCCTAACTTTCCTAATCATTAATAGAAAATAAAGACATACCTTGCTTGGTGATTCTTTCTCAATAAAAACCCAGCAGATATTTTAACTGCTTTTTGGCTTTCTGCTCGATATCTCTCTCCCATCTGATTCACTTGCTTATGGTGGCTTTTATTAGAAATAAGGGATTATTTTTGTAGAATTGCTATAAACTATTAAATGAGACTTTTCTGGCTCAGAGTTCAGGACATAAAGTCAGTGCCATATATAATGGAGTGTTTATAAAGTTATGCTATATTCTCTAGTAAGAGTAGTACTAAAGTAATGTAAAGCTGCTTTCATATAATGCAGAATGTAAGATGTTACTACTCAATCACATATATGCTCTTCATTATATACAGTATGACATTTAGTGTAGTTGTAAGGGCTTCTCATAGGAAAATTTGATGAAATACATAGCCTGAAATGGTGGGCATTCTTTCAGGAATAGACATATTAATAATATGATTTTCCATGAGGTTGTGTATGGGAATAAATATAAAATACTTCAGTGAATGAAGTATTGCCATTGAGTTTATTCTCCAACTGGGTACTATGATTTTCTTGTCAGCTTAAGTGTCACCTGCTTAAGTGACAGAAAACCTGTGGTTTCCTTTTATTTTCTATTACAAATAGAAACCTAGAAAGACACAAACTGTCTACAGATTTAATCTTGTGTATAAATCCTACAGGAACTCTACGGTGCAGTTTTCTTTTAATCCATTAGTTTAAAACAAATACTTCCATTTGAATCAAGATGTAAAATCTATATTGATAAAATTCTTTTCCTATTACTGTTTCTGGGGAGGAAGGCCATATAAATTTTATGATTTTTTTGGTAGATTAACAAAAAATTATTTTTAAGCAAACATTGTTTTTGTGATCTCATTATCCTTTCCATAATCCTCTTTTTCATTAAGAATTGTCAGTTTCTATATCACAAAACAAGTTCAAGACTATGTTCATAGTTCTACTTGCCTCACCAAAATGAATGGGAAGGGTCCTTCATATTTTCTGGTACATGAAAATGATTAACATCATACTTCTCCCTTTTTTTGTTAAACTAGGATTTTCATTTTTTATTTTTTGGCAATATCATTGTCATTAGGAGGAGTTGTATTGTGCTGTGTGGCTATATTTATTAAGAATTTTTCTGTAGGGGGGCCTGGGTGACTCAGTCGGTTAAGTGTCTGCGTTCAGCTCTAGGCATGATCCCAGAGTCCTGGGATCCAGCCCCACATTGGGCTCTCTGCTCAACGGGGAGTCTTCTTCTTCCTCCCCACTGCTACTCCCCCTGCTTGTGCTCTCTCTCTTTCTCTCTGTCTCTCTTCAAATAAATAAATAAATTCTTTAAAAAAACTAATTTTTCTGTGAAGGATACCATTTTCACACTTTTCCCCCAAAGACTCACTGATAATGAGAAACAATGAGATTCATAACAGAAAGCTAGTGTAGAAATGAGATAATAAATTAATAAGTAAATAAATAAGGTGGGCACTTGACCATATCTAATCACTTTATCAATGCAAGTTATTTGATTTGGAACTTGACAGAATTAAAAACACTTTAGTAAACTTTCGCCATTTTGCTGTATAAAAGAGAGATTACCACAGGGACATCTGTAGAGAAGAGAAACTATGCTTCCATCCTCTCTACATAAACCCTGGCCAACTCTACAAAACTGTAGCCAGAAGAGGATGAGACAGGAAGAGGGGAAAACAGTGTTCTTAAGGTTTTAAGCATGGATCATGGATGTATTATCCTGATCAGAGGTCTCCAAAAAGGCACAAATCTTGATTCATTACTTATCTTTAAAAAACAAATGTAGTGTACCTGAAATATCATAAGCCATCACAGGCAACAGTCTGGTTATTAGTGGATTGCTTTCTCAGCCCCATAATAAACTAGTCCAGAATAAATGGCATGAGTGGAACTGTATGTATTGGAAGTCTAGGAATGGCATACTTTGCTTGCAATGTTACATAAATTACTACTTATTTAAAAGAGCTTAATAATATTTCCATTTAGCCATTACTACGTTTTCAGATGTTGTGTGTGGAAAAACTGAAAGTCTCTCTTGACAATGTGGTATTGATCTGGATGAAACAAGATCAATAAGTATTAGAGTTACTTGGTGACTAGGTTATTAGAAAAATAAATTTGAAATTACCCTCTTGGCAAATAAGCACAAATTTTGCAAGAAATGCTCAAATTTGTTTATATGTTCTAGTGCATTTATTGTTCATTTGCAAATACAAATAAGCCTTTTCTAGTGTTGTAACCTTTATTTATCAAGTGCTGGAATTATATATTTGGAGAAATTTAACTCCTCTATTTCAGACAATTTTATAAAATTAACTTATTATAACTTAACACTACTTAACATACTAAAGTTTGTTCTGTCATTTTCACAAAAATAATGAAAATAGTAATGTATTACTGTTACTTTTTTTTTTAAGATTTTATTTATTTATTTGACAGAAAGAGAGATCACAAGTAGGCAGAGAGGCTGGCAGAGAGAGAGGGGAGGAAGCAGGCTCCCTGCGGAGCAGAGGGCCCGATGTGGGGCTTGATCCCAGGACCCTGGGACCATGACCTGAGCCGAAGGCAGAGGCTTTAACCCACTGAGCCACCCAGGTGCCCCTACTGTTACATTTTAATGTAAATCTCACTGTACATACATGCCTGTACAAATATCAGTTTTTCAATAATTGACATGTATTGGTGACTAATTCCCCAGAAAAAAACTTATTCCCCAGAAAAAAAACTAATTCTCCAGAAAAAGTGGGGCATGTGTTGTTAGCCCCTTATTTAATGAGTCCACTTGGGTGACAAAAACTCAAGGGAATTTCTCACACTGACAGAGCCTTTGGTGACAGAAGTGGACTCAAAGGTATTACGGTTGTCCCAATATACACATGTTCTGCACATGGATGCCAGGTAAAATCTGCACAGAAGAGGGGCCATACCAGTGAACACTAGCACAACTGCAAACATTCCTCAGAGTAGAATTTGCAAGCTTTCTAGACTTGGAAAATGAGAACTTAAGTGACACAACTGGTTTCTGAAGAAAAAGGCTGAGCTTCTTTTCAAGCTCTGCGGGTATCTTTTGTAGCCCAGTGAACCACTGACAGAAAATGAGACTACAGCTTCCAGAGAGACAGGAGGGAGAATGAGAAGGGAATATCTGAAAGGTCACGAACAGAACTTCATATATTGTATGTGTGTCTCCCTCTGGACTCAGAATTGATTTTTTCCATTAGCTGGAACTGTTTATCTCATATAGGAGGTGGAAATTTAACATTTTTTCTTATATGATGTTAAAAAATCCCAAAGGAGGTATTTTCTGATAAAATTTCTACCTATCATTCATGGCAGAAAAGGTTTATGAGTTGCTTTTGTCATTTAATGTAGTAAACAAAACTCGAATCCAGTCAGAAAGTGAAATTAGCTCCTTGTACAACTTTTACTTTAGTGAATTCTAGCAACCTCGTATAGGTCATAATAATTTGGTAGGAGGCAGAAGGAGTAATAGAAGGAGATTCACCTGGCCCAGTACATTTTCATTTACAGTATACAGGTTTTAATTTTTTTATACATGGATGGGTGTGTTATCCCCTGTCATAATAATGTATATCTAGAGGTTAATTTTAACTTCCCTACCATAATATAGAGTTCTAAAATGAATGTAACTCAGAGGTTTTATTACTGTTTTGTTTTAAAATATTCAGTTATACCTGCAAAAAATACAGAGTTAATGGGGAGGACTTCAGAAAACACTGCACTATTGAAGGTGTTCTGAGTGTAAATGATGCTAAGAACCTGGATTCTGTGGCTCCAAAGCCAAGGATTTTGAAAAAATTTGTATTAGGAAAATAAAATTCAAAATAAAAGAACAGGTAATGGCTTTAAAAAAAATCACAAAGTTCCATACCAAGTGCAAGTCAACACAGCAGAAAATGTGGTCCAGGCACTCAGAACATGGGGAGACACAGCAGTTTAAAAAAAAAGAAAGAAAGAAAGAAAGAAAGAAAGAAAGAAAGAAAGAAAGAAAGAAAGAAAGGAAAAGATTGACGATAAAATGGATCAGGATTACCAGAGAAGTAAATTTCAATTCAAATATTGAGGTAGGTGATGCATATACATTAGAATGTGTAAGGGGTGCATTCCAGATAGGAGTGATAATATGTATAAAGTTACGAAAGCAGAACATAGTAAGCAACATGAACGAGATCATCAAGAGAAGATGGGATGAAGGAGTGGTTCTGAGAAAGAGATTAAATGCACATGGCAAGTGCATTTAGCAGGACAGGAGATGAGGAAAATAGCAAACAACATAGGAAGTTAAGTGAGTCAGTTAGAGTTAATAGGGTAGGCAGAGGGAGCCCTTGAAAAGCCTTGAACATAACTATGGCTTGGGTTAAATATAATATATCTTACAGGTTAAATAAAAAGAGATAGTGGGTAAACTGAGGACTGCATGAGGTTCTTTCTTTCTGCCCAATGGAAGTGATGAATTCTTCCAGGCCTTTTACATGACAATTGCTGCTGGAGTATAAGAGGGCTCAAAAGAAATTAGAAAGAGATATATCTCAGACAGTCTCAGGAAAAAGAGAACAGAACCTAATAATGGGTAATCTCTGATGAAGTCAGAGAAAAGAGAACAATTAAAAAATAAATCCATTATTTTTGAGTCCAGGGAAGTAGCAGGAAACTACAATTGAAAATGACCAGAAATCATGATTCTCTCCACTTAGTTTTTAGTGAACACTGTCTAGGAGCAGGCACAATTCTAAACATTATGCGTGAGTCAAAGGAAGGTAGAGGCTAGTAACATTTTCTTGAATTGTTGAATTGGGGTGGTCGGGGAGGGGTGGTATGTGTGATGAGTTTATATGTTTGTTAATGGGTAACACTAGCCAAAAAGCTGTATCTCCAGGACCAGTCGTCCACTCTTCCATTTTCCTTTTTTCCTTACTAACTTCAGCTTTTAGAGGAATAGGTTTTGTGGGCTTTGTGTCTTGGACTAAGTACCATAGCGCTTAACTACCATGCTACCTAGAAAGTAATACTAGAGTGTTCCTTTCTTAAGAAAACGGGGAATAAGTACCCTACCCAGAGCTATCATATAACCTACACTTTGATGTAATTAGAACAAATAGGCAAATCAATACAAGGTCTTGTATTTACAGAGACGCTGGATACATAGTCAATATGTTCCATGTGGAATAAGGACAAGCCGCGATGACTTTTTAGTTGGAGTCTTTGTATGATTTGAATTACGGTTCTTTTGTGCTTCCTGTGGCAAAAATATCACATGACATTTAAGAATGTCAGAAAAAAGACGATTTTTTCCCCTTGCTATTGTGTTCTTATTCTAAGACCTGCTCAAAACAACTGCTGTGAAATAACTGAAGCACCTAAAGTGTCACCAGTTCTACTTCCTGTAATGCTGCCTGCGTCTCCTGAACGTCTCTAAATAACAAGCATTTCTGAAGGCGTATCATTAATTCCAGAACTCGTTCCTGACTTTTGTTCCACACTCTGTGCTTTCTTATGATGGGGGTTACTATGAGGGGTTCTCCATCCATCTGTTCTGTGAACGCCCTGTCCGGCTAATGGTTGCCAAGCACATACAACAACACGTCATACACAGTCAGTGGGGTCATGCAGGGAAGGTAAACATGACAGGGCACAGTAACTGTTATGATGTGGATCAATTGACAGCTATCGGGACGCAAATGCCATGAGGGTCGCCCAGTCTGAGGGTAGCAGGTAGGTAGGAATATGCCAGAAAAGGCCCAGCACCCGCCTCAGCTGGGTCACTCAGCATGAGGAGAGGTTGCACGAGGGAAGGGAAATGGGAAGACTTGACAGACAAATAGTGAAGTTGGAGAGTTCAGTAGCCACCACTTTATTAACTCTCTTGCATCCCACAGCAGTAAGCAGAAACTCTACCCGAGGGCACTTGGCAAAGAGGAGAGCAATGTGATTGGCTTCACACTGGGAAGATCAGTGGCAATGGGAGATTCACTCGGAGAGAATTCATTTGGAGGCTGGAGTAGCAGGTTGGATTTGCATCCTACAGAGAGATGCTGATAGCCTGAACAAAGATAGCACCAACAGATGGAGACAACGATATATTCAACAGCTGCAGAGAAATGAGAATCAAAGGGAATCTAGATATTTCTGCGTTGGAAAGCATTAATTTCTTCATTTTACCTCAGCACTTTGTTTTGCCCTCTGTTTACGTGAGGTTCTTTTATGTATGTGGGTGAACTATTTTCTGTTTTTATGAAAGTGGGTGAAATACTGTACCATAGTATCTTGTCTTTTTAAGTAAATATTCACAAGTGGGTTTGACACCTTGCACAAATGTGTTATGTGTTTGTTCACCCAAGGCAGACTGTCATTGGATCATTTTAGCCCATTGTTCAAAAGAAAGACCAAAAAAACCCTGCTAGCCTATAATAGTTTCAATAACTGAGATTACCATATATAGAGAAATATTATCAAGTCCTTGGTGCAGTAATTTTCTCCAAAATCAGTGCCTAGGGGAATATGAAACTATCCAATTTTTAGAGAATTAATAACTTTCTCTACCCTTTAAAGAAACTAAGTATGTAGAAATCCTCAAAGGGAAACAGTGAATTAGGGGGAAAAAAAATTCAACTGCACCTACTGCTTGATTGAGTAAAAAGGTAAGCTACTCTTCTATGTAGAACCTAGCAATGAAAATCAACAACCAACAAAGATTCTTTTAAAGGATGTCATATAAGACAAACTAAAATTACAGATTCATAGAATTTTAGAGTTAAAAGGGACTACTGAAATCAATTTTTCAGATAGAAATACTTATTTAGGAATAAAGCTAGAGTCTCTTTGCATTCACAGGTCTAGACAACTCAAAAAACATATGCCCTCTGTGCTCGAGAAATATGGTTTGGGGCATATCTTATTGTAAAATTACATTTATGTTTGGCTCAATATTAATGATTGATTATCATGGCAGTAGCCAATATATGTTCCTTTTGGGTAAAGAAATCATCTCTTATACCTTGGTATTAATCTTACTGCCTCATATCAGCTTCTACCCTCACATGTGCTGTTTATGTACATTTAACAGAAACTCAACTCAAACTAGGATGAGCGACCAAATAAAATTAGGGGCAGAAGGATAGATCCTCATGTTATCACAAAGTCCAGGGCCAACTAGATGTAGGGGCTCAAATAATGTTACCAAGACTTCACTTCTCTAGTCTTTATCTTTCTGTAGTCGCTTCCCTCTCAGGCAGGTTTTCCCTTCAATTAGCTCAGTAACTCAGCAAATAAAAACCAGCTTCTCTAGCCCCATAGTGACAGAAAGCATTCAGAATTTGGGACTTGTTGGGCAACTTGGGACCAGTAGAGTCAGGTTTATTTTCCCTTTAGCCTTGTACTGGTGGCCTTAGAGTAAAAGAAGGGACAGTAGATCATGGTCAAGGGAAAATATCCGATTTCCTCTACACTGCAGTTTGTGATTTTCTTTCTTCCTTATCTTTACCACTCATATTGCACTTTCTTCTCATCTCTGAGCCAACTGTTATCAAATTGTGCCTCAAAATAGGCTCTGGTTGTTGTTGTTTTTGTTGTTGTTCCTAGACTTATTTCTTTTTTTTTTTTCTAACCAAAACGTATTCATTATTAGGAAGTGTTCTTGTCCTAATCAAAATAGGCGTTCCTATTTTGTCCTAACATGTGATCTCCAGATCCTTGGGTAGCCAGATTTAGACATTATTAGAGACAGCATGAGAGATATAAAGGCATAATGAGATAATGACCAGTACACTGATGCAAATTCCAGGGGCCAGAATGATAGTCCTAGGGTTCAACACCATGCCCACAGTGAGAAAGCTGGGATTGCCATGCTCTCCTCCAGCTCTGATGCCCCATGATTCCTAGAGAGAAAATAGGCTTGCTACTATAAGGAAACAAGGAATAGGTTGGAATCATATTAGGTTTCTGCCTGGGAGTGAGTATCCCTTATCCATCCCTTGGCCGTCCTTTCTGTGGTCTCTTCTTGCTTGGAGCTTGCCTCCCCCACTCCTTGGCTACAGAAAATGAACAAAAATTTATATACAAGTAGTTTATTTGGGAAGTGATCCCAAGGAGCAAGAGTGAGGAATATTGAAAATGAAATAAAGGAAGAAGAAAGCAAATGCAAACGTGAATTACTGAGTTCACAGGGCAGCCAGGATTAGATTTCCGCAGGACCTCCTGAGGAATCTACAGAAGCCTGCAGGTGGCAGAGAGAAGCAAGTCCCTATGGGTCTCTCCACCATTATAGAAGATTTTCTTCTGGGGGGCACCTGGGTGGCTCAGTTGGTTAAGTGGCTGCCTTCGGCTCAGGTCATGATCCGAGAGTCCTGGGATCGAGCCCCACATTGGGCTCCTTGCTCAGCAGAGAGCCTGCTTCTCCCTCTTCCTCTGCCTGCTGCTCTGCCTACTTGTGTTCTCTCTCTATCTCTTTAAAAAAAAAAAAAAAAAAGATTTTCTTCTGGGGCACAGATGTTCCTACACACCCAGAAGACCCCAAGCCAGAAAGCAAAAGACAGCAATGAATATTTGAGATAAGATGATGTAAGCATACAATGAAGCCTTATTGGAATTGTCTGCTGTAGCCAGGGCTGGATAGGAGGAAGAGATAAGAGGTATCTAATATACCTTCTCCCTGTTTTGTTTTGTTTTTTTCAAAGATCTCCCTCCCATGCATAAAAATCTAATGCAGATTGCCTGCTATGCTTCACCATGTCCCTGACTCTGGACACTTGGCCACTGGCATGCCTCTAACTCTTGTCTTTCTGCTCACCTTTTTCATACCTTGTCCTAGCTTAACCAGTCCCTGGCACTTAAGTGTGATGCTGCTCTTAAAAAATGTCCCAAATGAACAAATCCCTCCATGTAGATCAGTCTGGGTTCCTTGTAGTCTACCAGTAATAATAATTCTTCTAATAAAATGTCATATGAACATTATATGCTCATATCCTCTTCTGCCTTTATTGTTTTTTTTTCCACTTAAATGCCTAACTCCAAATTATGCATATCCTAAAAAGATAACTTTTTTCTCATCTACTGGAACCTACATTGTTTCTCTCAGAGTCCATTCAAAATCTCTTGCCTGGCCCCATTACAAACATGCATTTTTACCACCAGCTTTCTTGGTGGTAAATTCTTTTAACTCAGTTAAATTGTAAGTGGCTTGATGCCCAGGGAGGTACCATGTATTTGTATCCACTAGAGCACCTAGGTTGTACAGATAATGCACAGATAATGCAGATAAGGGCAATTTAAAAGTTCTTTTTGATTCGTGGATATCACTTAGGGGGTCAGTGGCTAGAATTTATATTTTCTCACACCACTCAGTGTCTGTATGACACCCATCAGTACCTCACATTGTTTATCTGTCAGCCGATCTAATCAGAGTACTTAGTCTGGAGTGTGAAGTGCAAATCACGTCCGTGAGGACTCAGCCCCGTGTGCCTCAAAGAGATGCAGGGTTCTGCACTGACAGGATACTATGATTGCCCTGAAATAACGGCTGTCAGTGCTTCTGTGGTACATGTGTGTTTTTGGTTTTTCCAACTAATTAAGTTGAAATTAGCCCAATGCTTCCTGGAGATGAGTAGCTGTTTACCAAATGACCGTGATACCAAAAGTTGGTTGCTATTTTTGAGACAGACAGGTAGTTGTTTTGATTTCAGGATACCTTTGTGTTCTGTCCAAGGCAGCAAACGTTGGGACATGTAAGAAAGATGCTTAGACTTCATATTCACGTTATTCTTCCCAGTGTCCCTTATGTCTCTCCTTCACTTGTCAGATTTTAGGGATCTTTTAGTGGCTACCTCCTTCATGAAGTTCTCTCTCTTCCCCAACCCACATCGTCAGCTCTCCACTAGTAGTGTGTTTGAAAATCTTACCACAACATTTGGCTTTTATCTTTTTCTCTAAGGCTTTGCCTGTACTAATTGTATCTCTCCAGCTAGATTTTAAGCTGCCTCACGGCCAGGATCATATCCATTGCATTCTTTATCTCGGACACTAGTTAGCACACTTTGAGTTCACGAGAGACTCAGGGAAGAGCGGTTGACTGGCTTACTAATTAAATCAGGTTGAATTTTTAAATTTGTAGTTCAGTTTACTAGTGTATTTGTAGTGAGTCCTCGATTCTATTTTGCAATGCCAGACCTGGTGGCCTTTACAGCATGACAGTTGGTACAGAACAGTCAGTTGTGGTGAGATCTCGCAATCGTTACCCAAGTGAAAAAGTAAATAAAGCCAACGACTTCCTTTAATTAGAAATCCTTTGAAATTAACAGTGCACGAATCACTAGGTTGCCCTTAAGAAATACTGGATTTTTGCTGTTCAAATGCTCTAAAACCAATACTTCATTAGACGAACTGTCACTTCCATGCGCCTGTTTACACTTGAAGAATACAATGATAACACCAGTGACCTCAAATAATTGCCATGTAAGTTTGCTTCTGACGAAAGTTCAATTTTTGCTGAAAGATGCCTGGAGCTCCAACTGCCAAGGTGACAGCGGCCAGCAAGTTTTTCTTTTTTCACCCCGGGGAAAGAAGGAGCAGTAGCAGTTCAGGGAGACGGTCCCTTCCTCTTTGCTGCTTCCCCCAGGCATGAAGCAGCAGTTGTGGCTTGAGGAAGAAACGAATCATTATAGCAGCAGAGGATGCTGACGCACAGCCCACTGATGGACAAGCCGGTCATGGCAGGTCAGAGAGGAGGCCTGGGGACACTGCCCTTCCACGGAGCAATGCAGCAGAGGGCGACGCTGGGCTTTCCAAGTGGAAGAGAAACACTGCACTAGAAATCGCTCGATACAAAATTCAAACACCCAAGTAATGACTATCGAACGGAAGAAACACATAAGAAACGAGGGAAATGAGAAAGAATTGTCAACCTGTAGACATGAAATGGCTTCTCTTTAGCAAGGCGTCTTAAATATTTTCTACCCTGGAGCTCTTTGCAACCGAGCCTTTATCGTGTGTGATTTCTTTGTTTGTTGGCACCTTAGCAGGCCAGCCCTGGGCAAAATTCCTAGAGTAGAAATCCTCCCCTCCTCTGTCCACCAGCTCCTCCTTCTGGGCTCATCTGAAGCGCCTCCATGGCCTCATGTACCCCACTGATTGCCCAAGTCATGCATGTGATGTTCCTTAGGCATGGCAGGCATCTCAGACCCTGAACTTTTCCCGCCTCCTGACCCTTCCAAGCGCATACACCCCCAACCCCCTTTTCTGACCCTTTCCTTGAATGGGTTAGGATTCTTCTCATTGCTACTAACAGAAAAATGCATGAGCTAGCTAACCCAAAAGAAGAATTTATCATAAGGATGCAGGGGTGTTTCATGTAGTTCAAGGGCAGAGGAGCTGCTGGGCTTCAAAGACTGGAATTACAGATTACCGGGCTCTCAGGCTCCTCAGATGTTTCCCACAGGATATTGGTTTCATTTTTTTTCTGTCTCTCCACGAAATATTTTCTTTTACAGGACCTGTAAACAAATAACGAACAAACAAAAAGACAAAACAAATGAGAAACAAAAGCAAATACGCAGGACTCCCAGCAAAGTGACATTATATGGCTGGCAAGCAGGGGTGAGATTCACTTATTTGAAACTTGTGCTTTGTAAGAAAAGGCCGCTGTCTGAACAAGCTTCGATCATAATGGCTACCCTGGCCCCATCTACTGGAAACACGCTGTCACCTCAGTGACCATGTGGAAGGGGAGAAGCCGTTCCTAGAAAATGGGGGCAAAAAGCCCACACGTGTGCACTTTGTCTACACAGTGTGCGGTGCTCTCCCCGCATGCATGGACTCAAGGAGCTCACCTCTGCTTCATTCCTGTTAACAAACCATGTCTCAGAAGGAACACTGGGAAATTCTCCCAAAGTGAGAATTAGAACTGTCAGAAAAGGAAATTAAAGTTCCTCAAATCATAGCAAGTAGCTGGAGTGTTAATCTGTTGACCCTGATTTAGCTTGTTCTACATGTGATAAATTGATTTAGAGAATAAACATCCACAAACTCATTATTGTCTTCATTTCAGTCAGATCTGGTATTAGTGTCCCCAGTTAATGCCCAAGTTTCTTTTTTCTGTGACCCGTGTTGCTTGCTTTAGCAAATGTTAAAACATTTATAATTAAACTTATACCTTTAAAACTATATACATTTCACTTTATTGGGTGTAATAATTTTATACACACATGAGTGTGTGTGTGTATAATTTTATACATATATAATTTTATACATACACACACACACATATATATTCGTGGTGTCAAAACAGGTTTCTTGTTCAAATCTATATGCCCATTTTCCTTGTGGTATGCTTAATTTTCAGTTGCTGACACTATGTTGTGGATTTGCTTGGTCAGATTCTGCTGGATTCTTCTTTCCTATCCTCTCTCATATCTGTCCATATTAGGATATGTGTAAGATACAAGTTCATGACTATTATATCTGCCTTGTAAAATTCCCTTTTATTCATAGGTAGTGTGTCTTTTTATCCCTATTGATTTTTTTTTCTTTTTTTAGAGAGATTTTATTTATTTATTTGACAGAGAGAGAGAGAGAGAGAGCACAAGCAGGGAGAGAGACAGGCAGAGGGAGAGGGACAAGCAGGCTTCCGGCCAAGCTGGGAGCTTGATATGGGGCTAAACCTTAGGACCACAGGATTATGACCTGAGCTGAAGGCAGACCCTTAACTGAGTGCTTCACCAAGTCTCCCCTCCATTGATACGTTTTGCTTAAATTCTATATTGACTAAACCATGGTGGCTGTTTTCTTGTTACTAGTATTAACCTGGTAAATCTTTTAAAGTTATTTTTTATCGTTTTATGTAATTTTTACCTATACATCTACTAAGCCATAAGAGCAGAATAATAAATATCTTGTTTATCTATTCACTTTTATAATTTCTGCTTTAAACCTGAGCCATATCTTCTTATATTTTTTGTCATTGTAACTACATTTTCACTTATTTCAAATAGTTTATTTAATGCTACCTTCTTCCCATGATTTTACAGACTGTAGTTAAATTTAACAAAATATAGAAGTTGAATTTTGTATGTGTTCTTGGTTCTTACAGTCAGTCTTCTCTACTACGTTTACTTCTCTTCTTGATAAGTTCATCTTTTGACATTTATATGTGTATGTGTGTGCAAGCATAACTACCTTCATTATTTTTGAGTGTCTTTGTTTTACCTCATTCCAATGATAGTTTAGCTGGGTAAAATCGGCTAAGGTTGCTTAGCAGTATGAGGACATTACTGTCTTCTAGCATCAGTTGTTGAATGTGAAAGTCTATTCTTGGTCTGATTGTTGTTTCTGCAAATAATCTTTTCTTTCCATCTTACAGCTTTATTTTTTTCTTTCTTTTTCTTTTTTATATTGAAGGTCATTATGGTATATTTAGCTGTAACATCCACTAATGCTCAAAAAACACTTTTCAATTTGAGAACATACCCATCTGGAAGATTCTCAGTTGTTGTTCTCCTGCCATTGCCTCCATTCTCTTAGTTGGGACTCATTTTAGTCTTTGAAAAAACTCCAAGACTGCTCATTTTGTCTCTTTTTTCCCCCTTTTTACAGGTTATTGATTGTATCTTCTGGTGCTGCATTCTGACTGATTTCTGCAGCGCTGTATTCTATTTATTTTCTTATTCGCTCAGTTAAACTAGACTTCTCTATTTCCTTTTTATTCAGTGACTGCATTTTTCACTTTCAAAATATTTAATTGCATATTTCATAGTCAATTGTTCTTGATGTATTTCTCCTAGTTTTTGTTTTATAATACTGCTCTTTTTTAATGTAGGTATTTCTATTTATCACATCTAGCTTTTTAAACATACTTTTACATAATCTGTCATATTTTTTCATGAGATTAATTTCATTTAAAATGACTGGTAAAGCAAAGGTTATATCTCATAGCTCTACATTCCTAATGCATAGAACATGTTAGATACTTAGTAGAGATTCAAAAAAATGTTTAATAAATAACTATACCAGTGGTTTTTTTTTTTGTATAATCAGAGATATTAAATGTTCATCTAGAGTTTAGAGAGTATTTAGTTCAGTACTACTCTTTTTTATTTATGAGGGAGCTGAAACTCAGAACAATTTTATCCCTTCTCTCAGTTAAACAAATACTCAGGGTCAGAGCCATGGGTGAAACTATTGTCACTCCCACTGCCTTTATTCTATTCTGCTGTAAAATGTACTTTTTCATTCAATCATTCATTTGTTCGTACATGGTAGCTTTCACTTGCACATTGCAATATGTGTATACAAAATAATCTAATTATCTGCAATAAATTCTTCACATAGGATTCTATTTCATAACTTGAAGCTAGATGATGTGTTTATTACTTTAAAATAAATATCTTGTTAAAATTCATCAAGAACAATTTTAATTATATTTTAATTAATTTTTCAATTGTTTTAATAAATATATTTGGTAACGATTAAAGAAAGAAGATGGCAAGATCCATTATGGATTTTCAAGCAATATTCCAGTCACCCTTAAATTTCTTATTTAAACACCAAGGTCTTAAAATATTTATGCATTAAATATTCTCAGTGTCTTCTGTAGCAGAGAGGATGTGGATTTTACATTTGATTTCTAAGCAAATTAATGATGTAGTCAGAAAGCATAGCAGGATATAGTGGGCTATAAAGAAACCAATTTAAGTAATTTGTGCAAATACTTAAAAGTTTTATGAATTAAATTTCAGACAAATTTCCTATGACAAGGCAACTTCCTCACAGAGCACAGCTCCAGTCATTTTGATGTACAGATAGGCAATTAAAAAATTCAAATTAAGAAATTAAGCCTCATGGGTCTAAATCAGCTGATTTTGTAATTTATTTTTTTCTTTGAAAACAGTTTCCTTCAATTAAATATGACAGCACTTATAAAGCTGTCTTTCTCCCTGTTATCTATGATAATTTTTTGCACATCTGTAATGTTCCACATTCCTTTTCTTTCAAGGAAATATCACTCACTAGAATGGTTGGGAACAAAAGTATTGAGTCAAGCTGACCTAGGATTCAATCCTAACTTAGCCATGTACTACCTAGGCAGTGGCATATAAGTTATACCACTCTTCTAAGCCTCAGTTTGCATACCTGTGAAATTGGGATAAGAATATATACTCCATAGCATTTTTATGAAGAGAAAATAAGGTAATGTGTTGTATTTAGTGCCCAATAAACATCACTTAACTCTTTCTAGAGCTACTTCTACTTTTATACACACACAGAGAGACCTTGTATTAACCTATATTTCTAAAATTGGCTTACTATTACTAATGATTATTTAAAATACTTTATCTTACTGACTTCTTAAAGACCTCTCCAGAAGAGAATTATGAAATATTTAAGCATAGCGGACAGTATATTATAGAGGTTAGTATCTTGAATATTTCAGTCAGATACATGAGGGTGATACATAGGGCAGCATAAGCAACTAACTTAACTTTTCAAGGCCCCAAATTCCTCATTCTTACAATGAAAAAGATAATGGGACTATGTAAGTTGCCAAGTGGCTTAATGAATATAAAGGGCTAGTTCAGTGCATGAAACATATTAAGTGCTCAGTTAACATAACCTTCCATAATTATGACCATTATTAGAAAATGTACTTTGGAAAATGTCTATAGAAAGATACATTTAAAGAAAAGTATGTGCTTTGCTTGGTGTTAGAGCTAATACATTGGCAAATGTCTTTAATACTGTGACAGTCAACTGTGAAAACCAATTATTACACAATTAGAAGCCTCCTCAATTAGGGAAAGATTAGGTCATGTTTTTAAAACACCCACCAATATTTGCTGCCAACCCCATCTGTGACACAAATTAGAGAGACCCCGGTTAACAGTTGTTTAAGTCATTTTCCTAACGCTGGCATCCGTCTCCTTGGAGACATCCATCAGAGACTTGTGTTAACATCTTTCAAGTTGCATCTGGATAGGACCAATATGTGATCAGCCTATTACTACATTTCACTGGCAGACAGTGTAACATTTGCTTTTCATTCTATCTTTAAGCTTATTTATAATAAATAAATGCTTCATGAGATATATGCCCATTTTTAATGATATAAACATAAGGACTGAGCATGTTGACTACAAAGGGGGCAAATATATATTTAGCAATGTGTCTTCTGAGTATAAGAAATTTATTTAAGAATTAAACTTTAGAAATAAATAAAAGTCACGATGAATTACAAAAATAGATAAACACTGTGATGTAAATTTAAGGTAAAAGAAAAATGGGATGCTTTCAAAGGGATTTATTATCTATCTCTAAAGGGCAGCCTTATTTTCATAACTTAAATATATAGCATGTTATAGCTATACCATTCATTTTGGAATGAAATAAAACTGAGGTTTAAAAGTCAAAATACTCTAAGGTAGCATGGGTGGAAGTGGATGACATGGAATGTTTTGAAGCATAACCCCACCAATATAAAAGTCCTCACAACAGTGTCTGATCTACTAGATTTTCTTACAAATTTAATTTCTTATGTATTTTAAGAGCTCGATAATGGGTGAAGGAATGTGCTTTCAAAATTTTATTTGTAAAGCAACAGATTGTGATGGGAAAGTCTGTTTTCTGTAGGTTTTATTTATTGCATCCTTTGATTTAAAGATAGATTTTTATATTAAGAAGAGTCAAAATACTCTGGAATCTTTTCTTATCTCTTAGGTTCAAGGAAGAGAAAGTGTGATGGTAGGGGAGTGAGGAGAATAAAAGTACTTAACATTGATATATAATTTTATAGTTCTCATATAAATTATTTCATGTCTTTGAAAGTTTGGTATGTTTAGCCTCACTTAAATTAAGAAACAGAGACTCAGGGAAAATAGTTGTCTTGGCCAGCTGGCAAAAGATAGAGCAGAAACACAAACTCAGGTCTACTGATTTCAAGTGATATTTGAAGACCTTCATAACCACCTAAAAAAACTGAAAAACAAGATACAAACAACTTTAGGTTAGACAAAGACACTTCTCAGTCTTAAAATCCTCATTGCAAAAACAATATTGCTTAATAACAATGCTAAGGGTGGGAGAAGATATAAGATGAACTCAAAGCCTCTTAAAGACTCAAGATCAAATATAGTAGCCACTCAGCTTCAGCTGCATGTATCATTAAGTTGATGGTCATCAGTATAATGCAAAGGTTACTAAAATTCTTATCTTGAATAATCAATAAACTAAAGGAAAAACAGGCTGTAAAAACAATACTAATAATATTTGAATTTTTAAAAGAAGGAAGAAGAAACAACAATAAAAGAAAAATATGTGTTCCACAAACATTTTGATGAGCAGATAGTTTGAGTTTCTAAATACAATAATACTAGATTAGTCTCTTATCTGACTACTTTGCAGCACTTAATAAGCATTAAATTAGAGCCTTGCTCAGCATGGCTGCTAGGTGATTATTAAATAATGATAAAAATAATCAAAACACCACTGTGAAGTCAAATATTTCTTTTTACTAGATATTTTCCCCTATGTTTACAACCTTAATAGAATTTAAATGGTATATGCTATGTATGCCAACTGTTCTAAAAAGTAAGAAATGGGACTGTTTTGTCATCTTAATCAAAATTTGCTTTCATTTTCTTTGGAAAATTTTAGGAGCTATTATACAACTAATCCTTGCGCTACCTAACCAAATAATTAATACCTTTACAAGCACATAATAAGATATAGATTAGTAAATAACTCATTATGTACTTATTTTCAATACTAATTGTCTAAAGACTTAATTAGCTCTTCATTATAATAAGAAGGCTGATGTTTGTTTTTATTAGATATAACTTCAGAAAAAAACACACTTTACCAACCTATGACCCAACTTGATGTTTAATAAAAATTCTTAAGAGAGAAAGTCTTGCCATGAACTAGTATTAGATGATTTACATAAATATTATATAATAGAGTGTTACATTAGAAATGTTAACTGATGTGCCAAAACACACAAAAAATGCTCAATTCTGAATAGGCAAAGACTAGATATAGAACTTACAAAAGTAGTACAAAATCTCTAGTACACGTTAAGTGGATAAGGGGATGAAGCTGTGGGAGTTGAGAGGAAATAGTGATGGGGATTTTATTGGGGGAGATGCAGGTAGGAGGAAAGTCCCACTTCTGCAAGGGAAGAAATATATTATTCCTCAAGACAAGAAGGGCCTTCACTGGACCACCTGAAAAACATGAGCTCTGAGCTCCGCTGTGACTGGGCACATTGGATTGGTATTTGATCCCTGCCTAGGAATCTCTAAGGTAAAGACAAGCAAGGATGTGCTGGCCAAAGAATGAGAAGAGTCCTACTGCATTGGGGTCAGCCTGTTTCCAGCATTTGTTGAGTAGAAACACATATTTCTTTTCCAAGGAGCAGATGGAGGCCACTCCTAAGAGGGAGAGCCAGTCAAGTTCCACATTAAATTCTATCTACTGAGGCCTTCTAGATGTTAACAGTTCTTGGTAGAGAAGGAACTGCAAGGAGGCCATTAGAATCCTGGGATGGAATAGAATGACTTTCCACTGGTCAAGTAAAGTTTGATGTGAGAGGCCCACCATGGACTGGGGTCCTTGAAGAGCTACCCAACTTTCAGTCTGCTCCAATATCTGTCAGGCCCAGAGAGGAGGAAACCAGCCAGTGACACTCCAAGCAAAGAAGAACTTTTCAGCCTCCCTACTTCTCCTCCCACTCCTCACCTCCTAACTAATCCACACCATCAGAAGGGTCAGAAATCTCTGTTAAAGGGCTGTGAAATAAAGAATGACCAGCCCCAATGCCTTTATCTTCCCAGTGCCACATTCTCTCCTTCAGCAGGTACAGCTGTGGAATGAGTAAGCAACAGCAATCTTGGATAAACATGAAGCTTTTGAAAGATACAGACAAGGCAAGATGACTCTCTCGATTTACTAATGTCTTTTTTTTTTTGAAAAAAGAAAGTAAAATGGGAAAAAAATGGAAAAGTGTGAATAGGCAGAATATAAATGAAATTCTGAAAGATAACATTGGATCTTCATAGAGTCACTATTAGTCTCAAAATAGATGTTTTGTAATGGCAGAATTTGTGTAATGTTTACCCACCCTATTTTAACTGAGAAATAAAAAATAAAGAGAAAGGAAGAAAGAAAGAGAGAGAAAGAAATATATGTAGACCTGGGCATTCTAATTACAGTATTTAATTTGTATTTTAGAATGAACTTTTTAGTAACTAACAGGGAGCAGAAATGTCACAGAATAGCCTGTGTTCTAATCCAGGGGCAGGGAATGGTTTCCTTATCGCAACCAATTTGAAGTGACAGTAGGAGGAAAAGAACGAGATGGTATCTGAATAAATTCAATGAGTCCTGCCTGTTCGACATACCAATTACAGTTGTTATATTTAAATAAGAAATTGTTTACTGATAATTTCAAACTTCCTGAAGCTCAAGATCCCTAGCTTTTAAATTAAGGACTAAGAGGTGATAGAGCCAACATTTTTAAGTGTTTAAATCCTGGTACTCACCAAAAGAAACAAAATTCTTTTCTTTACCTCTAGATGAAGGTAAATATGACTTGATGATAAAGAGTTACGTGGGTAGATCCCTTTGAATTTGTAAATGACAATTCAAGCAAAACATGGAAGAATCAATAATTCTCCTTCTCTGGGCTGTGACTTAAAACTCTTCTATTAGGATACTGTAAAGCCTTCTCGCTTCATTTAGAAAGGAGAGGGAAAGTATTTGAATTTTACATCCACTGAATTGCCTCCAGAGGTATGGGACTGAATTTTATTTACTAAGGCAAACTTTCATACGCAGAATTACACCAGTGTCTGTCCCGAAAATAGCATAACTTTGAGTCACTTGCTCTTTAAATGGAAGCTGAAAGCTATTTGACTTGAAAATAATCTCACTTAGGAAGAAAACCTAGTTTTCTTCATTAGAAGCAATGAAAAATAATTTGAGAATGGCATTTTCTTCTTCCTGCTAAAATTAAAATCCATTTCCATAAAGACAAGCAATGGATTAAGTCCATGCAAGAGATATGATCATTGGTGGGGTAGCATCAAATACACTTTGGCAACACAGCTGGTTTATATCAGATAAATCTTACTGTGAGTTTCTTTAGATGACTGAGTCAGTTTACAGCACAGGTTATTTTGTCCTTCCTAAATGTTTATTGTTTGGCAAACATAGCTTTAAATCAATTTACTTAACTTTCATTTTTTCCATTTCCAAGTTTATGGTAAATAATCTGGAAACAGTATATCATTGTGCATACACACACACACACACACACATACATATCATTATTTTTATCATTATAGTTGATTCCTTACCTTTGTGTGCACCCATCAAATGCTAACTACTCTACTTGATGACACTGATAAGTTGTTTATGTGCAATGTACTAAATGATGGTAATATAATTGGTAAAATTGGCTTCACTTACCCACAAAACAACTACAAAATGAAATGACACAAACATTAGTCTCAGGAATTCTGCCATGAAATTTGATTATTTGATTCTGTGTTAGTGACAGATACTGTATACTCTAATGACACATTAGAAGTAAATAGCAACATTCAAAGACTGTCTTCTCTTCTTCAACTATTTTTAATGTTCTATTTTGAACAAGATTTCCCAGAGGGGGAGAAAATAGTGCAAAAAAACATTAATCTGTTGCTTCCTTATTTCTTCTTAAATCCTGTTCCTGATCAAAGTTCTGGTGCTATATAGGATATATATGAACTATATATGAAAGCTATATATGAGAACTATATGTATATGAGAGCTATATATATGAGAGCTATATATGAAAGAGTAGTATGGAAAAAGAATAACATATGGATCAAGGTGCAAGTGATATTGTTAATCTCTCAGACACATATCAAATTCCTGATTTGTTTAGCCAAGGATACAGAACTCAATAGAAGCAACATTAATAGAGTAGGAATAGAGAAACATTTTGGTATGGCTCTCTCGATTTACTAATGTCTTTTTTTTTTTTTTTGAAAAAAGAAAGTAAAATGGGAAAAAAATGGAAAAGTGTGAATAGGCAGAATATAAATGGGTTTGGTCCCTTAGTGCCCCCAAGATGGTTCCTTAGTTCCCAAACAGGAAAACCAATTACTGGTGATACTCTCCATGCAGATATTGTCCACATAGAATTAAGAAAACTGCTGAGTACTTGTTGAATAACTTTTTTATATATCACTACCAAAGCCATATCCTCAGATAAAGTCAGTTCTCAAGTGTTTCTGAACAAGAATCTCAAGTTGTCTAGCATATATATATATAATCTTAATATCTTAGTATATTATAGTATATAATAAAACCTGAACATATACAAATATATAATAATATAATAAAATCTTAATAAAAATATAATAAATAAAATAAAAAACTAATAAAATCTGAGCATATATGTAGATATATATCTCCATCTATCTCATCTAATATAATCTGAGCCTTTCTTCTTTCTTTCTTTCTTTCTTTCTTCCTTCTTCCTAGTATGTCTTTATTTATTGAACCTGTTGGGAGACTACAATATTGTAACAGAAGCATAGATAATTTCACCCTGTCTCATTTCAGGCTGATATAACAAATATATCATAGATTGGGTGGTTTAAACAATAAACACTTATAGCTCACAAATACTTATTTGTATGGAAGCTGGGAAGTTCATGATCAAGGTGCTGGCAGATCCAGTGTCCGGTGAGAACTTACTTGGCTTCCTGGTTTGCAATGTCAATTTTCTCCTTGTATCCTACATGTCATAGAGAAGAGACAGTGGAAGCAAACTTTCTAGGATCTCTTATAAAAGGCCTAATTTATGAGGGCTCAACCCTCTTGACCTAATCAGTTCCCAAGGGCCTCACTTCCAAGTACCATCATTAGGGATTTTAAGATTCAACATTGAAATGAGGGCAGGGGAGACACATAAACTTTCAGTCCATAGGGCATCCTCAAGACATTTATTTTTTTTAAGATTTTATTTTTAAATATACAGTGGAAAAAAGACTGTCTCTTCAATAAATGGTTCTGGGAAAATTGGACAGCTGGGTGTAGAAGAATGAAACTCAACCATTCTCTTACACCATACAAAAAGATAAACTTGAAATGAATAAAAGACCTCAACATGAGGCAGGAATCTATCAAAATCCTAGAGAAGAACATAGGCAGTAACCTCTTTGACATCGGCCACAGCAACTTCTTTCAAGATATGTCTCCAAAGGCAAAGGAAACAAAAGCGAAAATGAACTTTTGGGACTTCATCAAGATCAAAAGCTTCTGCACAGTAAAGGAAACAGTCAACAAAACAAAGAGGCAACCCACAGAATGGGAGAAGATATTTGCAAATGACAGTACAGACAAAGGGCTGATATCCAAGATCTATAAAGAACTCCTCAAACTCAACACACACAAAACAGATAATCACATCAAAAAATGGGTAGAAGACATGAACAGACACTTCTCCAAAGAAGATACACAAATGGCTAACAGGACCATGAAAAAATGTTCATCATTGTTAGCCAGCAGGGAGACTCAAATCAAAACCACATTGAGATACCACTTTACACCAGTTAGAATGGCCAAAATTAACAAGACAGTAAACAACAAGTGTTGGAGAGGATGTGGAGAAAGGGGAACCCTCTTACACTGTTGGTGGGAATGCAAGTTGGTGCAGCCACTTTGGAAAACAGTGTGGAGATTCCTTAAGAAATTAAAAATAGTTACCCTATGACCCTGCAATTGTACTACAGGTATTTACCCCAAAGATACAGATGTAATGAAATGAAGAGCCACCTGTACCCTAATGTTCATAGCAGCAATGGCCACAGTTGCCAAACTGTGGAAAGAACCAAGATACCCTTCAACAGACAAATGGATAAAGAAAATATGGTCCATATATACAATGGAGTATCATGCCTCCATCAGAAAGGACGAACACCCAACTTTTGTATGAACATGGATGGGACTGGAAGAGATTATGCTGAGTGAAATAAGTCAAGCAGAGAGTCAATTGTCATATGGTTTCATTTACTTGTAGAACATAAGGAATAACATGGAAGACGTTGGGAGATGGAGAAGAGGAGTGAGTTGGGGGAAATCAGAGGGGTACACAAACCATGAGAGACTGTGAACTCTGAGAAACAAACTAACTGAGGGTTTGGGGGGGTTGAGGGGGTGAGCCCGGTGGTGGGTATTATGGAAGGCACATATTGCATGGAGCACTAGGTGTGGTGCATAAACAATGAATTTTGGAACACTGAAAAAATAAAATAAAATAAAATATTTAAAAAAAGATTTTATTTTTATTCATTTATTTGACAGAGAAAATAAGAGAGCACAAGCAGGGGGAGTCGGGGGAGTGAGAAACAGACTCCTCGCTGAGCAGGGAGCCTGATGTGGGACTCGATCCCAGGACCCTGGGATCATGACCTGAGCTGAGGCAGACGCTCAACCATCTGAATCACCCAGGCACCCAACACATTTAAAACCTAATTGAATCAAGTTTAGGAAAGACGAGAGAAGATCACTGTGGTTGAAAACTCAAGTAAGTCACAACTGAGCAGGATATATTTAGACTGGGCTTTAAAGAAGAATTAATTATTTTGGTTGGGAAGGTGGGAATGGAGACAAGGAGACAACAATGAAGAGGAAAAGAACATACCAGATAGAGAAAGGAGCAAAGAGAAAGTGGATGACTCATTCCAAAAACATCAAAAGACCTGTTCTCAGCATTATAGTTTTGATAAGTGAACACTGAAGTTACTGAATATAAAGTGCCCAGCAGCCTTTCCTTTCCTAATGGACCGGTCAGGTAAACTCAGCAAATAGAATATCTGAAGGTAATTGGATCTGGCAAGTCATAGAACTATTGTATATGAACATCAAGAGTTTGTTTCACATTTTCTTTTGGACACAGACTATATGGTTCTTTTTAGAGTTAACTATGTAAATAAAAAGTGTTTTTTTTTTAATATTTTAAAGAATAAAGTAAGAAATTATTATTTGCAAATGGTATTAGAGAAAACTAAATGCCTAAAATGCATTTAGACAAGGATACCATAAACTGTTAAAATAGGACCATCTTTTTGCCCTTGCTAAACTCCTTGATTTGTTAGTAGTTCAAGTAAAGAAGAATATTCTATTGCTTTTTGACAGAACTATCTAATATGCACAAACTAATTGAATGATATATTCAGAGTCTCTAAATTATGTTTTACTCTAACATTTTAGATATGTAATAACATTTACAAGACTTGACCATTCAATTGTAAATACATGCAGAAATTACTTTAAAGTCTAGGACATTATAAAACAATTATCCTTTACCTTTGTTCAGCTAGTACCTTAAGAACAAACCTATTTGGAACAGCTGGAGCCTAAAACTGGCATTTGTAATGAACAGAAGCAGTAGTTTTTAAAATTGTACTTAAACGCCAGTCTTTTTACATTTCTTTGTCAAATATCCTGTTACGTGTTTTTGTTTCTTAAAAATGTGGTTCAAAAAGTTTCTTTAATAATCAAGGAAGGGGCAGAGGTCAGTTTGGGTACTTGATTTCAGGTGGCGAGAGTAAAGTCTAATGAATCTGTAGCATCTGTCCCTTGCTTTTCATTGACAGTGCCATCAGCCTAAGGCAAGCACTATTGCCTAAACTAAAACACGGTAGCTTAACCACTTCCCATTTCCCTTCCCCCGACCCCCTTTCTCTGCACACACATCAATACATGCAAACTGATAACCACTGAAGTCTGTGCAAAATCACGTGGCTTTTTTTGATAATATTCCAAATCATCTACTGATATTTCTTGGATTCAGCATTACTATTATATGAAATTTACAATAAAATCTCAAAACAAACCTTCATGTGAACCATGACCTGAACCATGATCATGACCTGAATCATTTCCTCGTTTCTCGTGGCAGCAGTGGTCGTTAACATATTGCCACATTTTCTAAGCACAACATGGCAAGAAATTGATCCAATCCAGTCTATATTACATCTGTAAATCATCACTTGGAGGGTAAAAATACAAATAAACTCATCTCTGAAATAGAAACTCATTTGTATAGGAATACTACTAACTGTGCTTTTGGTATGTGTGGCCTCCTAAATATAGAGGAAGGAAAATGTTTCTTTGACTTACAAATGAAGTAAGAGAAAGCAATAATGGGATTTCATGGGTGCAAGTCCTAATTGGATTAGGCAGAGAATAGAATGAAGTTTTTCCATTGGCATATGATATCTACCCTAGAAAATACTGACAGGATCATGTCTCCCTCTTCCACTTCTCTGAAAATGAAGCTTGGTGAACATTGCAGAGACACAACCACAAAACTCAGATATCCCCCCTTGTCTTCAACCAGCTCTCATTGCTAATAAAGAGAGCCAAGATCCTTCAGTCAATCAAAGATTGTCACCTTCAGATAGGGAAAGGAAATGTCAGGGCAGAAGATCTAAGTATGTATATAGCTTTTCAAATCATGAGAGTAGATAAGTAATGGAGGGAGGGAGTGCAGAGAAGAACAAACAGACAAGGACTAAATTTTGGAAACTACTCCATTCATGGAGGAGGAGGATGAATCGGAGGAGGTAGAGAAAGAGCACACAGTAAGTCACATAAGAAACCAGGACTATGTGGTGACATGAAAGCTGAGAGAGAAGATGTTTCTAGGAGGAGTGTGTTACCAACTTTATGAACAACTATGGCTGAGACATGGAGGTAGGTTAGGGTAAAGAAGGAACCATCAGTTTTGCCAAGGTGGAACTGATGAGTGATAGTTCTAGACAGTGGGTCCCACGAAAGCCTGACTGAAGCTGTGAGGAAAATGGAAGGTGAGGAGCTAATCAGGAGCCAAACTACTCTTTCACAATGAGTTTTGTTGTATGGTACCTTGAAGGAAATATTAGGTCAAAGGTGGATTTTTTTTTTAACTTACAAAATTAGTTCAGCATTCCTCTATACCCTCCACCCATCTTTCTGTTATGTTAATATCTGATATAATTCTAGAATATTTATCAAAACTAAAAAAGAATTCTTGGTACAATATTATAGAACCAAGTGTAGAACTTATTCGGTGTTTCCACTAATGTCTGGGATCCTTTTGGGTGTTAATTATATTCTTTTGCTTATAATCCAATACTGTCATCATTGGTTCTGTTGCTCAGGTTGTTTTAACTTGGGACATCAGAGGCACTTTCCAGTTGCCTCCTATGACTTTTTTATATGCCCTAATCCTCTTAATTTTGTTTTTTTTTTTAACTTCTTTTCTCTTTTCCTTCCTTCCTTTCTTCCTTCCTTCCTTCCTTCCTTCCTTCCTTCCTTCCTTCCTTCCTTCTTTCCTTCCTTCCTTTCTTTCTTTCTCTCTCTCTGTATATATTTCCTCACTTTCTGGTACCATAATACATTCATCACATATTTTCCATGGAATCATCTAGTTCTCCAAGAAGCCCACGTTTCTTTTATTGGAGAATGGTATTTAGAAAACTGCCATCTGATCCTACATGTGCTCATTGCTACTGTGGTATCATTGCTTCTAACCTCAAAAGTGACTTTCAAGATGAAAGATTAAAGAGTTTTTATAGGGGCGCCTGGATGGTTCAGTCGTTAAGCATCTGCCTTTGGCTCAGATTATGATCCCAGGGTCCTGGCATCCAGACCCAGACCCTAACCCTGGGTCCTGGGATTGAGCCCCACATCAGGCTCCCTGCTTGGCTAGAAGCCTTCTTTTCCCTCTCCCACTCCCTCTGCTTGTGGTTCCCTCTCTTGCTGTCTCTCTCTCTCTCTTGGTCCAAAAAAAAAAAAAAAAATCTTAAAGAGTTTTTATATGTTAGTGGTGATGATCCAAAAGAAATTGATTATGTAAGAGTAGTAACTCTTTTTAGGAGCAAAGTCTTTGAGAAGGAGTTGGTGATCAGCTCCAGAGCACAAGTGAAGGGCTTGGCCTTTGATGGAAGCTGGGAAATTGTTCATTGTAAAAGGATGAAAGAGAGAACATGAGTTCAGATTCAAATAGGTTTTGATTGAGAAAATGAGGGAGAAAATGAGGGAACTCGTATTTATTTTTCTGGTGTTGCTAATGAAGTATTAGGCAAGATCATTAGCCAAGAGTGAAGGAGGAAAGTGGTGAAGTTTGAGTAGAGAGAAGGTATTGGAGAGCATGAAACCTAATATATTAAGGAATTCAGGTAGACTTGCCTCAGGGATTGCCATTTTGGGGATTTACGGTCATGAAGATAAAATGCTACAACATCATTTTCAGATGCAGACATGGAGTAGACAGATAAATTTGATTAACGTATCATTGAGGTTTTTGTAGGTGACTATGGCTGAAGTGAGTAAGAGAAGGGATTCAATTGGATAAGGACATAAAAGGGAAAAAATGTGTAAGTATTATCAGTCTGTTGTCATAGAAAAAAATCTGATTTTGTTTATAGCTACGAATTTATGTACGTAATTTAGTTGAATGCTGTGTAACTGAAATTGAGAAAAGTAGAGAATTTGTATCCGGTTCTTTCCCTTCCCTTCAAAGAGATCCACACTAACAGCACTACCATTCCTCTAAGCTTTTATCCCTTGACCTTGTCAGGTGACCTCTCTTGGGTATGTCTTAGTCTGACACTCCTTTTCTCTCATCACCCTTTTCTTCTACCATATCTCAACATTTCAAGACCATTTCTGAAGTGAGAACACAATCATTTCCTAAGCAACTGAAGCAAGAAAAAAAAAAGTGCTTTTAAAGTCTCAGACAACTCACCCAAGTCTTTGTCAGGGAAAAGGTGATATAAACTTGGGGAATCACAGTGAGCTTCTGCAAGGTCACTAGCATAAAAGTTTGAGAATCACTGACAGCATCATTGCCAATCTTCTATCCAAAAACATTTCCTTTATCCCAATCAAGGTCATATAATGAAGGCAGAAAAGTAAAAATAAAACCTACTCTGTAGGAGACTCCATTAACTGATCTGAAAACAAATTGATGAGAGGATGTGGTTTAATTTTTCACTGGTCAGAGTCATTACTTTGTGAGACATGTTTGGTCACCTTTGATGTGTCAGCTAAATGGCTGTTTCTAAAATTACCTTGACCATTATTCATGAGAGTGTTAGTAATTACTCAGTGGTTAATGAAGTTGGTTTCCAGTTGATGATCGTTAGAAACTGAGTGTGACCCATTGCACAACAGCCTACTGAGCAGAAGTCTCAAATTTGCCCCCCTCTTCTCACTGGCCTTGGTTCTGACCTGAAAACACTATTAATAGCCCTGAAAAGAGAACATTTTCTAAAAGAAACATTCCATGAGATCCAGAAAGTCCAATTTTAAATGTTTACTAGTGATACTACTACTAGTGTTCTCACACTCTCTCCGTGCCCTGAGTAAATCATATACATACTTTCGGGTATGCACTAGTTTTATATCTTCCTCTTTCAACAAACTTCAAAGCACATGAAGGTACAGACATTTTGCCTTAGACTTCCAGAGTCATAGGGAAATGCTTGGCACCTAAGTGCAGGAATCAATGAGTCAGGCAAGCATTTCTCTGATATTCAAAGTAAGAGCAGTTGGAGCAATCTTTAGCTTGTGTTCTTTTTAATCAAGTCAGTTGCCAACACATACCACTTCTTTCTATGCACAGATTAGGTCAGCGTAGATTCAGAGTATTTTAGTTGTGGAAGAAACATTGAAGACCATCTAATATGGTATAGTCTTTTATGTAAAGAAATAAAAAAATAATCCAAAAGAGTTAACTGAAATTACCAGTATTACATAGCTCATGTAGCCAAGCCAGTGAAGCCACTGAACTAAATATTTACAAGGAAAAAATACCTTCTTTTTTTTTTTTTTTTTTAAGATTTTATTTGTCAGAGAGAGAGGAGAGCGAGCGAGCACAGGCAGGCAGAATGGCAGACAGAGGCAGAGGGAGAAGCAGGCTCCCCGCCAAGCAAGGAGCCCGATGTGGGACTCGATCCCAGGACGCTGGGATCATGACCTGAGCCGAAGGCAGCTGCTTAACCAACTGAGCCACCCAGGTGTCCCAGAAAAAATACCTTCTTGATGCCTACTTGGCCAACAGAAGAAAAGAGGGTCTCAGAATCAAAGTCTAAAGGTCAAGTTATTCATTTGTTAAAAAAAAAAAAAAAAAAAAAGTTAATGACACACTTTTAAATCTACAGATCAGAGCCTGAACATCTCAGTGGCTTAAATTTAGACATAATACTCGGTGACCAAATATATTTATGCAACTAGAAATTCATAACAATTTAAAACTAAAGCTACCCTGATGCTATTATTTGAATAATTTTATATTTTATTGTCATTTACTTCAAACTGCTGAATTAAAGCCTGCACTTTAGAAGGCAAGTAGAAGGATTTTTTTTTAAGTTTAATTATTTTCCTTTTCTTGATTGAAAAACAAAAACAAAAACTTCCCTCTGGAATGTTTTAAGGAAACAGAAGTGTCTATATAATCCCCAGTCCTTTCTGTGTGTTCAGAAATGTTTAATGACAAGCAGAGGAGAAATTTCAAAATCAGAGTTCCTTTGGTAGAAGGTTTTAAAATCTGGCAATGAGTCCATATGAGGCAGAATCTCAAGCAGTTTCAGATTTGTTGTCAAAATTTTGGTCAGGATTATTGTATGAACCCTACATTACCATAACAAGGAATGAGCTAACACTTATTGAACATTTACTGTGTGCCAGAGACAGGAATTTTAGATACTTACTTCACTTGATATTCACAGAAACCCAATGAAGTATTAGTTTTGGAACACTAGCCTTGTTTCTCAGCTGCATTTACATCAAAGAAGTAATTTGACCAATACTTTACAGCAGGATTTATTTTAATCTCTAGTCTGTCCAACTCTAAAGGTTTAGCCTGCATCTGGTAAAAAGTATTTAGAATTAGCCAGCATTGTTTCCCTAGAGGAGATGGAAGACGAGGTATAACTTGACAGGCACATTTTTTTTTTTTTTTAAGATTTTATTTATTTATTTGACAGACAGAGCTCACAAGTAGGGAGAGAGGCAGGCAGAGAGAGAGAGGAGGAAGCAGGCTCTCCGTGGAGCAGAGAGCCCAATGTGGGGCTTGATCCCAGGACCCTGGGATCATGACCCGAGCCAAAGGCAGAGGCTTAACCCGCTGAGCCACCCAGGTGCCCCTTGACAGGCACTTCTTAAACATTTTTCTTTTTGCTTTTTTAATTTAATTTTATTTATTTATTTATTTGACAGGTAGAGATCACAAGTAGGCAGAGAGTCAGGCAGAGAGAGAGAGGAGGAAGCAGGCTCCCCGCTGAGCAGAGAGCCCAATGCGGGGCTCAATCCCAGGACTCTGAGATCATGACCTGAGCCGAAGGCAGCGGCTTTAACCCACTGAGCCACCCAGGTGCCCCCTTAAACATTTTTCTATTGAATCACCAGAAGCCCATCTTCTCTTTATCACACACTTAATAAATAAACTAGCTTTTTGTTTGTTTTATGAGACCAGAGTATGCTCTTTTACAATAGGAAAATGGGAAGATAATAAGTATTTCCTTTATGTCAATGATGAACTTCTACTATCATAAACCAGGAACATCCCTCAAAGTCAGGTGATCTTGCTCTATAGCTACAGGCAGAAATGATAGCTCAACTTTAATTATGTCAAAAACTAAAATTACTGTCTTTGCTAAACTTTCTTCACCATTCAGTTGGTCAGTTCCAGATAACTCCATCAGGCGAGTAAACTCATTCTCTTTCCTGGGGGTCTAATGTACAGCTCACTTCTCCTGGCAGGCACACTGAGAATCAATGCTGCTCTAAATCAGACGTTTCTGAGCAGCCCTGCTGCAGCTTCTCTGCTGCCAGTGTAGGGAACTATTCTCCCAGCATGAAGCAGTTTTAAGCCAAAACCATTTCTGCTGCATTCTCTGGTGTGAGTGTAGAATTTCAGTCAAATATTTATCCAAGGGTCCAAACCGATCTAAACTTTCTTCTAGAGAAGGGCCACAGGCTGTCTTCGAGTAACCTGGCTATGCACTCTTGCAGAGGAACACCAGAATTGAGAAGCTATGTTCAGCCTTCTTGAGTTCTCTGGGAGTATTTTATTCACACAACCCAGACATTATAAGAAAATGTAAATTTATTATTTTCTGTGAATGATGCTAGTTTTTCCTCCTAGGCCCCACTGCAGTGGATAGCAAAGACACTCAATTTAAATTACCAGCTAATGGTAATTTAATCTTTTCTGTTAAAAATAGTTTAGATTTCATACAATTTTTGTCAGGACCAGTGCTGTTTCCCCTTTCTTCCTCCTTCTTCCCAAGATGATTTCTAAGCTTTGGGGGAGGGACAGTGCAAGGTTCTCTCTCATCCATACGGGTGGGCAAATGGGGAATCTCTGGTTTTGCACTGGCTTGTGCGCTCTTCTCATGTGTGGTCTTTCTGTACTGGAATCTACTGTTGAGTTCCTCAGGCTGTTGTAACTCCGAGCTTAGACCCTGCCTTAGGGACTTTTGTCATCTCGTCTTGCTACCTGCCCTTCCTAGATCTGACTCTTAGTAGGTTCCTGGAGCAACCTGCAGTGAAACCTTCAGGTCCAGGATGACTTCTTTTTTGTGGCCCCTGCCATATTCCCACCTAGAATCCCAGCTTCTTTCTAGGTCCTACTTAGGCTACAGAGAAACCACTAGATCACTTACACACTGTTCACAGGCTGTTGGTGAAGGTGGGATGGCATCTGGTCCCTGGATAACAAACAGAAAACATTGCCAAAGTCCCCTCTACTTCTACCCTTCTCGTAAACCTACCAAACACCAGTCGCCTCTGGGACTATAGACATGACTGATCTCTTGGCTCTTCTGCTTCTGTCTCTCAGTCTCCAGAGTTGAAGAAGTAGAGTTTATCTTCCTATACTGTATGACAAACCTTACCAAAGTTTTCTCTACTTCTGTCAGGCAGTAAAATTCTATGATATATTTGCCCAGGACTGGCTCTTAATATAGAAAGAGATGATTTAAAAAATAGAAATCACTTCTCTTCCCCTAAATCATGGATTTCAAGACTATGTATTCCTATGACTCAAGAATTCTCCTTTGTATATCAAACCCTTCTGTTTTTCTTTGCATTTCTGCTTCAAGTATCCTAAACTTTCCATAAGCAAATGGATGATCCTGGTTTAATAGAAGTCACAGAAGTCAAAAGACAAAAAAAAAAAAATATATATATATATATATATATATATATATATATATATGTGTGTGTGTGTGTGTGTGTCAAGGTGTTCACAGAAATATTAACACTCGATAATCCAGACAATCCTACCTAACCCGGTTTCCAAATTAAACAAATTATATGGGCCAATCTGCTCTGCCTGACATAACAAAAGGAACTAAAGGACCAAAAATTATCTTCTGTTTAGCTCCTGCCAAAAGCAGACTGAAAAAGGAACTCTTTATCAAAGTTGAGTGAAGGTTAGTGTCACCATGCTTCTAATCTCTTATCTACGTATAAAGTTAAATCACCAGCCAGTTGAATCAAATTCAGTTTGACCTTTAGTGAGGTGTTTAAATGGTGCCCTTGGCTTTTATCAATAGGAAAGTCATATAAAAACTTCTTCCAATTTTGCTTCAATTATTTTGTCTGTTATATTATTGCGTTTTTCTATGTGAAAATGTAGAATCTAATAATAGGAAAACATCTGTATCTTTTGAGAAATTAGCCTACTTTTAGCACACTTCCTCCTCATTCTCCTCATTAGCCTGTGTATCTCTTCCTATTTCCACTTTTATCCTGACTTGCAGGAAACACAAAGACCAATGTGATGCTCAATCATTTCCATCTTTCTTTCATAGGAAGAAAGATTAATATTATTCCATGTATGTCCTTTTTAGTTGTTGCAAACTCTGGAGGTATAGGTAGGGTATAATTAATGTAGAACTAACCTCCATGAAACTCTCTGAGTTAGGTGTTGGTGTTTTATAGATAGAGAAATGGAAGTTTATAAAGTTTCATAGTTGGCTAAGATCCTGTAGCTGGTAATTGGTAAGGCTGGGGTTAAGAATCCAGCTTTCAGTCTGTCTATCAAGTGCTCATTCAGCTCTATGAAGATTGTTTCCATTTTAAAACAAAGAAAAAATCCCCACTTAATTAACCAAAACTTAGCTGTTTAATTTCTAATTTAAAGTTAAATCTATGATTGTGAGATGATTTTTAATGCTTACATATATTCAAAAAGTCTTATTCTTTTTTTTCTTTTTATTTCCAAGTATCTTGCATGAGGTAAGGAAGTCTCAACCAATGAATTAGTTAATGTTTAGCTTTCATAAACACCAGAACAAAGATCTGGCCACTAGTATATCAGACACTGATAACACATGCATATCATTGCACAAGTAAGATGCAGAAGAATCATACATAACATTAACATAGGCAAATATTGGTGACTTTTCTTATGCTATTATAGATCAGCTTCAATAAATGGTGGTTAAAAACAGTCTTATAGAGAAACGCCTGTACTCCTACATAGTAGAAACATGATCTTAACATTTGAGAATTTAATATTCAAGATACAAAGAAGTAGATATTTTTCTAAAGACAGCTTGCCTTTCCCTAGGGGAAAAAAAATTCTCTGGGTTATATTTCACTTTGTAGCCCACACTAAAAAAGCACAATTTTCCTTTTTCAAGGTAATTCTACTTTTCCAAATGTGTATGTGGACAAAGGTTCCCTTTTGGCACAAGCAACTACTGATTAAGAAAAACAGAACAGAACAAAACAAAAGCCTAAACTGCTATAACTGAATTTTTAACAGATTAGTACTATCCCTATAGATAATATGAACCCAGTAGGAAAAGAAAGAAGAATTAGGTAGCACTATCAGTGACTTTTCTCTACCTTGTGCCTTTATTCAGGACTCTGTGTAATCTGCATTTTTTTACATTTATTTTGCTTTTTCTCTGGGGTAATCCAACTCTATTTGAGGTCAGACATAAAGCATAATTTATGATGCCTGACTACCTTAAGAAAACTAGAAGTGTCCTACATTGTTCTTTTACGTATGATTGGTTTAAAGAAAAAGCTTTCTTATTAGAAAGGCTTTTCCCTCTCTTATTAACAGCATATCACTTTGACTTAATACTATGAGATTTCTAAAGTGACTCATTCTGATGAAAAGTAAAGGTACTGTGATTTTAAATTATCATAGAAATGTGAGTTTAAATATTAGTAATTACCCAAAATTTGCACATGACCTAGTAACCTATGTATTACATGACACAGAATGCATTGCTTTTTAGATCAAACAAAAAAGACAGTGTGTCATGCTTTGTGCTTCAAAATCCACTAACTCTCTCTCCAGGAGAACACAGCCTAATCTGAACCTTTCTTTATGCAGTTTATGAAGGTGATGAGGGCTGGATGGGGAAAAAGAAACAGGTGATGATGTTGTTTAAAGAAGGCCAGACATATTGCTATCATTATCTTGCATCAGATTTCAGTCTTGTTCATGATTTACATGTAGTGCCCAACAGTTTCTTAGGAGTTATTCAGATAGCTATGGACATGAAATACATAATCAAGACATAACAGAAGATCTTTGATTGAATAGGTGAATATAAGCTAAGGCTTGTGGCAATATTTAAAAGTCCAAATTAGTAATCTCACCTGTGTACTCTTCTTTCTACTTCAGTTTTGGGTTTGTTTGTTTGTTTGTTTGTTTTCTTTCATTCCCCTCCCCTTCCCTTTAAAAGGGAGTAGCCTTCTGGGCTTAAGTAGCCTTAAGTAGCCTTAAATCTCCATCTCTATCAAATCAGGAAAAGAATTACTTTCATTCTTGTTGGTGTCATTCCTGTCATTCATTTATGGGATCACTCTCCCAGATATTTGCATCTGTACTCCTTTAAGGTTTATTTGTGGAGTTAAAAACCTAGTCTCCTATTCAAGATGCCCCAAGGGGTGGTGGGCAGGAAGCAGAGAACCTTCTCATTGCCACAAAAAATTATGCTGACTGACTGGGAGGAAAGATCTGTTCAATCGGGTGAAACTGGCTCAAAAGGATGTTCCAGATACAGATACCGTTCCTTATTTACTCTTCCTAGCTTAGTATGTATTTACCAGTTTAAAAAATATTTATTGGGCTAATTTAACTCTTGAAGTATCAGAATGGAATAGAAGAATATTGGATAAAGCAATTGACTAACACAAAATCATTCTGACTTCATGAAGTCTATATAAAATCTTAAGCAGAAGAGAATAACTAATGACAAATATCATGAATGATATGAAAGGAAGCAGGTGTTGTGAGAGTGTATAACGGGACTTTTAACTTCATTTTGAATAGTCATAAAAGTTGTCTCAAAGAAGTAAGCTGAAACCAGATGACTCTCAGGTGTCATGGAACAGTGTTCCTAGCCCTTTAAAAGACTATCCCTTGCTGTCTCGACTAATCCCTCCTTGAATGGTGACTCCGCCAAAATAGTACTTAGGACTGTTTTTATATATCCCAGTTTTCTCTCCTGGGCATGTGAGATGACTATACTTCCCCCTCAGATTTAAGTGGGATAATGTGATTCTCTTATGCTAATAGAATATAAGGGAAAATGGCATACGTCATCTCCAGGGAAAGTTTTAATAGTTAACAAATGTTTTGCCACATTCTTTCTTTCCCCAACCATACAACAAAGGAGTGAGTTCTAGGCCATCCAGGGCTCTGGTACTAGCACAATGACAATGTAGTACAAAGGCCCCAGGGAGCCTATAATTGACATGGAAGATGAGTGAAAAATAAAATCCCTCTTGCCTTATACCATTGAGATAATGGGACTGTGCGTTACCATAGCATAGCCTAGACTGTTCTGACTGATAACATCAGCCCATATTTCAGTTTGTGCTACATCAAGTCCTCTAGAACAACATCAGTATCCATTCAAAGTAATGTTAGGTCAGAAGGTAAGACTAATAACTTTATATGGTATTACAAATGTGGTGTTTGTTTTTGAGTATTGTATTATTTATTGGCAAGGCAATATAGCATCATAACTAAAAGCATGAACTCTGTGCTGGCCTGAGTTTGAATCCAGAGTCTCACATTTATTATCTGTGTGACTTTGGTAAAGTTATTTATCCTCAGCATTTCAGTTTTCTTGTGTTAAAAATGAATATAACAATGAGGCTACCCCGTGTGTATGTTATGAAGATTAAATGAGAACCGTGCCTAGCACACTGTAACCACAATGTAAGGATTATCTATTTTCATCATAACAGTAAAGTCTCTATGGAAAAATTCCACCTTCAAACTAAGAGGTGTAAAAATGTAATTATATTTGTTGCTTATGACATTATATCTCAGAATAAAAATGAAATAATCCACTCTGAATACCGTACTTTGTTTAAATCAAGAACAGAAAAACGACAAAGAGGGAACCTATCATTTCATCCCAAGACCATTTGAATACTTTCACATCCTGAATGTGACTCTACTTCTTGGAAGATGTTTCAGAAGTAGGCGAATAAGGCATCAGGCATTCTACCCAGGCCCAGCAACCTTCCAGACCCAGAGGTGCCAGTAAAGTAAGAATTTCTGGGCAGGTCACCTAGATGCAGAGGCTAAGCCCTCAGCAGTGCCCTCATCAGCCTTGATGTGCATCACTGTCTTGCTTTGGGCCACAGAGCAACATTGACACAGAGTGATTACTGGAGAGCAATCTGAGCAAGAGAAACTAAGCTACCACAGAAGACCTAATGATCCCAGATGCCTGTAACACAAAAAGGCATTTTTGGTCCAAATCTGTAACTGAAATAATTGCTTTTAACAGATTTCTTTCAAGCAGTTTAGCCAACATATATCTATATAGTGTATATAAATATCTCTTAGCCATTTATCATGTCTTTCCTGTGACATTTGCAATCTCATGTTTCATGCAACCATCTATTATGTTAAACCTGGCCAATTTTGCATTTCGGCAGGTTTGTGAAGTGTTGTAGCATTTGACGGAATGGCTAGGTTGTAAATTGCAATCTGGTCTGTGGAAAAAATACTTAAAAAACATTAAATTAGTTTTTGTTACTTAGCGGACTCCCCCTTCCAACCTCTCTTTCCCTTTATCTCAGTACCATCCTCTATATAACAAGACTTAATGAGAGAAAGATCACAGTGGTTAAGATGTATTGTTTTGCATTTTTCTTACTCTCTAACTGGAAAAAGAGGAGTAACAAATTTACCCGACAAGCTGGGGAAGATGGGAGACAGTTTTGTGTGTGTGTGTGTGTGTGTGTGTGTGTGTTTTATAATTCTACTGCATTATTTTATTTTTTAAAAAATTTTTATTAACATATAATGTATTTTTTGCCCCAGGGGTACAGGTCTATGAATCATCAGTCTTACACAATTCATAGCACTCACCATAACACATACCCTCCCCAATGTCCATCACCCAGCCACCATATCCCTTCCTTCCTCCCGGCCCCCAGTAGCCCTCGGTTTGTTTCCTGAGATTAAGAGTCTCTCATGGTTTGTCTCCCTCCCCAGTCCCATCTTGTTTCATTTTCCCTTTAATCCCCGCCACGAACCCCTGCCCTGCCTCTCAAATTCCGCATACGAGAGACATCATATGATAATTGTTTTTTTCTGATGGACTTATTTTGCTTAGCATAATACCCTCTACTGTATTATTTCAATGCTAAATATATCCTAAAAGGAGACAAGTCTTATACTGTTTTCTGCTGAAAAAGCCCATGTTTTTAAAATATACTGGGTGGCTCCTTTGCACTTTGGATTATTAACAAGAAGATCCATCTGCAGCTGTCAGGTCTCTGGATAGCAGTCAACAAACGCATGGCTGTGAATTCTTCACATAATAAGTCAAAGCATTGCACACAGTGCCTTACATTCAAGTGAACTGACTTCAAACTGGGCAGATCTCATATTTTATCTCTGTGCTGTTTTAGTATCTGTCACTGTGGAGAAATTTACCATTAAGATTTAAGTCTCTGGGATCTGGTGCCTCTGGGAGTTTTCTCAAAGCTAGGTTCATAGTCATGTAAATGTGTAGTGACTTTTCAAGTTACTTCTGAGAGTCTAACAATCAACATAAATTCCTTTAAATTTCAGCACCTGGAAATTCACATAATACTGTGGAATGGATGCTGGATATGCTAAGTCATCAAAAAGAGAAATTTACCATTATAGCAACACTAAAAAGGTTTTTTCCTCCATGCTAGTGCCATTGAGACACCATTTCATTGAAATAAAAAAATGAAGTGCAAATTCACCAGTACCTACCTTCAGACCCTCTGAGATCAACAGTCTCAGTTTACAATAGCTAAGGCACACACATGAAACTGATTATTTCCCATGGTTTAGTTTAGTTCAGATAGAAGAAAATAAATGGATAGCATCAGATATTGAAAGTTTTATTTGACTATATTGGAAGTTCTTAAATTCTTTTGGTCTCAAGACCTCTCTACTCTCCTAATTATTGAGGACCTCAAAGAGCTTTTGTTTATGTGGGTATTGATGACCATATTAACCATTAAAACTAAAAATGGTTTAAAATTTTATCTATAAATTCATTTAAGAAAGAAGAAAATAAGCCATTATAGTTTACTACAAGCAACATATTTTCATGAAAAATGATTATTTTCCAAAACAAAAATATTCATGAAAATTTTGAGTGACATTGTTTTATCTTTTGCAAATCTCTTTACTGTCTGCTGTCATAGAAGATTATTGATTTTCATATATGCTTCTGCATTCTCTATGTTGCCATATCATATATCAGGTGGTTTCTAGAAGACTCTACTGTACTATTAGAAGAGAATAAAAAAGAAACAGATGAAATCTAAACATTATTACAAAAGTAATTTCGTGAAAAAAAGTTCTTGGATCACACTTTGACACCTCTGCTCTAGTCTCTCTAGAGATTTCCAAAAAAGATGAGACTCTTTGGGTAATTTGTGAACATTAGTATTATTTTTGATTAGTTATAAACTAAGACCTAAAAAAAAAAAGTAACACTAATCAAGTCCCTTGAAATATCTTATTTTGAGACAATCTTTCTATTTTAAAGATAATTTTGCATTCAAATTTCCATCATTGTACTTCACCTCTCTGAACCTCCTCCCAGATTGCGTTCTGTCTGGTTCATATCCTCCTTTCACCCTTTTCAGAATGAAAGCAAGTTTAGTATGTTTATAATTAACAGAACAGTTGCACAAGGGAAAGACATGAATCTTCCTAGAGACTGAGACTTTGCATTAAATATATGTAAAATAAATAGGACCCAAATATTTTTACTCCAATTACTTTTTCTCTCCCAATTTTCCCAAATGGACTTTTGCTATTTAGCATGTTATACAAACTTCCCATATTTCACCTCCCAAATCTCACCAGTGTCTGTAACAGGTCCCCCATAGTCCACATTTCCAACTGTGACCATAAAAGAAAGTGGTTTGTCTGCGATTGGGGAGTGTAAGGATGTCACTGAACACAGAGAGAATCTCTTAGGGCAATGGAGTGACCATAGCCTAGGTTCTGACCCTCTGCTTTGCAATTGCAGAAACTTAATTCTTTGAGTGCATGTAGAATTGACCAAACTCATTGAAATGCTCCATATTAACCTTCCCAAAGACATGGAACATAAACCAGAAGCCAATGCATCACATTTTACTGAGTAATATGACTTCCGAAGAGACTTCAATAATTGCATTAACTGGTTAGTACATTAGCTCACCTTAATACAATCTCTATGAAAAGCCAACATATAATCAAAGCAAAGGAAATCAGTGAGATCATCTGAATGGCTTTTTTATCAGGCTACTGTAATCTGATGTGTCTATCATCATTCTAAAAAGATATTATATTTCAATATGTGATTAAGACCTAATTTTCTGGGAATAGTACTTGAGACATAATCTCTCCCTGTTTAGAGTCACTTCCCCCTTCATTCTGTGTAAAAGCATTTAGAGTTCCTTGTATTTATAATGATGTTTTATGCCTCTGCATCTTTACAGAATTTATTAGACACTGACTGACCCCACATGATTTGGCCTTGCTTAGGTTTTTTTTCATTTTGTTTTGTTTTGTTTTGTGTGTTTTTTGTTTTGTTTTGTGGGTTTGGGTATTGGGTAATGAAGCTTGAGGTGAGTGAGACAGAAAATCTTTCTTAACAAAGGCTGAATACAGGATTTCTGTGGGAAGAAGTAGGAAGTTTGATTCCAAATGATAAGCCCTTCACATCCCACTCACAAAAAGGATCACAAATGTCTATAACATGTTTTAGCTGATCTTGAATACTGTTAATTTGAACAATGGAAGTCTCCTTCTCACATTCCTCCTGATAAAAACCAACAAATTCTATAAGAAAACTATATTTGCTATGCTAAGCAGTAGGGCCTACAGTCTTGACAAAGTTCTAGTTAATGGAAGACCTTTAGTAGCCACGTCTGGAGCTCCAGATAAAACACTAACCACTGCTAGAGTGAGGATTCTCATAGATCCCATTTGACCCCAGAATTGAAACTTAAACTAGCAATTAATACTACCCTGTCTATGGTCGAGTGTTTTAAAGTCAATTACAGATATGGCAACACAATTCAAGTTTTAAGGCCTCCTAAAATCCTTTTCTTCTCCTTCATTCAGGACCACTCTGTCCCAACCACCAAGACTTGTAGGTCCCTTCCTGGGAGAGAACTCAGCATGGACTTTTATTAGTATGCACCTTTCTGTGTGGCAATACTTCCTCTTGTTAGTTCTGGTCTCTGTCTCTCTAATTAGATTGTAGGTAGAGGCGATATTTTATTACACTTTGTGTTCTACAGTGAATAGCATGCAGCAAAGGCTCAGAAAATGTCGAATGCATGAATCAGTGAATGAATTGCTCTTGGCCTGCTCTTTTTGTCTCCTTGAATCCCTTTTTCCTCTTGTTGACACACTATTTCCTTAGATACATTAATACAATTGATTAGGTGACACTATTGTTTACTAAAATGTTTTCCGCCACAGGGTATTAATAGGCTAAGCAATAAAAGATTTTGGTAATCAAAAATGTCTATGAAATTTTGAGTTAGATAAAGCTTTATAAGACTCTTTAAGACTTAAAATTTAGTATGCTAATATGTATTTTAATACTTCAAGACTTAAGCTGGAGTGAATTCTTAGGGAGGCATAGTTGAATGTAAAGAAAATCATAATTTGGTATTTCATATACACAAAAACGTCTTCCAAGAAATATTGTTTTATGAAGTTCAGAAAGAAAGAAAGAAGAAGAGAGAGAAGAAAGAAGAAAGAGAAAGAAAGAATACTTCTATGATTAAGTTTGTAAAACCTGTATTCTGTACCCAGCCATGCAAATGTGTTTTGACCATAAACTCTTCATTGTGAACCATGCTTAGGCAGCTTGTTCTTTAACTTCTGTAGCACCTTTAAGCCACTAACCTCTTAGCATTTTCCAAAGTCACCAGCCATCTTCTTGGGGCTTAGATTCCATTCTCATTTTAACAACTATGAACAATAAAATAAATTCCTGGACCTTCTGGCTCTGTTATCACACCCTGATTATCAAACCTAATTCTAGATGGAATAATGAGCTTTAGATCATCTACCCACCCCCCAAAACAGCTGAACAGTGGGACACAGGACAGAGGGATGTCACTTTAAGTCATTACGTAACACCAATTAGCTGGGCCTTCAACACTATCCAGAAATGCTCCTATGGAACTCCAACCATTTCACTCTCCTTTTGCTTCCGTGACTATTTCAAATACCCACTTTGTTTCAAACCTCCAATCTTCTGTATCTCCATCCATAACATTTATCAAAATTTGCATTTGTATATTTGTTCTCATTATTGTTTACTAGTTCTCTGTCTCCTTAACCAAAATGTGAACCCCATGAAGGTAGGGTCCATTTTCACTTAGCTTTTGTTGATATGCTACAAAACAATTGTAAGCATTTACTTTTCTCATGACTGCAAGTTGTCAGGGTGTCTTTGTTGACTTCAGTGGGATTCATTTACAGTCTCTGGCTCTCTGCTGTTGGAGATCAAGACCTAAGGTCAGTAAAGTTTTTTTTTTTTTTCTTTCTTTTAGAGATCACAAAGTTTATAAACCACTTATGATCTCTGCCTCCTTCCTTCCTTCATTCCTTCTTTCATTCCTTTGTTCCTTCCTTTCCTTTGCGTTGCTGCTGGCTTTGTTTTAGAACTCTTCAAAAATGCAAACACCATTCTTGTTCTGTAAACCATACAAAAACAAGCCACAGGCTAAATTCAACCCCAGGCCATAGTTTGCCATCTCCTGATATAGACTTCGTTTAACTGGGTACCCCTGCTTCAAGCTATGTGTCTAGTTGAGCCCGAGTGCTGTTGGTGGGGCTCAGTCAGCTTCACAGGTGCCTTCTGAGACCCAGGGATACTCTTCTCAATGCAATGTTAAAAACAGAATAGAGCAAGTAAAAACCCATATTGGTTCTTAAGGCCAAGGCACAGAACTGGCTCATTGAAACCTTAGCCTAGGTTCTGTGAGCGAAGGCAAATCATCTGGCTCAATCCAAATTCTCAGTTTGGGAAGACTCACGTTCCTTTTAATAGGAGGACAGAAAAACTCATAGCAAAGGCTAAGGATACAGGGAATGGTAAAGAATTAGGACCAATAATTCAATCTCCCACCTCATTGTATATTGAGTGTTTAAAATAATGACTGATACCTCATAGGCCCTTAATAAGTATTTAACTAATGAAGGAATGATTTTTTTTTTAAAGATTTTATTTATTTATTTGACAGACAGAGATCACAAGTAGGTAGAGAGGCAGGCAGAGAGAGAGGAAGGGAAGCAGGCTCCCCGCTGAGCAGAGAGCCCAATGCGGGACTCGATCCCAGGACCCCGAGACCATGACCCGAGCCGAAGGCAGCGGCTCAACCCACTGAGCCACCCAGGCGCCCCTGAAGGAATGATTTTTGCGAGAACTATAAAATTAACCATGGACAAGATGCAGAACATGTACTCAGTTCTAGGAGCCATGTTAAACATTTTATATAGATTATCTTTTCCGATTTTTATAAAACTATTTGGGATATCTGATTTTATTTCCATTCTCTACTGAGAAAACCGATTCTCATAAGGTTAAGTTAACTTTCCTGGAGTCAATTAATATTATGTTAGATTTCTGTCACTTTACAAAATCTGGGTTCAGTTATTCTAACCCCTGATACACTGAATTTATCATTGTCAATACACATCAGTTCCATCACTCCTGGTTACCATCATGAAATCAATCTGTATAGCCTATTGCAAAGGCAGGGTGGTCATCTAGTGGTGAAAGAGGGATTTCTGTAGGCTATTCACTAAGGAAAAAGTCAACATAAGGTTGGAGTGGGGGTGAGATATTTGTTCAGCTTTTGTTTTCCAATATTATTGCCAGAAATGTGCCAAAAAAGGGGGAACTGCCTGGAAGGTCTTTATTAAAATAAATCCATAAATATTTAAGCACCTTAAAAGGATGAATAAGCACCCGGCACTCATTATTGGTGACCACAAGCTCTTACTCTGTTCTCTCTTCCATTTCCTAACATTTACACAGTTTCCCATTTTGGCCTCACTCCCATCTGTGGTCTGAAATCCAAACTCAATCCTGTCAATAGTGTCCCCACTGACAGTCTAGAATTCCACACTCATGTTTTCATCCATGCTCATTCACTTGTATGGTGTGAATACCACCCAGGATGACAAAAACTGTTAGAGAATTTCAATAAACCATAGCTGAGACCACTAGTAGAATTCAAACTAACTACTCTTAAACTGGCCTTCATTGCCGCTTTTCATCTTACGTTTCTCTTCTCATTGGTTCCTTGCAACACTCTCTCCCTGCTCTTCTACACTCTGTTTCCTCTGCCCCTACTTCTACCACAGCAACTTCACCCTAGGAGCAGGGGGTAGCTTCATTCCTAATTTATTGAGATACATACCAATGGATGTCAACTCTCACAGATTTCTTTCTACCTAAAAACCAGAAGAAAGTTTCTACTTCCGGATTTATCTTTATTTTGACTTGTTAAAAACATTTCTTCTTCCCTATCACAACAGAACATGTTGGTTTTTTTTTTCCTTCACCTTTTTTCACTTTCTCCTCACATTCGTTTAATCTATTCTCTCCTCTTAAGTTCTACTGCTTTCCATCAACTATCCATTTTTCTTACATTCCATTATCTCCTTTGGTTCCTTTTCTTTTGCCTATCAACATGTACATGGATTCTTAATCTAGAGAAAAATAATTCTCAACCTCATAATTTCCATGCTACTGACTCAGAATATCTTTCTTCAAACCAATGCACCTTTCAAAGACAGGTTTGCTAGTCCTTATTCATCTCCTTTTCTCCCACACACTCTGACCTTGCAATTTGGCTTCTACCCCCATGCTGCTTTGAAAGTGACCAGGGATCACTCCATTACCAATTCCGGTGACACTTCCCTAGTCCTGATTCTCCTACAATTCATTATTTTACCCTGTGTGTTCCCAGCTCTAGTCTTTTTCCTTTCTTGATACCTGTAACCCTGCATTGTGCTGGTTCCTCTGTTACCTTTTAGGACTCTGCTCTATGTCTAATGGCTTATCTTCTTCCCTTGACATACAAGTATTTTCTCCTCTGTTCTCTCTGTACGCTTTTTCTCGGTAATTCGTAGTGATTTTCAATACAGCATCATTTGCTAAGGATTTACTGTGTGCCAGCTACTCTATACAATGATGAACTGAGTATTACCCAAATGAGAATTACACCAAACCTGGAAGATTTATAGTCTGGCAGGACTAACAGAACAGTAAATAGTTACTAAATTTCACTTGTTAATTGCAGTGAAGGACTATATAACCCACAAATTTTGAAGAAAGTACAGAGAAGCAACGACTTCTCTGGAGTCTATAGGGATAAGTGGAGAAAGGGTAAGAAGGGAGACTTTAAGGTGCAAAATGTCCAGGGAAAGTTTCCAAGGAGAAGATCAAGAACTAAGTCAAAGTAATAACGTGGCTGTGTAGAAGAAATGAATTCTAAATACAATGGTATTTCTCTCTCCTATTCCAGAGTCTTGAAAGTCAATCAGTTCCTTTCCAAGTATATGGCAGAAAGAGACATTTCCAGCTGATGTATTTACCTAGTAAATGTCTCCTCCTTATTTACTCTTCTTTCCTGAACTTTCTAGCCCGCAGGACATGCATTTAGACCCCCTTATTGTGGCAGCTCACTCAGCTGTGAGTGGACTGCCTTCCTACCCGGCTGCAAGGCCACTGACCCGGGGGGACTCCTGCAGCTTCATGAGAATCATGACTTGTACCAGTCTAGAACTGCATTGACTGGGCAGGCTTTTCACCCACTCTTCCATCCTGCCCATCAGGATAAGACATATTGAAATCCGAGTGCTATCTGATTCCAGACAGGAAGAGAGGTAACTCTTGATCTCACAAAGATTAAATGATTGTTCTGCTTGTGAAAACAAAGGTAGTCAAAGAAATCTAGAAAATATTTTATTTTTTTAATGAGGTTTCTGATCCCCAAGTATAGAGACCAGAATAAGGGAAATGGAATAGGAAAGGAAAAATAGTTAAACTCATCACCTTCCATAAATGGAATGCTTAAGTTATTGTTTTATTTTCAATTTTTTTTTGTTTTCAAATTTTGGAATTAAATAAATATAAATTTAATAAGATTTATTAACACAATAAGTTAACAACTAGTAATTTGTAAAAGACTATCTAATTTCCAAATCATTGCAAAACAAATAAGAAATAAACTCTCTTTTTTAAAAAGAAGACAAGATAGGAAAAATAGAATTAAAACATTATTTAAATGTGAAACAAAGATGAGTATGAAACAGAGATGGAGAAGTCAGTTCAAGTTTAGTTCATATTTTGACAGTAAATATAAGCAATTTAAACTTTCTTATCAGGGAGTAAGGAGTCTTTTGGTTCTGATCCAGTCTGCTTTGTTGTTTGTTTGTTTGTTTTTAACAAGAGATACAATTAATACAAAATAATTAAAATGCTATAAACAACCTTGGTAATTATATTTCAGGTAAACATGGACAAAAAGATAAGGGAGAGCAATGGTCATATCAAAGAATTTAAGATTTAAGGAAGAAGTGGGCATTTTTAAATTGAAAAGATAAAATTTGCAGGCACCTGAGTGGCTGAGTCAGTGAAGCATCTGACTCTTTGGCTCAGGTCATCATCTCAGGTTTGTGAGATCAAGCCCCATGGCCATGCTGGGCATGGAACCTGCTTAAGATTCTCTCTCTGCCTCTGTCTTCCACTACCCTCCCTGGCTTATGCACACACACTCTCTCTCTCTAAGAAAAAATAATAAATTTTAAAAAGATAAAATTTTATGAAAGTATACATTTACCAAATTAATACAAGAGGAAGTAGAATAGATAATACTTTAATTAAAAATCTAGAAAATAATTTAAGAAATACTTCTCAGAAAATGTCAGGTCTCAGTTAATGTTACTGGTAAATTATTTATTTTCAAAAAGAAGCTAATCCCAATCTCTTTTACAAAGACAAATATTGAATACCCAAAATGACAAAAAATGGCACACACAAAGAGAAATTGCCTCACTTATGAATAGTTGCACTAAAAATGTTTTAAAGCCCTACCAAATATAATCTAATTATATTGAAAGACTTCATAATTTATCATGACTATATTAGGTGTACTCCAGGAATGTAAGGTTAGATCACTATCAGGATATTTTATAATATGAACTTCAATTAGAGAATCTTATCGATTAATTTTAGAGAAGTATTTGATAAGATTTAATACCCATTTATGCCAAAAGCTCTTCTTGAACGATGAATACAAAGATTATCTGTTAAAAATAAATAAATACATAAATAAGTAAATAAATAAAATAATAAAATAAAATAAAATGGAAAGATTTTATCTGCTTAACCCCAGTCAGTGGCACACCATGGACATAAAGATGTGGAACAATTACCTTACGTGCTGTCTTATGCACGTATGTGTTATGCAATGTGTTATGCAATCTTGTTTGCTATGTTCTGGCCCCAGCATATGCCTTTCCTTCAGTATTTCCTATTGGAGTAGGTGGAACTAATATATAAATGACTTGGAAGTCAATTATTTCTTCCATATTCCATGAGTTGAGACCTATTAATTCCCTCTCTCCTGACCTTCTCTCTCTTTACTTACCTCATCTGCCTTCTTGTTGAAGTGTTTAACTGACTCCTCATATCTCATCCCTTTTTTTAGGCTCTTGAAATGGTCTTCTTGCTTCTAGCCTTATCTCCATCTAATTACTTTAAATTGACAAATTATACTTCTGAAATGCAAACTTGCTCCTGTTTTTCTTCCTGTTTTTAATCTTTTTATAGTTTCACACCAAAAAAAAAAAAAAAAAAAGTGAGATTAATTTTAAGGCAGAACAATCCAACACAACCCCCATCTCAGACCTGAAGCTGAGGCCTGGCATAAAACACAGAGCACTGAGCAGAGTATAATGTATATTAAATTCATGGGTGAAGTATAGCACAGTATGTAATATATAGAAGGTGTTGTGCTAATGTTCAGTTCTCCTTTTAGGTAAAATGCTCCACCCAAATCCTTGTGACAGTACGACTAATTTTATTCAGAGTCAGGCTGAGTAGAAAAGCCACTTGTGTATCCCAGTTTAGATAACAAAAGAGTAGAGGTTTATTTGCTCTGCTAACAGAGGCTTTTCCACTCGCGTGCAGTTCAAGCTACAAAAGAGAGATACAACCTGAAATAATTCCTTCAGCCTGAATAGAAAATGGAAAACCCCACGCATTGCCATGAACAATCTTGGGCACTGGGGGCAATTTAAAAAAGAAAAGAGGAAGAGGCCCAAAAGGCAAGCAGCAGATGTCAACAAAGACAGCCAGTAGTGTAGACAGTCACAGGGCAACTGTGTAGTGTAGACAGACAGGGCAACTGTGTCCTATCTGCAGAGCCTTTTGGAAATGCTTCTGAGATTCTTCAAATATTTGATGAGAATTTTATGGATGCTGATGCAATATGAGCAGCTTTAACATTTTAGTGTTCTGCTTAAAGTTTTATTTAAAAACTTTCAGCTGAAACACAAAAATGAGTCTTGGAAAAATGCTGGTGAAAATGGAAAATCTATGGGCTTTAGCATCTGACAGAGCTGGGTTTAATTCCACTTACAGTACATTAGCAGTGCCATCTTGGGCTACTTAACCTAAGTCGAATTACCTCATCTATAAAATTAACACATCTCCCGGGGTTACTGGAGTTACTAATATTTTAAGTACACAGAATGCCTAGTACACAGTGAAGGGTAGATTAATGCTAGTTTTTACAACTTGTCTACCTGTCACTGTCGCAAGCTACACTGAGTGACAAATTCATTCGGAATGTATCTCACAGGCAGAAGGATCAGAGATTCTTCTGTGAACATCCCACATAGGAGTACTTCAATATCAGTGTATAAAAATCTGCCATGGATCTCTATCAGAGATCCAAGGCATGAATGCCATCTAGAGTTAAATGGCAAAGTTCTTCTGAAACGAATGAAGGTAAACAACCTCTTTCTCGTAAGCTCGTTGTAATACACCAGACTCCTAAATCTTCACGGGGTTGACAATATTGACTGTGTTGGTCTCCATGACCCAGGGAGCTCACAGATTTGAGAGGCTAGACCCCAACTCACAGAAAAGAATAAGAAAGTCAGTTTCACTTAGTGAGATCCTTGATCAAGCAGTAAAAATTATTAGTTTATTAAATTTCAACCTTCAATGACACATCTTTTTCGATGTTCTGTGTGACAACCTAGGCAGTATGCATAAAATACTTCTATTGCGTATTGAATGAAGTATGATGCTGTCTGGAAGGAAAAACATTTGTGTGACTGAGTTGCAAACTGAACTAGCCACTTTTTTTATAGAACATGATATTTACTTTGAAGAACGACTGACAGATAAAATATGGTTATACACACTTAGATATTTGGCAGACATTTTTGTTGAGAATGAACAAAAGCACATGTCATTTCAAGGCAAAAACTTAAATTTGAGGCCAATGACAACATTTGAACTTTCAAGCAAAAAACTAGAATTTTTTTGAAACTTTTATCAACAAGTTTAACAGTGAGCTTGACAACTTGCAAATACATAAAAAGATTTTTAATGAAATTCTTGATAATATTAAAATATATGATTTTTTTTTACATTTTGTAAATTAAGTATGTCAAGATTTTGGAAAACCGTAATAGTTCAGTGAACCAGCATTTTCCAAATGAGTAATATATGATTTCATAAAATCATGTACAGGTAAAAGATCCATGTAAAATCCAAGATAGAACAATACATTTTTACTGTAACAAACAATGAAAAGTTCACTGATAGATGGCAAACATTTGCACATTACCAATAATCTTTAAGAAACTAATGCTTACTGAGTCTAGTACTGAGTCAATGAGATCCATTTCTCAAACCATATACAAAAATTAAGGCAAAATGAATTGGAGACCTAACCGTAGGATGTAAGATTATAAAACTTACTACTGTGAAAGCTGATACCAGAGGATGTAGTGTTCATCTGTGGACGAACTACTGAAGTCACAGGCTGTGACCCACAAAAGTTGACTTGCCCAGAGTCAGGGCACTGGACCTCAGCTCACTTGCCTGGCTGAGACAAGTCAGAAACACATGCTCTCTACAGGTAGACCCTAAAGAGAAGACTTGTGCTGAAACTGAGGCACAGGTGTCTTGGGCCTCTTCCAAACCTCCAATGAGGCAGCTCTGTCCACCTCCACCAGAAGAGGAGGTGATAGGGAACGAGGCTGGGTTGCTTTAGGAAAAATCTCTCCTGGTAGAAAACAGATGGGAAAGGAAATATCTCTGCTCATATTATGATCAACTCTTTTTTTTATGGAAATTTAAACATGTAGAAACCTAACAAAATATAACTAGCTGGGCTTATAAAAAGAGCATTTTTGCAGCAAGCATCCAATCCTCCTAATAGCGCTATTTCCAGAAAACCTCTTTTCCTGCAAGAAATCACTAAATGGGGGTGCCTGGGTGGCTCAGTGGGTTAAAGCCTCTGCCTTCGGCTCAGGTCATGATCCCCGGGTCCTGGGATTGAGCCCCACATCGGGCTCTCTGCTCAGCAGGGAGCCTGCTTCCTCCTCTCTCTTTGCCTGCCTCTCTGTCTACTTGTGCTCTGTCTGTCAAATAAATAAATAAACTCTTTAAAAAAAAAAAAAAAAGAAATCACTAAATGAGTATGCTCCACTGCTTGTACATGGCCCAAGTAAATCATGTAGGTTCCATTTCAATATCCGTATGACTACATATTACTGAGGTCTCAGTGATTTCTCCTAGGTAAAAATTTTATAGCAGCAAGGGATCATGTCTATTTATCAATGAATGGTGCCTAACATAGCATCATGGAAAGAAAATTCATTAAAAATTACTTCTATCAAGGTGCCTGGCTGGCTCAGTCAGTAGAGCATTCAACTCTTGATCTCAGAGCCGTGAGTGCAAGCACCAGGTTGGGCATGGAACCTACTTAAAAAAAAAAAAAGAAAGAAAGAAAGAAAAAGCAAAAGAAAACCTTACTTCTATCAAAATGATGGTGTATACTACAGCTGTAAGTATGAATTTCCTTTAATTTACTTTTCCACACCCTTTCCATCTCTCTGCATCCAAGAATTGCTAAGAATCTTTACTAAGATTATCATAACTTAAGAGTGTCATTTATTTAAAAAATATTCATGGATATTCAATTAGAACCTGAAAAAAAAATTGACCATAAGAATTTAAAAACCTGAGGCCTGTATGAATAATTGTTATAGTAATAATTATGCATTATTTACTGAGCAGATTTATGTTTTCTTTGGATTTACTGTTTTTGAATTTTTGCCACCATATAAAATGATATATCAGGTTCAGAAGTGAACCTGGAGCACAGGTCAGCTCAATAAATGAAATTCACTTTCAATTATGTATACTAATAATTGGGTGAGCTATGGTAAGTTATTTGGGACTTTGGGCCCATATATCCTTCTCAAGAAAGTGAGCCCAGAGATATTCAGAGGTACTACCAATTTGGGTTTGTAATAGAGCTCTTCATTCTATTACATGCATCACAGACTTTCTAGTGTACCCCCAGCTGAAAGCTCCTTTAAAATAAGCCTCGGGGACCATAGAGAGATTGATCATTTATCTGAAATAATGTTATTTCTGTGGTTTAGTCTGTTTGTGCAACCTCTGGAAAATATTTCCCATCTTGACTTATAATAAAAAAAGTACTATTCGCAATTGGGAGAATCTACTTCAGTGACCTATTTTGGGTATTTTCTCATTATGGCAAATAATATATTACACTTCTTTAATGCTTCCTTATAATCATGTTATGTTCCTTATTCTTCTGTATATAGAATAGATACATCTCCCTAGTATATAATCATTTAAAAGCAAAAAGCAAAAGATAAAATTATGAATCAGAGATATATATATTTATGTAGTTAAATATAGCATGCTTTTATAAATCAGAATGAAAGGAACAGAAATTGTCTGTGCAAAAATGCTTTAACAGAATATAGGTCGTTCAGCAGAGTGTTTTCTTTTCGCTTGTTAAAGGAAAACAAACACTGAAGAAGTAGGGACTTTTCAGCATAAAGCTTCATTTTTCTGCTGCTGCTGGAGAATTCAATAATGAATTTTCCAGATAACTGAGCTATAATTTCAATAATCTTCAAAACTACTTATTTAACCTGTTTCCCCTGTAAAAGATAATCTAACATTTATCAAATATTGTAAGATCTTCCTAAGTTAAAAAAAAAAAACTTAAAATACAGTTTCAGCTCTTCTTAATAATTTAGGGTCACTATTAATACCACATTTCCTTCATTGTAAGACTTCATATTAGGAAATCCCATTGCTTTAAAAAGAAGTCTTCCAGGAAAAATAAAGCAATATTAAGTAGACTCACTGACAAGATATATACATGGTAATTTCAAAACATGAAAATGTGGGGAAGGGGTTACATCTTCAAATGCCAGAACTGTGTATTAATTCTTAAAGTATACCCCAAAATGCAGCAAAATGTCCCTCCTCTTTTTCCTCTCCCCACTACTTGCCAGATGCTCAGTCATTACCTCTCACCTGTGTTACTTAATATGTAAACTTATGTCCATTCCCCTCTATTTTGCTGCTGCCCTGACTTGAGGTGTTGGCTGAGTTGGGACACCCAGATGCCAAACAAATCAATAATTATGTGCTAAATTGTAGCAGTCAATTTCTTCCCTGAGACCCTGAGGTTATACTTCATTGCTGATGTTTTGTGACAATTTGCTTCTGTGCTCAGAGGTTTGGGATCACATCCAGTGTCGGGACTATGACCCAATGAACTAGAATTGCAAGGAACCTGTACTTTGGATGAATGGCATGTTAACTGCAGTAGGAATTTTGAAATCCATTTTGTATAGATGACTGAAGTCTGCACAGTCCTATGCTCTCATTGCTTGAAAGAAATATATGAAATGTTGACACTATATATCTTCATTTCAGAACCAATTCTGCCAGGAGATATACTTAGATCTCAGGGACAAAACATGTGGGAGACAAGAGACTGGGAATGGGAGGGATGCTGTTTTCACCTTGCAATGGGGGCTAGTGGCTTTGTGGCTCCTGGCACATGCTTCCTATCAGTGGCAAGCATTAGGGTGGTATTCCCAGGGGGTGGGACAAAGCAAGAAATGAAGTCAGAGGGGAAATTCAAGTCTTAGGTGACTTTCAAAGTCATAGTTGCATGGGTTCTTCATAAGAGGACTTCAGTCAGTGGCTTCACAGGAGGTTTAAGAAAAGAAGGAACAGCTTCTATCAGTACACAGGAAGTAGATAACAAACTGGCCAAAACCTTCAAGATCTAGAGAAGCATGTTGGGGTTCCCCAAGGCGGCTAGGTTCTAGTTGGTAATTGGGATGCCTGAAGAAAAACTGAAAAGATCCTAACTGGATCAATAAAGTAAGAGTAGAGAAGACAATCACTCGAAGGGTATATCGTGTTTGGATTTCTTGCTTCTATGAGAGAGGTACTAGGTATGTCAGCAACAAAGAGAAATCCCAGCCACCACCAATGAGTAAGGAACATAGATATCATCCCAGCCTGCACCAAAATGGTACAGGATTTTGCTTTTTGTTAGGGATCTGGTGAGTGTGAGCCTGAAGATCATGGACACTGGTGCCCAGTTCCCTTTTGAAAAATTGGGAAACTCTAGAGAAGTCAAGATATGATAAGCACATGATTGTTTCCACAGTCTGTGGTGTCACAAATTAGAATGTACCATCATTGCAAGAAAAACCATGGATTCAGCCAAAGGTCATTTTTAAGTCAGTTGTTTACAGTTCTAGATTCTGCTGGTCTAGGGCAAGAAACTCTTGAAGGAAGGAGAACAGAAAGGTTCATGTGACAGAAAGAAAGAAAAAAGCTGATCAGAGTAGGTTTGAGTGGTAGAGAAGAAAACTCTAGAGAGGGTATGAAATTGAATGTAGAAAAGTCAGGGAGGTAAAGGTGTGAAGAACTGTGAGAGGCAAGCCTATGAGTCAGGATGTTCTTTTGGGGATGTTTTCATAGCGTTGAGTCATTTCCACTTAGTCTCTCCCTTTTCTCCTGCTGAGACTGGTTTATAACCTCCCTTCTCTGATCAGTACTTGTCACTGCCCATTACACATACAATTTTCTGTCTCTCGTCCATTACAAAAGCAATTTGAAAGGGTCTTGTTGTTCTTGCTTTTGATACTGCTATTGCTGAGAATATTAATAAAAATAATAGAGAACCATATAGGTAATAAATATTTTCCTCTTCTTTCTCTTCCTCCATCATTTTATGTTCCACGATTATTTCACATATTCTGTGAATAAGGAAGTCTGCCAGGGGCGCCTAGGTGGCTCAGTGGGTTAAAGCCTCTGCCTTCGGCTCAGGTCATGATCCCAGGGTCCTGGGATCGAGCCCCGCATTGAGACCCGCATTGAGACCCGCATCGGGCTCTCTGCTCAGCAGGGAGCCTTCTTCCCTTTCTCTCTCTCTCTCTCTCTGCCTGCCTCTCTGCCTACTTGTGATCTCCGTCTGTCAAATAAATAAATAAAATCTTAAAAAAAAAAAAAAAGAGAAGTCTGTCAGGCTCTGAGGCTAAAGAAGTGTCCTCTTGGAGTCTACAGTCCAGGGATGAGACATGGACAGGATCACAATAAAAATGTGTAGTTGTTACAATATTAAGTATATTCCATCTACATCAAAAATCCAGAAGAAAGAGCACTGGTCAAGTTCAGGGGATCAACCAGGTGTTCATAGAAAAGGAAATTCATAGCTTAAAACCAAATCAAAACAAGTAAACAGAAACCCCACCCCCACCACCACCTCCAATACCAACAATGAAACAAGAGTGGGAGTGTGCCAATGTCATAGGTCAAGTTCTCTTGAAGTCCTTTGGGATAAGGATTCCATGTGTAGGATTTCCTGGAGAAGTACACTAAAGAAAAACCTCTTACTGAGAGAGTGAAGTAGGAAAGGGAAGGGTGAAGAACTCAACAGGGATGTGGTCTCAGGTAAAGACCTAACCACTTAAAGAATCACAGTTTAGAATTTGAGTAACCTTCCTAAGGTCACATAAGTAAAAAAAATAAAGCTAAGATTAGGTCTTGATGAATACAAAATCCATACACTTTTCCCTATACCAACCTTTCTTCTTCAGAGAATAGACCCAAAAGAGTCAAGACTTGATGCTTGCTCAACTTAATGAGGATGAAGAAAGTCCACTCTAATGAAAATGTCCTTGACTGTAGAGTTTAAGCTAAATTTGGAGTCTGACAGAGATTATATTCATTAGCCTTGAGGGCAAAACAAAACAAAACAAACAACGAAAAGATACATAAGGTTTTGGCCAGTTTTCAAAATTTTAGATAATTGTTTTTATATGATTATGTACTCATATAAATAATATTTTCTCCACTAGTATCTGTTACATGCAAGAAAATGTTTCAGCGGAGATTTACATTAATACATGGCTAGTGTCATTGGTGAAATGCAGGAACTGAGGGACCTCTCAACCCCGGGAATATGCAAGTCACTCTTTAAAACATAATGAGTCGTTTTGCATAATCTTTTGCATAATTATTTTGATTTCTAACACTTAACTGTGGAAAGGGCATAGACTGACTATGAGGAAAGCTAAAGTTTGCCTGAACTATAAAGCTTTGGAAACCTCTACTTCAGAGAATTTTAAAGAGATCTAAATCACATTCTCTTTTACCCAGAACTGAATTGCAGAGGCAATGAAAATATTTATTCACCGATACTTGGGCCCAAGCCATGCTAGCAATATGCTCACTTCACAATCCTGTTCACCCATCTTGGAGTGCTTAAATTTGCACCTGGAGTTGCCACTTTGTAGCTGTGTAAGTTTATATCTATCTAGGAAGGTGTTCCTCTGTTTTGTTTTCTGCCCACGGTAAAATGAGAGCAGAATATTCCATGTAAAGTATTTGGACAAGTGCTGGGCATGTGGTAAGAATTCAGAAGTCCTAGGTGGCATAACTGCTTTGAACTTGAGACTAGCTATTCCTCTACCAAAGTCCAAATGGAAGTCCCTCCAAAGATCTCTTCTTATATTCTGTCAGCAGACCAATTTATCCTTCCGTCCGTTGACACTCTCCCACTACTGCCCATTCTCCACATCCTTGTGCCCTCTGGAACTTCACTTCCATTTTAAACAAGCTCTTCTAAATCCTTAGTCTCCTCCCAGAAGAATTCTTTCACCTTAACATCTTAAATGAAATTTGTCTTTACTCTAATGGCAATACTTTCTTGTTCAGCCATCCAAAGGAAATGATGAGTTTTTTGGTTCCTCACCTATTAAAAGGCCAAAGGTGGAAACAGAATTACAGGATTTTCAGCATGCTTCTTATTCTTCATGACCTTACTCTTTTACCCTCTTGCCTAACAACTTTGTTTTCCACAAGATTGATGTCATCTGGCTGTACCACTCTGTATGTATCTCTATTTTTAAGTTCTACTGATCTTTTCCCCAGTCTTTTCCCCAATTTCTTCTTCTCAGACTTCTTACCAGTTAGTCTCAGAAGAAGAAATTGGGGGAGGGAACCGTGCAGGCAGAGTTAGAAGATGCCTTTACCTCAGTTCTCAAAAGGTAGAAGGTCATAGTGTGTGGACCTCTAAGGAAGCAGAAAGAGGGAGAGGTACCTCCTTCCAAAGTGAGAAAATAGGCAGAAAAATAAAAAGAGATCAGTTCATGAAGAGTCTTCTAAGCTAAGAAATTTGAAATTCATTCTAAAAGCTACAGGGAGCCACTCAAGTATTTTGGAAGTTGAGAGAGAGTAAGATTTGAATTTTCAGTCACTGTGACTATATCATGGAGGGTGTTCCAGAAGCTATTATTACGCATGACTTAAGGCTGTACTTAGACTAGAGATAAGGGAAAATTGAGAGTTATTATGGAAGTAGATTAACTGGGACTTGGGAAATATTTAGGGTATTAGTGGAAGAAGAGCCTGAAGTAACCTCCAGGTTCATGTTTTGAGTAAGTAGGCATTTACTGATGTTATTATATTTTGTCATAATTAGAGTTTCTAATGCATTTTGTGGATTAAATGAGTTAGTGCATTTAAAGTGCCTTATACCATTCTTGGCATGAAATCTTTTATTTGCAGAGATACAGACTATACAGAGGAGGTTAAGGTCAGCATGAGGGTGGAGAGGGGAGGTGAGCACAGAAGATAAATTGTGTTTTGGTCTTGCTGAGTCATTTTGTGGGCCTCCTGCAGGACATCTATTCAGATATACAGAACTCAACATGACAAAACACATCTGCCTAGAGCTATGGCTTGAAGAGTCTTCAGTACAATGAAAGTCATGAATTTAAATTATTAAATCAATTTAAACGTAAATAGAGTGAAATGATGATTAAACCAAGAACAAAGCCCTGAGCAAATCAACAATTAGGAGGAGGCGAGAGAGAAGAGCCTAAGAAAGATGAAACATACTAGACAGGAATTCAGACAATCAAGGTATTAGGAGAAAAGAGGTTTTGTTTTTTTTTTTTTTCACTTTTAATTTTTTATTTTTTCAGCATAACAGTACTCATTATTTTTGCACCACACCCACTGCTCCATGCAATCCGTGCCTTCTACAATACCCACCACCTGGTGCCCCCAACCTCCCCCCCCCACCCCTTCAAAATTCTCAGATCGTTTTTCAGAGTCCATAGTCTCTCATGGTTCACCTCCCCTTCCAATTTCCCTCAATTCCCTTCTCCTCTCCATCTCCCCTTGTCCTCCATGCTATTTGTTATGCTACACAAATAAGTGAAACCATATAATTGACTCTCTCTGCTTGACTTATTTCACTCAGCATAATCTCTTCCAGTCACGTCCATGTTGCTACAAAACTTGGGTATTCATCCTTTCTTTTTTTTTTCTTTTTTTTTTTTTTTACAGCTTTATAAACATATATTTTTATCCCCAGGGGTACAGGTCTGCGAATCGCCAGGTTTACACACTTCACAGCACTCACCATAGCACATGCCCTCCCAATATCCATAACCCCACCCCCTCTCCCAACCCCCTCCCCCCATCAACCCTCAGTTTGTTTTGTGAGATTAAGAGTCACTTATGGTTTGTCTCCCTCCCAATCCCATCTTGTTTCATTTACTCTTCTCCTACCCCCTCAACCCCCCATGTTGCATCTCCTCTCCCTCATATCAGGGAGATCATATGATAGTTGTCTTTCTCCAATTGACTTATTTCGCTAAGCATGATACCCTCTAGTTCCATCCACGTCGTCGCAAATGGCAAGATTTCATTTCTTTTGATGGCTGCATAGTATTCCATTGTGTATATATACCACATCTTCTTTATCCATTCGTCTGTTGATGGACATCTAGGTTCTTTCCATAGTTTGGCTATTGTAGACATTGCTGCTATAAACATTCGGGTGCACGTGCCCCTTCGGATCACTACGTTTGTATCTTTAGGGTAAATACCCAGCAGTGCAATTGCAGGGTCATAGGGTAGTTCTATTTTCAACATTTTGAGGAACCTCCATGCTGTTTTCCAGAGTGGTTGCACCATCTTGCATTCCCACCAACAGTGTAGGAGGGTTCCCCTTTCTCCGCATCCTCGCCAGCATCTGTCATTTCCTGACTTGTTCATTTTAGCCATTCTGACTGGTGTGAGGTGATATCTCATAGTGGTTTTGATTTGTATTTCCCTGATGCTGAGTGATATGGAGCACTTTTTCATGTGTCTGTTGGCCATCTGGATGTCTTCTTTGCAGAAATGTCTGTTCATGTCCTCTGCCCATTTCTTGATTGGATTCTTTGTTCTTTGGGTGTTGAGTTTGCTAAGTTCTTTATAGATTTTGGACACTAGCCCTTTATCTGATATGTCATTTGCAAATATCTTCTCCCATTCTGTCAGTTGTCTTTTGGTTTTGTTCACTGTTTCCTTTGCTGTGCAAAAGCTTTTGATCTTGATAAAATCCCAAAAGTTCATTTTTGCCCTTGCTTCCCTTGCCTTTGGTGATGTTCCTAGGAAGATGTTGCTGCGGCTGAGGTTGTAGAGGTTGCTGCCTGTGTTCTCCTCGAGGATTTTGATGGATTCCTTTCTCACATTGAGATCCTTCATCCATTTTGAGTCTATTTTCATGTGTGGTGTAAGGAAATGATCCAATTTCATTTTTTCTGCATCTGGCTGTCCAATTTTCCCAACACCATTTATTGAAGAGGCTGTCTTTTTTCCATTGGATATTCTTTCCTGCTTTGTCAAAGATGAGTTGACCATAGAGTTGAGGGTCCATTTCTGGGCTCTCTATTCTGTTCCATTGATCTATGTGTCTGTTTTTGTGCCAGTACCATGCTGTCTTGCTGATGACAGCTTTGTAATAGAGCTTGAAGTCCGGAATTGTGATGCCACCAACTTTGGCTTTCTTTTTCAATATTCCTTTGGCTATTCGAGGTCTTTTCTGGTTCCATGTAAATTTGAGGATTATTTGTTCCATTTCTTTGAAAAAAATGGATGGTACTTTGATAGGAATTGCATTAAATGTGTAGATTGCTTTAGGTAGCATAGACATTTTCACAATATTTATTCTTCCAATCCAGGAGCATGGAACATTTTTCCATTTCTTTGTGTCTTCTTCAATTTCTTTCATGAGTACTTTATAGTTTTCTGAGTATAGATTCTTAGTCTCTTTGGTTAGGTTTATTCCTAGGTATCTTATAGTTTTGGGTGCAATTGTAAATGGGATGGACTCCTTAATTTCTCTTTCTTCTGTTTTGTTGTTGGTGTAGAGAAATGCAACTGATTTCTGTGCATTGATTTTATATCCTGACACTTTACTGAATTCCTGTACAAGTTCTAGCAGTTTTGGAGTGGAGTCTTTTGGGTTTTCCACATATAGTATCATATCATCTGCAAAGAGTGATAGTTTGACTTCTTCTTTGCCGATTTGGATGCCTTTAATTTCCTTTTGTTGTCTGATTGCTGAGGCTAGGACTTCTAGTACTATGTTGAATAGCAGTGGTGATACAGAACATCCCTGCCGTGTTCCTGACCTTAGCGGAAAAGCTTTCAGTTTTTCTCCATTGAGAATGATATTTGCGGTGGGTTTTTCATAGATGGCTTTGATGATATTGAGGTATGTGCCGTCTATCCCTACACTTTGAAGAGTTTTGATCAGGAAGGGATGCTGTACTTTATCAAATGCTTTTTCAGCATCTATGGAGAGTATCATATGGTTCTTGTTCTTTCTTTTATTAATGTGTTGTATCACATTGATTGATTTGCGGATGTTGAACCAGCCTTGCAGCCCTGGAATAAATCCCACTTGGGTCGTGGTGAAAAAATTCCTTTTAATGTACTGTTGAATCCTATTGGCTAGTATTTTGGCGAGAATTTTTGCATCTGTGTTCATCAAGGATATTGGTCTGTAGTTCTCTTTTTTGATGGGATCCTTGTCTGGTTTTGGGATCAAGGTGATGCTGGCCTCATAAAATGAGTTTGGAAGTTTTCCTTCTATTTCTATTTTTTGGAACAGTTTCAGGAGAATAGGAATTAGTTCTTTAAATGTTGGTAGAATTCCCCCGGGAAGCCGTCTGGCCCTGGGCTTTTGTTTGTTTGGAGATTTTTGATGACTGTTTCAATCTCCTTACTGGTTATGGGTCTGTTGAGGCTTTCTATTTCTTCCTGGTTCAGTTGTGGTAGTTATATGTCTCTAGGATGCATCCATTTCTTCCAGATTGTCAAATTTGTTGGCGTAGAGTTGCTCATAGTATGTTCTTATAATTGTCTGTATTTCTTTGGTGTTTCGTGTGATCTCTCGTCTTTCATTCATGATTTTATTTATTTGGGTCCTTTCTCTTTTCTTTTGATAAGTCTGGCCAGGGGTTTATCAATCTTATTAATTCTTTCAAAGAACCAGCTCCCTAGTTCGTTGATTTGTTCTATTGTTTTTTTGGTTTCTATTTCAATTGATTTCTGCTCTAATCTTTCTGATTTCTCTTCTCCTGCTGGGTTTAGGGTTTCTTTCTTGTTCTTTCTCCAGCTCCTTTAGGTGTAGGGTTAGGTTGTGTACCTGAGACCTTTCTTGTTTCTTGAGAAAGGCTTGTACCGCTATATATTTCCTCTCAGGACTGCCTTTGTTGTGTCCCACAGATTCTGAACCATTGTGTTTTCATTATCATTTGTTCCATAAATTTTTCAATTCTCTTTAATTTCCTGGTTGACCCATTCATTCTTTATAAGGATGCTGTTTAGTCTCCATGTATTGGGTTCTTTCCAAATTTCCTCTTGTGATTGAGTTCTAGCTTTAGAGCATTGTGGTCTGAAAATATGCAGGGAATGATCCCAATCTTTTGATACCGGTTGAGACTTGATTTAGGACCAAGAATGTGATCTATTCTGGAGAATGTTCCATGTGCACTAGAGAAGAATGTGTATTCTGTTGCTTTGGGATGAAATGTTCTGAATATATCTGTGATGTCCAATCTGGTCCAGTGTGTCATTTAAGGCCTTGATTTCCTTGTTGATCTTTTGCTTGGATGATCTGTCCATTTCAGTGAGGGAGTGTTAAAATCCCCTACTATTATTGTATTCTTGTCGATGTGTTTCTTTGATTTTGTTGTTAATTGGTTTATATAGTTGGCTGCTCCCACGTTAGGGCATAGATATTTAAAATTGTTAGATCTTCTTGTTGGACAGTTCCTTTGAGTATGATATAGTGTCCTTCCTCATCTCTTATAGTCTTTGGCTTAAAATCTAATTGATCTGCTATAAGGATTGCCAACCTCCTGCTTTCTTCTGATGTCCATTAGCATGGTAAATTCTTTTCCACCCCTCACTTTAAACCTGGAGGTGTCTTAGGGTGTAAGATGAGTTTCTTGTAGGCAACATATAGATGGGTTTTGTTTTTTTATCATTCTGATACCCTGTGTCTTTTGATTGGGGCATTTAGCCCATTAAACATTCAGGGTAAGTATTGAGAGATATGAATTTAGTGCCATTGTATTGCCTGTAAGGTGACTGTTATTGTATATTGTCTCTGTTTCTTTCTGATCTACTACTTTTAGGGTCTCTCTTTGCTTAGAGGACCCCTTTCAATATTTCCTGTAGAGCTGGTTCGGTATTTGCAAATTCTTTCAGTTTTTGTTTGTCCTGGAAGCTTTTAATCTCTCCGTCTATTTTCAATGATAGCCTAGCTGGATATAGTATTCTTGGCTGCATGTTTTTCTCATTTAGTACTCTGAATATATCATGCCAGCTCTTTCTGGCCTGCCAGGTCTCTGTGGATAAGTCTGCTGCCAATCTAATATTTTTACCATTGTACGTTACAGACTTCTTTTCCTGGGCTGCTTTCAGGATCTTTTCTTTGTCACTAAGACTTGTAAATTTTACTATTAGGTGACGGGGTGTGGACCTATTCTTATTGATTTTGAGGGGGGTTCTCTGAACCTCTTGAATTTTGATGCTTGTTCCCTTTGCCATATTGGGGAAATTCTCTCCAATAATTCTCTCCAATATACCTTCTGCTCCCCTCTCTGTTTCCTCTTCTTCTGGAATCCCAATTATTCTAATGTTGTTTCGTCTTATGGTGTCACTTATCTCTCGAATTCTCCCCTCGTGGTCCAGTAGCTGTTTGTCCCTCTTTTGCTCAGCTTCTTTATTCTCTGTCATTTGGTCTTCTATATCGCTAATTCTTTCTTCTGCCTCATTTATCCTAGCAGTGAGAGCCTCCATTTTTGAGTGCACCTCATTAATAGCTTTTTTGATTTCAACTTGGTTCGATTTTAGTTCTTTTATTTCTCCAGAAAGGGCTTTTATATCTCCCGAGAGGGTTGCTTTAATATCTTCCATGCCTTTTTCAAGCCCGGCTAGAACCTTGAGAATCGTCATTCTGAACTCTATATCTGACATATTACCAATGTCTGTATTGATTAGGTCCCTAGCCTTTGGTACTGCCTCTTGTTCTTTTTTTTGTTGTGAATTTTTCCGCCTTGTCATTTTGTCCAGATAAGAGTTTATGAAGGAGCAAGTAAAATACTAAAAGGGTGGCAACAACCCCAGGAAAATATGCTTTAGCCAAATCAGAAGAGATCCCGAATTGTGAGGGGGGAGAAAGGGGATAAAAAGGGGTTCAGAAAGAAAAAAAAAAAGAAAGAAAAAGAAACTATTAAAAAAAAGAAAGCCGATAAAGAAAAAATATAAAAAGAGGAAAAAAATATATATATATTAGATAAACTATTTAAAAAGCGTTAAAAAAGAAAACGGTAAAAGTTAAAAAAATTTAGCAGAAGAAGAGAAAAAGAAAAAAAATTGAAAAAGAAAAAAAATTAAATTAACTGCAAGGCTAAAAAATCATGGGGAGAAAGCCATGAGTTCTGTGCTTTGCTTTCTTCTCCTCTGGAATTCCGCCGCTCTCCTTGGTATTGAAACTGCACTCCTCGGTAGGTGAACTTGGTCCTGGTTGGGTTTCCCGTTGATCTTCTGGGGGAGGGGCCTGTTGTCGTGATTCTCAAGCGTCTTTGCCCCAGGCGGAGTTGCACCGCCCTTACCCAGGGCCGCGCTGAGTAATCCGCTCGGGTTTGCTTTCGGAAGCTTTTGTTCCCTGAGCGCTTTCCGTAGAGTTCCGGAGGACGGGAATGAAGATGGCGGCCTCCCAGTCTCCGGCCCGGAGGAGCCGAGAGCCCGGGGCCCCACTCCTCAGTGCGCCCTCAGAGAACAGCGCCCAATGACTCCCGTCACCCTGGCCTCCGGCCGCGCTCCGAGCTGACCGAGCCTGCGACCGGTTCAAGGCAACCCCGAGCTGAGAGTCACTCCTCGGCTCTGTCTCTGTAGCCGGCTTCCCCGTTCTAATACCGGTAAGCTCTGCGACACTCAGACACCCCCGATCCTTCTGCGACCCTGCGGGACCTGAGGCCGCGCTGACCCTGCGTGGGCTTCACCCCGGTTAAGCCTCTGGAGCGATGTCCCTCAGTGGAAACAGACTTTAAAAGTCCTGATTTTGTGCTCCGTTGCTCTGCCGCTTGCCGGGAGCCGGCCCCTCCCCTCGCGGTCTATCTTCCCGTCGCTTTGGATTCACTTTTCCGCCAGTCCTACCTTTCAGATAGTGGTTGATTTTCTGTTTCTAGAATTGCTGTTCTTCTTCTCTTCAATCTCCCGTTGGATTTGTAGGTGTTTGCAATCTTAGTAAGCTATTTAGCTGATCTCCGCTACCGAAGTAGTCTCAGCCTGCTACTTCTCCGCCATCTTGACTCCCTACCGAGAAAAGAGTTTTTTAAAGAGTTGTGTGTTGGGGGTAGGGGATGTCAGACTTGTAACATGCTGCAGAAAGTTCCTTTAGAATAAGGACTAAAGTGTTGTAAAGAGGAGGTTGATGTACCTAGAGATATATCCATGGGGTAGTAAGACTTAATATTTGATACTGTCATCTTGAGGTCTGTAGAATAGAGGATATAAGAAAATAAGACGAGCAAATTCTGGTTGGAAGGGGAAGGAGAGATGACTATAGGTAGAGGGAAATGTGAGTTGTGTTGTTTTGTTTTGTCTTTTTTTTTTTAAAATAGACTTTAGTATATTTATTTGTGCCAGATCTAGAGAGAGGAGAGTGGGAGAGGCTAGAGATTGAGAGAAAAGGGCAGGATTGTATTAGACCAGAAGAAAAAGCACCTCCTCAACTGTCACAGGAGGGCAGATGAAAAGATATAGCACAGTCAGTGTTATAAATATGGTTGCTAGGAAGAAAATTTAGATATTTTCTCCTGATGAACTCAGTGAAATGAGAGTCAGCATTGTCTACTGAAAAGAAAAGTGAAAAGTAGTTGTGTGAGAAGTTTTAAGCGGATCAAAAGGTTGGAAATAAAAGAAGAATCAAAGAAGAACCCTCTGGGCTTACATAAGATTTTGGGGCCATCCTAAGGACTCAACTGAGATTAGAAATCATCAATTTGTAGCAGCTTCTTTTCACAAGGCTGATTGTTATTCGGTATCAATCTTTCTTCTTATTACTAAATGTCCATGATTATCCTTCAGACTCCTTGCCTAGGTTCTGATCTCTGTGTTTTTCTACTCTATCTTGACCTCTTACCTTTGGTCCCAGCCTCACAGCCTGATCTCCTCTTTAACACTGCTTCAAATGAAGCACCATATCCTTTATCTGGCCATGTCCACAGACCCTGTCTTTCCCCTCCTGGTTTTGCTAACATTGCAGGACTTGACTTCTGAGCCACCTGATGGTCTGACAATTGCAGAAAAACTCTTTGTTAGGTAGTCAGGCCCCCCCGTCCATCCCCTATTGAGTATCTGAGAGAACAATCCTTTTGTGAGCCAGGGATCACCAACCCTGCTTTGGTGAAACCCCAGTGTGCCTCCAGATATCTCAGGTAATTTCTTGGAGGTATGTTTTTTTTGTTTTGTTTTGTTTTTTTGGATTTATTTTTGTTCTTTTTTCCCCCCTTAAGACAATGTTAAATTTATTTTAACAATACACTTTGAGGGAAAGGAAGGGAAATAAAAACAAAAATTAAACATTTGTAGGTAATTCAGCTTCTATTAAAATTAAGCCTCTTTTTGTTAATGTGATGTCATGTGTTACTATTGACATCTTTCTCACCCAGGTAAACTGTGAGTAGTGAAGAGATTATAGCAGAGCTTTGAGAATGATGATGTTACTGAGTTCCCCAGAGCCAATTTCACACAAGACATTTTCTTAATGTACAACTGCCAAGGTTCCTGGCAACTAGAGACCAGACTTATTTGGCAGTCCTGACCATCACAAATTTAAAGTGGGAATGGGGTGGGTGGAATGAGGAGGTGGAGGATAGGAAGGAGAGGGAGGGGAGTGTGAGGATTTCTCCATTTGACAGAGTGCAATATCCATGGAAAGTGGCTCTTCTGTTAAAGCATACTGGTCCCACAGGATCAGCCAAGAGGATCCTTAGCTTCATGCAAGACAGAAATCAAATGTGATCTGACAGGAAGTGAGAGCAGAGGTTTTTTTGTTTTGTTTGTTTTGTTTTATTTCTAAGATTTTATTTATTTATTTGACAGAGACAGAGATCACAAGTAGTCAGAAAGGCAGGCAGAGAGAGAGAGGAGGAAGCAGGCTCCCTGCTGAGCAGAGAGCCCGATGCGGGGCTTGACCCCAGGACCCTGGGATCATGACCTGAGCTGAAGGCAGAGGCTTAATCCACGAACCACCCAGGTGCCCCGAGAGCAGAGTTTATTGAAGACATAGGGAGAGTGTGGATACAGACAGGACATCTAAAAGACTCAGAAAGGGAAGAAGTAGTCTCATCATTGCTTGGGGTCTGCAACGTTGCTTGGGGTATGAGGGTGGTGATCTGGTGAATGTGTCCTTTCAGGCACCCAGGAACTGTTCAAAACAAGGCTGAATGTTCAGATGTCTTCCATAAGTCACTTATGCCCTGGAACTGTGGGTCTTGCTTCAACGTGTCTGGAGTCAGTGGTCTTAGAAAATGTCCACTCTAACCCCTCCTGGTCACTCCTTAGATGTTATCTATTGTGTTGGAAAGCCCCGAAGAAACCATTAGCTCCTTGACCTTTACATTTGTAAAGTACATCTGTATAGTATATTTGTATAGTACATCATTTGTACTATAAGCCATGTGTAGGGCCAGGATACAGGTCCTAGTCAGAATAGAAGAAGGAAAAGGAGAAAAGGCAGTTTTTTTCATGCGGTCCCCTTCGGTTTCCTTGTCCCACTCTTATCTGACCTCCTAGTGGCCACAGACCCTGCCTTCTCCTTCCCAGTAATGCTAGCATTGCTGGTTCTCCTTAGGTTAAAAAAAAAAAAAAAAAAAAAAAAAGTGAATGAAAACCCAAACAAAATTACTGATCATGTTTAGTTGTCTGTAAGAGGGAAAAATTGATGCCTTAGTCTCCACTTGATGTCTGTATGATCTAGGTCTTGCTGACTTGTTTAGGTACTATCCGGATATGGGAAGGAACACTGGTAAGTTAGGGAGAAGGCATCAAAGATTACACCCTAGAGTTCCCAGTGCCCAAGATGTATGTGAGGTGAATATTGTCATACTTGCTGAGAACTGGGTCCAAGAGTATGGATGAGATTGCTTGTTGAAGACTTGCAGGGTGGCGAGAAAGGAATGCCATGTGAGAACTCCAGGTGATGGCTGCTAGTTATGGCTGAGGGTCAGAAGGGACAACCTATGCTTAGGACTAATGCTTGAGACTGAGTCTCCCTCAGTAGCAGAGCATATTGAGGTCTCCCACCCCCAACAATTCTATACACAATAAGCGATATCAACAGAGCAGACCAACAGAGGGCACACCAAATTTGTCATGGTCGATTATATAAAATGTGGGTATTTCTTCTTTCTCTGTCAGACCTGTATTAGTCAGGTTCTCCTGAGAAATAGAACCAAAAGGATTTGTATATATAAATAGATTCATTAGAAGTGACTAGCTCACCTAAATATAGAGGCTGAGAAGTCCAGACCCACAAAAGCCACACATGATACAGTTTCATTCTGAGTCCAAAGGCCTGAGAAGCAGGAGAGTTGGTGGTGTTAAGTTTTAGTTCAAGTGCAAATCCAAAGGCAGGAGAAGATTGATATTCTAGCTCAAGTACAGTTAGAAAGCTAATTCTCCTTTCCTCAGCCTTTTGGTTCCTGTCAGGCCTTCAATAGATTAGATGGTGCACACCCACATTAAGGAGGATTCTGCTTTACTCAGTGTACTGATTCAAGTGTTAATCTCATGCAGAAACCTCCTCACAGATACATCCAGAAATAGTATTTAACCAAATACCTGGGCAGCCTGTGGCCCAGTCAGGTTGACACATAAAATTAACCACCATGCCATCCAAATTCCAGAAGTTTAAAAATGAACAGAATTAAAAGAAAAGAAAAGAAAAGAAAAAAGAAAAATGAACAAGATCTTTCTTCATGATCAGATTAAAACTCTTTTGATAGCTGACGAATGACTGAAAACCTACTTAATCAGATGAAGATGTTAAGAGAGCCATGCGATATTTGGGACATACTTACACTAAAATGTTATTTATTATTTATCTGCAATTTAAAATTAAATGAGTACCTCTATTTTATCGGGCAACCCTACTATCATCCTCTGTACCAGAAAGAGTAATAATTGGAGTTATGAAATTAGATGGAAATGTTCATTTCATTCATTTAACACCATTTACATGAAAAATAAATTCTACTCATATTATATATTGCAGTGAAAATGCATTGGGAATAGCAAGCAATAATGCATGTTCTTAATGTGTTAATATTTGAAAAGGCAGTTATAAGATTATTTAATTACCCACCTCAGAGCCACTGACAGAATTCTTAGAGAATTTGGATATCCAGACTTCTAGTTCGGAGTGAAATAACAGAATCAAAATTCCTCTAACCTTGAACAAATGGTCTGAGCTCATAAAACCATAGAGTTTTAGAGCTGTAATGGATATTAGGGATCATCATTTGATTAAAACTATTCTTGTGCTTTTAGATGAAAAATTGCTGGTTTTAAAGAAGAGAAGTTATTCGGATGATCTTTTAGCTCTGCTGCCTGACATCCAATAAAGCAGAACATCTAAGTCTTACTATCAAACAGCTATAACCATGCTGTCAAGTACGACTTTTTAAACCTGTCAAACAGTCATTAGTTCTTCCCTCTCAAAAGATCTAACTTTGAAGCTGTCTAACCTTTTCTGAGAAAATTCAAAGCTTAAATTCATTTATGAAAAATTACCTAGATAGAATAACTTCTTCCTTAAAAAGTACTTCTGAGAAAACTACAATTGAAACCATTTTAATTATTGCCTTTCCAGGAAAAGTAGTTGTAGATCTCGTTGACTGGAATGCCTTGTGTTTTTCAGTGATATCTCCCTAATTAATTGAATGTTTAAAATTATAATAATCTACCTTCTCTTTCATAAGGAATCAAAAGCATAAAACTTTTTTGGTTTTATCATAATCCTTGAAAACTGTCAACGCTACATCACATCATGAATTAATAAATATCTAAACTACCAGTAGGCTTAAAACTCATTCAAAAAATATGCTCTGTTGGCATTTCTCTTCATAGTTAATATCCCCTTACTGAGAAATATGGTCTTGATGCAGAAAAAAAAATCAAAAAGCTTTGATACAGAAAATTGTAGTATCTCAGAAGTACTTTTTAAGGAAGAAGTTACTCTATCTAGGTAATTTTTCATATATCCCCTTACTGAGATATATGGTCTTGATGTTTCTGCTTGGATGTGACATGTATCACTTCCACTCACGTTCCATTGTGCAAAGCAAGTCCACAGCCAAACCAGATGTGAATGGGGTTGGAAGTACACTCCTTTCACAGGAGTACCCAGGTAAAGACCCCATAGGAATGGATCCAAGAGAGAAGTACAGTGAATATTTTAAATTAAAAAAAAAAATCATGCTATTTAACATAGGAAATAAAGTCCAAAAGAGATAAGGGACTAAACCACGTGCCCAAGTTCACAAGTTGTTTATTAACAGAGTCATGATTGGAACATAACTTCCTAATTCATAGATTTTCTATTTGTTTCTACTTGGCCCCTCTTAAGGATCTAGGTACACATGCTCCTAAAGTCTTATTTAGAGAGCCCGCTTCCCCTTATCTCTTTGTTCAGGAAGAAAATAAATTGAATATTTCTAAATTCTCTTTAAGGGGACTAATATTCAAATTCATAGAGAAAATGAGTTATACAGATCTATTTTCTGTCTTTCAACCTAATATTCCACTGTAGTTCTTTCAAGAACCTAAAATTCCTTTTTCTTAAAAGATTTTATTTATTTGTTTGTTTGTTTATGTATGTATTAATTTATTTAAGAGAGAGAGAGTGTGAATGAGAGAGCAGGAGCAAGGGGAAGGGTAGAGGAAGAGGGAGAAGTGCCCTCCCCACTGAGCAGGTAGTCTGATGTGGGGCTCCTCCTGGGGCTCCAGGATCACGAACTGAGCTGAAGGCAGACACATAACCAGCTAAGCCACTCAGATGCCCCAAGAACCTAAAATTCCATCACAGAGCATGCAAAAAGCTTCTTCTCAAGCCTTGGTTTCCTCTTAAAAAAACTCAATGATTACTTACTGTCTTTGGTTTCTGCCAAACTCCTATTAGGAAATAGAAGTTTTCTTCTACATTTTAAATCTTAATATAGGTAATATTGAAAACTAATAACTTGAGTGAAAAGGTGATGAGGACTAATAAAAACCAAGGGTAATTTAGGTAAAATAAACTGATGGATGAAAGATAAGAACTGATTTTGAGACATGGAGACTCTTTGTAGGAAAAAAAAATCCTGTTTACAGACTGAAAAGAGTATGGATTTTAGTAAAACATATTTAACTGGAGCAAGACATCATGGTTCCATTTAATCTTTTGTCCCTGCAATAGATCCCATAGAAATTCCCTCCTGAAAGAAAGCTTATGGTATTGCAGCTCAAAATAGAAATTATTTTTAATCTGTGTGTGAAGACGGAGACATAGTTATGGGCCATGTACCATGAGTACCCACCTTTCAAAACTGATCATCTATTAGGATGATGACTACTTCTTGGGTGAGGGCTAGAAGTAAGAAAAAGTAGATTAGTTGAAATGTATTTATGAAAGGCACTCTTTGTTCTTCTTTGAATATTATTGAATGGCTAAGAAATGGTCCACAATGAGTCTTTCACAGCCAAAAGGGAGCCCAGCTGTGAATGGCAGAGAATATCTACCTCTCCTGTTCTTTCAGCTCTGTGTGATCAAGGGTGATGATAAGTGACATCCTTGGGGTATGATGAAATAGAACAAAATGCTCTGGAATATACAAGGTATGCTCTGTTTGTGTCAGAGGCTGTCAAAATCAAAACTGGTCAGAGCATCAAATAGCCTGTTAAGAGGTCTGGCAGCATGACTTCTCTAATCCATGCTGGTTAAGATTTCCAGGGCTCACAATGGATTTCATTACATTGGGGAATATATGTGAAAGCAGAAGGATTGGTCCACGGAGTGAGAACCATTTCACAGTGAGTCCAAGAGAGTGCTAATGGTCACTTCAGCAAAGCAAGCAGGTGTGATGTGACTGGATTCCATCACTGCAGTTCAGAGATTGTTTATAAGTGACTGCTTTGGGGCACCCACAGACACAGTGAACATTTAGAGATTAGCATCCAGCTAAATTCTAAATAATATCCATATATGTAGCTTTTTCCATTGGAAACAACTATTTTTCAGGCTAACCTATAAAAAAAATCTGAAACCAATGACATATTTATGTGCTCTTATACATAATATAAAAGCAGTCAACCTTATTGAACCTAAATTTAATTTTTACAAAGGAAATTTATTTTCAAATCATGATTTATGTCATATTAAACATTTTATGTGACAAGGAGCTGCCCCAGAACCCCACTAAAAATATTTATTTTCAGGAACTCAGGTTTATAATTCATTTTTTTATTCTCACTTTTATGTTCAGATGTTGAGCTCTTTAAAAGTAAATAATTTACTTTAAAATTATGTCAGTATTTGAGGAATACATGGGTTGCAGCAAATAGAATCCAAAGGGTTAAATGTGTCTAGCATAAATTTAGTATTTGAATTTTTATGACTGCAGAATAGTTTAATTAATTACCTTTATTTTAATATGTCACAGAAAAAATTCATGTAAGCCCCCTGTAGATAATAATTCAGTTTCACCTTTCTGAAAAACAAATATTTTCATGGGTGGAAGAAAAGGAAGTAGTCTCCCAGTTTTGATCAGAAATATGTTTGTCAATAAATAGCAGTGCCCTGCACTTAATAAGCCTTCTCTATATTTTTCCTTAGAAGAATCATCAGATTAAATAAAAGAAGAAGAAGAATCATCAGACTAAATAAGATCTCCCAAAGATCCTGCTCCAGATGGTACTTTTTGAATCCCCATTGAGTTCCATTTTGAATGTCCAAGTCATTACCATATAGGCAGGGAGGATAATATGGTACTCAGTTTACATCAGAGGAAAGGGAAGAAATTTAAGTCACTCTGATCAATTCAAGCTCTATGCATAATGCTCTGTCAATAGACACTCCATGAGGCAGCTCCTGTTGAATGCTAATCCTTCCATTTTTAAAAGGTTACATGGCATGTTAGCTTCATGACTTCCATTAAAGCCAATGGGAGTTATACCATTACCATGCTTTGGAAAGAATGCCCTCCAATACTATTGATTTTGATCTTTTGAACTCAAGCTCTGATGCCTGTGTCCATTGACAACTACCCTGCATAGTTCTTATAGGATTCTGTGCTCCTGAAGTGTTGGATTAGTGAGTAAGCTTCTTTTTCAAATTAATCAGCTTGTCTATCTGAGACAAATGTTTTTATCTTAATACTCTTAGAAATGCCACATTTCAAGCTTATTTCCCATAGTTAGAGTATACAGTTCAGAAGTGCCAACCATGGGCTTTGCAAAAGTAAACGGAAGGCCCAGCCCAGGAATAGGGGAGCCATTGTGACATGATCAGATTTTTACTGTAGAAAGTGTGATGTGCCTGAGGAGTAGTTATTTGATTAGGAAATGTGGGTAGCAGGTCAAGACAGAAAGCACTGGTGCCTTCTGGAAGGCTGCTGAAGATATCCGGGCTACTGATAATGGCAGTTTGGACTGGGGTGTGGGCGATAAAGATGTGAGAAAAATGAAGGAATTCCAGTGATGCTTACAATTGACATGAGCCAGGCAAAGCAAATGGTTGAAAAAGTATCATTAGTGGTCAGATAATGTGAATCGACAGGCTGTAGAGCAAACTGGAGAGCCCAACCAGTCCGAGGACAACAGCAAATCGAGTCCAGACATTTGCTCCCAAAGTAGGAGTTTAGAATTGGTGCTCTCATCTTCTAATTTTTTTTTAAGTATACATTTGGATATTAATGTGAATCTCCAAACTTTTAGGTATTATCACCATTGTATGAACATCATAAAACATAGCTTGATGCTAAATCTGCCCACAGGCTGCCATTTGGGGTCCTCTACCTTTGTCCCTAGTGCTTGACTGGGACTCCATAAATCTGAATACGCATTGGATAGATGAGGAATAAACAAATGACAGGAGTAGACTGGTTCTAAGGTTGTGTGTGGTCTCAGGTATTTGTAATCCTAAAACTGAGCTTCCATGAGTATGTGTTTCATACTAACTGCATTTGAGAAAAAAGATTTATGTTTGATAGTGTGAAGGCTAAATAGTCTTGAACATTTCTTTACATAAAAATTATGTTTGTATTTTATATTAAACATCATTTCATTCTGGTTCATTTACACAATTTCCTATTTGTAACAAGTATAAATGGTGATTACTTCATAGCTAATACCAAAATTCTCTTACAAATAATTTATTTTGATAGCATGTCATAAGCCACTTTTAGATGAATTTTGAGGATTGACATAAGGCATAAAGTGATCGGCATAAGAAAAGGAGAAAGGAAAATAGACTATTGAAAAGAGGGGGGAAAAGCTAAGAAAGAGGCTAAAACCTATGATGGTGAAGGATTTTTTTTAAATTTTTTGTTTTTATTTTCTGCAAAATTACTCTTTTGTTCTTTGTTCTTTGTTTAACTCCCTACTTTGGAAACTCAACCATTGTCAATCCTCATTTCTTTTTCTAAAATCTGTATTTGAGTATGAAAATCTCCTAAATATTTCCTTGCCTGTGTCACCCCTATTCTGGTATGTAGAACCTGCACTATTTACAAGCCCCATGGGACCAAGTCCCTTTGTGTCCTGTCTATTTCCACAATGTCCTTATATATAATAACTGCTGCTAATGGTATTTGACCCAAAATCAATACACCTAAAAAGAAACAACTATGGCCTACCTCACTAAAAGATCTCATCTAATGACATCTGGTCATCTACTTATAAAAACACTGAGCAGTGGGCATAATAGAGTACAGAGATTAGACAGGCTCATGCTTTGCAACCAGAACTTATAAATCATTTATAATATGTGTTACTTTATTTCACCTTTATAATTTAATCATCACAACAACCCTGTTAGGAGATGTGATCCCCAGTTTATAGAAGAAGAAAAGAGCAACCGTAAAGATTAAATGAATTCAAACCCACAAAAGCCACATACTATTATTCCAAAAGATCTAATAACTCCATGTATCTTGATATTTCCCCCTTCTCTGCTACTGAAAATGATTCTGCACAGTTATGTGTCATGTCTTCCTTCAAAGAAAAATTGTACTCTTATCAAAGTATGTATTCATATTACTACTGTCATTTGAAATGGTTTTGTTGACATTTTGATATTAATTTTCCTTAATTTTCTGCATCTTCACTTCCATTACATACGTTTTGGTTAACATTATTTCATTCTTCTCAGAGAAATAAATCAAGAATTATTCATTTCAACTGTCTCATATAGGTAGAATTAACAAATTACTTCAGTTTAACTCATTTTGGGTGTTAAGTCACCTCAAAATTATTAAAGTTACAAAATAGAATATTTGATTAAACTGCATCAAAATTTACCATTCCTCATTGAGTTGCTCTACAAATTAAGATTTGCACAGTATCAGTTCTTTCTTCCTTTCTATTATATTTACATAGGATGACCATATAATTTATTGCCCAAACTGGTACACTTGAAGAGTGAAAAGAAACAAGAAAATGGGACAACAGGGCTAAGTGGACTGTCCTGGGAAAACTGAGATGTGTGGTCACCCCTAGAGTGACCAAATGAATACGACCATTTCCCCTAACCTAAACTCAAACAATCAACCCAAGATAGATCTCAGCAGTGTTGGTTTCAGGAGATGAGATATCACAAAACTAACTTCACAGGGCCTTAGTTACCATCTCAAGATGGTAACTAAGTTTCATCCATTTGGGGTTTGCTGCGGTCAGAGGGTGGTCATGCCACAATTGTAGTTCTGAGATATAAAGAGTCTACAGGACACACTTTTTCTTTGAGGATCAAGATGATAGTTTTCTCTGCAAGGGCTAGATCAGAGCAGAGTAGCAAGCAGCATTTCTGATAGTTCTCATAGCTAAAAACCACCGGGTGATTGACAGACCCCACCGCAGACCTACTGAACTGGAAACTCCAACGCCCAAAAACATGAACTCTTAACTAGATCCTTAAGTGATTCATAATCACATTACATATTGAGAAGCACTGATTTAAATTAAATGCACCCAGGCACCTGGGGTGGCTCAGTTGGTTGAGCATCTGACTCTTGATTTTGACTTAGGCCATGATCTCAGAGCCAAGAGATGGACCATGCCCCTTGCCAGGCTGGGAATCTCGTCTCTGTTTGAGATTCTCTCCCTCTCCCTCTGCCCGTTCCCCACTCATGCACTCTCTCTCTCTCTCCCTCTCTCTCAAAACAAATAAATCTTTTTAAATAGTTAGTTAAGTACGAATACTAAAATAATGTTGTGTAATCCCTAAGAAGGAAGGTAGTAGACCTTCCTTCTTAGACCTTCCTCTGGCTCATTTGCTGTCTTAACAAGTGTCAGAACCCTCCACAATCTGCACATTATTCATAAATTTGGGTTGAATTAAAGCATTTTCAGGCTTCTAAAGTTCTTTCCTTCCTAGAGTCTCTGTCCCTCCCTCCCCTCTTTTCTGTTCTTTTCTTTCTCTGCCTTCCTCCTCTTCTCATGGCTAATAGATGAATCATCCCTGGATTTTTTTCAATACTTCTGATAGTTTTGCCTGTTATAATCACCAAAAAATACTAAATGTGTTTTAATATTAATACTTAATATTAAAGTAAAAATATAAAAACTGAGAAGTGACAATTCATCATTTTTCCTCAATTAAAAGGTACTTCTCTAAGCACTTTATCTATTTGAGAAATGAAATCTACCCTCCCAGTGACTTGATTCATTTGCATGTCATGCTGTAGGAATCTGTTGGTTACAGATTTCAGAGCTCTAGACTCAGTGGCCTTACCACCTGCCTTTGACTGTATTCCTTATAACAAAGTATCATAAGACTTGAGGGCAAGATCTCTTCCAATTCATCTTTGTATCCTGAACAGCTCCTAGCAGAATGTCTTGTGCAGGGAAGATTTCCATTAATATTTGTCAAATGAATGAACAGAGGAATAGAAACACCTGGGCTAGCTCTTGTTGCACTGGGTTCATAAGTAAATCAAACACATAAAGAGACCCTTTCACAGTATATATGAGAATAATAACCCTTGTTCCATGTAGCTTTGTAATAATATTTTAACAACTGGGTTCGATCTTTGTTATTATTAGGAAATGTAAAAAGAAAGTAAAATAAGAATGTTTTATACAAACAAATAATTTTTAATAAATAAATAAATAATTTTTTTATTATTATTTGTTTTATACAAACAAATAATTTGAAATATTAAGGGGACTTATGGATTGGTTGTTACTTTTATTCCCTGAGTCTGTAAGAAAATTAGTGGTATAGTTAGGGTGCTTTGGGGGTCCTGAAGAATAAGCATTTATTGAGCCCTTACTGTTTCCATGGTACTATTTAAAAATGTCATGGCTGGGGCGCCTGGGTGGTTCAGTGGGTTAAGGCCTCTGCCTTCGGCTCAGGTCATGATCCCAGGGTCCTGGGACCGAGCCCCACATCGGGCTTTCTGCTCAGTGGGGATCCTGCTTCCCTCTCACTCTCTGCCTGCCTCTATGCCTACTTGTGATCTCTGTCTGTCAAATAAATAATAAAAAACTCTTTAAAAAAAAATGGCATGGCTGAGTTAAAAGAAATAAAGTACATGACATATTTTCTTTCTCTCTAGCATGCAGTCTTGATGGAAAACAAGATTTAGAGTACAATTAGAAAATAATATAAGACTACATACAACAAAGTGCTTGATTGAATATGATTAAGCACATTTCCCATTAATAATTCCAAACTACAAGTCGGAGAGGGGGAAAGAGATGTCAGCTCCCCATGTACTGAAACGTGCCAAAATTAATTGAAGATGGAATAGACAGTATCAAATTGTACTATGGGGTATTTCATGGGGGTATTTCCCCACATCTTTTCCTAGGACGAACTCTTTGGGAATACAAAAGCTTTTGAAACCTAAGGATTTGGACTTTAGGGAAAAAAATTTTTTAAAGTAAAGACCTCAAGTTAGGTTGGTGCTGGTTTTCATCATTTAAATTTTATACATATTTAAAATTTCCATTTGACCTCTATTTTAAACACTCCCAAAGTGATAGTACCTCTACTCACCTCCTACAACTCTGTACTTATAAATATTCTATTTCTTGGAACTACCTGATCTCAAAGCAAAGAAAAGTAGATAGCATCCTGAGGTTTGCTCTTCCCAGAAGTCTTCTGCATTTTCTTTTTTTTTTTTTTAATTTCATGCCAACTTTATTTTCTGTCCAAAGAAGAGTTATTATAATTTTTTTTTACAGGGTGAGGGAGCATAAGTGAATGGTTGAATAAGTTCACAATCACACCTCTACTTGCTGTTTGCATTTAGTAATATCTCAGTACTATAGTCTTCAACACTGTAGATTTTTAAAAACTCAGCTATCAAAGGAGTTTTGCATTGAAATATTAAACAGTTTAGTAAAACTTACCAACATTTTCTTTAATTGTACATCCATTGGAGATATCAAAATGGAATTTTGCATTGAGGAAGAAAATTAAAATTTCATAATTTCTAGCATTTTATATAAATGATAAATGTATACCTATAATGGAAATAATAATAAATCCTTCTCAAAAAATAACTAGTAGCAAGATAAATGAAATCAAGAAAAGTGGAGAAGTAAAAGGAAAGAGAACTTTGATAGTTTTACCTCCATGAAGTCAGTCAATAATAGTCATAGTAAATCAGTAATAGTCATAGTAAATCAGTAACTGTAACAGTAAATAGCAATAGTGAATCAACGAACTTATCATCTGTGTCAGTGTGTTCATATCACCAGCCTCACTCTTGCTTCTTCCAAAGAGGGGGTTTAGAATCCATATTTATAATTTTGAACTATATTTCAAGAAAGAACCCCAATTACATTGGTTAACAATTAAATAGAATAGCAGTTGGTTCACGTAAATGGGGAATTAACAGTCCTTTCCTATGCCACTAAGCCTATGGCACTGTCAGGTCATTCATCAACGTAAGGATGAACTGTCAGCAATGGGGAAAAGTGAAATTACGGAGGGGAAGTTTTGGAGTGTGTTGGAAGGCACAAAGTTGTTTCTGGAAGGCACAAAGAAATGGGATCAAGAGAGAGGAATGAACTTGGAATGCTGTGAAAACCTGTTGTCACTCATAATTTATATGAGCTTTGGAATGATTCAAATGGGTTCTGTAAAGACACTAGTCCCTAATGTTCATTTTTTTTTTTAAGGAGGGTTTCTTTTTTTTTTTTTTTAAGATTTTATTTATTTGATAGAGAGATCACAAGTAGGCAGAGAGGCAGGCAGAGAGAGAGGAGGAAGCAGGCTCCCCGCTGAGCAGAGAGCCCAATGCGGGGCTCAATCCCAGGACTCTGAGATCATGACCTGAGCCGAAGGCAGAGGCTTAACCCACTGAGCCACCCAGGCGCCCCAGGCCCTAATGTTCATTTTAAATGATTATGATAAAGTATGATTTTATTATATAACTATGATCTTCAAGTTACTACTGTCACACTGATATCGTAATCTTATTCTTTGTTATACACATATATATATATACATATGTGTGTGTCCATATATGAGTAAGTGTATATGTATATGTGCGTGTATATATCCATATATGTATACATACATATAGTTTGATATGTCTTTCTTACAAGCATTAGCTAAAAAGGGAACTGCCTGTGATAAAACCCATGTTTTCATTACCCCATGAATCACACTTTTTGGCTTTACCATGATCTCTTGTCATCATTTTCTTCTACGATCAGTTTGCAGGCTCTTTAAGCGCAGAGATGACATTTACTCATGTGAATCCCCCCTACCTTTAGCACTTAACAGATTACTGGCACAAACCAGGCACTCAGTAAATGTTTTGTAAAATGAACTGCATTGTCTTCTTTATTTTACCCTTCAAGGAGATGGAGGTAATAAATGGCAATATATTTGGAGCAGAGGGAGGTCTAACCAATCTGAAGCAGTGCAAGCAATGGAAGAGAATTCAAATATTTGCTGGAGCTAAGTCTGGGGGTGAAGTCCTAGGATGCTGCTGAGCTTGGAGAGAATGTGCCTTCCCTAAGGGGAATCTGTGGCCACTCTGTTCCAACTGAGTTTCTAACGAACCCTATGTTGTCAAATCTTCCAATTTCTCCAAAGAAGCTAGGCATTCCAATATTTTATGGAAACATCTGAGTTTTAAATGTTGGCAAACAATTTGAGATTTCAAAACAAAACAAAACAAAACAAAACAAAAACCCTGTGCCTGACAAACAAAATATTTCTGAAGCTCACATCCAGCCCTGGGGCTGATAGTTTTGCCATGACTTAGGGAAATGGAAAAGCTGACCCAGAGGGTCAAGATGCTCATTAAACAACATCTCTGGCCACAGGCAGGCGCCTATAGACTCTAATTCTTCACCCCACTGTCACCTGGCTGCAGCGTGGTGGTGTTAATGACATTTGAGTGAGGAAATATATATGCCCGTGTAGATGTGTCAGTCTGTGGTGTATTCTCTTAATGGCTGAAGATCAGCTGTCTCTTATTATGTTGTTGTGGTTTGTTTGGCGAAACTCTGGGTTTGGGAGTATTTGTGGCTTAAGAGCTTGGAAACCTCAATGTAAGTGAACATAGGAATTGTTCAGGGAGAAGATATACGGGTGAGGCAGGAAACCAAAAAAGCCACCTTTAATTTCACTTGTTGTCTGGAATACAAACAATGCTCCTGGTTACCTGACCAATATTTCCCCTCAGTTGAAATGATCGGATGAAGGAAAATAAATACTCTTTCTTGTAGCTGCAAGAGACAGCAAAAATCCTCTTATGATCTTATTTGGAAAGAAAAAAAAAATTTTAAGGAAGAAAAGAAAGACAGCCACAATCATTACAAAGCTTGAGGCTAACATCAGTTTTACTTTATTTTTCATCATTGGTCATAGAATGGTTTTATAGGATGTTTTGAAAGATTCTGAGATGAAGAGAAATCATAGAATCTCCAAATGTTAAGAATTGTTTAGTCAAATATTTATAAAACTCATTCAATTGTTGGCCCCCTAGAAGTTGTGGTGTATGAGAAATTTAAAAGGGCATCTTGAACATTTGGCATGGGAGGACAGGATGATGAGTGAGGATGATGATGGGTCCCCAGTCTGTCCCTACCTGTCTCTCACCTCCTCTCCTATGCCTTCACCAATGTGAACCTGGCCTCCCACAGCCTGTCAATACACCTGTCAATTTTTCATGGACATGCTCTACCCTTTTTGAACTCAAAGATTCATATCCATGTGTCTGAGACTGTTTACCTGAAAAAAGAGAGGGGGAAGAAAAGAGAATGGAGTATTGTTAGATGCTTGAACTCTGGGGCCAGAATTCCTGCTTTTTTTTTTTTTTTTCCCTCTATCTCTATCCCTTACTACTTGTGACCTTGTACCTCAGTTTCCTATCTTTACAATAAAGATAATAGTATTACCTACTGTACAGGCAAGTTTGAAGTTTAAGTTAATTGGTAGATATGGGTACCTGGGTGGCTCAGTTGGTTAAGGGACTGTCTTTGGCTCAGGTCATGATCCTGTAGTCCCAGGACTGAGTCTGGCATCTGACTCCCTGCTCAGCAGGAAGTCAGCTTCTCCTTCTGACCCTCCCTACCTCAGCCTCTCTCATTCATTCTCTCTCAAATAAATAAATAAAATCTTGAAAAAATTACTTGGTAAGTAAAAGTGCATGGAAGATTTCTAGCCATGTAGCAAACCTAGGGTAGTGCTAAGTTTAAATTGATTTAGCTCACATCCCCCTCTTATTGTTACTATTTCTCACATCTGCTTTCCTGTGAAGCTGTCTTTGCCTAGCTGTCCTTTCCTTTCCCTGGGCCATAGGAGGTTCAGAGCACTGTCAAGTACTTGCTCTCTAAGAAAAATTTTTGTATTTGACTTTTCACTGACAAATGCTTAGGACAGGGTACCTGTGTGACTCAGCCGATTGAGCATGCAACTCTTGGTTTCAGCTCAGCTCATGATCTCACCATCAGGATCTCCAGGTCTTGGTCTCAGAGTCAGTAAGGGGTCTGCTTGGAATTCTTTCTTCCTCTGTCCCTTCCCCCACTTGTGCACAGACACTCACTCTCTCTCCTTTACGTAAATAAATCTTTAAAAAAATGCTTAGGACAGTGTATTATAACATCTACATACTCACCTTTCTAAACTGTGGACTTACTCAGGGCACAGAGTTTATAATCTTTTGTTGTATTATCCAGAACTTGCTACAATGTCTGACACATTGCAGACACTCAAAATATGTCCATTTGATATTTGAATGAGAAAGTATGAGCATGAAGTTTGATTCTCACACCATTTTATGCCTTGCATTTGGATTGAATATGCATTGGAATGAATACTGTGTTTTTGTGGTTTTGACTTAATATTTGTCATAGCACAAGGTGCTTTAGTATCTTTCTACAGTGAAATTATCTGTACTCAGTAAAATGTTGGCTATGTTGCCATTTCACTCACTTCCATTAGTAAACTCTGACTCTTCACAATTTTATTTATTTATTTATTTATTTTTAAAGATTTTATTTATTTATTTGACAGACAGAGATCACAAGAAGGCAGAGAGGCAGGCAGAGAGAGAGGAGGAAGCAGGCTCCTTGCTGAGCAGAGGGCCGGATGCGGGGCTCGATCCCAGGACCCTGAGATCATGACCTCAGCCGAAGGCAGCAGCTTAACCCACTGAGCCACCCAGGTGCCCCAGGCTCTTCACAATTTTAAATGCAATATTATCACACACTTGGCTATATGCTCATAATATTGCTGTCTTTGACATAAGTTTTCTGCACTACGAAGGTGTCACTGGGGCCTATCTCCAAACACAACGTTGCTCTCTCTAGATTGACATTGAAAGAGGAAGCAGACAGCAACTTTACTTACTTCGCTTCTGTGATTTCAGTACATTTGACCACACCAAAGTGAAATAAAAAAAATGAAAAAAAATCTAAGTGACGCTTCTCCTGATGTAGTATATTTTATGAGGTTTTTTTTTCATGGAAAGTTGCTCAACTATCAATAGAATATTTATAAATCAGAAAAGGTGACACAGAACAAGTTCTGTTGTAACCTTATACATCATTTTTGTCTTATTTTAGTAAGTACACATATAAAGGATAGAATTTTCTTATCATTATTGAACTCCTGACTTCAATTTGGCTATTTATAATATAATGAACTTGTCTACCACTACTTAAGTGGGATTCCTTTGAGACACACAAATGGGCAAACCCAGAAGAGCCATTCTATCCTGAGGTACCCAGAATGTGACAAAGACTCAAGACGGGGGAGGGCGGGAATTTTGGGTGTTTTACTGCCAGTACAATTTAGAAAAAAAAATATTTCTTTTATTAACTTTAAATTCTAAAGTATGTGTGAGTACCAACTGAATTTCAGTCTTAATGCTAGAAAAACAAATAGTGGGTATTTCTACTGTTTTGTTTTAATTTCTTCTTCTTAGAACTACCATTCATTCTCAAAGTTCATATAAAGATTGCCATTTATATCTCAAATAAATATTCACCTTCTTCCCATAATTTATATGTCTTATGGTTTGATTATATAATTTGTGCTGAGATTTCATTTGAATCACTCCATCTCTTTGGAATAGTTAAAGGTCTTATTTACGGGAACACAGTTTTTATGTGAAAACAGCTAGGGGAAAAAAATCCAGAATCAAGTAGCACAGGTTGCTTTGCATTAATTAAAGGAGAAATTCTTCGTTCCTTAGTATTTGTGGTACAGCAGCAATTTATTTTAGAGAAGTTAAATTAATAGCAATAACTTAATAACAATATTGACTAGCTTGAACTTACGTCTTTTCATGTGCTTACCCTATGGTAAAATATTCAAAAGATGCAGTTACCAGCCTGTAGCATATAGGGTAAATCTCGGTGGAAATTTAATTCTTAAAGTCTTATGCCCCAAAGACAGCAGAGAATAGGGGAGGCCGAAGTCAGTGGACCCTGACTTTAGTTTCCACTATGTATAACCTACATATTGTATGGCTTAAAAATCTCTGGGGCAGAATCCTCCTCTCCTATAAAAGAAGCTATTGAGTCAGAGGATGTCTAAGGTCACTTTTAAGCTTTATGAATATATGGATTAAAAGGAAAAAAAAAGTCCAGGAAAGATATAATCACAATACCCAAAAGTAATTAGACATCTTTAAGTATAACTTCAAATCATTTCTCACTATGTATCTCTGATGATGATTACTGATATGGTTATTATGTATTATTTGCATGGGGGAGTCTAAAGAAACATCTGAATTTGGGAAGAACCAACTGAAAAACAAGGGAAATAAGATAATCTTTTGGGAATTATACTATCAAATTGACATGTTTAAGAGCCAAGAAATACAAAGTCAGCTAAAAGAGAGCAGGTAGCTCTCATGCCAGCAGGACTGGAATGTAACTTTTTGAACATTTCAATATCTCCAAAGCATGTATGTGCAGAAGTAGAAATAATTGGAAGAATAGAAAAGAGAGCTTGAGTGCACAGGTGGTGGCAGGGCTCACACAAGCACAGTCCAGTGGGAAGTGAGGCTGAGCACTTTAAGTATTTCCATGTCAATAACAAGACCATTGTGAGATGGTGAGATGAATACATCAGGTTATCTTATCCTGATGCTATTAGAACCTCCATTCATCTAACTCCCTTGTTCTGACTTTCTGCCCACCAAGCTACCTTCTGATTATATTTTATGCATGTCTGCCTCCTGGAAGAAAGGGCACTGAGGATCTACACTTTGAATATTGCCTATCCCTATCACAGTGATTTCTTGTGTAAAATTAAAATGGGTTTTTGATTATGATTTGGCTCCCTATGTGCTTTACCACAGGGAGGATGTCCTATCAGGTGTGACTATTCTAGTCTATATACGTATTATTTCCCATTGTAAATTAATAAATAAGTACCCCAATTTTGCTTAACATTTCGTTAACATAAATCAAAAGTTGGAGCTCGAAAACCATGGATACCAAGAAATGTCTGGTCATTCAACAGAGGGCCAGATTTTCGGATGAGGCCATTAATGGGGTCATTACCCAGTGAATTTTTACCCAGATCCAGCTGGCTTTTCTTCATATAACACTCCATTCATCAACCTATTTCTAAATGTAAAAAAAATACCAAGAGAATCTAAATAATCATTTTATATATGTCAATGCCCAGTTACCTTTGGAGTAAGAGAAGGCCTAAATATAATAGCACCTTGAGTATCCTTCAAGCTCTGCTGAATCAATATATGTAAGGACTTCAAACAGAATTACGAAAAAGTAAATATTTTATTTCTTTTTTTAATTCCCCACAAGAATGTATGATTCTTGTGAGGAAAGACAAAAACTTCATTTTATTCATCACTCTTTGCCCGGTACTTAGTACAGTGCCTGAAACATGGAGATACTGAGAAGTACACGGGGAATAAATAAATGAAACTTGTTCACATTTGCTGCCACTTCAATTTTTCGACTTCATTGCTGTGCTGATTTTAAGCAAGTAATCTCAATTACATTGTTTCTGATGCAGTCTCTCGTCAAAAATTTATTTACCTTTGCTTTTTAGCAGCTTGTCTATGAAGTGCCTACATAAGGTTTTCTTCATTTCTATCCTGCTTGAATTTGTAGATCTTTCCCCAGACTTGGGGAATTTTCAGCCATAATTTCTTCAAATATTTTTTGTGACACAATTTTGTTTTCCTCTCCTTTTGGGATTGAAATTGCATGGGTATTAGAACTTACAAAAAAATGTACTTGAGTATAGTTCACACATAATGTTACATTCATTTCAAGTGTATAACATAGTAATTCAACATCTGCTGTACATTATTCTATGTGACCACAAATGTAGCCACCATATGTCACCATACAATGCTATTATAATATCATGGACTAAATTCCTTATGCTGTGCCTTTTAGTCCTTTGACTTATCCACTCCATAACTGCTAGCCTGTGTCTCCCACTCCCCTGAACCCATGTTGCCTATCCTGCCACTACCCTTCCCTCTAGCAACCATTAGTCTGTACTCTGAATTTATGGGCCTGATTCTGCTTTTTTGCTTGTTTCTTTATTCATTTGTTTTGTTCTTTAGATTTCACATATGAGTGAAATCATATGGTATTTGTTTTTCTCAGTCTGATCTATTTTACTTAGTATGATGTCCTCTAGGTCCATCCATGTTGTCACAAATGGCAATGTTCCATCCTTTTTATGGCTGTGTAATATTCCATCACATAGATCTCACACATCTTCTTTTGGCTATTAAAACTTTTGATATAATAACACAAATTCCTAAGGTTCTGGTCATTTTTTTCTATTTTTAGTCCTTCTGTTCTTCAGATTACATACTTTTTATTGCTCTCTCTTCATTTTTACTCATTTTTCTGCCATCTTTACATGCTATTAAGTCTGTCCAATGGGCACTGTTTTTCAAATACTTGTATTTTATTATTTTTTATTTTTTTAAAAGATTTTAATTTTTATTTATTTGACAGAGATCACAAGTAGGCAGAGAGGCAGGCAAAGAGAGAGAGGGAAGCAGGCTCCTGCTGAGCAGAGAGCCTGATGTGGGGCTCGATCCCAGAACCCTGAGACTGTGACTTGAGCTGAAGGCAGAGGCTTAACCCACTGAGCCACCCAGGTGCCCCCAGATACTTGTATTTTAGTTCCATAATTCTCATTTGGTTCTTTTTTAAAAAAATAGTTTTACTTCTCTGATGATATTTCCTATCTTTTAATTTTCTGTGAGGATATTTTTATTCCCATCATTCAGTGTAACATCAGCTATTTTAAAACCTGTCTGCTAGCTCTAAAATCTGAGTTACTGCCAGGCTGTCTTCAGTTGATTGTTTTTCTCTTCCAAATTAGTAATTTTTCTTGGATCTTCATATTCTGGACTGTACCCTGAATATTGTCATTTCTATATTGTGGAGACTTAGGATTATTATGCTCTGAAGATAACAGAATCTACTCTGAAGATTTCACTCTCATTTATTTATTAGCTTTAGACAGCAGTTAACTTCATTGGATTCAGACTGTGAGTCAAACTCTGTCCCTTGAGCAGTGGCTCAAACCTCTATTTCGTTCTTTGACCCTGCATTCTACTACTCGGAGTCAGCACTTATGGTTCAGGACACAGCTGGAAACTTAGGAAGATTTATACACAGAATTTGGGGATATTCCCCTCTGGCTATCTGCTTTTTGTGGTCTCCCTTTTCTTCCCAACACCTATGATTGCCTTCAACCCTGTTCTCATATTCTTCTGACCAGAAATTCAGTGGGTTTTTATTCTAATTTTATTTGCCACATGCAGTGAGTGTGCCCTTCTCTTCTTCCAAGTGTTAAATCCTCTCTACTTTGACCTGCCTTTCTTCACTTTCCAGGGCCTACACTGGAAATATAGAAGGATTAGGCACTTTTTATATTTTGCCTAAACTTCGTAGTTGTTATTTGCAGGAGTGTTGGTCTAGCAGTAGCTTACTAGACCATATCAGAATCCAAAATCAATTCCTATTTAAAGTATTCAAAGCATGAGTTATATTTTTCGTGCTTTCTTATTACCTCTATGACTTATTCTCTACTGTCAACTTGCTGGGTAAAACTTTTCTAGCCTCAGGACTACATTTATTTAAAACCCGTAACTCCTCATCTTCTGCACCACTGACAGATGATCCTCCTTGGTGCATAGCTGTGGTCATGTACAAGAATGGCTATGGTCATGATATGCCATCCTGCAGAAGTATGCAACAACTCTCCATTTCCTGAAGAACAATATCCAAGAGTACGGTGTAATGGAAAGGACAGCCATCTGAAACAAGTAAATCTGGGCTTAAGTTCAAGGTCTATCACCAAAAGGCTTTATAACTAACTTAGGTTATAACTAACTTAGGTTAGATTAGGTACCTGAGGGTGCCTAGGTGGCTCATTTGGTTAAGCGACTGCCTTTGGCTCAGGTCATGATCCTGGAGTCCCGAAATAGAGTCCTGCATCAGGGTCCCTACTTGGCAGGGAGTCTGCTTCTCTCTCTGACCCTCCCTCTTCTCATGTTCTCTCTCTCTCTCTCATTCTTTCTCTCAAATAAATAAATAAAATCTTTTTAAAAATAAATAAATAAATAAATAAATAAAATGTTTATCTGAATATTAGTTTTGTTACTTATTAAATAGAATAATACCTATCTCAAAGAATCATTATGAGAATTGATATATATGTTACAAATAAGGTAGCTCCCTTAGTACCTGGTACATAGTCAGTGCTCAGTAATAGAGAGGTATTTTAAAATAAGACACATAAAACAAAAACTCTTCATCTTAGGTGCAAGGTTTTCCTTAAGCTGGTTCCAAGGTAATTTCCTATCTATTCTCACACTTTTCTTACTCATTTATACAATTCAAATCATACTGTTTTCTATAACCTACACATATCTCACACTTGCCCAGAGGCATTGTTCAAACCATTCTTTTTCTCTTTTCTCCTTAATGAATTCCTAAATATCCCTCAAAGAACAGCTTAAATAACATATCCACACTGAATCCTTCTCCCTTCTTCTTTTCATGTAAATCTCTTCAGCATAACTTTATATTTTTATGTAACTATCAGGTTCTGTCTTGTATTATAATACTTCATAAGCATATGTTAGCTGCCTTATGTGCTGAATTATTACTTCCTTTAGTGCAAAGACTCACTCATGTCGAAAATGATTGATAGATAAATGAACAAATAGGATATACACAGCTTATAAAAACTGTGAGTGGGATTATAAGTTCTAAAACCTTAGTGGGGTCTCACAAATAGTAACTCTGATAACCTTTTATGATTTAACTACCTTGTATGAGGATCCTATTGAGGAGAGATATTAATAAATATAGGCCTAATAGAAGATTAAACTGTCTTTGTATTCATGACTATCTGTAGATAATTCAAATACCCATTTGAACCCCTACATTAAAATGGGGGAATTCTAAGGGATACTTGGGCTTAAGAAACAGCCTGCTTAAAGATGAATTTGGAGCAGAGAACGCAGAGAATGGGGCATTTTTTCCCTGTAGTTGGACAAATGAATGCAAAAGCAAATATTTTATTCAAAATAAGGAATATAATGAGTAAAGGAACACCATTTCTGCACAAGTTTATATCAGCAATAGCACCTGTTTGAAATTCACTAATTCTTCAGTAATTTTCATAGGTTGACTCTAGTAGTAGGGTCATTAATATCATATTTTGGATTATTTCAATGAAGAACAAATTCTCCCTTTTACATTTCCCTACAAATTCCTTTCCTTTATTTATGGTTAAATTCTTAGAAGTTACTGCCAGTATAATTCCCTTTTTTAAGTTTGTTCTCCTAGGGCACCTCGGTGGCTCAGTTGGTCAAGCATCAGACTCTTGATCTCAGCCCAGGTCTCGATCTCACAGTCATGAGTTCAAGACCTGTGTTGAGCTCCATGCTGGGCGTGGAATCTAGTTAAAATTGACTAATTAATTGACTAATTAATTAATTAATTTGTTCTCCAAATAGGAGGCAATAAGTCTGAAACCACTTTAGTGATAAATCTAAATTTCAAAAGGAGCAGTATATCCTACAATTCCAAAAACAAAGATACTTAGAAGTAGGGGAAATTGGCGGCTATGATGAGCAAATTCATAGATTATGTTAATGCCTTAATTGGCAGAGAGGAAGTAGTTCAATCAATAGATGGTTTTGAGACACATGTTAAGATTCTAGGCCCATTAAATGTGAAAAAGGCAGAAACATGGTTCATACATTCACAACGCATTTCTTCTGAATAGTTTGTTGTGACATTGTTGATATGGTAATCATCTTCTGGGCCAGGTGTTTCTGTGTACATGAGGTTTTTAAATAAAGCACTGGTTTCCGTCAGATGAATCTAAAATAAGACTGCATTGCTTTCTACAAATCTTTTTTTGAAAAAAATAGAAAAAAATTTCCTCTCCTCCCAAAAGTTCCTGGAAAGGTTTCCACGTTAATCATCACATTTAAGGAAAAGAATTAAACTGCATAATTAGAACATGAAGACCAGAATATTTTCAATTTTGATTTATTACTTTCTGAGGATCAAAGAGACATAAGTATCTGAGCTGGGTTTGGAAGGGACCACATTTCCTTAGGTTTGTAAAGATTCTCAGACTATGCCACGTTAACATTATGATTCCACTTCCATCAAAATGGAGGAGGTTTTCCACCAGGTGAAATTTTTTCTACACTTCTTGGAAGCCAGTAAGACCATTTGGAGATTGTGGGTAAAAGAAATAGTTTTAAGTAATTCTGAAATATAAGTTTCTTCCATTATCTGAAAATTAAGCCTCCAATATCTTTGTGGTGAAACTGGGAGAATGAAACATTCCATGTTACAGTGTGGTCTCTGAAACAAATATAAGAGTTAGAAGCATTCAGTTCTTCAACCTGGTAATTCCACTCTGCTTGAGGGGGAAAAAAAGTCCAAAACTCTTAGAAGAAGTATTGGTACTTAGGAACAAGAAGGTAGACATTTTGTTAAATCGGGTCCTTAGACAGTGGCCAGTGTCTCTAAAAAAAGTACTTCTACTCTGGTATTGAGGACATCAAGGAGATGCTATGATGACAAACTAAAATCTGACTAAGGGTGTGGCTAGGGTGAACAAGAAATCTGCACCAGCACAGTTCCTGCCTTGAATTGTACCTTCTAAACAAGCAAACAGTGTTGGGGGGCGGGGGGGGGGGGGATAGTGTGACAATCGTCACACTATTTAGATGATAACCTGTTTTGTGCTAGAACTGGGGCTCAGTGTAACATCATTGCAGACAAATAGCTAAAGAGTTACACCTGATTTTAAGTTCTAGTTTTGCCATTGATTTGCGATATAGCCTTACATTTCTTAATATCCCTGAGCAGGTCTTGGGTTCCTTATCTCCTTGTATGAGGTTTAAATGAGAAGTGCCTGGTACAGTCAGGTACTCAAATAAATAATGTTAAACTAAAAACTGGTGTTTTAAACCTGTCTGGCCTACAGATGTCTACAAATATTAAAGTCCTTTCCCTTTGGCACACTGATGCTAAACAGAAAAGAAGACACAGTACCATAGACCTACATGGATGCTTTTTAGGTTTAACTCTTCTTTGATCCAGAAATCACAACTTTTTGGATAAGCCTTACTTTACTATTTATTAACTATCTTTATTATTAGAATCATGCAGGCAAAACTCATATGTATAGTAATCATATTCTTTCCAAAAATTCTGACTTGTATTTTACCTTTGTTGTTGGTTTATAAAACTTATCCATGCAAATCACTATGGCTTACTTATCCTATAAGATTTATAAATGAAATATTACTCATTTAATTTAATAAATGAGAACATCTGAAGTTCAGGTTGGCAAACAAAGCTACTTAGTGGTAAAACAAACAACAAAACAAACCAAAAAAACTTGTTTTATGACCTTACACCCAGAATTCTTTCTTTTGCTACATGCTAGCTTCAAATTTCCACTGTTCTAGAAGTTTTCAGCGTTTATGATACATGATCTTCAATATTATATGGTCACAGAGTCTGGGACCTAAAAGAAAAATCCATAATTGCACAAAATTTAACATTGGGTATTAATATAACACGAATACCTCTCATAAGCTAAGCTGAACACTTTAAAGATAGCACAGTCTGTTGGCCTGGCTCATGTGGAACACTAAACTTTTTAGAAGTTATGTATGGTCAAGTGAAATTTATTAGTCCCTAATAAAATAACGAGCTCAAAAGCTTAGAGGGTTTTTCGCAGAATAAAAATAAATGAGCATAGCCTACCAAGGCTAAAAAGATATTCTCTTAACTTCTGCTAAAAAAAACTAGCAACAATTTGCCAGAGGGAACAAAAACAAGATTAGAAGCTGTCTCCACAGAGGTAGTGAACTTCAAAATCCTGACACAATAAATAGGCAATACTTAGGGCTGCTATTTAAAGTAAAAGCCTTCCTTTTCTCCCCACTTTTCCCCGCAAATCCTGTTTGTGAGCCATAAAACAATGGTTCTCAGCTTTGGCTGCACATTTGAATCACTTGGGGAGTTTTAAGAACATAGCAAAGCCCGAGTCTCACTGCTAGAGACTGATTTAATCAGTATAGAATGCTACTGGGCAGCAGGAGTTTTTAAAAACTGTTCAGGTGATTTGAATGTGCAACCAAGGCTGAAAACCCACTCTTTGGAAATTCGTTGATGGAATCCCAGGCTAATAAGATACTAATATTTATAATGCATATACACATTTCAAGAATTACATTAAGTGGCTTTACATTGTGTATCAACAGTCTTTGGGTGAAGTGTCTTGGACAAAATGTAATTTACTGGGTCTTGTAACTAAAAAGTCTGGAGGACACAGCAGAGCAGAATTGGAAATCTTAAATCATGTAACCAGTGTCTTACTTCTCTCCCAATCTCGGTTTCAATTTTTCTGGTTGGCCTTATTCTAAAACCAGATGTCCCTTCAGGGTCAGCAGATAAATCAGTGACTCTTAACACTACGTTCCTCTCACATTTGAATCTGTAAGAGGAGAGCAAGGGTTTCTTTCTCAGACTCATTTGCTCTGACTGGATCAGAGACAGTTCAAGATCCCAGAGCTGAGGCTGAAGCTATAATTTGCACCCAGGCCTGCCTGATTACAGAGCTCATGCACTTTTATATCTATCACTGCCTCAAGAAAATATTACCGGTTTGATTGGAAGAGAAAATATTTCTTTCCTAATGACGAATTTGAGAAAGAAGAGATCCCCAAATAAGACTTGGCTTGTATTTCAAAATCTCTCCTCCACTCTGGCTGGAGGCATTCCCCTTCATCTCAGCTTTGCATCCGTTTGCCCTCCCTCTTCCTGTTCCAGAATTAATTCTGTCAAGGGCGGATCAGGGCTGTGTCCCAGGCTGGGAACCTCAGGGTCAAAAATAACAACCTATCCATTCATTGGTTCTGAAATAACTGATTTTCACATTTATGTTTTAGACGCTTGTATTCTTTTCTTGTGGCTACCATAAAAATTACCATAAACAGAAAGTTGTTCTCTCACAGTTTTGGAGATAGTGGTCTGAAAACAAGGTATGGGAAGGGCCATTCTCCCTCTCTGGGGGCCATGGGAAAGAGTCCTTCTTTGTCCCTTCCAGCTCTGGTGGCTCCACGCATTCCTTGGACATAGTCCTGTACACATAGTCTACAGAGTCTTCTGTGTATCTGTGACTTCTTTTCTGGCTTTTATAAGGACATTTGTCCTTGGATTTAGTGCATACCTGTATAACCAGCATAATCTTACCTCAAGATCCTTAACTGAATTACATCTACAAAGATCCTTTCCCTAAATAAGGTCACACTCACACGTTCTAGGGGTTCACATGGATATATTTGTGGGGGGCATCGTTTCACCCACAACAATGCTCATTGTTACTCAGCTTCTAGTCATTTTATCCTGGGCTTTCACTTCAGAAGCGTTCTTCAGCTAGTCACATGCATGAGTGGGCTGCAAGGGAAGGAGTGGGACGGACTTCTCATCTGTGGAGAAAGGGAACATTCAGCTGTGAGAACAGGAAGCTCTGTATGACTTATCAAGTCACAGAAGACCAAAAGTAATTCCTCAGGGCACAACACTCACTACTGAACTTTATAAGTAGAAAAGAAGAGGCAGGGTCTCTTAGATCTTAAAGTTATAGAGAATGATGACTGTGCCTAATAACAAGTAGAGTTAGCTGTGGAAAATTTGAGGATGTGATAAAGAATAGTATTGTATCAAAACTCTTTTAAACTCAAGTGTTAAGAACCCAACTCAAGCTGGCATAGGGAGAAAAAAAAAGAAAGGTATTAGCTCATGAACAAGAAAATCTAAGGATGTGCTCGTTTCAGGATCAGCAGAATCTAAGGACACAAATGAGGTGAATCCATCAGGAATTTGTATTTCCTTTTCTACTGTTTTTCTGACTCATTTTCTTCTGTGTTACTGCTTTGCTCCCAGGCTTGCCCCCTGCTATGGTAGGAGAGAAGCCAGCAGGCCTCTGCAGACTTACTCAGTTGTCAATATATTCAATCTCAGAAGGAGACATATTCTTTCTCTGAGGTTCGCTTCAGTCCTCCAAAATGGACGCTGATTGTCCCTACTTGAAACAGGGCCTTTCCCTTTTCTAAAACACTGTGTTTTAGGAGGACGAAGTACTGTGATTAGTCAACTTAACATCACAGGGCAAGTGATTCCTATTATTAGAAAAGAGAAAGGGATGTCAGTCAGGTAATAATAACAGACACCCCGTTACAACCTCTTTAAAAGAGAAAACTTCCCTAGACTCTTATGTGAGATGCATACATCAGTCTAAGGGATCAATAAAAGTAATCATAGCCTGCTCCAGATGTTGAAGAAAGGAAGAAAAAAGGGAGAGCATTTTCCTTACATGATGATCTCCATAAGATCAATAAGACAAGAGTGTGCGGTTTATCCATTCTAGACGAATAAAAATGTTTTTAAAGATACAATAAGATTTAGGACATTTGGGACACTCATCTAGCTCTGCTACTTACCAGCAAATAATATAATTTCTGAGGTCCTTTGTAGTTTTACGACTCTAAGGATACACAAATGGGAGAAGAAAGTGAGCTCAATTCCAATGCTTAAATGCCGAATTTCTTATTGGTTTGGAGTGAAAGAATGTTCAGCAAACATCTAGCAGAAGCTCACTCAACCTTTTGATCTCATTGGAACACCTTCATTTTTTTTTCAAAATCCCAACTGTGAGGAAAATTTTACAAATGATACCAGAACATTATTTATTCTGCACCTTCTCAAAAGCAGTGAAAAGAATTACACGTTTTACAGTAGGACTCTTAATTCTGGCAATATGTTGTTCTCAAAAAGTTCGAGTCTATTTGTGGTGTGGGTTTTTTTGTCTTGAATCAGAGTAGGTACCTGTTAAAATTAGAGGTTCGAATCTGAAAATATCACTTGAGCAAATGGTTACAAGTTATTTAATTAAAAATAAAATTCACCAGGGGCGCCTGGGTGGCTCAGTGGGTTAAAGCCTCTGCCTTTGGCTGGGGTCATGATCTCAGGGTGGGGACTGAGCTCCACATCGGGCTCTCTGCTCAGTGGGGAGCCTGCTTCCTCCTCTCTCTGCCTGCCTCTCTGCCTACTTGTGATGTCTGTCAAATAAATAAAAATCTTTAAAAATAAATAAATAAAATAAAATAAAATTCACCATGGTGTGTCCTCACCGGGTCATTTTGGTAGACAACTGCTGGCTCGTTTGTAGTGCTTAATTTCTTAAAATTTTCCATCTTCGCTTCTAGCTTTCTCAAATCCAGTTTTTGGATGTTTATTTTGTTCTAAAGGAAGAGAGTTAAATTGCTAAGATGCATCATTCACAGATCAAAAATACCACGAAGGAAGAAAAGTCATTTCCTTGAGCATCCTCTGCAATATTGATTTGCGTTTGCCTCCTCTGTCTTCCTGACAGGAGAGTTTCCTTCGTTCCACTTAGGAACTAAACACAATCATCAAAGAGTCTAAAACATAAATCGCAAAGCCATAGTTGAGTGTAATTTCTTTCTTTCCCTGGGACATATCCTCTCTCAGAAATCTTCTTAACCTGTATGGGCAGGAGTTGTTTAGGAGACTTGATTACATGTCAGGTTCTTAAACAAAGTTGTTCTCACCTCCACAGCTGATGCAGCTCAGCACAGGGCTGTGACCCTAGCGACCAGGGAAGAAAAATACTAGATCTTGTGATTCAAGAATGTGAAATCATAGTCCTTTGTTTTATTTTTTATCTGGGCAGGAGACGTTGCTTGAAATGACAGCAAGCAGGAAATAGCCGGTGAGTTCGATAATCAGATACCAAATAGTTGGATAGGATCCAGTGGCCCATCAACAGTATTTTTCAACACTCTTGAATAGCTTATCTCACTTCACTTTTAACAAATTTAAAGTTATTATGAAAAGAGAAAATAAATTCTTTTCATCGAGCACCCACTTTGTGCCGTAGATGCTTTATGGTTTTTGGCCCCATGGAAAACCTGAAAAGTATTATCCACATTTTAAAAAGGAAGACAGAAAGGTTAATTAACCTCACTAAGATTACTCAGTTAGAAACTTCCATCAACTGCCAGATTCAAAGTGTGTCTTTTATCCCCAAGTCTCCTTTCTCTATTGTAACACATTGTCTTCTTTAAAAAAAAGTAATGATTGGGGCGCCTGGGTGGCTCAGTGGTTTAAAGCCCCTGCCTTTGGCTCAGGTCATGATCCCAGAGTCCTGGGAGTCTGCTTCCCCTCCTTCTCTCTCTGCCTGCCTCTCTGCCTACTTGTGATTTCTGTCTGTCAAATAAATAAAAATATTTTAAAAAAAAAGTAATGATCATATATAATGGGGGGGTGGTTAGGGGGGTAGGAAAAGAATAAATGAAACAAGATGGGATCGGGAGGGAGACAAACCAAGAGAGACTCTTAATGTCACGAAACAAACTGAGGGGGACTGGAGGGAGGGGTGTAGGGAGAGGGTGGTGGGGTTATGGACATTGGGGAGGGTATGTGCTATGGTGAGTGCTTGAAGTGTGTAAACCTGGCGATTCACAGACATGTACCCCTGGGGCTAATAATACATTCTATGTTTATTAAAAATTTAAAAAAATTATTAAAAAAAATTTTTTTAAAGTAATGACCATAATCAGATTTACTTTATTTTTGTTACCACTGAAAAACATGCTTTTTGCATGAATATCTAAGGAGAAAGTAACTGCCAGGTTCTGAACTAAGTAGGAATACAGTAAGTAGGGTAAAAGCAGAGGTGAAGGGCCAGATTCCATAAGTCCCATTCAAAAACCTCCCTCCTGAGTTTGTGGGAATGTTGAGAACTCTGAATTGATGAAATACTGAAACTTATGATAAAATATGCAGTAAATGAATCATGGAGTCATGACCTAATCATATCAAGGGGCAGGTCCTGGGATACCTGTGCTGTTATCATCAGCGTTATACAGTGGAGATTCATGGACCAAAGAAGTATCCACGTGTGTAAATCTGTCCATCTAACATGCATTTAAAGATGTGTTAAACATCCAGGAAATCCATTCTGTGAAATGATTCATGCCTCATTAAATGCTCCCATACATAAGTAGGAGTCGAAAAGGCAAATTCATAGATATTCCGACAACTGATGGGCCGCCTGTTACTCTGTGAAATGCAGTATTTCCAAAAGAGTGCTGGATTGTTTGTGAAGGTACACAGTCAAGTAGGGTGTTTTGTTTTGTTTTTAATGGGTATATTCAGGGCCACTACATAAAGCTGTGTAGGTTGTACCTTGCTCCAAGGCACTTCTCTGAAGTAGAGACTAAAAATACAGTCTTAGTTTGGCCCACCGAATCCTGTGTCTTCATTCAGAGCTAAGCCAGGCCAGAATCGTTGGGAGGAGTGGGAGACTGAGTTTTTCTTAGCCTTATTTGGTAGCTAAAGGATTCTATGTTAGAAAAGGATTCTAAATTTGTATTTTAAAAAAGTATGACCAACATATCAAATAAGGATATGAATTTTGTGTTCAAAATAAATAATTACAACTTAAATTTAAAGTGTAAGTTAATAGCAAGAAAAATAAGAAGAGACTAATACAGGTGATGATAAGACAAACCAAGGAAGAAAGTATGCAAGCCATTAAAATTTGGAAGTCTCTGATATTGGGGAGAAACCAATAGCTTTGGAGTAAGACAAGTAGGAGTTCCATCCAGGTCCTACTTATCCTTTAGCAAGTCACTTCATTGCTCGGTGGCAGTTCTCTCTCCCCCTATGTAAGAAGATTCACTCCAAAGGATTGTAATGAGAATAAAATGAGATAATGTCTGTAAAGCTGTCGGCACATGTGTGTCTCCATCCTTCACCTTTCCTTGTGCAATGCAAATCTAAACCTTCAATCACCCACACTAGCTAGCTCCCTAGCTTGTGCAAAAGTCCTGGGTACTTGTGGGTGGTAGAGTCAAAAGGATGCCCCGTTGGTTCCAAGGTATTCCATCATCCCAGCTGTTTCTGCTTTAGTGCCCCATGACTCTCATGTTCCCTCTAGCCCCCACCCCACTCCACTGCCTAACCACCCCACAGTGATTGTCCCAGGGGGCACATGCAGACACACACACACACATACACACATAATTGCCCACACATTCTTGCCTGCACACTTTCACATAATCACATGTATTTAGCTTATACACATACAAACACATACAAAAGCAATCCACTGTGGCTCCATAGACCTACTCATCATTTCTTAAATATTTCCTTTTTAAATTCTTTTGTTCACTTTGTACCTTCACCCACAATTCCCTCTTATACCTCTTCCTACTTAAATCTTCTCTGTCATATAAGGTCTGGTTAAAATACCAACTCCCCTATTAAGCCTTTCATCATAACACAATAGGATGTGACCTTAACTTCAAAAGTGGTGGGGTTTTTTTGTTTGTTTGTTTTATCTTTGCTAAGGTTATAGACACATTTTATGTTATGATGTAATTACTTGTATTGACCGGGTATCAGATTATACAGTCTTTGAAGTCTATAATCATGTCTACTTATCATTCTATCCTCTACATTGATGGCCTTCATTATTTTGAAGAACTATAATCTTAGTTAATTTTCATGAAATAGTTAGGCACTTTCCAGTTTCCAGGAACCGAGACATATTCAGAATACCACAAATGACTTGGAGATGGGTATTTTTAGTGACATACAGTTCAATTTATCTAAATGTATTATGTTCAACCTGGGCAAGAGACAGGATCTAACTTGTTCTGTTGATCCTTACCTAGTATAAGGTTTATATTCATTATCCAATTAGTGATGGACAGGGATTTGGGGTCTCAACTCAGCATTCCTCAAAAGCAGGCTGTGGGTATGATGGGACCTTTGAATAGTATAGACTTCTCTCCAATATTTGCTTTGGGCCTCCTGTTTCCATGCCCCAATCTCCAGTCTGGTATCATTCAGCTTCCAAGTAGAAATTCAGTGGAGTTGTACATTTTTATGAAGGATAACAATATAAAATATGAATGTGTCTTTAAAAAAATCCACATATATATTGATATATAGAAAATATAGAATGTGCCTCCAATTTCATCCGGTGGGGTTGTAAAGAGCCTGTGCATTCTGCAGATAAGCTGGCTCCAACTAAGAGAAGAAATGACTGACCTGAGCATACTCAACCTTTTTTCCAAAGTTATCCACCAAATAAGTCATTCTTTGTGGAAGTGATGAGGCTACGAGGAAGGAGAGATGTAGGAGGTTTATTTCTTCCATCCTTTTTTCCTGAGGAGGGATGAAGTGGAAATTCTTTCTCATCTCTGAAAACCGAAAGAGTGGGAAATAAGTACCTTTAATTTTCTCTTAATTCATTCGTCTAAGAAGTAAGCCTCAGGGGTATAACAATCTCACAGAAGAGAGGGGGTCAAAAGCCCAGGACAGCACCAGAACAGTCTTCCCACTTTCAAGGGACTTTTGCCCCCAAAACTAACTTTTGCAATTTTAGGTCTTTTTCCTCAGACACTGATAAGCAGTTTATCATTTGCTTCCAGAACACTCTGAAATGATTTCTATCAGACTTTACTAGCCCCAAAATTTATACTTAGTACTATTTCCCATTTCAAGTTAAGTCCTCCAAAACTAGTGTATCAAGATTTTTTTTTCTTACTTATTTTAGCCCATGGGAAGGAATAATTTACCCATGTTCACAGGAGAAATATTGTTTTCTTTTTCCACCAAAGAGGAAAATAAGTACCCTGGAGCTTAAGAGAAGTAAAGATATACTTACTTATATTCATTAATCTAATTGAACTCAAGTTTCTTATTCAATTCCTCTAGCCTCTCTTTGTTTACAGTTTGAATCTGATACACATCAAAATTTTCCCGGCATTAAGATATCGCAAAAACTGTTACATTTTCCAGAAGTCCATTTCAGTCAGAAAGAAATGTTAAACCAAGTTATAGAGAGCTCACATGACCACAATACATTCATTACATGTACATGAAATCTATTGACTCAATAATTCAGTTCAGAAGCTCTATTAGATGCTTGTCATAGTCAAGAGATACTTATGCCAGTAATTAGTTATGGAATATATTTAGACTCCAGGATTTATGCTGATGCGCACTGGGTCTAAAAAAGCAGTTGGCAGAGAAGGACTGTAAGGCCCAGGATCCGAAGCCAATTGTTATGTCAGGAAACACAGGCAGGAGCACAAGCAGCACAGAAGAAATGTCCCGTAGGTACTGTGGCTCTGTGTACAGAGGTTGAGGTGTTAGGTTTGAGCAGAGAGAAGGTCTAGAGCAAGGTAAATAAGCCAATATTATGTTTGGAGATATACACAGGCAAATGTAGTCTCCTTACACTTGAACAGAAGTGAGGAGAGGAGTCCAGGGGAGGAATACAGACCAAGTGACAAAGTGGAGAAGCCAGAGTACATGATCTGGGCAAATAATAATGTAAAAGTAAGTCAAGTCTGTCCTATGCCATAGCGGGAAGTATCTTAAGATGATGGGAAAGGGTTCTGAACTGTGCACTAATCGCCAGTCAAAGGTAGGATTCTTCAGATGAAAATGGTTAATTATTATAGATCTTCAGAAATCTCATTATTTCAGTACCTTACAGAGCTTTACCCCTAAGAGCAAATTCATCTTTATTAAAGGTAACAGTTCCCATTTTACTTCTCTAGTACTCAATTACCTGGAAAGGGATGGTCATTATCTCCTCTGTATTACTGAATGAAAAAGCAATATAGAGAATGATGCCCGTGATCAGGAGCTCATATCTTCTTATTCACAGTCTTTTACTTTTCCCACTATCTCAACTCCCTGTTTCTACTGGCAAACAGAGTAGAGAAATTACATAATTACCTGGATAATTTAGACCAGAAAAAGGTTGGGGGGTGGGTAAAGTGATTCCTATGAATTACATGAGCTCTTTCAAAATTTTCCTGAACATGAAATATTTTTACTTTTTCCTTTCCTTTTATTCTCAGTGACCTCTGACAGGCACATACATCTCTCTTTATGGAGAATGATTAACATGGACTCAACGAGGGAGATATCAAATTATACAGTTAATAAAAACTAAAGCTTCAACCCATGCTAAGTGACAATGTAGCACCAGGGAAAATTAATTACTAGATTTTAGAGTGAAAGGAGTCAGACATGTCAGGTTTGAGTTTAGCTTTAGGATTCACAGTAAATTTCAGTTCTTCTGTGACTGAATTTTTTGAAGTTTGAAGTTATTCAAAATCATGTGGCTATTTTCTATAACAGTAAGTGATTTTTTTTAGTAGTCTAATTAGATTTAGTTCTTAGGTTTCTTGGATTTTTGTAGGAATCTTTTCAGATTCGTTGTGTAAATTCAAATCATTCCCTTGATTCTAGCTGAGCAACCACTGGTGAAAGTTTATTAAAATTGCTCCTTTTCACAAGAGTGTTTAAGTGATTTTGATACTGTTAAAGAGATTCTCCAAGCGCCCTGATGCTGAGAATTTATATATAACAATTGTCAAATACGGCATAGTGTAGTATTTAAGAGCTAAAATGAGTAGTTGTCAGTGGAGGCAGACTTTTAGCAGTGGAGCATAAACTAGTCGTTTGTAGGCTTAAAATTATAGTGTATTTTTCTAAGTTATTTCACATGAACTTCAGAAGTTCACCTTCCCCTGTCCATTTAAGTGGTCCCGAATAAACTAAGGCAACAGAAAATCACATCATGTGTGATCTTTAGTTTTTCTCTATTCATATAATCACAGACTTATTCTGAGGAAAGAGACTGTACAAGTTTTGAGTACAGCCCCTCACTCCTAAAGGGCCATCCATCCTTTGCTTGCAAACCACTAGCTACAGAACTTCATTACACAGAACACTACCCATTCTATTTGGGTGCACTTCTAATCCGTTGAGGCTGATCAGCCTTATCTTCCAGATAAATTTGTCAGCTTGAAACTTGGCCTGCCACCCTGGAGTTAGCTATAAATGATGAGTCTTATCACTCTGACTCTTGATATTTCTTTAACCATTTGAAGACAATTATGAGGGTCCTTCTCATTCTTTTCCAGATAATTCAACCCAAATTCCTCCCAAGTTTCCTCATGACTTGATTTTTAGTTCCCACAACCACCCTGGGCACAGTGTCAGGAGGCAGTTTTATCAGTGTCTGTTTTCAGACATAAAGCCCAAAACAAAGAGGCTGATCATAAAGCTATAAAGATCCCGTAAGTGTACGAGAACGCTAGATGTCAACAGTTCCTTATGTTCACTGCAGGAAAATAGCTGGTCATTTTACTATTCCTTTATTGAAGTCACTTAACAAAATCTACCTGCAACTTAAAATGATACCACAGTGTTTTTCTCTGTGATTTCCAATTTCATATTGGACATGCTAACGTATATAAATTAAATGGCTCTTTGGCTTATGGCTCTGAACAACCACTTTGGGAGGGAGAATTATTAAGGTATTCCTTTTCACAGGACTTCTCAAGTCATTTTTTGATCCGCTTAAGAAGAGAATCATCAATAAATAAGTTGGAAGGAAGCACGTCCTTTAAAAAGAACTAGGTTGTGGGGGATGCTGCAGCAATATCGGCACTATTTCTAGAAGGAACTAGTGTCTAATGAACTACTGCTCCACTCTCATCTCTCCAGCACTGCCACAAAAATGATTGAACTGTTTCTTTCTTTCCCCGTATTTGTGACTCCAACTTCTAATTCTGTCTTCCCTTACACTTCTGGGGAGAATATCCTCTCTTCCTGAGGGAGACTAAGAAACTAAGTGCTCTCTCTATATATAACGTGATGACAAGTATTTTTCTGTTTTTTAATGTTTTTCTTCTAGACAGCGACCTTTCCACCAGTAGCCTCTTGGCCTTGTGTGTTACAAAGGCTGCAAAGAGCACTTTGGAAGCAAGCCAAATGAAATAGGTACACATATTTAAAGGTGTTTTATTTAGACTTAGAGGTTTATTTATATTTGTCTCCACAAATTCTAAGCATTATTGATCTCTGTACTTGCCAGGATAAAACAAGACATGAAACAAATCTTACCACTTAAAAAAATTTTTTTCTCATGAGGATAAAGTACAACTAAAATATCTTTAAAAGCTTCTTCATCCAAATGCATGGCAAATATAACTCTACTATAAATGCAAGGTACAGTGAATTTTGGATCAGAGTTGACAAACCACCTAAAAGGACACATCAAGGTCTTGTATAATGCTGAGTAGGTTTCTGAGCAGCATCTAGAAATTTTTGAAATAAGTTGTATGAATTATGTGTCTGCCATTTTTTATTCTAGTACATTCTCCTGAAGAATACCAAGTATGGTGTTTTGGCAATGATCTATTGGGTGACCAAAAAATTTTTCTTAAGAGGCAACGAGGTCCAGTGAAAAGGCAGAAAGTCAGTTTTGAAGTCTAGTTTTTCCTTAATAAAAAAAAAATAACTTGATAGAGTTATAAATGCACACAGTCTCTTTTTTTTCCCTTCTGTTAAATAAGGATAGTAATCCCTACCTCTTAAATGTTGTTGTAGCATATACTAGGTAATGAATACATAAACATTACCTCCTTTCTTCTTTGCAGTATGTATGACCTCAAACTTAACAATAAGTTGCAGAATTCATAATTGACAAGGAGACACACAGCTTCAAAATAAAAAGATTTATAGAGAAAATTTTTGTTGATTAGTATTTCATTTCATCTCCAATTATGGTCATTCTCAGTAACTGAAAAATTACCATGAAGTCCATCATCAATAACATTAACACTTGGCTCATTCTCTATCTTGCTACCATCTTTTGGTCATTATCTCATGAACTGTTCTCTTCCAAGAGAATGAACAAAGAAAAGGACATTAGACTTTATTAGCATCTTTGGCATCAAATTTAATGGAGACATTTTGAACTATGGATCAAAGTGAGATCAGACTTCCAGTTCAACCCTTGACAAGCTAAAATCCGTGGAGACAAGCACAGATGCTATCCAAGTCAGAACTCATGACCTTGGGAAAATGACAGTGTCAGTACTGGGGGTAGACTGCACTCTTAGTTGGGATAGTGTCTGGCAGTATTGGTGGGGAACTATTAAAGGACATTTCAGTGTCCCTTAAATGTTTCCAAGCCTTCAATATCATCAGCACCTGTGTGCCTCCATGCCAATTAAAAATCCACAGAAATGTGCTTTATAAACAAATGGAATGGTGGCCTTCAGACAAGTGCTGAAATGGCAATAGCATCCTCTCTTTAAATAGCTAACCTGTTCCTTGCCTCCCTAAACCCCTAGAGTGAATCTGAATGCAGATCGCTGTTCAAAGCTCTTAGACAGGAAAGGAACACTCACAAGAGGGAAAAGATACCTGCAGGGAAGGAACAAATGGGAAGTGAGAAAACAGCAGGAAAAGCTGCCTGAAGGGGTTTCAGTACATGGAAAACTATGAAGTCAGTGAGAAGTTGATCTTTCATTATTGTAACCAGCTGAGAAAATCCTGCCTCTAGCATCTGCTAGTAACGGTATGAGAGAGAGAAGACTCATTTTGCCAAACTTGGATCGTACTCATAGCTGATGAGTTCTAACTTTAGAAAGTTAAAAAAAAAAAAATTAGGACTTTCGAGCCTGGAGGTTCAATTAACTTTAACATTAACACAGGCTTCCTTATTGTATTATTTTTCCCGTCCATCTTTTCTTTCCCTTTCCTTCTCCTCCCTCACCCAGCTTCTCTTTCAGAACATTACAAAGATCACCTTAGAACAAAATTCTCTATAGTTCAGATGCAAACTTTCTTCTTCATCTGAGAGTTAATGTGGATTTTTTTTTAGAAGGAACAGTGATTGTACTTGGGGCTTCATGTCCTCCTTTACCCGTAAGAAGAAAGCAATTAACCAAGATAGTATTGCTATTCATGTACCTATACAAAGAAGTACTAGGTATAACATTGTGGTGCTGAAAAGAGAATGAAGTTAATCAGGAAAAGCTTCTTAGAAGGAGTAGCTCAGAGTATTAATTTAAATGCAGAGAGATATACAGGATGTTAATAGGAGGTATTGAGGAGGATTTTATTAAAATATGATTTTTGCAGCAATGCTCAAAATGCAAAAAGTGCAGACCCATTGTGAGGTAACATAAAACATTTATCTGGACTAAGAAGGCAGGATAAGATTTGGAAAAGTGAAATAATGGCCTTTGTTGGACCACAGACATAAGAAACCTGTTTCAGTCAAGAATATGTAATAGCAAATGAAATTTAAACATTGTATATTAAATCTTTAGTGAATCTTTCCATGTAGTGGGAAGAAACACATTTTGTGTTTAAAATCTGAATTTTAACAACCCAAATTCCATCAGACTTCCCTCATCTGTTTTTAGAGCAATGGTATAATGTTTTCCACACTCAGAGAAATATTTGTAAAAATCTTTTCTTGAATAATTAATGATAAGAACTAGGAATTGGAGTCAACATCAGCTATGGTGTTATATTGAATTATGACCCACAATCATCCAAATCCCAAAGTTGTCCATAGTTGAAGATTCTAAAAGAAAGTAAGGGCACAGATTTGATGCACCAGCTACTTCCCTTAAGTTCATCTTATAGCAGGATGAATCACATTTTTGGATTTTGGAGTTGTTAGATAGGAACTTCCTTATGTTCTGGGCTGCATTCCTACATATGCAACATTCATTCAACCTGTTAAATAAAACGCATTTGTAATTTTTCTCATCTTCTCAAATCTATATTTGCTCAGCTTCTTCTCCTTGGCATCTTGAACAATATAATTTGCTGTCACTGATTTTCATATGTTACCAAGATAAATTTAGCATTGGGGTTTTTATATGTAGATTTGCATAGATCTAGGCATATCCTAACAAAAAAAACAGAGCTATATTTAGGGCTAGAATATTAAGTACACCAGGAGGAAACAACCCATGGTTGATGATAATTTTTAAGAATTTTTCAATGTTTCTTATGAATTGGTATCCATATGTAGATATTGGCAATAAGATATAGAATGATGCTTTCTGGTGTTATTTTAAACTGTAATCCAATATATATTGCCTGTAAATAAATAAGAGTTCATTGAAAAGAAGTGACTCTTGGTGTCAAATATAGCCTTCCCCACTATTCCAGCTCCTGCATCATAGGCTAATACAGAATATCATTCAATCCCAAGGTTTCCTAACTACTTCTCTGAGTCCTTACAACTAAATAATGTATGCTTTTTTTTTTTTTTTTTTTTTTTTTTGAGAAAGTGAGAAAGAGCAGAGGGACGCATAGAGAGAGAATCTCAAGCAGGGAACTCCCTCAGGGCTCAATCTCAGAACCTGAGATCATGACCTAAGCTGAAATCAAAAGTAGGACGACTAACCAACTGACCCACCCAGGTGCCCCTAAACGCACATGCTTTCATTAATTTATTTTGACCTCCCAGAACATTTTTGTTGTTAAAATTTGCTTCTTTCCATTAAATATGCTTGCTGACATTCCTCTAATATCATCCCAGAAGCATGTTTTAAAATAAGGAGAGGAGGATGCTGACTTGTTCCCAAATCTTCCTCTGACTGCTGAAAACAGTGGTTTAGATCCTGTCTCCCTCGACCCTTGAAGAACTCAGGACAGTAGTCTGGGGTGAATAAGTTCAAGCATTTGAATTTTATAGCATGAGTAGTCATTCATTGCTTTCATAATGACTATTGCTTAAAACAGCACCCGTACTCGTCTCCATCATGCTTCCTGCACTGCCCCACCCCAATCCCACAGCAGACTGACATTTACTGCAACTCCTCTTGGTTCAGGTTTGACCATGCCCACACCCTGCCATTGATCAAAAATCTTTCAATAAGCCAGGATGTTATTCTGGCATTTAAGTCCCTGCTCAATCCAGCCCCAAATCAAGATCTTCTCAAAGCCATTTTATACTGCTTCTTCTCACAAACTCTCACCTCATAAAATTAAGGCCACTTAAATAATCAAGTTCTTAAATAGACAAATACTCAGCCCTGCAATTTTGATTATTTAGGCCCCCTACATAACACTGTCTTCCCCCCTCTCCCCAGTCCGTGAGCCTCTCTAAGTCTGGCCCTTTTTCTGGCCCCAGAAAGAGTTTCCATCTCTTGGAGGCTGTCCCACCAGAGTACTGGTCCACTGCTACCTGTAGGCAGTACACCCTCCAAAGTCCTGTGCATAGACTGTCCACACCTCTGTTCAGGTACTTACCAAATGCTTCCCTATATTGCTACATTTCATCTTTACACCTCATCCTTGAAAAGAGACAATAAGCTCCATAATGTTAGGGATCACATCTTCTATCACTTCAAATCTTTATGGCTTTGCCTATAGTATATGAATAATTTAATGTGTGTTACCAACTATGCTGCTAACTGTAACCTAATTGCCTTATTATAAAGTACAGGTTCTAGCCTTTCTGATAGTGACTAAGCAGTCTAGAAATGAGAGAGTATCCATTTTCAATATTATTATTCCAAAAGAACTAAGTCATAGAAAACTCCAAGAATCTAAGAAAACATTTCAGATTTTTTAAACTGCAACTCAAAATTTCTCTCCCACTCTCCACCTTCGAATCTCTGTGATAGATTCTCCATTGCTTACTCTTGGAACAGATACATGTGTGTATGCTCTTCTTCAAATGCCATAAAACTGTGAAAGTAAATTTTAGCCTTTTATTGAAATTTTGAGATGTTACTAGTATCTTTTTCTCATTTGCTTGTCAAGCTTTTTTTTTTTTTTAATCAAATGCTTATTATTTGTTGAGCAGTTAGGGTTCTTGTGTTGACCTGAATGCATATAGCCCCTGTCAGAAACAAATTTTTGGTGCTAATAACAGCTTTCTTGTAACACATCAGACCCTGTTATTTTGAAAATTGGCATGACCGATAATGGGGTCCTTCAATCTGAACTTTTTGGAGACTTACTAAGAGAAATGAATAAATCTATTGATACAAAGGGGGCTTTTGTTATTATACTGATCTGAACATATAATTATGAAACTTTTCTTTAGATTTAAAACTTTTAAATTCTTACAATCATGAGACCATTTTGCATGTTTTTCAATATGAATCCATGTAGAATTCACAAGATTTGGTTTAGTTTTCTCTCTTATTTTGTGCTATCAAGACTTGTTCATTGTCTCAAAAGTTCTTATAATTTTGAGCTCAAACTTAACAAAATACATGGGAATTAAATAACCTATTGATTATGCATGGAGCAGATTACACAGAAAGTTCCGTTGCATTAAAAGAACTTCAAGGGGCGCCTGAGTGGCTCAGTGGGTTAAGCCGCTGCCTTCGGCTCAGGTCATGATCCCAGAGTCCTGGGATCAGGCCCCGCGTCGGGCTCTCTGCTCAGCGGGGAGCCTGCTTCCTCCTCTCTCTCTCCCTGCCTCTCTGGCTACTAGTGATCTCTCTGTCAAATAAATAAATAAATAATCTTAAAAAAAAAAAAAAAAAAAAAGAACTTCAAGACCTTTCTATTGTCTGTTTTACAGCAAGGAATTTATATTTTGTGGTTAAAATAATTCACACATGCATATCAAAAGGAAAGTTTTTTGTTTAAATGTCTACAGGAAAATAAATGAGAATATAAGATAATGCCAGGAATCTTACAGTTAATGATTGCTGGTTGAAGATATCCACTTACTTACATTTTATCCCTAAATTCCTCTATAGTGATATTAAAGAATAAAAAATTATAAACTAACAGTAAAAGAGAATAGGAGAGGGGGGAAAAGGACAGAAATTATAAACATTTTTCATAAGATAGAAAATAGATGGAGGATTGGCAAGTGACTTAGCAGAGTGGAAAAACCTAAAGTTTATAAAAATATAGAGAAAGACTCCAATGTACAGATTTGACCTATAAAGCCCTTCAAAAGACAGGATTTAGAAGGAAGCAGTGTGTGAGGCACAGGACTGAGAATGGGAATGGACTGAATAACCTATTCAAGGAGAAATTAGACTGCCCCAGGTTCTTCCTTTAATTTATACAGTTAGACTTCTCCTCTGGACAAATGAGACTCTTGAGACAAAGGTAAGCATGGGCTAAATTTCTGAACACATGAGGATTAACTTAGAGACTGTATACTGAAAAAAAAAAAAGTGCATACAATGTATCAAAACCAGCCACTCCTTCCAGTTCAGCCAAAGCATTCTGTGGGGTGGTGTCTACCGTACCCCATTAGTAGACCGGAAGACTGAGAACAAAGTCCTACAGCTCCATACAGATCTAGAATTTGGAAGGCACTGCCCAGTCATCTATGAGAAGAACACTAGTTGACTAACCCACTAATACAAAATAACTGCCACTCAAGCTTTAAACATTCTCCTCTTGGATATGAAAGAACAACCAGGGATACTCAGACTTTTAAGGAAAGACTCCCAACAGAAAGTCAGAGACAAAGTTAAATGTAACAAAAAATCTTCATGGCATTCCTACCAGCTCTTCCCTCTGCTGGGAATGCCCTTCCCCATCTTTGCTCTATTCACTCCTACACTTCTTTCAGGACTCTCTCTCTCTCTCTCTCTCTTTTTAAAGATTATATTTATTTATTTGAGAGAGAGAGAGAGAGGACAAGCAGGGGGGAAGAGGGTGGGCAAGGGGCAAAGGGCGAAGCAGACTCCCCACTAAGCAGGGAGACTGATGTCAATGCTGTACTCCATCCCAGGACCCTGGGATCATAACCTAAGCCAAGGTTGACACTTAACTGACTGAGCCAACCAGACACCCCATTCAGGACTCTCTTAAAACAAAATAATAGGACAGGTCTTTTTTACCATTATAATTAAATAGCATTAAACTTCCCCATGACTCAATCCTCAGTTATCCTATTTTTCTACTGAATTTATTTTATATGTTAATTGCTACATATGTTAATCTGTTAATTGCTACACTGATAATTTTTTTTTCAGTTTTAGATGATCATGTTAAATGTTTTTTGTTGTTGTTTTTGTTTTATTGACATATATTGTATTATTTGTTTCAGGGGTACAGGTCTGTGATTCATCAGTCTTACACAATTCACAGCACTCACCATAGCACATACCCTCCCAATGTCCATCCCCCAGCCACCCCGTTCCTCCCACTCTCCTCCACTCCAACAACCCTCAGTTTGTTTCCTGATACCAAGAGTCTCTTAAGAATTGTCTCCCTCTCTGGTTTTGTTTTATTTCATTTTTCCCTCTCTTCCCCTATGATCTTCCCCTCAAATCTTCTGATTTGAGGAAATCAGGGAGATTATATGATAATTGTCCCTCTCTGATTGACTTGTTTTGCCTACAATAATACCCTCTAGTTCCATCCACATCCTTTCAAATGGCAAGATTTCATTTTTTCGATGGCTGCATAATATTCCAACATATACATATATATGTACCATAACTTTTTTATTCATTCATCTGTTGGTGGACATCTAGGCTCTTTCCATAGTTTGGCTATTGTGGACATTGCTGCTGTAAACATTGAGGAGCATGTGCCCCTTCAGATCACTACATTGCTATGCTGATATTTTTATATATTTATGTATTTGTTGTCCATTTTCCCTACTGCATGATGAACACTTATAAAAGCAGGAATGTTGCATATAGCACATAGTAGATGCTTGATAATTATTTTATTAATATTTACTAATTTATCAACTTAATTATTTAGTAAAAATAATTAACTCAGATAAAACAAAACTGATGTGAAAAACACAATTTAAAAAAATAAATCAGAAAACTAAGAAAAATCAGAAACAATTAAAAAATATTAGGTATACAAAGGCAATAATTAACTCCTAAAATTCAAAATATTAAAAATAAAATATATAATTCAGTATAACACTGTAAGGAGTTGGTAAAGATATGAACAATGGGGAAGAAAAGATAAGAATGTAAGAGGTTAATCCTGGAAGTCAAATGTCTGACTAACAGAAATTTCTACAGTAACAGAAAAAGTGAAGAGGAGGGAGCAATTTAAGATAAAATACAAGAATGTTTTCTGGAATGGAAGGAACAACCTCATGACGGAAATGCCCTCCAAATGCTCTACAAATTAAATGAAAAAAAGAAAAAGTCATCAAAGTTCTGCTTATAGAACTTATATGAAACTAAAAGATTTTCTACTTATATAAACTTGAAAAATATATGGAACCAAAATAAATTAGAGGGTATACACATTTTACACATTTTATTTTATTTTTTTCATTTAAAATTTATTTTTTGAGTATAGTTAACACACAATGTTAAATTAGTTTCAGGGGTACAATATAGTGATTCAACATGTCTACACATTATGCTGTGTTCACAAGGGCAGCTAATCTGTCACCATACACTATTACAATACCATTGATTATATAACCTGTATTTTCCTTTTACTCCCATGACTTATTCACTCCATAACTGGAAGCTTGTATCTCCCACTCGCCTTTGCCCATTTTGCCCACCCTACCCATCCACCTCCCCTCTGGCAACCATCAGTCCTCTGTATGTACAAGTCTGATTCTAATTTTTGTTTGTTTTTTTATTCATTTGTTTTGGTTTTTTAGGTTCCACATGAGTGAATATGCACATTTTAAGACTTAAAACAATATTTTATATTATTAATGAATATGTAAACATTTAGTAAAACTATAAAGAACTTTCATGAGAGTATTAATCCAAAATCATGATAGTAATTATCTATGGAGAAGAAAAGAAGGAAATAATATTTAAGAGGAGCACAGAGGCAGCATTATTTTTATGTATAAAATCTTATTAAAAGAAAGACAACAAGCAAATATAACATAAGATTTAATGAGGTTGAGTGATGGGTATAAAGATATTGCTGTAAGACCCTCTGTGTTTTTCAATATTTTTGAAATATTTCACTATTGAAAACAAAATAATGTAAGAGATCAGAAAAAATAAAACAGTTACATAAAAAATTGCAGGAAACAAAATGGAATCAGGATTCTTAACTGTTATAAAAGAAACCAGAAGATAATGGAGAAATATTCACCCACTCTGAGAGGAAATCATCTTCAACAAAGAAGCATATATCCACCCAAAATACCAATTAATATAAAAGCTGACTGAAAACACATAAGACTTAACATCACTCACCTATTCTTAGGAAACTAATGAATTTTGTACTCTGCAAAGCAAGGGAAAAAACCTAGAAAGAGACATGAGAGCTGTTAAGAAAAATTCCATTGAACAATTGTTAAAAATGGAAAGACAGGTTTTTCGAACTACTGTAGTAAGGAAGAGAGAGGTGAGAGAGGCCAAGTTAAACAGGCAAGAAATTTTATTTATGACTGTTACAGGGGAGAGAACTTAAACTCAATTCCACTGAAACAGAAGTTGGGAGGATTTGTAAATGCTGGGCTGAGCTAATGGAAAAGTACTTGAGGACATTGTTGGGGAGGTTAGTCAATGTGATTAGGTCATCTGTGTTAATTTTTGCTTCTCAAAGTTAGACTTCTATCCATCCACAGAGACTGAGAGATATTGATGTTATCTTTCTTGACAATTACATTTCAAAGAAATGGCTACCAGGGACTTGAGAAAGACATTCCTGAGTTTTATAAAATTTACATCTTGAAGGAACAAAGGAAGAATTTATAATTGCAAGTTTTCTAAAGAAAATGCTCTAAAGAAAGTGTAGTCAAGGTCTATACTCAGGAAGAAACCTGTTTAGTCAAACTGAAGGGAATGTTAAGGTCATCTTAGTCAAATATAGGAAACTGGGGATCCAATGTAAGAGAGAACTAATGATATTAAGTGAAGTCCCATGTCCAAATTTATGCATCAGTTGCATAGAGACTGATGAGAGAAGAAGACTGTGAGATTCCAGTTCAGAGATCTCTAGGAAAAAACAGACAAAGAAGGAATTGATTGGTTTAAAGTGTTAGATTATGTAGACATTAATATTGAATGTGTTTTTATAGTTCTGTTGGTCAGTTTAAAAAAGAATTAGTGATAGAAACAGTACAGAAAGATAGTGAAAAATATGCCACAAAGTGTAAAGAAATCAACAACTGAAAACTGGAAAATCCCCATGCACTTGGTAATTAAAGGTATATTTCTAAATAACACATGGATCATAAAAAAATCTCAAGAGAAGCTAAAACTTATTTCAAATAAATTAAATGAAAATACAACATATCAAACTATGCAATGCAATGAAAGCAGTGTTTAGAAGGAAATTTGTAGAATTAAATGCTTCTATTGGAAAAGAAGAAAGATCTAAAATCAGTAACTAAGCTTCTATCTTAAGGAAAGCAAGGCAAATTAAATCCGAAGTAAACAGAAAGAAAAGAAATAATAAAAATCAGAGCAGAAATAAAATTCAAAACAAGAAAACAATAGAGAAAATCTATTAAGTCAAAAGCGGATTCTTTAAGATCAATAAAATTGATAAGACTTTAGCCACAATAAGAAAAAATTAGAGAAGAAACAAATTACTAATATCAGAAATGGAAGAGGGGTCATCACTACAGATCCCATGAACATTGGATGGATAATAAAGGAATGTTATTAACAATTCTATGACCACAAATTTAATAACCTAGATAACCTAGGCAAATTCCTTCAAAGACACAATCTACCAAAACTCACATGAGAAGTAATAGACAATTTTAATAGGCCTATATCTATTAAAGAAATTGAATCAGTAATAAACAACTTTTCAAAACAGAAAATATCAGACCCAATGGGTTCACTGGTAAATCTACCAAACATTTAAGAAATCATACCAATTTTCTACAATCTCTTCCAGAAGATAGAAGCAGATGAAAACTTTCTTACTCATTCCAAAGAAGCACGTATTAACCTAATATCAAAATCAGACACAGACATTACAGGAAATGAAAAGTACAGATCAATACCTCTTACAATACAGATGGATATATCCTCAAAAAAATACTAGCAAAATGAATCCAATGATGTGTGAAAAGAAGTACACACCACACCCAGAGGAATTTGTGTCAGATATGCAAGCCTGGTTCAACATTCAAAAACCAATAAATGTAATCAAAAAGTGTACAAACATTTTGTTTGGCCATTTGCAGGTAGCTCTACCCACAGGCTTTCTTTAAAATGTATCGGGCCTGAGTCAGAAACTAGTCTGCTCTACCTCCCTGTTGCAAGAGGTGCTTTGAAGCCTTTGCCAATAGGCTGGAAAGAAAGAGGATTAACTTGCTCCCTCCCTGGAGATCATGTGACTCATACCATAGTTCACTCCAGAGGAATCATCCTTCCAATCTCCAAATCCCCTGACCACTTCAGCTTAACTTTTTCAGGCATTCTGTGTGAGTGAGTGTTCAAGGTCACAAAACCTGATTTATGATATTGTCTATGCAGGATCTTCTTAGTTAACCCAACATCTCATTTTGGAGTAAAAATAGTTGGTATTTATTACCTTGTAGCACTATCCTGAGAGTGAAATAATTTTATTTTCTACCACTGACCCTCTCTGTTAGGACTCATCTTCCCTTGACTTACTGTGTAACAGAATGTGTTTGCCAATTTCCTTTCAGTCATTCTCTTTCTGGAAGACAACATGTGTCTACCTGCTTGTGTATGTAATTATAAACTCTCTAAGTACAGAAATTTACCTCCTATTCCATTAATTACCTAACATGCTGAACTTCAATGAAAGGGTTGTTGACTTATTATCTCTACTCTGGAAGAATTTGCTAATATTTCCTAAGAAACATTTTGACCAAATAATGATATGTTTTATTAAGTAAAGTTCTTACAAATTTTAGTTTTAGCCACATTATATTAAATTTTGCCAAATTGAAGTACAACTTTAATATTTAAATGTATAAAAGGTAAATATTCTGAGATTGAAAAAGTAGCTGATTTAAAATAAGATGAACTTCACGTTTTAAAATAGTTTAAATCACTCCTTTTGTAATATTTATAAGTCCCCATGAGTAAGAACTCTTCAATGTTACAATTAATGTCAGTCATTGATAATTTTACCAATAAATATTTTTATTTATGTTGTAGTCAGGCAAACCTCATAAATGGAATCTATAGACACACAACTTTCAAGTGGAACTAATAGTTTACTTGGGATATTTCCTTTCTGTCCATAAACTAGGGTAAGGGGAGGGGGGAAAAACACATTTCCAATTGGAAAACACCAAGTCAGTCCCTTAAAATAAGCTGACTAACATTTGTAAAGTAATTCTCATCCTTATAAATTGACTTCTTGCAGGAAACAGACCTTATCCTGACTTTTAATATTTCAATGCACCGATCTTGGTGGATGGAGAATGGACCAGGATGTACAGTAACATCAGTGACACCTGCACCAGACTGGGCCCCAGAAGACCATCGTTACATCACGGTCTCAGGGTGTTTTCTGGAGTACCAGTACATAGAAGTGGCTCATAGTTCCCTCCAGATTGTTCTCGCAGTAAGTGTTGACCATCAACCACTCCTTCTAGTGCTTTTAGAATTGTTTTATCTCCATGCAGATTTAGTGCACACAAATGGAATCTGTGGATAAAGTGTGGCTATTTGATTTTTTCTAATTAATTCCCCCTTCTATAGACATTTTTCAGGTTAAACCAGGGCATAGTAAAAAGTCATCCATCGGTAAATTAGTAAATAGGCTAGGGCATCTTCAGCATTTTGTGTAAGAAATTCAATCAGTCAGGGTTTGATCATTTGGCTTTTGGTAAATAAGATTTTTCCAAAGATTCCTGCAGAAAGATCAGAGAGTCTTCATGACTAACATGATGTAAAATTTATATGATTTCAATAGATATTTTTCCCCTAGTGCTTCTTTCTGTCTGTGTTGCTAGCCCTGGGAATTCTCCTCTCTGTTTGCTCTTATTCTTCTTCCTAAAATTTCCTGAAGTACAACTCATCACCTTCTATCATTTCCCCCCTTTTTCAAAACAATCCAGTTTTTCATAAATTCTGCTTCTAGGACTGTCATGCCTCCATTTATATTGTATTAAACTGAAAAAGAAACCCTCCAGCAGGGGGCAGTAAGAGTTATAAAGGATTCCTCCGTATTTGTATACAGTATTTCTAGAGCGTATTTGTATAATATATGTCTGTCATATAAAACATATTATTTTGGGGGGCGCCTGGGTGGCTCAGTGGGTTAAGCCGCTGCCTTCGGCTCAGGTCATGATCCCAGGTCCTGGGTTCGAGCCCCGCATCGGGCTTTCTGCTCAGCAGGGAGCCTGCTTCCTCCTCTATCTCTGCCTGCCTCTCTGCTTACTTGTGATTTCTCTCTGTCAAATAAATAAATAAAATCTTAAAAAAAAAAAAACATATTATTTTGGGGGTGCCTGGGTGGCTCAGTCAGTTGAGCATCCCACTCTTGATTTCAACTCAGGTCATGATCTTGGGGTCATGGGATCGAGCACCGCGTAAGGCTCCCTGCTAAGCAAGGAGTCTGCTGGGTATTCTCTCTCTCCCTCTCCCTCTGCCCCTCCCCTGACTCATGAGCTCTCTCTCCCTAATAAATAAATCTTAAATATATATATATATATTATTTTATGTTGTATCACTGTGACAATGTGAAACAAATATATCCTTTTCTTAAGAAAGATTTTTACTAAACCTAAATGCATAATTTTACAGGAATTATAAAGGCAATTTTTAATTATACATGTTTCCAATTATTTCTTACATAGCCTATATGTACAGATCTACATATCTTTCTTAGACTCCATGTAGATCTAAAACTGCTGTACATAGCCTTAAAATTGTTGATGACAAATAATGCAAGTAGAATCTGCTTTTTTTTTTAAAGACTTTATTTATTTATTTGACAGAGAAACAGCAAAAGAGGGAACACAAGCAGGGGGAGTGGGAGAAGGAGAAGCAGGCTTTCCACAGAGCAAGGAGACAGATGCAGGGCTCAATCCCAAGACCCTGAGATCACAACATGAGCCAAATGCAGACACTTAATGACTGAGCTACCCAGACACCTCTAGAATCTGCTTTTTGAGTCTTTCTTCAGTTAGTTATTTTGAGAATGATGTTAACTTAACAATTTTTACATAACAAGACATAAAATGTGCTGGATATAATAGCCTCAAATTCGTTCACATAAAATTCTTCTGGAATTAATAAAACCATATGAATGTATATGTATTAGATTATATATATGAAATATATATTGATTAGATTTTTAAAATAAATATATAGATACACACACATGCATACACATACACACACTTAAATTATAGTAGGCTGAGTATTCTGTGCTAGTAAACATTACCAAATCATTGTGACTAAAACCATAAATGTTAATTCTTACTGATCAGTAGAAGGTTCTGCCAATCACCGCCACTAAAAAAACAAGGTTGGTGAAGAAGCCACCATCTCAGTCATCATGGGTTGCCATGCCAGAGAGCATAGATAGATCTGGAGTATCTACACTGGCACAGAAATGTTTCTCTTTGGGAAGAGAAGCTCATTGTTCACAGTTCATTGTCTAGAACTAGTCACACAGTTCTACCCAACTGCAAAATGGCCAAGGAGAAGGGAGAATGTGAATTTTGGGAGATCATCATAAATTATTTCCAGAATATTTGAATTATGTTTTGGCTAAAACATTGAGTGATCTCCCTTGAATATGTGCAACCTGAGACACTTCTTAATAAATACACCCTTCTACAATACTCTGAAACTCTAAAACTGTTCATTTTAATTATCTTGAAATAAAAATAAGTTAAATTTGATGGGATGGGAAAAGTCATTTCATTATTTAAAATCCATTTAGATGAAGTATTCATTCTCATAAAGGAAAAATAAAACGTTTCTGGTATTTGGGAACAGATAATGTGTTAGAGAGGGGTTTTAGATAAAACATCCTCTCTGGAGGTCCCGTTATTACTGGACCCACACATTTTGGAAGACTTCCACTTATGCCTCAAGTATGCTCATGTGCATGGTTAGTTATGTGTCACTGATTTAAATAGTTGAATTAATGTGTGTATGTATAAACTATATTCATAGATTTATTGTACCTACATAAAATTTTAGCACACAGTTATTTGCTAAAAAAAAACAAAAACAAAAGCAAAAACAAAAACATAATGGACATGAGGCTGACATACTGCCCAAAGTAAAATCATCTGTAAAAGTGGCTGGAGTGAAAAGAAGATGGAAGGAATGTCCCTAAAAGCAGATGTGACTGATAATTCAAGTGACTGGCTCTCACTGCTGTCTACATTGCCCCTATTTGAGTAAGAAATAGCTTGAACAAACCATCACAGGATGTGGTATCTTTACATCTCCCCTTTCCACCTGTTCTTCCACCCAGCATTTTTCCTTGGCGATGCCGGCTGTGGATCATCTGAGAATCAGTTAGCAACAGTGTACCAAGCCAGTTACTTGGAGAATTTTCAAATCCCTTTCTGTCTTTAGGCTTGCTGTTGTCTAGCCAGCCTCAGGCTGAAAGCATCTGCTGTACAGAAAACCTAGCATATCTTAACTAAGGTTTTAGAATGGAAACCAAAATGGGACTTACCATGAATAATTTGCTCTGCCTACTAATTGGAAGCCTTCCAACTAGATCTTCCTATAGGCATTCTGATCGCTTCTGCTGTCGTGATTAAGAGATGACATGGTGTCTTGGATTTCTGCTCCTTCCCTTTTCATGTTACCCAAATAACCCCCCAGACAATCCAACATTCCATTCAGCTGGGTTCAGTGAATACTTTCTGAGTGCTTGTTCCTTGCTGGCATCCTGAAAAACAAATGACAGGATCCCTGACCTTGACAATGTCACAATAAAAAATAGGATGAGGTTCATTAGGATTCAACCCAGGTGCAAATACGTGCATTTTGGGAATGTGGTAGACAGAGAATATAGTTTGTACAGTTTGTGGCATACTGTTGTCTTCTTAACTCCACCCCGTGTTCTGGAAAGTCAGCTAAACCCCTGCTTCTCCTTGCTTCCACCAATCTCTTCCAGGGTGTCTGGCTTAGATCTGCTTTCCCAAACTGCTGCTCTCCCAGCTACTGCTCTTGACACATTCCAAATTTCTCTAGCTCATTTCCTCCAACTTCATTCAGCCTTTCTTTCACAGATTCCTGACCCCTGGCAATCCTGTCACCCTGTTGTTCAGTTTTCTGCCAATCAACTCCTAGCTGATTTGGAAATTAGTATTCACAAAGTCCACATTTGCATCGCACATACATAAGATATCTTCCATCTACAGCCAAAGGAAGATGAGTATAATATCCACATAATTGGGAAGAGGGGCTATTAATCACACAGCTTCCAGCCGAGCAGAGAGTACTGCCAGAACACCGTGATAATGAGCCAGGTGTGAGACTTCTAGCCTTCTCCTTCAGCAGCATTTTCTTCTAGTTAGTATCAGATATCGCATTCATAAGGAGTACAAGTGTGCACAGCTTTAATAAAACCAAAAGAAAAAAAAAAGACACTTACAAAATAGATCAAATAAATATCTATGGGAAGAGCCAGGGAGGAGCTCAACTACAGATATGGTGTTGTTCGCATTACAAAAGAATTAAGCCGATTTCTTCAAACAACCTGTGATTGCAACTGCCTGGTTTACAAAATGTGTTCACAGGAATTAAATCTTTTGATTTGTGTAACAGTCCTGTGAGGGCTACAAAACATTCCCAAGATGTCTTAGCTAGCAAATAGGGAGGGTGTGACCCAAGTTTTCCTCTGGTACCAAGGACAGGAAGTAGACGGCAGCCTGTATGCCAGCAGCTGCTGGTTGGAAATGGATTCCTGAGACCCCCAGATTCAGAGTTCTTCAGTGGCAAAGAATGCTGTGGTTGATTAGCCATGTCTGCCATGGGTGAGGGTAATGGAGGTGAGTGTGCCTCCTGATTGTTAGGCACACATTATACCTCACTTCCTGTGACCAACACAATGAACGTGGAGGATGTTTTACAAGGAAATGTAAATAAATGAAACTTTAAGGAAAAATATTTATAGCAGTATTGAAGTAACTTTATATTTTAAAATATATGTTACAGTTTCAAATAATACATTGGGGGGGAAAAAAAAGAAAAAAAAAAAAAAAACAGAAGCAAATGCTTAATTCTTCTTTTTTCTGGTTACCTCCAGAGGACCAATAACTCTAAATTTAAGCTAAGCTGCTGCAACCCATATTGCTGGGTTTTGTTTTCCTTTATTTCCTTTACTTCCAACACACTTCTAGGTTCATTGATTGATGATTGGCAGATTGATGATTGGTATTTTTAGGATACCAGCAGAAGGTACTGGTAAAAATGTTAATAAACTTACTATCTTCCACAACTATTAAAATTGGTTTAGAAACCATATGCAAATTAGCAGGAACATCATAAATGACTAGAAAAAGTCTAATACCTGGTGCACTGATCATTGCTAAAAACAGGATCACTGTCAAGTTCATCCTTCAGTCATTATTTATTCCCTATTCGGAAAACTTTGGGTTTTTTTAGAGTGCATAAAATAATAGAAATCATGTTTGACAGATTGTGGTAAAAAAAAGTTTTGAAGATAAAACATGTGCCTTCACATGGATGGAGCTACAGATGTTTCCAATTACTCCCAGTTAATGATACATATTTTAAGTTTGACTTGTTAAGACTTATCTAGGAATACCATTGGTGAGAAATTTTCAAGACTTCAAAAGCCTTTACCCAAGTTAATTTGGGATGGTGCTGAGAATGGCAGGAATACTTCTTTGGGTGTTGCTGACCACATGGTGCACAAATGAAAATGAGTTGCCTTATTGCTCACACTGAACTTTGATGCCTTCTTTAATCTGGAAGGACATATTCGAAAACAAAGATTTGGTGGTCAAAGATTTGGTTCCTGATTTTAATACAGCTTAAGATATTGCTATTAAAGTGGTAAATAGTAAACCTGAGTTGTGAACTTGCATCATTTTGAAGGGATGAATGTTTGTTTGTTTGTTTTTGCAACATATTTATTTTATTTTATTTTTTATTACTATGTTCAATTAGCCAGCATAGTTATTTTTTGATGTAGTGTTCAGTGATTCGTTAGTTGCATATAACACCCAGTGCTCAACACCACGTATGCTGTCCTTAATACCCATCACCCTGTTATCCCATCCACCCATCCCCCTCCCTTCTGTAACCCTCAGTTTGGTTCCCAGAGTCCAGACTCTCTCAGTTCATCTCCCTCTCTGATTTCTTCCCATTCAGTTTTCCCTCCCTTCTCCTGTGATCTTCCACACTATTCTTTATGTTCCACATATGAGTGAAACTATATGATAATTTTCTTTCTCTGCTTGACTTATTTCACTTAGCACAATCCCCTCCAGTTCCATCCATATCCATGTGAATGGTAGGTATTCATCCTTTCTGATGGCTAATATTCCATTGTATATATGGACCACATCTTCTTTATCCATTCGTCTGTTGAAGGGCATCTTGGCTTCTTCCACAGTTTGGCTATAGTGGACATTGCTGCTATGAACATGAGAGTGCATATGCTTCTTCTTTTCGCTATGTCTGTATCTTTGTGGTAAATACCTAGTAGTGCAATTGCTGAGTTGTAGGGTAGCTCTATTTTTAACATTTTGAGGAACCTCCATACTGTTTTCCAGAGTAGTTGTACCAGCTTGCATTCCCACCAATAATGTAAAAGGGTTCCCCTTTCTCCACATCCTCACCACTACTTGTTTCCTGCCTTGTTGATTTTTGCCATTCTAAGTGATGTAAGGTGGTATCTCACTGTGACTTTGATTTGTATTTCCCTGACGGCTAGTGATGATGAACACTTTTCCATGTGTCTGTTAACCATTTATATGTCTTCTTTGGAGAAGTGTCTGTTCATGTCTTCTGCCCATTTCTTGACAGAATTATTTGGTTTTTGGGTGTTGAGTTTGACAAGTTCTTTATAGATCTTGGATACCAGCACGTTATCTGTAATGTCATTTGCAAATATCTTCTCCCATTCCTTGTCTTGCCTCTTAGTTTTCTTGACTGTTTCCTTTACTGTGCAGAAGGTTTTGATCTTGATGAAGTCCCAAAAGTTCATTTTTGCTTTTGTTTCGCTTGCCTTTATAGACATGAGTTGAAAGAAGTCATTGTGGCCGATGTCAAAGAGGTTATTGCCTATGTTCTCCTCTAGGATTTTGATGGATTCTTGTCTCACATTTAGGGATATATGTTTTTAAATGAAAGAAAGTGAATTTCAAATCACAGTGGTACTCAAATTTCATTGTTTGGATTTCAAAGACTAATATGTCTCTTTAAAAGATAATAAAAGATAATATTTATAATATGCCAAAATAAATAGCCCTATTTAAATAGCAACTATTTAAAGTAATAATGAGAAGGTGTCTGACTGGCTTAGTCAGTAGAGCATGGGACTCTTGATCTCAGGGTCATGAGTTCGAGCCCCATGTTGGGTATAGAAATTACTTTAAAAAAATAAAATGCATTTTTAAAAATTTTTTAAAAAACTAACAATGAAAAATATCAAGCATCAGTTTCAAATGTACACAGTTTTCAAATGAATTCTTAAAAATTCTTCCAAGATGTATGGGAGTGGAAAAGCTTAATGACATTTAAGCATTAAATTACTCTAAAACAGTGGTTTTTAATGCTGGCTGAGAATAGAAATTACTTATTCACTTGTTTAAAGGATTACCATGAACATGACCTACTTCTGGAAATTCTGTACCCTTAAGACTTGAGGTAGGACCTAGGTGGGTGTCATTTTGAAAATTTTCACCAGAAATATCAGTGTCTTTCCTTTCTTTTCACTACTTATCCCTCTATTATCCTGAATTGCTCAGAAACACATAGCATTTGGTAAAAACAAACAAACAAACAAACAAACAAACATGATTCTATAATACCAAAATGGTACCATAGCTCCAGTTGTTTCATCAGCTTCGGGAAGTGACTTGAGAGGCATTTTCCTTCCAAGTCCTGCAGGGTCTAGCCTGTGATCAAGTACTGAATCTGTGAACCTACACTGTGTCTGCCATATCTCTGCACCAAAGAGGGAGTTAGTGTAGAGCCCAAACTGAAAACCGAGTCTTCTGATTCCTAGTCCAACATCCTTGACTCTACTACAGTTTTCTTCTTAAGATAGAATTACTTCCGGGACGCCTGGGTGGCTCAGTTGGTTAAGCCGCTGCCTTCGGCTCAGGTCATGATCCCAGCGTCCTGGGATCGAGTCCCGCATCGGGCTCCTTGTTCTGTGGGGAGCCTGCTTCTCCCTCTGCCTCGGCCTGCCACTCTGTCTGCCTGTGCTCACTCGTGCGCGCTCTCTCTCTCTCTGACAAATAAATAAATAAAATCTTTAAAAAAAAAAAAAAAGATAGAATTACTTCCTGCCAGGACAGAATATAGAAGTGGACAGAATAACAAGCACTTTGTTTCTTTCCTAGCTCCCAAGATGGTCAACAGCTTTGCTGCTTGGCTTCGAATGTTACACACACTGCTCCAACTCTAGTTCTCCTGGATATTTAGAGACATAGACGTACTTGTCAAAAGGTTGTAACCCAAGAGATGAAATAAATATGTTTTGTCCTACTATAACATCAGAATATTTTATACAAATGCCCACAAAAATATGGGAAGAAGAACCAAATCACAGTTGTGAACAAGGGATTTTTCCAATGACAAAGTTACTGAAATAGGAGAATGAAAGCAGTAAATAGATCAGGAAAGGACATTTCATGACACAATTGAGGGCTAAAAAACATATAAACAGTATTTCACAAATTAATGTTAGAACCCAAACTGGGTATATTCCTAAATAGTAAAAAGTATTAAAATGTACTGATACTTCTGAAAAGGGTACCTGTTTAACTTTCCAATCTACTCTCAATTCCTCTAGACAGTAATAAAGCCATTACAACACTGTCACTCAGAGTATAGCACCCACATGTCTTATCCTGTCAATCAATTTTGGTAAAAAAAATAAACCTCGAGTAATCAGTTATCATGGTCTTTTGTATTTTGCTTTATTTCTGAAAGGTGCTGTTGTAAATTGGCAAATAGTTCTGTGAGTCAATGAACAATCAGAGTGTAAGAACTTGAATAGCCTCTAAAGTCAGATTAAGTCTAAGACTTTTTTGCTTTTAATATTCTTTGATATTCCCTACATGAACGTAAGAAATATAAAGTAAAATATTCAGTGTGGGAATAACAATCCTTAACTCTTATACCCAGCTGTATAATAAACTATTTTGTAATTATGAACTAAATGAGATAATTCTTAAGAAATTGCCTGAAAACAATGAAGATTGTGTTATTCTCTCCTTAGCACAGTATCTTCCACTGCTTATTGAGAATATTATTTTTTCAGACAAAGTCACAGTGATGGGCAAAAATGAACTAAATCTTACTAAGTTTACTCACTCCCCAGATATAACTGTGATTCTTAAAGCCAGTGTGATACTATTTAGTGTACCAACACACTAACCTACACAGGGGCAAGCTTTATCCCATATCAACCATTATCATCAGTGTGCAATAACTGCTTTTCTATGTAATGTTTGAAGCACTTTCATACCCCTGAAGCATAATATCACTTGATCTATGAGAATGCTTAGACACACCATGGAATAAAAATACCAGTCTATTTAAGATGGTAGTGAGGATTATAAACTGCAACAAATTACCAAGGATTAGGTTTTCTTTAATAATACGAGATTTAAGTTTAATTGTCTAAAATTGTGCAGTGAATCATGTACAATCCATTTCTTATATTTAATCTTACAATTATAAATTTAGCTCAGAATAAATCATAAGGTATATTAAATCAGAATTTATTTTGGAAAAATAAGTATATGTAAATATACTAAAATAGAGAAATTTTTAAAACATGACAAGATATTGGCCTTGAACAAAGAGTTACCCTCTGCCTTTGTAATATATAATATCATTATCTTTTAGGATGTCTTTCCAGTCATGATCATTTATTATGATAAAAAGTTTTTAAGAAATAAGTCTTGATGGCTATTTCCTTTTCACTGGAACTTTTAAACACAGTGGTAGAATAATAATAGTGGAATGTGTAAGTGTTTTCAAATAATAGCAAGGCATTCTCAAAGGAAGGATGTAAAGATGATTGATAATGACAGCTATAATATGAGGTATGATTTATTGTTTAGCATGTTATACTTGAGTAAAAAAGAATAAAACTATGGGCAGACACACTTAAGCTAAATAGTGTTTACATAGGAGAAAAAGGGCCATCTGTAATGTTCCTCCTGCACCTTTTGTGTTTACCAATCCTATAAATAGGAGTTTAAACTCTACTATTCTCAACCCACACATTCTTCTAAACAACTGGAAATATGATTTCTGGTCTTCACTCTCCTCTTGCCTCTTCCTGTCCTCATGGCATCATGGTTGCTTTTGTCCAGGCTCTGTCATTTGTTCCTCTTTGACCTTTGTTGTGATTCTCAATCCATTGGTAAAATCCCTGAGAGTCAAGACCACAACTTTTTTTTTTTTAGAATAACAAAAAAATATTTTACAAAAACATAAGATTTACAGAAGTTTCCAGACAAGCCATACAAAATGGCTCTTTCTTGAAGGAAGGATTCTACACTTGATGGCAAAGTCACAATGTTATTAGTGAAGGCTGTGATGTTTGTTTAGTGTTCCCGTTTTGCTTCAAACAATCAAGCTTGTCCATCTGTACTGTCTAAATGAAGTTAGACTTGGCTATAGAGAATATTCTAAAGAACTGGTTAGCTGCTTTTAACCAATGCAATTAGATCACCATAAAAAGAGGGAAAGGTTAGGGTTAGACCATGACTTTTTACACATATGCCTGTCATTTGTAATTTCCTCTTAACTTTATTCATAATATTATATGTTATTTTACCTAAAAAGGTAGCTACCTGTCACATGATGATTTTGGTTAATGCTAATTGCAAATATGGCTACAATGCCAAGGACTAAATTAGAAAGTGTCATGACTCCAAGGATATTTTGATTTTCTTTTTTTTTTTTTTTAAGATTTTATTTATTTATTTGACAGACAGAGATCACAAGGAGGCAGAGAGGCAGGCAGAGAGAGAGGAGGAAGCAGGCTCCCTGCTGAGCAGAGAGCCCAATGCAGGGCTCGATCCCAGGACCCTGGGATCATGACCCGAGCCTAAGGCAGAGGCTTTAACCCACTGAGCCACCCAGGCGCCCTATTTTGATTTTCTTTATCTCTTCTTTTATTCTGAAATGTCCACCTTGCTCTCCTCTCCTTATTGATTCTTAGTCTCTCCAGCTCTTAAGTTTAATCAGTTTCTTATCAGCAACTTTATAAATACAAATTGTTTCTTTTACCCCAACCATGCAGTGTCTTCCAGTGATTTAGCTTCATTTTTCCTACCCATTTTCCATAACTCTATTGATTTCCTTCTTCATCCCAGAATTACGGGCAGATTCTCTCTCTTTTTTCTAATTTCTAAATTTTACAAATGATATTTGTTGTAATTTTATACCATTCTCTTAGTTACATATCATGTTTAGATTGATTTAGTCCTAATCTACTGTATCAATTACAATGAAAATCAATTTTAAGTAAAATTATACTGTGAGGTACAAAAAAATTTCCATGTCAGTGACTCAACAGTTCTGGTATTCATTTTCAGCAATGTGCTTAGTTCACAAATTTGGGAACGTCTGTGTGGCTTACAAATTAGGCTCGAAACAAGATGTCAAAGGAGGCTGAATACTAAAAAGATGGTAAAGGAGTGGCCAAAACGTAATGAGAAAATGTGCTTAGCCACTCCTCTGTTGGCCTTTCATTGTGAGTCTGAGGTCTGCATTAGAATGCCTTAGCCATGTGGTGTCCTTTTTTATTTTTTTGGTTCAAACTTCCAGTCTTCAAAGCTTTAAGAGATGCTGTGGTACTTAATCTGGGACTGAGCTAGAGGAACCTTAGAATCATATCAATGAAAATGTAATTTTGGGGGCGCCTGAGTGGCTCAGTGGGTTAAAGCCTCTGCCTTCGGCTCAGGTCATGATCCCAGGGTCCTGGGATCGAGCCCTGCATTGGGTTCTCTGCTCAGCAGGGAGCCTGCTTCCTCCTCTCTCTCTGCCTGCCTCTCTGCCTCCTTGTGATCTCTGTCTGTCAAATAAATAAATTTAAAAAAAAAAAAGAAAATGTAATTTTGTGCATCGTCATTGTCCTTATAGCATATAAAACAATTTCATGTGTTAGTTACCGTGCTGTGTCAACAACTCTGCGAGGTAAACAGGGTTAACTGGTGAGCACCCCGCCAGTGTGGCTGGAAAAATTATCTGAACATTGAAGTGATAAACTAAAAAATTACTGAGAGCTCTATTTCAATATATCTGCGTGAACATTTACTTGAGAGGAATCTTCACGTTTCTTTTCTTTCTGGGATCCCTTACAGAGTCTTCATCCCTTTAAGCCCCATATGCTTACAGTTGTTAATCTCTAGAGAAGGACTCTGATTCTCCCAATAAAGGCCGTTTGCTGCTCGGCTTGGCTTCGCTGAGATCCAGTCAGAGGCTCTGATGACAGATAGTCTGCTTGTCAGCTTTGCTTCATGAATCCAAAGAAAATGGAACTTATCAGAAGCCGAGCCTCGAGCACAACCTGTGCCTCTTATCGGGGCCTTTTCATGCTAGGATTGGCGGCGGTCCCCGTCTTTCATCGTTTGGTTCACTGACAAAAAGGGAAGGGAGCTGGTGCCCTGTTAGGTACCACTCTGCAGACTGCTATGTCGCAAAATAAACAAACAATATATTTTTAGGGCACCACCTGCGGCAAGCAGCTGTACCAAACAGAGCAGAACCACGAAGGATGTGATTTGTTCCATTTAACATGAAGCCTTGAGGTTTAGAAGAGAGGGAGGAGAAGGTTCTATGTATACAACCCACACATCCTGCAATTTCAACTGAAGCTGATTTTTTTTCTTTTTTAGATTGGAATTGAAGTATCATTATATCTCTCCTCCTTTCCCACCCCACAACCTCTGGCTGAAAACAATTCTATTATTGGGGTTATAACTGTTAACTGAGAAAATCATTTTTCTCTGCCAGTAAACTTCCTCTTCCATTCAAGGGCAATTTTCTCTCAACCAACCTATACTTAAATGCCAACATCTGCTCTATCTAAGCTGTATATAAATGGTGTCTGGCATTTACATGATGCCAATGACATGATTAGAGAAACTCATACACTTGGCTTACATTGAATTTTCTTCTTATCTTATAGCTTTCATCTATTTCAGTCCTCCTTCAGGATCTGTCTGCCTCTCTAAATGTGCCATGCAAGTCCAAAATACTCTGAAAGCTGAACTTTTAGCTCTTTTTCTAACCAACAATCAACTCTTGCATTAACTCCTACCTTTCTGGGCATTAAAGCTGCATAACGCATTATGATAAAATGCCACCATATCTGCATTGTCTGAGAACCCAGAATTTTGAGGCTAATGCAAGGGGTATTTTAAGTACTTGCTTTTTCCCTAGATTTAAAAATCTCCTCATTCTCATAATGGTTATTGATCCTGACCTCACAAACCAAAGTCACCATTTCATTTTGAGTTCTTCTAGGTGAGCTGGGATAAATATAATTAAATTATGGATGACTCTGGAAGCAATCCAGGTAGTTACAAATTGAGGTCATTTTAAGTACAGAGAGGGACAGTTACCTTTGATATTGGATTGGCCACCAACCACCATGTACTGTTTAGCTTTTTCTTGACAATGGACACATTTTAAAAAGAGAAACTGGTCTGAATATCTAAGGGGTGAACTCGAATGTCATCTTTAACTTCTCTATCACATAACAAGATTCTTAGTCTGAAGGAGAAAAGTCTATTGACCATCTTTTTGTGGCTCATTAACACTCTTTGGTGGGGCTTATAGATATTGCTCTGAGATTCAGAGAGGTGAGATGAAGGAATTTCAAATCTGCAGTGATGCATGCCTCTAGCTAATAGAGGAAATTACAACCTGTGAGCCACGAAACTAGGTTTCCTCTATTATTTTCACCTGCATCATTAAGATGATGATTTTTTAAAATATTGGGCACAAAATAAATTCCTGCCAAAGTGGTATCCAACAGTGTTGAATGTGAGAACTGCTTCCCTCTCCTTCACCTCTCTAACATATTAAAGGAAGTTTTCTGGAAAAAAGCCCAGACTGGGTTTTGCTAAATTATGCCTGCTTCTGAATCCTCGTCGATCAATCAAGTTTCTACTTTATGACTTATGGGGCAGTGCTTTTCACTGCATGTTGAGGAAACTGGAAGAACGAAGGGAGGTATCTGTAGTTCCAAAGAACAAAAGAGCACCTATAGTTGGAATATCTTTATGTTCTGCAAAAGAAAGAGTTGGTTCGATTGATCTTTAATTATAATATAGTTTATACTATAGTATTTACTGTAGTATAGTAATTATAGAAGACCAAAAGTTCCTCAGAGTTCTCTGGGGAATATTAAGAGAGAGAGAGAGATAATAAAAGAGAGAGAAAGTCTTTGACCAGCTTTAGTGAGTGTGGAATGAGGGAGAGAACAGAGTGAGGTAGGTGTAATTGGATATTGAATAAGGCTTAAAAAAAATAAGGCTAAAATTTGGGTTGCAAAATGGAGGAATCACCATTTCAGACACTGAAACTGTGTACAAAGGGTGCAGAGACAAATATTAGGCATCTTCCCTAAGCTTGTTTCCTCATCCACAATAGGTATAACTCATTGGGTTTATAATTATGATTATGATAATCATTGGTTTAGGTGGTTAAAAAAAAACCACATAACCTGAAATCTGTCCTATTAACATATTCCTAATTGTACAATATTGTTAACTATATGTACATGGCTGTATAGCAGATCTCTAGAACTTTTTACCTTCGCTGAAACTCTGCACCTACTTGATAGCAACTCCCAATATCCACCTCCCTTCAGTGCCTGGCAACATGATTCCACTTTCTGCTTCCTCAAGTTTGACTATTTTAGATACCTCATATATCTGAAATCTTGTAGTATATGTTTTTCTGTGGCTGGGTTTAATTCACTTGGCATAATGTCCTTAAAGCTTATCCATGTTGTCACATATGACAGGATTGTCTTCTTTTTTAAGGTTGAATAATATTCCACTGTATTACATACCATATTTTCTTTATCTGTACTTTAGCCAATGGACATTTAGGTGATTTCTAGCTCTTAGCTATCGTGAATATACAACTCCAAATATTTCTTTGAGATTCTATTTTAAATTATTTCAGATAAGTACCCAGAATGGGGATTTCTGGATCATTTGGTAGTTGTATTTTTAATTTCTGGAGGAACTTTCATTCTGCTTCTCTATGGCTGCACATGTTGCATTTCAATCACAGCACGCAAGCATTTCTATTCTATGTATCTGCATCCTTGCCAACTCATGTCTTTTTTTATAATAGCGATTTTGGCAGTTGTGAGGTAATATCTCATTTGAGTTGATTTACATTTCCCTAATGAGAGTGACACTGATCATATTTTTAAAAATATATCTTTTAGCCTTTGTATGTCTTCTTAAAAATATATCTGCTCAGGTATGCCTGGGTTGCTTAGTGGGTTAAGGCCTCTGCCTTCGGCTCAGATCATGGTCCCGGGGTCCTGGGATCGAGCCCCACATTGGGTTCTCTGCTCAGTGGGGAGCCTGCTTCCCCCTCTCTCTCTCTGCCTGCCTACTTGTGATCTCTCTCTGTGTCAAATAAATAAATAAAATCTTTAAAAAAATATATCTGCTCAAACCTTTTACCTGTTTTTAAAATTTAGGTTAGTTTTTTTTTGTTTTTTTTTTTTTTTGCTTTGGTTTGTTTTGTTTTGTTTTTTGCCATTGAGTTTAAGTGTTCCTTATATATTCCAGATAGTAGAAACTTGTCAGATACATGGTTTGCAAATATTATCTCCCATTCTATAAGTTGTCTTTTTACTCTGTTGATTATTCCCTTGCTGTGCAGAGCCTTTTATTTTATATAGTCCCACGTGTGTATTTTTGTCTTTGTTGTCTGTGCTTTCAGTACCATTTCTAAGACCAATGTTATATTTTCCCTGTGTTTTCTTCTGGGAGTTTTATGGTTTCAAAATTACATTTTTAATTTTCAAAATTTTAACCTATTTTGAGTTGATTTTTGTGTGGTGTAAGGGTCAAGTTTTATAGTTTTGGACGTCCAGGTTTTCCCAAAATCTATTTGTTGAAGAAAATGTCTTTTCCCATTGTGTATTCGACAGTCTTATTGAAGATCAGTTGACTATATATGCATGGATTTATTTCTGGGCTCTCTGTTCTGTTCCATTGGTCTATGTCTGGTGGTTTATGCCAGTACCATACTGTTTTGAAGACTGTAACTGTGCAATATGTTTTGGAGTCAGAAAGTGTGAGCTCTCCAACTTTGTTCTTCTTTCTCAAGATTTCTCTCACTATTTAGGAGTTTTGGGGGTTCCATAAACTCTTAAAACTGCTTTTTTCTATTTCTGCCAAAAACACTATTGGGAATTGGATAGAGATTGCATTACTCAGTGGCCCCTATTTTCCCCAGACTTGGAATTATTTTCTTAACTTTCTTTTCAGATAATTTGTTTTTAGTGTACAGAAATACGAATAATTTTTGTATATTTTTGTATATTTTTTATTTTGTGTCCTACAATTTTGCTGAATTCATTTATTAGTTATAACAGTTTTTTTTTTTGTGTGTGTGTGTGGAATGTTGAGCATTTCCTACATATAAGAACATGTGCATCTGCAAATGGGGATAATTTTACTTCTGCCTTTCTGATTTGGATCCCTTTTATTTATTTTCTTAGCTCTAGCTAGAATTTCCAGTACTATGTTAAGTAGAAGTGGTGAGAGTGGGCATCCTTGTTTTGTTCCTGATCTTTGAGGTAAAGCTTTCAGTTTTTCACCATTGAATGTAATGTTAGCTGTGGACTTTTCATACATGGCCTTTATTATGTTGAGGGAATTTCCTTCTATTTCCAGTTTGTTGAGTGCTTTTATCATGAAGGGGTGTGGAATTATTTTAATTTTTTTCTTCTGAATCTGTTGAGATGTTACAAAATTTGTATTCTTTGTTATTCTTTGCTCTATTAATATGGTATATCACATGTGGTTTTGTAGGTTGAACCACCTCTGTATCCCACTTGGTCATGGTGTATGATTCTTTTAATGAACTGTTAAATTCAATTTCCTCATATTTTATTAAAGATTTTTGCATTTATGCTCACCAGGGATATCCGTTTACAGTGTTCTTATAGTGTCTTTGTCTGACTTTGTGTTATGGATGAATTTTATTCATCCATGAATAAGAATTCCATGGGTTTTTCTCCCCCCAAAATTGTTATGTTGAAATCCTGCCCCCCAATGTGGTATTAAGAGATGGTGACTTTGGGGAGTGTTTAGGTTGTAAGGGTGAAATCCTCATGAATGGGATTAGTGCCCTCATAAAAGAGACACCAGAGAACTTTCTTACCCTCTCTGACACATGAAGGCATAGGGAAGTCAGCAGTCTGAAAACAAGATACACACACTGACCGGATAACAGCTCTGTTAAAACTAGATTTTAACTCTGTTAAAATCAAACAAGAGCCTTGATTTTTGGATTTCTAGCCTCCAGAACTGTGAGAAATAAATTTCTGTCATTTATAAGCTATCCATCTATGGTATTCTGTTATAGCAGCAGGAAGCAACTAAGGTAGAAATTGCTACTGTAACAAATGTCTAAATATGTGAAAATGGCTTGGGAACTGAGTAATGGGTAGACGCTGTACAAGTTTGAGGTACATGCTAGGAAAAAACCCTAAACTGTTAGCAACGGAATTTTAGAGGCAATTCTAGTAAAGGCTCATAAAGAAAAGAGGATAGCTACAGAGAAAGCTTCTTTTTCAAGAATGGATATGGATGGGAAAGACCTGATGAGGTCTCCGATGGAAATGGAGAATGTTATCAGATGATGGATAAAAGGCTATCCTTATCATAATTTGGTAAAAAATTTGGGTGACATGTTTATGTTCCAGTGCTTTGCTGAAGATAGAACTTGTGAGTGATGAAATTGGCTATTTAGCTGAGGTGATTTCTAAGGAAATTGATGAAGGAGCAGCTTGGTTCTTCTTGCTTACTAGTAGTAAAATGCAAGAAGAAAGAAATGGTTTAAAGATGGAATCGTTAAGCAAAATGGAGCCAGAACTTAAGTATTTGGAAAAACTCAGCCAGCTATTTTTTTTTTTTTTAATAAGAGATTGTGTCCAAAAGAAAACACTAAGTGTGTGGTCAAACAACAGTTTGATAAAGATATGAATACCAACCTAATTAGCCATCTCAAGAGAAGCCAGGTTCTAGTCTTAAAGATAAGGAAAGAAATAGTCCCTCAAAGGCAATTCAGAGCTCAGTGTTGCCCTTCTACCACAGGCCCACAGTGTGAGGGCTGATGGAGACTGGGGGGGATATAGAGAGTCAAAGTGTGGGGCTGCCTTTCTGAGTAAGGTGCGCCAGGATGCCCCTGCCTACTACCTCAGGGATGGGCCACTTGCAAAGAACTGCAGTATAAGCTGTAACCAGCAGAACATGTGGTTGGAACCACCTGAAGCCATGGAGCCATGGCCTTACCCTGGGAGACCCTTGGGTATACGACCACTGTCTAGGAGAGTCAGTGAGACAGAACTGCCACCATAGTGGGTCCAAAGGTAGAATACTGTGTCAAAAAGGATTATTCTCAAGCCTTTTGGCCCAAGGAATTTACCTGATAGGTTTTAGACTTACTTGGGACCATTATCCCTTTCTTCTTTTCTATTTCTCCCTTTGGAAGGGTAATGTCTATCCTATGCCTACCCCATTATTTTATTTTGGAAGTACTTGACTTTTTCGTTTCACAGGTTTACAGCTGGAGAGAAATTTGCCTCAGGATGAATTGTACCTTGAGTTTTACTCATGTCAGACTTATATAATTTTTAGGAAAACTCTGGACTTAAGAATTTAGAACTTATGCTGGAATTAGTTAAAACTTCTAGGGCTATTAGGATGGAATGAATGTTTCTTGCATATGAGAAGGACATAAATTTGGGAGGACCAGAGTGAAATATTATGGACTGAATGTTTGTGTCCTCCAGAATTTTTATATTAAAATCTTAACTCCCAGCAAGTTGTTACTGGGGGATCATGAGATCATTGAGAGGTGATTAGATCACGGTGAAGCCCTCATTAATGAGATTAGTGTCCTTATAAAAAAGACACTAGAGACCTCCCTCACCCACTTTGTCATATGAAGACACAGGGAGAAGTCAGCAGTCTGCACCCAGAAAGTGATTTCTCACCAGACATTGAGTCTTCTGGGATTTCCAGTCTTCAGAACTGTGAGAAAAGAAGTTCTGTTGCTTGTAAGCCATCCAGTCTATGGTATTCAGTTATAGCAGCCCCAAATGCTTAAGATACTTCGGTATCAGGGGCACCTAGGTAGTTGAGTTGGTTAAGAGTCTGCCTTCTGCTCAGGTCATTTCTCAAGGTTCTGGGATGGAACCATGTATCAGGCTCCCTGCTCAGTAGGGAGTCTTCTTCTCCCTCTGCCACTCCCTCCATGTGTACACGACCTCTCTCTCTCTCTCTCTCTCTCTCTCTCTCTCATATAAGTAAATCTTTTTTTTTTTTTTAAGGTACTTTTTACCAGGATAATGCTGACCTCATAAATGAGTTGGAAGTGTTCCCTCCTCTTCAGGTTTTTGGAATATTAAAGAAAAAATGTCATTCTTTTTTAAAGGTATGGTGGAAGCCTCCAATGAAGCCATCTGGTCCTGAGTTTTGCTTTTCTGGGAATTTTTTGGTTACTGATTCAGTTGCTTCACCAGTTAAGATTTTCTGTTAAGGTCTGTTAAAATTTTCTACTTCTTCAGGATTCAGTCTGAGTAGGTTGTGTGTTTCTATGAGTTAATCCATTTCTTCTAAGTTATACAATTTGATGGCATATAATTTTTTATAGTACTCTCCCATATCCTTTTAACTTCCATGGTATCACTTGTGAAGTCTCCTCTTTCATTTCTGATTTTATTTATTTAAGTGTTATTTTTTCTTGATTAATCTAGCTAAAGTTTTATCCACTTCATTGATTTTTTAAAAACCCAACTCTTAGTTCTGTTAATTATTTTCTATTTTTTTCCTTATTCTCTATTTCATTTATTTCTGCTCTAATCTTTACTATTTTCTTCCTTCTGCTAAGTTTGTGTTTCATTTTTTTTCCCCAAACTTGTTAACGTATAAAGTTAGGCTGTTTATTTGAGAATCTTTCTTCTCCTTTAATATGAGCCTTTACTTCAATAAACTTACCTCCTACTATTGCTTTTGCTGCATTCCATAAGTTTTAAAATGTTGTGGTTTTGTTTTCATTTGTCTCAACATAGTTTCCAATTTCCCTTTTGATTTCTTCTTTGACCCAGTGGTTGCTCAAGAGTGTGTTCTTTAACTCACACATATTCGTGAATTTTCCAGTTTTCCTTCTGCTATTTAGTTCTAGTTTTATTCTATTGTGGGTGGAAATGACAGTTAGTATAAATCTTCTTAAATTTGTGAAGACTTGTTTTGTGACCTAATGTCTGAGTTATTATAGAATATTCATGTGCACTTGGGATGAATGAGTGGTTCTGCTGCTCTTGGATAGAATGCTTTGTATATGTCTGTTAGGTCCATTTTGCCTATTGTGTTAAGTTCTGCTTCCTTATCACCCATGTATTGTTGAAGTGGTGTCTCTGAGAGAGAGGGACAGTCTGGGGCTTTCTATTCCATCACCTTGCTGACATCACTCCCCCCCAATTTACTAGGTTTTGTGTATAGGAATAAAATAAGATGATGAATGTATCTAAAAACCTCCATTTTTTCATAGAATAAGTATTCAGTAAAAATTAGCATTACTATTCTTCTTATGTTTATTAGTTTTGAATTCAAGGAAGCAGTCAGGGTTATTTGGGAAAAAAAGGTGAAAGTAGTGACCATTAGAGATTTTCACAAGTGAGTTAGGAAATATAAGGGTGTCAGTTGATAAAGGAATCTGAAAGTTAGGTCAAATGCTTAGATATGATTTAACAGATAAGGGAAACTACTGTAAGCCTCTAAACAGATAACGAAGCAAGAGATGTCATTGTTCATTCATTACCCTGAGCCACCAAATTTTTATCATTCTCTCACTTACCTACCTTATTTTATTTTCTTTTAGATGATATTTAAATTTCCTTCTATTATATTAAAGATTTCTCTGCAGTACTCCAGTTCTAAAGTGACATAAGTAAATACCAAAACTTGACGGTTTTTTGAACATGGAACATTAAAAAAGGATAAATCAATAACAACATTCATCATTTGTAGAATATTTCTCCGTAAAGAAAATTTATCGCAGACCTTATAAGAAGTGTTGTTTCCTTCCAGTTTTTAAAGGGAGAGACAAAAAGATGCTTTGCTGGTTCTTGATGACTTCAACCAGGGTCAAAGACAGAATCAGTACATGTCTGAGAATGGAATTTACATTTAGTTAATGGCATTTAGTTTAGTTACATTTAGTTAGCACTCATAATGCAAAATGTTTACATCAGAGTCAATTATTCAATCATGATTAAAGTCCACACAGTATATAGGCATGAATGTCAGAGTGCCAACAAGGAGGAACCAGATTCTTGGGATTTTACTTCTTAGTAGTACTTGGCTATAAAGTGACTTTCCTTGAAAGATCACACAAATTGAAAAATGTTTGTAAATTCAAATACTCAACACATGCATATGAAAAATCATCCATGCAAGTAGGCAAGCATATTACAGGACAGCCCAGAATTTGGAGTATTTCTTTTTCTTGTTTTTACTTAACACTTCCACAGGAAGAAATGGAGTTTTATTTATTTTTTTTTAAAGATTTTATTTATTTATTTGACAGACAGAAATCACAAGTAGGCAGAGAGGCAGGCAGAGAGAGAGAGGGAGAAGCAGGCTTCCCGCTGAGGAGAGAGCCCGACGCGGGGCTCGATCCCAGGACCCTGGGATCATGATGCAAGCCAAAGGCAGAGGCTTTAACCCACTGAGCCACCCAGGCACCCCAAGAAATGGAGTTTTAATAGAACAAACTGCTAGAGCTCTTCGATTACTACTTTTGCTGAGACAGAACTATAAGCAAACTTTAAAGTGACTATCTTCTCCCTTAGAAGTGCAATAAGATATGTCATCTAACTTTGCTTTAGAAAATAAAATACGATGAGAAAGAAAGGAAACTAACGAATAGGTATATGTAAAATAAACTGGTGGGGTGCATGGGTGGCTCAGTTAGTTATGTGTCCAACTGTTGATTTCACTCAGGTCATGATCTCATGGCTCCCGAGATCCGGTATAGGGATCTGTGCTCAACAAGGAGTCCACTTAGGATTCTCTCCCTCTGCCCCTTTTTCTACTTGCATGTGCATGTTCTTTCTCTCTTTGTGAAATAAATAAATGTTAAAAATAAAATAAAATAAAATAAACTGTTATTTCATACTTTAAAAAAACAGAAAGTTAGGGGCACCTGGGTGGCTCAGTAGGTTAAAGCCTCTGCCTTCAGCTCAGGTCATGATCTCAGGGTCCTGGGATCGAGCCCTGCATTGGGCTCTCTGCTCAGCAGGGAGCCTGCTTCCCGCCCCCCCCTGCCTGCCTCTCTGCCTACCTGTGATCTCTGTCTGTCAAATAAATGAATAAAATCTTAAAAAAAAAACAAAACAGAAAGTAAGCCAAAATATGCAGCTAGATAACAATATAAGACAAACGATTCCAGTTAATCTCACTCTAAACATCATTTTAAAGCATCAAAAATTTAGAATAGCTAATAGAGATCCTTGAATGTTATTTCTTTGTTTTGTCAATCAGAACACTGAGTCATGCAGCTGAGTGGCTGCAGGGATGGGACAACAGCCTGGGCTCCTGCGCTACAAGGCATACTCCCTCAGTTCTTATTTTGAAATTCCAAGTGTCATTTTCTTAGTCAATAATCTCTCTTATCTTTCATATAGAAAAAAATCCTTTGAAAAATTGTATGGCCTCTGTTTATGAAATCAGAGAGTGTAAACTCATGTTGCCTGTAAGAAAAATTGGAAGATGAACTCAAATTGTTTTTAGAAACTTTACATTTTTCCTTCAGGTCTCTTTCCCCTCCTTAGTGGTGATGCAGGAGAGCAAGGTTGTTGTCTCATGGAGTTGAAGAATGAATCTTTGCACAAAGGAGAGAGAGTAAGGTGACAGAAGTTTATTAAGTGAAGATACAGAAAATGCTCTCAAGAGTGAGAGGGGTCTCCACAGGGTTACCATTGAGGGCCTTTAGGGTTGGTCTTTATAGAAAGCTAACCGGGGGCGGGGGGCGCCTGGGTGGCTCAGTGGGTTAAGCCGCTGCCTTCGGCTCAGGTCATGATCCCGAGTCCTGGGATCGAGCCCCACATCGGGCTCTCTGCTCAGCGGGGAGCCTGCTTCCTCCTCTCTCTCTGCCTGCCTCTCTGCCTGCTTGTGATCTCTCTGTCAAATAAATGAATAAAATCTTAAAAAAAAAAAAAGAAAAGAAAAAAAAAGAAAGCTAACCGGGGAACTTAAATCCTTTAAACATTTCTATTGATATCACCATTGAGCAAGGAGTGTTCATAACACCTCCAATGGCTTACTTCCTTTTCAGGGCCTGGTTGGTTATTCTTTGTTGGTCATGGGTGATTATCGTAAAGAGACAACTACCCCACACACCTAAGGCAGGGTGGTCTGATTTGTCCTCTTATCTCTGGGTTCTCCACACCTCCACCTTTTTTGGGATTTCTGTGAGCCTGAGCACATAGCCCCCTATCTAACTCTCCCTACCTAGCCCACCTATCCCTTACTCAGTGGGTTCCACTAACCCCTTCCCTCTCCTGAACACAGATGCTCATTCTTCTTCCTGTTCTCCTTTTGAATGAGAGAGTGGGAAGAATATCTTTATATCCCTTAAACACAGCAGCCTGCTTAGAACAGATTAGTATGTAAGAAACGTTCGTTTTAACATACAGAATACTCTCAATCAACTATCACATTTGAAAACATATGCTAGCCAGTAGAGAGCCTTACTACCCCTCATTGGGGCAAACAACATGCAAATCAATACAGGATTCTAGAATTAGAAAATTCTTTAGAACTCAGAAGAATGAATTTTGATAGTAGAATTGAGCTACCACGGCAGGAAATAAGGATGTTGTTCCTGGCATGGGAGAATGTTTTCAAAACATTCTTTAAATCATTCCCAGTTTGACTGACTATTTTTTTCTTCTAATTGGACAGCATTACTCAACAACAATAATGTTCACCATCATCCTAACCGTCTTTGATTGAAATCTTATGGTACCAGATACTTCCCAAATACCTTTTCATGAAATATTTCATTTATTAAAATGAGGATAATAATAGGACTTACTTTATGAGATTGTTGTGAAGTTTCAGTTACTTAGTGTAAGTAAAGGGCAGTAAAGAGTTCTTAGCTAATAGAAAGCCTCCAGTAAATGTAGCTGCTATTGGTGTTATTATTTCCCTTCCTCTTTACCTTTCTACCAAGGCTCTCTTGTCTAGGCTAAATCCTTTTATTTTACCAATTTTGGCTTAGAGGATGTGGGTTTTGGCCTTCGTGACTGTGGATGGAGTCTTATCTCTTAGAGTCAGCAATTTAGAAATGACAGATTTGTCCAAAAACAAACACAACTCTGCAAGCGTTGTCCGACTAACTGGCTTTTAGTATGCTGATCTTGGAAAGGTATCTCCTCTCTGAGTTAGACAGTGCTTCACTTACATAATTGGAAATAGATGAACATTTCATAACACCAATCACATAGGCCGGCTGAAGAGTTTGACACATTTAATGATTAGTTTTTAGCCACATAAATTTTGCATTTCAGGCTGGTTGGGAATCTCCTCTTGGCTGAGGGATTTACTTCTGTATCTAGTGATGGCGCTATTTAATCTGGTAGAGTCAAATGAAAGATCAAATCCTCAAAGCAGCAAAAGGGAAGCCTATACTGACCTTTATATCCTCAGTTCAGGGTAAGTTTGCAGGCCCAGGAAGCAATTTGATTACAAATGACAGCCATGATGAAATCCTATGAAAACTTTATTTTGCTTAATTTTGTAACCCAGGAGCAAGTCTTTAAATAGCTATGGAACACATGTCAAAGGAAATTAAAGAAAGGGATCTCCAACTAGAGTTCTCTGTATTAATCACCTATCATATAAAGATCTTGGAAAAAGCCGAGCAAGATCTAATTACCTTTATTAAAAACGTTGGTCATTCTTGGGGCATCTGGGTGGCTTAGTCAGTTAAGCATCTGACTCCTGATTTCAGTTCAGGTCATGATCTCATAGGTCAAGATCAAGCCCCACATTGCACTCTGTGCTCAGCAGAGAATCTGCTTGAGATTCTCTCTCTCCCTGTCCCTACCCCTCCTCCTGCTCATTCATTCTCTCTCTCTTTTAAATAAATAAATCTTTAAAAAAGTAAAACACAAAAAAACAAAAAACCTTGGTCATCCTTCAGGTCCCTTTGGAAGGCAAAAAATCTTTATACATCTGATGCTAGCTTACTGTCAGGCCCCAGTTGGAGATCTGCATCAACAGTAGGCCAGCACTGGCATCTTTCTTGTCCAAGCTCCTGGCATGCCTACTGCATCACCACTGCAATCTTCTTCCTCCATTCATCCTTTCCTGTTCCCACCCACCCTGCTGTGCAGCTGGCTAATGCCTCTAAATGCTGCCAGGTCAATTAGGCAAAGATCGTAACCAGAAAAATGCTAATGTAGCTCTTCTTCTCTCAAGGAACTTCAAAGCTCAGAAAAGTTAGACTTTCAAATTCCTTGGCTATCTACAGGTGTGCACTGTTACCTTGATTCAATCTGTATTTCCTTGATTACACTGAAAGATAAGGATCTTTTCCATATGCTCTGCAGAAATTCAGGTTTCTGTGAAGTCCCTGGTTCTTCCCTTTGTCCACTTTTCAGCTGTTTTATGTTTTTAATTTTTTTTTGTTATTTTATAAGATACATATTAGAAAGTTCTCATTTTGAGGTTATTCTTCCAGTGTTTCCTTTGCCTTCTTATATGGTCTTCCATCAGGTAAAATATTTCATCCTTATACGGTCGGATTGATCAAATATATTCCATGAAGGTATGTGCTTTATAAACTTTACATAAGGAATATTTTACCAAGTCAGATTATCTCAAAAATATACTCCTATATTTGTTCTGAAACAAATGGTATAAACATTTGCTTTTCACATTTACATCTTCACTTTACCCCAAATTTACTTTTCCTTATGAGTGTGATATCTGGAAAATACCTAACTGATTTTTCCCCCCAAAATAGACAGTTGTCCTAATGCCATTTAGTGAACCATCTTTACTTCCCCGCTTATTGGTAATTCTATTTCTGTAATAAACCACACTTACTTCTTTTTTTAAGTAGCATTTCTTCATTTTAGTTATTTTCATGTTTTATTACCTTATAATGTATTATTTGTTTTAGGGGTACAGGTCTGTGATTCACCAGTCTTACACAACCACATTTACTTCTATGCTTAGGTTTGTTTTTCAGGCTGTGTATTCTGTTCTACTGATCTATTTGGCTATTCCTATATTTATGCCTGACTTCCTTAGTAACTACAGGCATGCCTCAGAGACATTGTGAGTTCAGTTCCAGAATACTGCAGTAAAGAAAATACTGCAATAAAGTGAGTTAATGAATTTTTGGTTCCACAGTACATATAAAAGTTAAGTTTACACTGTATTGTAGTCTATTAAGTGCACAAAAGCATTATGTCTAAAACAATGTACATACCTTAATTTAAAAATATGTTATTGCAAAAAAAAAATGCTAACCATTATCTGAGAGTTCAGTGAGTCATTATCTTTTTGCATGGGGAGGGTCTAGCTCTGATAGCTGCTGACTGATCAGGGTGGTGGTTGCTGAAAGCTGGGACTGCTGGGGCAATTTCTTAAAATAAGACAGTGAAATTTACAGCAGTGATTGACTCTTCCTTTCATGAATGAGTTTTCTGTAGTTTGCAATCCTACATGCTACAGCATTTTATCCATGGTAGAACTTCTTTCAAAACTAGAGTCAACCCTCCCAAACTCTGCCACTGCTTCATCAGCCATATTCATGTAATATTCTAAATCTTGCGCAGTCATTTCAACACTCTTCCCAGCATCTTCACAGGAGTAGAGTCCATCTCAAGAAACAACCTTTTTTCCTCATCCATAGAAGCAGCTCCTCATCCATTCAAATTTGATCAAGAGATTACAGTAATTCAGTCCCATCTTCAGGCTCCACTCCTGGAGTTCTCTTACTATTTCTACCACATCTGCTGTTACTTCCTCTACTGAAGTCCTGAACCTCTCAAAGTCATTCATGAGGGGTGGAATCAACTGCTTCCAAGCTCCTGTTAATGTTGATATTTGGACCTCTTCCCATGAATCATGAATGATCTTAATGGCATCTAGAACGATAAATTCTTTCCAAAAGTTTTTCTCAGTGTACTCTGCCCAGATTCATCAGAGGAACAACTATTTATGACATCTATAGCCTTAAAAAATACATTTCTTAAAACAGTAAGACTTGAGAGTTGAAACTATTCCTTGATCCATGGGCTGCAGAATGGATGTTGTATTAGTAGGCATGGAAATAATATAAATTTAGTTATACGTCTCTATCAGAGCTCTCAGGTGACCAGGTATACTGTTAATGAATAGTAATACTTTGAAAGGAATATTTTTCTCCAAGCAGTAGGTCTCAACAATGGGACAAACCATGTTATATACAGATGTGCTGTCATCCAGGCTTCGTTGTTTCATTGATAGAACATAGTCTGACTAGATCTAGCTTCATTCTTAAGGGCCCTAAGAGCTTCAGAATGGTAAATGTGCTCTGGCTTTGACTTAAAGTCACCAGCTGCATCAGCCCTTAGCAAGAGAAGGGGCCTGTCCTCCAAAACTGAGAAGCCAGGCATTGACTTCTCTTCAGTTACGAAAAGTCCTAGATGGCATCATCTTCCAATAGAAGGCCAGTTCATCTATGTTGTTGTGCAGGGTGAATCTGTTGTGCAGGGTAGCCACATTCCTGAATGATCTTAGCTAGATCTTCTGGAGAACCTGCTGCAGCTCCTACAGCAGCACTTGCTGCTTCGCCTTGCACTTTTATGTTGCGAAGACCGTTTCTTTCCTCAAATCTCATGAACCAGGCTCTGCCAGCTTCAGACATTTCTTCTGCAGCTTCCTCACCTCTCTCAGCCTTCACAGAATTGAAGAGAGGTAAGGTTTTTCTCTGGATTAGGCTTTGGTTTGAGGGACTATTGCTCCTGGTTTGATCTATCTAGACCTCTAAAGTTTTCTCTGTATCAGCAGTAAGGCTATTTTGTGTTCTTATCATTTGGGCGTTCACTGGAGTAGCACTTCCAATTTCCCTCAAGGACTTTCCTTTTGAAGTTCCTGGATGGCTCAGTTGGTTAAGCCTCAAACACATGATTTTGGTGCAGGTCAAGACCTCAGGGTTGTGAGATCAAGCCCATGTTGGGCTCCACACTAGGCATGGAGCTTACTTAAGATTCTCTCTCCCTCTGCCCTTCTCGCCTCTCCCTCTCTTAAAAAAAAAAAGAAAGAAAGAAAATTTTCCTTTTGCCAGAGGGGAAAGGGTGGAGAATGGCAAAATGGGTGAAGGGGAGTCAGAGGCACAGGCTTCCAGTTATGGAATGAATAGGTCACAGGGATGAAAGATGCAGCATAGGGAATATAGTCAATGATATTGTAATAGTGTTGCTTGGTGGCAGATGATAGCATAATGTATAAACTTGTCAAATCACTATGTTGTACATCTGAAACTAATGTAACATTGTATGTCAATGATACTTCCACTAAAAAACAAACAAACAAACAAACAAAAAAACACCTTTCCCTTTGCATTCATAACTTGACTGTTTCCTGCAAGAGGCTTAGCTTCCAACTTAGCTTTTGACATGCTTTCCTTACTAAGCTTAGTCATTTCTAGTTTTTGATTTAAAGTGAAGGTTGTGTGACTCTTCCTTTACTTGAACACTTAGAGGGCATTGTAGGGTTATTAATTGGCCTAATTTATTCAATATTCATTGTTGTGTTTCAGGGACTAGGGAGGTCCAAGGAGAGAGAGAGAGATGGGGAATGGCTGGTGGGCAGAGAGGTCAGAACAAACGCATTTATCAGTTAAGTTTATCATCTTTTAAGGGTGTGATTCATGCTGCCTTATAGCAATTACAATAGTAATAGTGAAGATCACTGATCATAGATCACCTTAAGAAATATCATAATAATGAAAAAGCTTGAAATATTGTAAGAATTACCAAAAGGTGACACAGACACAGTACGAGCAAATGCTACTGGAAAATGGGTCAGATAAACTTGACTGATGCAAGATTTTACAAATCTTTATCTGTAAAAAACACAGTGTTAAGAATTGCAGTCAAGCAAAGCACAATAAAATGAAGTATCTGTGTACAGCTTTGTAATATGTTTTGATGTCTATTAAAGTCCTCACTCCTTGCTTTTTCTCAGAATCATTCGGTTCTTCGTATGCTTTCATTCCTCCATATGGATTTTAAATTAGTCTATCAAGTTCTATGAAAAACACTGTGGAACTTGCATTAACTTTACAGATTAATTATGGAATAAATAACATCTTACAACATTAAGTAGAAAAAATGGTGTCATTATATTTTTATTTCCGACTCTGAATATTTTCTCTCTATAATTTTTAAGTCTTGTCCTAAATAACTAAAAAAAAATAATAATAATTGTCTCCATAAAACACTAGCATAGCTCATTGTAATGAAAAAATTCTCTAGGTACCTAAGATCTTATTAGAACTATGAATTTGATTTTTTAACAATTCTATTACTTTTTCTGATTGTAAATTTTGGGATTTAGGAGTCATTTTGAGTTTGTGTCCAGCAACTTTAATGAGCTCTGTTATGTTCTAAAAATATGCCTGTAGATTTTCCTGGATTTTCAATGTAGGTGGACAAATCATGTGTGAATAATGAGAATATGGTTCCTTCCTCTGCTTTCCTTTAACCTTACATCTTTGGATAGTCTTCTCAAATTTGCCATCACAGTAATGAATTATAGATCTAATAGCAGGATCTAATAGAAGGTAAGTCTGTCTTGTTGTGGCCTTATATTGTACATGCTCTAAAATTTTGTATCAAGGATGATGTCTAGTAGGTTTGTTTTGCTTTTTGGGGGGTGGGTATCATATTCTTTATCAAGTCAAGTACTCATCTCTTCCTCCTTTTTAAAGAGCATCTGTGAAACTTACTGGACATTTTCCTTTCGATCTTGATGATTTTATAAAATTTCTCCTTGGATCTTGAATGTGGTTAATTGTGTTAAAAATCCCAAGTTGAACTATCCTTGCATTCCTTGCATAAATCATACATTTTCATATTGTTGTTTTGTTATCAGTAAGTAGTTAAATATGAAAATGTTTTGTTGAATATTTGTTTAATAAATTAAATTTTCCATGATGTTCTATAATTGTACAGTCTGTCACTTCTCTTGGTGTTAAGGCCATCCTAGGGTCTCAAAAGCATTTGATTATATTTCTTCCTTCTCAACAACTGCAAGTGCTCATATAGCATAAAACTATCCTGTATATCCAGTTTATTAATTATTTAACTATTGAAATTATTTGAATTCTGAAAATATTTAGCAAAATCTTTCTACTATCTTATTTTTTAAATATGCATTTCATAAATAATATCTTCTTTTTTTTACTAACATTGTATATTTTTGCTTTCAATTTCTATTTCTTCATTAATATTTCCAGAGGTTTGTTATTTTTTCTAAAGAATCACCTTTTGTTTTCTTATACCTGCTTTTTTAAAACTTCAGAAAATCTGCTTTTATCTTCTTATTTACTTTAACTTTTTTTTTAAGATTTTTTTATTTATTTGACAGACAGAGATCACAAGTAGGCAAAGAGGCAGACAAAGAGAGGCGGGGAATCAGGCTCCCCATTAAGCAGAGAGCTCAATGCGGGGCTCAATCCCAGAACCCTGGGATCACAACCTGAGCTGAAGGCAGAGGCTTTAACCCACTGAGCCACCCAGGCACCCCTGCTTTAACTTATCCTGGACTTTTTCTGCCATTATTTTCCCAGCTCCTGGAGTTGTAACTGTGCCCTATTGTCTTCACTGTTTTCTAATTTAAAAAAATTTAAGGATAATTGCAGCTGCTTTACTTGTTCTATAACAATGTTCTGTCATTCAGTTCTAAGCAATTTGTAATTTAGATTAGAACTATCCCTTAATTCATTCATTCTTTTGAATTTTTGTGCTTTAGCTTTCACAGATAAAGGGAGTTTTTCTTTTGTTTCAAAATTTATTTAATTTTGATCAGAAACTTTTTCCTTTAGTACTTTTGTTCAGCCTACATATTTTTGTTCAGTCTACATGGCACTCTATTATATGGCCATTCTTGTAAATGTACCATGTGTTTTGTTTGTTTTTTAAAATAACGTGGATTCACTTTATAAATTATATTAATTAATAATTCATATAATTATGAATTATATAATTCATATAAATATGAATTATAATTAAACCTTTAAACCTTTTACATTCTAACTATTTTTTTTTTAGTTTACTTAATGTATCAGGTGTTCAAATTTCTTAAAAACTCCTGCTATGTTTATGAATGGGTTTTGTGTTTTGTTTTGTTTTCTTTTTACACTTCAGTCAGTGTTTGCTTTATATGTTTTTGTGCTGTTTAAAAATTCTGGACATCCAACATAAGAATAATTTCTTTGTGGATTGTTCCTATTATCATTATATAATGATTCCCTACCTCTAGTAATGCTTTCATATAAAATTCTTTTGGGTCTAGAGTTAGTACTGCTACATCAGCTTTTTCTTAGTACTTCCTTAAAAATCTCATTCTATTATTTTACTTTTAGTACCATTGCCATTATGTAAACAGTGTACAGCAGGATTAAAAACACCTCTGAGGAATTACTGAAATATTTACCCTACTCATAATTTCTTTTCATGTTTTTTATTTACCATATTTTTAAACTGTTTTTTACTGCCTTATTTTGGATTTTTGAATTTTAAATTTTTTATTCTGTACTTCTTAAAAAGTTGTATTTTCCAATTTGCTTTTATTGGTGCTTAGTTCAACATCATACCCTCCATCTTCAACAATGCTGTATATAATCAATGTGTTTAGCATCATCTGCAATAAGATAAGGCACTAAAATGCTCTAAGCTCCCCTAAACACCATAACTTTCTACATGCCATGATTTATTATTATATGTCTAACTTTATTTTTTTAAAAGATTTTATTTATTTATTCATGAGAGACAGAGAGAGAGAGAGAGATGCAGAGGGAAAAGCAGGCTCCAGGGAGCAGGATGCAGGACTTGATCCCAGGACCCTGGGATCATGACCTGAGCCAAAGGCAAATGCTTAACTGACGGAGCCACCCGGGGAACCCTGTTAAACTTTATTTTTATAACTCTCCTTTTCACTATATTAATTTTATTATTTTAAATTCTTGATGATAGCCTACTCCGCCATGTTTCAAAGGATGATTCACCTTCTGTTGTTTCTCAGAATATCCTTCCATAATAAATTTTCTTGTTGCTTGTTTATCATTTTCTCTCTTTACTTGTTTACTTGTTTCTCTCTTTACTTGATTACATTTTCTCACTTTAACGAGCTTCTGTGGTTAAGGAAATATTCAGTCTTCATATATCAAAACTAATATTTATCCTCACCTCTTAATGATAATTTATTTAGTGTTGAATTCTTAGTTGAAGCTATTCTTCCCAAGCACTTTGAAACTATTATCCTATTTTCTTCTGGCATCAGTTTTTAAAACCTAAGGAGAAGTTGGCTCTGAGTCTGCTTATCATCAAGTTATAGGTAATGTGTCTATTTCCTTTACAAGCTTTAAAAATCTTGTCCTCTTCTTTGATATTCTAAAATATCACTGAAAAACATAATTAGATGGGGATTTTAAAAACTTTTTTTCCTGCTTGACACTCTAAGGTTGCCTTTTCATGTTCTTACTTTGATTCAGGAAAATGCGCCATCATTTGTTTTTCAAATACTTTTTTTACCTCCTGGAAATTCAACTGGGTGTTGGAGCTTCTTATTCTTAACTATTTTTTGTTTTTCTTTCCTCTCTGTGATGGGCTTTTTAAACTTTAACAAATATATTTTTCGTCTTATAATTTCTTTTTAATTCTTTTAAAAATCTGTTCTGTTTCTTAAATATTTTTCTTTCTTTTGGTTTTTATTCTTTTATCTCTTTTTACATTAAAGATATTGGTTTTAAAATGTAACTTATTTGTTTTCATACAGACAGTCCCTGTACTGGAGATCTTTGTTATGTCTGTTATCTATTCTGCAGCTGGGGATTAATTTATACACTTTGTAATTACTTGGTATAATCATCTCTTTATCAGGAGTTGTCTTGAGTAAGGCTCTACCATTGTCCTAAGTTGCAAAGGCAATTTTGCATTTATTGAGCATAATGTTCTAAAGCCATGCACATAGTTCCTAGACCCCATTGTCATGTGTAGCTGAAGCATAGGGCTTCAATTTTTATGGTGACTGACTCCTTCCACATATGGTCCAGGATTGCTTCATTCATGGTAAAAATGCCACTTCCCATCTCCATTCTCTTTTTGGAAGAAAGCACACTTCATCTATTCATTGTACCTGAGTCTTCCAATCCCAGTTCCTACAGCAAAATGGAAGTATTCATTCTGGGGTACATATTTAATCTCTGTGCCTCCAAAGATTACAATTTTAACTCTATTCATCATTTTGGTTTTAAAATCCCATCTTGTTCATTAGACTTAGAGCTTTTCTTTCCTTTTAAACATAGATCTGACTTTCATTTTAATTATAGTTTACCTGAGGGAATTCATATATACATTCTGTTTACTATATTGATTAGAACCTCTTAAAAATGAATGAAATTGGGGTGCCCGGGTGGCTCAGTGGGTTAAAGCCTCTGCCTTCAGCTCAGGTCATGATCCCAGGGTCCTGGAATTGAGCCCCACATTGGGCTCTCTGCTCAGCGGTGAGCCTGCTTCCCCTTCTCTCTCTGCCTGCCTCTCTGCTTACTTGTGATTTCTCTCTCTGTCAAATAAATAAAATAAAATATTTTTAAAAAATGAATGAAATTATTTTGGTAAGAAGTGTTCTAAAATATGTCATATATTTTCATGATTTATTAAACAGAGAAAAATGGGTATAATACTATCTTTTAAAAAAATTGCTTGCAAGCCAAATATAGGGTAAAGAAATGAAAAATCCCATTTTCATAAAATATTAGATCCAGTTCCACACTTGGTTCTTGCCACTTGAGCAAATAACTATGCAGTTCCCAGTTTCTCCATCTAAAAAATGAACATTATAATATTTACCTTAGAATATGTTTAGATACTATTACAAATATTATTTAAAATATTTTTAAAAGATTATTTTTAAGAATTAAAAGTAATATCTATTAAGCAACTGGTATACTACATAGTAAACCTTTGATAAAAATACCAGTTATTTAATGGAAATATGACAGCACATTCAAGCCCCATTGAAAACATGTTGGAATGTTTTGTTAATCACAAAGCTATAGACGGTTAGAAATTTTTGCGTCCTTACATATACTATCTATATTTTTGTCTGTTATTTTTTTTTTACAATGAGTTGGCCATAAGTCACTTTTTCTCATTTGAGTTTTGTCTGCCTCTTATTTGATCAAAATTACCTTTTTCCTCTTCTTCAGCTTCTGTATGATTCCTACTTTCAGTCTCCTATAGAAAGAAAACTTAAATTATTAGAACTATTTTTAAAATAACAATGATTCACCTTTGGGTCACAGACAGAAGGCCTCCCACCTGAATAAAATCCATAAGATTGGTGAAATGTTTTAGGTGGGCTGTTTTTGTACATTTCCTGACTTGTGACCATATTCTAGTTAGGGACCTTGGTTAAGAAGCAATTAGTTCAGTTGGTAGAGAATGCAACTCTTAATCATGGGATTGTGAGTTTGAGCCCCTTGTTGGGGGTAGAGTTTGCTTTAAAAAAGATTGATTGATTGATTGATTGATGTCAGAGAGAGAGAAAATGCATGAGCATGTTTTGGAGAGAGGGGTAAAGGGAGAGAGAAGGGAGAATCAGATTCCCCCTGAGCATGGAGCCTTATGAAGGGCTCACAATCTTGAGACCATGACCTGAGCTGAAAACCAAGAATCGGATGCTTAACTGACCCATAAAATGCCTGGCGTAGAGTTTACTTAAAAAAAAAAAAAAAAAAAAAAAAGGCAGTGTAAGAATAAGTGAGATGTTTCTGTAGAAAAGAGCCCCAGGGGCATTGGTGGCTCAGTGGATTAATCCTCTGCCTTTAGCTCAGGTCATGATCCCAGGGTCCTGGGATCAAGCCCCATATCAGGCTCCCTGCTCAGCAGGAGCCTGCTTCCCCGTCTCTCTCTGCCTGCTTGTGACCTCTCTCTCTGTGTCAAATAAAGAAAAAAAAAAATCTTAAAGAAAAGAAAAGAACCCTAGTAGTACATTTTTCCTTGTCACATATCAATTAAAACCTTCATTTTTCTGGCCTGTCAATTCGTTCGTGGTTGAGACTGATCCAGTCCTATCCTACACCCCTATATTCTTTCCAAATCCTTGTATTGATTCTAGTATTCACACACTATTTTGTTAATATGATAAGAAGTATGACATAGAACTCTATTTACATATGATTTATTTTCAAGGCCAACTATAAAACAGTAGAAATTTGTTTTAACATTCTGTTTCTGTTCTTCCTACCTCCCACTAAGAAATCATCTTGTTTGAGCTAGATCACGTCACTTAACTGACTTCCACTTATTTGGAAAAATGTTATCTCTGAGTGACATAAATTACATATAGTTCGAATCTTCTAAGCTCATAGAATAATAGTTTGATGGATCATATCGGTATACTGTTAATCTAATAATTTAACTGGTTTTTCAGATAAACGTGCTAATGGCCCTTGACTCATGGCCCTTGCTGTCAAATGATGCTGTTTTCAGAGTGGGTCACATTGTCATTATTGTTTCATTTGGTTACTTTGCATATAGCTAAAGTCTATGCATAGTATGTATGTTCTGCTGCTATAGTTAGGAATGAAGAGTGGAGATTGAGACATATGGGGCTAGAGAAAATGAGTGCTTGGAAAATCTATAATTGGATATAATTTAGAATCTTTCTGGCTTCCTTTTCATGTGAGAAAATTTTCTATGTTTCTTGTAATTCTATCCTTCTAAGCGCCCTCACCTACAAACAGGTGAGAAACCAGAAATAGAAATAAAGGCTTGAGAGATCATTTAAATTCAGACTTGATATCTTGAGCATCAGTGAAGCAGGTAAATTTGCAGGAAAGAGAAACAGTGGAATGGAAGGAGGAGAACAATGACAGAAGAAAAGCAGGGGAAATGTCAGAGAAACGTAAAGGGGAGCAGAGACTGGAAAAAAATGCAATGTGCATACTCTTCGAAGAAGCTAGGATTTATTTCAAATTCCAAAAACATTTGTATACACGTATTTTTCCAGACTTCTCTTCTCGGAATAAAAATGATCAGTGACATGCTTAAAAGAAATGGTGAACAGAGTGAGAAGACAGAGTTATCATGACGTGGCTAATCATTAAACAGCCAGAGTGGTACGATCGGAGAGATATCAAATTTAATAACTAGTATTTGGTGCAGGAAGGAGATCTTTGTGGTAGTAAGTCAGAAAACTTCAAAAAAGGCTATTTGAAAGAGATGCTGACACCATACACTTGAACGTGGTCACAGTATTAATCCGTTTACAATCTGTAAAGGGGTCACAATGTCTGACTAGGGGCATAAAAATGAAAAGTCTTTTATTAGCTGGAAGTTTAACTTTTAGATTATGTGACACAACGTTCTTATAGTAGAGGCCAATATCTTGTAAGAACTCACTCCCATAGGACACCATTATGCCAACTCAGTATTGTGTCAAAAAGAATTGTATAAGCAAAATAGTATTTAAAGTTATTTCGGTCCAGAGGGGAAAATACTCCCAGTACCTGATAAAATACAAACAAAATTCGCTGACTTGAATCTAAATTTTTCTCTTGATCTACATCTTTACAACAGTATGAATCAATGTTCTCTGATATAAGGCTTGACATATTTTAACTTAAAATCATGACCAGTTCTCATCAGAGAACCGTAAACTGGATAAAACTTGCTTTAAAAAATTTTTTATCAGGTGAAACTGTTGAAACCTTCCCAATCACCCCACATATGGAAGGCCCTGCTAGAAGGATTACCTCTATTTGAGTCAGGTCCTACAGTTGACAGGCCAGAATGCATCTGCTAAGGAAGCAGCTCCCACAGAGCTATCCTGTTGAACTTCCGAAGTTGTGGGTGGTGATAAGTTTTGACTGTGCAGCCAGCATCTGTCATGATAAATTTTCAACTCTCTCCATAAAGAAAATACACACTGTTCTCTCATCAAGATTAGGCTTGATTTCCCACCCACTCCCTTCCTCAAACACATCTTGGAACAAACATAAGTAAATACTTGACAGGTGAAATATCACCTGTGCCATACAGTGAACCAGAATGAACCAGAAGTAGAAAGTGTTAATTCACTGCTGCAGTCTCATTCCATTAGCACCCCAAAGATCACATCTTCCCATTCCTAATAAGGGAGCCATGAAGAACAGAAACTTCTGTTTTCTGTGGGCCACAGGGTAAATCTAGGTATTTCAGTGTAGGCCTCACGGGGACTTTTTGATGAGATTTCTTTTTATCATCTTGTGCTTTCAACGGTCTAGGTTTACCTCAATTATCTCTTTATTCACCTCTGAATCCTTCTGCCATTCCTCTGCCACCACATGTCAATGCTCCATGCAGAGAAGCTGTTCTCCTTGTGTTGAGTTCACCAGAAGAAGGCAGTTTGATATTGCATTTATTTGCCCAGTAGACTCCATGTGGAAGGTTCAGATGGATAGGAGCCGCATGTAGAGGATAGTCTGTGAGGGCTGAGCCACAGCACATCACACACTGGAATCAGCCTTGCAAGGGGCGGGGCAGGGCGGGAGTAAGGGTGGCTGACCAGCCCTCCAGCACCAGATTTGATCCCCCTCCTACTTCAGCACATGAAGTGCCAATACTAGCCTCTCTTTAGTCACTCGAGCATATGCACGGGCTTCAAAAGCAAAGACAAAGGGGGCAGCTGTTCTTATTCACAGCAAGTGGGGAAAACAGTCACTATGCAAAGAGCTCTGGGACTTGGCAGTAAATGGCAAAGCCCACATGGTTCTGGCTCATCCATGTGGGATTCTGAGAGCATTGTGGAAAGTTGGGGCTCCCTGAAATTCACTAAAAATCACTGAATTTCTAAAAGAGAATGTGTCCTTCACAGGTGAATCCCCATGTAAGAAAGGATTATGTTTCAAAATAATAAAAACATACAAACCAGCAAATTAGGGGGTGAGCATTGATATCATAAGGCACTTTGGGCAAAGTCATAGGGATGTAACATACAGCATAGGGAATAGAGTCAATGATGTTGTAATAACATTGTATGGTGACAGATGGTAACAAGACTGATCATTGGGATCATTTCATAATGTGTAAAAACATTGAATCACTGCGATGAACACCTGAAAGTAATAGGCTATTGTATGTCAATTATACTTTATAAAAAAAAATTTCTCTCTTGAGAATTGAACAGAAGGTTTGTTTTTGTAGTGATATAAAATGGAATTCAAATTACAAATAAAATTTCAGGAATATACAAATTCTATAAAATCAGTTATACCTGCAATCTGATAGCTTCAACAGCTCTAAGGGGTGGGGTGGGGGGACTGTATGTCTTCTTGAATTTTTGTGTTTTCATGCCTCTGTTGAAACATTTTACATTTTTTAAAATATGGAATAGCAGTTAACAGATTAACGACTTGTAGTGGGGATTGCTTAGCAAGCTAAACAGTTTCTCAAAGTGTGATCCCCAGAGCAGGAGCACCAGGAGCACCCAGAATCTTGCTAAAAATGCAAATTATCAGATCCCACCCAGACTCCTCAAACAGAAACTGGGCTATGGGACCCTGTACTCTGTTTTAACAACTCCTGCAAGTGATTATGGTACACACTAAATTTGGCGACCACGGCCTTAGCCAAAGCAAAATGTTGATAAACAATTCCCATTATACCTTACACTTTGAAACTTTTAGAGAGAAAATGAATAGAGAGAAATCTCACAGAATGTATAAAGATCCCATTAAAGAAAAACCAGAATGAAAATCATTGCAACAGGTTTCTTCTCATGGAGAGGATGAAAATACAAGTTCTTTATTCTAACACACAAAGTTCTTCACAGTATGTTCCCAATCTGTATCTACAGCCACATTCATTAGTCAACAGTCACTTAACCAATATTTACTAAGTGTCTGCTACATTTGGACACAAGCAAGTAAATGGAACAAGACAAATAATTATATCCAATGACCATAACCCCAAAGGACACAAGAACCAGTTCCATGTGTCCCACTCCCTGCTCTTTAGTAATACTGAAACCTGAAGATGCTTTTTCTTGTTCTAAAACTTTATTCCACTCCCTCTTCCTGCTTCATCTTTACCATTCTGTAAGATCAGCTCAAACAGGTAAAGTCTTTCCAGACTTCCTCAGGTAAGGTCATTTCTGGGCTTTCACAGAAATATTTTTACCGTTTCTTTCTTTCTTTCTTTCTTTCTTTCTTTCTTTCTTTCTTTCTTTCTTTCTTTCTTTCCCTTCTTTCCTTCCTTCCCTCCTTTCTTTCCTCACTTCCTTCTTTCTTTCTTCCTTTCCTCCCTCCCTTTCCCTTTCTTTCTTTCCTTCTTTCTTTCTTTTCTCTTTCCTCTTTCTTTCCTCTTTTCCTCCTTTCTTCTTTTCATCTTTCCTTCTTTCTTCCTTCCTTTCTTCCTGTCCCTTTCCTTCTTTCTTTCCTTCTTCCTTCTTTCCTCCTTCCCTTTCTTCCTATTTCTTCCTATTTACAGGTTTAAAATCCATTAGGTCAGGGGCTTCTGAAGATGAGAGACTGTCAAATTAAGTAAATAGTTGAATACTGGGGCTATTTCTCATATGTTACACAAGTGACTTGAGGTAAACATGTGGAAGATTCCTAGAGACCTAAGCACCATAAAAAAAGTTCTGCTAATTTGAGTCCCTGTAGAGAGGTAAAGGATTCTACTTTAAACTAAAAGGCAGAAAATAGTTATAATTAGTAGGAGTATTAAATATGAAATATGATTGTTTAATGAAGGGATTTCTCAAAGGGATTGATCCATTTGTCATTCAAAACAATACTAAAACATGCAAACCATATTACATATGAGATTATTTGCGAGAAGTTTTGCAAAGCAAATCAGTCTAGACATGATACAAATGTGGAAGGGATTTTAGAGATTTTTCTGGTCAATTCACTGTGGAAATGAGGTGACTTTAAGAAAGACAGTCTTTGGGACGCCTGGGTGGCTCAGTCAGTTAAGCAGCTGCCTTTGACTCAGGTCATGATCCCAGGGTCTGGAGATGGAGCCCCACATTGGGCTTCTTACTTAGCAGAGAGCCTGCTTCTTCCTCTACCCCTCACCCTGCTTGTGTGCTCACACTCTATTGCTCTCTCTCAAATAAATAAATAAAACCTTAAAAAAATAAAAGCAGTCTTCCCTTAAAAAAAGGCTGTGAGAAAAGGCCCGAAGTCAAGATGATATTAAGATTTCAATATTCATATTAATCACATGTTAACCTCATAAATCTTGCTCCATCACCTACAAGGCCCTGGCTTCCTCAGGACTCCATAAATATAAAGCTTACTTCTAGCCCAAACCATCCTCTAGTCATATCTTCTCATGGGAGGGGTTGGTTAGCAGCATTGGCATTGTAACTGGACAGATCTGGGTGAAAATCATAGCTCTGACACTGACCATTCTGCATTTTTTTTTTTTAAGATTTCATTCATTTATTTGACAGAAGACACACATTGAGAGAGAAAACACAGCAGGGGGAGTGGGAGAGAGAGAAGCACACTTCCCGCCCAGCAGGGAGCTCGATGTGGGCCTGGATCCCAGGACCCTGGGATCATGACCTGAGCGGATGCTAGACACTTAATGACTGAGCCACCCAGGCACCCCCACTCTGTGCATTTGTTAAATAATTTAATATCCTCTAACCTGAGCATTCTCATCTTAACGGGGATAGCAATAGGGAATTTATGGAAATCAAAGTGAAAATGTATGAAAAGTAATTATAATTGTGCCTAACATAGGATCAAATGCACGGTGAATAAAACTCCTGTAAAGACTATATTATAAAAGCTCCTTATCCTAAGAATTCTTCAATTAGACCAAATTAAGGCTAGGAAAAACGTGAGAGAGATTCTATTCCACCTCCCTCATTTTATGAACAAGGCAAACCATGACTCAGAAAGGTGAAGTATCTTGGCTACTATAATACCATTCTATTCTCAGCAGGCCAGAAACTTCTTCATTATACTTTGATGTCTATGACAGTTATCTTATTGCCACTGATTCAATTTCCCAGAAATTTAGTAGCTTAAGACAACCCACATTTCCCTCATAATTTCCATGGAAAAGAACTCTGGGCACCGCTTAGCTGAGTAATCTGCTTCAGAGTTTCTCAAAGGTGACAATTGATGGACATTAAGGAGGGCATGTGATGTAATGAGCACTGGGTATTATATAAGACTGATGAATCACAGACCTGTACCCCAAAACCAATAATACATTATATGTTAATTAATTGAATTTGAATTTTAAAAAAGGTGACAATCGAGGTTTTGGTCAGAGCTGTGGTCTTATCTGAGAAATGCCTGGGGAAGGATTCACTTCCAAGCTCATGAGGTTGTTGGCAGAATTCAGTGAGGTTGTGTGGCTATAGGAACTGTGGGCTTCAGTTTCTTGCAAGTAGTCAGTCAGAAGCCTCCCTCAACTCCTAGATGTTACCTACAATTAATACATTGTCTTGTGGGCCTCCTGCTATGGACTAATTTCTGTGTCCCCTCGGAATTCATACAATGAAATCCTAACCCCCGGTGTGATGCTATTAGGTGGTGGGGCATTGGGGAGGTAATTAGGTCATGAAGTTGGAGCCCTCATGAATGGATTTAGTGCCCTTACAAGAAGAGGCATGAGACCTTGCTGGAGCACTCTCTGCTCTCAGGGATATGAGAATATGACAAGAAATTAGCAGTCTGCAACCCAGAAGAGGGCTTTTACCAAAATCCAGCCATGCTGGCAACTTAATCTAGGACTTTGAATCTCTAGAATGGTGACAAATTTCTGCTGTGTATAAGACAACCTATAGTACTTTGTTAAAGCAACCCAGATTGACTAAGACGCCTCTTAAGGTAGGGAACCTACAACATGGCAGATTGCCTCTTGAAATCAGCAAGCAAGAGACTCCTACAAGACAGATCTTAAAATTTTACAGATGTCGTCATGTGATCATATACTTCCCATCACCCTTGTGTATTCTCTGGGTTAGAAGCAAGTCACAGGCCATAACTTCACTCAAAAGTATGTAAAGCCTTGAACATCAGGAGGTGGGTATCATTGGGGTTCCCCTAAAGTCGGTCTGTTACAGTATCCTACAGAACTTCCATTTATTCAATAATCCTGCCCCCTTATCACTAATAAATTCTTTTTCTTTTCTTGCTTCTACCAGTCAGCTGACTGTTACTCTTTTGGAAAACAATTTACTAACCAACTTTATTCATCACAGGTCAGTTTTCCTCTGAGTGTGAATATCCTCTTGATTCAAAACATTTCTAACGTTTCCAATTTAATGCTATTACTGATTTCTGTTAACTTTTTTCCTTCTATTTTCCAGGTGTTAATAAAAATACCAATATAGCCAAGAGTTATTCTCTCTCTCTCTCCTTTTTTAAGTTTTTATTTATTTATTTGTCAGAAAGAAAGAGCACAAGCAGGGGGAGCAGGAGGCAGAGGGAGAAGCAGGCTCCCCACTGAGCAGGGAGCAGGATGTGGGACTTGATCCATGACCATTTTTTGCCTTAACCAACTGAGGCCCCAAGGCAATCCCAGCCAAGTGTTATTCCCTTATCACACTTAGTGTTTCGCCTTAGGAGAGTTTACATTATATCCGCCTACTCTGTCTTTAACTTTGAATGTATCTTTCTGAGCCAGGCCCTTTTCTGTTTCCTTGGGCCTTTTTAACCTTAAGAGAATTTTTTCCCTATCCCTTTCATCTCAGTTGGGCTCTTCCCACCTCTTCTTCCTCTATGGTGCATCTCGGGTTGAGCCTTCATCCTTATTGCCACCATGATTGTCTAAGCATGTATCCCCCTGAATAGTTTTAAACCTCTTTCCCTGGAATATACTGACTCCACTTCCTTTCTCTCCTGTTCTGTTGTTCTATACATTATAGTCATACTTTTCCCCCCAAAGCACTGTGTTAATATTGTCACATTTGCTTGTCATTTCAGAATCAAATTATTTCAGACCCCTTATCCATTCTCCATACCTTACTCTCCCAACTTCCTACTATGCCTGGAGAGGGTGTTTAAAATGATATGGAGGAAGGAAATCAGAAAAAAGAAAAGGATACAAGAAAGGCAGCAGGTTAAGTTGTAACATTTTTTAAGTTTTTATTTGAAGTTAACATATAGTATAATATTAGTTTCAGGTGTGTGATATAGTGATTCAACACTTACATACAACATCCTGTGCTCCTCACGACAAATGTGCTCCTTAATCCCCACTATCTATTTCATCCATCCCCCCACCCACTTCCCTTCTGGTAACCATCAGTTTGTTCTCTATAATTAAGAGTCTGCCTCTTGTTTTGTTTCTCTCTATCTCTTGGTTTTTCCCTTTGCTTGTTTTGTCTCTTAAATTCCACATATGAGTGAAATCATACAGTATTTATCTTTCTCTGACTGACTTATTTTGCTTAAGTATTATACTCTGTAGCTCCATCCATGTTGTTGCAAATGGCAAGATTTCCTTCTTTTTGTAGCTGAATAATACTCCATTATATAACGGGACACTTGGGCTGCTTCCATCTCTTGGTTATTGTAAATAATGCTACTGTAAACATAGCAGGTGTATGTGTCCCTTTGAATTACTGTTCATGTATCCTTTGGGTAAATACCCAGTAGTGCAATTGCCGGATCATAAGGTAGTTTTATTTTTAACTTCTTGAGGGACCACCATACTGTTTTCCATATTGATTGCACCACTTTGCATTCCCAGCAACAGTCCATGAGATCTGTCCTTTCTCCACATCGTTGCCAACACTTGCTGTTTCTTGTTTTGTTGATTTTAGCCATCCCAGCTGGTGTGAGGTGATAATCTCATTGTAGTTTTCATATGCCTTTCCCTGATGATAAGCAATTATGAGCATCTTTTCATGTGTCTCTTGATCATCTATTCATGTCTTCTGTCCATTTTTTAACTGGATTATTTGGTTTTGGGGTGTTGAGTTTTATAAGTTCTTTGTATATTTTGAATACTACCCTTTATCGGATATGTCATTTGCAAATATCTTCTCCCATTCAGTAGGTTGCCTTTAGTTTTGTTGATTGTTTCTTGTGCTGTGCAAAAGCTTTTTATTTTGATGTAGACCCAATAGTTTATCTTTGCTTTTGTTACCCTTGCCCCATACACATCTAGAAAGAAGTTGTTATAGCCAATGTCAAAGAAATTACTGCCTGTGTTCTCGTCTAGGATTTTTATGGTTTCAGTTCCCATATTTAGGTCTTTAACCCATTTTGAATTTATTTTTGTGTATGGTGTAAGAAAATAGTCCCATTTCATTCTTTGGCATGTTGCTGTCCAGTTTTCCCAACATCATTTGTTAAAGAAGCTTTTCCCCATTGGATAGTCTTTCCTGTTTTATCAAGGATTAATTGACCATATAATTGTGGGTTCATTTCTGGGTCTTCTGTTCTGTTCTATTGATCTATACATTTATCTTTGTGCCAGTAGCATACTGTTTTGATTACTACAGCTTTGTAATATAACTTAAAGTCTGAAATTGTGGTACCTCCTGCTTTGTTTTCCTTTTTAAGATTGCTTTAGCTATTCAGAGTCTTTTGTGGTTCCATACAAATTTCAGGATTCCTTGTTCTAGTGCTATGAAAAAAATGCTGCTGGTATTTTGATAGGGATTGCATTAAATATATAGATTACTTTGAATAGTAAGACATTTTAACAGTATGTGTTCTTCCAATCCATGAGCATGGAATGTCTTCAAGTTTCTTTGTATCATCTTCAGTTTCTTTCTTTGGCATTTTGTAGTTTTCAGAGTACACTCTTTCACCTCTTTGGTTAGGTTTACTCTCGGGTATCTTATTTTTGGTGCAATTATAAATGGGATTGTTCTCTTAATTTCTCTTTCTGCTGCTTCATCGTTGATGTGCAGAAATGCAACAGATTTCTGCACATTGGTTCTGTATCCTGTGACTCTACTGAATTTGTTTATCTGTTCTAGCAGTGTATTTTGGTGGAGTCTTTGGTGGAGTCTATATATAGTATTTTGTCATATGTGAATAGTGAAATTTTTACTTGTTCCTCACCAATTTGGGTGTTTTTAAATTTCTTTTTGTTGTCTGATTGCTTTGGCTAGGACTTCCAGTACTATGTTAAATAAAAGTGGTGAGCGTGGACATCCTCGCCTTGTTTCTGACTTTAGGGGAAAAGCTCTCAGCTCTCCCCCATTAAGGATGATATTAACTGTGGACTTCTCATATATGACCTTTATTATGTTGAGGAATATTCCCTCTATATTTTTTTAACTGTGTTTTGTTAGTCACCTTACAGTACATCATAAGTTTTTGATGTAGTGTTCCATGATTCATTATTTGTGTATAACACCCAGTGTTCCATGTTATACGTACCCTCCTTAATACCCATCACAGGGCTCACCCATCCCTCCTTCTCCCTCCCTTCTAAAATCCTCAGTTTGTCTCCCAGAGTCCATAGTCTCTCATGGTTCATCTACCACGCTGATTTCTCCCCCTTCATTTTTCCCTTCCTTCTCCTAATGTCCTCCATGCTATCCCTTATGCTCCAGAAATAAGCGAAACCATATGATAATTGACTTTCTCTGTTTGACTTATTTCACTTAGCATAATCTCCTCCAGTCCCACCCATGTTGATGTAAAAGTTGGGTATTCATCATTTTTGATGGCTCAGTAATATATATTGTGTATATGGATTACATCTTCTTTATCCATTTGTCTGTCGAAGGGCATCTTGGCTTTTTCCACAATTTGACTATTGTGGGCATTGCTGCTATGAACATTGGGGTACATATGGTCCTTCTTTTCACTACATCTGTATCTTTGGGGTAAATACCCAGTAGTGCAATTGCTGGGTCATAGGGAAGCTCCATTTTTAATTTTTTGAGGAACCTCCATACTGTTTACCAAAGTAGCTGCACCAACTTGCATTGTCACCAACAGTGTAAGAGGGTTCCCCTTTCTCCACAACCTCTCCAACACTTGTTTCTTGTCCTGTCAATTTTTGCCAGAATTTTTCCATCGAAACCTATTTTGTTGAAGTCTTTTATCATGAATGGATGTTGTACTTTGTCAAACGCTTTTTCTCTGCCTATTAAAATGGTCATATGGTTTTTTTGTTTTGTTTTGTTTAAGATTTTATTTATTTATTTGACAGACAGAGATCATAAGTAGGCGGAGAGGCAGGCAGAGAGAGGAGGAAGCAGGCTCCCTGCTGAGCAGAGAGCCTGATGTGGGGCTCGATCCCAGGACCCTGAGATCATGACCTGAGCCGAAGGCAGAGGCTTTAACCCACTGAGCCACCCAGGCGCCCCAGTCATATGGTTTTTATCCTCTCTCTTAATTGATGTGATATAGCACTTCGATTGATTTGCAAATATTGAACCACCCTTAAGTTATAACTTTTTGTTTCCCTTCAAATCTCCCCCTTCTAAATTGCATTGAGGAAACATTACTTTTATTCTAACCATGGGATTAGGCTTGTCTATGCCTTATATTTTCTTATCCTACATTCAGATTATCCAAAAATCCTGGATCACTTCTACCAAAAGTTCTACAGAAATCACCTCTATACCCCACACTGCCCAGCTAGTGACCTCTACTCGCATCACCACACTCTCAGACTTCACTTACCCATAAGAAACTTATCCATAAGAAAGTTTGACCTATTTGATTTTTCAACTCCAAGATATTCCCCCCATTGGTAACAGGTGAGGTCTCCCTCTTGCCAACTCCTCTTACAATATAGAACAACACAGTCTGGAAATACACAATGGGAAAAGTACATGGTAACAAATTCACATGTACATTCTAGCTTTTCTTTTGAATGTAGATCTTGAAGCAATCAGATTACTGCTTTCTGACCTCTTCCCTCTGTCTGGTACACTGTAATTGCCTCCATATTCATCCATCATCAGTTAGTTACATTTTCTTTTCATTTTAAAGATTTTATTTAGTTATTTGTCAGAGAGAGAGAGCACAAGCAGAGGGAGGAAAAGGCAAACGGAGAAGCAGGCTCCCCACTGTGCAAAGAGCCCGACTCGGGACTCCATCCTAGGACCCTGGGATCATGACCTGAGATGAAGGCAACTGCTTAACCAACTGAGCCACCCAGGGATCCCAGTTAGTTATATTTTGATACTTAAATACAGGATAAAAATCTGCAATGTAGTATTTGGATAAAACTAAGTATTTAACTATTTTTATCAAAGGGACTTAAAACTAACTTTATTATAAAATATACTCCATTTACTGATACATTTTGTCTTTCTTTGAAATACTGGTTTAACTCCTATTGTAACTAGAAAGTTTTGGGGCGCCTGGGTGTCTCAGTGGGTCAAAGCCTCTGCCTTCGGCTCAGGTCATAGTCCCAGTGTCCTGGGATCAAGTCCCAATATCGAGCCTGGAATCGGGTTCTCTGCTCAGCAGGGAGCCTGCTTCCCCCTCTCTCTCTGCCTGCCTCTCTGCCTACTTGTGATCTCTCTCTGTCAAATAAATAAATAAAATCTTTAAAAAAAAAAAGAAAGAAAGTTTTAATTCACCAATGCATCACAGAAGTAGTATTCTATGCTGGCTTTACTTTTTCGTATTTTCATGAGGTATTAATGTAGGGTAGAAGGAATAAGCAAGTGTCCTTTCTATTTTTCTCAGATTCTGTAAATGATTATAAGATTTGTAGATGACATAATAGCCATTGAGCTGAAGTATTGATGTTCTCATGAAAGTACTTTTTGTCTCTCCCTACACCATATCTAAAAATAAACATAATCCTAAGTGAGGTAAGTGGGCAGGAAATCAAGTAATTTTTAAAAACAAAGGAGGTTATTTTTCTCATAGAAACTAATATTTTTTTATGATTATGATGGAGGCTCTTGGGACCTCACTATTATATATTATAATCACAGTGAAAAAGTCAGTTCTGTGGTGCAGGCTCCAGTGTTAAACGTGAGATAAACTATGCATTTAATATGGAAGCCATGATTTCTTTATGATTTTGAATACCCAATCTATTCCTCAGAACAATTAGTATAATTTGAACTCTTTACAGTGAACAGCCATGTCACGATGCTGGTGTTAGGGAATCATGATGTAGCCTGTACTTTACACTGATGTAAAATGTACATCTCTCTCATGTCATTCTCTCAGGAAAAATACTTATTTGGTTGTCTTCTAAGTCAGGACAGTGTCATTTTGTATACAAGCTTTTTGCCCTCGGGAGTATATTCCAAGTTGAAGATAAATATTACAAGGAGATGTGCTAAGTAGGATGATAGGGAAAAAGTCCAAGTGATAGGGGAACTCAGATAACGAACACTTAACCCAGCCTGGGGAGATTAGGAAAGCAGGAGCAGAGGTGAGATACCCCTGATTCAGTTTTGAAGGATGAGAGGAAGTTACCAAAGAGCAGTAGGTAAAGGGAAAAAGGGAAAAGTCAGGTGTTTGTGTGACCGGAGTATAGGGAATACACTGAGGGAGGCAAGCCAAGAGAAACCAAAGAGGTCCAGAGACCCTGGGATGTGGGCACATGAACATGCCATTCCTTATAATACTGTTTGTTTATTATACACTGTTTATTATACTGTTTATTTATTTATTTATTTTGTTTATTATACACTTCCTGCCAAAGGACACACAACGGAAGAATCCAAGGAGACCTGGTGTGAAAACTCAAGTCAAGCAAGTTGTATCTGTTCTAGTCCAATCTACTTGCTTGCAAACTAACAAAAATAAAAGTACACTTTAAAAACAATTTAAAAACCTTTTACAAAGGGAAAAACAGACACCATTGCCATAAAATCAGTAACCCGAGCCAATTACCATAAATGTGCATCTCATAAACACCATTCCATCAAGTGTTGTAGGCATTTGCTTAAAAGCACTGTTTGCATATATGAACACTTAATATATGGCATGTAGTTAAACAAGTACATGTGTATATATATATATTTTTTTTACTAAGCATCATCTTTAGCAAAAAATAATGGAGTGCTCTGCACGCTCACATCCAGAAATCTGCTGTCCTGGCACATATGGTGAGTAGGAATCGTAGTTGAGGCTCACTCATGCAATCGTTTTAATGAAACTATCACCATCAGGCACTCTGCAAAGTAGTACTCTATTCCTCTGTCCACTAAATGCATCCCCCATCCCTTTCAACCCTGCATATATTGCAAAGGCAGTGTTATTTACCAATTGGAACTGGCAGCATTAAGTTAGCACAGGCTGATTACTAGACTTGCCCAGTGAACTTTATCCCCCATTGAATCCGTTTATTGTTGCTGCCCCTACTTTGGAACATGACTTCCTTAGAAAGCATTTCTTCATTCAGCCTCTGTGCTGCAGACAGACAACAGCTTGAAGTCAGCAGCTGCTCTTGAACAAAGCAGGTAGAGAGGCAAAAAAGGCTGCTGAATCCATAACAATAAGCACATCATGACATGATTACAGTAAATCTCCAGGGTGACCTGCACACATTCAATACCATATGGTTATTTTTGGTGCCGGAAACGTGTAGCAGGGAGCCATAGTTTAATCTAGCCACTTTCCACAGTATCCCTCCTAGCATGAAATTGATTTTTTATCCAGAAAATTAACATGAATATTTATTGACAGAAGTGAAGACTAGATTTGCACAGTCAGCTAAGTGTGCTGGTAAATTTCATAAAAATATTCGAACTTTATTTTACCTGAAAGGTAGGAATAGGTGAATAGGAATAGGTGAAGAGAAGTTTTGTTTTCTTTCTTTCTTTCTTTTTTTTGGTAGTGTTGGGTGTTTTGTTTGTTTGTTTTGATTCCAGCAGCACTTTTGTCCTATGCAATATATACCTTTCAACCTCCTCTACCTCCCTCTTTTTCAACCTCCTCTACCTCCCAGTGGTTCTTAGAAGGACCGTTCTCTGTTTCTGTCCTATGCAATATATACCTTTCGACCTCCTCTACCTCCCTCTTTTTTGGTGCAGTCTTTCTTTAGTGGAGCCTAGAAGGACTGTTCTCTGTTTCTCTTAAGGTCTTCATTTGACTTTGACTCAGTTAATAGGATTTACTGCTGCTGTAACCTTCCCAGGAAAAAACAGATTGTCAATAAAGAAAATACCTTGTGGTCCATTAGGAATTAATAAACTGTCCTCTCTGCCCCTGATTCTGAAAATAATTTATTCTGCAGAAGATGCAGATGCATACATATATATCGGGGAAGTGGGCCAGCCAGGATCCCAGCCTCCTAAGCCCACTGAGAGGTTTCCCAGGCAAATCAAGTCTTACCTGGACAGTAGAATGAATCTCAGATAAATGTAAACATTCCATCACTTTCTTGAAAATATTTGCCATGCAATCCCACTCATTGATTTGATACTTGGGAAGTTTCAGAAGGTTAAATATTGTTCTGTGCCAGGCGCCTGGGTGGCTCAGTGGGTTAAGCCGCTGCCTTCAGCTCAGGTCATGATCTCAGGGGTCCTGGGATCGAGTCCCGCATCGGGCTTTCTGCTCGGCAGGGGGCCTGCTTCCCCCTCTCTCTCTGCCTGCCTCTCTGCCTGCTTGTGATCTCTCTCTGTCAAATAAATAAATAAATAAAATCTTTAAGAATATATATATATTGTTCTGTGCCTTCACCAAGTACATTAGTCCCATCTGGTAACAGTGGACTGAATAACCAAATCCTAAACTATGTCGATCCTCCAGCAAGAGTCCTGGAGGATTCTGGGCAACCTGCTTTATGCCTTTAGAGGACTTTTATTTCCAGAAGACTGTAATGCATTAAAAACACTGTATTTTAAAAATCAAATTAAAAGAAAAAGAAAATGGAAGGCAAATTCTGCTAAAGCGGGAGGGTTCCAAGAACGCATATGTTGGTATAGGAATGGAGGATAATTCAAACTAACTTCACTTCAGAGTTTTCTTCCTGCCCTGTGTCCTGGCCATGAGTTTCCTCTAGTGACCTGAGGCCTATGGGATTGAAAACATGCCCCAGATTTGCTGTATCTTGGAGTAGATAATGGGAGATATCTACAAAGGGAGTTCTTGTATCACCGTCATTGGGAGCCACATAAATCCCCCCAGTAACAGAAACAAACACTGTCTCTTTCTGTCACCCCAACAACTTAAACTGCTGCAACCCAATCACTTTAGGTCTTTTGTTGAGAATCAAAGCAACTGGCATTGTCTCATGGACTTGACTGTATATGTATGTACAAAAAACTAAAAGAACGCAGCAGAATAACTAGCAGTCAAGAAGATTGAAATAAAACAATTTAGGGAATTTGTTCAACAACTGACAGAATGAGGACTTATTTAGGCCATTGTTATCTGTTTGCCACTTTTATGAATGTGGATTCTGAACAAGCTCACTCGGGACTTAGTAAGTAACTGCTTCAGTAAGCAAAGAAGGCGGGGGAAAAAAAATGGTATCTTTCCTGTTGACTTACTGCACGACCTCAGAGAGTTGTTTTCCCATTGCCTCTGTCTCCTCCATTTTAAATGAAAAATCATAACAGTAATTGATTTTCTCCCAGGGTTTTCTTAAGTCTTGAAAAACTTTTAAAATTAAAGTACATAATAATCACTAAAAGTCTAGCAGAACACATAACCTGAACTTCTACAGAAACCCTATGCCTTCAAGCGGCCAAAGCAAATCAACTAAATGTTCAGAATGCAAAGATAACTGGTCAAACGCAATAAATATGACAAAAATAGTGGCAGAATGAGGTGTGGGAATCAGAATAAGAATAAGGAAAATATGCTTCATTTTGAGAAATACAATTAAATCAATTAGGTGATAGTGTTTCTGACTCAATCCTTGAGTTGCTCAATAGAGTTTTAACACAGTGGCTCATGAACCATATAATACCTAACATAGATCATGAGTTTTTTAGCTCATTGGTTATTCCATCATATGAAATATTTATTTTTTATGAAGCTATAAGTACACTTATGTGTCTTTGTTACACTAGAGCTCTCCTAAATGAGAAACCCTATGACACTTTAATACTTACTCTGCATAAGCAATGCTCTTATGAACTCCAGCAAAACCTAATGCAGGATTTCAAGCCTGCACAATGAATGTAGGTTAACAGGTACTTGTTATTTATAGCACTTAAGCTAACTTTTCCTACCTGTAATTTTTCTAACCCAAATTGCTAAATATTATTGTTCCTATAAAGCATACAGATAGTTCTACTGCTATTACATACTAACAAAAATCCAGTAAAAGATTATTTCACCAAAACACTTCCTAGGCCTTCGTTTAGTCCTCCTGCCCTTAAAATTCCTATATTGCCCACATTTGGCAGTGCACAGACTTGTAATCCATCTCTGCAGCTGGTCTATGTAAATGAGCTAGAAATTATGTGTGTGTCCTACACTCACCAGCCTGAGTTTGGTGGGGTTGTGTCACTTCTGAATTGATTAAGAGTACACCTGTGACCAAGTCAGTGATGAAACGTAGAGCAAATACACAGAGACAGCTGGATTAAGACGGTCATAATTGTAGTTTTACTTGATTATCATTTTCACAGGCTTCAGGTGATTTCTATTTCTTTATGGCTTCACTCGTCTCAGTGGGTCCCAGAGGACCTTGAACCAGAAGAGAGAGATGCGTCTTGCTTTTTGTCTAGGCCAGTTTGCCCAGTGGGTACTTCAGAGAATTGTGCTATGAAAAAGCAATTAGCTTCTTGAGTCTAGGGTGCCATTTAGAATAACTAAGCTACTGTACTTCATCATAAAATTGACCTTTTTAATTTTTTATGTTGGAAATTTCTACTCAAAGTGCTAGCGTGAAAAAAGTACAGCTCCAAGGAAAATATGAAAGGCATGGGAAGGAGTCAGGAAAGGTTGTGCTGCCCTGAAGGAAAGTTGAAATCATCTCTACTTGGATATAATAAATACCATGTCACCTGTGCTTAATTTTTATGTAATTGCTATCATTAAGTAACATAACAATGACACAGCAACACCAGATCTGCGTAAGAAGTGGGCAGGCAGTGTATTTTGAATTTACAGCCAACTCACAATCATGCAGGATAATTGCTTTGCTCTCTAGAAAAGAGGTCCTTTTCTCATTACTTTTGACTGTCATTCCTATGCTATAATCATCTTAATGTGACCATAATTTATGTACTGTATTTTTCCAAGCTGTATCAGATTTGCCATTTTAATTTCCTTGTCCAACTCCAATGTTTCAGCAGCAGCAGAAAAAAAAAATGTTGATAGGAAAAAAGAAGGGAAGTTATTTAGAAACAGGAGAATTACCACAGAAGGTCATCGAAGTCATCCATGCAGGCCGCAGTTCTATCATCACCAGTAACAACACAGAATGCTTTCCAGAAGGATAAAGGCTAAGAGTTAACTTACCTATATTGCAGCCCCAATAACTCTACTTATTCACTGTATGACCTCGGGCAAATTTTTTAACCTTTTGGTTCTTCAGTATCTCTATCCCTAAAATGGGAATGCAATATAGTTAGAGCTGCAGATCTATTACTAACCTTGGTAGCTTAAAGCAGCACTTTATTGACTATCTCTCAAGGTGCTGTGGGTTGCCTGCGCTCAGGGAGGTGGTTCTGACTTGCAGAGCTCAGCCAGGTGTTGGCTGGGCTGGAGGCTGTTGTCTCTGGACTGGGCATCCAAGATGGCTCTTCTGCACAGGGAACGGTTGATGCTAAGGGCCACTGGAGGCTCCCATGGGAGACAAATCAGAATGCCTACTAATAGCCTCTCAGGATGCCTTGGGTTTCTCATAGCATGGTAGCTTAGTTGGGAGAGGGTAAGGATCCTGGGAGAGTGCCTTCCTAACGACCCAAGAAGAAGCTCCAAGGCTTTTATGACCTTTTATGACCCAGGTTCAAGGGCTGAAGAATTAAGATTCCACATCATGCTGGAGGGAGTGGCAAGATCTTATTGTAGAAGAGCACTGTGGGATGAGGAAGGTCATTGCAATCATATTTGTAAAATAATATCTGCTATAGACTTACCATTATATAGTATCTTCTCTAAGGTTTGGAGGAGGATGATATGAGTTAGTCACCCTAGGCAAATATTTAGAACAGCACCTGGCATATCTTGAGCCCTCAATAAGTATTGGATATTAATATTGTCCTCCAGAACCTGGAGTAGGCTGCTTTGTGTCCTGATCTCTTTATCCTCTCAGTTATTTATGATTGTGAATTTTTTTCCAATATTTCAAAATTACCATATTTTCAACCTCTACTTACTCTTGCAGATAGGTGGAAAGAAACATTTACTGATTTCTCAGGCTTGAGTAGGTATGTAAGTATTCACTTTGTTGATTTTTTTAATAATTTACAGTTGTGGAATTTCTTTCTTTTAAGCAGCAGCTTTCCACATGCTGAATCCCAGTACACTTCTTCTGTGCCCTTTCACCAGTATTCCATCACCTCTCCCTGTGAGGACTGCTTATGGCGTGTGGAATCTCTAGTCAATAATGGGTCAATTCCAGTGGTGTATAAAATTTTACATAAGTGGGGCGCCTGGGTGGCTCAGTGGGTTAAAGCCTCTGCTTTCAGCTCAGGTCATGATCCCAGGGTCCTGGGATCGAGCCCCGCATCAGGCTGTCTGCTCGGTGGGGAGCCTGCTTCCTCCTCTCTCTCTGCCTGCTTCCCTGCCTACTTGTGATCTCTGTCTGTCAAATAAATAAATAAAATCTTTAAAAAAAAATTTACATAAGTGATGAAAAGATGATGATATTTTAAAAAATTAAGACAGCTCTCAAACCAAAGCACAGTATTTTTATCTTGAACTTCACAGTGCTGGAAAATGGACTCAACTTAATATGCAAAATCTTATTCTTAGAAGCAAAAGTGCTGTAAAATAATATAAAGATAAACAATGTCATTGAAGTACAGTTTTATTGGTATTATATAGAGAGGGAAATTAAGTTTTCTTTTTCTTGCACTGTGCTGGTTAAGTAAGATTTAGAAGCTAGCAGAATTCTTTGCTCATAGCAAATACTAAAAGAAACATGTGTTTATAAAGATGATTCATTGATATATTTTTAATTTCACATTTTGATGACTTCCAACACACCTCATTACTAATATTCAGAATAACTTATTTTCACTCTTTAAGTGAGTGACTCTAATCATTGTTCTACAGATGAACATTACTGGAATTAGATGAAGAATCAGGCAAAATCATGGAAGTCACAAGGGAAAATAACCCATGCATTAAATACTTTAATAGGATCTCACCAAGATGTGGGAAAGAACATTTAAAAATATGTTTCCCTCTGAACTGATTAGTATTACTTTTGTTCACTTGGAATCTCATTAATAAAAACTCAAGGTGTTGAGTTATATCAGTAACTCTCTGCCAAAAGCAAGAAGTTCATCACAACTGAGAAATTAAAGTATAGTCACAAGGTGGAGGACATTGTCCCAAACACCTTTCAGCCCCTTGTGAATGTTGGATAATTGACATGGGCCTCAGTTTGCAGATGGATAGCATAATTTTATTTTTACCAGACTTCTTCAAAGATGAACTAATAATTAAAGTAAATGACAGAACCCACTAATGGCCAAAGATGTGGAAATGTGCCCCACAAAACAATTACAAGTCAGCTCAGTGACATACCTAGAGGTTGGCTCACAGGCATGTAGAACAAGCGAAACATAAAACATCTGACAGAAACTAAACTAAGACAGGAAAATGCACCTTAAAATAACTGGGTGTCTTAACAAGGAAGCTCACTTTCCAGCCTTGGACAACAGAATATTAGGGTGATTTCCTTGGATTCCAAGAAAAAGGAATATGGTAGATCAAGTTTTCCTGTAGAAATCATCTCTTTCCTTAGATATAAATATGAAATGAGAACATTTTAAAATAATGCTTTAGAATTTTGAACCTGTGGAGACAAAGTCCTATAGAACCTTCAAATCTAAGCTTATTGTAAATTATTTTATTTACTCACAGAGTACTTTCATCTAGAATTTTTAGCATAGGAAAGAAAACCATGATTGACAAAACTAAAGATACAGAAATCCACAAACTGGGCTGCATATGTATGAAAAACTGGGCCACAAGTTTGGAGTTTTATTTCTTTTCTTTAATGTTTTATGGGTTTTTTTCCCCATTGTCCAATGAGTTCTTTTGTAATATTAAAACTATAAGAAAAGACATTAAACTGTGTGATCTTATGCAGTCTTCCTTAAGGACAATTCATTGACCATGACTTTCATTGAACCTCTCACCTCAAACATCTGTCCATGTGAGCTTTATACATATTGTTGAAAAATACCCAGAGAATAGTTATGTATATATTTATTTATGATTTGTTCTTGGCTACTAAAGATATAAGGTAGCTTTATAGGGATGCCTGAGTGGCTCATTTGGTTAAGCATCGGCCTTTGACTCAGGTCATGATCCCGGGGTCCTGGGACCCAGCTGTGTTGGGCTCCCTACTCAGTGGGGAGTCTGCTTCTCCCTCTCTTCCTGCCCCTCCCCCAGCTGTGTTTTCTCTCTCTCTCAAAGAAATAAATAAAATCTTTTTTACAAAGATAGCTTTATAAAAATTAAACAATGTGACATAGTATAATAAAAAATAAACTGAAAAACAACTAACTAAAGAAAGAACAGAAATAAGTAGATGTAATAGGTGAACTGGGATTTATTACCTATAACATAATAGTCTTTCAGGGGAAAAAGAAACAGGATAATAAATGTAAATAAAATTTTATTTTTCTAATCAGAAAAATTTTATTTTTCTGATTAGAAAATCTAATTAATTTTCTAAAATTTTATGTATCTAATCATAGATAACATACATTTATCTATGTTGCTCTTCTTTTTGTCATTACCAAAGTTTAAATTTTTGAATTTTTCACATTAAAAAACCAGAATCTAGAAACGTTTGAAATTGATTTTGACCATCATCGTTCTGCTATGGGAACCAATCATTTGGTTTTTATATTTATAAGGATTATTGAATAGCCCAATAGAATATATCTGTTGTTTTTTTTTTAAGATTTTATTCACTTATTTAGCAGAGAGAGACACAGCAAGAGAGGGAACACAAGCAGAGGGAGTGGGAGAGGGAGAAACAGGCTTCCCTCCAAGCAGTGAGCCCCATGTGGGGCTATACCTGGGATTCTGACCTGAGCAGAAGGCAGAAGCTTAACGACTGAGCCACCTAGGCACCCCTGGCCCAACAGAATATATCTTAATAAAGACATTGCAAGTTTTAGGATGTTTGAGAATGGGATTAGCTCTGTTCTTTTATCTCAGATTGGGCTAGGGATTTGTGCTGACCTCTGGAACTAGAGTGAGCCCACACAGAACACTTACAGAGATTCAGAGATCTTGGACATAGCTACAGTTTGAACCATTTATATGTTCAGAATATTCCTGCTTAAAGAATAATTTAAAATTGGGTTACATTTAACTGATAGATATAAATAAATACATGTACTGCTAAACATATATATTTGCCTATATACCAAATATATGTGGTGAAAATGGCATAAAATATCAAAATCAGTTGCATAAAGCATTCTGAACTACTTAAGAATCCTTTCTGAATATTGAATATTTATTTTCTGTATGGATAAATATATCAGATTTTGAATTTCATGAAAATCTCCACCTTATAAGTCATCAATCTAAGAGTTCATCTTTCTGGAGTATGACATATTCTCACTTAAACATACAAGGACAAACAACAAAAGACCATTCATGTTTATTTGAATGATTAGTAAGTTTTGTGAATTGTCTTCATGAATTTCATATCTGGCTAACATAAACAGCCAGCAAATTCTTGCCAACATTATTTTCATTTTCTTTCACAATAGGGCTTCTTTAGATACATTGCAGGGTTTAAGGAAAGTGTCAGGAAAAGGCAATCTGTAGCCAAAACAATGTGGAAGAGGGGGAGAAAGAAATAGGTTTATGATGCTTCTCCCCAATTTCTGTATTCATCACACTCCTGGTCTGCTTGCACTGATGTTAGTACTGTCCTTTTCTTATTAAATAGGCAATGCTTATTAGCTTTCTGGAAGCAGCAGAATGTAAAATTTCCAAAGCTAAAATGACAGCACAAATGCCTTCACATTGGTCATTATATCTCTGTGCCCCCAAAACAGTCAGAGTCTCTTAAGTCATTAAAAGTGCAAACATGGTATTGAGATTATTTCAATGCTATGTGCGTAATTTTCCAAATCGAATATATTCCTTAAATGTATGGTTCCATAAATTAAATATGGCTCACTGCTTTACTCATATGATAACATTTTTATTTAAAAATGAATTAAAAATAAATTCTGTGGGCTTAGCAGTCATCTTGAGCTCATATGCCGAATAGAGTAAATGTTGCATGGAGGAAAAGGGCATTACTACTTGTTTCCATCATTCTACTGGGTGTATTTAAAATTGAATCCAGCCAGTACTGTGTCTGTCAAGAAAGTCATAAACCTTTCACAAATGTATTGTCACCAAAAGACAAAAACTATGATCTGGAACAAACCAATGATCCTTCAAGACTGGCTCTGACAGGTTTACTGTGGGAATCTTTAAAGGTAGATATAGCATACTCTCCAAAGTAAGGATGACTGAAAAAGAAAGAAGAAAAAAAATTACTGTGTGGGAAAATTTCTTCCAGACCTTAAAAAAATCAGTATAATCCTTGAACTATGAACACTGATTACTCCTTACTGCCCTCTTCTTAATTGGGCAACTTTGTAATTTGTTTGCCTCTGATGACTTCACAGAGCAGAAAATTCTGTTATTTTGGTGCCTTATTCAACTCACACATTTCTTTAATTTTCTTGTGCTTTAATAACTACATTAATTCATGCATTCAGCTGTATCTTGATCTGTGGTACTATAAACAAGAGGGGGAAATAAAAACTAGAAAATTATACAACCTAAAAACTGGCAGCTCTGACAAGTATTTTAGAAAATAGCTATTAGCTCCAGGAGCACACTTCTGGTCATGAGGCTTAGTACCTTTAGGTGAGGAGTAAAGAAGTGACCCTGTATTAGCTCTGACATGTCTGGTAGGAGATAAGCTATTTTGCCAGAATATAAATGTGAAACATAATTGAGAACCTGCCAAGAAATATAAAATTCACTAACAAATGTTTGCTTATGCTAGTTTGTTGGTAAATCTGGAATATGCTAGATTAGTATGTGTGCTTAGTAAATTTAATATCATATAGGAAATAGACTTTGGAGCACAAATGAACAATTTTTATCTCTACCATTTGAAAGTAGTATCTATCTACAAAACCACCACCACCACCACAAAACTAAATAAAAAGGGAGAAATAAAGAATTAATTATGTATATGGTGCTAGAGAGCAGTGTTTTTCTGAGCCAGAGTTATATATAATAAAATGGGAGTTTCTGGAAAATACTGATATAGATCATAACAATGGCCCACAGGGCATTCATAACAACAAAAGGAATATCATGAAAAGAGGCTCACTTAAACATCAAAGACAATTTGAGAGAAAAAAACAATGAGAAATATGTCCGAGGTTGAGCATAAAAATTAATATATTTATTCAAATGTGTATTGAAAGAGCTCTATATGGAAGGCCCTGCAGTTAGGAACTTATTAGAAAAATGTCTTTTAAAAAAAATCAGAGAAGACTATAGAAAGAAGAAATAAAGCATATTGGTCACAAATGTTCTGACTACAATATGTATACTCTAATTCACAGAAATTAAATAAACAATGTAAACTGAAATTCAAATACAGGGCTACAAATATGATCCAAAACAAATATCCAAGACTGACCAGAATGGGTTATGGTTATTGAATGACAATGGAAGGCTTATCCCCCAAAAAACCTTAATAGAGAAAAGTTAGAGTATATGTCACAAATATATGAGTATAAGGGAAACAATAATCCTACTGTGAGAGAATAATGGACAGCATTTTATTGGGAACAAATGGCAAGTGCAATTTGTTGCACTCCCTCAACAGGGAGGGAAAGAGGGAGAGAGAGGGAAAGAGAGAGGGAAAGAGAGTAATGACCCAATGATGGAAGTATTCAGAAACCTTCTGGTTAGATGATTAGGGTCTCCTAAAACCAGTTATGAGACCAAATATCTTCACTCCAACAGACTTTCATTACCTGGACAGCTACTCTGATTTATATCCTGACAGAACCTAGTAAATTCTCTACTTACCTTCCTGATGAAAAGGAGGAAGGGAAGAAAAGGCAGTAGGGAATTATCTGCACTCAATTCTGACCACCCAAGAAGAATCAATTAACAGTAAAATGGAAGCAAGAAAATTCTCTGTGGATGTGATATTATTATCTTAATGTTTATAGAAGTCATGGAAAAAACACTTGATTTAGTCACAAATGTATCCTCTGCTCTTTAAAAAGTTTCTGCTAAAAGATAAATATAAGCCAACAGCCAAAACTCTCATAAAAAATATTGCTTAGAAAGAAACTAAATGCTCCCCAGAACAAAATACTGATCATACAAAGATAAGCTTGATAAATAATACTAGGGAGAGTTAACTAAGTGGTTAAATGAATCTGGATGGAGAAAGATCTCTAAGAGCTCTCACTGAAAAGGAATGCATAGAAAAGATGGGAAGTCCTTCAATTATTATTAAGTAGAGCAAGCTGAGGCATTTGAAAAGTAAGTAGAATAATAAAAATTATTTTTATTATATTCAAAACAAAATACAAATAAGACAGAATCTGCTATTAATATAGTTGACAAAATGCTGTCAGATGACATGAAAAATAGAGAAATTCCCAGATGCTTTCTTATTCTTTTCTTTGTCATGGACTGGTGTGAGGAGAGAGAACATTGGTAAGAGAGAATTGAACCTTGAGTGGAAAAAAAAATGAGTACCTAGCAACTCTACATGGATTTAAATGTCTTGCTTAATAAAAATTGCATCCCAGAGTAATGAAAGTTTGTAAATAAGATTGCTGAGATGTTATCAGTCATATTTGTGGAATATAAAAATATAGGCATTGGAAGACTAGAAACAGGCAAATTATGTACTGATTTTCAAAAGCTATAAAAAGATTTCTGAAGGGAAAAAAGACAAAGCTCTTTAGAGTAGGAGTAAAAACATAACAAGTACTATTAAGCCCAGCATTTTTAACACCTAATGAAGATGGTGATTACTAAGACTCGAAATAGGGCTAGAAAAGAGTCCGTGGAAATAATTAAGTACATATTATGTATTTTTAAAAAATAGAAATAAGTCAAAGAAATACCCTTAATAACAGAAGCAGGAGAGGAAAACTTGGAGAGAATATAGACTCACTAAATTAAGAGACCCACAGATTTCCCTACATATACTGTTGATGGCCGTTGAGTCTTTAGAGAGAGTGATGACAATGACAACCCCACAAGGCAATACTTACCACAACAATAATGATCATGATGATAGGGTCAATGATCCATAGACTCCTGAGGGCAGGAACTAGTTTTGTTTTGTGCATTGGTGTGGTCCAGTACCCAGGACCTAGTGGGACTTCTATATGTTTGAACTGAACTGAATAATAACAAAAATTCTGCATACAATTCTCTAAACAGTTTACAATGCTTTATTTCACTTCTTCATCACAACAAGCTTACAAGATCCAGATAATATTATTACTCCTTATATTATAGATGAACAAATAAGGCCTAGGAAGGTCCTTAGCCAAGGTCACCCTAATAAGTGGGGAAGTTCTAATTCAAATCCAAGGCTCTCTGATTCAAAGCCTTAAGCACTTAACGACTGTTGTTATATTTCTTATGTGACAATGAGCAACTTTCCATCCTGACTGAAACCTGATTCTGTGGCAGCTGAGACAGTTTTCTTTGTTCCATGGAAGTTCTAAGAAAAAAGAGTGAATGGCAGGAAGTCCAAGCAGAAGTATCAGAAAAGCTGAAAATTCTAAGGAACAAAATGAATAAACTGACAAGTTCAAAGGAATTCAGAATCAAGGAGCTGGATGCAGAATAAGGGCTAGGGGAAGCAGGTAGAAAAATGTCAATATAAATAAATAGTCACAGACTATCAAGGCACTCGGTGTCACTATGACAACAATGTAGTACCAGATCTTCATTTGACCCCAGAACTTTATTTGGGGCATAATGCATCTCCAGCTGAAAAAATTAAATTAAGTCCAACTAAATTAATAAAATGACTGACCTTATTAAAGGGATTTTTCTTTTTTTAAATATATACCTGGTTTTATTTTAAGAAACTCTGCTTCTCCAAGAGAATAGCATTGCATCTAACTCTATAGGAAGAGAAATCAGGTTTCATGGTAGGCAGTGAAAAAAAAAGGCTTAGGTCTTAAATTGTGGTGTTTGGGTTTGTTTGGGGGGAGAATTGGTTTTGTTTTCATCTAGTTATATTCAACATATTTATCTCTGCTTTATATAAAGAAATGGAAGGAGGAAAAAAACTGTGATGCATGACACAGTGAACATATAAAATAACAACAATAGTGTACATTATGGAGTGCTTCCTGTTGAAATAAACACTTTATGAAGCATATTTATTACTCATATCAATCCTATGATACTGTGATCCCTATTACACAGATAAGGACACTGGGGCTCAGGTATATTAAATTCCTTGTATCTGATCATAGCTATTAAGTACAGGAGCAAACTTTCAAATTCAGAAAATTCTTTCCCTTACTCATGATAATAAACTGACATTAAGTTTGGTATTTCCTAAGAAAGTCTGTAAGAATAGCCTCAATATAAAATATGGAGTACAGAGTGTCTGGTTTAACAGAGATCACAAGGAAAAGCCTCAGACACTTTTACTTGACAGCCAGCCCAATATGAGTCAACAATGTGCTTAAGATTTCAAATAAAGACAAAATAGGCTGGAGCTGAATTAAAAGATCTTGGAATTTTGAACAATGGTGGTGGTTACAGCTCACCTCTCCACATTTGAAGTATCATGGTCACTTCTGGACATCATGTGTCAGGTGAAACTTTAGGAAATGGAAATGCATCTAAAAATGGTGATGCTGAAGAGACTTTAGAGCCATTATGCATGAAGAATCATATCCTTGAGCTGAGTTGACTCAGGATATTGGGATGGTTATTCTTAAAAATCAGAAAGACGTTCACATAGGAGAGGTATAAGGTTTACTCTGTGTAGTTCTAGAGGTAGGAGGCAAAATTTTACTCTGAATAAGAAATAATTCTGATAATCAAAACCATTCTAAAATATAAAGGAAGTGAGCGTTCCATTAATGTAATGATTCAAGAGGCTGTCTGGTCACTTGTCAGGGAGGTCATAAGGAGGATGGGTAAGTGGCCTTGAGTAGTACATATCTCTGAGAAACCTCACCATTTGCACATCTAGCAACTTTAAAATTGGCTTGGACAAAGTCCAGCTGTTCCTGAGGCCCAAATGCACTGTCCTCAAGACATTCTCCTGAATATGTCCTTTCTGTCAATGTAATTTTGTTCCTAGGAGAGTGTATACCTGACCCTGACACGTTGTTTCCAGCTCTTTTAAATGTCTGCTTTGTGAACCCCTTTTATTACTATAATGATTCTAACTTCGAGAGATTGAGATGTAATCTATATAACTACTGAAACTGAGAGCTCTAAATTAAGCTAAAACCTCTTGGTTTCCCTTTAAAAAACAGACCATAGTTCTGAATAGAGCCATAAGCACAGTTGGGAGTTACTCAACCAGAGGTAGCTCTTTGATTGATAAATCAATTTGCAGGAATATATTAAATGATTAATGAATCTGTCATATCAACTAGGACACTTGCTAATTGTTTTCAAGGTTCCAATAAATGTAATGGCAATTAATTACACCTGCTACAATCCACTTCCTGCTTGTAGCTGACGTGGAAGTTTAACTTTCATTTTTCACTGGTGAAAAGCCTTTTGTCTATTCTTGGTCTTTCTCTACACCTGCCTGATATAGGAAAACAATATTTGTGTTAGGCAAAATTCTGCTTATTAATGGATATAAATTTAAAGCCCTTAGAGCCCTCCCTACAAACGAAAGTGAGAAGTTTTTGCAAGCCGCCCAGAGAAGTGGTGTACTTACAAATCTAATTTTCATCTGAGTGTAGTATATTGTGGTTCCCTGAGGCAGGCCTTGATATCACAAAAGCAATTTCTGGCAGATTGGAAGGATTATTCCCTTCTGAGTTTCTAGCATCTGACAGGAGATCAGAGTGGAGGTCCTACTCTCAGGGGACTAGCAGCTTCATGAAGCAGATGGGACCTGACAGGCTATTTCCAAGAAACGGAGGCTTCGAAGCAGGAAGCAGGTATGCCTGACTGAGTAATGGGAGGCTCCTCATTTAAACTGGGAGAGCCAGAGCCCAGTGGAGGCAGGGAGCATTTATTCATGTCAGGGGAGCATTGCCAGCCATTGCAGGAACCCTGAGAAGACAGAATGATTCAGAACGCTGAGCACCCAGGCTACAGAATTCATTAGGCAATTTAACCCTATTAATGCCATCCACTTCCTGCAAGTGCTGTGAAAAAGTGGATTTCATTCCATTACACTTTGTGTCTCCAATCCCAGGGCCCTCTAGAGGACATTTTCTGTTTTCTCTTCTATCCAGATCACATTTGCTACTTTCCTCAATGTGTAGCTGCTAAAAATGAGAATCAGCTCTGTAGTCTCCCTCCATACCCAGAATAAGGCACAGTAAGGTTTGGGGGAGGGGGCAAACGTGGATGTTCGCCCACCTCTGGGAGGAAGGAGGTAGGATGGGAAATGAAAGGGGAGAGGGCTGCTCCATCATCTCGTCGCCCACCGTCACTCTGCCCTGCATTCTTCACGCCTCCTCCTTTCCCTTCCCCATGATGCCGGAGTCAGAGGTTCGTCTTGAGCTCTGATCACCTTCTGTTACCATGAGCCTTACCCCTGCCACACACCCCCCTTACCTACCTATCACTCTCTAGGCAGATTTAGAAATAATCCTCAGGGAGCCTGGGATCATTGTGACATGTAATAACTGAATTATCCTTTTTAACATCTTATTAAGATATAATTTACATACCATAAAATTCATCCATTTAAAGGGTACAAATCAGTGATTTTGAGTATAATCACAGTTGAACAGCCATCACCACAATCTTCGCTTAAAATATTTCACTTTAAAAGGAAGCCCTGTGCCCACTAGCAGTCACTCCTGGTCTCTGTCTCCCCCAGGTCCTGGAAACCATAAATCCACTTTCTATAGATTTGCCTATTCTAGACATCTCATATAAGTACAATCATGTAATATGTGATCTTTTGAGACTGAATCCTTTCACTTAGCATGTTGTAGCATGCATCACTCATTTTTTTTTCTGCCAGATATTTTCCATTGCATGAATATGCCACATTTTGTTTACCCATTCACCAGTTGATGGACATTTGGATGTTCTCACTTTTTGGCTGCAATGAGTGATGCAGCTATGAACATTTGTGCAACAACTCTTTATTCACTGTCTTGTAAGTACTGTGAGAGGATCACAAACTTTGCAACTACACAGTTGAGCACTTAAACTGTGTGGTTTTGTGCATATATTTTAGCTTCTCTTAACTTCTGTTTCCTCTGCAAGCTGTCTTGGCAGAATGTAAATGTTCAAAAGTGATGCTTATGCAGGAAACTCAAAAAACTTTCAAACATTGTATCTTATGTCTGTCTTCACAGCTATTTTACAAGATGGCTGGTTGGCAAATGTACTCTTTCTGAGTCAATTTAAATGATCTAAACTTTCCAGGTAAAAATCTGAGGAATAAGAATTAATAAACTGTAATCCATAACTTGTTAATAAACAATAAAATAAAATCCATAATTTGTTAATAAAGTAAAAAATCAATTTAACACATCACTTTTGACAAATGGGAGTGACCACCTAGAAAAGAAGATTTAAATAATACATATGAGTTTAATGTAATTTTATTGAGTATTTTTGTGTGCTAATTTATCAACACAGAAGGAAAAATGAGAAATGGTGATGCACTTTGTCATCTCTTATTAGTCAAATAGACTATTTTTTCCAATAGCATTCTTAGCATAAGTTGCTAATTTCCATTTTGTGTAAAAATCAAGTTTTATGTAAGTCTTCATCTCAACCCATTCTATAAAACTGGGATTTACTATATTCAAGTGCTGACAATGGTTCAGACTTTAATAGAATATATAGAGAGCATTTCTCTCTTTTTTTCTGACTACGGTACATTAAGTCTCCAGAGGGAGCAAATGTTTAGCAACATGTTACTTATCACTTTGTGACTGTATTGGAATCTAACTCAGAAATGTCTTTTTGAAAAAAAAAAAAAAAAGAAGAAAAAGAAAAAGACAAAACAAAATCTTCTTACCAGGAAGCAATTAGCAAATCACACCTTTAAAGAAAATCTGTAAACAAATAGTTTTCTTTATTTATGGTCTTCCTACTTGGAAAAGATCAGCCAATGAGGACTCTTACTACTTTTCCAAGGGCATAACCACTATTTTATTTATTTATTTATTTTTTACTCTAAAGCTTTCTCTTCCTAGAAAGTAAACACCATAGTTCACCTATAAAGTAGCTATTTCTGTTCAATAAACCTATCCTGCTAATCAAGAGAAATAGGAAAATTTGTGTGCACAAGCATAGTATTAATGATGGGACTTATTTCTGCTCGTTCATATTGTAATGAAATGTTTCCCCTATGGTTCATTCATCACTTTAAAAAATTAAGCCAATTTAGAAATATAATTTGAATGTATAATTGAATTTGTCAGTTGATCTCAGCCTTTACAAGTTAATCAAATAACACGGACTTAAGGAAGTTTCCCACACATGCTCTCATTTATGGGCAGCCAATCATCCCCTAAAGAGAATGTCAGGTTCTTTCAGGATTTTTTGTTGATTAGATCCTCATTCTTTCTTTAGAGGATTGAATCATTTTTTTTCCTAGCAATCAAGATTCATGCTATCAGTCAAACTGAAAGGAAGAAAATGGCATAATTTTAGCTAAAATATTAGAAATGACAAATAAGTGAAATATGTTAACTGGAGTGGAAAAGAAATGTGTAATTAAGCAGCACAAGGACCATATGTCAGATTCTTCTATAGTAATAGATGGGAGGAGAGTTTAGACTTTTTGCAAAGACCAATGTAGCTGTCAGGACATTTTAGTCTTCTTTATGATTCACTGGACTCATTGGGGACATCTCACCTCAACCAACAATTGACAAGTTAGTTTGTTTTCTTTTTTGTTTGTTTTTCATTAAATATAGGAGGGTGGATCAATTAATTGAAAGCTATGGCAAATTCAATGGAGCAAATTATAATAGATAAAAGATATATGTGTTCTTTAGATGATTTCAATGCATGCAAAAATAGGCTTTTAGGAATCTTGAGATATTTGAATTGGTACCTTTCAAATACTCCTCAGCCCTGTGTCAAGCATATTTTGAAAATTTTAGTGGAATATGTGTCACACTTAAAATAGCTTCTCCTTCACGGTGTTCCAGGGGTGCTCTAGGCATAGAGCCCTTTTTAGATTTTTCTCCACAAAGCTGGAAGGTTGGACATTCCGATTGTGAAGTAGGTATCGTAATCCTGCACTATACAGGGAGAGAAGCACCTCGGCAACAGAGACCTCAGCTCCCCAAAGCCCAGAGAAACCTGGGAGCGAGATTGTTCCATTTGGAGAAAAGAATGACAGGACCTATAACCTTTAATCTGAGAATATTTCTAAACTCCTATGGAGACATAATTAAATCTAGGTCCCAGTATTAGAACATGTGTTCTTTATCCTCCTCAATTTTGTTAGTGGGGTTGCCAACATTTTTATGTTTTGAAACACTCACCACCATTTTGTCCATAGAATCAATGTCATTAACTCATTTTATGCATAGATGTGTGCAGTGCAAGAACAGTGAAGTGAACCTCCTCCTACATTTGGCATTTCTGAAACTGATCATTTCAATGCTAGCATGGTTGCAGTCAGAGAGGTAGGAAGGACTTTCAACCCTGATACCTACCCACTTTCACTTACGTCGTGGAAATATGAAAAGTTAGAGTCCCTCAGACATTTCACCTAATTCACTCTCTGATGCAGAGTGTACATGGAAAGATTAAGGATATTGAGAACCTATTAGGTGCCAAGTTTTACTTATGAATTATAAAGATACTTCACACATATTGTCGTATGGTTAATTCCCTTGCATTATTAACATTTCTCTCTTCACTGAATCCTTCAAACTACTGCTCATCCCTGCTTTCCCTTCACAGAAAATATAGGATAAAATCTACCATCTTAACGACTTTTAAGTGTACAGTTCAGAAGTATTAAGTACATTCGCATCATTGTGCAATCCATCTCCAGAACTCCTTTCATCTTTAAAACTGAAACTCTATACCCAGTGAACAACTCCCCATTTCCCCGCTAAGCAGCCCCTGGCAACCGCCATTCTATTTTCTGTCTCTATGAATTTGACTTCTCCAAACACCTCATAAGTGGAATCATTTAGTGTGTGTCTATTTGTGTGTCTTGCTTGTGTCACTTCACATCAGGTCCTCAAAGTTCACCAAGTTGTAGCGTATGTCAGAGTTCCTTTTGAAAACTGAATAACGTTCCCTTGTACGTATATACCCCATATATCATCCATTTCACGTTGAGAGACATGTTCATCCATTTCATGTTGATAGACACTGGGGCTTCTTCCTCCTTTTGACTAGTGTGAATAATGCTGCCATCAACACGGGTGTATAGATATCTAAGACTCTGCTTCCGGTTTTAAATATATGCCCAAAAGTGGAATTTCTAGATCACATGGGAATTCTGTTTTTCATTTTTAAGGAGCCTCCAAACTGCCATAACAGCTGCGCCGTGTCATGTTCCTACCAACAGCGCAGAAGGATTCTAGTTTATCTGCATCCTTATCAACACTGGTTATTTTCTGTCTTCTTGAAAGCAGCCATCCTAATGGGTTAATGGATGTGAAGCACCAGATTGTTAGACCTAATATTTTCGACAGTTTTCCAAAGTGTGGTTTGCAAATGCCATTTCATTAGGATCGCTTCGCAAACGTATTACAAACATTCAGATTCCTGAATCAAATCTCTGAGGATTGAGCAGGAGCAAGTTCCTCAGACCATTGTTTTGAGGATTTTTGGCATACAGCTTACTATATTGGATGGAGGGGATATGAAAGTGCCTCAAAGTAAGAAAGAAAACACCAGGCCAATCCTACATTGTTGTGTAGAGTAGAATGCTTGCTATAAAAATTTTGCTTTTTATCTGTATACACAGATTACATAGAAACCACTAACATTTTTCACCGCTAGATGTGTAATTTTTACAAATATAACTAAGTCCTTGAGCCACATGGTAACACTCTAGAGTGTGTTGCTGGATGTTATTATTATCATCACTGAAGTAATAGGAAACTATAAGCACTTCTATTATCCTTTGCAGGGGGTGGGTGTGTGTGTATGTGTGTATGTGTGTGTGTGACATACATAATGATCTCTGACTTGCTGCTGCACTGGCAAAGATTTTTATTTTTATCCATTTCCCTTCTTTGGCGCAGTAAAAGTCAGGGTTGACATTTCAGATCTATTATGATTATTTGAGACCTTCACACTGACTACTGTGCTAGGTAGGCACTGTTTATTTTCTAGAGTAGATGGTGTCTTAGACCTTAGCTATTTGGAAAGATCCTTGTTTATTATAAGAGAAGACCTTAGAGAACAAAAATGAAATTGTGTCCAAAATGACAGTGGATAGGAACATGGATCTAACAGGAATAAAATCAGTATTCACTGGTGGTAAGGAGTAAGTTAAAGGTGCTTGATGTCAAGACTTGAATTAAGAAGCTTTAGTGTAGGGGCGCCTGGGTGGCTCAGTGGGTTAAGCCGCTGCCTTCGGCTCAGGTCATGATCCCAGGTCCTGGGTTCGAGCCCCACATCGGGCTTTCTGCTCAGCAGGGAGCCTGCTTCCTCCTCTCTCTCTGCCTGCCTCTCTGCTTACTTGTGATTTCTCTCTGTCAAATAAATAAATAAAATCTTTAAAAAAAAAAAAAAAAAAAAAAAGAAGCTTTAGTGTATGCCAAAGAATTTTTAAAAATTTAAACTACTTATGCCAATTTTTGCATCAGCACAATTACATTTATAAAGTCATGTACAAGCAGACCCTTTACTTCCAAAATACTGGGCATCTTTCCAATCCTAGTCTTCAGATTTATTGTGTTTCTATAGTTCCATGCTGATACTTTTGTGCTTCTGAACCCAGTCTGCTTTCAGCAATTAATAAAAATGTTATGGGTTTTGATTTGCATCACTGCAACATATGAACTAAATTACTTTTCATTGGCAGGTTTAAAGCAGAATAAAACTCTTTGTGATAAAGTTTCATATTGTTCAGATATGAGTTGCTGAACCATAGAATCCAATGAGTCAACACTAAGGCAGCCAGGAAGAGTGGCCGCCTTTTGTTCCGTCTTGTATTATCCCAGCTAAGCAGTCTGCTGTTCTAGGACGTTTTAAATGCTAAGCCCCTCTGTGGCTTTTGGAAATTGAAGTATATTCTGACCAAGAGCAACCACTGAACTAAACCAGAGCACAGCATGGGATGGCACCTCACCTTGTCTGCTGTGGCTTAATAATTGCAGTTGCCAATTAAGTGCAGAAAACTTTGCTCTCAGAGGTATTCAGAGAACAAATATTACAAGTTATTATATGCTTAGTAGAATGTATTTCACGTCACCTCCACCCAAGTATAAAGTCAAAGTTATTTCTCCTTCTACTGACTACTCGGTGTTCCTTCCTTTCTTCATTGCTTCTCCCCTTTGTTCTAGTTCAGCTCGCTGTAGGATAGCTTACACAGATAGTGTGCTCAACTACTTTTTACTATAGTGTAAAGGAATATATGTGTTTGTGTGTGTATAGGAGATTTTATGTATTTTTCTATATATCATCTATCTTCTAAATAAAAATGGAGTGGGTTTTATTTAGATTACAGTTGTAAAATAGTTACAAAGATAGGAAGTAGTTTATTAATTATATAAGAATTAAGGATAAGGATATGTTTTATTTATATGCATACCCCCCTCGGTGTTTAGCACAGTTTGTGCATGTAATAAAGAAGTAAACTCTAAATGCATGAATAAAATAAGAAGAGTTTGCTGGGTTTAAATATTCCCATTTGGTCCATAAACCCTCCCATAGATCTTGGCCTTATCTTCCTTGTTCTTCCAGATAGTCTACCCTAATTCTCCCAGTCCCAGTTTGAGCTACTCCCTTTTACTCACTGTTTTATTTTCTTAGGGTAGGGGGATGTCTTATAAATTTGCGGTAATCTTTTCTGCACCTTTCTCACCAACTCTGCTGCAGTTTCCTGGAATCTGTCAGGAATTCTGTCTTCTTTCTTCTTTCTGTAGCTTTTGACTAAGATCCTCTGCCGGTACCTGGATTTTTTTTTTTTTTTTTTCAAATGCATCATTCCGTTAAGTAGCTTTCTTGCATGTCCCGGAGTGTTCTCCCATCTTCACTCCCAGACATACCCCACTCTTAACTCACGATTCGGATACTGGAAAACCAGCTTCAGCTTTTGGCATTATGCTATATTCGAAGGCTTACTTGGGTTTCATCATCCTAGAACATTTCTGTGCCTTATTCTATTTCTAGTTCTCTTTTAAAGAGAGGACTTCTAGTTTTTCTTATATTCTCCTGAATAGCATATACTAAGTTATTTTTCCTTTATTACCCAAATCTAGCTATTAATTTCCTTTCCAAGCTAGAGAATTCTAAGGGATACAATAGGGCTGTGTTCTGAAAGTTTAATCAGTTGTGGGGTTTAATCAGTTGTTTAAACCCCACATCACCTATCCAAAATAAAACTAAGATGTAAGCTTCTTGAGAGAAGCTTACTGACTTTACTATAGTATGAGTATTGCTACTCATCCACCTGCCTTTCTCCTAAGAAACTGTCTTGAATCCCTCAGTTTACTTTGTGCCTCTATAACAGTATCAATAGAACAGTAGCAGTGTCTGTACAGGTATAGGCAGTGTCTACATAACAGTGTCTATAAAGTCCATATGAAATGAACATGTAGTAAGTATTAAATTAATTGTGGTCATTAGAATGAATATAATAAATGGGTATCAGAATACTTTAAAAGCCTGTTTAACCCACATGTGGGTGAACAATCATTCTAATGTATGGAATAGTATCTTATGATGTAACTTCCACTTATCAAAGGCATCCCTCATGAAAATTCTATAGAAACTTCAAAATAGGGGTAAAAGAAACACATCTTTCTCTGCTACAATTTTCACACAATGAGAGTCTTCCTTCTCCAGCACTCCTTTTATCTTTTGAGTGAGAATAGCCTGCCTAAATTCTAGTTTATTTCTGGGAGTTCTAGACAAGAAGGGACCATTGGAACATATTAGGGACCACATACAAAGAGTAGGGAGTAGAGATTTAAGCTTTTGCAGGGAGATAGGGAATAAGACAGAGTTTGGTGAAATGAGAAATAGGAGGGAAGTTAAGCACAGGGCTAAGACTGAGACAAAGAGCAGAGGACTGGGTCATGAGGATGGAATGGAACAGGAGATATCTGAATGATCACTATGGGCCAACCACTGTAGGAAGAATGCTACATGATTAGCTCATTTAGTTTTTACAAGATCCAAGCAAAGTGTACAATATTACTCCCCATTCCATAGATAAGGAGATTGGCACTCAAAAATTTCATTTTTCTGTAGTTCCACATAGTGGCACGAATGAGGACAAGTAAAACTGGTGAAATCTGAATAAGATTTGTAAATTGTATCAATATCAATATCCTGGTGTTAATATTTTACTATCATTTTACAAGATGTTGCCTTCAAGAAAACTGTGAAAAGCATACTCTAAATTTACAAATTTTTATATTACAAATACCAGCCCTTTGTCATATATTTTGTGAATATTTTCATCTAGTTTTTCACTTGTCTTTACTTTTCGTTTGTGGTGTTTTGGGCTATGGGGAAAAAAAGTACTTTGTGGAGCCAAAGGTATTAATATTTTTTTTCCCCTAGAATTTTGAGTCATAGAAAGTCTTTCCTTATAACTATGTTAAAGAGCAATTTACTCGTGTTTTTCTTCTAGTACCTGCATGGTTTCATTTCTTACATTTGATACTTAAATCCATTCTCGGGCTATAGTGCAAGTTTGGTATCTCGGGAAAACTGCTAAGAGGTTTCAAGATGACATTTTTTTACTCATTAGTTAGGAAAGGTTTTCTTAGCACATTGATCTGTGCACAATTGTCCCCTGCATGGTAAGCACCAGATAACTCGTGGTGTTTGATTATTGCTCCCACAGCCCTTGCACAGGAAGAGTGCAATCGGGAACAAACTTCCAGTGAAGAGTACAAGTGTCGTTGGTCCCATAGACTCATGGGGTATTTGCAGAACTATCTGTGTTACAATGTGGTTTTAAAGTCACATGAGTTTCTAATGCAGAAAAGTGTTTATCCACTAGCTCCTTTTAAAAAACCTTGAGGAATTTCTACACTAGAAGTGTGGGTTATACTATTTGTGGCTGTTTTGAGGTTTTGGCTTGGGAATATTTAGAAGAGTACAGTCGTACCAAAGTAGACAGACAATAATGTCGGGAGTCTTGTGAGCATCTAGTAAGTGTCTGGGTCCCCTTAGATGAGAAGTCAGCATTTTGCTAGATGTTTCTCACCCTAATTACCGATTTCTACTCTATTTATATTGTCACTCTATGTATAGCATTTACTTTAAAAATAAGTATTTTATATTTTTTGCCATCACTTCTAGATGCTGTAGAACAAGACTTAGTAGTTAGGGCAGTAGATGCTGGCATTGCAGACAGCATTAAGCAAATTACCATTATTTAGATCATACCTCCCTCAAAAAAAAACATCAGTATAATGAGGTAGAGATAAGGGACTGAGCTGAAGTGGGGAAAACACATCATAAATAAAAGCATAAAATACATTAAAGTGAATTTCAGTTTCTAATGGATGATCTGGAAACTTTCAAGTTTAATTCCTGATTTTATTTTCCAAATGAGTAGAGTTAACTATAATGAAAATAATTGTTATTTTGAAGTTTGCATTGTATGGCTATGAAAATTATTACATTAAGAATAATTTGGTTTCACTTATTTGTGGAGCATAACAAATAGCATGGAGGACAAGGGGAGATGGAGAGGAGAAGGGAGTTGAGGGAAATTGGAAGGGGAGGTGAACCATGAGAGACTATGGACTCTGAAAAACGATCTGAGAATTTTGAAGGGGTGGGGGGGTGGGAGGTTGGGGGCACCAGGTGGTGGGTATTGTAGAGGGCACGGATTGCATGGAGCACTGGGTGTGGTGCAAAAATAATGAATACTGTTATGCTGAAAAAAAAAAAAATAAAATCCAACAAAACCAAAAAAAAAAAAAAAGAATAATTTTACTTTTCTTTTAAACATTCGGTCTAACAGGATCTTAAATTTTCACTATCTTAACTTTTAAGAATATAGTAATGACTAATGATGAATTATTGAGGTCAAAACATTTCCATCATCAACTAGGATTAAAGCAGTATATTGTAAAATTATTTCAATCATAAACAGAGTTAGCTCTTAAGAAGTCACCAATATGTTTGCACAATAGGAATTTAAGCTCCTTAGCCCTTGGTTTAATTTTTAACTTTTTATTAGTGTATTTCCAAAAGAAATCCAGTGTAGCGAACTCTTACTTCTTTCATATTATAGTAGTTTTAGAAGCTGTTTAATCCAAGGTCGTTTCTGGAACCATCACTCCATCTCTTATTAGCTGGGATGTAGAAGTAATGTATAAGAAATCATTTTAATTTTGCCTGAACTTGAAGCCACACAATGCCAAATCAGAAAGTTAAAGATAAAAGTAGCAAATTAGGAGTGCCTGGATGGCTCAGTTGGTTAAGTGTCTGACTCTAGATTTCAACTCAGGTCATGATCTCAGGGCCATGGGATTGAGCCCAGTGTCAGTGCTCAACATGGAGTCTGCCTGTCCTTCTCTCTCTACTCCCCACCCCACCTGCTTGCTCTCTTGCTCTTTCTCTCTAATTATTAGATAATATCTTTTAAAAAATAGTAAATTAAATCATGCAAACTAATTAGTATAGATTAAGAAACTCATAATAAAAAACTGAACCTCTTCCCAACAGTTGTTTTGACAATATATAGCTATGACTCTTAAAGTTATTTTAATTACAATAATAAATTTGCTATTATAAAACAAATCATAAAATACATTCAAAAGGGAAACACAATTCATATTTTAAAATATCCCCCCATTTTGGATTATTTATACTGCTGGTCCCCAAGATAAGTGTATTTAATCAAACTTTGTATATAATTTAAAGTGCTATAAAAATTAAATGTGTTGAAGATTACTTGTAAGTTGGAAAATAACCCAACATCTGGTTAACTGAAATGTAAGAATTTTGCCAGCCTTAAAAATATGATTCTTTTTCTATTTATTATAACTATTATTTTATTTTTTTTTCAGATTTTTTTTTAATTTTATAAACATATATTTTTAACCCCAGGGGTACAGGTCTGCGAATCACCAGGTTTACACACTTCACAGCACTCACCATAGCACATACCCTCCCCAATATCCATAACCCCACCCCCCCTCTCCCAACCCCCTCCCCCCATCAAACCTCAGTTTGTTTTGTGTATAACTATTATTTTAAAAGTTAAATAAGTTTTTAACTTTTCCCTATCTATGAGAATAGCTACAATCCAAAAATGAATTTTAGAAACTAGAAAATACCAAATGCTGGCATAGATATGAAGAAATAGGAAATCCTATTCATTGCTAGTGGGAATGCAAACTGGTGCAGCTACTTTGGAAGACAGTTGGCAGTTTCTTTCAAAACTAAACATAGTCTTGTGACATCACCCAGGAATCATTCTAGTGGGTTTTTATACAACTTATTTGAAAACTTATATCCACCCAAAAATCTGCACACTGATGTTTATAGAAGCTTGACTTAAAATTGCCAAAAATTCAGAGCAACCAATATGTCCTTCAATAGGAAATGGATAAACAAACTGTGGTATCGCCATACAATGGAAGAGTATTCAGCAATAAAAACGAATGAGTTACAAAAAGACACAGATCAACATTAAATATATATACAAAGTAAGAGCATCCGGTTATAAATTTTATATTTATATGATTCCAATTATATGGCATTTTGGAATAGTCCAAACTATAGCCAGTTAAAAAAAAAAAAAAAAAAGTCAGTGATTGCCAGGACAGAAGGGCACCAGGAGTAAGACTGAATAAGTGCAGTACAGGGAACTTTTAGGATGGTGACACTATTCTTCATGATATTATAGTGGTGAATACATGAAATTATGAATTGGTCAAAACCCAAAGAACATGATAGCATAATAGTAAAATTTAATGTATGAAAAGTTTTGAAATATCTATTTAAGAGGTTCAGAGATCCCAAGAAGGAATGCAGATCAGGACAAGAGAATCCAACTGAATTACAAATGTGTGACACAACTTCACTGAAGGGGATGAGTGGAATGGTGCTGAAACTTGGAAATAAGCCTGTAAAACTAAAAGAAAAATAAACTGTACAGAAACACTGCACAGTAGTTGATAAATTTGTCTCCCGTGAATGGCACAGGTTAGTAATTCTGATACTGCCCCACATGGAATTAAACTGGAATTAAATAGTTACATAAATTAAATTATGTAACTATTAAATTAAATATAATTTAAAAGAATTAAATAATACTGGAATTAAACAGTTACATAAATGGATGGTGGGAGACAGATTTTTCACTGTTGTATTACAAGGTTGCTGATAAGCAAGGTAAGAACGCTAGAATGAGCCTGTGGTAATGGATTGGAGTTGGGGTCATCAGTATGAGCTCATGTTTAGCTTAATAAGGTATATATAGTTATATATATATATAAATAAATATACAGGTACACATATACATATATATACATACAACATAGGTTAGTATATACACATATGTTGCTTTGCTCTTCCGATGAAAGGGGCCAAAGCAATAACACCCCCATAGAAATGAGCACATCTAATGCCTAGATATTGGCTTCTAATACCTTTCTCTAATAAGAAATTGAGCTCCCTGGGGGGAAAAAAAAAGCAGAACAAAATAAAACAAAACCACACACACAGAAGCCAGCTAACTGACCAAAGTTGGAACTATTTGTGCAACAAAGTAAAGTAGTTGCATTCTTCTTCTCTGGCTGCTATAAAAAAATGCCATAAACCAGGTGGCTTGCTCAACAGAAATTTATTTTCTCACAGTCTGGGAGGCTGGAAGTTCAAGATCAGAGTACTAGCATGGTCAGGTTCTGGTGAGAGCTCTTTCTCTGGCTTGCAGATTGCTGCCTTTTCACTGTGTGCTCACATGGCCTTTCCAGCACATGCACACATGGAGAGAGCAAGTTCTCTAGTGCTTCTTCCTGCAAAGGCACAAATTCCTTCAGACCAAGTTTCCACCCTCATGACCTCATCTAACCCTAATTATTTGCCAAGATCTCCAGCTCAAAATGCTATCCCTTTGGGGGTTCGAGCTTCAGCATATGAATTCAGGGGGAGGGGGTGACACAAACATTCAGTTCATAACAGTAGTGTGGAATTATAGCCCTCATTTCTCTTATCCAACATCTATGTCAATTCCATATATATGAATTTCATATATAGATCTAGGATCTTGACCCTGTTTGCTGTTATCTCTGCTGTGTTTTATTATATCCTGGTAAATTACTATCACAGCCTCAGAACTGGGCCCTCTGCTTCAGCCTTGTCAATAGTTCACTGCATTTTATAAAGTGACCCAGAGTTACCTTTTTAAGTGTAGTTCTCACCATGCTTCTCCTCCGCTTAAAATCCTTAAATGGCTCCTCACTATCCAAATTTCTTAATGTGGCCCTTGATAATTTGACCCCAGATTACCTTATCATCATTTTCCACCATTTCTCCCTGACAGAACCCAGACATCCAATAAACTAGGACAAAAACAGCTTACTTCCAAAGAAAACTTCCAGGAGAGACCTTCAAACAGAACTTGACTGACAAAAGTAGGTAGTGGGAAGAAATGAAAAGAGTTAACAGGATATCAGAAAAATCAGTAACAGACAAATGTTAGATATCACTCAGTTCAAGGCACAGAGTAAATAGGTAATGTTCCATAAACATTTACTGAACAGAAAAATCAGTCCAAAAGAGGCAGAAAGTAGATATGAGGGCATTACTGCTAATTCTTACTGTTAATGGAAAAAATAATAACAATAGTCTTTACATATAATATGTGCTGAATATATCTTGCATTGAAATTCTCTTTCATACTTTTAAAAATGTTTCATATGATATATTTAAAATCTCTGTGAACTTTTCTATGTCTTTCTTTCTCTTGCCTTCTCTACTACCCTAGAAAGACTGAATGGCATGATCATATGGTATAGAATTTAATTTAAAGGCACACACTCATAGTTTTTCGGCCACCATAATGTGTAAGTAATAAAAATTTGAGCAACATTTTTAAAATGCAGAATTTACATTTAAATCCAGATTGCTGGCTTCCCTTGAAATCGATAAGATTTGTGACTCAGAGCTTTTATTTCTGCACAGCAACACTGAGTGAGAACCAAAGGGGACTTGGAGCTGGCCATGTCCACTCAAGCACTTACCTCTCACCTCTGTAGGCATTGGAATTCGAGTCAGACTGACTTTTAGGAGTCTTGGTTCTGCCAATTACCAACAGGGTGGACCTAAGCATATTATATAAACTCTCTGTACCCCACTATCTTCAGCTGTAGAGTTGGGATAATCATCATCTCTCAATAATAGGGTTATTGTGTAAGCTAAGTGAAATAATTTCTGCAGAGGCTTTTAGCACAGAATAATAACCCTAAAAATTGTGGTTATTTTTAAACACGCATTGTCCTTTTGTTCATACTAACAAAGGTAGAGAGTTAAAAAATAAAAGTAATGGTATGTGGAGAGAAACAAATAGTGCTTTAGTTTTTTAGGGAGTATGGTTGTGCTGTTAATAGTGAATGGAAGTTAGCAATAAAGGGCAAAAAGTCTAAATCATCCTGTTAAAAAAATCTTTCCTACGATTTCCTTCATGGTGATTTACCGTTCTGGTCCTGATACTTGTCTAGCCAATTCCTTGTCTCATTTGATGGTCCTGCTTTCTCCCTATACACCCTAAATATGAATATAGCACAGCAGGGGTGTGCTGGAACCAGTTCATTCCAGCTCAAAGTCAACTGTTAATTTTTTATGAATTTTGCAAACCAGTTGACATCACACATCTAGCTTGAAATCAACCATGATGGGTATATTTATACTGTAGAAGTCAGCAAATGCTACTAATTAGGGTTCTTTTTTTTTTTCTTTCTTTTTTTTTTTTTTTGGAGAGCATAATACATTTATCAGCACATCATGCCCCAAGACTGACTCTGATTCTGTGAAAGCTTCCCTCTGCCTTGAGAAATGCTTCCATTCTTATAGTTTCATTTATCACTTAAACTTGGATTTCTCGCATATCTCAAACTAACAAGACTTGACTTGATTATTATCTGTAATGTCCTGGTAAATATTTCCATATAGACAACCCATATATGGTCTCAGGTTGATCATTAATGTATTAACTCCTTAGGGCTGCCATAACAGTGTCATAAACTAGGATGGCTTAAAACAACCAAAAAAATAGATTCCTTCACAGTTTCAGAAGTTAAAGCCTGCAGTCGAAGTGTTAGTAGAGCCATGCTACCTCCGACACCTGTAGGGGAACCTTCCTCGCTTCTCCCAGCATTTGGCGGGGTCATCGGTCCCTTGCATCCCCTTGGCTTGCAGTGGCCACATGCCAGTCAGCTCTTTGGTCACATGGCATTCTCTCCTCTGTGTGTCTTTGTGCCCAAACTTTCTTCTTCTTTTAAGGACACCAATCATATTGGATTAGGACACACTCAGATGCATCTTAACTTGTTCAGGGATGCAGAGATCCTGAAAAATAAAATAAATCAAATAAAGTCAAATTCACAGACTTGGGGGGACTTCGATATATCTTTTATGGGGATACATTTCAACCTATAGCAACTACTGAAACCAAACTTCCAGCCAAATAATCTCTAGATTGGCTCCATTCTTTCAGGTTGGAATCCTTGGCGACGTTTCTCAAATCTTCATACAGCTGGTTCTCCGTGGCCCTCACCCGTTTATCAGATTCATTACAGTGCACACATCATGCTAGTGCTTTAACTATAGCAACAGTTCCCTAAGAATCTTCACATCTACTTTAGTCTATCTTTCCTTCCAAGACAAACTTTGCAGTGGATTTTGACCACCCTGTTCAAAAATCCTTAGTGCCTTCCCATGGCCCAGAGGATAAGATTTAAATGCCATACCCTGTTTCTAAAAGCTCTACACACCAAAGTTTTGATCTCTGTTTACTTAGTCAAGTTTTTTCATTCTCACTCAAAGTATCCCACCCTTCAGTAGAAAGCACTGGCCTTCCTTCATGAAGCCGAAAAAAGGCAGCAAACCTCTGTCTTCGAATATCTATACACTTGTTTCCCAATCCATGCACTTGGCTCATGTAACATACAACAATCTGATTATTTGCTCTGTATTGTTTTTCTCTCCTTCTTCTTGTAACACTAAAGGAACTTTAAGACAAGGACTTTGTTCCTCTCCCCTGGCATATTTCCTTGCTCTTGGTAGACATTTCATAGATATTTATTGATTCTGATACCAAGATTGTTGTCAAAGAGGATGTTAGTGGGAGATTAAAGGGGCGACATTAAATGAGAAAGTTAAATGACCTTATGAGGTATCAAATTAATTCAAAATGACAGTTTGACTATTGATAAAGTGCCATAAGGTAATAATATTTTAAAGATAAGGTTAAGTAACCAATCATAGCTAATCATTCATCATTCATTCACTAAACATCTATTTTTCTTATTAAGTGCCTGGTACTATATTAAATAAAAAAAGTTAGTATGCATTATTCTCTCAACTATCTATCTACAGAGAGGAATTTACATATATGAAGTATGTGTAAATATGTGTAAAATGTGTAAAAATGTGTATGTTTATATGTTTATGTGTATGTATTTGTGTGTATATGTGTATGTATGTGTTTGTGTAGGTATTATATATACATACACACAGAGGAAGAAAAAGAGAATTGTTATTAATTTTTCACATAAGGAGAAATGGATGTACTTCTCTCCCTTATATAATCAACACAGTTGTATACAGCACTCTTTGAAATAGATGCAAATAAAATTTTACAAAGACTCAAATCAGATAGAAGTTGCACTGTTGAGTAGTAGTGCAATTTGTCAGAGAACAGACTCATGAGATTCATATTCTATTTCTTCCCCCCTCTAGGAGAAATACACAAACAGTTTATTGTACTTGAGAGAAAAATATCCCATTCATGATGAAAATGGTCTAAATTCACAAGCAAAATGAACCTAAAGCATAAGATTCCTTTGTAATAGGCCAAGAAAAACACTTAAAGCACAATAGTAACATATTTTAGAGGGCATAATTCAGGATAGAACAGCAGAGAGGTTATTAAAAGTGAACAAAAAGATTATAAAAGTGCAAATGTACTGTACAGAATGTATTCACGGAGCATAAAATATACCTCGCTGCAGAAACTTAACAACTGTGTGAGTATGGAGCTTAGATGGTGCGTTGTGTTAAAGAGAGCTGCTAACACAATGAAGTCAAAGCCTCAAAGAGATCTTGAATCTACCACCTTTCCAGCAACCACTGGCTCGGCTCCAGAAGAGAGCTAACCAACACTGGGGAGCATCAGCCTGGAAGCCAAGTTCATAGTCTCTTACTGCCAGCCAAAAGCTAGAGGTTGACCCAAAATCCACAATTTTCTGCACCCCCTTGTAGTGAAATTCTTATTTTTTACAATGCCCACATTGTGAAAGGGACTTGATTACTTCTTTCCTTTCTTCCTCAGAGGGGGGAAAAAAGACAAAATTTTACATATATAAAGAACCAGACATATTTAATTTTTTCATAATGTAAACGAAGACACCATCGCCTGGAAGGGTCAGGGGACTTGCCTAAACACAGGGCTACTAGTCAGTGAGATAAAGGGATATGATGACTGAATCTACTCTGCGAAATGAGAGAGAGAGAGAGACTGAGTGACCTTTATATTCTGTGTGTGTATATGAATATATACATATGTAGAGTGAACAAAGAAACATATGAGAAAATATATGCAAATAACAAGGACTTAACATAAATTATACAATTACCTAATGTGGCTTATAAGCTTTATGCATGAGAAAAATATTGTGATGGTGAACATTATTGTTCACCATGTGAACATTATTTTTCTGGTATTTTCTTTCTACCATTGTAGTTTTCTCTCACTTATTCTTCTGTGTCCTGTGTACATACCCTATCATCCTACATTAAAACAATGACGTTCTTAAAACTTGGATTTCATTTTAATTGCCCACCTCTTTCTGTCCTGCCTCCGGCAATGGCTCAAAGTTGGAGGCATGAAGTACAGGTTCTTCTCCAACTGTGTCTCCATAATTCCGGTGATCCCTCACCAGAGTTTGTCAGAGTTTGTGCCGATGCTCAGCTGTGCACAGCATACTCTGCAAAATGCCTCACACCTGTTTTCATCTGGATGGCCTTCTCCAGTTGATCTGTGCCTGCTGTCTCTGCCCTTTCCTCTCTATTTAGTGTTGCTGTGACCTACAGGGCGAACCAGCTACCTGATTTGTGGGGCCCCATGCAAAATGCTCCTTGTATTAAAACAAGAACAGCAGGAGTGCCTGGTGGCTCAGTCTGTTTTCGGCTTGGGTCATGATCACAGGGATCGAGCCCCACATGGGGCTTTCCGCTCGGCAGAGAGCCTGCTTCTCCCTCTGCCACTCATCCCAGTTATGTTCGCTCCCTCTCTCTCTCTCTCTCTCGCTCTCTCTCTAACTCAAATAAATAAACAAAATCTTAAACAAGAAAAAAGAAGACAGCAAGTATCGGGTCCTTCTGAGCATGAGGCCCCGTGTGACTCTACATAGCTCACCCACAAAGCTAGCCCTGCCTGCAAGGATGCATGGAAGGATTTGAGTGCTCTTATGGCTTTTGGCAGGAATAGAACTGTGTGCAAGCTACATCCAACCTATTGTGCAGAAGTCATTGACTAAATGATGCTTCCCATCACGCCCTGCTGCACACCTCTCCCTTCCCTCCCACCCTCGCCCCCCCCACCCCCACCCCTGGGCTGCTCTGCCATCTGGGGATTGCTCTTTAGCTGATTCCTAGGCAGTTCCACTTTGGCTTCTCTGGGACCAGAACTGGGGTTGCCTGAATAATTCCATGTGCTTTTCAACTCTATTATCTTCCTTCTGATTTTTGTTGACCTTGAGATAATATCTGTGAAACTCTCTGTCACAGTCCTCGGCATAGAAGAGATACTCGGCATGACATTTTATTAAAAATACAGGCTCAGAGACAGAACTTAAAGGGACCTGAACCAACCTTCTCATTCTCCAGAGGAACAGAGATGAATCACCGCTTAAGTTGCTCCAGACCACAAAGGGTGATCAGTGAACGGCCCCCCACAGGTCTCTCTCCTCCTGTCAAATGCCTACCCTCTGGGCGTTCTCTCCCTGCCTGATGCTAGGCTGGCAGTTTTCTTAACTTACTCTGTTTGGAAGTAGGAGATACTTATTTTCTTTTCCATTATTACTTGAAACCCTGTTATTTCACTTACTCAACAAATAGTAACTGATCAAGTAGTAAGCATTATACTAAGGGATGCCATCCATAAGTGTATGAAAAATATAAAAAGAACTCATGATCTTCAGAAGCCTAATCCAGACATGAAGCAGGTAAGTAACCCTGTAAGCCGAGAGATAATTGCATGCCAAATGCTTGTTAGAGAAGATTACAGGGGTCCACTAATGCGGGACAGCGGATGAGGTAAGAATCCCTGGAAAGGACTTTATGGGATCCCAAAGAACAGGAACTACACATCAAAGTGATGGTAAAAGTGCGAGTTGCAGACCAGGAATCTGGAGACCAGAGACCAGAATTAGCATGATTTTTCCGTTGAGAGTGAAGCTGTTCAGTATTTTTCTTTCATGAGGCTTAAATGTACTTTGCAAACAAATATAGCGCACATTGAAATAAACTGCAAATCTCCTGCAGAAAGCACAACTGGAAAATATTCAATAATGAAACGGTTCTGTTTTGGATACTTCTAACTTCTGAGTCCTAAGAAATTGCCACCTTCCAGTCTTGACAGAAGTTAACCAAACACATCATTAACCTCCATAAGAAGCATCCAAGACTGTGTACCAACACTTTCACAACTATATTTTCTCAAAAATTCAAAACTTGTTAGAGCCGTGTGAAAATGTATAAGGAAGAGCAGGTAAGAGGAGTCCTCCTGAGAAAAGAATTCTTATTTTCACCTGTAACCCACATTTATAACAGCAGCAAACCAATTGTTTGAGCTTAACAGCATGATACATTCTCAGTTACAGTTATCCCCATGCATCAGCCAGTGATGGCTTCCCTGTCAGATAGTATCTTCCAATCTAGGTTAGCTAGAAAGCGATTATAATGTGTCATCTTGTCATGGTTAAAAATAAACCCTTGGAATTCAGAACTTCGTACAGTTTGTCAGACATATTTAATTGAGTTAAAGAAGCCATTCCACAGATCAGATCCCAGTGGCATTATGATAACATAATAAGTAACAATATGCACAAACGTAGAGGAAGCTCAGGGTAATGGATATATATGAGGTCATAAATACTTCAAGGGAAAATAGTAACTGTAAAATAAAATGTGATTTAAGGCTCAAATGGTCTATGGGGTCTAATGAATGTTAAATAAATGTGGACTAACCCTGAGCTTGGATCCTGTAGCAGAGTAATCCTAGCTCCATATTTATCTCCACCCATACCTTATTTAATATTGGCATTAGATAAATTAGCATCAAACATCGACTATATTAAAAGTAGCAATATATTGGCTATAATAAACAGCAATTTCAACCATTTTTTTCTATGCTTGGCAAAATGCCTGCCACTTAAAGATTTATTCCATAAGCAGTATAATTAAATAAGCTATAAGATATGGGTGACTGGGTGGCTCAGTAACTTAAGCATCTGCCTTTTGCTCAGGTCATGATCTCAGGGTACTGGGATCGAGTCCCTCATTGGGCTCTCTGCTCAGAGGGGAGCCTGCTTCTCCCTCTCCCTCTGCTCCTCACCCTGCCCATGCTCCGTCTCTCTCGCTCTCAAATAAATAAAATCCTTAAATAAATAAATAAATAAATAAACTAAGATAGTATGGTCATAGTGTTTTTCCCTGTGGATAACAAAATTTAATAAGAAAAAAATGAAAATAACTTTTAAAATATTTTTTTAATTTCCAAAGAATGCTTCAATTATCAATAGCTTTTTAAGATATATTCTTTATCTTTGTTCCACAAAGCAAAATTCTAATATTACCTTGTAAATGCAATATTTTTGTGTCTAAAAGTGGAAAGCCGATGAGAATTATTGCTATGTCACTTAGCAGTATTTGGTACCCTCATTAATTATCAATCACAATTTTTTTAGGATGCATGCAACCTCTCTTCACCTAAACTGTGCATCTTTGAAAAGCAGTTACTAGAAAACCTTCAGTGAATCCTAGTTCCAAAATGGAAAATCATTTAATTTTTTCAGTCTTGCTTTCCTCCTCATAAAATGGAGTTCAACATCTTTTTAATAGGATTGTTATAAGAGATAAAAGGTAAATTGTATGAGAAAATGATTTGCAACTTGCAATGTTTTCCACACATTAGTGATTAGTATATTTTTTGTTTATGTTTAATAGATTATTTTCCCCAATAATTACCAGGCAACTCAAAGCTAAGCTTATTAACTCCGTTCATCTATCAGTTTATCTTAGACTTCTCTATTTTTTTTTATTTTTCCATGATGTTTATGACTACCAATACAATTATTGAAAAATTTATAAAGATTTATCATCACTTTTCCAGATTTTTTTTTTTAGGTTTTTGTTCTTGAGGCAAAGGCAGCCAAGTTTAGTTAGCATCAGCAAAAATTAATCACAAGCAGTTTAGAGACTTTTCTTCCTTGTGTGTGGGTCTTTGTGCACAATATCCTTCACAAATAACTAGGAAGTGACTTACAGTGGCGGCTTATGGAGCAGTGTAGCCAGTGGCCCTTCCAAACTGTGATTATGGAGAGAGACTACTGGTCATATTTGGGGCCAGCTCAGGGCTACATATTCTGTTGTCATCGTAGCGGGACTCTGGGGGTGGTGGGAGGAGGTAGAAGGCTTGGTAGTTCAGTTAACCATGTTGAGAGCATGAAAAGAAATGAAGAGGCACCATATGCATCTTGAGGATGGTTTTGGCTCATGATATCTTCAACCAGGCCATAAATGGAATCATAGGGTGAGCACCACAAGTAACCTGATGCCTAGTGCAGCAGGAAAACAAAATACTTCATGATTTAAAAAAAAAAAAAAAAAAGCCTGTTGTGGTCCTGCTGCCTGTATACCATATGGTTAGTTCTCCTAAAGAGGCCTTAACGAGATCTGAGTATCTTCCTAGCAATCAGCATGTTCTGGCAGGGAGGGTGGGCAGGAGACAGACCACCCTGGGCAGCTAAGAAAGCCTAAGGAAGGTATAAATGCTCTGTAGTCTTGGCAGTGCCCCTCCAGCTTTGTTTCATCTGAGACAAAGGGGCCTAGAGAAGCACTTCATGATTTGTATTTCCATTTTTGCACAAAGTCAACTGCATTTCCTCTAGTCTGTCCTCAAAGGTTCCCATCCAAAAATAACCAAAGGTTGGTTACCCCTCTCTTTTCATTCCCATCATTTTATCAGTATGACTGAAAAGTACAGTTTAAGTATTACAGTAACTAGAGAAGGAAGAGTAATGGTAGGGAGTCAAGATTGAGGACATGGTTAATTCATAGCCAATATAATCTCCACCCGGAGAGTTTGTGTATGTAAGAATTTATGTATGCAAATATTCAAAAAATATTTGCTGAGTGCCCTCCTAAATACCAGTTACTGTTTGAGGCCAGGAAATACATTAGAGACAAGTAAAGATCCTACCTTCATGGAGCTCACCTTTTAATGAATGAGACAGAAAATAAACATATATGTAACATAACATCAGGTAGTGACAGGTGCTAGAAATAAAAATAGAACAATGTGCAGAAAAAGAAGAAGAAAGAGGGGAGGGCTATTTAGACCTGGAAGGTCACGGAAGACATCTCTGATGACCTTTGAGCAAGGAGATGAGTAAAGTGATGAAGTGAACCATGTTAATGTCAACCCAAGGAAAATTCCAAGCCAAGAGATGAGTAAGAGAAAATCCTAAGATGGCAACGAGTTTGCCATTCTCAAGACACTGCAAGACAGCCAGTGCATGTGAAAATGAATGAGCGAGAAGCAACATAGTAGAAGATCAATTGGGAGAGGAAGCCAGATCGAGTGGAACAGTGAAGGTTGTGATAAAAACTCTGAATGTGATCTAATTATATAATGGCAAGATTTTTGTAAAGACTTCAAACCACAGTGCAAAGAATTGATGGTGGGAAGTCAAGTATGGAATTCCGTAGAGATACCAGTTTAGATGCAATGAAAATAATTTAGCTGAGAAAAGATGGAGTTTTAGACATGGTAGTAGAGCAAAGGAAGTAGCAAAAAATGTTTTGATGCTGGTTCTATTTTGGGATTCACGAGCATGAAAAATGCACAGGAGAAGGAGAGAAATCATGAATAACTTCTAAGTGGACAACAGTTGAATAGTGATGCTATTTACTGAGATGGGAAAGATGTGAAGGAGTAGAGTCAAAAGAAGAAATGAGTCAAAAGAAGAAAATCATAATTCAAATAATTTTCCAGGATCTGCAGCTCAGGATTTTTAAGTTTCAGAGATGAACACTAAAAATAATACCAGTGTGAATCACAAAGACTACGCTGCACAGTCTGACTAATCCACTATCAAAATATGAGACCCCTCAGAAATACAATGTGTGCTAATCTCTGACTAGAAACACTAATTCAGGTGAGAAGAGAAAATGAGTAGCGGAACTTCCACTGAACCTCAGGGCAAAAAAGTGGGTAAAGATGGCTATTATTATTATTTATCATGATTATGATTCTGTATTGTACCCTCATATTGCAATTTGCGAAGGCAAACTGCTTCATAATTGATTTTACTAATCCATCACAACCTACTCTATTTATATGCCTTTTGATCTTTTTACTGTCTTAACTCACATGTTTTGACATATAAACCACCTGGTTGCTCCTTAGGATACAAATCATAAAAACAAATACTTTATAATGAGCAAGTTGTCAGCTAATTGGTAAATGGTACAAGTTGAACTTCCTCAGTGAAGGATAGAAGCTTAAGGAGATTCATTGATTTGTTTTGTGTCATGAGCAAGCCAATGAGTATATAGTGCTCAGATTCCAAAGGGGTCAGTGTCAAAGCGGGGATGTTGCCCTCATCAATAGCTCCATACCTCCATCAATAGCTCCATCAATAGCTACCCTATAAAATGCAGGAGACAACACCTTCGCTGGATCATATGTGCCTCTCTTAATTTTTCATATCAGCAGATTGTCTTAACCTGACCCCTTCTCCCACAAACACACTGCATCCTCAGGAAACATTCCCTCCCTTAGCAACATCCTACTGCAGATCCCCAGTGAGTGCCTTTCCCTCCCTCCATCACACCCTCACTCAGGACACCATCCCTGCCCTGGGTCTGTGTGCCTGAGGTACTGATTCCTAGAAGGTTTTAAAAGCCCAGTGCTATTAATTTCAAAAAAGACAGTGGAGATTTTATAACATAACATGATCAAAACATTAAAATTATAATTCATTCAAAAATTAATTCCTTCAGAATTCAGAAGTGTTAGACTGAGCCCCCAAGAGTGGAGATCTTGTCAGTCTTGTTCACTGCTTCATGCTTGGCATCTGGCATTATGCACAGCTCATTGTAGGCCATGGATAAATAGAGGCTGTGGCATGAAAGAGGCATGGTGAACTGGTGGAAAGTACAGACTCTGACGTGAGATCACCTGAGAAAAACCATAGCTCTGCCTTACTAGCCCTGTGATCTCAGCAAGTTACCTCACCTAACTCAAAGTCCTGGTCTGTGAAAACAGGTGGTACCTGCCTCAGAAGAGTGTTGTGAGGTTCAGTAAACTACCACACAAATAAAACTTGGAATGCCATTGGTCTTGATGTGTTTTAGATATCGATGATGAATTATTTAAGAATTTAGAATGTTCTGTGTGTGATGAGTTAAAATCCGTGCCTCCGCATTTATTCCACCATTGAAAATAGCTCATGTGCAAAGATAGACACAGGCAGTTGCTTCTGCTCTCTTTCCTGTTTCTCTCCATCTGTGAATTCCATGACCCTCAGAGGCAATGTTAAAATTAGAGAAGCGAGAGGTGTTATTGGTAAGTTCACAACTCCCCAACCCTCAAAGAGGGAGATGCCATCTGTCATCCTTACTGTCCCCTATCTAGTTCAAGTTTCAGAGTTCCTGGACATTCAGGTTTGCCAGAGGAAATCAGAATCAGGAGACTCATGAAATTCATTGACGTAGACCATAGCCAGAAGAGTTTGCTGTGGAAACATTGGTAATTGATTAATTTATAAAAATATTAATATGGATGCCTGGGTGGCTTAGTTGCGTAAGCATCCAACTCCTGATTTCAGCTCAGGTCATGATCTCAGGGTCGTGAGATTGAGCCTTGTGTAGGTCTCTGTGCTGGGCATGGAGCCTACTTGAGATTCTCTCTGATCCTCCTCTCTCTCGTGCAAAAATATAATGAAAATAAAAATTTTAATAATGACTAATTTGTTAATTTCTAATAAAAAACAAAACTACCCATCATACAAGATAATTGTGATGGGTTGGTTTTATTAGAAAAATTATTAGAAAAAACCGGGGCACCTGGGTGGCTCGATCAGTTGAGCATTTGCCTTCAGCTCAGGACCTGGTCTCAGGGTCCTGGGTTCGAGCCCCACATTGGGGTCCCCATTCATTAGAGAGTTTGGTTCTCTCTGTCTGCCCCTCCATCTGCTCTGCTCTCTCTCTAACAAATATATAAAATGTTTAAAAAAGAAGAAAATATATTAGAAAAAATCTACATTAAAAACAATTACAGCAAGAGGAAGTTTTATTCTGTTCTATTTTCTTTGGGGATGAGTTTGGAAAAAGAGTACAGGAGTTACTTAGATTAATAGCTGATGGAATTAAAACAGGGTAGCCTGGATACATCCTTTGTTAATGTAAGGATAAACCGGAATAATACTGATGGTTCTACTGCCCATATATTCCCCTGGCTTATGTACTTATGATTGGAAAACAGACAAATCTTTACTCTCTGGCCTTTTATTTTTATTTATTTGGTGTTTGTTTGTTTTGTTTTTAAAGATTTTATTTATTTGACAGAGAGAAAGAAAGAGAGAACACAAGCAGGGGGAGCAGCAGGCAGAAGGAGAAGCAGGCTTCCCGCTGAGCAGGGAGCCTAATGCGGGGCTGGATCCCAGGACCCCAGGATCCTGACCTGAGCAGAAGGCAGACACTTAACCCAAATACCCTACCCAGGCACCCTTATTTTTATTTATTTGGTGGAAAGAAGGGGTATATGTGGATTACACAAAGACCATTTGAGTCACTTATGACGATGATTATGTATAGTTTTTTCTGGCTATCATATTTGCATAATGTCTCCTTCATATTTCACCCAAGTGATTTTCTTTGAATCTGTGACTCCTCAAGTTTTTTCTGCTACTCTGTTAAAGCAAAATTAATTGATCTGCATCTATTTTTTTGTGTGTGTGTTTTCTCTCAGACTTTGGGAGTGGTGAAAGGCCTTATTTTACCCCCATGGAGTGAGCATCACGCATTCTCAGAAATATTGTAATTTTGAAGTTAATTCCCAAGCATTTCAAAAGCAAGTAACATTACATCTATCCTATTTGTGCATTTAGGGTCACATAGGGGCTCCATCAAATGATTAAGTGATGATATAAAACCTTTCCACTAGGTTAACAATAGTCATGATGTACAATACACACAAATTTTAGCAGAGATGTTTTTCCAATACATCTTTCTATCACCACTTTCTTGTCAGCACTAAAGAGATAAATGCTGTCCATTGAGAAGCATAAAACTGTAATGTTTTCCAAGAAGAGTCCTTAAGATGGTAAAGTTCAAACAGGGGAGATGTCATCCTTGGCTACATGTTAACTCCATTTTCCAGTAAAGGGCAAATGTCTCACACAATTAACAAAGATTCCATCAGCCCACAAAATGCCTGGCTTGAATGCCAACAACTTTCACATTGCTGGGAGATCTTGGGATTCTCTTCTGATTTTTTTCCCATTTAAATTTTCCCAGTTGCCCTAACACTATAGTGAGGAAGATAAATTAGTCTAATGCAGGATACTGTAAAATGTTCAATTACTTCAAAAGATATGACCAGTTCCCAAAGGAAGGAATTTAATCGAAACTAGATCAAAATGGGAAAGTGAGTGACAGAATATGTAAATATTCTCACATACTTAAAAATGATTTTACAAAAAGTCTTAAAAAATGAATATATCACAGTGGATGTACAAATACTTAGAGGCATTCAATTTGTCCATTACCTAGTGGGACTTTAACATTTGATATGACAGAATTTCTAGACTTAAATTTAAAGATGAATCTAATATTTAGGGCATTTCCTGTAAGAGGAAATTTTATGGCTATCAGAATTTTCCTAAAATTTCCTTATATTTTGAAATATGAATCTGCAATAATTTTTAAGTTATCTTTATTTTTCACAACTATTATCATTATACAATAAAAACATGATACTATTACAAATTTTCAGTTGTGTTACATGTACGTCCTTTCCGTTAAATATTACTTTAAAGATTTTATTTATTTATTTATTTATTTATTTGAGAGAAAGAAAAAGTGTGTGTGTGAACAGGGGAAGGGGCAATAGAAGAGGGAGAGAGAGAATCCCAAGCAGACTCCCCACTGAGCTCAAACCCAGAACCCCAAGATCATGACCCAAGCCAAAATCGAAAGTTAGACCCTCAACTGACTGAGCCACCCAGGTGCCCCCTTTTAAATATTATTTTAAAAACTGTTTACTGATATCTGTGACTGAATATCAACCTTGGAAGAATCAGAGATATTGAAATAGAAAATCATTCATGTCTCCAAAGAGGATATGAATGGTACTGTGACTTCTCAACTTTATTCCTCTATATTCTTTATCTAGACATGGATATGTTCCAAAGATTAGACAAATCATTAGTGCACAAGTCCATGTAACCATTCTTTTTCTGTAAGAATACCTGGTTATCAAAATAACAATAATAATAAACATTATTAAGTTCATTATTCGTGAGACATTCTATGGCATACATGGAAAGGAAAGGTTAAGTGTTATTAACCAAATGCAAATCACAAGATTGAACGATATGGAGATGTTTTTAGTTCCAGGTATCATAAAGAATCAAAATGAAAAGTAAAAGATATAGAATATTGATTTACGAATGACTTCTTGTCAGAATGGTTTACTGCTTGAATTGTAAAACTCTCATTAACTATCTAGTTATCTAGACATGAGCCCTACTTTTTAGATCTCAGCTGTTCAGAAAAGCAGTGTGCTGTAATAAGAAAGAACGAGGTTTTGGTATGGCATACTTGCTTGTCATTGACAGCTGTCTCTTACAGTTGTGTGATCTGAGACAAGTTACTTAACCCACAAGGTAGTCCATGGAAGGAGCTGAAATTCAAAATGATGACCCTGAATCATTATACTTAACATTAAAATGTTCTAATACTCCTTATAAAGGTAGGAGCAAAGAAAGTTAAGTTTTTAAAGATTTATTTATTTTAGAGAGAGAGCAGGGCAGGGTGGAGGTGCAGGGAGAGAAAGAGAATCTGAAGCAGACCCCAAGCTGAGCGTGTAGCCCAACAGGGGTCTGGCTATCCCAACCCTGAGATCATGACCTGAGCCAAAACCACTGAGCTCAACCCAGTGAGCCACCCCAAGAATTGATGGGGTTTTTTTGTTTGTTTTTTGTTTTCTGTTTTTTTTTTAAAGATTTTATTTATTTATTTATATCTCTAGAGAGAGTTCACAAGTAGGCAGAGACGCAGGCAGAGAGAGAGAGAGGAGGAAGCAGGCTCCCCGCTGAGCAAAAAGCCCTATTCGGGGCTTAATCCTAGGACCCTGAGATCATGACCTGAGCTGAAGGCAGAGGCTTTAACCCACTGAGCCACCCAGGCACCCCCAAGAATTGATGTTTTTAATAGGTAAAGAACATTTATAAATTCTGAGAAAGAATGGTATGATCAAAAATGGGAAAATGAACAAGGTGGGGGAAAGGCTAGTTTAAAAACAAGTACAAGGAACTAAAATTTGTCTTTTTCTCCAATAATCAAAGGTATTTATACTTATGGGACCAAGCTGGCAAGGGGTATTATTCAATTATTACAAAGATAACCTAGAGAATTTTTTAATGACAGTGAAAAAACTTGACATATACTAATATTGAATGAAAGAAGAGGACACCAAGCTATCTATGCAATAAGAACCCAATTTTAAAAATCTGTATCTAAATACAATAAGAAATTATTAGGAATATTTATCTCTGAATTGTGGAATTACACAGGATTTTAATTTATTTTTATATCATTTATATGTCCCAAGTTTTCTACAATGAGTATTTATTACTTTTATAATCACACACAAAAAAATGTTCAATACTTTCAATACTAAGAAATAGGAAAACTATTTGGTTAGATTTGGCTCTATCATTAATAGGCTAAGTGACCTAGAGAAGTCAGTTAATCTCATTGAGTCTCAGCTTTCTTATCCATAAAATGAGAAAATTGAACTAGATCACCTCCTGAGGTCATTTTCATTTCTGTAATTCCATGAATCTGTAATGTAGTCCTAACCATGTGATAGCCAAAGACAACAAAGACTAATTAAAGTATTAGTAGCAACAAAGTTACTGAATCAGCACTAAGCCTACTGGGCATTTTTAGCAAATCAGACCTCACTGGCCACTTCCCTATGGCATTAACACCTTCTATCTACTATAAAATTAAATTTTCAAAACAATTTCAAAGATAATATTCAAATTTTTCTTAATAATAGCCCTGTAAGATTCACAGGACAAAGACACCCTAAGTGAAAATATACTGCATAAGGTCTGAGGTGAGGGCACACGCATCCTTGATCCCCGACCCCCATCAGGCCTTTCTCACTATATGATACTTCCCTGGATCGCCCTTCTCCCTTCTTAGAATCCCACCAGGTTATGTGTTGCATTTTCATATGCCATTTTCATAGCTGGTTAATCAGAAAACACTGTTTCTCTATGATTTGGGGGATTCTTCCAGTAATGACTTTGCAGCCATAATTAAGAAATATGTTAAGCTTTCTGTCAATTAACTTAACTGATGTGAAAACCCGACTGGTCCAGGGAGCGATGGATTTCCCCAGCTGCACCTTATCAGAGAAGAGCTTAGCGTGAAGGAGAGAAGCTCTGCTGAAGCCAGAGCTGTAAAAGGCCAGGAAAACTGGCACGAGCTCCTCATGCAGGGGGCAAAGAGGGAAGTGTGCTCTGCTGCTGTGTGGGAGTTGCTTAAGCAGGAATTATTTTAAAATCTTTCATTGATGGGATGAATAGTTACATAAATTTTTGCTCCATCAGAGTTTCTCCAAAGAACTGGGCCAACAGGAGAAGTGGAGGAGGGGGTCTAAATGCAGACAGACGGGGGTCAGTGCTTCTGCAAAATATTCCAGAATGTGGCCCCATGAAAATATAAAAAACTCGGGTGAAAGCAAGAGCTCACACATGACACTCCTGACCTCTCTTCTTTCCTTCTATTTTTCCCCAGTCTAGGCTGTATACCTCTTTTCAATGCTTGACCAGTACTTCTCAAGCTCTCATGAGCTTTTCTTTTTCCCAATCCATTGCAATGGGTGTTTTTGTAAAGTATAGGAAAAATTTACCACAAAAATTATGTTTAAAACACATAAAAATAAGCCCATTTTTATTATTAGGTTCAACAGACATAAAATCACTCTGTCAATTTGCTATAAAGTTTCTTATCATTTAACCCTGTACATTATCATCAGAGACCAACTACACACAAATTCCCTGACAGTAGCTTTTGAATAGCAATTACCCTTCAAAAACTTATCTTGGCTTTTTCCACACTGCAGCTGTTTGTTTGGATTTCTACCTGCCCAGATTAGACTGGGAGTTCCCTAAAGGGGTAAGCAATGCCAAACACTCAGAGGTACTCAGCAAATATTTATTGAATGAATGAATGAATGAGTGAAACATAAAGGAACATAAACATTTCTGTCATTACACCTATGGGGACCCTTCTAACACCTCAAGTAACTCCCATGCTCTCCTCACTTCTCTTAAAAGATTCCCAAATAGAGGCGCCTGGGTGACTCAGTTGATTAATAGTCTGCCTTCAGCTCAAGTCATGAACCTAGAGTCCTAGGATCAGGCCCCATACTGAGTCCTGCATTGGGCTTCCTGCTCCATGGGGAGCCTGCTTCTCCCTCTGCCTGGTGCTCCCCTTGCTTGTATTTTCTCTCTCTGTGAAATAAATAAATAAAATCTTAAAAAAAGAAAGAGAGATTTCCCTAATAAAGCATTGACTCAGCCTCTTGCTTAGTTCCTGATGTTCAAAGATCATAAGGACACTGGGGTCCTATACCTCTATTTTTTATTTTCTCTATTTTCCCCATTTGGTTTCCTGCACCTCTGCAAAAATATTTATGAACTCTTTTCTTGTAGACATTTGCTGCTTTCTTCAGCTTTCGTGTTAAGTATACTAGTGTGTTCATTTTCTATTAATACTGTAACACATTGCCATAAATTTAATGGTTCAAAACAACAGAAATTTATTATCCCACTACTTCTGTAGGTCAGATGTCCAGTGTGGTCTCCCTGAACTGTAATCACAGTTGTCATCAGGGCTGCATTCTTTCTTTGAGAGTCTGGAAGAGAATTTGTCTTTGCTCATTCAGGTTGTGGGAAGAGTTCAGTCTTTGAGGTTGTATGACAGAGGTCCACATTTCCTCCCTGTTAGCTAAGGGCTGTTCCCAGCTCCTCAAGGCTTCCAGTTCCCTTGGCTTGTGGCTTCCTTCCTCCATCTTCAAACCTAGCAATGGTGGGTGTAGTCCTCAGGCTGCACTTCTCTGACCCCCATGGGGAAAAGGTTCTCCATTTTTAAGGGATCATGTGATTAAACTGGGCCCACGTAGATAATACAGGATGCTTTCCCCATTTCAGGATCTGCAACCTTAGTTATATCTGCAAAATTCTTTCAGGCCTGTAATGTAACATGGTCACAGGTTGCAGAGAATAGGAAGGAGCACGTTAGGAGACTGCTACCTAACACAAATATAAATCCATGATATTATGCCAGGAAAAAAAAAACAAAATTAAAAATATGTGTTATTAACTTCATATCACTGGATAAGTCCCCAGTCTTATATGAGGACTCCTGATAAGGTTCTCAGAGGCTTTCTGGTGGGGTCTGTGCTGTGTTTGTACACCTGGTCTATTGGGTTGTTCTCCAAATGTCCTCCCAGCTCCAGGGCAACTTCCAGGGACCCACCATAGTTGACCCATACCATTTTAGTCCTCTGCCTAAATTTTTTTTTAACCCAAATTCCATCCTCTAATATTCAATTTGTTTTGCCTGGCAAATCTGATTCTTCATAATATGACCTCACCCTACTCTATAGCCTCATTTCTCACGAGTTCCTACTCATTGCCTATACCATACCAAAATACTTGCAAAATACTTCTCTTTTTATGCTTGTCTTTGCACATGCTTTTCTTTCTGCTTGGATGAAACTTCCTCTGCCCTTCCTTTTGGGGACACATGGAATTATCACAATAGAGTAAGCTTGGAAATTACTAATTTGAATTTGAACTATTCGCTCTGCCACTTACTAGACTTAAAGCTACCAAAAGCCTCCTTGGCCTGGTGAGTAAATAGGATTATTAAAACTGACTTCACAGGGATGTTTTGAGGCTTTGAAATAATATACATAAATGCATATAACACAATGTCTCTCATATAATAGTCTTTAACTTCATGATAGTTATTCACTTGCCCTTATAAAACTTCATTTTTGCTTTAGGCTTCAGCTTACCATCTCTCTTTCATGTTGCGCATATATATATATATATATATATATATATATATATATATACACACACACACACATACACACACATGTATATGTATATGTATATGTATATGTATATGTATATGTATATGTATATGTATATGTATATGTATATGTATTGGGGTTCCTAGGTAGATAGACAGGAACTGATTCTCAGAAAGCCAACTGCAGGAAATTTCTAACAGCTGACCTAAACATAGTAAGAAATATTTGGAGACTTGGGGGCATGAAGACCACTTGTGTTTGCTAATTGGCCTTATCCAAAAAAAAAAGTAAGCTTTCTAGTATCTTTATGACAGGAGATAGTTTTACAGCTTGAAACAAGTCACCTCTCTTCTCACGGAAATTAGGAGATGGAGTGTTGTCTTCCTTGATGATTATATATATATTTTTAAATATTTTATTTATTTATTTGACAGACAGAGATCACAAGTAGGCAGAGAGGCAGGCAGAGAGAGAGGAGGAAGCAGGCTCCCTGTTGAGCAGAGAGCCCGATGCGGGGCTCGATCCCAGAACCCTGGGATCATGACCTGAGCCGAAGGCAGCGGCATTAACCCACTGAGCCACCCAGGCGCCCCGATGATTATATTTCAATGGGAGGGCTTCTAGGACCTTGAGAAAGGCATTCCTGGGCTTTCAAACTGGTGAAAAGCTTTTTAAAAATGTATATCCCAAAGGGGCAGAGAGAGAATTTACAACACAAGTTTTCTGAAGTGATCTAAAAGAGAGGTCACAGTATGGAAGAAGAGTTTAGTCAGGCCAAGGGAAATGTTGAGGCCCTCCTGGCAGTAGGAACCTAAATGTGTATTTCTGGATATGAATATGTATTTCTGGATCAGAAGAGATGAGTTAGGGGCACCTGGGTGGCTCAGTGGGTTAAAGCCTCTGCCTTCGGCTCAGGTCATGATCTCAGGGTCCTGGGATCGAGCCCCGCATCGGGCTCTCTGCTCAGTGGAGAGCCTGCTTCCTCCTCTCTCTCTCTCTGCCTGCCTCTCTGCCTACATGTGATCTCTGTCTAATAAATAAATAAAATCTTTAAAAAAAAAAAAAAGAAGAGATGAGTTAGAAAGTTTCCTTGAAAAGATAGGATAAGCTCAAGATAGGCATGAGTGAGTAAATTCCTCAATGGAATCTATCCACCATGGTGCACTGCAGCATGTCTATTGATAAGCAAATAAAACCCAGCAACCCCTTAGTTGAAGTAGTCTAAATATAAGCTCAAATCTTTTTTTTGTTTTTGTTTTTAAGATTTTATTTATTTATTTGACAGAGAGATAGAGACCACAATTAGGCAGGGTGGCAGGCAGAGGTAAAGGAAGAAGCAGGCTCTCTGCTGAGCAGGGAGCCCGATGTGGGGCTCAATCCCAGGACACTGCGATCAAGACCTGAGCCTAAAGCAGCCGCTTAAGCGACTGAGCCACCCAGGTGCCCCTAAGCTCAAATCTTTGGGTATAAAGGAATACTTGTATTAAAAAATAGAGTTCTAAATCTGTCTTCATATAAACATATATGTAGAAGTGTCAGTTTTTCAGAAAACTTTATTGCTTCAGAACATGTTGTATAACTTTGCTTTTCAACTCCCATTTTTCAGTTAAAAGACTGTAGAGGTCACAACCCCACTGACGACATGGTCTGTGTCCTCACCTCCTTCGCGTTCTTCTCATTACAAAAGTGGGTGGAGGGAAAGCTCAGATCTTGCTCTTGGGAGAGAACATGGTGATTAACCTCAAGCATCTTCCAGAACTTTTAAATTCTCACATTTCAGGCATTTTTTTTCTCTTTGACTCTTCACATTTATTCAAAGCATCGTGATTCTGCAGATCTCTAAAACATACTCCACACGTTAAGTAAACAGTGGGAAGAAATGGGGGGAAAGCTATTTGTTTCTCTCCTTCTGGGTGTATCTTTTTTAAAATTTCCTTCAGCTTTCCTTTATTTGTTTCTCCATTCTCACTCCCAGCTGCTCCTTGTCATTTCCTCCACTCTGAACATGACCAAACTTTGTGGTGATCAAAGTGATATACTGAATAGTATGTGAAAGCATGTCCATATGTTTGAGAAGTCAGAACAATCACCAACAGATTTTATAGGGAAACAGTCCCACAATTATCTGAATACTACTTTCTAGACTCCTCAGCAGAGTCTGCCTGGAGTTCAGTGAGGTCCAGAGCTCATACACACCTTCCTGTGCTCCTAATACAGTGACATGTTAAACAAAAAATGTATATCTAAGCATGTATTCTATAAAGGTAAAAATAAATTCTGCTTATGAAATGAATAAATTATAACTATGAAATTATACTTAGGAAATGAATTCTGACATATATGCTAAAAATATTTCAAGTATCTCATAGATTGTACATCAACAAAATGAACAAGAAAATATCCAATTTTTGGATACTCTTTTTTCTCTGTCTCATCCTTTTGGCTCTTAATATCCATACTCGAGCATAATTTTTGAATATGTTTTTAGCCAGTTTTCACTGAAGAGGTCAGATGAGGTCAGGGACTTTACAGTAAGTCACACTCTTGTCAGTGTGAAATTCTGTTGTACTTGTCATTTCTCAGTTAATTAAGCCGGATATCTCCTTAGAGATCTTTCTTATATGAAATTGGAAACTGGCTCCATGTTCGTGATTGTACCAAAATGGGCTTTAAAATGTAAAAGTCTCTAATCCTCTTTTAGAAGGGCAAGTGTTTTATGTCACCTTGTCTGTAGAGCAAAATCTCCTTCTGAATGAAGGATACAGCTTTGCTAAACCACATACTCTGATTATGCATCAACCAGTATAATAATGGTACGGCAGACACAACCTCCTAAGATAATCTGTTTAGCACAAAATTGTATTCAGCAAGATGAAAATCCTAACAAGAATGTGATTTCTGTCAGTTTAGCTTTTCATGCATGCCATTTACACTAAGATTTTTTTTTTTTCCCCAAACTCCTGTTACCAGCTCAATGGGGCCAGGGGACAGCTCACTATCTGATCAGGGTTCATATGCATGGACCACCGAGGGTATAAAGCATACGAGGGTTTCTTATTGAGTCAAGATTAGAAGGCATTCGAAGCAAGGAAATAAACGTGATTAGAAGGCCATGCTTGGCTCATGAACACAGAGTAAAGGAACAGAGGTACACAGCCGGACTGCATCCTCCCAGCAAGGAATGAGGAATCTCTGAAGAGTGCAACTTCAGAGGAGAAGCTGAAATTGTTTATTGTTGCCCTGGGGAGGTGTAATTGGGGTTAATGGGATGAAGTTAAGCAAAGAAAAATTCAGGAAACACTTCTTAATAATGAGGTCTTCTATAATATTGTCCCAGTGGAAGTATTAGAAGCCCTTTTGGTGGAGTCATTCAAACTTCAAGTAGGAAAATATATGTGGAAAAATAGCCTGTAAAAGACAGTCTCATTCCAGTCCTCCAGGGATGAATTACATAGCACAATCAGATCTCTCTCAGCTCTAATTTCCATGACTCTTTCAGGAAGTTCCTCAAAGGCTCAATTTTCAAAATGCGTGTTCAATTGCTTCTACAATGCACCTGCATCAGTAACAGGTTCCAATTAACAGAACTTGCAATGCACACTTACAACAATTGGGAGCTTTGCCTGAAACCTTGGAACCTTGAAGTCATTTGGGATGACCTCAGTCAGTATTTATGATTGTAAAGGTAGTTAATACAAAGCTCAGTATAATAAACAAAGTTCCAAAGAATGCTACCAGTGAACTGATCCAATTGCTATACTGAATTCCTTGTCTCATTTGATTTCTTACCACATTCTTTAATTCATTATATTAGAATTTATTTGGAATCTCTTCAGTGCTGGCCACTGAGTAAATACTAGGGATAAAAACATGAAAATATTAAATAAGGTGTGATTTTCCATCTTTGTTGAAGTGTATTCTAGCTAAAGATTGTGTCCTTTTTCTGCCATTTCATGTGCTGGTACCGAAGCCAGAGTCTGACACGTATATATTTAATTAATTAACTAATTAATTAATATCCATCATTGAGACTAACACCAACAAGAGCATAAGCTCATTCTCTGCTTTTCCTCTGATGGACTCATTACAAAAGATATATTTTTAAATTAAAAAAAGAAATAGGCAAGCAAGCAAGACAAGTGATGGTTTAGGTATGCTACCCAAGATTTTCCACCTTGTTTTATTCCAGAGTGTTTGGGTAGAAGGCCCCAGATAACTAGAAACTGGGGCTGGTTGCCTGAGGCCCCTTCCTCATTATTAAGTGGGAGTGGGAGTGAGGCAGGAGTTTGAGGAAAGTTTCCTCCCTCTGCTTTCAATACTGGGCTTTTTTAAAAATTTATTTTAATAACAGTATAGCTAACATTCCATGTTATATTAGTCTCAGATATTAGTCTCAGTATAGTGATTTAACAACTGTATATATTTATATTATTTCAGTGCTCATCATGATACTCTTAATCCTCCTCACCTGTTTCACCCATCCCCCACTCACCTCCCCTCTGGTAGCCATCAGTGTGTTCCATACAGTTAAGAGTCTGTTTCTTGGTTTGTCACTTTTTTTCTTTGTTCATTTCTTTCTTAAATTCTGCATAGGAGTGGAATATCCTGGGCTTTTTAAAGACACTGGAGTAAACCCATTTGTGTTCTCTTTGGAGAAAAGGCAAAAATTATCATGAGGACCTACCCTACTCTCCCACCACGATCAGATTCTGCAAATGCCCAAAGTCAAGACAGCTAGCCCTGTATACCAGTGGATACCCAAAGAAAAATTTAAGTGGGGAAAAGGTTGCTTGCAGTATAGAAAATCAAGAAGTAGAATGATAGAATTCACTAAGTATTAGAACCATGGCACTGACTAAACCAGGAGCTCTGGTGATTGCTCAGATTATGAAAGCCTTCACCTCCCTTTCTTTTCTTATGTTTGGCCCCATTCACACCATTGGTCTTCCTTTGCGTTTTGCATTTTTATGTTATAGAAGCAACTTTTTTTTATTATTTCTTTGGTCTTCGATTAATTGCAAAACATATTTAAATGTTTATAAAATATTTGCTTTTCCTTTTGCTATTTAATATGCCTCTCATTGTTTTCAATCTTTTCCTACAGATGTTAAAAAATAAATTATTTGCCTCATTTTTGTTTTTTTCTACTTTACATCTATATTTTAAATAAAATCAGTATGAAGAAAATTTTAGTGGTATTGTTAGAACTCTGTTTATTCATTTGCAGTCTTTTTTCCTATTCTTTCTGCCCTCCCACTTTTTATTGGCAAAGAACAACTCTGCCACTAATAAATTGGAATTTTAAGTTGGAGGTAATTTCATCTCTTACTTGCTTTAATCTCTGTATTTGAAATATCATTTATTTGGCCTCTGATGTGCTATCCCTTTCATTTTCCACGTTTGTTTTTCCTGCATTTCCTCTTATTAAACAGTATAGATTTGTTTGGTCATTTGGAGACCTGACTTGCTTTACCATTATTTTACTCTGCACATCTCAACATTTCTGTCACTATTATGTATTGGTTCATATTGTTATCTACTGGGAATCCCTGTTCTCATCTTTTTCCCCAAATTTCCACGATGCATGTGTCTTGCGGAGGATTCACTAGATACCTTTTACATTTTACTTAACTAAACATGTTCAGAAATGAAACTAGATACATCCATTCATAAAATTGTAGTTCTTCTGAGACAAGAGCAAGTATGACAGTGATAGGATGTTTCATCTAAGTTTAGACCAACATATACCTTGATGCATGTCTGTAGAGTTAAAACAGGCTTCTCTAGGATACATGTTACATTTTCCAAAGCAACAAAGCATGGCCGACTATGGTCGCTAAAAGGTAAAGGTTCTCATGGAGGTGGAGCATTCTGGGGCATACAAGTTCATGTAGGGTTATCCAGAAATGAGCTAATCTAATGAGGAGTGACTTATTATCTTGGAAATATAAATTAAGCTGGCACACTAAATTAAATAGATCTACATAGTTTTAAACAGCGTGGGCTCAAATTTAAATGTTACAGAAAAGTCAGTGTTACTGAGATTAAGCATAAAATAGCCACACTTCAATAGGAGTATCAACACTATATTTATTTAGTTTTGTTTTTAAGATTTATTTATTTGGGGGCTAGCAGAGGGAGAGGGAGAGAGAATTTCCAGCAGATTCCATGGTGAGCACAGAGCCCATCATGGGGCTCGATCTCATGACCCTGAGATCATGACCTGAGCCAAAACAGAGTTGGATGCTTAACCAACTTAACCACCCAGCAGCCCATATTTATTTCATTTTTAACAAATAAGGTATCGTTGTTTTATGAGATTCTCTGTATTAAGAGAAGATGGAAAAATATAAAAGAGAACAAAGTTTGAATATGTGAATAGCTACAATCTCTGAATTCTTTATTGTTGCAGACATTCCAGTTCAGTAAATTAAATTGGCAAAGGAACATTATGGTAATATCCCTGAATTTTGCTTATTGTGTTACCAGTATGCTGTACAATGATTTTTTTTAAATGTTTTGAAAGATTTTGAAAATGTTTCAACTTCAGGTTCTAGTCCTAACTACCAAGTATCCACATAGATGTCAGTTGCTCCACCCAAACATGCTCACATCCCACCATTGCACACTGCCCTCCCCTCTGACATTCTCGTTACTGGCAAAGGCTTTCCAGAAGCCTCAATTAGGCCCCTGCCTCAACCCATGGCAGAGGCTCACTGATTAATGTCTCTGTCTCCTGCATCACCCAGCTTGCCAAGGAGTTCTTTAATCACAGCTTAAAGTGGCTTATTTTTCTCTTTTCAAAAATGTTCAATGACTCCCCATTTCTGTCAAATTAACGACAATGTTTCAACCCAGAATTCAAAGCCTTACACAAAATAGCTCTAACCTATCTCTTCAGTGTATCGCTTTCTAGTCTCTGACTTAAACTCTGTATTCCAGCAAAATTGAACAGCTTGTATTCATTGCATTTTCTAGTATTTTCCCTCCTCTAAGGCACTGTTTCTATTTTCCTCTGTCAGGAGCCTTTCCTTTAAGATTATTTTCAATATTATCTCCTATAAAAACAACTTTCCTAATTTTTCAATCATATATTATATCCTATTTCTTTAATACACCAGTCATTTTTTTCCTCTTGCATGATGGTTGTTTTTTTATTTGCCTCATCCGTGGTGTCAGAACTGCTCGGGGAAAGCAAATACAGCAACTCCTAAAGGATATCTCCCACAGCAACCTGGACAGTGCCAGGCAAGCAGTGGCTGATCATTTATTTATTCAGGTTTTCAACAAAGACTCATCAAGTAGTCAATGTGTGTCAAACACAATGCTACTGACATTACGATAGAATTTCATACATAAGGTCAAAAAAATATTCTTCGATCTCATATGGTAACTTGCTACGAACAAAATTTTTGTACACCATCAATTGCTAGTAAGGAGTTCAGAGAATTATTTTAATTTAATAATTATTAACTACAGAATCTAGTCAATAAACATATCATATAAAATACTTATTTAACACTTCATGTTTCATATGTCTATGCCTGGAATGCTTATCCTTCTCACAGAAACTCCCTTGGTTCTCTCCTTTCTTCCATCCAGTCTTTACTGACATGACACTTTCTCAATGAGCTACATCCTGGCCACCCTATATAATATTGCAGTATACACACACACACACACACACACACGTCTTACAGCCCTTTCCTATTCTATTTTCCTCCTTAGCACTTACACCATCTAACATATAAATATTTTACTCATTTATGTTTTCATTGTCTGTTTCCCCCACAACAATGTAAACTCCATGACAGTAATTTCATTCAAAAAGTATATTAATATTTACACAAACAGTACACCACAGCAAATGTAAAATAGTGCTTATTGAAGAGAAGATTTACAACAGAGAAGGCACAGAATGCCCATGCTCCCATGTGCCCTGATTAGCCCACAGAGCTTTGATGCACGAACTAAAAAGGGACACTGTCCCTGACTATTGTGTGTAATCCCAAGAGAGGCAGAGGGAGCTTGGAATAGCAAGTTGATTTCGATGACAGTGAGAGCTTCCTGGTCAGAGAATGACCTTGTTAGAAATGGGCTAACATTTCCATTCAGCCCCATTCTTTCTACTCTACCAAAAAGGAAGAATCTTCAGGACCATCCAGATTGAATTTCCTCAGTCCACTTTCAGGTCTATGGGAGCGCAGGGCATGTAAATCCATTAATCAACTGTGACAGACACTAACTTGTTCTGGTGTTTAGGAGTTGAGTGTAATAAGTGTCCCCTGCAACTAAGTCAAGTAAAGAGCGATATATCCAGTATTACTATGAGTTCAGTTTAAGAGCTACTGCTTGCTCCAGTCTTAGCTGTTTGAGTCTGTCTGTTCACCTCTGCAATGGAAATTCATTGTCCACATTACCCCACCGCCCCAAAGTCTTCATTCACTTGCCAAGATTATGTGAGTTTACAGCCAATCAAATGAGGGCTCTTAATACACCTTGGGAATGAGCCGAGAATTTTTCACTGCTCTCTTCACTGTTGTATTCAGGTACTTAAAATGATTCCTGGCATACAGTAGGCACTCAATAAATATTTGTTGCATGCATTCTTCAATAATAGAGTTTATTGCCAATTTAACTATCTATTGCTAACCATCAGAATGACTGATAATAGCAAAATTTCTTTTTAAAAGGAGTCACCCCATAATGTGCACTCTTCTTCTTCTTCTTCTTTTTTAAGATTTTATTTATTTATTTGACAGAGAGAGACAGCTCGAAAGGGAACACAAGCAGGGGGAGTGGGAGAGGGAGAAACAGATTCCTGCCCAGCAGGGAGCCCGATGCAGAGCTCTATCCCAGGATGCCAGGATCATGACCTGAGCCAAAGGTAGATGCTCAACAGCTGAGCCACCCAAGCACCCCGCAAAATTTCTTATAACAACCAAATTTCAAAATCTTTTTTTATTAATTAAAACATGAAGTTTATTATCCAGTCACTTTCTTAGTTTCTTGTTGCACATTCAAAATAGTTACTACACCTGATGAGCTACTTAGATGCTTGTCTTTTTCTTCACATCATTTGGCACTAACTGAACTTATATAACCCCATTTCTACATGATGTCATTATTTCATACTGAGATTCTTCTTAACCTCTTGTTATTTCTAAGGCACTCTGCCACTATGAGAAAATGGCACTCATCTGCTTTTTTTTTTTTTAAGATTTTATTTATTTATTTGACAGAGAGAGATCACAAGTAGGCAGAGAGGCAGGCAGAGAGAGAGGAGGAAGCAGGCTCCCCACTGAGCGGAAAGCCCGATGTGGGGCTTGAACCCAGGACCTGGGATCATGACCTGAGCCGAAGGCAGCGGCTTAACCCACTGAGCCACCCAGGCACCCCACTCATCTGCTTTTTAATAAACTCTTTCTGACCCTCATCAACAGACTTTCACTCATAAGCTCTCAAACACATTTTTCTCTTATTACATAATATTATATATTTCTATACCACATAGATTGTATCTTTTCCTTTCATCTTATGACAAATAGTTCCTTAATTCTCGAGTATTTTTTCAAACATTGAACACTTCCTGATTTCATTTTCTTTAACTGGCATTCTCTAACATAACCTTCTCTTTACATTGTAACATTTCCACTTATAAATGCAATATAATTTATCAAACTAGCATCTTGCAACATCCATCTTTGCTATGATTACCACATAAGGTCTATTAGCAATCTAAATAGGGAAAAAGGGAGAGTTAAAATCTCATATTATGAATCAGTTCTTTAATATTTTTCATCATAAATCCATTTGACTAAAGCACAAGAACTCTGAAGAAACAGAAAGGTGAGGGAGAGCTAGGTCTTCAAAAATGTGCAAATACATACCTTCTTATCTCAGCTTCAACTCTATTTGGCTCATCTTTGTCTCTCTCTCTCTCTCTCTCTCACTGTTGCTGTTTCTCTCTTGGTCTCTCACCTCTCTCTCTCTCTCTTTTTTTATATTTAGAAAGAATCAATAGGTATTCGGTATAGAAGGATTCTAGCTTATATTAGTTTACAAGAGCTACCATAACAAAATACCACAGACTTGGTAACTCAACAGAAATTTATTTTCTCATAATTCTGGGGTCTAGCAAATCCAAGATCAAGGTATTGGCAGTTTTGGCTTCTCCTGAGGTATCTTTCCTGGGCTTGCAGATGATGACTCTCTCTTTCTCACATGGTCCTTCCTCTGTGCACTGTCTCTCTCTCTGCACCCAAACTTCCTCTTCTTAGGAAGACATCAGTCAGCTTGGATTAGGGCCCTCCCTAAGGGCCTCATTTTCACTTAATCACCTATTTAAAGGCTCTACATCTAAGGCAGTCACATTCTGATGTACAGAGGGTAGGATTTCAATATATGAATTTGGGGGACATAATTCAACTCATAGCAAAGCTTATGGTGGAGAACAATGAAATCATTAAAGATGTAATTCAAAGTATGTTGTGATAAATATAATGAATAAGTATGGTTTGTTTCTGGCGTGGTTGGTGAGACGTTTGATTGTTGGTTTGTTTTTGAATGAGGTGGCATAAGACCTAGACCAGAAGAGGATAATTTGACTTTAAAGGATAAGATTTATACAGTTGACTGGGAGAACAGATGAAGGGAATAAAGTGCACACATTCCCAATGTCAGGAAAATATAAGGTAAAGAATAGAGATCTGCCTAGAATGCTGAGTATTGGGGAGTGGTGATTTGGAGGAGCAGGAGCAGGGTGCCCCTTGTGTAGGAAGAAGTGTCGGAGGATATAAGACTGGAAATGCTAGGTAGGACTTCATTTTCATGCTAAAGCTTACTGTTAGTAACAACAAAGTTTTAAGGTCAAAGTATTCTTGATGGTTCTGTCATTTACATGTATCATTCCCTTTTTTTGAAACTCTGTATTAACCAAAATCTAAATTATAAAGCATTTGGCTTCCCTCAAATGTTTGAACATTTCTTATTTCACAATAGTAACCCAAATTCAGTTGAAATTTTCATAACTAATCCTTAAGACCCCAAACCAATGATTTACTTCAATCACATGATCACTTTCACAAATTCTGACATCCTCAGATACCTTATTTTTTTTTTCAAATTTTATTTTTTCAGTGTTCCAAGATTCATTGTTTATGCACCACACCCAGTGCTCCATGCAATACGTGCCCTCCTTAATGCCCACCACCAGGCTCACCCAAACCTCATCTCCCTCCCCTCCAAAACCCTCAGTTTGTTTCTCAGGGTCCACAGTCTCTCATGGTTTGTCTCCTCCTCCAATTTCCCCCAACTCACTTCTCCTCTCCATCTCCCAATGTTCTCTGTGTTATTCCTTATGCTCCACAAGTAAGTGAAATCATATGATAATTGACTTTCTCTGCCTGATTTATTTCACTCAGCATAATCTCCTCCAGTCCCATCCATGTTGATACAAAATTTGAGTATTCATCCTTCCAGATGGAGGCATAATATTCCACTGTATATATGGACCATATACTCTTTATCCATTTTTCTGTTGAAGGGCATCTTGGCTCTTTCCACAGTTTGGCGATTGTGGCCATTGCTGCTAGGAACATTAGGGTACGGGTGGCTCTTCATTTCACTACATCTGTATCTTTGGGGTAAATACCCAGTAGTGCAATTGCAGGGTCATAGGGTAGCTCTATTTTTAATTTTTTGAGGAACCTCCACACTGTTTTCCAAAGTGGCTGCACCAAGTTGCATTCCCACCAACAGTGTAAGAGGGTTTCCCCTTCTCCACATCCTCTCCAACACTTGTTGTTTACTGTCTTGTTGATTTTGGCCATTCTAACTCGTGGAAGGTGGTATCTCAATGTGGTTTTGATTGAATCTCCCTGATTGCTAATGATGATAAACACTTTTTCATGTGTTTGTTAGCCATTTGTATGTCTTCTTTGGAGAAGTGTCTGTCCATGTCCTCTGCCCATTTTTTGACATGATTATCTGTTTTGTTAGTGTTATCTGTGTTTTCAGTGTTGAGTTTGAGGAGTTCCTTATAGATCTTGGCTATCAGCCCTTTGTCTGTAGTGTCATTTGTGAATATTGTGAATATATTTTCCCATTCCGTGGGTTGCCTCTTTCTTTTGTTGACTGTTTCCATTGCTGTGCAGAAGCTTTTGATCTTGATGAAGTCCCAAAAGTTCATTTTTGCTTTTGTTTCCTTTGCCTTTGGAGACATGTCTTGAAAGAAATTGCTGTAGCCGATGTCAAAGAGTTTACTGCCTGTGTTCTCCTCTATGATTTTGATAGATTCCTGCCTCACATTGAGGTCTTTAATCCATTTTGAGTTTATCTTCGTGTATGGTGTAAGAGAATGGTTGAGTTTTCATTCTTCTACACAAAGCTGTCCAGTTTTCCCAGCACCATTTATTGAAGAGACTATCTTTTTTCCACTGGATGTTTTTTCCTGCTTTGTTGAAGATTATTTGACCATAGAGTTGCAGGTCCATATCTTGACTCTCTACTCTGTTCCACTGGTCTATGTGTCTGTTTTTGTGCCAGTACCACGCTGTCTTGGTGATCACAGCTTTGTAGTAAAGCTTGAAATCAGGCATCGTGATGCCCCCAGTTTTGTTTTTCTTTTTCAACATTTTCTTAGCAATTATCCTTGTATCCTTTATATAAATGATTATCAAACAATGGTCTTTGGTTCCCTAGGCATCCATGGATTTCTTCTCAGGAGTTAAAGAAAATCACTTTGCTTTAACTTTAGGTTCTTAATGTGCAGTTCTTGAAGATGGGGAAGAAAATAATAATGTATTTTACTTTCAATAACTTCTAACTGAAATATGATATATGGAATATTGGTGGCACAACAGGAAGGTATTTGTAGGGCATTATAATTACTGTGAAAATCTGGAATATTTTTATGCCCATCACTAATTCAAATCTACAGAAGTTATCAAACCTGATATTGCTAGATCTTCTTGTTTATTGAGTTAATAAGGACAAACCTATATTAAATATGATTTTCAAAATACTTGATTATTATAATTCTACATAAAAATTGGTTTTCTCAGTAAGCTTTTGAGTTTAATTTTATGCATTTGAAAACATTGTTCTAAGAAGAGCTCCATAAGCTACACCAGACTGCCAAAGGACTCTACAGGATAAAAATGTTAAAGGATAGCATGGCTTAGAATGAGTCTATATACTACTCAAGTTTGGGGGTAGGGGAGAACTGCTTTGTATTATGACTCCTCTTTGCTGTTAGAAACCTATATTTGGGGGTGCCTGGGTGGCTCAGGGGGTTAAAGCCTCTGCCTTCGGCTCAGGTCATGATCCCAGGGTTCTGGGATCGAGCCCCACATCGGGCTCTCTGCTCGGCGGGGAGCCTGCTTCCCTCTCTCTCTCTGCCTGCCTCTCTGCCTACTTGTGATCTCTCTCTCTCTGTCATATAAATAAATAAAATCTTTAAAAAAAAAAAAGAAACCTGTTTTTGGGGGTGGGGGAAACTGCCTTTTATTATTGCTCCTCCTTGCTGTAAGAACTTGTATTTAGACTTTTGCTTTGACTACTAACCCATCTATTTCTGTATTTATCAGACTTCTCTGCATCGATACCTCTGAGCCTTCCTAGACAGCTTCTTATCACTTGAAAGTTGACTGTAAATGGATTCTTTTATTTAGTTTACCCTGGAGTCAGAACAGGCAGGAAGAAATCAGGTTGAGAGGAGTAGAACATACTAAGGAAAATTCTATCAATTAAATGTTAATGCAAAAGAAAAAAAAAACTTTATATACTCTCCTGATTTTTACTACTTTAAGGTAAAAGTCAGTGTATTGAATGAACTTATCACAAGGTTGCCTAAATGCTTGCAACTTTTTGGCACATCCTTTCACTGAGCTCTACTAGGGCCAAAATGGAAATATATAGCTTCCACTTAGGCAAGTTCCAGATAATATTTTAAAAGGTAATGAAATAATATCTGAGCTCCTCAGATGGAAGCTGTTATGTAAGTACAAACTACAGTCATTATTATTTTCATAAATATTTGGATACTCGGAGCTCACAGAAACCTTTCACATTCTTTTCAAATACTCTGTGCAAAGGAAAATGCAGTCAAAGCATGTTGCACTGCAAAGACCCACTCCTCTTCCTTTCTGTAGGAAGTAATCATCTTAGGGAGTGGCCTGCTGAAATTCCAGTGGCTTTATCAAATGAGACCCTGACCAGTTTGTTCAACAATATTTAAAGCCTCCCCTCATGATTTCATTGCCTTTACAGGGAGACCTCAATAATCAAGAAGGAAATGTGTGTTTTGCTGTTTCTTGGCTCACTTTAGTGCCTAGTTTTATCAAGCTGCTGCACAGCACTTCTGTCCTGAAAGACGCCTGTGTGACTTGGATTCCATTTCACAGAGTCACACTGGATCCTCTTATGTCTCGCCAATTAAATTATCTTCCCCAGCCTTTATTCCTGCCAAAGAGGTTCAGGCTGAGATTAGGTCACACTCCTCTTAAGTTGCTCTTTGAAATAGTGTAGAAGGCTTTGTGGAGAATAGGAGTACGCAGAAGCATTAATCCCTAGGCTTCCTCAGCCTCCGAGGTAGATAACTGAATTTCTTTGCAGTACTTCCTCCTGTTGTCTACTTCTACCCAAATCTCTAAAAACTAAAAAATCCTCTATAATCTTATTAAATTAAATTAAATTATAGCGCCCCCGAAAACATGTGGGAAGTGTGGCATCTCACTATCACTGTGCCTGTTGAATTACCGACCTGGCGTTGCAGGAGCTGAAAGAGAATTCTTAAGTCAGCCCTCTTAAGGGACTCTGGAGGCCAGTTATTGACTCTATCCTGTGTTTTCACAGAACTGTCTCCACAACGTTACACAACTAAAACAAAATTAAGTTTTGGGGAGCTATCTGGATATTTGCTGTTTTGCATGTTTGTCATCCTGTACTTTGCCTTGACTTTCTCTTTCCTATAAGAATATTTCCTAAAGACAGAAGTAAGATAACAGGTGTTTATTTTGAAGAAAACCTGAGGTCTAAAAATTGAGCTGTTAGTGGATTTCATATCAGGATGAAGAAACTAGTTCTCCATGAAGAGCCAGCTGCAATCTCACACTCAGGACTGGCAGGAGACTGTAGGGTCTTCTCTATAAAACATGTGTTTAAAGTCCCCGTTAGGACGATTGAGGTTGTCAAGACGAAATTTACCTTTGTGGCACAAAATGAGAGGAAGAGAACTTAAGGCTGCCTTGTAAGAGTGGACCCAAGAACAAGGAGCCCCAGGGGTGTGGTGTGTAGTTCCACTCACAGCACACTGACTTCTGCAACCTAATCATTATCAGCCACTTGTCCCTCCCACACATGCCCTCCTCTGCCTCTTAACAGAATCAATCATGGATTGTATAAGTGACTACAGCACGATTTTGGACCCTGAGTGCTTCAACACTCCTCCCCTACAGGTGATTTCATGTGTAGGAAACACATCGCCCACCCTGCAGAGATTGTAAACACACAAATAGCCCTTGCTTAAATGTCTGCTTACACAATTTCTGGCATGGTAAAATAGTAAAAGGAGGAAAAGATAAGCTCTAGAGTCTGTGTTTTTCCAGAACTGGTTCTCTTTATTAACTGTTCTCAAACCAAAGAATATTTGAGCAGATTTAACAGAATGAAGGGTTGGAAAATTTTAGGCAAAGGAACTGAACACAGTGAAGATTGCGAAGCCTTCCTCATCGCTGGGTATTTTCCTTTGAGGTGTCTTTCTTATTTGAAGTACAGGACATACTTTGTATTTCATGTCTCAAACGGTGCTTCATACCAACTTTCTATGTCACTTCAGGTGTGAATGAAGGAGGAAGAGAAGGAAGAGAAGCAACACTATTCACTTTCCTTGGCAGTGCTGTTCCAAGACACTGCTTGATAAAGAATAGATTTTGCTTTGTGATTACATAGGTGGTTCTCCACTAAAGACATTTCATGCCTTGAAGATAATCAGGTGTGCATTTGTTTTCACAGATAAGGACATTGTCACATTCAAATTCTACAAGAATCCTCTGTTTTCCTTTTGAATATTGGAGGAGGGTACATAAGATGTCAGGTGATCAAAGATACCTTCTTTTTCCTTTTGCCAGCACCCCCCCACACACACACAAGTCACACCACTTATAAAAGATTCTGCAATGTTTTCCTTCCCACTCAGTTTTTGTCAAGTCCTGTCTCTCTGCTATGTGCCCCCTTTCCTCTCCTCTTCCATCTTTTCCTTATATTCTGCCATTCTTTATAAAATACTTCCTTACATAGATTCTAAGAGGTTGTGTGCTTGTTTTTTGTGATAATAGGTAAAAATAAATCAGGTGAAACCTTAGCTGTGTTCAGATACATAAAAAATTGATTTCCAATTACTGATAGAACTAAGTCTTGTGTCCCTCTATAGATTTAAAACAGCATTTAATTCTATTTTTATTTGTATTTGGGTATAGTTGACACATAATGTTACAGTAGTTTCAGGTGAACAGACTAGTGATTTGACAAGTTCATATATCATGCTGTGCTCATCACAAATGTAGCTACAGTTTGTCTCATTACATCATGATATCACTCACTGCATCCCTCACACTGTGCCTTTTGTTCTTGTGACTTACTCATTCCAGAATTAAAAGTCTGTAGCTCCCACTCCCCTTCACCTATCTTGCCCAATCGCCTGCACCCCTGCCCGCACCCCTAGCAACCATCAGTTTGTCCTCTGTATTTATATGTCTGATTCTGCTTTTTGTTTGTTTAATCATTTGTTGTATTTTTTTAGATTCCACTTATAAGTGGAATCCTATGGTATTTGTCTTTCTCAGTCTTACTTAGTTCATTTAGCAAAATACCTTCTAGGTCTATCCATGTTGTGTTAAATGGTATGATTTCATCCCTTTTTATAGTTGTGTACTATTCCATTGTATTTATTACACCACACTTTCCTTATCCATTAGTCTATTGATGGTTGCTTCCATGTCTTGACAATGTAAGTAATGCTGCAGTGAAAATAGAGGTGCAAAAACTTTTTGAATTAGTGTTTTCAGAAGTGGAATTACTGGGTCATATAGTATTTCTATTTTTAATTTTTTGAGGAAATTTTATACCGTTTTCCACAGTGTCTGTACCAATTTACATTCTCACCAACAGTGCATAATGGTTCCTTTTTCTCCACATATTCACCAACATTTGTTGTTTCTTATCTTTTTGATTTTGGGTATTCTAACAAATGTGAGGTGATATTTCACTGTGGTTTTGATTTACATTTCCCTGATGATGAGTGATGTTGAACAATTTTTTCATGTGTTTGTTGGCCATCTGTGTGTTTTCTTTGGATAAATGTCTATTCAGGTCTTCTGCTCATTTTTTTAATCTGCTTGTTTGGTTTTTTGTGTTGAATTGTATAAGTTTTTTATATATTTTGGATATTAACCCCTTATCATTTGCAAATATCTTCTCCATTTAGTCAGTTGTCTTTTTGTTTTGTTGAGGTTTCCTTCTCTGTGAAAAAGCTTTTACTTTTGATGTGGTCCTAATAGTTTATTTTTGCTTTGGTTTCCTTCATCTTAGGGGACAAATCTAGAAAAACAACATTTAAAATTCATATTCTTATATAAGTCTTTTTTTTTTCTTTTTCAAATTCCTAACTGGCCCATGCCTCCCCCTTCAAACTCAGCTCCCATCACACTTACACCAGCTCATGAAGTTCTAATCTCACTGATTTTTTTTTTTCTGGCTTCCAAATAATGTCAAACTTTTTCCTACCTCGTAGTTTTTGCACTTGCTGGGTCTTTTACCTAGAAATCTCTGTCATTTGGTATTCATATGACCAGTTTCCTTGTTGCTAGTTAGGCCTCAGTTTAAACGTGGCCCAAAAGTTTGTTTGTTTGTTTGTTTGTTTTTAAGATTTTATTTATTTATTTGAGAGAGAGTGAAGGTGAGAGGGATCACAGAGGGAGAAGGAGAAGCAGACACGCTGCTGAGCAGAGAGCCCAATGTGGGGTTCAATCCCAAGACCTTGAGATCATGACCTGAGCTGAAGGCAGACACTTAACCAACTGAGCCACCCAGGCACCCTGCCACCCCTTTCTTTTGTCTAAAAGCTTTTAAGTTTGATGTAGTCTTCTTTGTTAATTTTTGCTTTTGTTGTTTGTGCTTTTGGTGTTCTAGGCAAAAAAAAAGTCATTGCTAACACCAATGTCTAGAAGCTTCTTCCCTATGTTTTCTTCTAGGAGTTTTATAGTATAGGGTTTGTTTGTTTGTTTGTTTGTTTGTTTTTAAGTCTTTAATCTATTTTGAGTTAATCTTTTATAAGTGGTGTAAGATAGGGGTTCATTTTCACGCTATGCTTAAATCAATTAATTATCTTTTAAAGGATAAAAAAAGAGGAAAAAAAATTTATATTTATCTATATGTTTAACATTTCCAGTGTTTTAATGTATATCCTAGTATCATTTATCTTCAACTAAAAGAGCTTCTATTAATAATTTTGATACTGCAGGTCTGCTAGCAATAATTTTACTCGGAATTTATCACCTTCTCTATCAGAAGAAAATTTTTCATGGACATAGACTTCTAGGTTGGCAAATTGTCTTATTTTTCTCTCATTCCTTTAAAGATGACATTCTTTTTTCTTCTAGCTTCCTTTGTTTCTGATAAAAAGTCAAATATTTTTTCTTATCATTTTTCCCCTTGGTTGCTTTTAAGATTTTTTTTGGGGGGGGGGGCATTTGGTACAAGATGCCAATATAGCAAGATCCTGAACTCATCTCCTCCTATGGAAACATCAAATCTACAACTACTCATGGAATAATTCCCTCTGAAAGAAACTGAAAAAATTCAAAGAGAGTTTATACAACAAAGGATGACAGGATAACATCAAGATAGGAAAGAGAGGCAGAAAAAGACTCACCAGGAAAAAAAAACACACCCCAGCTGTTGTGAGTCACAATTGGGAAGGATAGTGGATACACAGAACTTTTCCCTGAGGAGCAAGGGATTAGAGCTCTACATTAAGCACCCCAACCTTTAGACCCTTCACAGGAGAGAAAAGCTCAGAGCCAAACACTTGGCTCTGAAAACCAATGGGCATTATATTCAGGAAAATAAAACTGTAGGGAACAGAAAACCCACTCTTTTTTTTTTTAAGATTTTATTTTTATTTATTTGACAGACAGAGATCACAAGTAGGCAGAGAGGCGGGCAGAGAAAGAGAGGAGGAAGCAGGCTCCCTGCTGAGCAGAGAGCCTGATGTGGGGCTCCATGCTAGGACCCTGGGATCATGACCTGAGCCAAAGGCAGAGGCTTAACCCACTGAGCCACCCAGGCGCCCCCAGAAAACCCACTCTTAAAGGGCTCATGAGTAGACTGATTCAACCTGGTTACCAGCACAAAAGCACCAGTTTGAAAAGTGCTTAATCCATAGGTAAAAGAGACCCATTTACCAATTTTTAAGCATCTGCCAGAGAAGCAAGAAAGAGCAGAAAATTTGTCCAGAGACTGAGACATTGGCAAAAGCCATTTTTTCAATCTCAGTCTTTCTTACTAATACTGAGTTTATAGGCACCATTTTGGAATTTTCCCTATAACTTCTAGTGCCTGTGGATGTGTCCACAGGATGTGGGTGTATGTGTCCTGCTGAGAGCCCCACTCACCAACACACTGCAACAGTCATGAGTACACACCACAGCAGATCTAGAGACCAACCCCACCCAAACATGCCACAGCAGTTAGAGATATGTCCCACAGCTAAAATGACACCAATTTCATCCAATGTGCCACAGATACGCCCCCCCCCCCACATGAGGAGGATACACACAGGATACACACATATCCTTTATGTGGATAAAGGACACCCTTTGAACACCTGGCTCTGGTAACCTGGGAAGATAGAGCTTCTTAACCCCATAGGGCATCTCCAACATAAGGCAACTCTTGCAAAACTGGGAGAAGTAGCTGACTTGCCAATACATGGGGGAAAAAATGCAGGACACAAAATAAGGACACAAAGGAATATGTTTCACACAAAAGAAGGAGATAAAAATAACTAAATAACTAAAGGAAATGCAATAAGCAATCTAATTAATAAAGAGTTCAAAGTAATGGTCATAAAGATGCTCACAGGACTTGAGAGAAGAGTGAATCAACTTAGAACTTTAACAAAGAAATAGAAAATATTAAAAAATAACCAATCAGAGCTAAAGAATTAAATAACAAAGTAACTACACAAACAGCCAGAAAACAACAATATGGCAATAAGTATATACTTATCAAAAGTTACTTTAAATTTAAATAGACTAAATTCACCAATCAAAAGTCATAGGATGGCTAAATGAATAAATAAACAAGACCCATCTAGTATGCTGCCTATGAAAGACTCACTTCAGAAGTAAGGACATACACAGACTGAAAATGAAAGGGTTGAAAAAGATATTCCATCAAATGGAAATGGAAAAAGAAAAGCTAGAGTAGCTATACTCTTATCAGACAAAAGTAGACTTTAAAATAATATGAATGTAATAAAAGACAAAGAAGGGCATTATGTAATAATGAAAGGGTCAATCCAATAAGAAGATATAACATTTAAAAATGCATATACACCCAATATAGGAACAACAAACTATATAAAGAAAATATAAACAGAACCAAAGGAGAAATTAAAAGCAATAAAATAATAGTGGGAGACATTAACACTCCATTTACATCAATGGATAGATCATCCAGACAAAAAAAATCAATAAGGAAACATTGGCCTTAAATAAGACATTAGACTAGATGGAATTAATACATATAGAACATTCCACGCAAAAGCAGGGGAATCCATACTCTTCTCTAGAGCACATGGAACATTTCTCAGGATAGATCACACATTGAGCCCCAAAACAAGTCTCAATGAATTTGAGAATACTGAAATCATATCAATCAACTTTTCTAATCACAATGGAATGAAACTAGAAATAAATTATAAGAAGAAAATGGGAAAAATCACAAAAACATGGATATCAAACAACATGCTACTAAACAACCAATAAAATTTTAAAATACTTAGAACAAATGAAAACAGAAATACAACATACCAAAATCTATAGGAGGCAGCAAAAGTGGTTCTTAGGGAGAAGTTTATAACAATACAGTCCTATCTCAGAAATAAGAGAAATCTCGGGGCGCCTGAGTGGCTCAGTGGGTCAAGCCTCTGCCTTCAGCTCAGGTCATTATCTCAGAGTCCTGGGATCGAGGCCCACATAGGCTCTCTGCTCAGCAGGGAGCCTGCTTCTGCCTCTCTCTGTGCCTGCCTCTCTGCCTGCTTGTGATCTATGTCTGTCAAATAGATAAATAAAATCTTTTAATAAAAAAAAATAAGTGAAACCTCAAATAAACAATTTAACCCTATGCCTTAAGGAACTTGGAAGAAAAACAAATGAAGCACAAAGTTAGTAAAAGGAAGGAATAAATAGAAATAGAAATAAAATAGATAGAAAATAAAATAAATAGAAATAGAAACTAAAAAGACAGTAGAAAAGATAAATGAAACTAAGAGTCAATTCTTTGAACAAAATCAGCAAACTCAGCTATACTAACCAAGAAAAAAAGCAAGAGAACTCAAATAAATAAAATCAGAGCACTGGGTGTGGTACAAAAACAATGAATACTGTTATGTTGAAAATAAATTTAAAAAAATGAAAAAAAAAAGAAGTTACAAATGATACTACAGATATACAAAGGATCATGAGACTATTATGAACAATTATATGCCAACAAACTGGATAACATAGAAGAAATGGATAAATTCCTAGATACATCATAATCTTCTAAATCATAAAGCAATAGATTAATTTACTAGTAAGGAGATTGAAACAATAACCAAAAACCTCCCAACAAACAAAATTCCAGGGCCAGACACTGACAAATTTTACCAAACATTCAAAGAAAATTTAATACCTATCATTCTCAAACTCTTCCTAAAAATTTAAGAGGAGGGAATACTTCCAAACTCATTTATGAGCCAGCTTACTATGATATCAAAATCGGACAAGGATGCCACACAAAAGAAAATTACAGGACAATATTGTTGATGAACACAGATGTAAAAATCCTCAACAAAATATTAGTAAACTGAACCTAATGCTACATTAAAAGGATCACATATCACAATCAAGAGGGATTTTTCCAGGAATACAAGGATAGTTCAACACCTACAAATCAAGCAACATGATGCATCACATTAACAGGAGGAAAGATTAAAAAAAAAATCATATGATCATCTTAAAAGATGAAGGAAAAGCACTTAAGATAAAAACTCTCAACAAAGTAAGTGCACAGGGAACATACCTCAATATAGTAAAGCCCATATAAGACAATTCTATGCTAACATCATATTCCATGGTAAAAAGCTGGAAGCTTTTCCTCAAAGATCAAGAACAAGACAAGAATACCCAATTTCACCACATTTATTCAACATAATATTGGAAGTCCTAGCCACAGAAATTACACACACACACACACAAAATAAAAACATCAAGTCAGAAAGGAAGAAGTCAGGGTGCCTGGGTGGCTTAGGGGGTTAAAGCCTCTGTCTTCGGCTCAGATCATGATCCCAGGGTCCTGGGATCAAGCCCTGCATAGGGCTCTCTGCTCAGCGGTGAGCCTGCTTCGCCCTCTCTCTCTCTGCCTGCCTCTCTGCCTACTTGTGATCTCTGTTAAATAAATAAATAAAATCTTTAAAAAAAAAAAAAAAAGAAAGGAAGAAGTCAAACTGTTACTATTAGTAGGTGCCATGATACTAAATACCAAAAACCTAAAAATACCATCAAATAATTGCTAGAACTAACAAATTCAGTAAAATTGCAGAACACAAAAATTAATATACAGAAATCTGTGACATTTTTATGCACTAATAATAAAACATTGGAAGGATAAATTAATAATTCCATTTATAATTACATCAAAAAATATCTAGGAATAAATTTAACCAAGGAGATAAAAGATTTGTACACTGAAAATTATAAGGCACTGATTAAATAAACTGACAAAAACACAAATAAATGGAAAGATACATTGTGCTCTTGGATTGGAAGAATTAATATTGTTAAAATGTCCATACTACCCAAAGCAATGTACAGACTCAATGCAATACTTATGAAAATTATAATAGCATGCTTTACAGAACTATAACAAATAATTCTAAAATTCTTATGTAACCACTAAAGATCCCAAAAAGCCAAAGCAATCTTGAGAAAGAAAAACAAAACTGACATTATTATGCAGCCTGATTTCAAACTCTACTACAAAGGTATAGTAATCAACACAGTATGGTATTGCTATAGAAACAAACACACAGACCAGTGGGACAGAATTAAGAGCCCAGAAGTAAACCCAAACATGTATACACAGTTAATCTATAATAAAGAGCCAAGAACATGCAATGGAGAAAGAACAGCCTCTTTAATAAACAGTATTGGGAAAACTGGATGACCACATACAAAAGAATGAAATTCCACCAGTATCTTTCATCATACACCCAAACTAACTCAAAATTGATTATAGACTTGAATATAAGACCTGAAACCATAAAATTCTGAGAGGAAAACATAGGGAAATGGCATCAGTCCTAGTAATGTCTTTGAGGATCTGATTACAAAGGCAAGGTAAACAAACCAAAATTTTAAAAATGGTCTGTATCAATCTAAACAGCTTCTGCATAACAAAGGAAATGACAACCAAGAAAAAAATAATAATCAAGGAAAAAAGGCAAACAGAAGGGAGAAAGATATTTACAAACCATATACCCAATAAGGGGTCAATAACCAAAATATATAAAGAATTTATATAACTCAACAACAGCAGCAACAATAAAACAACTGAATTTAAAAAGTAGGCAGGAGGCTACCTTCAGCTCAGGTCATGATCCCAGGGTCCTGGGATCGAGCCCCACATCGGGCTCCCTGCTCTGCATATGAAGCCTGCTTTTCCCTCTCCCACTCCCTCTACTTGTGTTCCCTCTCATGCTGTCTCTCTCTCTGTCAAATAAATAGATAAAATCTTTAAAAATAAAATAAAATAATAAAAAGTAGATAGAGGTCCAGAATAGACATTTCTTTGAGGAGGACATACAGATGGCCAACAGGCACATCAGAAGATGCTCAACGTCACTAATTATTAGGAAAATGGAAATCAAAACAACATGAAATATCATCTCACACCTGTTAGAATGGCTATTATCAAAAGACAAGAGATAATAAGTGTTGGTGAGGATCTAGAGAAAAGGGAACTCTTATGCATTGTTGGTGGGAATTTAAATTTGTACAGTCACTATGGAAAACAGTTTGAAGGTTCCTCAAAAAGTTAAGAATAGATCTATCATATGACCCAGATGTTCAACTTCTTTATCCAAAGGAAGCAGAAACACTAATTTAAAAAGATATATGCACACTCTATGTTCATTGCACAGGGAAAAAACCTAAATGTTCAACAATAGATGAATGGATAAAGATGTGTTATGTTTATAGAAGGGAATACTATGCAGACATAGAAAGGAAAGAAATCTTTTCATCTGGGATATGGACCTTGAGGGTATTATGCTATGTGAAATAGGTCAAATGAAGAAAGACAAATACCATATGGTTTTACTTTTATGTGGAATCTAAAAAAGCAAAACAAATAAGACAATATAAAAACAATCTCCTAGATACAGAGAACAGACTAGTAATTACCAGAGGGGAAGGGAGTTGGCAAATGGGTGAAATGGATGAAAGGAACAACTGTATGATGATGGATGGCAACTAGACTTGTGGTGATGATCACTTTGTAGTGCCTGCCAATATCAAATTTAAAGCTGTACACCTTAGGGGCACCTGGCTGTCTCAGTCAATAGAGCATGCAGCTCTTGATCTCAGGGTCATGAGTTTGAGCCCCATGCTGGGCATAGGGGTTCCTTGCAAGGAAGGAAAGAAGAAGGAAGGAAGGAAGGAAGGAAGGAAGGAAGGAAGGATAGGAAGGAGGACAAAATGAATGAAAGAATGAATGAATGAATGATAAACAATAAAGCTATACACCTGAAATATTATATATACATACAAAGATTTCCTCTCTAGTTTTAGCAGTTTGACTATGATGAGCCTAGGCTTCATTTTCATTGAATTTCTTTGTATATAATATTTACTGAGCTTGTTTGAGAGTTTTCTTAAAAGTCAAACTTAGCCAGCATCTCTTCAAATTTTTTTTCTGTCCCATATTCTACCTCTTCTCCTCAGACTTCAATATAATCTGTGTAAGACAGCTTACAAATACTGTCCCAAATGCCATTGAATCTCTCGTTTTCTCTTTTTTTCTCTCTGTGCTTCAATTAGATAGTGTAGATATTGTACAATCTACAAGTATAATGATCCTCTCTTTTGTTGTTACATAGAGTGCATTTAATTCCATTCAACAAATACTTGATTTCAGATGTTGTATTGTTTGGATCTAAGGTTTCTATTTGGTTCTTGTTACAAATCTCTCCTGAAATCCCCTCATTTCTTCATCTATTATAACAATCTTTCTCTAGAGATTCTTTAATAGTTTTTTAATTCTTTATTATAAAATTCCAAGATCTGGGTCATTTTTTATTCTATTCTTATTTTCCTCTTCTCATACTTTCTTGTTTCTTCATAAGCCTAGTAATTTCTGATGTATACTAGACCTTATAAGTAAAACAATATAGTATCTTAGGATTTTGTTCATTTTCCCTAAAGATTGGTGAATTCTTTCCTACTAGGGAGTTAAATGGCTGGCAGATTATTTTAAATTTGTAGAGTTTTGGTTTTATACTTTGTTAGAGACAGACTATGTTGATTTGTCTGCTAATTCAAGGAAATCACTTAGTCCTAGGACACAGTCTTAACTCTATGTACAAACTCTGGGTATTTGCCAAGAACTTTTGGCTTGGCTGAACTCGAACTCCAAATTTTTTTTACCTTTGCATTTGAAATCTCTGAATATCTGTTTTAACCTTGCACCTATTGTTTTTTTCCTGGGCAACTTGGAAAAATACATGCAATATGTAGGAAAGGGGTTAGTCAAGGGTTTGAAAGAATTGTATAGGTAGAGTTTGGTATCCTTCACTGTTGCCCTCTCTTTTTCAACATTTCAGAGGTCCTGCACCCATCCTTTGATCACTGAAGCAAATAAGGCTGTGGTTTTCAACTTCAGTTTTAGCTGATCCACACTGTGCTGGCCCCATTTATTTATTTATTGGTCCATTCATATTTTACTTGTATTTTCACCTGGTTTCTCCCACTAAAGTATAATTTTTGGAAGAACAGATTCCTTATCTGGCACCATGGTATTTCAGACATGATGTTACGCATAGCACACAGCAGATTTTCAAGAAATAATTACCTTTAACATTTTACATTATATCATATGACAACAGCTTTATAGTAACATTATAATTGCATTAATCTTTGCCATACCATTAAAAGTAAAATAAACAGAATGTCTGCATCCCCATTTTGCAGATAGAAAAAAAAGTCCAAAACATTTAAAATAAAAATGCTAATCATTTAGACTCAAGAGGATGTCCTTAAAAACCAAGTATGTAAATTTATATCATTTTTAGATGGTCTATTATATAACGTGTGAAACTACTGAATACGACACACCAGGATGGAATTAATTAACTCTTTATTAAGGTTATGTGTCCAACTTTATTGCGAAGGAAAGCCTAGGCAAACTCTACATTTCTGTCAGCATGGAGAAATAATAGATTTTCCCTCTGCGAATGCTGACCAGTCATGTCAGCTAAGTTCTTTCCTCTCCATCAGGACATCAATCTCATCTGTCATCTCAGCAGCACTCACTGGCCATTCTGTGAAACATCCTTCCATCTTAGCCTTTTGAGAGCCCAGACTCCTAACCTTTATTATCAGAAAAATAACCAATCAGACTGTCTTGATCCTAGAGTGCTTCTTAAGCTAAAAAAGCAATAGCAAAACCTTCATATACAACACTTTTGATGTAACTATAAACAGATGTCAATCACCAAATACACCTACCTTCTCTATCATCTCCTAAATATAGGGGTTGTATCATTACTCTTACTTCAAAATTTTCCTATGTAGGGAGGAAAACCCCTTTGTTTGATTGCTGTCTGTCTTGTTTGCAGCATTTTAATAGCTGGCATGGTATAGGAAATAAGAATTTATACCTTGTCCTTTACTGGGTTGTACTCCTTTCCAGAGATAGAAATATTGATGCAAATGCCATTTAAATGCCTATTTTGTAGCATTGCATTTACGAAGATATTTTGGGTCACCACAATCATTGGAATTCACTCACCCTTCAGAATATATTTCATTCTGGTCATAACATCACATTTTTCCTTTCATGCAAAACGAACAATCCATAGTCATATGTTGTTTCTTTCTTTAAGCCACAGTTTCTAAATTGAGTGTCTGGCATTTATAATCAACTGCTTCATTTAATTCAGGTCGATTTTAAATGCTAGGCATTCATTTGGTGGGCTGTGAGCAGCCTGTGGTTTTGTTAGATCTACAGCATAAAGAAACAATTTTTCTTATCCTGATCCTATAGCTGTCTGGAAAAGGTGACACACGGTGAGACATAATGATAAGAAAGGCTACAGCAGCCCTGGGCAGTCAGATACCAAAGCCAGATGATTAAACCATTCTGTAGCATTCCCCAAAGACAAAGCAGGGGGTCCGGAGGGGGGGAATGGTTAAATACTTAATGCTAAAAAAAAAACAAAAAACAAAAAACCTCAAACCTCCAGAAGTCACACATGCTGTATGTGTTTTTATTCCTGCAACCCCCACTCTCTGCCTCTATGGTTTTTCCTATTAATAAAGAATTTCAGAACAGGAGGAATGATAGGTTTTAAAATGCATATTTACTAAGAAGTCTTCTTTATCTGTTGTATAGAAATATCAACTAGATTAACTTTGAGAGATTATAAAAGGGCTTAGAATTTTCCATGTCTCCCCACAAAAGATTATTTTTCCCTGTTTGAAACAGTCCTCCTAAAAGACACACTTATTCCATTTTGTTGCTTCTTAATTCTCGTTCTTAATTCAGGTACTTTTAAGAGTAAAGGGACTGAAATATATTCAGGACAGTTAAGATTGTTAGATTAATTACAAGTGATGGATGGGTTTACCTGGCAACTTCAAACCCTATTTGCTTTTCAAAAGCAAACCCTTAATCCTAACTCTAACATGATGAATCATAACTTGGGCAGACCGTTTTTAGGTCCCCAAAGCACACTCTATCTTGACACTCTTGTTTTAGGTAGAGGAGTGGGGAAGAGGGAGGATGGGTGCATATAGTTTCATAACTCACCTTCTTCTGAAAATTCAGGAGTTAACTTTGTTCTTTCATTATCTTCAGCTTGGTTGAAGGCAGGTAGCAGCACCCCTCTCCAGAGACAGATTCTGTGAGCACTTCAACAGCTCCCTCAAATGAGAACAGTCACATTCAATAGGGTTAGAGAAAATAGAGTACATATTTGCTTTAACAGGAGAAGAGGAAAACATTAACCAACCAAACATGTTCTTTTAAATATATGAAAGCATCAAGTTTTAAAGCCAGAAGCCCTAACTAAATCTTGCAAAATGATGCCCTCATCGCCGGTACCTGGGCTGGACTCCAGCCCTCCTCCCAGCTGGGCTCCGCAACGCACCTCTCACGCCTGCCTCTCTTCCCCTTGGAAATTCTCTGTTTCCTACCTCTTGGTCTCCCTCACACCCTTGAACTCCTTTGAGTCTTTCAGAGAAAGGAGGTGACAAAACTTCACTAACCTCTTTAGCAAAATTCTAGCTGTCTGTGAACACGTGCTGCCAAACACCTTACCATCCCATCCCATTTTCCTACAGCATTGGACCTTCCGGAGTGAGGTATTCAGAGGTTTGGCTTCCATTTTTCTGGATAATTTCTTTTATTTGTCTCTTTTTTCTTTTTTCTGCCTCTGAATGGCATCCATTTCAAGATTCCATTGCATAATTTACACATTTGAATTTCCTTTCTTCTCTTCTTTTTATCTTTCCCCTTTTCTCTTTACTGCCTAAAGTCTGCCTTCTCTTGTTGACTTTGCTCTGATTCATTATTTTACTTCTTATCATCTGACTGTTTTAAGTCCACCAGAGGTAACTTAAAAGACTGTTAAACCTCCAGAGGATGGCTGCCTGGGTGGCTCAGTGGGTTAAGCCTCTGCCTTTAGCTTGGGTCGTGATCTCAGGGTCCTGGGATCAAGCCCAGCGTCTGGTCTGCTCAGTGGGGAGCTTGCTTCTGTTTCTCTCTCTGGTTACCTCTATGCCTGCTTGTGATCTCTCTGTCAAATAAATAGATAAAATCTTAAAAAAAAAAAAAACTCTGGAGGACTGATTGGTACATCAGCTCAATGATTCTCACTTGTTTTCTATCTGTGATACCCTCACTATGGCTTTCTTTCAAGCCTATGGTATATTGTCCCTTTTTTTTAAATAATAATTTAAAGAGGCACCTGGGTGGCTCAGTGGGTTAAAGCCTCTGACTTCAGCTCAGGTCATGATCCCAGGGTCCTGGGATCGAGCCCTGCATCAGGCTCTCTGCTCAGTGGGGACTCTGCTTCCTCCTCTCTCTCTCCTGCTTCTCTGCCTACTTGTGATCTCTGTCTGTCAAATAAATAAATAAAATCTTTAAATAATAATAATAATAATTTAAAAATCCACAGCTTAACCTCCTTTTGCCACATCAGGAGAACTATTAAGTTGGGAAGGAAAGGGAACAAGAGGAAATCTAGAAATAGCTCTTCTCACCATTTTCTGTTTTTAAACGTTCTCAGAACACCCTATGACTCCCCTAAATATCCTGACCCCGTGGGCATCTTGACCAGTCCAATAACCCTTGCTTCTAATTTCTTCAAGAACTAACAGAGAAATATGTGTTGTCTAAAACAGTTTCTTCACACAAGGCATTTTGAAGAACCTGTACCTTTGAAGTAGTTCAGAAAGTATTATATGTTTTATCTGATTTAAAATACAACTTGAAATTGTTTATAGAAGGATTAACTGAAATTTGGCAAAAGCTACAAAATGTGTTAGTGACCATGATGTAACAATGTCATTCACAATATGTCCTAAAGAAATAATTTGATAATTGAACCAACATGTATATTTTTAATAGGACCTTTAATCCAAAAAAATTAAAAAAAAAAAAAAACAAAGCTACCTGAAAATAATAGGGGACTGAGTGAATTATCCTTCACCTATAGAATGGACTATAAGTAAACATTTAAGAAATGATCAAGAGTTCTATTTATTGTCATTGAAAGATGTTCACAATATTTTGCTGAGGGAAAAAAGTAGGTTTCTTTCTTTTTTAAAAGATTTTATTTATTCATCTGAGAGAGAGAGACAGAGACAAGATGAGCAGGGGAGGAGCAAAAGGAAAGGGAGAGAGAGAGAGAGACAGAGACATGATCTGAGATCGTCAGATGTTTAACCAACTGAGCCACCTAGGCGCCCCAAGAGTGGGTTTCAAACAGCATATATAATATGACGGCATTTAACATTTTTGAAGAATTATAGTTTTATATGTATATTATATATACATTTTATTGGAGAGGTAGACAGAGTAGGATAGACAAGAGCATGTTAGCAGAGGTTAAGTAAATGGCAGAACTGTAATTTCTATTTTTCTCTTCCTAGTTCCTCTCCCCTTTTTTTAGTGAATGTAGCTTAGTTTTGAAATTTAAACTAAATTTTAAAAAGAAGGGTTTTGCTCCACTAAGGACCCCAAACAAAGACTGAGGAGATGATATCTAAGCTGCGTTTTGCACAAAGAGAAAAAGTTCTCAAGGTGAATGCAGTAGTTCCCTTTCATTTTCAGGCAGAAGGAGCAAGATGGGGCAACAGCTGTTAGCTGTTGGGGAGTTATTAGGATGGAATTTATGAACAACTTCAAGTAGCTCAGTGTGACTATGCAATGGAAATGAAGTTGTGTGACAGGCAGGAGGCAAATCTTGAAATACAGCCTATATCAGGTAAGAGATTTTGAATGTTGTCCTGAAGGAATGTGAAGGACTTCTTTAAAGAGAAGACTGACATGATAGGATTGCAATTTTAGAAAGATCAGTGTGGCAGCACTATGGAAAATGAATTGGCAACCTATTACAGAACACTGTGCAAGAAATGGCAAGGTCCCAAATGAAAGCGCTGGCCATGTGGTTAGAAAAACAAGAACCGGGTTTAGTGATCCTCAGTAAGTAGAAATGGGGCTTAGTAAGTTGGAGGTAAGGGTGCAGGTGTCAATGATAATCTCTGAGATTCAGGCTGATGTGATGGAAAGGATAATAGTGCTCTTCACTGAGATGGGGAACAAGAGAGGAGGACCAGAGCTGAGAGCAAAGAGGACTCGGGGCTGCACAGGATGCATCTGAAATGCCCACAGCTCACTCAAGTGGTGATGCCTGTGGACAAGCTGACATTAGTCTGCAGACCTGGGCAGCTGATGTGCCCTTGGACACAGACAGTGCACTTGTGAGAGCGAATGCAGAAGTATGTGATGTGCCCAGCAAAGAGGGGCTGGGAGACAACTATGGGTTCATAATTACCTAGTGTTCTGTTAAGAAAACGGTACCTAGAAAGGGGATTGAAATGTATTGATACATGGAGTGGGGGAGAGACTGTTGTCACTAAAGCAGAGGGTGAGGTGAGAATTTTAAGACTCTGGGAGCTTTTTAACAGTAGTGGACTAAAGCCAAGGCAAGTAAAATAAGGTCTAAACACTGTCCATGGGCTTAGCATCCTGAAAATCATTGGATATCATTTAAAACAGTTTAAATGGAGAGGAGAAAGTGGAAACCTGATTGCTCTGGATTGTGCAATGTAAGAGATAGAATGAGCCTTCAAAATGCTTGGCTGTAAGTAGGAAGGGGTTGGGGGGAGTGGAAAAAGAAGAGAAAGAGAGGTCAATGGAAGGCTTATAAGTAACTTAGTGTTTTTGTTTTTGGAGGGGAAAAATCAGTAGAATGGGAACATTTAAGGGCAGAGTTGGAGGTAATGATAATTGATGAGAAAAGAAGCAGGAGGATGTAGCATCTAAACCATAGTGGAAGAATCAACCTTGAGGGATGAAGACTAGAATGGAAGTGGGACCATAGGCCTTCAGCATGAACAAGGTTGGAGGTAAGTTTGAATATGGAAGAAATTTCGGGGTGTTTTCTCTAAGCAGAGTACTAGAACCAAATGATAATTTATATTCAGTTTCCCCAAAAGGGAACAGAGACTGAAATTTTTATCCAGACTACTAGTGCCAAAATAACAGAAATCAATCACACAATTAACTTCAGAAATGGAATAAAAAGGACTTATTTACGAATCAGAAAAAATTACTATGGCAAACTAACAGACAACGGTGAGAGGTGTTAAGAGTGCCAAGGAAGGAGCGATTTAAAATAGAGTAGTCAAGATAAGCCTCATTGAGAAGGTAACTTTTCAACAAAACTGGAAAGAGGTACAGAGAGAATATCCAGTGTGTAAGGCTGCCATGGGTCTGTTTGTTCAAGTAATAGCAAGAAAACTCATGGTGATTAAATAAGAATGAGTAAGGAGATCAAGAGGTCAGGATCAGGTCAGAGAGTTAATGGGGGGACAAATCTGTCATATTTGGGAGCCACTGCAATGACTTTGGCCTTTACTCTGAGTAAACTGGAACACTAGAGAGGGTTTGAACAAAGGATCTAATTTACATTCTTAAATAATCAAGCTGGCTGCTGTGGTGTCAGTAGGTTACAGGTGGAAGGGAAATGGTTGGAAGTGGAAGGATGAGTTAGGAGGTTATGGCTACAATCTAGGTGAGAGGGATGGCAACTTGGATCTGGGAAACCCTGTGGTTAAAGTGGTCATATTCTGGAAATCCTTTGAAGGCAGTCCTATAGTCCTATCAGTTTCCCGACAGGTTGGTTCTGCGGCATGAAAGAAGACCAGGGATGAGTCCACAGGCTTGGGATTTAACATCTGGAAGGATAGCACTGTCATCACCTGAAAGAGAAAGGCTGTGGGTGCCCTCAAGTGTTAGGGAGAAGAGCAGAAGTTTCATTTGAGCATGGTAAGTTTGCAGTATCTACTAAGACACCAAAGGGGAGATGTCTGGTGGGCAGTTGGTAACACAATATGGAGCTCAAAGATACTGCCAAGGAATCTGGAGATAATTTTTTAACATAGAGTTTCCAATTCTAGAGGGGACAGAAAAGAGAAAAGTTTGATTTCCTGACCCCTCAATTCTTTGTGTTACCACTATGCTTGGATCCAGCATATGGAAGGGACTCAGTCAATATTTGATAATCAAATAATTTGAGCACATTCCTTGCTTGCGTGAAGGAAAATGCTTCACCTCTTCTAACTACAAGATTTTAGAATATTAAGTATTCAATAGACTGAATAGTAAAGGCAAGAGTAAGTATTCAGAAAATTTTTGGAAGAAAGTGAAACTCAGAAGTGAGCTCTGCATCTGCCACTCTCCCAGGAGGCTAATTGAGCCCAATCATTCTGAACCCTCATTTGCAGCTTTCTTGGGACAGAGCCAGCCTTTAATCTCCTCAAAGGAACTTCTGTTTTCACCCACTGGATTAATCATTTTACCTAAGAAGTTGATACCGAACAGATTAAAAACCTGCATTATACACTGAAGTCATCTCCAAACAGTATATTCCAGTTCTGAATTATTTAGGAAATTTTGACCTCCCAGAGAACATTACATTATTTGTTTAATCCCATTTCATTTTCCCCAAAAGCTCTTTGACAGGAATGTAGTTGTATCCAGGTCCAGGTAAAACTGCAGGTTATCATGAAAGAATGTATTGTAATTCCACATGAACACAAAAGAACATTATCTCTGAAGTGGGAAAATGCCTGTGGCTTCAATCTTTCATTCAGCTTGAACAGTGACCCTGCCATCTTAGCTGTGATAACACTGTGAGGAACCAAACTGTACCAGTCAGGGTGATTACACTGGGCAGCTTCAGAACCCTCTTGACACCAGTTTAGTTGAAATAAAGATTTTTTTTTCTTTTACTATCCTGAATATTTCTGTTCCCTTACAGAGGTCAAGCTCCTAAAGTATCAGTGGGCATCTAAAGAGTCAGGGCCAGGGGGACCAAAACAGAAATCTGAAGTGGTCTAGCCTAGGAGGGTTCCAGAATGTGAGGATGCTCTGCTTGCTGTGCCAACTTCAATACTCTGCTCCTTGTGACTGAAGTTAGCATCTCTGGCAGAGAAGGAAATCAACCCTCATCCTTTTTACTCCACTTGCAGTTTAGGTTTGAGGATGTGGGGTCCTGAAACAAAGTGCAGAGATCTCTGTTCACACTCAGGTCATCCTGCGAGAAATGATAAAACCCAGTTCGTCTAAATTGTTCATGAAGCCTCCACAGATGTTTTTGTATAACTATGAACGTCATATTTCTCCCCAACAGTATATCGTGAATTTTCTCTGATAACGGCAATGTCCTCGGCTTTCTTGTACTCTCCACTCAATTTTTACCAAAGGCACTGTACTTGAGACTGGCATTATTGACTTGAGAAAAGAGCAGGAATTCTAGGCTAGATGAACTGGGAATAGGAAATGAATTGTTTCATCTCCTTTTCACCAGCCTTTTAATCCCTCATTTCACCCCCTGACTGTGGAAAAAGGAATGATCGCCATGAAAAGGTAATAAAAAAATGCACCACCATTGCAATTTTGTATTCTACCTGACTCAAGTTGTAGTGATGGTGCATGTGCATGTGTTCCCTTGCCTTCCCAAATAGTGTAAGCTCCTGAGGATGGGGCCATACCTTTTATCTCTATGATAGCCCTGTAGTTCAATTTTAATAGAGACTAAATATGTTATTATACATCTCCATTTTTATGACATCTTTCTATTATACCATATTTTCTAAGTGATAAAACTGTGGTTTATAGTTTTTATTTCTCTAACAATAACCACAGTATCAAGTTTCAAATTATAGGCAATCCATATTGACAATTATTCAAGTATTTTTGTGCCGAGTAGTTTTTTCTCAGTTATTTTACCTTTAGAAAAATTAAAAGTTCCTTTTTTATATTGGTTGTCTATATTTCATCTTTGTTGTAGTTTATTTCATCTTACTCATAGATGTACAATTTAGGTTAAAGGCTTAGGTTTCCATTAGATGTCAATAATATATAGAAATAGTTGATACAAGCCTAAAATGTTTACCTCTGCAAAATAAAATGTAATCAAGGAAATATACTGTCACATGGGCAAATTTTTTAAATGCCTAAAAATTTGTAAGAGAATGTATTTTTTTTATTTTATTTTATAAACATACATTTTTATCCCCAGGGGTACAGGTCTGTGAATCGCCAGGTTTACACACTTCACAGCACTCACCATAGCACATACCCTCCCCAATATCCATAACCCCACCCCCCCTCTCCCAACCCCCCTCCCCCCATCAACCCTCAGTTTGTTTTGTGAGATTAAGAGTCACTTATGGTTTGTCTCCCTCCCAATCCCATCTTGTTTCATTTACTCTTCTCCTACCCCCTCAACCCCCCATGTTGCATCTCCTCTCCCTCATATCAGGGAGATCATATGATAGTTGTCTTTCTCCAATTGACTTATTTCGCTAAGCATGATACCCTCTAGTTCCATCCACGTCATTGCAAATGGCAAGATTTCATTTCTTTTGATGGCTGCATAGTATTCCATTGTGTATATATACCACATCTTCTTTATCCATTCGTCTGTTGGGTCGCAGAAGGATCGGGGGTGTCTGAGAGAATGTATTTTTTATACAGGATTTTAATGAATAAATAATATTAAAGCCCAGAAGGAAATTATGCTTTTTGGTATTTATTTGTTTTTACTTTTCTAAACAGCTGTATCTCAAGGGGTAAATTTTAGCCCATGAGGTGGATGGTCTAAAAATCCACAGTGCCAGGGAGAAGTCAGCCTTTGGGGTTCTGGGCTGAGCTGGCAGCACAGCCTCATAAAGAGCATGGATCCTGGAGCCAGCCAGGGACTGAACCCTAGCTCTACCACTAACTGGCCGGTGGCCTGAAAGAAGTCCTTGAACTTGAACTTCTCTATACCGCAAATTCCTCATCTATAAGGACGGCATAATAATTATAGCTACGTCATAAAGTGTGAGGATAATAGACTTTACATATGAACAGTGTCTGGCACGGAAGGAGTACCATATAAATGTTAATTATTATGATTGACCAGGACTCTCAGTGAGTATGTTCATCAGAGATGATGAACTGCGAAGTCTACCTGCTTTTCAGGAAGCTGTAAAGATTGAATATGGTATATGACAGGGAAAATAAAGTTGCAAGTAGTTGTGGATCAGCTCTCTGAAGAAGGAGATTTAGAAGGAATCATATGTATTCTAGATGGGGAGTTCTGAGATGGAGAGCAGATGTCAGGTATAGAAAAAACATCTCTAAATGATCTTCATCTTAGAAAATTGATCTGCACAAGCAGACTAGGCTAATATTGAAAGAATTCAGTGAAACTTCATAAAATATCATGAAAATCAACAGAATGTACTCTCTTATGCAGTATTTCTTCCTGTCTTAAAACCCACATTCACACACACACTCATGCACGCACACACATGCACCCAGTGATGACATTCAGTAATGAGGTTTCAACGCTTTTGAAGTCATTAAGGCAAAGTGAGGAGATAGATTGTCATCAAGCCTCACTTTTCTGGGAGATACAGCTGATAACGGTGGCATCTTTAAAAACAAGACAAAAGCAGATGGCTTTCTCTCCCTCTGATTTCTGATGTTGTGGTCATGAAGAGTGTGCCCCTTTGTATCTTTTCAAATGTAACAAAAAAATAATGGGATGGAACACATATTTTCCTGGAGTGGAGGAAAAACTACAAGTCAGTGTAAACACTAATATGCTGAATTTAAAAAATGTAAACTTGGCTTTTACAGTATCTGGATCACAATTTTAAAATAATAAATTAAGCAATTAATCACAGCATGGGGACCATTCTCAGCAATCTTTTCTTCTCATATCTTTACAAACTTATCAAATCTTTTCCTTTTTCTTTTATTTTTCCTTCTCTTCTTGCTTCTTCAATGAAGTCATCAACGGTGTGTACTCTCCTTGATAGCTTTTGAAAAGTGTATAATGAGAAAGTGTTAATTATATAATAATTACAGGATGAAAATAAGAATTGATAATCCAGATAGAATTAGCTTGACTTAAGTGGAGGAAGTTAGAGTTCAGAAATGTGAATGAAATTTACTAATAAAGAATAAGTATCTTTCAAAAGACTTTTAAATGGAGGGGGCACAATTCTAAACCCACTTCAACTTTAGAAGCCGTTTTCATAAAAATTCTAATTTAGCCAACAGTTCACAACTTCTACACCCTTAATGTTTAAAGGCAAAGACAAAGACGAAGATGAAGACAGAGAAGAAAGGAGGAAAGAAACAGAAACCACTTGAGATGATCGCTGCAGAATGGGGACAAAAAAAGAAATAAAAAGACTGTCTTCCTTCTTAAGGGAATGGCTAAAACCAGTCTAAGTCTGATGAACATTTAGAGATGAGGAGAATGGTTAAAAAATAAGATGTTTCTCCTCAGAGTTCAAAATATGTTCATAGTTATGATTTCACATTGTTATCTTCATATTAACCAGTAAACTATAAGAAACATCTTCCTATCACTACTTAATTGTGAAATCTTTAAAGTATAATTATTTAAATGAGTTTGCCCAAGAGATAAGATCAGAACTAGGTGAAACAGGAACTAGTTAATTTTTGAGAGCCTACTAAGTGTGGGCATAATGCTTATACAGTTTCCACTGAAAGTCTTCCAATCTACTGGGATAACTTATTTTGAGGTATTAAAAGAAAGCCCAAACTCCCATCCCGTATGCACTTATTCTGCAATATGACTTGAGGATTTGGGGGAGGGGGACTTTTTTGATGCCCTTAACTCCACTCTTTCAACTGAATTCTTAATTATCTTTTTGCATTTCATCTCTGTACACTGTCACCTTGATTCCTTCAGTTCCCCAAAGTACTATACATATAAGAATGTAGAGCAAGACTTTACTAAAGTTACGAGTATAATGAGATGTTGGGGAAATAATCACGTTGTACAAACATACCAAAAAAATTAATAAAACTAAAATTTGGATTATAGCAGTCTATATTCTTTTTTTTAAGATTATTTATTTATTTATTTGACAGAAAGTGAGAGATCACAAGTAGGCAGAGAGGCAGGCAGAGGGAGAGGGGAAGCAAGCTCCCTGCTGAGCAGAGAGCCCCATGTGGGGCTCGATCCCAGGACCCTGAGATCATCACCTGAGCTGAAGGTGGAAGCCTAACCCACTGAGCCACCCAGGCGCCCCATAGCAGTCTATGTTCCTGAAGAAGCCAGTTTATACTCTCTGCTAATTATTTCCAGAGGCTCAGACCAGTTTCTGTCACCAGGCTTCTACCCTGCAATTGACCCAGGAATTCCACTGTAGTATTTCTTTAAGAGAATAATAAAAATACATGTTCACAAAAGATTTGTAGAAACTGTTTAAGGGAGCTTTATTTATAGTATCACCCGCAGTAAACTGAAGGTAATTAGCAGCTCGCCAATATACTTCTGATATTTGAGGCCCATTCTGGGCTTCTGTTTAGAAACACATACAAACTATTCAGAGGAGGACTATAAAATCATGATGAGTTGGAACAAATGAAAGAGAATTGAAATGGTAATTAAATGAGTGGGAGGAAAACTCCAGTTCTCCTGTACACTACAGGTTTCCCATGAGTGGCATTAAGCCCTTCTGTGGTTCATCTGGTAGCTCAGCCAGTTTGTTCCTTGCTGATTTCCAAGATCTGCCAATCCAAAGCTCAGTACAATCCTCTACGTCAAATTTCCAACTTGGAAAATTAGGTGAACTTAATTTTAGGAATTGTTTTCCTAAATGTGAATTTACTCTGATTCTTAGAATCTATGTTCCCTTCACTTGATAATGTTGTCAGTTTTGCCTGATGGAGAAGGTAGCAATCCTGTGTAAGAGTGGACAATGGATGATTTCAGTTTTGTAGACATGAATTCAAGTCCTCTTCTATCTTTTAATCTTGGGACATCAACTAATTTCTGTAGCCTTGTTTTTCTCATTTATAAATCGTGGATGGGGATAAAGGTCTTCCCTTGGTTCTGGAAAGAATGGTTTGGACAATAGTTGTAAAGATGTTAGCATATGCTCAGAATATGGTGCACGCTCCAACAACGCTAGCTGTTACCTTGAAAAATAATCACTAGCCTTTCCTTTCCTACTTCCTGCGATATGAGGGGATTCGTTAGATGATTGGTTGTTTTGAGGTTTAAACACATAAAAATTAGAAACAAAATATACAAATACACTTACAGTTTTTCTAGTTTATATGTTCCCAATAATCCTGTTACCAGTAATTAATGAAATCGTTTCAGTCTGAGGTAGTTGATACAGAGTCTGACACCCTCATATTGGCTATGACTTATATAGAAAGAAGATAATCTAGAATTTCTGTTGAGAAGGAGGTAATTCAAATAGAAAGGAAAAAGGGGTCAGTGAAGAACACCAATCAGAGCCAAGTTCTTATGCCAAGTTTATTCGATCCAACTAGATTATACTGCTGTACGTGGATAGGGTTGACAGGCCTTTTAAAAGTAACAGTTTGGGGAGCCTGGGTGGCTCAGTGGGTTAAGCCGTTGCCTTCGGCTCAGGTCATGATCTCAGGGTCCTGGGATCGAGCCCCACATCGGGCTCTCTGCTCGGCAGGGAGCCTGCTTCCCTCTCTCTCTCTCTGCCTGCCTCTCTGCCTACTTGTGACCTCTCTCTGTCAAATAAATAAATAAAATCTTTTTAAAAAATAAATAAATAAAATAAAATAAAAGTAACAGTTTGATTCAGTTTTGTGCCTTTTAAAATTGCTTTGGGAAAAAAACTGGTCTTCAAACTTGTGTCTTCCCCAATCCATATCTTATTCTCCTTGGGGTTCTTTTGTTGTTACTACCTTCACTCTCATTCAACTTCTCCTGCCTCGTGTTGCAAGTACTTTGCTTTAGAAACAAGCTCCATTGAATGCTACATAAAATACCTTTTCATAGAGCATAAAGCTTACTCCCACAGATGTCATGGTAAACGGACCAATTGCTCTAAGTTTCCCTTTTAACTATATTTTCAAATCCCAAATAATACATCTAAGTTTACCGTAACATTTTGAAGCAACTTTTCTCTCTAGCTGATATATTCTGATATTTTCTCATTTTTTCCTTTCTTAGTACAGTGAGAGCTCTGTTCTTGTTGACACCATTTTTCTGTAATGTTAACCACTAAATTATTTTTGATAATGGTGAGTTTGTCATTTAGCAATCTCTTCTGACACTTGTTCTGCCAAAAGAAGAAAAAATGCCTTATGAAAACTTGTCGAAGTTAGTTAACATTAACTCTTTCCTACATCCCACCACATGGCCAATCAGCCTTGGCCAAGGATTTCTCGTATATTGTGAGAGTGTAGCATTGGCTTCCAAGCCATAGGGATATCCCAGCTGGCCGTGCCAAAACTTACATAGGGCCAGCAAGGCGCTTGAGGTCTGGTTTATAGTTTGCCTAATGAGATTCATGATTCTCAGTTATATTTCTTGACTCAGCCCCTGTTTCTGTAACGAAACACCTAAATGGAAGTTACCTTTTAACTGGTAAATGACAACTGGAATTGTCATTCCGGAAAGGTCTCCAGTGGGATCTCATTTAGTTAGTATCATCAGATGAAATTGGAAGGAATGACTTCTACCTACGCCTTGTACCTACATATATCTGTATTATTCTAAAAATCCTAGATGACCCCAGATTCCTTGAGAAATGTTAACAAGACAGAATTTTAGAAACCAAAGATAATTTTTTTTGTTCTCCATTCCCAAAACATTAAATGGCCCACTGTATTTCATCAGAGTTACTTTAACAAGAAAAAATAGAGAATATTTACTACTCAAGCATGGGTGGATGTATTCATTTTGTCCTTTGACAAATACTAATTTAACAGCTTATTTGCATAAGAGACATCTGAATGCACTTGCAATTTCTAAATCGTTATTTCTAAACAATGATAATTTACTCATTACTTCATTTTAAAGTCTCTGAGGTGAAGTGACCACAGAGGTCATCTTGTCCTCAATGATGTTCCTAGGAAGCAGTCAACCATTAGCTTGCATTGGGAATTCTGTGTCATCATCATCACAAAGTTTACTGAGAACTTTCTATGATCCAGGAAGTTTTCTCATCCTGTCTCATTTCTCTGTCTCCCATCACAGTGTGGTTATAATTCCATTGGGTATTTCTCTTATTTATGATACCAGCATTGAACACTGTAAGCATTTTGAGGAGAAGACCAGAAGGAAGTGGGGCTATTTGCCTCCCTAGTTCTAGATAAAGTATTTTCTTCAGATAACCTAGGACCACACTACTTCTATAGGCATGCTCCATTAATGACAAACTTGGATCATTACATCGTTGTTGTCCTTCCTCAAGAATTTTTAGGGGTTCCTGGGTGGCTCAGTTGGTTAAGTGACTGCCTTTCAGCTCAGGTCATGATCCCAGGATCCTGGGATCAAGCCCCACCTAGGGCTCCCTGCTCTGCGGGGGAGCCTGTTTCTCCCTCTGCCTGCCACTCTCCCTGCTTGTGTTCTCTCTCTCTGTCAAATAAATAAAATCTTTAAAAAAAAAAAAAGAGTTTTTAAATATCCTATAGAGCAGGACTTAAGGTGAGACTCTAAAGCATGCCCATTGGAACTGGCCCTCAATTTTAAACTGATCTCTTTATCATTGCTCTTTTCAGAGTCCAGGTCTTTAATCAGACTCAGATCCAGTGTATAGTCTCCATATATAATATATAATATAGATATAATCTAGGATGTGATGTATTATTTCAGTTATAATCTCTCTCTCTCTCTCTCTCTCTCTATATATATATATATAAATAATCTCATGATGTCATTTATGATTTCATGATATATAATATTGTAATATGTGCTGCAGGACAAGGTGCATTATATATTCTACATTTTCCTTCTAATCTAAAAAAGAAAAAAAATGTTAACATAGTTTTAACGCCTTTTTAAAAGAGGTTCTTTTTGCAACTAATATTACAATTCATTTCTCCTCTCTTCAGAAGAATCTGGTCTTGTATTCCCATCTTCATCACTGGAGCAGCTTGCTCTCTCCAGTGAAATACAGCGAACATTGTTCGCTTTGTCTGCCAATGTTGACATACCTAAGTTGGGCTCATTTATTTCTGCATATGTCTTATTGTATCATTAATTTTGTTTTCAGTTCCCTATTATCTCTGAGCAAAAATTATGCTATTCGAACCATTTTCTCACAAAGAAATTTTGTACTTAATTTCTTTTTTTTGCTGGACAATATTAAATGTTTATATTTTACAGAACATTTTAAAACCACATTTTCTTTCTCAAATGCTACATTATAATAAACCAGGATCCCTATTTTATTATATAATCTTATTTATAATTATGTAATTATGTAATCTAATTTTATATAAACTTAGTTTTACTTTTGAAATAGTAGGGTGTTGTTGATAGGTTGCTTTTTGCATTTCCCAATCACTTTCTTTTTTTTTAATTGAGATATAATTAACATTTTAATGTATTAGTTTTAGGGATATGACATAATGCCAGTTGTTTTCAATGAACAGTTTTGGTTAAGGAGTTTTGTTATGGCTCCTACCCCCAAAACTGAAGGCATCTTGTGACAGCTCTATTGCATTAGACAGTATTTCTTTGATCACCTCCCAAACAGCATATGTAGAGAACTGTTGAACTGTAACTCTCAATACAGTTTTTTAAAACTAATTTGATATTTAAACTCTGAAAGCAGTATTAACCATCATGACATTTGAATTTTATTAGTTGTCTTCTACCCCACCTGAATATCTTTTGCTCTGCCAACTTTACTAATCCATTTGGACTCACTTGAACTCAGATAACTTTTGGGTAAGTTGGACCTGAAGAAATCTTCCAGTCTCCAGAGGCCAGTTTATAATGGGAATTACTGGTTAAGCCAGCATTGGCATTTGGTTCAGTCCATTTCCCAGCCTTAAGTAGATAATACAAGTTTGCATGTGCGTCTACTTTTATTTAATCTTTTAAAAAGTGTTTAATACAGTCATGCTTGATGATGCGGCACAATACCTAAAGGCTGGTATTAAGATATGTTTCTGATCCTCTGAAAAGCTTTTCTGACTCAGTAGGCTGTGAACATTCACAATAGCCCTAAAGGCAATCTTCCATGAGTTATTGTAGGTTGATAACTGCACCTGGATTATCCATAGCAAAGGAAATTTGCAACAAGCTTTCTAACAGTCCAGTCAGTGGAATAGTATGGGATAAGAATCATCTGGTGGACAAGATTGATGATACACCAGCCCACATAAAAAATATTTCATATAAAAGACCTTCATTAATAACACTGATTAATCATATTAGAATCCTTTGCTGAAGCAATCTCAAATTATGTAAATGGAGTAAGATACAAAAGAGCAAGTAAAATCATTTGCAACTTAAAAGTATATTTTGTGAGGGCATAATATCCTTCCTTCAAATTCATATTACAAAAAGCATGGGCTTATAGCATCTGAATTATGAATTCAGAACAAAAATAGATGATTTGATATAAATGAAATATAAAACTAATTTATCTGAGAAAGAGATAATTGCAAATAAAAATGTAGTGTTTCCTACTTCCCATCTCCAACCCTAGGCCAAAAAGAGTGTTAAACGGTGATTCTATACAGTATCAACATTAAAAACTATTGTAGCCTTCTCTGTTGGTCTAAGGGCTTGGAATTAAAATGTGTCTCTGTACTTAAGAAAACAAATATACCTACCATGTTTACATATATTTGCAAATTTAGAAATTATATTACAAGTGTTTTTTACCATAAATAATAGTTGCCTAAAATACAGTACTTAGACTTTTCACTGTGAGATAATGGCAGATCACAATTATGTGAAATAATGCAGAGAGAGCCTGTATACCCTATACCCAGTTTCCCCCCATGGTAACATCTTGCAAAACTATAGGGTATCACTATGAGGGTAGTAATGTTGATACAGTCAGGGTGATGAACTGCTATGACCAAAAGGATCCTTCCAGCTGCCTCTTTATGACCACGTCCACTTCTCTGTGACTCCAACCTAACTTAGTCCTGGCAAGGACTAATCTGTTCTCCATTTCTATATTTTGTCATGCTGAGAATGTTATATAAATTGAATCATACATGTAATATATAACCTTTTGGGGATTTTTTTCACCCAGCATAATTCTATGGAAATTCATACAGGTTGCTACGTATATCAGTAGTACCTTCCTTTTATTGCTGAGGAATATTCCATGATGCGGACACACCACTGTTTGTCTAACTATTCACCTACTAAAGGACATCTGGATTGTGACCAGTTTTTGCCTGTTATGGATAAAGCTGTTGTAGACATTAGTGTACAGTTGTTCATGTGAACATGTCTTCATTCCTTTGCAGTAAATGGCCAGGAAAGCAATTGCAGGGTTGTATTGTAGTTATATGTTTAGTTGTTAAAGAAACCCACAAGCTGTTTTTTCAGAACAGTGTACATAAATATTGCCGTCTTTCTGCTTCCAAGATTTTTGTCTCTGATTTTTCAAATTTTGACTGTCATGTGTCTTACTTGGTGTCAATCTCTTTGGCTTATCCCATTTGGGCTTCACTCAGCTTCTTGGACATGTAACTTCACATCTTTTGTCAAAGTTATGAAGTTTCTGCCCACTACTCTTTTTAGTACTTTTTCAGTATGCTCTCTTTTGCTTTTATTTCAGGACCTCAATAATACAAATGTGAGCTGTTTTATTATAATCTCAAGGGTCCCTGAAACTCTGTTCATTTTTTTTCAACCTACATTTTTCTCTCTGGTCCACATCAGATCTATCTTCAAGTTCATGGATTCCTTTCCATTCTGGAGTTGAGTTGTTCTGGTATTATTTTTGTTATTGCATATTTTTCAGCTCTAAATTTTCAGTTTGGTTCTTCTTTAGGTCTTCTGTTTCTTTGCTGAGACTGTGACTTAAATTTATTTCAGATGTGTTCATAATTACTTATTGAAGCATTTTTATGATAGCTACTTTAAAATATCTGTCAGACAGGTAATTCTAACATCTCCATCATCCAGCTCTGTGTCATCTTCCACTGATTGTCTTTTTTCACTCAGTTTGAGATCCTCTTTATTAGCATGTTGAGTACTTTAAATCAAAACATGGACATTTGGGATATTATGTTTTGAGACTCTAGGTCTTTCTTAAACTTCCTGTATTAGCTGGGTTCTTCTGATACTGCTTTGGCAGGGGAGGGAGGATGCACACTCATTACTGCCAAGTGGGATAGAAGTCCAGGTTCTCCACTCAACCTTCTTTGAAAACAAAGTAGGGAAGGGCCTCTCATTAAGGCAGGAGACAGTGGAAACTCCTGCTCCCCATGTGGCCTTCACCCATCTCTGTGGCTGGGAGGGGTATCAGTGCCTTGTTACTGCTCCGAGATTACTTTGTCTAACACCATGGAGGCAGAGGATTACCTTCCTTACTGCTGAGCATTAGTAAAAATACTGATTCTCCACTAGATCTCCCCAACACTCCCTGAGGAGGGTTTTTCAGGGGAGGTATACCTCCTTACTACAGAGTGAGGCTAGAATTCTAGATTCCCCTTGTGGTCTTTACCTGATATTAGGGAAAAGGTCTTCCTCCTTCCTGACAGGAAAGCAAGTTTAGCTTTCTGCCTGACATCTCAGACAATCCAGCATTGTGATGGGAGGAGTCGGCGCTCCACTCTTTGCGGCTGTGGTTGAGGAAAGGGATACAGATTTTTCTGTGGTGTTGAATAAAGAAGAGCTATTATTGTCTTAAAATTTTGTCTTACTAAGCTGTCCCTTTCCTGGTCCTTTGGCTTTTATTAGGGTTTTTAGATGTGTGCGTGTTGGGATTTCTGAATTGTGAATTTCTTTAGCTCCAGGTCTGCTATATATAAAAAGAAAGAAATATAGGGAACTCATTCCCATTTTTTTCCTTGGCTCTTAAGATTCCTGGCCAGTCTACATTCTTTCCACTTTTCAGAATCTTCCTATGTTCATTATACATAAAATTTCCTGGTTTTTTCAGTTGTAGTTATTGGGAGAGTTAGGGACAACTATGTGTACTCCAACTTCCTGGAAAAAGAAATCCAGGAGATAGTATATTAAACACTAAGGTTGTTACATTTTCAATTACTACAATTGAATCTTTTTAAATACTTACCAAAAGGCTTTGGTTTCCTCTTATCTATTAGCTTCTAAGTGAGTTTCTGGGACATGCAATCATAATTTGGTTTGCAGATACAAAAAAGAATTTTAATCTGATTAGTTATAGAGAGAAAATATGATTTCCTTTCAGCAAGTAATGATATCAAGATGATGTGAATTTCCTATCAGGTGAATTAGAAATGAACAAATCATATTAGATGTATCAAGGTGAAAGGATGAATTAAAAAAAAAAATTTAGGCTTAGCTCTGCTTTGAATGCCAAAGACTAAAACAACTGGAATATTTCATTTTTTTAAAATAAGTGGACAATTATATGTTTGCTTAATATAACACCAGTTGTATCTTTCATCATTATTCTAATTATCTTTAAATTAAGAAAATAAAACAATTTTATTTTAATTCCATGTACTTGGATTTGCTTTGACAACATGGATTACTCTTCTCTAACTTGTGCACCATTATTGTCTTCCCATCACTCAAAGTCCTCTAAACCAGGCTGCTTACTCCTCCTTAAGCATAATCCACAACTTCCAGAGTTTTCCTGAGTTCTGCTTGAAAGACATCCTCGCCTTTCCCCTCATTATTCCCTCTCAAAGCTCTCCCATTTCTCAAGCTCTTGTTTCCAAAATGCCAACCCTGCAACCTATCCTGGGAATGGATTGCCTGTTCTTCGGGGACACCATACTTTAATTCAGTCTTAAAGGATAAGTTAGAGTTACTCAGAGGTGCCAGTGTGAGTAGGGATGGCAGGGAGGTATAGGACATGCATATGCTTTGTTGGCAGAGTGGGTTAATGAATTAAAGAACAGAATGAAACCACCTCATGTAGATTGGCAGACTACCAACAGCTTACTTACTATTGGCACCAAGTCCAAGACTAGGAGTAGTGGGAAATGAGGCTAGGAGGTAGCTAAGAATCACATTAGGAAGGATTTGTATTCCATGAAAATTTTTCTACTTTATGAGTAGAAGATGAGGTGCTTCTTTCTCTTTTTTTAAGGTTAAGCTTACTCTTTTCATCTTTTTGAAGTGCATGAGGTTTTAAAATTTTTTTAATTTAAATTCAATTTAGTTAATATATACAGTATTATTAGTTTCAAGGGTAGAGTTCAGCTTGCATACAACACCCAGTGCCCATTTCATCAAGTGCCCCCCTTAATACCCACCACCCAGTTACCCTATCCCCCCACCCACCTCCCCTCCAGCAACCCTCAGTTTGTTTCCTAGAGTTAAGAGTCTCTTATGATTTGCACCCCTCTCTGTTTTCATCTTTTATTTTTTCCTTCCCTTCTCCTATGTTCATCTGTTTTGTTTCTTAATTCCACACTTGAGTGAAATCATATGTTGTTTGTCTTTCTCTGATTAGCTTATTTCAGTTAGCATAATACCCTCTAGTTCCATCCACATTATTGCAAATGGCAAGATTTCGTTCTTCTTGATGGCTCAGTAATTCTCCCTTACATGTGTGACATGTATGTATGTTTGTGTGTATGTATGTATGTGTGTGTGTGTATATATATATATATATATATATATATATATATATATATAAAACATCTTATTTATCCATGAAGATGAGGTGCTTCTTAAGTGTATTGTGTAGAAAATGACATAGTTAGATTTGCAATTTAATACATACCCAAGGCCTTCCAATCATAGCCCTAATCTGCCTTCCCAGCTTCTATTTCCATTGCTCTAGTATGGGATCCCCAAATTCTCAGATCCAACTACAGGCTTTTCTCTGAACACAACCCACACCTCTCCCACTTGATGAACATACTCCAGAAAAGCAAGATCCATCATCTCTCCCCCACAAAAATACATATGACATTCTTCCAATGGTGGTTGTGGGAATTAGTGAGCTAATGCATGAAAATATGCAGTTTACTGTTTGTCACTAAGTACGCATTCAGTCGTCTCCCTTCCTCATAACACTTACCTTAATCTACCTCACATTATAATTATATGCATATACCAGCCACAGAATTGCACATTCCTTGAAGATAGGACTGCATCTAAAACAGTGGCTCTAACTTGGGGAAATTTCGTCCTTTAAGGGACATGTGGTAATGTCTGCAGACATTTGAGATTGTCTCAGTTGTCAACCGGATTGATTGTAGGCTGTTACTGCTTAAGCATCCTATAATTCACAACAAACCCTACAAGAAAGTATTACCCAACCCAGATGTCAATGGTGCCAAGGTTGAGAAACTCTGGCTTAGTTTGTCTTTGCAACCCACGTAGCAATTATAGGAGTTACACATTATAAGAAGCATTCAGAGTTGTTACGAATGATTTGAAGCCTCTTTCTGTAGGTAAACTTTATAAATTGCTATGGAGTAAAAATTAAATTATAAATTTCTGTGGTATAGGAAACATGTAAGATAACAAAGGCTTATGAGTCTTGATTAATTGGGGGGAAACTAATTTCCATTTGTATTTAGAGGTGACCAATTTAAAAGCTAAAGTTCTCTTAATCAGCAAGCTTTTGTAATGAAATGCAGCAGGATTTACTTTTATATCAAAGGCACTCCCCTGATAGTTAAAGAATGCAACCGAACACAATTAAAAGATCACTGGTAAGCAGAATACAGTGCCTGGCTGCATTCTGGGAGACTAGTACACTTAATAATCCAGGATCTAGTGACACTTTAATGAGAAGTTTAAATTTATTGGCCCTGAATCTCAGAATTTATCAAGGCTCTCTACCTAGACTTTCATTTAGAAGTAATGAAGTGATGAGTGAAAATCAAAAGAAAAGTTTGTGACTGGGAAAAGGTTGCTTCATAGATAATTCAAGTAGTAAGTATTTAAAACTGAAAAGAAGAGATAAATTATTGATAAATGGAGAGCATTTAGCCAAGGATGGTCAGGACTTCCAACGGAGGAAGGAAAGGAGCTGCAAAGGCAGTACCCAGGGGATTTAACCAAAGCCACAGCCTCTTTAACTAGCCACAGTCAGATGCAAACACTAGAGACAGAGTACCCAGGGACCAACTCACTCCATGATTAGAGCATTTTCATGATCCTGGTGGATCAAAGATTAAGAAGTGTTAGTATTGCCTATTTTTCCAGTACCTATGAAAATTTCAAATTACTATGTCATTTTGTTTGATCAAAAAAACCTTAGCTGAAGCCAAATCTCTAATTCCACCTTGTCCTCTAAACATAAGCCTGTAAAAACAACAATCCTGATGATTCTATCCTATAAGGAAAGAGTTCTTACTACCACTTTTTTATTGCCCATAGCAACATATAATTTAAAGAGAAAAATGCTGATTTTGATGATTTTTCTAAGATATGTTTTGTTTGTTTGTTTTTTAAGAAAACTAACTTAATATATTAGTGGTTTCTTACGTAGCTCTCCATTATGTGTACTGCTTCAGAAACTACATTCAGGGGGTGGAAAAGGACAGGAGTTCACATTCCCACTCAACCAGGATGTAGAAACAAAAGCCCTTGAAAATTATTTTGCAGGGGTCTTCTTCCTCATCCATCCTCCCCTAAGCAGGGTCACCACTGTTTTATCCCAAGCTGGTTCTCTTTGGAAGAGAGCTAGAATCTGCCAGAATATGCTTTTCTCCCTCAAATCCAATATTAGAGATTTTCTAAAGTTCCTCTTTTAACCGGACCCCTCTTTGTCTCCAGACAATACTACGCTCATTAAATACCTATCAGCGTACCCTCTCGCTTAAAGTGTTCCACTCACATCTTCCAGAGAGATCTGTCAGCTAATGAAAAACAACTTCATTGGGCTTCTCACAGCATCTCCTTCTTGCCCTACCTTAGCTTCCTGCTGGAAGACTGCAGGATTTCCTGATGTTCCCTTCCCCAGGCCAAATAGTGTCCCAACTATTGACATATATGGTCAGTTCTCATCCAGATCAATGCCTTCCTGAAATGTCATTGAGAATAATCTTCATCACTGTTCCATCCTTTAAGGATTCCCCCAAGCAAGAATATTTTGGGAAAAATGCCACTATCTGGAAATTATATAAGTTTTCATATTTTCACCAGCACTCACAATTTCACTAAATAAATATTACAATGATATGAAGAAATACAAAACCACTCCATGTGAGGGGCTAAATATCAAGGAACTTCGCTGTGCTCCTTAATAATTTCAGTGAGCAAGGACTTCTCCGACCATAGAGACCTTTGTGCAGAATGTTTCAGAAAGGATAATGTGATGTGTGCCATCCCAAATTCAATGCATCGTGACAGGTCTTAGCTACAGGTATCCACCCCGTTGCTTCTCTGTAACATGTCATCCTAATCGTGTTTCATATGCTCTGGTTCCTGGTACAGGTCTAAATAAGGGCTTTTCTTACTTACAAAGCATCCGTGCAGCATACCACAAAATCTTAATATTTATCCCTCAAAACATTTTTCTAATAGTCGGTGAGAGTCCAATTTTAGGATCTAAGGCTCTTGGCTAACGAAAGTTAATTAGAAGTTGATTGGCACAAGTGCAAATGTTATCCCATTAATAAGTGACCATAACTTTTTCTCCTGTACCTAAAATCACTTGTTTTAGATTGCCTGGCAGTTAACAAATCTTACACATAAACGCAGCTCAGAGAAAAAGGAGCGATGTACAGATTTACAAGGAAGGTAGACATCACTTGAATCAAGAATCCACAACAGAGTCAAGATTCAGTATGAGGGACCATCATTTTGGAACACTGTATCTAGCTAGTCACCAACTGCCTGCCTTTGGAAAGCCACTCCCCCAGGGAGGTCCAGTCCGCTGCCTTTGCCTCCTGTCTAAAGCATCTTTGTTTTGTTTCAGCTGGCAGGGTTCATCTACGCCTGTTATGTTGTGAAATGTATAACTGAAGAAGAGGACAGCTGTAAGTATTAAAGCCCTATTCTGTTTCTTTCAAGTTCAAAGCATCTCCTTTACTGCCTCCTACCTAGCCTTCCTACTTCTCAGACAATATCCTCCAACACATCTTTGGAACAGGGAATAAGCCTTTTGTATCCATCGGACTAAAGTGTTTTCATAAAAGATCCAGCATATTGAAAAAATGGAGAAGCACCCATTTTGAAAACATGTTACTTTCATTTCATTAAAGGTATTTTTTAAAGAAGTGTTTCTCTCATAACAATTCTAGTAGAGAATAAAGAGGAAATTGAAGATGGAAATGGTTTCTAAGTGTGGTTAATTTGACTCCTTTCTTTTTATAAACCCTTATTGATTATTGATACCTAATCAGCTTCACCCAGGACTAAAATTCTCAGCAATCAACAATTTGGAATAGTTCCTAAAATTTTCAAGAACTGACCTCAGATTAATTCAAGAAATGTGTTTTCAGGAAACCAAATGTTCATATTTCCTTTTTGTTCCTACAATTTGATGCAAATAGCTGTAACTCTCTGTCAGAGTCTCAGCATTGAGGCCTATTGGTTAATCCAGAGTTTAGATGCCGATACCCTCTTCCAAGCCTCCAAGTGGTTCCACTGTGTTTGAATCTTCTAAACATGGCAGATGGAAGATTTCACTCCTTCCTGGCCCCGCTAAGGATCTGAAATGGGAGGACTGGAAAAATACTTCTATGCTCATGGTACTATCATGGATAGTTTCCTAGGCAGCTATATTTACTCTGAGGAAAAAATTAGAGCTGGGCATCTTTTTTCTTTTTTCTGGTTTCTAAAAATATTCATAATGATTGGGATTTCAAGACAAAGGATGAGATCTATTGCTCTGCAAAGGAAAATTTGAGGAAAAATTCCAAAGAGAAATATGTGTTTCTTCTTCACTTTCCAATCATACTAGAAAGGAGGAAGCAGTATCAGGTGATTAATTTAGAGGAGGTACTTTTTCAATCATAGTAATACATGATGTAAAATCAGGAATACACAGCACATATTTTGTTATTTTGTGTGTTAAAAGAAATGATGGTCCTGTCACTAAAAACAGCATTTGTGTAACACTCATCAATATGTCAAGTGTTATGTCAGGCTTTGGAAATTTTAAGATTAGTAATACACAAGATTTTACCTCTGGAATTTACCATCTAGTAGGGAAAAACAAACATGTGAACATGTAAGTATAACAAAACTCTGTAGAGTGTATATTGTGGAGAGATGAGACAGGAACCAGGAATGGTTTCATTAAGAAAGACACTCTTGAGTGTGATCTTCAAAGATGAATAGATATTGTTGGGTCACTGATAAGAGTAAGGTGATCTGAGGCAAAAGATGATAAAGTACCATGACACAACACAGTCTGCCATGTTAGGGGCAGAGCTGCCAGATTAATATGACTGAGTTGTATCTGTATTTCCAGAGAAGATCAGAAAAGAGAGCACGAGGGAGTCAGTAGACAAACGGTCATGCCAGAGTAAGGACTTTGGACTTCATTTTGCATAGCATGACGGCAAATCAACTGGCAGGTAGTTTATGAAAAATGAATAACATAATCAGGAATGTGCTTTAGAAAAATCACATTGGTATCAACATGAAAGAAAGTCTTTGATGAGGGACAAAATGAGGGAAAGGGAGTCTAGTTAGGACATCCTGAAAATGAGAGATATGAGATGATGAAGGTCTGGACATCTCTGTATTAGAGATGGAGCAGCTAGATCTGGTAAGAAACATGCTAAAAGGAAGTAGTTCCTTGGTGATGGATGCATACCATGTAAGAGAAGGACTGACAGATTCCTAGGTTTCTGGTAAGAATGAATGGATAAATGGAAATGTCATTTGAGGAAAGTAGAATGGGGATGTGACAACTGGTTCTGTTTAGACAGGTCGAGACTGAGATGCCTAATGAATGCACATGAGAAGATATCTCACAAGCATTTGTCTTATGCACAAAAGCCTTATTCAAAGATTAGGGAGGGTAATAGATGTATACATTTTAAAATATATGGACTCTACAACCTATGTGAGTTCATTCAAATATTATCATTTTGTGTCTTTGTGCCAACTCCTTGGTGAAGGGCAAGTCCAAATTTCATATGGGAATTGAGCTTTCCTTAAACTATAATGTTTGATTTTATTTTACAATGATATCAGTGCATTTTCATCTTCAGAAAATACTGACACACAAAACCTCCTGGACAGATAATCAGTATCTCTCCAGAAGAGTACCTTCCAAAGGGGATCCCAGAAATGCCAGTTCCATAAGATATACTGCTCAGAAAGTTTCCAAAGCCAAGTAAGTTTGATACTAAAAATGTAGGATGTACATTTACATATTAACAACTCCAAGGGCTTTGTGGTAAAGTATGTTTGATTTTTCCTAATCTACAATGTTGTTTTAACCATACTACTTGGGTGAGGCCAGATGCAAATCAAAGCAAGAAACTAGAAAGATTTCTACAGTTTTATAATGCTCACAGTTCCCCAGGAAGAACACAGCGCACCATACAAGATCATTGGGAAGGGTCATGAAGCAGAGAGAGAGGGCAGAACTGTTGGCCAAGCACCTTTATTATGATTTCCTCAGAAAGCTCTAGGCAAGGCAGCATAAACAGGTCTAGGCAAGGCAGCATAAACAGGTTTAGGGTTGGCTAGCTAAGTTGGAACCCTTGTTTACTGTGACTATGCGAGGAGATGGTCTGGGGGCACCTAAATTCTCCAGATGTTTTAAGCAAGCCAGGGTTGACTTGGGAATAACCAGTGGTCATTTTGTAGATGTGAAAGCATTAAGTTACAGAAATCAGAAGTATAGTTAATATCCTGACATTTGAACACAGAACACTTCTTCGTAAGAAATCCTAATATTCCAGAGAATTAGAAGGCTGAGGAACTCAGTTTAGGGAATTCCAACCTCTGTCAAGTTTTGGCCAAAGCAATGTAAATTCAAGAGGATATGAAGTCACAAACATCTTTTGGAAGGTTAGGTTTCTATTTCAAGCATCTAATAAACTATTTTCCAAAAAATTCCAAAAACTTCCAAAAATAGTGCTTATATCGTTATGTGTAATTTAACCATGGCCCCTTACCTGCCTTTATTAATACAAGTCCCAAGTAGAATCCTCATAAACAAGTTTTTCAATTTAGTCTTTTTGCTCAGTGGTTTACATGAACTACTCGTCTATTTGTATATCCAAAAAGACTGATCCTTACCTTAGATATTTGTGGGACCCCTAACAAGCCCAGAGGAGATGCTCATTTGGGCCAGTTCTGTATCTGACTAGTTCATTTACTGTAGTCCTTTACACACAGGAGTAAATTGTGAGTATTCGTTGAACACGATGTTTTGGATTGATAGTTCCCTTGTATTTTTGCTTCCATTATTTGTCTGTATGGTCACCTGTAGACACTGCCTAAATCCTCAGGTTGCAACTTTCTGTCTAATTTTTGGTAATCATATTCTAGAGAAAAATCTTTTGATCTCTTAAAAACATTCTGGCTTGGCAAAAAAGAATAAATGCTCTCAGAAAGTAAGGCCTGAAGTATGGGAGAAGTTTATTGTATGTGTAAACAGAGAAGGGGGCTCGGGACGTGTCCATTCTTACCTGCTGTGGATCTGCAAAGGAACATTCAGTTAGCAGCAGACTGTCAGGAGGCCGTGCTAGCCACCTGCTTGCCAAATTGGACAAGTTTTCACTCCTAAGAGCCTCATGAAGAACAGAGGACAGTTTTAGTTCTATAACTTTGCTGAAAACAGGCAGTAGAGTAAGAGATAAGGACCCAATTTTGGAAACTGGAAAACTAAGGTATTCTTGACGTCAATACAGAGCTGACCAGCTACGTGTTCCATTTTGATGTTGAGGTCTTAGTCGCCAGGGGAGCCGGGGAGCTGTAGGACCAGAAGCCTCCAAGGAAACTATGGAAAGGGTTTAGGTTCCAGAAGCGAACTCTGCCACTTCACTGCATGAAATAGCCATCCGTCATCAGTGAGCTAGAGGGAATTAGACCGTAGGCACACCAAATGCCTGAGAATTTGTTTCCTTATTTCTCCTTTCAAACAGGATCTCATTTACTTTTGTGAAGCCCAGCTCAACAGATAGGTAGAGAGATGAGAGATAAATAGGTAAGATCGGTAGATATGCTTTAGTACAAAGGTGTTTTGGTTTCCAGTGAAAAAGCCTGGACCTTGAAGTTTACATCTCCGGCCCTTCAGTTCTGGAAGCCAGAGGCACAGCCTGACAGGCCGGCAGCGGGCAAACGCACAGGACAGCACTGCCATCTGCTGTGCCTTCCTGGAGACAGCGACAGCCCTTGGAGCAGAGCTGCTTCCTGGGAGCAGGAAGACGGGGGAGACTCTGCACCCCCCCCTCCCGTATAGTAGTCGCCTAGGGCTGCAATAATAAAATACCACAGACTGGGTGGCTTAAACAACACAAATTTATTTTCTCACAGTCCTTGATGCTAGAAGTCCAAGATCAAATTATTGATAGGTTTGCTTTAAGCCTCTGTCCTGGCTTCTCACTCTGTCCTCACAGGACCTTCACTCTCTGTAGACATACCCCTGGCGTCTCTTCCTCTTTTTCTTCTTTTTTTTTAGATTTTTATTTATTTATTTGAGACAGAGAGAGAGAGCATGTGTGCAAACATGGAGGAGGGACAGAGGGAAAAGCAGAGTCCCCTATGAGTGGGAAATTCCAACAAGGGACTCAATCCCAGGACCCTGGCATTATGACCTGAGCCAGAGGCAGGCATTTAACCAACTGAGCCACGCAGGTGACCTGTCTCTCCTTCTTCTTATAAGGATACCAGTCCTACTGGATTAAGGCCCCACCCATATGGCCTCATTTAAAATTAATTGCCTTGGGGCACCTGGGTGGCTCAGTGGGTTAAAGCCTCTGCCTTCAGCTCAGGTCAGGATCCCAGAGTCCTGGGATCAGCCTCGCATCAGGCTCTCTGCTCAGCAGGGAGCCTGCTTCCTCCTCTCTCTCTGCCTGCCTCTCTGCCTACTTGTGATCTCTGTCTGTCAAATAAATAAATAAAATCTTTAAAATAAAATAAAATAAAATAAATTGCCTCTTTTAAAGACCCTACCAAATACAATCCTACTGCGGGGTTAAGCCTTTAACATATAAATGGGGGGGGAACAGATTTCAGATCCAACATTCCATATCAACACACACACACACACACACACACCATGTGGCTCCCAGACATTTGACAGTCCCTAAGGGGCATAGACTGAGGCAAGCAGTGGCCCCCCAGCCCATCAAACACATGTGGATAAAAGGCTCCAGGCTGTACTAGTACCCACCTCCCTGGTTTCATGCTCTCTAAGGAGTTCCCGGTCAGCACCCCGAGCCTTGGCATGGGGTGATCTCCCTTCAGATGAGAAGCTCCTCGCCAGAAAAAAAAACCTGGGAGCCTACTCCAGAGGGTGTGCCTTGACACTTGAACCCTATTCAATTGAGGAAACCATTGCCACATACTTTTATATATTTGTTCATGAAAAGGCAGTGATATTTCTTAGGAGGAAAGACTTTCTCCAGGAGAATGGGCGACCCTTGCTGCACTGTCTTTGTGGCGAGGCTCATCCCTGTATCATCTGTTGCCAACCATGCTGCGTTTTCCTTATGACCTCCAGTCCTTTCTATTCTCCCCTACATGTTCTCTTTTACAATATTCTGTGAAAGAAATGAAATGTTCTGAGATTCTCAGTCTGGGATGCCTTTTATGATCTGTGTAGCTCCTCTCTCACCTAATCCCTAGCTCTCCTGCACCACAGTTGGATGTCCACTTACAGGGATAGAATGAAAACCTTCCCTCTCAGCCTCGTTAGCACTGTGAGATGTGACAATTAAAAGGAAGACATGCAGCCATGGAAAATAGCACCAATCCGGAATAGAAAAAAAAAATCATATGATTTCTCAATTTTTATTATATTTTCTCATAAACCTTTTATTTAATAGTTAAACTAAAACAAAACATCAGTCCTCTAGAAAACGGATCCATTTCTCTTAAGTAATCACTATCTTTTCAAAAAGAGATTCACATATTTTCAAGTGTTACTAAATATTCAAATCACCCCTAGAAAGATACAGAATGTCATTAAAAAATAATATCCTAGGGGTGCCTGGATGGTTCAGTGGGTTAAAAGCCTCTGCCTTCGGCTCAGGTCATGATCCCAGGATCCTGGGATCGAGCCCCGCATCGGGCTCTCTGCTCCGCGGGGAGCCTGCTTCCTCCTGTCTCTCTCTCTGCTTGCCTCTCTGCCTACCTGTGATCTGTCTGTTAAATAAATAAATAAATAAAATCTTTAAAAAATAATAATAATATCCTAAAGGGACCTATTTTGAAAAAAATATTGAAAAATGAATTCTAGATGTTTAAACTTATAGATACACACAAGTATAAACCCACCAACCAAGCAGAAATGCATAAAAACCTGTCCTGAATTCTCTAAATTCAAGCGGCCTTGGGATAAAAGTCACAATCAATTTATAGAAACGTTCATTTGAAAAGCAAACCACAGGAAATTATTCACTTCTCTGAGGCTAATAATTTTCTGTTATTTTTGTTTGATTTTTCTTCTAAAGGCTGCTGGCCTACACTTGTGTATATTGAACTCCATTCTGTATGTTTTGATCATTTTTCCAGTTTGTCAGGATCATTGAGTTTGAAGGCAATTCTTTGAACACAATCACACACACTCCCACTTTTGGGGGAGGCAGAAGTGGCAGCAGGGAAGAGTACTACCCTTATAAAAAATATTTGTTTCTTCCTGTTTATAAAGAAATGTAAGTTGACTGCAGAATGTATAGAAAATACAAACAACACGCACACACGCACACACACACACACACACACACACACACACAATTAGAATGACCCCACAATTTGAAATTCTGTTTCTCCATTAACATTTCAGTGTATTATATGGCTCCTAGTCTTCCTTCCTTCTTCCCTCACTTCCCTCTCCTCTCCCTCCTTTCTTCCTTCCCTTCCTCCCTCCCTCCCTTCCTATTGTCTGTCTGTCATCTATGGATCATCTTTCTTTCTTCCCTTTCCTTCCTTTCCTTCCTTTGTATCTGGTACTTAGGGTCACACTATACAGCCTGTTTGGTAATCTAAGCTTTCTTTCTTGTTATTTATAAATCACTCTTCAAACCTAACCTAAGGAGTAGACAATCAGCAGTTCAAAAAAGGTGCCGCGTTCTTGGGTATCAGATTGGCAGAGTTAAGATAATGTTGTGTCTGTTTTACTTTTGGTGTATCATACTCAAGCAATCAAATGAGAGAATAATATATTGTTAGTATGGCACTGTTTTATTGTCTTTTTAAAACATTTCTTTTGTGATTTTCAAGGTGACTGAGTGAAATAATCTTGTCCACGTCTGCTAGCCTCCCACAAAACCTAAACTTGCCATTTCTTTCCGCATTTCTGAATAGCATCACATATTATGAAGGCCTAGAGTCCCAAATTTCTAATAGCTACCTATGCTGTACAGAATCATAGTGAGGCCAGGGTAAAGGGCATCACCTTGCTCCTTCCTCAACCCCCCAAAACCATAGAAGCTCGGCTTCTATTTAATTTTACAACTTTTACAAGTTTCTGCTTAAGATTTCTTTTGGACTAGGAACACTGCAGATTTTAAAATGATGGAAAACTGTTGTCGACCACTCTTTTAACACCTTAGTTTTGTCGACCCATAAAGATTTGATGACTTGCTCAAGGTCCCTGAGCTTATTCCTGAACTTGTGACACCAGTGCCGCACATATGGACTCCCTCAGGATCAGGAATATTAGCCAGTGCCCCTCGGGAGCCACACCTGTCTTGACCACTGCTGTATCCTCAGCATCTAACACATCTCTAACCCGGAGCAGGACTCAATAAGATCTGGGAAATAAATGAATCAACCAATCAGCTCTCCTCAAACACTTCTTGGACTCTCTGTAAACTGGTAAGGAATGGGACATCTCCTTAGACCCCAGTTTATTTTAAGTAAATGAATAATCAATTATAATAAAGCACTTCCGTCGTTTTCTAAGCAAATGACTGAAAAGGATGGGATGGAGACTTGCCGCCATATGTAAAAAGGAAAGACTGAATAAATGATCAACACCTGAAATGAATGCTGACATAGGCATATGCCTCCCGTCAATCACATGCAAGTTTCTATCAGCGGCAACAGCATTCCCTACCAGTGAAATACAGTTTTTTTTTAATTAATTTTATTTTTTATAAACATATAATATATTTTTATCCCCAGGGGTACAGGTCTGTGAATTGCCAGGTTTACACACTTCACAGCACTCACCATAGCACATACCCTCCCCAGTGTCCATAATCCCACCTCCCTCCCAACCCCCCTCCCCCCATCAACCCTCAGTTTGTTTTGTGAGATTAAGAGTCACTTATGGTTTGTCTCCCTCCCAATTCCATCTTGTTTCATTTACTCTTCTCCTACCCCCTTAACCTCCCATGTTGCATCTCCTATCCCTCATATCAGGGAGATCATATGATAGTTGTCTTTCTCCGATTGACTTATTTCGCTAAGCATGATACCCTCTAGTTCCATCCATGTCGTTGCAAATGGCAAGATTTCATTTCTTTTGATGGCTGCATAGTATTCCATTGTGTATATATACCACATCTTCTTTATCCATTCGTCTGTTGATGGACATCTAGGTTCTTTCCATAGTTTGGCCATTGTAGACATTGCTGCTATAAACATTTGGGTGCACGTGCCCCTTCGGATCACTACGTTTGTATCTTTAGGGTAAATACCCAGCAGTGCAATTGCTGGGTCATAGGGTAGTTCTATTTTCAACATTTGAGGAACCTCCATGCTGTTTTCCAGAGTGGTTGCACCAGCTTGCATTCCCACCAACAGTGTAGGAGGGTTCCCCTTTCTCCGCATCCTCGCCAGCATCTGTCATTTCCTGACTTGTTAATTTTAGCCATTCTGACTGGTGTGAAGTGATATCTCATTGTGGTTTTGAAAGAAATGGAACAAATAATCCTAAAATTTATATGGAACCAGAAAAGACCTCGAATAGCCAAAGGAATATTGAAAAAGAAAGCCAAAGTTGGTGGCATCACAATTCCGGACTTCAAGATCTATTACAAAGCTGTCATCATCAAGACAGCATGGTACTAGCACAAAAACAGACACATAGATCAATGGAACAGAATAGAGAGCCCAGAAATAGACCCTCAACTCTATGGTCAACTAATCTTCGACAAAGCAGGAAAGAATGTCCAATGGAAAAAAGACAGCCTCTTCAATAAATGGTGTTGGGAAAATTGGACAGCCACATGCAGAAAAATGAAATTGGATCATTTCCTTACACCACACACGAAAATAGACTCAAAATGGATGAAGGATCTCAATGTGAGAAAGGAATCCATCAAAATCCTTGAGGAGAACACAGGCAACAACCTCTTCGACCTCAGCCGCAGCAACATCTTCCTAGGAACATCGCCAAAAGCAAGGGAAGCAAGGGCAAAAATGAACTATTGGGATTTTATCAAGATCAAAAGCTTTTGCACAGCAAAGGAAACAGTTAACAAAACCAAAAGACAACTGACAGAATGGGAGAAGATATTTGCAAACGACATATCAGATAAAGGGTTAGTGTCCAAAATCTATAAAGAACTTAGCAAACTCAACACCCAAAGAACAAATAATCCAATCAAGAAATGGGCAGAAGACATGAACAGACATTTCTGCAAAGAAGACATCCAGATGGCCAACAGACACATGAAAAAGTGCTCCACATCACTCGGCATCAGGGAAATACAAATCAGAAATACAGTTTTAACATACCTTGTCTTCCCCGTTAGCTGCTACTACTGGTCTCTCTTTTCACCTTCTGTTAAATTCCTCCCTCTTGTGGTCACGGAAGGGAAAATAGATGAGCTTTATTTTTAACTTCATACGTTCAGGTGAAAGTTGCATCTGATTCCTCAAAGGTCACTTCTTATTTTCCCCTTTTTCTCACAATGCCTCCCCCATTGTATCATACTGCTTTCCACTTATGCCCACACATGTACGTGCGCGCACACATGCACACCATAATCATCTTTACAAGAATTTCATGTCCCCGAGTCAAAAATGCAGGGGAAGAAAATTGATGTGTTCCCTGACCTCTGTTGGTTCAGAAGGACCGGGACCTTGTTTCTAAGGAATCACGTTGAGGTAACAATATTCAGACCCGCACAAAGGAGGACCCTTTCCTGGGGTGTAATAAAGGAAGTATTTTATGCACAAGATATGTCTGCCTAGGAGAACTGAAATTATCCAATATGCTTCAGGTTGTCTTAATCAGCCTCAATGGAAAAGAAAGCCAGAGAATGAATGGAAGGAGAAGTGGTGACATTGTAACAGAAACAAAAGAAAAACCTTCCCCGCTGATTATCCTGCTTCATCTTCCAATTCTGCGGTACCCAGGCCACCTGTAATGGACTCACACCATCTCTCTGGACTCGCACTGATAATGACATGACAAAGAAGGCAGCTAAGGGGCAGGAAAAGAGCATGCTTTTAGCACCACAGTGTAGATACACAGGCCAACAAAATAAAGTTCCCGAGATCCCATAGTCCTATCTTCGGAAGAACAAACGAGAGCAAGACAAAGAGGACACCGAGCGCTAAAAGCCCTCCAGAGCTGAGCGGTGCTGGTCAAGAAGGCTCGAGATTCTGTGCGTGTCTTTTGATAAATGGTGCTGGCAGGTGCCCACTTCATTACATGCAGTTGCGCTTCCGCTGGGGAAGTGGCTTCTAATAGAGACAGAGGCCTGGGCTTCGCGATCTCCTTCCAAACAGCAGGAGGATGAAAACCAATGTGTGTCTAAGGATGGCCACCAGGTATGCAGGAGGAAAACCTCTGAGCACAGCAGCCTTCCACGTAGCCTCTGGACGAGTGCCTTTAAGTAAGCGAGCAGAGGGCAAACCCGCAGTCCTGCGTGACATTTGAATGAGGCTGCTTTAGCAGCCGCGACGACTCCAGGAGGACTGGCCGCCGTTGTGTGGCAGGAACTGGGGGAGAAACAAACTTAAAGCTCACAGGAGGTGAGGTTTGTTTAAATAATAGAAAGTAATTAGACTGAAGACAAAAATCAGTGATGGCATTTTATAATTACAATTAAGTTAAAGGTTAATTTCCTTTGGTGCTAAAATCTTATTTAAAACATTTACCAGGAAAGGAAATTAGGATGTTGCTATCAAGAGGCATAGAGTGCTTCTGGGAATCCATGCCTATTATCACTTGAAAATTAGGTTAGGCCCAAAGTGGGAATTTCAATTCATTTTTGTGTATAACGAACGGATGGTGGTCAGGCTCAGAGTCGGTGAGCTTGGCTGGGGCAGGCAGTGCAAGATTTGCATTTTTCTGTTTGTTTGTTTATGGGATTAATTGCAAATGTTTCCAACAAAGGAGCCTAGTTTATACATGAACAATCCTGACGCGAAAAGAAAATTGGATATGGATTGCTTGTTCCCTTTGTAACTAATGAAGTTGATGTTAAGGAATTCCCGAAGCGGAAAAGCCAAGGGAAGGGCAGAGTAACATCCATACACCTTGGTCTCGGAAGTGAATGGAATCCAGGGACAGTGTTTCTGTTGGCTCCAAACCTGCCAATCCTGTTCCCTTCTCCCGGTTCCCACATTTTCTTTTCATCACCCTGTTTCTCAACTGGACATTGTCATGTCTCAGGTTCCAAATGCTGTGTGTGTATGTGTGTAAATATATAAATGTAAAATACTCATTTTTGGAACTGTGCAGAATCTTAGAGCTGCAAGCAATATTAACAATCGCCTACTTGAATCCCCTCATTTTACAGTTGAGGAAAGGGATACTTGAATTGACTTTCTCTAAGTTAAACAGTCATTTAGAGGCAGAACTGGGAATAGAACCTAAGTCTCCTGATTTAAATATGTTTTCCACATCACTTCTCTGAGATAATCAAGATAGATTCTTTCAATGCATATTTATCAATAACCACTCTGTGGGAGACTGTGTATTATCAGTTGTGTATTGTCCTTGGTCCCCCACCAAAGGAGGTACCACCTTTGTCTTCACGGTGCTTAGAGTCAAGGGTGCATTTCACACGAAGAACGACTGTAACTCATAGTGAGAATTCAGGCAAGGCAAGGAGGTGTGGCAGGAATACACCCCAACGTGTCTCATCCGAGTGAGAAGACTAGCAGATTCTTCCCTCAAACGATGACATTTTGGCTGAAATCTAAAGGAGATGTCAGAGGGGTATGTAGAATTTAACAAAAATAGGTGTGCCTTTGCTAAAGAGGACTACTTTCTACTACAATCCCTATCGACCAAATGTATACCACAATTCACACAGGAATAATCTGAAGTGTTTTTAATGAGCTCAATAGAGCAAATCTCGTTTCAGCTTTCACAAACATCAATAAAAATGTTAGAATAACTACTGGACATTCTCTTTCCTTAAATTGCTACTGTTCTTCTAAAGAGAGGATTAATTTCAGCTCCAGAGTTTTGTGATTTTCCTTTCTGGACAATGCAAAAAGACGCAAATATTATGTCAGCAAGGATTATAAGGCAAGGCATGCATGGTTTTTTAAAATTTTCTTCAATATGCTTGCATACATAAATGGGCCCACCCCCTAATTAAAACCTCTGCATTTAAATGGGCCGTGCATTCTAAGTACACCCTGGATGTCAGTGGGGAAGACATGCCCAACCATGTCTGGCTCGCCCACCAATAGCTTGTAATAACGGTTCTCTCTGAGTTTAACTGAAAGGCATGTCATATCTACTTGAAAGCAAGTATGAGAGGGAAGAACGAAACGGATCGGTGAATCCGGTCCATCCAAATGGTGTGGCACAAAGTGAGACCAGGTACCTTGAAGGTGAAGTTTGCTCAGTTATCTCATCCCATTCTGTATGCTTCTCCACATCTACTGAAGGCATTAAACGTGCCTGGATACATAATTTTCTGACTCTAGCTTTACAATTTCTTGACCTCCTCAGCACTTACCACTCTTTGTTATCACTCACTTCATCGACCCCTTAATTTCCTTCCTCAAAGAGGCTAATTCGGGTCACCTTCACTGTGGAGAAGAGACTTCTCCAAAATTAAAAATTCTCTGCCTGATTGTTAAGTTCTACTTTTTTGTTTTTTGTTTGTTTGTTTGTTTTCCCCTTCCACTTTGTTCCTCTATCTTCCTCCTTGAAAAACTTCCCTTCATCCTTATTTAGGAATTTCACTCCACAGGAAACTTTGTTTTTCTCATTCTCTGAATCATTCCAATTCTCATCTCTGTCCAGTATAGTCATGCAATGATGCCCCCACCGGCCCCCTGCACTTGAATCATACTTGGATTTTCAACAGCCACACTTGATGAGGCTCAGGCTCACTTTCTCCACTGCTAATCCTGGGTTGCTACACATAGCTGGAGAAAGTCTCTAAACATGGCTGGATGCTCTCTCCTGCTCAATGACGTTTTCACTTCCTCCCGTGGACTCTCCTCAGGACCTGTTCCAAACCTAGGCATGGGTTCTGAACCTAAGCTAGTACTCAAACCAAGAAAATTAAGGCTATCAAACATGAAAACCTTCCATTTTTTCTCCCAGAACCTGAAAAACCCTCTATACTGGAAATTATCCTTTTGTCTCCTTGCAACCCTACCTAAATCTGAGAGGAACAGTTACAGCTTTTTTCTTCCTGAGTAATCCTTCATCAAACACTGAGCTCATCCTCTCTGCCTGATCCAGAAGGATAAGCTTTCAGGCTCTTCATTCTGGCACACTCCACTGGATAGTTCCTTTGGCCTATCTACAGGTTGAAACCTCAGAGACCACAAACAAGGCTGGTCCCAGCCTGTCTCTGGCCTTTTAAATAATATACAAGGCGATTTCCCAAAAAAAAAAAAAATAAAATAAAATAAAAAATAAATACTTGAAGTATGAAAACTCAGTTCCATATAGATTCCCTGCCCCCTTTTTTTTTCGAAATTACGTCACACAAGATAGTCCTGTTGCTTGTCAGACCACAGTTAACCAACAGAGTGGTCAGTTGAAGGGATTCCATAGACCTACCTCAGCTCTCCTCAGCTTCTGCTGATGACCCAATACTCTGTCATTCCACACAGTAACTCTTGGAAATTCTAATATACAGTTCTCACCCTCTCAGAAATAACCTAAATATGCATTTTAAATTATTTTCTTCACGGGGCACCTGCATGGCTCAGTTGGTTAAGCAGGTCATGATCCCAGGGTGCTGGGATCAAGCCCCACATCGGGCTCCCTCCTCAGCGGAGAGCCTGCTTCTTCCTCTCCCTCTGCCTGCCTCTCTGCCTACTTGCACTCCCTATCTCTCTCTTAAATAAATAAATAAAATATTTTAAAAAAATTATTTTCTTCACATAATTCCCCTTCAAAAAAGATGAGATCCTAAATCTGTCCATGGTCTATCTTTAAAAGGCATGCATCTAAATATTGCATATGACACTTGATTCTGTCAACCCTATGAAGTTGGAATTATTTCATTATCCCCACTTTAGGGAGGACAAAAGTCAGGCTCAGAGTAGCTGTGACCTTTTTGTGGGTACAATGCTGGTAAGAAGTGAAGGTACAACCTGAGTCAGGTCTTCTGACTCCAAAGCCCTCAATACTTACCCTACTTCACCCTTCCCCATGATGTATCCAGGGGTGACTTACACTATTGGAGAACTGTTTGATAGCATCATCCTGGTGTCCCCAGAAAACCAGCATGTGTTTCTTCAAATCTCCCAAAGGTACGACATTCCCTCAAACCAGGCAGAAATAGGCAAGAGCAGAAAGACAGAATACTTTGTCATGTGGAACTTATATTTTATTTTTTATTTAGTTTTTAAAACCAAAAGCTTTACGTGGTTGCTCAGGCTATTTCAAACTAAAAAAATATTTCTTCTGCTATGATACCATTGTAATGATTGCTTTTCGCTTTCATTTTTTGGCATATGTAATTGCATTTGGTACTGAATGTAAAATATTGAAGATCTGGTTCTAATACAACTAAGAGAGAAACATGAAAATAAGACCCTGAGAAAACACATCTGCTGAGCAAGGTTAGAAAGTGAAGTACGTGCACTGATTTAGCTCCTAAGTCTCATTTCATTCAGTGTGGGCTCTGCCTGTCAGAAGCCCTCTCTATTATAAGAGTCATTTTAGTGACCTTAAAACAGCAACAGGGTAAAGTACTCCTACAAAGGGTTGTTTCCCTAATCAGAAAAAGAAAAAAAAAAAAAAGTTAACTCAGCGTCCACTCAGGGATTTTAGCCCAGACCAAACCCCTCAGGTTCACACAATAAGCTGAATTGCTGCTACCAAGCAAGTCTGTGTGGGAGAAAGGTGGTTCTTTTGAATTTGGCCTGTGGTTGGTTATGCTCTAAATTTCTTTTGTGCAACTGGAGATAAGTACCCTTGAAATTCTCACCTGCAGAGATAATGGATATACACTCCGTTTTCATAGGCCCACACAAATTCTTTAATGTCTTTCAAAGAGTTCTCCTAAATATTTAGGCTGTTTTCTTTGATCTGCCTTTTAAAATTCCCCTCATGGTCTTTTCCAGCTCTGTCTCCAAAAGGGAGTATGTTGACTAGTGGCTTTGTCATTAATACCAGGATACCATTTTATATTGCAATACCTCACTACCAATATGTACTTTAAAAAGGCAATTTTCAGTTTACTGAACACGGTGTTCATGATTGAGAAGTTTAAATAAATAGGGAGCTCACAACAGGGAATATATTTTAGCAAGGAATATGTATTCAAAAAGCATTCTTCTCTCACTTGGTAATTTTTAAATTCCACTATTATTAATGTTATTAAATCATAGTTATTAAACTGATATGGCACTTTACTAATTTAAAATCATTGGACCTCCATGGGTCTCTATAGGTCAGTAGATATAAATACACCCATGTTGCAGGTGGAAAAACTAAGGCAAAGAGAAAATGTAACAGTTGCAAAGAAAATGGTAACATTCCTGAGTTACCTTCAGAGGACCAAAGGCAAATCCCTCCAATGAGGCAAAAATTAAATGAGTATAATTTTTGTTATATTTTGTCACCTTCTGCCCCACTAGGATGGTATAAACTGGCCAGAAAGAGAATCATGGTTTCCCTACCAATTACCAACATTGGCAGCACTCACCAGGATTCATGGAAGAATGACTCTCTCACTGGAATCACTTTGAGGCCAAGAATGTCTTAGCCTCTCTTCCTCTACTCCTCTAGGCCAAGGAGACTACTGCGGTGGTTTCTTCCCATTGGCATTCAAAACTTTCTTTTATCGCACAGGACCCAGTCAACAGCAAACATTCTAGCTCTTCTAGAAAGGGTCTTCTCTTTATTATCATTGAAGGTCTTAAGGAGGAAAGAGTGAAAACAGTTGAATTTCACTTAGGAATTTTTCCAACATCTTCCATACTCCAATGATTACCTAATTTTCTTTAAAGGCTAACAGGTCTAGAGTTTTCACTCAGTAAAGATGGTCTTCCAGGAGCCAAGACTGTTCTGGGTTCTGGGCTACTGTAGCAAAGAGCAGGAAACAGTAAAGTTCACCCAGCTTACATTACAGCAATGGAATCAACAAAACAAGCAGATTGCAATGTCAGATGGCGGTAGATATGTTCCAATGAAGCCCAATAAAGTTGAGCCAGAAGAAACTAATCTCTAAATATCCCAGCATGTTTCCAACTGGCCTTGCACCAGTCAAAGTTATGTTTCCCTTTTTACAGGGATGTCCTGGCCCTTGCCACTTGAATATGCCCCTTGTCACTTACTGCATTTCCAAATGAAGCCAAGCCCCAGCTCCCTCCTGACATTGTTTACTCTTCTGTTAGAAGAAACAACACTCTCTTAGTCAACACGTTTCTGAGTCAACTTTGAATCTTGCCTTTTCTTCTCCTTCCCCCATATTTAAAACTTGGCAGGTGGTATGTTTTCTACCTCTTTCTCCGTACATCTTGAACTCATTATCATCTTTTCTTTCTCATTCTCCTAATCCTAATTTAGTCCTTCAGTAATTCCCATCCTTCATATTTTCCGATAAACCTTGAAATAATAGACAATATGCCAAGTGGCTATGAAGAAAACATTCCTCCTTACTTTGAAAAACATCATTGTAATCAGAGTTGTACGAGATGGGGCTGAGGATATAAGTAATTTTCGAAAGAAAGGATCATTTAAATGTGTATGTGATATCCCACATAAGTGAGCAGACACAGAAGAAATGAACTAAACCTTGAAGGACGCTCACCTTATTGCCTATGAAAGATACGTTACAGAATACCAAGACGTCTCACGAGTAACCATCACTGGCAAATCCGGCCTGCACGGGGTTTTGTTTCGATCCTTGTTCACATCAGAATATTCCTAGAATAGTAGATTGGAAATGAGAAGAAAATGAAAAAGTAAATTTTCTAGAAAGAACAGAGGAAAGATGCTGGAGAATAAGTGACAAAGGGGAGCATCTATGAGCAACAGAAGACTCAAAGCAACAACTCAAAAAATGTTTGTTAAGTGAATAATATAAAAGAAGCCTGAATATTTTAGATTTAATCCAAAATGTGATGCAAAGCCTTTGATAACCTCCCAGTAATTTATCAGAAGGGCATGAGTGAAAAGCAGAAACCACTTTTTCGATATACTTAGGAAAGAAATAGAGTATCTACCTTCCAGTCCTGTCCTCAGCTATTGTGTGCCCCCAAGCAGTCAAGTAATACTACATTTATCCGTAAAGTGTAGATTATTATTCCTACCCACGTTAGAGTAATTTTGTAAAGATAATTGATATCACTTGAAAGGGCTTTAGAAACTATTAAATATCACGCAACTGTTTAGAACTTTATTTTTATTTTCAGGAGTTAAGGAGATACCTAAGGAATAAAAGGTACTCTTTTTTTAATAATGCAGAGATGAGCATTGATCCAAGCATCTAGATACTATCATAATTACTTAGAAAATGACCTGTCGGGTGTTTTATGACCCTTATTGCTCAGAAAAGTTTTATAGCATATGGTAGCCTCTTTAAAGCCTAAATAAATGTGATTATGTAAAGAAAAAGGAAAACAGACCAAAGTGGTATTAAGGGTATTCTAAAAATGTAAGTTAACCCCACTGACTCAGTTTTTTGAGCAAGAAAAAAAAAAAAAAAACTGGTTTCCTCTGCTTCTGCTCTCCACCCACGTGGCATCACAAAGGGTTCCAGATGTGGTTGAAGCACGTCTGTAAAGGTGCAAGGAATCGAGTCTACCTATGCTGATCACCACAATGTTACCCGTCGTCATCAGTTGGACCCAGCTTATGGCTGTTCCTCTCCCTCGGGTCTTCAGGAAGACAGCCCAACAATTACCGAGAATGAATATAGGTGGAAACTGACCTTCACAGTTTCCTTGGCTGTGAACTCAGGCATATTTATAAAATATACAACGGAAATATGCCCTTTGATTGTTGTTTAAATTTGAATGCTCCCCTCATGAGTGAAATGGTAAAAGTCCATCCTACTTGACTCAGGTCCTCCTCTTTTCTCATGTTGGTTCTGAGTCCCGTGCTGTTGGAGCCTTTTTATGGCTCCAGATGAACCGAGTGATCAGAACAATGGCAAACCTTCCAACTCGGTGGTTGTAAGCCAGTTCTACCACACCTCACACCAGCTAGATCATGGCTAATAAGAGCAAGCCTCAGACAATTCAAACACTGTTCACCACACATACTCAAGGACACACCTCATTTCCCCTCTCGCCTTTTCTTTCCTTTTTTTTTTTTTAACTTTATTTATTTATTTATTTGTCAGAAAGAGCACACAACAGGGGGAGTGGGAGGCAGAGGGAAAAGCAGGCTTCTGGCTGAATAAAGAGCCCGATGCGAGACTTGATCCCAGGATCCTGGGATCATGACCCGAGCTGAAGGCAGATGCTTAAACAACTGAGCCACCCAGGCGCCCCTAACTTATTTTATTGAAATTCAGTTAGTCAACATATAGTGTATCGTTAGTTTCAGATATTCATCCAGTGATTCATCCACTGAATATAATGGCCAGTGCTCATTACATCGCATGCCCTTCTTAATGCCCACCACCCAGTTACCCCATCCCTCCCACCCACCTCCCCTCCAGCAACCCTCAGTTTGTTCCCTATAGTTAAGAGTCTCTTATGGCTTTTTCTCATGTCTTAGAATGGTCTACATTGCTCCCAACTCAAGCTTTATTTTCCATTTTTGGTCCTGATTCTATCCATTGGACTAGAAGACTCATCCTGGTTTCTTCTAGTTATCCCTTGGTTCACTCCATAATACTTGGTTTGTAATTACATCTGTTTTTTTCTGCTGTCCATCTCAAACTCCTGGAAACCAGCCAAGGAAATATTTCATAACACCATTAAAAGCAATAAAGCTGAGTTTGACTTAGATCTCAATTTCAGTGGAGGAGACCTTACCACTTACATCTGCTGCGATCTCATTCTACTCTAGCCCACTCTATTCTCCAGCACCAGGGTGGTGACCATCCTACGGAAATGGAACCTCAGAACAAGGAAACTCTAGTGCTGTGAACACCTCTCAGCAAACTAGTCCTTAACTCTCATTGTTGACAAGAGCGAACCCAAATGAAAAGGAATTTAGATACTATCTGCAGTGAATCACCAATCACAGGCAATAATTTCTCAAAATACAAACTTTAAATATAGTTGCCACTCAATTACGGTATAGCTCTTCTGATACCATTTATATTAGCTAATGTACAAATGTGGGTAATTCAGAAAACAAAGGAGTTTCCTTCTCTTTTAGTCCATCTTCCGTAAAATTCTGTAAAACTGGTAAAGTTTCATAGTTGTCCCAAATCACACACTTCCTGTTTTTCTTTCTCCTACACCACATGACTTAGAAGAATTATAAAGAAAATCCTGAAGTTTTTCAAGGGCTTTTAATTTTCTTCTTCCATGCCGTATGTCTTACCCAGGGCTCTACATTCTGTATTTCATTTTATCCTCACAGTAATTGTATGAAATAAGTATTTTAATTCCTATCTTAAGAGTGTTAAATGATTTAAGGTCACACAGCTGGCCTTAAAATGGTCAAAGCAGTATTTGAACCTTGATCCTTCTAACATCGGGGCCTTTGTTCTTGCACTGTTCCATGTCTGATGAGAAGAGAAATTCAGCCTCAAAAAAGTGTTCTCAAGATAAAAAGGAATGAGGTATTACACTATAAAAATACAGGGAGGCACCTCAAATGCACAGTATGGAGGGAGAGAAGCCAATCAGAAAAGGCTACATACTGAGTCCAACTATATGATGTTTTCGAAAAGGCAAAACTATGGGAACGTAAAAAGATCAGTAGTTGCCAGAGATTGGGGGAGGGTGGGATAAAAGACAGAACCCAGAGGATTTTTAGGGCAATGAGACTCTTCTGTATGACACTAACATTGCGGATACACGTCATTATATGTTCATCAAAACACATAGTTTAAAAGACCAAACCCTAATGTGAACTCTGGACTCTGGGTGGTAAGGATGAATCAGTGTAGATTCACCAGTTGCAACAAATGTCCCATTCTGGTGTAAGCTGTTGACAGTATGAGAGGTTGTGCATGTGTGGAGACAGAAGTTATATATGAACTCTCTGTACTTTCTGCTCAATTTTGCCATAAACTTAAAACTGCCCTAAAAAATAAAAATCTGCTAAATAAAGATCTCCCCCACTAAACAGATATCATAGACTTGATGTTACTTCAAACCTTGCTTGATTTTCTACCTGTGGCACTTAAGATACTAAAAAGAAAATAAAAACTAGTCGAAGCTAAGCTAGTATAGAATGTGACTCTAGAAGTGAAGCTATCCACAGGCATCGTAATTCAGTCTCAATTTCCCTTTCTCTCTCCTCCCTGTCATCTACATTGCCTGCCTTTCATTATTTTACCTCTTTTATCCCTACCACACAACCTTCATATCCAGGAGTGGAAAAGAAAAAATAAAAACAAAATCTTTTAACAGTGCTCTAAGTATTTATGGTTTCCCCAACTACTGCTTCCAAAACCTAGTGGTGTAAAGCAACCATTTATTATGCTCATGGGTCTGTAAGTAAGATTTCAGACAGGGCACTGTGAGGATGGCTTTTGTCTGATCCCTGATATCATGGCCCTCAGATGGGCAGACTCCACGACTTGGCTGACTGAGCAGGTTGGGGCTGGACTCACTTGGATGCCTTTTTTCTCATGTTTCTGGGTGGTGAGGCTAGCTATCAGAGGGAACCTCAACAAGTCGGTTGGTCAAAGTACTGGTCCATGGGGGTCTCCATTAATCTCTCCATGTGGGCTAGTTTGGGCATGATGGCTGTGTGCCAGGAGAGCATCTCAAAAGAGCAAGGGGAAGTGCATTACACCTCTATGATCTAACCTTGGAAGTCATATAGGATCACTTCTACCATACTCTGTTGGTCAGAGTGACCACTAAATTGTACCCCGGTCCAAGAGGAAGGGACACAGACCAAAACTGCCAGGTGGGAGGAGTGTCAAGATCATACTGTAAGCAGATATGGGATAGGAGATATTGTTGGAGCCATTCGTGATAGATTCTATCACAGTAACTTTTGCTATATCTTGTTGTACCTCAAATACTAAGTATGTATTGCATTTGAGTGTTCGGTTAGACTTTATTTCTGATTGCCTATTTCAGATTATGAACCACAAAATGACAAGGACTGCCATGTTCAGTTAATTTATACAAGTTCCCCCATAGCAACTTGTACTTGACAATCATAGTATATGATATTATTACTAGTGCTGCAATTGCTGATAGATACATGCACTTAAGCAATCACTATTTTTTACATTTGTAATGTGTTGCAGAAAATCTCCACACTAACCAAAAAGACATATAGCATCTTTACAGTGCAAGTAAATTTTATTACGCCAATTAGGTCTTAGTTGCTTGAGAGGAGTACATAAAATCTCACAGTTGTGGGGGGGGGGGGATCACTACCCTGAAGAAACTATCTGGTTTCCTCCACAATTAATCACTTTGGTTTCAATAGATTATTACACGGTCTAGATGAGTAATCTGTGTAAGATCTTGACCATGACTGTTGACCTCTTTTGAAAAGTGAACTAATGAAAGCACTTCTTCCTTTTCAGTTGATTTCATAGGTGGCTTTGATTCTTATGGCTATCAAGGGCCTCAGAAGACATCTCATTTACAACTACAGCCTATGTACATGTAAGTACTGTACTTCGGAGATAATCTTCTGTGATCCTAAAAGATAATTAAGTAAACATTATTGTGGCACAAAATAGATGGCAAGGAGCTTTCCTCCAATTACATACTTCCAGTATTTTCTCTTCTATTAATATTGTCTTGGCTAGGATAATTCTATAACATTTTCTTCATAATTCTTTTTTAAATTTAACTTACCGAAATGCCATCTCTAACGTTACCTTTAGTCTTATATATAAGTATCAAAAGTATCAACTACAGAGCTAAAAGGCCTTTATTAATATACTACTTCTTTGAATTTCCCCAAATTATACGTTATGAGAATGATATAACATGGGAGGTAGTTACATGTGACTATATATAAACTATATGTTCTGGCTTTCCCAGGAGAGACTCGGTTTACATGGTTGTCCTGGCATAGTTATTACCAGTACCTCCTCTTCCTCTCAAAAGTATTCTCATTTGGACGATAAAAGATAGGTTATCAGTTATATATAGTATAACCCTAGTATATATAGTATAACATTAGTTATGTATAGTGTTAAAAAAAATTTAAAAACTGAACAATAATGCTCTGTATCATTTTTCTGATGTGAAAAGTGAAAATTAAGCCAGAATAGTAACACTGAAATTTATCAGACCCTTAGCTCTAGCACTCAAGAGAGCAGACATACAATCAGAGCCTGATTTTTATATCTGTGTTTAGGCAAATTCCCTTGGATAACAACTGATAACAAATTCTATATATCAGCATCAAGTGATATGCTGAATTGCAAGCGAAGATCAAAATAGAAAGTAAGATTCTAATTCATTTTGAAATGTGAGCTTCTCTCTTTGAAGATATGTGTTTGTCGTCGTTGTCCTCCACCATTGAATCATTTTACCTTTTAAGATTGTTAATGTGTAGGATAATACATGGATTTTTAGAGTATTTCTCCTCCAAGAGATTAAAGTAATTTTTATACACCTCCTTGTAAGCTTCTCCTTAAAAGGGGAATGATCTATGCATCACGCCTGCATTTTTCTTTGGAAGTATTTGGTAACACCACCCATAAAAAAGACTTTTTCGGTTCAGAATTCAGTCAGTATGATATGTCATTCAAAGCATCCCCTCTGCAAACAGTACATCACATGTTTTCTTTTTAGTACCCCACAATCACTGCCCTAATTCAGGCATTCATTACCTATTGCCTTCTAAATTTAGTATCTCCATCCCTTCTTCCATGAGGCTGCCAAATTAATCTTCTCAAAGTACCGTTTTGACTATTCCCTCCCTTGCCCCCAAACCATCAATGAATCCTTATTACCTACTCAGCAAAGTCCACTCTCCTCTCCATAACCTGCTGTCCCAGCCTCTCATCTGGCCCCAATATTCTGCTGAAATATTATCTCTTCCTTTCAACCCTTAACAACCCTTGACTGCCAATCATATGCAGAAGATGCTCAGAGACACTGGGAAAATGTAATCATGAGTAAGAACTGGCTCTGTCCTCCTGAAGCTTATACTCTACTGAAGACATTAACAGTCTGATATCTCCCCTTATCCACTTTTTTTTTTTTGCCTGCCAAACTAGAACTCTTGCTTTCTGCAAACATGATGTGTATTTTTCCAATTATCTACGCTGTTCTCTTAACACCAAACATATTTTTTTCCAAAATGAAATCCCACTATCCCTCAAATTGTATCTTAAATACATATTTTATGGAAGATTTTTAAATCTCTTTTTCCTCTGATAGTTCTCTTTTTTCCTTTTACCTAGTACTGCAGTTGTTTTCTATTTAGACTATGTGTCTTCTATGCTCCCCGGAAGACTTGATAGCTTACACAAAAAGGAAAATGATAAATCTTTTAAATTCTTTACCACTCTTCTCAATATTTTAGCATAACCTTATGTAAAGTATTCCATTAAAAAATAAAGGCAAAGCAGTAAGGAGTAGTGGTTAAGATGACCTACAAAAAGCAGAGTACTGGAGATAAAATTCTTTATGACCTTGGACATACAATTTTATTTGAATAACTGTAACTATTCTCATCAAACCTAAGTTTCCTTATCTGCAAAATAGAGATTATATAGGCTACATGCTTCATATAATTATTCTGAATTTAGAGGCACATAAGACATAAAATATGTCACAGAGTAAATGCTTAATAAACATTAACTTATTAGTAGCAACAACAATGCTATATTAATGAATATTACTCATGAAAAGACTTTATCAAGATAGAAATAAATATGTACTATATTTCATTCCCAAAGTATTTCCTCTATAAACAATGTATCACATGGAATATCTACCCAAGTAACATGTACTTAAGAGTAGACCAGAACATCTACAAAGCTTGCAATTGTTTGCTTCTGACAATATCGCATGCATTTCTTCACCATGTAGCACTTCACTGTGCTGATCAACATGCACGATCAATAAATGTGACCAAGTTATAATAAATGACATGTAACCACATATGTAGGATTAATTACAATAATAACACAAGAATGCTAATTATAGACAATAAAGTATATTGTTTCAAATCAGGCATTTATAATTCTAATGTCCTTAAAGACGGGACTCTGCAAGTTTAATATCCAACATTAAATTCCTTGAGCAAAACTTCCCATGATTTTATTAAATAGAAGACTTTAAATGCCAAACCAAAAGTAATAAAAATATTTTCTTCCTTACTGCCTGGGACTGATAAAAGTATCTAAGAAGTTTCAAGTCTTACTGCTCATGAAATAAGTAAAATATTTAATGAAATTCAAATTTAGGAAGTTAGAAATACTTGCATATAACAAATTGCTAGTCAAAATACAATCCTGTCCCTTCTACAAAACTTCCCTTATGAGACTTCAAGTACTACAACACTAAGATTTTATTTTACAGATGAGGAAACTGGATGAAGAGAAAGGAAAACAGAGGTCCCACGACTTGGTAGTTGTACAACCCCCCATTATTAGCCAGTTTTCCTAACCCCTTAATTCCATTCTCTCCAAATTCTCAGACAGACCTGCCAGTTTGCTCTGGCATTCACTGTGTTTCCTGATTTTCAGTTTATTCATTTATACTTCTCCACACTAACTTAGCTGCCATGCTTCCAAACAGGCCTGCCTCCCTCCCTTTCTCTGCACTCTCTTTATCCCCTTTTGATTTTACATTATGCCCTGAGGAATGAAGGGCTTTTTCAACGTGGTAACCCTCGAAATCAGTCACTTGAGAGCCACTGCTTGTTCAGATCCGGTGAAAAGCCAAAAGGACTCACGCACAGACCTCATCCCCTGCTGAGAGGCAGGGACCCGAACATCTCCTGTGTCTTTGTCCTTTGGGTGTAGCTTTTCCTGTCAACCTGCCATAAATAAGTCTCATAAAGTAAGAGTAATTTAACATCACGGGCCAGTTCAAGTGCTTTAACAATATTATATAGCAACTGGAGATAAAAACTCTTCCTTACAAGGAAAGCAAATGCTTTAAAGTAATGTGCAGTTTTAGCTGTGGGGCTTCCATTATACCCAGTCAATCTATGGCTGAGAGCTTTGAAAACGCTGCCCTGACTGACTTCCATTTAGGGCCATGTTTCACCGCCTACCGTCACCCAACAGACTGTCCTCTTCAGTTAAGTTAGGCAAATGCTCTTGGCCTGTAATTCTTCCGATTATCTATAACTCATCCTAAAAGAAAAGGTTTACATGAATTTATTTCTTAGGGTTTGGCACACCTCTTTGAAACAAATCATAGCTCTAAAGCTGCTGCTCCCACACATTCCCATGTCCACGGGTTAATTGTTTAACAAAGTAGGTGCTTTGACGACCCCTGACCTCCATGCCATTGTGCATAGAGCTCTGTCTCGGCACCCTGCTATATAAACTGCGAGAATATCCCTTGGTATCTCACTGGTAACATCTGAAAATATTGCATTCTTTTTGGCAGGCTAATTGTACAGCAATACATATTCATTTCATGTGCCCCCAGAAATGGACTTTAAATGATCATAAGTGGCCTCTTTATCCAGGAGGTTACAGACTAAAAAGAAAAGGAAAGGAAAATTGTCTCTTTTAAAACAAAATTGGGGCTTGGACTTTTTTTTTTTTTCTTTTTAATTTTTGTTTGTTCTTGTGCTTGGAGAGGCGAGAAAAGGCACTGCGCTCTCCCCCTGGATTAAAAACATCTTTTCTCTCTCTCATTCTCTTCTCTCCCAGGTCGAAATAATACAGATGGCTTCAGGATGTCAGCTCCTGGACCTTTCAAAGAACTTGATTCACAGTGGCCTCCTGCATTTTATGAAGAGCAAGAAGCAACTGAGTCTAAATATACATATACAAATTAACACAACAAACATAAAGCCTCCACATGCACTGGGACACACACACACACGCGCGCGCACACGCACACGCGTGTGTGTGCACTCACACACACACGTACACAGAGGCCCATACTAATTTCACTTGGCCTCCTTTTTCTAACGGAACCAAACATGCAGGACACGCCCGTCTTGGATTTCCTGAAAGCAGGCTTCTTTCTCCTAGGCCTTCGGAAAGTTCTCAAGGAGACTTGTTGGCGCCCTCTGCTGGCCGTCATTAACTCCTCCGCAGCCCAGCCGGTCGGCCTCTGCCAGCTGCTAAGTCTTCAGGGGGCGCTTTAGTTGGAGAGCCCTGTCTTCTGCACTCCCTACGTTTTGATAGCACCACGGCTATGTAGGCAATGTAATTGCAAAAACAAACAAAACACGCCATGATGACCTTGTAACCGAAGTCCGAAATGGCAGGTTGTTTGCCCTAAAGGCTATACCGTACATACTTGCCTTAACCCACCTAAGTTGTGCGCCCGAGTCTCAGTGCAGACCTCCCCAAGTCCCTTCCTTTAGGCGAACACACTGCTATTAATCCCGAATGAGTTTGAGTCTGTGTGTTTCATGTCAAGAAACAAGACTGCATAGCCCAGCAGCTCCAGTGTGTCTGTGTACAAAAGCTGCCCGCTGTCAGCAAAGTGCTTTACCATTGAACCTCCACGGTGGCCAAAACAGACAAGTGACAATAACAACAACGACAAAAATCGTCATCTTTATAATGCTTAAATATGGTCTTCTCGAAGGGGTTGGGTGGGACGAAGTAAAATTTACTAATCTACTAAACTCATTAATCTACTGGAAGCAGAGAGCAGAAATGGCTTAACTCACTGATTTTATTTCTCGCACTCTAGGTGCTTTTATAAGTATCTACAAATATCTTTTACTAACACAGAAACAGCTGTGGATTTCTATCAACAGAGGCCAACTGAATATGTATTAGCTATGTTTACTCTTTTATATCTAATTCAAACTGAAGACCCTACGTAGGTGAACTTTTTTTCCTAACTTCAGCGTACGAGATTATTTTTCGGGTGGGTGGGTGGGGGGGGAGCAATAGTTACCTTGGTGAAATATTTGAGATCTCTTTGTGGTATTTGGGGGATCTGTTGTGTGTTAGAGTGTATTTTAATCCTCCTGTATTATTGTGGCAGAAAAACTGTGCTGTTAACGTAGTTGGCAACAAGATGCCTTTGGAAACTTAATAGTAGGTCAATGTGTTTATGGAATATTCTGAATTCCTAGGAAATTTTGTTCTATATATTCAAGCATTATTTGGTTTTCATTAGTGGAAAACATAATTAGCTCAGGCTTGTCAGGAACTCAGAAGACTCATATTTTTTCTTGGGAAAATCCACCTGAGATGCTAAAATCAATTTTTTTAAACGAATACAACATCCTTAAATGCAGTGAAATTGAGACTTGAAAAGTTACTAACTGGCATGGAGCAATGTTTCCTCTTGGTTTCTATGTAGTTTCAGTTAGTGGGTTAACCTACTTTGGACCTTAGCCCATCCAGATCTACATAAACCAGTCCCATTACTGTGTTTGCATGGATGTCTGTGAAATACACACATACACATTTGAAAATGATAAAGGAACAAAGGTGATATTGGAACATAAACAAACAAACAAAAAGGTTCCAGCACTTGTGCTTGAATTTTCTCAGTGGCTTGTATATGTTTGTCCATACGTACAATGTATAAAATCTATAATTGCAAACATGTCAGTGAAACCTCATATGATGATTTTATAGTGACATGCATGTTTAATGTATGAGAAAAATATTTACCAATGTGTTGTCCTCTGATTCTTAAAATATAAATACTATACATGCCAGAAACTACTCATTTCATATAGTCACATTTTAGTGGGACTATTATAATGAGGTTTCACTGTACATTCATGCTGTGATGGGGTTCCACCTTCTAGGACATGTATATGGATAGAGATTTAAGTGCACAGACAACAAGCCCTCATATTCCTGCTTTAAGTTACAGCCAAGCTACCACCTAATCACTACTATCATCCCCACGAAAATTTTCAAAAACAGTTGTTGACTACTAAAAAGTAATCAGTAGACAGGTCCTTTTTTGGGAGCAGTGAGCACAGTAGTGTGATTATATCTGGAAAAACATCTAAGTTGTACAGCTGAATCCTCCTCAAAATCCGGTGAAGAATGCTATTTTTCTAGGCTGAGCTTTTGTTATAAACCTAATATTCAGAAGGCAAGAGTTACAATCCTGATGTGTCTTCTTTTTTTTTTTTTTGCGTTTGTTAATTCTGAATGTATTTTTAACAGAGTGATTTTTTTGACTTACTAGTGTAATTTGCATTTTAAAAATAAATGGAAAAACAATTAAGTTTCTGAGCCATCCCTGAAAACCCCTTCTCCTTCACCCAGCGTATTTGCTTATGTCATTGACAAGGAAACCCTATTAAATTTACATGTAGGCAACGCGGTGTTCTGTGCTATGCAGGGATGGACGCATCAGCAATAAAAAGAAATCGCCAGGTCACGGCACCATTTTAGCTCAGTCATAGGTAGCGCATACTTTCATTATCCCCGAACACTAAGAGTTCTTTTACGAGACTGCTTGGAATAGACTTGCTGTCATTTAGAGAAGTCCCCTCCCACCCCCCGCCACCACCTTCTATCTGAATTTTAGAGCACCGGGCTAATAGCTCACAGAGGTGTTCCGGCATTATATTAAAAATTTTTGCTTAACGTAGGCAGGGTTTTTCATTTTTTTTAAAGGCCAAATTCTTTAAAATAAAATAATCTAACACGCATTTATTTACTCTTCCTTTGATGACATAGTCTTTGACAATACTCTCAGTGGACAGTGCTGGGGAGGGATGGGCTAGTAGAGAAGATTAACCCCTGGCATTTGTGATTGCACAACTGTAATTTTCACTGTATGGATAGAAGCCTGGGGCCTTAGACTTCTCCAGGCTTGGGCCATCTCAGGCTTGAGCTGCCGTTGGGGTTCTTCTCACTGCACAGACACACAGCAGCACCCCACCCTCTAAGCCAAAATGCAGAAATTGATTGAAAACAAAGAAGGCTTTGAGGCGGCATTCCAAGAAGCTGGAGATCAGCTTGTAGTATTTGACTTCTTGGCCACACGGTAAGTCTTGTAAATGATCAAGCTTGTTTTTACTTTTGTTCCCTGTGTGAAAGGGATGTTGGTGTGGTTCATTGTGATGACTGTCAGGCTATGCTTCACACTGTGAGGTCAAATGCACACAATATCTACGTTGCATAAAAAGAGACAAAAGTTAATAAAGCAACTCTATCCAGGTACCCTAAGGAAGATTCTAGCATCTGGAGTTCTCAAATAGGGTGTGCATGTGGTAAATAATAAATGTTGTTATTTGTTGATGGTGCCAAGATCTTTGTTTGGTAACTGTTAAAATCATCATCTCTAATACAGTGAAGGAAACAGCCAGAATTCCATTGTATTATAACGAGTGGACCATAAACTGAGAAATACAAATTCATTTTAAGTAGGTCACACTGAACAAACTTTTTTGAGATCCAAACCCATTTATTACAGAGGCAATAAACTAAGGCCCACAGAGGTAAGAAATTACTCTAGCTTACCATTTATCCTGAAAATGCAAATAACTCACCATTCTACACCAAATTCTGGAATGTGTACTCTGGTCAGAATAAAATAAACAAAATCGCAGGCAATGGAGATCTGTCAACTGATGCTAGACTGCTAAATCAGAATGAACCATGACAAGGAAGACCCTAAGACAGTATAAAATTATGAAATGTGCCCGAATTATTGTGTATTAAGTTCAATATAGTCTCAATGTGAAATACATTTAAATATGTTTTATTATCTTCTAATTCTTTTAAAAAACAATAACTCATACCCATATGTAAACATAGTCAACCAATTATGTTTGTTTTCAGGGTTAGAATTTTTTCTGTTATTTCTTTTTTTTCCTACGATTTTGTTTATTCATTTGAGAGAGAGAGAGAGAAATCACAAGCAGGGAGAGCAGCAGAGAGAGAGGGAAAAGCAGGCTCTTTGCTGAGCAGGGAGCCCGATGTGGGGCTCAATCCCAGGACCCTGGGATCATGACCTGAGCCAAAGGCAGAGGCTTAACCAACTGAGGCACCTAGGCGCCCCCTGTTATTTCTTTTATAATACATTTATGAATAGTTAATATTAGAGAGATTGAGATTACTTTAACCGTTCCATCATGAAAATACTTACTGTGATTGTCAAGATAATCTTCCTTCAGACATTTTATCTGTCTTCGGTAAAATTTCAGCACTAAACGCTTGTACTCAGAAAGCTTTGATATTGAGATCCTTACATTGTAAAAAATGAAGCCCCAGTTATCCTCATCACATGTGAATCTTTGCTTGGATGCATAGTCAATCCTCTTTTGGTTCTATTACATCTTCCCTCCGCCCACTCCCAAAACAGGAAAGAACAAAATCTTGATTGATATATTATGTCCAATTTAAAACATGCTAGTATCTTGAAACAATAACTTCTGATAACTGTAAGAGCAAAATCTCTAAGACATTTATGTACTCTCTGCCGTTTAATTCAGCAAAAACTTGAACTAGATACATTCAAGGGTCTCATTTGGCACTGGAATCTGCACAGGTATCATGAGTTATGCCTGCCACTGACAACAAAGAAAATGAAGGGAGCTTCCTCTGAAAAAGGAATAGAGGCACCGCTTTTTACATTGTTTAGAATTATAACGAAGGTTATTTTTAAAAATCCTCAAACACAGATTTAGAAGCAAAGGAGCCTGAAATTTTAATAGGGATTGGAAGTTTATTTCTATAAGATAAGTCCAGATGAAAAAATCCTTTTACGAGCCACATGCTGATGTTCTGACACAGTGCAAACCTTTATTAAAATTAATGTAAGCCTTCTCCATAATGAGAGCACAGAATTGCGGTGCCTTAATAATAAAACAGTTATATTTTTTAACTTCTCATTCTACCCTCATATGAATTGAAGCTGTAACAGCAATGGAATAAAACAACTCCCAAAAAAAGATTGCAAATTGATGCTGTCACCCCAAGGATGATGGATTGATTCAATTAATCAGTAAGTCTTTTCTAAGAGTCCTTCAGGGAGTTATTTACCAGAGGCATACCCTGTTTATTCCCCTCCCCTGTGCCTGTCACTTTTCTTCATTATTCTTCTAGTTTTACTCATTATATCCTTTGGGGATATGTTGATCTCCGCGTGCAGAGGGGTTTTGCACATTGCTGTCTAGACATAAATCTTCCGAGCCTCAGACTAGAGGCTACGAGAGCACCTGAGCCTCTTGCTGTTATCTCAGGCTGACCAAGACTCTCAAGATGAAGTCAAGCAAAGGGATCCTGAGCTCTAAATGAGAAGTCACGGGAACCTATTAAATTGAGTGAGGACTCTGAGAACTTCTCCGTTGGCAATGATGTAACAACTCGGTGCTGCAGACACACCCATGGCACTAGTCTTCCCATCTGCAAAAGCAGATGAATAGGGCAGAGCTGGAGGGTTGAGAGGCTGGGGCGTATGCTAATTCATAGGAAAATGAACCGGATTCATTGTTTGTATTGTTTTGAGTGCTGAAAGGCAAGTATTTCTAGACATGAAACATTGCCATTTCTAATGAGCCAGATATCTGTCTAAATCTTGCTATCAGGGGTGGCTACACAGTTTGTGAGACCCAGTGAAAAAGGAAAATGTGAGGCCCTTGTTCAGAGAGTAGGAAAAAAGTGTCACTAAAGTACTAAAATAGGGACACCTGGGTGGCTAAGTTGGTTAAGCATCTGCCTTTGGCTCCACTGGGCATCTGCTTCTCCATGACCTTGTGCTCCTCCCTACCCCTTGTGCTCTCTCTCTTTCTCTCTCTCTCAAATAAATAAATAAAATATTTTAAAAATAAAAATAAAAATAAATAAAGATACTGAAATATAACAATTTTGCCTTGGGGCCTCTGGGTGGCTCAATCAGTTAAGTGTTCAAATTTTTTATTTTTTCTTTTAAGATTTTATTTATTTACTTGAGACAGAGAGAGAGAGAGAAAGAAGGAGAGATAGGGAGGGGCAGAGGAAAAGGGAGAAGCAGAGCCCAGTGTGGGGCTCAATGCCAGGACCCTGAGATTATGACCTGAGCCAAAGGCAGATGCTTAATGGATGGAGCCACCCAGGTGCCCCAAGTGACTGACTCTTGATCTCAGCTCAGGTTTTGATCTCAGGGTTGTGAGTTCAAGCCCCCCTAAAACAAGGAGTTATTTATTTATTTATTTATTCAAAGATTTTATTTTTTTTAAGTAATCTCTACACATAGTACAGGGCTCAAACTCATAACCCCAAGACCAAGAGTCACATACTCTGCCAACTAACTAAACCAGCCAGCCAGGCAACCCAAAGACCTTTCCTGTAAAAGTATTTTATTACTTATAAAATATAATAAATGTAAATAGTAACATTTAAAGAACAATATAGAATATAAATAATAAAAAATACTTCGGTGTCATCACCAAATAATACAATGAATATACATTATTAGCGGGACATCGTGGATCATAAAATGTTTCCCCCACCTTTCTACAACTTATCATGAAGTCATCAAAATGTATGCATTCGACCAGTTAATTTTCAATCAATAAAATGAATATGATGTCAGTCACTCTTGGCAAATGCATCACAACTTTGATAATTTTTGATCTTGAGAAGAATCTTCCTGCTGCTTCCGCTATTACTAGAAGCAGGAAGAACATTTTTTTTAATATTGAATTTCTTTTATTTTTTATTTTTTATTTTTTTTCAGCATAACAGTATTCATTGTTTTTGCACCACACCCAGTGCTCCATGCAGTCCGTGCCCTCTCCAATACCCACCACCTGGTTCCCCCAACCTCCCACGCCCCACCCCTTCAAAACCCTCAGATCGTTTTTTCAGAGTCCACAGTCTCTCATGGTTCACCTCCCCTTCCAATTGCCCTCAACTCCCTTCTCCTCTCCATCTCCCCTTGTCCTCCATGTTATTTGTTATGCTCCACAAATAAGTGAAACCATATGATAATTGACTCTCTCTGCTTGACTTATTTCACTCAGCATGATCTCCTCCAGTCCTGTCCATGTTGCTACAAAAGTTGGGTATTCATCCTTTCTGATGGAGGCATAATACTCCATAGTGTGTATGGACCACATCTTCCTTATCCATTCGTCCGTTGAAGGGCATCTTGGTTCTTTCCACAGTTTGGCGACTGTGGCCATTGCTGCTATAAACATTGGGGTACAGATGGCCCCTTCTTTTCACTACATCTGTGTCTATGGGGTAAATACCCAGTAGTGCAACTGCAGGGTCATAGGGAAGCTCTATTTTTAATTTCTTGAGGAATCTCCACACTGTTCTCCAAAGTGGCTGCACCAACTTGCATTCCCACCAACAGTGTGAGAGGGTTCCCCTTTCTCCACATCCTCTTAGAACATTTTTTTAACAGTGACAACATTGAGATAAATTTCTGATTGATTGATTTTATTTTATTTTATTTTATTGATTTTAAAGATTTCATTTATTTGTTTGACAGACAGAGATCACAAGTAGGCAGAGAGGCAGGCAGAAAGAGAAAGGAGGAAACAGGGTCCCTGAGCAGAGAGCCCAATTCGGGGCTCCATCCCAGGACCCTGGGATCATGACCTGAGCTGAAGGCAGAGGCTTTAACCCACTGAACCACCCAGGCACCCTGATTACTTTTAAATATAACTTTTAATCATTTGAGTTAATGTTTCACAGGACAACTTTTCTAAAAAGATTTAACTTCATAGAAATCACTTTCATGTAAGTCTGAGTCTAATTTTAAAGAAAAAATATATAGTAACCTCTTAATGTTTCCTCTGACATTTCCTGTAACTTGCTGTTCCAGAAACTGAAAATAGCTCCATGGTTTCCATGTACTTGAAAACACCCACTTAAATAATCTGTTGCTACTTATTCAATTACAAGGAAAATAATTTTAAAATTGCCTTTCTCATTAGTAATTTGTTCATCTGAAGCATCATGTGAAAAGAGAGTTATTTTCTGTCTACTACTACCGCTACAGTCTTTACTTTTTAAGGGTAAGCCTGTGGATTTGTTTTACAATATTACAGCAGTTCTCAAAACCAGAGCCTCCAAGCTCTTTGAATAATTCTAATAAGTCTCTGATATGCTTTATTACATGTCGATGTGTACACTTTCATCTCACAATAATTCACTGACAATGCTTGCTGCCTGAGCAAGCCATCACTGTCCCAGCACAGCCAGAGTAAACATATGTGCACAAGCCACGGGGAGGGAGGAGCAAGCGCTTTTGGGGAATTAAAAGGTAAGTTGGCCTCCCCCAGTTCCTAGGTCCGCCCAGGACCCCTGCTTTCCCCCAGGGGTAGAGCTGCCACTGTTGTTCCACGGCTGTTGCTTCCACTGTCACCACTGCCAGTCTGGTCCCAGGTCACTCCCCAGCCCAGCCACTCTCTCCACTGCCCTGAGGCAGGCCAGGCCAATTGCTGTGCACACCACACGCTGCACCCAGGAGCCTGAGCCCGTACCCTCCAGTATTGCTGCCAGATCACAAACAGTCACGCAAGCTGTCACCCCAGGGTATCTTGTCTGCTCACCACATGCTCAAGAAAAATATATTAAGAATTTCACGAAGAGGAGAGTAGGACATTAAGCTGAATGCCAGACTCCTCTGAGTTTGGGGACCATGTGCAATGAGATATGTCACATGCCCACACATCCTTAAAGCTAGGTAGCCCTGCTAGCTACAGAAGCCAAGAGTAAAAAAAAATCTACATCTACCCCCAATTCAAACTTACCCCCATTTTGTTACTGGAGTAAATGGAACTAGGATATTGCATTTATTATTAAAAATAGGCCTGGGATGTTTTCACCAAGAATGAAAGGATGATTATGTCTCCAAAAAAAGAACAAAACACAAAAAGGATAGATTGGATGTCTTGGACACCAAGGCTGGTGAATAGTTTCACACTCTCCAGTGAATCGGATCAAACATCTAGTTATGTGCATAATTAGGCAGGTTTTTATTACAGCTCTATTCAAGGAAAGGTATCATCGTGATAATTGAAATCCATTGTGGTGCACGGGCACCAACATTTCATGGCAATAATTCAATCTGGTTCTGCAAGTTAAAGAATAAATCTCAAGTGTCACAACAAAGGTTTCTGAATCCTTCCCACTAAAATTCTGAACTAAGAATTGTTGAGGTTAGTGACAGTATATATCTAATATATTTAAAATAAGATGGAATTATTGTTGAAATGCATTTAGAAACTGAAACTAGGGGCGCCTGGGTTGGCTCACTCAGTGAAACCTCCTGTGTTTCAGTTCAGGTCATGATCTCACGGGTCCTGAGGTGGTAGGTACCCTGAGCCCTGCCTCAGGCTCCTCGCTCAGCGAGGAGTCTGCTTGAGATTCTCTCCCTCTGCCCCTCCCCCCGTTCACTGGAGCTCTCTCTCTAAAATAAATAAGTTTTTTTAAAAAGAAACTGGAAATATACCTAATTGTAATGCATTGTGAATCAGGACACCATGTGCCAAAAGAATAAATTGAAATAACTACATTTTATGTAATTGGGAGTTCTTTCCTTCATACTTCTCTGTGTGGGCGTATGTTGAAAGCACCGCGGTAGCCAAGTCCCCTCCTTTACTCCTTTTTTCTATTTTTCAACATTCTTTAGTAAAAGATGATATTAAAGCTAGGAGCACCACACAGTACTCGACACGGTCATAACATCTAAGTGACAGATCCAAATCTCAAACACAATCTGTCAGCAGAGCCCACCGTTCTAACCTCTACTAAACAAAATTTCCAGAGAGCAGGATGCAGATGTGAGTAGCCAGGTTTCCCTTCGATATCAAAGAAGATCTGTGGATATTCCACAGAATATGTAGTCCTTCCCTAACTCAGACAACTTCCTTCCTTCCATCCACCGCACCTCCCCAAACACTTTACACTGAGACATGCAATGAGATTTCTTGAAAAGGAAAGCTGTTAGACAGAGGGTAGACTTCAGGGGAAAACTCTGGAATTATCCCTCCCTCAGGGGCACCATGGATTACATGTCATCCATTTAAGCCCTCATGACCATACACCACCCCACCACCAACACTGTTTCCCTGTCTGTACAGAGAGAAATAAAAGCACAGTAAATCTTGGTAAACATGGTCAACTCTGAAGGAAAACAAGACACTTGTAATATATTGTGTTTATAAATTCCCTTCTCCATAAGTCCCACTTTGGTTGTGCTTGACATTTAGAATTGAAACTCAACAGAGAAGTGCTGAGCTAGAGTGAAAAGGGATATGGATGGGCAGTAAACCAGAACGTGTTGCCAGTGTCATTCATTCTTACAGACAGAATTTAATATCACTACAAAAAATCACATCTTCCTAAAGGACTATTTATATTAAAAGGCTAGACAAAAACTGAAGCAAGTCCCTACAGTTTTCCACCAGTCATGCCAAGCATAATGGTACTCCCTCATCCCTAGTCTCATCAAATGTCTATGGCAATTTCTCCTTCTTAAGTAGTGTACATTTGCAACTTAAAGCCAGGTATGTGAACAAAAAGAAAAAACCTATTTCCTAAAAAAAAAATTGACCTACTGACTCATCTTTTCTTGTATTTTATCCGTAAAAGTCAACAACATTTTATATGTATTATTGATTGTTAGTGGGTGGTCACAAATTCTCTTCAGTCTTACTCTGGTTGACAATTTCTATTTGTATTAAAGGAGAGGGGAACACATACAACTGCTATGACCCTCAAATTTTAATTCTAGGTATAAATCACTGTACTAGTTTCCCACTGCTGTAGAAGCCAGTTGTCACAAGTTGGTCATTTAAAACAACACAAACTTATCAAGATATTAAGATACACTTCCAGAGATCAGAAGTCTTGAATGAGTTTCATTGAGCTAAAATCAAGGTGTCAACAGGACTTTGCTCCTCCCAGAGGCTCGAGAGAAGAATCCATTTCTTTCCCTTTTCCAAATTCTAAAAGCTGCCTGCATTCTTTGGCTGGAGTCCCTTTGGTCCATCTTCAAAATCAGAAGCGCAGCGTCTTCTTCTCTCCCTCACTCTGTGACCTGTGATTTCACCATCACATCTCTTTCTGACACTGACCCGCCTGCTCCCCTCTTCTAAAGGACCCTTTTGATTATATTGGATAATCCAGGAAGATCTTCCCATCTCAAAATTCTTAATCACATCTGTAAAAGAGACTACAAAAGTCCTTTTGTTGTATGAGGTAACAAAGTCATGGGTTTCAGGGATTAAGCCACGGACATCTTTGGAGAGCCGTGAGTCCAGCTACCATAATCGCCTGTGTCTCTGCTTAGCTACGACCCGCAAGCTCTAATGTAAAGTGTTCTTGCTGAGGGCTAGCCTTTCTCATTGCTGCTTAAAATTCTTTAAAGAATTCACAGAACTACTTAAAGAAGCTCAAATCCTCCGCTTTCTGGCAGTAAGAGTTAGAATCCCAGAACTGTGAAGCAGGACAGAAGATGAACCAGTCACCTCCTTTTGTAACACAGGCCAGCGACACCTGAGTGGACAAGCTCAGTGAGTCTTTCAGAGCACGTGAGACCACTATTTCTACTACAACGTGTTGTTGTTAATAATCTGTAAAATCCAACTTATTTTTAATAAGCCACTTCTAAAGACTAAGTGTGACCTAAAGAAAAAGTCTCTAGAGTAGATTAGCTGCCATCTATCCTCTCATGAAGTTTTTACAGGCGTTTTCTAGAATATTATATAACATATTCATTTGGGTTCCCATTGACTTAAGAAAATATTCCTAATGACATGGAACTTCCTTTCACAGAAGCATAATAAACCTGACTTTTAAGTACTCATTAAATAAAAATAATATTTTAAATGAGCATATTAAAAATACAAATACTAAAGAAATTTGTAAAATGACAAATAAAGTCATACTCCCCATACAGTCATCCTATCTCCTCTCTGTCAAAGTAATACTTATTCCTCTTTTCATGTGTGCCCGTCCAGAAAACACAACGGTTTACAGAATGGCATATGTGCAGAATGTTCTGGTGTGCTTTCTAAAAATGTACAGATGTGAAACTTTGCACATACTGCATTTTATTTTGTTCGCTTATGAATTTATTGATGCCAACCTACTTCATGATTTCTAATAGATGCAGAGTATATTCTAGTATATGGAACATCGTAATTTACCTAACTGCTCCCTTAATGATTAACGGAAGAAGGATTCAAAGGTTCTGCTTTGTTTTGTCTCAGTAATAAGAGCTTTTGAAAATGTATTATTTTTATTTATTTCAGGGAAGGGAACATATGTAGTTGGTTCAAAACTAAAAAGGTCTAACAGAGATGTGAACTCCTCTTCTTTAAACCCGACTTCTCTTTTTGAAGGCAGCCAGAGATATACATTTTGTGGGGCATCTTACTTTTTTCACTTAAAAAAAAAAAAAAACAAACCGCAGACGCCTCCTGTTTTTATTGCACTCCTTTATTGTAATTTGCAAGTACTGTATGTTTTACAGGTTTGTGACAACCCTGCATCGAGCAAGTCTATTAGCGCCATTTTTTCCAACAGCTTTTTCTCCCTTCAGGTCTCTGTCACATTTTCGTAATTCTTGAAATGTTTCAAACTTTTTCACCATTATTATATTTGCTATGGTCACCTGTGATCTTCACTGTTACTATTGTCATCCTTCCAGGGTGCCACAAACTGCACCCATAGACGAGGGCGAACTTAGTAAATGTTGTGTGTGTTATGACTGCTTCACCAACCATCTGTTCCCTGTCCCTCTCTCACCTGCTCCTCAGGTCTCCCTGTCCCCTGAGACATAACAATATTAGGGTGAGGCCAATTAATAACCCCTCAATGGCCTCTGAGTGTCCAGGTGAAAGAAAGTGTTGCTAACCTCTCAATTTAAATCAGAAGCTAGAAACAATGAAGCTTAGTGAGGAATCTATATGGAAAGACAAAACAACCTGAAAGTCAGGCCTCTTGCATGAAACCGTGTGCTGAGTTATGAATGCGAAGGGAAAGTTCTTGAAGGAAATCACAAGTGCATCTCCAATGACTACACGAATGAAAAGAAACTGAAACAGCCTTATTGCTGAGATGGAGAAAGTTTGAATGGTCTGGATAAAGCGAACCAGCAACAGCATTCCCTTACACCAAAGCCTAACCTAGAATTTGGCCCTAACTTTATTCGGTTCTATAAAGGTTGAGAGAGGTATGGAATCTGTATAGGGCATGTTGGAAGCTAGCAGGTGTTGGTTCCTGAGATATGAGGAAGTCATCTCCACGACATGAAAGTGCAAAGTGAAGCAGCAGGTGCTGATAAGAAAATAGGAGTAAGTCATGCATCCCAAGATCTAGCGGAGGTAGTGAATAAAGGTGGCTACACTCAACCACAGATTTCCAGTGTGGATGAAACAGCCTTATATTGGAAGAAAATTCCAATTAGAACTTCCATAGCTAGAAAGGAGAAGACAGTGCCTGGCTTCAAAGCTTCAAAAAACAGGCTGACCCTCTCATTAGGGGCTCCTACAGTTGATGACTGTAAGTTGAAGCCAGTGCTCATTGACTCTGTGAGTACTTCCTAAGGGCTCTGAAATCCCAGAGCCCTGGATGATAGCACACCTCTTTACCACATGGTTTACTGAATATTTTGATCCTTCTGCTGGAAGCGATAGCTCAGGGGGGAAAAAAATCCTTTCAAAATATTACTGTTCTCAATGCATTTGTTCACCCAAGAGCTCTAATGAAGATGTAAAACAAAATTCATAATGTTTTCATGACTGATAACACAATATCCATTTCACAGCCCACAGATCAAGGAGAAGGTTCAGTTTTCAAGTCTTGCTAATTTAAGAAGCAAATTTCAGGGGTGCCTGGGTGGCTCAGTTTTTGGGCATCTGTGTTCAGCTCAGGTTATGACCATGGGGTCCTGGGGTCGAGCCCCACATTGGGCTTCCTGATCGGCAGGAAGCCTGCTTCTCCCTCTCCCCCTGTTTGTGTTCCCTCTCTCACTGTGTCTCTCTCTGTCAAATAAATAAATGAAATCTAAAAAAAAAAAAAGAAGAAGAAGAAGAAGAAGTAAATTTCATAAGTGTCTAGTTGCAATAGATAGTGAATCCTCTGATGAATCTGGGCAGAGTACATTGAAAACCTTCTGAAAAGAATTCATAGTTCTAGAAAAAATTCCTTTCTAGAGCATGCCATTCAGCATGCCATTATTCTAGAAAGAATTCACCATGCCATTAAGGACATTTGTATGGGGGGTGGGAGGTTGGGGGCACCAGGTGGTGGGTATTGTAGAGGGCACGGATTGCATGGAGCACTGGGTGTGGTGCAAAAATAATGAATACTGTTATGCTGAAAAAAATTAAAAAATTAAAAAAAAAAGGACATTTGTAATTCATGGGAAGAGGTCGCAACATCAACATGAACAGGAATTTGGTAGAGGCTGATTCCACCCTCATGGATGACTCTGAGAGGTTCAGAACTTCAGTGGAGGAAGCAACCTCAGATGTGGTAGGAACAGCAACAAAACTAGAACTAGAAGTGGAGCCCAAAGATGTGACTGAATTGCCAAATCACATGAGAAAACTTGAACAGATGAGGAGCTGCTTCCTATGGATGAGCAAAGAAAGTGGCTTCTTAAGATGCAGTCTACTCCTGGTGAAGATACTGTGAAGGTTGTAGAAGTGACAATAGGATTTAGAATATGACATCAACTTAGTTGATAAAGCAGCAGCAGGGTTTGGGAGGATTGGCTCCAAATTTGAAAGAGGGTCTACCATGGGTAAAATGCTGTTGAACAGCATTGCATGCTACAGAGAAATCATTTGTGAAAGGAAGAATCAACCCATGCAGCAAACTATATTGTCTTATTTTAAGAAATTTCCACAGCAATCCCAGGCTTCAGAAACCACCACCCTGATCGGTCAGCAGCCATCAAGGCAAGATCCTCCACCCACAAAAAGATTATGACTCACCGAACTCTCAGATGATGATTAGCACTTTTTAGCAATATTTTTATTAAAATACATATATTGTTTTTTAAACATAATACTAATGCATACTTAATATATTACAGTACAATTTAAACACAACTTTTTTTTTTTTTTAAATAGGCTCCACAACCAGAGAGGAGTCCAATGTGGGGCCCAAATTCACGACCACAAGATCAAAACCTGAGTTGAGATCAAGGGTCAGACACCTAACCCACTGAGCCCTCCAGGCATCTCTAAACATAACTTTTATATACACTGGGAAACCAAGAAATCCATTCGATTCCCTTTATTGTAGTATCAGCTTTATTGCAGTGTTATGGAACTGAACAGAAAGATCTTCAAGGTCTTGAATATTGAATATTGAATCAAAATCTTCAAGATCTTGAAGATCTTTCCATAGTAGCACTCAGACTTCAGCAAAATCTATTCAATGTCCATTAATTATCATCAGCTCCGGGAAGAACTGAGGCCTTTAAAATGACTTCATGATGAGAAAATTGTATTTCCAAAACATAGGAAGTGTACATTTCCTTATGATAATTCAGATATTATTATGTAGGCAGTTAAGACTCACTAATAAAAAATTATCCTGAGACCATAAAGAACTCACACAACAAAACAAACCAAAAAAAAAAAAAATCCATTTAAAAATGGGCAGAAGACATGAACAGACATTTCTCCAAAGAAGACATACAAAAGGCCAAGACACATGAGAAGTTACTCAACATCACCCCAATCAGGGAAATGCAAATCAAAACCACAATGAGATGTTACCTTACAACTTTCAAAATGGCTAAAATCAAAAACTCAAGAAACAACAGGTGTTGGCAAGAATGTGGAGAAAATGGAGTCCTTATGCATTGTGAGTGGGAATGCAAACTGGTGCAGGCACTGTGGAAGACAATATGGAGATTCCTAGAAAATTTAAACATAGAACTACCCTACAATAGTAGTAACAGTAATCACACTACTGGGTATTTAGCCAAAGAATACGAAAACATTAATTAGAAGGAATATATACACCCCTATGTTTATTACAACATAGCCAAACTATAGAAACAGTCCAAATGTCCATAGACAGATGGGGGCATGAAGAAGAGGTGGTATGTAGGTGTGTGTGTGTGTAATATAAAATGGAATATTATTGGGGCGCCTGGGTGGCTCAGTGGGTTAAAGCCTCTGCTTTCGGGTCAGGTCATGGTCCCAGGGTCCTGGGATCGAGCCCCGCATCAGGCTCTCTACTCAGCGGGGAGCCTGCTTTCTCCTCTCTCTCCCTCTGCCTGCCTCTCTGCCTACTTGTGATCTCTGTCTGTCAAATAAATTTAAAAAAATGGAATATTATTTGGACATAAATTTGCAACAACATGAATGGATCTAGAGAGTATTATGCTATGAGAAATAAGCCTGTCAAAGGAAGACAAATAACATATGATTTCACTCATATGTAGAATTTAAGAAACAAAACAGTGAACGAAGGAAAACAAACCAAGCCAACCAAAAAAACAAAAACAAAACAAACAAACAAATTAAAAAAAAAAAAAAAACCAGATCCTTAACTATAGAGAACAAACAGGTGGTTACCAAAGGAGAGGTGGGCAGGGGGATGAGTAACGCATGTGAAGGGGATTAAGAGGACACGTATCATGATGAGCATTGAGTAATATATGGAACTGTTGGATCACTATACTGTACACCCAAAACTAATATAACACTGTATGTTAACTCTAATGGAATTAAATTTTTAAAAAAATTAATTCTTAAGCCAACCTATCACCTATGTTGCTTAGTTAAGGGTCCATTAACACTCACTGCAGAGACACTCTTCCTGTGTCTATTCCAAGTGCACTTTCCAGCGATTTCAGCACATCGACAACTGCTTTGTCCTCAATGAAGACAGAATAGCTGTTTATCACTCAAAAAAAAGAAAATGGTGATAACTATTTCTTTAAAATAATCTCTGCCATATGGCTTTCATTTATTTCTTAATATTTCATTTTTTAAAAGATTTTATTTATTTATTTATTTGACAGAGAGAGGGAGAGCACATACAGGGGGAGCAGCAGACAGAGTCCCTGCTGAGAAGGGAGCCTGACTGGGGGCTTGATCCCAGGACCTCAAGATCATGACCTGAGTGGAAGGCATACACACACTTAACCAACTGAGCCAACTAAGAGCCCTGTTTCTTAATATTTCAAGACAACCCCAATCTTTGATATAACAGACCAGAAGAGAAATATTTATAGCCGGAAACAAAGCAAAGCAAACTATGAGTACACTCTAGGATGAGGCACACAGAAGATGAATACAGTGTTACTGACAGACGTGTTATATGTATAAGTTGTGGTCAACAACAGCAGCAACAACGGTTTACCTTCAGCAGTAAGAGGAAATTGATAACCCAAGTTCTCTGGAGAGTGTATACTTAAACAAATTTCAATAAAGATTGTAGTTAAATACTATTTGTGGTCCCAAAAATGATTTAACATGTATTTATTTTCTCTGACTTTGGAAAAATGTTTGCTGGTGAAGATCTTACAAAGATAAGCTTTGAAAGATATCACTACTTTTTGTAAATTTCTCATTGTACAAATAACTGCCTACTTTTCAGAAATAACTTTTTTTTTGCTAGAATTTTCTCACATTATCCAGCAGATATGTCATTTATAGAATGTTCATGAACCCAGCCATGAGCAGTGAACAGATCTCAAATTTTCCCACCGGGATTATCAATGAACTTGAACCTACTTGATCTTTCATTGCTATATAAATCAACTTAGATGTATTGAGGATCTCCTAGATACTATAAAATCTGATGGAACACAAAGGAGTTTTAAGACAGATGCCTGCCTCAGTGAACATAAAGAATTAATAGTGCACAGTTAAATATGCAGTGAGTGCTGTAGATAGTAAGAGTGCTGATGGGAACCACTTATGGCTAAAAACAAATAGTTGAAATTTCAATGATTTCTGTCTTATGCATGTTTTTGAGATTTCACTAAACAAATGGGATTGAATGGTCTTAGTGAGGAAAAACAAAATACTTCTGATGATAAGTACTTATATTATGAAAAAAACTTACAAATTGTTGATCGTCTGGTATTGTCAAGTAGTAGAACAAAGCAGTCAACTACAGAAAATGTAAAACTCATTTTGCTCTCATTGTTTTCTTCTATCCCAACTTGTCTCTCTCTAAGCCGACCCACAGAGAGAGAGGCACAGACCAAAATAACTTACAATTATGCAAAGATTTTCTCCCTGTTTGTATTACATCATCTCACTTTCAAAATAATGGCATGTATTGCATGGAGCACTGGGTGTGGTGCATAAACAATTAATTTTGGAACACTGAAAAAAATAAAATTAAAAAAAATATATAGATGCAAAAAATTCAAACCAAAAAGAAAAAAAAAACCTAAAAAATCAAAAATAAATAGTTGAAGAATGAGAAATCCCGGTCCTGGTTCGAGTTGTATCATGCCCAAACACTTTGACCTAAACATGTGTTAACTAACTAGTCTTAAAGGATTTAGACCAAGGGGGCTCAAAATTAAAAATGAAAAGAAATACTGCCTATTCCAAGTATTAAGAAAAGTACATGGTTTTCATATTAGACACACCTGAAAAATAAAACCCTGAGAAGCTAAATCCCGTGTTTTTCCTTCATGTAGTAAAAGCAGTGACTTCAATTTGGTGCTACTGCGATTAGATCTGAGTGGACTTGAGTAGATCTCCAATTATGACTGGATCTTGAATAAAGTGTGTTTTTCACAGCTGAGTGCCATGTTATTGTCCTTTGAATTCTTTCAGACACGTCGCCTCTAATCATGGTTACTAGGATTCTTCTTATGCACCTCAGCCCAAGTCTACCTCCTAGAGCCACCTCAGAATGCAGACGCTGCCCATCTGATGCCCTGCCCATCACTCAATCCAATCTCAAATCCTGCCCCTCCTTTACCTTCCTCATTGAATCCCCTTCATTGCTTGGAGTCCACTGGTCTATTCACAAGCCAACTCTCCCACATCCTTTCAAGTCTGTCAATGTGCTCCTCACCCTCTTTCTCGACTCACAGTTTTCAAATGTTGGTGTCATCAACACCCCTTGGGGTGCTAGAGAAGCTGCAACAGCCACTTTTCCTGCCACCCCTTTGTCTGTGGACTTCTTGAGGGCCAGCGGCTACTCAGTCAAGGGCACTGGGACCACGGGCTCAGCCACCTACCATGGGCTCTGTCCAGCCAGCAGAGTGCAGGGGGCAGCACCAAGGAAAGTGCTGGAGGACGTGGGCCTGGTGCTGAGGAGTCACAGTTGTAGACACTGCCAGCATCTGTAAGTGGTCATGTGGGCCTGGGGTTGGCTTCCTTGCCATGACCCTCAGGGCGGGGTTCGCACAAGACCCTTAAGTGGATGTCTTTATGCCCCTGAGTCAACTGTTCAGGAAGGGCTTCCAGAGTCTGAAGGAGGGGGTGGCAGTGGAGTTGGTCTTTAAGAAGTCCCTGTGGGCTCAGAATCTCTTCAGGTCACAGCTCTGGTGGGATATTCTGTGTTGAGAGCAAGAGAGCACCAAAAAGAGGCATATGCTGAAGGGTTACCAAAGGAAGTCAGTGCTAATACTATGGAGGGCCAGACTATCAGGCCAAGGGATGCAGGCTGCCATCCCACCCAGAAATGCCCCTTCTGTCTGAGCGTTCCAGCCCCATGATCGTCTGGTGTCCACTGAAGGGTCCATAAGACCCCTACCCTCAGGCAAAGCCAGCCTACTTTCAGGAGGAAGAGAGAGCCACAGGCAGACACTGCTCCCAGAAGGCCAGAACTGAGCCACAGTGGGTGGGAGCTGTCTTTTTGCCATCAGGAAATTTCTAGAAGCAGTCCCAACCACCATACTGGAGAAGGTGGGGATAGGGTAGGTAGCTGGCACTCCCAGCTTTTCAGGCCAAGTCCACATCAATCACTGCTTCTTCCTTTTGGAGGGCAGAGGCTGAGGCAAAGGAACTCCAATCATGCTCTGTGCAGATGCACGGGAGGGCTTTGGGGCAAATACCTCTAGAACCTGAGTGTTTTAATGGAGTCAACACCCCAGAATCTCCAGCTTTTTGAGGTGACTTGAATAAGGAAGTTGTTTTCTTTCTAAAGAAAAATATGTAACAATATTTCTCATGCCAGAATGGGATGAATGAGACCAGATTAATGGGTCCACTCACATGCCCCTACATTCTGGTGGGGGGAAACTCTCAGGTATAAAGCAGGATTTTTTTCATTTCTTATCTCTTCTTTTTTTTTTAAGATTTATTTATTTATTTATTTGACAGACAGAGATCACAAGTAGGCAGAGAGCAGACACAGAGAGAGAGGAGGAAGCAGGGTCCCTGTGGAGCAGAGAGCCCGATGGGGGACTCAATCCCAAGACCCTGGGATCATGACCTGAGCCAAAGGCAGAAGCTTAACCCACTGAGCCACCCAGGCACCCCCATGTCTTATCTCCTCCTAACCCACTCCTGGGAAAGGGTACCAGGAACTTTCCCAAGAAATAGGTTGTAATGATAGGCAAAAGGAGCTGTTGGGGGACCAGCTACAGACCTGCTCCCCCCAGCCGCCTCTTACCCACATTGCCCATTCTGGGCCAACACAAATTTATTTATTTACTCCCTTGGAAAATGATACCTTGGGTCAATGCCAACTATACCAGCTGTGTCCAAATGGCATATAGCACTTTTTTTTTCTTAATATAAATATTCTGGGTTTGTATCTTTGTGCATGTTAATCTAATGCCCTCGTTCCCACACTGTGTTCCCAGGTAGCTGAGCAAGCCCAGGGGTAAGTGGGCAACAGCTCTGGGTCTGTAGAGCAGGAATACTTTCTGTTGTGTTACCATCACAGAGAAGAACTATTTGGAGTGTGTAGCTTAATGAGCTATCTCACTTTTGTCAATTACAGCTGGCTCTTCTGCCACTGTGTCTGCTTGAAATTGCACCCCCCCTAACCTAAAATGTTTCATAGGAACCTAGGTTTTAACGGGTTTGTCCTATGGCTTGATTTCCTTCTACTGCAAGATTGGAAATTGGTCCGAACAGGAAAGGGTGGTACAGAGAGTTTAGGAGAGGCTTGGCCAGCTGAAAGGCATCTGGAGGAAGCCAAGATTAAGTGAAGGTTGCCTAATCTATGATAAATGTTTCCTATCCCAGACCTCTAATCCCAGGGCATGGCCCTGGCATTACATACTGGATGTATCCTCCGTGGGATTGGGCTAGGCCTCCCTTGCACAACAGGGTATAGATGTTCGTCATTATATAAAATGCGAGTTGATAAAGATAGGTCTTAAGAAGAGGACCTCTCCACCTATCTTGGGCTGCCCAGGGATGCATATATGAAGGAAGGACTAGAATCCTTAACCTTCAAAATTTCTGGGCTCTTCTTCTATAGCTTTCAGAGAAACCATTAGTAATGTCTCCTTTTGGGGCCCAGAGCCAGGGTCCTGTCCTGCAGCAGTGATTAATAGTGTTGTGGTAGCTAAAGGAGAAAAGGGGATTTCATTTGCATGCTGTGAGACCACTCCAAACCTGACTCACTGGGTCAAAGTGGGGCAAACGCAATAGAACGCATCGGGTGACCTATGTCTGATCCTGGGTCCTCGTTTCGTCCAGCTGCTGCCCCCGTCGTCATTGTATTTGTCGGGGCTTTGTAGGACTTCACAAGTTACTGATTTGTAATTGCGAGTTGGCCTGCTTTGTGTAAATACAGTGTGTTTGTCTTTCCTCATGTTCCTTTGGAGGTTTACTGTTGAAAAACTTCTTTTTGTATTGAGAGCAAAATACCTCAAGCATCTTCGGCAAAAGTTTCGGCACCAGGCAAAAGGATCTAAAACATAAACTTAGGGTCTCCTCTTCTTGAAGTGGGGGTCCTGAGCCATATTTTCTTTGTGTTCCTCTTCCCCTATTTCCTCTTCTTAACCAGGACTTTGAACCTAAAAACTTGACTCCTACCCTACTCCTTTCTCTCCCTTCCCGAGAAAAGCCCACATACCCATTGCCATAATTTAATTTGTGGGATGTCTTCATGGCTCTTAAAGGATTTGTGTAAAAATCTTGAAGAAGCAAGAAACACTCTATCCCTTATTCCTATCCACCTGAGTCAAGACCATCCATCCCTTGGTGTGGTTAATGTCAAACACTTACACTGCTGTATTTGGATGGATTGATCCTCCTTTAATCTCTAATCCTTGAGTAGAGAGAAGCAATGAGAGGGTCTTCCACGTAGAAAGTAGAGTCAAAAGACCAAGGAACTTGTATATCCAAGTTGTTCAGAACTTTTATGCAGGTGCAAGAAACATGTCAATGTGGCCAAAAGATTGTTTAATAGGAGACAAACAAATATAACTTCATGTTACTGCTGGAAACCAAAGCTTTGTGTGAAACCTTGAATTTATGGGGAGGGAGGGAGAGAGCAAAGGTGGAAAAGAGTGTGCCTCTCTGTTCTTTTTTTTTTTTTTTCCTGTATTTTATTTTGTTATGTTCTGTTAGTCAAATACCCATCACTGGGCTCACCCATACCCCCACTCTTCCTCCCCTCTGAAACTCTCAGTTTGTTTCCCAGAGTCCATAATCTTTCATAGTTCGTCTCCCCTTCTGATTTCCTCCCCTTCATTTTCCCTTCCTTCTCCTAATGTCCTCTATGTTATTCCTTATGTTCCACATACAAATGAAACTATATGATAATTATCTTTCTCTGCTGTGCCTCTCTGTTCTTCCCCCGATCTCTTTCTTTCATTACTGAACTGTAGGAGACTGAGCCCCTATGGGTTTTGGTGATCCCATCACTGGGGAGTGTTTATTTGATGGTTGATTTTATCATTCCAAGTACTTTCTTTCCTGTTTGCTATTATTTTATAACACAAATGATTTTTTTCCTTTTTCTTTCCCTGGCAAAAGACAATGAATAAATAAAGATTGTTGGTGGGGAAAAAAAATCATCCAGATTGCCTGTTATTAAAATAGAGTCCTAGGCTCCAACCCCAGAGATTCTGATTCAGTAGGTGAGGATGGAACCCATTTGTTTTCATAGATGATGTCAAAACTATTTACCCAAAGACCACATTTTAAGAACCACTCTTTTATGAACATCTCGGAAGGCTCTCTTTCCCTTCACATTCTTAATAGGAGGTGGTTACACAAGGATAAATGCAACCAGGGTTAAAGGAACAATCAACATTAGGTGAATGTTGTCAGTCATGCCTTCTTGGAGAAGGCAAACCCAAATAAAGTGTTGTCCATGGGTTGGCAAAGGTACAAGCAGAGCAAAGGCCTCCAAGTTAACCCATCCACTTCCCTAAATTTCATGACAAAGTGAAGCTTACCCAGAAAATTCAGTTAAGCCAGTAGTCTCCTAGAGGCTAAATTCAACTCCAACAATTATAAAAAATATATATGTGCAGAAATCATAAAAACATAAAATTGGAATCCCCAGAAAGCACTGGGTTCCTTGTGTCCCTATTCCATATCCTTCTTCAAGCTTACAGTTTTGGAAGATACCAGAGAAACAAGATCAGCCCTGGGGATAAAAATAAAACTTTGTGCCATCCAGAAGTATATCTCTCAAAGGAGACAAAAATTATATTACAAGAAACAATTTTTAAGTGGCTCTGAAATTTCTATAATGAAATGTTAAATTGAAGTTATATAAAACTTTCAAGAGTTGTAAAGAACAGAGCAACCAATTCAATAGCCTTTTTAAAGACTTCGTCTCTTAAAATATGAAGAGGGATTAGCTTCCAGATTAGTTCCTAGTTTTCTTGAGACAGAGACCTTTCACCCCCAAATTGCACACCTTCTTCTCTACAAGTCTCAGGGAAGTCCTGGCAGTGAGCAACCAATCATAACTCTGTATGCATCCATCACTGGAAGAGATAGCTCCACCCTGAGTAGGGCTGTCACTCCCATGTCACCCCCATTTCTATTTGAGCTCTTCTCAAGCAACCTTCTAGATTTCTTTATAACCATGGTCTGCTCCATCTCAGAAATACTGAATTTCAATTGTTCATTCTGACCACACTCTTGGCATTACTGTCCTCTCATACCCAAGACTATTAGATAGCCGTTGATCTCAGAGAGATGTCTAGCCCACTGACCCTTCTATTTTCTCTCAGTCTGTTAAGTACTTATTGAGCTCTCTTAATTCCCTTCTCATGGGCTCCCAGATCATCAGTTGTATCTGGAATTATTTAGTATGCTTAGCTTCCACTCCTGTAGAACAAAACCTTATCTCTACTACTTTCTGCTAAATACTGCTGAAGATATAAAAAAAGGAAAAAGAAGAAAAACCCAAGATCTTGCCATTAAAAATTCACATTCTTTAATCTCAGATGGCTCCATATCACTGTCCATCAATTGTTTTGAATACTTATGTCACTCTTGCTTCTATATGGCCATGATCATTTGGGTAGCTAAGTAGAGTGGGATGGATAGGGAATTGGAAATGAGGTGATCAAAGAACTAAGTACTAGGTTATTTGACAGGATGCTCACATGGAAGTTTAAGTTATTGAGGATTCCCTAAGGGCTCTGTGTGTTAAAGAAGATCATGGTCCAGAGGCCCAAGGTTGAGCTGAGGTCATCAGTGACGAGGAGTTGTTGTGAGCCTATCAGGTTAGCACAAAACTGGAGCTGGAGCTGGAGAAATCAAGGTCTGTGAAGCAACACTTCCTGGGAAATAGGGAGACATGTAACCATATCCCAGCCCTGAGGTAAATGTGATATAGAAGAATAATTATTATCCCCTCAAAGTCAGGAAACCAATGAGGAACAATGGCACCTAACTTCTAGTCTTCCTCCTGACATTTCCTTCTTCCTGACATCATCTTTAATGAAAATAAACATCAGTATGAATAACCAATTGAATCCACTGGCCTCTTGGATTTGTTGGAGTAGAAAACTTTTCCAATCTTCCCTTCTAGATTCTTCAGCTGGCTTAACAATTAGGTTGACAGGGCACCTAGCTCGCTTGGTCAGTGGAATGTGTGACTCTTGATCTCAGGGTTGTGGGTTCAAACCCTGTGTTAGGTGTAGAGATTACTTAAAAATAAAATCTTTAAAAAATAATTAAATTGACACAAGACAAATTAACAGGAGAAAAATATAATTCCATATATACTGGACACCCATAAAAACCAAAGGACTCAAAGAAACAACTAAAACAACAGCTTTTATACCTTTTAGGCAAGGAAATAACAAATTTGTGAAGAATTGACAAAACAAAGGGGTTTGGGCATGGGGTGGTAAATTAGTGAAGAAGTAACAATATTTGTTTATATAGCTTTCTTGGCCCTAAATTTCATCTCCCTGGTGATAAACATGACTTCTACCTTCCTGGTACAAGGAGGGAATCTTTCACATAAAAGATTTATTCTCTGATTTCAGAGGGACAGAGTAGGGCCAAAGTGTCCTTGCACTGGCTATTTCTTAAGTAACTTTAATTCAAAATTATCAATATGCCAAAATGGCATATCTGGGGATGGCATATTCTGCTGTCCTCCAGTTCCCAGACTGCCTCCTCTTTGGGGATCTTTCTCATAATTCTCTTTAGTTCTCTGGCCCATGGTCAATCCTAGAATATATATGAACTACAAGGATGCTGTGGTACACTATCCAGAATCCCTGTTTAGGACTGAAACCCTCATCCCTCGATCGCCTAAAAGCCCTAGTGGCTGACAGCTTTCTACCAAGACCTTTCCTGGGAATATCTCCTTGGCGTGACTTACACAAATTGCACCACCTTCCCATCGCCAAAGCCCATAGTAAGTGACTGCTCAGTGTGGAGATTCTTTCAGTATACATATTTTAACCTGATGTCAGCTTTCTCTGCATTGCATTTCATGACACAGAATAAAGGAAACCTCTTTTAAAATGGAGTCATAGGCCAGCAAGGGGAGCTTCCAAACTGTACCACTAGTTGAAACCCTTGGCCAACCCATGAGGAAGAGATGTACTATACTCTGCATTTCCATTAGGAAGAAGCCTTCTAGCCAGAGAAAGGAAGATTTTATCCTTGCCCAGCAGTAGCCCAGCCAATGAGAGATTGCCACAACTAAGCCAATGAAAAGCCACTCTACTTGGAATTCCCAGTTAATGCCAGTGGACTTTTTGCTTATAACAGCCCCTCTCAACAACCCATTTCCCTTTCTTCTATAAAAGACATTTCTCCCCTTTGTTCTCCAGACCTGCCTATAGCTTTTGCTGTAGCTTTCTTTTCCTGAATTGCAATTCCTGTACTATTCCTGAATAAACCTGTTTTGTTAGTAAAATAACCAGTTGTTTTACCCTTAAGTTTGACAATTTACAAATACACCTAAGTTTATAACACACTAGTTCATTAACATTGTAGAAAATGGTATATTTTATGTTAATTGTACTAATGGTTTGGTTATTTATACATCACCTACTTTAAAGGAGATGATGCAACGTTATTCCTTTGCAGTAGGCCTAACGAAAAACCACTGAATTATTTCAAATCAAGTCTGAGCAAAGAGAAACAAAAAATGCTAACATATACTTCCTTCCTTCTTTCTTCTCTGTTGAATAATTTCTGCTATCCAATAAAGTTTATACGTACCAACTGAAAATTTTATATGCAAAACTGAAATTTTAGCAGGTCTCTGATTCCTACTCATTTTCTAAAAGAGAAGTTTCTCCTTTCCAGTCATCTGGCTACCTAGCTACCAATAAGATTTAGACCAGGGTCCAGCAAAACGTTTTTTACTGAAAGGCCAGACAGTAAAAATTTTAGGTTTTCTCACTCTACAGCCTCTCTTGCAACAACTCAACTCTGTTACTGTGGCCTGAAAGTAATCATAGATGCGATAAAAAATGAGGGGTTGTAGCTATGTTTCAATTAAACTATTTACAAAAACAGGCAGCTGGCTAGATATGATATTGTGATTTGTAAGAATTATTTATATTTGGTGATTCAAATATATTTATAGTTGGCCATGCAGATATATATTTCTTATATGTATTTGGTCTTCATTCACAGTTCCTGGTTTATCATTTCCAAAACCTTTGGAATTTCCTAAGTGATGAAGGTAGTGGAAACACCTTTTATTATTATAATATGTGGGCTCTTGTCCTCAGCTCCTGAAAATGCTTTCAGAGCCACAAAAGTAAAATGGTTGCCTTTTTATTCAGAACAAGCTCTTTAAACTACAACTGGGTTGATGTTAGTGAAGTGACTTCTGGAAAGCATCTGTGGATGTGGGGTAGATTGTCGGGGAACCAACCAATAGTAGAGAGTTGGAACTTTCAGTCCAGGCCCTGATTTCTGAGGAGGGGAGAGGGGCTGAAAGTCAAATCAGCCACCAAAAGCCAACGATTCAATCTATCCCACCTATATAATGAAGACTCCGTAAAAACCCGAAGAGAAGGGGTTCAGCGTGCTTATAGGTTGAGGAATCGGAACTCTTCCAGGTGACACTGTGTGGGGCCCCAAGCTCTATGAGGATAGGAATTCTTTTGTTCAATATCTCACTCTAGGCACCTCTTCATCTGGCTGTTGATTCATATCTTCTAACATCCTTTGTAATAAATTGATAATCTAGTGAGTAAATGGGTTTCCTGAGTTCTGTGAGCCATTCTACCAAATTAACCAAACCCAAGGAAGGGGTCATGGGGACCTCTGATTTATAGCCAGTTGGTCAGAAGTACAGGTAACAACCTGGGCTTCGGCTTGGCATGTAAAGTGGAGGGCAGTCTTGTGGGACCAAGCCCTTTACCTGTGGAATCTGATTTTCTCTTCAGGTATGGATTCTCTTCAGAATGGATTTGCATTTTTGACACCCTATGGGTGTCCAAGAATTGCTGGTCGGTGTGGGGAAGCCTTCACATATTCTCTCTGGAATTGTGTCCGAGAACATAATTTATTGCATCTAGCCCAAGGGCTGTAGTTTGATGGCTCCTGTTATAGATTTAAAATATGCTGAAGAGGAAACTATAGTCTTTTACTATTGTCTATTTCATGACAGATTCATGATTTCTTATAGACATAGAAGAAAACAACCTGTTCTATTTTCTCCAGTAATCCCTCGTTGTTTCATATTTTATTTTAAATATAAGGATACGCATAAGGCCAAAATATTAAGAGTTAAAATAAACAGGCAGAGAAAAACATGTTCTGTGACCCTCAGATCAAACAACATTCATATATTCATTAATTTATTTTACACATATTTGTAAGTTGCCTATGATGTATATTACTGTGATAGGTACCATAAGGGATGCAAATATGGGTGAGATTTAGACTCTTTCATCAGGAAGTTAATAGCCCAATGGGGAAAATAACACATATTCATAAATATTAGTACAAAGTATGCAAGGAAGTGAATCACAAAAGAAATAAAGATACATTTTTCTAGAGGAAGGAAGAATTACTCTTGACTGGCTTGAGGATATGTGGAATCTTGGGAGAGAAATCAGAGCCTTTTTCATGAAGAAAATGATATACAAACTTGGTCTTATAGACCTAGGCAAGTAGAAATTCCAAAGGCAACACCAAGAGAAAGGGCATTAAAAAAAAAAAAAATCAACAGGACAGTATAAACAAAGTCCAGTAGTGAGAGAAAGAAAGAAAGGAAGGAAGAACAAACATACTCTATGTAATAACAACCAACAACTGCTTTTTATAGGAACACAAGGTAAAGGGCTAGCTTTATGTAGGGCCAGAAGGTTAAGTAAGAGCAAGACATTTGTGGGACTTAAAAAGGGTTGGAGCAAAGACAGTTTTTTGAACCACATTTAAGAATAAGAATAGAAAATTATACATAAATTGAGTATATATTTGAAATGAGAAAAGAAGTCACAACAAATCAGAAAATTTTAAAGTAGGCAAATACTACAAATATCACAAGATCCAGAAACTATGGAACCCTTGAGCTACTTTTACTATCTAACGTACCCACCCTCTTCCCCGTTGACTGGCTACCCTCTCTCTTCATATCTCCATATGCCAAGGAAGATAACTCAGATTTTCCTCCAGCACAACTGATCAAAATTTGCTTATTATCAATAGTATATATAAGTTTCTTTCAGCATCACAAAATATTACTGACAATGAATAAGTGTTGAGGACCTTTGTCAAATTCAGAAAACCCTTTAAATTGTGAGATTTCAAGTTACTTCAAAGTATTCTAAGCCATGACAAATTGTAACTATTCCTTGGACTGATGGCAAGTCAGTCATGAATCACTGATGTCGTAATGTAGTGGCATATCATCAGGTATACATTATCTTTGTAGGAGGAAGAATTGCATGTCAGGAATTTAAATCTTGGGGTACCTGGGTGACTCAGTGGGTTAAAGCCTCTGCCTTCGGCTCAGGTCACGATCCCAGGGTCCTGGGATTGAGCCCCACATCGGACTCTCTGCTCAGCAGGGAGCCTGCTTCCCCCTCTCTTTCTCTGCCTGCATCTGCCTACTTGTGATCTCTGTCAAATAAATAAATAAAATCTTAAAAAAAAAAAGAATTTGCTCTAAAAAGAATTTAAATCTTTCGTCAATGTGTTCACAAGATTCGTGCCTCATCGTTAATTGGTTTATCAAACTGTTCAAGAGCCTAGTCATTATTTCCATTTACAATGTATTTCTTCCTCTTCATGAACTTAGCAGGAGAAAATTCATTTGATGAAAAAGTGTGCAGGAAGGCAAAATCTGTGGACCACTGAAATAGCATTTTTTAATAATTTTAACTACAAATTATGTATTTCTATTGTTCGGTAATTTTATTACTTATTTTATTCGGTAATTTTATTACCTACTAGTGCACTAGTAAGTGCACTAGTAGCATTACTTGTTTTAAATGTTTTTTAAAAATACAAACAGGGGCGCCTGGGTGGCTTAGTAGGTTGGGCCTCTGCCTTCGGCTCAGGCCATGATCTCAGGGTCCTAGGACGGAGCACCGCATCAGGCTCTCTGCTCGGCAGGGAGCCTGCTTCCCCCCTAAACCTGCTCTCTCTGCCTTCCTCTCTGACTACTTGTGATCTCTCTCTCTCTGTCAAATAAATAAAATACAATCTTTTTAAAAAATAAGAAAAAAAATACAAATAATGCACCACCTTATGAGATCATGAAATTGCTTATATTTCCTCCTGATGAAACAGAACCTATCATGCTATATTTTTAGTGCCATCTAGTGTTTGAAAGATTTCATCTGAGATATAAATAAGCAAACAATTTTTAAAATTTTTTTGTCAACACATATTCTTTGGTTCTACATCCCAGAGATTCCATCCAAGATTTGATATTAGATATTGACAATAAAATAATTGATTATAAGGCCAATCGGAGATTCTAGAAATTAAATCAATTATTATGTAATTAAATCATTCCTTCACTATTCTAATAGAAGGTGTCAGGACCTCAACTACCATAAGACAGAGACTAGTTCTTATTGAAATGCCCCATCAGATACACTTTTGTCATGGACTCTAAGCTGAATTTAAACTGCATATGATATCTTCTTAAATAAGAATTTTTTACCACTAACTTTATAGTTCTATCAAAAGCAAAAATTTTATTTAGCAAATCAGTACATTTCTTATTATCACCATCACCAAAAAGAGATGTTTAAGTTCTTTCATTCTATCAAAATAACATAGCTTACTTGGTTTTACTATTTTTGTCCTGTAGCAAATAATACTAGGTTAACAATACAAAGGTTTACTTAGACGGTTTTAGTGTTATGTATGAAACATATAACCAAAGACTTAAAAATTTCTGCAAATCTCACAGGAGAGATAACAAGAGGTAGGCAGCAGACTTGTTCTTCCTCCTGCTTTCACTGTTAATTCGTTGTTCATATGAAACGGCTGAACTTATATGCCAGTAAATTCATACTGCTCTTACATTCCAAGAATTTAGGTGGAAAAACAAAGTCAAAGGAAATTACAAATATTTAAAAGCGATACATACTACAAATACCACAGTATCATAATGCTCTTACCCTAAGCCGATTTTTTTAAAACTAAGAGTCACAAACTGCACTCCCTTCAACACACAAAGGCGTTTGTACAGACGCAGCGATGAGACACAGTGATGACTCGCTGCAGACGTGCGTGGATGTTCACGCTTCAGTGTGTGGGAGGCTCAGTCACAGTCATACTCTCATTCACCTCTCAGTCGGCCTGACTCCGCAGGGGCAAAACCCCCCAGATGTCCAGTCTAACCCAGGCTTGCACAAGTCAGGAGCCTCTACTGTGTAATACAGGATCAGATCTTTATGGTCCCCCAGGAAGTTACGAAAATTTTGGATAAGTTATTTCGGGGCATTATCAATCAACAGTGTGGGTACTGAACACTCCCCAGTCAAGCCCGGGGTAGTGGGGGGCACCAGGGGGTGCTAGGTAAATGAGTAGCGCCTGGTGGAAAGTCCCTTGATTGAAACTGAATCTTGGATAGTAACAGCAGCAATAGGGGAGTATGGGTGCACGTGAGAATCCGTATATTAAGTGACAAGCGACATACATAAGTCTCTCTATCTAGAAGCCCAACTGAGTACATTTCGCTGTAAATTCTCTCTGATCCACAAACATTTATCGTTTCTGTCATGTGGGATGCTCTCCGCTACCTTGTTACAGCATCTAGGTTTTCAATAAATATACTCTGAATTTTCCCTCTCCTTTAAAAAGAGCTAGTGAAAATGAGAAAAAAAATTGGATGTAGAGAGGAAGCAATTTTTACTTCATCAGTTTCTGCTTAATCCAGGTGCTTTTAAATTCCACCCGCTGATTAAAGTTGCAATGGTCTATAAGTGACTCTTAATCTCACAAAACAAACTGAGGGTTGATGGGGGGAGGGGATTTGGGACGGGGGGGGGGGGTTATGGACATTGGGGAGGGTATGTGCTATGGTGAGTGCTGTGAAGTGTGTAAACCTGGTGATTCACAGACCTGTACCCCTGGGGATAAAAATATATTATATGTTTATAAAAAATAAAATTTAAAAAAAAGTTGCAATAGTTTAAAAAAAAAAGCCTCCCCAAAATATTTCCTGAGTTATTCATCTTTAACCCTAAAATGTATTGTGGCTTTAGTGGATGCTTGAATCTGGGCTGGCAATTCTTATAATTAATTAGGAAACTAGTCCTCAAGCTGAACATAGAGACAAGCAACAAGAAAAAAATCATAAATTTGACTTGCTGTTATGTTTTGCTCATAATTCATAACATCCTTCTTTTAAGCATCCCATTAAAAACTGCTTTCAAGTGTTATATAGTGCTATTATATAACCAAAATTTTTATCATTGGAACATTTTAAAACTTCATATTATTCTTTTCCAAAAATAAATTTATTGGACAGTCACATATTAATTATACCTTTTTTTATAAAAATTACTTTTATTTAAGCCATTTATTTTACTTTTCCATGTAGAATTGCAATGAAGTGGTCTCAGGCAGAAGAAAACAAATTATTCTAAAGAATGATCTAAAGAATCCCAATCACAACGTTTACTAATCCTTTCCAAGAGTTCACATTTCTCTCTGTATTTCTTCTCTAATAAATACTTATTCTATCCTTAGATATCTAAGAAAAATGAGGTGCTAATTATCACTACCATGACAATCATATTACATATATAAATATATCAAACTAGCATATTATAAACCTAAAATTTACACTATGTTATATGTTAAATATAATTCAATTAAAAAATACCCAAGATCATCTTTTGAGGTACTGTAGTCAAAGGAAATCGATATTAGTATATGACTCCCTTTCATATACATAAAAACAAGTTTTATGATGCCTCCTGAAGCTTTCCTCTACAAATAAATAATTGTTTCTTTTTTTCCAGGTCTTTGCTACAAACCCTCTGAAGCAAAGTAGTTTATTTACTTAACCTAAGCTCACTTGTTTGTTCACTCATTTAATATTGAAATCCTTTCTTGCAATTCATTTAATATTGAAATCCTTTCTTGATTCCAAAAAAAAAAAAAAAAGCTCCAGGCATTTTACAGATTTAAAAGACAATTTTTAGAATTAAAGCACAAAGGAAGTCAAAGGCAAGTAAAATATTTAAATGCTTAAATTAATGAGTGTCATTAGAAGAGGAGGAGCAAATGCCTTCAAATGTGAGACAGCAAATCTTTTATTTATCTTTTATCTTCATGATAAGCCAGTTTTAGTTTCTAAAGTTCGAAGATTCCTAAAATGGTGAAAATCATGAACTGATGTACTTGAACTTGAAGATAACCTTACTACACAAGATTCTCAACCTTCTCTTAACCTACAATACAACCTCAGCCAGCTCTCGGGGAGCAGGCTGCCTTTTGGTAGGGCTGCAAGAGGACATATCCAAGGTGCCTGGAGAGCAGAGGCATGGTGTCAACAGAGCCTTTTTACCTAAGTGACCAAGGAGCATCCTGAGGGGGAAAAGTCACTCTGAAGAAATAGAGTGGGACCAAGCCCCATGGGTCATGCCAGAGGGACAGGGAGAGTGTTGTCCCCACTTCAGTAGAGCAACGTATGAAGTGACAGGAGGTGGCATTTTATGGACGAGGCAAGCAGCGGGTGATCAACACAAGGGCCTGGGAAGCAAATCAAACCAGCTCATTTGGGGAGGTGACCGAGTACGCAGAGACAGAAACAATACCACACTAGAACCTAGAGGAGAACCTGACATATGGGCTTCACCTCCAAACTATGTATCCTGGTTCTGACCGTTTCCAGGATCTCTGCCTCCACCACACTGACCGAAGTCACTGTCTTCTTCTGGATCACCACCGTAACATCCTTACCAGTTTCCCTGTTCCTTCTCTCCTCGGTCCCTTCCACACTGTGCTCACACAACAGCCAGTTGGACCCACTGAAAATATAATTTGGATCAAGTCACCTACTTAAAGCTTTTTGATATCTTCGTATTACAGTTAAAATAAAATCAACCTTTGGTTACCAGGACTTAAAATGTCTTCTATGAGCTAGCTCTCGAATACATCTGCAACCTCATTTCCCACCACTTTATCTACAGTCACACTGGCTCCCAAATCTTTCTCAGTAGATCAGAAACACACCTAACTCAGGCCTTTACAACTGCTTTTCCCTTTGCCTCGAAGATTCTTCCCACTGACATTTGCATGTTGGCACTCTCACTTTCATCAAGTCCTCAGACACTTGGTATATATGCTCAGCTAAGGAGCCGATGGGACAAAGCTACTGTCTGTGGGATGTTAGAGTCCTGCCTAGGCAGAAGGATGGGTGCTCGTTGGCCTTGGAGAGCTGGTGCCCCATCATCCCCACCAGCGGGCTGCATTCAAGATCATCTCATTAAAGATGTCTTCCCTTTAAAAATCTAAAATGACCACCACCTGTCACTCTCCAGCACTTTTTCTCTACATAGCACTTCCAACTATAATCCATGTTTCCTTGTCTGTGGATTGACTGTCTCCATCACTGGAATATAAGTTCCATGTGGACAAGGATTTTGATTTCTTCCCAACAGTGTCCTTTGTACTTAGAACAGCGACTAGTACTTACAGTATTCAGCGTATACTTATGGGTTAAACACATGATTGAAGAGGAAATCTTGATGTGACAGAGAAGAATCTGTAGAAGACTAGAATCTCCAGTTCCTGGGGGCGGGGGGGGGGGGCAGTGGACTGAGCCAGAGGAAAATCTATTTGATATGTTTTGAAATATTGAGTTCCCGGCACTGCAAACTGGCATTTGCACTTGAATGTCTGAAAGGCACCTCAAACCCAAAATGTATACTCAATCTTCCCCTGCAAAACTAGCATTCCTTGTTAAATGGTATCATTTATTTCTCCAAGTATGCAAGTCAAAAACCGGAGCCATTCCTGAGGGTTCTTGCTACCCCTACCCCATAAAATAAGTTAATAATCTGACCATATTCAAGTTAGTCTATTTATCTCCGTTTCTCTTATTACTTCTCAGGTCCACGTTACCAGTCGGCCCATCATACCTCCCTATTAACATGTCATCTGTCCTTACTGCCTCCAATCCACACTCCCCTATAACCAAAATGGTATCTTGAAAATGCAAATCAGATCAACTACATTATCCCCTACTCCACCACAACATCCCACATGCACATGTACTCACTTCCATTTAAAATGCTTCCAGTCTTCTTAATTCTTTTATAATGAAGACAAAATCCTTAATAGGGGCTTCCAGGCCCTACTTGGCCTGACCCTGCCTGCCTAGGAATCCTTGCCTTGTCTCCCATAGTGGTTCTCTGCTTCGAAGCTGAACGGCCCTTCCCTCACCTCACACAGAGCCTGTCATCTTGTCTCTTTCATTAGAATGTTCTGCCTCCTTATCCCATCTCATCCCCTCCTTCTCAGCTCAGTTCATTTCTACCTATTCTTCAGATCTGTGATAAGCTGTCTGTTACAGAAATGGCCATAACAATTCCTCCTTTCCCATATGAGCTTCCCCAGAACTTAGCATTTCTCCCATAAAGAGGTACAATCTACTTCCCCTAGCCCCGCACCTGGGCCGGCCTCTGTGACAGCCTTGAGAACAGACTGTAATAGAAACAACACCACAATACAGCCTCTGGCTCGCTCTTTCTTGGGATGCTGATGCCTAGAACCCAGCTGTTAGGCACCAAGGAAGCCCAGGCTTCGTGGCGAGCCTGCCTGTGGGTGCTCTAATCAAGTCCCAGCACAAGTCCCAGCCTACAGCCAGCTGGGTAGCCCTAAAGATTCCAGTTCTGGGCTTTAGAATCCACCCATACCCCCCAGGACCCTGAAAGTGCGAAGATACATATTACGTTCTCAGCTGCCTGCAGACGTTGAGTTTCAGCTCCTAAAGAACTGCCCGCCTCAGCAATGCGTAGAATTAGAGGTGGACCCAGGAGATGAGGCCAGGGGCAACAGGGCATCCTGTCACACACCCCTCGCAGCCTCAGATCTGCTCATGCCCACGTTGCATCCACTCTATCCTAGATGCCTTGAGGGGCTGCTGATCATAATCAGGCTGTAATTGGTTTTCATCATCTCCTAACTCTGCGTGTTCTAGATGTGCCTCACTTCTGCCTCATCTTCAGCCGGTCCACAGTGCTTACGTGGTCGGAGGCTTCAGGCCCTCAGCACTGACGAGTCTCTGCCTGGCCTCGGTTGCTTCACGAGTCCATCCACATGATCATCCCCCCTCACAGTACCAAGAAGCCCTCCAGTGAATCCGTTATGTTCAAGACATAATTCTCCCTGTTCCCATATGGAATAGCAATTCTAAAAAAATAAAAAATAAATAAAACAGATCCTTGACCCTTGCCTTTCTGCACCTGCTGATCCCTTGGCATGAGAACTACTAATTGAACAGGTAGCGATGCACAGTTCCAGGTTCCCTGGGCCACTTACTATATCCTTTGTAGGGACCGGGACCTGCAACCGAGCAGAGCCTACAGGGGTGAGAAGCATGAAGTCTGCAAGCGAGTCAGAGACAGTGATGAGGACAACATCACCTGAGAAGCCAGGAATCCAGATAAAATGTTTCTTGGTTTATCTAGACCTACAAGAGCCCTAGAATTCTTATTTTTAATTAAAATGACCACAAAGTCACAAAAAGAAAAATGCTACATAATTCTACCTGCATGAGGTACCTCAAATTCATAGAAACAGGAAGCAAAGTGGTGGTTGCCAGGAGCCCAGGAAGAGGGCACAGGGGAGTTCATGTTTAACGGGTACAGAGTTGTAGTTTTGGAAGCTGAAGAGAGTTCTGGAGATCAAGACTGGTGTTGACTGCACAGCAGTAAGAATGTACTTCATACCACTGAACGGTACAATTAAAAATGGTTAAGAGGTAAATTTGAGGTCATGTATATTTTACCACAGTTGTTTCAAAAACTAGGGGAGGGGAAGGAATTATATGCTCATCCTTCCCTAGAGCCCTTCTAGGGCCACAGAGAGCTTTAAAGAAAACAGATCCCACGGTGGTGTTGGGAAGCATAAACACTGAGCCTCGTCCTTACCACTTCTAAAGGAGTGGCCATTGGCAAATGACGTAATTATGTGAGTCTTGGATCCTTTTCATTTGTAACATGGAAATAATGATATCTACCTCACAGTGCTCTTGTGAGATGTAAGGTTTTGTAAGTGAGAATTTCTAAATGAATTCTAAAGCTGTCTACCTTCATGAAAGATTTTTAGTATCATAAATGATGATGACAAGAAATCCAGCTACAGGAAATGATTGACTTTCTTCTAAGCCGTCCATTCTCATATCACACATTGATATCTTTGAATCACCTTTCACATGTCAAGTGTGAACTTTCATTACCCCAGAATGATCATTTCCAGCATGGGAGTCTACTTTCCCGCATGACCAGTTTAGCCTTCACAGTGTGAAATTCCAACCCGCTGTTTTGCAAATATCTTCTACTCCCAAAATCTCTCCTCTTGCTTGTCTGGAAAAAACTCCTCTCCCTAAACCTGAGTTGCTGAATACGCTGAAGAGAATACACAACCAAGGCAGATTAGTTTCTAGAGAGTTCCTAAGGAAGAAGCCCCCACTAAGGTCTTAAAAGATGTGGCTCTCACCGTCTGGTCCATTTTATGTCCTGCTTAAACACATCATGTCCTTCTATCATGAGCTGTCTTTATTAAGGGATACATTTGGTTTGGGAGGATGTCATCTATTATATGGTATTAAAGTTGAGCTGGGCACTTTACCTGTTGGATATCAACTCATGAAGAGGAGGAAACCAGTTAAGTACAGACATTGGTACTAATGACTCTAACCCTGACCTCGACCTAGACTTCCATCCTTCTCACAAGTTCATTGTTACCTTCTCAATCACCTCCATGGTGTTTTGCAAAAGCAAGGAAGCACTATGTTAAAAACAACCCTATTTCTAAGACAGGTTCCACTTTTTCTTTGTCTTTATTCACATTTGCTTTGGCCTAAGAGCAGGATATAGGGGTCTTTGGCGAAGAAACAAATTAAATGTTTCTTCCCCCATTCCCCAAATAATTTTGATCACACTCCCAACCAACACAGCCTATTCCACCCCTTGAAACGTCCTGGGGGAAGAAGGGATGACAATGAACAAGAAAAAGAGAGTAAGAGAGAAATGAGCATCTGAGGCGGGCAAGGGGAGAAAATGACCCTAAAAATGGAAAAATGCTTCTCTCTCTCCCACTCCCTCTGATCGCAAGTGTGTAACAAAAAAATAATCAATTAAGGATACCAGTAAGAGAGGAAGAGGGCAATAAGGGATCAGTGAACAAGGCACAGGGAAAGAAAAAGAAAAAGAAAGACATCGTTGGTCATTCCTTAGTGCCTGCATGAATTTTCTGTTGTGGCCATAGCCAGTGACCAAAAATTTTGCTATTCGAAACAATGCAAGTTTATTATCGCAAAGTACCAAGGGTCAGATAGTTTCTCTGGATCCACAATGCTGTAATCAAGGGGTTAACAGAGCCGTGTTCCCTGCTGGAGGCTCCAGAATAGAACGTGCTTCAAAAGTTCATTTGGTTGTTGGCAGAATTGGGTTCCATGCAGTGGCAGGGCGGGAGGACCCGTTTCCATACCAGCTATAGCTCAGAGCTTTCCCTCCACTTCTAGAGGCCCCCCTTGTTCCTTGGCTCACAGTGACACTAGATTCAGTCTTTCTTGTGCTTCAAAAGTCTCTGACTTCTGCTCTGTCTCTCTGACTGAGGTTTCTGCCTTCCTCCTAGGCTTCTGAGGGCTCCTACGATGACAGGGGGGACATCCAGATGATCCGGGACAAGTTCCTCAGGGTCAGCTGGTTAGTAGCCTTAATTGCACCTGTAGAGTCTCTTCCCAGCAATGTCTACATTAGCCTTTGGTTGAATAACCAGGGATGGGAATCTTCCAGGGCCAGCTTTAGCCATCTGCCTACTAACATTTTTTTAAAGAATTTATTTATTTATTTGACAGAGAGAGATCACAAGTAGGCAGAGAGGCAGGCAGAGAGAGAGAGGGAGAGAAAGAGAGAGAGAGAGATGGAGAGAGAGAGAGAGAGGAGGAAGCAGGTTCCCCACTGAGCAGAGAGCCCAATGAGGGACTTGATCCCAGGACCCTGAGATCATGACCTGAGCCGAAGGCAGAGGCTTAACCCACTGTGCCACTCAGGTGCCCCTGCCTACTACATTTTAAAAACCATGCTGAATGCTTTCCATACACAATGGCATTTAACTATTTAAGGCAATCTAACCAGGAGATAATTACCATTATCCCTAACAAAAAGAGCAAAAACAAGAAATCTCTATATTCTTTGTTTCCAGGCTAGCCAACTATAGCTGTCAGACTACTTTCATGTATCTATAACTGGATTTCATTTTTAAAAGTTAAATACGAAAATGAAACTCTTTAAAGGACACACCTGCTGTATAAACAAGGGTTGAGTATGGCTGAGGTTATTTTGGATATGGGCTTTTGGGTTTGTTTTTTTTTCTTCCTAATCTCAACTTGCCTTTTCTCTGTGCTCATTCCCACAATGTGACCAAAAATCCTGATGCTGAATCAGTGATCATGGCATTTCCATGGCAACACACCAGGGACCCTCCAGCATAAGGCCGTTTTCACTTAACAGCATAAACAATTCACCTGATTATGGGCTATTAAGGAGCTAGACATGAGGACATGTGAGTAGAAAAAGAAAAGGGGGGTGTGTTCTTTAAATGCACATTGGAATAAATTTTGGCAATTCTAATAAGTCAAGATAAGGACAACGATGCTGATAGAAAGGTAAAGAATTCTTCCAATTGGATTTTGCAAAAATTGGACAGCTTCTCAGCTAGCTGACTTTGTAGTGTGCCCTTGTAAGATTCAGGATGGTTTTTCTCCGTACAAAGTGCAGAGTATGAAATATTTCTCTCTCCTTCTTCCTCATTATCCACCAAAATATTCTTTTCTCACCATATAAAACACAAAAGTGGTTCTCACACAAAAGTGAGAAAGTTTATGATATACTCGTATTATGTGCATGTTATTTTAAGCAAAGACCGGAGAGAAGAAAAAGAGTCTCTCATTTGGAATTTTATGTCAGGACCAAAGCCCAGAAAGAGAACAGCTTTTTAAAAATCCTCATTCACAGTGTTTCTCTAAGTCCACGTAAATGCCAGGTGCTGCGGTGAGAGGCACCCTACGGACTGTCAGAGCCACGAGCCTCCGCCTTTGCCTCGGGATTTTCCAAGCAGACCCTTGGCTGACATCCAGCTGGGCTACCCGCCCCGGCTGAGGTTTCTGTCTGCCTTATAACTTCTTAAAAATCAAATACTCTTGGGGAAAGACGTGTGTCAAGTCACATTAAAGTTAATGAGTTTTATCAAATATAGTATCTTATTATCTGGTTCTTCGGGGCCTCCACGTCTACTATCTTAAAAAAAAAAAAAAAAGAATGGGTCGTGGGGATGAACCCGGTTCCCTTTAGGTAGGCACTTCCCATATGCCCCCAAGGCTGCCGTTTTGCAGGTTTTCCCCGCAGGGGGGCGCTTTGCTGAAGCTTTGGCTTCATCCTGCTCCCAGCTTCCACCTCTGACCCTACTTTCATACAGCATGGATTTGTTTTTGTTTTTGTTTTTTTTAATCTGTGGACAAATATCCTAAAGATGAATTTCAAGGACCTATGCATTTGATAACCCCAGTGCTGAAGGTTTTAACACAGAGGATTTTCTCTCTGGCAATGAGAGAAAATCATTTTTCCCAGGAACTAATTAATAAAATTATTATTCAACAAAGCGAACTCTTTGATCTGACAGAGAGCTACCGGAAAGACCAAATATTCAATAAAGATAACACTGCCTTTCAATATCCTGAGAAACTTTGGATTTGACCTGGTAAAGAACTGTTTGACGATCACTCTGCAAAGCAACCAAATGCAGCCATCAAAAAGGCTGCTAGCCCTCGCTCGTGAATGGTCATGTCAGCAAGACCTGGGTTTCATTTTGAAATGGAATTCTATTTTATGTGGAAAGTTTAATCACCGGTCCGACTTAGCCTATAAAGGCTACAAGATGAGCAATAAATTACATGCCTCAGTAGGCAGGGGAGGGTCAAAAAGGCCCTGGAGAAATCCTGAAAATGTGACTGCCACAACCTGGGCACAGTGAAAGCTTAGGGTCAGGCAGAATATTCTCTCAGTGCTAACCTGGCAGTTTACAGTCTGGCCACCTTGGGCTAGTTGCTTCACTTCTCTGGGCCCTGGTTTCCACAAGAACAAAAGATAGATAATTAGAAGGACATATACACATTGTCCAAATTTGGATGTTTTGAACAGTGAGAGGAGTCCTATTAAAAACTAGCCCAGGACAAGGAGAGTAAAGCAAGACTATTCAAGAAGTCAGGATGTATGGTTATCTCATCAGGGTAATTGAAATTCATTGCCTTTCACCACAGAGTTGTTGTAACAATTAATAAAAACAAACAAACAAACAAACAAACAAACGTTCAGCATGTAGTCAGCACTAGGCAAAAATCTCTGTTCTTCTAAATTTTCCCCCCTCTCCTTTGGGGAATAAAAAACAATACAGTTTTGGGGTGTCTGGGTAGTTCAGTCGATTAAGCCTCTGACTCTTGGTTTCAGGACAGGTCATGATCTCAGGGGTGGTGAAATGGAGCACCCCATGGGGCTATGAGCTCAATCAGAGTCTGCTTAAAAATTCTCTCTCTCCCCTGACTCTGATGCTCTCTCTCTCTCTCTCTCTCAAATTAATAAATAAATCTTTCAAAAAATTGGGGGATGGGGCACCTAAGTGGCTCAGTCTATTGAGCATCTGACTCTTGGTTTTGGCTCAGGTCATGATCTCAAGGTCATGAGATCGAGCTCCGTGTCGGACTCAGGGCTCAGAAGGGAGTCTGCTTAGGATTCTCTCTCTCTTCCTCTCCTTCTGCCCCTCTCCCGTCTCACATGCACATTCTTTCTCTCTAAAATAAATAAATGAAACTTTTAAAAAATTTATTAAAAATAAATAAGTAAAAAATTTAAAAATACAATTTTTGTGTTAAAAAGGGATAAGAACACAATTTGTCAGTACTTATTATTATGTAATGAAAAGATCACCTGACATCTAACAATATTTATAGCTAAATCTATTTGCCTATGAAAATATTTTAAGTTAAAATATATTTAACAGATTTTAGCCATATATAGTCTCCAATCCACAAATCTAATCATGCTTGTTAAATGAGTAATTGAATGAGTAAGTCACAAACTCTGTCCATACATGACTCTTCTGCTTCTCTCTCTACTTTCTATCACGTATTAACGGAGAGAGGACAAGATTTGGAGTCAAGAAGGCCCAGATGCCTGGCTCTATCAAATACGTGATCTTAGGAAAGTCGTTCAAAAAAGTCGCTTAGGAAAGAGCTCAAAAATGCGCTCAATTTTCTTTGTCAAACCAGCAACTGTTGAACTCTTTAAGATGATGGCTGGGGAATATCTAGTGCTTCATCTGATATGCAGTAACTGATGAATTACATCAGCTTTCTTCCATCTTCCTTTTTTTCCTTTTTTTCCTTTGTGACATTCCCATTTGTGCCCTAAGTATCTTGGCTCTCAGATATAAGCTTCTTAGGGATTTCTGGTGCATATAAATGATTCCTGTTCATCACACACTGTAGTTCAGGTAAACTTGTCTCTTATTAACAATCAACACTAGTGACTTGCAGTCACATTTCAGAAATTTAATTACAAAAATATAGAAATACAGATTTTAGCACAAATTTTAGTGTCCATTGATAAAATTCAGAATTTCTCATGCCTACCAATAACCAGAAGAGGGCGCCCTAAGATTGAATTACAAACTACACCTTCTTAAAGCTACTGCCATCAAATTTTCAATAGAAGCAAACTCTAAGCCAAAAATACCTAAGTGATATTAAAAAAAAATCCAGAAAGACAACAAAAAATATATTTGAGTCTTTATTCAAAGATTTTTTAATTTTATTTTTTAATTTTATTTTTTAATTTTAAGTACAATCTACCTCCCGAACGTGGAGCTTGAACTCACAATGCCAAGACCAAGAGTCCTATCCTCTACAGATTAAATATGGAATAATTTATTTTTTATTCCAAATGCAATATGAATTCTATTTTTATTACTATGAAACACTTTATTTCAATGTGTGTTTATAATACAACACTTCACTCATATATCTGAATATATATAAATATTTAAAAGGTTTCCCAAGTGTATTGTCATATGTCATTTTTTTAAACTATTGAGGTTTTAATTTAGATTGCTGTGAATCTCTACATAAATTTGGCTTTTACCATATTGACTCTTTAAAACCTTGGTTATAGTTTGTTACCTCTCCTTCTCATTTATTACATTTTTTAAAATTCCTCTCAAGAATATTTTGTTTGTTTCTTAAGTTTTTATCCAAGTTCCAGTTAGTTAACATACAATGTAATATTAGTTTCAGGTATATAATATACTGATTCAACATTCCATAATTCTGATGTTCAAAAATGTTGGAGAGTTGTGGAAGGTGGGGTCATTGTCCCATATTATATCCTTCTAGTTTCATTTCTCCTGGTTGCTAAATTTAGGGGCACATTCCTCTGATTTTAAAAATGCCCAAGTCCTGTGACACTTCACAAAAAAATTAGTCTTTTATTCATTATGGACAAGACTGACTGGTTCTTACTTTCTTGATAGCTAGCTCGCTCTCTCTCCCTCCATCTACCTACCTACCTACCTATCTACCTAACTATAATTTCATCCACCAGAACTTATAACTTACACATTCACAACTTATCAGAGACCAACCAGAAACTATGAAATCATAATTATTCCATGAATTATTTCCAGCAAAGTTATATAAACAACAGCAGGTATACAAGATAAAGCTGTGAACTGCTTCAATTAGTTAAACTAGATGAAGTATCAAAAGGAAGAAAAGTCATCTCCATTCAATCAATTTTGGCTTGTTAAATTTGCTACAAGAAAGTAAAAATAGGGGCTCCAGGATGGCTTAGTCGGTGAATTTTCTGCCTTCAGCTCAGGTCATGATCCCTGGGTCCTGGGATGGAGCCCTGCCCAGCAGGGAGTCTCCTTCTCCCTCTACCTTGACCCCTCCCCCAGCTTGTGCACACTCCGCTCTCTCTCTCTCTCTCTCTTACTCTCTCTTAAGTAAACAAAATCTTTTTTTTTTTTTTTTAAGAAAAAGAAAGTAAAAATAGGGGCTTGGGGAATTTGAATATAGTTCTGCCACTAACTACCCAGAAACAGAATTTCTCATATCCCAATTCTGAATGAGAAGAATAGTTACTATTCTACAAGGCTGTTGTGCAGACGAAATGAGATACTACATGCTAAGTTTGCTCACAGCGCACCTGTAACACAGAGGTCAATAGAAACAGCTTCCTGCTTTTCTCATTCTAGAAGACCATTGTCACCAAAGTCTGCATTTCTATCCCAACCCCATACTCTATGAATCAGATTTCCACGCAAATCTTTCTCATTTATGGACTTGATAGTTGATTATCTAACGACAGCACTGAGACAATAGCAAATTCTAATAAACCTGAATATTTTTTGAGCAGTTTATTAGACATTGTATGTAACAAAGTGGAATTTATTCAGTGGCTGAGATCTTGTGAGATAGGTCCTTGCTGTCATCCTTTTACCTTAGAAGGCATGAAAGAGGCTCCTTCCTTGACTCCAAACCACAACCAGTGATCAACAGAGCAGAAGTGTTTGACCACAAAAGCCAGAATTCTTAACCATTGCCCTTTACTGCTCAAGGATATTCTGAAACAGAAAGTTTGCTTCAAAGTCACTTGTGGTAGAGTTTCAACTAGCATATTTTAACGGATTGGTAAACACATTGATTATATATGTGTGTGTAGCTAATTCTGCTATTTGGATGAGTTGTACTCGTTCAGTTTTTTCCAAACTATCAAATCTATGAGGATCATATAGTTTGTAATGTTCTCTTATCATCCTTTTAATGGCTGTAGTAGGAGGGATGCCACCTAATCTATTCCTGATATTGTTGATTTCATTTTTCACTTTTTATTTTAATCACTCTTGCTAGCTGTTTATTAATTTTGTTGTCTTTGTTTTGAAAAATAGCCTTTGTTTCATTCATTTTCCTTACCGTTTTTCCTATTTTCAATTTCACTGATTTCTGTTCTTTATTCTTTTCTTTCTTCTGCAAATTTGGATTTATTTTGCTCTTCCTTTTCTAGTAAGATAAAATAGAAACTTAAATACTGATTTGAAAACTTGCTTCATTTTTCATGTAAGTATTTAATGCCATACATCCCTCTCTCTCTCTCTCAGAACTGCTTTAGCTACCTCCCACATATTTTGATACACTATGTTTTCATTTCCATTGTAGGTATTTTTGTTGTTCTTGTTTCCTTTTAGACTTGCTTTGGCCCATGCATTTCTTAAAGAGTGTGTTGTTTAATTTACATGTGTTTGATGATGTCGCTATTTTCTTTCTGTTATTGATTTCTGGTATGATTTCATTATGATCAGAGAATATATTTTATATAACTTCAGTTCTTTGTGTTAGTGCTCAGGGTATCTTGGTTACCCTTTCGTGGAGATCTATAAACTAGAGTAATCTGCTGCTCTTGAGTGAAATTCCCTGGATCCACCAACTAGGTCTGTTGGTTGATCAGATCGTTCAGATCTTTTACATCCTAGGTGACTATAATTTTGGATTTGTCCACTTCCTTTCTCAGTTCTATCCATTTTTGTTCCACTTTTTCTTTTTCTCCCTTCACATATGTTTAGTGTGTACACCATTAAGTTTGTTATGTCCTTAGTCTAAAATTTAACATCATGGGGGCACCTGTCTGGCTCAGTCGCTCAAGCATGGAACTTCTGATATTGGGGTTGTGAGTTCAAGTCCCATGTTGGGAGTAGAGCTTACTTTAAAAAGAAAAGGAAAAGTATTTTTAAAACGTTGATCATTATGTAATGTCTTTCCTTTCCTCTAGGAATTTTTATTGCTCCGAAGTCTACTTTATCATTTTTTAAAAATATTTTATTTATTTATTTGACAGAGAGAAAGAGATCACAAGTAGGCAGAGAGGCAGGCAAAGGGAGGGGGAAAGCAGGCTCCCACTGAGCAGGGTGTCCAACACGGGTGTGGGGGCTCGATCCCAGGACCCCGAGACCATGACTTGAACTGAAGGCAGGGGCTTAACCCACTGAGCTGCCCAGGTGCCCCCTACTTCATCATTTAAAATTTTTTTTTTATTTTCAAAGATTTTATTTATCAGACATGGAGAGCATGAGAGAGAGAGATGTGCGTGCATGCATGGGATGATGCGCAGAGGGAGAGGGAGAAGCAGATTCCTTGCTGAGCTGGGAACCTGGGATTATGACCCAAGATGAAGGCAGCATCTCAACCGACTGAGCCCCTTCATCATTCTTTTTAAATTAATATTGGCATATATATCTTTTTCCATCTTTTTCCTACTCACTCATGTCATTGAATTTGAACTGTGTTTCTTATACAGCACATACTTGGGTTGTTTGGGAAGAGTTTATATTCACTTCATTGGCTTAAAATCTCCATACATTATAAGTAATAGTCATTAGAACCCCAGAGCTGCTTTGCTTACCTATATTTATGCAGGTGACACTTTTTCCATTTATGGAAGTACAGAGAATAAAATGTTTCTGTCACATTCCCAGGCCAATAGATAAAGATCTTTCTGGTCCCAATTTCATAGCTTATGCAGCTCTTCAATGCTTCCAGTTTTATATGGATAGCTTCTTTTCAGGTCTCCATATGCATGCACATATCTTTTATTATTATTATTAAGTAAGCTCTACACCCAACATGGGGATTGAACTCAGGACCCTGAGATCAAGAGTCACATGTTCTACCTACTGAGTCAGCCAGGCACCCCAAGATACACATGTCTTCAAACTTGGCTTCTCCAAGTCTTGCTAGTCCCAGACCCAGCAATAGGACTTGGGTCTGGTGTGAATACTATTATGTTTTTTTGTCTACTTGTTCCTATTCACTGATGATTCAAGCTCACCTGTGTTTTAAGAAAACTTGCTATTTTATTCAGATTCTTCTAAGTTTGGGACCTGAGAATTTTCCTTCTGCATTACCATAGTCCACTAAAATGACTGCAAGGCTTAGACTTGATTCTTACCTGGTCCCTAAGAAAACCACCATCTAGGTTTTGCCTCCACATTATCCACATTCTATTTTATATGATTATTTAAACCAACGCTTATTTTTCCTTATTATTAATTTACTATGATTATTTGATGAACATTTATTTATAACACTAATTAGGTGCCCAGTACTATTCTAACTATAGGTTAACTCATTTAGACCTCACAATAACTTTTCCCCATTTTACAGCTGGAAAAACCAAGGAGGCACAGGAAGTAGGAGTAACTTATCCTAATTTCATCAACTAGTAAATAGCAGAGGGAAGATTTTAATCCAAGCAGTCTAGCTCTAGACTCCATCCTTTTATCCACTCTACTATCATTCATACTATCTTCCAAACTAGTTTCCTAAAACACAGACTGAATCACAGAAAATCAGATTCCTTGCCGTACCATGTGAGTTCCTCCACAATCTGCCTCCAGTGTACTTTCCCCCTGCTTCAATCCCTGCTTACCCACCTCTGCTTTGTCTAAACCCTCATTGAAGATTCTGGTCACTCTGGACTTCTATTTCATGAATATCCCATGTATTGAATCTTTGCAAATTCATTTCTTTTTTTCTTTTCTTTTCTTTTTTTTCTTTCTTTTTTTTTTTTTTTTGTTTTTAGATTTTATTTGTTTATTTGGGAGCTGAAGAGAACTTGAGCACGGAAGGAACAGAGGGAGAGGGAGAAGCATACTCCTGGCTGAGCAGAGAGCCAAATATGGGGCTTGATCCCAGGACCCTGGGATCATGACCTGAGCTGAAGGCAGATGCTTACCCGACTAAGCCACCCAGATGCCTCTGCAAATTCCTTTCTACTGCCTACAGTGACCCTTTTTATTTTCTTTGCCTGACACATTTATACTCATTCTTCCAGTCTGAAGCCAAGTTCCCATTTCCTGGCAAGTTTTCCTGGAGGATCCTTGATAAAGTTAATCACTGTGTTCCTAATCTCTATTCATTTATTATTATTACACAGTTGTTTATGACTCATTTATTCAAGTGCTGAAACTGTTGCTGCTTGAGAGTAAAGTCAGAGTACTTCTCGTTTTAGTGTCTTCATAACCTATCTCACATATCGATTCCATACAATACTTTTAATGGGCAGCTTTGAGCAGAAGATTTACAATGTGCTAGAATTTTGGTGTTTTTATACGGGTTCTCTTGAAAAGATAAATCTTCAAAAGGTAAATATATCTTTATTTTATACACGAGAAAACTGATAGAAAAAAACACATGACATGTAAGGGGGAGAGACAAATGTCCATGTAGAAGAAGTTCAGTCCTAAGGAACTTTTCACAGTGCTCTCAGCCTCCCTCTTTAGCAGAAAGTAATTGAAGAACTATTTACACTAAGTGAAAATATTATTGTACTTGTATCAGAAAATATGCTTTTGAAATTTATTAATTCAGTTCCACAGCTATACCAGCAGAACACCAAGTATGTGCTGGGAATTAGAGATGAGAAATAATGATGCAAACCACCAAGTCCATGTTCCCTGAATCTTAGCATCTGCCTAAAAGAGCACTTTGCAGGGAATAAATGGTGTAATTCTAACACTTGAAGTCCCCACGGTCTGAAGCCAGCCATCAGAATTCAAAGCTCTTACCAAAAATGACTGGAAGGCAGAGACCATACTTAGCTCCTGGAATGCATGCAACATACATTTATGTTATTAAAGTTAAGGGGGAAAAAAATGGCCAAGAGGGTGAAAACAGTCGCCTTCCTTTTTCTTCCCAAAATAACATGGAGAGCTCCTTCTGAAAACCTGCCACTTATTAATGAGCTTACGCACTCACTCATGCTTTCCGTCAAAAACATTAGTCGTCCCTCCTGCTTGCCAGGCACTGTGCTATGTGCCTGAGATACAGGTAGAACAAGTCAAACAACGTCCTTGTTTATGCAACATGCTCCTGGCCTTGTCCTTAGCACTAAAAATCTCCTGGAGGGGAAGTTCATCACATGATGACTTCCGTTTCTCCTGCTTTTGCTCTGGCTTAATGAAAATCCTTACTAGCTGATCAAAGAATCCAGCTGAGTTCCAAAAGTGTCAAATGCCACTTAGGTTGAGGGCCAAGAGACTCCATCCATCAAGCAAGGAAGAAGCATGGCTTTTAAAACCTTAAACTCGGGGCACCTGGGTGGCTCAGTGCTTAGGCCTCTGCCTTCAGCTCAGGTCATGATCTCAGGGTCCTGGGATCGAGTCCCACATGGGGCTCTCTGCTCTGCAGGGAGCCTGCTTCCTCCTCTCTCTCTCTCTCTCTCTCTCTCTGCCTGCCTCTCTGCCCACTTGTGAACTCTCTCTGTCAAATAAATAAAATCTTTAAAAAAAAACAAAAAAAAAAACCAAAAAAAACCTTAAACTCTGTGACATAAGCTTAAGGTGTCACGCTTACATTTTCGAAAGTGATCAAAACAGCCAATTTTGGGAAAGAGCTATAGGAAGAGAGAACCCAATCAGGGGAATGCAAAATCTGCCTTCCTTACAGAGAAAAGGAGTAGGGGAGTGAGTCCCATCGGAATATCCAATATCCACCTTGGACAAATAGAGATAATATAGAAGGTATGAGTTTCTGTCTCTGAATTGCCGTAACAGTGCTTCCTTCCCAATAAAATTAACCTTTTCCAGAGCAATTGAGTTAGCTTGCTAAGTTTTCATTCCCAGGTGGTGAAGAATGTCCCCATCTTTCTCAAAGATAGAATACATTATAGGTAGAACAAAAACGGCTCCAAGTTATTGGAGAATACACGTGCCACCGAATTACCGTTTATAGTTCTGACTCACCATGTATTCTTAGACATTCTGGGGAGTTTCCTTATTTAAAACCTAGGGTCCATAGAACTTGTCAGCAAGAACGTGTGAACCCTCAAGTAAAATTTAGTCCACGGAGCCTAGTGCTCAGAGTTATCATATCATTCCCCCCATTGGAACTGGCCGTGTGACAGATTTCAAATCCCAGAATCCTGCAAAGCAACTGCAGCAAGTCTGTACATTCCTAGCAAACCTGAAAGCACGTTCAAAATATTGGTGCATCTGGTTTCCCCTACGGGCCAGCTGCAGCTGCTCCACGGGCTGTGGGCTCTGAAGTGACAGCCCCCTCCTGGCTGGCAGGGTCACTGTCATTCAGGAGAGAGATCACAGAGCCTATATCCTTTCTGTTTGGGACACAGGGCTCCCAGATGTCAGCGGGAGAGCTGATGGCATGTCCGGCCAGAGATGAGAAGCCTCCGGAGCAGGAATGCCTTCGTCATGTGGCGATTCACCTGTCCCTAGTGGGACTGGGCAGCCCCAGGAGGGAGAGAAAAATACATCGGAATCTCCACTGCTTTAGGTTCTCATCAGCAAAGACGAGCAAACTCTGAAATATGAGCCTCAGTGCTGATATCCATAGTTTAAAAAAAAAAAAAGTGAGGCCTTATTTTAAATGGCTCTGGGGGTGGGGCAAGGGAAGTTTAAGAAAACATAAGCAGGCGGCATGTTTTTCCCTCCTTTTTCTGCAGCTTTTTTTTCTACACAGGATTTCCTGGTCACATCATGAGGAACTATGTAAATATGCCCCCTTTGACTTAGCGGCAAAAATCATTTCCTCTCAGGTTCTTTCAAGGAGGAAAAAAGAAACCCCCAACAGCCCAAACCAAAAAGGTGTGAATTGAGATATAAAATTTGGTCAGAAAAAAATTGGCAGACAGACAAAACATTATTTTATAATCCATTCTTGGTCGCCTTTGTTTTGCTTTGTATTGTTATTTGGGTCTAGCATACCATTTGCCTTGTGAAAATACCTTGCCTGGTATTTTCATCTTGTGATCATTGCTCAAAATAAATTTCATTTCTTGAAAGGTTTCAGCCTTATTCCAAGCCCAGGGTGATTCACTGTTAAGAACACTTCCTCTTTCTCCCCATTCTCCTTCCCACCTTGTTTTATTTATTGTGGAAGTAGGAAATCTTCAGCTGACACAGATGTGGGTGTTTAATTTAAGAAAGGAAAATGTTCTAAAATGTTTTTCCACACTAGAGCAGAAAAAAAAAATAAATCCATGGAACTAAATGGACCATTTGCCGCCTTCTCCAGATGATTCCCTTTCTGACTCTGTCCCTCTCTAACTTTAACATTTAATACTTCCACGTCAGTGCAATTCAAATCCTCTGAGGGTAGCCTGCATGTCTCAACTATTTCTGCCTACTTGAAGTGCCCTTGGCATTTCCCTAGCTCAAAGATTCCTTACAATTATTCAGTTGTTCACTGCTTCTTTGGGCAATGGTCTCTCTCTTCCTCTCTCTATCTCTCTCTCCCTTTTTCTCTTTCTCTCTTTCATACCTAGGAGACACTACTGTTCAGAGAAATATTCTTTGGGAAATGTTGTTTTCAATTAAGAGTTGTATAGGAAGTGAGTTCCCTGGAACTATACCACACAGTATACCAGTTGTAACATTTTGTGTTGAACAAGCATGGGAATAAACATTAAGTATCCAGCCTCCTAGAAACTCCCTTTTGCCAGTCAGGCCAACTCTGTCATTCAAAGGATGGCTCTTCAAAATCTCACAGCATCAGGTAACATCAGCTTGCTTATGTTTTTTTTTTTGTTTGTTTTTCTTTTTTCTTTTAAATTAGGAGAAGACAGAAGAGTAAATGCCTCTACCATTTATATCCAGATGAACACTAACATAGGAGACAGTTTTCTGGGGTGCTCAAAAGCTGTGGTCTTAATGCCTGTGCCTCAAAGTTTATATGTTGAAATCCTAATTCTCAAAGATGATGGTATTAGAAAGTTGGGACTTGGGAGGTGCTTAATTTGTGAGGGTGAAGCCCTCAGGAATGGGATTAGTGCCCTTATAAAAGAGGCTTCAGAGAGTCACCCAGCCCCTTCTGTCATGTGAGGATAAGCCATGAATAAGAAGGAGCAAACCATGAACCAGGAAGCCCTACCCAGAGCACAACCATGTTGACAACTAGATCTTAGACTTCTTAGCCTCCCGAACTGTGAGAAATGAATTTCTGTTGTTATAAACCACCTAGTCTGTAATATTTTGTTATAGCAGCCCAATAGACTAGGATGGCAAGTCAAAGCTAAAGAAAGTAAGAGAGAGACGAACGAACAGACAGACAAGGACAGATATCTGCTGTGAAGAAAATTCATACTCCATACCACATACATCTCTTGGAGATGTGTAATTCACCATCAGTTATTAAAAACAATAGTAAAGGTGTAGAGCTCGGTAATCCATCAGTTGCATTAACACCTAGTGCTCATCACATCACGTGTGCTCCTTACTGCTAATGATATACTATATGTTGGCTAATTGAATTTAAATTTAAAAAAATAGTAAAGAAAGCACTCTCATCCTTTTTACCACAATGCTTCCCAAAGTTTATTGTGAAATTTAAACATATATGTATATAATATTTATTAATACTCTACAGAGCCTACTCTACAGAGTTCTTCATTATTTTTTTTAAAGATTTTGTTTTTAAGTGATCTCTACACCCAATGTGGGGCTTAAATCTACAACCCTTGAGATCAAGAGTCACATGTTCTACCTATTGAGCCGGCCAGATGCCCCGAGACTGTGTGCTTTAGAACACCTTTTAGAAGTTGCCTGCCTGGGTGGCTCAGTCGTTAAGCATCTGCCTTCAGCTCAGGTCACAATCCCAGTGTCTTGGGATCGAGCCCCCACATCCGGCTCCATGCTCTGCAGGAAGCCTGCTTCTCCCTCTGCCACTTGTGTTCTCCCTCTGCTTGTGTTCCCTCTCTTGCTGTGTCTCTCTCTGTCAAATAAATAAATAAAATCTTTTAAAAAACACCCTTTAGAAATCACAGATTTAGAACATAGCTAAACTGCACTAAAAGAAAAATGTTTATCAGGTTAAAAACATTTGACTTCAATTTTCAAGATCAAAAATTATGTAGATTTTCCTTAATTAGCCCACCGCATTGGGCTGCTATGTTACTGTTGCCATGGCACTTGCCACCACTTCAAATTATATTTTCAAGCCCAACCCCAAAGACATTATGGTTCTTCTGTACATGCTCTTCCACCAAAGTGACAGAATGATGCCAGATCACAAATAGATCCTTCTAGTCATCCAACACACAAGGCGCTTTTTCTCCTTAGAGAATGAGACACCAATTGATATCCCACCCAAATTCAACTGTCCATTAAATCAGCGGTATTTCTAAACATGGAAATACTAGAACCAATTTTTCAGAGACATCGAAACATGCTAGTTCACTTTCTACTCCTTAACTGAATAACCTCCTACCTGAGCCCTTCCTATTCACTCAACTCCTGTCATACAGTAGTATCTTGCATTGGTGGACACCTAGTTTATAAAATAAATGGTGTTTGGTACTGAAATATTTGGGGGTTGTCACTTAACCACAAAGATTACTTAAGGCAGGATCCTTTGTGTCAATGAGCTCAAAAACTGGAGATGGAGAAAATGCAGTAACAAATAACCACTGAGCAGAGTGCTGAACATTGTAGGAAGGTTTATAGAAAGCTTTGCTAAGCACTGGGGAGAGTGACTGAGGCTCAGGGAATACTGGAAGGTTCACACAGGGGATGAAGTGTGAGGTGGATCTTGAAGACAGGTATGAAACAGTATTTGTACTTGAGGGCTTCTGTGTGGTTGAGATTGGAGAATAGAGGTGAAGGTTGATAGGCAATGGACCGGGAAATAGAAGAGTGGCTCAGGATTAACAGATGAGAACATGTCTCCACTTCCGTGAAAGATTTAGATTCTTCCCAAAAAGACATAAGAGCCTCAGGAAAGTTTTAACCAGAAAAGTGACATAATGAGGTCTGTTCATCTTCTTTAAACTGTTTGCTAGAGATAATTAAAGGTTTGGCCATAGTCTTAAAAAGCTTAAATCAGACTTATTGTCTCTGACTCTTTCTTACATTATTTTACATGCACAGCAAAAATAGAAATAAAAACAAGTTTCTAGTCCCTGTCTCCAATAGGAATGAATTGCTTTTAATCAAAGCTCTCAAATAAAAATTCTGTCCCTATTTTGCTCTTACAGAAATACACTTTTGTCAGTAGTTTTGTTTTATAGCTCCATCTACATATAACCTTCCTCTATTACTCCAAGTCTGTTTCTAGCAATAGAAGCTCAAACTCTGTTTCTCCCCTCCTGTGAGAAAATAGTCTCATTAACACACTGGCTCAGTCTGTAGGTCATGTGACTCTTGACCTTGGGGTGTGAGTTCAAGCCCTATGTTGGGTGTAGAGATTATTTAAAAATAAAAAATAAAAAAATCTTTTAAAAAAAGAAAGACAAAAGCTACACTAGGCATATGGCATTTCCCATAGATTTGCACCTAAACGTAAGCCAATTTTTGACACAGGAACATAGTTATGAAAGCACCTTTGAAAACTCTTTTATTTCTTTTATTTCCTGACCAAGGTGAACTTTTAAAGCATTACAAAGTCCTAGAGCAATTAGATTCAATTCAACAAGATCTGATGGCTAGTTAAAAAACAAACAGGTGGTATCTGTTTATTTTTGCAAGAGAAACATGTTACCAAACCCTTAAGTGCATCCTTAGGAATGTGGAATGAAGAACTAACATGGGCACAAGAGACGGAATGAAGAGTCCCAGAGAAACAATCTTCTTGTCTCAGTTACTTCATTATCCATGCATGAAATGAGAGAGTAGTGTCTTCTTTATAGGATGCAAGTTGGCCTTTAAATGTTCAAGAAAAGAATTCTGGAAACAATACAGTATTTTACAAGTTTTGGTTGTTCTTACTGAATGACTGTGAACATATGACTCAGATCTTTTAAACACTGGCCTACCAAACCTCCTCTCCTCTGCTGTCACCCCATGCATCAGTATGCATGTCCTCCTTGCAATAAAATTCCTGATTCCAGAATTTTCTATGTGGTCCGCCATGCCCTGGTGGCGTCAAGACATTTCCTTACCCTCTTATATTCAAGTAGTATGAGAAAGATTTTCAGTGATGTAGTAATAGGTGTAGATCTATTCATTTTCTAATCTCAAAGTTTTTCTACCAGAGGTTCTCTGTGTCATTTTTTTCTCCCTAAGATCTCCCTACTGGATCTCAGAACCGTTCCTCTTCTGGACTCTTCACCCTTACCAACCCCTTCTTATGCATTCCTTTTGGTGTTGCTCTTCCTTCCTCTCCAGGAGCAAGTGCCCTCCAAACAAGGAATGCTGGTTATTTTCTTTCTTCCTCAAGAAAGCCCATCTGTTTCAGGCCCGAGCCATGGTTTTTTTGGTGTGTGTGTGAATCATTTACCTACTGACCCTTGACTCCATCGCGTCCCACATCTCTTCCTGTTTTCTCAGGGTGATGCCCTCTGACCATCCTCTGTAGTGACGGTTCCATTTCCTCATAAACAGGACACTTCCCAGCGGCCCCGACTCTGAAGGATCATCTCTCCATTCTCTTTGGTCTCCTGGCAGCTTCTGTTTCCCCCTCACACCTCAGCAGCTGCCAGATTGCACCGCTACTTCCTCTCCATAATCTCAGAGATCTGTTTCTTCCTCTCGGGGTGGCAGGCAGATACCTGAATTAGATCCTCTTTTCTTTGACTAAGCTGGCGCTCAATTTCCTTATGTGCCACAAGTTCTCATTTCTAAAGTCTTGAAATTGTTGTTATCTGTTGGTATCACTGGTTCCACCCATTTATTTTTCACACTTTCCTCCAGCCTCTTGGCTCTGGGCTCCATCCTAGATCATTTGTACTTGGTTTGGAAACCTAACTCCAAAGCATTCTGCAAACATTATCTGTCATCTTCACACTCCTTTCCTTCACAATCCAGGGAGAGACCCTCTCCCAGTACTTCATGACTGACTTGATTTGTAGTCTGCACACAACATCAATGTCTGTACTTCCAGGCTAATGTTGGTACAGATCAGCTCTGTCCAGTAAAAACTTCTATGATGATAAAAAGATTCTATCCCTGCATTTTTCTATATGGTAGTTATTAAATGCACGAGGCTATTGGATACCTGAAATGTAGCAAGGGCCTCTGAGGAACTGAATTTTTAATTTTACTTAATTTTAATTCAAATAGCCACATGAGGCTAGTGGTTAGTAGTGTAAAGCTAGGCCCTAGGCTATCAAATGAGACTATGAGATTTGGACCCATTAAACACAATAAGCTTTTCAAGGTTGTAGGGAAATGTATGAGAACTGAAAAATATTATTACAAATGAGCAACAGATTTCAAAATCAAAGTTGATAAATGATTAAGTACTACAAAACAGATTTTGTCAGTTTTAAAAAGTTATTTAAGAACTCAAGAAACTTGCATCATTTCCAAATAATTTGTTTATATTTTTCCTCTTTTTTACTAGAATTCCAAGTATACTGATAATTGCCAAGAATTCAAATCATAGCCAATTGTAAATTAAGTGAGTTTCTTCTGGCCAAATTCTATCAAAAACAACACTATACATACTCCTAAAATTTTTATAGCAAAAATTAATATTCAACAAGTACATTTTTGATGTGTTTGATATGATACGATGTGGGGACTCGGCAAGAGTGTCTTGTCTATATTCAAGCATAACCTCCTAATCTACCGAACTAAAAGTAAGTTTCAAACTAAGTACCCAAACTTTCTACCCATTCACTTAGACCTATCTTTAGCATTTACAGGACAGAGCAGAGTATAAATGGAACCTCTTGCCTCATGCTCACTATCCTTCCCTTTTCACTTCATCTTGTGCCGAGAAAGAGGTCTTTCATGCCCTTGCTTATGGGCAGCCCAGTCCAGCCTCCTTGCTTTCAGAAGTCATCCTAGGAATGTACACACATGCAGCTCTATTTTCCCTTTAGAATACAAACACCATTAGAAGGACCTAGAAGTGGAGGGGCACCTGGGTGGCTCAGTCACCTGGGTATTGGACTCTTGATTTCCACTCAAGACATGGTCTCTCATGGCCATTGGATTGTGCCCCAGGTCGGAAACTGTGCTCAGTAGGGAGTCTGCTTTAGATTCTCTCCCTCTTGGGTAGGAGAAGAATAAATGAAACAAGATGGGATTGGGAGGAAGACAAACCATAAGTGACTCGTAATCTCACAAAACAAACTGAGGGTTGCTGGGGGGAGGGGGGTGGGGTTATGGACATTGGGGAGGGTATGTGCTAAGGTGAGTGCTGTGAAGTGTGTAAACCTGGCAATTCACAGACCTGTACCCCTGGGGATAAAAATATATTATATGTTTATAAAAAATAAAAAATAAATAAAATAATTTTTAAAAAAGGATTCTCTACCTCTCCCTCTGCCCCACCCTTGCTTGTGCTCTCTTTCTTACTCTTAAATAAATAAATCTTTGGGGAACGGGGGGAAGGAAGGACCTGGAAGTGGGGAATTCTGAAATTGCTGACTCAGAGTGACCATGACTCTTTTTTTTATTATTATTTCTTTTCAGCATAACAGAATTCATTGTTTATGCACGACACCCAGTGCTCCATGCAATACGTGCCCTCCATAATACCCACCACCTGGCTCCCCCAATCTCCCACCCCCAGCCCTTCAAAACCCTCAGATTGTTTTTCAGAGTCCATAGTGTCTCATGGTTCACCTCCCCTTCCAATTTCCCTCAACTCCCTTCTCCTCTCCATCTCCCTATGGCCTCCATGTTATTTGCTATACTCCACAATAAGTAAAACCATATGATAATTGACTCTCTCTGCTTGACTTATTTCACTCAGCATAATCTCTTCCAGTCCCGTCCATGTTGATACGAAAGTTGGGTATTCATCCTTTCTGATGGAGGCATATCACTCCATAGTGTATATGGACCGCATCTTCCTTATCCATTCATCCGTTGAAGGGCATCTTGGCTCTTTCCACAGTTTGACAACTGTGGCCATTGCTGCTATAAACATTGGGGTACAGATGGCCCTTCTCTTGACTGCAGAGATTCTTTGCTTTGTGAGTAGAAGTACAACAGGAGGGTCATAGTGGAGTCCTTTAAAGTATGGAGCTTGGGTAGTACTGCTTTTACCTTTCTATATTTCTATCAGAGATTGGGTACTATCCAGAATACTATTTTGTTTGTTTTTTATCTACATTAAAGAAAATATTGCTACTGAGGTGCCTGGGTGGTTCAGTCAATTAAGCAACTGACTCTTGATTTCCCCTCAGGTCATGATCACAGGGTTGTAAGATCAAGCCCCACATTAGGCTCCATGCTGTTATGGAGCTTCCTTAAGATTTTCTTTCTCTCTCTCTTTCCCTCCCTCCCTCTGTAAAAATAAATAAATATGCAAATAAGTTAATTAATTAATTAATTAAAATGAAAATATTGCTACCGCTGGACTAAAGGTAGACTTTGCCTGTTATGATAATGGAATAATAGGAATCTTGATGATAGAATAGCATGTGGTTTATAGCAGATACTAAGTAAATATTTGTTCAAAAGAATTGATCATGTTTTGCAGCATATTTTTACAAAAAGATGGCATTTATATTAGAAAGAATTTTTTTTTAAAGATTTTATTTATGTACTTGACAGACAGACCACAAGTAGGCAGAGAGGCAGGCAGAGAGAGAGAAGGAAGCAGGCTCCCCGAGGAGCAGAGAGCCCGTTAACAGGGCTCGATCCCCAGACCCTGGGATCATGACCTGAGCCAAAGGCAGAGGCTTAACCCACTGAGCCACCCAGGAGCCCCAAGAATATGGTTTTCGAAATTGGATAAACTTAAATTGCATTCTCTCCCATTCAGTTATTATCATGACCTTGGCTGGTGGGGATAAAATTAAAATCTAGACATTTTTTTCATTTCCTCCAGATTAATTTTTGTTTGTTTATTTGCTTCCTGACTTAAAGTGTTCTCTATGTTAAACTGTGGCTGGCCACCTGTTCGTGACTTCCCAATCTAATTTAGCATCGTAGTTCCCAAAGTGCAGTCTATGGGAACCTGGGCAGGGAGAGGGGTTAGACAGGTCCATTAGGTCAAAACTATTTTCATAATGATACTAAGATGTTATTTGCTTTCCCCACTGTGTTAACATTTGCAACATAGTGTATGATATTCCACAATCATGGTGCAAAAGGAATAGTGGGTAAAACTGTGTGCCTTTAGCAAAAATCAAAGCAATAGCACCAAACTATACTAGTAGATACTCTATTCTTCATTGCACTGCACCCACAGTTAAAAAAAAATTATCAATTTCACTTAGGAATGTCCTTGATGAAACAGTGAGAGTATTAATTACATTAAATCTCAACTTAAGTATACACCTTTCCAATCTTCTTGGTGACAGTGGGGGAATAGTGAAGTCAAATGTTGTCTAAAGGAAAATTCTCATACGATTAAGCTACCAGAGGAACTACATACTTTTTTAAATGACATACCATTTCAGTTTGAAACTAAGAATCTATTATTATTCAGTCTCCTGTATTTGGCCACCACTTTGGTGAATATGAACAAAATGAGTGTATATCAATGTTGCCATTATAAAATTCAAAATTTCTAGCAAAAATGGGAATTTTTGAAAAATCCCATATCCACCACTGTGAGCCATATTTAATGATTTTTCTGATGAGATAAATGGTGATATTAACAAATACAATTTTTTGATATTATATAAAGCAGTTTACCAACATTTAGAATATCTTCATGATTCTATGGACCAGTATTTTCCAAGTGACCAGTGTATGACTTGCCCAACTCATGAGTGGGTAAAAGATCCATTCAAAGTGCCAACAAATTATTTAAAAGTGTTCTGAAATTTCATTGGCACAGTTTCAGATGTCATTATGCGGTGACCTTTAAGAAACTTCTACTCATTGGGCACCAGCATGGCTCAGAGTTAAGCCTCTGCCTCCAGCTCAGGTCATCTTCCCAGGGTCCTGGGATCACACCCAGCATCAGCATCAGGCCAGCAGTGAGCCTGCTTCTTCCTCTCCCTTTGCTTGTGCTCGCTCTGTGTGTGTGTGTGTGTGTGTGTTAAGTAAATAAATAAAATCTTTAAAAAAAAAAAAAGAAGGAAGAAAGAAAGAAAGAAAAGGAAAAGAAAAAGAAACTACTATTCATTGAATTTGGTGTAGTAAGAAAGAAAATCCACAATTATCTTCAAAAGGCTATTAAAATGCTTTTTTTTTCCCTAATAACACATCCATGTAAAGCCAGCCTTCTTTATCTACCTCGATTTAAATAGCATATCTCAACCAAGTGAATACAAAAGCAGATATAAGAATCTAGTTGCTTTACACCTTAAAGGGATTTACAAACATGTAAAGCAAGGTCCTTTTATACTAATTTTTGTGTGGGTTACCTTAAGGACATTTTTCACTAAAAATAAGTTAAGTTAACATATAATGGTTTTGTTGTGCCATTTTTATTTTTTTTATTTTTTTTTTAAGATTTTATTTATTTATTTGACAGAGAGAGATCACAAGTAGAGAGAGAGGCAGGCGGAGAGAGAGGAGGGAGCAGGCTCCCTGCTGAGCAGAGAGCCCGATGCGGGACTCGATCCCAGGACCCTGAGATCATGACCTGAGCCGAAGGCAGCGGCTTAACCCACTGAGCCACCCAGGCGCCCTTGTTGTGCCATTTTTAGATAAATATCTTTTAGTTATCCATTTTAATTTAAAATATGGTAAACCTCAATTTGTATAACCCACATAAATGAAAAGCCTTTTAGGATCCTTAATAATTAAGAGTATAAGAGCTCCTAAAGCCAAAATGTTTGAGAATCATTGATTTAATGGATTTTGACCAGCATTTTCTAAATGAAATAAAATATAAAACAACACTGTATTTTATATTACTGAAATATTTTACAGTAATTTTTTATGTCTTACATTTTATGGGTAAACATCATTTATTGAAACCTTTGTTACAGTTATACAAATATGTATAAGTGCATCCTGGGTTACAGACAAAATTTATTTTTTACTATGGAGTCAAAAAGTTTAGGAAAAAAAAATGTACTAGGTCAACTGCTCCTTAAAAGCAGGGGTTGTGCTTTTTTATCTTTCTAGGCCAAGATACTTAGCACAATGCCTGACTCAGTAAATATAGAACGGATCCTCTCATTCTCTCAATTTACATCCTATGTATCAGCAAATCTTGTTGGCTCTGTCTTCAAAGCCCACCGAGTATCTGACTACTTGCCATGTAATCCATGCCTATGGATTTCTACCTGGATCATTGTAATGTTTGTATTGTAATGTTAACTCTTCATTCAACCTTTCTGCCTATAGTCCAACCTTAACACAGATGCTAGGATGATAGCGTTACCTATGTCTGAGATCAACTCCTATTACTCTCCCCTTTTGCTTGTTCCCTTCAACTCCTTTATCTTCTCCTTTGTCCCTTGAACATTCAGGGCTTCTCACCTGGACTTAGATTTCAGCATTATAAATATTCCATTTGTATTAAGGACAATGAATTAACACTTTCTTCCATTGTTGCCTTTTGCCACCTGCTTTCCTACATCACATTTTCTATATCCTTGGATGAGATTTTCTATGACTCCATGAATTGTCAATTGCACTTATCTTTGTACTGAGTAAATGGTAATAACCCTTTGTCACTGAATGACCTTAACCAATACTAATGAAAGTTTGGCAGAAAGCAGTTGAGAAATTAGCAGCCCCTACATCTGCATATTGCTTGTAAATCAGATATCAACATATATTAAAAGGGAAGATTAACTGAAGTAATGTAAAATATAATAACAACAACATTTTCTGGAATTAAAAAAAAAAAAGTTTTCAGATGGACCAGTTCTAAACTAGTCACAGGAAATTTAGAAAACAGAAATCTGAGGGCACCCAGATGACTCAGTTGGTTATTAAGCCTCTGACTCTTGATTTTGGCTCAGGTCATGATCTCAAGGTCCTGGGATCAAGCCCTGCAACAGGCTATGTGCTCAATGGGAAGCCTTCTTGAGGATTCTCTCCCTCTCCTTTGACCTTCCTCCCACTTATGCTCTCTTTTTCTATAAAATAATTTTTAAAAAAGAAAAAATGTGAACTTATATTTTAAGGAAATAATTTCAATAAATTAGCCCATGTCTGAATTAAGAGAGGGCTATGAGCTTACTGATAAAGTGGTCATAGAGAAGCACATATGACTAGGTTCACAGTGATGTTGGCTCTCTACCTTTTCCTTTACAAGAACAGAATTCTTAAATTTCCTCTTATTTGAAAAGGAACTTGGAATTTAAATGTTAAACTGTTTGACCAACCAAGCTTTTAGAAGCTTTTTTTTAATTTAATTATGTTTCTATATTTTCTGAATGTTTATATATCTACTTCTGTTCAATGGAGATGATATCTCTTCAATGGAGATAATACTTGTTCCTAGAAGAGATGTATGACCATAAATTTAACTTCTGTGGTCATTTTAATTCCTTTTTGGAGAAAGAGCAAGAGAATCATAGGGTAGAGTTGACTTAGCCGTTATTTCCCAGACAGCAGCAAACAGGAAAAAAAAAAAATTCTGTCCATGACTAAATACTAGTCCTGCTCCAGCAACAAAAATGGTTATAAATCACATCAGATTTCTGCAATATTTCTTCTCACAGTAATTGTACTTTGTGAATATTCTTACAGGCTCTGAGGGACAGATAATAATGCTAGAAGAAACTTTTATTTATGATAAAGGAAATGACCAAAGCCAAAAATAATGTACAGAAGAAAAAAAATCAACAACTGGACAAATATAAATTAATGTAAAAAATGTGTCACTTAAAATGGCTAAATTTAAAAAGAAAGCAAGTTTATGATAGAAAGAAAACTTATTGGGGTGCCTGGGTGACTCAGCGGGTTAAAGCCTCTGCCTTCAGCTCGGGTCATGATTTCAGGGTCCTGGGATCGAGCCCCGCATCGGGCAATGCTCAGCAGGGAGCCTGCTTCCTCCTCTCTCTCTCTGCCTGCCTCTGCCTACTTGTGATCTCTGTCTGTCAAATAAATAAATAAAATCTTTAAAAAAAAATAGAAAGAGAACTCATTGGCATCTTTGTAAGACCAGTCCCCACAGGAGTCTAATGCTCACTGATGTCACCATAAGCCTGACACCTAGTCCAGCATACTTAGTAAATTCATTGTTTCAAATCACTCTGGGATGTCCCCAAGCTGCTCCTTTCCAACTTCAATCTCTGACATGACCCAGAAAGTTCTTGATCAATGAAACATGACTGTGGCTAAGATTAATCTGTTCCCACAGAACAGAGATAATGAGCTGGGGGCTAACAAATGCTCAGCATTGTGGCATTACTATCTTAATTTTTTTAAATGAAAGAACTCAATCAAAATGATAGTACAGGGGCACCTGGGTGGCTCAACTGGTTAAGAGACTGCCTTCAGCTCAGGTCATGATCCTAGAGTCCTGGGATCAAGCACTACATCAGGCTCCCAGCTCAGCGGGGACCCTGCTTCTCCCTCTGACCCTGTCCCCTCTCACGCTGTTTTCTTCTCTCTCTCAAACAAACAAATAAAGTCTTTTTAAAAAATGATAGTACATAAAAGATGAATTGGAAATATACAATGGAAAAAGCAATCAAAGCTATTACTGAGCAAGGCAGTTCATTATTTCTCTATTAATTCTTTTATTTATTTGACCTTTCAACAATCATCTATTCTGTGGCTACAACGACTGTTAGAAATGTGTGGAAGAGATGATGTTTTTCTTCAAGATCTTACAGTCTGCTATCTGGATGTACATACAAACCTGAAGTTACTGAATTACCGTAACAAATAAGTTTCTAGTAGACATAAATAATCATAGATAAGTTTAATTTTTGATACTTTTTCATTCTTTCAAATTCTGTAGAGAGTATCTTCCAATAATAACTCTAAGCACAATTTCCCAACATTTAAGGCAACAATTTGGTCAACAAAATCCATAAAGAAGTTAAAAAAAAACAGATTACAGCACAATAATTTTATAATTTTGGAGTTGTGGTAGCTGTTCTATGCATTTGGGTTGCTCCAATTTTAGGATAAAAGAATCAGAAATAACAATAATAGATTATTCCAGAGGGCCATCTAAAAGTAGAAATTGACTCTGCAGATGGCAAATTAAAGCCCATCTGTAAAACATTGAGCTTATCCAAGGGCTTGACCACTGAGAGCCTTTTGACATTTCCTTTACTCTTCTTCAACTGTAGTGAATACAATGAAATCCTTATGATGAGTAGGCCCTGTAGACTTGTAGTGACCATCTGAAAGATGATGTCCTCTTGCATGGCTTTCCCTGGGGCTCATCTTGGGGAGAAAGAAGTCACAGGATGCTTAGGACAGTGGTGAGGGAAAGAAGCCACAATGCCCTGAGGTTGGCCAGAGGAAAAGAAAGGTGTGGAGTCAGCTTAGAGGAGGTCCTTAGATCTTTACTCAATCTTGGAGTTCCTGTACTCCTGCCTATTTCCCTTTAACAGCATCTCTGCCTGGTCACGCAGGGGAAATCATTTTTCCTCTTCAAGAATGTGTTTCAGGGCCATATGCACCCCAGAGTTCATAGCAGCAATGTCCACAACAGCCAAGCTGTGGAAGAAGCCGAGATGCCCTTCAACAGACTAATGGATAAAGAAGATGAGGTGCATATATACAACGGAATATTAGCCATCAGAAAGGATGAATACTCAACATTTGCATCAATGTGGATGGAACTGGAGGAGATTATACTGAATGAAGTAAGTCAAACAGAGAAAGACAATTATCATACAGTTTCACTTATTTGTGAAACATAAGGAATAACATGGAGGACATTAGGAGAAGGAAGGGAAAAATGACGGGGGGAAATCAGAGGGGAAGATGAACCAAGAGAGACTGGGGACTCTGAGAATCAAACGGAGGGTTTCAGACAGGAGGTGGGTGAGCCCTGTGATGGGTATTAAGGAGGGCACATTTTGCTTGGAGCACTGGGTGTTATACACAAACAATGAATCATGGAACCCTACATCAAAAACTAATGATGTACTATATGGTGACTAACATAACATAATAAAAAATAATTTTAAAAAAGAATATGTTTCGGAGCGCCTGGGTGGCTCAGTGGGTTAAATCCTCTGCCTTCAGCTCAGGTCATGATCCCAGAGTCCTGGGATGGAGCCCCGCATCGGGCTCTCTGCTCAGCGGGGGGCCTGCTTCTCTCTCTCTCTGCCTGCCTCTCTGCCTACTTGTGATCTCTGTCTGTCAAATAAATAAATAAAATCTTTTAAAAAATTAAAAAATAAAAAAATTTAAAAAATAATATGTTTCTGTTAAACATTTCCCTTATGTTCTGATAAATTTATGAAAAGCAAGCAAATAACAAATAAAACAAACTCATTCTTTCTTAATGGAATAGATAACTTCAGATTATGTACAGCAAAGATTAATACTGATAAAGACTGTGTGTTGCCTGCCAGACAAGCGATAGGTGCTCTCTCATTAACTTCTTTTTTTTTAAAGATAGATTTATTTACTTATTTATTTATTTTACAGATGGAGAGAGAGAGAGAGAGAACACAAGCAGGGGGAGTGGGAGAGGGAGAAGCAGGCTTCCCGCCAAGCAGGAAGCCTGATGTGTGGCTTGATCCCAGGACCCGGAATCATGACCTGAGCTGAAGGGAGGACCACCCGGTCACCCCTCTTATTTAATTTCATAGGAGCTCTAGAATGGATCCCCTGCAATCAAATTCAATTTGATCAGAGAGAAGTGAGCAGTTGAGTGCCCTTGACTATGAGTGCTGTGACTGGGAATCAAAAGCACGGAAATCTTCAAAGCCTTGAAGCTTCTTTGAGCCCCTTCCTAATCCTGTTTTTCTAATAGCTGTTTTGTTTACTGAATTTATCAGAACTTTGTTTTCCTAGCTAATATGATTTGCACCACAAGTAGCACACAGCCTGTAAACCTTCTGGCTTCTTAAAGCAGTAATGCCAGTGGACCTACCACGTCAAAGAGCAGCTGTGTTATCTCCTCAAGTCATGAAATCCCCGTGGGTCTCAGCATCTCTGTCTGTAAAACTCAGGAGTCAGATTTGATTATCTTTGAGCTCAAGGATTCTGTGGTTGATTTTCCATTCTGGGAAAAATTATAGCTGTCACAGATGTTTCCAGAGTATAATTGATCAAATCTCACTAGATCATTTTTGTCCATAAGCAAGGTCCAGAAAAATATTAGTAAACATAGAAATAAGGAGAAAAAATGTCTCATTATTTCTCATCAGATCTATTTTTAGACATCTAGGAAAATAAGGAATAAAGACCGAACTGCAGAAGTCAAATCTTTGTGGTAAAATATACATAATAAAATATACATTTTTACCATCTTTAAGTGCACAGTTCTGGGGCATTAGGTACAGTCACACATTGAGCAATCATCCCCACCATCCACCTTCTTCCATCTTCTCCACGTGAAGCTCTTTGCCATTAAGCATGAGCTCCTCATTCCTCCCTCTCCCAGACCCTGGCAATCATCCTTCTTTCTGTCTCTATGAATCTGACTACTCTAGGAACCTCATATAAGTGAAATCATACACTGTAAGTGTTTTTGTGATAGATTTTATTACTTATATTTTCAAGGTTCACCCATACCAATGATATTTCAGAATTTCCTTCCATGTGAAGATTGAATGATATTTTACTGTATATATACACCACATTTTACCTTTCTATCTGTATATAAACACTTATGTTGCTTCCAGATTCGGGGTATTGTGAATAATGCTGCTATGAATATCAGTGTACAAATACCACTTTGACTTCCTACCTTGACTTTTTGGGGGTATATACCCAGAAGTGAAAATGCCTAGATCATAACTAATTTTATGATTAATTTGTTGAGGGACTACCATACTGTTTTCCATCGCAGCTGCTGGGTTCTAATTTCTCTACATCCTCCCCAACACTTGCTCTTTTCTTTATACCTATTCTAATAGGTGTGAAGTAGTACCTTATTGTGGTTTTGATTTGCATACCCCTAATGACTAGTGATGTTAAGCATCTTTTCATGGGCTTGTTGGCTATTTGATACCTTCTTTGGAGAAATACCTATTCAAGTCCTTTGCCCATTTTTAATTGGGTTGTTTCTGTGGGGTTTTTTTTTTTTAAGTTGTAGGGGTTCTTTATATATTCTGATATAAATCCCTTATCAAAGATGGGATTTGCAATTTTTCTCTACAATTCTTTGGGTTGTTTTTATTCTGCTGCTAGTGTCCTTTGAAAATTAAAATGTGTTAAATTTTGATGAGGTTTAACATTATATTTTTGCACCTATATATCCAGTTTTTTTCACATCATTTGTTAAAAAGACTGTCCCTTTCTCATTGAGTGGTCTCAGCATCTCTTGTCCAAAATATGTGACCATGTACATGAGGGTTTATTTCTGGACTGTGTATTTTATTCCGTTGGTCTGTATGTCCATCTTTATGCCAGTACCACACTGCTTCGATTACCTGTGGCTTTGTAGTATAAAATTTGACATCAGGGAGTGTGAGACTTCTAACCTTATTCTTCTTTTTAAAGATTGTCTTGGTTATTCAGGAAAAACTAATTATCTTTTTTTAGAAAGAGAGAAAGAGTATGTGCATACAATGGTGAGGGGGAGGGGAGAGGGAGACGGAGTGGGAGAATCTCAAGCAGGCTCCACACTCAGCACAGAGCCCTACACAGTGCTCTATCTCATACTCCTGAAATTGTGATCTGAGCTGAAATCAAGAGTCAGACTCTTAACCGACTGAACCACCCTGGCGCCCCAGGAAAAAGTAATTTTTTCTGCAGAAGTAAATAGACTTAAAAGTAAGTTTAAGACAAGAATCTTATCTTAGGCATACAATAAAATATTCTATTCATGAATGAATAGGAACTTGTTCTCAAGGAACTAGTTCTCTGGTCAGAGAGATGTGTTCTAAATGAGACACAAGGTAAAACCACAATGAAGGAAACTAAAACTAAGCAGATTTCAAGAAAATGAGAAACTTTTTCTGATGAAGGTTAACAAAGAAGACTTCCTTGAGGAAGTGCAAGTTGAACTAGGGCTAAAAAAATAGGAGAACAAGTTGAGGAAAGGTATATTTATTGATCAATTAGTTCTCCTACCTTCTATTTAAATCTTGGTTCTATATGCAATGTAGGATATTTCCAGCCTGCTTTTACATTCTTTCAAATGCTCGGTTAAAGAGGAAAATATCAATAACTGCTTAGACAATATCCTATATGTTGTTTCATCAGGTACTTTCCCAACTTTGAGGAAGAACTGCATAAATTTTTTTCAACATGCTTTCTGAATTAATGATTTTTTTAAAATCTTATTAAAAAGATCAATTTTAACATTTCATCAAGGAAGTTATAGAGCTAGCAAACAAGCATATGAAAAGATGCTCAGTGTCACATGTCATCAAGTAAATGCAAATTTAAACAATGAAGTATTACTATGTAGCTGTTACAATGGCCAAAACACCAAACACTGACAGCACCAAGTGCCAAGAAGTATATAAGCCACAGAAAGTCTCATTTATTTCCAGTAGGAATGTAAAATAGTACAGCCACTTTGAAAGATAGTTTGAAGAAACAAAACGTACTTTCACTGTATGATTCAGCAATCATCTCCTTGGTATTTATCCAAAGGAGCTAAAAACTTATGTTCACACAAAAAACTGCACTTGGATATTTATGGAAAATTATTTAATTAATTAATTTGTTTGTTTATTTTTAAGTACGCTCTCTGCCCAATGTGGGGCTTGAACTCGTGACCCTGAGATGAAGAGTCACATGCTCTACTAACTGAACCACATAGCTACCCCTGGAAACTTTATTAATAATTACCAGAGTGAGCATTTTGGAGGAAATCAGGATGTCCTTCAGTAGGTGAATGGATAAATAAACTGTAGGCACATCCAGACAATGGAATATTATTCAGTACTCAGAAGAAATAAGCTATCAAGCCATGAGAAGACATGGAAAAATCTTAAATGTACATTACTAAAAATGAAGCCAATCTGAAAAGGCTTCATACGGTATGACTCCAACGTATAGGATCTATATGATACACTCTGGAAAAGGCAAACCTGTGGAGATAGTAGGAAGATCACTGGTTGCCAGAGGTTGGGGTGAAGGAAGAATGAATAGACAGAGCATAAAGGATTTTTAGGGCAGTGAAAATACTCTGGATAGGACCATAATGATTGATATATGTCACATTTATACTTTTTTTAAAATGAGCTCTATACCCAACATGAGGCTTGAATTCATGACCTGGAGATCAGGAGTCATATGCTCTACTGACTGAACCAGACAGGTGCCCATGTCATTTATACTCTTGTCCAAACCCACAGAATGTACAACACCAAGAATAAAACCTAGTGTAAACTCTGGACTCTGGGTATAATGGTGTATCAGTGTAGATTCATTAATAGTAACAACTGTATCACCCTGGTGGGAGATGCTGATAATGCAGGACGTTATGCATAGAGGGTGGGGGGTGGGTGTGGGTAATAGGTATTTGGGTAATCTTTGTACAATCCACTCAGTTTTTCTGTGGACCTAAATCTGCTTTCTTTTTTTTTTTTAATTTGACAGAGAGAGATCACAAGTAGGCAGAGAGGCAGGCACAGAGAGAGAGAGGAGGAAGCAGGCTCCCACCGAGCAGAGAGCCTGATGTGGGACTTGATCCGAGGACTCTGAGATCATGACCTGGGCCAAAGGCACATGCTTAACCCACTGAGCCACCCAGGTGGCCCTAAAACTGCTTTAAAAAATAAAACTGCTTTAAAAAAAAAGACTGCCTCTCTGCCTACTTGTGATCTTTGTCAAATAAATAAATTAAAAATCTTTTTAAAAAATTAAAAAAGTCTGGTTTTAAAAAATGGTCTTTTTTGTTTCTCTTTGGGATGGGAGAAAAATTCTGGAAATACGTAGTGGTGATGGTTACATGACATTATGAATATTATTTAATGCCACCGAACAGTATACTTAAAATAGTTAAAATGTTGAAATTTGTGTTCTGTGTATTTTATCACTATTTTTTAAAAGGTCTGTTCATTGTCTGATAGAATAATACTTTGCTAAATAGGAACTTCTATAGATGCACAGAAATTTGAAAGTTAAGTGTAATTGAGAGTTTGTGGGAAAGATGGAGGCTATGATAGGGAACCAAGAAATATTGGTAATTGACACTTGTATAAATGATTATTACGCTCCAGGGTAGATAAACTGATAATGTGGCACTATGAAGAAACAAAGAGCTTCCAGAAAATTCTGGAAAGTCAACTAGTACGTTTTAACTTAAATGATATGTTTAAAAGCAAGTAAAGGAGATAATTATCTAATTCCTCAAGATAAATCCCACAGAATACACGAGACTGGAAAATCAAATTAAGGGAACAATTTTTGACATGAAAATAAAGAGACAGTGCCTTGTGCCCAGTCAAGAATTTTTTTTCCCTCTCCAGGAATCCAGAGGAATGGAAGAGAGAAGTCAATCTAGGCCCAAGTCCAGAGGGATCCCAGAGATTTTTGGCTTTTTCTCAATCATCTGTGAATCCTTTCCCCTTGTGGCTTCTCTCAAAGATGAGTCATGCATCTGGGCATCACTTCTCCCCTAGTAGTCCCCAAATATCCTTAATCTAAAATTTCATAAGGAGCTAGAAAGAATTACCTGGTGTTTTAAAGTAACGACAGCTGGCCTCAGAGAAATGACGCTCTGAGGCTCTCATTCTACCCTACAGTGAACCTTCAGAATTTGCTCCTTCAGGAGCCAGACAGTAAATAGAGGTGGGAAATATTACAAAGGGTCACAAAAGAACATGTGGAATATGATGATTATACTCACTATCCTGACTGAAGTGTTGGTTTCTATGAATCATATATATGTCAGTAGTCACCAAATTGTTCAACTTCAGTATGAGTAGTTTATCATATGCTAATGATCTTCAATAAACCTCTGAAAATAAATTAAAAGAAATACATTTGAATAAAATAAATTTTTTAAAAAATTTAAGATTTTATTTTTAAATAATTTCTACACCCAACATCTGCTCAGACTCACAACCCTGAGATCAAGGGTTGCATATTCTACCAACTGAGCCAGGTAGGTGCCCCAAACAAATTAAAAAGTTTTAAAGAATTTACTCCTTCTGAGACCTTCCCACTGAAGTAAAGATTAGCTCTGTCTGGCCTTCCCTAAATTAGGAACATGCCAAAATGTTCAGCAAGTATTTAAGACCCCACTTTGTGACCTGAAGGGAAGAAAATGAGTAGGACATAATGCCCTGTTTTAAGGAGCTTTCAGCGTGAAAGGAACTTTGTGAAGAAGATCATGTGTGTTAGCCTTGGGGTGTATTCATTCACTCCACGATCACTGATCAAGAGCCTTCCCTGAGCTGTGACCATTTCTAGGATTTGGGACAATATGGATGAGTGACATGTGTTTGTGTGGTCATGGAGCCCTGAACGTGACGGACCACCAGAGATGAGAGCACAAGTCAGACCTGCAGGGAACACCCAGCATTTTCTGCACCCTTCCTGTATTGTCTCTCTGCCAAGCATTGGGCTTTCGTTAACTCATCAAATTTTTGTCAAACTTCTTTGAAATAAGAATTAATGACCCCAGATGGAACTAGAAGGTATTATGCTGGATGAAATAACTCAATCAGAGAAAGATAATTATCATATGATGTTACTCATCTGTGAAATTTAAGAAACATAACAGAGGACCATAGGGGAATGGAGGGAAAAATAAAATAAGATGAAGTCAGAGAGGGAGACATACCATAAGAGACTCTTTTTTTTTTTAAGACTTTATTTATTTATTTGGGAGAGAGGCAGTGAGAGAGAGAGTGAGCGAGGAGAAGGTCAGAGGGAGAAGCAGACTCCCCATGGAGCTGGGAGCCCGATGCGGTACTCGATCCCGGGACTACAGGATCATGACCTGATCCAAAAGCAGTCGTCCAACAAACTGAGCCACCCAGGCGTCCCACCATAAGAGACTCTTAACTATAGGAAACAAACTGAGGGTTGATGGAGGGGAGGCAAGTGGAGAGATGGGTAACTAGGTGATGGGCGTTAAGGAGGGCACTTGAAGTAATGATCACTGGGTGTTAGTTACAACTGATGAATCACTAAACATTAGTTTCAGAGGTAAATAATAATAAAAACATCTACATGACAGAAAAAGGATATGTATAGAAAAATGTCCCTATGGGCATACTGTGAATATGACTTCCTCTGAGCAGTAAGAATGAAAGGGAAAAAGAGATCATTCATTTTTACTATATGTTTGTTAAATAGGATTTGACTATTTTTATTACAACTGTCTTACACTGTTTTATAGCAAAAATGTGTTTGCAAAAAAAAAAAAAAAAAAAAAAGAGGAGTTCTCTAAGGTCACACAGCAAGAGTAATTCAAACCCTGAGTTCTCTACTGCACATGTGATACCCTGAGGCATCATATTGTTTTGTATCCCAGCTCCAGTCTCAAACATGTAGAAGTCTTTACTCCCATACCCCCTTTTGACTAATTCATCAGAAAGAGGTCTTGAGCCCCTGTTTGCCACCATGAAAGAAAAGTAAAACATCCTAGCTGTATTAAAATATATTTAAATTCTCCTGGTGAGCCTTCTGAGACCGATGCTAGCAGTTCCTCAGGAGGGCCGAGTTGCCTGGGAAGAGCTTGCCTCATGACAGACATGGTGCAGAAATTATGCTCTGAGAGGGCACAAGCGAACATCTGCATCATTCTTTCCTTGTTGGTTTGGTCTGGGTTTTATTGTCTTGACAGTTAAAGCAGTTCATCTACATAATTCTCTGGAAGTATTTGCTACCACCACAGTAATAAAAGAGGCCTACAAAAGAAGAAAACAAATATGGCAAGTCTTTACATTTGCAGAATTATTTTCTCCACACAAAAACAGAAGGCTATTTCTTTGGTTTCCTCCTTGAAGCTATGTTAGAGTTATCCTCCCATATAAATAAAAATACTGGAAAAAATAAAACAACTGCCATGTAATTGAAGAGAAAACAAAATACATAAATATTAGATGTGGGAAGCCTTTTCACTGGTTCCAAACATAAAGTCATTCTTTTTCTATATTTTGCTGTCTGAAGAGGGATTTTCATTTGATACACATAAAAAAGGATTTTTAGCAGAAAAAAAACAAACTATAATTTTCAGAAAATTGGGATGTGAGCCCCCCAAAGAACAGCAATAATAGTTCTTAAAAGGTAAACTTTTTAATTCATTAATAAGCTGAGAATTAGAATACTGTAGACTCGCTTCCCTTGAGTGTCCTTGCTCGGCTTAAGTAAAAGCCAGCATCACCGGATCCTTTTTCCTTTTCCCTCGAGCTTGCCTTTCCTAATTAAGAGAGATAGTAAGGGCACTTAGATTTCATCTAATCTGGCTTTAGGTAATTATGGTTCATTGTAGCAATTACAAGTTACATTTATAATGAACAATAAAGGGAAAAACCTTTCAAATTCAGTTTATTAAGCTTTGAAAACCTGCTACAAAATGGGCAGTCAAGATATATTTACTGGGCAATCAAATTCTTTGGTGAGAATGTCGTATTAAGTCTAAGCAATTTATGCCAAAGGCTCTCTTTACACTGCAACTCTGAGCCCGTTTCCTCCACAATCCTCCCATAATTTACCCCAAAATAGCACCGCAGTTCTAATGCTTCCTTAGTTTTGATTAGAGATAGCCACAATGTTAATTTGTACTGCCCATGAAATATGACCTTAAAAAATATTTCATGGTTTTTTTTTTCTGTGTATATAGTCCTTCATTTATATGGTTGTTTTATGAAGGCCGAAACCACCATCTCCATTTCTTTTATTTCTTTTTGTAGTTCCTATCCACAGGTCTCTCTTAAATTCCTTCACTAGGAGGCCCCCTCAATTACCTTGATATCCAACTGAAACCTCAGTTTCTTTCAGAAACCCTTCTAACTACTCTAAGACTAGATCCTTCCCTCTACCAATCCCCCATAATTTTTCCCACATCTAATATAGTTGGTCCCTCTTGTATATTGTCTCATTCTAGTAAGTATTGTTAGTTCCTTAAGAAGAAAATAAAATGGATCACTTATCTGTCATATATTATTAAATCTTGCCTATGCATTTAGAGTATATATTAATTTTGTTAGAAAATCATAACACAGAATAACTGTTACAACTGTATTTGTCTTAACATTGCCACTTTTAGTTAATTTATACACTTTCTCAAATTTTCTATCTATACAAGATGGATTGCCTGTGAGTGTTTTTTTACTAAGTTACCTCTAAGTCCTGGTATTTTAAATAAATTTTTGTCATGATTGTTAACTCCAAGCAAAATTCCTTTGAATGTTTCTCCTATTATTTTTCAGATGTCTCTTAAAATTGTTGTGGTAAACTTTTAAGTTTGTTCTATTAAACTTATTCTTCAATATATTTAAGTCATTGTGCTATCATGAGAAAGTATAATTTAGTAAATTCTGCCTCTGCTATATATTCTCTTGCCAACATAATTTGTTTGCCTGTTTTTAACAGTATGTACCTTTTAAGGAACAGTGTATTAGGTCCCATCTGTTTTGGAAAACATATCTGGCTATGATCTTAGAATTTGAAAATAAGATAATTATTATCTTTTTGTACTCTTACATGCCAAGAACTTACCAAAATCTTCTTTTGGTATTAAGATTCTCACCACTTTTCAAAAACATTAAATTAATACTGCAAATATAGTCTTATTATAGCAGCTGGTCATAGAGCTAAATTGTACATTCCCAAATAGAAAAATAAAATGGTACGCTCCTAATCATGCTGACCTTTAAATCCTTACAATGTGTCAGCCTTCTGGGAGAAATCACTTAAAAACAAAATTTGCTACATCTACATAGTACTTTCTTGGGTAAGACCCAATACAAATCAGAGTGAGACAAAAATCTATTCTGTAGGAGGCACTGTAATCACAAGGTCCTAATGCTTCTTTTAGAAATACAGTGCTAAGTTCAGGGAAGTCTTCATGTTGGCCATACTCATGGTCCTGCTAAAGGAATCTGCCTGGCTATCTGCCCCTACTGTAAAGCAGCCTATAGCCAGCCATATTCTTGCTAGATACACTCCAGGTACACCTTCAAATGTATTACATCCACTTTCATCTACACACATTCATTTATATGTTTAGAATCCTGTGGACACAATCCCAGAGACTTAACAAAAAGAAAAGTACTGAGATGCCTAGGTGGCTCAGTCAGTTAAACATCTGTCATGGTCATGATCCTAGGATCCTGGGATCGAGTCCTGCATAGGGCTCCTTGCTTAGTGGGGAGCCTGCTTCTCCCTCTGCTGGCTTCTCCCCCTATTTATGCAAGCTCTCTCTCTCTCTGACAAAGAAAGAAAGAAAGAAAAAGTAAAGAAAGGAAGAAAGAGGGAAAGAAAAAAGTACCTTCATATATATTTGATTTTTAAGTCATCTGGGCTCTAAAGCAAGTTAATGGTATGAAGGCTTTTATAAACAGATTGGGGAGAAAATTTTTCTTTCCAGTTCTAGGTAGAGACTTCTGCTCCTTTTCTGTCTGAAAGGAAATAGCAATAAACAATAATAATAATAAAAAAAAGATAGCGTGTTCTTTTTATTTAGGTCTTTTTTATTTTATGAAATTAGTGCTTCAAGCACCAAGTATTTAGGTTTAAAACACCAAGTATTAGGTTTAAAAATAGCTTCCAGGGCCACCTGTGAGGCTTGGTTGGGTTAAGTGTCTGACTCTCAGGATTGTGAGATCAAGCCCCAAGTCAAGTATTACCTGCTTAAGAGTGTCACTCCCCCTCTCCTTCTGATCCCCCAAATTAAATAAAAATAAATGAATAAATTGATAAATAAATAAATTAAATAGTTTGATGGTTCTGGTTCAAGAGGGCAACATAGGAAGATTCTGAACTCACCTCCTGCTATGAACACAGCAAATCTACAGGTATATGTGGAACAATTTCCTCTTAAAACAAAAAACCTTAAAAGCTGGCCAAAGGACCCCTTCACATTGACCAAATGAGAGAGAAAGCACATTAGAGCAGCTGCATCCACCAGACAACCACTTCCCCAGGCTCTGATGACCATGAGGGCTCATGCTCCTCAGTCCTATATGACAGTAACCAATGGAGAAAGAGTTCTTAAACAGCTACCACCCCCAGTGCACAGCAAGAAGCAATACCCAGAAGCTCAGCCTTTCTGTGAAAAAAGTCTATGACTTTGTCATCATAACTGCAACCTGAGGGGCAGACTACAGACCTTTCTAGAGACCTCAGAGGGTGGGCATGGTCTTTGTGCTCTGCCTGTCATACTCCAAAGCATGAGCATCTCTCAGAGGGCTATTCTTATACATGTCTGGTTCTCCAGTTTTTATGTCTGGTACCCTGGTTTTTTGTAGCTGCCACCTTGGTCACTTGGCTCTGGTGGGCAATGGAGCTTACATTCCTGGGTCTGATTGGACCATAACAACTGTAGATACAATTCTTGGTGGATTACCACCCCCTTGGACACTGCACAGATAGCAGACTGAAATACTCCCCCTCCCAACCTTTCTGTGGAAAAGGCTTACTTGCTTGTCCTGTAGCATTAACCTGAGCAGGTTTACTTGCTTGTCCTGTAGCATTAACCTGAGCAGCAGGCTTCAAGTTTGGCACACATCTATAGACTGCTGAGCTGCTCTCAGGGAACATAGGTCAGAACACGCTGTCTTTGTGCTTTTCCTCTCCTTCATTACAGCTCACTAGATTCTTCCAGAAAGGAGCTTATTTGCTCATTTGGCATCCATATTTTTGTTCCTGACACTTAGGGAACACCTCCAGGTTGCCTGGCTCCAGTGGCCAGGAGGGATTATGCTTGTGGTCCCATAGGACTGTATATATTTGGATTCTTTAAAAGCTGCTGCCTGAGGGTCTGGCTTCCAATCAGTCTGAAGCAAAGTGATGACTGTGATCCTTCCCTCTGAGACACTGACTGGTCTTGGCACAGCCTCAACAACTGGGATCTATTAAAAGTAAAATAGGCTGTTTGGACAATCACAAAAGTTTGAAAGACAACCAAGAACTAGGGCATGGGTGAGCACTAAGGTTTATTCCCTAAATGAGGCCAACCCTTCAAGACTAGGAGAGGTGGCTGTTTCATCTAGTGCATAGAAACCAACACAAAAAATAAAGCAATATACAGACACAAAGAAATATGTTCCAAATGAAAGAGCAAAATAAAACTCTAAGAAAAAAAAAAACTTCAGGAAATGGAGATAAGTAATTTCTCTGATAAAGAGTTTAAAGTAATGGTCATAAATGTGCTCACTGAACTTCGGAGAAAAATGGATGAACACAGTTAGAGCTTCAACAAAGAAATAGAAAATATAAGAAAGTTCCAGGCAGAAGTTACAGAACTGAAAAATATAACTGAACCGGAAAATACAACAGAAGGATTCAACAGCAGACTAGACAGAGCAGAAGAGAGGATCACTGTATAGATGACACATATCACTGTATAGATGACACACACACACTGTATAGATGACTCACACAACCAGAGCAGAAAAGAAGAGAAGGAAAAAATGGGGGAATAACTTAAGGGACTTACCAAACAACATCAAACAGACCAATCTTAGCATTATAAGGGTCCTAGAAGAGAAAGAGGAAGGGGCAGAAAATGTATTTGAAGAAATAATCACTGAAAACTTCCTTAACCTAGAGAAGGAAATAGACATACAGATCCAGGAAGCCCATAAAGTTCTAATAAAATAAACTCAAAGAGACCCACATCAAGACACATTATAATTGAAGTGTCAGAGTTTAAAGACAAGGGGAAAATCTTCAAATCAGCAAGAGAAAAACAACTTGTTACATACAAAGGAACTTCCATAAGAAGATAAGCACATTTTTCAGCAAGAACATTGCAGGCCCAAAGGGAATGGTACAACATAATCAAAATGTTGAAAGAGGGGCACCTGGGTGGCTCAGTGGGTTAAAGCCTCTGCCTTCAGCTCAGGTCATGATCCCAGGGTCCTGGGATCGAGGCTTGCATTGGACTCTCTGCTTGGTGGAGAGCCTGCTTCCTCCTCTCTCTCTCTGCCTGCCTCTCTGCCTACTTGTGGTCTGTCTGTCAAATAAATAAATAAATAAATCTTTAAAAAAAAAAAAGTGTTGAAAGAAAAAAAACTCCCAACCAAAAATATCTTACCCTGAAAAGTTGTTATTCAGAATTGAAAGAGAAATAAGTTTCCAGGCAAACTAAAGCTAAAGGAGTTCATCACCGTTAAGCCAAACTTAGAAGAAATGTTAAAGGGATTTCTTTAAACTGAAGAAGAGGCATTACAAATATAAGGTGTTATATGTAAGCTCATGGTAACCACAAAGCAAAAACCTATAGTGGATTCACAAGAGATATCAAGAAAGGAATTTAAGCATAGAACTAAATAGTCATCAAACAAAAGAAGAGAGCAAAGAAAAAAGGAACAGAGGAACTACAAAACAGCTGGAAAACAATGAACAAAATTACACTAACTATCAATAATTACTTTAAATGTAAATGGACTAAATTATCCAAACAAAAGACTAGGTGGCTGAATGAATAAAAAACAAGACCCATTCATATGCTTTCTCCAAGAGACTCACTTCATATGTAAGAACACATACAGACTAAAAGCAAAAAGCTGGAAAATGACAATCTGTGCAATTGGAAATGAAAATAAAGATGTGGTAGCAATACTTACATCAGATGAAATAGACTTAAAAGTAAAGACTACAATTAAACAAAGAAGGGTATTACATAATTGTGAAAAGGTCAATCTAACAAGATGATATAACATTTATACATTTTTATGTACCCAACATCGGAGCATCTAAATATATAAAGCAAATATTAACAGACCTAAAGAAAGTAATAGCAATACAGAAATTGTAGGGGAATTTAATACCTTATTACTTCAATGGAGAGGTCATCCAAACAATCTCAAACATCAGTCTTAAATAACACATTAGACCAGATGAAAAATAGCTTAATTAGTATTATTAAAGGAGTAGAAACAAAATTAAATGTGAGGGGATTACTTAACATGGAGCTTCTGAAGAGCAACATGAACATGTCTTATCCCCATTAAGCTCCAACAATGCAATCATTGTGGTAATGGTTGGGAACTGCAGTGGTGATATGACTCTAAGAGGACTCACTCGACAAACAAATTACATTAAAGGACACCAATCCGGGGCACCTGGGTGGCTCAGTGGGTTAAGCCGCTGCCTTCGGCTCAGGTCATGATCTCAGGGTCCTGGGATCGGGCCCTGCATGGGGCTCTCTGCTCAGTGGGGAGCCTGCTTCTTCCTCTCTCTCTCTCTGCCTACTTGTGATCTCTCTCTGTCAAATAAATAAAATAAAATCTTTAAAAAAAAAAAAAAGACACCAATCCATGACTTCAATAAATGGTGTAGTCATTAAACTTTTTAACTGTAAAATTTAAATCTTGAAATGGTAAAATGATAACCAAAAATACATGGTAACTTTACTCACCCTTCTGCTTTCAAAAAATAAAATAGTTGAAACATACTTACTTCACAGAACACTGGTTACCATTCATCATCTTTCAACCTAAAATCCTTCAGTTTTAGGGTTACAATTACTCCAAAAGAACTGAAGATCTCTGCCAGTCACCCCCATGTTACTTAGAACAGAGGTAGTAGTATTGAGAATCATTTCCTATAGGCCTGGTTCTGTTCTTCCATGGAGGGTCACTAAATTGAAGGGTGTGGCTCAAACCTGCTCATACCCATTACTCCCTATGAATGAAGGTCTCCAGGTAATCATCAGTCATCCTAACCTCTCACACACACCTTGCTGGACATTGGCACACACTCTACTCTGGAAGATACTCCAGTTTCTATAAAACCCCATCTTATCTAACCTGGGTTACAGGTATATAATACACCTACATATGCATGTCAATCCTCTAGTTTTATATAATTCCACTGAAAAGAAACAGAGTGGAGACCCATTAAACAAATGTGCCTGCAGTAAAAGCTGTAGAAGTAAAATAAATGGGTCACACACTTAATTGCCTGCATTCTACAATGTAGAACAGTGAAAGAGAGCATTCCTGGCTGTGCTGAGGTATAGCAAAGCTCACAATAGGGTTTCTTTTGAAAGTGTGTGGGTTGCCTTTTGCTCTGCACTGTAAGTACCCTGCAGAAGGTCAGGATTTAATTTGCCAGCCTTCCATTTCAGGATAATTTGAGGCATGCTTCTTATAGTTTACCCCTCCCCCAATATGATGAAATTTAGCCCATGGAGCATATTTCCATGAGAAAGAGACATCTGTAGTGCCATTACACAGGCGTCACCTCAGCATTCCTTTCTACCTACCAAAAACTTTTTGAAAAAGGGATTCATTTAATCTCCTTTTTAATGTGACCCAATATGTTTTCACAAATGGGAGATTTTTCTCAAATGTGGCATTCATAACAGTCTGCGTGGGTTTATGTGGCATGAGTAAATCAAACAGGGAACCTCACCATTTTGACAGTCTGATTTAACTGGACCATTTTAAAGCACTATGAGCAGCAAGAGCAAATACAGACAAGCCAACCCAGGAATTTTTAAGCCAGTCCAATTGAACCACATATTTATTCACACAGACAACCTCAATCACCTGAAAAACTCTGATTTTAATTATATTCCATGCTTTTAGGGATTTCTCTAGAGATTTTAAAGACAGGAATTATCCTGTGCCCTACAAAAAGAAATATTTGTGGTTAGTAGAGATGTGCCTGCATGGTCTAGCTCCATTGCTCCCACTCTTAATCATTACATCATCTACTCAAAAATCCCTGAAAGCATGTTTGGGCCAGTACTAGATATAATTGGTTAATTCCATAGGAAGCCTGATTCACTTAGGTTAATTTGAGCCAGTCTACACTATTGGTTTTCTATTTAAGCATCAAAAGGCAAATGAGACAGTTGTGTTTCATGTAAAATAATTAGCTTATAATCTGTACTTTTAAACAGAAGGCTGAATTGGAGGGACTAGCTTTGACTAGACTTATTCAACTAAAACCTATTCAGTCTTCCATTCCAGTCCTATAATTTGCTGACTTTGGTAGTTGATACTGCAGTCTTGTGTTTCCAGGACTCAGCCTTCTGAAAAAGATGTACTCCAGGATACTTGGAGATCCCAAGGGGGAAACCAAGAAAACATGCTTACTCCAGAAACCAGTTAGCTATTTCCAAGCTGCTCCAGAGATGAGAGAAATTCTATCACATCTTGCATCCAGCTCTTAAGCTCCATGGTTCAGGTAAAGAGAGAAAGTGATTGCAAAACAATCAAGGTTGTCTTTACAGTCAGTAGAACTAGATAGAAGTTCTACTGGTTAGGAGGACATCTATAACCAAGATGAGTGCCAATGATAAAACACAGATCTATTATTTTCCCAAGTACACAAAAAACTTGCCAAAAGAAAGAAACTTTTCAGAAAAATTAAGTACAGGTAAAAAGAGGAAAGACTATATTTGATGAAAAAAGAATAAAAGAAAAATCCACTCCAGGAATATTTATATATGAAGAGACAGTCTCTCCATTATTTTAGGAACTAGCTTCAATGAGGCAGGAAGCCAGGGCATGAGATCTTAAAACAGTGTCCACTTCAAAGTATCTATAATTCTATATTCAAACATGATGGTATAATTGACTTGATAATAGCATGACTAATTTTTTGCACCAAGTAAACAAATATTTTTTAAGCATTTACTGTGCGTGTGTGTTTATGTATATACACACACATATATTTATTTACTATTTATTAATATTTACTATATATATATTTAGTGGTCTGTGTAAAATTCTCTGTGATTCTATTCTCTGAGGGTCACTAGGCCTATATTCTGCTTCGGCTGTATCACTTTGTATATATAAGAATGATAATGCCACCTACCTCCTTTGAAACTCCATTTCTCTTACTATTTCTAGCTCAATATAAAGTCAAAAAGTCCTAAGCTTGAATCCTGTCCCAAATATTGAATTCCTGTGTAACTCAAGGCAAATATTTTAATGTCTGCAAACTTCAGCTTCCCCACCTGCAAATGATGATGATAGTAAAGTTCTTCTAATAAGATTATTATGAAAATAAAACGAGGAAATAAATGTAAAGGACATATATGATAAATGTAAAAGAAATCTTACAATTCTTATAAAAGCAAAAGCATGTATGTTCTTATGAAGGATTCATTTCTGCCCTTACGGAGGTTATAACCGCACGGCAAAGACAGGCAATAGTTGTGGGAGAAGGACGTTCTAGATCAGGAAGTCCATTCTGCCCGGGCTAGACCTTAGAGACCTAAATGGAGTGCAGGGGTCAGCCATACTGAATCTGGGAGCAAAGCATGAAAGGCAACCCAGGAGAAGTGCATAGGCCCTAAGGAGGAAATGCCTTTGGGAAAACATAGCCACCGTGTTCCCAGTGGAGTAGAAGGAGAGAAGAGTCATCTTAGAGAATGTCAGCTGACCTTATAGCCAGGGTAGGACTTTTTGTTTCACTTAGCTTTGAAAAACCAATGAAAAACTTTAAGCAAGAGCAAGATGCAATGTGATTTGTTTTTAAAAATCACTCTAGTGGCTTCCTTCTTACTCAGTTACAAAGGATAGCTATATGTCTGTTGCTGGGTTATTTTTTTTTTTTCTTTCTCTTTCCTATGTCTTTACCCAAACACCTATTTTCTTCCCCAAAAGACTCCTGTTTCTGTCTTGAAACACTTTCAAGCAAAAATAAACTCATTATTTTTGACAGGTAAATAGTCTTGGCTTCTGTATGTCTTGGAGTGAAATAGCATTTTTTTGCTAGTGAATGTGCTACATTAACATTTTTAAATGAAACTGATTATTTTAATTATGCCAATAAAGTTTTTTGTGTTTTCTTCATGTTAGTATCAATAACTACAAGTCCACCCAAATACTCATATGACTGTGTAGATGAAGATGTTATTGGAAGCTAATTACTCTACAATCATATATGTAAAAAATATGTTCTTTGATCAGAATGCTCCAAATTTATAATGACTTTTAATGTTATTGGTAAAAAATGTTTAATATATAATTTTGTATTATTTGGTCTACTTATCAGTAGATCAGGAGCCAAGAAATCAGTTTAACTGCATCAACCAGCTGTGTGGCAGCAAGTGACTCTCTTACCCTTTTACGACCTGGGTTCCTCATCTACAGTACGAGGATACTGGACAGAAAATGATAGGTTTCTTTCTATGAATGTTATATCTAGATAAGTTGCAAACATTCAGCTTTGCAGTTGTACAGCATATCACTTAGTCTTTTCATTTAGTCTGACTTTCCAATGTGTGTCTGTCCCTTAACTTATTATTCTTTTTTTTTTTAAAGATTTTATTTATTTATTTGACAGAGAGATCACAAGTAGGCAGAGAGGCAGGCAGAGAGAGAGGAGGAAGCAGGCTCCCCGCCAAGCAGAGAGCCCGATGCGGGGCTCGATCCCAGGACTCTGGGATCATGACCTGAGCCGAAGGCAGCGGCTTAACCCACTGAGCCACCCAGGCGCCCCTAACTTATTATTCTTTAAACTGCTTATACAGGGTCTTCTTTCACAGGTAACAACTTACTAGATCCATGTAGAGTACAAATGAATTTTGAAAATTAGTATTATTTGCTTATTAATCTTTATTTCCACTACAATGAACTTTTCTTAGTTTTTCTATGTACAATATATTGATTTTAAATTCTCAATGAAAAATTACTTCTTGAACAAGTCCCTGGGAAATGATGTAATGGTATTATATCACCATTGAATAAACAAATTTTGCCTGAACTTAAAAATTTCTTTCTATGCTAACTTATATGCCCCTACCAAAGTATTTCTTATTTCAATCTGCAAAAGGGGTTGTATTTTTAAAAGTTAAAACTTATTTCAACTCATTATACTATAAGCACATATTTAACAGCTAAATAGTGTGTCTTGAAATCTTGTGCCTGGAAAATGCTTACTGCTGAATTGCTTCTCCTGGAAATCTGGCCTTAATTTGCATTGAATTTCAATGACTTCCTTAAGCAAACACCTGGAGTTCCTCCAGTCTAATGGAAATGAGGGTCCACAGACACAATTGTGCAAAAACAGTGAGCTCTTTGGCAGTTTTAGAAAGGTTGAATTTTGGCTATCGTCCCGACCACAAGCTGTTCACGCTGTTATTTCCAGACAGCCAGTGCAAGCAAGGTACAATATTGCTTTTGCTTTAGCAAAAGGATTAGGGCCCCCGATACTGCTACAAACTGGTATTTGTATGGTGAAGCAGTTTCATTGTCATGATGAGTAATGCTAATGACTTGGAGGTTTCTAAATAACTGTGGTTTTGGACTTCCACCAAGTCTCCTAGTTCCAAAATGGCACTCTCTCTAGAACAACTTTGGATGGTCTAGATTTTAGACCATGTCAAGAATGGTAGAAAAGAGCATAGCCCGAACACTGCTGTATTCCTCTGCTGCTACCCCAGGAGCCTAGATTCAAGGATTTCTTAATTTCCCTTCTACCTCCATTATGAACTAACTACAAAAGCTGGAGTTAGTCCAAAGAAAAGCAGTCCTTAGTAGTGGATTTAGAAAAGGAGAATTAAAAAGGCCAACTGCTCAACAGCAACAAAAAAAAGGAAATGAAGCAAAGTTCATTACATGTCTGGAAAATATTAAATGATGCAGAACAATAGGAAATTTAGATAGAGTATAAAAGCATAAGTCAGAAGAAAAGGAAATGGACATACAAGTAGACCAGATTTCAGAAGAACATTTCTCAGTCATACATGCTGTGCTCCACAGTGTTATTGGAAACTTCAGTGTTTTGTATGGTACAGTGAAATTTTTTCTAGTGTGGAAAAATTTCTGTTAGGAATGAAGCTAAATAATATTGCAACGTGAACAGTTAGATGACTATGTTGACAAAATGAGACAGAGACTAAGGAGAAGATAAGAAACATATTGTAATGTCCAACTGGTGTCAAAAGAAAAATCATGTATTGAGTTACAGCACCAAAGGGTCTGGCTGTCAAGGAGGTTTCCCCCCATGTAACCATGGGGTTATTGAAATGCTTCTGAACTATGGGTACCCAGTGATAATTATGGAGTCTCCAGGATGGGTTACCCTACTCACATTCCATCTGAAGGCTGGCTAAGAAGGGGACATTTAAATTTCGTACAATTCCCCTAATTCTGTCTAATCAGCTTCTGATGTTGACTTTTGAACTAATCTTGCCAACGGAGGGTAAAATTTTCAAACATTTATTGTTTATTCATCCAAAATTGAAAGTCAGTATGTAACATGTAAGTGCTGAGCCTTCTGTGAAGTGAATTAAATAAACATAGGCTTGACACCCTGGAGTTTAGCCTCATACAGAAGACATAATCATCCCTAGGGGGAAAAATGATGCAAGTACCAGTAGAAAAATAGGCAAGAGAAATAAATAGATAATTCACAATAAAAGGACAATTGGTCATAAAACAAACAAAAAATCATGTATTTACAAGAATAGCCATGAAATTTGCTCATGAAATATGACAGAGCTTAGAGCAGTAACAAATTTTTCTCAAAAGCATATTTCTAAAAGCCATCAAATAAATACTGTGGTTTCCATAGATGCTTTTCTGAACTCTGTGTGATGTTATTTTATGCAGGATGTTTCTATTGTAAATTTCATTAATTTGTTTTGAGCTTTTTCATTGTTCAAATTTCCAAAAGGGTGTCTCAAATACAAAAAGTTTGTGAAGCAGTGATTTACTTACAAAAATGATTTTAATTTGAGGTGGGAAAGATAACCCCAGCTTCAGTTTCTGATATATACCCCAGTGGATCAGACCACCAAGACCTTGCCCAGAATTGTTTATGTGTGCTAAAGAAAAAAAATTTGAGAAAAACTTATTCTAAAATTTATTTTTAACATTGTGATTAATCTTAAAGTCATTACCTGACCACGAAATGATGCTTTTAAAGACATTGACTTATCTAAACTGAAATGTAAAAGATATCATACACTATACATTCTGGGGATTAAGCTATTCATAAGAAATAGGAGTGAGTTCATCAAGTACAAGGTTTTTCCTTTTTATTCATGAATTTCAATTTTGGATTTAATTCATATGAACAAGCAACTTTCAAAATGTAGCTGCTAATCCATTATTTGAAGATTCATACTATGTTTAATAGAGAAGTTTTGCTGAATAAAGTGAATTTCCTTAGGAAACAGAGTACATGAACTCAGGTGAGCAAAGGAGTTTTTTTTTTCACCTATTTGTATGAGCTGGGGTTTTTTTGTTGTTTTTTTTTTTTTAATCTAATTTTGAAATTTTTGCCTGGAGAAAAAAAATATATAATTAAATGGTAAACTTGACTTAACCCTTGTATCCATACCCATTGATCACATTTAATTGCTTAATTTGATCTTCTAGAATATTTTAAAAGTATTAATAATGTAAACTCATATCCTGAATGATTAAATGGGATTTTGTAATATTACTTCTCTAAATGAAATTTTTATAAATGTTCAGTGCTTAATAAGACTTCAAGTAAGAAAAAAAAGAAATAAAAGAGAGATGATAAGCTTTCCTGTTAAGATCTAATTTGGATAATACAGTGACTTAGTCTTAATTTATTTCAACATTCACTTGTATATTAGAATGAACAGCTGGTTAATTCAATAATGTGTTATAATTCATTTGTTTCTTGGGTATAGTTTTAGTCTGCCTGTTTTTATGTAATACTATGGAAATATTAAATTGCTAATTTCAATCTAGCATAAAAAATATTACCCAGTGTTTTCTTCTTTATGAAACAAAAATTGTTCTTTTTAAATTTTTATTTATTTATTTGACAGAGAGAGACACAGCACAACACAGAGAGAGAGGAAACACAAGCAGGGAGAGTAGGAGAAGCAGGCTTCCCACTGAGCAGGGAGCCAGATGAGGGGCTTGATCCCAGAATCCTGGGATCAAGACCTGAACGAAGGCAGTCACTTTAATGACTGAGTCACCCAGGCGTCCCACAAAAAATTATTCCTATTATGTGGATCCTACTATAAATTGGGTTCTCAGTAGCTCTCAGTAAATTAGGTTATGATTTCATATATCTCTAAAAGCTTTTTTTTTTTTTAAGATTTATTTATTTATTTATTTGACAGATCACAAGCAGGCAGAGAGGCAGGCAGAGAGAGAGAGAGAGAGGGAAGCAGGCTCCCTGCTGAGCAGAGAGCCCGATGTGGGGCTCGATCCCAGGACCCTGAGACCATGACCTGAGCTGAAAGCAGAGGCTTTAACCCACTGAGTCACCCAGGCGCCCTCTCTAAAAGCTTTTGCAAAGAACATAAAATTGGGCAAAGCCTGTTCATTCTTTTTTTTTTTTTTTTAAGATTTTATTTAGTTATTTGACAGAAAGAGATCACAAGTAGGCAGAGAGACAGGCAGAGAGACAGGGGGAAGCAGGCTCCCTTCTGAGCAGAGAGCCTGATGTGGGGTTCAATCCCAGGACCCTGAGATCATGACCTGAGCTGAAGGCAGAGACTTAACCCACTGAGCCACCCAGGCACTCCAGTCTGTTCATTCTGATTCTGTAATTCTGGTTCTAAAACTATGCTTTCATTTTATTGGAAACTATTTTAATCATGACATAAAGTCAAGGTAACCCATCTATAATAGTCTCTTTCATTGCTTTGCCCTCATTGCCAACAACCGTTCCTCTATATCTTTTATTGTTTTCATTCCCTGCTGAAATTCTGTCACTTTTAACCCTTCTAAATTCAAAGGTAAAGTTCTGCATGCTGGAAAACATTCACAGAGTAAGTATAACACATCAAACATGATTATTTGGGAAGGGGTCATGAAGTATACAGAAGCAGTAGAGGCCAACCTAACTGGATTTGTGGTGGAAACACTAATGGGAGACTGAAAACTATAGTTTGTTAGAAAGCACCTGTGAGACCTTAGAGACATTTCTTATGACTATTGACCTATAGATTGACATCTGATTTGTTTCACCTGTAAAATCATGGGTGTCTATAAGAAATCATTGTTGAATAAAAGAAAATGTGAGGGCCTGACTGGTTCAGTCCATAGAAGCATGCAACTCTTGATCTTGGGGCCATAGTTCAAGCCCCACCTTGGACATAGAGCCTACTGTAAAAAGAATTTTTAAGGGGGGTGGGGCAAAAGAGAGGGAGAGAGAGACTCGTAAGCAGCCTTCACACTCAGTGTAGAGCCTGATGTGGGGCATGATTTCACAACCCTAGATCATGACCTGAGCTGAAATCAAGTTAAGACACTTAGCTGACAGAGCTACCCAGGTGCCCCTGGTGTAAAGTCTACTTAAAAAACAAACAAACAAACACAACAACATACAATTAAAATAAATGCATTAAATAGCTGACCTAAAAATCAAATTCATATATCTATAGTATAAAACAAGTTCATATCCTTAATATACATAATCAATATTAATATTGATATTAATTGATATTAATATCCTTAATATACATAAATCAATAAATATATTGATATTATGATATGATATGATATAATAAATATTATGACAGGAGAACTACAAATAGTGAATAACAATATGTTAAAAACAGTCAATGTTACTAGTAGTTGAAGAACTACCAGCTACTTGGGAAAGTGGAGGGGGAGCTTAGTAAATTGAAAAGGCAGTCTAATCTCTCATGGTTTGTGGGCGTACATAGAAGGAACATGTGTCTCTCTACACTATTTCACATCATTCATGGAAATTGTTTTTCCTCTTATCCTTACAGGAACCAAAATTATTACCTCAACTTTCCTTTTTGTTTTGACTATGAAGCTTTGGTCTTTAACAACAAGTATAACAGGAAAGAACACAGTTGGAAACATTTTATTTGGCATTTATATTCTTTTTTAGTTTGAGGGGATTTTTCTTAGTGTATTATGTGTTTTATTTATCCAACAATAAAGAGAAGAAATATAAAATTTCTCAATGAAAATAACTGAGAAATTAAGAAATAGTTAAGGGATCTAGAACTGTGGAAAACTTAAAAAAAAGTGTTCACTGTATCTACGTGCAAAAACTAACAGCTGAGGGCACCTGGGTGGCTCAGTGGGTTAAAGCCTCTGCCTTCAGCTCAAGTCATGATCCCAGCGTCCTGGGATTGAGCCCCACATTGGGCTCTCTGCTCAGTGGAGAGCCTGCTTCCCCTCCTTCTCTCTCTGCCTGCCTCTCTGTGTGCTTGTGATCTCTGTTTGTCAAATAAATAAATAAAAATCTTAAAAAAAAACAACAGCTGATTTTTCCATTTATTTTATTATTTATTTTGCCATATTTACACTTTCTTCTTAGGAATCACATAAAACTGTATCTCAGTGAGACCTTAGAGGTTACTGTATCCCACCCCTCTTCATTCAACATGGGAACAGAAGACATGAAAGCTAAATGTCTTGTCTATATCATATAACCAATTTGACACTAGAATACCATGGTCTTTCCACTAAACCCCATATTGTTTGGATTGACGAATTAGTTGCTTCTGTGTATTTTTTCACACTCATATCAAGGTCTAATGTTCCTGAAAAATGATCCACCCCTCCCCTCACTTTCTCAAGGACAGCTCAACATTCATTAGGGTAGCTCTTCAGCAGACACATTCTTCTTCTCTTCTCTCTCTTTCTTTTTTTTTTTTTAAGAATTTTATTTATTTATTTCATAGAGAGAGAGGGTGAATGCATGATCCGGGTGTGGGCGGCAGAGCAGGGGGGAGCGATGAAGGGGGAAAGAAAGCACAGATATCCATCATACTCCATGTAGGACTCCATCCCAGGACCCTGAGATCATGACCCAGGCTGAAACCAAGAGTTTAACTGACTGAGCCACCCAGGCCTCCCCCTTCTTCTCTTCTTAAGGTGAGAGTGAAGCTATGTTATCTACTGTATCTGACCTCTTTTTCTATGGTTATGACGTGTCCTCTCTCCCATCTGTTCTGTATTTCTCAGGAAACTATCAACCTCACTGGCCATTTTAAAATTATTTTGGGAGTAATGTGAGTTAGGGATATAGCAAAAGGAAAGAATTTTTAAAAGTATGAAGTTATCAAGAAAGGAAATGAATGAAGTGCAGATTAATGGAGAACATCCAGATATAATTATATTTGAAACCAGTAAATTTAAGGCAATGGAAACACATTTGTGTGGATGTTCCTTCTGAAAAAATAGGTCAGACAACTTAGTCCACTTAATCATAATAATTTATTCCATACCTCGCTTGCTAAGAAAGTAAAGAAGAATTTTAAATGTCAAATAATATGGCTAAATATCCTCTTCCAGAACACTTTGTAATTTTTTGATACTACAGCTTTATTGAAACTATTTATTCTAGCCAAATCCACTGCTGTTAGTTACTCCTTAAAATTCTATCTTCTGTTATATTCTACTTCCCCACTCCCACCCTCTCTGCTCCACTGCATAGGTAGAGTATGCTTTTATTTTTCTTCTTACTATTCTTACTTTATATTTCCAATGAGTTCCTGGCTAGGATTCTCTGTTCTTTTCCCTCTGAACTTAACTGTCCATGATAATTTTGCCCCAGAGCTCCTCCTTGGTTGAAAACTCCAATCTGAATGCTGTGTTTCTTATTGCAGACCAGCTCCATATTTCTCACTATCTAGAGGGCCTCTCCCCTTGCTCAATACACATTCACTATTGAGAAGACAAAGGTGTCAAGTTACAAAGAAGAATAAAGAAAATAACTCTTACCTCAAAGTGTTTACAATTACCCAGAGATCACAATGAATAGACTAGCAGAGGAGCTAAGAATTCATTGAAGAGATCAGTGGGTGTTAAAACTTGAAAGGTAAGGAGGTGGTAGGCTGCGACTGTTCCTAGGACTCCAAAAATCAGTCTAAGTATCTAAGTATCAACAACTGATGGAAGGAAGCAGACTCTGTTTTATCTTTAGTCATCTGTTACACATTTTTTTTTTGTGGTCTACTATGTGTCAGATACTCTTCTAAGCATTGGAGATGGTTTTATAGCAATGAAGAAAATACACAAAGTCCTAATTCTTCTGGAGTTTGTATTCAAATAGAAAAGTCAATGAATAAATTAGTGAAACAAATGAAAAAGATAATTTCATCTGGCAGTAAATGCTAAGAAGAAAATGACTCTGGTGGATGTGACAGAGAGTAACTGAGGAGGATACATCTGGACTGACACTCGAACAGGGAAAAGAGACAGGCATGCACAGGAGGGGTTTCAGGAAGTATATTCCAAGCAGAGGAATAGCAAGTGTAAAAACCTTGAGGTTGGAACTAGCTTGGCATATTTGTTGGGGCCATAGGCTTACAGGTGTGGAGTATGGTGTGGAAAGGAGAGAACATTGTGAAATGAAGTTGAGAAAGTGGACAAGAACCAGACATGTGTGTTTTAGTCTGTCAAATTAAGAGATGTGAATATTTATTCTAACTGTTCACAACAGTATATTGATGACACTTCATTACACAACATCAACACTTTGACTGAACATGTCATTAGAAATTGAATAACTAGCAAAAACACAATATCTGTCAATATTTAACTAGTATATTTAAGACTCAGAGACAATGAATCCAGGGACATGAATGTGGTCTCTAGAGAAATGTATTCTTTGCAGATTAAGGATGTTTTCACAGAGGCTAAGTTAAGTAACTTTGCCTATGCTCAAGTCACAAAAACATTCTCCTATGATTTCCTTCAAAGCCCAGCGATTAAGGTTTTTAGAGTTAGGCTTAACAGCAATCTCCAGTAAATTATTATGTATGGTATGAAAGTAACGGTCAGGGTTTATTTTTTTTCCAAACGAATATTTCAGTTATTCCAGCACCATTTATGAAAATATGTTCTATCCTTTGTTATATTGTTTTGGGCCTTTTATTAAAAAAACAAATGACTATAAATCATTGGTTTATTTCTGAGGTATTTGTTCCGCTCCATTATTCTATTGGTTGATCCTTGTGTGAATGTCATACATTCTTGATTTATTAAAAATCATGTAGTTATGTGAGTCATTAAATCAGGTAATATGTGTTCTTCAGCTTTGTTTTTCTTTTCCAAGATTGCTTTGCATATTCAGGTCTTCACATTGCTATGTGAATTTTTTAATCAATTTGTTAATTTTTACCAAAAAACAAAGAAGTCATTGGGCTATGATTAAAATTGTATTAAATCTGTAGATGTATTGAGGAGAATTAAATTCTCAAAAGTACAGCATCTTAGAATCCATGAACATGGTATATCTCTCCATTTTCTTAGTTTTTTTCTTGTCTCAGCAATATTTTGTCATTTTCAATGTAGCGGTCTCTCACATATTTTGTTAAATTTACTGCCAAGCATTTTATTTTTTTGACACTATTTAAAATTATTTTTGAATTTCATTTTTTTTTGCTGCTAATACATAAGAACATAATAGATTTTTACTAGTAATTTTGTACCCTGATATTGTTATATATGCTCATTACTTTAAAAGGTTCTTTGTAGGTTTTGTATGATTTTCTTTGTAAACTATTTTGTTACTTGTGAATAAAGACTAACTTCTTTTCCCCTGGTATTTCTTTCTTTTGTTATTGAACTAGCTAAGATTTCCTATATAATAATGAATAGCAATGTTGAAGGTGGACACTCTTGTCTTATAATATAGGACACTTTAAAAATGAAAAAGAGAATAAACTCAGAATAAAAGATATTTTCCAGAAAGTAATATTGTAATTTTGCTTTAACACTCCTATGAGTTTAAAGAAATAAAAAGAAAAAAAATATTTAAATAATTTAACACTTCACATTCCTGAAGTTCTTAATGTATTCATCAGTATAGGAATGATTTCTAGGATATTTCTCTCCAGCCTGAAGAACTTTCTTTATAGTATAGTAGGTTTTATAGTATACTTATAGTATAGTAGGTTTTCTGGCAGTAATTTCTCTTTTTTTCTTTTATCTGAAATGCTCTGATTTAACCTTTATTCTTTTTTTTTTTTTTACAATTTTTTAAAATTTTGAGGAATCTCTCCACCCAAGATGGGGCTCAAACTCACAACCCCACAATCAAGAGTCACATGCTCCACTGACTAATCCAACCAGGTGCCCCTAAGCTTTATTCTTGAAGGATATTATCACTGGCTATACAATTCTGGATTGACAGTTTTGTATTAGTGTTTTAACATTTTAAAGATGTTAAACATTTTAACATTTAACATTTAAAGATGTCCCAATATTTTTTTGGCATCCACTATTTCAGATAAGTCAGTGATTATTTGAAAGAGTGTTTCCTTGTGTTTTTCTCTGATTACAATTTTTCTCTTATACTTGGTTTTCAGCAATTTTACTATCATGAGCATTGTTTCTTATTTATTCTTGCTGAAGTTTTGCTGAAACGTTTGATTGCTAAGTTGGGGGATTTTTAGACATGTTTCCTTAAATATTTTTCATCTCCAAGACTTTCTCCTATCCTGAGACTTCAGTTACTTGCAAATTAGATATTTTGCTATTGTCTCACAAGTACCTGAGGATTTGGTTATTCAAATTTTTTCCTCTTTTACAGAATAAATTTTATTTATCTCTCTTCTAGTTTTACTGACTCTTTTCTCTGTCATCTCCATTCTGTTGTTATGCAAATATTGTGAACTTTAAAATTTCAGATATTGTATTTTTTTCAGCTAGAATTTTCATTTGGCTCTGTTTTGTAGCTTCTGTGCTCTTACTTAGTTTTCTAATTTCATTATGAGAAGATTTTCCTTTATCCCATCTTGTGCTTGATCTCTATTGATTGTTTCATCTTCTGAAATAGGTCTTATTTTCCTTGTTGTTCATGTCAAGTAATTTTGTATTGTATCCTGAATATTGGGAATAATGCAGAAATTCTTAAATCTTTATATTATTTCAAATTGTTGGTATTTAGAGATATTTGGATTTGCATGCTTATTAATTGCTTGTTGGTTTTGTTTTAACAAGTAATTAACTTGGATGGATTAAAACTATAAATGTAGCCCTTCGTAGCAGCTGCCATCTCAGTTTAATTATTTTATCCTTAGCATGGCTGCTTAGTGTCTGTCCCACGCATCTGTGTTTCAGGGTCTTCCAGAAATTTTGGCAGAATGATTACACAGAATTTGTGGCTTCCCCTCCTGGCTCTCTCCTTATGGGATTTCCCCTTCACTTTCTGGCAGCTGATGTTGCACTAACCAGTCCTCTGGTCATTCAAACCTCTGAGTTTTCTAACAGATTTTCTCTGCCTTGTACAGCATAAACAATGGCCCATCCTTAGGCTTAAGGCATAGAAACAGGAGATTCATCATGAGCCAGTTCCTTCTTTCAATGTCAACTATCTTCCAGAATCTGCCTGCTTTGGCTCATAGTCCAGAGATTTTAAGCAGGTTTTTTTGTTTGTTTGGTTTTGGTTTTCTTTCTTTCTTTCTTTTTTTTTTTTTTTTTTGGTATCTGTGTTGTTGTTTGTTTTGGTTTTGTTTTTAATTTAGAGTTTATAGCTGTTATATAAAAGAGGGTCAGTCCACTAGGAACTCACGTCGCTGTAGAAGCAAAACGCAAAACTTTGTTGTAAGTTTTTGAAAACTTAAAAACATATAGAACTTCTTTATCTTTTGAAGATTTTATTTATTTATTTGAGAGAGAGAGAGATCATGAGAGGGGGGGAGGTCAAAGGGAGAAGCAGACTTCCCACTGAGCAGGGAGCCCAATTCTGGACTCTGTCCTGGGATTCCAGGATCATGACCTGAGCCAAAAGCAGTTGCTTGACCAACTGAGCCACACAGGCATCCCTAAAAACACACTGAACTCTTAAGTCTCAATTATAGTGCTTACCATGTCAAGGAAAGTAGATAAGAATTTCAAACAGTTGTATGTTCTATTGAACTTAATCTCAGTTCACTTTCATTGCCTTCAGGAGGGTCAACATTCTAATATAACCCCCTTGCTGCATTTTATTGCCTTAACTGTTGGTATGTTTTGGGCCTGGAAGGATGTAATTATCTACAGTTTAGCCAGTGGTAGTATTTTAAATTTATAGCCCTTAGACATGGAATAAATTCAAGTGATCTAGGTAAACCCTCTAATTATGCAAATGAGAAATTAAAGAAATGATTGGGGCGCCTGGGTGGCTCAGTGGGTTAAGCCTCTGCCTTCGGCTCAGGTCATGATCCCAGGGTCCTGGGATCAAGCCCCGCATCAGGCTCTCTGCTCAGCAGGGAGCCTGCTTCCCTCTCTCTCCTCTCTCTCTCCCTCTGCCTGCCTCTCTGCCTACTTGTGATCTCTGTCTGTCAAAAATAAATAAAATCTTAAAAAAAAAAAAGACCAAATGATTATGTGATTTAAATATTAACACAGATGGGAATTAGACAAAGTTTCCTGATGTTGCATGATCAGTAAGAGCTTTTTGGATCAGGGGCACCTGGCTGGCTCATTTGGAAAAACATGTGACTCTTGATCTCTGGGTCATGAGTTCAAGCTCCACGTGGGGTGTAGAGATTACTTACATAAATAAAACTTTAAAAAGAGTTATTTGGACCATATTTTAGGGATTTTACTTCTGTAGTATATCACTATGTATTACTAACTCTATCTACTCTTTCTGTTGGAGAGCTTTAGGGCCATATTATTTCATAAGCTGTTAAGAATCACGGAGGGGTTCTGAATAGTTAATATGCATAGGAAAATACTGGCATCAATTGAAAATTGAATTATATAGTTATGAAAGCACATCATAGAGTTCTTGGTATGAAGTTAGTGTCCAACAACTACTCATTCTTCATCTTCTTCCTACTTCTCATCTTTTTTATTATTAACTGCTTATACTTTCAAGATACATTTGAATTCAGGGAAAGCAAGGGGAAGTATTACTCCTATTCTTTTTTGGAAATGCTGATTTCCAAAAATTAGAGCAACTCTCCTATAGTCTCATCCTTTCTTATCCCCTTGTTTTATCTATTTCACTGTTTTCTGGCTACTACAGCTTCAAAAAACAGGTGAGTAAGCAGGGTGAGGTCAGCAGACTCATGTGAGAAGGGAGTAACTGTTCTCACTCCTGTCTAAGCAAAAGAAATTGAGAGGGAGAGAACACAAGCAAGAGTACTAGTTAAAAATAGATTAAAAGTCAAAGGGCTTCTAGCTCTTCACCTGTATGTAGCTTTGCCTCTGTTTAATCACCTTTTGTTGTTGTTGTTGTTGTTGTTAACGATTTTATTCACTTGTTTGACAGAGAGAGATCACAAGTAGGCAGAGAGGCAGGCAGAGAGAGAGGAGGGAGCAGGCTCCCTGCCAAGCAGAGAGCCGGATGCGGCACTCGATCCCAGGACCCTGAGATCATGACCTGAGCCGAAGGCAGAGGCTTAACCCACTGAGCCACGCAGGCGCCCTTTAATCATCTTTTAATAAAGATTATAAAACTAATCCAGGGATAGAAAAATTTATCTATAAAGTGGCAGATAGTAAACATTTTAGATTCTGTGGGCTGCAATCTGCTTCATATTTTCCTTTTTCAAAATAGCTTCTTAAAAAATGTAAACACTATTCTTAGTTTGGGAGCTGTAAAAAAAGCAAGTGGGGGCTGTAGAATGTTGACTTCTATATATTAGACATTTTATTGTATAATGTTGAAGGATCGTATGGCATGATGCACGTGAAAACACACTGTAATTCATGCTACAGGTATGTGTGGTATTATTATTAATGACAATAATTGTCCATTGTCATCTGGAGGGCAGCACAAAGGTCTGAGGGAATTAGACATAGGTAAGGTAAGCTTTGATAGAGAGAATAATGGACGAAAGTTCTGAGCCAGATTAATATAGGGGTGACACTGTTTTCCAAGTACCGGGATAAGATCCCAGCAATGATACCATGGAGCAAGACAAGACAGAGGAAACATCAAAACAGAGACTGTCTACTTCATAATATTTTTCCAAAGCTAACCTTAGCAAAACTAATCTGGCTGCTTTGGAGTTAGAGAAAAACGACATGAAACCAACAGCCATACTCCCCCCTAGCAAGGAATGTGCCATAATGTGACTTTTTAAAAATAATTTAGTTTTGGGAGCCTGGGTGGCTCAGTGGGTTAAAGCTTCTGCCTTCGGCTCAGGTTATGATCCCAGGGTCCTGGGATCAAGCCCCGCATCTGGCTCTCTGCTCAGCAGGGAGCCTGCTTCCCTCTCTCACCTCTCTCTCTCCCTCTGCCTGCCTCTCTGCCTACTTGTGATCTCTGTCAAATAAATAAATAAAAATCTTTAAAAAAATAAAAATAATTTAGTTTTAAGATAATTTTTAAATAAACAATCGAATTTCTAAGTTCCTATTTTTAACATTCATTGAATAGTCTTTCAATTGAGTCTTGTAAATAAAACGAATGATCATACACTCCCAGTCTTCTCTGCTGCGTTTTAATGAACATAAAGAGTTACAATTTTATCTAGACTTCACATACTTTACTAATCATATTTTCTTTTTTTTTTTTAAAGATTTTTATTTATTTATTTGACAGACAGAGGTCACAAGTAAGCAGAGAGGCAGTCAGAGAGAGAGGGGGAAGCAGACTCCCTGCCGATCAGAGAGCCCCATGCGGGGCTCCATCCCAGGACCCTGGGATCATGACCTGAGCTGAAGGCAGAGGCTTTAACCCACTGAGCCACCCAGGCACCCCCTAATCAGATTTTCTGGGGGAAGCAAAGAAGGTAATTTCCCGAGTCAAGTCTTGTTTGATTCAAGTTCATTGACTGTTACTTATCACTGGTAACATTAAACATAATCCTCATTTTATTATTTCATTTTCCCTATGAATGTAAAAGGGTTATTGTATTTTTAAAATAATAACATAAATCGTCTCTGAAACACAGGGTCTGAGAGGTTTTGCAAATCCATGACTCACTCTGACAACTCGAGGTCAGCAGATTGTATCCCCATATGCCTGTAGAATTTCATCCACAGACGTCATTTTGAGAAGTGTTGGCATGACACTGGACAGTTTCTTAGGTATTGGAGAGCCTGTGCTATCGACCATTGTTGAGTCGTAATTTCATATTGTCTCTTAGTCATGTCTAAAATTGGAAGCAAGTAATTAAATAACAAATATCATGCATCAGAGAACAAGCTGGATAATCATGTTAAACACATTGACTAATCCTCTAACTTAACTATTTGATATACAAAAGGAAGCACTGAGTCAACCGATGAGGCATAGGCATCTTAAGTTATATGAAGTTAAGGGAAAGGGGGGAAAAAAGCACTAGAATTCCCAGCCACAACCCCATACAGAATAGTATCAATAGACTGAGTTGATAAGAGTAACAGAATACAAGTCAGAGAAGCACTATTTTAAAAATGTATTTATGAGTCACAACCTATTCAGGTTTCTCACAGGAATTGCTGATTTCTATGACTAACATCAGGACTTCTAAAATGACATTGAAAATGAAAGATTAACTTTTTCTTTGAAATGTAAAATGCAAAAATAACTAAATTAGACTAGCACATCTTCCTGTTTTAGAAAGGCATAAAATTACCTGTAGGAAATCAGGAAAAACAAAACAAAAACAAAATAAAAAAACCCCTGGAGTCATCTTTAATTCTTTTTTGTCCCCTTTCACCACATTATATCTATTGCCGTATTCCAGATTCGATCTCTAATGTTGACCACCATTTAATAAATGATGAGCACCTAAAGAGCTAGAGATGACTGGGGATGAAGTAGATGAGGGTGGTGATTTTTTTTTTTTTTTTTTTTGAGGTTGGTTAAGGAAGGCCTCAATGACAAAGGAACATTTTGAGCAGAGAGGAGAAGAAAGTGAGAGGGGGGCATGCATATGATAAGGATCAAGAATATCCCCAGCAGAGGGAACATGGATCAAGGCCATGGGCTAAGAGTATGGGACATTTGAAGAAGAGCAAAGGGCCAGTGAGAGTCTGTGTAGTGAGTGAGGGAGAGATGGGGGGCAGGAGTAGTGTGAGAAAAGGGGGAACCATATGAATGCCCTTAAGGAAGACTTTGGGTTCTACCCTGGAATATAGGAAGCCACTGGTGTTCCTTCCCACTTTAGACCTCATCATGTCTTAACATGACAGTGTAACAATAAGCTTCTACTTCATGTCTTACCTCCTGAGTCTCTTTCCTCTAAGGCATGTTTTACTTTGCCACATTACCTAGTTTCCTTAAACCTAGAACTGATCATTCCTCTCCTACTAAATACATCTCACTACCTAAAACAAAACACAATACCTAATCAAATCACTGTCAACACAATCTCATCTACATAATAAGAATCTCTAAAGAAAACAGATGGCACAAACTAGGTAACATGAGGAGGGCTTAGTAATGGAACCAGTTATAAAAGTGTGGACAGAGTTTAGGACTTGCATAAGAGATAGCACAATACCCTGGGATTAGCAGCTGTGGAGAGCCTTACATCTCGGTATTAGTTGAATTATGTCCCCCAAGCAGATATATGAAGTCCCAACCCCCAGTACTTCAGAATGTTGAATTTGGAAAGAGGATCATTGCAGATGTAATTATTTAATATAAGGTCATACTGGAGTGGGATGGGCCCATAATCCATTAGGACTGATGTCCCTCTAGGAAGAGGGGAAGAGACATAGTGATGGACACACAGGGAGAAGATGGCCATGTGACAACAGAGATTGAAGTGATGCTTCTACAAGCCAAGGAATGTCAGTAATTGCTTGTAAATACTCAAAGCTAGAAGAGGCAAGGAAGAGGTCTCCCCTAAAGATTTCAGGAGGGACCATGGCCCTGCTGATACATTAACTTCAGACTTCTAGCCTCCAGATATTAAGGCAATAAATATTTGTTATTTTAAGCCATCCGGTTTCCAATATTTTGTTACAGCAGCCCTATGAAACTAATACACCTCCCTTTCGCCTGAAGGGAGACACTCTCAGAACCCAGAGATGATAGTGCCTATGACGTTCGATAGAGGGGTACAGACCTACAGGGACCTCGCAGATAAGGATCCAGAAAAACAAACACTCCAACCTTCTGATCGCCTGCCAGTGCCTTCCCTTGGTTGAACTTTATTGGAGGGCAATCGAGGTCACTGCTGTGTGTCCCTATGCATCAGTCACCAGGGCAGAGAGTACACAAAAGCAGAAGGGGACTTAAAAGGATAGATAGAACTATCCAGTGTAAAGTCGCTAAGTAATTTTGGGACAGCTTATCTCTCCTGCCTCATCTCCTGTCCTGTTCGTACATGCCACATAGGATCAGACACTAGGACCACCAGCCACTGCTCAAGGTACCCTCATGTGTTCTGCCATCATGTGTTTGCTCATATAGTTATTCTACTGAAACACTTACTAGCCTTACCACCTTCTCCACCTATAAAAATATAACTCATCTTCCAGGCCCTCCATGAAATGTTTTGTGATCCACCAGGGCAGAAACTCCCTGCATTGCAACTCCAGTACCCCTGAATTTATAGTTCTATGATCAAACCTACCAAAATCTGCCTGATAGTGTAGTTAGACATCTGTCCTCTCTCTTTAATTGAGAGGTTCCTCGGGGCATGGATTGAGCTATAATCATCATTTATGAGTGTTCACCTAGATATTTCACAACAACATGCACAAAGTAGGGATTAATATATATTGGTTAAATTGAAAATGGCAATTCTGGTGTTGAAATGAAATTTAGAGTCACCCAGTTCAATCTGCCTATTTCATAGAAGCAAAAGCTGAGGACTAGAAATAGAGAATTAATGGCAAAGTAGGGCCAGGATACAAATGTAAAGGGCTCAGTCTGGAGCTTTCCTATTATATGATTATGGAATAAAGCCATCATCTCATAAAGCTCCTAATCACAACTCCAAAGTCTTATAAGAAAAAATAAAAATGTAAATGAGCTAGCGACATGTGAATAAAAAGCTTTTTAAGCTACTTGCATATTGAAAAAAAATTTTTAAGTATTTGAGAAAATATTTTGAGCTTTATTGATTCCACAATGTTTGAGAAACAGCTTGTGGTATTTTCATAGCCCCCAAAGGCAGCTGGGTTCTCCCATTCCATTCTGGTAGCAAGTGTGTTAAGAAATAAATAGATAATTATTTTTCCATACTTTAAAAAAGTAAATATAACTGAATGGCTTAAGCTGTCAGCTTGAAAAGTTTTAGAATAATCTTTTGCTAGATTTTGCAAGCAAAATGTCAAAGCCAATTTCAACCAGCCTGAAAATCAAAAGGGCTCATTACTTACCTCTTTTATCTAAGGAAGTCAACTTTCTTGTGTGACAAGAACAAGGTAATACATTCTCTTTTCTTATAAACTTTTTTTTATTAAAGATTTTTATTTACTTATTTGAGAGAGAGAGAGAGAGAGACAGCACAAGTGAGGAGAGGTGAGAAGGAAGAGGGACAGAAGGAGATGGAGAAGCAGACTCTCTATGGAGCACAGAGCCGGACGTAAGGCTGGATCCCAGGACCCTGATATTATGACCTGACCAAAGCCAGATGCTTAACTGACTGAGCCACCCAGGCGCCCACATTTCCCTTTTTAAAAATTAAACTTGTCTTATTCTTGCATTAATCGATACTATACCTGTTCAATGACATCTTTCTGTTTGAGAAAATAAGGAAAATGAAAACCTATAAAAATTAATGTACTTCCATTTTTGTAGTTGTGTAGTTCAGGAAGTTCCCAAGATTACCTTCAGTTTTACTGACTATCTAGAAGGACTTTCAATACACAGCAAACATGTCTATTCACAGTAAAGGTTTATTAGAGCGAGAGGACACAGACTACAATTAGCAACAGGAAAACGTATACAAGGCACACTTCAGGAGAGACCAGGCATGAAGCCACCAGCCGTCCTCTCCCAGGGGAATTGTGTGAACAGTGCTTATTTCTCCCAGCAACCATGTGTGACAACATAAATGGAATACTGCCAACAACAAAAGCCCACCAAGTCTTGGTGTCCAGGGTTTCTGCTGGAAGTCAGCAATGTACACATGGCTAACCACCCATGTGATTAACCTTAGTTCCCAGCCCTGCCAGAGGTCCAATTGATATCACAGGACCCAAGAACTCCACCATCAATAACACGGTTCACACAGACTATGTGGCATGGCCTAAGGACTCCAGGTAAACAAAGATACTCATTTCCTGCAGCCAGCACGGAAAGGTTACTCCTAGGAACTGGGGGCAAGGACCTTTCTTTAGGCCAGGTTAATCCTTTACTACCTAAGTGTCTCTTGTAAATTTAAAGTTTAAGTTTCTAAGAGCTTAAGATGCTTATCCTGTTGTTTTCTGCTCTGTGCCTAAGGTTTTCAATCTGAGCTTCCAAGCTTTTTAAGTTTTTGGCACCAGTGTGTCTCAGTTATTTTTCATGGTGCTCTTTAGGCAAAAAGAAATCCATAATAGTAATTAGGTCCAAACAACTTAACAGTAGTAATTTGCATGGTGTTCAAGAGGCGATGCTGTGATACCCTGAAGAATTTTATTTTCCTTTATTTTTTTAAAGTAATCTCTACCCCCAATGCGGCGCTCGAACTCATGACCCTGGGATCAATAGTCACATGCTCCACCAACTGAGCCAGCTAGGTGCCCCAACAACGTTAAAAATTCCACGGTGTCCCTAGGAGGTTGCTGCTGTGCCTCATGGCAACTTGGCACATAATTTCAGAACCATAGTTTCATATAATGCTTAAGTCACTATAGAAGACTATTTTGTCATTGTCTTTGTCCTTTAAAAATGGTTTGTTGAAAAGTAAATATGTGTCAAATGCCAGGAACTGGGCTTCCATATACAGGCAAGATATGCTCTGGACAGTTTATAAAGTGTTTCAGAGATGATTTAAAGTTAACAATAAAGTACAACTTGGGGAAAGGATTGTTTTGTCTGTTGAGCAAATTATTAAACTGTATTTCCCAGAGCTTGACATAGGATCTAATAGACATTCAGAAAGTGTTTCTTAAATTGAATTGTGACACAAATAGGAAAACTTGCTTCCCTTCCCTGTCACAAGTGTACATGCAAATAACATCTATTAACACCAAGCCTATTTCTCTGTTCATTAGGATGAAACTATTTCACTCTTTAAAAAAATTTTAAAAAGTCTTCTTTTTCTCTCTTGCCCAATCTAAAAGCAACAGTATTTAGAAATTTTAGGAAGAAGAGAATTATAACAACATAAACCTTATAAATAACTACTATTATTTTTTTTCTTTTTTTTTCTTAAGGTTTATTTACTTATTGGAGAGAGAGAGCATGAGCTGGTGTGGGGGCGTGGGGAGTTGTGCAGATGGAGCAGGAAAGAGAGTAATCTTTTGCAGGCAGAGAGAGAGAGAGGGAAGCAGGCTCTCTGCTCAGCAGGGAGCCTGATGCGGGACTCGATCCCAGGACCCTGAGATCATGACCTGAGCCACCCAGGCGCCCCAATAACTACTATTATTTTTGTCCTTATTTTATGATATACATGCCTCCATAGTTGTAGTCTTATCACACATTACATTTTTTTGACTTTATTCACTTAACATAGTTTTGTAAGCACTTCCCATTGTCTAAACAAATCTCTGTATTACCCTTTACTTCTTCCCTGATTTGGAAGAGATTTCCTCCTGCTAAGAAAATCTCTACTCTTCAGAACTAGAAGTGTTGCTTTGTACAAGTGCATCTTCAGCTCTGTTACTTTGATGCTTGATTATCCTTTCGTTTGAACAAAATTATTTCCTTCACTGTGAATTACTTAGCAACGATGGTACTGGGAGAGAGAGATTTATCTTGCTCTTGCTTACTGAACCAATGAAGAATTCCAGTCTCGGGGCCAGGGAGGAGCCAGGCTGTAAATTTTTCTGACTTCTGCTATAAACAAAGCCTGTCAGGAGAATGCTGTGACTTGATACCCTTTTTAGAAAGAGAAGCTGGCGGACAGAGAGAACCTGCCTCTCTATTCATGTCACTATGTGCCTTGGGAAGAGGAGATTGGGGATTTCTAAATGCAGAGCCTGGGCTGACATCTTTCTGGTAAAACAGAGCCATAATAGGGGAAAGTTTGAGTTGCCTTAAGACCGCAAGGTCTTGGTGTTTCTTCAGTGTGGCGGGAACTGGTTCTCTGTCCAGAAGGGTCAAGTTTATACTGTTAGTGGACTTCTTTTTTGTCTTAATTTGAAGAGCTTCCACAGTGTGGGTTGAGAGATGGGATTTTCTTGGCACAGTACTCATTTGGGAATGAGTTTGTGCACTCAAATAAATGAATCTGTGTTTTGGAAATGAGAGATTGGTATTATGGATTTAGAGGTATTAATTATGACTGAGTCTATCTCTGAACATTTCTGAGTCTATCTCTGAACAACAACACTGTTGTCACTGGAAGAGGCAAAGAGGAAATTCAAAAATAAGACGAGGAAAGGAAGCTGTCAGAACCATAACTTCAGGAACAGAGAATCATATCAATGTAGTGCTGAATTGTAAATATCCAAAGGGGAATCCACAGTTAATATTTGATCTCAGCCCTTTTTATTTAAAAGAATGTACTCATTAATTTAAAAGCAAGATGTTATTTACAGCATTTTGAATTTTTAAAAATCTCCTTAGAATGGTTAGGAGAATAGACCCTCATAGACTCACTGTTGATGGAACTATAAATTGGTGCTAAGTTTCTGTGGTAATATGCGCCAAGAGCCCCCTCCGAAAAATCCACTCTTTTTTGCAGCAATTTAATTTTTAGGACTTTATGTTATGGTGTATTAGGAATGTTATAAAGGTTATACGTTAATATAAATAAGAAATATTAACACATATTAAATGTTATATATCTTTTAAAGATTTTTTAAAGATTTATTTACTTGAGAGAGAGAGAGAGAGTTTGTGACCAGGGGGAGGGGCCAAGGAAGAGGGTTAATTACATGGACAATATTCAGGGACACCTGGATGGCTCAGTGGGTTAAGCATCTGCCTTCAGCTCAGGTCAATGATCCCACGGTCCTGGGCTCAAGCTCCACATAGGGAATCCTTGCTCAGCAGGGAGCCTGCTTCTCCCACTGCCTGCCATTCTCTCTGCTTGTGCTCTCTCTCTCTCTCTCTCTGACAAATAAATAAATAAAATCCTAAAAAAAAAAGAAAGAAAATATTCAGAATATATTACTAAGTTTAAAAAGGCAGAAAAAGAGAATTTATCACTTAATATATTTTTACACACACAGATGCAAACACTAGAACAAAATATCTCAATATGGTAAAGTAGTGTAAGTGGTTATTTTGGGTAATAATAACTAAAGTTCTTCCCCTCATTTCTTCCTGCCTGCCTTCCCTTCCTCCTTCCTTCCTTTCTTCCTTTTTTCTTTCCTTCTTTCTTTCCTCCCTTTCTTCCTTTCCTCACCTCCTTCTCGTCCTTTTTATTCTTGATCTCCTCTATATTCCAAGCATTTAGGCTTTTATTTTGTAAGTTGAAGGAATACACTGTTTTATTTTATTTTTAACTTTATCTTATAAAAGCCTACTATTTGGATTTAGGGAATTTAGGGTGGAAAAAGAAAGGGAAAAAATTGAGTCCCTTTCTTTTCTTCTTGATGCCCTTTCCTTTAATGTTCCAGTTTCTCTTCCTCCATGCGTGAAGAAGAGAGAACAGGAAAGGGAGGACAAAATTTCCACTGTGTCTTTCAGAAGCAGACCTAGAAGAGCATTCCATTCTGTTCATCTGCCTTCAGGAAATGAATTTTTTCTTAAGATTTATTTATTTATTCAAGAGAGATTGTGCACGGGGTTGGGGGCAGAGGGAGAAGGAGAGTCTTAAGCAGACTCCACGCTGAGTGTGGAGCCCAGCAGGGAGGTGGGCTCAATCTCAGGACCCTGAGATCACCATCTGAGCCAAAATCAAGAGTTGGATGCTTAAATGACTGTGTCACCCAGGTGCCCCAGAAAATGAATTCGCTTTTAAAATTAAATGATTTGTGTTTCTTTTTGCCTTTTCGGATAGTTGAAAGAGTGGCAGAAAAGCAAGTCCGGTATTTGCTGTATAATTCCTTTACGGTATTTAAATGCTACGCATTTCTTCTCCACAACAGGCATGAAGAAATTAGTTTTACCTTGAATGTGTAAAATTAAAATGATTCCCAGCTTTTCTTATATCTCATAACATTTTTCTAATAAGTTAATAAATCTAGGCTTTTTAACGTTCAAATTAATGTCTGAATAAAAATCCTCAAGGGCACTAAAAATAAGTTTAAAGTTTAAAGGCCAGAGTAAGAAAAGTAATAACTATCTAAGCCAGCTAACTATGTTAATTCTCAAACTTGACATTGTCTCCTAATGCTGGTCTTGATTTTAGGGAAGGTGCCCAGCTCACTGAAGATTAGAAAATACTGAGAGATCAAACTGGTAGTGGCTGATCGTGCTTATGTTGTACTAACAGCTATAAACAGCCTGATGTGGAGCAGATGGTCTGAGTTTTGAGAATATGAAGCTTGTGCTGGATAAGTGAAATTTATGCTATGGCAAGTATGTTTTCAACCAATCCTTTTTAAAAAGTGAATCTTGTCATCACAATCATTATAGGTGCTTCAAGCATTTCATTTCAGGGGAAAATGATGGTCTGACCGAAATTTTAACTTTGCATTTTAACTCATTTTCATGCTGCCAGGGTCCCAGATTGAAAACACCAGCGAGGCTGAGCCCAGGAATTAGGCAAGTCTGAGTCTGTCTGGAGGGTGACTGAAGTCATGGCAAGGAGAAGGGCTGAGAGTTTTGGGGAGTCGTCAGGATTTCTAGCAGCGACTTCTAGTTGGTTCAGTGGCAAGGAAAGCCACCATCAGTGAACAGAAGCTTGGGGGATAAGGACCAAGGTGGTGGGCACTGCAAGAACAAGTGCTTTAAACACCTATGACAAACATGTGTCAGGATGGGGGTCCCAAAACTATGTGAGGACCTTAAGGCATTTGATCCTATAGACGCTGTGGATTTATACTTTTTTGTATTCATTATTGTTACTGTAGTCTTACTTTTAGCCTCTTGTCACCTGGAAAGCACAGATTACTTTTATATCTCTTTTGAAAGTATAGAGGAATAGTTATCAGATGGCAAACACAAAAAGCACAATACATGTAGGCTTCTTGTCCCTGTCTTTAGAGCATTAAACAGTAGAGGTATCATTTGGAGAAAATAGCAGTTAATAGGAAACTAATTAGCTAAAAAAAAAAACACCAAACCCCTTGAATAGCATTTATTCTTCCAAATAACAATTCTTCATTCTTGGGTCAGACTGTTAAATGAGGTGGCATTTCGACTGATTGATTGGATTCATACCTCTAGGGTGCAACTGAGTGCCAGACACAAAGGATAGAAATGTGCTTGGATGTTGGGCTGCTTTCTTAAAGTATTGCATAGTTAGCTGCCTTTCTAGCATTTGTAACTGATTTGGAAAATATTTTAGAACAAACCAATAACAACTTCAAGATAAAATAACGCTACACACTTCACAACTCCTTCCTATTATATGAATGTGTAAATTGAATTCCCTTTCAAGATGCAAAAACAAGGGTTGGCTTCCCCAAAATGTTTTCATTGGCTTTAGGGAACTAAAACACACCAGTTTGGGTGACTAATACTTCCTGTAAAATAAAGATAGATTAACACATAATTAAATTCTGGCTCAAATGTAATTGTTGCCTTGGAAACAGTTTGGGAGATAAATACGGTTATGCTAATTTAACTAACTCCTCTTGATTCCCACCAATGATCTAGTTTATTAATTAGGCCAGGCCATCTTACTATCTCCTGTTATCTATTTTGTATTATTTAAAGGGTTAAAAATAAAAGTTCCTAAGAGAGCACTTAAGAGGAGGGAACAAGATAAATCTTAAATTAGTTATTTGTCAGACCTCAAAAGGACTTCAGTTGGAGGAGTAGGTTAAAAGTACGTTTGGCTTATTTGTGAGTTCCAAAGATACTTCCTACCCCTAAAGGCAGAAAACAGAGTTAGTACATGCAACACTTTTAACGAACAATTCCTGGCGTTATTTCTTTGAACTCCCTCTCTGGAGGATTTAAAATTCGATGGATCCAAGAGAAACCACAATCTTAAGTGGCCGGTGTTTTCTAGTTTCTGCTCTGAGTATACGGTGATTTTGTACGAAGTTCTACTTGGTGCGTAGCCTGAAGGGTTTTGTGGAGGCCGAGTGTGAACTCCGGGCGCGAGAGTGCATCTCGGCTCTTAGATCACACCCACTCGGGTGTGCGTGTGAGTGAGTGCGCGGGTGTCTGCGCGCGTGTGTGTACGTGTGGGGAGGTGTGCGCCAAGGGGGTGGGGTGAGGGGCAGCGAGGAGGGCTCTAGGTGAAGCAGGAGCAGAGGGAGGTCGCCTGCTCCGGCCTCTCCTCCAGCGGCCGCCGTGGCTCGCTCGCGCTCCGGCTGCACCTCCCGGTGCGCGCCGCAGCGGCGCCACAGGCCCCTGGACCCTTCGACCAGCGCCCTCCGGCCGCCCGTCCCGCGCGGCCCGCAGCTGGGACCGGCGATGGCGCGGGACTGACGGCCGCCTCCCTTCCCCGGACCCTCTGCCCCGCCCGGAGGCACGCGGGGGCCCCGGCACCGCCCCGACCTGCATGAGGGGCGGGCGCGCCGGCGCCCGGAGCGAGCGGCCCTCGGCGCCCCAGAGGCGGTCCCCGGCCGCGCCGGAGGACAAGGAGGAGGAGCAGCGGAGCGGGCCGGGCTCTCCGCCTGCCGCGGCCCGGGAGCACGGGCTCCCCGGAGGGAGCTCGGGGAGTCCCAGCCCCGGAGGAGGGACCCGGAAGCAGAAGCGGAGCCGCGAGTCGAGCCGAGCCGCTGCCCCCGCTGCCCGCCGGCTCCGGGTGGGGGTCCCGGCGGCTGGATGGGCAGCGGCGGCGCGGGCCGCGGGCGGCGATGGGCGAGGAGCAGAGCACGGTGAGCGGCGGCGGGCCACAAGAGGCGCGGGCCCCCGCTGGCGGCGCCACAGGCCACCCCGAGCCCCCGAGGCCGCGGGGGGACAGCGCCGGGGAGTCCGGGCCGCACGCCGCCTCCGCGGAGCCGAGCGGCGGTGGCTGCGGAAGCGACTCGGGCTGCGCGGACACGAGCGCCCCGGAGCCCGAGAGCCCCCGGTGGGGCCCGGACGGGAGGAGGAGCCGAGCGCCCGGGCAGCCCGCGGGACTGACACTTACCGGGCCCCTCAACCCCCAGACTTTGCAACAGCAGCTAGAAGAGGAGGAGGAAGCTGGGGACCGAAACGAGGGAGGGGATGAACAGCGGGACGCGCCCCCAGGCGAGGAGCGGGAGCCCAGGACCCGCGTCGGGGCCGCGGACGGACTGGTCCTGGACGTGCTGGGTCAGCGGCGCCCAATCCCCGGCAAGAGACAAGTTTTTTGCTCCGTGTTCTGCGTGGAGAATGACCTGCCCGAGGCCCCCATCGCGGAGCAGCTTTCGCCGCCCGCGTCTACACCTCGGGCTCCGCCGGTGACGAACGCTCCCAGCACCCCCTCCTCTTTCCCCAGCCCCCGGCTGTCCCTCCCCACAGACCCTCTGACCCCCGACGGCGGCAGCATCGAGCTGGAGTTCTACCTGGCGCCCGAGCCGTTCTCCGTGCCCAGCCTCTTGGGAGCTCCACCCTACTCTGACCTGGGTGGGGTAGGGGATCCCTACGTGCCCCTCATGGTGCTGATGTGCCGGGTGTGCCTGGAAGACAAACCCATCAAGCCCTTGCCCTGCTGCAAGAAGGCCGTGTGTGAGGAGTGCCTCAAAGTCTACCTGAGCTCCCAGGTAACTTTCCCCCTTCTGTCCCTTCTTCTGTCCCCCTGGTTCAGCGTTTCAAATGCCTGCTCCCAGCTCACAGGAAGAGGTGATGGGACAACCTTATCAAGGACCACTGTCAGACAGCTTCTCACATCTCATAGTTGTTATATTATTTGTGTTGACCTCACTGTCTCACTTAATTGGAATTTAACTCTGCATGAGCTTTGGGCTTTGGTGGAGGGAACCGGCTACAATGTATTGTCCTCTGCTTCTTTCTTTGACTAAACTGCAAGCAAGAGCTCCCTCAAAAAGGAGGGCAATGAGAGTGCCTTGTGGGCCTGGTCTTCCAGAAACTAACAAATAGTGGGCACCAAATACTGTAATTACCTATCGAGTGGGTGAAGAGAAGGGTTGGAATTAATATTTCAGGTCCTCGAGGACTGAATTTTTAGTTTTGCTCTATTTATATATTCAAAAAAAATTTATTTATGTTTTCGTTCATTCACTTATTCATTCATTCATTTATTCACTCCTTGGCCCTTGCCCACTTAGAAGTTTTCTTATTCTGCTGTAAAGCTGAAGTGCTTCTCCTCACTGAAGTTTTATGCCACCACAGTACTTTATTTCTTTAAGAGGGAACAAAACAGAGCAAAACAAAGCAAGGCAAGGCTAAGAGGTTTAACAAAAAAAGCCCTGGTGGAACTTTCTTCCTCAGCTCCCTATTGGAAAGCTTGTTTTTTTTTCTTGGAAAGCTTAAGAGTGCAACAGAGCAGCTTTCCTTCACTGATGGTGAATGAGTTCTTCCAGCAGTGTGCAGTGTGTTTTGTTTCTGTCAGTGTTGTGCACAATCTGGAATGCCCTTTGATCCCCTGTTTGACTGTCGTAGGCCTAGTCGTCTTTCAAAACCCTGGCTGTTCAGATGCCAGCTTTTTTCCGTGAAGTCTTACCTCACCCTTCAGGCCACTGCTTCTATACTTTAAAAATACTCTTGTGTGTCTTGGATGCACAGAAGTTGTTCCTTATGTATGTGTTTGTTTTGCCAGACAGTGTGGTTGGGGTTCGATAGTTTTCTGTCGAGTCCCTTTCCCGTTAAGAGTGTTTAATAACATTGGCTCAAGTGAACGGAACAGGATGCCACACGGTGCAGTTCTTCTGTGTTTGGTGGGTAATCCGTACTGGTGTCTAGACCGAAAGTGTGTGCTCTGCCCAACCAGAAATGCAAAGGGAAACTTGGACAGAATGGAATGTTACACAAACACTAACTTGGCCAAGATGGTTGAGATTATCCAAACGCCTGTAAGAGACTGGTGTCTCTTTTATGGTTTATCCACAAACAGATACTTAAAACAGGAGGAATGTCTGCTCTCATTGTGGTAGTTTCTATGACATCATCAGCAAACAGATATTGGTGCCATCCGTGTACAGATCCCTGTGGTGGGATTCATACATTCCCAAAATATGGGCCCTGCTCCCAGGAAGTGACTGGGAGAACAGATGTGTGCACAGGAACAATACAAGGTAGCGTATAATGAGATGTAAACAAGTTGCAATCCTTAAAGGCTGGATACAAATTCAGTGGGTTTAGAAGTTCAAGGGAGGTAGTCCTATGGGTTGGGGTATTCTGCATTGCAGTTTGATTTCCTGAATTAAGGTGGACCCTTTCCCCAAAGCAGATTAAGTTAGTTTTAGGAAGTCAATATTTTGATCTCTAATGGAGAAGAGAAGGAATGGGGAGTGGAAGGGTGGCAGGGTGCATGCAGTGTCGTATCATACAGAACCACTAAAAACTTCCTCAGAACTGGATCTGAAGCTTGTCTGTAGTAATTATGACTGTATGAATGTACCACAGTATTGGACAGAACTTTCAGTGAAGAAAAAACATACTTTATTTAAAATAATAAATAAGAAAATTATGAGTCAGGCAGGCCAGGCATACTTCTACCTCAGGGCTCTTGTATTTGTTGTTCCTGGTGCCTGGAATATCCCCCTAGAAACCTTTCCCTTTGCTTGCTCACTCCTCCCCCTTCTCTCTTTCAGATCTCTATGCAAATGTCATCCAAAAGGCCTTCACTGGCCACTCCTTTTAAAGTGTAGCCTCACTCCACACTCTGATCTCCTGTTCGGCTTTTTATTTTCTTCATAGTGTTAACCCACTCAGTTATACTTAAAAAAATTTATCTCCCCGGAGAGGAATTTTCACAGGATTTGTTCACTGCTGTATCTTTAGCACCTAGAATGCTGTTGGACATAGAACATAGAACATAGAGCATAGATGCTCAATTAATAGTTATTGAATTTAGGGAGAGCTGAGGGACCGAGAGGATGCGATTATCCCAAGTAAGGTAACCATGGCCAGAAAGTGGTATTCTGCTTGGGCACTAAATTCTACTCTGAGCTTCTTAGGTTTAAGACAAAAGACAAAGTCTTACAGCAGACAGAAAGAATAGGTCAGCTAAGTTTACTATTAAACTTAGAATAAAAGATTTTTTTAGACAAACTTTTAGTTTAAATGAAAATGGCTTTTTTTTTTTTCCAGTTAGTTGAATAATGTAGGCCGTGGTTGTAATATTTCTGGTCTACGTTAATTCAAAAGGTGTGTGTTTCCATGTCACTTAACCTCTCTTCTGCCTTAATTTCCTCATCAGTGAAATAGAGTTGCAGGCCATGATCTCCAATGACATACCAGCTCTAAAGCAAAACAAAATCAAACTATAGAGTTGTTTTGTTGCCTTCCTGAGTCAGTTCAAAAGGGCACAGTGAGCGCTTGCTTTCTCATTTTATAAGATTTCTTGGGTTTGACAGACTAAAATCTATGAAGCCTGAACTTGCAGGGCTCTTAAGACCTTTTAAGATAAAATGACGTATTTGAAAGAAAAAGTTATTAGTGACATTTTCCACCATTTTTTGAATTCGTGTCAAATATCACATTATTTAACATCATTAAAGAAAATAAAGGAGAGCCTCTATTAGGCATTTTATATAAACATTAAAAATCCATACTAAATGTGAGTTGGGATATAGCCTGGTTAAATGAACGTTCTTCTAAAAGGAGATGCTGAGTTCTTTGAAGGAAGGTACAAGCTTGGAAGGTAAGAACACGGATTTTCAGATGATGTCTTATTTCCTTGAGCCACCATGGGCTCAATATGTAACAAAGGCCAATGAGTGTATGCGGGCACTATTTCAGTACTGAAAAAGTAGATTAAGCCGTGACTTAAATACTTACATACTGTGCTTTAGAAATAATAGCCTTATTTTTCAAAACATAATTTTTCTCCCACCATCACCATGATGAGCTGCAGGAAACCCCCTTAGTGGAATGACTTTACTGTGCAGTAATGCACCATCCACTTTTCACTTGCCATGGTGAAGGTCTAAACGGCTAAATTATAATCTTTGGCACTACATAGGTGTTGACTCAGAAGCTCGAGAGCACCATGACCTATGGAAGCTACATTAGTTTATATTGCCTGGGTACATAAATTGTCAATATATACATTTTAGAAGTATTTCCCCGTGACCTCTGGTGAAAGCAGAGTCCCAGGGACGTCTGTAGTCTCCTGCAGGTCACTGAGCTCTTGTAAATGTTGACCTTCTCAGCTGGTTTGGCCTCTGCCTCATCTTCTTAAGAGGAAAGATTGTTGCCTTCTTTGTCTCAGAGAATGATATTGTGCTTATTTCAGAAATCCTCCATTGATATCTTTCCCTTGTGATTTGGGTTATAGACAGGAAAATCTGCTATAATATGAAGTATTAATATTTAGCTCTTTAGATGTAGGAGAGAATTGGGCATCCTAAGGACTGTCTCAAGGTACCAGCTGTCGTGGCTTTCATCACTCAGCTTCAAAGGGCTCCCAATTGGCAGATGTATTTGAGTTGGAATGTATACACCTGTCAAATGAGTATTAATAGAGACAAGCAACACATTTCTTCTACAGATTGTGAACAAAACAGCTGCTAGATGGTGATGTCTTCAAATGGCAGTCTACTATAGTCACCCTAGAATCAGTGACCTAAGGGTGACATCTTATGTATCCTATTATTAAACTCTGAGTCACGCAGACCTTTACGGGTACAAGTGTAACCTACTTTTTTGCCTTTAAATCTTAAATCAGCCTGTATATTTTTAGAAAGTAACGTGCTCAAGATGGAGTTTGAATGCAGCCACCTTCACACAGGTGAATTTATAGATCCTGTCACACCAGGTGTGATTTTGATAGTCCTGAACATAAGAAGAATAATGAGACTGAAATCTGTTAAATCATTCTACACATTTGAAAAGTGAGGGTTAAGGCCTGTGTCAGCCTAGGCTTTTGTGCACAGAATTTGCGTGTGTGTGTTCACAGGTAGATTTGAAGGGTGCGGTAACATTCGCTTTCACACCTCTCTAACTCAAGCCCTCATTTCACTCTTCTGTCTCTTTAATAATGTCTCTCATAATGTCTTCATTTCTCTTTAATAGTCTCTTTTTTTCTCTTACCTCTCAAAATCTGACTTTAACTGGCTGCCTTCTGCAGAGGAATCTCCTATTAAGGGCTGTGCTGCACACCAGCGGGACCTCGTCTGTGGGCCGCCTGGCTTTTTCCCTTCCCGCCTCTTCCAGCTGTCTGCAGATGGGGCTGCGAGGAGGAACGCGCCATTGTACTCCATAGCCTGAGATCTCAAATGACATGACAGATAGTACTACTTACCCAAGGCGTCAACTGAAACCTTTAGAGTGGGGATATTTTTTTTTCCTTTCTAGAGAAGAGCTCAGCTTTTATACAGGAAGGCTCTTCCTTACTCTTGATGTGAGAGAGAGAAAAAGAAGAGCATTAGGACTTAAGCTCCCAGCTTCTTATTACGAGTCTGTTGTGGGTACTGCCGACAGACCCCTGAGTGGTAATTTCTTATAATTAATGTATTCATGTATTAGTGTACCCTTTATGCATATAACAAACATCTCCTGGGTACCAGTAGGCCAAGAACCATGAGATACTCTATAAATGCATTAAATTCCCTTAAGGAGCTATCTTAAAGCCTTCTAAATAATGCTCAGTGTTTTTTCTCAGCTTTATTTGGTGGTAAGCTTTTAAGTTACCAGACAACTGTGGGTCCCTTTTTCTCTTCTTACTTTTTGGGGAGGATTTTATTCAACCAATTTGGGAATACCGGCTTAGCATTTAGTAAACACATTATAATTCCTCCTATTATGTTGACTCCAGAGTAATAAATTCATCCATTATTTATTTATTAATATACATATTTCTCAGAGCTCTAAGTGTTGGAAATAGAATATTGTTAAATAGCTTGCTCCTTCCAAAATATATGTTATCTTTACTTAAAAGAAAACATAATTTTCCTGAGTTTGTTTTAGAACATTCATGACATTATGGCAAATCTTTAAGTTTATAATATTTTAAAAGTTCATTTATTTTGTTCAAATTCACTTTGTCAGATGATTTTCATATGATAAACTAAATGAACCTTCCTAAATCAAATTATTAAATTTTATTTATTTATTACAATTATTGATTTTAATTTAATAAAATTATTTTATTTAATTTAAAATTTAATTTAATAAAATTATTTACTAATTTATTAAATCAATTTTTAAAATAAAAATTCAGTGTCTTGGGTTTGACAGACTAAAATCTATGAAGCCTGAAATAATTCCTGAAGTATATCATTCTCTTTCCACTTTATCAGTACTATTTGCCTCATCAATTTTAGGATAATCACCCTTGGCATTTTTAAGTTTCCACAAATAATAAGAACAACCATTTTTTGAACATCTATATTTTAAACACTTTATACATATTTTATTATTTAATTTTAATTCACTTATATATTAAATACTATATACCAAGCACTGTTGTAGGTTTTGGGGGTTCACAGAACTAAACAGAAAGTCCCTGGCTTCGTGGACTTTATATACTAGGCTGGAGGGAGATAGAGAATAAAATAAATAAATAACTTAGTATATTAAGAGATAAGGGCTATGGAGAAAGAGACAATAGGAGGGTGAAAATAAATAGTGGGGAGAAGGTTGTTCTTCATAAATTTACAATGGGGGGTAGTTGTCGGGGAGGGTTTTAAAGATTTTTTTTATTTATTTATTTGAGAGAGAGACAGTGAGAGAGAGCATGAGCGAGGAGAAGGTCAGAGGGAGAAGCAGACTCTGTCGGGGAGGGTTTTACAAGGTGACCTTTGAGTAGAGATCTTTATGATGGCAATAAGGGAACAAATCATGAGGATATTTGAGGAACCAGTATAAAGTTCCAGAGACCAGCACATGCTTGGGGGTAGTCCAAGAATGGGAAAGGGATCCATGTGGCTGAAGCATAGGGAATGAGATGGGGAGTGATAAGAAGAAAACAGCAGACGTGGGAAAGCTGATCAGAGAAGGCTTTAGGACCATAGAGAATTTGTGTTTCCTTTGAGTGAGATAAGGCACTGTAAGAAGATTTTTGAGGTAACAAGATATAATTCAACCTTTAAAAGAAATTTACTGGGTCATCTGGGTGGCTCAGTGGGTTAAGCCTCTGCCTTAGGCTCAAGTCATGATCCCAGGGTCCTGGGATCGAGCCCCACGTCGGGCTCTCTGCTCAGCAGAGAGCCTGCTTCCTCCTCTCTCTTTCTCTGCCTGATTCTCTGCCTACTTGTGATTTCTGTCTGTCAAATAAATAAAAAAAAATGTTAAAAAAATAAATAAAAGAGATTTACTATGACTCTTATAGGGAATATACTATAGGAGTTAAGAATGGAAGTTAAAAAGCCAGAATACTATGGCAGTAATACAACATTCAGAGTAGGGTGATAGAGGTGACTATGGCTTGAGCTGGTTGAATTTTGAATATATTGTGAAAATAGAGCTGACAGAATTTGCTGATGATTGAGTGTGGGATAAGAGAAAAGGAGCCAAAGATGACTCAGGTTTTGGGCCAAAGCAATTAGAAGAATGGGGTTGCCATTTAATACGATGAGGAATACTGTAGGAGGACTAGATTTAGGGAGAATCAGGAGTTCCTGTGAAGTTTGAAAAGCTGTTTAGACATTCATGTAGGGGTGTTGAGTAGGCATTTGGTGTCTGGCATTCAGAAGAGAGATCTGAACAAAAGATATACAGTTGAACACTTGGGGCATGTAGATGGTATTTAAAGCCATGAGACTAGATGAGTTCACCTGGGGAAAGATAGTAGCTAAAGCACAAGGGCTGAGTCTGGGTACAAGACTAATATGGAACCCCGGACATGTGAAGGAACCAGGAAGGAATCTAAAAGGAAGTGGGCCAGTTAGGCAAGAAGAGAACCAAGGTAGAGTGGTTACCCAGAAGCAAACCAATATGGTGTTTTAAAAAGGAAGGAGTAATCATCTTTGTCTAATGCTTCTGGTAATTTCAGCAGGATGAGGGTTGAAGTTGACCGTCGATTTCCCCAACAAGGAGGTTATTTGCAACCATGAACAGTACTGTTTTCGTTGGTGCTGGTGGGGTTGGCTTTCTGATTAGAGTGGGTTTGAGAAAATAGGAGTACCTCCATTTCTATGGTGCAGATAGTGGAATGCTATACAGTCAAGCTCAAGGTTGGAGAGATTGAATAAGTTAAATCACATATCTGAGAAGTGGTGGAAGTGGGATTTAAATTCAGGTCCATTTGGCTCTGAAACTGAACTATAAATTGGTGCTAAGTTTCTGTGGTAATATGCGCCAAGAGCCCCCTCCGAAAAATCTACTCTTTTTTGCAGCAATTTAATTTTTAGGACTTTATGTTATGGTGTATTAGGAACACCCTGGTCATTCCTTTTGTTTCCATTTGAGCTTTCTCTTGTATTACCATCTTTTAACACAGGTGTCTGCCTTGTCCTATCCTACCCCTTCTCATCCACTCTTCATTAACACCTCTGTGCTCTTGACTTTCAAATCTTTTTCGCTAGCCCGGATCACTCGTCTCCCCATTAGCATCGTATCGCCACTTCTCTCCTGCATGGTTCCACTTGCATGTCCCACCCACAGCCACCTTAAACTTCTCAAAACTAAATCTCCCTTTTCTCATCTTCCTTCCTTCACCCCCGAAGCCCTGCTCCTCCTTTGGGATTCCTCTTTGCCATCAGTTGTACCCAGGTCAGTAACTTGGGAGTCATCCTTGAGTTCTTCCTCTCTGATACCTCTCACACTTAATTAATCATCAAGTCCTCACAATTTTACATTCTAACAATAATTTTATCCTTTTTCCTACTTTTTTCCATTTCTCCTGACATTTCCCTGATGAGGCCTCCACCTCTTCTGTTCTGGATTCCAGAAGTAGCTTCTCGCTTGGTTCCAGTGCTCCAATCTTGACTGTTTCTGATCCATTCCCCACTGTATAGGCAAAGAGTTTTTTATTAGATGCTCTATTGGTCTTGACATTCCCCTTGTTAGCCTTTCAGTGTCTGCCTCTTGCTTTTGGAATAGAATCTAGACAGAGTTTCCAGGTGCCTGAGTGAGCAAACTCTTGCTTACCACTGCCCCCTAAGCCTTCACCCATGTAAAACTTCTTTTTGTTCCTTAAACTCTCTGTGACTCTCTTAATCATGAACTTTACCTTTACTGACATGAGATTCTGTCTTAGGGGGATCTGCTTTTTTTCCTTGTTCCCCCAATTCGTTCACGCTTACTGATTCTTCTAGTCTCAGCTTAGACATCTCTTCCTTTGGGAATTCTTCCAGAATCCTTATATCTGGATTAAGCATTCTTTCAGTATTTCACAACCTTCTGTACTTATGGTAAGATTCTTATTTCACTATATTTAAATTGCCCATTTCCTGCTCTGTGTTCCATTAGGCTGTAAAGCTTGGTGTATGCAGAGACAGTCTTTTTTGCTGATTAGTTTCTTAGCTCTTGGCATGATGGAGGCATGAAATGAATATCTGTGGAGTGGACTTATTTATTTACTACATAAATAATTAATACACTGGAGGCTGGTGTTGTCAATATATGAAATATTTCAATGGATAGCTAAAATGATATTTTAAAATGAGAGTCTCGATGTTTCATTCTCTCGGATAAAACATCTTCTCTGTAAAGATCCCAGTTCATAACACTGCTGCTGAGGTTTGGGCTCCGCTCTGCTCCCCAGTGCCTTCTCCCTCCCGGCTCTCTTCTCCCCTTCCCTCGGTGAGTGAGTTTGTCCTTGTCCTTCAGAGCTCAGCCTTCCTTAAGTCATCAGACTGAATCAGTTTGCCCTTAATGTTTTTAGAGTCCTTTTCCCTCTGCTGCCATTGTATTTTTATAAAAAACCCTTTTGTAATTGTATGTGTAGTAAGTGATGATTTGATGTTTGGTTAATTTTCGGCCCCCAACGCCCTATTCTTTAAGCTATGTTTACAACTAGCACTTAGCACATAGCCCAGGAGAGAGTAGGTGCTCAATAAATATTTGCTAAAAAGCTGAGTGAATGATTGGAAGTAAATTATAGTATGTGTAGGTTGGTGGAAAAATAGGGTACGTACTTGAACCTGAGTTTTTGGTATCTTGTTCCATGGTGTATTTAAACTTGGATTGTAATGGAATGCTGTGGCCAGAGTCTATCCTGGCATCCCATCCAGCCGAGAGGCACTTCCTGAATTATAAAACCTATTCTGGTTCCTGTGTCCCCTGTGTAACAGATTCCTCCAGAACCTAGGGACTGAAGACAACCATTTTATTTTGACCATGACATATCATGAGAAATTTGGGAAGGGCTCAGCTGGTCAGTTCACACTTGGGGTTTCTCACGTGGTCAGATGTCAGCTCACTCACGTGGCTGGCTGCTGGACCTGGCCGTAGTCAGAGAGCTCAGCTGGGGCTGTCAACAAGAGCGGCGACACACCACCTTGCCAGCGTGCTCGACTCGGGGCAGCAGGCTGCTGACACGGAGGCTGGCATCCCATGGAGCCAGCATCTCAAGGCAGCCAGGTGTAAGCTGCATGATCTTTCCTGTGCTAACTCTGGACGTCACTCAGTGTCACTTGGCAAAGCAGTCACAGGCCTGCCTAGATTCAAGGGGAAAGAATTTAGACCCAAGCTTTTTTTGTGCAAGTGTCAAAGAATTTGGGGCCACATTTTTAAATCATCACACTGCTTCAGACGAAAATCAAACATGTTGTTAATTTAGGTAGTAAATGTTTTAAACCTGAATTTTATTTTTTTTTAAATTTAATGTCTTATCATTCGTTTCATTAAATATTTCCAACTCATGTCATTAATTTGATTAATATGTCATGGTGTTGTGTTTTCATGCTTTATTCTTGAATAATTTAATAATAAAGCTTTATGTAGTTTTAAGCAAAATTTGTGTAGAAGCCACTCTCCTTTAAAATTAAATATTTTAGGGGCGCCTGGATGGCTCAGTGGGTTAAAGCCTCTGCCTTTGGCTCAGGTCATGATCCCGAGGTCCTCAGATCAAGCTGTCTGCTCATAGGGGATCCTGTTCCCCCCCCGGCCCCCCGGTCCACTGCCTGCCTCTCTGCCTATTTGTGATTTCTGTCTGTCAAATAAATAAATAAAATATATATTTTTTAAATAATAAAATTGAATATTTTAGATAATTCCATTGTAATGGAGCTATTTCATGGTAGGATCAGCTTCTAGTTATTCTGATTATTAACCCCAGTTAAAATTATTCTGTATAATATGACTTCCCATCCATTATATCAAAATTTTAGCTTCAGCAGTGGTTAAATTAGTATTTGAAAAAGTTAAGTGTAAAAACAATTGATGTAACATATTTTTTTGTAATCAGGCTCTTCCTATACAAATAAATATTATTTCTAAGGACACTTTAGAATTGACCACCCTAGTTCATCTTTTTTTTTTTTTTTAAGAATTTATGTATTTGACACAGAGAGAGAGCACAAGGAGGGGGAGAGGCAGAGGAAGAGGGAGAAGCAGCCTCCCCGCTGAGCTGACGGTGGGGCTCAATTTCAGGACCCCAGTATCATGACCTGAGCTGAAAGCAGACGCTTAACCAGCTGAGCCACCCGGATGGCCCCCTAATTAATCTTTGTTAAATTGTCCCGCTGTTGGATATTTATTGTTTGTGATATTCTAGTTTGATTAGATAATTTTATTATTTGGTTAATGATTTCTAAATTTCCAGTAGCATATATATTTTCTCAGGAATCTCTTCTGGCATGAGGATCTGCATACCCTGAAACAGAGGGGTTAGATAGCTTTTGTGATGGGCCTCTCTCCTCCCCTCCCCCAGCTCAGGTAACTAAATTCTGGGTTTATTCATTCATGTGAATGACTAATCCCTTTTTACACTTGATCTTAGCCAAAAGGCCGAGAAGCGATACTAATCCCTTTTTAAATCTTCCTAAGCTATTTGCCTCAATAATATTCTTTACTGTAAGATTCAGAGGCTAATTATAGGCTACCTAGCAAATTACTTCCCTTTTTGTGGTGTTGATTCTTGCCTTATTTCCTCACAGGATTATGGACCATACTTCTTGAAGCTCATTAGCTCTGAGTTGTATGTAGCAAGTTAAATCACTGCAGCCTTTTCCTCTGGTTGCTTAACAATTTAAAACAGCAGGTAAAATAAAACACTTGCTCATAATATTTCACCAGCATTTTGTTTCCTTTGACAATAGCATTTTTTTCTTCGGATGTCCCCTGTTTGGTTAATTAGTTCATGTCTAAGTTGAGCTGTCGGATTAAATCAGAAGTGATTTTGATATGGCCTGATCTTAGTGCACCTCTTTTATGTAAACATCTGACCTTGGCGAGGAAAGTGAATTTCTTCATATAGTTTTGTACAGGGTAGGTTTGCTTTTGTTTTTTAAAATTTTCCAGCCAGAGATGCCCATGGTAGGAAATGATAGGTGCAATCCCAAGAGTTCTCATTTAATCCTGCTTTTAACTAGTTTTACCCTTAAGTGTTTATTTTCTTATGTTATCATTTTTCCTCCTTGTGGTTGTTAAAGATGCACTTTGAAAAGAATAGGCTTCTAAGAATAAAAATACTCTGTGTCCAGTGTGTGGGTCCTTTATGCTAAAATTGCATGTGTGTGTGTGAAGGTCTCAAGGTTGTTTCTTGATGTATCATTAGAGGATTATTTGCTGATCTTGATTTGTAAAAACCTAAGTATAGTCATTTACAGGTAAATTCATGTGTTTCAGGTATAGTTTGAATCAACCAAAATAGATATCCCTTGGGTTTACCTTTTTAGTTGTTAGTTTTTAATGCCACCTTAAGAGTCACTGAGGCTTCACCCTTAAGATGAAGGGAGAGCTTTGGGGCACCTGGGTGGCTCAGTCAGTTAAGCGTCTGCCTTCAGCTCAGGTCATGATCCCAGGGTGCTGGGATCGCTCTGCATTGGGCTCCCTGCTTAGTGGGGTGACTGCTCCTCCTTCTCCTCCACCTCCCTGTTCCTGCTCTCTCTCTCGCTACCTCTGTGTCTCTCTCTCTCGAATAAGTAAATAAACCTGGGTGGCTCAGTGGTTAAAGCCTCTGCCTTCAGCTCAGGTCATGATCTCAGGGTCCTGGGATCGAGTCCCGAGTCGGGCTCTCTGCTCAGCAGGGAGCCTGCCTCCTCCTGTCTCTCTCTGCCTGCCTCTCTGCCTACTTGTGATCTGTCAAAAAAAAAAAAAAAAAAAAAAAACTTAAAAAAAAAAGATAGAGCTTAGAAGGAATGCTGGGAAAGAAAACACTTGAAAGAATAATAGTTTATCTTCTTTTTTTCAGTTTTCAGGATTTTTGAAAAATATTATTTGTTCAGATATGTTTTTCTTTCTTTGAAAAGTATATCTACAAACTTTAAAAACTTGGAAACGATTTTTTATCCTGGTTAAAAATCATCCAAATGAATTGTGTCAGAGATTTTAACCTATTTGTTTAGAAATCTATCATTTTCTGATTAGTTAAGAATAATTAATTGATATTACGGAAGATATAAATCTATTAGCTGAATTTCAACACCATTTTTTGTGTAATTGGTAGATGAGACACAAAAATAAAGTATAATGCTTTATAATTAAAGTATAATGCTTTAGTAAGTATAGGCCGCTGCACTTTTTTGCATCTCTTTACTGGTGTGGAGATGTTTTCTCAGTTCTGACAGTCTTTAAGACAGTGTATCAAAACAAATTGAACACAGACCTTAGAGCAACAATATCACCAAATGCTGAATGAAGATTTTTAAAAGTAGGGAATCTAGTCCTAACATTTCCTTTCACAATTATTAATATTTTTTATTGTTGATAGTAAGATGTTTTATATCATTAACTAAAAAAAACAAACTGAAGATACTAAAAAAATTCATTTGGAACTTTTGGATTAGGTTGTTCAAATACCCTTTTGGCTTGTTATAATCTAAATGGATTGGACAGAGCCCTGTTGGTTTGCTCAGGGTGCTAATGAGGCCAAGACCAAGCAGACAGCCTACTCACAAGATGGCTAATGCTGTGCTGATCTGTGCCATAAACTACCTTAGCTTTGCACAGTCGTGTCATGAATTGACTGCTTCTGAACATAAGACTGGTGGAAACAAGATGGAAGAATTACTATTTATGTCATTACCACCTCTGGAAAAATAAATTAAAGCACATGTTCCAATAGATAATCAGTGAGTTACAGAGATGTTTATATTGAGAAGTCTCTTCCACTGGCCAAGACTTTCACTGTGGTCAAGCTATAAAGATCTGTTCTTTAGTATTCAGTTGGGTTTAAGGGAATCAAAGGGGAGGAGGAAGCTGGAGTACTCTTACTCTACGAAAAATATTTATAGAATATCTGCTTAGTGCTATGCTAAGCACTATGAGAAGTGACAGTGTATCCCCATAAGTAGTCTGTGATCTGTTCTTTGTGGCAAGTTTAGAAATTTAGTAGGTGACAAATAAGCTCTCTAGGCAAAGATTAAGGAATGTTTATGACTAAATCGTGTGATGCTGATTGTTGACTTAAGTGGTTCTAGGAAGAGAAAGCTGTGTTTATGGGAATACAGAAAGTTTGACTTGGCTGTTGTTTAAAAAATAGTTTCTGAGGCATAGGGAGAGGAGAAGGAGGTTGGGGTAGGGCATCTCTCCAAGTAAGGTGGAGTGAGCAAGCACGGGTATACACGCAGAAGAAGCCTATAGAAATAAAGAGGGTGTGCAAGGCACCACGACTAGAGAGAGAGGCCCGGATGGGTAGAATGGCAAAGAAGGTGGAGAAATGAGAGCTGAATGATGAGCAGAGTCGGCAGCACAAAGACCTCAGCCTAGAGCTGAGCGCCATAGACAGATGGTCCCAGCATCCTCCTGTTTCAAGAACAGGGAGCCAAGGGGAGCCCGGTTAGAAATGGCTCACAGAGGTGGAGGCCGACTAGATCATGTAGAGTTCTGTTGCCCTGCTCTGGAATAAGTGTGTTATTCCAAGTATGATGGTAAGTCACTGGACCATTTGGTAGAACTGCAAAGTGACAATTAATGTTTTAAAATATTCTGGCTTCTATGTGGAGAACGAGTTGTGTTTGAGGGGTAGGACGGCAAGAGCAGTAGGGAGGTGGATGGGAGGCAAATGCAGTAGTCCAGAGCAGGGATGATAGTGGTTTGAACAAGTGTGCCAACATTGGAGATGGTTCTGTCTCCTGTCCTACCACTTTTCAGGGTTGCTCTCACAAGGTTTGGGAGTGCATTGCCTTTGGCACAACAAAATGTCATGCCTGTCCTTGTAGCCTTTTTATTCAGAAGCCCCAAGATGTACAACTCCATGCATCAGCTACAGTCTTTATGTTTCAAGCAGCATTAACCTCTGTGCAACTTGATTCCTTCTCACATTTTACCTATCTTGGATGGATTTGTTTGTGTGTTTGGTTGGTTGGTCTTAATTGTTTGGTTCCGAAGACACCATGTAAAAAGTCACCCATCAAAGAATATGAAAATGTCTCTTGAACAGGTGTCCATAGTTGTTATTTTACTGATTGTTAGAATCAATTTATCAAGGAAATTGAGTTGTCCTCTGCTAATTTTTTGCACTTTACCCTTCTTAGTCTTTCCTCAATTTGTTTGCTTTCATCATTATTTAAAACAAATAGGAACTCATGACTCCACTTCCCCTCAGATCATAGAGACCTTACTGGTCAACCTTTAATTCTAAGAAGAAGTTATTAGAATTCTGTGGTAATTCTACTTAAGTCTTGTCCTTACTTTTTATAAATTGTTTTTGAATGACTGTCATGTGCTTCCTCAGTCAATTCCTATCTTTTTATGCAGGCTCATTTCTTCTAATTCTTGTTTTCGTAACAGTGTTCTCTTTCGGTGTCAGTTCCACTTCCTCTACCTTTAATGGGAAAGGGCCAGGGTCAGGGCTTACCCATGCAATGCCTGTTTTATTTTGATTGTGGCTGTCCTTTTCCTTGTTTTTAGTAAGAGTACACTGAGAAAGCAATGACTTAAACAAAGATTTGCTTTGTTGATTTTATGCCGAGTAACTGAGTTCCCCTCTGCCTATACTTTCGTTTGTTTATTTCAGAGCATCCCGAAGTGTTTACTATAATGACACTTTACTATTGATTGTAAAACCAGAAATATTTCAGTTGAAGTAAGAAGATGTCGATGTGATTTTATTTAATAAAATGAGAAAACCTCAAGTATTTATCTTTAAAATAGATTCTATTTCTTTTGTGTACAGGTTGCCTGGATTTTAGAAGAATATAAACCCTATACATTTGTATCATGATGACAGGTTTTTCATTTGTCTTTCCATTAACTCTTACCACTGGATAAAAGTAATTTACGAGGTAGTAGTCTTCACTAAATTTAAAATATTTTCAAATCAGATAGGGTAAATAGTCATAGTGGGTGGTGTGTAGGAGTACTTTAATGTTTATAAAACAATTTGAGAAAAAGTAGTTTAAAGATTAGACTTTATATTTTATGTTTAGAATATTCAGTAAGTTTATAATGCTTTATTTCAATTCTTTGAAAAGAATTTAACTATTTCCCCCCTGTATTAATCTTCAAGAATCAAATCACTTCAAAGTGAATTCAGTATTTTTCTTCCATAACTAGGAAAGGGATTTGGTTTTGGAATCTCAACACTTTAACATTTTTTTTTCTCAGAAGTACTCATTTTATTGAAAAATAGAAACTAGTTCATAAGGTAATACAAAATATTTTTCAATGCTTGTTTTACTTTATTGACATTTTAATATTTTCTATTGCAAAAATGTGGTTAATCCCCATTTTATGGAAAAAAATCCCATAGTCTAAACCCCATCCTCAACCATCCAAAAAAGTATTCCTGCATTGCATTTTGTATAAATAACACATTTATGTAATAATGTATAGCCATTATCATCTTGTAGACTATCGCTAATAATGTATTTATATATGATGCTATGGTAGGTCCTACCTGAAAACAAACAATTGTCTTATGTATCTACACTCTAAAACCTTTAAAAATTTTCTATATGGTATACAAACACTTGTTTCCCAAGTTACCTTGGATACATCATTGATATATAGGAAAAAAAGTTATAAATTGATACCATTATAGCATGTGAAAGTAATTTACTCAGTTTACTCGGTTTCTGATAAGAATGGAAATGGGTTTGCATTACTCAGTTGTTACCTTTGAATAAGACTGAAGAACTGTGAAGGGAAGTCATTCATCTTTCCTTGGCTAGCAGGTTGCTGTCCGTGAGAAAAGGGAAGAAGTAGATATAACTGTCACACAGGTCTACTTTTTAAGAGTACTTTGTTTTAAAGGAATAAAAAAAAGTGCTTTCTGTACATTTCCTGTTCACCGCTTCAGCCTGCTTGTTCCTCCCAAATAGGAGTTCTTTACTTGGTAATCTTACCAATTTATAGATTGTCTTCAGAATGGTCATATGCCCTAAATCATGCAAAATCCTTTCTGTTGTGAGTAGCTCCATAACAGTTGTTGAGTTTCTATGCCATTACCCCAAAAAAGGTTTAGAGCCGCTAACTTTGAAAGGTTTTTATGTCTTGGGAGTTACAGTCTGTCCAATTCTGGTGGTTATTTGCTTTTCACGATAATCAAAGTGTTGGGCTAGAGCTCTGAATAGTCACATCCATTTATTACGGAGAGGAAGGTGCAAAAGTTAGAAGACAGAGTTAGCAAATGAAATATGGCCGGGACAAATGTAAATTTAGAGCGTGGGCAATGGTTTAGTGGATTCACATCCTATACTCTCAGTACTGGAAAGGGCCTTAGAGGTCATCTAATTCGAGGTAGACATCAGTGTATCCCAGCTACCTTCTTTCCAATCACACATTTACCTGAGCAGAGATGACCAGTAAGAAATACTAATACTAATAGTGGTCGTTCTTGTTCATCTTCCATGATAACCTTTACTTTTGTAAGGAGGGAGGTGCATAATAGTGATCTTTTGTTCCTAGTAAAATTAATTATTTTCCTCCAGTGTCTTGTGGACATTTTTCAAATGCAATGCTTACTTCCTGGACCAGTAAAAAGAGGCTTAGAGTTAGAAGTTTTGAGTTTCAGTTTTTGCCATATAGTAACCATATAACTCTTGGAAAAGAGATTTAATGGGTTGGTGTATGGGAAAGCTTGCACATTGCACAAGGTGTTTATATTATGAAGCTGGTATGAGTTTCATAAAAGCAGACTTGCAGAATACAAAAACAAGAAAAACGATACTGGAGTTCCATTTCCCTCATTAATACTAATTTTTAAAATCCTAAGTAAAATGCTAGCAAATAAAATTCAGCAGATGCATTTTTTAAAAAACCACTCTTCCATCACAATCAAGGAGAATTTATCTTAGGAACACTGATATGCTTTATTTAACATCAACAAATCTATTTCATATTATTTACAATATTACTAGTTTGAAGGAGAGAAATCATATAATAATTTTTATAGAAGAAAAAATGACATCTATTCAAATTTAAAAATAACATGTTTATTAGGCTTTTATGAATACATCAAAAACTCATACTAAATATCAGACTTATTGGTGAAATCTTAGAAGCAGAAAAAGATAAAAATTCTTGCTATCACTGTTACTGTTTAGCTTTATTGTGGATACCCTAGCCAATGCAATAGAAGAAAGACAGACATATAATTTGGAAAGGAAGAGAATAAGTAGTCTTTGTTTATTTTTTTAATAGTCTTTAGTTTTAGAGGATAAGATTACCTAAGTAGAATATCCAAGAGAATTCAGAGATGAACTATTAGAACCAGTAAGACGGTTTTGTAGATTCACTAGCTATAGGAGCAGTCTACAGAAATTTTGGTATACTATTCACCAGCCAGAACCAAGGAGAAACAGAAATTACATTCAAACGGGTTCCTAGAAGTAAATCTAAAGACATGTGTGATCTTTACACAGAAAATATTATTCATTGGGGGAAATAAAAGAAGATCTGAATGAATGGAGAGATATGTCTCAGTGAGTGGGAAGATGCAATGTCTAAAGATGTCAGTTTTCCTGATTAACCTATACATTTAATGTATATCAACAGATTTTTGTATTGAAAATAAAGGTTTGGGGATGCCATGGTTGTTCAGTCTTTTAAGCATCTCCATGTTCTGGGATCCAGCCCTGTGTTGTGCTCCCTGCTCAGTGGGGAGTCTGCTTCTCCCTCTCCCTCTGCCCCTCAGCTAGGGCTCTCTCTCTCTCTCAAATGAAAGAAAGAAGGAAAGAAAGGAGAGGAGAGGAGAGGAGTGGAGAGGAGAGAAAATAAATCTTTGAGATTAACAAAGAATTTTGAGTAAATAGGGAGAGAAAATTTGCCCTCCTAAATATCAAGGTGTTTTAAAAATAAGTTAATTATAGTATGCCTGGGTGGCTCAGTTGGTTAAGCATCTGCCTTTGGCTCAGGTCATGATCCTAGGATCCTTGGATTGAGTCCCACATCAGTGTCCTTGCTCAGCAGGTAGCCTGCTTCTTCCTCTGCCCCTGACTGCCATTCCTCTTGCTTGTGCTCTCTCTCTCTGATAAATAATTAAATAAACAAACAAAGAAATAAATAAAATCTTTAAAAAATTTTAATTAATACTGTAACATTTTCATAGATGTACACAAATAAGTCAATTGAATAGAAAAGACCTAAGAGTGAGACCTAGTTGTGTACAGGGTCTTAGGACATAGTGGAGATTGCCACATAAATCAATGAGGATAGAGTGGACATTTCAGTAAATGTGCAAGGATGATTGGCTTCCCATTAAAAATTAAATATGATGATCTCATCATATAAAAAATGAAGCCCAGGTATATTAAAGGTCTCTATGTATAAGTCAAATTAAATCTATTAGGGTAGATTTTCAGATGTCTTTGTAACCTTAGTATAAAAAAAATTTCTTAGGTATCACCAAGAAATACAACTCTAAAAGAAAATGACATTTCATTTCAGTGAAAAATCTCTGAAAAACTTTAAGGTAAAGGACAATTTATATTTTCGGAAAATAGTTTTAGAAAAAAATATATATAATGAGATATATAATAATATATATTATGACATATTTGTCATAAACAAATACTATCCTTGTATATAGAAACTTTTTCAAATCAATGAGAAAAAAACAGTGGAAAAATGCTAAGTTTAATAAATGTCCAAAAACATATACAAAAAAAGTTCACACTCATTATTAGGACTTATGATTCATACTAGTGAGGGAAACAAATTAACAACAAAATGAGATAGTATTTTGCACTTAAGAATGGCAAGATCAAAGAGTTTGATAAAAACCAATTGCTGGTTAGGATATAGGGAAAATGGGCTAGTCAGGTCCTGCTGGTTTCTAGAAAAACTCCTGCACACGTGTGAGAGGTATATACAAGGCTATGTACTACAACATTATTTATAATGGTGAAAATTGGAAAAGAACTGCCATTTTTAGGAAATGGATGAGTGAATTCTCATATATTTGCAAAGTAAAATATTCAACTGTGATTAAGCTTAATTAACTAAATCTGTGTATATTAACATATATATTGAAAATACAATGTTAAGTAAAAAAAACCATGTTTCAGAATTTAAACCGTTTCAAGGCAGTGAAATTTTTTTTTTTAAAGATTTTATTTATTTATTTGACAGAGAGAAATCACAAGTAGGCAGAGAGGCAGGCAGAGAGAGAGGAGGAAGCAGGCTCCCTGCTGAGCAGAAAGCCCGATGTGGGACTCGAACCCAGGACCTGGGATCATGACCTGAGCCGAAGGCAGCGGCTTAACCCACTGAGCCACCCAGGCGCCCCCAAGGCAGTGAAATTTTAAAGCACACAGAAAGTCATGATACATTGTTCAGAGATATGTTTTTAGTGTAGTATTAAAAAACAAAAACATAAAGCAGATTTATTAGAGTGTCTAAAGCTAAGGAAGAAGAGAGGGGTGGCAATAGGTTGTATTTTTTATCTATACTGTTTTATTTTTTAATATAAAAATAGGAAGCAGAATGATAAAATGTTAACAATTGCTAATGGGTGTTGTGAACATGTGTATGTTACATTAATCTACTTTTTAGTATGTATTTGATTTTTAGAAAATGAATATTTTAAATTTTTAAAGTTCACTTTAAACACTCTGAGGGGCGCCTGGGTGGATTAGTCATTAAGCGTCTGCCTTCGGCTCAGGTCATGATCCCAGGGTCCTGGGCTCGAGCCCTGCATCAGGCTCCCTGCTCTGCAAGGAGCCTGCTTCTCCCTCTCCCACTCCCCCTGCTGTGTTCCCTCTCTGAGTTGCCCTTATAGAATCAGGGATAATGAACACTACATTCTTTAAGATTGTCCTTTTTTTCTTTAAGAGATGGAGGGAGGGGTGGGGGAGGGGCAGGAGAGGGGCAGTGGGAGAGGGAGAGAGAGAATCTTAAGAAGGCTACTACCGGGATGCCTGGGTGGCTCAGTTGGTTAAGCAGCTGCCTTCGGCTCAGGTCATGATCCCAGCGTCCTGGGATCGAGTCCCGCATCGGGCTCCTTGCTCAGCAGGGAGCCTGCTTCTCCCTCTGCCTCTGCCTGCCATTCTGTCTGCCTGTGCTCTCTCTCTCTCCCTCTCTCTCTGACAAATAAATAAAATCTTTAAAAAAAAAAAAAAAAGAAGGCTACTACCGCAGAGCCTAACTCGCAGCTCTATTTCACAACACAGAGATCATGACCCCAGCCAAAACCAAGAGTCAGACACTTAACTGACTGAGCCACCCAGGTGTCCCAAAGGCCTTCCCTTCTTTCGTGACATTGTTTTTGGTTATTGCCATGTTGACATTGTTTTCACTTTGGGAAAGATGCCATGTTGTGATCAGAGGAAGGGGAGGATAACCATCAGGCAAGACTTCCTTTGATGTTTTTTCAAAAACTGATCTCAAGTATCTTCTGGATTTTTACAAAGATAGTATGTGCATGACTTCCATCATTGATCCCTTTTCCCCAGTTGTCCTCAACATTTACTTTAATCTATTTTGATTATTGTGTGTCCTGGTTGTAATTGGGCCTAATCATTTCAAATAGATTTTTTTTTTGAAGTCTGAATTAAACCAATCTCTCCATTTGTGCAAGAGCTTCTTTGTCTTGCTTACTGGAAACAATTTTTCAACATCAATTCCTTCTCTCTTCTATATCATGTGCTGGCAAACCTTTTCAGTAAAGAGCCAGATAGGATATGTTTTAGGTTTTGCAGGCCAAGAAGCAAAATTAAGCATATTATGTAAGAAGTTATAAGAGAAAAAAACAAATTTCCAAACAGTCTAATAATACATTTTTTATATTTGTAATACAGATCTACTATGAAGAGGAATAAAATTCTTTCTTTTGTGATAAGATTTTGCTTAATTGGGGTTCACAATATTCCATGTCATCAATATTAATTGCAAATATCTGTTACAGCTGCTCTCTATTGAAATTTTACATATTTCATCTTTAAAATATCTTTTTACATAGATAAGTATTGCCAAACAGTGATATCATCCCTCTTGCGTGTGTATATATTGATTATTCGGTAGTTCTTTATAGCATTCTATTAGATTTTTCTCTTGATATTTACCTTTTAGAATGTCACATTACAAATTAATTATTTCCAACTTAAGGTAGGAAGAAGCTCCTCAAATTGCAGAGTTTAACGCATTTTTAAAAACATCTTTATGGAAATGTGTTTCATATGCCATATAGTACACCTGTCTTAAAGTGTACAATTAAATGTTATTTAGCATCACAGGGTTGTGAGACCATTACCACTATCTATTTTTCAAACATTTTAGTTCCTTCTTAGAGAAACCCTATACCCATTAACAGTCACTCTCTGCCCTCCCTTCTCCATGCCCCTGTCCTAAGAAACCACCAATTTACTTCCTATTTATATAGGTTGCTTATTTCATATAAGCGGAATCATACAATTTGTGGTTTTTTTGTGATTGACTTAAATGGATTTTGAAATATGGAAATTTCCATTGCAAGATCCAAAAAATGGTGTTGGAATTATAGTTTGAGTTCAGAAAATACATCTGCTATAAATTTGTGTGAGAAAGGTGATCTTGTTTTAATTTTTGGTAGTATTAGAAGTTTATAAAGCCATTTGACATTTCTAGTGACTCAAATGTTAGTTGTCAAAATGATTTTGCTGCAGTATAACTTCTGCATATAAGTGCTGTAGTTCTTGTGATTTTAGGTTGAATTCATTAATAATTATTGCAAAGTTGTCAGCAAAAGCAGATTTCCAAAGATGATTAAAGATGAGTCTCTTCATTCAGAAAAATCTCAATCTGGCTATTCATAAAGTCTAATTTTCATGTCACTTCAAACTCAGCATTGACTCCTCAGGTGACAATAAGCAGTCTCTGTCCATCTATTGGACATAAAGAGCCAAGGAAAAAGATTTGAAATCATTTGCTTTATTTTTAAATTGACTATTGATTTTGCTTCCAATTTCTTCAACTGTTGTGAGCAGTGTTCTCACCAAAAGGCTAAGTTTCTAGAAACCTGTCTTTGGCAGCTGCAGTATAACCTCATCTAGTGTAACTTGTAACTGGTAAACAGCTTTCTTTGGTTGTCTAACAAATATGCCATTTGAAAGCTTCACTTTGGCTACGGCAATTTTAGTTTTTACATTTTGTGAAGACATTCTGCTGTGATGTGATAATTCTGCTTTAAATTTTCTAAGTTTTCTAACCATTGTTTTCCTCTGAGTTGGGAATATTTTGATGAGTCCTTGGGCTGGTAATGTTGACAAATACTGTATTCTTTTAGAATAGCTGTGGTGTTAGTGCCTGACAAACAAAATGCTTTGTCACCTAATTCAGTAACAAAATAATCCACACTCTATAGTGCTTTCTAAGCATGACATTTGAAGTCCATTTTATCTTCTTTTTGACATGTACATTGGTAATAAATAATAAAATGTCACATTACAACACCACCCAGGGCACTTGAAATGCTGTCAAATTATAACTATCATTGTGATTCATAGTGCACTAAGCAGCAGTGGGAATCAATTAAAATGTCACATATGATCTCTTATCACAACTCAGCTCTGCCATTGTTGAACAAAAGTGGCCATAGACAATGCATAAATGATGAGCATGGCTGTGTTCCAATAAAGCTTTATTTGTGAACACTGAAATATAAATTTGATATAATTTTCCTAAGTTATGATATATTATTCTTGTTTTGATATTTATTTTCAGTCATTTAGATCATTCAGTCATTTCAGTCATTTAAAAATCATTTCAGTCATTTAAAAATCATTCCAATCATTTAGATCAATCAGTCATTTCAGTCATTTAGAAATGGAGCTCACTTACAGCTCATGGGCTGTATAAAACAGTTACCAGGCCAGATTTGGCCCAGGGGCTAAAAAGTTTGCTGAACTCTGTCCTATATCATTGATTTTTCCCTTTATTGGATCTTTCTCATCAGCCTACAAACCGTCATTGCTGTTTTCCTGTTTCTTTTTTATTTTTTTCAAGATTTTATTGAGAAGTAATCTCTACATACAGCGTGGGGCTGGAATTTACAATCCCTAGATCTAGATTCACATGCTCTCCTGACAGCCAACTGGGCACCCCATTGCTGTTTTCCTTAAAAAAATAAAAAAGAAAGAAAGAAAAGAAAAAAGAAAAGCAAAAAAATGAGAAATAAAAACCCTTATAAGGCCGCATTTTCCCTTGCAGCTAGTGTTCCTTTTCTCTGTTCTCCTTATAGTACAATTTCTTGCAAAAGCTTATACTCTTATCCCTTCTTTCCCTTCTTTCCGTTGTCTCTTGGACACACTTTAATCAAGCTTTGCTTCTACCTCTTCCCTGCTCTTGTAAAGGTCACCATTGACCTTTATATTGCTTAATCTAATGACTATTTTTTTTCACTCTTACATTATGTACTTGATTTCTCAATGGTATTTGACATAATAGATCACTCCCTCCCTTTGAAACCCTTTCTTCATGTTGCTTCAAGGATACCATAGTCTCTTGATTTTCCTCCTTCCACACCTGATATTTCTTTAATGATTCTTTGTTAATTCCTCCTTGTCTGAATTAATTCTTAACTTTGAACTCTTAACAGTCAGGGGTCTTCTTCTCTCCTCTGTCTCTGCTCACTGCTCTTGTCACCTTATCCAGTTTCTGGCAGATATGCCATTGATTCTCTAATCTGTATCTCCAGCTCAGGTTGTTCCACCGAACTCCAAACTCTCTAGTCCATATGTGTGATATATCTCCCACTTGGATGTGCAACAGGTACCTCAAAGTTAGCATGTCAGTTTCCCTCTAAACCTGTTCCACCCGGAGTGCTCCCCATCTCACTTCATGGCCGTCACACTTTTCCAGTTGCTTAGACAAAAACCTTGGAATCAATTTCAATTCTTCTCTTTTTCTCACATTACATTCTTCTATTTCATGCAGTACCATTAGCTCTACCTTTAAAATCTATCCGAGAATCCAGACACTTCTCACCATTTTCACTGCTACCACTGTGAACCAAACCACTATAATTTCCAGCCGGGGATCCAGCAATAATATTTTAACTATTCCCCATGCTTCTGCCCTTGTACCTTTGTAAAATGATCTCAAGAATGAAGCCACAGGGATCTTTTAAAAATATAAGATCTGACATGTTACTCCTTCACTATGGTTCCTCAGAGGAAAGGTCCTGGAGGCCCTCCATGATCTGTGACCCTCTGGTCCCTGCCATTTCCCTTTTGACTTGTCTGACTCCTTCTACCATTCCTCTTGCTGTGGCTCGCTCAAGATCCAGCTTCCTGGAACTCTTTGCTCTTCCTCATTCACATCAAAATCTTGCTCACAGTATGACCTTTCAGTGGCTGCTTACTCTCTTTAGATTCATTCTCCCCCTGATACTTGAGTTGCTGACTTCTCTCTGCTTCCTGTCCTTGCTCAAATGTCAGCTTCTTCTGGTGGCCTCCTTGCAGCTCCCCATGTATAAATTCTCACCCTCATGCCCTCACGAGCATTCTACATCTTTTCTTAATCTGCTCTACTTTTCTATAGCTTTATTACTTCCTAATGTATATTTTACTTACTTATCGTATTTATTTTTACTGTCCTTCTCTTCCTGCAAGATTATATAAACCATGAGGATAAAGATTTTGTTTTGTTGTGTTCATTTTGTTTGTTTGAGGAGGCTTGAGTACTTGACACATAGTAGGTACTCAGCGGATGTTTGTTTTAAATATAGTCCTGAATATAATTTTCTAAATTATTTTTCTGGCTCTAGAATTATAAGATTTTAGGAGAGATTGTAAACTGGAAGGGATTTTATTTATGAATATTCTCTAGATCTCTGCTGTCTGATAATGGCATGGTGCTATTTAACTATAAATTTAAATTAATTAAAATTAAATAAAGATTCAATTCCTCCAGTCTCCATAGCAACATTTCACATGCTCCTATGACCAGTAGCTACTATGTTTGACAGCACAGGTATGGAAATTTTCCATTATCACAAAAAGTTCTATTGGGCAGTGTGGCTCTGGGCCCTTGGAGCCAGGTAGATTTCCCAAGGTCATATAGGTCATTAGTCCAGAATTGGGACTGAATCCAGGGGACCCAAATGATTTAGGAAAATTACAAAGCAGTGCTTCTCATATGATGACCCTGGGGATCTTGTTCACATGGCAGATTCTGATTCAGTAAGTCTGGGATGGGACCCACGTTCTGCATTTCTTCCAAGCTCCAAGGTGATGCCGGTACTGCTGGTCTAGGATATCACACTTGGAGTAGTGAGGATGGAGAGCACGATACTAATGTTAAGAAATAATTCCTTCTAGGGGCGCCTGGGTGGCTCAATGGGTTAAGCCTCTGCCTTCGGCTCAGGTCATGATCTCAGGGTCCTGGGATCAAGTCCCGCATCGGGCTCTCTGCTCAGCAGGGGAGCCTGCTTCCTCCCCTCTCTCTCTCTCTGCCTGCCTCTCTGTCTACTTGTGATCTCTCTGTCAAATAAGTAAATTAAATCTAAAAAAAAAAAAGAATTCCTTCTAATATTATTGTAGTAGAAAATGTATTCATTTTTATCACAAAGATATACTTTTGTTGTTAGGATAATGTTTTCTAAATAAAACTAGCTGGTATCTTTCATACTGGCCTCACACACAGCTACATGGAGTAAAACATGTTCCCTATTCTTCGATGAAAGCTTCATAAATAATACATAGTCAAGCAGGAGAAAGCAAGAAACTGAGACGCTGTAGAACATTCATTTTAAGAATGTACCTGACATAGAATGCTTTGTGATACTTTATATTTCCAATGGTGTATAGATGTACTGTTAGGTAACAGCTACTTTGCTGATTTTCCTAGAGCAAAATAACAGATTATGTTGGCTCATTTGGGTTTATATAATGAAAGTTTAAAATAATGTCATGGTGGGGGAGGTTTTTCTAGATGAGATTGGGTCTTTATTGTTGTTCAGAATTTGGATTTGGTTTTGGAAAGTATGAAATTAACTTTTGAATGATAAAATTTCATTGGGGATTTCTATTCCAAATCTTTATAAAGAATAATTATTCATCAGGTTATTATGCTTTGTTGTAATATAATTTGTGGTCAAATGCTGACTTTAAAGTAAGCCAGAATTGGAAGTTTAATAAATTTACTCTTACTTGCTAATAAAGCTGATCAGCTTCTTTTACCTTAAACAGTTTCTTTGATGATGTCATAGTTAGGTATCAGTAGGAGACATTGTTTTGAAGCCTTTTAAATTCTCCAATTTAACATAGTATTTGTGCATTTTATAGGCTGAGAAACCAATATCCTCAGCCCTGCCTTACACTAGGATCATTTGCAAATTTATAGAACATCATGGAATAATAAATATAATGTAACAATGAACTTCAGAATGAAAAAAGTATGTAGTATCATATGAACTTTCTTTTGCTCTGTCCTGTTAGGCCAGTTATTCCTAAAACTGACTTAACATAAGAAATGTGTGAGGCACCTATTAAAAATAGATTCCTGGGCCCTGCCCAAAGAAATTCTGATTCAGTAATTCTGGGATGGAGCCCAGCAATCTGTATTTTTAGTACGTGTCTTGGCTTTTCTGGTGAATTAATTAATATAGAGTGCTTATACTAAAGTCATTTTATAAAGCACTAGTAGGGACACTTGGGTGACTCAGTTGGTTAAGCGTCTGATTCTTGATTTTGGCTCAGGTCATGAATCTCAGGGTCGTAAGACTGTGCCCTGCATCAGGCTCTGTGCTGAGCAGTGAGTCTGCTTGGGATTCGCTTTTTCCCTCTCCCTCTGCCTCTCCTTCCTCCACTCTGTCTCTCTCTCTCAATAAATAAATAAATAAATAAATAAGTAAAATCTTTTTTTTAACACTATTTATTTGAGAGAAAGAGAGACAGAGATAGTGAGAGAGAGCGTGAGTGGGGAGGAGAGGGAGAAGCAGGCTCCCTGGGGCTCAATCCCAGGAGACCCTGGAATCATGATCTGAGCCGAAGGCAGTTGCTTAGCTGACTGAGCTACCCAGGTGCTCCAATAAAATCTTAAAAAAAAAAAAAAAAGCAGTAATAAATATTAGCTCTTTTCCTCTTTTTTCTCTACTTCCTTTTATTGTTAGTAGTAGTATTAAAACTATTATTGGCCCTTCTATTCACCACCATGTGTTTAGTTCTTGGGTTTTTTGTTTTGTTTTGTTTTGTTTTTAATGAAAAGGCTGAGGAAATATGAGAGAATAAGATTATTCTCTAGTTACACAAATATTCACTCTGCTTCCTAGATGCTCCACGTACTTATTATTCCAGGTCTTGGAGATGCAAATGTCGATATGCCATATATATATATATATATTTTATACACCACACCCAGTGCTCCATGCAGTATGAACCCTCCTTAATATCCACCACCAGGCTCACCCATCCCCCCATGCCCTCCCTTCCAAACCCCTCATTTGTTTCTCAGAGTCCACAGTCTTTCATGGTTTGTCTCCCCCTCTGATTTCCCCCAATTCACTTTTCCTTTCCTTTTCCTAATTTTTTAAAGATTTTTTAAGATTTTATTTATTTATTTGAGAGAGACAGAGCGAGAGAGACAGAGAGGGCACAAGCAGGGGAAGAGGCAGAGGGAGAGGAAAAAGCAGACTCCCACTGAGCAGGGAGCCCAATGAGGGGCTCGATTCCAGGATCTGCCGATCAGGACCTGAGGTGCAGGCAGATGCTTAGCCAGCTGAGCCACCCAGGTGCCCTGAACATGCCATATTTTTAAGTCAAAGAATTATGAGCCACACTGGTAGACATAGTAAGTAAAAGCATTTGCCCTGCAGCGTGAGATAGTGAGAACATACACAGGGTGGGTATGTAGGTGTTGGTGCATTTTAGAAAACACATCATTGTCCCTGGACTGTGGAGAAGGGATTGGAGAAAGCGAGGACGTCATGGTGGGAGGAGGAGAAAAAAGGCTGAAAGAAAAGGTAATTGTAAAATGGAAGCCTAGAGAAAAAAATATAGGGGTGTGTGTGTGTGTGTGTGTGTGTGTGTTACGAATGAGTATATGCATCTTTTTATTATGGAAAATTTCAAATATATAAAAATGAACAGATTAGTATAATCCCCATGTACCTGTCACTCAACTACAATAACTAGTGACTCATGACCAATTTTGTTCCATCTCGATTCCCACTGACTCACCCTCCTTCTATGATTTTGAAGCAAATTCCAGACGCAATGTCATGCAAATATTTCAGTATATATCTCTATAAAGTAAAGGACTCTTTCTTTTTAACATAACCATAATATATTATTACACCTAAACAATTAGCAGCAATTTCTTCACATCCTATAGCTAGTCAGTGTTCAAATTTCCAGTTGCCTCATAGACGCCACACACAGACTTGTAGGTGAAACAGCTAGGATTGTCCAAACTTCTGACGCCAAATCTGTGAGTCTTCTCTCTCACTTAATTGCATCTTTTGCTTTTAATTTGAAGAAAAAAGTTGGTTACTAGTATGACTTAAGTAGGAATCAAAAGTTTCTACAATCTTCTTTTAAATGTATCCTGAAATGAATGTATTCCAAACTGCTCACTGTTTTTCTTCAGTGCTACTAAGCTACAATAGGCACTGGTATGACATTACATTTCCAATTTGTGGTTTCATCTTTGTAAAGAGTAAGAATTACACTTGAAAGACTGTGCATCTGTTACTTGAATTTTATAGCTCTGAATTTTATAGTTCTATGGCTGTTGGTGACTTCAAGGAGGTGGAGCTCACTCTCTGGAAAATAGCATTGAGATAGTCAAGGATGTACAGGAATTTTTGATGAGCCAGGGATATACAATATCATTTATTAATCTGGGCTGCTAGTTCTGTGCAATAAAGGAGACGTTAAGTACTCAACTATTACCTAGGGAAAACCCAAATTTCTATTAAAAAAGAAATGGAACAAGATTATTGCTGTTTCTTGGTTATATTTGTAATCCTGAATAGCGAGATGTTGTTTGTGGCTTGCTGTGTGTAATTTTACTTCTTGAGTCACAATTTTTTTAAAAGATGTATTCTTATATTGCCTTTCTCTAATCTCTTACAGATTTTGTACAATATCTTACATTTAATGGAGTGTACATAATACATGGTTAGAGTTTAATAAATAATGCTAAAATGAATGCTTATATACTCAACCCTATGCATAAGGAATAGAGCAAGAATATCTCTGTCCTGTTCAGTTCATCATGGTGCCCATCCAGAACACATTCTGCACTCATTGCTTCAGAGGTGATCAATGTCCTGGATTGTATTGAATCATTTATTAATATAGTTTCATCACAAATGTGTGCATCCTTAAGCAGTATTGTTTATTTTTGCCTAATTTCATCTTTATATAAATAAAAACATATATATTCTTTTTTTCTAAAGATTTTATTTATTTAGGTGACAGAGAAAGAGACAGTGAGAGAGGGAGCACAGCAGGGGGAGTGCAAAAGGGAGAAGCAGTCTTCCTGCTGAGCAGGGAGCCCAATGCGGGGCTCCATCCCAGTACCATGGGTTCATGACCTGAACTGAAGGCAAATGCTTAACGACTGAGTCACCTAGGTGCCCCTAAGACATGTATATTCTTTTATGGCAAGGATTTTTAATTCAAAGTTAAATTTCTGAGGTGCATTCACACAGAAGTCTAGTACAGCAGTTGGATCGTTCTCGTTGGGATTTTAGAGTTCGTTGCATGAATACGTCCCAATTTACTTAGACGTTATACTACTGACGAACATTTGATTGCTTCCATTGTTGTTTGCTATTTCTATTACAGACGATGCCCATGTACAGGAATTTCTCCAGGGTTTATATCTGGGAAAGATATTGGTGCTTCACAAACATTTGCATCTTTAGCTTAGCGTCATAACGCCAAATTGTTTTTCAGAAGTGGTTGTGCCAGACTATGCTTGCTCTTGCGGCTGATGCAAGTTCCTGTTGCTCCATAACTTCAACAGTACTTCGTGGTATCATACTTTAAGTGTTTTGCAAACCTGGTGGGTATATTAAAAAAAAAAAAATTCATGTTCAGTGTATGCCTTTTGCCCATTTACATTGAGATTGAGCTTTTTTTTTTTTTTTTTTGGACGATGGTGGTTCATTCATGTTTTCTTTTTCATGTCTTTAGCACATTTTTCTGTTTGTCCCTTGGGTTGTCTCTTCCTTATTGATTTATAGGGATTCTAATTTTACACTCTGAATAGCAATCCTGTGTTAGTACCCTGTATTGTAAATATCTTCTCCCAGTTTGTGGTTTTCTTTTTCTGTACTTTTCATGATGCTCTTTTTAGGAAGAGTTTTAATTTTCTTTAATCAATTTCAATCTCAGTTCTGCCCCCAACTTCCTACTGATACTGCTCTCTTGAAGGTAAAATCTATAATCAGAGGTAGACTCGGGCTTTACAGAAGCTGCAGCTTATAAAGTGTGGGTGTGCTTTTTGAGACAAAGAATCCTAAATTGTGAATATAAAATTAGATGCAAATAAAACGGCTTGAGTGAAAAAATAAATCAAATTACGATTAAAGCTGACAAATTATGCAAAGTCATGTAATTTTAAAACATAATATTCATATTAACTGTCATACATCTTCATTTGCCTTTCTCTTTTTTTTACTGCATTCATTTTGATTACCTTTGTATGCCAAAAATTTTGTAATTTTGGAAGACAGAATATAAAGATGATCAGTATTTTTCTCAAGTAGTTAGTTGTAATATGTTTATACTGTTGATAGCTGGGATATATAAAATATGTACCTCCTCAAACAGACTTGTCTGTAGTACCATAAATTTGTGTCCTACAACCACAGACACACTGATAAATTCTATTTCATATAATTTCTATCAAAAAAGAGGAAAAAGTAGGGTGTGGTTTTTTTTTTAAGATTATATTTGTTTATTTGGCAGAGAGACTGAGAGAAGGAACATAAGCAGGGGGAGTTGCAGAGGGAGAGAGAGAGAGGCAGGCTCCCTGCTGAGCAAGGAGCCTAGGAACCTGAGCCCAAGGCAGATGCTTAAGGACTGAACCACCCGGGTGCCGTGTAGAGTGTGTCTCTAACTGTTAAACTGATTGCAGTTCCCTTGTGAACTAGCTATGGAGAACAAAATCTCTGAAATGTTTTGTCTATGATGATTAGGAGTTTTGTACAGATAAATTTATGGTTGTTTATATTATAAACCTTGTTTCCGCTTCACTAGGCACATATTTCCCACCCTGCAGGGACAGGATCCATGTTGTGATACAATCCTTGTACCTTGATGTCATGACCCGAGATGAGTCAGAATAGAAGGAAGTGAGGTAGGGGTGCCTGGGTGGTTCAGTGGGTTAAGCCTCTGCCTTCGACTCAGGTTATGATCCCAGCGTCCTGGGGTCGAGCCCCGCATCGGGCTCTCTGCTCAGTGGGGAGCCTGCTTCCCTCACTCTCTGCCTGCCTCTCTGCCTACTTGTGATCTCTCTCTGTCAAATAAATAAATAAAATCTTAAAAAAAAAAAAAAAAAAGGAAGTGAGGTATTCCTGGAAGTCCCTTCTATCCTGCAACCATGCCCATTAGTGACCTATATTCAGGAGTGATTGCAAATCGTATAGACATACCCCCAAAAATCAGAATTACTATATTCCCAACTCATACTCTTCTTAGGCAAACCTGAAAATTGCTCACTTGTAGCTGCGGTAATCCCCGCAGGCACAGTGATGGAGGCGGAGTCAAAGTGGAAAGTGGCAGTCCTCTTAACCAACTGCAGTTAATATATATTATTTCTGCAAAAGCATATGAGCATATGAATATACTCCTAGGACCTTGGAGGGAGCCTGGCCTAGTGCAGGTCCTTGACATTGATTTCAGGATCATACTCCATCTCCCATCTGCTCACCCTCTCCATATCCTCAAGACTCCTGTCTTGGCTTGCTTCCTTTAGTTCCTGTCACCTTTAGTTTTATGACTTTCTTGCCCTTGATGACTTCTCCTGGCCCCATCTTCTCAAGTAACGTAGTTCTCATGAATGCGTTTAGACTTTTATTTTCCCACCCTGTAAGTATTCCTTAACTTCATCGATCCCACCACTTCAGCTTCCCTTATGCAGGGATAACTCTAGAATTTCTGTGTTTAGCCCTGATCTGTCTTGCAAGCTCCAGAGTCCCTTTTCTGATAAGGAGCTGGGAGCATCTCCTAAAAGACATTCCTCCTCACATGCCTCAAATGAAATATGGCCAGAAGGAAATTTCCTGTATTTTCTCCAGAACATTGATCACTTTATCCTCCTGTGTTCCTTTGTCACTGTCATCTCCATCCTCCTGGTTGCTTAGCCTTAAATCTGAGTCATCTCTGACTATAACCTCATTTTTCCATACACTCCCCCCTTGCCTTCTATCATTATCCCAGCCTTATGGATGACACCCTTTGCCTTTCCCCCTCAGTTCCTTTGTCCTGTTTCAGACTCTTTAATAGGCACAAACCACTGTTGGGTAAGGACAAGGGAGAGTGAAGACGAATTCCACTGAAGTTTTCTTAAATGCTAATGTAAATTCATAAGATTTCTTTGTCTAACATCCCCAAACTCAGGATTCTCTATATACCATTTCCCACACACATTATTTTTATATTAGTCATGGCATTTCTCAAACTTACAGTAATTATTTGTCAACATAGGATTATAAGTGCCTAAAGATTGTAAACTTGTAGTTGGCAATGAATCTATATCATTCTGTTCAATGAATCTATCATTCTGGTCAAGATTGGTACTTTACATATAACAGGCACTGAATGGATACATCTTGAACTGAGTTCTTCAAGGGTGCTTTTTGCTGCCACTTTTTGTTTTCAAGGATAGACGTATCTGTCTATAGCTTTACATATAGTCTAGAACTAGCGGTTGATTGATAGCGATATTTGATATCAAACACATCTTCGTGACTCAAAGTGACTTTGACCCTCTGGTGGATGTGCGAGGAGGAACTATGTATTTTGATGAAGACAGACGGGGCCTGCAGGCTCTTGTTAGCTCTGGTTCCAACTCTCCTACTCTAGTCCCCAGACTGGTAGGTCTGGGATATTTCATTCCACGTTTCCTCTTGTAGGAATGCCATTCCATTTTCAGCTCTCTCACGACATCAGTGGCTAACCGCAGGTGCGTGGGGAAGCTGGTACGGGTGCTGGCCGGGATTCGTCCCTGCCCCAGCGGATGTGCCCGGCGGATCCCTTCCCCAGCCTCACTGGATGCTTTCTGTCTTGTGAATACCTACAAGAGCAGCTCTTCTCCCAACGTTCCCACTTCTTTTAGAAAAATAGCCAGTCCACCGGTCTTTGTCTTCTCCTAAGGTTTAAAATTGCAGGCCAGGTTCACCAAGAGGTGTTAGAGCAAAAGCCGGACTTTGCTAGAGTCTGAAGTAGAACTACAGGCAGGGCAGACAGCCTAACCGGCCTGGTGTGCCTAGTCTTGAAAATGGAGGTGAGCCCCCGGCTATTCTGAGGATCTGGCTTTGGAAAGTAAGATTAGTATTTCTTAAAATTGAGCAATATTCAAACCACCTTTAAAGGAAAAATACTGTCATGGACTCCCTGCTGTTGACTTGACCCTATCACATGCACAAACACCCTTCATACTTCTCACACTGCTCTACAGCTCTAAACTGAAACACATTATACAGAGATCCCAACACAGTTATATAACCAGTAACTTAACTACAAGATCAGTGTAGTGTACTCATTTTTTTCCTCTGAAACTAAATTAGTGCAGATGAATTGGTTGTGCGATGACTCAGTTCTCTCAAGCCTTTCTCCATCTGGACTGCTGTCAAACCCTGCCTTAAATAACGGGTCTCATCAGATAATATTTACTTTCTGCATTTCCACCTCTGTTCCTTTCCCTTTAGCCCTTGGCAGTCAAAAATCTTGCCACGTTGTGTCATTATTTTGGTTTTAAATCACTGTTTTAATTTATTTAAAAATTTAGAAACTAAAGACATTTTATTTAAATGGATTAAGACACAAATAATCACTTGTAAAGGAGTTTCGTCTTTAAAACTGGTTTTAGGGGCACCTAAGTGGCTCAGTGGGTTGAGTATCTGCTTTCAGCTCAGGTCATGATCCCAGGGTCCTGGGATCAAGCCCCGCATCGGGCTTCCTGCCCAGCAGGAAGCCTGCTTCTCCCTTTCCCACTCCCCCTGCTTGTGTTCCCTCTCTCGCTATCTCTCCCTCTCCATCAAATAAATAAATACCATCTTTAAAATAATAATAACAAGAAGAAAACTGGTTTAAAAAAAGACTCTTGAATACAGTGGTGGTCACTGTATACTGGATTCCAGTTTGAGAAACACTAATATGTAATGTGTTAACATATGATGTGATATATAGGACATATAATATAGAAATGCAAGGGAGGTATTAGAGATGTCAGCAGTAGTTAGAATTTGTTCACTGTCGTTTCATATGAACATAAATGCTGTAAAGAGAACTTTTTATCATTTTTGAAAAATACAACTGTTGATGCTTTCATTTTTAAATATTATTCTTTCATGATTTCATGAGGAAATTTTGATCCTTACATTAATCAAATATTCAAGGAAAACATGGGGCCTTTTTTTGTTTGTATGCAAATAAAAGAAATTGGTCCTCTAGAACATATTTTATCCAAATATATTAACTGAAACATGAGAGTATCTGCATGTTTTAAAGGGAATGGAAATAATTTTGTGACCCAATACTTTTTGAGGAAGTTTTCCGTGTTCCTGTTTGAATCATGTTTTATAGGCCAGTAGCATGCGTCATTCATGGGAAGAGATAGTCCTGATGTAGTTAAAAAAAAAAAAAGTTTTTATAAAATACAGTGAGCTTAAATCTTAAGTTTGAAGAGTAACATACTTATTTTAAGCATTTTTTTTTGTTCTTCCTTTTTTTTTTTTTTTTTTTAAGAAAGATAGAGAGGGCGGTAGGGTGGGGTGGGTGAGGGAAGGGCAGAGGGAGAGGGAGAGAGAGAATCCCAAGCAGGCTCCAAACACAGCACAGAGGCCCACACAGGGCTTGATTCCATGACCCTGAGACCTTGACTTGAACTGAAACCGAGAATCAGATGACCAACCAAAGGAACCACCCAGGCACCCCTGTTCTGTTCTTTTTTTTTTTTTTTTAATGCTATAAGGTGTTTCTAAGATATAGAGGTATAATGAATCTTTCAGTGAGCACATAATTAAAAAATTCCAAAATGACCTTGAAATATAGAGTGTCAGATTTTCAGTCAGCCATTCAAAGATGACCTATTATTGATTTGGCACTTTGTAGAATATTCATTTTAAATTGTCCTTTGGCATTTTGGTATCTTGCAGAATATTAGTTTTTAAATTGTCTTTTGATTTCCCTATTGATTTTTACCTACTGCTGTTTTATGAGATTTTTCTCAGAGAAAGAAGAAGGGGAAAATATTCTGAAGATTAGAGTTCTGTTAGAGAATGCTGAATTCAGTATTTATGTGAAATTTTAATAGCTTCTCTTGTATCCTTAATGTGTCTTTTTACTTGTTATCAGGCTTTCTATGTGTTTATTCTCCCCGGTACTCCACTCCTGGTACCATTTATTTTGAGAGGCTATGCCTTTGGGGTCAGTAATAAATGGGAGTTGTGCTATTAGGTTGATTGGATTTAATTTGAGAACTAGAGGTTGAAGCATCCAGTGAAGGCTAAGACACATAGAATCCCATATGACCGTTACCACCCATTGTATCTTACACCATGGTAGATAAAGATGTAATAATGTTTTTTGTTAACTAGTAATTTTTAAAATGGCAATTGAAATAAATTAGTTTCTTCATATATACATGTATGTGTATACACACACACACACACACATATCCCTTTAGTGTTAAAATAGAAAGTCAACATTTTAATCGCAGTCATTAAAATCAGGGACTATTGCTTACTGGTCCAAAACTCACACACTTGTCTTGATTTTCTTTTTTAATTTTACAATTTTGAACGAAGTGTAGGATTTCTCCCTTGTGTGATGGGAATCCATTGTAATGGAATCCTCCACGCCTCACTGCATGGATTTTGTATATTTGTGCTGAGAGAGGGAAACAAAATGATTATCTTTTAATGCTGAGTGGTGTGATTCAAAGCAACGATAAGTGAAAAAATGCACAGCAGCTGGAGAACAAATGTTGCTCCCATCAATTATCCCTGACAGATGAGGGAGTACTCTGAGGCAGACCTCTAGAATTACTGTGTTTCCATCTAGGCAGCGTGTACTCAGATCATTTTTGCAGGTGTGTCTTAACTGTTTTTGTATTCTGAACATGAAGTAAGATCTTTCATTACAGAAATGTTTACAAACTCCAAACTCCTCATGGACAGCACACATTGAATTATTTCGGTGTCGTTAGAGGGTGAATTGAAGTACTAGAAAGAACAATCATCCCCGAAGTGGCCCACTTTGATTATCCCAGTCAGGACTTCTTTGTCTAGTTGTTAGCATCTGAGTGAAGTGTCTTTCTGTCTGGTGTGTTGCTATCAGTGTGAGGAAGCTGGTTTGGCTGCTGAGGAATTTAGTTGCCACTTTCCAGGCACTGGAACAATGTGCTCATTTGTGGATGAAGTAAACCATGACCTCAGGTTCTCCTAATTCTGTTCTTCACAAGCTTCGTGGTCTCTAACGGGCCCTGGGCGCTTTGAATTACTGTCCCACTTTTGCTTCCATCTCAATACCTAAAAGCCCTCTTGGCCACACCTCATCTCCCCACAGGACTCAGAAGAATTGCTTGCTTCTCTGTGCTCTGCTTTGGTTTCATTTCCTCATTTACTTCCAGCCTGGATAACTTCCCCGACTTTCATCCCAAAAGTTATTATTTCTTTTGACTCCATTATGTACTCCTCCCACTGCCACCCTATTTTCCTCCGTTGCTTTCCAATGTCAGCTTAGCTCTGGCCCTGGGCTTTCCTGTGGGAAGCCTCCCTGCCCCCACTCTCTCTCTGCTCTGCTTTCTGCCAGTGTCCACATGGCTTTTGTGTTGGCTTATGAAACTTTATAGCCCTGGTCAGAGTGAAATCTTCCCTATTGTGTTATTTTTGTTACTAAGACTTAATGTAGATTGTGGAATCTGTGTGATTCTATTACGTGTAGATGAAAGAGAAAATCTTGCCAACTCTACTAGTCAGAGGAGTCTACTTATTATATTGTAATGATTCTGGGTCCACAGTGGAAGGCAGGAATAGCAGATAAATAAGAGCAAACAGGATGGTATGGAGTCTGGAAACTCTGTTGGAGGATAAGGAGAAAGTAAAAAAATTTGGTTGTATATTGGAAAGATTGATTTACTAATAGTGGTAGCCAAGATTGAGTGGCCTACCTTAGGAAGAAGTGAGCTTCCTGTCCTCTCTCTCCCTGTCTTTGTCTCTCTCTCTCTATATATATGTATGTGTGTATATATACACACATGCATATATATGTATACCCATTCATGTTCAGACATGTAAAGGCAGCTAAAAATTAGATACGTGGGTATAGTAGGTATAGTAGATGAGGTTTGATGTAACAAGTCTTGACTTCCAGTGCTGAAATCATATTATTTAATGATTAGCATTGTTATTAAGTCCAGAATGCCTTGATTGGAAAGAAACAGAATTCTCATTTTTCATCTTTTCCTCTCACTTGGATATGTTTCTGTATTTGTTACCAAAGTGTAGAGCTGTGATTGGCAATCTAGGATCACTTTTTTAAAATCACTGTAAAACACATTGTTACATATGATAGGTTTATTCCAGTTCTGGTCAGTAAGAAGCAGAATGGAGAGACTACATGTTTCTACAATAACTGATAAGGGAAGGGAGTAGGCCTATCATAGTGGAAAACAGCACTGGCTCGCGAGTCAAACAGATATGGACTGAACTCCCAACCCTGCTGCTCATTGGCCTGTGACCTTGGCAAAGTTATTTAACTTCCCCAAGCCTCAGAATCCTCATGTTTTAATGAAGATACAGTAGCTAGTACATAAAAAACAGGCAGTTGGTGGAGAGCCACATTCTCATCATCATCATTATCATCACCAAAGGGTTATCGTAGCAAAGGAAAAGCTAAATATTACTGAGTATTTCTAAGTAGCTGTAGTCAGATCTCATACTGTGTCCTTTCATTGATGCTATATGCTTTAGTCCTCAAAATCTCCTTGGTAAATGGTTTTTGGAGAAGAAATTGAGGTTCAGAGGAGTTAAGAAAGGTCTGTGATAGGAATTAAAACTAATCGATCCCAACATCTGTGTTTTAGTCTCTCATTATTTAGCAGCCAAATAATGTCAAGTCCTGTAAAACTGCACTTGAAATGCATGCTTTTAAATTAGAGTTTGGCTTCAGGTCTTTCTTAATTGATGAAGATTAAAGTTTCTTTTTTCTTTAGAATTCAGCAAATAAGGTTACCTTTCTCAGAGGTAATGCTGGAAAAAATTAAATCCAAAATCACTTATTAAAAGAAACAACGCATGGGATGCCTGGGTGGCTCAGTCAGGTAAGCTTCTGCCTTCAGCCTAGGTCCTGTTCCCAGTGTCCTGGGACCAAGTCCCGCCTCCGGCTCCTTGCTCAGCGGGGAGCCTGCTTCTCCCTCTGTGTGCTGCTCCCACTGCTTGTGCTCTTTTTCTCTCTCTCTGACAAATAAATACAAACTTTAAAATAAATAAATAAATAAAAGGAACAAGGCATACTGATGACATAATATCTCTCTCAACTCAGGGCCCACATCCAATTGTAACCCTGTTACTGAGGCCCAGTCCAGGTGTGGACCCAAGAGTAGGCAGGGGCTGGTGCAGGAAAGGCTGCCCTCACACGAAGGTCCCTACCTCCTGCATCCTAGCTTTCCAGCTCTGGCTAAGTGCTTTTTCCTCTGCCCTCACCCTCAATCCGCACCCACCAGCTTCCAGCCAGGATAGTTTTCCTGTGGCTGATGAATCATATGGTAAGGGAGATGGGGGTGAAAGTTGAAGGGAGATAAGCAGAGCAGAGAAGGCCCTGGCCCTAGGGAGAATAAATGTCTGGCACAATCAAGATAATGAGAATGATTTTCTTGCCTGGCTAGGAAATTGTCCCCAAAGGCAAGTACAGAAATGTTCTCATCCATGATAGCATCGTTCATTGGAAGATGAACAAAAACCTTCAGTGAGGCCCTTTGAGGTTCTGAATTTTCTTAATGATCCCCTATTGTGTTCATTCAAGCTCTTTGTGGGAAGAGAGAGGTAAAAATATCAACACATAAATATATACACAAAGGACTAGGGCTACAACTCATGTTGAAATGTTCATTTGGATTTGTTTCTTAGAAAGTTAGTCTCATGACTTTATAGTTACACAAGCGTTCGTGGCTTTTTTCAATAGCTGACAAAAGGGGAAACCAAAGGGTATATTCTAAAAGCCTGCAGGTAGGATTTACAGCTGCAATGGAAAGGACTGATTTTGTAAACTCAGCCTCTAATTTAGTGCCTCAGGTTACTCAGGGAAGTGCCTGAAGCTTCTTGACATTGAAATATCAGCATATTGAGACATCAAAAGGGTAAAAAATTCCATGCAAAAATGTTGACTCTGCAATTTAAAGACAGATACATCTTGCATAACATAAGGGTACAAGGTGAAACTCCCTAATGATGAGAAAGCAGAAAGACTCTTTTTGCAGGCAACAGAATGAGAAACTCAATCTCTGCAGGAAAATCTTTTATGATAAAAGCAGATATCTGAATTGGGTTTTTAGTCATCAGGTGATGACTATGTCACCTTACCTATCTTATAGGTGAGGTGGTCCTTACCTATGACAGACCTTCAAAGCTTCCTTTAAAAATCTTTTGAAATTATTTTCTTAAATCCAGATTTTTGAAATCTTGAAGAAACACTTAATCTTTAAGAATTTTTAAGTTATAGTGCTAAAAAGTCATATACCATGTTACATTCTAAATATGACTAAGTCGTTATCCTCTTTGAATCATATGCAGTAGAAGACTTTCAAGTGTAGCTTGCTTATTAATTAAATGTGGTTTTCTATAAAACATAAAGCATTCAAGCATAATCAGGAATTATGGGAAATTATTATTTATGCAACAAATTTACGTTTCAGTGCACTATTTCTAAGAATAGTGTTTAAAAGGCAAGTAAAGATGATTTATACCATGTGTGCTAGAGCCTTGAGGAATAGGTGAGAGGTGTTCATTATAAGGACCCTGTAATGGACTATTAATTCAATAATATTTTTTTTAGGCATACTGCCAAGCCTGGGAAAGTGCTGTCAAAATCTATCACTTCTGATAGCTCCTGCAAAAGACCAGAGGCCTGAGAACTCTTCCCCAGGAACTCCTGCTTATATGAGAGTGCTTTTGCCCACAATGGTGTCATTTAAAGTGTGAATGAAAAATGGAGCATAGAAGTAGATAGAGTATCCCTTTGTGGTGGAGCTGCTTAAATTGTATTCAATGCAAAGAAGAGATGCCTGAACTTTTTTCTTGAGATTCCAAAATTTACATTATAACTGTGATATGGGAGTTGAGAAGTTTTAGGGAGAGAAGTTATTTAGTGCAACTGATTAGTAATACTCAACTTCTAACTACAGGGTCACAAAAAAGATAGAGGACTGTAACTTGACTCCGTAGTGCAGTCACTAGTATGATGTTGTTTTACTGTATTTGTTATTCTTCTGTATATGTTATATAGTACAATTATTGCATAGAAATTTCTATCATTTTTTCACTTTGATTTATTTCATATGCATTTCCCAGTTTACTCCACAGACTTTATAATTAATTTTAATAGAAACATGCCATTCTACTAAGTAAATATATAACAACTTTATAATAGTCTGTTAGTGCATGTTAAAATTATTTCTGAGCTTTGATTTTTATTATTAAAATTGAATTTGATGATGAACATCTTTGTATATACACTTTCTCCATATTTTGAATTTGTTCTGTTTGAATAAATACAATTATTTGAGTGTGTATATGTATTCAATATATATATCCAACAATTATTTTAAAAATTCTAGATAATTTTCTGAGATCTATCATCTGTTTCTCTAATTTTATCTTCAACACTGCTGAGCCCATAAATCACCTTGTTGCTTAAATTACTTCAACGACTGTTTTTCTTCTAGATTTTATATCTTTGTTTTTAGCTCTTTTTTCAAGCAGCAGCCCCGTTCTTTCCTAATAGATCCTGTTCTTCCCATTATCAGTTTGAACATTTTAAACTTACTTATTATAAAGTCCTTTTTCATTTGCTCAGCTGTCTTCAGTGCTTGGGTACAGAAATCTCATTTGTGGTGACTAATGCTTCTTGCATTAACTTTACAATTTCTTACGGTTATAGGCATCTTTACTGGGATCATTTTCCACAGACATCCCTTGTGCTCCAGGTTGGAGAACAATACTTACAGAGAAGTTAAGCATTCATCAGTTTCAGACCAGTCATCATACTCAGTTTCTGCCTGGGGTCCATGAAGCAATATGAGTCTGGACATCCCAGGCCTGAGCAGAGTCTAGGCCTTGGTTTCCAGTTTCTTGGAATGACTCTCTACCTTCAGTGAAGGTTTATGGGACATTTCTTGCCGTTGGTCACGTTGGTTTCTGTTACAAATGGAGTTGCCCGCTGTGGCTCTTTACAATTAGCTTAGCTCAAGATCTTGTCACTGGATTCTTAACCTTCCTTTGATCGCCCTCAGCTTTCGGCTGTATCTGGCCCCTGCCTTGGAGATCCTCTTTCTTCTGGATCCTAGATTTTCTTTTATTGGTTTCAAGTTTAATTGGTAGTAAAAATGCTTTATTTTATTCATTGTTTTATGTGTTTGTGTTTGGTGGAGAGATTTTTTATTTAGCTCAGTTCATCATATTGAACTAACGTCTCCAAATTACTTTCCAAAAAAGGTTTATAATTGACTCTGCCACTAGCAATACGTGAAAGAACAGTTGACCCTTGAACAATAAGGGTTTGGACTGTGCAGGTGCACCTACATGCAGATTTTTTTCGATACATATAGTACAGTACTGTAGATGTATTTTCTCTTCCTTATGATTTTCCTAATAATATTTTCTTTTCTTTAGCTTACTTTACTGTTAGACTACAGCATGTAACACATATACAAAATATGTGTAAATCAGCTCTTTATATTACCAGTAAGGCTTCCAAGCAACAGAAGGCTGTTAGTAATCAAATTCCTGGGGGAGTCAGAGTTATATGCAGATTTTCTACTGCCCAGGGAGGTGGTACCCCAACCACCACACTACCCAAAGATCAACTATTATAATTCTTTCATACTGGCATTAACAGTCAGTGTTATCATTTAAAGTGCTTTTTCCTGACTTTATGGTTGAAAATGATACTTTATTACATGTATTTTTGTTCTATATTACATGTAACATTACATGTAATTTTATATAACCAGTTTACAAGAACAAGAAAGTTAACTAGAGTGTGCTTCCCTACGCAGAGGCATTAGAAGTATATTTGGTTTTGACCTTGCACCATCTTTTTCTCTACTCATATTTGTGGGTCTGTTGCTGGAACTTGGGCAAAGGCAAAGTTTAAGAAAATCAAAGCTGCTGTAAAACTGGTTTTCTTCTCATCTCATCCACACTCACAAACTCCTTCAAGAAAGAAATGAAGGGAAGTTATGTGGATAAAGAGAGCATATTTATTTGTGCTGCGGGTGTCCTTGTAATTTCTTCAGAACACCTGTGTCAAGCCCTCTCACAGACATGGCACCTGGACAAATTTTTTTCACTTTCTTAGAAGCAGAAGTAATCTCTTTCAGATGATGCCATCTCTTTCTAGGAAGAATAATAAAAAGATGAGAGACAGAGAGAGAAAGGGAAGGGGGCAAGGAAGGAAGGGATGGAGGGAGGGAAGGAAGGAAGGAAGGATGGATTGAGGAGGGAGGAAATATATGCCATGGAGAACTATATCTATGTGTAATAATACATCATGATACCTGCCACAGGACTTTGGTTCATGGCAGCTAACTATTCTATGGCATTATAATTAGATATAGACTTTCTGTCTTTTATTTTTTTCTTTCTCTTTTCTTCCTCTTTCCTCCATTTCTCTTTTCCTTCCTTCCTTCTTTCCTTCTCTATTTTCCTTCTCTTCTATTATTGTCTTATTCTTCTGAAAGACATAGACAAATATCAAAGGCTTTACTGTCCTAACCAGTATTGCAGATAATCTGCTGACAAGCTTCCTTCTCTTTCCATGCACATTCATTAGGAGGAATTTCTACAATAATTTCTATCCTTGCAATTTTATTTCCAGCTGATCTTACCTATGCTGGATTATAGAATTTTTAAAAATATTCAAATTCTCCTATTGCTTAAGTTAATTTAGCTTGTTTCAGGAATCAGTGTTTTCAGCTCATGTCCCCCTGCCTCCACCTTCTTTTGCTGATGCAGAGATAACTCAGCATTCTTTTTAACAAAATCAAAGGGTCAGACAAAGTTTTCAGACTGGCAGGTGTAGCTTCACAGAGAAAAGAAGAAAGGATAGCAGTTGGCCAGCCTTGCTCAGGGTGTACTGTTTGTCTTCTCTGCATCTCACCCCTTCCACATAATTGAAAAGAACAGTGTTTCCTTAAATTATTCTCTTTGAGTATTATTAAGTAGCAGATGCAAAGCTGTCAGTGTGACTGGAAATTATTTCCTCCTAAGATGGAAATTTCCAGAACATAATGATTTATCATGTTCTTGTTTTATTCTTGGTTTATGAGGGATCAAATATGTTCACCTTTAGTTTCAATTGAGAGTTCTTGTTGTAATATGCTAATTAAGTATAGTGTATGAACTGATTTGATGTAAAAATTATAATACAACATTAAATATCTGCATTGTCGTAATTGTCTTCTAAATAAGCAGTTCATGAAGTAGCACAAAGGAGCTCCGCATCCTGCACATTTGAATGCCTCTACCAATTTCCCTGTTCTTCTGATGAAAACTATTTCATATTGAATCTCTAGGATATTTTGTTCAAAAATGCTTCGTTAGGGGTTTTTTTTTTTTTTTGATCCCGTAAAAAAGTTTATTGTGTAAACAGTTTGTTGGCCCTCTTAGAATTTAAGGAAAAAATAACTACTTTTGTTTAAATATATATTGACTCTTAGACCCAGCTACTTAGTGCCTTAAGCAAAGAGTGCTTTTTGTTCCTAGCTACCCCATGACATCACAGTTTAAACCAGGGACTCCCGGGCTCAAAGGCCTTTAGTCATTTCCGTGATGCTGCTATGCTTGGGTGCAGTAGACTCGAGATATGAGACATGATTTAAGATCTGCCAACTACAATATTCAGCCCTCCCTGGTCTGCCATGTTACATAAAATTCTGTTAGATTTGTGATTTCAACTAAGACATGTCTCCAAAAGACAGGGTGAAATTGAAATAGAACCTAGGAAGCTAACACACTAAGCTATTGGCCTGCAGACACATTAGCCCAGACCCTTTAGATTTAAATCACTTTGGAAAGCAATAGTTTTGAAATTGGTAAGGGAACAAGAATTCAAGAAATGAGGTGGGTACATTACCAAGAAAGGAAGCAGAACACCAAAAACAAATTTTTCTTATTTTAAAGTTTTGTTTAAGGCTTACTCCACAAAAAATTTAATCTTCAGGGACAGTAGAAAGCTAAAGACCCAAAGGAAGTAGAGTGTAAATGGGCTGTCCCCTTCAATGATATGGGTTATAACAGCTGCAGTTTATCGAGTATCTGCTGTGTATCAGGGGCCATTGTCCATGGTTTTCAGTTTCTTGATCTCATTATTTTAAGTTTGCGAACAATTTTCTTTATGAAATTACCTGAAAATCACCTGAATGGGTAATAGCTTAAAGCATCTACTGCCATTCACTAGTGTGGATGCATCTTTCATTGAATCAGATCCAAAAGTTCCACGTGAGTGAACAAGGAAATGTAAGATTCTGAAACATCCCTTTTAGTTTAAAATGATTGCTTAATAGGAACAAAGCATTATTTCTTTCATGGTATTTTTCCATATAGTTCTCTACTTGCCATTGTGTTTTGTTTCTGTTTTACTCTTCCTTTTCTGTACCCTCTTTTATCAGCTGTGGGATTTGAAGAAATTCTTCCTGGTAGGATATTAACTGCCAGCTTTAGTTTTTGGTGCTGAGTTCTTATCTTTTTCTTCTGTCTTCATATTTATTTTAGTGGGGATTGCTGCATCTGGAGATGCTGGCCAGGTGTCATTTTTAAATCAAAAGCCCTTTCTTCTTTTAAAAGGACACTCGTGGGAGTGGGGAGGTGTTGGCCGGCTGACTGAGATGGTAGAGCATGCAACTCTTAATCTTGGGGTTGTAAGTTCGAGCCCCACCCACGTTGGATATAGAGATTACTTAAATATAAAATCTTTTAAAAAACAAAAACAAAAAATAAAAGGACTCTCATTGAACAAATATATATTGAATTTTATTAAAGGTCTAGATTAAATAAGAGAGATAATCAAAGATCATTTGATAGCTAGTTCTTTAAAAGAGAAAATATATTTAAAAGGAAGCAACAAGGAACTAACAAGGAATTAAAAGGAAGTGAGGCATTCTAAATGTTTCCAAATATTTAAAATATATTTAAATATATGTAAATACTAAAATAGGAAGCATTAGGAGCACTTATCCTGCTAAGCATAACAGAACGAAGATTATTAAGTTTGAGTAGTTATGTGCTCGCTTCGGCAGCACATATACTAAAATTAAGTTTGAGTAGTTTACCTGACAGAATTTGGGAAGTTTTTGCAAGTTAACATTCACTGATGAATATAACTAAGTACAATGAATATGACGTTTTAAATGTATTCTTTCATATCTACAGTGTGTTTTTTTTTTTTTTTAGATTTTTTTTTTATTTATTTGTCAGAGAGAGAGGGAGAGAGAGCGAGCACAGGCAGAGAGAATGGCAGGCAGAGGCAGAGGGAAGAAGCAGGCTCCCCGCCAAGCAAGGAGCCCGATGTGGGACTCGATCCTAGGACGCTGGGATCATGACCTGAGCCGAAGGCAGCTGCTTAACCAACTGAGCCACCCAGGCGTCCCTCTACAGTGTGTTTTTATAGATTAATTTTATTAACACTGCATATACTTATTATGGGTGGTGGTTCACAACTGTATATACTGCTTTTGGGATTCAATTTAAAACATAGTTTGGGGCCTCTGAGTGGTGCAGTTGGTTGGGCATCCAACTCCTACTTTTGGTTCTGGTCATGATCTTGGGGTCCTGGAATTGAGCCCTGTGGTGGGCTTGGCGTGCTTACCACGGAGTCTGCTTAGGATTCTCTCCCTCGCCCTCTGCCCCACCCGCTCCTGCTCTCTCTCTTTCTCTCAGGTAAATAAATAAATCCTTCAAAAAATTTAAAAATTTTTTGATAATGACTATAATTTAGCCTGAGCTTCATTAATAAAGGTGGATTTATAACCAGGGTATTTTACATATTCCTAGAAAGCATGAATTTTGTGTTTTACAGAAATATATTCTACTTAGAAATTTCCAAGAATTTATTCCCATGTTTTTCTTGGTGCCTCCTTAGCATAATATGGCAGCAGACAGCCTGGAGGAGTTAAAGTTATATTTAATTGGTATATAGTTATGTCTTATTATAGTTTTTTAGTAAATTAGAAGTAATGATTTGTTTTAATTTGATTTTTGGCTTCATAGACAAATCTGTAATCATCTTTAAATTTTTCTTACATGTGTATTATGTTTTGGTGACTACATTCAATTTCCTTTGTAAATGCCTATTTCATAACACCTTAAATTGAAGGTATCCTTTCAGAGCTTTGAGCAAGGTACCTTTGAACAATGCATGCATTTGTCATCGGGGTCTTTCAGATATAGCATATTAAATGTTTGTTCCCTAAAAGTTAGCATTTTGAAAAGATTTTTCTTGAAGGCCCACAGAAAAAGAAGAGAAAAATATTTGGAATAATTGATATTTAACTTTGAGCTTATAATTGATATTTAACTTTGAGCTTTTCACTGATTTAGCATATATTTAGTGAGCATCTTCTGTATATAACATAAATTGTTCATGGTCTGGGGATGTACAGTTAGCCAAAATGAGTCGCTACTCAAATTTTGGTTACATTCTACTGGGGAATAAAATAGGTAATAAGCAAATATACATAAGAGGACAGTGGTGATGATGGTTACTGCCAGAAGAACAAAATCAAGGTAAGAGGAAGGGAAGCGATAGGTCAGGTAGATGCATGTGTGTGTGTGTGTCTGAGTGGGGTTTCTGAGAGTGTGATCATGGAAGGCTTCCTGGATGATGGGATGGTTCAGAAGAGACCAGAGCCAAGCCAGAGAAAGAGCATGGGGAACCCTGGGAAGGGGAGCTTCCAGGGAGAAGGATCAGCACAAAAGTGCTGAGGCCAGAGTGTGCTCGGGTTTAAGCAATCCGAAAGCTTTGGCTATTTGTTAATGCACGTATATTCATTGCCCAGTTCTTATTCACCTGACATACCTAACTCATACTATAGACTACAGTAAAGAAAAGAATACAAAAGCTGAGAGAAGGGATATAACAAGAATGCTCCATGTATATTCACTGCATTTAAATCACTCAATGGGTCATCTCACTGAGTGGCAGCTGGAAAGAGCACAAGATATTTTGTCTCAGAGATCAAGGTCCAAATCCCTACTTGGCCATTATTTACGCACTGGATAATGTTTATAAGGTAAATGACATAAAAGCACCAATAGGTAAAAGCAGTTATTGTTTATTGCTCTAAGATAGAAAATTAATTTGTGAAGTGAGTTAATATAAATGCTAGAAATATAATGTCCTCTAGGCTACATTTGTAAGTTACATTAAGTCAGCAAATTTCTATTTACAAGAAGAATTATATTTAAGATTTTTACTCATTGGCCTGTCATTCTGTAAATGGGGACTGCGTCTATATCAGATTTGGGACTATTATGTGACATGACAGCAGTTTGCTGCCTTTGGCAGCGTGGGTGGCTCTCTTTAAACTAGATGATCCTGGAATTCACTGGAATCTATTCTGTGCTTTTACCAAAACACCCCTGTAGAGTAGATAAGAAGAGATTTTGAATAATAATGATAGTAATAACTAAAACTTAATTGAGTTTTACTGCATTCCAGGCTCTAAATGCCTTACATGAATTAACTCACCAAAGGCCTTGCATGAATTAGCTCACCAAATCCTAGGAAAAACTCTGAGGTATGTATGAATGATGAAACCAAGGTAGAGATAGAAAAATCAAATTACAATTGGTATAAAGCTGTTTTTTTTTTTTTAAGATTTTATTTATACATTTGAGAGAGAGAGAGAGACAGCATGAGAAAGAGCCTGAGAGTGAGAGCACAAGCGGGGGGTGTGAGGAGAACAAGAAGCAGACTCCACACTGAGCAGGGACCCCAATGCAGGACTCAATCTCAGGCTTCCAGAATCGTGACCTGAGCCGGAGGCAGACACAACTCACTGAGCCACCCAGGCATCCTCTTTTTTTTTTTTTTTTTTTAAGATTTATTTATTTGAGAGAGAGAAACCATGCACATGGGGAGGGGCAGAGGGAGAGAGAGAATTTCAAGCAGACACAATACTGAGCGTAGAGCCCAACCTGACATGACAATGTGGGGCTCGATCTCATAACCCCGAAATCGTGACCTGAGCTTAAATCAAGAGTCAGATGCTTCACCAACTGAGGCACCCAGGTGCCCCAAAACTGTTTTCTTCTATTTAATATTGTAATTAAATTTTGTGATAAAGCTGTTAATTGTAATAGCTGTAATTATCATCAGAAAGGACGATGGAAATAGGATATGAATTCCTCTCTATACTGATTATATTATCCAACTGTAGATAGAATAATCAGCCTACACAGATAACTGAACCTTTTGGTCAATTATTGTGAGAACAGGTTCAAAAATCAAACATATTGGGGCACCTGGGTGGCTCAGTGGGTTAAGCCGCTGCCTTCGGCTCAGGTCATGATCTCAGAGTCCTGGGATCGAGCCCCGCATCGGGCTCTCTGCTCAGCAGAGAGCCTGCTTCCTCCTCTCTCTCTGCCTGCCTCTCTGCCTGCTTGTGATCTCTCTGTCAAATAAATAAATAAAATCTTAAAAAAAAAATCAAACATATTAAAACCAAACTTCTTTCATTTTGGTTAGATGCTTAGCGTTCTGATGGACAGTAATAAAGAATCCCACTCCTCCAGTGACTCATTCATTTACCTGAGGTACAATTTTGTGAAGAATCCATTTTTGTAATGAAGGGAAATTCCTTTTTTTAATTAAAAATTAATACCATTTGGGACGCCTGGGTGGCTCAGTTGGTTAAGCAGCTGCCTTCGGCTCAGGTCATGATCCCAGCGTCCTGGGATCGAGTCCCACATCGGGCTCCTTGCTTGGCGGGGAGCCTGCTTCTCCCTCTGCCTCTGCCTGCCATTCTGTCTGCCTGTGCTCGCTCGCTCTCCTCTCTCTCTCTGACAAATAAATAAAATCTTTAAAAAAAAAATTAATACCATTCTAGAGCAAGGTCATCTCTTTCATATTTTATAGTATGGTATTGATGAAGACTTAAGTCATTTGCTTGGTTGAACTTTTGAGCAAATATAGCTCTTTACTGATGAACCATGTTGACCCTGCTCATGATATTGTTTAGGCCACCTGTGCCCTGAGATGAACTGGTCCTGTGACTATACTCATTTATTAGTCGTGTATTTTTATTTTCACAGAAAGCCACCAACATTGCCATTTAAATACCTAGTGTCTGAAACATACAGACTTTCTCCTAAACTTAGCATCCACATAGCAGTTTTCTTGATATAAACATATATGCTATTTGATTTTTATTAGGTCAACAAAAATTGTTGATATGCCAAAAAAGGAGGCAAAGGGGCATATGAAGCATCCTGTATGAGGTCATGTGTTCAGAAAGCTACAAACCTGCTCTTCATTACTTTACATCCTTGTTAAAAAAAAATCTTCATAGAATTACAGTGTCAATTTTTTAAATAGCCATATTTTAGATGCATCATTTTCATACTTTCAAAGTCAGCAAGTTTACGAGTTTCCTAAAAAAATAATCAGATATGCACACCCGTAAATATTCCTCACTAGGGTGTTCATCACTATATTAAATAATAGAGAAAACATGGAAAACATGTGAATGGTAGGTGTTGGTTATATAAATGGGACATCCATATATGCAGAACATTTATAGTGTTATATTTTCTGTATTTTTGATATTTTCACATCATCTTAAAGAAAATAGCAATGTAAGGTTTAGGTTTCCCTAAGACTCAAGGCTCACTTCTGGAGATACTCATTCACACATAAAATAACATGTATAAAGATATTCATTACTGTACTATTTCTAAGAACTAAGATTTAGAAACAACCTCAAAGTCCACCAAAACCAGATTGGATTAATAAAAATATGATATATTCATATGATGGAATATTATATAGTATTTCAACCAAAAAAATTGAATCTTTTATCTACCAACATATATAGGTCTTTAAAAAGGCTCAATGAAAAAAAGGTACAATACAGAAAAATATGCTAGCTATATATTTGAGCAGCTACACTTGTACCTAAGTGTAAAAAGTACTAGAAGGAGGCCTGCCCACTTAATGACATTGAATGTCACTGGAAGAAGAAATGAGAAAGTGAAAGTAGTGGGGCTGATTAAAGGGGACTTCAGACTCCAGTGGGTACCTGGGTTGTTCAGTTAATTAAGCATCTGCCTTCTGCCTCCCACTCAAGTCATGATACCAGGGTCCTGGGATCCAGCCCCATGGTGGGCTCCTTGCTCAGTGGGAAGCCGCTTTTTTCTCTCCCTCTGTCTGCTGCTCTCCCTGTTCCTGCTCTCTCTCTGGCTGTCTCTCTCTCTCTGTGTCAAATAAATCTTTTAAAATAAATTATCTTTTTGAAAAGGGGACTTCAATATTTGTGCTATTTTGTTTCTTAAAAGAAATGAAAAAAAAAACATAAATTCATACACAAACGAAAGTCTAATAAGCAAATATAAGAACTTAATAGTTGCTATTACTAGATGGCAGGAATATATTTCTTTGATAATAATTTGTATTTTCCTAGATTTAAAAAAAATTCTCAAAAAAATTAAACACTGAATTGGAAATGTGAAAGTAAAGGTAGAATATAGAGCACCCTGACAAATTTTACAGTGAAAGAGAGCAGAGAAAACAGTCAGAGATTTTAGAGGGAAGTTTGGTGTCAATACAGGGGTTTTTGTTTGTTTGTTTAAGATGGGATACATTATAGCTGTGTTTTCAAACCGGGTCACAACCCACGGGTTGTGAAGTCAACTTAGTGGGTTGTTCGGACATTATTTTCATGGAATATGTGCAGAAAAAAAGTTAAATTGACATATAACAGGCTAGAGGCTGCCTACTTAGAAAACCCTACTTGTGAGTAGGACCCTTGGCTAACATAGGAGAATGTGAGTGGTAGGCTTTTTGCCACAATGGCGAGAAACTTCCCTAACATGGTAAGGATGGGTCCCTGAGCCTAAATTGTTTGTGTACACAATGATTTATTCTGAAAACCTTTTTTTCTTGGAGTCTGAAATTTTGGTACATGCTAGGCAGAAAGAGCTTACATGAGCATTTCTCAGTAAAAATCTTGGGCCGCAAGTGTCTAATGAACTACGGTACTTCACATGCACTATCTGTTGCTGGAGCGATTATTTACATTCTGTGTGACTCTACCGGAAGAGGACCCTTGGAAACTACCACCTGGTTTGCTCTGGACTTTGCTCCATATACCTTTTCCATTTACATGTTTTCCCTTTAGCCATAGTAAATCTTAGCTCTGAGTACAATTAAAAAATAATAATAATAACCATATGAAAACTACTTTTGGCAACACTGCCTTTCATGATATTCAATATGTTTTATATGAAGAGTTATACAAATTTTCTTAGAATTTCAGCTTGGAAAAAATTATTCGTTCTCTCCCAATGAGTCAGTATGCATGTCTTTATTGCAAAAGAGCAGCTGTTTACCCCATTATTTTATCAACTTGTGTGTACACTGGTAAACACAGAGTTAAATTTGGGGAGTAATAGGAGTTATCATTATCAAGAGCTTTAAATAAAAAATATTAGCTCTTCGATGAACTGGCAAATGTTCTATTGCCCTTATTTTGCAGTTTTATTGTATTTGTCTGTCTTATCATAAGGTAGAGTTCTGTGGAATTAGAAGTTAGGTATAGAAAAAGGATCATATATTTTAGAGGCCTTTAAGCTCAAGTGTGTATAATTCTATGAATAAAATAGGGATTAAATTCCTTCCTTAATTTTCTACATTTAAATGCCATCAGCTTTTTTGGAAGTTACTATTCGATTTAAACTCAGTGTCTATTTTTTTAGTTTGGGCACCAATCACTTTAATCTTCTATTTGAATTGTGTTCAGTAGTTATTTTGGCACAAACATACATCATAATGAATTAACACATTTAGTGGTGAAAGGTTAAAATACAACATAGAATTTCAAACCAGTGACACAGAGAAGCATTTATTTATTTTACAAAAGAGGTTGCCACATATTTCCCTTAATCAGTTTTTCCAAAGCATTTAAACTATTTTTGGTTATACCCAAACTTCTAGTAGTACACACTCAATAGAATTAGAGTTTCTGTGAGTATAACCACTAGCCATTTCTACTGGTTGTTCAAGAGTGTAATAGACTAACATGTAAGTATTTGAAAAAGTTTTGTTTTCTTCGTACAGGCATGACAGGAGGGCTCCTTTATTTGTCATTCACATCAATCAATAAAGTAAAGAACCAAGAGGTGCAGCTGCTTTTATATCCGTATTTTGTACAGTATTTTCATTAATTTCTTAGTGAGGCCTTCCATCTCACATTTGAGGACAGTTATGATTATCTTTCTTTTCATAAGATTAAGTAACTTGTTGAGAATGCAGGGGGCACCTGGTATTGAGTTAAAAATTAGAATTATTTGCAATTTTTTTCAGAACTCAGTTCATACTTCATTTTGATACAGCAGAATGAGCTCCTTGTATTGTATGTCAAGGATAAATCTTTTTGAGTACAAAAATTTTCTTTGAAAGATAGTATCTTTGTTTTAGTTGAAGGTTTGTCAAACACATTCACAGTCACAAAACTTGGATTTTGAGTCATGAAGACAATGAGGACAAGGGAAAAGCCAATGGTGGATCAAAAATCCAGACCCATTTTTAGAATGAAAGTATACAGGGAAGGATAACTGACTTAGAGCTGTTTGGAACTTAGGTGATTACTAAAAGTTTCAAGGTTAGTCTGCAACAGTGAATCTCAATCTTTAGAATAGGAGGCACCAGAAATATTTAGAAGATGGTGGTGAGTTGTGGGCTTGGAAGTACGGGGCGAAGTTGAAAATCTGACTAAGGCAAAGAGTCCCACCCCCACCTTTGCCAGTTATACTCAGCAAGGTGATTACTCATTCTCCCAGAGTAATGGAGACTAGAGATCTAGCAGGGATGTTGCAGGCTTTGTGCGATGAGGTCGAGGTCTGCATAGGGATCTGTCCTTGAGGATCTGTGGGCAAGTCCACACATGGGGTGATGAATGCCCCAAACTCCACTTGGCCACGTGCCCCCACCAATAGCAGCAGGGCATACACCCCCCCGCCAGGCATAACACTGGAGGATTCTTCTCTGGAGAAAGTGTGTAACACCAGGGAAAAAGACCTAAGGTTACTGATCTTGGTGATTTCCCAACAAAAAGGATAGCTTGTCATGTGACTGCGACAATGCAGCTCTCCAGTGGGGCTGGCTCGCAGGCCTCCCAGTCAGCTTCTTACTGCTTCACTCTGAAATAGTGATGGCACCACACCTCCACAAGGATGGTCTCCATCTAAACAGGGGATATCAGTGTAGTGAGTAACATGGAGTCCAGGAAGCTGTGGACTCCAACAAAGGAGAGAAGCAGCAGTCCTAGCTCTGGTTCACTTTGGAACAGAAGGCTCCAGAAAGTGTGCTCTAAGAAAGAAGAAATGGAACTTGATAAACTGGCTCATCTGATTATGTCTTCAGGGAAGTTTGTAATTCAAATGGAAAGTTGTAACAAATGTTAGTAACAGGGATTTTAATTCTCAAATTTTAACTAAAAAGGGGTGGAGAGATGGATGAAATAGGTGAAAGGGATTAAGAGGTACATACTTCCAGTTATAAAGTAAATAATGTCATGGTGCTAAAAAGTACAGAATGTGGAATATAGTCAACAATATTATAATAACTTTGAAGGGTGGACAATGATAAGCATACTTATTTTGGTGCACATTGGGTAATGTGTAGTTTCCAATCACTGCATTGTACGCCTGAAACTACTTACTATAACATTGTATGTCAACTATACTTCAATTTTTTAAAAAGAGGAAAAATTAAAGCCCTAGGAGTGCAATAGTTAATAAGAAATATCTTCATAATGTATTATTGAGCTCTGCAGCAAATAGTAAATATTACTTACGTAGCCACAATATTCTAAATATGAATTATCAACGAACAAAAACTTGTGCTACAACTCTATTGGGAGGATGGAAAGAAGTAAAATGGGGGGAAGATATGAGTGTTCTCCATTCTAATCTTCTATTGAAGAAATCAACAGATAATCTCTAATGTTGGAGCATAAGCATATTCTTTAGAATCATAAAGGCAGTAACAAAAGAAACAGCTAAGAATTGAAAACTGTCAGTCCTTCAGGAATAGGGGTTAGTGTTGAATGTCTGTTTTTATTATCCCCTTGTAAGAATCATTTGACTTTTAAAAATAACATACGTGGGGGTGCCTAGGTGGTACAGTTGGTTAAGCAGCCAACTCTTGATTTTGGCTATGGTCATGATCTCATGGTCATAGGATTGAGCCCCGAATGGGGCTCCTCGATCAGTGTGGTTGAGTTTCTTTCTGCTTGAGTTTCTTTCTCTCTCTCTCTCTCCCCCCTTAACTTTTCCCCATGCATGCACATATGCATACTTTCTCTCAGATAAATAAATCTTTAAAAAATAAATATAAAAATAACATACAGGTATAATAAGGATAAAAATAGAGTGGACAATCACATAGTGACTGACCTAACTAATTTTTAATTTGTCTAGAAAGATGATGTCGTTCTGTGACCCTGGGAAAGTTACTTTACTTTTGAAAAGCCTCAGTTTCATCACTTTCAAAGTAAGGATAATGACAATAATTAAACAATAAAAATAACCTCATAGGAATGTTATGAATAGAAAATGATGCATTCAAACACTTGATGTAGTGCTTGGTATGTATTTTCAGTGTTGGGTATTATTAATACTATTTTTATATGTTATTACAAATGTATTTGGCTTTCTAACTTACTGAGGTTTTGATAGGCTATGGGAAATCAGGAACATTTGAATAGCACTTTGGCTTTATTACCTTTAAAGCCAGAAGTGATCATGTCTGGATATTTAATCAATTTCCAGCTAAAGCTCATATCACTAATAACGTTTTTACTTCTAAGGGCAGGAGCATTATTTATTAGAACTTTTTGTTCTAAGCTTTCTATTTCATTGATTTTTTTTGAAAAGATTTTATTTATTCACTTGAGAGAGAGCATGCACAAGAGTTGGGTGGGGCGGGGATGGGCAGAGGGAGAGGGAGAAGCAGACACCCGGCTGAGTAGGGAGCTGTCCCTGGGCTGGTCCCAGGACCCTGAAATCATGACTGAGCCGAAGGCAAACACTTAACCAGCTGAGGCACCTAGGCCTCTAAAGTTTTTCATTCTAAAGTGAAGTATTAGCTTGAATACTCTATTATAAAGTGAGCTTTTCACTTATTTCTACTTCTATTCTTAAACATTTAAAAATTTTAATTCTAAGGTGAATTTTCATGATTTCCAGTGTCTCTTATGTATAATGATGACGCTTCCTTCTTGTCAAGTGCACAGCACGTTTTTAGTGCTTATTTGATGGTTAAGAATAAATGCTTATAATAACTACATCTTACTTTACCTAATTTTGAAAACTCTGTTCTAATTGTGTTACATATTTGGTAATGCAAGACATTGGGTATTTATGGCTTTTTAAATTCTGTGCCTAGTTAATCTGATTGTCAATATCTGTCTCTGAATACCTCTTACAGATGTCCTGAAGACCACCAGAAGATTTAGGACTAATACATCCATTTTCTGGACTACTTTTGTCACAAACATTCTGGCTTACATTTTTTTAAGATATAATTGTTATGCAGCCTCATATTAGGTTCAGCTGTACAACATAATGCTTTGATATTTGTATATATTGTGAAATGAGGACCACAATTAGTCTAGTTAACATCTGTCACTACCCATAGTTACAAATTTTTTCTTGTGATGAGAAATTTTAAGATTTAGTCTCTGAGCAACTTTCAAATATACAATACAATATTGTTAACTCTAGTCACCATGCTGTACATTATATCCCAGGTCTTATTTGTTTTATAATTAGAAGCTTGTACCTTTTGGCAACCTGCATCCATTTTACCTACCACCCACACCCTGCCTCTGACAACCACCAATCTGTTCTCTGTATGAGTTTTTTTATTTGTTTGTTTTAGGATTCCAGTAGAAGTGAAATCATACAGTATTTGTCTTTCTCTGGTTTATTTCACTTAGCATATTCCCTCAAGACCCATCCTTGTTGTCTCAAATGGCAGGATTTCTTCCTTTTTTATGGCTAATATTCCTGTGTGTGTGTGTGTGTGTGTGCGCACGTGCATGCACATATACACCATGTTTTCTTTGTCTCTTCAACCATCAGTGGACATTTAGGTTGCTTTCATCTCTTTGCTATTGTAAATAATACTGAAATGAACATAGGAAACATACATCTTTTCTAGTTGTGTTTTTGTTTCCTTTGGATTAATACCCAGAAGTAGAATTGCTGGACCATATTATTATTAGATATTACTATTAATTAAATATTACGAATTTAGTATTTTGAGGCACGTCTGTACCGTTTCCCTCTGTAACAGTTTACATTCCCACCAAGAGTGCAAACATTTCCATTTTCTCCATATGCTTGCACTCTCCTACTGCCCTATTAAAACTGGTGGGGTGCCCTGCCCCTGCACTAATCAGCGGCCTCACTAAAGCTGGTGGAAAGGTGCAGACACAGGGGACACAGGGGACTTTCCTTGATCACCTGGCTCTGGTAGTCTGAGTCCCAAGGGACTGTCACCATTGGAGAGACAGTTCTTGGCAGGCGCCACCCACAGGACACCTCACAGATAGTAGACTGAAACACACTCCATGTCTTTCTCTGAAAAAGGCCTGTTTACTTGTCCAGGAGCTTCAGCCTGAAAAGCAGGCTTCAAGTTTGCTCCACACTAGAGGGTATTGAGATCTCTCTGGGAACATAGGCCAGGGGATCACATCTTTGTGTATAACAATATGTTACTGAACAACTCCTGGGTTATAGAAGAAATCAAAGGAGAAAGCCAAAAATATCTAGAGATAAATGAAAGCAGAAATATGACATACCAAAATCAATGGGCTGCAGCAAGAGTTGTTCTAAGAGGAATGTTCATAACAATACAGGCTTACCTCAAGAAACAAGCAAAATCTCAAATAATTTTTTACACTTAAAGGAACTGGGAAAAGAACAAGCAAAGCATCAAGTTATTAAAAGGAAGGAAATAGTAAAAATCAGAGCAGAAATAAGTGAAATAGAGACTAAAAAGACAAAAGAAAAGGTAAATGAAACTAAGCTGGTTCTTTGAAAAGATAAACAAAATTGACAAACCTTTAGCTAGACTGACAAAGGAAAAAAAAAAGGAGGACTAAAAAAAATTGGAAATGAAAGAGTAGTTACAACTGAAGATACCACAGAAATGCAAAGAAGCTACTATGAACAGTTAGACATTAGCGAGAAGCAATTGGGTGAATTCCTAGAAAATGCAGTCTTCCAAAACTGAATCGTGAAGAAATAGTAAAACTGGATAGACTGATTACCAGTAAGGAGATTGAACCAATAATGAAAGCCTTCCAACAGCCAAAAGCCCAGGACCAGATGGTTTCACTGGCAAATTCTATCAGCCATTCAAAGAAAATTTAATACCTGTCTTCTCAAACTCAACTTATAAAATGGGAGAAAATATCTCCAAATCATGTATCTGATAAAGGACTTATCAAAATATGTTAAGAACTCATAGAACTCAATAGCAAAAAACCAAAAATTCAATTAAAATGCAGGTAGAGGCTTTATTATATAGCTGAGCAGAACATGTGCTTAATCTTTGGGATGCTAAAGGAGATGAATGGGCCTCAGAGTGAACGTGGAAGTTTAAAAAGTACCTTCGTTTTTTGGACCTGCATATCGAGCTGTTTGGGAAACCCATTGTTTCCTTCCTGAGTTTCAAATACGAGACTGCTGTAGTCATATCACAATATCCAGTGGTAAAACCTCGTTTGTCACTGTCACTCCTATTTCTTTTCATTTAGAATCAGAATAAAGTTGTATTTCTTTTTTTATCCTTTTTAAAAAAGATTTATTTATTTGACAGAAAGAGAGAGAAAGCAGGGGGGAGTGGCAGGTAGAAGGAGAGGAGAAACCCCTATGTGGGGCTTGATTTAAGGACCCTGAGATCATGACCTGAGCTGAAGGCAGATGGTCAACCAACTGAACCACCCAGGTGCCCCTAAATATTTTATTTTTAAGTAGTCTCTATACCCATTGTGGATCTCAAACTCTTGACCCTGAGATCAGGAGACACTGCTCCACCAACTGAGCCACCAGGCACCCCAACTTATATTTCAGATTTTAGAAAAGTGGGCAAGGGATCCAAATAGACATTTTTCCAAAGAAGTCATGCAGGTGGCCAATAGGTACTTGAAAAGATGCTCAATATCATTAATCATCAAGGAAATGCAAATCAAAACCACAATGAGATAACATCTCACATTTGTTAGAATGTCTGTTATCAAAAAGTCAAGAAATAACTCGTGTTGGTGAAGATGTGGAAAAAGGGAACCCTTGTGCAATGTTGGTGGGAATGTAAATTTCTGTAGCCACTATGAAAAACAGGATGGATGTTCCTCACAAAGTTAAAAATAGAACTACTGTAGAATCCATATTTATCTGAATAAACTGAAAACACTAATTGAAAGATATATGCACCCCTATGTTCACCGCAGCATTATTTTTAATAGTCAAGCTATGGAAGCAACCTAAGTGTCCAGTGATGGATGAATGGACAAAGAATATGTGATACACACACACACACACACACAGTGGGGATATTACTCAGCCATAAAAAAGAATGAAATCTTCCCATTTAAGACAAGAAGGATAGACATTGAAGGAAATACTCTAAGTCAGACAGAAAAAGATAAATACTATGTGACTTCACTTATATGTGGAATCTATAAAACAAATAAAACTCATAGAGAACAGAACAGTGGTTGCTAGAGGTCAGGGAGGTTGGAGGTGGGCAAAATGGGTGAAGGAGGTCAAGAGGTTCAAGCTTCCACTTACAAAATAAATAAATTTGGGGGATGTAATATATAACATAATCAGTAACACTGCAATGCATATTTGAAAGTTGCCTAAGAGAGTAAATCCTTAAACTTCTCATCACAAGACAAAAACAGGATCACTTTGTAGAATGATAACTAGACTTACTGTCGTGGTCATTTCACAGTATATACAAACATTGAATCGTTATGTTGTACACCTGAAACTAATATAATGTTATATGTCGTTATACCTCAATTTTAAAGACTCAATAAATAGAAAATTCCTTCTTTCCCTTAATAAAAAGAAGAATGCCAGCTAATAAATGTAGGAGAAATAATAGAACTAGAAATAATCACCATTTTGCAACCCCAGTGCAATGTCTGATTGATGGAAGGATCACCAGTGGATGGCACAACTTTTTGGCAAAGTGTTGTTGAGGAACAAAATATAGTCATACGGGCAAGTATAATTACAGATTACATATTTTTTTAAGATTTTATTTATTCATTTGACAGACAGAGATCACAAGTAGGCAGAGAGGCAGGCAGAGAGAGAGGAAGGGAAGCAGGCTCCCCGTTGAGCAGAGAGCCCTACACGGGGCTCGATCCCAGGACCCTGAGATCATGACCTGAGCCAAAGGCAGAGGCCTTAACCCACTGAGCCACCCAGGTGCCCCCAATTACAGATTACATATTAATTACAACAGGAAAATGTACTTTTAACATAGAGAGATCTGGAAGACGTCACCATAACCGAATGATGAAACTTGTCATCATTAATAGTGTAAACTGGAAGTATGTGCTTCTTAATTTGACGCTGTGGGAAGTAAATATCAAAAATGTTTAACTCAGATTTGATATGAGAGAAATAATGAACAATCCTAGATTGTGGGACATTCTGCAAAACAACTGGCCTGAATTTCTCAAAATGTTAGTGTTAAATTGTTTTTCTAAAAGTTGAAGGATTAAAAGAGATGAAAGAGAAATGACAGCCCAAAGAACTGTATGATCATTGGTTGGATCTTGAGTAATTTTTTAAAAATCAACTTTTTAAATTTAAATTTTTTAAAATTTTAATTTTAAAAATTTAAAAATTTAAATTTAAATTTAAATTTTTTAAAAATCAAAATTTTGGGGACATTTGGGGATATATGAAAACAGGATGTATATTAGGTAGAAATAGTTTATGTATGCTGAGTTTCCTGATACACTGACTAGATTGTGATTAAGTGAAAGAATGTTTCTGTTCTCCTAAATGGTTCAGGAAAAAAAAAAATAAGGTGTGTGTATGTATGTGTGCATGTGCGTGCGTGCACACGCGTGGGTGTGTGGGAAAGAGAGAGAGAAAGGAGGGGTGTAGAAAAACTTGAGATATTTCAAAATTGAAAGCTGGAAAGAAACAATTTGAGGGAAGATTATGGCATGCATTCTTTAAAAAAAAAAAAGTGCTTTAGAAAATTCTTTGCCAATACAGGAACCTAGTGAAGATTTTTATTCTGCAGAAGGAATGGTGTAGAATTGAAGGCAATCAGCATGTTTTCTACAATGTGGCATAGGTCTCAGTTAAATCTTGTGAAGATATGCAATCCAGTAGTACTGAGACATCAAAATGAAAATCTCTCTAGATTGCCATTCCTGTGGATGCCCCTTTCTTTTCCTTTGAGAATTACCTGTTACCATCTGTTTAGTGGGAAAAGAAAAAAATTCCTCTGCTGAAATAATATACGTTAAAAATAATAATACACTGCCATTTTGCATATCAAACTAAAGTCTCAGTTTGCTTCTTGGCTTAGTCAGCTTTATGAGCACTGCAAAGGAAACCTGGACAAGAACCATATGTGTAATGAAGGCGCTCCTTGTGCCTCAGAAGCCAAGTACTGTCCTCTCCTGATGCTTCTCCCATGCAGTGCTGCTGGTTAGTTTCCTGTGCCAGACTTCTCACCAGTGGCAGCACTGTTTATCTTTATGATAAACAGCTACCAGAGCAATCAAGAGACACCCTCTGGTTTGGGGCCAAAGTCTGCCAAGGTTTTGATTATTCTATTTCAACTTATTTCAACAAACAAATACTGAGTGCTTACTCTATGCAGGGCAGGGTCCTGGTACTGTGTAGGATACCAAAATCAATAAAATGTGGTATGTGCCTGTAAGTACATACTTCAGGGAGAGAGCGCTTGAGACAGCTAGCTACATCAATATCTATTATTAAAAGGCAGAGAATGAGAAGTGATTTAAGAGACAGACAAACAATATCACATGAGCTTTTGGTATTCAGAGGTCCCTTGGCTTTTTAGTGCTATCATGTAGGTCTTTCTGAATAGGGAAGATTGAAGCCCAGTCATCCAGATGGTTTGGGACATTTACAGAACCATGATTCATAGATGTGAGAGCTGGTTGTATTTTTTTTTAATTGCCCTGCTTTCTGATGTTAATTATTGCAACTAGGCTGCCAAGCAAACATCTGTTCAAGGTTGGATTCTGGACCCAGGCTTGTTGCTTTGGCTGAGCTTGCTGGAAACTGTTCTTACTTCACATGGAATATTGTATAATCTCTATAAATATTGCATAGTATGTATGGAGCATCAAACTATTACAGGTCCATACATGACTAGAACACTAAATGAAAGGAGAAAACAACAAGTGAATGGATTGATATGTATTAAAACTTACAATTAGTAAAAATAAATTTTAAACCACACCCATTTACAAAATATATTGCCATTTTTGCTTATCACATTAAAGGCAAAAGTTTCAGAGGTTTTTTTGCGTTGTCTTAGTTTTTTTTTTTTTTTTCTTAATCATGGCACTCATCAGAGCAAGGTGTGGTAGAATGGCAATTATCTGCTATCACAGATAACAGACTGAAACACACTCCATGTCTTCCTTTGAACAAGCCCTGTTTACTTGACTGTAAATATATATAGCTATAAATAAATATAGCTTTTGGAGAGCAGTTTGGTAGTATGCGTCAAGAATCTTATAATAATCACACACTTTGATCCAATAATGCCAATTCTGGGACTCTATCCTAAGGAAATAATCTGAACCACAGAAAAATCTTTTTGCATAAACTCATTCATCACCACATTATTTATAAGAACATAAAATTAGAAAGAGCTTCCACGGGTTAACTGTGACTCCTGCACTTTCTGAAATATTACACAATGCCAAGAAACAATGATTTGATGTTAATAACATGGAAAATGCTCGTGTTCTATTATGTTGGAGAGACAAGGTACCAAATTGAATTTAGAGTGATGGAGAATAGATATAGTATATTCTAGAAGGAAATACATGAGTATGTTAATCTTAGTCATATTTGAATAAGACAAAGCCTAATTTTTTCCCTTTTTCTGTTTTCTAAATTTCTTTTACAAAGTCAGGTGGAACTGCACAAATTCATTTTCCCTCTGAGACTGCCATGAAACACCTCCTGATACTCCAGGCCCCCAGTATGGCTGATACTGGTTCTTCTAGTTTTAGCAAGTGAGGCCCAAACCAGATCTACTTGGTTTGAAGGGAAAAAATGTATTTCTACTCTCCTTCAAAAAATGATAAGATTATCCAACAGATGAAATTTATATAGTTCCACTCTGTATACTAGGGATCCAGTGAAATTTTGGTCAACCAGTAACACTTTTGACAACTGGTACATTTAAAAAATAAATAAGTAATTTAAAAATGTAAAAATCAGTGCTCTTGAATGGGAGCAGCTGAAGAACACTTTGAAGGACTTGGACTAAGAAGAATGAGCTGACCAATCAAAAGGACCAGAAGCACTTCTTTCCCTATGCCCAAGACTTTTTCAATTAGCTCATTGGATACAACAGCTGAGTTGTGGCCATCAAAGGATGTGACTGTTCCCCTGAAGGGAGTTTGGGCTTCTGGCCTGTGTGAGATCTCTACCCTAGTAGTTATAATTGATCATTTCTATCTTCTTAGAACTACTGATAAAGACCAGTTAGGCTGTCACTCCTCTCCCACTTCCAGAACCCCCTTAAAATAGTCCAGAACAGGTCATCAATTATTCTACCTACAAGGCCACTTTATATACTAGACAAAACAAAATCACATTTCCTCCCCTAAAATAGATGCTATACTTGGACTAATGCCCCCAGTTTCCCCATATTCGTCCATATTTCTGCTTCCTGCCTAACCTTTAGCCTGGCTGGAGACTCATCACAGGATCATCACCAAGAAATCCAACACTAGCTATATTCACCTCTTTTTGAATTTCAACAAATACTTATTAAGCACCTACCCTGTGCCAGGGGGTGGGGGAGGTATTTGAGATGTAAGAATAAATAAGGTGCGGGGTGCCTGGGTGGCTCAGTGGGTTAAAGCCTCTGTCTTCAGCTCAGGTCATGATCCCAGGGTCCTGGGTTTGAGCCCGCATAGGACTCTCTGCTCGGCAGGGAGCCTGCTTCCCTTCCTCTTTCTCTGCCTGCCTCTCTGCGTACTTGTGATCTCTGTCTGTCAAATAAATAAATAAAGTATTTTTAAAATATTTTAAAAAAAGAATAAGGTGCAATTCCTGCCTTCAAAGAGTTTATAGAATAATGGGAAAAGCAAACAATTACTCTGGAATAGGATAAATAAAATGACTGTTACCACAGGCTAGCTAGCCACAGGTGATTAAGAATTACATGATACAGTTTTGAAGGGTTAGGAAAGTTTTCCAAAAGGATGTGACACCAAAGCTAAGACCTGCAGTGTTTCACCAAGAAAAGTGTGTGTGGAGAATGTCCCAGATAGAAGGAACAGCATGTTTCAGAGGCAAATGGAGTATGACTGGGGTGTAGTCTGCAATGGCAGGGAACGGCAATCAGGAATCCAGAGAAATTGTCAAACATGAATTGGGCTTTATTTCACATGCTAGGGAGTTTTCAATTCATCCTGAGAACAAGGGTATTATGGAAGTATTTTAACAAGTGGATTATCATGATCAGCTCTGTGTTTTAGAATGAGTACTCCAGTACTAAGTACTGGACTTAGTGGCAGTGGAAATCAAGAGAGGTAAATGGTTCTCCAAAGTGTGAATAAAGTAGAACTTTTTTGATTGATTGGGTGAGGTAAAGATGATGCAGAAGAAAAGTCGGGAAGAAATATTTTGTTTTCTAGTTATTGTGCCATTCACTGTGATGAGGAACATGAAGTAAATTGGTCTGTTGGGGAAGGATGGGGAGATGATGATTCCTTTTAGACTGAGTTTGAGGTATTTGACTGGAGACATGGGAATTGACATGTAGGTATCAGAAGCTCAATACAGACATCTGGGCTGGAGGTTTACATGGGGAAGCCTCAGCATATGTGTAGAGTTAAAACAATGGCAGTGGAGGAAAACTCTGACCAATGAGAACGATCTGTTATAACAAAACCTTGGAGACTTGAGAAACTTTAATGAACAGATCATGGGAAGAATCCACAAAGGGGAAAAAAGAAAGTATCAGGAGACAAGAGAATGTGATACACTAGGAGTCAGGAAGGAAGCAGAGGTCAACAGTGCCAATAATGCAGAAGACAGTAAGATAAGGATTCACAAAGGCATTTAGTAACGAGAAGGTCATTGGTAATCTTAGAGAGAGAGACTTCAAGTAGAGGTGTGAGACAGATAGTTTTGGGTTTTTTAAATGTGGACACAGAGAAAAGAACATTAAACGTTCTTTCAATTAGCTTGGTTAAAAATGGAAGGAGAGTAAGACATAGAGACTAAGGGATCCTAATGCATTTTTATTTTGTTTTGCTTTTATGATGAGAGAGACTTGAGCAAGTTGATATGCTTGATTGTCTGAAGTTACCAGAGAAAGTTGAGGTCTCTGACAAAGCAGATAGAAATATTCCTCTTGAGAAGCTTGAGAGGATCTGCTTTCTACCAAAGAGGAAGGAAGAATGGAAGAGAATGAACCCCCAATGTGTGGGGAACAAAAAATTGAAGGGTTCTCATCTGACCACATCAGTTTTTACTCTGCCAAGTGGGAGGTGAGGTTATTGATTGCATGTGTATCAATCAGCTGAAAGGGAACGTTGAGGGTGAGGCCTTGAGGAGTGAAAATTAGAAATGGTTCATTGGTGAGGAAGGGGTGAGCCAGAGCCACCCAGAGAAGGCCTTCTCAATGATGACAGCACAGACAGGCTCGGAGACCATCTGCTTGTTGACAGCACTGCACATGGAGGAGGCAAGGAAGGACCATCTGCTTGTTGACAGCATTGCACATGGAGGAGACATGGAAGTATCATGTTTAGGAAGGCATTTCCTCCTTTCGATGAAGCATTGAAGAATTCTCAGCGGCCACTAACAACATGGCATTATTATTCAAGTAGCTAATTTTGCCCAGTCTAGGTAGGCATCTGCAGAGACATAGTGACAATGTGTCTAGACTCTGGTAGTGATGAGGTTTGAATTAAAGCTTCAGTATTTTCTTTCTGTGTGACCTGTAGCAAATGACTTACTCTTCTATCCTTTGGGGTCCTGGTACGATCTTTATCAGGAAAAAATGAGGTGATTGATAGAAAGTACGTAGTACGTTACTTGCCTGTTGCACATTCAATAAATGTTAGCTGCTGCTATCATCACCACCACCACCACCACCACCACCATCATCATCATCATCAGGTTCACCGTGACAATACTAGAAGTTTCTAGAAAGCTTACAATTTAAACCTTTACTATAAAGTGGGAAGTGGTCTGGATAGATCAAATCAGCCACAGCATTCCTTTAAGCCAAAACCTAGTCCAGAGCGAGGTTCAAACTCTCTTCAGTTCCATGAAGCCTGAGAGAAGTGAAGCTACAGAAGAAAAGTTTGAAGCTAGCAGAGATTGGTTCATGAGGTTTAAGGAAAAAAGCCATCTCCATAACATAAACATAAAAGTGTAAGACAAAGCAGCAAATGCTGATGTGGAAGCTACAGCAAGTCATCCAAAAGATCTAGCTAAGATAATGAATGAAGGTGGCTACACAAAGCAACAGACTTCTAATGTGAATGAAACAGCTTTACACTGGAAAAAAATGCCATCTAAGACTCCCATAGCTGTAGGAGAGAAGTCAGTGCTTAGCTTCAGTGCTTCAAAGGACAGGTGTACTCTTGTGTTAGGGGCTAATGCAGCTGGTGACTTGGTTGAAACCAGTTCTCATTTACCATTCCAGAAATCCTGTGGCCCTTAAGAATGATGCTAAATCTATTTGCCTGTATCCTATAAATGGAACAACAAAGCCTGGATGACAGCACATCTGTTTACAACATGGTTTATTGAGTAATTTGAGCCTTCTTCTGAGAGCTATTGCTCAGGAAAAAAAAAAAAAAGATTCCTTTTAAACATTACTGCTCATTGACAATGCACCTGGTCACTTAAGAGCTCTGATGGAGATGGACAGAAACATGTTGTTTTCATGCCTGCTAACACAACATCCATTCTGCAGCACATGGATCAAGGAGTCAGTCATTTTCACTATCAAGTCTTATTTAAGAAATACATTTCATAAGGCTGGAGCTGCCAGAGATAGTGATTCCTCTGATGGATCTGAGAAAAGTACATTGAAAACCTTCTAAAAAGGAGTCACCACTCTAAATGCCATTAAGAACATTTGTGATTCATGACAAGAGGTCAAAATGTCAACATCTATAGGAGTTTGGAAGAAGTTGATTCCAACCCCCGTGGATGACTTTGAGGGATTCAAGACTTCAGTGGAGGAAGTAACCCCAGATATGGTGGAAACATCAAGAGAACTAGAACTAGAAGTGGAGCCTGAAGATGTGACCAAATTGCTGTAGACTCATGATCAAACTGGAAGAGTCAAAGAGCTGCTTCTTAGTGAATTGTGAAGAATGGGGTTTCTTGAGATGGAATCTGATGCTGTGTACACTGTTGGAATGACAACAAAGGATTTAGAATATTAGATCATCTTGGTTGATAAGGCAGTGGCAGGGTTTGAGAGGATTAACTCCAGTTTTAAAAGACCTCTACTGAGATCAGTCAGCACTGCTTACTCGAGAAATCATTTGTGAAAGAGCCCATCAATGTGGCAAACTTCATCGTTGTATTTTAAGGAAGTTTCACAGCCACCACGGCCACAACCACCACCACACTGCTCAGTCAGCTGCCATCAACAGCGAAGCAAGACCTCCACCAGCAAAAAGATTATTACTAGTTGAAAGCTTGGATGATACCTAGCACTCTATTTATTTTAAAGATTTAGAGAGAGCGAGCATACGCATGCAGGGATAGGAGCAGAGGGAGAGAATCTTCAAGCTGACTCCCTACTGAGCATGGAGCCTAGCTTAGGGCTCAGTCCCATAACCATGAGATCATGACCTGAACCAAAATCAAAACTAGACACTTAACTGACTGAGCCACCCAGGCACCCTGATAGTTAGCATTTTTAACAATAATGTTTGAAAATTAAGGTATGTCCATTGGATTTTTTAGGCATAATGCTATTGTATACTTAGTAGATGTATAATACATCGATTATTGTATTAATACAATCTTATTGTATACTTACATACAGTAGAGTGTGAACATAACTTTTATATGCACTCAGAAACCAAAAAATTCATTTGGCCCACTTTTTTGGAAAATTCACTTTATTGTTATGGTCTAGAACTGAACCCACAATAGGCTTCAGGTAAAATAATACTATAAAAATACTATGCAGGCAAAAAAAAAAAAAAAAATACTATGTGGGGGTGGGAAGTTGGGTGAGCCTAGTGGTGGATATTATGGAGGGCACATATTGCATGGAGCATTGGGTGTGGTATATAAACAATGAATTCTGGTACACTGAAAGAAATTAAAAAAATAAAAAATTAATAAAAAATACTATACATGCAAAAATATAAAAACGTTTCAATTATGTTGTTATTCTTCCTTTACACTCATATTTATATTTGGCTTAGAAAGGTTTAAGAGTTTTGAAATGCAGCTTGTTTTCCAGTTTTACTTATTCTGTTAAAATACTATAATGTGTTCTACGTTTTCCATGTCGCTCAGTTTTCTAACTGGTCTCTATCATGCTGTCTTCCTATATACTTTATCTTAGCTAGTTTTCTGAAATGAATTGTTATTTCAGTCAAAAACCTCACATTTGAACTATCTCAATTCTAACACAAGGGCTATATTTACCTTACTGACCAATAGCAAATTCAAGAGATGTTTATTATTGTATTGCAGTCACCTGAAGAAATGAAAAAACTGGGGTGCCTGTGTGGCTCAGTCAGTTAAACATCTGCCTTCTGCTTGAGTCATGATCCCAGGATCCTGGGATCAACCCTATATCTGGCTCCCTGCTGAGCAGGGAGCCTGCTTCTCCCTCTCCCTATGCCTACCGCTCCCCTGCTTGAGCTCTCTCTCTCTCTCCCACTGTCAAACAAATAAATAAAATCTTTCAAAAAAAAAAAAAAGAAGAAGAAGAAATGAAAAAACTCAGTTGAAGCAGGGTAGAATTTTCTAAAATGTATTTGTAGTAAATCAAGACACTAAGTATTCTAGTCCTTTTTCAGTCTAATCACAAAACTTTTAACTAAGAGTTGATAATATATCCGTTCACCATGCAAGTCTTTTTAGACACATCTTTATCCTACTCATATTTTTTAAAAGATTTTATTTTTTTAAAGATTTTGTTTGTTTATTTAGAGAAAAAGAGAGAGCAAATATGAGGGAAGGGGGATAGGGGAGGGAGAGAATATCAAGCAGACACACTTCTGAGCATGGAGCCATTGAGGGGCTCAATCTCATGACCCTGAAATTATGACCAGCTGAAATCGAGTGTTGGATGCATAACTGACTGAGCCACCCGGTGCCCCTCAAATATTTTATTTTTAAGTAATCTCTCCACCCAACATGGGGCTCAGATTTACAACCCCAAGATTAAGAGTCACATGTTCAACCAAATGAGCCAGCCAGGCACCCATATCCACTCATATTTGTAAAAGAGATTGCTTTACTCCTAGAATAAGATCTCTCCCTACTTGGAAGTATTAAAATTCAAATACCAAAAGAAAGGAGAGTTTTTTGAAAACATATATATCATTTTCTCTTTTCATATTCAAGTATACTTTAAATTTGTTTCTGGCAAATATAAAGGAAAATTTGGTCAGTCTGCACTAAATAGTATTTTATATTTGGAAATAATGAATAGAAGCCAGGAAGAAGGAATTATAATTTTCTTTATTGAATCTAAAAACTCCAGGTAATGAACATGCTATTCTTAGAACTGAGTGGATGGTGCACAATGATACTTTGTTTTGGCCTGAAAAGGCTCTGTTGAAATTATTCTTTTTAAGTCAAAGAGCTATGTGAACTTGGTTTAACGTCTAGGGAAGCATTGATGCTTGCCAATACTGAAAGACCAAAACCTCTAGGAAAAAAAAATAGATAGTTGTGAGTTAAAATACAGAAAATGTATTTTTTAAGTGTCAAACTTGGACTATCTTCAAGTTTACAAGTAGTATTGTAAGGAGTGATTTTGTTGTTCTATTTGTTAAAGTTTTCAAGAAGAAAGGGTTTTGGATTAAAAAAAAAAAAAAACAAACCCACATAACTATTATGACATCAGCTCCAGGAAAGGACCGTTGCTTTCTGTGAATTAGTTTTGGTGAGAGCAGCACTGTGTGGGCAGGATACCCAAAGGGTTTAGTTTACTTAGGAAATGGCTACGTTCTCCACTGCATCCTACAGAGGGTTAGGGACAAGCCCAGAATTCATTAGTGCAGTGGTGTAGGGTTTACAAAACAGACTTAAATAATGTTCATTAATTCAGTTGTGAATTTACCCATAATTCTCAAGATCCTGTCTTGTTTTCAAGACCAACCCAAAGTTTTGGTTACTGGTTTTGCTATCAATTCTGGATCTACTGCTTACTATAGTTCAGAAAATAAAAAATTCTGTACAATTAAAAATTTTTTTAAAACACTAGAGCATTAAATTAAAAAAATAATTCCACAGCATGAAAAATCAATTTGGAATGATTCTTCTCTCTCTTCATGTTTTTTCATATATACTTTTTAAAAAAAATTAACATATAATGTATTACTTGCCCCAGGGTTCATATATACTTTTACATACTTATGTAAGTACAATTTTAATGGTTCCTTATCTAATATTATCAAATATCTTTTAAAATATTTTTCGTACTTTTTTCTTTAAGAAATATTACAGCCAAATCTACTCATTGAGATCCTTTTTATTCTTCATAGTTTAACTAAGATACCTCCTTTTCCCTGAACGATCAAAACCAGTTCTTTTGGCTTCTCTGACTGAACAGTGGTCATTCGTGCCTATGTTTATCTCCCCTGATAAGCTGAAAGCCACTTGAGTGCAGCAGTTTATTCATCTATAAATTCTCTCCCGTAGGTAGTAGAGTGCCTTGCCCATGGTGGGCACTGAATAAATAATTGGGTATTGAGTTGAAACTAATCCATAGAGTCATTTAGAGCAAAGTGTTTTACAAAGAAGTTGAAGTGGGAAGAAATGAGCAAAGCCATAGAAGTTTTATGCCTCTGAAAAGAAGGAAGAAGTAATTTCTGGGGAGGTAGAGGTAGAATTTAAATATAAAAACTCCAAATAGGGAGAAGACTGTTTACAAAGATAATGCCGTAAGCTTGTATGCACCAAGAAACGCTGCAATTAAATATGTAAACCAAAAATACATCAATGAGAATACATAGATAACTGGAAAAAAAATATTGTAAGCAACTTTATAACTCCTCTTTCAGAATCAGATTGAGTACATAAATAAGTAAATGAGCCCATAGAGGAATTAATGTTAGCCATTCAAACTGGTACTATTTAATAGAGATCTATACAGAATCTTACAGCTCTTGATTAGAGTAAAAGATGTTAATGCCCCCAGAAACATTTTTTTAAGTCATGTAATTGGCTAAAAATAAAACCTTAATATTTTTAAAATGAAGATTTTACAGACCACTTACTTAATGCACAATTAGGCAAAGGTGAAAATAAATGGCAGAAAAAAAGTTACCGAAAAAGTATTAGCTACATAGAAATTAAGTAACACTTAAAGAGGAAGTGAAAACAGTTTATACACTGCCTAGAAAAAAATGAAAAAAGAACATTCCATTCCAAAATATTTAGAACATGGTAAAAACTATTCATTACTAAGGAATAAAAGCAGGAAACAAGGGACTAAGGAACATCTTAAGAAACTCGGAAAAGAATAACAAATGAACCAAATGAAAGTATAAAGAAGATAGTGCTGAACATAAAATCCCCCAAGGGAGGAAAAGAAAAAGAAAAAAAAAGAACAATATAAAGGTTAAGCCCAAGAGCTGATTATTTTATGAAATACAGATTAATTCTTTTAGGAGCCTGATTTAAGGATCAAAGAAAGTAAAAGTAGACAGTGAGAAAGAGACAAGGTGAGAAGAACAGCTGAGATGAGAAAAGAGAGAAAACCAGAGAGAACGAGGGAGAACAGAGAAAATTCTATTGCAGCAGAGGGGAAACCTAGGGAATAGACACTTTCCTAGAAGACATACCCTAAATTAGGTCCTCTATTGTAATTGGCCTGTTCAAATTTTTAACTTCTTCTTGGCTAAATTTTGGTAACTTATAACTAATTCCTGGGAGGTTTTTTCCCCCCGCTTCCTTTCTTTCAATTTTTACTGTGGTTGAGGATAATCCTGTTTCCCCAGTGGCCAGACCACACCTGAATGATGGCTTTGTTTTCTGGGTGGTACACTTTTACCAAGAAAGCTAGGGAGAAGAAAAGATTTCAAAGGATATATGAGAAAGAGTTAGAGAAGTGGGGTATCTCCCTGGGAGAAACAACTGAAGGGACAGGACACCTTGTCTTCAAGTGTTTGAAGACCCTTTACCAAGAAGAATGGGTAAATACCTCCAATAAGACCTAGGAGAAAATTAAAAATACCTTGTGTTCAGGGAACAAAATTGTGAAACTCCTACATTGCTCTTCTAGGTCAGCATGTCTATTTTGCAATAATTTTCCCTGAACCTATTACCTTAAATATGCCCAAGATTTGAGTCAATGGCCTACTCTGACTAATGATAAATCCTCCAAATCACTCATATATGCATTTTGCTTTCTTATTCACTTTTCAGGGTTGTTCAGAGAATTTACTCTAATTTATGGAAGGCAAAAAAAAAAAATATTTTTCCATAACTAGACCACCAATGGCTTTTTCTTTTCCTTGCTTTTGGCATTTTTAAGATATTTAAGCATATTTTGAGGGCCAAGAGAAAGAAACTAAGGAGGAGGGAGAGATAGATGTTGTAAAAGGTGTCCTGTGGGTTCTATAAATGTTTTAAAGCTTACAGTTGTTTCTAGTTTCTGAAATTTTCACTTGTTTCTTTTTACTGAAATTAAACCTTTGGGTAAATAAATAAAATAAAATTGTCTTCCCTGCCCCACCAGAGGATTGCTAATTATTACTTTGGTACTAGATCAATGAAAAATGCCATTTCCTGTTTATTACTGTGAACTGTATATCTATATTTCCTTATCTATGTGTCTGTATTTCCACCCTTGGTTGGATTTTTAAGAAAATGGGGGCACTTTTGGTGTAAATCATAATCTGTTTGTCTTATGTACCTCAGCATTCAATCCTCCTTTTTGGAATACAATATATTCATGTAATTTGTACTTTATATTCCTTTAAATATATGCTTTTGAAGGAAGAGCACTGAATTATGAATGAGAATACTGAGTTCTGAATTATGAATGAGTGCAGGATTTAAAATGTTCTCAAGAAATAAGCATCATAAGAGTTTGTAATTTCTAAAATTAACTTTGTGAAATATTATTTTCTAAATATCAAGGAAGATAGTATTACCCAATTTTTATTGCATTTTCCTTGTCAGGAACTGTTCCAGGTATTTTACACAAATTAACTCATACAGTCCTCTCAACAACCCAGTTCGGTTTGTACATTGCCATTCTGGTTACACGGATACAAATGCTCAGAGTCTGGAATCTGCTCTTTTAGCTACTGCATTCTACCAACTTTTTTAGCTAGAGCTAAAGCTTTAGAAAGCTTAAGTGCACTTAAATTAAGTGCTTAATTTTGTAAATTAGCACACCCCTTACACATACACAATTTTAGAGACAGCAGGGAATCCTAAAGGTGAATTAGGCCATTTCCAAGAGTGTTGGTTGTGTGAGCCCCTGACTCAAGGACACTCAGCCACATACATAGCAGCAGAATCTTGCCTCTGATTTCCATTTCAGGGTCCTTTTTGCAAATTACCTGTGAGGTGTCTTTATATTCTGATTGTAAAAAATTGGAATATCTTGGGGCACCTGATTGACTCAATGCGTTAAGCCTCTGCCTTTGGCTCAGGTCATGATCTCAGGGTCCTAGGATCGAGCCCCGTATCGGGCTCTCTGCTCAGTGGGGTGCCTGCTTCCCCCTTTCTCTCTGCCTGCCTCTCTGCCTACTTGTGATCTCTCTCTCTATCAAATAAATAAAATCTTTTAAATAAAAAAATTGGAATATCTTATTTAGATTAACATAATGGTGGGGAAATCAGAGTGGATAACATGTAAACCAAAAAACTCAAAATTATTATTTTAGAAATATCTCCCTCTCTGATGGGTGACCAAATATCTCGTCTGTTCTAAAACTTTGTCTTCCAAAAAGTGAATTTTATCATAGTTAAATGAGTATGTACTCATTCTGTTTATCCAAGCACACATTACATATACATATTTTTTTTTTAGATTTTATTTATTTGACAGAGAGAGAGAGAGATCACAAGTAGGCAGGCAGAGAGAGAGGGGGAAGCAGGCTCCCTGCTGACCAGAGTTCAGTCTAAATAGTTCATCGGTACTTTGTTTTGAAAAATCCCTTCATATTTAAAATTTGAAAGTTATCCTCTTAAAGAGTCTAGGGAATTTATCTTACTGATATACTTGCCCACACGTGAATAATTTACATATAAGAGTATTCACTGTGGCATTATTTGCCATAGTAAAATATGTCCCAAAAAACAGTCTAAATGTACAACAATATGAGAAATAAGGCTGGTTATAGTACAGTGGAAATCAAGCAGTTATTAAAAACAAAAAACAAGGAAGTCCTTCCTATGTGATATGAAAATATCTTCACAGTATATTGTCAAGTGAAGAAAACAAGGTGATTATTATTTGCTAACATTTGGATTAAAAAGGGACAAAATACATATATTTGCATTTCTTATAAGTGCTAAAACATTTCTTGAAGGAAACAGCAACCCTTTGGTGGGATGGATAGAATGCAAGTACGGTTATAAGAGAGAAATGCTAATTTTTATCTACTTTATACTTTTTGGTTTTTGAATTATGAGAATTTCTGACGTTATGCAAAAAGCTGAATTAAAATTTAAAAATTTGGGGGCGCCTGGGTGGCTCAGTAGGTTAAAGCCTCTGCCTTCAGCTCAGGTCATGATCCCAGGGTCCTGGGATCGAGCTCCACATGGGGCTCTCTGCTCAGCGGGGAGCCTGCTTCCCCCTCCCTCTCTCTGCCTGCCTCTCTGCCTACTTGTGATTTCTGTCTGTCAAATAAATAAATAAAATCTTTAAAAAAATAAAATTTAAAAATTTTTATTAAATGAATAAGGGAGCATGAAAATTTGGGTGAGAATTTGGGTGAGAAGAGAAAGAAGTTTAACATAAACAGGTGATTGTGTATAGAAAAACACAGTTGCATGATTAAACAGAAAATTAACACTGCATGAATTATATCGTTAATATTTTAACTATTTAAACATTATTTTACTGACTCTTAGCTATGAGAACTCAATTAGCCTTTAAAATTACATGTCATTTTGGTGTTAAGTTTCATTTCCCTGATAACTCATGAAGTTGAACACACTTTCATGTTTGCTGGTCATTGAACATCCTCTTTTGTGAAGTGCCTTGACTATTTTTTCATTCAGTTGGTTGTCTTCCTTTTTCTGATTGACACGGAGGGGTTCTCTATATATCCTGGATGAACAAAACCTTGTCCTTGCATATTGCAAATATCTTCTCCCGTTCTAATTTACAGTCTCACTCTCTCCACAGTACCTGTTGGTGAGCAGAGGTTTAAATTTTATTTAACCCAATTTATCAGTTTTTTTAGTGAGTATTTTTCATGTCACATGTAAGAAATGTTTCCCTTCCCTGAGATCATAAAGATATTTTCCTCAATCTTCTTTAGAGGTTTTATTGTTTAATATTTTAGAATTATACCACTTGGCTAGAGGTGGAAGTCAAGACATTTTTTTTTAAAGGACATTTCAGTAAACCAGAACAATTTATTGAAAGAAATTGTCCTCCACACTGCCCCGTAGTGTCAATGCCTCTGCTGTCCATATGCAAGTTGCTCTATTTGGTACCCTTTTGTGTTCTGTTACCTATCATTATCCATCCTTATCTATCTTTTTTTTAAGATATTATTTATTTATTTGACACAGAGAGAGAGAGACCACAAGTAGGCAGAGGGACATGGGGATGGGAAGGAAGCAGTCTCCCTGCTGAGCAAAGAGCCCAATGCAGGGCTCGATCCCAGGACCCTGAGACCATGACCTGAGCCAAAAACAGAGGCTTAACCCACTGAGCCACCCAGGAGCCCCCATCCTTATCTATCTTGATGCTAGTGTCATACTATTGCAATTACTGTGGCTTGATGATTCGTCTTATATATGGTAAAACAAGTTCTACTACTTTGTTTTTCTTGATCAGGAGTATCATGACCGGGGCTCCTGGGTGGCTCAGTCAGTTAAGCGCCTGCCTTTGGCTCAGGACATGATTCCAGGATGCTGGGATGGAGCCCTGCATCCCATCGTCTGGCTTCCTGCTGAGCGGAGAGTCTGCTTCTCCTTCTGCCCCTCCCCATGCTCACACTCTCTCACCCTCTCAAATGAATAAATAAAATCTTAAAAAAATTATCATGCCATTCATAAGTATTTTACAGTCAGCTTGTGATTTTGAATTCACTTTCTCTTCAAAAAAGGAGAAAGAAACTGCAGGAAATTTTATACATAAAAATGACTGAATTTATATTTCTATCATATTGAAACTTCCAAGTCAAGACCCAGATATATCCCACCATTCACTTGCTTCTTTTTATTGTCTCAAAAATGTTACAAATATATCTGTGGGGTAGTATTATTCATCTTTTGGATTTATTAATACTTCATGTTTTTATATTGCTATAAAAGATATTTCTTAAATATTATTTTCACATCACTTGTTACCAGTTACAGAAGTACATTTGTTTTTTGTGTAGTTGACCTATTCAGCAACCTTGCTAAATTCACTTGTTAATCCTAACAGTTTATCTGTAGATTATTTTGGGTTTTCTGCATATGTAATTACATAATCTGCAAGAAATGAAGGAATTTATTCTTCATTTCTGATTGTTTTATTATCATTTCTCTTCTCTTCTTGCATTGGTTATGAGCTCTAGTTAATGCTGAATAATGGTGGCAGTGCATACTTGACTCATTTCTGATCTCAAGAAGAAAATTTTCAGTATTTCATCATTGAGTGTGATGGTTATTTTTTGTTTTTTTTTAAATAAACATGCTTTATCATTTTAATGAAGTTTTCATCTCTTCCTAGTTTGCTAAGATTTTAACATGAATGAATGTTGAATTTGTCAAATACCTTTCCTCTTTCTGTGGAGATAATCATATGATTTTTCTCCCTTATTAATGTGAGTTATACCAATTGGTTTTGAATGTTAAACCAAACTTGTTTTCTTACAATAAACCTTCTTAGATCAGGATATATTATCTTTTTCTTGTATTGTTCAGTTTGGTTTACTAATATTTTGTTTAGGATTTTTGCATCTATGTTTATGAAGAGATTGTCAATAATTTTCCTTTCTTGCAATGTCTTTATCAGGTTTTGGTATCAGGATTTTGCTGACCTAATGAAACAACTTGAACAGTGACCCCTCCCCCCACACCCATTTCCTTATTCTTAAAGAGTAGTTGTGTAATATAGGTATTATTTCATCCTTAAATTCTTAGTAGTTTAACAGCAACCCACTTGGGGCTGAAGTTTTCTGTTTGGGAAGATCTTTCTCTGTTGCTTATTTATTTATTTTTTTTTAAGATTTCATTTATTTGAGAGAAAGCACGAATGTGGAGGGGGCGGGAGGATAGAGAGAAGCAGACTCCCCACTGGGCAAGGAACCTGCTGCGGGGCTCGATTTCAGAACCCTGGGATCATGACCTGAGCTGAAGGCAGACACTTAACTGACTGAACCACCCAGCCATCCATCTCCTCTGTTGCTTTTAAGATACTTTTTTGTGTTTGGTAGTTGGCACTTTTACTTGCTGTGCCTAGGTGTTTTTTTCTTTACATTATTCTTGCTTGGGGTTGAGAGAACTTCTGGGATATTTGGTTTGATGTTTTTCATTAGTTTAAAAAAAAATTTAAAGACATCTAGCACAATGCTCTGTACTCACTGTTGAGTAAACAGAAAAGCATATTTATCAGTAAAGCAGTGACTTTCCTGTATTCACTGATGATAAAGTCATGGGGAAATCCATGAACCTGAAAATGAATCTGCTTCTATGGTGCTCCATAAAGTAATTAATGCACAGAAAATGTTTAGAACAGTGCTTGGCGGGGTACCTGGTTGGCTCAGTAGGTTGAGCATGGTCTCTTGTTCTCAGGGTTGTAAGTTCAAGTACCATGTTGAGCGTCTCTACACTCAACTTACTTTAAACTTTAAACTTTTTCAACTTACTTTAAAAGTAAAATCTTAAAAAAAAAAACAACAACACTGTTTGGCATGTAGGAGGGGCTGTGTCCATTTCATGATTGGTGTTGCTTTTGTTGTGATAGTCAATTCTCCTCTGTCATATTAACATGTTCCTTTTTGAGGAAAGAGGAAATTGGTATCAAGTGAACAAAAGTTGGAGGCACCCTGTAAACTGTTATGACCAACACTTAAAACCAAGATCAAAGTCATTAGGCATACCTTTGATAAATCGAGCTTCAAAGTCCCAAGTTTTAAACGTTCTCTGTCTTTTCTTTGGATGATTTAATTAAACTGACACTTTTCCAGAGGCTTCCCCACCTTACCTGTGTCACTGAATTACTTTTGAGTTGCCCCAAGTGGCAAATTCTCCTTTTAGCTTGAATGTTAAGTGAATAGTAGTGTCTCCTGGAGACACTTGGAGACTGTTTTAACATTAAGTAATTTTGTCTTACAAGAATAGACATATTTTTGTTCAGAAAAATTGGAGAATATATTTTTCAGTGATATAAACACTGGTATTAGAATTGAACATAACACAAATTCAAAATATCTTTGGGGGCATCTGGGTGGTACAATTAATTAAGCATCTGACTCCTGATTTCAGCTCAGGTCATGATCTCAGGGTCTGGAGATCAAGCCCCACATTGAACTCTGTGCTCAACAAAGATCTTGAGATTCTTTTCCCTTTCCTCTCCCTCCCACTCTGCTCTTCCCCTACTTTCTCTCTCACTCTCATTCTCAAATAAATAAAGTTTTTTTTTAAATAAAGTGTCTTTGTTTTAAGTATAGTAAGTACATAAAATCCTTGAGACAGAAGTTAGATGACATGTTATTTGAACTATATTAAAGAATCATTGTCATTTGAGCAGATATTTGGTATCATGGTTATGTATTTTTTTAAAGATTTTATTTATTTATTTGACAGACAGAAATCACAAGTAGGCAGAGAGGCAGGCAGAGAGAGAGGAGGAAGCAGGCTCCCTGCTGAGCAGAGAGCCCGATGCGATGCGGGGCTCAATCCCAGGACCCTGGGATCATGACCTGAGCCAAAGGCAGAGGCTTTAACCCACTGAGCCACTCAGGCGCCCCTTTGGTTATGTATTTTAAAGAAACTGATTTTTTTTAGATCGATACTGAAATAGTCATGAATGAAATGACATGATATTTCCTATTTGCTTCAAAATAATATGGGTCAATGCACAGAAGAAAGAAGATTGGCCGAGAGTTGATAATTGTTGAGACTGGAGAATGGATACTTAAGGATTCATAGTATCAGTCTGTTTATTTTTGCATATGCTTATGATTACCCTAATAAAAAAATGTTTTAAACAGTGGGTAAAATATTAAATGAATTAGTATCATCAAATCATCAGTTACTAGAAGAGACTATCAACACAAATTTGATTGCCGCAGTCTCAAGTTCCACAAGGGCAAGATTTATAGCTTAAGCTACTTTATATCCTGGACCTATGTCTTTTACATGTAATATTGTAGGAGCTAAATACATGGTTTTTTGGATGAATTAATGAACTTTATTCTTGTTGCTATAATAAATTCGCAGTGAATCCTTTCCAGCAAATATCACATATCTATGTAAACTGTATTTTATTAGACACTTCTCATTGAGTAGCATTGGCTCAGCATCGGATTATTCAAGCCAAAATCCTAGAATTATCTTTGCTTCCTTCTTTAACTTCATCTTCAGTATCTGGTCCCTCACCAAATCCCATTGGTTCCACTTCCAAAATGTGCCCCATATCTGGCTACTCCTGTCACCTAGTTGCATCATCCATCATCGACTACCTAGAGAGTTGAAACAGTCAGAGACCACTGGTAAGAAGAAAAGTACAATCCAGAGTCCTATTATTCTCCCAGTCTCCACTTCTCCCCTTCTACAGTCCATTCACCAGAAAGAGCCTAAGTGCTGTTCCTATCACAGCAAACAAGGCCTGTGTGCTCTGGCTCATTTGGACTGTATCTTTGTCACTCAGTTCTGTTCTGTGAACACAAACCCATCAGACACCTTGTACCCTGGAGCCATGTTCTTGCTTCTGTTGCCTGGACTGTCTTCCCCAGTTTCTCTGCATGATGGGTATTTTAGTTCCCCGTCCAAGTTCTCCCTTAGGGATACCATCCCTGATGTGTAGTTTTCTCTAGCACTGACTATGAACTGCCTGGCTTATTTACTTATCACGTGTTTCCTGAAAAGAAGCTCTGTGTCTCTCTCCCATCATTTCTCCAGAGTCCACCATGATGCCTAACTTGTAAAAACCACATTTCATTGAAATCTAAGACATGATCAATTGTAGGTGGAAGTATTATATTATGCGCCACCAAGAAAATAAAAACTGCAATTAAACTATGGCACAATGCTGAAGACTATTGATGATAAACAATCCTGACTTTTGAGATATTAAAATGCTGAAAAAAATGTTTCCTTTAACTGATGAAACACGTATCTTGTTGAATACACAAATGAATACACTTTGCTTAATCATGATTACTAAGCTGGGGCGCCTGGGTGGCTCAGTGGGTTAAAGGCCTCTGCCTTCGGCTAGGGTCATGATCCCGGGGTCCTGGGATCGAGCCCCGCCTCAGGCTCTCTCAGCGGGGAGCCTGCTTCCCTCTCTCTCTCTGCCTGCCTCTCTGCCTACTTGTGATCTCTGTCTGTCCAATAAATAAAAAATGAAAAAAAATCATGATTACTAATCTGCTAGTGATGTTTTTTGAGGAAATTATTCTGAGAAAGATACGTAGAGGCCAAGAGATTGCATAGGTCATGAGTAGCATTTTATTATGAAAAAGGATAGTATTAGTATGAAGAACTATGAGTAATTCAAAGAACTGTATGAGTAATTTTTTCAAACTACCAATTACTAGCTTATCAGCAATGATTCAAATTTTGTAGATCCTAGGTGGGCCATAAAACTTGAATTCTCAGAAAAGCCTTTAAGAGACTCAAGCAGTTGTCCTGGAGGTTGATTCAGACCCTAAACTTGAAAAAGAAGGAGGGCAGAAAAGATGGGGACAGACATAGATTCAGAGAGAGTTCGTAGTGGGAAGATGAAGAACCATGATCATGTTGCATCTATCTGCATAATAAAATAGAGATTATTTGGTTCAGTGCAGTGGGGTAGGGATTTTGGAGCTTTCAGAAAGAAGAGAAGGTATGGAATAAGCCAAATGCATAGAGTTTGAGAGCATGAAGAAATTGTGTGCTCTATGGAAATCGATAGGTGTGCAGACAGATTGGAAAAACACTGAAGAAAACAAGGTCTTCTGGTTGGATGTCAGATGGTAAGCCATACCCAAAGTGGTGTGGTGTGAGCACTCACTGCTGGAGAAGTGACAAGAGAACCTGCTCCCTTGAACTGCCTTGGATTGTTCTGGTCCCTAAACTATATTCCATTTCTATAAGAGCTGACTATCCCTGGGTGGCTCTGAACTCACTGCTTCTATTATTATCCTTTCTATGGCTAAAATAAATCTATAGGGGAGTGAGGTCAGGTTCAAACATTGACCTGGGAGGAAAAAAATTGACTCCCATCCTCTAAACTATGCTGTTCCTCAATAAACACGAGTCACTGGAAATGGCCCAAGGGAGCTCCTTCTATGTGGAGTGAAAAGAAATTGTTTTTCACTTGCTGAAAACTGGAGGGGTTTTTGTTTTGTTTTGATTTTTTAATTTTCTTATGAGAACATCCAGACTTTGGGGACAGCTTCATGCTCTTGCCCTTATGCTCTGATTCCAGTTCATCTGTATGCCCTTAGCTTTCTACACCTGACTTTGTGGTCCAGGCTTACTGATCATCTTTCAGGCGCTCTAAGGCTGTCATCTTAGGTTTGGATGCTTGTACCTTAGGGCAGCATACATTTGATCCATTTAGGAGGTGGGGAAAATTGGGAGTACCCCTGCTGCAGTGCCATACTCTCTTACTACCCGGCCTTTGTCCATGTTGTACCTTCTGTTTGCTTGAAACCCCTTCACCTAGCTTGGTGAGGTCCTACTAATCTTAAGATCTCGCTTGAGGGGCGCCTGGGTGGCTCAGTGGGTTGAGCCTCTGCCTTCCACTCAGGTCATGATCTCAGGGTTCCGGGATCGAGTCCCGCATCGGGCTCTCTGCTCGGCAGGGAGCTTGCTTCCTCCTCTCTCTCTCTGCTTGCCTCTCTGCCTATTTGTGATCTCTCTCTGTCAAATAAATAAAATCTTAAAAAAAAAAAAAAAGATCTCGCTTGAAACTTCATTTCTTCCTAGAAGGCTCCTCTGAGGCTCCGAAGTGTCAGTTCCTGAGCCTCCCACATGTCCTCTCCTGACACCCTGTTTCTACCTGTCAGGCAGACTCACGGCTCTGGGTCATGATCACCTCTTTGCTGATGGGCACTGCAAACTTCTGTGCCTAACCCCAGTACCTGGCTCCGAAGCAGGCTTGATAAACATTGACAGAATATTAAAAGAGGAAACATGTATTCATTTTTTAAAGGTTTTATATGCTTTGTTAACCCAGTTTCTAATAATGTCACAGGTGGGTTTTTTTATCTGTTTAAAAATCTTCCAAGGATTTATGTCTTGAGCTATAACTGAAAACAATGTATTAGAAAACTTAATTGGGTTTATAATAACATTTCATAACTCTAACGAGTGTAATAATAAATCTGATTGCAGCTATAAGCAGATATCCTAAAAAGTAAAAATATTATTTTGGGCTGATATTTGAAAACCCTTTCTAGATTGAGTTTTGTACAATAGTTGTATAAAATTATGTAGCAATTGATACTTTCAGCAGGTTGATCCTAAGAAGGTTTATCTAAAGCCAGACTCCTTCATTTCATTATCGGTCTGGCTCATGTCCTTTATTCATATTAAATGTATCTTCATCCCATGCATCCGTCAGCCTGTGGCTTTGTAACTACTCATCGTCAGTCTGTGCCAGATAGACAGCAAAGTTAAAAGCAAAGTTACTGTGATGTCGGTAGTGTGTTTTTTCAATTGTTCTTTGTAGTGATGTTTTTCTTCTCCCAGACAGCATAGTTTTTCCTTCCTCACTTTTCATGGAAGGCTTTTTCTCATTAAGGTCAACAGACTTCTTAGAATGTCAGGTTCACCCAAGTGAAAAAGAAACAATTTAGCATTTTTTTGCCATTTGGAACTTTCGCTGCCTCCCTTTGCTATATTAGAATATGCAAAAAGAGATTATGATGCCATGATATATAAATATAGTAAACGCTTCTTGTTCAATACTTATGGAAAACATTTATGGAACTCCTTAATTCTAAGTAGTTTATTTTCTTCATCTTTTGAAATTTGGTTCTGTCCAGACTTTATGCTTTTATCTTTTGCTGTAATCTTTAATGCTAACCTTATCTAGAATCCCATACCAAATGCTAAATGTAGCATTCTAGTACATCCTTCTCTCTCCTAACCTAACTGTGGTCCTGGGAAGAAATTCATTTTATAAATTACGTCAGTTTTAGCCAGATCTTGTATGGATTTTTTTAAAAAACCAGTGTGATTGGTGTGATTTTCTTACTTGTTCCTCTGATTCTGGGAACATAAAAACTACTGTGTGTTCATTACACAGAATAGTCAGGGAAAATGAGGTTATTACTGCAATATTGTTAAACTAATAGGTGATATAAATATATATATATGTATATATATATACACACTTTCAAAATCCTTTTTTTTTTCCTTCATAGTAAAGCCACCCTAAGTTTAATGTTGAGACTCTGCAGTATGCTTGGAAAATCTGAACCACCTTTTTATCCTTTAGCTGCCTTACCCTAAAGGCAGCTAAAGCCACAGGCTCACCAAAGAAGCAAATTATCATCCCATCCTTCTGGAAAAACCCAGAAGGATGGGATGATAATTTGCTTCTTTGGTGAGCCTGCGGCTTAGGTCCATTTAAGTTCACAAATATGATAAGAGAATGCTTTGGAAACTTTATATAGTGATTATTTTGGTACTGCCTAATGTAGACACCAAAGTGATTACCATTTATTATGTTAGAAATCCTGAGAAATGATGGATAATCCTTTACTGTAATCATGACATAACCAATAATATATGAGGAGAAAAAAGAATAGAAAGTTAACCAGTGCCTTTTTTTGTCTCCCATGTGCTCTTTCACACAGGTACAACTTGGCCAAGTAGAAATCAAATGCCCTATCACAGAATGTTTTGAATTCCTGGAAGAAAGAACGATTGTCTTTAACTTAACACATGAAGATTCCATCAAATATAAGTATTTCCTGGAACTTGGCCGTATTGATTCCAGCACCAAGCCATGTCCTCAGTGCAAGCACTTTACAACCTTCAAGAAAAAAGGACATATCCCTACCCCTTCCAGATCAGAAAGCAAATACAAAGTAAGCATGTTCACCAGAGTTGTGGGTTAGATGTCACATGATGCCAAATTAGGCCAACTTGTGGTGGGCATTAAGTGGGCTTTCTTCCCTTACCCAAGTCTCAGGTGAGTATATATTGGCTGTGATTCTGAAAATAAGTGGTTTGGGGAGGCTGATGATAAGAAAGCACTTTTGAGGATTTCCTTAAAGTTTTTCTTTGACTTTAACCATGTTCAAAATTCATTTAGTAGCCAAATGGAATGACTAATCTTTTAAAGTAACTGTCACTGCTATTACTAAATATTAAGGAAATATCAATCCTTTTTTTTTTTTAGTGTAAGTTTGACTTTTTCGGCGGACCCAACGTGACTCTCCTCTGGCTCCATCTATAATAAGTGAATATAGTATAAAATGCTATTCATTCAGGTACAAAATGCCAGTATGAGCTAGACTGTAAGCTAAGTTTGGGGGATGCAATGGCAAATGTGACATAGTCCCTGCTCCAAAAATGTCTAATGAAGGTGAGAGAGATGTATGTTCTAAAATGACGGTTCAATATGATTAGTCAAAACAAGAAAACAAAAACAAGAACCCCAGTACACTTGCGCTTTGAGAACACTGATGGAGGAGAAGAGGCTAGGACCTGAGGAGAGACTTCTTGGAGAAGACGCAGTTCTCCAGGCAGATAACCAGATAAACATTGGAGAACACGTTGGAACAAGGAATGAAGGAATGAGTAAGAGCACAGGCCCCGAGGCTGAGGCGGCCACACTGGAAACAAACGCTTGGTGGGGCTGGTGGAGCTGGTGGGGCTGGTGGGGAGACGGCCAGCAAGAGGCAGCTGGGCAGGTACTTAAAAGCAGATCATGCTGAGTCTTAAACTGAGCCCAGAAGTTTGGATTTAATTCTGTAGGCATTACAGAGAGATCATTCTGGCAGCATTAGTAGCGGATGTCACGGGAGGGCAAGACTGAAGGCTGGGCGGCAAAGGCAGCCATTGTGGGAGCTAATCCCTGATTCACAGCGCCCGCTGTCCCTCACCATTACCTGGGGGTCTTTTAGACAACCAGTGCCCCAGGCCCAACCCCCCAACAACACTCTGGCACATTTTTGAGCCTCACTGGGTTGCAAGAGTGTAGCAGAACTGGGAACCTTTGCAGTAAATGAAGCAGGAAGATGAAGTCTGTGGCCCTAGATTTTCATCCTTGTCATCACAGTAGAATGGCAGGGTGAGGTGATTTCAAAGGCTGTGTGAAGTCCTCTCCGCTTAAGGTAAGTCTTAGCCCGCGTTCTGGTCTTGGAAGCAGTGGTGGTATGGTATGCATTCTGTAGCTTTGAGGGACAGTGGTTCAGCAAGTACTTCCCTCCGTGGGTTGCAAGGATGAGCTCCAGCAGGTTAGTCAAAACCTCTTAATGAGTAACTGGGCTTTGAAATGGCTTGGCTCTCATAGTCAGTTCTTTTATTTACTATCTTTGTGAAGCCTAGGCTCATAACTAGCAGGAAACACCCCCTTTTTTTTTTCTTCTCTAAAAAGTACCTTTTTGAGGTTGCAAAACTGTATAACTCAAATAATACACTCACAGTGATTTTGAATACTGACTTAATAACAAAAGCATACTTTTATTTGACTCTGTATGTTCTTAAAAGTTATTTTTTTAAAAGATTTTAGTTATTTAGTTATTTGACAGAGAGAGAGAGAGACAGTGAGAGAGGGAACACAAGCATGGGGAGTGGGAGAGGGAGAAGCACGCTTCGTGTGCAGAACAGGGAGCCCAATGCGGGGCTCAGTCCCAGGATCCTGGGATCATGACCTGTGCCAAAGGCAGATGCTTAACAACTGAGGCACCCAGGTGCCCCAGGTTAAGTTATTTTTATTCCAATTTTATGTTGTTGATGGGATCAGAAATTGCTAGTTTTAGAAGGACTTCTTATCTCATAACAGCGTATTTTATTTTTTTCTAAATTTTGTTTGGAATCATATATATATATATATGTACATATATGTATATATATACACACATATAATATATATTTTAGTGTAATTTATTTGTTATAAAATATATGTTGATACAATTAATATATATTTATAAAATATATGTATATAAACTCAGATTATACTATTTTGGAATTTTGGTAATTAAAACATGTATGCATAGAGTCAAAGTGAAAATCATTCAAAAATATACTGTTCTTATGAAATGGGTGAAAGGTATAGTGTAAGGTGCGATTATAGCTGTAGTAAAATTTTATAAATCCCATTTCACCCCCAGATCACTAAGTCCTTTGGTGATGAGCATTATTTATCAAAATGTGCATGTATTGAGAAGGAAATATGTAAAAATTAAAAAATATAAGATCCAATATTTGTATAATTTTGAGTGAACCAAGGGCATCCTGACAACATTTCCCTATGTCAGGCTTCCTCCAATGTCCATCAGTTGGGTTGTAGGTAAGAAGAGATGTAGGGGGCAAATGCATCAAGACCTCAAACTTAGTAAGCTCAGTCTTTTATTTCTGATGAACAGAGGAGAAGGATATTTGCTTTAGGAACAGGAGCAACTCAACACAAAATAAACATTTTGTCATAAGCAGTGGAAATTCTTGGTAATGGGTGAGGGATGAAAATCTCAATATAAAGTAAAACTATTAAAGAATTTTCAAGAAAAATATAGCTACCACAAAATTGGGGGATGATTACTGTTATTACTCATCTTTACTCTTGTAGAAGAGAAGATCTCTAACAGAAAAGATAAATAATCCCCCCATTCTATACAGTACAAAGTTCTAGGGATAAGTCACACAATTCCTGAAGCAAAGATTTTTAGTATTTACTATAACATTTAGATAGCATTTTCCATCATTAAACTGTAAACTCTTATGTTAACATTAACTACTTGATTTACATGTCCATACCTGTCTGGATATTATGAGTAAGGAGAGCTTGGACGAGGATGCTTCGGCAAACCAACTGTGACTTCCATGGTTATAGCATAGCACCCTACATTGAGACTGCTATCCTTCTTCTCTGTGGTAAATGAATGGCTATTTTTTAGGTTTTCTCTATTTTAAAAAATTCTGTTTTCCCAATAACAGACCCCACTTCCAAATGGTATAGTCCATTATAACTTTAAGAGTATTGAATTCAAATACCTGAATGTAATGAACTGAGTCATAACACAACAGAAACAAAAAGAAAGATTACTATGAATGTGTTACATGTCTGAGCAATTTAAAATCTCTTCATAATATTGTTTACAGCCTAAATGGGTTTTGTACCTATTGATGAAACCCTTATAATAGGTATTTCAATATTACTCTTTTTGTGTCATTGAATTATAATGTTGTGATCCAAGATGTCACTTCTTGAACATTTATTATGATCTCTGTCATTGAGAAGCACTTAAATAGAAGGTTAAAATTGCTTGGAAATATCACAGCTATTTTATAACAGGAAATACCTTTTGATACATCTCACATGAAATTTGAAATCTAAAATATCATATACGGGATTTCATTTAAATAGGTTTGTAAATACCACTTTTAATTTTTTTTTGTACTTTGCAATTGAAAAGGGGGTAAACAGAATATATCAACAAGCAGAAAGAAGAACTTCTAGGTGCCAATATGTGCTTCCAAGCCCTCACTCAACATCTCCCTTCTAACAAAATTTTGAGTACACAGAGCTTTTCATTATGTTCTGAACTCCATTAAACTACTACTGTATCAAATAGGACAAGTATATTCTTGAATGGAGAGATTACATTGAGACAACCTTGCCTTTGTGCAAATTCAGTCTTTCTCATTAATAATATTTGTCTTCTTATTCCTACAACTCTTGTCATGAGGCAAAATATTTTACCATTCCATTTCTTCAACATTAATTTCAAATCCAATAAAAAATCTAATGTCTCACCGAAACAGTTCCTAGAATGTATTAGTGCAACTGCATATCAATACAGTGAACACATTAGCGATGGGAAAATGAAAATGCTGAAGTTGTGGCTTTAATGGTGCTCATGTGACGCCTGGTGACAGACATATCCCCAGCACCAGAAGTTTTTCTCCATAGCTACTATCATCTGGGATTTTATGGTGTTATTGTGTGGTTATTTGCTTAAAGTCTCTCCCACTCATTTCTAGGAGGCCAGGTCCAGGCTTGCTGACTGCTGAAAAGCTGTGTCAAGCCCTGTGTCTGATAGATTGCGCTCTGAAATTATATTTGTTGGAGGAAATAATAAATGGGCCAATGCATATATAATAATGTGTACTGTAGTAAATGTGGGTAGAAAATGCTGAGATCACTGGGAGAAGAAAGGACAGGAAAGATTAGAAAGACTTCAGTAAGAGTAAACTGAGCTTTGAAATGTTTAATTTTCCAAGCTGGAAAAGGTGGGTCAGAGCACTGGCTTCCAACTATGTTTAAACTCAGTCTGCCACATATGAGCTCTGCCCCTGTGAGTAGAGTTTTCACATGCTTTACTGGGGTTAGTAATAGTACCTGTCAGAAGGGCAGATTAAGGATTAAACAGGGTCACACATGTAAAGTGCTTAGCACCATGTCTGATGCATCCTAAGTGCTCAACATTTGCTAGAAATTACCATGTTTGCTCTCATTATTAGGCAGCGGCCACAGAATAAGCAACCCTGAGTTATTGGGATGGAGATAGAGGAGTCAAGAACAAGATAGGTGGAATGAAAGTTTGGGTCACTGATGGATGGTGGGAACAAAGGAGGGATGATATTGTCTTCAAGAAGAAGAACAGGCTTGGGGAGTGAAAAACAAATTCGGTTTGAAATGTATTGATGATGTTAAGTTTGAAGACCCTTGGGGCTTCAAAGAGATCTCTAAGAAGTGTGGATCTTATGAGAAGGGATCTGATGACAAGCATTAATATTTGAGGAGCCTGAGGCAGAGGGAGATGACTTTCACAGAAATGGATAAAACATATTCTGAAAGGTAGAGAAAGTGATCGTTTTTCATGAAAAAGAGTTGAGAATTACAAATGATTAAATATAGTCATTTTATGCCTTAAGAGTTGTACTGAGATAAGGGCAGTTCTCAGTTTCTTTCCTATTTCCCAGCGTAGACCAAGAAAATGTCCCCCTCTTTATACTGATTTGGACTAGGTTGAAGGAAATGCATAAACCAACACAGGGAATGTGTTAGAGGCCATTTTCTTTATGGTTTCCTTGAGGCAAAACTAATATAAACCCCACTCTTCTTCCCACAAATAATAAACAGAACCTTGGAAATTCACAGAATGGTGCTTTAATTCATTGTAAAGTGAAAGAAAAGGAAAACAGTAAAATGTCCTGGGGAAACTCCCTCTATGTTCCTACCTTATATAGTTAGCTGTCTTTTTTTCCCTCTCTTTTAATTATTAAAACCTCTGGGAAGAAATCACATTTTATAAAACTGCAAATGCATTATTTTCTTGTGTGGTAAAAGAACTTTTCTAAGGTCTTTATAATCAAATCAATGGGTTTGCTGTTCCTAACTAATGTACTTTAAAATGTGCATAAGTGGAAGGCTGGAATTGTGGTAATACTCAATTTACCCTCTTCCTGTGTCTGTTATTCAGCCCTCTCTGAACTGTCCTGTACTCCAGAAAGTTGCCCCTTTGAATGGCTTTTCCAGACTCTCTTACATCTCTATTCCTATTTGGGTTCAGCCAACTATTGCCATTGGCAGGAGACAAAAGGGTGGAAGGAGAGAATAGTAGATAACGTTGCTTCCTCACTCCCTTCCTAATTCAGTACAAAGCTCTGGTGGTAGCTGTGTCCTTCTAGGACTGTACTTCGCGCTAGGTGGTCCCTCCCCCATATTTCGAATTCTCACTGAGCTGCAGAAACCTCTCTCCTCCTTTGTCTCTTTGGCGCTAAGAGTGACAGTGGCTTCCCACTATGTCTACTTCTGGGCTCCTGCCAGTCCTTTGTTCAGATCCCAGCTGCACGTCTTCAGTTGTGCCTCCAGTAAATAATTTTTATTTATATCAATCCATCAATCAATATACTTGAGCTTTCTTTTAGTAAAGATAATTTGAGAATTATCTTTGTAAAACGTTTGTGTAAAAATGTTTAAGGGTTTCCTGTAAAAAGCATTCTGCTTTGCTCTTTGGTTTTTCCCCAACACGATTTCTTTACGTTGACAATGTTTATAAATTGAGAATCAGACTGTGCATGAGCCCTGCAAGATCGGTTTATCCTGTGACACATACCAACTTCTCTTGGCATTAATGCATCATTGATGTTAGGGGCTATAGAAAACAAGTATAGTTTCTTCAATGATTGTTGCTAGAATGGATTTGGGAGGAAGGTAAAGATGGAGTTGTCTAGACTGGTTTAAAGAAGCCAGCTTAGGGGCGCCTGGGTGGCTCAGTGAGTTAAAGCCTCTGCCTTCAGCTCAGATCATGATCCCAAGGTCTTGGGATTGAGCCCCGCATCAGGCTCTCTACTCAGTGAGGAGCCTGTTTCCCCCCGTCTCTCTCTGCCTGCCTCTCTGCCTACTTGTAATCTCTCTCTCTTTGTGTCAAATAAATAAATAAAATCTTAAAAAAAAAAATAAAGAAGCCAGCTTAAACAAAGGGTGTGTTATATATGCTAACTTTGGGAAAAAAAAAGTGCAATATCCAGCTATGATGCAGATCCACTAAATTTTATTAGGATGCATTTTTCTCTCTAATTTTTACTAATGAGGTGCTTTGCTAAAGTTGTTCTTTGTTTCCTTTATTGATGTATAAATTAGCCATAATATTTTATGGAGTCTTTACTTGAACTTCTAACAACAAAAACCAAAGACTAGAATTCATTTAGTATCCTAACCTACATTTGATGTTCAAAAAAACCCTACAATTATTATAATAATCAAGGCCCATAGCTACCATAAATTGAACTACAATGGGACTGAAAACTGGTTTTGGATTTTTTCTTTCTTCACTACATCATCCCTTGGGTCTTCAGCACAAGAGACAAGTTGAAGAATCATTTCTCACTGAGGACATGCTAAAGAGTGGGTAAAAGTAAGCCACGTCTGGTGCTCATGAAATGGTCTGGAAGATGTTAGGGCTATGCATTTCTCACCTACCACACTCTGTACTCCTACCTTGCCATACTTACCCTCTCAGATCTTTACGGGAACCTAATGCAACCATCTACGTGTGCATAAGTCCTCTCTACAAAATACTTACAAGTAGCCATTCAGACACTGATTAAACACTTTCATTTTTTTATTAATTTTTAAATTTTTTTATAAACATATAATGTATTTTTATCCCCAGGGGCACAGGACTGTGAATCGCCAGGTTTAAACATTTCACATCACTCACCATAGCACATACACTCCCCAATGTCCATATCCCCACCACCGTCTCCCGACCCCCCTCCCCCCAGCAACCCTCAGTATGTTTTTGGAGATTGGGTCTTTTATGGTTTGTCTCCCTCCCAATCCCATCTTCTTTCATTTTTTCTTTTTTTTTTCCTACGCCCCAAACCCCCCATGTTGCCTCTCCAATTCCTCATATCAGGGAGATCATACGATAGTTATCTTTCTCCGATTGACTTATTTCACTAAGCACAATACTCTCTAGTTCCATCCATGTCGTCGCAAATGGCAAGATTTCATTTCTTTTGATGGCTGCATAGTATTCCATTGTATATATATATACCACCTCTTCTTTATCCATTCATCTGTTGATGGACATCTAGGTTTTTTCCATAGTTTGGCTATTGTGGACATCGCTGCTATAAACATTCGGGTGCACGTGCCCCTTTGGAGCACCACATTTGGATCTTTAGGGTATATACCCAGTAGTGCAATCACTGGGTCATAACGTAGCTCTATTTTCAGTTTTTTGAGGAACCTCCACACTGTTTTCCAGAGTGGTAGCACCAGCTTGCATTCCCACCAACAGTGTAGGAGGGTTCCCCTTTCTCCGCATCCTCGCCAGCATCTGTCATTTCCTGAATTGTCAATTTTAGCCATTCTGACTGGTGAGAGGTGGTATCTCATTGTGGTTTTGATTTGTATTTCCCTGATGCCAAGTGATGTGGAGCACTTTTTCATGTGTCTGTTGGCCATCTGGATGTCTTCTTTGCAGAAATGTCTGTTCATATCTTCTGCCCATTTCTTGATTGGGTTATTTGTTCTTTGGGTGTTGAGTTTGGTAAGCTCTTTATAGATTTTGGATACTAGCCCTTTATCTGATATGTTGTTTGCAAATATCTTCTCCCATTCTGTCAGTTGTCTTTTAGTTTTGTTAACTGTTTCCTTTGCTGTGCAAAAGCTTTTGATCTTGATGAAATCCCAATAGTTCATTTTTTTTAATAATTTTTTTTATTTTGTATAAACATATATTTTTATCCCCAGGGGTACGGGTCTGCGAATTGCCAGGTTTACACACTTCACAGCACTCACCATAGCACATACCCTCCCCAATATCCATAACCCCACCCCCCTCTCCCAACCCCCTCCCCCCATCAACCCTCAGTTTGTTTTGTGAGATTAAGAGTCACTTATGGTTTGTCTCCCTCCCAATCCCATCTTGTTTCATTTACTCTTCTCCTACCCCCTCAACCCCCCATGTTGCATATCCTCTCCCTCATATCAGGGAGATCATATGATAGTTGTCTTTCTCCGATTGACATATTTTGCTAAGCATGATACCCTCTAGTTCCATCCACGTCGTCGCAAATGGCAAGATTTCATTTCTTTTGATGGCTGCATAGTATTCCATTGTGTATATATACCACATCTTCTTTATCCATTCGTCTGTAGATGGACATCTAGGTTCTTTCCATAGTTTGGCTATTGTAGACATTGCTGCTATAAACATTTGGGTGCACGTGCCCCTTCGGATCACTACGTTTGTATCTTTAGGGTAAATACCCAGCAGTGCAATTGCAGGGTCATAGGGTAGTTCTATTTTCAACATTTTGAGGAACGTCCATGTTGTTTTCCAGAGTGGTTGCACCAGCTTGCATTCCCACCAACAGTGTAGGAGGGTTCCCCTTTCTCTGCATCCTTGCCAGCATCTGTCATTTCCTGACTTGTTAATTTTAGCCATTCTGACTGGTGTGAGGTGATATCTCATTGTGGTTTTGATTTCTATTTCCCTGATGCCGAGTGATATGGAGCACTTTTTCATGTGTCTGTTGGCCATCTGGATGTCTCCTTTGCAGAAATGTCTGTTCATGTCCTCTGCCCATTTCTTGATTGGATTATTTGTTCTTTGGGTGTTGAGTTTGCTAAGTTCTTTATAGATTTTGGACACTAGCCCTTTATCTGATATGTCATTTGAAAATATCTTCTCTCATTCTGTCAGTTGTCTTTTGGTTTTGTTAACTGTTTCCTTTGCTGTGCAAAAGCTTTTGATCTTGATAAAATCCCAATAGTTCATTTTTGCCCTTGCTTCCCTTGCCTTTGGTGATGTTCCTAGGAAGATGTTGCTGTGGCTGAGGTCGAAGAGGTTGCTGCCTGTGATCTCCTCAAGGATTTTGATGGATTCCTTTCTCACATTGAGATCCTTCATCCATTTTGAGTCTATTTTCGTGTGTGGTGTAAGGAAATGATCCAATTTCATTTTTCTGCATGTGGCTGTCCAATTTTCCCAACACCATTTATTGAAGAGGCTGTCTTTGTTCCATTGGACATTCTTTCCTGCTTTGTCGAAGATGAGTTGACCATAGAGTTGAGGGTCTATTTCTGGGCTCTCTATTCTGTTCCATTGATCTATGTGTCTGTTTTTGTGCCAGTACCATGCAGTCTTGATGATGACAGCTTTGTAATAGAGCTTGAAGTCCGGAACTGTGATGCCACCAACTTTGGCTTTCTTTTTCAATATTCCTTTGGCTATTCGAGGTCTTTTCTGGTTCCATGTAAATTTAAGGATTATTTGTTCCATTTCTTTGAAAAAAATGGATGGTACTTTGATAGGAATTGCATTAAATGTGTAGATTGCTTTAGGTAGCATGGACATTTTCACAATATTTATTCTTCCAATCCAGGAGCATGGAACATTTTTCCATTTCTTTGTGTCTTCCTCAATTTCTTTCATGAGTACTTTATAGTTTTCTGTGTATAGATTCTTAGTCTCTTTGGTTAGGTTTATTCCTAGGTATCTTATGGTTTTGGGTGCAATTATAAATGGGATGGACTCCTTAATTTCTCTTTCTTCTGTCTTGTTGTTGGTGTAGAGAAATGCAACTGATTTCTGTGCATTGATTTTATATCCTGACACTTGACTGAATTCCTGTACAAGTTCTAGCAGTTTTGGAGTGGAGTCTTTTGGGTTTTCCACATATAGTATCATATCATCTGCAAAGAGTGATAGTTTTACTACTTCTTTGCCGATTTGGATGCCTTTAATTTCCTTTTGTTGTCTGATTGCTGAGGCTAGGACTTCTAGTACTATGTTGAATAGCAGTGGTGATAACGGACATCCCTGCCGTGTTCCTGACCTTAGCGGAAAAGCTTTCAGTTTTTCTCCATTGAGAATAATATTTGCGGTGGGTTTTTCATAGATGGCTTTGATGATATTGAGGTATGTGCCGTCTATCCCTACACTTTGAAGAGTTTTGATCAGGAAGGGGTGCTGTACTTTGTCAAATGCTTTTTCAGCATCTATGGAGAGTATCATATGGTTCTTGTTCTTTCTTTTATTAATGTGTTGTATCACATTGATTGATTTGCGGATGTTGAACCAACCTTGCAGCCCTGGAATAAATCCCACTTGGTCGTGGTGAAAAATCCTTTTAATGTACTGTTGAATCCTATTGGCTAGTATTTTGGCGAGAATTTTTGCATCTGTGTTCATCAAGGATATTGGTCTGTAGTTCTCTTTTTTGTTGGGATCCTTGTCTGGTTTTGGGATCAAGGTGATGCTGGCCTCATAAAATGAGTTTGGAAGTTTTCCTTCTATTTCTATTTTTTGGAACAGTTTCAGGAGAATAGGAATTAGTTCTTCTTTAAATGTTTGGTAGAATTCCCCTGGGAAGCCGTCTGGCCCTGGGCTTTTGTTTGTTTGGAGATTTTTGATGACTGCTTCAATCTCCTTACTGTTTATGGGTCTGTTCAGGCTTTCTATTTCTTCCTGGTTCAGTTGTGGTAGTTTATATGTCTCTAGGAATGCCTCCATTTCTTCCAGATTGTCAAATTTGTTGGCGTAGAGTTGCTCATAGTATGTTCTTATAATTGTCTGTATTTCTTTGGTGTTCATTGTGATCTCTCCTCTTTCATTCGTGATTTTATTTATTTGGGTCCTTTCTCTTTTCTTTTTGATAAGTCTGGCCAGGGGTTTATCAATCTTATTAATTCTTTCAAAGAACCAGCTCCTAGTTTCGTTGATTTGTTCTATTGTTTTTTTGGTTTCTATTTCATTGATTTCTGCTCTGATCTTTATGATTTCTCTTCTCCTGCTGGGTTTAGGGTTTCTTTCTTGTTCTTTCTCCAGCTCCTTTAGGTGTAGGGTTAGGTTGTGTACCTGAGACCTTTCTTGTTTCTTGAGAAAGGCTTGTACCGCTATATATTTTCCTCTCAGGACTGCCTTTGTTGTGTCCCACAGATTCTGAACCGTTGTGTTTTCATTATCATTTGTTTCCATAAATTTTTTCAATTCTTCTTTAATTTCCTGGTTGACCCATTCATTCTTTAGAAGGATGCTGTTTAGTCTCCATGTATTTGGGTTCTTTCCAAATTTCCTCTTGTGATTGAGTTCTAGCTTTAGAGCATTGTGGTCTGAAAATATGCAGGGAATGATCCCAATCTTTTGATACCGGTTCAGACTTGATTTAGGACCAAGAATGTGATCTATTCTGGAGAATGTTCCATGTGCACTAGAGAAGAATGTGTATTCTGTTGCTTTGGGATGAAATGTTCTGAATATATCTGTGATGTCCATCTGGTCCAGTGTGTCATTTAAGGCCTTGATTTCCTTGTTGATCTTTTGCTTGGATGATCTGTCCATTTCAGTGAGGGGAGTGTTAAAATCCCCTACTATTATTGTATTCTTGTCGATGTGTTTCTTTGATTTTGTTATTAATTGGTTTATATAGTTGGCTGCTCCCACGTTAGGGGCATAGATATTTAAAATTGTTAGATCTTCTTGTTGGACAGTTCCTTTGAGTATGATATAGTGTCCTTCCTCATCTCTTATTATAGTCTTTGGCTTAAAATCTAATTGATCTGATATAAGGATTGCCACTCCTGCTTTCTTCTGATGTCCATTAGCATGGTAAATTCTTTTCCACCCCCTCACTTTAAACCTGGAGGTGTCTTCGGGTTTAAGATGAGTTTCTTGTAGGCAACATATAGATGGGTTTTGTTTTTTTATCCATTCTGATACCCTGTGTCTTTTGATTGGGGCATTTAGCCCATTAACATTCAGGGTAAGTATTAAGAGATATGAATTTAGTGCCATTGTATTGCCTGTAAGGTGACTGTTATTGTATATTGTCTCTGTTTCTTTCTGATCTACTACTTTTAGGGTCTCTCTTTGCTTAGAGGACCCCTTTCAATATTTCCTGTAGAGCTGGTTTGGTATTTGCAAATTCTTTCAGTTTTTGTTTGTCCTGGAAGCTTTTAATCTCTCCTTCTATTTTCAATGATAGCCTAGCTGGATATAGTATTCTTGGCTGCATGTTTTTCTCATTTAGTACTCTGAATATATCATGCCAGCTCTTTCTGGCCTGCCAGGTCTCTGTGGATAAGTCTGCTGCCAATCTAATATTTTTACCATTGTACGTTACAGACTTCTTTTCCCGGACTGCTTTCAGGATCTTTTCTTTGTCACTAAGACTTGTAAATTTTACTATTAGGTGACGGGGTGTGGACCTATTCTTATTGATTTTGAGGGGGATTCTCTGAACCTCCTGAATTTTGATGCTTGTTCCCTTTGCCATATTGGGGAAATTCTCTCCAATAATTCTCTCCAATATACCTTCTGCTCCCCTCTCTGTTTCCTCTTCTTCTGGAATCCCAATTATTCTAATATTGTTTCGTCGTATGGTGTCACTTATCTCTCGAATTCTCCCCTCGTGGTCCAGTAGCTGTTTGTCCCTCTTTTGCTCAGCTTCTTTATTCTCTGTCATTTGGTCTTCTATATCGCTAATTCTTTCTTCTGCCTCATTTATCCTAGCAGTGAGAGCCTCCATTTTTGATTGCACCTCATTAATAGCTTTTTTGATTTCAACTTGGTTAGATTTTAGTTCTTTTATTTCTCCAGAAAGGGCTTTTATATCTCCCGAGAGGGTTGCTTTAATATCTTCCATGCCTTTTTCAAGCCCGGCTAGAACCTTGAGAATCGTCATTCTGAACTCTATATCTGACATATTACCAATGTCTGTATTGATTAGGTCCTTAGCCTTTGGTACTGCCTCTTGTTCTTTTTTTTGTTGTGAATTTTTCCACCTTGTCATTTTGTCCAGATAAGAGTTTATGAAGGAGCAAGTAAAATACAAAAAGGGTGGCAACAACCCCAGGAAAATATGTTTTAGCCAAATCAGAAGAGATCCCAAATTGTGAGGGGGGAGAAAGGGGATAAAAAGGGGTTCAGAAAGAAAAAAAAAAGAAACTATTAAAAAAAGAAAGCCGATAAAGAAAAAATATAAAAAGAGGAAAAATATATATATATATTAGATAAACTATTTAAAAAACGTTAAAAAAGAAAACGGTAAAAGTTAAACAAATTTAGCAGAAGAAGAGAAAAAGAAAAAAAAATTGAAAAAGAAAAAAAAAATTAAATTAACTGCAAGGCTAAAAAATCATGGGGAGAAAGCCATGAGTTCCGTGCTTTGCTTTCTTCTCTGGAATTCCGCCGCTCTCCTTGGTATTGAAACTGTACTCCTTGGTAGGTGAACTTGGTCCTGGCTGGGTTTCCCATTGATCTTCTGGGGGAGGGGCCTGTTGTAGTGATTCTCAAGCGTCTTTGCCCCAGGCGGAGTTGCACCGCCCTTACCCGGGGCCGCGCTGAGTAATCCGCTCGGGTTTGCTGGGTTTGCTTTCGGGAGCTTTTGTTCCCTGAGCGCTTTCCGTAGAGTTCCGGAGGACGGGAATGAAGATGGCGGCCTCCCGGTCTCCGGCCCGGAGGAGCCGAGAGCCCGGGGCCCCACTCCTCAGTGCGCCCTCAGAGAACAGCGCCCAATGACTCCCGTCACCCTGGCCTCCGGCCGCACTCTGAGCTGACCGAGCCTGCGACCGGTTCAAGGCAACCCCGAGCTGAGAGTCATTCCTCGGCTCTGTCTCTGTAGCCGGCTTCCCCGTTCTAATACCGGTAAGCTCTGCGACACTGAGACACCCCCAATCCTTCTGCGACCCTGCGGGACCTGAGGCCGCGCTGACCCCGCCTGGGCTTCACCCCAGTTAAGCCTCTAGAGCGATGTCCCTCAGCGGAACAGACTTTTAAAAGTCCTGATTTTGCTCCGTTGCTCCGCCCGGAGCCGGGAGCCGGCCCCTCCCCCCGCGGTCTATCTTCCCGTCGCTTTGGATTCACTTCTCCGCCAGTCCTACCTTTCAGATAGTGGTTGATTTTCTGTTTCTAGAATTGCTGTTCTTCTTCTCTTCAATCTCCCGTTGGATTTGTAGGTGTTTGCAATCTTTAGATAAGCTACTTAGCTGATCTCCCACTACCCGAAGTAGTCTCAGCCTGCTACTTCTCCGCCATCTTGACTCCTTCTCCTCCAATAGTTCATTTTTGTCCTTGCTTCCATTGCCTTTGGCGATGTTCCTAGAAAGAAGTTGCCGCGGCTGAGGTCAAAGAGGTTGCTGCCTGTGTTCTCCTCAAGGATTTTGATGGATTCCTTTCTCACATGGAGGTCCTTCATCCATTTTGAGTCTATTTTCGTGTGTGATGTAAGGAAATGGTCCAATTTCATTTTTCTGCATGTGGCTGTCCAATTTTCCCAGCACCATTTGTTGAAGAGGCTGTCTTTTTTCCATTGGACATTCCTTCCTGCTTTGTCGAAGATTAGTTCACCATAGAGTTGAGGGTCTATTTCTGGTAAACACTTCCATTTTTAAGAAACTTTCTACTTAGAGAATCATTCCTTTCTATTCAAGAATTCATTGTTACCTTCAAGCTGAGATCTGTCTCTTGCTTTCTCCTGTTGGTCACAGACCATCCTCCCATTTCCTCAGATACACTATATAATTAGATGGCCCTCCAGCTACTCTAGGTAGGTTATCTCTGTGAGATGTTAGCCTTACTGTGTTGTTTTCAGAATAGATGTTTTGTTGAGAATGGGGTGATGCCATCTGCTCTGGGTAGTGAATTTGTACTACACAATCAGGCAGAATCTTCCAGTATTATTTATATTCATCTATGAAGAGGTAGGTCCTCAGACAAGAAATAAATTCAGGCAGATACTTCTCTGGCTCTTGCTTTCTAGGTTTAAAAGGAAGAGTCTACAAATGTTTAAAGGTGTTTCCAGGAAGCAGAAGCAAAATAGATTGGTATGAAATAACGATTCTCAAATTAGGGAGAGAGGACTCTTTTCAAAGAATAAAACCCTTGGAAGAGTATGCCTCTCAGTTGAAAATGAAAGCCAGTATTAAAGTGAAAGTATTGTGCAATAGTGTGTCACATATGTAAAAGGATCCTGGAAACCAATATGAGGGATGTCGATATGGCTGTTTGTATGAATAACCACTACAACTCTGTATAGTTTATCTTGTCATGTGTTAACAGTTTTTTGTTTGTTTGTTTGTTTGTTTGTTTGTTGTCCTCATTTGATCCCTCACCTTTAGGAAAGTTTCCCTTTCATTTTCCGGCTTAGTTTCAGCTATGCTCTGAAAAATTAAGGCAAGGGTCACTGGGCCACTTTTGGACTGTGTTCAGGGAACAGTGCCTTATGCAGCTTGCATGTTACTAGCACTATACGGTATTCAGGGAGATATCCCCAAGTAGGATGGGACTAAGGGAATAATATTAGGGACTAAGAATGGAGGCAAGAAGTCAAGCCCATGTTTTGCCCTGTGGAGAACCTCCCTCCACTGCCACTCTTGCTTTAAGATTTGATCTGATAAGGGAGCAGATAGTGCTTCCTTGAAGGTATATGAGGCCATGCATCAAACACTACTTTTCTCCTCTCTATGATACCCTGTACTTTTTCCCAATCTTCTCGTCTTCAAGAAAGACATCTTAAGTTATTATAAAACTTTTTATAACCACGAGATTTCCCTCTTATGTCTATATTGATCAGTTTCCTTAGGACACAGCCTAGTCAGACAGCCATAAGTTTTATGTTTCATTTAAGAAGTTCCTAGACCACAGTGTATTTTGAGAGACACATCAAGGGTGTAGGAACATAAATATAAGATTAACTGAACCCTGTTTATTGGATACTTCAGCAAGGCTCAGGACTGAAGCGGCTGAAGTGGCATCTCTTTTTGGGCCCCATGAGAACCCTTGCTCTCTCCCTAGTGTTCTAGGTGCTTTCAGGCCTCTGTGGAAGCTTAGGCTGGGCCCTCAGCCAGAAAATGTTACTCTAGCATTGGCCCCAGTGACATTCCATTCAGCCTTCAAGGCCACCTTCTTTCTGAACATTAGCCTCCCAATCTTCCCTGAAGCACCTTTCCTATGATTCCCACTTGTCCAAGCTTCTCTTTTAGCAGTAATTACATGGTTTGATAGCTCTCTGTGTTTGTACCTGTCCATCTTCAATAAATTCCTTGAGGATAAGTGTTTTAATTCTTTTGTATGTGCCTAACACAGTACACTCAGTACCTGCTACTTGAAGGTGCTTAATAAATATTAGTTGAATGGGCAAATGAATCGATGAGTATGTTTCATTATTGCGTATCTGTCTTACCCTGTAGTTCTAATAAAGCAATTTTTTCTTGGAAGACTGAGTTAGTGCATATTTGCAATGATTATTTCAAACATAGATATTGTCTAATATTTTAATTTTGATAAGTAATGATTTCATGATTTGTTTAAAATAATTATGTATATAGGAATGTATATAATTAGGTTAAAAAAGACATTTCTGGGGTCCTTTTTGGTTTGGAACTCCATATTTTGTGGGTTATTTTTTTATTTGGCATGAACTGTCAAGAGAAAATATCATTTAAGACAAGTCAGTGCATTTAAATTATCTTGTGAGTGTCATAGTAGCCCAGATTTTTAGAAAAACTAAAGAAATTAAGAAGTTTAAAATTTAAGATAAAGGTGGTGTTTTTTTTAAATCTTTCATGGATTCTGGAACAAGTTAATCAAGATTCTTAACTCTGATAACTTTATTCTTGAAACTCTTGCAGCCCTGTCTGTTGTAGAAGAGTTTGATCACAATCTTGATGTTCAGTAAAATGTCACGTGGATAAAACATTTAGTAAACATGATCTGGTAATCTAAGAAAAGATGATACCATCTTAGTCACTGATCATAAATTAGATATGTTGGTTTTCTTTTAATTCATTTAACATTAGCTAATACATAGTACTTGCTGTGTGCCAAACAATTCATTTTACAAATAACTTTGAGGGCCTACCATGAGCCAGAAGTTCTGTTACTTATCTCAAGAAGTAGGGGATACTTGAGACAGCTTTTGTAACCTCAGTGAGCTTGTAGCTTGTTAGAGAGATTAGACATCTACATGTTGAATGTGAGCTCTCTAAGAAAGATACTGAATCTGTTTGGGAGGATAGGGAAGACATCTCCAAGCAAGTAGCATTTGATCTAGATAAGATTTCAATAGACAGATTGTGTTAATTGGACTTTCTCCAATTACGAAAGGCAGAGATATGCTTTGTCTCAAGCTATCTAAGTTCATGAGATTTGCTGTAAGTCTCCACAGGAAGAAGGAAGGGCAAGAGAGCAGCCTCAGCAGCCACCAAGGCAGACCTTGCAGAGAATTGGACACTGTCTCTAGCAGCATGAGAGCCCCTCTGTTGTGTCACTAGATGTGAATGTCTATTGTTCCCGTTTCTTATGATCTGCACTGTGGTCACTAAGCTTTTCTTAACTTTATCTCCACAACAAAGGTAAAGTGTATGTGTATTCCCATTTTACTCCTCAAGAGAAAAAGAAATCTGTCTTGCCAGCCACCTCACAGGCTGCTTGCCAGCCCGAGGATACATGCTTCTGCTTAGGGACTCATTGCTGGTGGAATCAGTTGTGGCCAGGGAGGCAGGGGCAGAGCAGACCTTCTCAGACTTGAGCGTGCATCTGAATCACCAGGAGACCTAGTGAAAATTCAGACTCTGATTCAGTAGGTGTGGGCTGTGACGTGATTTTTTTGTTCCCAGCGACCTCCCAGGTGACGCCAATGTTGCTGGTCCCTGGACCACACTTTGAGTAACAAGGCTGGAACTATAGTGACCTCTTTGTGAATATAATTACTGAGAAGGCAGGCAATCTGTGTGGGAGGTCTGTGGTTGTGAGATGGTGTTTCGTGTGGAGAAGTAAGTATTAAAAAAGGAGTGAAAGAAGATGCAGCATTGATGTTGATATGTGTTTTTTTAATCAAGCCAATTTTGAATATGGTTAAGGCCACAATAGAATAAGGCATCTTCAGACCAGAAAGTTAGAATTTAGACCATTCAGGAAAACAGAGTTGTTAGGGCTGCCTATTAGTCTTTTTATTATCTTATTCCAGAGCAAAGCAATAGTTTAATTTTTTCAGTGAGAGATAATAAGCAGTTGGGTCTGAATTTAAAGAGGAGTACTCTTCGCTTGAGAGCTTGCTGCAAAACTTTTTTCAATTTGCCACAGAGTCCATGTTTTTGGTGAAGATTGGCAGTAGGATATACTGTGGGATTTAGCTGTTTATTGCACAAAGTTGGGAACCAGAGTCACTGGTGTAGACACCCAAGTATCAGATTCCTTATCATTCTGGTACATTAGGACAATCACACATTTCTAACTCTCTTCATTAAGGATCCATAGGGGTGACCGTCCAGCACTTGGTCACAAAAATCCTCGAACCATTGTGATGTCCAATATCCACAGAGTTAATCCCAGTGTCAAATTGTTGTTTCATCCACTCTTCTATTTATTTCAGAAATACTAAGAACCAAAGAGAATTTTTTTTTTGACAGTGCTAGAGGTCAGTGACAGAATTACTAATAATGTTGAATAGAAGAGAACTTAGTTGAATATTCAAGCCCTTATGAGAATAGCAGATGCGTGAGGAAAAGCAAGTCTTTCTGACTTCTTCCCCATTTCATTCATTACATCCGAAGATGACGTTCACGGAGGACCCATATGGCTTTTACATTTATTCATCATTGTTCAAGGACATGGAGGAATGATCATTTTATATCATTTTAGTAGCTGGAATTTACCCACTTCAATTCATTGTTCTTTAAAATGACGTATTTTAACTTTAATGATCAGAGAAGACAAAAATGTTGATTTTTAAAGCACTAAATAGCAACATGCTTTTTTTTTAACCAAAGAGTCTCCTAATTTATGTAAGTAAAATTTTGAAAAGGATTTTCGAAATTCACTGTATGTTGGTAGTCATATAGAATTCTGACTTACTGAATAGCTTAACCACATGACCTTTGACTGCTAACATTTTGGTTTTCAATTACCAAGGAAAGAATACTGTTTAGTATGAGGGAGTGTTTGCCAAAGTGAAAAGAATGCTGGCTTTGGAGCCAGACAAACTTATGTTTAAATTTCTTCTTAACACAAGCTTGCTATATTACTTTGGGTGAGTTATTTAATCTCTGTGAGTGTTAGTTTTCTTATCTGTAAACTTGTGATTTTACCTACTTTGTAGCATTATTTTGTGGGTAAAAATAAATACTGCATGTTATGCAGCAGTACAAACATTACACATGACAGAATTTCAACAAATAAATAAACATGATGTTTAAAATTTTAGGACAAAATACTATTTTGTTTTGATATAAATTAAAAGCAAAAGTACTTCTGTTACTTCATATTTAAATAGGAAGAACATTACCTATTCTAGACATTAGTGAAAACTGTACTGCTTTGAGTTATAAACATAAGAGCTGTGATTATAATTGCTCTGTGGTTAATCTGCATATTGGAACCTTTGTGTCAAAAAAGTGGTTTTCTGAAGAAGTAGTGATACTGTCAACAGTTTAACAAAAGAAATTCTAACTAATCTTCAGAGTGTACTTGTAAATTCATTCACGCTGCATGAAATAATATATTGGAGCACAGAGAAGAGTAGTTAGCAGTATTGTTCATAGTGAAACATTTTATTCATTCACTTTAATCAAACAGGGCTGAGAAAATCAAATTATGCTCATATGTTCTTAGATAGTGAAGACCAGAAATACTGTATGATAATGGGATACTTCCCTGTCATTCAAAATAAAGGAAGTCCGATAAAATGTCTTCCATGTTAAGTGGAAAACAAATATTTTCAATGAACATAAACACACACTCTCATATAGTGAAAATACAAAGACATCTTTTTGATGGTTTCCTAGGCACAGGCCACAGGACCCCCATACAGATATATGTCTAATAGGGATCCTTTGTATTGATTTTATAATTAACTTCCCTTAGATTAATAGCAAATGAGGCATATCCTTTATTTGAAAGGGTACTTGCTAGCAAATGCTGGTTTAGTAGTTTATTAAGTTTATTTGCCAGTGTGTTTTTCATTTGATGGAGCATCTATGAGGCTTTGATTTTTTTTTTTTTTTTTTTGAGGCTTTGATTTTTTAAAGTGAATAAAGCCATTGGTAAAAAGAGCAATGGAAATGCCTGGGAAGTTGGTTCAAGGGAAAGATGGATTTAAAGGCAACAGCCTGAGTGTGTAGATTAGAGGTATTGTGAGCCTTCAGGTTTTACTCTGTGCTTCAACCCAGAGGATTTTCATAAGGCCAAAATGATTTCCAGAAGGACCCAGTGTTTAATTCCAGTATAGTGTACAGACAGCCTTATCATCTATACCAAAGCCATTCTTTCCTCCTTTAATAATGTTAAGAGTCACATCTTATAGTTTAATCTTGTAGAGGGAGCAATATTTTAAATCTGGACAAATTATAATCTTTTAGCTAATTTCCTCAAGCATCACTATTTGTATCTTTTTAAACACTCTCAATATGTCTGCTAGTGCTTAATTTTACTTTTCCTTATACAGATCCAGTGCCCCACTTGCCAATTCATCTGGTGTTTTAAGTGCCATTCTCCTTGGCATGAAGGTGTTAACTGCAAGGAGTACAAAAAAGGGGACAAATTGTTGCGTCACTGGGCCAGCGAAATTGAGCATGGACAGAGAAATGCCCAGAAGTGTCCAAAGTGCAAGGTGAGATAACTAACCTTTACGAAAGCAAAGAAACATGTGCATCTGGATATCACTGAAGAGTAATATTTAAAATATTGAAGTGGATTACATGTATAACTTTTTAAAAATTAATTTATTTGAGAGAAAGAGCATGTATGCAAGCGGGGGGAGGGACCAACGGAGGGGGGAGAATTTCAAGCAGACTCCCCACTGAGCCTGGAGCCCGGCCTGGGGCTCAATCTCATGACCCTGAGATCATGACCTGAGCTGAAATCAAGAGTTGGTTGCTTAACCAACTGAGCCACCCAGGTGCCCCAACATGCATGACTTGCTTAACACAGGTGTGGAGAAAAAGGGTATTTGCTATTTCATTTTAGAAGAGTAATTATATTACCTAACTAAATGGAACATATTATATGTAAACAATGTATATTCTTCTTACTTGCATTATTCTTCACAATTTAAGGAGGCCTCATATAATTACTGATTTTAAACTTCAAAGATTTTATTTTCCATTTAAAAATGGAGATGTGTGTATAGGGAATAGTTAGCATGGAAATGGCATAAAAGTATTATTTCTAGTTTGCCATGTGCACTGTAATTACTTCTCATTTAGGTAAGCTCTGAAACTTTGCAGTCCTTTGCTTTTCTTTCCCCTTCCATTGCTTATCACTTTAGGATTGTAATAAGCTGATCGTTTGCTTTTTGTAAATTGTAGAAGCTAATAGTTGAAGTCAGGACTTGGGGATTTTATGAATCCCATTTTTCATTTTTCTCTTATCAGGCAGGAAATCATGAGTTAACAGATATTTGAGCTGGGAGTTAGATGTTGAAAGTCAACCGTGCAAGCAGCCAGGGAAGACTCACCTACAGAGAAATCAGCAAGTAAATACAGCCCAAAAACGGTGGATTTGATACTTATAGGCTAGAGATCTGTTGAAATTTGGAGGTTTTTTCTTTTCCTCAAAGCTCACTTTAGAAATATATATATATACATATACACACACACACACACACACACACATATATATGTATATAGAGTGCGTATGTACACTCTACCATGTATGTTTTCCACTTTTTGCCAAATTAATCTTTAGAAATCCTTCTGCAATTCCTTTCTGGAGATTTAGCACCAGATAAATAAAATTTGAGTTCTCAGAAAATGGTTAAAAATTAATCATTGTAAATCCAACTTGAAGTAGAAAATTCTGAAGCCTATTAATGAGCATAAATATAATGCACAGATTCACTATATTAGGTTCATGTACAAGTTTATACATATAGTAAGTATTGTCTGAAATAACATGTTGCCTTCTTAATAGTTGAAAAAAAATTTTGAAATAGTTTTGATGACCTGGCTCTCTTAAAAGGATATCTAAAGAACTTTGAGCTAAAGCTTTCTTCGTTTTCCCTTTGGAAGGCAAATTCATCCACAGTTATTCTTTTGATTTTAAGGTTATTCCAGATCACAGCACCAATTGCTCAGTACCCTTTTATTTTTCATCCATGGAAGAACAATGAGAAAATGAGGTCTTTCCCCCTTGCTCTGGCCTTTCCAGTTTATTCCAGCTGCTACTCAGTTTCAACTAAATAAAGACCAGGAATTCAGGAGTGTGTTAAGTCATTCTGTTTAGCACTTTATTTGAAAGTATACTTTATATTTCTCTGGAAAGCTGTGAAAACAATTACCGGTTAGCCTGGCTCAAGACTGTATGCTGAGTGAGCAATGCAGCATTATGCATCGGGGACATTCCGAATGAATGGAGGTGATACATTCAAACATACATGGGTTACCCTAATCCTTCAATCGAACACTAAATGGACTCTGATAGAGAGGAAAAAACAACCAGCTGGAAGGAGTTCCCGAATGCACTGACGACTTCTCACAGTTTTAACAAAGACAAGTCACAGTTAAGAGAAAGCATACATGCTGGTTGCTTTTTGAAGTAATTGCTAAAATGTTGGGGCTTGGAAAGGAATTCACTTTTAAAGAGCTGGAAAGAAAGGAGCCAGGGAACCACGGAATCCGTTTACATGACTGGTGTGTAGCAGAGAATCTAGTTCCTGGTGAGATTCAGCTCCATACAATTCATGTCAATTTAAGTCATATTTTAGGGCTTCTTTTGAATAGAAATGGTTCAGTTTTCCTTTTCTTTTATGCATACGATTTTATATCTTTGCATTTTCTTAACTGTGATTTTGTTGTTGGAACTTAAAATTATTTTTCCCTCATGAAACATTTTTGTTCTTAGAACAGAAATCCATAAGGAGATATTCCTCAGTGACTTAATGTTTGTCTTATACTCCAGGGCTTTACTTTCATAAATAATCCTTTAAAACTTATAAATACAGCATGTTGGAAAGTAAATAAATACGAAGCAATTTAAACTAAATGGCTGTGCATGTATAGTGGAAATCAGTGTTGAACTAACAAGTGAAAATATGTACATTAAATGACTTCAACTTAAAAAACAAATAACATAAAATGCATATATATAAAATATATATGTCCTAATATATATATTTTCTAAATAACCAGTTCATGGTGTTCATCTTAAATATATCTTTTTCCCCCTACTTTGGATCTTTAAAAGTTTATACATCTAAAGATAGAATCACTGAATTAAACGATATCAGTGTTTTTAGCATTTGGTATGTATTACCAATTTGCTTTTATAGAAGATTGAAATTTATAATTCCACAAGAAAAATCTGAGGACCTGTTTCTATATAAACATTTCTGATTACCATTTCAAATATTTTTAAAATGCTGTTTTAGTGGGTTAAAAGTATTTTGTTCTTGTATTTTGAATCTCCTTGTTTGCTTTTACATCAAATATAAATTCATGTACTTTTTAATTTGTAATATCCTTTTTGACTTTCTGTGCATATTCTTTGCCCATTTGTATGGATCAGGTCAGGGCATATTTTTTGTATCAGATTATACGAACTCTTTGTTTGGAAGTATTAACTCTTTTTCTGGCATTTTCCTCTACTATCTTTTCTTACTTTCTTTTTATGTCAGTGATAGTTTGGGGTTTGTTTTGTATTTTACTTTTTTTTTTTTACTTTTTTTAAAATTATGTGTTTATTTTTAAAAATTTTAGGTTGACCAAATATATCATTCCTTTTCTTTTTGGGTGAATACACAAACACACATCATATTTATACACATATTTTATATTTTTACCTACTTTTTGTAAATATTTTGTTCCTAAGCTCTGAAAGTTATCTATCAACCAGAAGTTTGATAAAATAGTTCATTTTTTCCTTTTCTTTTAACTATTTAATTTCTAAATTGTTCAATATTTTAACTCTTTAATCTCACCATAACTTATTTTGATGTTTCCTATGCACCAAATACCTATACTATTTTTTCCAAATTATGACTAACTGACCTAATTGTTTATTAAATAATTCTCCTCCTACCGATTGATTTGTAATTTTTCTCTAACCATATGTTAAATTAATATATATAAAATACTCTCTTCTAAGACAAATACCATACGATTTCACTCTGTACAGGAATTTAAGAAACAAAACAGATGAACATAGGGGAAAGAAAAAAGAAGAGAGGAGGCAAACCATAAAACAGACTGTAACTGTAGAAAACAAACTGAGGGGTGATGGAGGAGAGAGAGATAGGGGGATGGGCTGTAATAAGGAAAGCCCTTGTTGGAATGAGCACTGGGTGTTGTATGTAAGTGATGAATCACTAAATTCTACTCTTGAAACTAATATTACACTATATGTTAACTAACTAGAATTTAAATAAAAACAGGAAACATTTTTTAAAAAGTCTCTCCTCTTAACTCCCTAATCTTGCTGCTGCTGATTTTTCAAAAAAAGTCTGTGCTTATATGGGGGTGTTAAAAGATTATGCTTTTGTAAAAGGTACCCATTCAAACACGGTTTGATAATCTATAAATTCATTATTTTAGTTAGCATTCCAAATAAAATAACTTCATTTATAAATCTTATGTCTCCCATAATGAGTTTTTACCATTTGCTCAGGTGGAAAGACCAGTTTACTATATGGTACAATATTATGAAGAGATTTGACTTATGCTGAGAAGTCAAAATTATTGTTTATAATTGAATTTTGGGAGATGACCAGAATTACTATGAAATATTTTTCTCCCATGTGTAAGAGACTTATTCATGGTGGGATTTTTTTTCATAGTAAGGTAAAAATATATAAATGTTTCTGCAAGTTCTTTATTTATAAGACTTTTTTATAAAAAATTAATAGCAGCATAGTAAGATTAACTTTATCTAGGCACTTTTATTTAAATCTCATTGCTTCTTAATTCATACTATTCTCCACTTATGAGACAATATTTTATCTTTTTTTAAAGATTTATTTATTTATTTATTTATTTGAGAAAGTGTGTGTGTGTGAGTGTGCATGTGCATATGCACCAGAGTGGGAGGAGGGTCAGAGGGACCTCCACAGAGTGGGGAGGCCCACTAGCAATGGATCTCGTGACCCTAAGACCATCACCTGAGCCAAAAATCAAGAGTCAGACACTCAAACAACTGAGCCATCCAGCCAGCCCAACGTTATTTTTTATCTTAAATTTTAATGTATGTGCTGCTGAAGCAAACACTATTTTTTATGTTAAAAATGTGTTTTCTGTCTCATATAAATTCTTAGCCTACAGAAAATATGTGTTAATTTTTAAATGTCTTTCTTGAACATAGTTACAACAAATCTAAGTCTGGTTTGTGATCATTTTTAGTTTAAATCAAGTAAGGGATTCCAGTTTTGTTGAAAGTATTAAAATATCTATTCAGTTTCATGTAAAATTTAATTTTGAGACTGTCTTACAGCAGATTACATATTAAACTTGAGTTAATGAGAAAAAGACTTGCTAATCCAAAGAAGATGAAAAGTGAGATGCACACCTAGAAATTAAGAAACGTAGATTGTACAATACAAAACAAATGAGTAAACACATTTTGTAGGCAATTTCACATATATACTTTAGATTTAAATTGTAATGAAGTCTTAAATGCCTTTGGATAAAACTTTAAGGTAATACACAATAATAATAAAATGATAGGCTCAGTAGTACATAAGCTACATTTGTGGTCTCATTTAAGTCTCCAAAGAAAGTAGTGAGGAAGGGGTAATTATCACCATTTCAAGATGTAAAGACTGTTTCAGTGAGGGTAAGTAACCTGACCAAAAAGCAGGCAGGGGAAAGTGAATTATGTTCATTCATAATTTATTGTGAATTTGGAATTAAGGGAATTTACTTGTCATGATATTTCAAATATTTTACTCTCTGAAATCCTATAATAGGATGCTGTAGGCAAGAATGCATTGATTCAGAGAAAATGATTAATTTACTCCTGTTCACATAAAATTAGCTCAAAAGCTATGTCTGCAGGCTCTAATATCTGAGCTGTAGCTATGTGGTCCTGTGGTTGCTGAAGAAAGAATTTGGAGTATTAATGGTTCTCAGAGATAATCCTACAGTTTCTTAGCATTTCACACACCCCTACAAATACACATGCAGGGGCTTTTAAATTGTGCTCCATTCAAAAAAAATATCTTTGTCATGGCTCCCATCTCACACAGAACAAAAGGTTGTAATGACCATATGACTTGCCGTGTTCTGGGCACACTTCACCCCATCATTCTTCAGACCTCATCTTCTCCTTCATTCATGTTCCTCTAGCCACATTGCCTTCCTTGCTTTCCTTCGGAAGCATCGGGCATGTTCCCTCTCAGGGTCTCCACACTTGTTCTTCCCTTTGTCTGGAATATTCTTTCCCCAGCTATCTACATGGCCTGTTCTCTCCCTTCATGCCTTCTAGCAACATTCAGCCTCTCATAATTACATTCCCCTACCTCAATAGGTAATATGCCCCTTAAATGCTTTATTTTTTCTCCATTGCACTATATTACTTGTCACTATGTAAAATAGTGGCTACAGATCCTTTAACTCTTTGGTTAGGATTATTCCTGTATCTTAATGGGTTTTGTTGCACTTGTTAATGGGATAGATGCCTTGATTTCTTTTTCTTGGTCCTCGTTGTTAGTGTCTAGAAATGCAAGCTAACTTCTGTGCACTGATTTTATATCCTGCAACTTTGCTGAATTCCTGTATTCCAAGCAATTTCTTGGGGGAGTCTTTTAGGTTTTCTACACAGAGTATCATATTGTCTGTGAAGAGTGAAAGTTTGACTTCTTCTTTGAGGATTTGGATGCCTTTTCTTTCTTTTTTTTTTTTTCTGGAATTTAAGGACAAAACAGATGAACTTAAGGGAAGGGAAGGAAAAATAAGAAAAGATGAAAACAGAGAGGGAAGCAAATCATAAGAGACTCCTTGTAACTATAGGAAACAAACAGGATTGCTGGCAGGGAGGTGGATGGGTATGGGGTAATTGGGTGATGGGGATTGGGAAGGTTACTTGTTATGATGAGCACTGATGAATCACTAAATTCTACCTCCAAAACAAATAACACACTATATGTTACTTAAATTGAATTTAAATTAAAAATGTTTAAAAAATAAAATAAATTAGTGGCTATATTTTGCAGCCAAAATAGAAAATTGTTGAATGGATAAATGCCATTTTTCTTTCTTACACATAAGGACTTTTAGTAAGAGTCCATTACATGCTCTGCAAAACGTGTTTTTTTATTTCTGGTGAAACAGAAGGGGAGATACAGCCATTACATTGACAATGATCAAACACTGTTGCACTCCAGTAGGGCTTTGCGTAGAGTATTATTAGAAGGTTCATGGTTAATGGATATCTCATTCATCTTGAGGAATCCAGGGAGAGCTAGTTTGTTGAGGATTATTGGATGGATTTGGGCATGATAAAAGGTATCCAGGAGTGAGATTATTACAATTAAAAATACAAGGGCAGAGAGCCAGGAAATGTGTACTCTGCGCAGCAGCCACAAGTACTTTGTGGTTCCCTGAGAGTAAAGTTCATAGAAGGAAGTGGTGAAAGGTGGGACTGTAGAAGGAAACAGAAGTCTGGGTTTCACATGCAAAGTCAAGAAACTTGGATTTTAGCCTCCAGACTGAAAAGCGGTAGGCAGGGGCATGGTGTCCAATTTATATTTTGGGTTAGTTGTTGTTGATCCTGCGAGGGTAGTTGTAGACATCTAAAAGGAAGTGATGACAGCATGAGCTAAGCCAATGGTCAAGAGACTAGAGAAGAGAAGGATTACGTAAAATATCTTGTGGCTAAACTTGCCTGACCTTGATGATTATATGTGGATGTATGATGTAAGAAGAGAATAACCACCAAATATTTACTTTTGTTCTAAATGGATGGTGATACCATAAACTAAGATAAAATAATGAAGTTCAACCTAGTTTTATTTTGTTGTTGTTGGGTTAAGGGGCCATGAAATGATGATGAGTTTGGCTTTGCTTATTTGACTTTGAAATGGCTGTCAGGCATATAGGTATATATGACCCACAAATAGTTGTTACATGAGTCTGCTGCTCAAGAGCCAGGTCCACGGTGTAAGTGAAGAAATGAGATCTAGTGGAGGGAAGCTGGAACTGTTTGAATATGAAAGAGTATCCCCCAAAGAGTATGTGAGTCATGGGTAGAATTGAGGGATAAGTGAAGAAATGGGAACCTGTGAGAGAAAAGAGAACCTGGAAAAAAGGTGGCATTGAAGGAAGAGTATATTAACGGTCAGAAGGAAGTAGTGATCAACCAGTTAAATGCCACTAAGAGATACCGTAAGATAAGAATTTAAAAGATGTTTATTGGGGCACCTGGATGCTCAGTCAGTTGGGTGCCAGACTCTTGGTTTAAGCTCAGGTCATGATCGTAGGGTCCTGGGATCAAGCCCCACAGATTTAGGCTCCATGCTCAGTCAGGAATCTGCTTAAGCATTCTCTCTCTCTCCCTGCCCCTCTCCCCACCCACACAAATAAATATATAAGTCTTTTTAAAAGACATATTAGGGGGCACCTGGGTGGCTCAGTGGATTAAAGCCTCTGCCTTCAGCTCAGGTCATGATCTCACGGTCTTGGGATCAAGCCCCACTTTGGGCTCTCTGCTCAACAGGGAGCCTACTTTCTCCTCTCTCTCTCTGCCTGCCTCTCTGCCTACTTGTGATCTCTGCCTGTCAAATAAATAAATAAAATCTTTAAAAAAAAAGACATATTGGGGCGCCTGGGTGGCTCAGTGGGTTGGGCCGCTGCCTTCGGCTCAGGTCATGATCTCAGGGTCCTGGGATCGAGTCCCACATCGGGCTCTCTGCTCGGCAGGAAGCCTGCTTCCCTCTCTCTCTCTCTCTCTGCCTGCCTCTCCATCTACTTGTGATCTCTCTCTGTCAAATAAATAAATAAAATCTTTAAAAAAAAAAAAATAAAATAAATAAATAAATAAATAAAAGACATATTTATTAGGTTTGGCAATTAGAGGGTCATGGATAATATTCATTTGTTCTTTTAGTAAGAACAATTATTGAGAACATGCGTATGTGACAGGACCTGTGCAAGTTTCTTTAATAAAAGAACAGACAAGATGTACATGATCTAGGGCCCTTTTAGATCTTATCAACTGGGAGAGAAGAACATTTGAGCAGAAGGATACACATAAGAGTTTTAAAATGTAGAATGAGGAATGTTGTGACAGGGCTGATTCAGTTTGCTTCTCATTTCATGGATATGGTGTCATGAAGATGCTGGGCTAGGAATGCACTCCCTATGTCTGAGGCCTCTTAGTTGGTGAACTGCTACTTGTCCTTCATTTCTCAGATCAATGTCACTTTCTTGGAGAAGCCTCTTCTGACCCTCAGACCAGACCAAGCTCCTCCTATTCAATATTCTCTTCATACCTTCTCCTTTTCCTTCACGGCATTTGCCTTAGGTTGCAAATGACTATTTATCTGTACTGTTGATTAATGTCTGTCTACACCTCAGACGACAAACTCCTTAAGCGCAGGAGCCATGTCATATTTTAACAATGAACAAATAAATACTTATTGAGTAAATGAGTGAATGAATGAATGAATGAATGAATCTTTTCTGGAGAAAGACAACTGATCTGGATGTTTCAGTAACGTGGGGATGCAGTCAACCGAAGGATTAAGAGGTGAATAAGAAAAGCAGTGAGTATATTCTTTTAAGAACCTTGGAAAGATGGAAGTAGGAGGGTAATCAATGGTCAGAAGATCGAGCAGAATTACAGGAGGATTTATCAGGATGGGAAGACACCTGAGCCTTTGGCAGAATTGGCATCAGAAGATTTTTGAGAACATCGACATGGGGTCACAGGAAGTATGGGGAAGAAGAAGGAAGAAAATTAGGGGCTAAATTATAGTAGATTTCTCACCTGGGAAATAAGCTTTGGACAGTACTCTACTTTCTTCTTCCAAGTCTTTGTCGGGGCACCTGGGTGGCTCAGTTGATTCAGTGTCTGCCTCGGCTCAGATCATGATCCTAGAACCCTGGGATTGAGCACTGTCGGGGCTCCCTGCTCAGTGGGAGTCTGCTTCTCCCTCTCCCTCTGTCCCTCCCCATCCCCCACCCACCTATCATGTTCTCTCTCTCAAGTATATAAATAAAATCTTTAAAAAAAAACTTTGTTATCATGAATCAGTCATAAGATTTAACTTGAAGTATATATGAAATTCTCTATAACAAAGAAAACCAGTGCATTGGAAGACAACTAAAGTTCTCAGACAGAGTATTGGCTTCAAAAAGCTAACAGAGGGGCGCCTGGGTGGCTCGGTCATGCTTCCAGGGTCCTGGGATCGAGTTGGGCATCAGGCTCCCTGCTCAGCTGGAAGCCTGCTTCTCCCTCTCCTGCTCCCCACCCCCCGCCCCCTGCCGCTTCTGTTCCCTCTCTCACTGTGTCTCTCGCTGTCAAATAAATAAATAAAATCTTAAAAAAAAAAAAAAGCTAACAGAGCAGGAGACATCAAATAATTTTGCAGTCAACGTCTTATTTATTTTTGCAATGTAGTCTACTCTCATAGAGGTGACCACTCATTTCACTTATGTAATCCCTTCCTTTCTTCTCCTTCCAATTTTTTTTCTCCTTCCAATTTTTGATAGTTGTTACTTTAGTTCTCTTTTGATTATCTTTTACTTTTAAATAATGTACTCAAATGTCTATTCAGTATCCTGACAACTTTAAATGATCTATGAGGATGTAGCCCTCCTGTAGTTCTTTTTGCTTCTTCTTTATTTCTCATTCTCTATAAGCTGTAACTTTGTTTTTATATTGTTAAATTTAATAACATTCATATTCTATTCTAATATAATATTTAATATCTCTGTTTTTTTTCCTAAAGGATGATTCTAACATTTATAAACCAATTGGGTATTTCCACAATCAAAAACATATAATTGTGGAATTAGGATTATATTGTTTTTTCTGTGAGTTCGCAACTTCTAGGAAAAATGCCTCTAGCCTCCTTGCTCACTATCAATTACTTAATTGTGCCATATTTTGTTACACTCCATATTTGAAATTACATTCCTTCTGTTTTGTTTTCCCTGAAAGTTCTCGTTGTTTCTTTTTTCCCTCTATTGAGAGTGGAAATGCCCACTTTAATTATCATGTTACTGAATATTTGCTCCTCAGGAATTTAAGAACTTGGTGTATATTCCATTGTGGGTTTTTTGGAGATGTTCTTTAAACCAACTAACTTTCTATTCTAAATTGGATCAATTGCTTGCCAGCTTTTTCTCTGAGATTTCTTGCAACCTTTTTTATATGTTCTTAAATGGTCTTTTCTTGAATTTCACATTCATTTGCTTCCTTAATTGGTGGCCCGAGAGAAGGTACAGAGGAGTCTTAGCATCTCTGGAAATGTTTTATTTCTGCCCTCACGTATTATTTATTTTATAGTTGGGCAAGAATTCTAGGTTCATAATACTTTTATCAGATCTTTGAAGGCTTTGTATATATGTTTACTTTTTTAAAAAAAGATGTTTTTATTTATTCATTTGTCAGAGAGAGAGAGAGCAAACAAGCAGGGGCAGTGGCAGGAAGAGGGGGAGGGAGAAGCAGGCTCCCCACTGAGCAAGGAGCCTGATATGGGACTTGATCCTAGGACCCATGAGATCACAACCTGAACCAGAACTAAGAGCCAGACTCTCAACAGACTAAGCCACACAGGCACCCTGGGGAGGTGTACTGGTTTAATTATAAAATAAGTTAAATACTTAGCAGTTCATTTATTGTTATTCTTCTACCTTTTGGTTAAATAGAATCTATATGAAAATTAATGGCTGGATTCTACTTGTATTTTTTCGATACTTTGTAGGCATTTTACTAAACAAAATATAAACAACTTGAGGATGGCAGATACTAATGTACATATATGTATGGTTTTCATAATTAATATCTTATTATAGGTGTGAATGTATTAGCCCTATGAGGAATGTCATAGACTCAAAAAAGGTTCATGTTGTCATTTCTGCCCAACTATAAAGTGGATTTAATATCAAGCTCTTTCTATTTTTTTTAAAGATTTTGTATTTATTTGAGAGAGAGAGAGCACAAGTGGGGAGGGTGTGGGAAGGAGCAGAGGGAGAAAGAGAAGCAGACTTTCTACTGAGTGGGGAGCCCAACTATGCTGGGCTCAAGATTCCAGGATCTTGAGATCATGACCTGAGCCAAAGGCAGACGCTTAACCGACTGAGCCACCCAGGCACCCCTCAAGGTCTTTTTAAAGAAATATGTGCCATATTCCGAATATTTCATCTGATGAATTTTAAGTGTAGAGAGTTCTAAGAAACATTTAATGTTTAAATATTCAACTTTTTAAGTATCAGCCACTCACTTATTATAAAGGGAGAGAAGAAACCCTGTGAGTCATAACAAATCAAATGAGAGTTGTGCTTTATGAATCAGTAGTCAGTTTGATCTAATAGATTAAGAGTTTCTTGTCTGTCATACCTTATCTCCATCTCTTAAGCAAAACCAGAATTTTGATGCTAAATTAATTCGTTTTGTAGCAGAGATAAAATGACGAATGTTCTGAAACTATAATACCAAGTAAAAATAGTTTCTTTGAGAAATAAAATGTACTTGATGTAAATATAATTTAAAGCATGTTTTCAGGCTTTATATTCTAGAAACAAAGATGGCATTGTCAAAGGGTGACCTTTAATGATATACTTAGGGCACTCATTTAGCACATGAAATTTATCATCCCCTGAGTGTTAGGAATTCAAAATTATAACTTGCTTAGCACATGTGAAAAGTAATGTCTCCTGTTGCACATTAATTTGCGTTGTGTCAGTTCATTTCTCCGTAATTATCAAATTGTAAAATATGTATAATCAAGAGGTAGTTACAATAGTATTAAAGGCTTGTCTTATGTAAGATATTCAAATTAATCTTTAAAACCATATAATCCTGCAATGTACAAGTTTACTATAGAGTTTGGAATTTTAGGGGCACCTGGGTGGCTCAGTGGGTTAAAGCCTCTGCCTTCGGTTTAGGTCATGATCTCAGGGTCCTAGGATCAAGCCTTGCATCAGGCTCTCTTCTCAGCAGTGAGCCTGCTTCCCTTCCTCTCTCTCTGCCTGCCTCTCTGCCTACTTGTGGTCTCTGTCTGTCAAATAAATAAATAAAATCTTTAAAAAAAAGAATTTAACAGTCCCTGTGCAGAAAGATTATTGGACTAACAATATTTTAGTTGCCTGCTCTATACAGATATTATTTTAGCAATAAGGAAAGAGGTGCCTGGCTGGCTCAGTCAGTGGAATATGAGACTCTTGATATTGGGGTTGTGAGTTCAAGCCCAATATTAGATGTAGATATTCCTTACAATATAATCTTTAAAAAGAGAGAGAGAGAAGGAAAGAATAGAAATTATAGAAACTAGAAACTAGAAATTATAGTCTTCACTATTTAAATGAAATAAGATATGCCACGTAAAGATTTTAGAACCCAATGAAGCAAAAAGCAGAGATAAAATGGCAGTGACAATTTCATGTGAAATTTTGAGCCAAGTGAACGTCAGTGGCAAGCTTGACTTATTAGTACATGTCTCCTGTCAAAAAGTTTTGATATTGTGTTACAGGAAGAATGTAAATCGGTCCAGAGAGCAGCTAAAACAAGCTGAAAGACTCAAGATATGCCTTGTGTGTGAGAACACACACGTTTGTTTGACTAGCACAAAGCTTGTGCTGTCAGTTAGCAAAGGACACTATTGACCCTCTGTTTTTAACTTTAAGTTAATAAAAGGCTGCTTAGCATAATAAAGAAAGAGATGCGAATCAAAATCCTTTCTCCATTCACTCAAGTAGATTACTTTTCCTACCTCAGGTTAGGAATAAGAACACCAGTCTCATGGTGCGGTTATGAGGTTTAACAGTGCTAATCTATGTACAAATCTTGGCACATTAATGGGCTCTAAACAAATATTAGTCCTTTTCCCTTTATAGGTCACATACAACACTATGCTGTGCGACCAGGAAATGCATTAAGCGTCCTTATTTCCATTAAAGATCATATACAACATACAATCAAAAAGTTGAGTCGACTTGAAGTAACCTTTATTTTGGGTGGTCAGCAATTGTCTTTGAACATGATTTCTCCTAGTGCTCAGGGACCTGAAGAAGGATCAGAAATAGTTCAAGGGTCCACTAGAACTTTTGGCCTCTATTATTCCTGAATGGCATGACTATAAAATGGTTGTGGTAACAGGAATGGTTCTTCAGAATTGTTCACAGAAACAGGCACAACAGAGGGGAAGTGCTGGATTAGATGAGAAATTATCAGGAAGCTAAGGACCTTAAGTCCCAGAGACCCTCACCTGTACAAGCCCCTTCTTAGGTCTTGTATTTAACTTGTACAGTTGGCTCTTGAACAACATAGGTTTGAACTTGCAGATTCACTGTAAATGTATTTTTTCTTTCTTGTGATTTTCTTAGTAACATTTTCTCTTCTATAGCTTACTTTATTGTAAGAATACAGCATATAATATATAAAATATATAAAAAATGTGTTAATCAACTATTTATGTTATCAGTAAGATTTTTAGTCAACAGTAGGCTATTAGCAAATTTTGGGGGGAGTCAAAAGTTACAGGCAGATTTTTTACTGCAGGGGGGGTCATTGCCCCTAACCTTCCTGTTGTTCAAGGGTCAACTGTACTTGTAATTTACATTCTTCTCCTTTAAGAGGGCCCCTCAAATTGGATAATCTTCAGGTCCCACAAAATCTGGATTCACTCTTACTGGACTGTCAGGTAAAAGAAAAAAAATTAATATAATTTAAAAAGATGAAGTGGCCAATAGCAGGAAAAACAAGTTTTGCTTCTATTGGCCCATAAGGATTTGTTAGTAACCCTGGACCAGAGATGTTCATATGCACCTGACCACAAACTAGTCCTTGCCTAGGAAGGCACTCTCTAGTTTAGCATCAACCAAGAATTACCCATATGAAAACATAGGAATGGGGACCACCCAGCGGTCAGAGGGTGTGCAGTTACATTTATCAGGCACTGGATTTCTCACATTTTTAGGTGGGGAAAGGGAAAGGGATAGATGGAATCAATATTATATTGATCTGACTATGTAAGTGCCCAACAATGGGTTAGGCACCATATATATGTTATCACATTTTTTTTCTCATGTAAGTAACATTATCTAAATCGAAGCAAGAAGTAACCTCTTTCTATATAGCTTGTGGAGCCAGAATTCAAACACAGGGCTTCGTGAAGTCAAAGCCCAGATTTTTTCTACCTCCCTATGAGTTAAGGCTTACCTGCCAAGAGTCAGCCACTGGGAGGGAAGGACATTTAACCTATAATCAGCCTAATGATCTTCAGTACCGAATGTCCTGCCAACTACTTAGGACACTTTTCTTTCTCAGTTCATTCAGTTATCATTTATTAAGTGCCTGCTATGGTGGCAGTCATTGTACTGCTCTTTGTTTAGTTATTACTTCTTCAAAATAGTCATCGTCACCTAGAAACTCTCCAGTAGGTAGATTGGTAGGTAGGTAGGTAGGTAGGTAGGTAGGTAGATGGACGGATGGTAGTAGATAAACAGGTAGATGGATGGATGGTAGGTAGGTAGGTAGATGGATGGATGGTAGGTGGATGGATGGATAGATGGATAGAGGATGGATTCACAAATATGTGTATTATCAAATGAAACTTTCACCATTACTATGATTACTATGTACTGTTATTTTAAAAGCACCCTCAGAAGTCCTTCTAAAAATTCATATTATTCTTTTAAATTGAAGTTCAAAATTTTGGTTATTGAATCACTAAAACTGAAATACTGCATATGATTTGGAGTTAGCAATTTCAAAATTTTTCTTTTCAAAAACTATGAAATAAGGTCATATTTTGTAATGGATAACTTTATCTCCCAACTTTGAAATTTCTCTTTTCACATTAAACATCTTCTCTTTTTCCTGGATGATTTGATCTCATTTCCATAATTGTTGAGAAGCTATTGAAAAATATAAATATATAACTGTACTATTGAAGTTCAGGGAACTACCTTGTGTATCAGGGGAAGGAGAGTAGGATTTTAAATGAAACGTGTAGAGTTGGGGGAACCTGGCTGGCTCAGGTGGTAGAGCATATAACTCCCAAGGTCATGAGTTCAAGCCCCACTCTGGGTGTAGAATTTACTCTTTTAAAATTGTGGCAAGTTGTGGACTGCAACCAGGACTTCACTAAAAAGAGGCAACCAGTGGTGGGTTTGACTCGCATGTTGTGAAATTCCCAATTACATTAAATACTCGCTGACACACTCATCCCCAAGCAAAGTCATGGGTAGAAATTACAATAGTCAGAAAGGTATTGGGGACATTTTGAATACATTTTCTAAGCAAAGAACTAATATATAAATAATAAATATATAAATAAACAAGAATGAGTGGGATGTGACTTGAATGTAGCAAATGCCTATTCTATAGTGAAATGGGAAGACTATTTCTGGTGATCCTGTTTTAACCTAACATAAGGGTTAGACCATGTAACCAAATCTTTTTCTTTTTTTATGAGGTAGTGTTAAGTTCTCTTTCATGGCAATTCACCTAACAAAGGGTGCATATACTTGAATGAAAGATGGCCCCAGTTTACGTACAGTGTCCATAAAGATTCTGAGCCAAGTGTCCAATTATGTCTCAAGGAACAATATTTTTTTTTAAGATTTTATTTATTTGACAGAGAGACACAGAGAGATTGAGAGAGAGAGAGAGAGCCTGCACACAAGCAGGGGGAGTGGGAGAGGGAGAAACAGACTCCCCACTGAGCAGGGAGCCCAACGTGGGGCTTGATCCCAGGACTCTGGGATCATGACCCGAGCCAAAGGCAGACGCTTAATGACTGAGCCACCCAGGTGCCCCAAGGAATATATCTTTATTGTAACATGGTCCCAGTGCTTGAGACAGTGACCCCCCATGCTGGGTACCTGGTAGACTGTGGGAGTACAGTTCTTATTACATTATGGGTGAAGCTCTGTTTACATGTAACTTGACTGCAACAATAGAGGAAAACGCTGAGTTTAACAGAAGGAGTTGTATAAACAGTCCCAAAAACATACTTGCGAATGACATTAGAATTGGAAACTGAAATGTTATTGTGAATACACTTACAGCTGCTATCATTTTCTTCCCCAAAGAAGGACTCCTACTCAGGGTGCCTGACTGGTTCAGTCCATAGAGCATGTGACTCTTGATCTCAAGGGGTTGTGAGTTTGAGCCCCATGTTGGGTGTACACTTTACTTAGAAATAAAATTTTTTGAAAAAAGAAAGATTTCTGTGCCTTTCTAATTATGCACACAGAGTTTTACATGATCCTTTCTTTTAAGGAATATTCTTCATCTCTTCTCATTCCTCAAATCACCTCATTCTTGTTGATCATAGCATAAACAAAATATACTTTCACAGCATTTTAAATTGCCTCCTAACCACTGAGTTAGGTGTATGTCTAGAGAGATAAGTGGGTTTTCTTTGGGATGTGCCTGTTTATAAGTTGGCCAAAATGAGCCAACAGCTTGAGTACCTGAATGTTACTGAGATTTATACATTAGAATATCTGATACAAACACAATCTTGCACAGTGTGATTGTAAGTAAACTGCTGTGGAAGGCTTTTGTTTTGGTGGAAATTGTTTGTTCGATAACACTTGCCAGATTTCACTTGTAAAAATATATAAAAACTTTTTCCTGTCTTTTCCTCTGTCGTCAATACAGATCCACATCCAGAGAACTGAAGGATGTGACCATATGACCTGCTCACAATGTAACACTAATTTTTGTTATCGATGTGGGGAAAGATACCGCCAACTCCGTTTCTTTGGAGACCACACATCAAACCTCAGTATATTTGGCTGCAAATATCGCTACCTCCCAGAGAGACCTCATCTAAGGAGATTAGTGCGAGGGTCAGTCTGTGGTGAGTATCTGACATGCTTTATAGGAATGTTTTCTGGGAAGTAAGCGATGATAAGAGAATTCAGATGTATTAGCCATGATAATTCTGAGCACCCGCCAGGTATTCTCGTGGGGGACTTTACCCAAAAACAAGAGGAAGATATTTTCTCTACTTTTGAGTTTGGAATGGAAATTTAAATTTGGTGGCTAGACACAACTTATACGAGCAAGCAGATTTTGTTTGAAAAACAAATTATTTATTATACTGCAGAAATGTAAATTCATTTTTTAAATTTCTGAAGCCTTATTGTAAGCCACTTGATGAGAGGGACCATGTCACATTTATTTTTCTGTTGACAATACCTAGCAAGTTGTTATACACATATACTCCATTCATGGAGGACGTGCAATACAGTTTTTGGAAAATCCCTATGGGGCACCAGGGTGGCTCAGCTGGTTAAGCCTTGGACTCTTGATTTTGGCTCAGGTCATGATCTCAGGGTGGTGAGATCAAGCCTGCTTAGGATTCTCTGTTCTCCCTCTTCCTCTGCACCCCCTTCCCTGCTCTCTAGTGCATGTGAGTCTCTCCTGCCCCACCTCTCAATCAATCAATAAAATTTAAAACTAAAATAAATAAAAATCCCCATGTTTCAGAGCCTTGTGCTGGATTCTTATTGTATCTATATAGTCAATGCCGTTGTATGTATGTTCCTATTGTAATAATAGTTAATATAGTAGCTAACAGTTAATGAAGTGAGTATCAAATGCCTCATTACATACAAACCCAAGTTTAAATATCCAAATGTGATGCCTTTATGCTTTAAGTTTTTACCCCCTTCTTTGTCCTCAACAACACATGGTCTCATACACAAATATGCAAACATAAACCCAGATTTCCTGCTCTGGGCTGATGCCACCACCTTTGTGTGATAAGAGTTCTTCTGACCTGATACATCTTCCTCCATTAGCTCCCTACCTCTCTGGAATGTATCCACTGTGAGGTTTCTTCTATTCCATTACACAAAACTTCAATACTTCCTCCTCCGAGAGTCTTTCTCATATATGTGCAAACATCTTCCACATTTCCCATTTTCTGCCTACTTTTGCCTAGTTACTTCATGAAAATCTCTTTTTATCTCTCTTTAAGCCTCCATCACTTTATTATTATTGTAGACCTCTCACCTTACTAGAATCATATGATGGCGAATCAGAACAAAGCTGGTGCTAATGGTGCATTTCTTTTAGGTAAAAGATAGAACATATATTTTAAAATTCATCTTAACTTATGGAAACCAGTGCCATCATTTTCTAAAATCTTGTATGATCTCTATGAAAATATCCTTGTTGACCTTTAATTAAATACTCACAACCAATAGCATTTAATATAGTCAAGATTGGTTTTAATGATTTTCAATGTTTTCCTGTTTACTTGCTTGTAGTATATATATTTGCTGTTTATTTGCTTGTATGTATTATAATTGTATGCCCAATATTTACTTATTAAATAGAGTTTGGAGGGATATCTAGGGAATCTAATGCCTATTTATAACATTACTACCATGAGGATACTAAATTGCAAATTAAGTTTTGAGCTATAACCTATTTGTAAGACTATATACAGAGAACAACCAAAAAAAATACAAAATTCTTATATTTTCTGTTTTACTAGTTTTTTTTCCTACTTCAATGACATTTTGTGATAAGATGTTTCCTTCCATTTTTTATTTTAATAATCTCTTATTTGATCATCATTTTCCCCTTTTTGTAATTTGGTTTAATCACTCTTAAATAAGGGAAGTTTTTCTTGCCTTTTTTGTCCAGTAATATTTTGGATACATTCTCTTTGGGTCATCTTACTTGCCTGGAGGCCACTAGAATCCTCTTCTTGGGTCATAAAATAGGAGTTGAGTTATTTAATGGCCTATAAAATGCACAGCCAGTGAACATTGTCAGGAGGGAATATCTTCTCTGCACAGTTTCTTCTGTTTTTATTTAAAATTTTATGGTCAGCTTTCTGTAAATGGTTTCCTTTGGGGCCTCTTTTCTACTGTGTGTGTGCATGCACCTGTGTGTCGGGACAAACCTGACAAGTAGGGAGCAGCTGGCTTTCCGAGAAGCTCTCCCTCCCACACCTGCTTTCCCACCTCCCGTATGGCTGTCTCTAACTGCTATTGGACCATAACTCCAAATAAGGTGGTCCACACCTCTCCCAGCCACACAAAAGGCTGGAAAAGGAACGACTCTGTAAGTCACAAACTTAGCTTCTCCCTGCTAGGAAGGTGGCTGATAGCAAAGCCCTAGTAAAGTGTAGGCACTTTGTTTTCATGGGACATAACCCAGTTTGCTCCCTCCATTTGGGACCGCAGCCTCCACATGTCCTTAGACAGAGGCAGAGAAAGTGCCTGCTCTGCTCTCACAGCTGGAAGATGGGAAACATGGTTTGTATTCCATGTGACTGTGTGCCCACCTATGCATCAGAGGTTCTACTCTTAAAGAACAAGGGAGAACAGAGATTTGAGGATGGGTTTAGCAGCTTCTGACATGGGGGTATCCCCCTGGTGGGAGTAGGCAGATTATTCAATGAATGGTGTTGCGAATAAAAGTGATGGAGAAGTACTGAATTCTCATACCATTAACATACAGATGCTCAAAGTGTTATGTTAAAGGGTATAATAGGAAAGAAAATATAGGTCTTTAACTGATTTCTAAGTGGCAATAGTTTATATGAACAAAAGCACTAGAGTCTCCTCCAAAAATAAATATCCAATTTTTTTTAAATAATGAAGTCTGGAACCAAAATTGAAAAAATGCAAGTAGCCAATAAACATTTTTTAAAATATTCAATGCTATTAGTAGGCAGAGAAATGTAAATTAAAAAGAGTTTTTTTGAACTATTGATTAGCAAACTTTTTTGTTAATACTCAATGCTGGACTTTCATACCCTACTGAATGAATTAGAAATTCTGTGCAATTCTTTGGCAAAGAAATTGGATAGTAAGGTGAAGGATATTTTAAAATATGATAAATCTAGGGGTGCCTGGGTGGCTCAGTGTGTTAAAGCCTCTGCCTTCGGCTCAGGTCATGATCCCAGGGTCCTGGGATCAAGCCCCACATTGGGCTCTCTGCTCCGTGGGGAGCCTGCTTTCTCCTCTCTCTCTGCCTGCCTCTCTGCCTATTTGTGATCTCTGTCTGTCAAGTAAATAAACAAAATCTTTTAAAAAAATGATAAATCTAGACTGACAGTGGTTTATTTGCAGGTATATTTTAAAATAGCAAAGAAAAGGAACAAAATTAAATAAACATGAATACTTAAGATATATATGGATATAATAGAATATTATTTCAGCTATTGAGAATAGTATTTTAAATGAATTGTTAATAATCTAGGAATAAAAGAAGATGTGCTTAATTCCTCAAAACAGTTTCAAAAGTAAAATTAAACATGTGTTAAACATTGATTATATGATTGGAATAAGTTTATTACTTCCCAAAGAAAAGGCTCATTGGTTCTTTTAGTTTTCTGATACTTAGAGAAAAAAAAAATTAGTTCTGTTACTCTGCAATCATGTTTCATTATTATTATTAAAATATAATAATTATTTTAAAAGGAAACATGAATGATTATACTGAGCAATGGGTACAGGAAAAAACAGATTTTTTAAAAAAAATATGCAGACCAGGAGCTCCTGGGTGGCTCAGTTGGTTAAGCATCCAACTCTTGGTTTCAGCTCAGGTCATGATCTCAGGGTCCTGGGATCAAGCCCTGAAGTGGGCTCCCTGCTCAATAGGGAGTCTACTTGTCTCCATCTCTCTCAGCCCCTCCCTGTTCTCTCTGTCTCTCTCTAGAATAAATAAATAAACCTCTTAAAAAATAAAAATAAAATATCCAGGCCAATATATTCTAAAACTCTCTTAAGCATAGCTTTAAGAATGTAAAAAATGTCATTGTTCGATAAGATTTCATATTACTGAGGTGCCTGGGTGGCTCAGTCAATTAAGTATATGTCTCCAGCTCGGGTCATGTTCTCAGAGTCCTGGCATTAAGCCCTGCTTTTCCCTCTCCCTCTGCCTGCTGCTCCCTGTTCTTGTGGTCTCTCTCTCTCCCTATTAAATGAATAAATAAAATCTTTTGAAAAAAAAAGAGTTCATAATACTTAACTGGATTCTGTCATTGGCAAAAAATATAAATAAATCCCATGGTTAGACATTTAAATAGTCATCTTTTTAAATTAGATATTAAAGACTGTATTTTCTAGCTGTCTGTTCAGGATTCCAAAGACCATTCCTTAAACATAAAAAAATTAAGACTTTTCTGACAAACTTCCAACAAATGACAGCATTATGTTTCTTTTTTTTTTTTTTTTAATTTAATTGCTTATTCCAAATTACTGTCCTTAATTGTAGAACGCTGTTGCTGGTGTATCCTTAAATGGCAAAGCCCTTCCACTCCTTCTCATCTTTTGTTGTGTTTGAGTGGTGCGGCTGTTCACTGCCTTAAGGTCAAGGTCACTATATGATGACAAGATACTAACTACTATCCTCTTTCCGCGTGTGCTGTGCCTTTCAAAGTGAGTGGAAATCTGACTGTGAACTCTGTGCCCTGTTTACATGAAACCAGCATTTAGTATAATCGCTCCTCAGCTATTTATTCAGAAAAAAAAAGTGCTGGTTGATGCCATCCTTTGGCCACCTGACCAGCACGTAGCTTTCTTATAAGTGCTTTCTTTTATTTTTCTCACATTTTATTTTTTCCATGAGACCAATGCAGACCTTCCAATTTATGTTTTAATTTTTTTTTTTTTTACTCTAGTTGACATGCAATGTTACATTAGTTTTGGGTATACAATACAGTGATTCAATTTCTCTGTACATTATGCTGTGCTCCCCACATGAATAGCTACCATCTGCCACCATACGCCATTACAATATCACCGCCTATATACCCTATGCTATGCCTTTTATCCCAGTAACTTAATTCATTCCATAATTGGAAGCCTATATTGCCCTCTCCCCTTCACCCATTTTGTCCATCTCCCTTACCTCCTCCTCTCTGGCAGTATCAGTTTTTTCTCTGAATTTATTAAAATGATTCATTTGAATAACCTTAAATATACTGTATGTTTATTGGTAATTTTCTCTAATAATATTTATCTATTTCTATTTTAAAAGATATTTATTTATTTATTTATTTATTTATTTATTAAGAGAGCAAGAGCAGGGGCGCCTGGGTGGCTCAGTGGTTAAAGCCTCTGCCTTTGGCTCAGGTCATGATCCCAGGGTCCTGGGATCAAGCCCCACATCGGGCTCTCTGCTCAGCAGGGAGCCTGCTTCCTCTTCTCTCTCTGCCTGCCTCTCTGCCTACTTGTGATCTCTGTCCATCAAATAAATAAATAAAATCTTTTTAAAAAAAAAGAGAGAGAGAGAGAGAGCACTGACAGGGGGAGAGAGTGGGGGAGAGAGAGAATCCTCAAGCAGATTCCTGGCTGTGCACAGAGCTGGATGTGGGGCTGGATTCCAGGACCCTGAGATGATGACCTGGGCTGAAATCAAGAGTCAGATGCTTAACCAACTGAGCCACCAGGAGCTCCATAACAATATTTAAGCATCCCAGTTGTAGTTCAGCTGGTTAGGTCTTCATATTATTACTCTTCTTTGGACCCAGGAAGTAAGTAAATCACTTTTTCAGATATGGGCTTAGATGTAAGCCGTCTATAGCACCTATTAGCTTTCCATTTTGTGAGCTAATTAGATTTTCTTCTGCCAACTCAGAGTCTGTCACTCCCTTATTAATCTTTCAGAATCTTGAAAAATGACAGAGATCTAAAGGAAAAGCACCAAGATGAATGGTCCTGGTAGAATAAAGTGAACCACTAACACTGGAATTTTTTTGGTTAGAAAGTTTAAATGATTTATGAAATGTTTGACTAATGTCCCCAGGACTTCTGTGGAGTTACTGAATTTACATAAGTATATTTGTTCTACACCTGATCCATTTCCTAAGAGAAATATTGCCTTAATTATAATCACACTTCTTAAAAAACTATGTACACTGTAGTATTAAAAAGCATTGCTGAAACTGTTTGATAAATTAGTTTTAAGACTCTAAATGGTCTTGCCTTTTGTTTTCCAGCTGGAAAATTATTCGTTGCACCTCTAATCCTGGTCTTGGGATTAGCACTAGGGGCCATAGCAGTTGTAATCGGTAAGAAGCACTTAACATATCTGAGATTAGAATCTTTTGAGTGCTGTAGAGAAAATATGAGTGTAAATGTAGTAACATGAGTCAGTTACTAAGTGGACATATCTGTTCCATGCTTGCTTTAGATGAGCAATCAGCACGTGATTTATGGATTCAGAGGGTGTATTTCATATAGGATGTATTTGTGTGACACTTTTGCAGTCTGTAAAGACTTTGATTCATTTATCTTATAAAGCATTATTAATTCCCTTTTAATATGAAAGTTAATACAACAAGTAGTTTAATGGTAGAGTCTAATGGACTGGAACCCAGATTTTCTGATTCTGGGTTTAGGTTGGACCACCAAGAAAAAAGACTCCGGTATACCCTTGTATAATTGGTTTGTTCTAGTGAAAGTGTACCCTGGGTAAAAAAGATACCTTCAACATGAATAGGAACTTATACCCAACATACTTCAGCACTGGCAAACAGAAAATGTATGAGTGATTCCGTATAGTTTCATTCATACAAGTCTACCGAAATATGTGTTTTAAAACAGTGGTTCTCATACTCTAGCATGTTGTAGAATAACCTTGAGGACTGGTTAAAACACAGGTTCCTGGTTTCTACTCTCAGTTTCTGACTCCATATAGGGGCAGGGCCCATGGATTTCCAGTTCTAAGAAGTTTCCAGGTGATACTCATGCCACTGGTCCAGGGACCCCAGACTTTGAGAACCATTGCTTTAGAGAATTTTGAATTAAACACTATAGATAAAGATTGCTTTGATGACTGTTCCACATAATAGGTGGGATTTCTTTTTCTTTTCTAAATAAAATAAATTTTTGTATGTAAATTTCTATTGAGCAAGTAATTTACATGTACAGGACAGATAAAATTATAAAGTAACTGACATTTAAGTTCTTACAATTTAGGAAGTATTTTAAGAAGTAGATACTGTTATTATTTACATTTTATTATGGAGGAAATAAGGCTTACTAGGACCTCATATGTGTCAGAACAGTGACTCGAACCTGGCATTTGGCTCTACAGCCCATGTTCCTAAGAAATGTGCTGTCCTGCCCGAGACTGAAGTATCCCATCAGGGTGCAAATGGTACGACTAGGGATAATAAAGAAGGTCAACCTAAGACTGTGTATTTTGATAGAAGAATGATTCCATATTCAAACTGGTGTCAGAGAGGTTGTTCAAAGGGGGAGAGAACTCCAGAAAACTAACATGGAATGACATCTTATAGGAGTAAATCCATTTCATAGTGTAGGTGTCTCCCCGCCTTCATCCACACGTTTTGCTAAGTAGCAATTATTTGTAAATGACTGCAAAATGAAAAATGGAAAATGGAAACTTTTCAAATATATAGACCTAAATGCCTCTCCTCCTAATTACCTTTCATCTTTTTTTATCCTCAGGTTTATTTGTATTTCCTATCTATTGCCTTTGTAAAAAACAGAGAAAGCGATCACGGACAGGAATGCACTGGTAAAATGCGGATGATTTCGTGGAACGAAGCTGGTCCGGGTAGGAGCCACACAGAATGGCACACTCATCTGAGACTCATGTCTTGAAAAACACTGAGTCCCGTCCCACCCCCTGCCCCCCCCCCGCCCCGCCCCGCCCCGTGGTTGTCTGCAGGCCACAGTGCCTCTCGCTCCAGTGCACTCCCTCCATGGTGTCCTGACTCCTTTCCTTATACAGTTTGCTGCTTTTCAAAAATGGTCACTTTCATAGACTATAAATATCTGTATCATAACTCTGACCTTCTTACTGGTTTTTGGAAGAAAATATTTTCATTAAGAACCAGGTATCCTCAGAATTGTCTGAGCATGCCTCTCCTGAGCGTTGTTTGGACAGTCTTTATACCTAAACCTCCTTCCAGGCCCTCTTCTGAGACTTGGTGTGAATAGCGGAAATCATCCCACCTGTACAAACAAGCAAGGCCACTTTTCAGAAGACAGAGGCTCACCATATGCACCTGTTTTTATCTGTGGCCGGAGCAGTATAATTCCTTCATCCTTCGGATGCTTTAATTGTTAAAAATCTCACTGCTCAAAAGGGAACTAGTGAAACAAAACTAATGAGAAGAATCATGAGTTACTGACGTGTATCTGTGCAGGGGTGTGAGTGTGTGTGTATAAGTATCTGTATTAAAACTAGGTCCAATAATCTTGTACTTGTCGAGTTCTATGCCTCTACGCTATTTTTCCACATTTTCATAGACATATTTAAAGATGATCGTTCCTTTCTGGGCGTATTTTGGTAATGTACTGAATTAAAGCCAATGTAGACAACAGGCTATTTTGATGTTGGCCCTTTCGATTCCTTGCTGTCTCTCTGTCTCACACACAGGCACACACACCAGAAATTTGTGCAAGGTCACCTCGAGGATCATCAAACTTTATTAAGTGACGAAACTGGTAGGTTGCTCAAGACCAGACGTTTAGTCTTTTCAGATTTTTTATGTTTTGGCATCCATGTTTTACTAAATGAACAAATCCTTCAGACGGGACTAGTTAATTTAAAAAACAAATTTGCTGTAGCAAGAACTGCTTAAGCCTTTAAACAATCACTGTTCTGCTAATTTTTTAATCAACTTGTAATTACCAGTAATTCTGCTTTAGGTCAATTTGTGATAGTTTTGGAAATCCTACCCTCTTACCTCTTCTCTCTTTCTCTCTCTCTCTCTTCTATCTTTTTATCTGTCCCCAAGATTTTCATTTAAAAAAAAATACAGTTTTGAAGGGTTTTTCTTATGTTTACTGCTCAAAGACTATCAAATATGCTGATATCTTCTTATGGATGGGGTAATTTAAAAACACAGCTTTTTGTGTTCATGGGTTTATCTAAAATAGAAACAACTTTTGGAAAAATGAAGGAAATATCTTCAGGAAGTTTTACCAAACTGAGACGTCTTTAAAATAAGAAAAAGAAAAGCAACTAAATTTAACAAACTATTCCTTTGTTTTCATCATGGAAGTTCATCAGCAGAATGGACGTAAAGAGCACTAAGAAGCCTGAAGTTTCCACTTGTCTCCAAATCCTTAAGATGAGCTATCTGCATAGATGTAGCATTTATTTTTCAGCAGCCTTATCTGAATGGTAATAAATTCTGTGATAAAACATGCATTAACATGGATAGTTTGTCTTGTTGGGCTCCAAAGAAAAACATTTATCATCTTTATCAGACCACAAAAGTCCACGCTAGTGAAGGTTACTTGCAAGGATAGTGAGCGTCTGTTCTTTCTGGATCACACTCAGAATGGCTGTGCTGAAGTTTCTGGACTCGTCTACATTCAGTTAGAGGAGGGCGTGCCATTTATGGTTCTCCGATGGCATGTTTCTAAACATGACAATGCAAGGAGAAGAGATGCTCTAATTTCACAGATTCATCTTACCACTCATCCATCCATCCAACAAACATTTTTCAGTGCCTATTCTTTGTGCTCTAGTATTAAAACAAGAGAATGAAAATTTCTATCCTAAATCCATGTAAGTCTGTCATGAGAGTGCTTAATTTTCGTAAATTCATGTTTTTCTGGACTTAGGTATTAGTTCAACAATATGTGAGTGCAATGAACTCTAAATCTAGTGGATATGTTTATGTATGATATGTGTATGGATATGTATTTGTCAGTCTACATACACATGTATCTACTATTTCCATAGCTGCATATAAACACGAACTCCACATACATATAAACCAAGTAGCTAAATAATATACTCTCTGGTCTTAGATAATCTATTTTCTTAGGTTATTGTGTATCTTGTCTTTGACTTACTCAGGGATTTTTATTCCTTCCTTTGAATAACTTATCTTTTGGAGATACCTTTATATTATTTGGAAACGTTCCAATTTTCCAATTACAAAATGGCGTCTGTCATCGTCAAAGGTTCTGTCATCAATGCTTGAGATACTGTCACAGTGTTGCACAGGATTTTCATTTTTCTATTGCATAGATTTTTTTAATTAATGTATACATTTTTATCTTTCAAAGTTGGTATATATTAGGCCTTTCCCGATAATGACTTAAAGTAATAATTTGTGAATGTTTTTACTAAGCGTCATCAAGATCTTAAAAAGAAAGAAGAAAATAAGAAAGATTATTTATATGTTAGTGCCAACATGGAAAGTAAAACACTAGTAACTTTTGGGATAAATTCTAAAAGCTACTTTAGAAAAAGAAATGCACACATAAAATAAATATTGTTCTATCCAAAGCTTGTCATTTTTATTGTAAATGTAATATATACTCCTTTTAAAAAATCAAACCATATAGAATTATAAAATGCAAATTCAACTGCTCTAGCCCACCCCTTATTTTCTAGGGGTAACCACTGTTAATGTTTTGATATATGTCCTTCTAGAAACTTTGTGCATATATACAAGTGTGTTTGTATATGTCCATGTGTATTAGTTTTATACAAATAGGACAGTAGTCTTAATGTCCTGTGACTATTTTTTCGTTTTATTATACATTAGTAGACACCTTCCCATAAGTGTTTAAATAGATTTACCTCATTCTTTTGTAAATTACTACATATTCCATTGTGGGACTATACTTTACTTCATTAGTCCCTATTGAATGGGCATCGAGATTGTTTTTACTTCTCTGTTTCAACGCATCAGTGAAGATCTTTTACATATATTTTTATTACTTTATGTACACATTTCCATAACTTTTAAAATTTGTTTTTTATAAGATATTTGTAATACAATTTTAATGTATTTTCAGTGAATTAGATCATAGAGATACTATATTTCAGATCCTTTCTTGGGAAAAAGAAAGATTATCTAGGAGTTTTATGTAGGAGTTTTTTAAAGAAAAGCATCTTTTGCAGGATAATCCCCCCCCTGCTTGGTTAGCCAAATAAATGTGTGGCCAAAATGTATAAAGGAAAGTCCATCTTATTCCAATAAAAATAAAATGCAACGAGATATTTCTAAGATAATGTGAGATAGTCTATAAGAGGTCTGTGAGATACACTGATATTTGGGTTGCCTTGTTTTTAAACTTGAGGAATTTAAAGCAAATAGCTAAACTGGTAATGTTTGTCACTTTTTTTCAACACTATCCATGTTCATGCATGTTGCACCACAAACTTAATTATGTCATTGTGAAAAATAGGAAACCATTATGTTGGAAATTAAGAATTATCTACAAAAAATAAATTTTACTATTTGTAAGGTCTGGTAGTTTGTTGGGATGCTTAGAAATTTGGAATCACGTGAAACATTCATTTTACGAGTCCCAGAAGTTCCCTAAGACCTTCTGCATGTGGCACTAAGAGGAGAGGGGGTCCAACCTTTTGGTACAAGCAACAACCTGTTGCCACCACCTTGAGTTTCTGCTAGGTGCTATTTATCCTACAGGCAGAACAGACAGGAAAACCATCAAAGATTACTAAACACAATCCGATCACAACCTGTTCTCTTTCGTTGTGCTTGCTTGGCTGTGCCTGTCTGGAAATTCCCTGTCCTCTGCCACCCAAGCCCCCAGCTCTTAAGGCCCAATCCCCCAGCTGAGCCTTTATTATTCAATCCTACCACACATACAACCCCTGGCTCCCCTAAAATACCATCCAACCCCTGTCACCTCCTCCATTCCCTGGTGATTCTCCCCAGTGTGGTTTTTCTCCACTCCCCTGATAACTCTAATTAGCTCCTCTTCACTGCAAAAGAGGAGGAGGAACGGGACAGGTGAAAAGCTTGCTCTGGCATGTGCAAAACATCGGTGTTCCTTCCTGAGCTTCTGTCAAATTCAAGTACGTTTGCCAAGACATCGATCCAGCTCCCCCCTTGTTAAACATTGCAGTTGTTTGTAACATTAGACCTCAGGCTGCCTGTTAAATTTATAATTATAGAAAAAGCTAGTGCCTAAAGGAGATTGATTGGTAGGCTTCCTTAAGTGCGATTTTTTTTTTAAATCATGCCAAAAACCACTTTATTTTTTAATTTCAGGAGAAAACTGCACATATGCCTTAATGTGAGTCATCACATTGGATTACGTGCTTATCTTTTCATATCTATAGCTGAAATCTATCCCAGTCACTGAAAGTAATTTTTCTTGCAGTTGGCTTTATTGTTTGGTGTTAGTGTCTATTATAAAGAGAGCCTTAAAATTCAATAATGCACTTTAAAATACTTGTGCCATTTAAGTAATCAACAGAATTAAAGAAGAGGTTACATATATTATGATGGAGACAGTAGAAAGCAGTATTAATAAATATATGTCGCCTCTAAATTTGGGATGGGGGGGTGTGTGGAAATCAGAGCCTAAAATTTAGAACAAGTAAAACATACCCCCCCAAAATGTAGCTGAGTTTCTGAAATTATAGTAATTCTAAAAACTGATATCAGGAGCTTAAACATAACAAGTAATTAGTAAATGATACCAAATAACCTAACTAGAATGTTTAAAATATTAAGTTACCATTTCTACTTCATTTTAACTGCATTTTCATTTTTCATGAAATCTATAAAAGGAGTGCCACTGGCTAGAAACATAGTAAATCAAAACTATCACCAACAGCCAGTCTGAACAGTATTTTTTAAAATTCTTATAGTTTAAATATGATATTTTCTTCTTCCTCTGGAAAAGTTGCAAAATCCAATTTTTAAATTACACATCTACAATTATGTAATGAAACTGAAATAACTTTAGAGAAGCATTAATACATGGTCTGAACAAAATCAGAGTTCCAAAAACTGGGGAGTCTTCAGGATTGTGAAATGTTACCTTTTCGGTGCAAATCAATGATGCAAATCTTTAAAAGAGAAATGCGATAGAACTCCTTTATAACTCTGGTTTTGAGGATAGGGCTAATAATCATTTGATAGACACCTGTTATGTGGGACTACAGTACTGCACATCCCTGTTCCAGGAGTCCTATTTTAGCTGACTCTATCCAAATCCAAGAAGCAGAGAGTCACGTAATGTGAGACTTGTAATTAATTGTCTGTTTGGAGCCTTACCTGAAGCCATCATATAGCACATACTTTAGATCCCTGTATATAAGTGCCAGTGGTAGAAGCATGTAACTATGTGTATCATCAACTATATTCTTTTTTTTTTTAGCTAAAAAAAGTGACTGTTTTGAGAGTAACTGTATGACCTGAAAGGCAAAAGTTATTTTTTTAAATACACGAAATATTGCCACTGCCTTTTTTTTTGCCATCTTCTTTTAGCTTATAAAAGAAATTTAATTAGGTATATTTAATTCCATATCACTTAGATTATACAGATTTATTGGCATAGAAAACATTGCATTTTTCAAGTTTATCCCATATTTTTGTCACTCTGTTTTATCATTAATATTAAATGACTTTCTTCCCTGTTTTTGAAGTAATGACCATGTACTTCAACACCCAATTCCTGCTTTCTTGCCTTTTCCCTCTTCTGTCCTCATTCCTGTCTTGGCCAACTGTGGATTAAATTCCGTTTCGCCATTAACTTGTTGACTAACTAGATGAAATTCAAATACTGAAAGGACTCCATAATTTGGCTCTGGTAGTGAACATAATTTACCTTGGCTTACTTTGTAAATTGAAATGTGTGAGGAGTACCTGGAATGCTGCCCCTTTTCTTGATAGGTGTTGGAGAATCCTTGCCCTCTGACAAGAAATAAAATGAACAAGAAGATGTCAGTTGGATCAGAGAACCTAATAGTACTCTAAGACCAAGCTTCAGAAATGGCTTCATGAGTATTGTAAAGTGAGTGTTGTGTTTGCATATTAGTTGGACAGAAAGCACGTGTGGATATTCTCCAGTCTGATCCCAAGTCATTCATGATTCATCCAAAATGGCCACATGTCTGGTTTTGGGTCTTTGTGTCACCAAAAAGTCCTATAGTTTGGACTTGGGGTGGATTTGTAGTGTAGTGTAGCATTTGTATATAAGATTTGACTATGGATTCATACTCTGTGAACATTATTAGACATTTTGATAATATAAAGTAGTAACATTGAATGTAACTGACATTAGCCTTATTCTAGAGACACCATCTGTCATCAGCAAATGTTCAACATGTTCAGATACAATTAGGTATAAGTAACACTCAAGATATATTTAGCATAAGTTTGGTATATGTTATGGAAAAATCCAAGGGAAAGTCCAACTTGGGTGTTAAAGGGCTCCAGAATTTGCTGAAATCATGTCATTTCAGATTTATTCTTATAGCTGACTAACTGCTGTTGGTCATCAGTTTCCTGGAAAGCTGTTAGGTGTTCACTTTATGCCCCAGGTAGGGAAATAGTCTCAATAATCCTGTCAAATTCTTGAAAATAATATTTCTTCAATGTATTACTTCCTCTATGCCCAAATATAATTTTACTGATTCTTTCAAGTAAACACTATCTAAATATTTTATATAATATATTTGAACATTTTTAGTTTGCAGAACATTAGCATGCTTTATTAAGAAAATTCTAGATAAATTATCATGAGTTTTTATCAGCTGACTACAAGCCTTTTCCCTAAGGGCTGTTTTTTTAAGTTCCATATGGCAATACCTTAATTTTGTTATTTGAGCATTTTCACCATAATTAAAATTCTGTATATGGCATTGAAAAGAGTAAACCAACATTGTATTTCTTACGACATCTAGAACAGTAATTGGTATATATATATATATATATACACATTACCATTTACCTTAACAAGAACAACCTACAGATTTTTAATGTAAAAACTGACAATCTTGTTGCGTATTTGAAATCAATTATTAGTAAGTAGTAAATTCTGAGAGATCACAGAATTAATTTTGTGTAGAAGGAACACAAAAATAGTGTGATTAAAGTATTGTTAACACATTATAAAGAAACCACAATGGTTAGCTGTTTCATTTTTAGTTTAAACAAAATTGGGCATAAGATATATTCATGAAACAAATATATTTATATACATGTATACCTATTGCAAAACTATGGGACAATTAAATGATTCACATTCTTTTTTTCACAGAGTGTAAAATGCTAAAAATAAATACATTTGAGTCTTTAATCTGTTATCAGATCAGAATCTGTTATCAGATTCAGAAATTACAATTCTAAGGTAAAATTGTTTCCTATATGAATTATCAGAATATGTCCCGTTTTAATTATATTCTCATGAACAATAGCAAAAGAGAAGAAATTTCTTAATTTTAAAATGAATGCCTCTCCCTAGTGGTTTATACCCGATCTTTTCCATTATTTCATTATATTGTATATTTTTTGTTTTCTGTAAAATTTGTAAACAATTTCCAGATAATATAAATTACAATATTTGAGCCTGGCTGAAAAGAGATTTTCTTTTTTTAATGATACCGGAAAATATATATGTGATTTTATTTTTTGACTTTTTCTACATTTCATTGGTCATACTATTAACTTTAGTATTTATAAAACTGGAGAAAACTATTTTCAATATATTTTTTTAAAAAGGCAGTAGAAATAGATAATAATATTATGCAGAAATCCCTGAAAGAAAATTTGGAAAGAAACAAATTTCATTAAAGTGAAAATGTTGGAAAATAGGGAGTATTCGAAGACTGTAATTTCTTACATTAGAGTAGTCAACTTATTTCCAAATGATTGTTTCATGCTGTTGGTTCCACAAATTGTGATTTTTAGTATACTATATAATTTCTCCTACCATTTTAATGTTTATACATTAATTACTGAAAAGAAAGGAAGGAATTGGGGAATAAAAGTTAGGGAAACTGGGTTTATTCCCATTTTCCAATAGCACTAATGTATACTTCTTTAACCTTCTATATATGGTGCTTTGTGTGATGAGAGTATGTAACACTTACATATGTTATTAGTGCCTTATTTTTTTTCACTTGACTTTAATTCTTACCTAAAGAGCCATATACTTTTTGTGAGTGTTCCTTGGCCCTTATATTTAAAGTGCTGATGAGACAGTACACTTTAGAGGTACATATAGGCTGCCTTTGCTAGCTTAACCCACTCTATTATCTCTGGAATAGCAGGTTAGCCAATATTTTTTTCTGAAGTTCAGTGTTTATTTTTAAGCTAAAGAATTTTTTAAAAAGGATATTAAACACCATAATTTGAAGCCACTATCATTGAAATGTACTTTTAAACTGCAAAAAAAGAATGCTGATTATTAAAATTTAAAATGGAAGTTGGAAAGGCTGTCAGTCTTTATGGCTTCAATGAGGACAAAATACTTTACAAAAGGCATTAAAAATAAAAGTAAATATATGGAACTGCAGGAATTAGATCTGTTTCCTACAATTCATCTTTGGCAATGTGTTATTTGTAATCCACTTCCATACAGATCCTGAAGAATCATGGTGTTTGCTATTTACATGTAATTATGCATTCACAGTGGGCTTTATCAATACCAAGATACTTTGTATAATGTTATTGTACTCTTCTTGGTCTTTGCCTTTTGTGTTAGCTTTATATAAAAAGCTGGGTCTATTGTATTCTATATGTACTATAGTATATCACTCAACTTTTCCTGATGAATGTATGATGAAAATTAAAATAAATCGTGTGCTTAGAAAAGACAAAGACACAGGTTGTATATGAAAATATGTGTACATATTTGACAAAAAAAAAAAAAAAGAGGAAAAGAATCTTCCTGCCAACAGATATGTCCTGCTGGACAGGACCTGAAAATTAACAGATTTTTTTTTTTTTTAAGCAGTAAAATTTAAAAATCTATTACCTCAAGAATTGTCAGTGGATACGTGTCATTGTACTGCTCCTCTTAGCAAATACAATCTCACTTGCGGCTGACAGTAAAAACAACCCAAGTGTCAGATCACACAAATTTTAGGGGCAAATCTTTCCAAAGATGGATACCTTGTGATATTCTGGAGTCTAATTCTGGACTTTTGGTATGTCCCTATGGCCTTTTGTTGTGGTTGGGCTTTTTCTTTTTTTTTTTTTTAATGTTTTTGGTTGGTTGGTTTAGAATGGAAGGGTAATCTTAATTGTGAGATCAGATCTCATGGAAGGATATAATGACTCTCTACTTGGATGAAAACTGTAACGGGAATCAGCTAGTTTTATTGTCACTGTGTGAGCACTTGTACGGATTCCTGTGAAGTGCTGATTACTCACAGGGGGCGTGTGATCCATCAGGCAACGTCATCCAGCATTGCCTAATAAAAGTTTTTAAAAGAGAAGACTCTTGTCTTTTTTGCAGTACATTTGGAATTTAAAGAAATGAAAAGGTAAAATCTAACAATGGCACAATTACTTGAATGTAAGTAAGTTTGGAAAGATTTACTGAAGTCATTTCTGCACTAGATTCTGACTAGAGAAACAAGAATGAACAGAAAATCAGGGTATGCTTTCTTTGGAAAGTGGATTGTGTTGTGTCACTGTGGTGTGTTTTGGGGAAACCTCACAGAATACAGAAGATCAGTATGCACACTCTGATGAAAATTTGTATCTGCAAGCACACAGTATAATGCCAATTACATTCTCTTTGACTTATTCATTCATTGAAAATCTATTTGATATTATTTATTCCCTTAATTATTTTTTTCAGTAAACATGTATTGAGCCCCTGCTGTATTATAAAAATATACTGCACATGCGTTTAGGAAAAGACCAGGCTCCAATACTGGTCCAGTAGAGACAGGGCCTGGCAAGAGTTTCAACAATGGATTCCTGCCTTGAATTCTTTGACTAATTTGGTTGGTGATATTAAGTTAGTCACATACCTATCCAGATGTCAGTCTACAATGACGATTGAGGTGCAACCTCTAAGGTTTCTTTCAGCAATTAAATTTAGATCTGTGCAACCTATTTTTAAAGTTAGTTCAAATTATTCAGTTCTAGCATTTCTCCAACCCGGACAGGCCATGTCAGGGCCCTGTGCCTTTGCACAGGCTGGTTCCCTACCTTCTCCTCTTCCACCCAGACTCCTCCTCCATGGCCCTCAGGCCCAGCATCTTCTGCAGAATACCCTCTTGGCCATATCACAAGGGACACGGCCTCCTCTGTTGAGCATTCTTTGCAAAGCACTCCTGAACGAGGCACTTTGTATTTGTTTCCCAGGGTTAGCGTAACAACTACCACAAGCTGGATGCCATAAGACGACAAAATGTATTCTTTCATAATTGTGGAGACCAAAGTTCAATGTTAAAACATTGGCAGTGTTGGTTCTTTCTGGAGGCCCTGAGGAAGACTGTTTCGTGCCTCTCCCTAGTGTCTGGGGGTTGCCAGCAATCTTTGGCATTGCTTTACCTGTGGTGTATTCACTTCAGCCATTGGATTTAGGTCACACTCTTGTCGTATGACCCTTCTATGGGCTTAACTGTTTCCCCAGAATTCATATGCCAAAATCCTAACTCCCAGCACCTCAAAATGAGACCATCTTTGGAGCTAAGTCCTTTAATGAGGTAATTCAGATAAATTAAATCATATGGTGGGTCCTAATCCAACATGAAATAAAATTAGAGTAACTTGATACATCTTGTCGCCTCCTTGCCGGCCATGAGGAGCCTATCACCCAACAGTTATCAGACTGAATGCAAGACACTCAATTAAATTTCAGTTTTCAGTAAACTACCGCTACTTTTAATATATTTCTCAATTATCTACTTACAGGATATGTATGTGTGCATATAGATATATATATGATATACATAAGATATCACATATATATGATATCTATATGGATGCCAGGCATAATAGAACACAGACAGACATTGGACTCAGACAAGTTACAAATTTAGGCTCTGCTTTTTAGTTCAGGGAACTAGGAGAGGTTACTTAACCTCTTTGCACCTCAAATTCCTCATCTGTAAATTTAGAATATGCTTACCTGGAAGGGTAGTTGCAGGATTAAAATGCCCGGTAGACGGTGCCTTAGTAACTAGAACACTGTCTGAAATATTGAGATCAATGGGTCAGCAAATACTTTTGAAGGAGTAAAAAAACACTTTCCCCTTTCCTATTTGGAATTCTCTGGGAACCTGAGACAGTTTCTGGTCAGCCCTAAGACAGGACCTAAGCTTAGCCATAGTGCAATCTATGGAGTACCCCAGGCTTCCATTTGGAAAACCCACTCCACCTCCCCTGCACCCCAGGAAAACCTAGTTCCTGGATGCAGGGAATTCTTCTCTAAGTGAACAACCCATTTGATACAAGTTCTGTTTTCCTTCTAGAAAATGTGTAATTGCTTGTTACAGCACGATGGCAGCAACATTTTACATTAAACCTAGAAAGTTGCCTGACCTTCCAGAACCTGAGGTCACCTGTGCTGTACCCTTCTGTTTGCGGAGATGGGGATCCTAATTAATTTAAATAAGTCTAAGCAGTTAAATAGCAATACAAGTAGATCCCATCTCTTTGAAAAGATCATTGGGGTGGCACATTCATTACCCAGAGCTGGGATCAAATTTTTCTGTCTCCTTTTACAGAGTGCATTTTTGTATAATCAATGGATAATAGTGAAAAATATCTAAAAGATGTATGATTTACCAACTTGAGGCTATTTCTTTGCATTAATAAAAATCATTATGAAGGAGGAGATATTTTTTTCTTATAAATATTCTATTTATTTATGAGAGAGAGAGAAAGTGAGAGAGAGCTGGGGAAGCGGCAGGCAGAGGGAGAAGTAGGCTCCCCACTGAGCAGGGAGCCTAACCGGAAGGCAGACACTTAACCGACTAAGCCCCCCAGACATCCCGAAAAGGTCTTTTTCCTTAATGCTTCTTTTGCCACCAAGAAACTCACACACATAAAGATGATGATCTGGGTCGTGTAAAGAGGCCTGGATTCTACTACCTGTTTGTGGGTGCTGTGGCCTTGGACCAGGGGCTCCACCTTACTGCAGCCGAGTTCCTTTCCTTGAATATGCGGGAACCAGATCTCTAGCACTGTAGCATATTATACGAACAGTAATAGGTAATAAAACTATAGCCGTTAAAAACCTCCTTCACAGTTTCATAAAGTTACACTTTGCCTTAACAACTGCACAATGGAAATAAATATACTGTGGATACTGTTCTTACAGGATGCCCAAAGTAGTATCCAATGAATGGAAACTCCCTTCTCCCTTCCCTCAAGCAAATCACTCTTGACCCAGAGAAATGTTATGAGCAATCACTGAGTGGTAATTGTGACCCTAAATTAAAATGCTTCTTAGCCTGGGCAGTAATTCAACATTGAATTCACACATACTGGCTTGCCAAATTAGAATTTTGGTTTGCTGAGTTAGACGGGATTGCATACCTTCGGACATTTTAAAGCTGGTTTCTCTTAGCCGATCTGCTATTTCGAATGGGTACAGGAAGTGCCAGTATGCAGAGGACAGCCCCAAGAAATCTTCCAGGCATTCCACGGAGGCGGTTGGATCATTTCCCCCCTACCCAGCGACACAGAGGCCCTTTCAAGGGCCAGAAATAGATCCCCTATTGAGCCTCTGTTTATCTCCTCTGACCATAAAAAGCAGCTGGCCTTGCAGGAAAGGTTGGCGTCTGCAATGAACTCCAGGAGGCCGTAAGCCCGAAGCCTGAGCGACAGAATAATGGCGCTCGAAGAACTTCGGGAGTCATGCTGCTAGCTCTTTGCTAGAACCATTCAGTCCTACTCCAAGGAAATCTGTGAACTAAAAACCCCACACAAGCCCTGTAAAATTTCCTGTGACCACCAGAGGCACTCAGAGTCATTCCATTATTCTTGGAGTTGCTTCATAATGACTATTTATTAAGTATCCACTATACTGCTAAATACTGATGCCATTTTGTTGAATGAAAAACGTTTTAAAAAGAATTGATTGAGGGGCGCCTGGCTGGCTCAGTCAGAAGAGCAAACAACTCTTGATCTCAGGGTTGTGAGTTCAAGCCCTATGTTGAGTGTAGAGACTACTAAAAAATAAATAAAGTAAAAAAAAAAAAAAAAAAGATGGGGCCAATTCTTCCTTTCATTACTTGGTATTTAAACTTTGCTCCGTGGTAGGCTAATTAATAATTATGAAAATAGAAAGCAAAATCAGGTGGTTTATTTTATTGTATTTATTTGAGAGAGCGCACAAGCGGGGGTGGGGGGTGCAGAGGGAGAGAGGGAAGCAGACTCCCTGCTGAGCGTGAACCAGGACTCAAGGCTCCATCCCAGGATCCTGAGATCATGACCTGAAGTAGGATGGTTACACTTATGACTGAGCCGTGCAGCCGCCCCAGCATCAGATTTTCTTAAGGCCACTGGAGTCAATAAGAAACACTATTGAAACACTTCACACATCATTGCTAAAATATTATCAGGTCTTTAGGACAGAGCTTTAAACATCTCTCATATCCTTGTTAAGAGCCCTTAAGAACACTATTCTCTTTGCTTAGATGCCATACAGATGAATTGATGTAGGTGTGGAAAATTGCAATAACGCAATTCATTAGACATATGTCCAGAAGCAGAACTGAGAAGTGTCAGGTACAACCAAATGACCACCTGAAACCCATTGCTAGATGGCCATTTCAACCTAACTTGGTGCTATTACTGTTAAATAAGCCCTCAAAGGCCTCAGATCTTTCACCAAAAACTGCTTTGAGGCTGAACAAACGTGCTTAAAGCTTCAGGTAGCCATGTTTTATCAAATTCTAGCTCTTTGCATCATACTTCTATTTCATCCGCCAAAAAGGTGTTTTATAAAACAAAAATAGGGGTGCCTGAGTGGCTCAATCAGTTAAGTGTCTGCCTTCGGCTCGGTTCATGATCCCAGGGTTCTGGGACTGAGCCCTGTATATGGGCCCTGCTCAGCAGGGAGTCTGCATCTCTCTCTCTCTCTCTCTCTCTCTCTCTCTAGCCCCCTGCCATTCCTGCTGCTTGTACTTTCTCTCTCTCTCTCAGATAAATAAATAAAATCTTCAAAAAATAAAAATAAGTGTTTTGAGGAGTACTGGTTCTGCTCTGATGGTGTTAACCCCCTACAACTGATCCTTCCCTGGGGAGCACAACAACAACAACAAAAACCCCAACTACCTGAAAAGGCTGAGAATAAATAAGACCAAGCAGAATGTGGTAAGGAATCAAAATGTGACTGTGCAATCCTCACGACGGAGAGGGTCTCAGTTCTCGTCCTCTAATGACTTTGCCCCGAAGGCAAGCTTGTAGAGGGCAGCCGCTGGCCTTCCAGTGGCACCGTCGCCATCTTTACCTGACTTCAGAACCACAAAAAGAAGACAGGGAAAGAGGGGAGCTGTGGAGGAGAGAAAACTGGAAAAGAAGAAATGAATGAAAAGAGAAAAATCTCAGCAGAGAAATAGAAATTGTTAAAAGCAGAGCCGAATGAAAATTTCAGCACTAAAAGATGTAATACCTGGAAAATTTCACTGGAGGAGTTCCAGCGTATAGTGGAAATAGCAAAAGGTCAGTAAACTTGAGGATAGGTTAATAAAAATTCCTTTATCTGAAGAACAGAAAGAAAAAAGATTGAAGAAAATCGAACTGAATCTTCAGGTTCAGTAGGACAATATAAAAGTTTTAACGTACATGTACTTGGAACTCCAGACAGAGAGAAGAGATTGCAAAGGAACTTGATGAAACTTTTTGGAAAATGTTAATTAAATCAGTGATAATGATTGATACATATGTGGAAACTCATTCACTCATATACTTCATATTTAAATATAAGAGTTTACAGTCAGTTGTATGTCAGTAAAACTGATAAAAAGCTTTTCAATTTATATACACCTATAAAAAAAGAAATGTCTTTCCTTTGCTTCAAATTCTATGTTTTAAAATTGGGAAAAATTAAAATTACTTTGTTCTATATAAGTAACTTAAATATGATATTACTCAGCTGGTTATGTATTTTAAGTATTTTCCATTTAAAGTTTCAAGATTCAAAATTTTATATTTGTCTTCTTTATTTTGCATGGTTAAAGTATTTCTTTTTTATTTTATTTGAATTAGCATGCCCCAGTATTAAGTTTTTGATTCTTGACTATCTGAAAGAAAAAAAAATCAATCAGTAATAATTGTCTTACTCTACTTAAATAGTTCAAACCTAAGTCAAGATTTATATAACCCAGGTCTTCCTTGACTATCAAGGGAGGGATAGAACTTCAGGGCCACAGAACAGACCTTAAGCCGCAGGCAGCCCTGGAGGGAAGGCTTGAGATAGTCTGGTACTGCCTAGCTGGAGAACTCATGAAATTCACCATACTCTTGAGGATGGGACCACACAGTACAACTAGCCCTCCAATCTTTTCAAAGATCCTCACTATAAAACAAGTGTACTGGGTGCCTGGATGGCTCAGTCAGTTTAGTGTCTGACTCTTGATTTCGGCTCAGGTCACAATCTCAGGATCTTGAAATCAAGTCCTACATTGGGCTCCATGCACAGCGTGGAGCCTGCTTGGGATTCTCTCTCTCCCTCTGCCCGTCCCTCAATGCGCACATCTGCTCTCTCTCTCCCTCTCTCAAATAAATAAATAAATAAATAAATAAATAAATAAATAAATAAAATCTTTTAAAAAAGTGTATCATTTAAGAAATTCAAATCAAAACCACAATGAGATGTCACACCATGCTTGTTAGAATGACTGTTATAAAAAAGATAAGAAATAGCAAGTATTGGTGTAGACATGTATAAAAGGGAACACTTGCAAGCTGCTGGTAGGCTTATACATTGGGGCGACCCCTATGGGAAACAGTATGGAGATTCCTTAAAGAATTAAAAATAGAACTACTGGGCGCCTGGGTGGCTCAGTGGGTTAAGCCGCTGCCTTCGGCTCAGGTCATGATCTCAGGGTCCTGGGATCGAGGCCCGCCCCCGCATCGGGCTCTCTGCTCAGCAGGGAGCCTGCTTCCCTCTCTCTCTCTCTCTGCCTGCCTCTCCATCTACTTGTGATCTCTCTCTGTCAAATAAATAAATAAAATCTTAAAAAAAAAAAATAGAACTACTATATCACCCAGCAATTCCATTTCTGGGAATAGGCCCAAAGGAAAGAAAAACACTACATCAAGAAGGTATTTGCACCCTCATGCATACACCAGAATTATTGACAGTAGCCAAGACATGGGGACAACCTATGTGTCTATTTGACAGATGGATGGAAAACTGGGCTGTGGTACATATGTACAATGGAATTTTATTCAACCATAAAAAAGAAGGAAATCCTGCCATTTGTGACAACATGGATAGCCCGTGAGAACATTATGTTAAATGAAATAAGTCAGTCAGAGAAAGACAAACACTGTATAATCTCATTTTAATGCAGTATCTAAAACAACAAACAGGTCATAGAAAAAGAGATACGATTTGTGGTTAGATGAAAGTGATCAAACAGTACAAAATTCTTCTGGTTATAAAATAAATAGGTCCTAGGGAGATGTAGTTATAAAGCACAGCTTTATAACTACAGGTAACACCACTATAGGATGTATTTGAAAGCAATTAAGAGAGTAAATCCTGAGTTCTTGTCACAAGGGAAAAAACATTTTTTGGTGTTTTTTTGAGGGGGGAAATGATCTATATGAGATGATTGATGTTGACCAAACTTATGGTAATCATTTCACAATATATGTAACTCAAATCCTTATGCCTTACACCTTACACTTGCACAATGCTGTATGTCAATAATATCTCAACAAAACTGGAAAAACAAAACAAGTGTGATTTTACAATTCAAACATTAACCATTTTTGTTTGAAACTCAAACTATTGAATTCATTGCTTACAACTTCTTGTAATTTGCAGGGTCTTACTTGTAACTGAAGACCTGAACATTTGGAACAATTTGGAGGACAATCTGATTACCAAGGTAGAAAGGCTTGCCACAGGGAAATACTTGTTCAGAGCACCGGAGCACGGAAATAGGGGAAACCTCCACAAACGCCAACACTTCGGTTCTAGAATTATCTTTGCTATCAGGAACTAAGGCTACACTACTCATGTTTTTCTCAGGCTATTTATTAGTAGAGTAAATATTCTAAGGTAGGACTACTAACACCTTTGAAAATTTAAAATTTAAATTTCATGCATGATATTTCTACTGTAATTCTACTGTAATGTAAAAGGAAATGGAAGTTTTTTGAAATGGCAAATACTCTAGGTTCTGGTGACATGCTCTTAGCAGCATAAATATTAGCTGAATCAAGACATAGTTATTAAGCCATAATAATTATAGTTATTACCCTGGAATCTCTCTTTAATTCTTTCTCCTCCCTCTCTTTTTTTAATAGAGCACTCACTTTCTTGGTCTTGATACAAAGGTATTTAATTGTCACTTCTCTAAAATGACCCTGGGTCATGTAGCCAACAATGGTTTTAGGTTTGAACTTATTCTTACCTTGTTACAAGTCACTTTTTATATCATGAAATAAGCATTGAATGGACAGTGATGAATTTGCTTAGGTCTAGTGGCTCATTCTCTTGCTTCTTTATTTTTTTTCTGACAAATACACAGAAGTATGGAAATTTTTCTCACCAGCTATAAACACATGAACTATAAAAGGAAGAAATTGTGATGTAATTGTGAATAAACTGTGATGTAAGTTATACTGAGACCTTGAATGGGAAAAAAAAGAAGAAATTGTGAAAAGCTTCCAATACTTGTATCAACATTGTTGATTTATATGATGACTGCTTTTACCAGACCACTATACAACATACATAATTAATGTTATATGGTATATATTCAGTGAACATGAAAAGAAGCATGAAGAGATAAAGGGAAAGAATTTATCCTGAAATCTTTGAGAAGTTGCTTGACTTAGTGAAGTTGAAGGCTTTAGCTTCAGACCGACTTATCTCCACCAATAACCGCCTTACCATGTAATCTTGACCAACATTAATCTCTCTAAACCCATTTCTTCATCCACAAACAAGGAATGCAATAAAATTCACAGGGATACTGAAAATTATAACTCTGATAAACTCTATCAAATCTTTAGCACAGTGCATGAATCAATGTTGAATTCTAAAGATCAGATCAGAACACAAAAATTAAATGTTGTCATTATCTGAATTTTACCCAAAAAGTAGAGATAATAATAGCTCATTTTAAGGGATATCGTGAGGAATACATGAGTTTATGTATGTAAATTCCCTAGCAAAATGCTTAAAGCAAACTAGATAACCAAGAAACGATAGCTATTACCACCAGTGGATTTGTTACCATTGAGATAAAACCATTTTTCACCTTTATGTTTTAAAGTGTTTATGATTTGGAGCCCTCTGGTGTTCATATTGAGAACTACAATTTTGATTAGGGAGCTGTTAAGCCAATTTCCATCAGTATTTCCTCAAGGTATTATCATTTACATGCTATATTACCATAACTAAATGAGCTGTAACTTAATTACTATTTTTATTTAAACTAATTTATTCCTTAAGAAAAAAAATCAATATATTTCCAAAACCAACTTAATTTATTATCATAAATGAAAAGCCAGTATATTTTAAACATATATAACTGTTAAATATAGAACCATTAATATAGAAAATTTCAATTTCAGTACCAACCAGCATCATATCTCACACAACAGCTCTGGTAACCTTACTTTATGTCAATAAATTTTATTTATTGACTAAAGAAATCCTCACAGGCTTCACGAAAAGGAACAAGTTAAAAAAAAAAAAAAAGAATCCCAAAGAATTATGAGATGTATTAGTTTGATGGACAAGAGGACAAAGGACTTTCCCAACACAGATTAAAGTATAACTAAAGATAAAAAAGTTGTAGAAACATTGTGGAAGCTCCAAGATGCCACAGATATACCCAGAGTGCAAGTGAGTAATTGGCAGGAGGCAGAAGGGCAGTGCATGAAGAGAGGTGGGCCTGGCCATAGCAGGAGAGGTCCCCTATGTCATGCAGAAGACTGCAGACTCATTTCATGTAAAGTAATCATTCTCCCAAGATTAGAGTTCCATGAGATTTTAGTAAATGTTTTCCTTCACTACGCCCCAAATATGTATGTGGCAGGGTGGATGTGTGGTGTCAAGTTTGAGAAATTCTGAATTCAATCAAATAAAGCAGGATTTTTTTTAAAGATTTTATTTATTTATTTGACAGAGAGAGATCACAAGTAGACGGAGAGGCAGGCAGAGAGAGAGAGAGAGAGGGAAGCAGGCTCCCTGCTGAGCAGAGAGCCTGATGCGGGACTCGATCCCAAAACCCTGAGATCATGACCTGAGCCGAAGGCAGCGGCTTAACCCACTGAGCCACCCAGGCGCCCCTAAAGCAGGATTTTTATTTGCAAGAATTGTCAGAGCACTGTAAAACTTTAAGAGGGAATTATAATCTGCAGATTTCCCAGTATGTTTGATCTTGGAATAGTTTTTTTTTTTAATTTCTTCTTTGTTTTATTTATTTTTTGTTTGTTTGTTTGTTTGTTTAAGTAGGCTCCATGCCCAGTGTGGGGCTTGAACTTACAACCCACATATCAAGATTCGATGCTCTATCAACTGAACCAGCCAAGCCCCCCTTACTTGTTTTTATTTATTTTAGGAACAACATATGTAATATCTGGCAGAATATATTTTGAGAAATGCACCTAGGTTATGGAGAACTATATATATATGTATATATATATAGACAATAGTACCATGATTACATCTGTTTTAGAAAGATCTATGGTGGTGCGCTTGGGTGGCTCAATGGGTTAAAGCCTTTGCCTTCGGCTTGGGTCGTGATCCCAGGGTCCTGGGATCGAGCCCCATGGCAGGATTTCTGCTCAGCAGGGAGCCTGCTTCTGCCTGCCTCTCTGCCTACTTGTGATCTCTCTCTCTCTCTCTACCAAATAAATAAATAAAATCTTAAAAAAAAAAAAAAAGATCTATGGTGACGGTATGTTGGTTGACTTGAAGGAAAAAAAAAAAAACTAGAGGCTGCCCAATGAGTTAGAATGTGGCTGAATCACCAATGATCCACACGCAGAAACATAACACAATCACTGCATGTAATGAATTTTAAAATATGAGAGCTAAACACAGTTTCAGGGCATTACAAATTTGAAGGCAGTAATTTATGCCATTAGAAAAAAAGAATACTCATTAAATAAAGCAAATAATAAATGCTCAACACCGATACACAGATAATAGACAAAATTATTTCCTTTGTAATTGATTAACTATATTGTGTACTTCAAAATTCTCTGACTGTTTTTGTTGACAATGACAGTTCTAGGTGGAAGAGCTTAGCTTATGAAATAGAAGAATGCAGTTGTGAATCTTATCATTGGGAGTTATCAGAACCAGAATGAGTGTGTGTGTGTGTGTGTGTGTGTGTGTGGTAGTGTTTTGGCAAAAGTCAAAGAGGTTAGAGATCCAGGAGGTGGAATGAAAAAAAAAAAAGGCAGAAAGCAAAATTCCTTGAATATAGGAGTAAAAAGGGAAGGAAATCTTTTTTCTCCAAGACATTGAATTATTCAAGCAGTTTGACAAATCCTGCTTGCTCTCGAAGTAATTGTATTCCCCAGCATTTAGAGCAGTTGCTATACTGATTTGACAATTATGGGAAATAATTTCACATTTTCTTTACTGAGGCCGTTTGAAATGTCATATTGCTTGAGAATTCCTGCAGCTTGTCAGATTGTGTTAATTTTTCTAATCAATACTTTCAACCGTTGACCCAGCTCCTGAGCACAGCAGCCCTTCTCTTTCTTCTCTGAAGAAGGTGATTGGTTAACAGACAGCCATCTTTTAGATGCACAGGAAGTAAAGAATCTTCATACAGATGTAAAGTCAGCATATTTTTTTTTTCTTCAAATTCTTCAATTGATATTATACAACACTAATTTCAAGTGAAGTTAATCCATCAAATTTGGTTTTTAATGTATATTTTCCCTGAATATTCCCTACTGTTATTACAGAATACACTTCGATAGTAATGCTTTAAGTGCCCAGGAACGGAAGAAAATTAGGAATTAGAGGCTGTCTTGTATGTGTGTTTAGAATTTAGGCTAAGGAATTTAATCTGGGTTCATATCCCCATTCCACTGCTGTTAGTTGTCTGACCTCAGCCAGTCAAATAATCCAAGACTGTCTGTATGTCTTTAAAAGAGAATAATAATACCCAAGAGAATAGAGGAGAATTAATATTCACAATGACTACTGACTAAGTATTCTCCAGACTTGACTGAAGACTAGCACAACAAATCCAAGCACAGATAAAGAAATCCAAACGTAGACAAATAGTGAGAAGCTTCAGAACAAAACACCAGAGAAACAGAGATTGTTTTGAAAGAGGACAGAATAAAAATGGGGGTGACTTACCAGAAATAAAATTAGTGTAGTAGTTAACCTTTCAACTGCAACAGTAAAAGGCATAAGACAGTGGGATAATATTTTAATATGCTGGAACAAATCTCTTTTCAACCTGGGATTGAAAAACAAACTTTCAGAAGCCACCAGGAAGGGACTTCTAAATAATGTACATGATCACAGAGGTAAGATCTGAGATGCAAAAAGATGAATTTAAAAAATGAATAATGATAGAAAACAATAATAATGTTTAACCTAAGAGTAAAAAATAACATGACAAAGCTAAAATAATGGAGTGCAATTGATACAAAATGGAAAGAAGTGATTGGTTAAAGCTTTCTAGATTCTCTGGCAGAAGGAGGATAAAGATACTACCTAACATTAGACTTTCTTAAAATGCATGTTAGAATATGAAGCATAGGGACACCTGGGAGGCTCAGGCAGTTAAGCGACTGCCTTCAGCTTAGGTCATGATCCCAGGGTTCTAGGGTTGAGCCCCACATCCAGCTCCTTGTTCAGCGGGGAGCCTGCTTCTTCCTCTGCCTGCCATTCCCTCTGCTTGTTCTCTCTCTTTCTCTGATAAATAAATAAAATCTTTAAAAATTATATGAAGGATAATCTCTAAACGAATAGAAGTATTGTGCATACACTGAAAATGATAAGGAAGTAAATGGAATAAATAGAAACACAAGATTCAGAACAAAAATTAGAAAGGATAAAATGTGTATAATGAGATGCCAGAAATAAACTAAAATATATGAGAATTGTAATCAATGTTAAGGGAATAGATTCTCAGGTATAAAAAAGAAAACATCCAGCAATGTATTTTTCACAATAGACAACAGAGAAAGGTTGAAGCTGAAAGTTGGAAAAAATTATATCAAGTACAAAGAAATGTATAATAATTAAACATGTATAACATGTTTAATGTATATTAAATATTTGTTAAAACAGATTTCTGAGGCAAATAAAGAACATCACTGTATCAAGATAAAAGACCTGTACCCCTGGGGATAAAAATATATGTTTATAAAGCTGTAAAAAAAAAAAAAAAAAAAAAGAAAGAAAGAAAGGATGAATCCCCAAGTTTTGTAGCAACATGGACGGGACTGGAAGAGATTATGCTGAGTGAAATAAGTCAAGCAGAGAGAGTCAATTATCATATGGTTTCACTTATTTGTGGAGCATAACAAATAGCATGGAGGACAAGGGGAGATGGAGAGGAGAAGGGAGTTGAGGGAAATTGGAAGGGGAGGTGAACCATGAGAGACTATGGACTCTGAAAAACGATCTGAGAATTTTGAGGGGGTGGGGGGTGGGAGATTGGGGGCACCAGGTGGTGGGTATTGTAGAGGGCACAGATTGCATGGAGCACTGGGTGTGGTGCAAAAATAATGAATACTGTTATGCTGAAAAAAATAAAAAAATTAAAAAAAAAAAAAAAGATTAAATTCACTAGAAGGATGTAACAACTCTAAATAGGCAATATTAGTAACTACCTCATGTCCGTAAAACGTTGGATACACAACTCAGTAATTGATTGAATGTACAGAAAAGAATCAATAAGAATATAAAAGATTTTCACAACATAATCAAAAAGTTTGATCTAAAGAACATGCATGTATTTATGAATGAGAGTATACATACTCCTTTAAACATACATGAAAAATTAACAGATATTGACTATACATTTATTAGATGATAAGGTATGATGCAACAAATTTCAAAGGAGTAATGTCATGAAGACTACATTTGTTAAACACTATAATTAAATTGGAAATAGAAAAAAAAAGATAATTTAATAAGCCCCATATATTTAAAATTTAAAAACATAATTCTGAAATTCTTATATCAAAAAAGAAATAAAAATTAAAACTTAAAATTATTTAGAGCTGAATCATAATAAAAACACTGGATAGCAATTTTGAGGTATCAGTATAGTGATGTTTAGAAGGAAATACAAAATGAGATTTGTATATGCTAGAAAAAAGAAAAGCAAACATGAAAGAGCTAATTGTCCAAGTTAAGAAGTCGGAAATATAACAGAAAATAGCCCAGTGACATAGAAGAAAGGCATTTGTAGCAATAGTAGGAATTAATGAAAGAGAACACCAAGGAAACATTCTATTTAAATAAAAATATTCATGAAAAGAAGCATATTGAAGTTTGTGCAGATAATTTTAAAGATCAATATTGATCACATTAGTTCATTCTATTAGCTAGCCTTTACAGTTTTTTAAAAGATTTTATTTATTTGAGAGTGAGAAAGTGAAAAAGAGAGAGATCATGAGTAGAAGGGAGGGGTAATGGGAGAAGCAAACTCCCCACTGAGCAGAGAGCCAGAGGAGGGACTCAAACCCAGGACCCTGGGATCTTAACCTAAGAGGAAACCAAGAGTTCCCCACTTAACTGACTGAGCCATCCAGGCGCCCCAAATAATTCAGAGTTTTATCATCAAATTGAATATTTGATATCCTTCTATCCTGAGTGTACACTTTAACAATGTTATATAATTACACCAAAATAAATTTACAAAAAATGTGCATAATAGCCCTGATTTATGATAAGCAAAAATGCGAAACAACTCAAATGACATTTGAGGGGAAAATGGATACATAAATTATATGATATATTTAACCCTAACCTATATGACACCTGCTCCTTTCCTTAATGTAATTTTTTAAATTACATGTTTTTTTTATTCATTGAAAAACTAATATGTGTTCATTAAAGCACAACTGGAAAAACACAGAACCCAGAGCGCTCATAGTCCCATAACACAATCATGATTAACACGGATTTCCTTCAGCTGCTTAAAAACATAGTTTTCCCGGCTTTAAACATGGTTGGATTACACTTTTGTTCATAATTTTTACCCTAGCTTTTTGTTTTGAGAACAAAACAAAAGAAGTGAGAAAGAATATCATATTGTTTTCCATGCACTTTATAGGTTTTATTTTATTACCTATTCTTTGGAATTATAATTTTAAATTATATTTCATGTTTCCCACGTGTATATCAACTTATTTAATAATTATCCAACAGTTGGGACTGTTGGGTTTTGCAAATTTTTATAACTTTCCATAGATATATGTTTATGCATAAACCGGTTTCTGTGCTTAGAAAGGATTTTAGGGTAGATTTTCCTAAGTGGGCACCAGGTCAATGTTAACTATCGAAAGGATTACATCAATTTATCACCAGCCTCACGGGACGTTGGCTTTGGGTTAGCAAGCAGGACCATACAGTTAGAAAACATAAAATTGTGGCTTGATGTTAGTTCTAGTCTGCATGAATGATACCGCCCTGCATGCAGTCTTGGAAGTCTGAAATCTGGGAGAGGCCAAGAAGCTTGCACTTCCCTCTTCCCCACACATAACCCCATAGCACATCTCACTCTTTCACATTCTACCTATTTCTCATTCTCTCCACTGCTTTCCATTTTCACAATAACTCTCTCATCTCATCTGATCTGCCATCCTCTTTTGAAAACTTTTATTTAATTATGTAACATAAAAATAACAGTGAAAAACGCAAAGTATAATATAAATCTTGTGTGTCTACCATCCAGTTCTATCAAATTCATACGTTTTTACCGATGCTGTGTCAAATATTTTTAATAACACATTATAGAAATTACTGAAGCCCTGTGTACCTCTAACTGATCCCTTTCCCTTCCCTTCTTCCATGTTACCCTGAATTTTCTACATTTTATTCCTAGACTTCTTTTACCCCTTTCAATATGCCTTTATCCATCAGTCCTACAGAGCACTGTTTAGCACATTTTCAAACTTCAAAGAAAAGAGATTAATGAATGTGAGGGCGATCTGGCTGTGACATCTGTTACCCCATCGATGGCCAGCTTTGATTCCGCTGATCTGGCTGGTTAGGCGCCTTTCCCCTTCCTCCTCAGCGGTCCGTGCCCATCCCTCTTGAATATACCCCCTGGGTGGAAGACACCCACCTTCCCCCATAGAGTAGGATGGATCAGCGGTCAAGGTTATAGGAGCAGCTGTGATCCCCTCACCACTAGAACCTCCAAACAAGCTCTCACGATCCATTTGTAGACAGTGTAGGACGCTTCCAAGATTCTAAACACATCCAAATGAGGAGTTGTATGTGACATTCTGCCTTTCTTTTCTTCCTTTTTTTTTTTTCAGTCTGCCTGTCTTTAAAAGAAAAAAAAGAAAGAGAAAGAGATTACAGTATCTATGTGGCAAGTTGCTTTTTTGCTCAGCATTATATTTTTGAGATTTGAACATATTGTGTAGATCCAAATACTTACACATATACATATGTATGTATGTGTATATATATTTATATGTAATTTCATACAAATATACATTTATTTAGTCAGTGTCTCGTCGGTGGATTTTAAGGCTGTTTACAAAATTTTGCTGTTACAATGAATACAGCAATGAGCATCTATGCATGTCTACCTATGCATATGGACAAGGTTTTTTCCAGGTTCAAGGTATAGATCTAGGTATGGATTTGATGGATTAAAGCTTATGTTTTACTTTATGAGGTTCCATTTGAAGGGTTGAAGCAACTTTACTAGATATGACCAAATTGTTGAATTTGGTCATGAATGCTGCCATGCAAATTTAAACTCACCCAGCATTGGGTGCAGGTTCACAGTGCTCTTCCTCTTGCCAACACAATTGGTAGGTGTTGGTGTAGGTGCCATAGTTTCTTGTGGTGATGGTAATTTGCATCTGATTTCCAGTGAATTTGAATATTTTTTATTGATTTCTTGGGCATTTTTATTTGCTCTTCTTGAATTACCTTTTCATTTTCTTGGGCTAATATCTACTTGTCTTGATTTATAGGTGACTCAATTATTCATCCTTAACTTATAAAATTCTTATGTCCATGCTGATTTCCTCTCTTCTCAGACAATGTTAAGAAACTTAGAACATTGAAACTCCTGACATACATATAATTGTGCAGTATTTTAAAATTCCAGATGTATGCTAAACCCTGAAGAACATTACTTTTCATTGTAGTATACAGTCAATATTTATTGTGCTTTACTACTCTTACTCACTATTTTTCATTCGATTCTACATTTCTGACCTATCATCTTGATTCATTTTCCTTTTTCCTGAATAACATCCTTTCCTATTTCCTGAAAAATTGAGTCAGCTCTCACAAGCCAGTATAAGCTAGCTACAATACTCCACTGGCTTCCTTATTATATTTTCTGAAGTTCAGTTATCCATGTATTTCTTTGTTCAATCTTGATTTACAAAGTATTATACACTCCCACCCACACACACACTTAATACACCATTAAATTTTATTTGCCTCCCTTTTATTTAGAACTTTTGCATTGAAAGTAATAATTTTGCATAATATTCTTTCCTAGGACTGTCCTGTTGGGTTTTGGTACCAAGGTTATAGCTATATAGGTCTCTTCAAGTCTTGACATTTCATCCCTTTTCCTATTTTCCTTCTTGTTAACTTCCAGTTTGCTAATTTGGTTATTTTTGATGGGTAGAAGTTTTCATTTTTGAAGCCGAATATGTTCATCTTTTTTCTTATAATTAATCTCTTTCACATCTGAACTTTGAAAGTAGTCCTCAAACCTCGCAAGTTAATGAATAGCCAGTGCTAACTTTCTTCTAGTTTTTCTTGGCTTAAAAATATTTGGTATTTTAATTTCTAATGAATTAATTTTGATGCATGAGGTGGAAAAACTGTATAAGTTGAAATTTTTCAAAGTTCCTAATCAGAAACTTAAAATATTATTTAAAAAAAATAAAAAGCTTGGATTTTTAAAATTTTAAAGATGAACTTTTAAAAATGTACTAAAACCCGGGCCCTGGGTGGCTCAGTCAGTTAAGCATTGGCCTTCATCTCAGGTCATGATCCTAGCATCCTGGGATCGTGTCCCACATTAGGCTCCTCGCTCAGAAGTGGTCTGCTTCTCTGTCTATCCCTCCCCTCTGCTCCTGATCTCTCTCTTTCTCTCTCTCTCTCATGCTTGCTCTCAAATATATAAAATCTTTTAATAAAGTAAAAATATACAAAAACCATTTCACAGATTTTCACAATAAAACATGATTATTTCATACTTAAACAACTTTTTTCAGCTTTAAAATTAACTTGTAACAACCCTGTATACATGAGCATTAAAATAAAATTTACTGGGGCACTTGGCTCAGCTGGTTGAGTGCCAGATGCTTAGTTTCTGCTCAGGTCATGATCTCAGGGTGGTAAAATCCAGCTCCAAGCCCTGCATGGAGCTAGGTGCTCAGTGTGGGGTCTGCTCAAGATTCTCTCCCTCTACCTCCCCCTCTGCTCCTCCCCTCATGCGTGCACTCTCTCTTCCCCTCTCTAAAATAAATAAATAAATAAATAAATAAAATCTTTTAAAATAAAGTAAAATGTACAGATTTTTTCTTAACATAGAATATGCATTTGGAATTAGCAAACATAAAATGTAGATAATTCCCGAGTTAGTTATGACTTAATACTCCATGGGAGGGGCTTGGCTTACTAATTTTTCCCATACAGTTTGCTTCAACTTAGTTCAGGAAAGTTCTCTAGAGAAATAGGTTTTCCCTCACAGATAAGGAGGATTGACTACCAAAAACAAGAACTTCTAAGAGGAAATCTCAGAAAAATGTTTTTCTCTGCACAATTCTATAAGTGCATGTTCCCTGCTAGTCTTCACTGACAAGTTTCAATAGTGGAATATTAAATATTAAAACATTTGAATAGTTCCAAAATGGTCCTTTTGACTAGTTATTAATTATGGGCTTATTTTTCCCTTCTTCCACAAGTCTGTGGGAATGTTGGGCAATATGCCTTTTTTCAAATTCAAATTTAAATCGTTCCATTCCATGTTATAGATTGCAAAAACAATGTTAACCTTATTCACTTATTCACATCCCTCACAGAGCTTTCTGATGGGAGCGTAATTGAGACATGAACACCTACCAAGCCAGGTCCTTGAATTGGACATAAGCTGGTGTACCACGGCTTCCTTCAGGAAATCATACTGACCTCTGGCACGCCTGTTGTGTTTGGTTTGTATTGTCCATTGCATTTATTTAAGACCCAGTTTAGATTCGTTCAGAGTGTAAACGTCACTTTGAAATCTTGGAAAGTAACTATCGTGGCCAACTAAACAGTCCTTTGTCTTTTGCAGTGGTGCTTGTGATCCGTCCTGTAACCATGCACAATGGATGCGTGTGCTGTCAAAGTATCCCCTAGACTTCTGCTTACCAGAGTAAACGAGCCAGGAAGCACTATCCCTAAGGACCTTATCAATAATGTTTGAGGGGCGCCTGGGTTCAGCTCAGGTTACAATCCCAGAGTCCTGGGATTGAGCCCCGCATCGGGCTCCCTGCTCAACAGGGAGCCTGCTTCCTCCTCTCTCTCTCTGCCTGCCTCTCCACCTACTTGTGATCTCGGTCAAATAAATAAAATCTTTAAAAAAAAATCTTTAAGATGTTCTACTTAACCTTTCTCTAATTTTTCAATGTCACTCATAAACAATGGAGCCAGAAGTGTACATTGTGTCTGAGAAAGAATTGGATGACACCTGACTTTCTGTTTTTGCTTTATAAGAATAGTGTGGTAATATCCATTTATCTAGAGGTCAAGATCTGACAAGGGCAGCCCTGGAAACACAGCTGCTAACCACAAGAGCCCGCTAATTAGCCACAAGCTGTAAGGAAATTGCACCTTTGAATAAATAAGTCAAAAATCCTCTAAAGAATAAGCAAACCGAGGGGTGAGGGAGTAGACCGCGTGGTAGAGGCCGTCATCTTTTCTTTCCGTCCCTTTGTGCGTCTCTCTTGGAGTTCTCTTGTTTCCATCACTCCTGCCATGTCCTGTGCTGGTCTAGCCCTGTTGACAACATTTGCCTTTTCTTCCTTTCCTTAGTGCTACAGAAAGAGTTGAACATTTTTGAAAGGAAACATAATAAACACTAAGCAGGAAAAAAAATTCCAAAAGATAAACCAAAGAAATGCAAGTAGCCTGAAAAGAGCCAATTTTGCAAATTCTAGGTTCTGGATCCTAAGAAAGCCAAATGCTAATCACAAAAAGACTGGTGCAGGCCTTGTCTTCTTTCCTCCATCTCAGATTCCTTTTGTCTGCTGGTCTCATCCCAACCTGAAGGCCCATCTAAGTGATGGCTTCCCAATCCCCTTTGATGCCTTTCTCTTGAGATATTAGTTTGGGCTCAGAACATTGTCACTCTGAGGACAAGTGCATGCTTGGGCAGAACCTATAATGGATTGATTTAACCTCAAAAACAGAAAAAACTTCCAGTACTTTCCTTATACAGAGTTACAGAGCAATAGCCACATCATTCATTCTGCCTTCTCTCGTTCTCCTTTCTCTTTAGGAATAAGGTAAAGCCCCTCTTAGTCCTTTCTTAGACAATGTCTCTCTGCTTAGCCAGTAAATTAGGAATGATTGATGATAACGGAAAGAGACAAGACTTTTCTATGTAGAAAGGAGAGGCAAAAAGCCCCTTCCTGATGAAGCTCAGGGGTATCCTTACACTGTAGGCCTCACCATAGTACACGGGGTAGTGATTTTCATTCATGATGATTCTGCGTCTTCAAAAGAGCGTGAAAGCCGTGGTTCTCACCTGGTTCTCATCGTGGTTCTCATCTCTCCCTTTGCCCTCCAGGAGACTTGGCATTGTCTGGAGACAGTTTAGAGTCAGCACTGAGGAGTTGCTATTGGCAGCTAGCGAGGGAGCCAGAGGACCCTCTCCTACACCCTCCAACACATCAGGGAATTACCAAGTAAAAAACGCCGGCAGTGCCGAGGGGGACAAGCCCTGCGTTAAGGTCACAGAAAACGAATACATTTTCAATACGTCTTAGAGGTTGAGATTTAAACATGATTATATATGTGGCAGTTTGAAAGTCTGAAGGAATGAGCTTTAGTATTTGCGTGTGTAGGAGCTTGAGAGTGCAACATGTGATGTGTCCCTTTATAATGAAAAAGAAGCATCTTTGTCCTCCGAACACCTACGAGTATTTTATGGATCCAGAGACGATCTCTAGAAATTTTGGAGGGGAGCTTAGAAAGAAGCAAAATGTGTCCAATAGGTTTTTTGTGAAGAATTTTATATAATGTAACCAATTTATTGAGGGTAATAAGGTTTTGGGGGATAAACATGACTTGTTTGTACTTTTCTAATTACTTTTCCCTCAGCTGGCTGGGCATGGCTTCTTCACAGGCAGCTGGCTCTGATTCATTCATTTCTGTTAGTTTTGGTTATTAGATCACTGTCTTGTTGGCATATGATCTAGTCTTCTCAGTCTCAAAGTAAACCTCTTCTCCCCTCAGCACTGCTTGGAAAACCTCTCTCTCTCTCTCTCTGTGTGTGTGTGTGTGTGTGTGTGTGTGTGAGAGAGAGAGAGAGAGAGAGAGAGAGAATTAGAGAGAAAATTTTCATCTGATTTGTCCGACCTCTTCCCTTCCAGGTACCAGCTCCTCTTTGGGGCGTGTGAGGTGAGGATTGAGAAGATGAGGTAAGACTAAATGACTCATACTTAACTGATGAGACATTCAAGCTCTCCTAGGCCCTGCTGGACCCCAGCTGAGGGCCTCGCACTGCACTCCTCTGATGTTTACTTCTTGGATTTCTACTTCAATGGTCCTGGCGAGACCATTGCCTGCTAATTTCCCATGGCTGCCACAGCCAACTCCCTGGCAAGTGGACTGGTATAGGAACCACATTCCAGTCCTCCTGAAGCCTGGGGAGTTTGCAGAGATAGGGAGAAGGCAGTCCCAGCCCTCTCTGTGAGCAATGCCTCACCAGACTCTCCACACTTCCTCTTGCCCTGCCCGTAGGTAGCACGATGTGGGTGACACTAGCAGTCCTGTGGCAGGCCGTGCTCCCACACAGACCCTGCTTCTCCCTAGGGCAGCCCTCTTACCTGCCAAAGGGATTTTGCTGCACTACTTCCTTCCCTTCTGGAGCCTCCCTTTCTTCAGTCTCCTGGAAATGGTGGCTGACTAGCTGGTTCTCTCTCCCCTGACATCCACCCTCCCCCCCATGGTACTCAAGGGAACTCCCAGACGTTTTCCTACTCCGCTTGAAAGGGTGGGAAATTCAAAGTGATACCCACTCTGTCTCTAACATTTCTCAAAACTATCTGGCCATCAGATTTCTCAATGGGACTGTCAAGGCCGTCTTCTTTGCTCTGATTAGGGTAGGGCAGGGAAGGGTAAGAGAGACCCATATAGATAGGCCCATGTCTAAACTCTCCATCAAACTTCTCTCCCCTCCCCAGTTCCCCTGGAGGCAGGGAGCAGTTGGGGGGGGAGCGGGGAGAAAAGAAAGAAAGAAAGAAAAAAAAGTCCTTGCTCTGCCTGTTCCCATTTCATTATTTTCTGTTAATCTGGGTGGCAACTTTTTTAATTTAAAAGCTAGGAATTTAGTGCCTTTCATCTTTGCAGTGGACATTTTCTAAAACAGTCCTTCTCAATCTTGGAAGCGTATTCATATTATCTAGAGAGCTTTCCAAAAAATAAATCAAATCAGAGTATCTGGGGAGTGAGGCCCGGCTATTGGGAATGCTCAGGAGCCCCTGGCTGCAGGATGATACATAAGAAGGCTGGGAACCACTGCTCCGGAAAACACAGGCCCCCCAGGGGGCTGGGAGGGGAAGAAGACATCAATTAAGAGCTCATATTGCATCCTGTCACAAAATGCAGAAGCCCAGGCACAGAGAGGCTGGGAAACTATCTTCAGGTTCCACAGCTAGTAATTTTCAGATCTAATAATGGAGACCCAAAGCCCATGTTCTCCTTCAGTGTAGTAATAAGGCTCCTAAGCCAGAGTGGCACACTTGATCTGTCCTTTCTTCCCCACTTCCCCTTCCTCTTCCTCTGCCCACAGGCCCCCTCAGCACCTTCTATAAGGAGTGATCCGGAACTGGTTCAAGCAAAGACTGTTGAATACAGCTTCCCTTTGGACATTTAAGATTCTCACTCCATCAGCAGAAAGATCAGTTCTGGAGGGGCAAACCAGGATTTCACTGACTTAATCAAATGCCCATCCACTGTGTTTGTTCCCCCAGGGAAAAGCTGCTGGAGATGAACAAACAAGAGGGTCAGGATGGCTGTTTTACCAAGCTTTAAGAAGTTAAGGAAAATCACCACCATAAGTGACAAGGAAATGGAAAGAAACATCAGTCTCCCTTGGCTAACCCATTATTTGGGGGCCAGCACAGCCTATCCTGTTAATGCTTTCCTCCTTCAAGACTCTGCTGAGGCAAACATCCTCACAGAAACCTTCCTTTATCTCCTCACGGGTCTGAGTTAGGGAAACTTCCTCATTGCTTACAAGCACTCTGGCTTCCCTCCCACTGCACTATTTTATAAAGTATCAGCTTATCTCTCCTTTTCACCAGACCATGAACTCCCTGGGGAGGAAGGATCATGTCCTTGACCTGTATCCTTTGCCTCTAGCACAGTCCCTGGCACAGAGAATAAATTCAATTACTATTTCTTAATGACTATCAATATTTTATTATTATAAAAATGATAAAATACATTAAGGGGGTAGTAGCTTAAAATTTTGTACATCAGAAAAATGAGTCATAATGTAGATAAAGGTTAGATGACCCAAGCTGGAAAGTCATTAACTATTTTCAGCTCCTTTTTACAGCTGGAAGTCAACCCTATCCTGGTGCTTAATTTCCAGGGTAGAGGGGACCAAAACAACTGGACAGAATCTGAAAGTGATTTAATCAGTGATTCTGATTCATTACTTGGTACACCCATGGTCACTATCACCAGAAGCCACATAAACCCTTGTGCTTGGTGTTCTGCAGAGCAATTTTTATGCCGACAATTACAAAGCAGGGGCATTTTAACATAACAAAAAACACGGACATGTTTTTTACATGTGCCATGAAAATCATGGGTATACCTTTTTCAAACAAAAATGTAAGACTCTATTAATGTTTATTAGTCTGAACTTTGACAGTAACTTGAGTATGGATGAAATAGAACCTACTGGTTAGTTGTTTATTTGATAACTTTTTATTTTATTTTATTTGTTTTAGAGAGAGAGTGTGAGAGAGGGAGCCGAAGAGCAAGGCGGGGAAGGACAGAAGGAGAGAGGGAGAATCTTTTTTTTTTTTTTTTTTTTTAAAGATTTTTTTTTTAATTTATTTGACAGAAAGAGATCACAAGCAGACGGAGAGGCAGGCAGAGAGAGAGGGAAGCAGGCTTCCTGCTGAGCAGAGAGCCCGATGTGGGACTCGATCCCAGGACCCTGAGATCATGACCTGAGCCGAAGGCAGCGGCTTAACCCACTGAGCCACCCAGGCGCCCGAGAGGGAGAATCTTAAGCAGGCTCCACGCTCAGCGCAGAGCCCACTCGAGCCTATGTCTCTCAACCCTGAGATCATGACCTGGGCTGAAATCTAGAGTCAGATGCTTAACCACTTGAGCCACCCAGGTGCCCCCCCCAATAAATCTTTTGATCTATGAATTTGTATAAGGCTTTTTGACAAGAAATGGGGGGGGGACGTTTGGGTTTGATACAGGACCCATACCTGACCCTGACAGACTTTAACATCAATTTTAAGGTGGGGGGCTGAAAAAAAAAAATAATGGCAAACCACTCAAGAGCAAATGTAAACAAATGCTTCCTCTCCTTTTACAGATGGAGAGTGTGTAGGTGTGTGGAGAAAGAGATGCGTAGGGCTAAAGACCTGAGAAGGTGAGACATGAACTGATTTTTCTTCTCTGCCATGCTTTCTAGTCACACTGCCAGGCCAGGCTTGCAACGAAACTGTCAGTTTCTAGTCTTTCTCTGAAAATGTGACTGCTTCACCCTACAGGAAGGGCTTATGGGTCCTAAATTAGAAAATATACCCGCAGTTGACGCTTATTATTTGCGCACTCCGTATCTGTGAATTTTCCTCCTTAAGTCATTCCAGACTTAGGCAGAGCCCGGGGAAACTTGGGCTGGCAGGCGCGCCTACCTTTCCAGCTGAGGTCAAACAAGGCGAAGCTCTCCCTTGTTTCAGTAAACAAGTGCCCTTTTCATACGCTACAGATACACCATTTTTGTGCTTTTCAGGGGAGGGGGCTGATTTTGCTATTTAAAATGGCTCACGTGAAATGTTGGTCAGATCAATAAGCTCACCGGGTTTCACTCAGGTGTCAGTTCTAATGATGACGGCCCTGAGCTCAAAGTTCATGAGTCAACAATACCTAAATACGGTATCTTTAAGCAGAAACCCACATAAAACAAGGTTATATATTGATCATTTAACAAAAACATTGAGTGCAGAGGGTCACAGGATCCAAACTCCGTATTTCCATCAGGAGCTAGGGTTCTGTGTCGAAAATCCAAATCCACCCTCCTTCCTCCCTCCCTGGGGATCTGCCCTTGGCTGCCTGGGCTTGAGAACCCACTTCAGCCGGGTCAGGCATTGGCAGAGCCTGAGTAAGGCGCCCGCAGCCAGGGGTGGGCGCCCTCGGTGCCGCGCGCGGAGCGGCCGGCAGGTGGCGCCCGGCGGCGGGCTCCTTCCCCGCGTGGTCCGGGCCAGGTGGACTGGACGCCGCGGAGCTAACCACAGCGGCAGTGCAGGCGGCCCCCGGTCCCCCACCCCTTCCACGCAGCGCTCGCGACAAGTGCGCAGGGGAGGGCGGGCGCGTGCGGCGGGGCCAGCTGCGTTCCGAGCCCGGGCACCACCACCTGCTTCTCTGGAAGCGCCTGGGAGCCCCGCGGCGCGGAGTCCGAAGACGGCCACCATGGAGGCGCAGGCACAAGGTGAGTGGTCGCCCATCGCCCTGAGGGTCGCGTCCTGGCGCTCAGAGAGGCGCTTTCCCGGCACCACGTAACTTTGCTTTCGGACGGAGCGGATGGGTGCCATCTCACACGTCCGCCGCTCACCGCTCCTGCCCGCGCCTGCGGGATAATCACTGCTCCCCAAACTCGGGATTTGCTGTGAGGCTGGGGCCAGTGGAGATGCTAAGTGGAGAGGTCTCTCCGCTGGAAATGCGCCCACAGAGCGCTCGACTTCTTTTCCCAGCCAGTGCCCCCTCCTCCCCCTCCCCCGCTTTCCCAACCTCGCGAGTGCCCGAAGGACCTGTTGTGCAGGGTCTGGAATCCGCGAGGCGTTCCCCTTGCCCTTGGGGGAACAGGAAGGGAGCGCGACTCCTCTCGGCCTGAGCCGTGGGCTGGCGTCCCGTCCCAAGTTCAAGCTGGGCGGCGCGCGCTGCGGTGGGGGCTGCGCCGAGTCCCGGGGCTCAGGGCTGCGCTGGGGGCTTGCCCAGCCCGGACTTGCCTTCTGAGGCAGGAGAGCGTCACCCGCCCGGGGATCTCTAAGCGATAGACGCGCGTGCCCTCTTTTTCCAGGTCCGGGAGCAACCTCTGCCTCCCCGCCGGGCGGGGCGCGCAGGGTCCCGGGCCGCAGTCCGGCCGCCTCGATCCCCGCTCCTGGGGTCGCCCGCTGTAGGAGCCCCCGGCGGCGGCGTCACCAACGGCAGCCTCGGGTCTTGGGGTCATACTGGGGCCAGGGGTAAGGAATCCGTATGAAACTGTGCGAAAAGGGGAGTACGTGGAGAGAGAAGCAGAGGTGGGCGGATGTCTAGCTGGAGTCTGGTAAGGAAGGACAATGACCGTGGAGTCTACATTGGGAACACCACCAAGAAGGGAGGGATGCGGAGTTCAGCCCTCTTTAGCCTTTAAAACAATCACTCCCTTTCTTCCACACTGCAAGAAATACTGTGATGGCTTTTAAAATAGAAATTTAACCAAGGGGAAAAAAAAAAAGGCAAAATAAAGGTAAAAAAGGTTCCAGACCCTTTCCCGAATGATAGGGATTTGGTGGGTGCTTGGGCCTAGCTGGAGTCGCCCAGCAGGTTTGCTGCCAGGATTACAGTTGCCTGAACAGTACTAACCATCCTGGTGTGTTCCATCAGCCAAGATCCTGCCCATAAAGCTGCAGCTTCCAGTGTTTTTTATTCCCCATTATCTCAATAGGAAAGGAGAATTCAACCAAGGGCAGGGGTTGTTGGTCAAATTCAAAGGCAGTGGTTGGTCTGGAGGCCTTCTCTCCTGACCTGAAGCAGGTGGGAACAACACTGGAGCTTTCCAGCCTGCCTTGCAGATAAGAATTATTTATTTGCAGAATGTTAAATACCGATCTCAGATCAGTCAAAATGGAATGATTGGGGCCTGGGCATGGGTGTATTTGAAAGCTTCCCAAGTAATTGGTTATTCATTGAGATTGGAGAAAGACTCATCTGCATTTTTTTTTAAGATTTTATTTATTTATTTGACAGACAGAGATCACAAGTAGGCAGAGAGGCAGGCAGAGAGAGGAGAAAGGAGGCTCCCCACTGAGCAGAGAGCCCAATGTGGGGCTTGATCCCAGGACCCTGGGATCATGACCTGAGCCGAAGGCAGAGGCTTTAACCCACTGAGCCACCCAGGCGCCCCTCATCTGAATTCTTAAGGCAGCTAAACTACAGGTCGGAGCCATGAGTGTCGTTGGTTTGCTTTACTTGCAAGATTTACTTGCCAAATATCCCGGTGCTTTCCTTTTGCCAAGTACTGTGCTAGGGGAAGCAAACACAGACTTGATTTTTGCTTCATGACATTTATAGTAGAGGAAGTAAAAGACATTAATTTGATAGTTACTAATAAATAAAGTGTAAAATTGCAGCTGTGTTAATGATATAAAAGAGGGCCACATAGTGCCAGTGAGAGCCTGAAAGTCTGGCCTAGTAGGTGATAATCTAAATAGTGACGATTGTTTACCATGTCCCTGCTTCTGTTTGTGCCTTTTGCACTTGTTGACTTACTGCTTCACAACAGTCCCATAAGGTCGTGTTCTCATTCCCGTGCTCCAGAGAGGAGACAAGCAGAACATGTGAATTCCTCTAACATCAAGTAGACAGTGAGTAGCAGAGCCCGTGCAGTGACTGCCCGTTTTCACTCAAGGCCTGCCACTTTTAGGGGAAAAATAAAACTGAAGTCCCCATTTATCTCCCCCTTACCCTCTTTGCCACTCTTTCTTCCCTCTCATGAGTGGGTGGAATCTGAAGGCGTGAGGAGTCCAAGTTAAAGGGCAAGTGAAATTATCCTCCGGAGATCGGGGCTAGGGTGATGGTCAGCCGGGGAGGACAGAAATGAACAGGTTTAAGAACTACTTAGGATGAAAATCAGCTAATTTTGGAATGGGTCTGTAAGGATGGGTATGAAGATGACTCTAAGTTTATACTTTTACAACCAGATGGATGATAATTTGCCTCTTAAATCCTCATTTTCCCAGTACTTGGAGTTCTTCACTTTCAGACTTTTTTTGGTCATTTAAGCAGCAGACCTATTAAGTTCTTTTTAATAGTTTTTTTTTTTTTTTTATCAGAGAGAGAGAGAGGGAGAAAGCAAGCACAGGTAGACAGAGTGGTAGGCAGAGGCAGAGGGAGAAGCAGGCTTCCTGCCGAGCAAGGAGCCTGATGTGGGACTCGATCCCAGGACGCCGGGATCATGACCTGAGCCGAAGGCAGCCGCTTAACCAACTGAGCCACCCAGGCGTCCCCAGACCTATTAAGTTCTTTAAGGAAACTTTTCATAAAATGTTTATAGTTTAGATGAATGGGAAAATCTTACCCCTTGACACATGTTTCTGGTCAAATGAATTGCCTGTTAGATTCTTAGAGACTCATCTGGTTTCCTAAGTGCAAGTTTCTATCATCGGCACAGTTTATTTTAGAATTATCTCGAGTGGGGATGGCTTATCTTGCTGCCTGTTGTCTAGAAACAAGCAAAATTGAATGAGATGAAGTAGGCTTTGCCACTGGGATGTTCCCTTGTACTTTCTAGGAGATCTGCAGGTGCTTAAACATGGTTTGTACGGATAGCTCGGTAAATGCAGCAGCAGGGTCTTTTAGAAATTTTTCCATAAGTGAAATTCTGCAAATATGTATCTTGACTTCATAAAATAATAGACTACCTCCAGCAGGATAAGAAGATATTCTGGGAAGTCGACAGAACAGAAAACGTAGAGGTGGGATTATGCACAGGATGATCCGATGAGAAGGATCTGGAGAACAGTGTGGAATGACAAGCCTACAGGAAGCCAGCATTCTCAGTTGCTTTCCTGGTACTAGAGAATTTTGCATTAATAAAAATGATATATTAGAGAGAGGCTTTGGTTAGGAATGTAGCATTTTTGTGAAACATATGACAGTTGTTTGAAATAAAAATTCCTGATCTTTTTAAACTACCTTTCAAAATTTCATGACTTTAGGAAATAACTTTTTGTCTTTCCAAGTGTCTTTACTGTTAAAAGGAAAATTTTCTCACTTAACACTTGCATCTATTTAGATTAATAATTATATTAATTTCGGGGTGCCTGGGTGACTCAGTCACTTTAGCCTCTGCGTCTTGATTTCGGCTCAGGTCAAGATCTCAGGGTTCTGAGACTGAGCCAGAGGAGGGCTCTGTTCTCCGTGTAGAGCCTGCTTAAGACTCTCTCCCTCTCCCCTTGCCCCTCCCCTGCCCTAAAAATAATTTTAGAAAATAATTGTATTAGTTTCCTATGACTGCTGTAGCAAATTACTACAAATTTAGTGGCTTAAAACAACAGAAATTTATCCTCACGGTTCAGAAGCCTGGAAGTCCAAAATCACTATCCCTGGACCACAACTGAACTGTCAGGTGGGCTTTGTTCCGCTAGAGGCTCTAAGAATTGATTCCTTTTGCCTCTTCCAGCTTCTTTCTGGTGCCTGCTGGCGTTCCTTGGCCACATCACTGCCTTGGGGGTCACATTGCATTCTCTGTCAGATCTCTCTCTGTCTTTTATAAGAAAGCTTGCGATTTCACTTAGAGCTCATCTGAGTAATCCAGGATAATCTCCATTTCCCAAGATCCTTAAATAATCACATCTGCAAAGACCCCTTTCCCATATAAAGAAACATTTACAGGTTTCAAGGATGGGGACCTGATACTTTGGGGGTCATTATTCAGCCTACTACAGTAATTATTTTTTATATTCAGACAGTCTACTCAGGAGGATTCTCAGAGATCTGTAAATGACATTAAGTTATAAATGTCAGATAAATCTTAACCTGTTTCCAAATTCCATTAAAGTGAAAATGTCATGTATAATGTCCATTATAATTATACTTTGTTCACAGGACATTTATTTATACCATCATGTTCCAGGAAGAACTTACAGCAGTTTATACATGTTAAAAAAACACAGCAAGATAATCTAAACTAGAAACAGGTGAATGAAAATAAACAAGGATCAGAACAGAAAATGAGGCAAGGAATGAAGCTGTAGAAAACTGAATACAGTTATATCCTTTTTCCTTAATATTGCATGGAAGACAAAGTCTTGCTTTGTAAACAGAGTATGTTATTTTGTTAGAAAACATTAAAATAATCCCTCTTCTCCATGCCAAATAGCAACAGGCTAAGTCTCTTATGGTGTAGGGATCATATTACTCGAGGAAAATACTTGTTTTGGATATTTCAGGGACTATAATCATAAACCTCAAACTATGGGAGGTAGGTGTTACATATTTTAATTTATGATTTTTAAAGATTTTTTTTATTAAGAGTATTCTTACTGCCTTCAAAGCTACCTCCTGTAGTTTTATTTTCCCTCCAAAAGTGTTAACATAGGGAGTATTGCATTCATAATTAGTCAGTTGTTTGCAGCAAATTTATACTGTTATTTTAATTAAAATTCTTATAAAATCTAATCATAAAAATGATAGATATTAGAGTATATTGGAACCTATTTTGAATTTTTGCCCTAATATACTTCTTGTTTTCTTAATACTTTGGGTAAGTAGAATCTGAGAAGTTGCTTCAAAAAACTTATAAGCAGGAGAGTCCATTTTTGTGGCCTGTGACAAGATTTGATTCTTAGTGAGATGCAGTAAATAATAAATAAGTGCTTTGGCAAATATCGATTTGCTAAATATTTCAACACATGTTTATTGATTACCGTAGTAATAGCAAATACCCGACAAGCACTTACTACTGAAAGGCAACAGATGTTATAGTTAGGATTCCAGAATCCAAGCAAACTGCCTGAATTTTAATTCTGTCATTCTTCTCACTCACTATTAATATGACGCTGGACAAGTTTACTTGATCCTTCTGGGCCTTGATGTTCCCATACTTAAAGTGAGAATAATAATAGTACCTATATTGTAGAATTGTGTTGAGGATTTAATGAGTTAATACACGCGAAATGCTTTAAAACAGTTCCTAGCACATGATAAATACTAAATAAATGTTGGCTGTTGCTTTTAGTGGCCAAGAGCTTTGCATACATTATCTTATTGAATTCTCTTAGTAATACTATGGGATAGATACCATTCCTTTTTTTTTTTTAAGATTTTATTTTTTTGAGAGAGTGAGCAAGAGGGTGAGGGAGAGAGAGACAGGGGGCACACTCACATGTGTGCACACATGAGGCAAGGGTGGGGTGGGGGGAGCAGGGAAAAGGGGCAGAGGGAGAGCCAGAAACAGACTCCCCACTGGGCAGGGAGCTTGATGTGGGGCTCCATCCCAGGACCCTGGGACCTTGACCTGAGCCAAAGGCAGATGCTTAACCGACTGAGCCACCCAGGCACCCAGATACCATTATTTTTAACTCATTTTGTAGACACGGAAATTAAGATCAGAAAAATTAAGTGTGGAAGGAAGAATTCACCACTTCACCCCTACACTAGCCCCGAGGTCATGTGCAGGATGGCATATGCCAGCAGAAGGTGAAGATGACTTTGACATGAGTCATCTTTCCAGGGAGGATCGCTAAGCAGAGCCATCCCCATGGGTATGCACACAGAACTAATGAGATTACGCATCTCCATCCCAGTGGGAGTTTTTGAATACTAGAATGCTGATTAGAACTAACTTACTTTGAGGGGGACAATAACAATAATATTTTGGTGGTGGTTTTGTTTTAATGCCAGATACCATGTTATACACTACAAAATTGTGTTATTTAATAAATAAAATGAAATCCTGAGGAAGGTAATATTATTTCTGTTTTACAAATGAGGACACTGAATGACAGAGTAGTTACCCAACGTTCTCTAACTCATACAGCTTGGACGTGTTAGAGCCCAGATTTGAAATCCGGAAGTGTGGGGCGCCTGGGTGGCTCAGTGGGTTAAGCCGCTGCCTTCCGCTCAGGTCATGATCTCAGGGTCCTGGGATGGAGTCCCGCATCGGGCTCTCTGCTCAGCAGGGAGCCTGCTTCCCTTCCTCTCTCTCTGACTGCCTCTCTGCCTACTTGTGATCTCTGTTTGTCAAATAAATAAATAAAATCTTTAAAAAAAAAAAAAAAAGAAATCCGGAAGTGTGACTTTATACGCTGGGATTTTAATTACTGTTCTGTACCATCTCCTTAAATTGGCATGCATAAGCAGTCAGTGTGCAGAGTTACAAATCATAGATTTTGCTTTATATTCATACGGTCAAGGGGGTTTTAAAAAGGGCAGTACTTAGTTGCACTGTCTATGCTACATATGGGCAGAGTCTAGGTCTGAAAGAATATGGCCAGAACTCCTGAGGTCTGCAAGAATAAGCCCCATAATATGGTAAGCTGGGGCCGGGGACACCGTGGGGTGGGGTGGTAGGGTGCTCCTGTATGAACAACCTACTGTTTTAGTTCTGCTTTCAAGATGTATTCTGTAAGTCACAAGCCATGTGATGCTTAGAACCAGTATAGAATTTTATTATTAACTGCAAGGACACTTCAGATGTGGAATGCTTCAGATATGTTACTCCACTTGGTGTTCCTTCATATCCGTAATCTCAGGACTGTAGAATAATTGAGAGCCGTTAGGATCTGCATGCTTGTTTCCAGAAAGTAGGATGCTGGCTGAAAGGACTAGTTTCTCAAGGAGCACCGAAAAAGGAAAAGATCTTTACGGTGTCCCCAGTATTATTATTACTTGTTAACGTGAATATGTTTCATTTATTTAGCTGACTCCCAAGCCGTTTTGCATAATACCTACTTTAACAAGGTACCTAGTGGGAAAAATGAATAGGCAGTGGGTTTGTCCTTAAGGAACTGTAGCAATTTCTGTGTTAAATTTTTGTGGTCTCAAGTGGCAAAAAAGAAGGCATCAGCCTTGGCTGTCCCCCCAGCTTGCTCTCCATCTGTACACATGTTCACTGTAACTGCAGGTCTGAATTGTCCCCGACACCTGGAAGCTGTCTCTTCCGTTCACTGAGGTAGGATGCAGTGAAGACCACCGAGAGGGCAATCCCAAACTGTGGATTTTCAAGCCCGTCATTTTATCTCCCATTGGGTGTTTAAGAAATGCAGTGCGGTTTATTTAAAATATATGTATTAAATTAGGAATCATCCTTAATGCACCAGGGAAGGCCGCAGAACATTTTTAAATGAATTTGAGTTGTCTACAAGAAAGCTTTGGGTCCTCAAGGAAAGATAAATTTTAAATAGTTTCTCACAGCATGAGTCGTTTATAAGTGTTGCATTTTGATGCAGAGGAGATGAAATTCCCAAAATACAACCACAAATCTTCAAGAATACCCTTTCGTCACCAACATATTGCTTCCTTCCCCAAAGACAACAATCTGGCACTTAGCTATTTGTGCTATAGCCAGATAATGTACAGCGCGCTGAAAATGTGTGTGTTACGCCTCATCTCCAAATTTACCTGTGGTTATTTGTACCCTACAAATTACATTTTCCTGATGTGTATCCAAAATATAGAATCCTCCAAACCCTTGAAAATCGCAAAACGCATTTTTCTTATAATTAGCCTTTTCTTTTGTCAAACACGAGCAAGCGCCTCGTGAAGGATCTTAGAAGCAGAGTGGATTCATTCAAGAGGAAAAGCTTGGGTGGTGGGAGGGGATCTCTTCAAATCTCTTGATTTCCGAGTCTCGAGCTGTCAGATATTTTTTTCCCTATGATTTCCACCCCCCCCCACACACACACACATGAATGAGCTGAAAGTAGCAATCGTGAGAGCTACAAAGAAAATTGTCTGTATTTCCCACCATTTTGGCTTCCAAGATGGATTCCTTTGTACCTGAAGGCATCATGGAAAGATGGGTTCTCTTACTTAAAAGAGTTAGGGCAGACCAGGAAGAAAGTGCAGTCTTTGGCCCCTGATAATTCCATTTTTGACACCCCAGGGCCCCTCCTGGAAGTTTCAACATACCCGTGTTTCCTGCAAAGTTTATTTCAAAAGATCCTCGGTTCCTCACAATTTCCCCAGGTCAAGAAGCGCATTGTGGGCAAGGAAAATACCTCTTTGTCATGGGCCTACCGTGTACCAGGTAGGGTTCATTTATGTGGTTCTTGCTCCCCCGGTCCCCAGAGCGCGCTCTCCAGGACACGGGCCCTGAAAGAAGGAAGCATATTGGGAGGATTAGACCTTGCATTTTTTCCACCGCTACAGTTTTGAGAATGTGTGGAAATAAGAACACACATTCAGAAATTTTTTGAAATAGGATCTTGCTACTTTGAAAGATCTGCATACAGAACTTGCAAGGGGGAGTACCCAGCAGCCAAAAGGTGGGTGGTTACTTTCTGACAGTGCCGCACAGGGGCACTTGACATATTCTTTTGCATCTTCGAGAGGAGCCTGGCCCCTCTGGCCAGAAATTACATTGGCACCCACCAGAGAGGAAGACCTCGTATTTAACCAATAAAGCATCTAATATGTTTGAAAAGCAAGAATTGTATAGGGGGAAAAAGCAAGGTGGATTGGGTAACAGTAAACAGATGGAAAACACATCTGGAAGGATATTCAGGGATGCTTTTGTGAAGTATTGGCAGCACAGTATTGCCTGCCTCCCCCTACCCCCAAGTAAATTCTTCTGGTTCTTGATGCAGAGTCCTTGAGCACAATGGTCAAGAAAGAATTCTTGAGACGTTTTAGGTTCAAAAAGGTGCTTTTATTCTAGCACAGGGACAGGACGTGGGCAGAAACAGCTGCACTGTGACTGTGAGGAGTGACTCATATAATTTAAAGTTTGGGGAGCAGGTAGAGATCACGTATGTCTCTGAAAGGATTTCTCCATGTTAAAGAAGAGTTCTAGGATCCTGAAGGTCTGGTACCTCAAGATAAGGCTGCTTTTAGTCCCTAGTGAAACCTCAACATTAAGGCAGCTATGGGTTCTGTGAGGAATGTCAGTCACACTCAGCTCATCTCAAGTTGTAAGGAAATTTAATTTTCACTACATTTCTCTTGGCTTTGTTCTCCTCAACAGTTATGTTATGGGGTAGCTCCTTTCTTCATTAAAGAGTTCTGAGCGAATAGTTGATCTGTGGTATCTAGCACTACCCATTTATATCCTGCTGTTGATGTGAAATGTTGGGGTCTAGGAGCTAATGGTTAAGAAAGAATTCTTGGGATGTCTTTGTTGCAAAAAAGATGTTTTTATTAAAGCACGGGGACATGACCCGTGGACAAAAAACGCTGCACAAGGGTTGTAAGGAGTGACTGGTTATATACTTTTAAGTTGGGAGGGATTAGGGATAGTATAAATCTCTAAGGAATTTGGAAGCAAGGTTTCCAGGACCTTGAAAGGTCATTTATTACTCTCTGGTAAATTTGTGGTCGTGAGACCCTTCAGATGTGTATCAGTGGACCATATGCTTGGAAGGTGATTGCTAACTTATATCTTGGTGGGGGCGGAGGGGTGCGGTGGATAGAGGTAAAGGAAGTTTCCAAAGGGATTTTTAGACATTAAAGAAGACTTCCGGGGGTGGGGGGGTGCCTGGGTGGCTCAGTGGGTTAAAGCCTCTGCCTTCGGCTCAGGTCGTGATCCCAGGGTCCTGGGATTGAGCCCCACATCGGGCTCTCTGCTCAGCAGGGAGCCTGCTTCCCTCTCTCTCTCTCTGCCTGCCTCTCTGCCTACTTGTGATCTCTGTCAAATAAATAAATAAAATCTTAAAAAAAAAAAAAAGACTTCCGGGAACTTGGAGGTCAGACTAATGTCAAGCTCAGGTTGGCTTTTGCCTCTAGCAAGGCATTAACATTGAGGCACTTGAGTTCGGGGAGGAAGGTCACTCTGCCCTCTCAAGTACTTGTCAATGGGGTGTACTTTGTAAGAAAGGTTAATTATTTTTCTTTCTGCCTTTCTTCTCCACATCATTATCCCAAATCTTACAATCAGATACAGATATAACTTTTGAAGACCTTTGCTAAGGGGGGCTATTATAAAAACAAAATTCAACTGAGTAAATTTGAAGATCTCATTGACATGTTTTCAACAATACATGAATTGGGCAGGATCCCAGCTAGCAAGCAGAGAGGGGCTCTGAGCTGTATAAAATGGAAGGCTTTTATAGACAGAAGGGATTGGGAAAGAAAAAGGAAATTTCTAGCTAAGAGTGGCTTGTTTCAGGCAAGGTCACCTTCCCCATCTGTGGGGGTCGGAAGAGGTCCATCAGTCAGATTACCCCACTAGCACTGAGCTCTGACTCAAGCCTCACTGGTTAGAGGTTACCTTGCTAGACGAGGCTGAGACTGCGGTTAGCTTAGGTATTCTGTCTTGATTTGCTGATGTGGGGCTTAGCAACAGCGACTTCATTTAGGCCTGTCATCTCCTTAACGGTGTAAAAACCCGTTTCTATTTGGCTTCATCCCAGATTTTGTGAACTTATAGTTAAATATGCTTGTTCGCGAGGAGCCAGGAATTTACAACATACACAGGTACAACAACTACCTTCCTGTGGAGATCTGAGCTCTGGAAAGGAACGAACTTGGTGCCAGTGTTCTGTTTGATTCCCGAGGGGCTCAGTGCCCTCTGCTCTCCAATGATGCCCTGTGCCCAACTCTGCGGAGCTGGCCTCTGTCCTTCATAGAGTTTTGTGTGTTCTACTCAGCTCTTTTTCAAGGCTGAGGGAAAAATAAATACTCTAGATTAATGTAATGGGACCTGTTATATTGCCGGAGGCTTAAAGGTCCCATAATAGCTTTGAATTTGGGTTCTAGTTGATTTGAGGAAAAAGGAAACGAGCTCTCTCTCTTTTTAAAAAAATTATTTACAATTTATCTTTTTTTTTTTTAAGATTTATTTATTTATTTGAGAGAGAGAAAGAGAATGAGAGAAGGCATACATGCCTGTGCCAGTGTGAGCAGGGGAAGAAGTGGGGCAGGGAGACGGGGAGATGGAGGGGATAATACTGGAGCCCAAGGCAGGACTCAATACCAGGACCCTGAGATTGTGACCTGAGCTGAGACCAAGAGTTGTTTAACAGACTGAGCCACCAGGTGCCCCAATTAGCTCTCAGTCTTAAAAAAAAAAGAAAAAATCCGGTGATCAGTTCTCAGGCCTCATCTTGGTTGACCTACCAGCACCACTTACAGAGTTGCTCACTCCTTCTTAAAGTGCTTTGTTCTGGTTTCCTCTCCTGCACCCCTCCCCCCCCCTTTCACAAGCCCTGTCTCAACCTCCTTTGCCTTCTGTCTGCACTCTCTCTTGTGAGTTGCTCAGGACTCGTGTTTTTAAAATTCCATCCAAACACTCAGAGCTCCCGAATTTCAGATTCCCTTCAACTTCACACTACCCACTTGATAGGTCTGCATGAATGTCTAATAAGTATCTCGACTTAACATGACTAACACTGAACTTCTGATGTCCTTCCTTCAAAATATCACTAGTTCTCCCAAAGTTACCCCCTTGTCAGTTAATGGCAACTCCGTTTCAAATGCAGAAGCCCAAAGCCTGAGAGGTTTTTGTCTTGGGCGGGTTTTCCCTATCATATGCCATCTCCAGTCTGTCATGCCAGCTCCACTTCCAAAATACATCTCCAGTCAAACAACTTCCCACCCTTCTGTTGATAGTGCCTTGGCCCAGGCTGCCATCATCTCACCTGGTTTCTGCAAGACTTTCCTAGCTGGGCTCCCTGTTGTGGCCCTTGCCTATCTTCAGTCCATTCCCAACATGGTTACCAAAGTGATCTTCTCAGAACATTTGGTCCTGTGCCACTCCTTTCAAAACTCTGCAATAACTCATTTTTCTCGGAATGAAGGGCAGAATCCTTACACCAGCCGAAAGGAAGGATGCTGTGTGATCTATATTCCACTTTCTCCCCTGTAACTTGCCTGACCTTGTGTCCCCATGCCCTCCTGCTTAATTCTCTTTGCTTGGTCTTCAGTGCCTTTCAATTTACTGATCCCTCTGCCTCAAAAACTCTTCCTTGAATACCTTGCTGGCTTGCATTCTCATCTTCTTGCCAGTCAGTGTTACCCTTATCTTCTTGCCAGTCAGTGTAACCAATCCTCCATTGGTTTCTCAAGTTTCTGCACAACTGATCCTCTGAGCAAAGGCCTTAACAGCTAATTTCTCTGCACGATCTTTTCAGGAATGTTTTGCATAGCAGGCGGCCTTGGAAAGTAGAAACTCTCCCTTACCGGCAGATTGATTTACTGCCTGGGATAATAAAGATCAGGTCTCCCTCTGGATCAGGTCTAGGGCCCATGGGCTAGCAGCCACCTTATGAAATCAGGGCTTCAAAATCTCAGTGTTAAGTTCCTGAAACACACCCCACCGTGTAAACAGGCAACACCTGACCCTCCTCATGTCACCCTTCTGGGATTAGGGCTCAGGGAACTGATGCAGTGATGTTACTATGGCCATTGCTATTGCTGTGAATAATTGTCTTTTTTCCCTCCTTGATCCAGGCGTCTTGTGTCTTTGACCATGATCTGTGAAACTGACAGGCTAATTTGCTAGCTTGCAAGTAGGGTAAAATCTGACCCTTCACAATTCTTGACCCCTGTCCTGAGCCATTAATTTAGAGAGCCCTGCTTTATTTAGCCTTTGTCTGAGCCCTGTTGAGAATGTCTATAGGCCCATTTAGAACCTATGCCTCCTTTTCTAGACCACCCTCTGGATGCCTGGGACTCCAGAACTGTCTGCCCAAAAAGCCTTCCATGTGTTACCAGGCTTGCACGTGCCTTCCTTGGGTGACCGTGCTGCCAGGATGTACATTCCTAATCCTGAGGGACTGACAGCTGCCCACTTTGGGAGGCAGCACTGGGAGTGGCTTGGACAGGCTAGGGTCCAGGTTCTTGAAGGGTGATCCCTTGACCAGCACCATCAGCCTTACCTGGGAACTTGTTAGAAATGCAAATTCCCACCCTAGACCTGCTAAATTAGACACTTGGGGGTAAGACATCTGTGTTTTAGCATACCGTCAAGATGATTCTGATGCACACGCCTTGTTTCCAGTTCTGTTGTTAACTCATGGGCACCCCTACTGGTGCTTGTGGTGGACAAACCCTCAGATGTCCCCAGGCATTTCAGACTTCTGGTGTTCACACCCTTGTATAATCCCTCTCCCTAGATTTCTGGCAGGACCTGTGACTTGCTTCTAACCAACAGAATATGACAGACATGATGGGACAGTACTCCCTTGATGATGTTGTTTTAAAAGACTGTTCTAGCGTATTGGAGGCAAGACTCTCCTTGTGGATTGATGAGATACGTAGCCATGTATTAAGGTGCTGTTCCTGTCTCAATATGGAAAGTTTGCAGTCAGTTAGGTATTTTTATTTTCAAATGTGGGTCCTAAATTTTTACTCCAGAGGCTGGTATTTCCCATTTACTTGATGACTATATACTATTTCCTCCAGTTGGGAAGAGACTCTGGTCCTGTGGGTGGAAGCCAAGAGGAATAAACTAGATGAAAGAAAAAGAAAGGTCGTGTCCTATAAAGGGACTCTAGCCTGGGGGTGGGGAGCATGAATGTAGTCACAAAAATTTGGATTCATGTCCCATTTCAGTCCGTTCTTGGTCATCTTCGTTAACTAGCTCATCTACAAAGTGGTGAAAGTGGCGGCCGCCCTGTGGATTTTGTGACTATTGAGACAATGCATGCGAGGTGCTTGTGACCCCACTTGGGTCCTGTTACGACAAGGTGAGACTCATTTATTAATTCCTCCTGAAATATGCATTGCGCACCCTGAGTGCTGAGCGAGGGGACAGGGAAGCAGGTGAATGAACCAAAGTCCTTCCTCTGTGAGCCTACTGCCCTATTTTTGTTACAGCTGTTAGGCGTCAAGCTACTACCTTTAATGCATTCTTTTATCGAAAAATTCTTTGGGTTTTGTACACCACCTACCACAAAGTTAAAAATAGCTTGCTGGAGCTAAGGCAAGATGAGTAGGTTAAAGATAGAAATATAAGTTGATAGAATTTTGGACATCTGGCCCATGTGCAAAGTTATTTTCTGAAGCATAAGTTGTACCTACTAGAGCGCCCTGAAAGTGGATAAATATTTTATTTTTTTATTTTTTATTTATTTTTTTAAGATTTTATTTATTTGATAGAGACAGAGCTCACAAGAGAGGCAGAGAGGCAGGCAGAGAGAGGTGGGGAAGCAGGCTCCCCGCTAAGCAGAGAGCCCGATGCGGGGCTCGATCCCAGGACCGCAAGATCATGACCTGAGTCGAAGGCAGAGGCTTAACCCACTGAGCCACCCAGGTGCCCCGGGGGTAAATAATTTTAAATGGTTGCTCTTTTGGTCCTTCTTTATTTACTTGGATGAAAGCTTAATGATGTGCATAGCAGACCTACGAAGCAACATTTATTGTTTGGACACATTCTGAGGATGAACAAGTTAAATTTTTTGTTGATGTTCTCATGACTTCTCTCATAATAATTTAATAAACCTTTGGGGAACATGCCGCAGCGCTAATCTCTTCAGTTAGTAGATCTCATTTCTGGTCTCTCGTAGCTTGGAGGCTGGCTGTTAGCGCCCAACCGTGCTGAAGGAATGCAAAACCATGGAGAGAGGTGTGTGTTCTGGATGGCAGGGCTGAAAATTCTGCTGTCTGTTGCTTAGCAGCCTGTTGGAGATTTCTCTGTATTCTGAAAAGCTTCTAATGACAACTGTAGATTTCTGCTCCTGCCATTTTAAATGTTAAAAAAAAAAAAGGCACAAATGTAATGTTTTAGTATATATGTGAATATACATAGACATACACACACACACACACACACACACACATTACACTTACAAATGTGACCTGTTACTCTCTCGTTTACTCTGCCTTATTTTTCTCTGTAGCCCTGTGGCATTTAATATTATGCATAATTATTTTCTTTTTCTCCCAGTGAGCATTAAAGTCCTTCTGGTCAGGGTCTTTGACTGTTGTCTTTATGGTCATATCACCAGTGTCTAGAAAATGGCTCTTTCATGGATAGCACTGTGTCAGTACTTATGGGGAAATGATGAATGAATGGTGTTGAGTAAATACCATCATGTATGACTTTGGCAGGGTGTAACGGGGGGGTAAACATTTCAACTTTTATAAAAAATTAACATTTTTAAAAATTGTATTATAACTTCTCATAAAAGCTCCCCAAATTGAAGAAGAGCTGAGATGGTAGTCAGAGGTCTCAGTACTGCTCCACTGTCTTTCAGTGTCATTCCTGATTTTGACATCCTGAAGATGATCATTAAACTGAGGAGTCAGGCTATGTCAATGTAAACGCAGAAGCGGGAATAGAACTAAGTTGCTCCTCTCAAGGAGAGGGGAGTGATGGGGATCTGGAGAGGGTGAGGGGTTTCTAGAGGGACCTGAGGTGGAAAGGGCACACAGAAACTTAGTCCTAGAGGGACAAAAAAATAAAGAATGTGAGAGAAGGAGTTGCCTGAGGACTGAGGAGGGGAAACTTAGAGCAAGAGGTTCTTCTAATGATGTTGGCCCAGGAAACATATAAATGCCCTCCTAGCTTCCCCTGTGATAGCATTAGTAATTCTGCATTGCTCACTCAAATTTTCTATGGGAGTAGAGTTTTGTTATGGGACAGCACAAAAGAAGAGGTCACTGGATACCTGATGTATATTTTACCAAAAAACGGTATTCCATTTCTCCCAACCTCCCCTCGAACAAATATGGAGCAAATACTGAGACTCTCAGTATGAGATGTGCAGATGAACCATATGCTTGGGTGCCCATGTTTTCCTGGCTGTCCTGGTGTGGGGATTCCAAGAAGGTGGAAGAAGGAGGAGGAGGAGAGCTTCAGCCCAATCCCATGGGGAGTGGTTTGCCTGAGAAGCTGATTTTCAAAGCAGTTGAAAATCTTGGGTCAGCAACACCTGTTCAAATTATTTTAACTGGACAATTGAGAGTCTCTTATAGAAATAGAAGCTACGGGGCACCTGGGTGGCTCAGTGGGTTAAAGCCTCTGCCTTTGGCTCAGGTCATGGTCTCAGGGTCCTGGGATCGAGCCCCGCATCGGGCTCTCTGCTCAGTGGGGAACCTGCTTCCTCCTCTCTCTCTGCCTGACTTCTTGTGATCTCTATCAAATAAATAAATAAAATCTTAAAAAAAAAAAAAAAGAAATAGAAGCTACAATGATTTGGTGATATTTTCTTTTATAATGTACATGTGGTGTGTTTTGCGTAGCAAATTTATAAAATAAATTTATTTATTTATAAACTTATAAATAAATTTAAAATCTATAAGTTTATTTATGCACATATAATTTATAATTTATAAAGATTTAGGAGAAGACACGTCTGTATTCTTGTATTGCCTAAAAACATCCTGCAGGCTGCAAGTTGTTACTGAATGAAACTTGAAAAATGCTTATTTCCTTCCCTGAATCTGCCACTTCCCCCAAGACCTTGCTGAGAGCCTGCTAGGGTTTGAAATATTGATGAATATGAGCCCATTCATCTCCAAATTTCACTGACCTTTCACTGGAGGGTATTTTTAGCTTCGTCGAGAATTTAGGGCAGAGAAAATCTGCAGAAATATCAGGTTATGTGGATATTTCCGTTTCAGAGAGCTGAAGATGGATTCTGTAAGATGAATATTTGAGTCGTCATTCATCATAGGCTAATTAAAGTAGCATAGTTCCCTTTTAAGTAAGGTGCCAAGAAGTTCCTGAGTAAATTAAAAACATGTCAACATATCCTTCTTGTAAAATCTAATCTTTTTTTTTTTTAAGATTTTATTTATTTATTTGACAGAGAGATCACAAGTAGGCAGAGAGGCAGGCAGAGAGAGAGGGGGGAAGCAGGCTCCCTGCTGAGCAGAGAGCCCGATGCGGGGCTTGATCCCAGGAGCCTGGGATCATGACCCGAGCCAAAGGCAGAGGCTTTAACCCACTGAGCCACCCAGGCGCCCCATAAAATCTAATCTTAATACAGATGGATATAATAATTCTGTTAACTAATTACTTGTTTAGATCCTCTGTAAATACTGTGAATGTGATATTAAACTGTTTCTGACATCCTAGCACATACGGTAAATGTTGCTACTAATAATACATTAGATTTTTGAACCATGAGACAGATTCCTCAACACATTGGTGGAGTGGTGGTGTTCTCTTGACCGGACTTGCTGGCTGGCTCCCCATGGACATTTTCCACTGACTCTCCACTTTCCATTTTCCCATGCAAGAGTGTTTGCTCACGTGGTTTCACCCGCCTCAAATGCTGTTCCCCCTCATTTTGACTTGTCACATCCCTCTCCACTGATGAGCTCCAAAACGGTTTTCCCTGTGCAGGTTATCCCCCCTTTTTTCAACCCCTGCAGCATTATGTCCTTTAGGAACAGTGTCATCATTTAGGATTCCGGGACTTTCATGCAATCTCATGTTGTAGGTGAAAGCACTCCCAGAGATGAGGGGATTGACCTAGACTAGTTTCTCATAAGTGGGGACACCAGAACAAGGGCTTGAGTTTTCTGTGATTCTCTCTGTGCACATGCAGCCTTTCACCTTCTGCAGCACGCTACGGTGGTTTGTCCCTCTGTCCTGTTGAAAAGACTTTTTTGAAAGCTTATTTTTAATTTAAAAATTAAAAATTTAATTTAATTTAAATTTAGAATTAAAAGTTTAAAATTTTAAATTTATTCATTAAAGTCAGATTCAGAAAACATACTTCTGAGTACAGCTTGCAAATCTTATTCTATTGGTAAAATAAGCAAATGTTAATAAAGACTTTTATTTTTTTTTTAAGATTTTATTTATTTATTTGACAGAGATCACAAGTAGGCAGAGAGAGGGGGGTGGAAAGCAGGCTCCCTGTTGAGCAGAGAGCCTGATGTGGGGCTTGATCCCAGTACCCTGGGATCATGACCTGAGCTGAAGGCAGAGGCTTTAACCCACTGAGCCACCCAGGTGCCCCAATAAAGACTTTTAAAGGAACTTTGTAACTGGTGTACACATTTAGCTGATCTGTTCAACTTCATATTTAAAGACTTCAGTTTTCTTCAAACTCTTTTTTTTTTTTTTAAAGATTTTATTTATTTGACAGGCAGAGATCACAAGTAGACAGAGAGGCAGGCAGAGAGAGAGAGAGAGAGAGAGAAGGGAGAAGCAGGCTCCCTGCAGAGCAGAGAGCCCGACTCGGGGCTCGATCCCAGGACCCTGGGACCATGACCTGGTCCAAAGGCAGAGGCTTTAACCCACTGAGCCACCCAGGCGCCCCAAAGACTTCAGTTTTCTAATTGACTAGCCTTCCTAAGTACTTAAACCTTCTAAATCTAAAAATCAAATACATAAATACAGTAAATCTAGAATTCTCTTAAATTTCCAAAATCACTTACAAACTTAGCCAAATTTCCACTTAAGTTACATTAAATCAGTTATCTAATCAAACAATTAAAATTGTAATTATAAGCCAAATAGTCTCTCAGTAGACCAAATTCTTTTCAAACATGATACAAAATACCAAATATTCAGATGCCATTTACATAAACACGAGTTCTTGGGTTTTGGTTTTATTCATCGTTTTTAAATCCATTCATTGCTTCATTCAGTAATCACTTAAACTATCTGTGTACTAGGTATTGTTCTAGGCTCCAAGAAAACATGAGCAAAAAAAAAAAAAAGAAAGAAAGAAAATTTCTGCTCTCAGGAAGTTCACATTTCTGGGAAAAGGCAAAGAATAAACAACAGGAATTAATGCAAGATGTAGCATGCTGGATGTTGGTCCGTGCTAAGGAAAAGAATAACTTGGGAAGGGGAGGCTGTGAAATGAGGGTAAGTGGAATGGTGGTGGTAGTAATTCTCTGGGATTGATACTCTCTGCACAAAGACACTAGGGTTGAGCGAGCCTCCTTTCCAGCAGACGGGTGGCTTTCTGAGTGCTCTTGAGGGTGTGTACGAAGCCCAGCGATTTGTGTTGAGGCATTGCCTGGGCTCCCACTGTGACCCTGGTCGATAATTGTTGGAGTCGTAATTGCCGTGTCTGTAACTCCATGACTTCTCTCAGGAACCCTGCAGCCCCCACATCACTTGATCGAATTGTGCATTTTTTGGGCTCTTACAAAACAAAAAGGTGACTTCCCACCCAACTGTGGAGACCTTTGATATATCCCCAAATTCCTTCATATTCTTCAGGCCACTCCATCTTTACAGACATGTCTGACTGAATTCCAGGCATCCCTCGTGGTTGTGTCCCTGTAGGTTGGACACAACGTCCTCAGTCACTTTCCTGATGAACTTGAGCTCTCTAGGAGACAGTGAAATTCCAGAGGCAAAACACCATGTGTCAGCTCTCTTTTGTTCTCCTTTATCACCGTGCACTGTGGACCTCCCCAAGCCCACCCTCATTGCTTGCTGTCCAAGGCAGGATGGCATAGCCCAAGGACACACGCTTGTCCCCCTCTGCCTCCCAGTTGTAGGCAGCTGCTCAGAGACTGGAGTCCCTCAGTGTGAATCGAAATTATGGTCACCCTCCACCCCCCCACAGGCCTCAAAGCCCTTGGTCAACTAACCAACAATCTACAAATGCTAGTTTTCCTTCATATTAGTAGTTGGACACTTCCTTGAAAACTCATTCAAAGCATTTTACAATCAGATCATCCTTTTCCCATTTCTGTTTCTATTTCTGTCATTTCCCTTTGCATTTCTCTTTTCTTCCTGTTTCATTATTTACAATAATGAGAATTATACTACTCTTCTGTTTTTACAGTGCTGGTAATTTCATTGTCCCTGGTATCTATTTAAGGCACAAGTTCTTTTTCACAGGATAAAGTTTCAAGGTAGCAGAATGATCTTCCATTCCCTTCTTTTCACTCTAGGGTTCTAACTTACTATTTTTTTTTTTTTTCTGTTTCTTCCATTTACCCACTCTGAATACTCATGATCTTTTCATGGACAAAAATGCTGAAAAGTGAGCTCTTATTGGAAGAGTCTTTTCTGCTCTCATGCATGATACTGTTATCTAAGCATTCTAAGAAATATTTGGTAATGGTTTTAACAGGGCTGTGTTGCTCTGGAGAGCAGCATCTTATGGACAGTCTGGTTAAGGGGGTAGGCGGGTGGTGTTTGAAAGCCATTTCAGTGAGGAAAGTCGCCTTCTCCATGGAGTGTGAGCACACTTGAGTCCAGCACTGGATCCAACTCTGGTGCCATCCTGACACCACCTTTTTCCTCACCTTGAACCCATAGCTCCTGGAACCGCTTTTCCTCAGTTTGTGCTCTCTCGTGTGGGTGACTGTATACTCAGAGTCTTTGAGAATCAACAGATGGCTCAATTTAACCTCTGTCTTATAAAATAACCACTGTACAACTCCTCTATTTTATTTTTATGTAATTATTAGTTCATCCTATATAATATTGTAAGCCAGTTTGACTCCTTTAGGAAGAAGGGGGAGAAGGGAGGGGAGGAAGGGGAAAAGAACGGCAGGCTTGTACTGTTACTCTTTCAAAGACAGATTTATTTACAAGTGAGTATTTTTCCACCATTACCTACCACCTGCTGTGGTTAATTGGACACAGTTAGTGCCAAGCATGGTTTGTAACTTTTTTCAGTTGAGTAAAATCTTTAACTTTGAATGTCCTGAAATTATGGACACATTAGAATTTTCAAATTAAATATGGTACATAAATTTTCAGTAAACAAACAACATATGTACATATATTATATACATATATTATATATATTATATATATATAATATATATATATTTAATATATATTAAATATATATATATATATATTCATTCAGTTGTTTCTTGATCAGAGAACATAAAAGAGAGTGTTAATTACCACATTCTGGATAATTCCACTTACAATTGAAAACACAAAATGAGGCTGTTTAGCATCTACATGAGACTGTTTCCTGGTCCTTCTAATGATATATTCAGGCATCAAGAATGTTTTGTATTTACTTGCTCAGAGTTCTTTTAAATAAAGAAACAGAATCCTACCAGCTTCTGCTCTGGGGGCCCACAGAATCATAGCCAAATGACTTGCTGTTAGCATAGCCCTTTATATTAGCTGAATGCTTTCTGGTACATCTAATTGTGAGTATTCATGGTACTTTCTGGTATTGTGAAGGAGGCTGGTGTTGCTCTTGTGCAAATTACAAGGCTAGAACCAGGAAAGGGGAAAATGATGGCTTAGAGTAATCTTAGAAGTTGGGTTCGAGTCTACTGTTGGTTTTTCTCTTTAAGATCTAGAAAGGTGAGGGGCATCTGGCTAGCTCAGTCCGTGGAGTGTGAGGAGGCTCTTGATCTTAGGGTTATAAGTTCAAGCCCCACTTTAGGTGTAGAGATTACTTAAAAGTATCTTTTTAAAATTTTTTAAAGATTTTATTTATTTGAGAGAGAAAGAGAGAGAGAACACGAGCAGGGTCGGGGACAGATGGAGAGAGAGACGCAGACTCCATACTAATCAGGGAGCCTGATGTGGGACTCAGTCCCAGGACTTGGAATCATGACTTGAATCAAAGGCAGATGCTTCACCAACTGACCCACCCAAGTGCCCCCAAAACATACATATTTAAAAAGAAGATCCAAAAAAGTGAAGAATCTGATGGCAGTGAACCAAGTAGTGAATATTATGTCATAATTTTTAAATTTATGCCCTGTAGTAATTAATTTATAGTAATTAATTAGCAAACCTAATAACGTGTGATCTAAATGATTAGCAGACTTAATGAAATGATACCAAGACCAAAGTTCAGGAAAACAAAGTGGTCAGAATACAAATACCTCTTCAGAAAAACTTAGGAATAATCAAGAGAACTAAATAACGCATTTCGGTCAGGGTTCAACAGAGAACTAAGGTGGCTGGGGAGTTTGGTGACTGTGTCGAGGCCAACAAGCTATTTTACTTTATTATGTACGTGCTGTCTAGTTTCTACAGAAAAAAGAGGGGGGAAGAAACCAAACCAAGATTTAATCAGCATCGTGGGATTTAAGTTTTAGACTATGAGTCGCTATAGTATTTGGGTATTTTCTACTAGCACTGAGGGCAGACCTAGTTAAAAGCATGTATTATTTTATGATATTTATTTACTGACAAACATTAGGTGAACATCTTCTGTGAGCTATGCAATATATAGATTTTGGGGATATGATGAACTAGAACAGACTCTCTCTTCTCCCAAGTTGACAAAGGCCAGGATTCTCCGGGAGATCTGGAGTGAGTCAGTATTGGAGAGTCTACTGATTCCAGGGTCTAAGGAGTCCCTGGGACATTAGGAAGTTTTGGGGGGCACTTTGGAGTCATTTGGAAAGTTGACTTTGGACTGCCCCTCTTCTGGTGACTCTTGGCTAGATCACCCATTCGGGGCAGTTCTTATGGACAAGGCTACCTTTAGGACACTGATGTAGGAAAGATGTTGGGTTTCAGAGCTAACTGCCAAGAAAGAATTGCTAGCTATTGTTAGGAAAAAGTTATTTATTACTGTCTAAGAAAAGCTTAGTCATGAGACCCCTCAGATGTATATTAGTGGGTCATATGCTTGGGGATGGTTACCAACCTATATCTTGGTATAGGGGTAGACATAAAGGAAGTTTCCAAAGGAATTTTTATATGTTAAAGTAGACTCACAGGATTTTAGGGGGTTGGGATAATGTTAAGCTAAGGTTGCCTCTTGCAAAGTATTGCCACCGAGACAGCTGAGTTCCTAGAGGAATGTCACTCTGCCTGTCTCAAGGACTTGTCAGTGGGCTCTAAGTAATATGGAAATTTAATTTTAATTTTTGCCTTTGTTTCCCACATCGGACAGGCCTGGGTTTAGGGAGGTACTACTACTGTGCTCCTCTGCAGCTGGACATTCTAGAAACCAATTAAGCATAATGACCAGCGTCCCAAGGCAGGTAGGCGGGCAGAGATGCTGTCACTGCCAGGGACCTTTCTTTTTAGCCAATATTTGCGACTGTGTGTTCCTTGGCTGGGCGTTGTACAATCCAATTTAAACAGCAACTGTGACTTCTCTGAGGCAGATGTGCAAACATCAAAGCCTATACAGACGTGGGGGAAGTATGTAAGCCCCGAGCAAATGCACAGTACTGTGTCACTTTTGGCCACGTTGAAATACAAGCTGCCTTTTTTGGAAGTCGTGAGCCGAAGTCGTGAGCGAAGTGTTGTAGGAGTGCAGTTTGAGAGGGTGAGGTGGAAAGAAGTGGCTCCCTCTGTAATAGAAGATTGTTGAGGGGGTGGTTTTTGAGAGTTGGTTGAAGGTAGAAGGGGAGGGAACCTGCCATCTGGATCTGTGATGACATTCCAGGTGTTGGTATGGCTGCTTCTTAAAGTAGCCTTTGCTTTTGGAGTACCTCAGAGCATGAAATTAATTTGGCTGAGGACAGTTGAGGGAGCACGGATGCGAGGAGCACTGGCTTGACTGTCAGATGTCATCATCCCTACAGTTTCCTCCCCTTGGAGCCAGGGACGGTGGCTAAGGACGCATTGCCCTATAGGATCCCATTTAATCTTCTCCAGAACCTAGCTCCACAGTAGGTGACCGTGTCTCCACCTTACAGGTGAGGAAACTGAGGCCGAGAGAATTTAAGCATCTTGTGTACCAAGGACTCAAGAATCACTATGTGGGTGCACCTGTGTTTACATGCCACGTATGAATACATGCAATTATGTCGTGGGGATTAAGCATGCAAGGAATGTTATTTTTGAGTACTTCATGCCAATCACTGTGGTAAAAACTATGAAGACAGCCAGAAAGACCAAGTTCCCCCCCCCTTTTTTTCCAAGTCCCCTTTTTTGAGGAGTTTCCAAAAGAATCTAGCATTTACACAATAAATAGGAATGAAAAGAAAATAGGAATGAAAAATAGGAGTGAAAAGAATACTTGCAAAGTAGCATTAAAAGTACATGTAGAATGCTAGAGCATCCAGAAGGTTTGGGTCACTGTGCAGGACAACCTCTTGGAGGGGTGAGCTTGGACCCAGGTTTTTGTTAGTACGAAATGATGGGATATAAACTTGTGAAAGGGAAAGAGTGCCTCGTGCCTTCTCTATTCAAGGGGGCCTTGAATAGAGAAGCACATCTCGATGTTGTTGAGATATCTCTGTATGACTCCACTTGCAAGACCTTGAAGGAAGTACTTTTAATAAAAACCACAAGGAAAATGCCACTGAATTGTGTGAGAGGAAAATTGGAAAACATTTATAAAATCTGTGACAGTGACTATAGAATAGTGAGACAGGGATCAAGTCTTAGTAGTCTTTTTTTCTGCAAAGCCCATTCCCTGGCCACGTGGTTGACACTCAAATGTTGGTTCAGTGTAAACAAATAATGAGTGATGTTTAACACATGTGCTAAATAAGGATTCTTGACGTAGAAGAGACATTGAAAAGGAAACTTTGCCTAAAACCAAAAGTATTAAATTATTAAGATCTCAGCAAAAATTGGAAGTTGTGTGGGGAGAAAGATCCAGAAGTATCACTCAAGTTCCAATGGCAGAAGACAGAACCCACTCATTTATTTTAAACAGGAAGGAATTTGCTACAAAGCCATGGTAAATGGCCACAGAATCTTTGTATAGCTGAAGTAGTAGACTCTCAACTTTCAGGAACAACTCTTAAAGCTACTCCCTAGAACTGGGGCCACTGTCACTGCTGCCATAGCCACCAGTAAGAAGCAGTTGGGATGAAGAAGCCTCAGACATCGGGTCGTGCCCTGTCACCAAGCTGCTGCTCCTGCTGTTGGCTCTAGAACCCTGCTACACCTACTCCTGTTGGTACCAGTAAAGTGGATGGGTCACTCCATGAAGTTAGTGGGGAGACTGGGATCTCAGCCACAGAAAGCCAATGACTCCAGACTGTGTTTGGCTGCAGGAACAGCAGAAGTGGCAGAAAAGCAGCCTCTACCTAGCTGTTCTCACAAATCTCCTGAGAGGGGCACCTAGGTGGCTCAGTCGGTTAAGCCTCTGCCTTTGGCTCGGGTCATGATCCCAGGGTCCTGGGATTGGCAGCCATCGGGCTTCTCCCTCTCTCTCTGTGGCTCCCCCTGCTTGTGCGCTCTCACATACATGCTTTCTCTCAAATAAATAAAACAAACAAACAAAAAAAACCCCAAATCTCCTGAGAAAGTTTCTGACTGACCAAACTGAAGTTACATGGCTCTGAGATCATCAGCTTCTGGGATTTTGCAGTTGAGGCAGTCATATCCACATGCAGAAGGAATCAAAGTGCTCGTCTTGCAGGAGGAAGGAGGAAACAATGTAGAAATAATATGTCTGGAAGGAAGAAATAGTTGTCATTTTGTTAGTGTAAGATAGCAAACACTTGCCTTTATCTGATTCCTAGTATAAGGCATTTTGTTTTCAGATGATTTTAATACAGGTATCTGTGAAAGGAAAGCAACAACTTGCAGAATAGAGAAGAGTAGTTGGATTTTTAAATTAACAAGGAAAGAAAAAATGGAATGAACAGAAATGCTACCAAGCCAGCAAAATAATATAATAATAATAATAATAATAAAATAATAATAATATGAAAATGTAAATATAAAATAAGAAAACATCAAAGGCACCATTGTTACATTAAAAAATTAAAAAATGGGTGCCTCGGTGGCTCAGTGGGTTAAGTCTCTGCCTTTGGCTCAGGTCATGATCTCAGGGTCCTGGGATCAAGGCCTGCATCGGGCTCTGCTCAGGGGGGAGCCTGCTTCCCCCTCTCTCTCTGCCTGCCTCTCTGCCTACTTGTGACCGCTCTCTCTCTGTCAAATAAATAAATAAAATCTTTTTTTAAAAGATTTAAAAAATTAAAAAAAATAAAAGGTCTAAATGTGCCTATGTAAAGAGAGGGACTGTTGGGTTAACAATAAAAGTGTGGGTGGGAGTTGCCACAAGAAATATACTTAAGCAGTATTTTTTAAGTGTTGAGAGAAAAAAGGGATAAGTATGAGGCAAAATACACAAGGCAAAAAACAAACAAAATAAAAAGATAAAGAATAATAATTACATTGAAAAGAAAGCACCATAAAGTAAAAAGAGGCACAATTTGTAAAGTCACAAACCATGCCCACATGGCAGAGCAACTAGAATACATAATCAAAGCTCTATGATTGCAGAGAGAACAGTTTGTTTATTCTGCTTATTATTTATAGTGGTGTATTTTAATGAGTAGGTAGTAGATTAAAGGTAAAAACAGAAAGACCTCAAACAATCCAACTAAAATGACTTAACAGGATGTAGTATAGGACTTTATGTTCTTTCCCTAACTCCTTTGGTGCCACAAAATGCTTAGAAAAATTAGTGAAGAAAAAAAAAATTAGTGAAGTACTTGGCCCAAAGAATAGCTTAAAAAATTAAGAACTTTTATAGACCACATTCTTTTTTATTTATTTTTTATTTTTTTATAAACATACAATGTATTTTTATCCCCAGGGATACAGGTCTGTGAATCGCCAGGTTTACACACTTCACAGCACTCACCATAGCACATACCCTCCCCAATGTCCATAACCCCACCCCCCTCCCCCCAGCAACCCTCAGTTTGTTTTGTGAGATTGAGTCTTATGGTATGGGGCGCCTGGGTGGCTCAGTGGGTTAAAGCCTCTGCCTTCAGCTCAGGTCATAGTCCCGGAGTCCTGGGATCGAGCCCCACATCGGGCTGTCTGCTCAGCAGGGAGCCTGCTTCCCTTCCTCTCTCTCTGCCTGCCTCTCTGCCTACTTGTGATCTTTCTCTCTGTCAAATAAATAAATAAAATCTTAAAAAAAAAAAAAAAAGAGTCTTATGGTTTGTCTCCCTCCTGATCCCATCTGTTTCATTTATTCTTTTCCTACCCCCCAAACCCTCCATGTTGCATCTCCACTTCCTCATATCAGGGAGATCATATGATAGTTGTCTTTCTCCAATTGACTTATTTTGCTAAGCATGATACCCTCTAGTTCCATCCACATTGTCACAAATGGCAAGATTTCATTTCTTTTGATGGCTGCATGGTATTCCATTGTATATATATATACCACATCTTCTTTATCCATTCATCTGTTGATGGACATCTAGGTTCTTTCCATAGTTTGGCTATTGTGGACATTGCTGCTATAAACATTCGGGTGCACGTGCCCCTTTGGATCACTATGTTTGCATCTTTAGGGTAAATACCCAGTAGTGCAATTGCTGGGTCATAATGTAGCTCTATTTTCAACTTTTTGAGGAACTTCCATGCTGTTTTCCAGAGTGGTTGCACCAGCTTGCATTCCCACTAACAGTGTAGGAGGCTTTCCCTTTCTCCGCATCCTTGCCAACATTTGTCATTTCCTGACTTGTTAATTTTAGCCATTCCGACTGGTGTGAGGTGGTATCTCATTGTGGTTTTGATTTGTATTTCCCTGATGCCCAGTGATGTGGAGCATTTTTTCATGTATCTGTTGGCCATCTGGATGTCTTCTTTGCAGAAACGTACAGACCACATTCTTTAATGATTGTCCAACAAAAGTGGAAATAAATACTTAAATATAGTGCCAGTTTTTAACAAATTAGTAATTAAGAAACACACTTGGGTCAAAGATAAAATCAAAATGAAGTTCTAAACTACCTAGAAAAGAGCGAAAAGGAGAACCCTCTGAAATCTGTGAGACACAGAGTAACTAAAATCTATGAGACACAGTAACTAGAAATAATGAAAGTTTATAGTTAAGAAGCTAGGGAAAAAAAAACACACAAAAAAGAATTTTAAAACCTGAAAGCAAAAATTAATGAAATTGAAAACAATACCAAAAATAGTATAAAGGTTAAATAAGCCCAAAAGTGAATTTTTGGAAAGATACTAACCTTTTGAGAACCTGTTTCCAGAAAAAGGAGAACAAAGTTAGAAATGAAAAAAGAAACAGAACTTAAATATTGAAGAACTTTTAGGAGTTGGCAAATGCCACATATCAGTTTTTTGGTAGCTCAATTTTGAACCTAGAACACGGATCTGCTAACATTTTCTATAAAGGGACATAATAGTAAGCATTTTAGGTTTCTGTCACAGCTACTCTGTCCCATCACTGTAGCACAAAAGGAGCCATAGACATTATGAAAACAAATGGGTATGGCTGTGAACCAGTAAAACTTTATTTACAAAAATAGACAGTGGAGTGTGCCTCGGTAGCTCAGTGGGTTAAGCGTACAACTCTTGGTTTCCGCTCAGGTCATGATCTCAGGGGTGGTCAGATGGAGCCCAGAGACTGGCTCCTTGCTCAGCGTGGAGTGTGCTTGAAATTCTCTCCCTCTCTCTCTCTGCCCCCTTCTGCTCTTGCTCATGTGTGCACTCTCTTTCTCTCTCAAATAAATAAAATCTTAAAAAAAAAAAAAAAAAGACAGTGGGCCAGATTTGGCCTGCAAGCCATAATTTCCTGATCCCTGAACCAGAGAAAGTATAACAATATCTAAATTATCAAAATCAACCTAAGGAGAATTTAAAGCTTCAATAGATTAATTAATAACTGTATTTAATGTAAACTCATATAAAGTCCCAACAAAGATATTTCAGAGTTAGATAAAATGCTCTTAGAGTACCTATGAAAGATAAATGTGTGAGATTAGACAAAGCATTATGATAAAGATGACTGGGTGGAAGTGGGAGTTGCATTATGGACTGTTAATATATACCACAAAGCCACTCTTATCAAAGCAGCATGGTATTGGCACCATAGATTAGTACCACAAAGTGGAGTCCAGAGTGGATCTTAGAATATGCCAGAATTTAATACATGCAGTTTCAGTGAGAAATATGCTTTATTTAATAACAAATGCTAGTACAGCACTTGTTACGACTATCTCAAAAACAAACAAAAAAAAGCTTGGTGCTTATTCTGTGCTTTACAAAATTTATATATATGAGAATTTTTACTAGAAAAATAATACACGCAAGTATTAAAAGAAAAATGAGGTGACTTTGTACAATGTAACAACTGGAGAGAGACTGTTTTAACTGAGAGAGGAAACACAGAAGTTCAAAAAGAAAAATAATTAAAAATCCGAAAAATAATAAACATTTTATCCCATATAAAATTTTTAAAATATTTGATGGCATGGGCACCTGGGTGGCTCAGTGGGTTAAGCCGCTGCCTTCGGCTCAGGTCATGATCTCACGGTCCTGGGATCGAGTCCCGCATCGGGCTCTCTGCTCAGCAGGGAGCCTGCTTCTCTCTCTCTCTCTCTCTCTCTCTCTCTGCCTGCCTCTCTGTCTACTTGTGATCTCTCTCTGTCAAATAAATAAATAAAATCTTTAAAAAAATAATAAAATAAAATAAAATATTTGATGGCAAAAGATATTATCAAACCCAATAGGCAAACAGTAGGTGAGGGAAGAATTTCATCACATATAGCAGTTAATGGATTAATACCAATAAAAAATGAAAAAAATCTAATAATTTGATATGCCAGTAGAAAAATAGGATAAAAAATAATTTGGATTCATTTCATTGAAAAACAAATCCATTTGGCCAACAGCATATAAAAAGGTGCTTAAATTAATTATGCTAGGGAAATGCAGATTTAAGTAACAGTATGATACTATGTTATACACGTTGGATAGGCAAAAGTTAAAAGTTTAGTAAGTAGGGGCGCCTGGGTGGCTCAGTGGGTTAAAGCCTCTGCCTTCGGCTCAGGTCACGATCTCAGAGTCCTGGGATAGAGCCCCACATCGGGCTCTCTGCTCAGCGGGGAGCCTGCTTCCTCCTCTCTCTCTGCCTGCCTCTCTGCCTACTTGTAATCTCTGTCTGTTAAATAAATAAATAAAATCTTAAAAAAAGAAAAAAAAGTTTAGTAAGTAACTCAAATTGCTGAGAAGGATGGAAAAAGTGAATACTTTCAAGTGTTGCTAGTAGAAACATGAATTGTTCCAGTCTTTTTAGAAAACAATCAGGCAACATCTACTAAAATTTAAATTCTCCTCTTGGAATTTTTGGCATTAAAGCTACCTTACAGAATGACTCATGGACAAGTATATCCCTTGAAGCACTGATGATAGTTGGCACCTCCCCATCCAGAAATACCTGAAATAAATGTCCATTAAATGCGCAGTGTTTGAATACATGCGGTATTTGCTTATGATAAAATATTCAGCCATTGCTTAAAAGATTGAGTGATAGCTGTATTGTTCGGCACATAGATTCATTATGAATTGTTAAGTAAGAAAAGCAAGATGCAGGGCACCTGGGTGTCTCAGTCAGTTAAGGGTCTGTCTTCAGCTCATGATCCCAGGGTCCTGGGATTGAGCCCCGCATTCCCCTCTCAGCTGGGAATCAGCTTCTCCCTTTCCTTTTGCCCCTCCACACTTGTGTTCTTTCTCTCTTGCTCACTCTCTTTCTCAAATAATTGAATAAAATCTTAAAAAAAAAAAAAAGCAAGAGACAGAAGTATATATGTACGTAGCACCATTTTTGTGAAACCATTGGCCACAAAGTGCACATGTATGTGTAATTCTATAAACGTGCATGGACACACATACATACATATGCATGTTGCCAAAGAATAAACAAAATCTGGTGTTACCTGAAATCCAGGAACGGCTAGGTGCACCTTTATTTTCTTTTCTTTTTCTTTTTTTTTTTTTTAATTCTATTTATTTATTTGACAGACAGAGACCACAAGTAGGCAGAGAGGCAGGCAGAGAGAGAGAGAGAGAAGGGGAAGCAGGCTCCCCGCTGCCCAGAGAGCCCAATTCGGGGCCTGATCCCAGGACCCTGGGACCATGACCCGAGCTGAAGACAGAGGCTTTAACCCACTGAGCCACCCAGGTGCCCCAGGTGCACCTTTATTTTCATACCTCCTCATATACCAAGTTTTTTGTGGTATTGTGGAGCAAAGGGTTTTAGCTGGGGGTTGGAGAGAGTTAAGATTTCATACTTAATAATTAAGAGATGCTGTTTGGGAAGTTTCTGTTGAGAAGGTGGCCAAGTTTTAAGGCATCACCTATCACATAAGCTATTTCCCAGGTACCTAACTCTTATCGTACGTTTTGCCAAAGCCTTCCCAGCTGGGTAGATCTGAAACAAGTTAGGATAGCTGAGAAGACCAGTGGCCTCAGTGGAGACTTCACAGTGCCTCTCTCTGGTAAGATATCTGCATCATCAACTTGCTAGCCAAGTGGAAAGGCACATTTTTATCCTTCAGTGGATCTGTCTTCCCCGTGATAAGTGCTGATTTTTCCTTTCACAGCTGTGTTCGGAGTACAGCTAAAAGTGGACTCACTCATCCTATTTATTCTCACCCTTACCTTGATGGAAAAGGGGAATTTTATCAGTAGAGTGGGAAAATATGGCTCTTGTATTGAACAGTAGAATTAAATATCCTTCTTAGTAGTGTTTTCTAAAACTTTTCAAACCTTGTTACAGAATAACAAATACATTTTACATTACCTTCTGTTATGTTGGGGTGTGTGTGCATATATTGTATGAGTGTGTGTGTGTGTGTGTGTGTGTGTGTGTGTATAAAATGACTGAAACAAAATTTCATAAAATATTACTTGCCCTTATTATATGCATGCCTAATAATTTTCATTCCTTTCTAGTCTGTTCTGTTTCTTTAAAAAAATGGCTGTCACAGCCCATTAAGTTGACTTAATGACTCACTAAATGGTGTAGTGACCTGCAGTTTGAAAAAAATACCTCATCGAGGGAATCTTATCAAAACTGCATGCATGGCCTTCCATGGTCAGGATATTTCCACTGGGCTGGTAAGGCAGTTAACTCAGTACAGTCCAGTCCATCCCTAGGCAAGCTTTGCTTCATTTTGTATATGCCAGTAAGGCTAGTTTATGCAGAAGACATTCTGATAGATTTCATAAGGTAATTTTAAGTCTTAGGCAAAGCATCATGATACTTTCAGAGAATTAGCTTAAAATGGGGGCATAGACTTTTTTATTGGTGATAGATGCCTTAGGTAACTAATTTGGCCCCAACAGTTGGAACTGTCATGAGAAGGCTAGTCATCTAATTATAAATAGAAGTCATCTCCTTTGATTTCACCTCTCTCCTAGGCGTTCTTGGATGACCTTTGCCACTTAGTCTTTAAAGTTCTGTGCTCAAGTTAGAAGAATTTCATACCAAACTAAAGAACAAATAATTCTGTTCTTTGAAGTAATTACCCTAGTTGGGCAAACTGCTAAGTTAATTCTTAGGACCAGTAGAGATCAGGTGTGTGCTCTGTTCCAGAAACAGGATTTATGTGATCAAGAGCACAGAGGTGGCTTCTGTGCAGGCATTTTAAAGTGAAAATATTAAAGTAAAACCCGACTCATACTGTGACTGCAAAGAAACCTGGTGTGTGTTGTATCTACCTGGGTTGGGAGCAAAGAATTTCAAAAAGAAGGCAGAAAACAGACTCTGCCTATGGCATCCTTTGGAAAGCTTTCCTATTAAGAGGTGATAGAAAACATTATTAGATATTCATTAAGAAGGAAAGGCTATTATATCCTGCCATTAACTTGATTTTTCAGTCTAAGTTATTTTTCCTCTAGTGGTTACCATTGATGCCTTTGATTTTGTGGGTGCCGTCAAAAGATAGCTCATTACGCAAGGAAAGAGCCAAGGTGAGGACTGGCAACCTCCGTCTTCTTGGTACTTTTCCATAACTCCTTTCACCAGTGTCACTGTTATTTCCTTTTCACTCTGAAGTAGTTCCACATCTGATATTGCAGGAACTTGATTTTATTTCCTTTCTACATGAGTATTTAAGATAAATAGAGCCATTTTTTTTGTTTTTATTTAATAAGCCTCACAGAAAGAAGAATATAAAATAAAAGCAATAGCCACAATAATTTACAGTTGACAAAACACATAACAGAAGGAGTATGCTGAGCTATAGATAGTCATACTGTAGATCCTTCTAAAACTCCCCATCCTTTTTCCTTCCCTCACTAGAACTCTCTACCAGCTCGGAAGTAGTGGGGGTTAGGATAGACAGGAAGGACAGATAGAGCTTTCTGCTCTGAAGACATGAGTCACTTCTTTCTATAGCCGGAGACAGCGAATGTCAAAGTAAGTGGAAGTGCCAGACTGGAAATAGTTTCTGTGAACTGTATTGGCCATAATTTGAACTCTTTCTAATAGCTGTGACTTTGTAAATGGCAAGAATTAATATGCTTCTTGTGCTTTGTAGGGCTGTCAAAAAGTAAGACCCCAAACTTGGGAGCAGTTCCAAGTGTGGCAGACAATTACCCCTGGTGCTCCATCTTCAGAATAAGTCCTAGGGCATTTTCTCTGAAAACAGTACTGAAGGAGCTGGCACGTGGGGGGTGCCTACCACAAACAAATGACAGGAAATCAGTGAGACTGAGAGCCATCAACATTACATCAGCATTCTTTAGGGTTTTTATGACGTACTCAAAATATTCTCTTTCGCTGTACCAAGGGAACCATATGGAACCATCCATTATGGCTCTCTCCATTCTACTTATTGATTAGGGATTTGTAGTGCATTCTGTGATGTTTTGTGGGATCTTGATATGATTTTAAATTCAGTTGTCTTCCAAACTGTAATTAATCTTTTCTTGAAAATTGAATATTCCTCACCTTGATGTTTTGTTTTGTTCTTGATGTGTATTGATGTATGTGTGTGTGGGTTTGGTTATTTTGTTCAAGTTGTATTTTCTCCATTTCTTTATTCATAGTAATATTCCTAGTGGGTGATTTTGCAGAAGAACAAATTGTCCTTTGACACTTGTGTCTCACTTGGTTTATGTGTTTCTGAGGGCACAGGGGGCAGCTTCTCCACACCGCCTTTCTAAATGAAGAAGTGAGAAAACAGATGTCTGTTTCCGGGTTCCGTCAACATACGGATGTAATTCTTTTCCTTTCATTTCAAAAGAAAGTGGTGAAGGGATAATGATGTGTTCCCTGCAGGGTGAGTGGTATTATTTCTTGTAACTGAAACAGTGTGGAGTAACCTCGCTGCCTTCAGGTATCACCGGTGCGACATTGGAGGTACCCGAGAACAGCAGTGTTTTCCATTTGGCTAGCTGTTGTCACATGGGGTTTGTCAAAATAGAAAAACAGGGCGCAAATACTCTAACTGTAAGACCAGATGTGCTCTGAGCAAGTCTGTCTCCTCGTCATCTGAGGGAAGAGAAAGTTCCTAACAAGGGAAGAAATGAACAACTGTGGGGCATCTCAGTCCTTCGTAGTCTGGAAATATCAGGTACCTAATTTTTCTCCCTCCATCTGTTCATCAGACACCAGCAAAGCTCATCATGGTGAATATTACTTGCTACTCTAAGGCAGAATTAAAGTAGAATCATGAAAGATTTAAAAAGCAAATTGTGAACGAAGCCTACTGTGTAGCCCCCAGCTTTCCTGATGACTCCTGGAATATGCTGTTGGAGAAGAAAACTTTTCCTCTGGTCATGTTCCCTCAGGGCCTTTGTTGTAGGAAAATAGTGTATATGTGGGGAGGAGGGGGTGAGGATGGCTTCGCCTCCAAGTGGAAATTTTTGTTTTCCTGAATTTGGCTAGCCCTCAGGACACCTGACATGGTGTTTCACTCTAGGCATGGGACTGTCACCTGGTCAAGTTGACATCTGCCCTTCGTGCCAAGGGTTTCAGAACTCAGCTGATCCTAGCAGCATGAAGTTCTCTTGGGTTAATCCATAGCAATCAAAATTTTGAGGAAAAAAAAAAATCCTGCTTTCCCTTACCTGGCAGTAACCTCAGCAGGATCCCAACTTGTACATACTATTAACTCAAAATAAAACGTACTAAGGGAAGGAGAAACAGACATGCCAATGTGGTGTGGCTCCTTCAGGCTTTGTCCCTCTGATGGAACAAACCCTGCTGCCAGCAGGAGACCTGCCGCTCACACTTCATATGGAACGAAGAAGGGGTTGGTTTTTGTACAACAGCACCTGACGTGAGTCTGCCTGCTGCCCATCTTCATTTCTAAGGAAACAGGCATCGATTTTAATCCCCTTCATTAACTTGTCAGCTAGAGCTGAGTCCACTTTTTTGAGCTTTAATAAGAACCCAGAGAGAAAAGAATCGGTCGTGGTTGCAAACAGCAGCCACGCTCTTTGCCGCGGCTGGATCTACTCTGACCCCATGCGGCTCGCTTCCCTCGTGCTCTGCACCCGACACACGCATATGCTTGCTGACACAGCCTGGCCCATGTGTGGCCACTCCAGGGAGAGCTGCATCTGTCACCTGTGTCGCACCTGACTTCTTGAAAGAGTTTATTAGCATCCATGTTGTCCATGGCCAACATTTAATTACAAGGGCACTGACAGCAGTTCAGCTCTGCTTGGTGGGTTGTTTACAATAATTGTTGCTAACATCTATTCATTATCCTTAGGTGTTAGACGTGGTACCCAATAGTTTACATCCTTTCATCTCATTTAATCCTTCAGCCAAAAGTTAGAGATAGTTTCTGTGATTGTCTCTGTTTTACAGAGGAGGATAGTGAAGCTTCGGGAACCTAAATAAGATACCCAGGATGGCATTGTTAAGACTAGATTCAGGCTTAGCATACTCCAGAGACCATCTTCTTAAGTCATCCTGGGGAGGGGGAGGATTGGGGCGAGGCCTGCCCCCTGTGGTGTATGGCAGAAGGACTTTGGGAAATTTTCTGCAGCTGCTTGTGTTAAATTCCCCTTTCCCATTTCCATGTTCCCCTTCCTTCTCCCCTCCTTTTCCTTACTCTGAGGGTACTGGAGGAGGTTGGGGGGGGGCTGCCTGTCCTCACCATTGAAGGTCACGGCCACATTGAGTCACTGTCCTAGAGGGGTGTGGTATTGCCCTCAGGAGTACCATGATGGGAAAGTAGCTGAGAGCCTGCCTGCTGAAGGAAAAGTAGCTGGGATCCAGTGGACTGAAGGGGGTCTGACAAATCCCCAGACCATTTCTTCTGTGACTTCCTGTGTGGAGCGTTCTCTCTGTGATGGCGTGACTTCAGGTGGCCCGAGTAGCTGCAGAGTATAAAGAACGGAAGACAGCGCCCATGTATATGAAAGACCTCGATGTATAAAAGCATGAAACATGTATATAAAATGCATATGTGTGGAAACATACATATACAAAACATATACATGAAAAATATACATAAATGAGAAAATACATTTTAAAAATATATTTAAACTCTAGGTATGTATTTCCTCCTCTCCAAGTTCCAGCATCAGTGTTAGTGAGGGTGCAAAGCTATTTCACATTCATTATGCAGCAGCAATTCCTGGAGCCCTGCAGAGTGAGCTGGGGAGTGGGCGGGATGAAGCCATGCCGGGGCCTTCGAGAAGAGCCCAACCCGAGGGCTTTTGTTTTTCTTGAGGATAACACTGACAATTCAACTGGCAGATGAGTTCTCTTAGATCATTATGATTCAGACAGACAGAGAGTTCTGTGGGAAAAAAAGCTCATACGAGACTTCATGCTTTTTGGCCCCTTTGAGCTGACTGGAACCACCTTTGGAGTTCCAGGTTATTTACTCAGTTATAGGATTAATATTAAGCGTGGCTATTTCATGTACCTTAGCAACTTCTAGTTTACAGTCAATTAGAAATGGCAGTTGACGGCAGGGAACAATTTGGAAGAAGTACTAACTCTACATTCTTGGCATTTGGGGGCTTTTTGTTAAAGGGTGCAGAGCCTTACAACCTGGTCCCTGAAGTCATCCATTAAGTACATCCCAGCACCAGGAAAGGACAGGTTTTTTCCTTAAGTGCATCTCTCATAATGTTCTCCTGCTCAGAAACCTTCTACGCTCCTCTGTTCCTTTCAGTCAACTTTACATGGAATTCAAGGCTCTCCTTGATGTGGACCAGATGTCCTTTGGGGCACATTTCTTACCAGCTGGTCAAGCAGCTCTTCATTCTTTTACCATACCTGAGCTTTCTCGGTTTCAGCACTTGGCCCTGTCCTTCCCTATAGGAACTCCCTTCTCATCTCTCATCAAAAAACCTCTTCTCCTGTAAGACTAAACTCAAATAACATTATCTCTATGAAGACCTTCAGGATTAGGTGTGGGAATAAAACACTTCTTATCTGTGCTAATGGTACACTGTTTAGACCTTGGCTAAAGTGTTTAATACATTCTTTCTTGACTTATAGTTAGCCGGGTACATTGAGGATATCTACTCTGTTCTTTGAGAGTAAGAAGCTTGTCATACATTTTCTTTTTTTTTTTTTCTTTATTTGCCTCACCCTTCAATGAAAGAAAGATTTCATAGTAAATGAGTAATTTTTACATAGTTTAACATTAAGTAAATTTTAGCTCTATGGAAAAGGCACTTACAGGGTATTCCCTGATAACACCAGATTAATCAGCATTGTCGCCTTGAGTTGCTAGAATCAATACCTTCATTTTTTTATACTTTGGTGCAACAAGGAGGTTTAAGATTAGGGCTTTGAACTGGTTATTACCTCTCCCTGGAAACCACTTTTCTTTTGAAGTTTTACATGGCAGCTGTTTCTTGGAGTCAGCACAACTGACCCATTTAAAGAGAGCTGTTGTTGGTCTTGTGTTGCGACAGAAACCCTGTGCCCAATCACTGCCCCCCTGGTGTACTATAGGCTCTACTATAACTAGGGAAGTTGCTGATCTGCCATCATGTGTCTCAAGCTTCATGAGAGCAGAGGACCTGTCAGCTCTGATAATCATTGTATTTCCAGGACGTGGAATGGTGCCAGACTCACATTGGTGCCATTTAGGTCATATTATTTTTTTTTTTAAGATTTTATTTATTTATTTGACAGAGAGAGATCACAAGCAGGCAGAGAGGCAGGCAGAGAGAGAGGAGGAAGCAGGCTCCCTGCTGAGCAGAGAGCCCGATGCGGGACTCGATCCCAGGACTCCGAGATCATGACCTGAGCCGAAGGCAGCAGCTTAACCCACTGAGCCACCCAGGCGCCCCATAGGTCATATTATTTTATTTAAAAATCTGTGGTCTTCAATGTTGGCTTCCCATCAGTGTCACCTGTGGGACTTAAAAAAAGAAAAACAACAACACAGATGTTCAAGGTTGACCTCAAAGATTCTAACTTATTTGGCCCAGAGTGCTGCCCTTTAAACTTGGCTCTAAATGTGTGAATCATCAAAGGTTCTGGAAAACAAGGAAAGATAAACTTTCCATAGCTTCCAAAGCTGTGGTTGTTTTTAAGACTTTCTGCATTTTATTTTAAATCCTCATCTCAGACCCTTAATCCTTGTGACTGTCACGGAGAGATAATAAGGAGATCAAACATGAACTTACATGAGCCACAGGAACATCTGGAGCAGTTCCCAGGTTTTAATTATGGTTTCAGGGATGTAAGAGCTTAATGATAGTTTCAATGCTGAAACAAGTTTGGGGATGTTGCCCTACAAATAAAGGAAGTGTAAATAATTATACTCTGGACTTCAGTCTCCTTGCAAGACCCGCAATTACCAGATTATTTGAAAGAAATGTACTACATGTTACATGGTTATTTTTCTGTTAGCTCGTATAAAGTACATGCCCTTGAATACCTTGAAATAATGCTTATTTTATCTATAATATCTACTTTGGTGTTCATCAGAGTCTATTAAAACTGTACCACAGACTTCCCTGAATATACAGTTTTTCTTTTTTCCCCTCACATTTATGTTTTTGATATCAGACTTTCTTCTCAGACTCTTCCTTTCCCTCCTCACCAGAGTATCTAAACAAATTTATGCCGTTCTGTCCCGCTGATTTTACACATCAGACACAGAGGTGAGAGTGAATAAGAATCTCACTTAGAGCCACACACAGTTTGGTGGCAGAGTCCAGCACTGGAATTCCACTTCCTTCGTATCAAAGTTGTCCTCATATTCCTAACTCACTAGGCAGGGAAATAAAAACAACAACCTTAAAACTATTTCTCAGAGATAATTTGGCCGGTTCGGTCCTTTTTTTTTTTTTTTTTAAGATTTTTATTTATTTATTTGACAGAGATCACAAGTAGGCAGAGAGGCAGGCAGAGAGAGAGGAAGGGAAGCAGGCTCTCTGCTGAGCAGAGAGCCCAATGCGGGGCTCAATCCCAGGACCCTGAGATCATGACCTGAGCCACCCAGACGCCCCTGGTTCGGTCCTTTCAATCAGAACATCCCTATGGTGACCTTCCATTGGTAATCTCCAGAAAAGATTTTCTCAACCTTTTCTAGACCCCAAGGAGCTACATTTAATTTATAACCTGAAAATATTTCCTAAAAAAAAAAAAATTGTAATCATGCTTTCTGAAATTTTATTTCATCTTTCTTATTGCTTGCTGAGAAAAAAAATATATACTTTTCCTTTTTAACACGCCTCCTGATGTGAACAATCTCTAGAGATGTCCCTTTTCCAGAATAAAATCTGTGTTTATGTGTTATCACTCTGACCTTCCAAATCCTTGAATCACTTTACTTTTTCATCTTGGTAGGTCTTTTTCTTCATAATCTGTAATTGAATACTTTAAAACACCTCACATTTACCACTGGCTCCAGTTCAATAGAAAGCAGTGTGAATCAAGTCCACAAGTTCAGAAATGCAAGAAAGGGAACTTCCCTTATTTTTCTGCATCTCATTGTTATGTTTCCTTTGAGTTATTTTTCTTCCAAGGAGAATTTTAGAGAAATGTGTGTCCCCCACATCAGGAGACACTCCCATCTGTCTCTCCCTGCCTAACCTGAAAGTAAAGGGTTTTTTGAGTGTCAGGTGCCAAGGTCTTATAAGGCAGAATAGTGGGAAAGTTTTGTTTTTTTTTTTTTAGAAAAGTCTATTTCCTTCCCAAAGTAGGATATAATATGGAATTCTAATCCGGTATGCACACTTGGTATTTCTAAAATAACATGTAATTTAATAACTTGTTAAAGTTAGGCCACACTTCAGAAACAAGCAGCAATACCTTTTAGTGATTCCTCTGAACTAAGCTGTACCCCCAGAAGGTTATAACCACCTACCGTGTGGTCTTTCCTTTATTCTAGTGCTAAGGATTCAGATGGATGGCAGGAACTAAGTCAGCAAAAGTGGATATAATTGAAGTAGCAGAATCCAAAGGGACGTGAAGCCCACTAAACATCAGAGGGGAAGAGTTGTGCCATCCAGTCATGAGAGTCTAAAAAAGGTGTTTGGGTGTCCATGGCTGGAAACCGTAGAGTCATTGGTGTCTCCGGAAACAAGGAGCTAAACGGGAAAGGTGAGGAGCGTCCGAGCAGAGTGAGGCTCATAGGCTCACTGCCGGCGAGGCTGGCCAGAGCTTCTGCAGCTCGAGGTCAGTGTGCTGTTGGCCAAGAGATCAGTTAGCCTAGCGGCTTCTGAGTGAGCTCCTGGCTCCAGTTCAATAACTAAAGGGTGGTATCTGGGAAGGTCAACACTGTCAATGCCCTACCAGGAACTAGGATTATACCCAGGGCTTCAAGCCCAGATGCTGGCTCTCTGCCCCATCTGAGTGTGATCTTGAACTCTGTTTTGCTTCCTGCAAGAAGAAGTCCAAGGTCTGTCTGCCTTCAGGGATGGAAGATCAGCAGTAAGTTTCCAGTGGATCCCAATTACAGTACAGGGAATGTTCTCAGCCTCTTGGAGGCTCTTCTGGTGCTTTTAACCATCTAAGGCAATTTGAGGCTTCTGTGTCTGCTGTCTTAGACAGTAGGCATGTTGTACAGTGTTTGAAAACGGTGGCAGTGGGTTAAGTGAATTTTCACTAGAGATGGAAACATTGCACAGTTCCCCTTCTTTACATTCCATCCCCACTCCCTTGTAGCAGCTTCCCCGGTGCTCTCCCTGAACACACCTGCTTGCATGCATGGGAGAAAGGAAATGGGTTTACAAACAGATGACAGACTTCCAAAGTTGGGAGGTCCAGGGACACACAAAGATGATAGGTTGCCTGAATATAGAAAAAGCGGGGGACCCCAGCTCTCCACTTTGTCTCTGAATATCAGTGTTCTTCAGTGTATAAGTATAAATCAGGGATAGTGGTACCTAGCCATATGAACTAATGTACATGACACCCCTGGCCTGGTGCCTGACATGTGATGAACACAAGTGTCCACTCCCTTCCAGCAGCTGTAATTGTGGATGTTGTCTTTGTGCCCAAGCAGAGCTTCCTCAATAGTTCTCACCTGAATGTGGGTTTGCCCTGCCGGGAACATTGAACAAAACCGTCTGGAGACGGTTTTGTTGTTGTTTTGTTATTGTTTTGTTTTTTAAGACTTTATTTATTTGAGAGAGAGCACCCACAAGCCAGGTGGAAGGGCAGAGGAAGAGGAGAGGGACAAGCAGACTTCCTGCTGAGTGCAGAGCCTGCCAGTTTGATGCGGGGCTGGATCCCAGGTCCCTGAGATCATGACCTGAGCTCAAGTCAGATACCCAACAGACTGAGCCACCCAGTCGCCCCTGGAGACAGTTGATTATGACTGGGGGGAAGGGTCCTACTGGGATCTGGCTGGCAGAGGCCCTTCATATACTGCTAAACATCCCACAGCACACAGGACAGTCTCCCACAGCAAACAACCCTCTGGCCCAAAATGTCCAATAGTGTCAGCGTTGAGAAACCTGTCCCGCTGAAAGTCAGAACAAAAGGGACGAGGAGGTTAACTTTATCCTTAGGGAAAAGAACATGTTAACCTACTAACAATTACTGACCTCTTCTGGCATTTAGAAACAAAGAGCCTGTGGAATCTAGACCTGCTCTGAAACTGAATCTCATTCTGATGAAAGAACACTTCTCCTTAATTCTAACCAGAAAGTAATGTTTTCGTTTGTGTTTTGTGTTCTTCTTATTTAAATAAGCAGTTCTAACCACTCAACTGATTTATTGAACTATGGATCGAAAGATCTAAGGCTGGATTTTGTTCATTTTAATCTTTACCGATAATACAGCCTAAAAACTATTTTGCTAGATTTGTATGATTGACTAAATAATTATGTCTGCATGACACCTACAACCAAAGTGTTAAATTCTGTGTTTGAGACTTAATGTCAACTGAAATGCAACTCTAAAGGAAAAAGACACCAAGTGTAGCTTGCCTTAAGTATACAAGTAAGATGTGCTAGAATCGAGTTATGTCACAAGATATTAGAAATCAGATATTGATGTGCATTTTAAAATGATTTAATTTATAAGAATGCTTTGGAGTCAAGGGCCAGTTTTAAAGGTCGACTTTCATTGTATGTTTATGTTGTTCTGTTGTTAGGCGAAACCTCCTTGGTGGGGAGATTACCACCTAACTGCCTTGTTGGGCTACCTGGAACATGGGAGAGCCCGAGGTCATTGCCAAGTGTAACAGCTGCTAGTCTGTGTTAACATCTGAGATCCCACCTTTCTAAAGGAACATGCATTTCAAAGCCACAGGTTATTATTAAAACCCATTTAATTTTACACTTTGGTTTTTTAGTTTTGTTTCCGAACTGGGAAGGATTTTAAAAGAGGACCCAGGCCCCTTCCCGCTTCTATGTTTAGCATGCCATAAATTCCATTAATAAATTCTTGAGAGTTTGCTCTTCTGTTTTTTAAAAAATAGTCCTAGTTTTAGTCATCTGTTAAAAATATGTTGAAAATGAATTGCATGTGTACAAAACTGTACTAGATTTGAAGACATATTTTCTTTGAAAAAACTTGCATTCAAAATACCAAATATTTTCAGAGAAGAGAGACAGAAGGTATACACAGTTTCTCAACATGAGATGGGTCATTCAACGTGACCTCATTTTTAAAGTTCCTTGGTAATCCTTTTATCTCCAGAGTGAATAAAGGCTGTGTGTCTGTGAGGGTAGGATAGTCAAGAAGCTTCTGGTGACTTCTGATTGCAGTGGGGATGGGAGCACTGAGAGACACAGAGGGCGGGAACTTTAGGGCCGTGTGTCTCTGCCTAGCTGGTCAACAAGCACACTGTCCCCTGAGCCACCTCCTAAAATCTTTGGTTAGATCTGGTTTGCTTGGTTTGTATCACCCACTAGGTATCTGAAATAAAATCGTCATCAGTGATTTAGAAGATTGTACATTTGCCTCCCATTTGTACCAAAACAGTTTAAAATGAAATGAATTAATGCTTTGTCCATATTTTGTACCTATGTTGTCCTTTGGTGATAATACTGAGAGTTAAAAAGACTCATCTAATTCTTTCTACTTTTGTTTATATAAAAATCTTATCTTTTTAAATTGATTTTGTAAAAATGGCCTTTGCTTTCCATTTTTAAGTGCAATTTATAGTTTCTCTTCCAGAACTGTGATACTCTTGGTCAAAAGGAACTCACTGATCCTTCTTTTTTTTTTTTTTTTTAATCTGTACTTGGCTGTAGGGTCCAATAATCCTCTGTGATTCATAGAACGTAAAATTGTAATTAATTTTTATTCAACGCTATATTTACTTATTCATCAGATAGGTTTGAGCACCTGTTATATGCTACAACAGTGCTAAGCGCTAGAAATTCCCACAAGATAAAATAGTGTCTCTGCACTTGAAGAGTTAGTTCATAGGTGAGGCCTCATCAGCACTAAACTCAATATGGTACGTGCTCGAACCAGTGAGAGCCGGTTAAGAGAACGTGAGGAAGCAGTTACTTGAGAGAAGGGCTTCACAATATAGAAGCTATTTGATCTGGGCTTTCAGCATGAAGCCCGGTTGGATACATGAAGATGACAGGAAAAGCCATGACTTGCCAGAGAGTAGTGTGAGTAGAGGAATGGGAGCAGAAAGCCCTTAGTACTTTGAGAGCGATGGTGAACTGGTGGGGCTGGTGAGGAGACTGATGGGAAAGCCTTCAGGACCCTGAGCGCAGGGACTCCAGCTGATACCCTGCTTTGCTGGGGGGTTATATTCCATGGGTGCCAAATGATAAGCCATCAGAGGCTCTACTGTGATGTAGATAGACCAGCTATCGGCAGTGGGATAGGTGTGACACCACCCCCCAACCCAATCTGGAAAGATCTCCCTTTTTTTCTTATCATGTTTACTTTAGAAATTTTGAAGTATATGGGGGAGTTGTTAGGAGTAAATGAAAAAAATCAGCTATAGTTTCACTTACCAGTTACGTTCATTTAAAAATTTTTTGTGGCTTTTTCTCCTTGTAGTCTTTTTCTATGCATAGAAAAATATGCATTTTATATAGTATTTGATACAAAACTTGAAACTAAATATTTGCATCTTTTTAAGTTAATATGATATTTTGAGCTTGTAATATTATCATTGTTTTTCTGGAAAATGACTTCTTATGATGCATAGTGTTCCCTGTATGGACTTAGAAAATATATAAATAATCCTCGTTTTGGGGAAATACAACATATTTCACCTTGTCATTATTTATCTTCAGTATTTGTCTTCAACGTGGTTTGCTGAATATCCCAGTTAATATGGGTAAAGCAGAATAATCCAACAGTGATATGGTAAATTTGTTTACTAATTCAGCTGGAAAAAAAAGTAATGAATAAATGTTGGTTGACTTGAATGGAAAGGAGGCATTTGCTTGGATGGTAGTGAGGGTAATTTGAGCTAGATGTTAGGAAGGACTCCCTAACTATAACAATTGTGAGACAGTATTTGTGATCACGGGACTCCCGAACCTATAGTCTCACTCTGCAGATATTTTTAAAATAAACAACGAGTATTTAAGTACTATCTTTTTTTTTTTTTTTTTACCATGATTGAGTAGATAGGCAGTATCTTATGGCTGTCCTTGAGATTTTCAACTTTTGTAATCCTTTCCATTTTTGTTTATGTTTAAAATTTAACTAAAATAGAAATTTTAGAGAAGTTTAGCAGTTACATGCAATCTTAGTCTATTCAGGGTACTATATCAAAAATACCATAGATCCGGTGGCTTAAACAACTTATTTCTCACGGTTCTGGAGGCTGGGAAGTCTTGAGATCAAGGCAGCGGCAGATTCCATGTCTGGTGAGAGCCGGCCTCTTGGTTCACAGATGGCCTTCTTTTCTCCGTGCTCCTGCTTGGCAGAAGGGGCTGGGGAGCTCTGTGGGTTTTTGTTTTTGTTTTTTGTTTTTTTTTAATAAAGGCATTAATCTCATTCATGAGGTTCTACCCTCATGATTTAACCACCTCTCAAAGGCCCCACCTCCAAATACCACCTTGGAGATCATGACTTCAACAAATGAATTTTGCGGAAACACATTGTGTCCATTGCGCATGCTCACTGTAATCAGTCTAGTAATTCAGAGGTCTGTAATACAGTTACCGCCTTTTCCCTAGCCAGTCTCACTCTTTTGCAGTAACCAGCATTAACGATTCCGTACGTATCTTTTCTCACAGTTCTCAGTGTCTATACAAACACAGGGACGTTGGTGTTTACATGTGAGCACAGTACTGCTTACTGGTTATTCACCCCAGGGAAGCAGAATACTGTGTACAAGTATCCCGGAAAGACTCCAAACACTTCTTTTCATTGTGCCTGGGTATTGGAGTTGCAAGGAAAACAACACAGCTAAGCAGTGGATGGAACAACGCGTTACTTACAGAGAAGAGACTAAGCAGGATCAATGTCAAAAAGGTGCCTCGCTCCCTCAGAGCCAGCAGCACCCCCCAGCCCTGCACCCACTGCCACTGACTCAGGGTGTCGGCCATGTGCAACCCTCTTGTTTATTTCCACCACGACCAGCAACCCCTCCTTTGAGTCTGAAATACTGAAAGCCACGGTGTGCCTCATGGCCAATGATGTGCAAATTTAGGCAGAGCAAAAGGGCACTTTGTGAGCCTAAGATTAGGAAAGATAATCGCCCACAAATTGGTAAACCCTGGACAGGCTAAGAGGGGGTCCGAACACTGCATGCTTGAGACTGCCTTTCCCAGCAGTTTTTATTGCTCTCCCCGAATGTAGCATGGGTAAACAAAACAGAAGCCACTTGCTTTACACATTTAGCAACATGCAGTGACCATTCCTTTTGGTCACTGCATGTCAATCCAGTTCATTATTTTAAATGACTGAGAAATAGTATGCGATGTGGGTCTTCTGTCCTTGTTTCAGCTCTTCCCCTTCTGATAGGTGTCCACATTTTTGTCGTTTTCTACCACTACCAAGAAGGCTGCGGTTAACTTTTTAAAACCAATCTAATTAGGTCTGCTTTTTTTTTCCCCTGTGAGATTGTTTCTCAAGAATGGGATGGCAAGGTCAAAGGCTCTTCCAATCAGCAGCACATTCCAGAAGCTGATGATGAATTAGAGGACCTATTTCTCTGCAACCTTGCCAACACAGGCTGTTCTCCAACTTTTGCATTTTTGCCAGTCTCTCAGATGAAAAATGGCACACCATTGCGATTTCATTTTGCATTCTCCTTATTTCTGATAAGGTTGTCTTTTCATATTTTATTTAGCCATTGCATTTTCTTGTATGTGACTTGCCTTAAATTTTTCCAATTCTTGCACATTTTATTTTTGCTGAACATTTCGTGATTCAGAAATGCATATTTCTATCTCCTTTAGCATTTATTTTCCTACCCACATTTCAGGAGAAAAAGAGATTTTCCTCGAGGGCATTGTCAGTAGCACCTGTTTGAAATGTTAAACATTTGAAAAGCAAACCTGGAGAAATGTGGAGGTTACTGAACTGATTGCTTAAAGGGGAAACTGCGTGCGTAATTCTGGCCAGTGCTTTTTAAATGACCAAGCTTCTGACAAGAATGTACAACGGTAAAAGACAGTCTCTTCAATAAATGCTGGGAAGGCTGGACAACCACATGCGAAAGAATGAAACTGCTTTCTTATAGCATACACACACACACACACACACACACACACAAATAAGCACAAAATGGATTAAAGACCTAAATGTGAGACCCAAAACCATAAATTTCTAGACATAAGCAATAATCTTTTGGACATCAGCCTTACCAACATTTTTCTAGACATGTCTCCTCAGGCAAGGGAAATGAAAGCAAAAATAAACTACTGGGACTACACCAAAATAAAAAAAAGCATTTGCACAGCAAAGGAAACCATCAACAAAACAAAAAGGCAACGTGATGAATGGAAGAAGATACTTGTAACTGATATAGCTGATAAGGGATTAATATTCAAATATATAAAGAACTTATACAACTCAGTAACAAAAATAAGCCCTCCAAAAATCTGATTAAAAAATGAGCAGAGGGGGCGCCTGGGTGGCTCAGTGGGTTAAAGCCTCTGCCTTTGGCTCAGGTCGTGATCCCAGGGTCCTGGGATTGAGCCCTGCATCCGGCTCTCTGCTCGGCGGGGAGCCTGCTTCCTCCAACCTCTCTCTCTGCCTACTTGTGATTTCTGTCTGTCAAATAAATAAATAAAAATCTTAAAAAAAAAAAAAATGAGCAGAGGACCTGAAGAAGTATTTTTCCAGACATACAGATGGCAAACAGACAGATGAAAAAAATGCTCAACATCACTAATCATCAGGAAAATGTAAATCAAAACCACACTGACGTATGACCTCACACCTGTCCAAATAGCTAATATCAAAAAGACAAGAAATACCAAGTATTGGCAAGAATGTGGAGAAAAGGGACCCCTTGTGCTCTTTTGGTGGGAATGTAAGTTGGTACAGCCACTGTGAAAACAGTATGGAGTTTCCTCAAAAAATTAGAAATACCATATGATCTAGTAATTCCACTACTGGGTATTTACCCAAAGAAAATGAAAACACTAATTTGAAAAGATATTTTTTTGCAATATTATTTATAATAGCCAAGATACGGAAACAACTCAAGTATCTACCAATAGTTGAGTGGGTAAAGAGGATGTGAGGTGTATATGTGTGTGTGTGTTTGTGTGTATATTCATAAAAAAGAACAAGATTTTGCCATTTGCAATGACATGGATGGACCTAGAAAGTATTATGCTGAGTGAAATAAATCAGATAGAGAAAGACAAATATCATATGGTTTCACTTAATGTGGAATATAAAAAACAAATGAACAAATGGAAGCAGAATCGTAAATACAGAGAATGAACTGGTGGTTGCCAGAAGGGAGGGAAGGGGATAGGTGAAATAGGTGAAAGGGATTAAGAGGTACAGACTTCCTTCCAGGGATGGGTCTAGCAAGAGGTTGCTGTGGCTGAGGTCAAAGAGGTTGCTGCCTGCATTCTCCTTTAGGATTTTGATAGTTTCCTGCCTCATATTTAGCCCTTTCATTCATTTTGAATTTATTTTTGTGTGTGGTGTAAGAGAATAGTCCAGTTTCATTCTTCTGTATGTTGCTGTCCAGTTTTCCCGACACCATTTGTTGAAGAGACTGTCTTTTTTCCATTGGATATTCTTTCCTGCTTTGTTGAAGATGAGTAGACCATAGAGCTGTGGGTCCATTTCTGGGTTTTCTATTCTACACTTAGAGTGGTAAGCATAACTTAGTGTATATAATTGTTGAATTACTAAGTTGTACACCTGAAACTAATATAACACTACATGTCAACTATACTTGATTAAAAATAATAAATAAAAACAAATGAATAAAAATTCATGAACAGAGTGCTGAGAATGGCTGAGGTATCAACTGACAGGGGTCCAAGCTACACCCCCACCTCAGCCGCTTAACCCTCACAGTAGTCTTCATGTTGTGTAAGGACTAGAGAACTCTAAAAAGCTAAGATCCATCTTAGGAGGACTTTCTTACCATCCCTTTCTTTAAATATGCTTTGGGAATGAAAGTTACATTTTGCTGTGCTTCATGTTTATAGCAGATGTCTTCCATTGCAAAGTAATGGTTTTATTATTCTTCCCGAACTCATCCTAAAAGATAACCCAGCACTTAACAAAGACCAGTGAGCAATCAAGGAATGACAGAGGATGAGACTGTAGTTTGTCTAGCAAAGATGTCTGCATGCACAGCTTGTGTCTGTCTCACCCCGCTCAGGGACTGGAGGAGTTGAGAAACTGGTCCCAGACTGCTGACTGTATCTTGAGTATCTTAGGACAACTCACCAAGTAAATGATTATTTCTGATGGTATAAGAAGAGGTGGGGCGGGGGGAGAAGACATTTCTTACTTTTTTTTTTTTTTTTTTTGGTACAGGAGTGCTACTTTCTGTTGATGAGTTTGAATTCAGAATAATTTATTACCCTAGAATTTTCTTGTAATAATAATAAGGGAGACTTTCTTCCTTGCTCAAGGCAAAAATCTAAGGCTGGGTATAAAATTCAGAGGTTTATCTTCTGTCCAGATTGGCTTCCCTTTTCCACATACCCTGAGGGATAGATTTGAATATGTGTACATGGGGTGACAGAGGGTGAAGTGAGGGTGTGGATACAGAGAAAAAGATGATTTAAGGGTTAAGATGGTCTACCAATTTTTGGTTTGTCTATACACATTCATGCAGGTTTATTTTTCCTCATGTAACGTAGGTGTTTATGCAAAGAAGGAAGTTCCTAGAGTCTATCCATCATAAACTTAGGTGTGTTTTGTTTTGTTCACAACTGTTTGTTTAGTTTTTTATTCACAGATTTGTGGCTGCTGTGACTTTATTTTTGGATTGTTTAGGTTGGAGTTCCAGATTTATCCAGTGTGCCTCTATTTTCTGTGGTCAAACTGTGCCTTTAAAGAGTAGCAAATGAAGGTTTGAAATGGGAAGAATATCTCAGGTTCCTTAATCTTATACTTGAAATGCAGATGATTGGAGAAGCTGAGATTTGTGATAAGTAGTTTACATCTTTTAATTGAAAATTGGCTTAGTGTTTTTCTCCATGGTTTTGAGTGTGGTTACTGAAATGCTCATAACTAGGAGAAGCCATTGGTGTGGATAAGGCCATGTGACCTCATGTGAAGAATAAAAGGTCAGGTCTGAGCAGCCTGCTCTTCGATTGTGCTTCAGGTTGGCTCCACTTGGAGTGAAATTCAGAAGCAGCCCCTGGAGGAACACATCTACCCCATCTTCTGTAAGAAATTTAAGCTTCTTTATTTCTGGCTTTTATTTCAGAAATCCTGATATCTTCTATACTTGTTTACTTAATCTACTTATAAAATAGTTTTTACATTTTTTTCTACAGTATTCACATTAATTAAGTTTTCTTTTACTGATATATTCTAAACAGTGTAAGTTAACATGGAGATTGGAAAGTATAACACAATTATATCTTGGTGACATGAAGAGACACCTTTCTAGCACAAACGGTCCCAGATATATATCGGTTTTCAACTTGCCAGTATGTTGGGTAAGTTTCTGCCCTCAGTGTCTATTACCAAATGCAAGACACATTCTAGCATCACCCATCATGTATTGAAGAGCCTAATTCATCTTAATCTTTCTCACTTAACTTATTGTAGCTTTTACAAGGAAGTAGACTTAGATGTAGACTTTCCAAGGCCTTAGAATTTGTTTTACCTGGGAATATAAAGGTCTAAACTCTGGTAGAACATTGATGAAGCAAAGTCTAGCTTTTGGCTTAATGTATTCCTTAAAGGAGCTAGATGCAGTAACAAAATGGAACGATAGTACCAGTACTGCTGTTGTGTGCTGATTGTTAATTCTCTGTCCTGTGTCATTTGCTACTCCTGTCAATGGCCATTACATTGATTGTAAGTTTTGGTCATTTTAACTTCAGCACTACGAAAAGAGAGATGCTCCCCTGGCTGGGTATTAGATTTAATTTGTAGACATTTGAGTAGTACATATGGAAGGTCATGATGGCTTGTTAAATTATCCCACAGATATTTATTGAGCATCTAGAATTAACAGTGCATACAGTACTTCATAATCCAGAGGAAAAGAAAGACAGTGAATCATACAACTAAAATATAGTGTAAGTCCTACAATACCTTGAAGTCATCTGTTCTTCCCAATGCTCACCAAATAATCTTTTGTGGTTCATTTTGTTTCTCAAGTAGGTTTTGTTTTTAGTAAGTAAAGAGCACTGAATTTGCCATAAGACATTTGGTCTACTTGGCAAGTCAGTCTCCCAGGAGATCTGTTAGTAGAAACTCATCTAAGAGGCTGATCACCGCTATGTGAACTGGTGAAATAAAATTTCTGGACCTAACACCCCACAGATGACAGTTTAGAATATGACATCTCTCAGCTATGCAACCAAACTGGGAATGCCAGCCTAAATGACCAGCTGATCTTACACAATAATTGAAGCTGTGTGTGTCCTAATACAATGACATTTTCTATAGTTAGCCCAGTAAAATGTCCTAATGCAATGACGTTTTCTGTAGTTAGCCCAGTAAAATGATGCCATGAAACAAGCCACTGGACAGTGCCACCGTGGCCATAGGACAAGCAGATTCTGTCCATTGTCCCAAATTCCCACAGTTCTCAGTGCCTTCAGGAACCCCTAAAGGCATGAGTGGTGCATAAGACTCGTAAAGTCTTGGGTAGATGGGTCCAGTTCAGGCTCTCTGACATGAGTAGGAGTCCTTGTCAGACCTTAGGCAATAATTCAAGTTTATGTGCAAACCTAATTGGTTTGAGTTTCTTGAAGATAGCCTGCCTTCTGGGGCCATGTTCTTAAGCTTTATGCCATCTTTAGTATTCTGTTGAATTTTGGTGACCTCATCAATACACAATAAACCTGAAAATCTTATATCAATGGTGTCTTTCCCCTTGCAGTCAGAAGACATTCACCTTACATATATGGATTAATGAAAAATGGAAGGAAATGTGTTTGTAGATCTCTATCTGTAATGTCACATCACTTCCATCTTTAGCCGAAGTTAGGTTTTGGCCAGTCACAGATTTTTCTTTAGGGGATTAGAGTCAATTTTAATCAGCATCTAACTATGTGGATTGTTACCTAAGTAACATATTTGGAAAAAAAAAAAAAGTGGAAGGATGAAGTATAAGAATTTAATTTAAGCTACTACAACCTCAGAAGCATCTTCAAACAAAATACTTGGTAAAAAAGCATAAAATCTTTCTTTATGTTTAGTATAGTTTCAGGCTGAGCATTACAAATATGACTTCTTTTTTTAGCTACATTATTAAATGAAACCAAAGCTTTAGAAAACAATGCTATTAATAGTGGTGACTCATATGTTCTTCATATTTTAAGAAGGACAGTAAACTTTACAGGACAGAGTCTGAAAGATTTTCTTCACAAAATTGTTTAACTAGAATTATGGTAGTGTATAGTATCATGTGTCTTAAAGCAACTCATAATGCAAGTTGTAATATAGATTATACTCTGTAAATATTTAGTAGTAATTTATATATAGTAATATATATAATGACGTATGTAGAATGCAAAAAAGTCAACATTTTAGATCAGTTTAAGGCACACAACATGTTACTTATTCTCCTAGTGTCGTTGGCAACTTGGTAGGATTCTTAGGAGGGAAACTGAAGATGAAGGGAGAGAGGCTTTTGAGAGTGAAAGAATGGCACAAAAGCATAGGACTGAATAGAACATAACCGAGGGGCATGGTGTATGGCGGCCTGGCTGGTTACAAGACCTTCCTGGGAAAATCATAGCCAGGCTAGCTAGCATCCTTACTTTCAGCCAGCCGTGGGAGGTTTTGGATGCTCGCATAAGAATTTTCAAATTTAGGCTGGAAGCAGTTCCATCCATTGAATATTTTTTGAACTGAATTTTGACAAGATGAAAGTAATGTGTTCAAAATATTAATTTGACTGTTGTGTAGATTCGGTTGTGTTGAAAGAGTGCAAGCAAGGTGATAAAATTTAGCTAAGACTGTAGTACTCTTAAGTGTATAGTGATAAAAGCCTAAATCACTGTCATAGCAATGAGAGTTTTTTTTAAAGGATAGACCAATAGGACACATAATGAAAAAAGATATGGAAAGCGCATCAAGAGGACTTGATAGTTTGACTTTCTATGCCAAGGGATTGATTCAACAAGCATTAGTTGAGCAGTGCCTGTATGAGAGATTTTGGGAGATGAAAGCCCACCCTGCACTATTCCCAGTGCTCGGTAGTAGGAAGGCTGCATATTTTAAAGCTACAGACCTTGGCCTTCAGTAAACCTCAGTCTTGCTGAGTGGGTTTTATGGAGGTTTTTCTGGGATGGGATAGAGAGACATTTTAGTTCCTGTCTGACTTGTGCATGAGGTGTTATGGTCAAGTTGAGAAAGTGTGAACTCTGTAACCTGATAGATTCGCCTTCAGGTCGTAAGTCCCTCACTCATCAACCATGTGAGATTGGGTTAACTTTCTGAATAATATTTCTTAATTTGAAAAGTGATAAAATACCACCTGTAGAAGATAATTCCCTATATATCTTGCATTTCTGCCTGTCTTGCAAACAGAGATGCTGATTGCCTTTTTTTCTGGACAATCTTTTCAAGAATATTTGTACCAGATAGCCTTGGAAAATAGAAATCATGTCTCTCCAGAGCAGAAGGCAGGCTTGGGTACTGTCCCACAGAATAAAGATAGTGTCTCCCTCCACGGCAAATATTGGGCAGGTTTGCTAACTGCGCATTAGAAGATTTGAATTCCCCGAGAAATTCCCAATGTTGTTAAGCTGTGATGCAAACCCACTGTGTGAGCATTTTCCATCCAGGCACCTCCATGTCACCCCCATGGGACTTAGTGGCAAGTGGCACAAACCAGAATGTGATGTTCATGCTGCCTACTGTGCTATAAGCTTCTGATCAGGAGCCTTGGGTCTTCTGCCAGCATCTAGGAGACTAGCAGCCTAAGTCTTTAGGTTATGAGTCGGATAAAATCTGAGACCTTCTATCCCAGTGCTATCTGCCTAATGTGTTTCTGGGGAGGATGTGGCAAGATAAACTGTGTCACATCTGCCATATACCATGTGGTTAGAAAGAAAGCATTTCTTCTTCTTCTTCCCTTAAGAGAGTAATTGACCAGCTGCTGAGAGAAGGTTCTCACTGTGACAGCAGCATTTAGTCCCTTTTAAATATGGTTTCCGTGTCAGGGCACACCCTTTGTGTAGTCTCGGGACATATTTTGACTTGATTCTGTGAGGGGGACCCCAAAAATGTTTGAGAACAGAAGATGAGTCTGCTGCCTGGTTGCAGTTGACAGTCCGCTGTTCTTCACCAACTTCTCTCAAGGCCAAGAGGTGACACAGGGAATAGCAGGAACAGCCTGATAGCAATTCTGTGTATAGTTTATTAGGACTGAGCTGGGACAAGCAGAGGTAAATATGGTACATCTAAGATGGTCATCTCTGAGGAAGGAAAAGGGGTGGGGCATGGGGAAGAGGAGAGAAACTACTGTCTCTCAGAGAATCCGAAGGAGAAGATGAGAGAAATTGTCCCTGTGAGAAGAATTGATTGTTCCCGACAGGGACTGGCAGAGGAGAGAGTATCACCCTTGCAGTCATTTGAGTTTCTCTAGTCACTTCTGCATACGTGAGTGTGACATTCAGTTGATTGATCCTAAGTCGCTCTTTAAGAGACATCCTCTCATGGGCATCTCTAGGCATAGCTTGTACACTCTGCTCTAAGCTGTGGTCCACCCTTAGGAATGCAGGGATGCAAAGGTGAACAAAACTGGCTTTATGTCATTCACTAGCTTACATTCTGGTACAGGAGATAAGACATGGAGTGGAATGGACTCGACACAAGGGGGACAATAGCGAGTGCCTGAGAGTGGTACAGTGTGATGATGAGACCAGTGCTGACAGCATTGCCAAGGGAGAGAGTGGGGCCAGAGCCCTCGTGGTCTTTGGAGTCCACTCTAACCCCTCACTCCAGGCCCCTCAGTCTGACCAAAGATGGCAGCATGTAGTGCAGAAAGCTTTTACATCCAGAGGGCGGGAAGGAGCAGGCAGGCCCTTGGCTATAGCCTGAAACCAGTAGGAACCTGCACAGAGCTGCTGCAGGACACTGCTGAGAACTTCCTCCAGGCTCTCAGAATCTGTGCCTCATCTCTGACCCAGCTTTTCTTATTTTCCAGACACAAACTTAAACTGTGATATGGACTTTACCTGTGTCAGACTAATTGGAAAACAGCCCAACTTGTTTTAGACACTTTCCTTTAGGCTTATCTCTGGCAAGCCCACCACCACCCATGGCTACAGAGCAGCATGGAACCATGGTTATGACTTGGCCCTTGCTATCAGGAGACGCCAGCTGTGAAGACCCAGGCGTGGTGAGCCTGGCCCCAAACACTGGAGCAGAAAACACTCACCTCTCATTTCTCAGGGCAGGAAAAAAGAACACACTTCTAAAGGCAAGCCCAAAGTTGTGGGGTAGACTACTCAGGACACTCTAGGAATCCAGTCTTAGACCCTCAACTCCAGGAGACACCTGGTTATCCTCTACAGTACACTCACTGTAATCCCAGAAGTGTCTCTAGCTCTTTGGTTTAGCCCGGACTCCTGTGCTTTTCTCTGGGCCTGCATGAAGATGTTTTCAGATAAGCTGTGGAAAAGCCAAACCTTATGGACCAGATCTGCCTTCAGAACCCAAATAAAGACCCTAGTCCAACAATTGATAGTTACAGTTGCGTCTGTTTCAGAGAATCCTACTGCCTGGAACAGTGCTGCTGAGTTTGTAAGTTCTGGGTTGGGAGTGGCTGAGTGACTTTGCCCACCCCCCCCCAGCCCCCACCCCCCCACCCCCTAGCGTGAAGGGGGCGGAGCTCTGGATTAACAGAGTCTAGCTTCCTAGACCATTGATCTAAAGAAGATCTTAGAGACTCTACAGATGACGGAGTGATGTCAGGTTTAGAGGAAGCTGAGGGCAAAAATGATTTATCCAACTTTTAATTAAAATTTTTGAGGTCATTGACTGCAAATCATTGACATTATGGAGCTAAAACTTGGTAGAGTTCATAATGATCTCTTTTCCCTGAATTTGATTATATTATTGTCTCGTTCAATTCAAGAGTTTGTGTGTATGAAAAAGAGAAAGAGACGTTCAGACTAGGTCAAATGAAAATGAGGTTTATTTTCATGATGAGGAGGAAGCTCAAGGAAATTCAGAAGTCAAACAACCGGCCTCAGGACAAGCAGGTTTGTAAGTTCTGCTAGTGCCTGATTTAACTTTGATCCACCAACCCATCCATTGTCTCATGGTTTAAAATCTCAAGAGAGGAATCCAGAGGCTGCCTCTGAGTCAGGCATTCATCCTAGCCCGTGAAGCAATGGCCAGAAAGAGTAGTGCTGTGTGAACATAGAGCTCCTTCTAGGGAGTGGACAGAAGGATAAGCAGAGCATGGCGACAGGGTTCAATTTTCTCTAGAACATTCACTTTGTGTTTGCGCACTAGCTATACTGGTATTACTTAAAGTACTTATGTGAGTGACTAGTCTTTGTGGTGAAATTTTTCTCACATCTTGAGGACAGAGTAGTAGTTTTTTTTTTTTTTTTTTTCCTCTCTCAGCACTTGAATTTTCTAAATCTGATCAAGGAAGAATTCAGTCAAGTGTGACCAGACTGAGGGCTAACCAGTGTTAACGGATTATTATTTACCAGGCATTGTGCTAGTATTTTGCAAAACTGTAATTCCTGACAACCAGCTCTTGTGGGCAGACATTATTATGCCTATCTTACATCTGAAAAGACCAGGTTTCAGACTATCATGGTCACAGAGTTGAAAGGGGTGGAGATGGGTTCTTCCTAAGATTAGTTTTCCCCAAAGGGGTCTCTTCCCAATAGACTATATTCTTGCAATCACCTGATGAATCATTAATCAAACTATTGGGATGAATTTGCCAGGACAAAGTCTAGGCCCTTCCACAAGCCATTAAATAGTCAGCTAGAGGAAAAGAGGCTGAAGGAGCATAGCATGTATTTGCGTGTGCCCATGTGGATTAGATAGGGGTTTGGGCAAACCAGTTCCAGATACATTATAGGACCAGTTGGGGACCTTTGATATGGTCGGTTTCAGATGGGATTTTAAAAACATGAGAAGAGAAAGTTTTCTGGGGCACCTGGCTGTCTCAGTTGGTGGACCTTGATCCTGGGGTTGTGGATTTGAGCCCCCACATTGGATGCAGGGATTACTTAAAAATAAATTTTTTTTTTAATCTGGAAAAAAAATCAAGTTGCAAAATAGTGTGATCTCATTTTTTAAAAATATATATTTATTTAAGTAATCTCTACACCCAACATGGGATTTAAACTCACGGCCCTGAGATGAAGAACAGTATGCTCTTCCAACTGAGAGCCAGCTAGGCACCCTGATCTCATTTTTAATTGTATGGATATATCTAATTATATGTATATATGAGATATATTCAATTTATATGTATATATTCATATATCAGATTCTTAAAATCTAAGATGTCAAAGATTTTAAGATACCTATTGTTTTATATCACTACAGGAAAAAATTGCTTCTAATTAACGATAAGACACCATTGATTGTAAGAGGCATCCCAGTTTCAAAGATGTTAACATGTGGGGGAAATTTGCTATAGATACAGGAAGAAATCTACAAAGATGTACATGAAGATTTTAGGGGTGCCTGGGTGGTTCAATGGGTTAAGCCTCTGCCTGCAGCTCAAGTCATGATCTCAGGGTCCTGGGATCGAGTCCCACATCAGGCTCTCTGCTCAGCAGGGAGCCTGCTTCCCCCTCTCTCTCTGCCTGCCTCTCTGCCTACTTGTGATCTCTGTCTGTCAAATAAATAAATAAAATCTTAAAAAAAAAGATGTACATGAAGATTTTATAGTGGTGATCTCTGGGAGACAAAAGTATTGTCTTTAATCATGGCTTGTCTTTGTATGCAAATTTCCTACATGCCATGCCTTCCCTGCTCCATCCTTCACCCCAACTCAAGGGCCAGGAAGGTGATCTCACCCTTGGCAGAACCAGTTATAAAATCTATTGGCATGTCATGCACCAGGGTTCAAGCCTTGGCTTTATGATATGGGGGTGTAAAGCTCCCATTATTCTTCTTAGCATTTGAAGCCACTGCCAAAACTGCAGAGCAACAGGAAAAAACACATTTAAAGCCTTATGTACGAGATATGTGATTCAGTAATAGGCTAGATCCACATTGCTAGTAAATGAACGGAAAGCGTTCAAAGATGGAGGTGCATAAGAAATCATATTTAGGTTTTGGTGGTGGGTTTAATAAGTGTGCAGAAAGGATTTTAATAAATAAACTTGTTTTATTTATATCTTTAATTTCCACCCCTCCTTGAATTAATATGTTAGTTTTTTGTGCTCTTGAAGATAACCATAAATCCAACAGTGAGAGTAGCTCAATAGTTTTTTCCAGAGAGAATAAATGGAGATATTTTGAAGTTTTATATGAAAAGAATGCCTGGAGTTATTTTCGCCAAACATCATGATAAAAATATAAGTAAGTAATAAACACTACAGTCTTAGATTTATTATTTAAACCGGAGTGAATTTTCATTTATTTTATTGCATTCTTTCTTTTTATTAAGTCCTGGAATAATTTTATATTCTTTTTGAAAATACGCACTTTTCTTCCTTTGTTTGGTTCCACAGCCATATTTACTCCTTCATTCCTTAGTATGGGTGCGTACATACATACGTGCAAGATTATCTTACCATTTAAAAGAAATTCAGGGGGCGCCTGGGTGGCTCAGTGGGTTAAGCCGCTGCCTTCGGCTCGGGTCATGATCTCAGGGTCCTGGGATCGAGTCCCACATCGGGCTCTCTGCTCAGCAAGAAGCCTGCTTCTCTCTCTCTCTCTCTCTCTCTCTCTCTGCCTTCCTCTCCATCTACTTGTGATCTCTCTCTGTCAAATAAATAAATAAAATCTTTAAAAAAAATAAAAATAAAAGAAATTCAGCAACTTTTATATATTTGCCAACTACACAGGTTAGGGTCATTCATCCGAAATCATGGTTTGTAATTATTTTAACTCCTAGCCGTCTGTACTGTTTTAATCACGTGCTTGAAGCCATGACCTACTCCAGTGGAGAGCTCTACAGAATGCTTTGAAAATATATTGATACTGGGGTGTCTGGGTGGCACAGTTCGAACCCCCATAGGCTCCATTCTCTCAGCGTTTGCTTGGGACTGTCTCTCCTTCTCCCTCTGCTCCTCCACCTGCTCCCTCTCTTCCTCCTCTTTCTTTCCCAAATGAATAAATAAATCTTAAAAAAAAAAGAAAGAAAGAAAGTATATTGATGCCAGTGGGCGATCTCTCCTCAAGGTTGAAGAAGGCGTTTTAATTCAAAGCTCGTTTCTTGATTTGTACTTGCCAACATTTGTCTACTTTACTTCACATAGTTGTAGACAGGGAAGGACATAGACCCTGGAGTCAGATTAGTCTGCCTTAGAAGCCAAGATTTGCAAATGAGTCAAAGCTTGAACCCAGGATCATAAGTGGGGATCTGCCTCAAGAAGGCTGGGACCAGCCCACAGTCCCTTCTCTGCTGGGTCTGCTTCGGTGGGTTGTGTCATTCAGCCCTACAAGTGGGACCTGAATGAGTCATTGTGGCCAGTTGTAGGAGTGGCGAGAGCAGGCAGTGGTAGCATTTGACAGCTACCTTGGGACCTGCCTGCTTCCAAATGCTGTGCTTGGCCAATGGAAAAGCACAATTCCTGCATGACAGTCAGACCTGTGGGTATTTGTTTACCCTTATTAAAATGTTTGTATATTTTATTGCATATAAATGAAAGTAAAATGTCTGTCTTTAGGTGCAAAATACTCCTACTGCAGGATCACAAAATGTATTCACACCATGTTCTTTTTTCTTTGGTGAGTGAGCTTGAGCAGGATAGGGGTGGGGGGACAGAGGGAGAGACAGAATCCCAACCAAGCTTCATGCTCAGCACAGAGCCTGACATGGGGCTGCATCTCATGACCCTGAGGTCATGACCTGCACCAAAATTAAAATCAAGAGTTGGACGCTTAACCAGCTGAGCCACCGAGGTGCCCCCACACTCTATCCTGGTATACATATGTATAGCTCCTTTTTTTTTTGGTTTTTTTTTTTTTTTTAAAAACCTGATCTGGGTAGGAACCCTTCAGTTTTGGGTGGTGGAAAAGAAAAATAGATTTAGTCCATTCCAATGGAATAATTTAAAAAAACCATTTAAATAATATTCATTTGCTCAGTTAAATTGCCCTCTAGCTCAGATTTCTCCTTTTTCAGCCCCCTCTTTCCCTTGTCCTGACTAAGGAGGTAGCCAGTATGTGGAAACAGGAAGGGTCCCTGTAGGGTTTTGTATTCTCTGCTGTCCCATCAACTGGGACCCTGATGTCCTCTGATGCTGACATTTTCTGTGGATATTATTCAGGAGCTTGTCTTCCTCCGTGGGGTTTGGGCCCAGTAGCTCTTACAAGCTGATTCAGCCTCAGTTTGCTTCTCGTTGGTGGCAGATTCTCTCCACCTCCTCCATCTAGACCTCTAGCCAAGGCCAGCAACTCCAGCCCCAGCTGCAGGGGAGCCAACCCCTTATCAAGATGACAGCTTCCCGGAGTGGGGTGTTCTAGACCCCATGCATGGTTAACTGACTGCAGAAGTGTGAATTGGGAAAGTAAACCCCAGGGGCTGGTGCCCAGCCTCCCAGCCTCTGTTCTTTACAGGGATGTGGCTATGTGTGGGATGGCCTGAAAGAGATTTTTTCCAGAGCCCAAAAAGGAGATTGGGACAGGCTTCCTGTATCAGTCAGAGACCAGAAGGAGGCCCATGAATGGCATGCTCAAAAGGGGTGCCTCATTCAAGGGAGTTCAGTGAAGGGACTGTTGGAAAGAGAGGAAGAGTTAAGGGAAGCCAGGAGGGGGCGTTGAAGTACCTCAGAAGGACAGCAGCAGGAAGGCCCTACAAGCTGTAGGCTGGAGGAGGGGCTCAGGTTCTAGGAGCTTGACAAGGGCGAGCTGTAGAAGAGGACAATCTAATAAATAGGATTGTGGGCTTTGGTAGTGAAAAAGGTGAAAGGGGCAGAGCAGCCTGGCAGGGAGGGAAGCAGTGCCTACCCCTGTCTTCTGCTCTCCAGTGTCCCTCTGGGGCTCCCCACTGGTCACTATAGGGTAAGGGAATCATATTGATGTCGTCCGTAGGTCAGTCTCCCAGGGTGCAGAACAGAGTGGAGAAGAGGAAAGAATGGGTTTGCAGGGGGCCAACAGAATCTCCATCGTTCTGGGCCAAAGCCCAGCAAGAAAGATTGAACATACACATCTCACAGCATCTTTCTCCTTCTCCCTTCCCTCTTCCCACCATCCCCCAGGGATAGCACAGGAGACATGCATCCTTGGTAAATCCTAATACACTGTGTATTAGGGGAACTCCCTCGCCCGGATGTACTGGGTTTGGCTTCTGATATATGAAGAGGGAAATAAAAGTATAAAGAACATCCCCTTCTTAGAAAATTGCCTATTTTGCAAAACTTTTGTCTTTCTGGCAAATCTAGTTTCAAATGCCAACAGTTTAAATACGAGTCTTTTTTGTGTGTTTCTCTTGCTCTTCTGCCTCACTTTAGAGTGAGGCAGAAGGTGGATGCCTTGATTAGGATTTCCTTGCTAGGAAAATACTATATTCTTGGAGAGGCAAAAGAGAATATAAAGATTTTACTTTTATTATTTATTTGACAGAGACACAGAGAGGGGACACAAGCAGGGGGAGTAGGAGAGGGAGAAGCAGTCCTCCCACCAAGCAGGCATTCCGATGCAGGGCTCTATCCCAGGACCCTGGGATCATGACCTGAGCCGAAGGCAGATGCTTAACAACTGAGCAGCCCAGGTGCCCCAGCAAAAGAAAATATAGCACATTAATATTTTTTAAAGATTTATTTATTTCTTTTAGAGAGACAGAGAATAGGCGGTGGGGGGCGTAGAGAGAGGGAGAGAGAGTCCCAAGCAGACTCCATGCTGAGCACGGAACTCAACACAGGGCTCGATCTCCGGACCCAAGATCACGACCTGAGTGGAAACCAAGAGTAGGTCACTTAACTGACTGCACCACCCATGGGCCCCAACATGTTAATATTTTTTAAAATGAGTACTCCAAATTTCACCAATATGCTGGTCTGGTCTCACTTCATGAGGTCTTTGTTCTTTTCCTGGGAAAGAAGTTATCTCCTGGACACGAGGCCCTGCATTTCCCTAAGTTCACTAGAAGTTTCCCATCTCAACCTATTATCAACTAAAATGGATTTTGCATTACTGCTTTCTCTAGAATATAGGAAGATACTAAAGATATCTGTTGTCTTGAAAGGTCTAAGTAGCTAGAACTGCCGTCTGTTCCCAGTACATGTGCTCTCACACTGCCAAGAGAGGGGAAGATGGAGAATTTGTGCACTAGCTAAGTTTAAGCAGTACTTGTTCGATTCCTGGGCCCAGCTGAGTTAGGGAGCCAGAGTATTTTAGAGGTACCTACCATGGCTCTTCTTGCTCCCTAACTAGTAGGGCTGGGGGTAGCCGAACTTCTGCGCCCATCTCTTAAATCGTGTTTGGAACTGAAGCATTTTTTTCCCCTTAAGATTTATTTATTTGTTTGTTTATTTATTTATTTATTTATTTGAGAGAGAACATGTGAGTGGGGGGAGGGGGCAGAAGGAGAGAACCTCAAACAGACTCCCATGCTGAGTGTGGAGCCGGAGGTCAGGCTCGATCTCACCACCCGGAGATCACAACCTGAGCTGAGACAAGAGTCGGTCACTTAACCAACTATGCCACCCAGGTGCCTCGTCCTCCCTCCCCTGCTATTTCTCAATGTACACAGTTGTTCTAGGACTTTGACTGAAAATACAACAGCTGCATGTAAGCATAAATATTGACTAGCAGAAATAAATGACAGTATTTCCTCCCTTTCAGTAACCTACTTAACATTATTGTCCTGAGTCTACAGAGAGTCTCAGGTTGCAGGTGTCTGCATAGAGCTGACAGTCTTTCTGAGGGATCATTAGTACTGTTCAAAATGTTCATGTGCTTTGATTCTGGAATCCAGTGTATAGGAAATCATCAAGATTTTACCTAATGATTTTACTAGATGTTCACTGTAGCTTCCCAGTAAACAGGGTAAGTTGTCAATCATACATGAGGCAATATACCATGTAACCATCAAAAATATGTGAATATGGCTGTGTTTTTAGACAGAAGGATATTCATGATATTCTGTGGAATAAATCAAGTTCACAACAGTACGTGCATACAAATATAACAAGAAAATGTATACATATGCATAGAAGAAATGATCAGAAGGAAGGGACCAAACTGAGAGTTATTTCTGGGTAGTGTGATCAACAATCATTTTAATCAATAAGGGATACTTTTATTTTTCTGTCTTCTACAATGAACAGGTATTATGCGTGAAAAAATTATTTAGCTTTGAAACTGGCCTCTGGAGTAGGTAGGTGATCAGACAAGAATCTGATGAACTTGGATTGGCAAGAGGCCACTTTCACTGATGCGTGTCGGTGTATCATCAGTGACACAACTGTTGACTCAGACAAAAGGATGTGGGTACAGGGGACTCAGGAGTGGGGCCAGCTTGAGAAGAGCTTTGCAGATTGGTTCATATTTTTATTCTCTTTACCTAGAATGTCCTGATACCAAAGGATAATTATTTACCTTTCTTTTTGACTTTAGATAAAATCAGTTTTTAATTTCTTTCTCAAATAATAGTATCTAGACAAAAGAATATGGACAACATAAGCTTAAAGTGTAGAAAACACTCATACACGGAAATCCAGTCCCAGAAATGGAGCATTCCCATTAGCCCTGTAGAGATCCTTTGTAAGTTCCCTGTTCACATCTACACCCACTCTGCCTCAGAGAAAACCCTGGACCTGAATTATTTTTATCACTGTCTTGCCTTTATAATTTTATTTCTAAACAATGTTTTATTTAGTTTTGCATATTTTTGGTCTTCGTACGGGTGAGGTTATACTTTATTATTCTTCTGCCACTTGTGCGTTTCACTCAGTATCTGGTTCCAGAGTTTCCTCCATGTGGTGTGTGGCCGCAGCTCACTCACTTTACTGTCGTCAATCGTGCGGGCATAAATGCATTGTGGCACACTTGTGCATTCTCCTGTTGATGGACTTTGGCATGATCCACAGTTTTTGAACCATGAAAGTTCTTATTGATGGCCTTGAGCGCTCACGTATGAGTGTCTCAGGTATATCCGTGGGTGTAGAAATGAACTTACTCGATCATGTTAGATTATTTTCCAAGTTATTTGTCTCTCTTTATATTCTTGCCGGGAGAGTATGAGAATTGCTGTCCTCCATGTAGTCATCAACATTTGGTAATGTCAGACTTTGAACTTTTTACTAATCCGATGGTTGTGAAGTGATTTAATTTGTATTTCCCTGAACATCAGTGACATTCAGCATGTTTTCTTGGGTAATCATTTGTGATTTCTTCCTATAGCCAATCTATTTTGGGTCTTTTGGGCTGTGTTTCTGGTGGGTTATTTCCCTTTTTTTTTTTTTTTTTGCCTGGTTTGTAAGAATTCTGTTTATTCTGGGACCTCATCTTTTGCTAGTTATACATATGGGAGATATCTTTTAATTTTCCATTTAGTGTGTGTGATGAAGAGACATTTGTCCTTTTATTCACCTTTTTTCATGATTTGCCTTTTTTGCATCTTGTTTAAGAAGTCCCTTCCTACCTAGAGGTTCATAAACCCTACTGTCTTCTAAAATGCTTATAATTTAATCTCTGAGAATTGTGTGAAGGTGTCCAATTTTATTTTTTCTACACAGATAACAAGTTGTTCTGGGACAGCTTACTAAAAGGTCTTCCTTTCCCCATAGATGTATATAAACACTAGCTCCATCATAGCTTGTGTCCTAAAGGAAGCTTCCATTTATGTGGTGGCCTGTTGTTAGGGCCTTCAGAGAATGTATGTGTTTGAGTTATCCAGATGCCAGGGGAACATCTTCAGGGAATGTCTATTTTTTTTAATTTTTATTTTTTTTTTTACAAAAAGACATTTTTCTCACATAATAAGTTAGAAGTGGTACTGTTCAGGGTCATTGTGTGGCCCAGTGATGTCCTCAAGAAGCCGGGTGCTTCCCTGTGTCCCTCCGCCAGCATCAGCTTGTGATGTCTCCTCACAGCTGCTGCTACTCCAAGTTTCGTATCCACACGATTTCCATGTACCAAGTGGAAAAAAGTTACAGTGCTGTCTTCTCTCCAGCTTCTTTTGGACCACCCATGTAGTGTGCATTCGGCTCACACGCAGTCCCGCCAGAGCGAGGAGCCTCAGGGAGGCGTGTTTTGTTGCCCATTCAGTGCTGAGGGTCAAGGCTGCTTGCCTCCCAGATCCTTGTGGGCAGCGATGGTATTGGTTTCCAGTTCACCTTCCTCTCAGGGTGCAGCCCTGTGGGGATGCAGATCCCCTCTCCTTGGGTGGCCCTAGGCTTTGTCCTCTGCCCTCTGCACACCAAAGCCAGAATTCATCTGGGAGGCAAATGGTGGAACTAATGAAAACTTCTGTTTACATCTCTGGCTTCCCACTTTGACTTAGTTCTTTGGCTTCTTAGTGTTTTTTACCTTCTTGGCAACTCATCACACATTTAGAGAGATTTTTTTTTTCTGTAAGTTTTAGTTGTTTTTTTAAATTTCATTTATATATTTTTTAAAGATCCCATTCATTTATTTGAGAGAGAGAGAGTGCTCACGAGCAAGGATAGGGGTGAAGGGCAGAGGCAGAGGGAGAAGCAGGCATCCCACTGAGCAAGAAGTCCAACATGGGACTTGATCCCAGGACCCCAAGATCATGACCCAAGCCGAAGGCAGATGCCTAACTGACTGATGCCCCAGGAATTTTTAACTGTTTTTTTTTTTTTTTTTTAGCAGGAGGGTCTGTCAGGATATCTAATTCTCCAGACTGTGGAAACAGAAGTTGGCCAAATTCATTTTTTTTAATTGCATTATGTTTTATCCATCTTGCCTAAAGGTTTGTTGGAGACTGAACCATTGCAAGGACGAGATGAAGACACGGTAGCAAGTACTGACTTCTCTAGCATGCTGTCTGAGGAGGAAAGAGAAGAGTTAAAGGCAGAATTAGTTCAGGTATGTTTAGCCATCTTATTGTCCTTCTGTCTGTCTCAGGATCTTAGGAGTTATTGTTAGTTTTGTATAAGTCCCATGTTTTAGTTATGTTGTCTTTCATGTATTTATTTTTTTATTGAGAGAGCACCAGCAAGGGTGGAGGACGGGGCATTGGAGGGAGCAGAGAATCTTAAGCAGGTTCCATACCCAACACGGAGTTTGACATGGGGCTAGATCTCATGACCCTGAGATCATGACTTGAGATGAAATCAAGAGTTGGATGCCTAACCGGTTGGGCCACCCAGGCGCCCCTATTGTCTTTTACTTAATAAAATTTAATAAATGATATTGTAACGTAATTCATTTTTTCTAGGGTGTTTTTTGTAATGCTAGTGGTCCATTATCCACTGGTTACAGAAGAAAAAGGCATAGTTATATTGCTTAAGCAACAGTAACAAGTAGCTGTAAATATGCGCCTCTTACTCTTTGTAATTTCCCAATATTATGGGAACAGTAATCACTTACAGACCTGATGAATTCCTCCAAGACCTTGGTATAGGTACAGGTGCAGGCTCTTTTGTAAGAGCAATTCCTGCTTTAGGTCAGCAGCTTAGCTCAACAATACTTGGAAGTGACTTCTTTCTGTAATGAGAGGTCACCGAAGCAACCGGATTTTGTTAAGTCGTGTACTCGTTTGCCGAGGAGTAAAGTTCTGGGGGCAGAGAGGAAAGCTGTGGTGACTTCCGGTTGCCTTAAATCTTGTGTCGTTGCTGCGGGCCTCTGGACTTGGAAGCAGGGATGACGCCTGGCCAGTGGGGAATACGACTTCTGTTAAAGCCAACCCTTTCAGACTTTGCTACCAAGCGGTTACGTTGTAGGAGGAAAGCGCTAGAGAAAGGGAGCTTTTCAAGTAGAAGAAGCAGTTAGGGCCAGAGGAATGAAACCCATATTCCTCCCCATTCTACGTCCCTGGATCCCAGGGCAGGAAGCTCCTGGTCCAGCCAGAAGCAAGGCTCTGGGCTCAGTCGCAGGCAGAGGCTTTTAGCAACACCTCACCCTCACCCTGCTCTGTCCGCTCCAGGCCTCAAGCCCGAATGCTGCGGCATTTGTTTCAGACAGCTTATAATAATATTGAAGACTTTTTAGGTGCTTTCACAAAACACACCCAAAAATAACTTCATTATAAAATGACAGAGCAGCTTGTTCTTCTGGCACAACAGAAATGATTTCAGGCACAGCCTCAAATCAAATAGCCTGGCTCTTGAGCGGGGTCTGTCTGCGGCCACTGATCTACAACCACCCAGCCGACTTCCGGTTGGCCACACACGCCAGCAGGCCCGGACCGAAGCAGCCGTGGAAGAAAATGTGCTAGCTCTGTGTTTCCTTACAGCCCGGAACTCTGGTTCATGACCAGCTTGTTCATGTCAGTTGTGGTGTCCAAAAGTTATATTCTGCAGACTGGTGTCAGCTAACTAATTCTGAGCTGAAATTTAATTCTTGCACTGTTATGGTCCAAGTTTAAATTCAGCAAAACCTCTATAGCCAACCAACCTTTAGAGAATGCCTTGAGTTTTGGGGGTTCTGGGACTGCTGGGGTATACACACACATGGAGATCATTGTGTTTTTTGAGTGCGTTCTTTATTTTCTAAATGTTCAACAGTGAGCATGTGTTACTTTTTTTTTTTTTTTAAGATTTTATTTATTTATTTGACAGAGAGAGATTACAAGTAGACAGAGAGGGAGGCAGAGAGAGAGAGGGAAGCAGGGTCCCTGCTGAGCAGAGAGCCCGATACGGGACTTGATCCCAGGACCCTGAGATCATGACCTGAGCCGAAGGCAGCGGCTTAACCCACTGAGCCACCCAGGCGCCCGCGTTACTTTTCTAATCAAGAAAAAGTGAGCCTTGGTTCTAAGTGGATGCCCCTGTAATACAAAAACCAGTGGTGTTTCCAGAAATTTCTGTCTCACTTGCCACATTACTAAGCTTCCAACATATCTCATTACTAGGACTCTTGAGCCTGCCAGACCCCGTTACCCTGTTCAAGTGACCAGGATTCGTGTTCTCATCCTCTGGAGTGCTTCCTGTCTCTTATTTCTGGAGTCTCCAGGAATGAAGAAGTACCACACATTGCCAGAGAGGCATCGTGACTCCCAGAGGCACATGGGTGCTGCTGCATGCCCCAGGCCCCGTGAAAAGCAAAGGAAATGGATCTTTGCTGGTTTTTTCTCTTCACATTTCCATTTCTTCATCCACCTCAGGCCACCTCTGCTTAATGCTCATCCTTTTTTTTTTTTTTTAATTTTATTTATTTATTTGACAGAGAGAGATCACAAGTAGGCAGAGCAGCAGACAGAGAGAGAGGGAAGCAGGCTCCCCACAGAGCAGAGAGCCCGATGAGGGGCTTGATCCCAGGACCCTGAGATCATGACCTGAGCCGAAGGCAGAGGCTTTAACCCACTGAGCCACCCAGGCGCCCCTTTGCTCATCCTTTTCTTAAATCTGCTTTGCCTGCCCTTCCGTGAATGCCTGCGCCTGTGTGTGTGCACCTGCCGACACTTGTTCACACACATGTGCATGCACACTCACGCTCACACGCCCACCCCAAACCAGGTTCTTTTCCTTCACATAGGCATTCAGATGAGCTCAGATGCTGGGGTCTTATTACAACAAGGACACACAGAGAGCAATCTCAGCAGTCCCCCAAGTGGCCCTTCCAAGACCAGGGACAGCTTTTAGAGCTTCCTCAGCTGTCCACAGACGTTCTTTCTGGGCCCCTGTCACAAGCCACCCCTCTCTGTGCCTGAGGGAAGGTCCTACCAGATCCATTCACCGCTTGGATAACAGGATGCCTCGCAGGCCAGCCTAATAGGTTGCCTTTGAGTCAGGTGGTCATTGGGGGCCATGACCCAAAGGAAGAGCTTTGTGGATGAGGACTTCTCATCTCTGACTCCCTTGCTTACAAGGGGTCTTGGAATGTGCCAGGGATCCAGGTTCCTCTTCAGTGTGTGCCTCTCCCTGGGGGGGCTTAGGTTCTCCCACAGTTTTGTGACTCTGCCGGATGCCCCCCACCAGCTGCTGTGTCCCGCACTGTTTTGTTATTCCTATGGCCGTGAAGATGACCTTACACTTGGGACAAACTCCTAACTCCACTGATCCACACAGCCAACATGTTGTTTGCTGCCAAGTGCAGGCAATGGAAGATCTGTCCTTATGTCAGGAGACCTAAGATAAGCCAATAGTGTCCACAAGGCTACATCTCAGATGAAGTTTGCACTTGAAAAGAGGAACCTGATATGAACAGTTTAGTCTTTGGTTTATTACTGTGATCATGCAGTATGTGTGTTTTTAAGTTTCTTCATTGTGAGGCCAACACAATACTGGTGCAGTGGTCTTTCTATAGAAGGTATGCAATTAAGATTTGTCATGATCTTGAATTATTTTATAGCTTAAAGAAATATTTACTTTTTTAAGGTTTTTTTTTTTTTTTTTTTTGGAACCTCTGCACCTAACATGGGGCTCGAACCCATGACCCCTAGAGTCACGTGTTCTGCTATCTGAGCCAGCCAGGTGCCCCAAAATATTCGCATTTTTTTTAAAGATTGTATTTATTTGACAGAGAGAGACACAGGGAGAGAAGGAACACAAGCAGGGGAATGAGAGAGGGGGAAGCAGGCTTCCCGCTGAGCAGGGAGCCCAATGTGGGGCTCGATCCTGGAATCCCGGGATCATGACTAGAGCCAAAAGGCAGGCGCTTTATAATATTTGCATTTTTAAATACCAGTGGTTGAATATGTTTTCTTACAAACCTTACCAGTATACAAAGACATATTATTTTATTTCAGCTATTTGTTCTCTTTAGGTCCTGACATCTTTTTTGAGATCTTCACATACATGTTCTTTGGGGTTTTTCTTTTCTTTTTCTCCTTTTTTTTTTTTTTTAAGATTTTATTTGTTTGAGAGAGAGAGAAAGAGAGGGAGAAAACACAAGCAGGGGGGGCACCTGGGTGGCTCAGTGGGTTAAGCCTCTGCCTTCGGCTCAGGTCATGATCCCAGGGTCCTGGGATCGAGCCCCACATTGGGCTCTCCGCTCAGCAGGGAGCCTGCTTTCCCCCTCTCTCTCTGCCTGCTGCTCTGCCTGCTTGGGATCTCTTTCTCTATCAAATAAATAAAATAAAATCTTAAAAAAAAAAAAAAAACCACAAGCAGGGGGAGGGGCAGAGGGAGAAGCAAACTCCCTGCTGAGCAGAGGGCCCCATGCGGGGCTCAATTTCGGGACCCTGAGATCATGACTTGAGCTGAAGGCAGAGGCTTAACCCACTGAGCTGCCCAGGAGTCCCTCTCTCTCCCCGTCTTTGAATAAACTTGCTCACTATTTCTGTGCTGCTTCCATCCTATTCCACTCTTATGTCCCTAAGCTGCATGTTACGCTTTGTATTCCATAATGTGCCTGGGCTTTTGAAAAGGATGAAATGTTGTCATTAGTACTATAAATTTATGATTATATAACTATCAAACACTGCCAGTGTCCTTTAGATAAAATGACTCAAGAAAAATAGGCATTAATAGGAGTAGGAAAAACAACAGGCAGCATGATCCAGAAGGCAAAGCCAATTTTCAGGCTCCCTTCATCTCCCGTTGGGCTCTTCTTCCTTCCTTTTGTGTGTGGTTCCCCAGGAAGAACACAGTGCTCTCAAGCCACGTGTCTTGTAGACTTACAAAGAAGTGCCTTAGGCTCTGGGTTTTTCTTAGTTACTTCCTTCAAGGCCTTCTTTATTCTTTCTGGACTCAGTAGTGAACAACTGAAGTGTTCATAATCAGTAGTATCTTATTGTAATACCCTTCTGTATTAGAGTCCTTCAGAGACACAGAACCAGTAATATATATATATATGTATATATAAAAAGAAATTTTACAAGGAATTGGCTGATGTGATTATAGAGGCTGACAATCACAGGATCTACAGTCAGTAAGCTGGAGACCCGGGGTAGCTGATGGTATAGCTCTCGTCTGAAGGCCAGCAGGCTTGGGGCCTAAGAACAGCAGATCTTACAGTTTAAGTCTGAATGAAGAAGAAAAACAATGTCCCAACTCAGAAGCAGCCAGGCAAGAAGAGTCCTTATTAGCTGAAGGAAGGTCAGCCCTTTTGTTCTATTTAGGCCTTCAACTGATTTGATGAGGCCCACCCACTTTGGGAAGGCAATCTGCTCTATTCAGTCTACCAGTTCAGTTGTTCATCCTACACAAATAAATAAATAAATAAATAAATAAATAAATAAAAACCTCCTGGGTACATACAGCATGATATTTGACCAAATGGCTAGGCATCCAATGGCCCAGTCAAGTTGACACATAAAAACAACCATTGCACTCTCTCAAGTAGTATCTGGATTTTGATCTTACTTCCTAGGAGTCTTAGCCAAAGGCATGATTAGCCAGGAAAGGAGTCTGGTCTTGAAGTAGTGTATGCAAGAGACCAAATTCTCTTACTCCTAAGCATCATAATGATGCTTTAATAGTTTATGAAAGATTTCTTCACCTGGATATAAGTTAGATATTTTATGTAATCTGGCAGATAAAATAGGAAAGTAAATTTTCTATCTTCTAACACAAATTCCATTTTGAAGGTAATTAATTAGCTACTCCAGGTTAATTTATGTTTTTTTATATTTTTTATTGAGATATAAAATTAGCTATTTTAACATGAACAGTTCAATAGCATTTAGTATCCTTACAATGTTGTGTAACTACCACCTCTAGTTCCAAACTATTTTTAGTACCCCAAAAAGAAACCCCATATTCATTATGCAGTTGCTTTCCCTTTCCCCTTCTGCATTTTGCCTCTATGGATTTACTATCCTGTATATTTCATAGAAGAGATGACCTTTTGTGTCTGGCTTCTTTCACTGGGCCGGATGTTTTTGAGGTTCACCCACGTTGTAGCATATCTCAATACTCCATTCTTTTTTATGGCTGAATAATACTCCATTTTTGTGACTAGTGCAGTTGTGTATCTGTTCATCCGTTGATGGCCATGTCAGCTGTTTTCCCATCTGGCTATTGTGAATGGTGCTATTATGAACATGTGTATACATGTATTTGTTCATATTCTTTGGGGAATATACCTGGGAGTGGAATTGTTGGTCATATGGTAATTTTATGTTTAACTTTTTAAGAAACTACCAGACTCTTTTCCACAGGGGCCATTTTCCATTCCTACCATTCCTACCCAGCCATGTACAAGGCTTCCAATTTTGCTACATCCTCACCGATATGTGCCTGTTAATTCATATTTAAATAATCAAGTTTCAGTATCTAATCTTAATCATAAATATGGGTCGTCCAAGAGATCTTCTAGGGAGTCAGAAAACCAAAGAACCAGACTATTAGTTTATAATAAAGAAATGATTAATTTAAAGTTAAAGCAGAAAGGATATATTAAACACTTCCGTTAATGACTTACCTGCACTCCACCTCATTCCAGAAAGAATTTGCTGTGGCTCAGAGAGGTACTTACTGTATCAGGTTTCCATACCACCAGCCTCAGAGTATCTGGGAGCATGGGTTAAATAATGTATGTAGCCTGGCCCTACCAAGTTGAAGATATCAGAGGCTTAGGGCATTAAAATCTGCATCTTAAATATGCCCAATGAGTAACTCTTATGTGAACTAAAATTGAAAACCACTGGTGTAACCAGACCCAAAAAATCTCATTAGTCAAATGAGGGGTGGACTCTCGTCATGAGCATCATTTAAAATATTTGTGATTAAAGGCTTTGCCGTGGGGCAGAACTCTCTGTTCTGTGGAAAGAGATGTGGTTCTCATTTTCATTCTTGCAAGCTAATATAATTGAAGATTACGTGTTTTTTTTTTCAATTTCTGAATTTGCTCATAGATTTTTTTGGCATATATTTAGATCACCGATAAATATACCGAAAACTTCAAGAAATGTGAGTCTCAATGTTTCATTGAAATGATGAGAATTTCATTAAAGAACCTGAGAACAGACCAAACTGAGTAACCAAGTTCATGTTTCTATCATTAAAAGTCTGTTCCTTACAAATACTTTTTTTTTTTTTTTTTAATTTGACAGAGATCACAAGCAGGCAGAGAGGCAGGTAGAGAGAGGAGGAAGCAGGCTCCCCGCTGAGCAGAGAGCCCCATGCGGGGCTCGATCCCAGATCCCAGGATGCTGGGATCATGACCTGAGCAGAAGGCAGAGCCTTTAACCCACTGAGCCACCCAGGTGCCCCCTTACAAATACTTTTTAATGTGTGCTTCCATGTCTAGAATATTAGGTGTGGGACTTCATTGTTCTTTCTTTAGGTTGGTGTTTGGTAAATTGATCACTTCAGTGTTTCTCTTCACTTCTGGGGGATTAAGCATTTCATTAGAAAACTATGAATCCCTTGCCTCCCTCAAATAACTAATGAATCTCCTATTGCCCCCCAATATTGAATACATTTATAGGGTCCCATAGATAGGAGGTTGAGAATATCAAGATGTTTGAGCCTCCTTCCTCTTCTCTACATCTGTAAGTTCTTATTGCCAGTTAAAAATTGTCCCTTTATTTTTATTACAGAGTGAAAACCACAGTCTTACCCAATGCATAAAAAGCCCCAAGATTCCCAATAATTTCAGTCACTCAGAACATATTATTGATGCAAAAGAAAGCAGAAAACTTCTTTTTTACAGAATAAAAGGCTGCCACAGAAAGACAGCTAGAGATACAACCTTAAGAAATAGTAGACCACAGATTAAACGCAAGAGACACATTGACAAAGATGAAAAAGTGGAATGTGACAGGATAGCGAAAGAATAGAGGGTTTAATTTTAAAATAACCGTATGTTCTCATTTAATGGGGAGACCAAAAGCATGACCCCCTTTGGTGGTCCCAGAGTAGACTCCTTTTGCAGCAGTGAGTATACGTCTGCATACTAAAGACCTGCTCCTCAAGACTGTGCTACTGACTAGAACATGTTTGTGGAGTGGGTAACCATGTTAGAGAGATTCCTGTGAGCATTGGAAAGCTGCCCCTTAAACATAAAAAATGACTAATGCAAGATTACTAGGACATTTGCTGATATTAAAAACTCCAAGAGATTGGGGTGTTTTTTTTTTCCCCATCATAGTATTTAAGATGCTTCCAACTTAGAATTTTGCCTATTTTACAGAAGTGATTATTTATGTCCGTGAAGCTTCACACTATTCCATCTGTCCACCATTGGGGTAAATTCTTCCTTGCACAAGTAAAAAGTCTAATCTGTGCCAAGGTGCCTGTCTTTCTCGAGAGGCCTTTTTAGCAGCTGTATCTCCGGTAACCCAAGGAGCACATTTGCCTGATGACTGATGGTGTTAGTGTAAATGTGGTTTGTGGTCAGAAGTAGAGCTAGATATTCTGACTGTAAATGAGACACGGCGGCCACATTTGTAAAAATAAGAAATCTGATGAAAATGTCAGGCTTTTTATGACCCCTGTGCATGTGGGATGCTAAGGGAGTACTGATCGTTCTCTTCTGGCTTCACAAAGGAAGTCAGGTTCATTTTGTAAATTTAAGCAATATTACCAGGGCAATACATTATAATACATGACAACAGAATAAAATACGACCATCAGAATCAAAGACTTCGTGGAGTTTCAAATTGATTTTCACAGGTTATAGCACCACTCTCGAAAATCTGAGCATTTTACAGAGCTGCTTTGTTAGAAATTTCCTTTGCAGGGGCAGTTTGTGTGTGTGTGACTTGCTTATTTTATAACTGTAAGTTTGTACATTTTGACCTTCTTCACCCATTTCATCCACCCCACCTCCCGCACCCCTCCCGCTGGCAATCACCAGTCTCTTCTCTGTGTCTATGAGCTTGTTTTCATTTGCTTTGTTTTTTAGATTCCACATATAAATGAGATATTATGGTATTTGTTTTTCTCTGTCTGATAACATTTCACTTAGCATGATACCCTCAAGTTCCATCCATGTCCCAAATGGCAACATTTCCATCTTTTTTATGGCTGAATAATATTTCTGTGTGTGTGTGTGTGTGTGTGTGTGTGTGTGTGTGTGACATTTTCTTTCTCCATTCATCCATCAGTGGATGCTTAGCTTGTTTTCATATCTTGGCTATTGTAAATAATGTTGCAGTGAACATGGGGGTGTATGTACCTTTTTGAGTTAATGTTTTCATTTTCTTTGAATGAATATCCAGAAGGAAAATTGCTGGGTGGTATGGAAGTTCTATTTTTTTTTTTTTTAATTTTTTATTTTTTCAGCATAACAGTATTCATTATTTTTGCACCACACCCAGTGCTCCATGCAATCCGTGCCCTCTACAATACCCACCACCTGGTGCCCCCAACCTCCCACCCCCCACCCCTTAACAAAATTCTCAGATCGTTTTTCAGAGTCCATAGTCTCTCATGGTTCACCTCCCCTTCCAATTTCCCTCAAATAAGTGAAACCATATGATAATTGACTCTTTCTGCTTGACTTATTTCACTCAGCATAATCTGGAAGTTCTATTTTTAATCTTTTGAGGGATCTCCATACTGTTTTACGTAGTGAACAAGAGCAGTTTTGTGAAATTTGCTTTTCTTCTCATACAGGGGAAAGAGGAAATATATCCTCACTATTACCTTGTACATGAGTGGTCATAGCAGCTTTATTTGCATTGGCCAAACCCAAATGTCCTTCACCAGGTGAATAGGTAACAACTGTCCATACAAGGAATACTGCTCTTCAATAAAACGGGAAGAACCTGTGATAATGCAGCAACATGGATAAATCCCAAAAATCTCAAGTAATCAGACCGAGTGAACAAAGGCACACAAAATGAGTATGTGCTGTGGAGTGAAAGAAAGACCAGCGAGCGGCTACCTGGGAGGAGGGGTGGGGGAAGGGAGAGGGAGGAATGACAAGGAAGACCTAGAAGACTTTTGGAGGTGATGTACATGTTCCCTTTCTTGGTAGCAGTGATAACTTCACCAGAGTAACACACATGTCAAAACTAACAGGCTATACACTTTAAATATGGGTGGTTTATTATACATCAATTATTTGTCAGTACATTGTTAAAAAAAAAAAAAAGACACACGAATCACATTCTTGCATACATCCTCTCCTCCCTTGTTCTCCCCTCCTGAGGCACTAGCTTGGCAAAACCAATGTCTGCCCAGTCTGTGTCTGCATCAACGCAGTGATGTGTGATGGACAAAAAATACACACACAGGGGTGGGGGATGGGTGAGCCTGGTGGTGGGTATTACAGAGGGCACGTATTGCATGGAGCACTGGGTGTGGTGCATAAACAATGAATCTTGGAACAGTGAAAAAATAAAATTAAATTAAGACGTTAAAAAAATAAAAATAAAACAAACAAACAAAAAATAATAAAAATAAACACACAGTACTGACCAGTGACACATGAAGTTGCTTTTAGGAGCAAATTATATGTTAAAAAAAAAAAAAGAAAACATTTTGGGGGGTGGGCACCTGGGTGGCTCAGTTGATTAAGCATCCAACTCTTGATCTCAGCTCAGGTCTTGATCTTAGGGCTGTGAGTTCAAGCCCTGCGTTTTTGGAAAAAACAAAAACAAAAACAAAAAAATTGGACGATGAGAAGCCAAAAAGTTAAGTAGCGGCTATTTTCTAGTGGGTTAGAGGTAATCATTCTTGTTTATATTTTGCTGTGTGAATTTTTTATAAGGAGCAATGATTATTTTTATAATCATTAAAACTAAAGAAATCTGCTTCTATTTCAAAATCTCAGACCGTCATCGCTGTGGGATGTGTTGGCTGTAAGTAAACGTGGGCCTGGAATACGACGGTGCGCCGGGCAGCTTTGGAGCACCGAGCGCTTTGCCAGGTGTGTGTTTCAACTGCCCTTACATCTTTCCGCACCGCTTTCCCTCCCTCCTGTAGCTCGAAGACGAAATCACAACATTACGGCAAGTTTTATCAGCGAAAGAAAGGCATCTGGTTGAGATAAAGCAAAAACTCGGCATGAACCTGATGAATGAATTGAAGCAGAATTTCAGCAGAAGCTGGCACGATATGCAGACCTCGACTGCGTAAGTCTAGCGACAGAATTTCCAAAAAAATCACTTATTGCTGTCTCTCACTTCTTCTGTTTTCGTTTTTGTGTTTTTTCTATGACACTGATTTGGAACTTGTGGCTAGGAAAAATATTTTCTCTAGAAATAAAATAAATATGAATAATCATTAAATACACTGTCTGGTGCAGACTCTGAAAAGTAACTTCATGAAATTAAACTGTTCACCAGACGACTTTTATGGATTTGTATTTTTTCTCTGTATTAGATACTTCTAAACATTCCTGAAATAGATATTTCTCTCTTTATGTTTTCTCATACAATTCTAAACAGACAGATTCTTTTTCCTCAAATACTCAGCATTCACTACAGATTTTCAGTTTCTATACCAAATGGTTGGCAGGTATAGTACAGACTTGTTGCCCACTGATTTAAAAAGAAATGCTTATACTTTGGGGGTGTGCTTTTCATCCCTTCTACTCTAAGGGAGTATTTAGAGTTGCGGCAAGGCCATGTGAGATCATAGAAGTGTGTGTGTGTGCGCGTGTGTGTGTGTGTGTGCGCGCGCGCGCGCGTGCGCACACGCGCTCTGTCCCTGGTTCCTGACACAGAGTCCCTAAATCTCTTGGAATTTCCAGAGTGGTAATAGTATTCTTTGTTCTAATGAGGTAACTCTCAGTGGCTCTGGGATGGGGGGCCAGTCACAGGAAAGACTAAGCCATGATTAGAAGCTTGGACTTGCAACACTGTGCTCTATTCTCCAGAGAGAGAAGAGGGGGCTGGAAATGGAGTTAATGACGGGTCATACCTAAAATCTCCAAAACATGGTGTCCAGAGAGCTTCTGGGTTGATGGACACAGGGCGATGCTGGGAGAGGGGCACACCAAGAGAGAGCATGGAAGCCCCACTGCCCTCCCCATATACCTTGCCCTGTCTGTATCCTTTGTCATATCCTTTTATAATAAACCAGTCATCTAGTAAGGAAACCATTTTCCGGAGTTCTGAAACCACTCTGGCAAATCAATCAAACTTGAAGAGGAGGTCATAGGAACCTCCGATTTATGGCCCATTGGTCAGAAGCACACAGGCGATAACCCGCACTTGCCATTGGCATCTGAAGTAGGGTGAGGGTGGCGGTGTTGTAGGATTGACCCTGTGGAGCATACTGTCACCCAGTATGCAGTGCCTTAAATTATAGGACACCCAGCTGGTGTCCCAGATTTGCTTGGTGAGGGAAAAACTATGTGTCTGGTGTCCGATGTGTTGTGAGTGTGGGGGTCGGCCCAAGAGCAAAGGAGACACACAGGAAAAGTGAGTTTTTCCTGCTCACACCACCAGAAATGGTTGAGGCTTCCCCATTATCTTTTTGTCTGATATTAGGCAAGATACAAAATAACTTTGGATATTCTACAATCATACTTTCATTGGATTACTCTTTAAATTACATGAGTTATTCAACTATGGTGGTGCTTTTCTAATGATTTAAAATATTTTGCTTGCCAGGTGTTCTTGTATCAAAGGGAAGAAGGTGCCCACCTCATGATGTAATTTTTCTTTTTCTGTGAGTTGGGGGGTAACGGCCGATGGAGAAAGTTCCTATCCCTGACCCTAACATTAGCCCCCAGTTTTTGTCTTTGTATTATGCATTTTCTTCCCTGGCATTATCCACTGGCTGGTAAAGATTGCATTCCTAATATTTTAGTGGAAATCAATTTTTCTCTCTGCAGGTACTTTTCTCCCAACTTAGATAGGCCTGGCAGTAGGAACAAGTACCAGTGATGGACAGCAAGCACTTCAGTTTTGCTGGTGGCCAGCTCTGCCTGCTGGCTGCGGAAAACTAAGCCCTAAGACCCGGTGAAGGGGCCCTTTGTATGAAGAGTTCCATCTAAACGAACTTGGCGTCTCCCCACTCTGCTTCCCCTAGGTTCCATGTTCAGAAGAATGTTCTCTTCCCCTGCCACAGCCTCTTAGTCTTATCCGCTCCTATGCTGGTGTCCCCCAAGGGCTCATCCCAACAGCATCAGAGCACAGCCCAGAGTAGGGGCAGGATGGAGCCAGGGAGCCCATGGAGTTATCTCCGGGGGCAAATTAACCTTCCCCAACCCAATGGTGACAATTATGGAAGACCTTAAGAGACCGCATGGTGGTGTTTATCAATGTAAATTATATATGGCAACACTATTAAGTGAGCTTCTCTGTCAATAGTTTGGGCTTCCGTCTTTGCACTTTGGTGGCTTAAACCACTTAATGGCCCTGACATAGTGAGGCGGAACAAACTCCAGCATCCTGGTTCTGGGCGCCTCCCGTCACGCTGATCTGAACCTCCTTTGAGGGTGTAAGACCCAGGCAGGATCTTGCTGCTTGGCCCCCCTAAGCACACTGCAGGAGTGGGCTAACCCAACAGAGGGCAGGATGACTCCGGTGCTCCCATTGCTGAAGGGAGGGACGGAGCAGCCCATGTCTGGGCAGAGGCTATGTCAGGTTTGTCCTGGTCTGAGGGGGCTGGGCGGGGAGAGATTCACAGTCATGGGAGACACGGAATTAGAGGGAACAAGTTCAAGGAGGGTGGGTAGCCTCCTCCCACACGGGAAAATATATAGTCTCCGGTGTCCTCATGTTTGAAAAACAAGTTGGTTTTGTAGTCAGGCAGTCTAGTTAGTAGCAAGCCTTTTGTTAAATGAATAGATTTATTCCCTAGGGTTACGGAGCTGAAAGACTAGTCAGGACAACAGAGTTTGGTTTTTGTTTTTGTGTATTTTACAAGATATTCCAAATAACCAGTTAAATGGTAAGTATGAAGAGTGATGTGAAGGAAAATAGTGTTGTGTGTGAAGCAGGAGACTGAACCTTGCCTGGGACCTCAGGGAAGGTTTTTCAAGGCAGGAGACGGATGCTTCAGCAGGGCTCTGACGGATGAGTGGGAACTTCATCAGGCTGGGAGGGGCAGGGGGAGTGTCCTGGGGGAGGCACAGCCTGCTGATGGCCAGAAGGAGAGAAGGCTCCCTCTCCCCGCCACTCCCTGGGAAAGCAGTCCAGTTCATTATCGTTTCAGAGACAGCAGGGAAAAGTGGCCAGGGGTTACACAGGGCCTTGTGGTTCCTGTTAATAGAACAGTTCTTAGCTGTTCTTAGCTTCCTAGAGTGTTGAAAAGAGCACAAAACCCATGACAAAGCCACGATGGGAGGAGCTGTCAGAGGTCCTGTGATAAGAACAGTAGAGGCTGATGAGCTAGAGGAGAGGGCAGAAGCCGCTGTGACCGAGTCCCAGGCAGGGAAGTCCTGTCCTAGTGCCGTCCTGGAAGGTTATGCTGAGCTGACACCTGAATGATCAGAAGGATCCCATCTTGTGATGATGTAAGAGAGACCTTTGGGGTTGAGGCAAAAGTTGCCCCGAGGCCGGAAGCCGTTTTGAAATGGAGAGAGGGGGGTAGAGGTCAGGGCCTCGGGGGCCTCCCAGACCAAGGGGAGAACTGGAACTCTTATTCCAAGGGCTCTGGATGCCACTGTAAGATTTGAAGCAGGAAGTAATCTGTTCCGATTCACCTTTAAAAAAAAAATCACTCTGGTTTCTTTGTGTTCTACAGAATGGAGAGAGGGAGGAGTGGAGACTGGAAAATCATTTCTGAGACGATTGTAGTAGTCCACTTTGGTGAGGATAGTGAGGGACAGAGAGGGGACGAGATTTGGAGGCCAGGCCAGGGAGGTTTCCCAAAGGTTTGGGGGTGGAGAGGAGGGAAATACAAGGATCAAATGTGACTGGTCTTTGATGGGGGCAGCCCGCTGAGCACTGGGACGGTTTACAGCATGGGCATTCCTTGCATCATGGCTAAGCCCGTGGCCTATGGACTCCAGTTGCTAGGATTGAAGTCTAGGTCCCCAGCATCGGTGAGATGAGATCATATTAGTACCTATCTCATAAGTAGTGAGGATTCAGTGAGTTAATTGTAAAGCAGGCAGAACGGTGTCATACTTTGTAGGCCTGTTTGCTGTTCTAGAAAACAAGTCTAGCGGGGAGACTCAAGAATTGGTTTTGGTGACACCCAAGTTTCTGTGTCGAGAGGTCCACTCAGAGGAAGAGTCAGGGATGGAAATAAACAGGGGGAGTCATCTGCATATTGATCTCATTGAAAGCTACAGGACTACACAAAAGTTCCTCAGAGATTGTTTAATCAGTGTGGATGATCATGGACTCCTCACTCTTTTAGGAATGATGTGAGCCTTCCTTTGTAAGGAAGAATCAATCCTTTTCTTAAGAGGGAGGCATAAGTATATCAGTAACATAATTTCAGGAGAGCTCCTTTCTCTCACCCTCTCTTCTTGGCTGCTGAGGGAGGGGGAAAGGTCCTAATGACATGGGGTGGGGGGCTTGGTTTCAGAATCTGTTTTCACCCTTGAATTAATTAAATCCCTGCTGTTAGTGCCATGATACCCGTTCTAGGACAAGATCTATACCGCATAGGATGAAAATTTTGATGGGAGGGAATGAGGAGCTGGGTAGGGTTAGGTTGGGTAGAATTAAATTTCAAAGCACTAAAAAAAATTCTAGCTGTCAGAGGATTGAAGGTGATTCCCAGAGGCAATACTTTGCATACTGATTAAGCAATCATGACCTATTTAGTTTGATTTATACTGAAAAGAAAATCTATGATATGTTAATGAAGAAGGATCTTGGCATATTTTAGCCTGTGGTAGGATTCAAGTAGGAATAGGATGGAATGAGTAGAAATAATTACACAGCATACTGAAATTATCTCCTTTATGGAAAGATAACGGTACAGTAGCAGGTCAAAAGATCATCTGTATTCAGGGTTTGTTGTTGCTGTTGTTTCTGTCATAGTTCTGTCTTGCTTTGATTTGAGAGACTTTAAGAACACACACCAGAATTCCTATCACCTCCCTTTTTTGTTGTAGTCTTAAGGGTTTTTGTTATTGTTTGTTCTCTGCTGCTTTTTTGTGTTGTCTTTGGGCTTTAAAGAGGCAGGGGGGAGGTGGGAGACTTTGAAGTGTTAGAGGTAGGGAGGCTATAGGAGGAGAAACTGAACCTCTTCTGTAGGTAGAAGGAGTAGGAATTCAGAAATCTGACATTCTCATGGGCTATTCAAACGGATAGGCTTCATTTTAATAAGTCTGCAGCCTCTGCTAACCCTTTCTCCACTAGTAAGCCCCTGTGAGCCGTACTGCAGACCAAACAGTAGGTCTGCCAAGGGAAGAAGGTTTTGGGACAATTCCATCCCTTTGGAACAATTAATAACTTCATCCTTATAAAGAGCAGGAAAATGCAGCCTTAAAAAAAAATGTGCAGTCCTTGAAAATTGAAGTTTAGTTTATGATTTATTTACTCTTTGATTTTTGTGCTTCTAAGACTTCCAAACCATTATAGTCAGTAATGATTGTTACCTCTTCTTTTATGAGGAGCCTGTCGTAATACCGTTGAGTTGGGAAGTGCCAGTGAAGATTAAAGACCTCATTTCAAAAGACACACACAGTCAATCTGTCAGACAGCTGTTTATTCTGCTACCTTTTGCCTTTCATCTTACCACACAAAGCAAGAGATAGACTCTTCTTTTCCAGGTTCAAGTGGTAAATCTTTTTTGGTTACATGTTTAGGGAACCTCCTGAAGAAAATAAGCCTAAACACTTCTGCATCTCTGGTGAGATGCTGCCTGGGGAACTGTTAAAATGATAATCTTCTTAAAATCCCGTAACAGAAGATGTATCTATGCTATACAATATCTTCTTGTAAAAAGACTCTGGATTTTTAATTCTTCTATTGGAGTGTTTAAAAAAAAAATGCTTTAAGTCAAAACATTTTAGAAGACATGCTTTCTCCTTTTGATTATGAACACTACTTTCAAATCCATAAAGCATGACAAGGGGAACTGCATGAAAAGTCAGTAGAATAATAGAATGCCTTTTATTTGGTTTGCAGAGAGCTGTACCTCTCCCTGCTGAAGATCCCCTTGTCAGTGTGCTGGCCATCCTGTTCTGGCCAGTAAATGTTATCCATTCCTTAAAGAAGATGTGGTGTAGGGGTGCGTGGTGGCTCAGTCGGTTAAGCGTCCAACTCTTGGTCTTGGCTCAGCCCCTGAACTCAGAGGCATCATCAGATCAAGCCCCACACTGGGCACTGTGCTCAGCAGGGAGTCTGCTTGAGAATCTCTCTCCTTTTCCCTCTGCCCCCCTTCCTTGTGTTCTCTCTCTCTCAAAATAAATAAATAAATCTTAAAAAAGGAAAAGAAAAAGATGTGGCATATATATACGCCGTGGAATATCATTCAGCCATGACAAAGAAGGAAATCCTGCCTTTAGACAACAAGGACAAATCTCAAGGGCATTAGGCTAAGTGAAATAAGTCAGAGAAGGACAGATACTGTGTGGCATCACTCATATGTGGAATCTAAAAAAAATTTAAAAAGAAGTCAAATTCTTAGAGGCAGAGAGTAGAAGGGTGATTGCTAGGGGCGGTGGAGTGGGGGACATAGGGGAAGGTTGACAAATGCAAACTTCCCTTTATAAGATGAATAAAAGTCTGAGGCTCTGATGTATAACAGTGATTCTGGTTGGTACCTGCATTGTGTAATCGAAATTTGCAAAGGGAGTAGGTCTTAAATGTTCTCACCAAACTATATATAAAAACATGCGAGGTGATGGATGTGTATTAACTAGGTGGGAGGAGTTCTTTCGCAATGTATATGTCTATCAAATCATCACGATGTACACTTTAAATATCTTACAATTTTGTCATTCATACCTCAGTAAAGCTGAAAAAAAAAAAAGGACTATCCATTCCAGCCAGATGATCTCTGAAAAGTAAAGCCTGTGTTCCCATTGACTTTCAGTGAAAAATAGAAGGTTTACTTATACCCTTAATTTAAAAAAAATCTCCCAGTCAGATGTCTTCAGTGAGTTAACACATATAGATACGCAGTAAGTGTGAGCTACTGTTTGCTAGCACGGTTACACTTCTACCTAGAAAAGGTTCAGGCCTGGACCAGATGCCAGTCTTGTTGAGACACAGGTTCCCACATAGCTGCTGTTTGCTGGAATCGCTCTGAAGCCCACGAGGACAAATTGCCCTTCCCTCACTGGCAGGCTTCCGTGGCCTTCCTCCAGAACCAGGAGCCGCAAGCTGCCAAGTCCTGACTGTCTTCTGGAGCTGAAGTCTGGCAGTCTGCCTGGACTCTCTTTCCTTACCCTGGCTTCCTGTGGCCCTCGCTCCAGCTTATCCAGGCCTCGGGGACACGGGGCTGATGAACGAGATGCAGCCCCTGCCCTCAGGAAGTGCACGCAGGTCATGGAGGCAGACTCAAAAACCGTAATTGGAACAAAGTGAAAAATGTGTTAGGAAAGAGCATCACAGTGTGCAAAGTGCATCACAGGCACACAGAGGATAGGCACGTAACACGGATCACTGGGAGCATCTGCTCCCATCTTTCTGCCTCCCCATGCACAACGGACAGCAAGCTGAGTGTCCCGTAACATTCTGACGTTTGTTTCAGGAGAATGTATTCGTTCCCTTTGCATCACGTATGTGACTCAGCAATGGTGTAACTCTATATTTAGCTTAAAATAAGAGACATCATCTAAAATGCTAAATACCGTTTCCATTTAAATTACAAGGTCGTCAGGTGAATCAGAAGGTTGGTGTTTAAGTTGTTTTTCATTATTTGAATATTACTGAATGTAATTTTATGTGATAAGGTTGAGAGCTGGTTTTAAGCATTAGGAGTCCAGACTGTGCGCCAAATTCCATGGCACCATAAAGGGAGTAAGATGTAAACAGAATGACATCCTTCAGGGTTTTCAGTGGCCTGCCAGGAAGGTCTTTTTTCAAGATGTGAGTGCCTCGCCTCTGGTAGGGATGCGTATGACTTCATTCAGTTTTAGGATCGAGCCCAATTAGAACGCAGTGTAAGCATGCAGGGTCTGTGCGGTACACAGCTCTGGGGGAACCTTTGGCTTACACTGTGCTGTGAATAGTGCTTCTTAGAGCTTTTAAGTGCTCTGAGCCCACTGGCCTATTTCTCACGGGATCCCTGGTTACTTTGTTCTGGGAAGCCACTTCTTCCCATACCACCGTCTCTCATTGCCCGCCACCCCCAATCTCTTTCCCTCAATTATCTGTCTCTATGTAATGTATGTAGGATGCCCAGTAATTGTTTTTAAGAAATGCGGTGGTTAGTTTAGGGAAGAGAGGTGTAAAAATGTGGGGAAAGAGGTACATCTTAGAAATCTTCAGATGCACTATTACTACTTTTCTCCACAAATACTTGAGCTATAGACAGCTGACCTAACCTACCTTCCAATGTCTATCATCTCCAAGGCGAGAAGATGTCCGGCCAAAAGGCAGGCACACTAGTCCTAGCCCTGTTTCTGTCTCTAAAAGGTCACACAGTTCTTCCGGGCCTCAGTCCCGTCATCTGTAGTTTGAAGAAATTGCATTCTAGTGCCTTTCAGATTTAGCATTATGTAATCCTCAGAAATAAATACTTAACAGTCCTGGAATGTCTGGGTGTCTCCTTTGGTTAAGCATCTGCCTTTGGCTGAGGTCATGATCCCAGGGTCCTGGGATCGAGTCCCGCATCAGGCTCCTTGCTCAGCAGGGAGCTTGCTTCTCCCTCTGCCTACCACACCTCCTGTTTGTAAGCTTTCTCTCTCTGACAAATAAATAAAATCTTTTAAAAAAGAAAATGAACAGTCCTAAAAGTCTCTCTTCAACACTCCTTTGAGCTCTCCATATGGTTGGTTTTAAACTTTGAAATTTCATCTAAGTATGGAGTTGCACTTTTCATAGTGAGGACTTAATGTCACTAATACTTCACTAAAGTAGTCGGAAGCCTGTGTATACCCACCACACTTTGTTCTAGACAAGTATGTTTAAAACATAATGCAGCTAGCTAACCTGAACCCTAACTTACTGCTGACTAGATGTGCTTCCCCGTGGCTAGCTGTTTTGAAATTAAGCCGTCAAATTCAGAATGTGATATACACACAAGTGTCCAAAAGTCACCTCATCTCAAAATTCAAAGCGTTCTCCAGTATATAAACTACAGGGAACAGTTTACAAGGAACAGGTACAAGCAAAAGTTAAATATTTGCTCTAATTGCAAGAAATTCCTGTAGAAATGCAAGAGCAGGGCGCCTGGGTGGCTCAGTGGGTTAAAGCCTCTGCCTTCAGTTCAGGTCATGATCCCAGAGTCCTGGGCTCGAGCCCTGCATCAGGCTCTCTGCTCGGCGGGGAGCCTGCTTCCCTTCCTCTCTCTCTCTGCCTGCCTCTCTGCCTACTTGTGATCTTGGTCTGTCGAATAAATAAATAAAATCTTAAAAAAAAAAAAGAAAAGAAAAGAAAAGAAAGAAATGCAAGAGCAACGGAAGCAGGAATTCCCTAACTAGTCTCAGCTTCACACAGAGGTCATAGATGTTGCAGGGTCTTTCTTTGCTTTTCCCTTGAGCCCCCTTTTAGGCTGTACAGAGTCAGTGCTGGGTGGGTGCTCGGTGCTCCTTCTTCCCTTGCTTCCCTTTCCCCGACCCCCAGAGCCCAGCTCTATTCTCTATGCTGCTGACACCCACTTGGCCAAGGCCCCAGGGATCTCTGGCCCTGATCGACAGCAAAAGGTGACTTTTACAATCTGACTAAGGGTGCCTGCTTTGCTCTTTTTAATTTTTCAAAGTGGGACAATTACAAGACCACAAACCCCCCCCCTCCTTTTTTTCCCTGCCAAATATGATGGGATCATGTGGCAGAGCAGCCAGAGCAAAAGCTTTAAGGCAGGATGGGGCCTAGTAGGTCCATGGACCGGTGAGGAGGTCTGGGGCCTGGAGCAGGGGGCCGAGAGGACAAGCTTGTGTACAATCATTGTGAGGCCGTTGTATGGACTTTGGCTTTTACTCCAAGTCCTCAAGGAGTCAGTCTAGTGGGAACATCGGCCAATGAACAGACCATTGCTGAATTATCTTCCTAAAACTCTTTGAAAAAAGGTCACTATATTTTCTTAAGATCATGTGCCCTTCTAGCCTATTCCCAGGCATAAATGTTAGAAAAATAAGTGAAATACTAGTTATATTTTGCCCTTTTCTGGTTAATTTTACCCCTGAACAATAAAAGCTGATTCTTCTCATTGAAATACACACTATCTCGTTTCTGTTACCTTCGTTGGCTGTTTTCTGGAGAGTGTCTCTTCAAAGAGTTCGAACGCACACTTCAGAACAACTGTAGTCTGAGAGCATGTCTGTTTGCAGTTACACATCTAATCGGCATGTTACACTTGCCTATGGATATTTTCCCTGAATTCAGATTGAGCAGTCTGATTTTCCCACCGATGGGCAGCAGTCCAACCCTCATCCTCAGACAATGAATAGAATCACTAACTTCTGTGGATCATTGTCTTCATAAAGCTGTTTAGAAAAGGAATTTTCAAAGTAAGGAGGGAGAAGGATGGGGAATGTTCTGTGGGTGATCATCACATATAAGCTGTGTTTCTATGGTTCTGTTTACTTCCAGCTACAAGAAAACACACGAAACACTGAGTCATGCAGGGCAGAAGGCAACTGCAGCTTTCAGCAACGTGGGGACGGCCATCAGCAAGAAGTTTGGAGATATGAGGTAGTGTGGGGCAGAACCATGGGGATGCTGCTAAGCCCTGGGCCTTCTGAGGGAAGGGGAGCTTTCTCTATTGGCTCGTCTTCCTAACCCATTCTTTTTTAATTGGATTAACATGTTTTGTGGCTGATCATGATTGGTGACTGAGATCGATTTTTATAACGGGGAGTTTTCTGCCCGTTGGTCTGCTTAGTGAGCCTGGTCCCGAACATGCCCTTTCTACGAGGACATGACGACCTAGTAAAAATAGAAGATCCAGGGCTCCTTTAATTACTGGTAAGAAGGGGGGATTTCAAACGAAGGCAGCACATACTGATTTTTCTTCATTAAAATTTAAACAGTAAGTTAAAATATGCATTCAGTGGACTAGGCTCTGACAAACCATTCTAGGTTACATTTTTGTATACATCCATCTAGGATTTTTTTCTATGCTGAATACATACGTATTTATTCTTTTATTCCAAAAAGGGGCCATGGTGTATAGTCCTTGCACATTTGGGTTATTTTCAATATTACATGTTAGTTCACATTAGGGTGAACATCAGGATTTTGAACTGAGAACCAAGTGTCCTCACTATAGGCGCCAGAGAAAATAGTGCAGTTTTGACCATTTTTATTTTCTATAGTATGTTTTAGTAAGTTATCTCATATAGAGTTGTTACTTTCATTTTTTTTAAACTTTTGAAGTATACATTTTAAATGTATTTTTTTAAAAACTGCATATAAATTTTCATTGTATTCTGAAACCATTTCTTAATTACCCTACAGACTTGATACCTAGAGGCAAATATTTATACTGCTCTGTTTAAGTTATTTTTGGTTTCATATGTTACTGGATTGTGCCCCTGTACTATCTTAACAAGTTGGCATTTGTGAGGATAGAGTTAAGTAACTCCATATGCATGAGTCTGAATACATTGTTTTATCTTCATAGTTGTGGATAATGTGATAAGAAAAGCAACTGAAATTTTTCAGAGGCTGCATGTAATGAATAGGTAAACCTTCTGGATTATTAATTAACCCTCATTTTATTACAAATAAAATTTGCTGTCATGTCAATGGCATTAAAACGTTTATCTAAACTAATTAAATAATTTCTCAGAACAGGAAATCCCCTCTTACCTGCTATCTCCAAGAAAATATATTTTGCCATATTTATAAAATTTGTCCTCCACATACTTAGTTGAAACCTTCACTGGAACTCTAGAACCACAACATCGTACTAGAGTGTTATTTCTCCAAATTCAGGAGGCTTTACAAACACCTCTGAAGCCTGTTTAACAACATATTCCAGACTCCACCTCTTGGAGATCGCGCCTCAGTGGGTCCTGGATCTAGGAATCTGCATTTGTAACAAGCTCTTAAGTGATTCAGTGTCAGGCGGTCAGGTTACGAGGAGGACCCATGTAACTTAGCTCACCTGTACCCAGGTGTTCTCGGTTACGAAACCGGGTAAGAGTAACATATCATCATCAGGTTATTATGAAAGTTGTAGAAGAGAGCCTGCCATTGGTTAAGCACTCATTAAATGCTAGTTTTTATCCTAAGTGACCATCTCATTCACAAGGTGACCCCCATATGTGGAAATGAGGGAGTATACATCAGCAGGAGGGCACTGTGGTATTTCACAAAGATCTGGTTCGTTTTGCTAAGAGGACGAGAATGAAGACCATTCACTTACGCAATATGTTAACACATTCCCGTTCATACACTGACTGGTTGTAACATCAAAGTCGTGTTAACTTCTTTTTCTTCTGTTTCAATATGGCTTTATTTTAGGGTAATGAATGGTCTGTTTTCCAGAAGTTTCAAACTTTCCATTAATTGTTTCTCTATATAGAGGATACAGTACTTTCATTATAAACTGTGGCTAAAAATACTGGAGACTCAAATAGGGTCCTGTAATATGTTGTAAAGTTTGCAAAATTCAGACCTGTATTTTTCTCAAACTAAAACATCTAACATATATAACTGAGGATCAGTCACTATGAAAGCAACGAGTATTACAAAAAATTTTTAGTTTTCAATTACGCTAGAACAAGTAACATATGGGAAACTCATATTTGAAAATTACTTGAATTTTGATTAGTAAAGATTCTTAACTGAGAAAAAGTAAGTGTTTAATTTTTCATTTAAATTGATTTGCCAATTTATAAAACAATAGAGAAATTTAAGAGTTGTATCACATTTTACTTTGAACCCCTTTTTTAGTATAAAATATCATATTATCCTATATTCCTGTTATTTATACTATAAAATTCCTTTGTGCATTCTGGGAAAAAAATTCTGAACTTGTTAAAAAAGATTGCCAGCAAAGTTCGGATACCAGTCCTTTTTTTTTCTTTAATTATTACAAGTTAAAACTTACAGATTTTAAAAACTTAGAACTTGGGCCTTTTAATAAGTTAATAAAAAGCACTCTGTGAGGATTTAAATTGATGTGTTTTATAAAAACAAGTCATATTTTTCAAGCTAAGATTCTCATTTTATCCCAGTTGCCGTTGACTGCGTCCCCATCACCCCATCAGGGAACTGCCCCCTCTCTTTCTCTACCTGTAAAATAACATTGTTCACAGCTACCTAACTAAAATGCTTCCTACAAAGTTAAAACGGGGACACATTTATGAAAGTACTCTGAAGCGATGAAAGCTCTTGGAATCGTTTTTGTAATAATGCCAGCAACTTCTTGGAACTTCTCAGTCAGTCATTTATTCAAACCACGTGTGAACAAGGAGATGAGGCTCTTTGGAGGAAGCATAGAACTTCTGTTAGAGTCCAGCCCTCTCTCTGTAGTCATGAGAACAATAGTTAGAAGTGCAGCTTATAACAGGTTGGTACAGTGATTGTTAAGACACATTAAAAATATACTCCCAAACAGTAATGAACGGAGTCAACGTCATCTTTGCTCTGGGGTTCTTGAGAGGGGGAGACAAGGGTACCACAGTGCTGATATGCTAACTCTGGTCCTGCTCTCTCCTATGCTGCCCGGGCTGCAGGTCTCACTCCATCGGGTAAGCAATGCCTCTAGGGCCCTACCGGCCCCTTGAAGCTCCCTTCCTTCCCAGAACCCACTGCTCTCTTCACACTGTGGGTGTGTCTCAGCCAAAACACTGGGTCTCTTTCCCTGAGTGTGTTTGTGCCCAAGGAGTCACAGAGCGTAGGGCATCTAATGTGTTTGAATTTATTTAAGCATATCGTTATCTCACTTCTGAATCATTTATACCAGTTTTCACTTGCTGAGCAGTTTCTTAGGAATACCTTCCTACATTCTCAGTTCTTCCCGCGTTGGCAGAGGTCCTCAGAACTGAAAGGAGAAAAAAGGAAAAGCAGAAGTTGAGAGTTGTATGTGTTTATGAGACTTGTAAAGGTAAAATCGAGAAACAGGAAATTATTTTCTCTAGATTGTTGTGTTTTTCTGAACGTCTTGTAACAGTTATGGGGATGGTTCACCTTCAACTTTCTATACCTTCTGAAGTTGAAGAAGGAAAAGGTTACCAGAGCACCACACACGTTCGGAAGTGTGCAATTTCCGATTAAACCCTCCTTTAGCTGGAATCTTACTATATACTTTGGGGAGAGTTGGTGGATTTTTTCTTAAGAATACTGCCTGTATTTAAAGGGATGAATAGATTGATAATGCTGATGGATTTCTTTTAGTAATTTCCTTTTAAATATAATTTCTGGGGAAATATTTGCCTATATTTTCTAAGTGGAGTGTCTAAGTAAGACCATAAATACTCCCTGAATTTCTTCTTCCTTTTCTTTCCGAGTTCTAGTAAAGTACTGCCAATACTGGTGACTTCAGTGGATGTTGTTGGGGAAGGGTGAGGCGTGTGATCCCTTCCTGTTAGCTTCTTGGGAGGAGAGACGCAGGGATGGTGTTAGAAAATGTGATGGGGGAGCGCTGTCGCAAGACATGGACCCTTACGTAGGGCTTCCTCCCTCAGCCCAGCCTGATTTCTGAGTGGAACTCACAAAGGAGTAACAGTTGATCCATCAGAGGAAAGATGAGCCAGCCATAGGATCAATAGAGAGAGGAGGCTGAAACTCTTACAATTCTCAGAAATGTACAGATGTCCTAGAATGGATGCGGAGGTCCCTGCTGCCATGTTGGACTGTGTGGATTACAGTAGCCTGCTATGTGTTTCCTTGAATGTCTTAAGTGAACTACCTATATTCCTCTGGAGAGTTTCTCTACAACGGAATGATTAGCTTTTACCTGCCTTTGTGCCTTCCTAGGTACAGCTCTTCCTCTCTCCCTGAAAGAAGAAAGAAGGGAAGGGAGTGGGAGTTGAACCTGGGGAGGATGTTCACGGGCTGCTGGGCGCACCTGGAAAAACCAGACATTCTCCTCAGATTTCCTGGCCTACTGGGAACCCACAGGAAGTAAAATAACACCCAACTTGGACAGTGTACTCTTCCTTTGTAATCTTGAAAGCTGGATGGGTTGGCCTATCCTACCCAGCGAAAACAAATGTCATCTTGGTGGGGCGGGCAAGGAATACTTCTGACAGTTGAAATTGCTGTTTTAGAACTGTGAATAGGGAGTTTCTCATGTACTTATGTTGTGCTATCTTCTTTTTTCCTTTTTTTTTTTCTTTTAATCTGCTTTTGCCCTGAAGCTACTCCATTCGCCATTCCATAAGTATGCCTGCTATGAGGTAATGTGTGTATAAATTACTTTATATAATATCAATGCAGAATGTGTATGTATGAAGTGTTACTTTTTATTGATAGTTACTTTGCGGAGCTTCCCCCCGCCTTAATATGAAAGGAAATGCATTGACCTTACTGACCCAAAGACCTTACTGTCTTTCCCGACAGCCTTCAGGAGAAAAGCTAGACAGTTCTGTGGAAGTAGGGTGTAATGGGCTTCAGCTTCTTAAGTCCAGTGTCTCCTGATTTGTGTGACCTGAGACAAGTTACTTACCTAGCTCAATCTCCATTCTCTTACCTGTTGTGTGACACAAAGTAACCGGTGTGACGCACATTCTTAGCTTAGGGCCTGGAGCCACCACACCTCCAAAGGCAGAAATATGTGCCTTATTTCAGCAGAATTAAACGCAAGCCTGGGAGAAAGGTTACATTGAAGGGAACAGCAGACCGAGAGGACTACAGCTGTAGAAAGGATACCACATGATTTTTTAAGGTAGATGTTAAGATGAGGTGTCTGTTAGGCAATGAAAATGTTATTAAAATAACTAGCTGGATGAAAACTTCTGAGAAAGACATTTCCCACTTCCGGTTTGTGTAGCTTAGTGAGGCAATCAGATAAAAGCACACGAATAGTAACAAGGTATGGAAGAATGAATGTCAGATTGCAGGGGCCGGGGGTGGGGAAGGGTCAGGAGACGCAGATTGTAGACCAGCTCTGCCAGGGATGAACTTTGCAGCCTTGGGAAAGTCATCTCACTGGTATCAGTTTCTTCATATTTAAAATAAGAAGCTAAAACCAGATTTACTGCTTTTCTCACTGCTCTTGCCCTGGACTTCCGTTGTGGGGGATGTGTGGGGAGCCATGAGCCTTCCAAGACCCTTCCCTGCTTCAGTCCCAACTGTGCCTCTTCTACCTGCTTTATAGTATGTATTGTGGTGTGATGTGTTAGAGAGGGGGTTCGGTTGCTCTAAATGGTTTGAGACCACTACAGCCAAATTCTTTCCAGGGTCATTTGTAGCTGTAGTGATCTGATTAAATCTGAGTGAACAGTTTCTCCCTGTTCTCCAGTACACCGCCTAGTGTAACTGAATTAGAGGAATGTCTGTTTTATTATCCTGAGGATGTTTCTTCCACACTGAGGTTATATGGTTACTTTGGAAATTTAAGCCACAGTATTTGATTTCCCTAATTTGGTGCTAAATAGGGAGCACAGATTCAAGATTGCTTAGTCCAGCTTTGAATGACTTGCACCCCCTAGCATAAAAACACTCAGATTGAATAGTGCAACCTGCAGCTCTGAGCTTCTTTATTTGTCATCCTTTTTTTATTAACTATTTTTTTAAAAGATTCTATTTACTTATTTATTTTGTCAGAGAGAGAGAGAGAGCACAAGCAGAGGGAGAAGCAGGATCCCCACTGAGCAAGGAGCCTAATGCGGGACTCGATCCCAGGACATGGGATCACGACCTGAACCAAAGGCAGACGTTTAACCAACTGTCTGTTAGCTTTTAAGTCTGGGTGTCCAAAGAAGTTCTTGCAAAAAATTAACACAGCTTTGTTTTGTGAATCCATCTAGTGGCTTATGGGTCAAATGTAGTCCTCATAATCTTGCCTGAAACTAACTTTAAAAAAAATTTTTTTTTCTTACTCATCTAACATATACCCATGAACCCTTCAGCTGAACTGTCTGGCCAGGGCTGTGTCACTAATCAATGACAGGCAGGCACATGAGCAGGATTACCCACATAAAACCTGCAGTGGAAGTAAGGGGCCAATAAATACATAAACTTGAGTCACTGAGGTAAAAATTCACTAATATTTCATCATGAAATAGCAATATGAGGGAGGATTACTCACAGGAATTTGACTCCTGCTTGAGTTGTTTACAAGGTGTGGTGTCATTGGTGGGCTCTCTGAACTCACCACGGTTAATCCCTACAGCAGAGATGCGGATACATTTCTGACCATCTGGAGTGTCAGAGTCTCTGGAGGTAGTCTCTAACAAAGCCAAATTCAGTCCAAAACATATTATGGACATTAGTTTCCTCTTGATAGTATTAAAGCCGTGCTTCATTCCACACCATACAAAGATACCCATTACACCAGTTCTCCCTTAACAAAATTCCTCTAGGTTTATCGTCCTATTTCATTTCACCTGCACTCAAGAGAGAATAACAGGTGGCTTATCAAATAAGTAACATTTAGTTGAATTATTTGACCTAAAATTGATGCCAATCATTGTTGCTGAAAGCTGACATGGATACAAGATTTAAGATACATTTTTAGTTCCTTCTCGGCTCCTGTTTCATTAGCTGGACCTGGGGATATCCTTTTTAATGGTGACGATGTCATGAAATCATGTCATGTGGCCAAATCCAGTCCAGGAAACCAAAACATACTAAAATGAAGCACCTAATTCTTAAAGGAACAAGATGATGTATATAGAGTGTTTAACATAATGAATGAGTCACCAATAAATTGTCGATAGACTGCAAAGATTTTGTAGATAAAAGAACAAAGGTATATCCTCTTCAGGAGGAAGAATAACATGCTCATAATACCATTTTGATCAAGCGTTAGACAAGTAATAGGTATATTTCAACTTAAAATAATGAAAGCATTGACTCCCAGAAACACTACTTCATGGAAATTGACAAAATGATTACTTTTTAAGGCATGGGAGAGAAAAACTTATGAACCCTTGTTTCCCCCCCTTAAGTTATTTCTGAAATAAATAACTTCAAAATTCCAAGTGGGAAAATTCTAACATGACACTCTTCAGACGGACTTTCCATTGCTCACCAAAAACAAACAAACAAAAAACAAAACAAAACAAAAAATGAGTTGGGAAAAGGAGTGGTACAATAGAAACAGTTAATTAGCAAGTGACAAATTAAGCTATCACTCCTTTGACTCACTGGGAATGATTTCCAGTGCACCTTGGAATTATTACAGTGGTGTCATTAACAAACGCTGTCCTGTTTATTATAGGAATCTTTTACTTAGAAAATTTCCATGCCAGGTTATGGTTTGCGGCTCTGACCTAGCAGAAAGGAAAACATACTTTAAAAGCATGCTTGTCGTAGGTGGAGAACCGACAGCTGGCTCTGGTGCAGAGATGATGTTTACAGTTGAGAGCAGAAAGCCAGGCAGCTCGGTTGCTAAGACAGCTGGGTCTTTGGAGCTGACCTCTCTTTTTTTGTTATTTTAGGAATTCTCCTACTTTCAAATCATTTGAGGAGAGGGTTGAGACAACTGTCACAAGCCTTAAGGTACAGATGAAGTGAATTTTGTGTCATGGGGTCCTGTGAATCAGGATAGCTTAGTCACTGTGGTGGTTAATTCTGAAGGTGGGACCGCCAGCATTTGGGGCAGCCGGGAAGGCAGTCTGCCCAGAGTCTGTCTTTTTCTTCACATCTAAATCTGTCTGTCAGTCAAACCGGTATTGGAGAGTGTTGCTGGATCCTCACAGAGTTGTTCCCGTAAACCGTTTGGGGGTGATGACTTGTGAACATGAACTGGGATGTGTGTTCACATCTTTGCAGGCTTGAACTCTCTCGGGCTGTCCTCTCCAAAACTGGTATGTGAGAGAGGATTGTGGTTAGGATCGAGGGTATGTGAATTCTGAATTTAGAGGATAAGTGGAGGGTCGCCCACAGCTCACAGACCCTCTGGTTTGCACATGGACTAGCAAAAACGAACTTGGCCCCCTACATTGCACTGCTTCCCTCCTCCCGTCAACTACCCCGACTCCTTTACTCCATTCCCAGACTGAGTGCAGCACAGCATGGTGATCACGGAGGGAAAATCCAACTGAGTCACAATGAGCATTCTTTTGCAATAACACATTTGATCCCAGGTTTTCGACTGAAAATATGCCTGTGTCATGGGAGGTGTTAAAAAAAAGAACTTCATATTGGATTTATCATTTGAGTGTAGTTGAGTTCACCTACAAAGGAAGAAAGTACAAATAAAATCAGTCTAGTCCCAAAATGCACAGAACTTCCAAAACAGGAAAAGTCTTTGAAATGACTAAGATTATTTTTTTAAAGATAGCAGTTAAATGGTGGCTTACAGTCTTGATATTCTTAGCTCTATTTTGTCCGTTTCCGTATTTCCTTATCTGGTAAAATGAAGAATGCAGGTGATCTTGAAGCGGAGCAAAAGCGGGTGTGTGCACATGCTGATCACCCTGCTGCTGCTGAATGCTCGCCCCCGTGCGCTGCTCATGAGCCCGCAAGGATGTCAGGCATCCCTCGCTGGAGCTCCCGCGTGCTCTGATTGTGACTTGGAGAGTCTTTCCTCTTAGGGGTGGTTTTGTTCATACAGTCTCCTACTTCTGCTTTATCGGGCCTGGGCTTTGATGTTTAAGGTACAAGAGCGAGATGAGATGATGACTCAGCATTTCCCAGGCCTTGCTTTCATTTACCAACATCATTGCTTATTGAGTATCTGGGGACCCGTAGGAGCCATTGAATTGCCCCCACGTAGAGGGTAAACTTTTCATAAGGATGGCTGTGCAGTGCCTAGAACATTTCTCTTGCTAGAGTATCAAGTTTCAAAAGAAAGGGTTCAGAAAATCCTGGGAGTTAATTTCTCAGCATTTAGTTCTCAGCCTTAGAGAGTGGAAGGAAGATAGATTTTGCTGCTTATTAGAACAGTTCTGACATAGGAGAAGTTGTACTTTTTAGGTTTTCTTTAGAAGAAGGAGATACGAAGAAGCAAAAGAAGAATAAAGAACAACCTATTTCGCTTTGCTTTTAGGAAGCGCTTGTAAGCTCACAGCTCACGTGTGGTTTAAGTGTTTGATCCAGCACCCTGCGCTTCTCGCTTTTCTCTCTTCACTGGGATGGAAGGTGTAGAGCCTGCCTCCGCCTTCAGACATGAACAAAACTAACTTAGCCGACCAGATCCTAGCCTGTGTCAAGACTTCCTGAAAGTGGATTCAGTGTCTGATGATTGTCCCCGGGGTTTAATAAGACTCACATCCCACCCACCTCCTATGTCACAGCCGATGCCTACTTCCTCTTCTTCTGCCCACCCAGGCAACGGAGAATAAATAGCTAATAATTGTGCTTTGTATAAAACTTCCCACTCACTCAGTCATTGCAAATTCCTCATTCTTTTTCTTTCTCCAGGCTAAATAATAGATGTTTAACCCTTCTTTATATAGTTTATTTGCCACATAGTTTTTTGTTCTAAATTTTCTTCAAAATTTCTATAACGTTCTTCAGTTCTGGGTCCCAGGCTGTTTCCGGCTGACTCACAAGTCAGTCAGGATGAATCAGTAAGGAAATGCCTCACGGGGCTCTGTGCTGCGGTTCTATCACACGTACTGCTTTAAGCACAGTTTTTAAAAACATCGCTCAGACGGAATCATATTCATATCTGTATTCTATTAGAAATAATGTTCTGCTGGGAAGAGAGGTCCGTTCTTGCCATCTCCTCACACAGTCTGTCACACACCTTTTGGGATTTATACCCAACTGATCGTTCTTCCTTTATACCCAGTTTTGTAGACAGCTTGGTTTTCAGGGAAAAATTTTCCATTTCATCACCATTATATAAAATTTAGTCCTGTTTGCCTAGGTCCTTGGAATATGTCACTGTCTCACCTGAGGACTCTCAGCTAGTTTCGCCTCTGTGCTCAATGAGCACACTTTCTGTTGCCTCTAAAATAAACAAACAAGCATACCAAGAACCAGCTCCTATGAAACCATAATTTGTTGTGTTTCACCGTGTTCCAGTGAATCAGGAACAACTACATCCCTTCCAGCCGTTCTGGTCAGTCAGCCTTCCAGCCATTCTCTGAACCATGTCAAGCAGACCATAGTTCTAGTGCACCTATTTTTGATGAATTCTTTGCAGGGCCTGACTTAAAATCTTAAAAAGACAAGATATATTTACTAGTTCTTCGTGTCTTCTCAACGAGCCATATTATTATGAGAGATTAGGCGGCCCAACTCAATAATTCAAATAGAATTTTATGCAACCAACAATCATAGTTTAGGGGATAAAGTGACAAATGCCTGAATGAAGAGCCATAATGAAGGGAAGGGTCCAGAAAAGGTTTATTGTTCACATCTTTCCCAAAGCAACTCCTGACCTCAGTAATTGCTGTGGACAGTCATTCAACCCACGTCAATAGGAAACCCCTTTATTCCACTCAACCCTCTAGGTTAGAAAACCCCTTCATTGTGCTCCCTTTTTTTGCCAAATTGCTTTATTTTAAAACGATTTCCTCTTTTATTTTTCTATTTTGATTTGTGAAAAATCAAGAACTAGGAGAAGAGAAAACAACAAAGCCCGAAAGAAAGCATCAGTAATTGGTATTCTCTTGATTCAAAACTGTGTGTGACTTCTACTGCAAAACAGAGTGCAAGTACAACAAAGAGGAGAATGGGATCTCTTAATAGAGTAGATTACGTTGAATTGATCTTGTTTCTCTCCAGAAAGAAATAAACATAGTGAAAAGTCACATAGTTGAAAGCAACCCCTGCTTCTTCCCAGTGCTGGGATGACACAGAGTAGAGGAGGAATCAGTCAGTGCTCAGTGCCCAAGGTCTGCAAATCAAGGCCTGTGGGCCAAATCCAGCCAGCTGGCTATTCTTTAATGGCCTGTAAGCTAAGAATGGTTTTTATATATATTTTTAAAGATTTTATTTATGTGGCAGAGAGGGAGCGATCACAAGTAGGCAGAGCAGCAGGCAGAGAGAGAGAGGAGGAAGCAGGCTCCCCGATGCGGGGCTCGATCCCAGGGCCATGAGACCATGACCTGGGATGAAGGCAGAGGTTTAACTAACTGAGCCATCCAGGCACCCCGGTTTTTATATTTCTTAATGGTTGAAAAAAATCAAAGGAAGAATGCTATTTTGTAACATGTTAAAATTAAACTACATGAAATTCGGTGTCCATACATACAGTCTTCTGGAAACACAGCCATGCTCATTCACTTAGGGTTATTTTTGGCTGCTTTGCACAATGGCTGATTTGAGTATTCGTGACAGAGACTATGTGAATCCTAAGCTTAAAATATGTATTATCTGTCACTTTCCAGAATAAGTTTCCTGACCCCAAGCAGAGTGGAAAAGTCGAGTTAGGAATTGAATTTAAAGAGGCAGAGAGGGATTTTAGTGACAACTGGAGAAAAGCATATGCTTGTTTTGGAATGATTTAACTGCTTTTAAAACCTGGTTAGGTTTTTGAAAGGGCAGACCAGGCAGTAAGTGGTTTATCCGCCAGCACGAGTGGTTCTGTGAGTGATCACTTTGGTGGCACCAACGAGTAGACAGCACTTTGGGAATAGCAACATTTTCTATTTTGTACCTTTCTTTTCCTCAACATGTTTTTTCCATATTGGTAATGGCTAAAGGAAAACCAATGTGACATTAATAAGACTTGCATTAAACATTAGATATTCTGTCGAAGGACTTTTTTAATGAGGATTTTTTTGAAACATTTTAACCATGTTTCTTAATATATTTCCTATAAATTGATCTCTTCCTGATTTTATTATTACCAATAAAAAGCTGACATGAAGGGAGCCCCCCTCAAGCATCATAACTTTGCATTTCGAGTCAGGATAATCTTTTAGGGGCAGCTGCCTAGAAGGATGTGAAGTAGCTAGCACTTAAGATTTGAGTCCTGTCTACCTCTCAGAACAGAGACCAGAAAGCATGTTTGGTGGAGCTGCTCAGCCTTTTCAAAAGCCATTTGTCAGGGATCCAGATAGCCTTTCTAAGTCCCAGTAGGAAGCCTAAATTGGAGTCACTTAAAGATGTTTATACCCTTTTTAAAAAAAGATTTTATCTATTTGACAGAGACAGAACGAGAGAGGGAACACAAGCAAGGGGAGTGGGAGAGAGAGAGAAGCAGGCTTCCTCCCAGCGGTGAGGAACCTGGGATCATGACATCAGCCTAAGGCAGACCCTTAACGACTGAGGCCACCCAGGTGCCCTATACACTTTTTTTTTTTAAGATTGTATTTATTTATTTGACAGAGATCATAAGTAGGCAGAGAGGCAGGCAGAGAGAGAGGAGGCAGCAGGCTCTGCTGAGCAGAGAGCCCGATGCGGGGCTGGATCCTACGACTCTGCGATCACGACCTGAGCCGAAAGCAGAGGCTTTAACCCACCGAGCCACCCAGGCGCCCCTCCTATACTTTTTAAGTTGAGGGTATTTATCTAAAATCCGGTTCTGTTTTGATTACATCTGTTCTCAGGGTGATGTGTAGACAAATGCACAGATCTGGATATGCTCCTGAAGTAACTGAGATTTTTAGATGTTAGGAGGAATGAAGAGAGCACCGCTAAAATTGTACGGAATTAAAGTTTTGGGTCCTATCCCAGATCCCAGTATGAATGGCGTGCTAACACTCTGCTAAAGGAAACCAACTTCTCTGAACCCCTTTACGTTCCCTTTCAAGAAAAAAATTATCCCTGAACTTAAGAGTACTCCGTCTCACACAAACATTGCAGACCTGATGAACTAACTACGTTTGCATCTCTGCCCTTTCAGACGAAAGTAGGCGGGGCGAACCACGGCGGAGGCAGCTTCGAGGAGGTGCTCAGCTCCACGGCGCACGCCAGCGCGCAGAGCTCGGGGGGCGGGCCCCGGAGGGCCGAGGAGGAGGAGTTGCAGTGCTAGGCCCGCCCCCTGCGGCCGCCCCGGAGCTCCGGCCCCGCCCGGCGTGCAGGCGGCTGGGCCGACCAAAATCCCGCCCGGAAAAGCCCGCGCCTTGATGTTCTTCAAATGGCCTCTCCACGGGGTTTAATAAAATGATTTCCATTTTGTATTTGTGTTAATGATAGACCACGTGACCATCACAGTCAGTATCCGTAGATTGTCATAATTTAAAATGTCCCCACTCGAGGAGGTGGGGACAACAAGTGGTCATTACCCTTGTCTTTGTGTAATAATTCAGCGTATACTTTCCAATCTTGTAGCTATTAATGATCGGTTTTGGTTTTCGCTTGGATTCCTTTATGATGTGCATGTCTTTGAAGGCTTAAAGTGAACCGTTCCAGTTTGGTCAGGTGGGTGGGACGGAGTTTCTTCTGACCACCTTCAGCAACCCGGTGGGCTCACTGCAAATTTCATCAAACTGCTTGTGATCGCCCTCACTTGCATCAATTATGTATGTTTGTTTAAGCAATTAAAATAATCGGTTTTAATGAAGACTTTGAATTCTTAATTTCTTTACATCTTCAGGGCTGGTAATAACTTTAGGATGGTAGCTATGAATCTACAGATGCTATTTTATTTTATAATTTTAAGATTTTATTTGAGAGAGGGAGCACGAGCAGGGGGAGGGGCAGAAGGAGAGGGAGAAACAGATTCCTCGCTGAACAGGGAGCCAGAATCCAAGCTGGGGTCCTGCCCCTCTGTAATGCTATTTTAAATGAACGTCTACTGCTAATTGGGTGAACAGTTAAAACGTGTTAAGTAATTACAACCTCAGCGACCCTACCGAGTCTAAAATTCTATCTACCTAGAGTAGTAAACTTGGGTTAGGGAGATCTGAAAGGGGGTGGTCAGAAAATAGGTGAAACCAAGTTCTGTTTCCCCTTCCATTTTTCAAATTGCTCACATGAATGAGAAAAGCATCATATTAATACAATCAGATTTCTACAGGAATTTTTACCTTCCACAACATTTGCTTCTTTTTCCTTCTAAATGGCGCCATACATTTGTTACTAGATAGCAGACACACATCCTATAGATGCAATTTTTAAATGAACACAGAATTGACCTATTAACTTAAAATAGCAGTTTAATATATGTATATTATATAACACATATGATATAATATGCTAGCTTTTTTTTTTTTAAGATTTTATTTGTTTATTTGACAGAGAGATCACAAGTAGAGAGGCAGGCAGAGAGAGAGAGAGAGAAGCAGGCTCCCTGCTGAGCAGAGAGCCCGATGCAGGACTCGATCCTAGGACCCTGAGATCATGACCTGAGCTGAAGGCAGCGGCTTAACCCACTGAGCCACCCAGGCGCCCCAATATGCTAGCTTTTATTCATGGTTTAATAAAGCCAGTCTGAAAAATTCTATTCAGATTAATGGAGCAGGACAATCCACACATCTAACTGAAAATCAAGCTGGTTCAAAGCCACATAATCTCTGAGGCTTGTAATCTTAACAGAGATAGGTATGGGGCTATAATCTTGAACCAGAGTGGACAATGCAGCCTTGCCAGTGGGATCCCTGGCATTCTCCCTAATTTAACCTTCCAGCATGTTGCTTGAAGCCAAACCCTGTCCAGCAGGTTTGTAATTTGCTCACCCACTGCTGCATGTGGCTGTCAAGCTCTGTGCTTGGTTTGCCTTTGCCTAGTGTGTTTAAAATGGTCACCTTGTAGAAACTCGCTTCTTGGCCACATACTTTTTGACCTCACTGTATTAGAAAAAGCAGTTACGTTGCTCTACACAAATATCTTCATTCACCAACCGATTTCTGCTAAGTCTCACCCGAAAACATAGTATTAACAGTGGACAGAGAATCAAGATAATTCGTGTTCATGTCTCAAAGCTTCAAATACATTTTAGCCTCTCATTTCAAACCAGTCTTCAAAACTTTGAATTTCATCAGTTTTTTTTTAAAGATTTTATTTATTTATTAGACAGAGATAGATCACAAGTAGGCAGAGAGGCAGGCAGAGAGAGAGAGAAAGGAAAGCAGGCTCCCTGCTGAGCAGAGACCCCGATGCGGGGCTCGATCCCAGGAAACCTGAGATCATGACCTGAGCCGAAGGCAGCGGCTTAACCAACTGAGCCACCCAGGCGCCCCGAATTTCATCAGTTTTATAAAACTTATATTTGTGTCAGCTCTATTAATTGAAAGGGTTTTTTTTTTTTTAAAGATTTTATTTATTTGACAGAGAGAAATCACAAGTAGGCAGAGAGGCAGGCAGAGAGAGAGGAGGAAGCAGGCTCCCTGCTGAGCAGAAAGCCCGATGTGGGGCTTGAACCCAGGACCTGGGATCATGACCTGAGCCGAAGGCAGCGGCTTAACCCACTGAGCCACCCAGGCGCCCCGAATTTCATCAGTTTTATAAAAATTATATTTGTGTCAGCTCTATTAATTGAAAGGGTTTTTTATTATTATTATTCTTATTCACTCTAATCTGGGAGGTAAGGGACCATGACATGAGTACTCTTTCGTCATACAGTGTGTGAAGCAGTCCCATCACTGCAGTCGTCAGTAGGCGGGTGGTCTTACCATAGACATTTCAGTTCCTCACTCTCTAATCCCAAGAGCTGCTTCTTTCTCCCTTACTTTGCCTGTGCGAGCTCCTCCCGACTTGACTTTCCCCAGATTCCCCTATTATGTCCCGCTGGGCTCGGTTCACATGCAGTAAAGTGTTCCCACAAGTGCTAAAGGTATTTGCACACCATGGGCTTAACCATTTACAAAAAACCACAAGGTCTTCAGGTCAACAACATGGATACAAAATTTTATCACAACCCCCCCAAAATTATATCACAACCCCAATAACCTAGAATTCCAATGTGAATTGTGATTACAAAATAAATGGGCTTTAAAAAAAAGTAAGCAGTTCTGTAACGTAACCTTTTGCCACTTTTTCAATAGTGTTGCTTGATGGTAAATACTCATACATTTATGCTACAACTTTATCCCATCTCATGAGGACTATGAGTCTGGTAGGTCATGGCAGCAAAGCAATCCGCCTCTTACTCTGAGTTACACATCTTCTTACAAAGCTGTTCTTGAGCCACAGAGAACAAAACAAACTTCGTGCTTTATTACGGAACGTTTTGACAAACCATGCCATTCACGGTGGCCAACATGAAGAGGAAACACGGGAAGTCTAAGCTGCTGCTCAGTCAGTGTTCACTGTTCCAGAGTTACCCGTCGGGCCCGGAAGGCGGCTGCACTTCGCTGCAGAATGGTGCATAAGGTGGTTGTGAACTTGAACTGCAACACCCCCTCTCGCTGATTATCAAATTCAAGTGCGGGCAGGTGCAGGGAAGAGGACACTGCAGTCGGGTGAAGAAGTGATTTTCACATGAAATGTAAAAAAATGACTTCAAACCTGGTAGTTGGATACAATTTCAAACCGTAATATTGGGTAACATCTTATGGTTACTCGATAATCTCTAAGAATGGTAAAATTCTTTATTCTACATGTCTGACTTTTTAGTTCATACCATGAAGTGTATGTATCAAGGCAGTAAAAATAAAAAAGATAATCCTAAATCCCCCACGGGAATCATCCCAGTCTCACTTTGAATATGAAGACTGGCAAACCACTTAAGTAAAACTGCTGGGTACAGAGGCTGCTTTTCCGCACGACCTCATCAGTCATTCATCACAGAGCGCATTATCACCACCAGACTTGAGAGGAGCAGGTTGGACATTCTGTTAGAATTGACATTTTTCAAATAGAAGGGCACTGAGACTTATGTAACAGCTGGTGAAATGCCAGTCTACAAGGGAGAAACAAGGAACTGTTTTAACAAAGAACACCCCCGTCCCACCCCAGTCAACTTCCCCGCCTGAGCTGTGCCCCCTCGATCTTCCCCTGCGGCCATGCCTTTCCACTCTCTCCTTTTGAGTGGGGTAGTCTCTCTTCCTCACTGCAAGGAGGTAACACATTCTTTTTTGTTGAGTTCAACCCAATAATAATTTTTTGTACCACATCATAATTTAAGGATTTGTTATTCAGATCAATTCCAGGCAAGGAGCATGTATCTCCCAAGAGAAAAAAAAATTTTTTTTTAAGTGATAATTTATCGATTTGGCTGGTGAATTCAATAGCTATCTTTTTCTATTGATCTTCATTGTGTTATTAAATGGTATTGATAGCACCATTACATTTTCTCTTCTTAAACCTATCACCCCAGTAAGGAAGATTTAGAACTAAGTATAAATTTGGTAGCTCGATGGAAAACGGAGATAATGATGACCAGTGACCAGCAGTATTAAGTCTGACCCAGTAGAGGCTTCCTACTCTGAATTTATGAAAATTATAGCAGGCAAAACATCCCAAGTAAAGCTTCAGAGCCCCAGAAAATCTTCTGGTTATAAATATTTGAATTTTTATCTGTGATTATTTTATGGGTATATGTTCATGCCAGGAGAAAAAAAAAACTCCAAAATTCTGATATGATGCAACGGTATGTTGAAGCTAAGCAGCATGGCTCTTTTCGATGCAGAGTAGCTCTATGTACATGTGTGTTGCTTCTGAAAAGATCATGCACTTTGCTTCTGGCAGATTGGGTATCCATGGATACTGCAAAGAGTTTCCAAAGAAACGCCGCCTAGAATATTCTCGCCACACCAGACTCACAGGCCTTCACATGGAAACTGACATTTGAATTAAAGGGACAGACATCATTGCTTCACACCAAGATACTGGGCGGATTTGCATGGCTTGTCTTGATTTAAAGGCAAGCGGGGTAGGTTACTCATCCAAAGAAAGGAAATGAGGGGAGGAAACCAGGTCAGTGTTCCCTACATGAGGGGCAGCAACCCCAGTTATAATACTCTTCTGATTACAGATTTCTTACCTGGTGATCAATGTTCCTATAAACCAAGGTCTATTTATAAATCAGACGACAGGGAAAAATTACAGAGGAAGACAAGTGGCATTTGACATTGTGTGCCTGAATTTATTCCCAAATGACCCAGTGGATTAGGGGGAGAAGCAGAACCTGTTAACAGGTTTACAAGTCTATGATCAAGGGCTTAGAGCAGGTCACAGTGAAATGAACAATGTGGCTCCACAGAGCGATCCTCTGAACAAAGAAGCATTTCGTAAATGGGTTGTGATACGTTCTCTTCCTTGGAGGCTTATCACTAAGTCAGCAAGAATCTGTCCTCAAAAGTCATCATGACTTAATTTTCCATCATTCCATGAATTGGGCCTTCAAGGCTGGAGGTGATTAGTTTAGAATAAAATGATTTAAAATCTCCAATAAATATTCCAAAGCTTAAGGTTTTAAATATTTATTTAGTGCATACAAAGCTCCCCCCCACCGCCTCCAGCCTTTTCAGGACATTTTCAGGACCATATTCTTTCCCAGCTTCTTTTATTATCCGGGCTGCATCATATGTTTCTTACTGGAGTCCAGGCAATGGAAAATAAACAGACTCACATCTGGGAGATCCACACGGCAACAGTGGCAAAACACAACACCACGAAAATGAAAACTACGATGTCTGTCACAGGAGTGCAGCAAGAGAGAGGACATGTCAGGAGGTCGGCTTGCCAGGGGCAGCAGCTATATTGGCGTTTCTTTCTGCCTCAAGTTCAGAAACAAGTTGGACTATCTCAGGGTGACTGAATTTTCCTGCAAGGCAAGAAGACAGGGAAAAATAAATTGACAAGAGAATCCATCGATGTCTCCAGCTTGATCCCAGGCTTGTCAGGGGCTCGGCTCTGTGATTCACTCTATGCAAGGGCTCTGCAGAACACAACTCCAGGTTCTGAAGGTCATGCTCCATCACCCGGATGCCACCAAGCATTAGGGATGAGAATCGGACAAAGAACTGTCCCATTAGGCAGAGCTAAGAGAAACCTCACCAGGCTGCCTCTTGAATGCATCTACTAGGAACTACAAAGAAACTCAAGTAGGACAGCACCCAGAGAACTGAGAGCAACCCCTGTCCCTTCTGAAACTGCAGTGGAGGGGAACAAAGCACCAACATCAGAAAGACTAGTAGGAAGACAGAAGGTCTAGGCTGTCCCAGGATGCAAATGTGCCTCTCTGCAAACACTTCTACACTAAAACCCACTGATCGGTGCTGACTTCCCTGCCCCTCAGCCCCCCCAGATTTCTGTCCTGGGCAGCAACCAGCCTGCAAGCTATCGTCCCATGTGGCTGGCACACGGGAATATTACACCCACCATCCACTCCCTGTTTTTCTGGTTCTGGGAGGTTTTGTTTTATTTTGTTTTTTTTTTTTTTTTTTTTTGCCAATACCTTTTATTGTTTACTGTTCATTCCACACTTAACTCTGTTCCATTTATTCCCTGTTCTCAACCACTTCTTTGAACCTTCCCTTCACCTTCTTGCCCTAATGTCTGGCTTATCCTGAGGCTATGGCTTTCCCTGCAGCCTTGTTACACGGCGGCTGTCTCCTCTCTCACATGGCTCTTGTTACTGGGCCTGGGGCTGCCCTCTATGCTCCCGGTTGCCTCCTGGCCACCCTCGGCCCCACTGTGTAAAGGTCATGCCGTCAGACTATTACCGCCATTCCACCAAAATAGCTCTTATTGAGGACATGCCAATTAGCTCCATGTGCCTAAATCTGATGGCTCTTCTTTCCCCTCCTGAAACACTTTCTTCCCTTTGCTTTTGGGACCCCTGATTTTCTCCTCTGAAACCCGTCTTTCCCCCATCTTCTCCATCTAGTGGCAACTCCATTCTTCTGTAGTTGCTCAGACCAAAATGCTTGGACTTCTCTCATAAACACCACCACACAAATCTTGCCAACCTTTATATTCAGAATATAACCAGAATCTGACCACTCCTTCCTTTTTCTACCACTACCACCTGGCTCAAACCACTAGGAGACTGCAATCGCCCCAGTCAGTCTCCCCACTTCCAGCCCAAGTGACCCTTTCAAAACACAGGTCAGATCACACTTGTCCTGCAGTCCACCTTCTCCAAGGGGTCCCCATCTTGCTCAGAGCCCATGCCAACCTCATATACTGGTCGGAGGGCCCCCGCCCACTTCTCTAGCCTCACCTGCAACCCTCTCCTCTCACCCACCCCCACAAACCACATTGGCCTCCATGCTGTTCCTCAACACACCGAGTTTCAAAAAGAAAAGAGAAAAAGCCATAAGTGGTGACTGAATTAGAGAAATAAAAATGTCTTATCAAACAAAAGCTTTTATGTCCCCTTCAAAATCCTCATAAGGGGGCACCTGGCTGGCTCAGTCGGTAGAGCATGCGACTCTTCATCTCAGGATCATGGGTTCGAGCCCCACGCTCACACTGTGCAGTTTACTAAAAAGAGAAATCCTCATAAGGGTCACAGTGTACATCTTCATCTCTCCTTAACTAAACTTGTTTTTTTTTCTTCAAGCATTATTGGGATAAGTAGGAAACCATCCTTACATCAGTTTTCATTACTTATAATTATTAATTTTTTAGTAGAGTAGTGCACCAGAGTGGAAAGTAAAGTGAACTTTAACCCCAATTCAGCTGAGGACACATCAACCTCTTTCTCAGTTCAAGTTTCTTCCTCGATAAAATGTGGACTTTAAACCAGATGACCTCCTACATCTCATTTTTTGATTCTTCTAGGAGTTTCATGTTTCATTTTCTATTTTTCACTGTGAATATATCAAAACAGAAAATGATAGCATTAACATGCAAAGCACTACACAGACATGACTTGTATTTTAATTACATTATTGGCAAAATATGCTACCTTGGAACCTAATCATTGCTTACAATGGGTCGGCAAACCTTCTCTGTAAAGAGTAAGACAGTAAATACTCTAGGCTTTGTGAACTATGTGGTCTCTGTTGCCAACTACTCAAGACTACTCAATTCTGCTGCTGTGACTGTAAAAGCAGTAGAGACAATATATAGAGAATGAGTGTGGCTGTTTCAATAAAACTTTATTTATATGAACAAGCAACAGTCCAAACTTGGCCCATGAGCCATGGTCTGCGGATCCTTAGTCTAGACTGCTATTCTAGTTAACTGAAGTCAGACATTTTTGAGCACCACCTGTATCAAAAACAGATGAGACAAACCTGGTCTTGGCCCTCAAAGAGTTTACTATGGTGTAGGATGAGCAACTGGAGGTCTGGGAAGAGACCCAACAAGAAACATCACTAAAGAGAACACAAGTCAGACTGTCACAACACTATGGAAAGCTCTAGACCAAATGGAGACTGAGCAAAAAGAAGGGAATGCCTCATTCTGATGGCGGTGGATCAGATAAGGCAACCAGGGAGAGGAGCGGCCTCGGACGGGAGAGCTTTTGAGCACAGAAGTTTTAAAAATGAAGATATGATAATAACTATGTCTGCAGAGGAGGAAAACACTGCAATCTGCAGGGAGAGCTGGGAGCCTGGCTGGCGGAGTTAGCAGGTGATGACAAGAGATGACAGAAATAACAAGGGCCTCATCTGAGGCAAAGGAAGTGGGGCTGGAAAAGACGGAAGGAAAATCGAATCAACCCCATGATGAGGCACGTCATGTCCTGGAGCCCCGCCTGTGAGCCAGGAGTGACATGACGTCCTGAGAAGTCCCAGAGGGGCACTCTAGCAGTGCTCTGAGGGCAAATGGGGGTCGAGCTGAGCCTGAGGGACTCCAGAGTGGAGGGTGGGGGACAAGGAAGGACGGAGCTGTGCTCGGGGAGCCACACAAACAACAGTCAGCAGTCCTACAGGTACAGAGCTTCGCCAGGAATTGTATCACAATGAAGACAGCAAAGGCTTATTGCCCAGTATTATTCTAAGCACCTCGCACTAGATCCTCAAATAACCCTATAAAGTAGATTCTATAATAATCCTTATTTTAGGGACGCCTGGGTGGCTCAGTTGGTTAAGCAGCTGCCTTCGGCTCAGGTCATAATCCCAGCGTCCTGGGATCGAGTCCCACATCGGGCTCCTTGCTCATCAGGGAGCCTGCTTCTCCCTCTGCCTCTGCCTGCCATTCTGTCTGCCTGTGCTTGCTCTCTCTCCCTCTCTCTCTGACAAATAAATAAATAAAATCTTAAAAAAAAAAAAAAAATCCTTATTTAAAAAAAAAAATTTTTTTTTAAATCTCTATATCCAGCGTGGTCGTCAAACTCACAACTCTGAGATCAACAGTTGCCTGCTCTACCAACTCAGCGAGGACAGTGCCCCTATAATTATCCTTATTTAAAAATATGGGTACTAAGGCCCAGAGCTAGGTTAAGTAATTTGCTGGAGGTTACATGCATTACAGGAGGCAGAACTAGAACCAGTTGAACTCCAGGTCTGCGCCAAGAAGCACTATAATGACCATGGTGACTTCAACTGTTTGGGGTTTTCTACTTTGAACATCTCTTTTTCTGCCTCCATCTTCTATGACTTTACTTCTATCAAGCACTTCCAGATTATAAGGCACTTTCATAGATATTCTCTCTTCAATTTCAAAACCCACCTGTGACTCCAATAAGTAAGCTCTATGCTTTCCACTTTTCAGGGAGGATACAGAGAGGCCAGGACACCGCCCAGGGGTGCAGAGGCAGGTGGGAATGTGAACCTGGCTTGTGCCAGTGCTCTCACGCACCAGGCTGCTCCTCCCTGGGAAGCTCACCACGTCCCGGTCAGATGCTCCATAGGGAAGTGTCATTAGAAGGTAATGACAGCAGATCCCACGAATGCGCCGTCAGTCGCTACACTAGGAGTGAGGCCAGCTACAACACTGTTTAATGAACACAACCCAGGGTACCTGCTGTGGAATCATAGAAATCCTGCAGCCTCCCGGGTCTGTCCTCCAGGTCTTCATACTCGGATGCCTGGAGAATCATCTCACATTGGTCCAGCTGCTTCACAAACCTGGCTTCTGCACTTGACTGGCCCTCATACTCCTAAGGAAAGGGGCCACAAACACAGCATGGTCAGAGCTGCGGGACGGGGTACTCCAGGCGAGTTCTGATTCTAGTATTGATATCAGACTCGTAGCTAAAAGCACATTCTGTACTGGCCACCCCACCCATGCAGCCACAAGCCCGTCGCAGAGACGCTGCCTCTGTGACGTCCCCGCTCACTCTCAGCACCCCGTGCAAGAGGGATGTGCTTGCCATTCCGCATAGTCTGCCGGATGCCCCCAGAGTCCCAGCTGTTCGTATCGACACTCCAAGCATTCTTCCTCCCAGCTGGTACCCTGTCTTCGAGATCGTCATTTCATCCACCGGAGTGGTGGTCTTTGTAACTTCCAGCTACTATTTCATCGCGTGTTTCTCAAATTACTTCCCTCCCCATTTAAAAACAGTCAGACTTCTTTTTCCTTTTTAAGTGAATTTCTAGCTTTCTCATTGAATTTTGGCTGTCCCTTTACAATGGAAACCTCTGTCCTTGCTTTCCAAACAGGTCCCCCTGGGGTATGACTCTGGAGGACACAGGCAAGACCGGCAGGTTCTTTGTGCAATGGCGTGTGTGTGCCCGTGTCCTGGTCACATGGTGGTGCTGAAGGCAGTGGACCGGGAGCAGCTTTTCTGCCCTTCCTCCGCCCTCTGGTCCCTCCCTCCTCAGTGCAAACCTGACACAAGAAGCCCCAGGAGGGCCGCTTCGCAGAGCAGGACGCCTGTCACACACCCGTAAGTCCCAATTAATACGATCTAGAAGACCAGAGTGTTCCCAACTGGTTTCCCTGCAAAGTTCTCATTTGTAATTCCACCCCAGATGCGTCTGGATAATGAGCCTGTCATGCTTTCTTGGCAGGGTGACGTGATGGGAATCACTTAAGGTTTCTCGATTTTTATTAGATGTCTTATTCTTACAAACGCAGCTATTTGGAATTTGATAGAGCTGAAAAGTATACAGGAATATCGTTTTAATGTGAAATCAAATACATTTTGTTTAACTTCAAAGGCCCTTAAAAATAAATATCTTTGGGGCGCCTGGGTGGCTCAGTGGGTTAAGCCGCTGCCTTCGGCTCGGGTCATGATCCCAGGTCCTGGGTTCGAGCCCCGCATCGGGCTTTCTGCTCAGCAGGGAGCCTGCTTCCTCCTCTCTCTCTGCCTGCCTCTCTGCCTACTTGTGATTTCTCTCTGTCGAATAAATAAATAAAATCTTTAAAAATAAATAAATAAATAAATAAATAAATATCTTTATTGAAATACTTATTCACATTTAAAATCATATATTTATATTTAATCATTCAAGTTCCTTATTCAACAAAAAAGAAGTGGAATGTACTCAAGGCACAGCAGTTCAGGATATTTCTCTTACTGGAAGTAAGAAAAAAAGATTTCAAGACCATTAAGCAATGACCACACACTGTATAACAAATTCTGGTGAAATTACATGTTTCTTTTAAAAATATAAATTGTTGGGTTTTTCTTCAAGAAGCAATGGTACAGGCACTTTCCAATTTCATTTTCCAACAATGAGGCAGGGCAAGGAAAACAGTGAAGCCAAGAAAGCTCTAGAAGTAAGAAGACACCATGGCATCTTTGAGAGCTTAATCCAAGCAGTTTCTCATGACAGGAGGCAGAATTCATTGTAGGAGGAAGAGGCTGAAGGCGGGTGAAGGGTCAGCTCCTGAAAGGCCCTGTCGTTTGTAATAAAGGGTTTCAGCTTATCCTGCAGCGACTAGACGTCACTGGAAGGTTTCAGGCCAGAAGGGTCATGATCAGATCTGTGCTTAGAAAGATCATCTTACCTTCCGTGGGGAAAACGGCTAGATTGGAGGCAGAAAAATCGGGCTCTGAGACTTGGTAGCACCAGCAGAGCAGCTAGGAGAATCTGGTCTGGTCTAATTGCATGGCAGTGAAGATGGGACAAGTGGGAAGATTTGAGAAACACTAAGGACAAAGAAGTGAACCAAAACAGGAACGTGGATGAAAGGAAAGGCTGAAAAGGACTTCCTCATTTCTGGCATGGGTAACTCAAGAGGGAGCAAAGGGGAGAAAAAGAGACCCAAAAAACTGACAGAGCAAGGAAAGAGCAAAACCAAAACCTAATGAATATTTATAACAAAACTACAGAACACAATGTTACCATGAACCACAAAATATGGTTCAAAATATAAAGTGGGGACAAATCACCTCTAGCCATAAGCCCTGCTTTCCATCAGCAGGAGCAACAGGGCATGGGATGGACCTGAGAATAGGAAACCCTCAGCTCCAGCAGCCGCTGACTCAAGCCCAGCCCTGGTGAATTCGCCAGCCTGACCAGCAGGGGGCTCTCTCCAGAACAGGCCCCCACAGAAAGAGAAACTGCTGGGGACGCAATCAAAACTGAGTGGGGTCAGGATAACAAGAAGAAAAGACAAAGTCCAGATAAAAGTGGGGAAAGAGAACAAAGCCAGGGAATTTCTGAACGCAGGCCACCATATATTTTAACAGTACATTAAAAAAAAAAGAAAAAAGAAAAAAAAAAAGAAAAACAACAAAGCAGACAAGGAAGTTCTGTGAAGTTCAAAAAGTTATCTGGGAGCATGTGGGTGGCTCAGTCAGTTAAAGGTCCAGCTCCTGGTCTCAGCTGAGGTCACGATCGCAGGGTGGTGGGATCAAGCCCTGCATCAGACTCTGCACTCAATGGGGAGTCTGCTTGAGATCCTCTCTCTCCCTCTCCCTCTGCCCCTTTCTCCCCTCTCAAATTAGTAAATAAAAAAAAATTTTTTTTAAGTTATCTGAACCAGGTTTCATTCCACAAGTCTGGGAAAACTAGTTGTGTATCAAAATGAGCACCGGAGATCAGAGAGCACAGAGATCAGGTCCCAAAGAAGCCTACCAGAAGCTAAAGAGAGCAAGGAGCAAAATGACATCTCTACAGACAATTCACATCAGAAAGACATCCTTAGTTTTTGCTAAAAGGATCAAATCTATAAGAAACTATTTCAAAAAGAACTAAAAGATGCTAAGAAAATGTTAAGACATGAAAGAACCATATAGAACATTAGAGATAAAAGTCATTTTGCAGTGAAGGCTAAGCAAACAGAAACACAGGGATACTTAAACATACCTTAAAAGAAACAGAAATTGAAAAGGTTAGGTTTGGAAGCCAAAAAGATATGAAGAAGATGTAAAGGATCTGAGGGAAGGTGACAAATATCCCAAAGACGGGCAAAGAAGAACCAACATACAGATATGTCAGCATTTTGGAGGAAAAAAGGAAACCAAAGTAAAAGAAAAATTATTCAAAAATTTTTTCTTGAAATTAATTTTTTTTTTAATCTGAAAGTATATATTGAACACACACACTAAGTAGCTAAGGATATTTACCCAGAAGGACCAACACCAAGACACAGTCTAATAAAATTACCATATATATGAAAAAAAAAATCCTTTGGACACCTATGCAGAAAAAGCATTGGACATATATGGAAAATAAAATTATTAGACTTCGCTTTATGAGCAAAGAGAATGGGAGTAATGTTTTTAAGACATTCAAGCAAAGAAACTGGGAGCCAAGTATTTTTTTTTTAATCAAGTGAAACTGACCTTCCAGTTTAAAGAACACAGAGGCAAGTTTAGAGCATATTGTTCCTGCGAGCGCTTTTTGAAGAACCTACAAGAGGACAAGTTTCAGACAGCCAAAATGACCAGGACAAACTGATGTAAGGACGGGTAGAGAGCATCAACAGATACTTGCAGAACTAAGACTCAATGAGGTGTAAGAAACAATACATTATAGTTAATGTAATGTAACGGTAGTGTAACAATATAGACAGAGTACGATCTCGGTAGAGTACAATGACAAAAAAAAAATACAGGAATAATAGAGATTAGCAGAGGCAAAACAGTTTTTTAAACTGTTTTCAGTAAATGGAATTGATGATTGTGCTATATACAATTGTTATTCTGAGATGGGTACATGTGTACAGAAGGATAAAGCCCATATAATCAGGATTCCTTGTGTGGAAGAAAGGGTTTTGTAGAGGAGGTGAAGACATATCATACAAGAGATTAAGTAAAAACCACGCAATACTGTATTTGAATTAGAAATATCATCATGAACTCACAAGGTAGACACACACGTATATCCTAACTCTGTCCATTAAAAAGCATAAAAACCATAGACAACCCAGGAGCAGCAAGCACCCGACTGCACATATTGTGGTCAGGAAATTACACTGCCTACTGAAAAACAAAACAAAACAGGAGGTCTGGCTGCTGCAGATCAATGAGGCTGGACTACACTGCCTGCTATAAAGGAAGTGACCAAAGTCAATACCCACTTTTCCTAGATGAACTGCAACCGAAGACAGGAGGAGGAGGAAGCCTCTGCGGGTATAATTACTTCAGCTACTAAATGAAAACAAGACAAAAATAGTATATTATAATTCTCAATGGGATGAAGGGATGTAAGCATCAAGAAAACCCAGACATTATGTGCCTCACAATCAAAGACTCCAACACCATCTACAGTTTTGCCAAAAAGATCCAACGTGAGTCTGATCCAGGCTCTGGATTCAGAGGCCAATGTGCAGAAAATAAAACAGAGGAACAGAACTGCATTATGAGTGTGCAAAACCCAGACTATGGAAAACTCTTTAAGCCAAATGCTCTGGATTCTTCCATAGATAATTTGCAAGAAAGAGAAAGAGATGGGCTGGGGGTCAGAAGGGAGGGGGAACTGTAGATTAAAGGAGATTTAAAAGATACATTAAGCTTTTAAAAAAAATGGACAGGATTAAACTAGAATGTTGGAGGATGACCGCTTGGGTCACAAAACCATAAAGAAATTCAGGTGATCCCTGTGAAAATCAGGGCAGTGGTTACTTTTGGAGGAAGGGAGTGGTTGGCCTTGGTCAGGGCACAAGAAAGGGCTTCTTGTGGGAGTGGCACAGTTCCAGATCTTTTTTTTTTTTTTTTTAAGATTTTATTGATTTAGGGGGCGCCTGGGTGGCTCAGTGGGTTAAAGCCTCTGCCTTCGGCTCAGGTCATGATGGGATCGAGCCCCGCATCAGGCTCTCTGCTCATCAGGGAGCCTGCTTCCCCATCTCTCTCTCTGCCTCCCTCTCTGCCTACTTGTGATCTCTGTCTGTCAAACGAATAAATAAAATCTTTAAAAAAAAAATTTTAAGATTTTATTGATTTATTTCACAGAGAGAGAGAGAGCACAAGTGGGGGAGCTACAGGCAGAGGCAGAAGCCAGTTTCCTGCAAAGCAGGGAGCCTGATGCAGGACATGATCCCAGGACCCCAAGATCATGACCCCAGTGGAAGGCAGGTGTTTAACCTAGTGAGCCACCCAGGTGCCCCCCCGACAATTCCAAATCCTGATGTAGGCGGTAGTTACAAGAATGTTATCCTTCCAGTAACTCATTATGCTATACACAGGTGTTTGTGTCCTTTTCTGTGTTTTACTTTTCAATAAAATGGTTTTTAAAATAATAAAAATGGCTGAAGAAAATGAGGATGCCAGGAACCGGCTGAGCAAGATATTTAGGTGGAGCTGCTGGATTTGTGAGTCTGGAGCTGAGGAGGAAGATGTTCAGGAGAACACAGAGAATTATCAGGATATGATCCCGGAAGCCTGGGAGGAGTGTGCAGAGAGCAGAAGGCCAAGGACACAGCCCTGGGAAGGGAACATCGGCCCTGACCAACTTGGCCAAGAAAGAGGGACACCTGCACAAACTCCGAAAGAGCCCGGAAGGTACAAAGAAAAGCTGGAGGCAGCAACGTCACAGACCTGAGGGATGAGACAGCTTCAACGAGCCAACACCTGTGGCCCAGGCGTCAGGGGCACCTGGGGGACTGGCAGACTCCCCCAGATGGAGCCACACAAGACAGTCCGTGACCTTGGCCAGAGCTGCGCATGGTGGGCCTGAGTCACATAGCAGCCTGCAGGCCATGGAGACAAGGCCCTATTTAGTGGTGAAGGGAAGGAGGGAAATGTGGTGTCCAGGGAAGTTTATTTCAAAATAGGGTACAGAAACATTACTTATAAGGCTTACAAAAAGCTGAAAAAGTTCCATCCATTTTTCCAAAGAAAAAGCTTTTCTTTTCTCACTGAAGGAGGCAAGATTATTTGTTATCAGCTTGGGGGAGGCATGACAAAGAAGGTAGAGGAAGAGAGGGGTGGGCAGCTGATGTGGGGCCAGAGATGGAGAGGCTGCATGGTGGCTTCTGGCACCTGAGAAGGCTCAGCAGAGCCTGCTGGGCGGGAAGCAAGTGACGCCAGTCCCTAAGGCGGGGACAGGAAGGTCCCTGCATCAGCACTCTGCAGCCTCTGGCTGGGACTTGGGAGCCAAATGATCCAAATGACTTGGACTGGGGTTCTGAGAAGCAACAGAAGAATAAGGAGTTCAAGCAGAAAAGAGATACAGTCTGGGTCCTGAAAGGGAAGAGAGGGAAGGAAGGGGCGGGGAGGCCAGAAGTCTCCTCCCTGTCCCCTGGAGAAAGGCCGGTGGACGGAAGCATTAGGGGAAGTTTCTCTCTTGCGTCTTCTACTCCACCACCTCCTAGTGACTCTCCCTCGGGGAACTAGGATCCTCATGGTGCTCTGCATCAAACTCCCCAATAAAATACTGCACCTGAACCATGAAGTACTTGGTATGGAGACTTTTTTAAAGGGTACCTGTAGACCCACTGTATCTCCCAACTGACTGAACTTGGGGCAACATGGCGAGAAAATTCGGGGCAGGTGGGTATGCCAGGCATCCTGCCTGAGGAGCAGCTCCTGCTCTGTCTGGGGACTCACAAGGATACTTCTTTAAAGGGAAAGGCAGGTGGTGGCAGAACAACTTTCTGTGATACTCGGAGAAAAATGACAGTGTTTTCTCTTGACTTGCTGAAATTTGATTTCACCCTTCTATGACCAAGAACATTTATAATCAAGGACGTTTAACTGCATTAAGCAGACATGACCCTCTGGGCTGACAGCTATTTATGGCGGTGAAGAGCTATGATTAAGATTTCAGAAATCAATCAACTGGCATTTTCTATGTAAGTTGTACTATTCTAAGTTCCCCGGATACAGAATGACCATATTTTCTTAAACCAAAATCAGAACATACAGACTGGAGACAGAGGAAAGATAGAGCTTACCATGCATCTGGCAACATTCCAAGTCCTTTCATATATTAATTAATTTGATTGCCATACAGTCTGTAAGATAGGTATACTATTGCTGTTGCCGTTTTATAAATGAGGACATTGAGTAAGTTGTCCAAGACCATACTGGTAGTAAACAGAGTATCTGAACCCTGGAAACTGGATATTGAAGTCCAAGTACTAACGATGGACATAAATTATAAAAATGCTGAAGTTAATATGAGAGTCTGTATACTGGGATGAATAGTGTTTTCCAAAATTTCATGTCTACCTGGATTCTATGAATGTGATCTTATAAGATCTTTGCAGATGTAATCAAATTAAGATAAAGTCATACTGGATTAGGATGGGTTCTAATCCAATGACTGGTGTCCTTATAAGTAGAGAGAAATTTGGGTGTGGATATAGACACGGGGAGACCACCACCTGACTATGGAGGCCCAGACTGGAGCAATGTGTCTGTAAGGAAAGGAATGCCAAAGCCAGAAGAGGCATCTCTCAGGGGGTGCCCGGTGGCTCAGTAAGTTAAGCGTCCAACTCTTGATTTCAGCTCAGGTCATGATCTCATGGGTCATGAGATCAAGTCCCAAGTTGGGCTCCTTACTGAGTGTGGACCCTATTTAAGATTTTCTCTCCCCAGCCTCTCCCCGTCCCACTCACACACACTCTCTCTTTTAAAATAAATAAATAAATAGATAGATAAATAGGCAGGTAGATAGATAGATAGAAAGAAAAAAAGAAAAATGGAAGAGGCGTCTATGAGAAGCTCAGCAGAGGATTTTGGACTTCTAGTCTCCAGGACTGTGAGACAATAAATTTCTCTTGTTTAAAGCCATCCAGATTTCTGGTAATTGAAATTTACCAGCAGTGCTAGGACACTAAGAGAGCCTCTTACTACAAATAAGGTAGTGGTATGGTGTCCTCAATATGCTAAACCTGTAAGTGCTTGTTCAGTTAACCACCCACACTGCATTGTGAGAGAAGGAAAATGTTGAACAAGGAGGCAGGCTTTGTCACCTGCTACCTAAGAGACCCTAGGAAACAGGTGTTCTTCTAGTTTCAAATTTACAAAATTCTAACAGACACAGTAAAGAACCAAAGAGACAGAATACAGAGATAATTAAAAAATAGGTAAGAATATGAAAGTAGCCATTAATAGTACCAAAGGTATGAGAGAGAGGAACAAGACAGAGAGAGAGTGAGAATGAATTAGTTTTCAAGGGCTGCTATAAAAAGAACCACATCCTGAGGCTTCAGCAACAGAAAATTATTGTCTCATAACTCTGGAGGTAAAAGTTGAAATCAAGGTGTTGGCAGGACTGGTTCTTTCCAAGGGCAGAGTGGAAGATCTGTTTCTGGTCCTTCCCCTTGGCTTACAGAAGGCCTCCCTCATATTCACATGGCGCTCCCCCAAAATATGCCTCTGTGTCCAAGTTCCCCTTTTTATAAGGACACCATCATATTGGATTAGGACCCACCCTAATGATCCCATTTCAACTTGATTACCTCTGTAAAAATTCAATCTCCCCCCCTCCAACAAATTTTTTTAATCCTATCACAAAAAACAAACAAACAAACAAAAAAAACTCCACAGTTACAATTTCCTCTTTGGAGAATACATGAAATAATATAGTTATATTTCAAGGTGAATAATAAAAATTTGAAATATAATTATTTAAAAAAAAAACAAAAACTCCTTCACAGTATCAAGAAAAAGCCCTGTCAATTCATTCAACAAATATTTATTGCCTACATCATGTATTATATTTTACTAGGTATTGAGAATAAACTATTGAATAGAAAAGAAAAAAAATCATATATTCAAATAAGAAATAAGGTCTTATTCGGAGGTACATGTGAATTTTAGGGGGACACAACTCAATCCATAACAGAAGGAGAAGAGGGGAGAGGATTATCTTCTTCTGAGGGACTGCCTAGAGCTAGGCTTTTTTGTCAGAAGAGTCTGTGGGCTGTGAGAAACATGTATTATGCAGTGATAGTCCAGTTCTTGAAATACAGGCTTTCATAGGCACAGAATGGGGAGAAATGGTCCAAGAAATGGGACAATTCTAATGTTTAACACTCTCTCTACAAAATAATATTAGATGTTAAGGATGTCCATTTTCCTGCTCCATTTTCATGATTTCTAAATAAACTTAAATACACATGTGCCCGCTGGCGTCGGCACCCATGTACGTACGCACATTTTTCCGTGGAGAGTAAACACTGGGACTTCTTTGTAGGCTCAGTCTGTATGTCTGGGCCCTAGTGACCTTACCCTCTTGACCTTACTTCATTCATAGGGATGTATGAATTGCTTAAGGAAAGTTTAAGAGCCATGAATACTATTCTCTGTGAATAAATTTCTATAATTCTATCTGAAAAATGTGTCGCTGCTTATTTATATGGTCTTCATTTTCCCCCCTCTGGCTCTTCATAGAAAAACAAACTCCCAAACCTCCTAGAGTATGCAAACGTGACATCCATGCCAGAAAGCAAAAAGCTTACAATTTTTCTCCTCCGCACCAATCAGCATCCCACGGTCTTACCAATGAAGTTATTTAATTCCTTGCTATTTTCTTTTAAGCTCTTGGCTGGCCCGGCAACAATTCTCAAGAAACAGAATTGTCGGGCGCCTGGGTGGCTCAGTGGGTTAAGCCTCTGCCTTCAGCTCAGGTTGTGATCTCAGAGTCCTGGGATCGAGCCCCGCATCCAGCTCTCTGCCCAGCGGGGAACCGGCTTCCCCTCTCTCTCTGCCTACCTCTCTGCCTACTTGTGATTTCTCTCTCTGTCAAACAAATAAACAAAATCTTTAAAAAAAAAACAAGAAAGAAATTGAGAATTGTCACATTCCAAGTGGCCAACTGTGTACCTGGCCTGAGATCATCCTTAACAAGCTTAATTAACTCAACCAATGACTTTTACAAGATCATAAAACTATCACTTGTTTGGGGGGGTTATCAAATCACTTAATGCTCTGAACTTTATACATTTTTTTCCAAATCCAAAGTCTTTTTGTCATGTTTTCATTTGGAAGCTACTTAATTAAAGGAGATTTTGCAGTAAATTGAAAGTAAGTTAATTTTTGTAATTAAAGAAAATTTTGCTGTAAGCTTTTTCAGCCAGTTGCTGATTGCTAACTGAGAAAATAATTTAACAGATACTGCCACTGTGTTCACAATAATTAGGGGACACAAGGGTTCCAATTCTTATAAAACGTTTTCAAATTTTGGGAGTCTTTCCTTCTTAGAGACATGGAATTAGTTTCATAAGCTCAGTGCCATTTTTTTCTTCCTGTGTATGAAATGCAGCCCAACTCCACTCCATTATCCTCAATTCATACTGTTCCAGAAGTTCACTTGCGAATACATACTTTGGCACAAGGGACTCTTATGCCTGAAGCGACCCCGTTATAACTAGTAACAGACGCCACCTGAGCCAGCCTCCAGCTAGAGGCCGTGCATATTTTGCTAAATTTAATTTTCACAATTATTTGGCAAGGCAGGCATTAACGGCCCACAGTCTTTTACCTAAAAACCGTTTCAGTTTTCAGCATATTTTTAACTTAGAAAATAATAAGGGACGTACAGGTACATGTTATAGAAAACCCCTAGTGGGGTCCAGGGTAGGCTCGGTTGCCAAACAGATGAGTATTTCTACATTAAAGCATATTAATTTTCACACTAAGGGGGGTGGGTCAGGGCAGGCGGACTCTAAACAGCCTCATAGTGATTCAGGTAAGATTTTACTGTGTGAGGTCAAGTTAGAACAGGTTTTGTTTTGTTTTTGTTTTTGTTTTAAGATTTTATTTATTTAGTTGACAGAGAGAGATCACAAGTAGGCAGAGAGGCAGGCAGAGAGAGAGGAAGGGAAGCAGGCTTCCTGCTGAGCAAAGAGCCCGATGTGGGACTCGATCCCAGGACCCTGGGATCATGACCTGAGCTGAAGGCAGCGGCTTAACCCACTGAGCCACCCAGGCGCCCTTGTTTTTGTTTTTTTGTTTGTTTGTTTGTTTGTTTTTTTAATTTATTTGACAGAGAGAGATCACAAGTAGACGGAGAGGTAGGCAGAGAGGCAGGCAGAGAGAGAGGGAAGCAGGCTCCCCGCTGAGCAGAGAGCCCGATGCGGGACTCGATCCCAGGACCCTGAGATCATGACCTGAGCCGAAGGCAGCGGCTTAACCCACTGAACCGCCCAGGTGCCCCTTGTTTTTGTTTTTAAATAGCTCCCTGAACTCTGTAGATTTCCTAACTGCGGCTAAGGGCAGGTGGAGCTGTATTCCCACGTTCTAGGAGAAACAGGCCGGCAAGAGCCAAGCCCCTCACCTCAAGAGAAGTGGGGTTCAAATCCAGGTCTCTCTGGTGCCAAGCGCTGCCCTCTGCATCAGAGCCTGCTGTCTCACAAGGGAGGATGCTTATGTCACCCTCTAATCCAGCTAAACCACAGAAATGACAGTGCACCACAGAATCGGACCACTGAGTAAAAGGTATTTTTAGGAGACACATCTATTCAGCGTTCAACACTGACACTTTCTCAACCTGTCCCCCAGGCTTCCCAAGTCAAGGGAAGAGCTGACCTGGCACGCTGGGCAATGGGAAGTGAACTCTGCCAGCTCTGTGGCTCAGGGGAGAGAAGGCCGGGCGGGAGGGCAGAGGATGTGAAAGAAAAGGTGGAAAGTCAGCCTCTGAAGGCAGGAGCAGGGAGCAGGACTTTGAAGGACCCAGGAGAAGTGAGAGTGTGAGGTAGCAATTGAGGATAAGGAGGGGCGCTAGGGGCTCCAGCAAGGAAGGGCCGGTGTAGAATGGAAGGAAATGAGAAACTGCGGTAGACAAGGGTCTGTTTGTTGTTTTCCCTTCACAAACGAAAACCAGTACTAGGAGCGGGAAGCAATGGGAACACAATGGCTTTCTTGGCTCTTTCCACTCTTCTTCCTTTTCCCTCCAGCCAAACGGCCTCCCCGCTTGCCAGCAAGCTCTGGGAGGGGAGTGAGCACCCACAGGGCCCCCACTCTGTCCCCCCAGGGGCATCCTGGCAGCACTTCACGTGGACCCGACTCAGCCCTGGAGCACCCTTCCAGGATTCACAGATGGGCGACAGGCTCAGAGAGAGGAATATGCCCAAGGTCAGAGCCAGTGGTGAGGGCCCACGTTCTTTCCAAGGACCAGAAATGGGTAGGGATGATGTAGCGAAGGTGGCAAGGGCAACGCAACAGGAAATCCAGGGGACTGTGAGTCAAGATCTGTGCCAGGCATTATGGTGTCAAGGGAAATGGGGAAATTGGAGGGAAGAAAAATTTCTATGAGCCATGAAAAATTCCTGCAGCAGCCAGGAGGTGAGAAACAGACACAAACCAGAAAGCAGTAAGTTAGAGACAGCTGTGATGACAATCTAAGTCAACTAAAACACTGAGGAGCCATATAAATTCAATCACAATACATTAAAATGCAACCTATCATATATACTTACTTCCCAAAGTTCATAAAGTTCCTTCCTGAGATCCTCTGGGAGGAGCTGGGTCAGCTGCTTCATGGCTTCCTGAAATAACAGTTATTTTAATCATGATCACATTTATCTAGTGAACAACTCAACTACAAAAGCCAAATCATGGGCTCAAACTCTTACAAATGGCTCCCCAAAGGGCAGAATATTGGACAATATTTATGGCTTACAAGGAGGGCAGTTGTGCACATTAAAGAAACGTGTGTATTTATTCGTATGGGCTTCGCTGAGCATATGTTTTGTGGTCTGCACCACACCAGACACCAGAAAAAGGACAAGGAAGGAGGAGGGTGTGAGACAATTACAGAAATATCAGAAGTGAGGCCAGGGATTTTACATCTTATGGATGAATGGCAAGATTCCCATGTAAATTTCCAAACAGAAACATACTAAAGTTCAAAACAAACCTGAGAACAAGAACAGGAAAGTAACACTGAATTACAAAGCTCGAAATTGTTTGTATATTACTGTATGCATTTTCTATTATTAATGTTTTTATTGTATAGCATAAAGCACTATACAAATGGGCAGTTACTGTCATTAACATAAAGGAAATAACACGAGAGTATTTTGCAGACTCACAGACACACGGGCCGAAAGGGGATATGATATTAAAAGACAATTAGCAGGACGCCGGGGAGACTCGGTTGGTTAAGTGTCTGCCTTGGACTCAGGTCATGACCCAGGATCCTGGGATCGAGTTCCATATCAGGCTCCCTGCTCAGTGGGGAGCCTGCTTCTCTCTCTCCCTCTGCCTCCCACTCCCTCTGCTTGTGCTCTCTGACAAATAAATTTTAAAAATTAAAAAAAAAAAAAAAGGTAACTAGCTACATCATCCAGGAACCATTCAAGAGCATCCCTGATCACTTCTTATTCTCCCTCTGTAAACATGTCCAGGTGTGGGAATCTAGCACCTCAGGAGGTTGCCCAAATGGGCTGTAGGCAGCTCTGACAGAATATACTTTTTTATATCAAGCCGAAAACTGTCCATGAAGGTCTACCACTATGCCTACCTCCAACCCTCCGGGATCCCTCCCTCACACACAAACACAAGGTCAAGTGACCCAGCTGGACCAGAATCTGGAAGCCACAGGGACTGGTCCATGGGAGGACCACATAACTCAAACCAGCCACTTGAGGGACAGCTGCGTGATTTGTCCAGCAGAGGCTAGGGGGAAAAAATGATACAGAATACCGCTACTCCCAGAGCAAACTGTATTTGCCAGTGTCATGGATCAGCCTTAAGTAACTTCACCATCTCCAACGATCTGTAGCACCATGCCTCTCTCAGTGGTATCAAATTTATGGTAGGTTGTGTCTGCGTTCTCCCTTGTTTCTTTTTCATAAATTCTAGTAAAATGGTTGAGAAAATCTTTGCATTCTCAAAAATTAAGGGCATCTTTATAAACAGATTGCCTTTCTCTACATTATTCCAAAAACACAAGTCTGTCCATTGCTTTTGTTTGAAAAGAATGAACTAAATAATGTGTATTTAAGGTATGTAAAAACCCAAGCTTTTAGAATATTTTACTCCAGCACCAAACAATGACTGATGTGTGCTCTGACCATAGTGGGAGAGAACGGAACCACACCTCTGTCGTGCCAGATACTCTATTTCTTCAAAGGAAGCCTAAGACTAAAATCAGCTTTTTGGAGATCACATCCAGTTACTGACTTACTGATAAACTTCCTGTTGATTAAAACCATCATGTGCTTTGAAAAACCAAAACAGGTAACAAATATGTTGTTGTTCTCTTCTTGAAAACTGAACAATGATTTTCTGGATCTCTACTCACTGGTATCATTTGTTATCATAAAATCCGACTGCATTTGGAGACCTCCGACGTAGTCGATACTCCTTATTTGGTAACGTATGCCACAGAACTGTGCCCACCTTTTTAAATGAACCCTTTGAAAACGACTTTGCTAAACCCCAGGGTACCTGGCTGCATACTTCAGACTTGCCCTCCCCATGTGAGCCCTGCCACCCTCACTTCTATATGGAGTTTCACCTGGTCCACACACTGATTTAGGGTGATAATTTTCCTAGCTTCCTCCCATTAGCAAAGCGTGCCAGGAATTTGCCAGAAGTCCTGACTGACTAAACTTTCAGCAAACATCCAGTTTTGCGTCAAGCACTCAGAAAGCATCCCGCATCCTTCAGACATCACTTGTGGGGCTGAGCAGTATAGGAGTTCGCTGCAAACTATAGATTCAACTGGGGTTTGGGGCCTGACTCGCCTATGACTGGCTGTGGAACCGTGGGCAAGGTACTTCACCTCTTTGTCCTTCCGGTTTCGCATCTGTAAAATGGGGTGAATAATGGCATGCATCTACCCAGGGGGGGCTGTCGTGAGGATGAAACAGGTAATACAAAGCTCGTGCTGTCTGGCACATGATGACCACTCTCTAAAATGTTCACTCTATTTTTCAGTTTCTCTATTTTGCCACATTCACTCCCATAAAAAAGCTTGGTTTTCCTCCTTTTAACCTCTTGGTTCTTCAGCAACTTTCAGCAACTTGAACCCTGGCAGATACATACCTACCATGATTCTGCCTTCTGACTTCATGTTTTTGTCTTTAAAAAGCAGTATGACCTGCTATCGCTGTATTCCAGCCCTGAGTTCCACCCCACGGGTTCCTGATGGTCCCTACGAAGCGTCATTCGCCAGCTCGCATTATAATACAAAGTTTGTTTTATCTTATTTAGGAAGGGGGTCAGACAGTATTGCTTTTGGCCCTAAACTTTCTCTTCCGTGCCCTCAATTTCCCTTTCATCTTAATACTGTATACTCTCCTCCAAAACAATCAACCTTCCAAGTTCACCAAGTGTTTTCCTTCCCTCCTACCTCAGTTTAAGCCTTCCTGATGCAGTTGGCTAGCCCGTGGGCAAATCATGCCGCCCGATTCTCATTATTGCATTCCACCCTGAGCCAAGAAACCCTCATTTAATTATCTTAATGCATGGTTCAGACATCCAAATCTTGTTCATAAACACCATCTGCATAAAGAATTGTTCACCTTCCAGATCTTTCTTTCTGTTCCCAAATCCTAACCAGTGGCAGAAAGAGGCAATGGACTCTTGGCCGTCTTCCAAGCCTTCTGTTTCTTGTCTAGAACCTGTGGTTCTTCAAGATGCTTCCCCTGTCCCTCCGGATTATGGCCTCTGGGAAACGCAGGAGTGGGCAGCGGCCAGGAGGTATAATGAGGCTGGAAAGAGTCCCATCATTGCCAGGATAGGAAGCCCAAGAGGGCAGAAGCACTCTCTCTCTGTTCATGCCCCAGCAGGCCCCTCCACGAGGTGTCACTGGCCAGGCCTCCCCCTGTCAAAACAGTAGCTGGTCTTCTCCCATCTCCAGTGAGTGGAGAGCCTGCCCAGGGATGCTTTTTTTCTCCTACAGACTCTGACTTGCTCCTCTGTGGAGGAAACCTCAAATTCATTATCTACCTTCACGGGACAGTTTGTCTTTCCTCCTTGCTCTGTGTCACTGCATGGTCTCTGAGGACCCTCTGGTACTTCGATATGCCATTTCTCCTCCACGATGTCCAGACTGACCCTTGACTAAAACTAGCTTGCATCCTGAAATGAGCTGTATAATTAGGGAGTCTTTTTCCCCATTCCTTTTGTCTTCATCATGTCATCGCTCAACATCCTCTGGTTCAGAGCTAACTCCTTTCTGCCACTCGGTATCTTGAACTAATTGGTTTCTTTTCTCAGTAATTCTGCCAGTCAGTCCAGGAACTCTATTCACATCAGTCTAGACTCCTATAGAGAAACAATGCCTCGACCTTCTCCGTCTGTATAGGCTGCCATGATACTGAGCCTATATTCTGGATCTGTGTTTTGGCAGGAAGAATGCATTCCTTACACGAGTTCCCTTGTTCCCATAATGTCAGAATTCCTAAACTGGTATTCCTTGTGGACCTTCTTGCCTCTCAGGGGATAAAAACAGTGCAGGTTACTTAACTCCGGTCTCCCCCAGCTCTGAGAACAGCTAGTCAAACCCACCTGCCCTGTTGAAGCATTTCAATGAAGGATCCATCCACTGAGCAATACAGGACCAATCTCCTATAATAAAAGTAGCTCGCAATACTCCCTGAATTGAGAACTAGCCATTCAACATCAAAAAACAAAACAGCAACAACAACAAAAAACCTTCCTGGATTTTCTGACCTCTGCCTCAAATATGTCTTCCTCTTTGGCCCTGGGCTCTGGATTTAGAGTCCAAATTGATACTGATTTAATATTTTTCTGATGTTCCTTTCTTACTATTACAAATATTTTTCATTACTTTCAACCAATAAATCAAAGACTAATTGAAAATTCACAAATAATTATCATAATGATTAGACTTGTGATTTACAGCATTTTCCTCCAAAGAGCTTAACCAGGATGGCGAATTCCTTCCAATTCTAGCTACTTCCCTTGGGCTAATGAAAGCCATACTATCTATGTCCACTATCTATGTCCACCTACTCATGAGAACAGAAACCCAACAGTTTCCTGTCCCTGTGTTAGACAAGGCCAGGAGCAGGCATACTTTCTTGATCTCATGTTAAACAAGGTTGAGAACAACCAACACCAGTGCGCTACTTCTAGAAATCCTTGCTTCTAGAAGATAAGACCATTCACGGCCCAGATAGAGTAAGCACTAACAGCTTACTCCTCCAGACTCTCCTCTTTGAGACTCTGCCTCACCAGTCCTACCAATCCAACGCTATTTTGTCTTACACTCTGTGCAACCTAACTAGTGGCCTGTCTCATAAGATCCATCTGACCATCCTCCAGCCCAGACCCTCAAACCCTACAAATACCCGCTCCTGATTCCCACCCCCACCCCGACATACTGCTCAAACTCTGTGCTCTCCCTTACTGCCACGGGTCCAATGAACTTAGCTTTGCTTCAGCAACAGGGGTCTCTGGCGGTCTCTGGTGGAGTCAAGAGTTAACACTGACCTCTTCTCGCCTATGTTTTTCTTCTTTGGGGATGTTATCTGCTGGTGCTATGTCCCCAACGATGCATTCTGCCATATCATGAACGAGGGCTAGGCGCACACATCTGACCAGACGAGAAATAGTGAATAAGGACACAAAGTTAGATTCGCTACAAGTTCCTTCTCTAGACTATCGTGAAGATGCATTTTTTTCCCCTCCACCCTTACAGGGTATGTTAATGAAGTATGTTCTTTTTTTTTTTTTTAAAGATTTTATTTATTTATTTGACAGATCACAAGTAGACAGAGAGGCAGGCAGAGACAGAGAGGAAGAAGCAGGCTCCCTGCTGAGCAGAGAGCCCGATGTGGGGCTCGATCCCAGGACCCTGGGATCATGACCCGAGCCGAAGGCAGAGGCTTTAACCCCCTGAGCCACCCAGGCGCCCCAATGAAGTATGTTCTAAAGTAATTCTCTTCTACTAGCCAACAACAATTCTGATTTGAAACTGCTAGTTAATATTCAACACAATAAAACATGAATGCAAGGGGAAAAACTGTTTAGCATGAATTTTTTTTTTTTAAAGATTTTATTTATTTATTTGACAGAGAGAGATCACAAGTAGACAGAGAGGCAGGCAGAGAGAGAGAGAGAGAGAGAGGGAAGCAGGCTCCCTGCTGAGCAGAGAGCCCGATGCGGGACTCGATCCCAGGACCCTGAGATCATGACCTGAGCCGAAGGCAGCGGCTTAACCCACTGAGCCACCCAGGCGCCCTAGCATGAATTTTTTTGTTGTTGTTTTAATGGCTATCACTTTAAAAGGTGGACAACTTCAGATGACAAAGCCAGGAAGGGATGATCTGGTTATGGCATTTACTTCCTGATACAAAACTCAGAACTAATCATTTCCCCAATATACTAGTTAGATGTCAAGATGAGGCTCTTTAGAGAGACATGGGCAGAGCAGGACAGATCTGGGTCCGAATCCAGCAACCATTTACTAGCCGTGTGACTTTTGCCAAGTGACTTAATTTCTTTAAATGTTCGGTTCTGTCATCCTTCATTTTATCATCTGTAAAAAAGGGGCAGTAATTCATCATAAGGTTGGTAGAAAAACTAAATGGGATCCTGTGTGTTCCTGGCACATGTTGATCATTAGGCCAATGGCTATGATTATCAATAATAATGATTAGGCCTAACAACCTCCCCATGGTGTACCAACTGCAGCCTGTCTCCGTCACCAGGTTAAATCTCCAACTACTCTTGGGTTTGTTAGCTCTATTCCACGCCATGTTCGTCTTGTGCTTTTTGCCCAAAATCCCACCTCTGTACCACCTATGGAGTAACAGGGCGCCTCAGCTCTCTAATGAAACTTTGCTACAATCAAATTGATTTACTTATCATTTCCAAAACAGACCTTTAATTTCGGGGCTTCCATTGTTATGCCCTCCTCTCTGCACGCTGTGCCCTCTACTTCTCTACCCAGTCAGCTCTTCAGAGATCACCTCTGATCCATTCCGCCCCCTCTATTAAGATCACCCAAGCACATGTGACCTCTTCTATTAGAATAGCTTGCTAGTTTTTTTTTTCTTAAAATTTTTATGTATTTATCTATTTTTAAAGTAATCCCTTAGCCCAGTATGGGGCTCAAACTCATGACCCAAGATCAAAAGTCATGTGCTCTACTGACTGAGCCAGCCAGGCACCCCCAACCTTACTAATTTTTGAATGTAACTAATTTGAACATAACTAATTTTGAACGTAACTAATTTGGGGCTTTTTATAGAAGCCAGTTGGGACCTGTGTCATTCCCAGGAGATTAACTTACTGTCTTACTTCGTTAGGAAACTGTGTCCTGTGCTCAAAAAGCATTTTAGACACCTGTTGTCTGAAGGAGAGAATATCTCTTTCTCAACTACCTCTGCACATACTCCTCCAAAAAATCACCCTACCAGTGGGTGCTAGTATTCATGAAAGGGCTACAGCATACTATTACAATGACAGAATTTTAGACACAGCACACTCACTGTCAAGGCCCTGGAAATCGTATTATCACACTTATATCTTCTTGAGATCACGGCAGGCTCTATCACTTGCCAAGAGAAAACCCAGAACGCACTTTACAACTGACGCAACCAACACACGTAATTACCCTTCCTACAGCCTGAACCTATATGGTTTGCCGCAAGTAATTTCTCTTGACAGATCAACTAAAAACTTCAAGAATTAGATAAAAGCATCAGTAACAAGAAGCGGCACATCCCACAGACCAGAGATTCTAGCAAACATCAGAGTTCACGTCGGCTTACCTGTCTTTGTTAAGATGCTCATCTTTGGTCACCAGAGCCATAACTGCCATCCTGTACATGTGATCTGACACGCTCTCTGGTTTCTCAACATTTCTGTATACCCACCCAGTCCGTGGGACTCTCTGATGAGAAGGAAGAAGAGAGAGAAGCTTATAAAAATGAGTATTTAATCTGCTATGCTCTTTAAGAGAAGCCCAAGGAATAGGGTATAGAAGCAGGGTCATAGTTTCTCGGAAAGTGTCGAAAAATGCTTAACTAACCAAATGATCAACATCTGGAATCAAACCAGTGAGGTCGGGAATAAGAAGGAGCAGAGGGAGAAATAATTCACAAGTATACAGTGCAAGGGTCCAAAGGTCGAGTTACTCTGCATTACTAAAGCATAAATTATGGAACATACATGGGTCCTTTAGACATAAAAATAAAACTGTAAAATATTGTGTTTTCTTAACTATGAGAGTTGAGACTCTTGCCTTCAAACAACCCCATTCAACACATGTACAAAACACTGGTGAAAGCTCTGAACTTGAAAAAGTGAGTGACAGACATCCCGGTCTGGAAGCAGAAAGGAGAAAGGCCTTTCTAATTGCTCCTGCTACCCCAGTCATGATTCTGCTTTCTGTTCAGATCAGGATGCGATCTTGTGAGACTGCATTTTTCTCCCCAGGAGTCAACATTTCTGAAGAATTGTATAAACAGTAGCAAGAGCGGCAGGATACAGATAATCTGCTTTTAACTTGTAGAAATTCTGCAAAATCTCCAATTATGGGTAGAGGAGGATAAAATGGAAAGGGAGACCACACAGAATACAACTTCAGTGTGCACTACATAAAATCTTCTGTTTAAAAAAAAAAAAAAAAATCAATGGAACAGAATAGAGAGCCGAGAAATGGACCTTTAACTCTATGGTCAACTATTCTTCAAAAAAGCAGGAAAAGAATGTCCAATGGAAAAAAGCCAGTCTCTTCAACAAATGCTGTTGGGAAAATTGGACAGCCATGTGCAGAAAAATGAAACTGGACCATTTCCTTATACCCACATGAAAACAGACTCAAAATGGATGAAAGACCTCAATGTGAGACAAGAATCCACCAAAATGCTTGAGGAGAACACAGGAAGCAACCTTTTTGACCTCAGCCACAGCAACTTCTTCCCAGAAACATCACCAAAAGCAAGGGAAGCAAGGGCAAAAATGAGCTACTGGGACTTCATCAAGATAGAAAGCTTTTGCACCGCAAAGGAAACAGTCAACAAAACCAAAAGACAACTGACAGAATTAAAGAAGATATTTGCAAATGACATTATCAGATAAAGGGCTAGTATCCAAAATCTGTGAAGAACTTACCAAACTCAACACCCAAAGAACAAATAATCCAATCAAGAAATGAGCAGAGGACATGAACAGACATTTCTGCAAAGAGGACATCCAAACAGACACATGAAAAAGTGCTCCACATCACTCGGCATCACTCGGCATCAGGGAAATACAAACTGAAACCACAATGATACCACCTCACACCAGTCAGAATGGCTAAAAATAACAAGTCAGGAAATGATAGATGTTGCCAACCACGCAAAGAAAGGGGAACCCTCCTACACTGTTGGTGGGAATTCAAGCTGGTGCAGCCACTCTGGAAAACAGCATGGAGGTTCCTCAGAAAGTTGAAAACAGAGCTACCCTACGACTCAGCAATTGCACTACTGGGTATATAACCTAAAGATACAAATGCAGTGACATGAAGGTACACATGCACCCCAATATTTACAGCACCAATGTCCACAATAGCCAAGCTATGGAAAGAGCCTAGATGTCCATCAACAGACAAATCGATAAAGCAGATGTGATATAGATCTATAATGGAGTATTATGCAGCCATCAAAAACCACAAAATCTTTCCATTTGCAATGACGTGGATGGAACTGCAAGATAGTATGCTAGGTGAAATAAGACAGAGAAAGACAATTATCGTATGATCTATCTGATACGAGGAATTTGAGAAACAACAGAGAGAGAGGATCCAGGATTGTAGGGGACGGGCGGGGGGGGGGGGGGGTATTGAAACAAGATGAAACCAGAGAGGGAGACAAATCATAAGAGACTCTTCATCTCAGGAAACAAACTGAGGGTTGCTGGAGGGGAAGAGGGTGGTAGGGATGGGGTGGCTGGGTGATGGACATTGAGGAGGGTATGTGCTATGGTGAGTGCTGTGAATTGCCTAAGACTGATGAATCACAGACCTGTACACCTGAAACAAATAATACATTATAATCTTAAAAAAAAAAAAAAAAAAAAAGTCTTGTTACTTCTAGAAGTAGCTAAGAGGCGGACTTAAAGCACCCACTTAACATCTGCCGAACTGATGGATTCTGCTCTTCCCACCAGCGGCTGCTCTGAGGTCCAGCAGAGGGGTCGTGAGCCCCACGTGTGTTCTGGGCTGAAGCCCGGGGGCAGGGAGGGTCCCACACATCACCGCGCCAGCTGCTCTCCAGAAACCTCACGGAGGACTGCCCAGGCCTCCCGGATTTGCACCAGGCTCATCTACCCACACAGGATTCTCCCGGCTCAGACTTCACTGGGCCTGCGGTGGGCCCAGCCGCTGCGCTTCCTCCACCCCATGTGCAAGCGCGCCCGGGCGCCACGGGAGCTTCGGGGCCTACCCCTGAGAGGCAGGGAGGACGCGCGGAGGGCGCAGGCCCCAGTCCCCGCCAGCTGCAGCTCGGGACGCGGGGGCCACACCGGCCTCTCCCCGCGCGCCGTTCGCCGGGCCCCAAACGGCCCCGTCGGGCGCCTGCTCACCTTGAGCTGCCCCACCAGCCGCAGGAACCGCAGCAGGTTCCGGGCCCCCCCGCCCGAAAGGGCCGCGGCGGAGGCAGAAGCCATGCGGCCTCGGGTCCCGCACGTCCCAGCAGGCGGCGTGGCCGCCTCCCGAAGCTCCTCCCCCTCCTCCGCCTCCTTCCTACCCCTGCGCCAGCTCCTCCGCCTCCTCCCTCCCACTCTTTCCCGCTCCTCCTTCTCCTCCCTCCCCATCCCTCTCTTTCCCTCCCGATCCCTTCCCGATTCATTTACTCAACCGGGTTTTCCCAGACCTTTATGGAAAAGAGGTGTCCCACCTTCCTGGCCTCCGGGGCTGCCCCCAGGGACTGCGTCATCCCGGGGCCGATCGAGTGCTCGGTGCCTTCGAGTCGCTCCTTACCTGTTTGCTAATTCCCACTGGACTGAACGCCATCGAACTTTTAAAGGGATTGCAGTTGGGTAGGGGGGAGAAACGGAGGGTGGTGTGCCTTTGGAGGAGGGGGAGGGACTGTGCAAGAGTGCCCGGAAATCTTGCCTTTTAGCCGCTCGGCATCTGATTGGGGGGAGGATAAAGAACGCTACTTGAAGGTGGGTCGGCTATGAACCTTTTAACAGAGGCACAAGGGAAGTAAGTTAGGAGAGCCAAAAGCATTGGGAGAATTGGGGACTAGCCATAAAGGGCTCCGGAGTGAAAGCAATCCCAACGTGAAATCGTGCCTCCCTAACATCTCAAGCACTGAAGATTTCCCTTACTCCAGAGCGCTGGTCAGGGTCTGTCTCAACCATCGGTCTTAATTAAATCCACAACGAACGGTACCCGTTGTTAAAGGCATTTAGTGGACGTGCATACAGAACTCAAAGAGAGATGGTAATATTGAGAATAGACTCTATGGGGCAGGGAGGAAGTAGGGAGATCATTTTGGAGACTATTGAAATAATTCCCTGGGGAGATGATTTGGGTTTGGTCCAGAGTGGTAGTAGTGCAGGTCGTTAATTTTGTATACAACTTGAAGGTAGGACTAGTAAATTTGTGACGGAGTGCCCATGGAGTATGAGACAAAGAGAAGGATGGCTCCACAAAATTTGGCCTAACTGAAAGGATGGAGTTGCTGTGTAGGGAGCTGGAGAAAGCTGTAAGAAGAGTAAGTTGTGGGGAATCAGATCTTTGGTAACTGAGGTCACCCAACAGTCGGAGAAGCAGTCAGTGAGATAGGAAGAGGACTAAGAGATATTTGGGTTCTAGGAGCCAAATGAAAATACCTGGAGAAGGAAGACGTGGCTGTTGTGTGTTAGTTGGTTATGATGTTCAAATCAGCTTGATGACAAAAATGAAATTGTTTTTAAGAGTAAAGTTGTTTTGATGAAGAATGAAGTAAGCGTGAATGAGTGAAATCATGAAGTAAGGATATTGTCATCTCATCCATTGTTGTGTATAAGCACTCAGGAGCTTAGCTGCTGAGGGGCTGCCCTAGGAGCTTACAAGTAAAAACATACAAAGAAGCAGCTAAGGCAAGTAGACATTTTAGACTATAAATACCGAGAGTTTGTAAGGACTATGGGACAGTGTTTGGTCTGAGCAAGGTGATTCTCTGCCGATCTCAATAGCTTTAAAAAGACCTTGGTGGCAATTAGCTCCTGCTGCTTTGAAGACAGATCTGACCCTCAGTGGCAAAAGCCATTCAGTAGCAAACCCGAAGCAGTGGCAGGCCAAGGAGATCTTCTTGCCCATCAACAGGGCCACCATCATTCCCTAGTAACATTCTCTAGTAACAGGGGACATCAGCGTTTGGTTGGCTAACCCAGCTCTCCTGAATATCAACTGGTATAAAGGTACCCTTCCGCTAAATTTGGGCTTTATTGCCTTCATTTTCCCTGGCCTGGAACAATAGTGTGATTAATCTATCATTGGTTTAGAGTATGTTATTTATTGGGTTATTTAGAGACGTTATCCTGTATGTATTTGTTTTTGAAATTCCTACAGTGAGCCTGTGATAAGTAAACAGCTGGCACAGACAGACTCAACTCTGAGGATTAATTTGCCTCCCCCCCAAAACAGTGGTCAACGTTACTTGGATCGGATTGAGATCTGATTACCGGATTTAGCGAATTCAGTGTCATTCGTGGTGGTGACAGGGGCAGTTTCAGTGTAGAAGGGTGAGCAGAGTCCTAACTGGGGATCGTTTCAGAGAAAACAGGAGTGAGTATTGGAACTCATTTCAAATGCAGTGGGTCTACTAGAGAAGAGGCTTTTTGTTGTTGTTTTTGTTTTTAAGAAAGAAGATATTATGGTATGTTTATTTATCAATAGCAGTAATCTAGTAGCGAGTGAAAAATTGATGATGTAAGAGAGAAAAGAGACAAATGCCGGAATGATGGCCTTGAGCAGATAAAAGAGGATGCAATTCAGTGTACAAGTTGAAAGATTAATCCTAGGACTGTGGAGAATTCACCCAGAGTACAGGAGGAAAGAAAGTCTGTAGTGACTAATTAATGGCAGATGTGATCGTGGGGGATTGTAGGGTTCTCTTCTGATTACTTCTATTTTCTCACCGAAATAGGAAGCAAAGTCTAGAGTAGATTATGTTGTAGTAACAAGCAGCCTCTGTATTGTAGCTCTTTATCATAACGAGGCCTTGTTTCTTGATAATGTCTACTGCGACGAGCCCTGGGATGCTGCTTTAACTCATCCAGGAAGCTAGGAGGCGCTCTGTGCTCCTCTGTGGTTCAGAGGGGATGGGGGTGGGTGTTAAGTGGCATTTGCCTCTTAAAGTGGCAGACCCTTTTCCATGTCATTGGCCAGAAGAAGAAACACCCACCATATCTAACTTTAAAGTGGGACTCTTTGGAGTCTAATCTTACTATGCTTCTTGAAGGAAAGGAAGCCAGGGTACCTGTGTGTGGAGGAGGCGGCACTGGGTGGTTATGGAGAGTGGAGGCATAAAATAATTGTTTTGGAGAGTGGGACAACAGGACTAAGTATGACTAAGCACCAAAAGAATGCCAAGAACAGTGGGGCATGTATTAGAAAGGGTTAGGAAGATGGACTCGAAGCTATTTTTATAGTGCTAGATGGTGCTAAAAGAAGGAGGGATCAGAGACCAAGTAGTCAGATTCCCTAGAGGAAAACAAAAACCAACAAAAGTTCCAGTGGAAAAAGAAAGATGACAATGTTTGATTTGCAGAAGGATATAATGAGGAACATTCTAGAGATGGGACTGCAAGCCAGATGGTAGAAGTGAGGTTCAACCTGTAGTGTTCCTTTCTGAGTGGCCTTTTCCTCTTCTTTTGCCAACGGTGCCTTGATGTCCTCATTTATGCAGGCTTTATTTAGTCTTCGTGGGTAGCTCTACTTGTATTTGTCACTTGCTGCAAAACACATATGAGTTCTCTTTCCTTTGTGTAGTGAGCTGTAAAGAATTTCTCCAGTTGCCTAAGTTATCAGGAGTTAAGACATTAAGTTGATGAGAAATTATGAATTGCATAGATGTAGTTTCTGAGAGGCCCTATTGTAAAGATGATAATGGATTTTTGAAGGGGTTTTATTATCCAAAAATAAATTGTTACAACAATTCAAAAAGTACTGTCAACTTGTTGCTTTTCTAAATTCCAAAGATGGATCAGGACTTGTAACAGGGCTTGTTCCTTGCTTGTCATCTAAAATACCAAGATGAAAGTGACTAATGGCCTCCCAAGGATGTCTGCCTGCTAATCTCCAGAGCCTGTGAATATGTTATATAATGCGGCAAAGGGGAATGCAACATGTGGAATTTAGTTTGCTAATCAGCTAGATTTAAAATAGGGAGATCTTATTGGATTATCTAGATAGGACAAATGTAATCACAAGGGTCCCTGAATGTGGAAGAGGAAGACAGAAGATTAAGTATGAGAGTCATGTCATATGAGAAAAGATTCAGCTGGCCATTGCTGGCTTTGAAGATTGAAGGAGGTCATGAGCCAAGGAACAAGGACAGTCTCTACAAGGTAGAAAAGGCAAGAAAATTGGGTTTTCCTCTCAGACCTCCAGAAGGGAATGTAGCCTGGCCAACACCTTTATCTGAGCCCCATGAGACTTGCTTTGGATTTCTGACCTCCAGAGCTGTTAGATAATACATTTGTGTTGGATCAAGAGTGTTCTAAGTGTGGTAATGTGTTATGCAGCAATAGGAAACTAGTAGAGTGACTAATCATATTGGATGACCTTGACCCCTTTTTACCAATTACCCTTTTGCACGTTTTTTTCCCCCTAAAGAAGGGAAATTGGCAAGGCTGTTTTTACTCTACCAAACCAATGACTTATTTCAAGGATCTGTTGGCCAATCAGTAGCATTGGGGGAAATAGGAATCAATTTGTCTCTCCAGAAGGGTTGCCCATTTTAAGCAATGGGCAAAAAAACCTCTTTGGCACCATTGACTCGAGTCTATTAGAAGAAAAGATTAAATTAGCAGCTCTCGCCAGAAGGACTCTTCCCTTGGGCTTACTATGCACTTCAGGTGAACCTGTGACTATCCTGAAGTTGTCTGCAGATTGGGTTACTTCTGAGGATTTTTCTGTCGATCAGATCCTTAAAGAAATCTGAGACCAGAATGAGAAATTTGCTCGGGTGAGCAGGCACGGTGCGATACGTGATGCTCTGGTCTTGGTGTTGCAGTAAAAAAACTTGGCAGTGGGTCTCTCTTCTGCTAGCGACATCTATTGTCACAGAGCTCACCCCGTCTTAATCTTCCCAACCTCCCTCATGATAGTACTAATCCTGCCTTTCAGATGAGGAAACCACTAGACACAGAAGATGAAAAACTGGCCTCATTGTTTCTTGTAGCCAGCAAACCATGGTAGCCAACATTTGTAGCCAGCAAACCATGGTTCCAGAATTGTGTCCACCTCCAGAACTTTCTTCCTGGGACATCCTGCTGTTCCCCGGACAGCTGGCTATTAGTATCTGCTTCCTATCATTGTGAATAGTAAATGAGATTCTGTACCTGGAATAGAGTTTGTAAACTGTTATTTAGGTAAAGAATTGGGGAAGAGTATAGATAACAATAGATCAATGGAGAAAATTTGCCCTGAAAACAATTTTAGGTATGCTTTAGGAACTGACTGAAAAGAGTAGAGACACCAAAATCCAAGTTCTTTTTTTTTTCCCCTTAAGCTATTCAAGGAAGAAATCCTGCTTCTGCCTGCTACATCTTTACAGATTAAAAAAAGTTTATAGTCAATCTATATCACTGGTTCTTAACTTCGGGGTGATTTTTGCCCAAAGGGAACACTTGGCAATGTTTGGAGACATTTTTGGTTGTCATAAAGTGGGGGGTCACATGTAGTGGGCAGAGGCCAGGACTGCTGCTAAAATTCCTACAAGACAGCCTCCCACAATAAAGAATTATCTGGCACAAAGTGTCAATAGTGCTGAGGCAAAGAAGCCACAAGGACTCTTGTGGACAAAAAGAAAATGCTGGCAATTACATCCCTTATATTGTTGATAAAGTATCAGTGACAGAAAACCTGTGTTATGTTTATATTAAAATGAATTAGGAAATAAAGTAAATAACCAAGTTTCACATGTAACCCCTCTTGTTTTCAGTGGCGCAGCAAAACTCCAGAGCTGAGCCCTGACAGAGTCTCTAGACAGACAAGGGGAGTTAGAGGAAGGTTTTGATCATTTGTATAACCCAGCGAAAACAGAGCAACTCAGCTCACAGACTATTAATGTGGAAGAGTAAGTCTGGGAGGGAAGGAACGTTACAAAGGGAATGTTTCTTCAAGACAGAGATTGGGTTTTGTTTTTTTTTTTTTTTTTCCCTTATCTTACCTGTGCCACCTGGATTACAGAGTGGGGGATTTCTACATGTAGAAAGACAACATTCCTGTTTTATTTTGTTTAACATTATCTGAGTAAATAATTCCTTACATCGATTTTCTAGCAAGCCCTCAGATCTTCTCCTCAGATGTCCATCTTCGGTGACTAAATGTTTTCATAATTGGACAGGAATCTTCAGCTGCCCTATCACCCCGTCCTAATCCTATGGAACAGTCTCCAACTTAAAAATTCTTTACCTTGGGGCACCACCCAGGTGCCTCTGCCTTCGGCTCAGGTCATGATCCCAGAGTCCTGGGATCTAGCTCCACATTGGGCTCCCTGCTCAGTGGAGAACCTGCTTCTCCTTCTCCCTCTGCCTGCAGCTCTGCCTACTTGTGCCATCTCTCTGTCAAATAAATAAATAAAATATTTTAAAAAATTCTTTAACTTAAGAAGTACATATCTGAGCTCATGGAATATTTCTCAGTTAGTTTTATCATGATGGTGATACAGGACAGGAAGATTCTTTGGGGTAGACACTGTCTGATCCATCTCTTCTCCTCAGAACCTAAAACCTAGCATGACGTCCCCCTAGACATGGTGATGAGGAAAAGGTGGTGGGAGGAGGTGGAGAAGGGAGACCCATTTGGGGCTAGCATCACCTTGCCCAAAGGTGTTAGTAGAGTGACAAAACCAGGAGCTTAAAATATCAACTTGATGAACAAAACCAATATCTCTGGAAGATGGATCCCAACTTCTAGCAGAAGGGATGCCATTGGTCCAAGGGCTCCAGTTTTTGCCTAAAGCAAGAGGATTCAGGATTGGAAGACACCTGTGCCCCTCTTCTCCAGTGCCCAGGGGAAGCAGGGGAGGCCAGGAGCTGGAGGGCGAGCAGTCAGACTGCCAGGAGGTCCTTCCTGTCTCTGAGACCATGGTCCGTTGACCACCAGAGCCCCCCACGGCGGCACATCTGTTCTGCTCTTTCTGCCGCTTCCTCCTCTCTCTTAAGAGGAGCGTGTAACCTGCCTTTCAAACGGGAGCAGCAGTGGGCCCATGTGTGCCTTCACTGTTTCCAATTCTTTCCCAGGCCCACTCTCCCCCAATAAATGACACACTGTAGAAGGTGTCTTACAGCTCCACATGTTAATAGAACCTAACACAGCAATCACGGCAAAAACACAAGATCACCCAATAGGAGCCAGATAAATAGAAAGCCATCTATAAAAGAGGGAGCTGGACTGCCTTCTTCTTCTAAAATTCTAAGCTATGAAGCACCATTTCCTCAAGGCTTAAGGATATGCTGCTTTGTACACAGGCTCTTCTATGAGCGGAATTAGCTTGTCTTCCTAGATTCTACTATAAACAACTGAATGAATGAAAATGGGATCATTGAATCTGCTTTTCGCGTCTGTCCTAGGGATTCAGGACGGAACGTCTGCAGAGCACCGTAGGACTCCTCAATATCATTATATTTAGAAGATAATAATCATGGCTACATAGTTGCAGACTGCACTATCAGGTATTTTTCTTCAGACTTTCATTAATGACGAACATTTTCTTCTTTTGAGGTGGGGAAAACAATTCTGAATGGAGATCGAGGTCTCGCTTTAACTGGCAAGTGTCAAAAGTTGACGCATCATCCTTTGTTACTTGGTGATTAATGTTAGTTAATTGCCGACAGTTTGCTATTGAGCTAATTTATGAGCACAGAGAGGATCTATTAATGTAGAAGTCACAAGCAAAATAGTCAAGTGCTGTTGAATAGATCTGTGGAGACTGTCCACCGCCATATTCAGGATGGCTGAGAGAGAAAGGTGCGGGAACAGGCAACGCGTCCCCACCTTCTCAGTAAAGACAAACAGGAATAAAGTCTTCTTGGAGGCTCCTTTGGCAATTATTTCCCCACTATTTACATCGTCACCACCTGTGGTATTAGAAAATGACCACTAGGTGACACCATTTCACCAGCGTTCTCTTTCATCAGCAGGAGGAAGCCGGTGGGTAGGGCCTTTCTGGATCTTGGAATACATTTACTGTTCTGTGTTTGCTAATTTTGACTTAGAGAAAGCTTTCTGCTCCCTCCACACTTCCCTGGATTTGCCTATCTTTCTTCTTTCTCGTGTTTTTCTTTGACTCTTGGGAATCTGAGTCAATACCTAGGGACAGGTACGTTGATTGCCCCATGGTGCTGATAATCGTAACTGAAAACTTAAAGTAGAGAAACAGATAGTGACCTTTTATTGAAGGCTTATTATGTGTTAAGGGCTTCTCAGGTATTATTTACGAGACTCTCAGCAACTCTGTAGGCTTGTCTTCATTTTATGAACAAAGAAATAAGGTTCAGAGAACTGAAGCATCTTTTCCCAGGAAACCCAACAAGGAGGTAAAGAGGCACAGCATGAATCCAAGTTTATATAATGTCAGGGCATTACTGATCTCTGGACCATTCACAGAACTTGAATATTGGGTACGTGAGGGAAAAAAAAACAAAACAGGAGTCCAGTCTTTGTGAAGTTCATAATCTAAAAGAGGATATATAGTAAAAATAAAGAGGTGATAAAAGTAAAAATAAATGAAATTGAGCAATTTATTTGTAACACACACACATACATATATACACTATATATCTATCTGTGTGTGTGTGTGTGTGTGTTTATGCCATATATATATGGCATTTATAAGACCATAAATTTATAAAAGGTAGTGAGATTACCAGGAACACTTATCAGGTATCAGAGTCAAGAAGACAGAATCAAGAAGTTGATTCTTCTCTTGGAGTAGAATATTCCTGTAGGGGACAGTTCTGAAGACAGGAGTGATAAGGGCAGGATGGAGACCAGTTGGATTTAACTCTCAAACTCATGAATCCTTATTGTTAATGTTTTTTGTTTCATTTTTTTTTTTTTTTTTTTCCATGACAGTCGAATTTGCTCTATTTCCTCAGAGGTGGTGTCTCAGCTAGAGCTCTCTACACAGGTGAAGGAGACCTAAGTTAAATGTTTTGAGGGTTAAGAAATCCAAATATTCCAGGTTATTTATCCTATAGAACCATGAGAGCAGCAAGAGCCAGGAATCTCATAATACTAGACTAAGTGAATGTTTCTCTGTGGGGGGCTGGGCATCCCACCTGGGACCTTGCATATATCACTGAATTTAATCTTAACACAGCCCCATAAGATGTGCATTAAATTAGTATTTCCCCAGGATGTCAAGCTTAGGCAGGTTGTGTAATTCACCAGAAAGCCCCCAGCTAGCAAGTGGTGAAGCTGGGATTCCATCCAAATTGGCAGATCAAAGAACCCATCTTTTAACCTTTGAATACACTGTTTCCATTTAACGTGCTACATGGCAGTGAGTAAATGCTCTGGCCATGGTAATCCTAACTTAAATTTGATTTGTAAGTTTCAAAGAACTTGCAAGTATTTTATTGGATTTGAGGCTAGCAACAATCCAGTGAGAAAGAGGGCTTAGATTTTCTTACCATGCCTTTCCGTCCCACTCCCTTTCCTCCTCCTGCTGACACACATGCCTCTACCTGAGTTTAGTAACCCAGATGAAGTCACAGAGCTACTCAGTGGCAGACCCGGACTCAAACCCAAAGTTCTCATCCTTAGCGCATCGCCTCTCTCCTGCAATAGCAATACCCCCTTATAGTAAATAATGCATTTTTAGGTAAAAGTTCTGCCATTGGCATTCAGAATACATTATGTCCAAGAAATTTTGCTTAAAGTCAAGCATGCTATTTAAGAAAAACGGTATGAACATCAAATAATACAAAAAGGTATATATTTTAAATCACTTAAAACTCCCTACAAAGGACAAAGAATCTAAAATGCATTTTCAAATATTTTACATGAATGATTTGAGAGACATATGCAGTGATTCATGTAACTATTTAGAGTCAACATCTGTGTTTTTTGTGTGTCATATAGAGACTTGTGCTTTATTAACACAAACAGAACACAATAGAGGCATAAAGATAAGAACTCTGGTCACATACAGCCTAAAAGATCACAGTGAGTGTTTATAAAGTCCCAATCTTCCCGGTACCCTCTAAGCTGCAAAGTTCTGGGACCTCAGGTCAGGGGAGAGTGGCCCAAAGGAAAGGGCCTGAGGGTAGTCGACAACGGGTGTGGAGTGAACAGGGGAAGGATATGACGTAGTCACTGTACCACTCTGGACCCTGGCTCCTCACCTGTAACAGGAGCACCAGAAGACCTCTAAGATCCCTATAATACCAAGCAATATTTCTTCATCTGAGTAACATTTGGAGATTTGTTTTATTCAGCAGAAAAGCCAAAATTTTTAAGAATGGTCCAGGCTGAGAAGTAGATTACACATTTTTCCATTACTCTTTATTATTTTTCATTTATTTTTTTAATGGAGAATTTTTTTCTTTATTGAGAAACTTAAGACTTGAGTATATCAAATAAAACCAATTTCTGGGGGGAGGGGGGAGTCAAAACCCACAATAAAAAGAAGAAGTTAACATTGTCTGCACCACAGCAGAACCCAGAGAATGTATTCTTTTAATCGAAAAATTCCAGGCACTTTATAAAAATACGGAATGCTTCACAAGTTTGGGTGTCATCCTTGCAGGGGGACGATGCTAGTCTTCTCTGTATCATTCCAGTTTGGGTATATGTGCTACCGAGGCGAGCACCCATGACCCTTCTTTAAACGTGAATTCATAGATGCTGAGAAAACACATGGACATAGAAAACCCAGGTTTTATTTTCAGAGCACCCACCTGCCACGTGGTTCCGCTAAAGCAGGCAGGATGGATGCACAGGGTCAGGTTCTTTGCCACTGGTGGTAGAAAAAGTGATCGAACGCTGCTAAAAAGGAAATGCTCAGGGACACACAGAGTCCCTGCGCTTGATGGTTCCTCGGTCGCTGGCTCACTGAGCAGCCACACTGGCTACTGGTGAGAGGTGGCGCTCTTCACCAGCAGATCACCGAGGTAAGCCGCCGGCTGGGCAGGAGGCTTGCCATTTCATTACATCCCTCTAATGGGCTGCAGATGTGCCATATAAACAAATGTGGAATGCATGGATATCCTAAAAGTGATTGTCAAGGCATCACGTTCCCTTGGATGGCAAACTTCATTCATCATTAATAGAAGAAAAAGGGAAGAAGAAGGAGGAGAAGAAGAAGAGGATGAAGAGGAAGGAGAAGAAGAAAAAGAACAAGTGGAAGAAGGGCAAGAGCGGGGGAAGAGAGAGAAATCTGCAAAAACTTCCAGTGTTTCCAGAAAAGTTTGTATTCCCTTGGGGGCCAGCCTTAAGCTAACTGGAAAAATTTGGGTTCTGGATTAGTGTTACAAAGAGGTGAGGCTGGCTTAGCTTTTGATCTGCAGGTAGAAGCGGTTGGGTTTTTGAGGATCGGTTAGCCACAGCTTTGGCCTTCTAGGTATTAGTGTTCGTAGAGTGCTTTAGAGAAGAAGACCAAAGTTTTGGAGACTTTCAAAGGTAAAAGTGATATTCTTAGTTTAAAAAAATGTAGTACTGTAAATAGTACTGTAAATAGAAATTAAAACCTTGGGATTTAAAAAACTGTGGCTCAAATTTAACACAGAACTCCCAGAAAACAAGGCACATGGCTCTGGTTCCCTGGTTTGAACGGATGGTATGACAGGATGCATCCTTTTATACCTTTCAGGTCATGAATCTTTGTGGTCATGAAATAAGGGTTGGAATTTTTCCTTGGCCTTGCAGCCAAGCTGGCTCCCACTCTGTTAGCCTCCCAGGCCTGGTCAGCTATTTAGCCTATGTACAAGTATCTCCAGGTCATGCTTGAATTCCTCCAAAGATGGAGAACTCACTGTCTCTCATGATGGCCCACCTTGGACAGTGCTTCTTATTAGGTCATTCTATTTATACTAAAATGAAATTTGCTTAGCTGAGGTTATTTTTTTAATTCATAAAACAAAACAATACCTTAGAGAACATTTGGAGCATCTGCCACTTGTTAGGCCTCAGGAATAAAATCATAAGAAGAGGGGCACCTGGGTGGCTCAGTGGGTTAAGCCTCTGCCTTTGGCTTAGGTCATGATCTCAGGGTCCTGGGATTGAGCCCTGCATCGGGCTCTCTGCTCAGCAGGGAGCCTGCTTCCCTCTCTTTCTGCCTACTTGTGATCTCTCTCTCTGTCAAAAAAATTAATAAAATCTTAAAAAAAAAGAGATGAGAAGAATACATATAGTTTAGCTGATCTTGTGGGATATCTAGTCCAGTTTGATGGATCTCAATTTTCTCTATCCTCATATTCCCAAGAAATAGGTCATAGTCCTGTGGACAACAGTGGCACTCTACAGAATCAACACCTGCTGAATTTGGTGTGTAGATGCTTTTCTAGGAAGTGAGTCTCCCTCCAGGCTGGTAATCCTCAACATCTCAGCAGAGAAAGGGACCATAACCTGAAGAGGTCCCTAAGTGACTCTACTTACCACCACACCCCCATTTAAGAATCACTGCTCTGATAGTTCTATATTCCTATAGAGGTCCAGTCCCATATCAACAGGATGTCAGATCAAATATCTGAAGAAAACTGTCATATATCTTTCTTCCCACCATTATCATTTCTTCCGGCTAAACGCGCCACAGAATTCAGACTATGATTACTGTATTCTTCTTCTTTTTTTTTTTTTTTAAGATTTTATTTATTTATTTGATCACAAGTAGGCAGAGAGGCAGGCAGAGAGAGAGGAGGAAGCAGGCTCCCCGCTGAGCAGAGAGCCCAATGCGGGGCTTGATCCCAGGACACTGAGATCATGACCTGAGCCGAAGGCAGAGGCTTTAACCCACTGAGCCACCCAGGCGCCTCTGATTACTGTATTCTTGAAGAAAAGACTGGCTCAAAGAAAGCCATCGAGAGCAGCTGTAAAGGCATCCACATCTGTGCAAAGTGGAACTGAATCCATCAGGCCAAACCAACAGCTGAGGAGGAATAGAGGTGATGAGCAGGGAGAAACCTGAGCGTTGTGGAGTTCCTTATAGATGTGGTCTTTCCAAGAGAACATAGTCTGCAGTGACCAGCCAAAAGTGTGGGGGACATGGAGAAGAGGAGAGGTAAGTGTACCTAACTCCCTACCTTCTTGTTTCCTTCATCCTAAGATTGTTCCTTGATGGGGGTTAGAAACCAGGTGGAAGAAAGCATACTCTATACCGTGGCGAAGTTCAGATTTAGAGACAGAGAGATAGAGAGAAGCAGGGAAAGACAGAGAGAGAGGGGGGAAGAGGAAGAAGAGGAAGGAAATACAAGCTAAGATAAAAATCGTTCCAGCTTATGTAGCTGGAATGCTTATAATGTAAAGAGACAGCTGCATTAAGGGTTAGACCCCACTGCCTGATTAACATCATTTGATCTTCTGCTATTGAAAAGACCCTGTGTATTTTCAAAGGCAGTGGGCGTCTTAAATAAAACCAGGAGTCTGGGTAAGCAGGAAGTTGTTAAAAAATAGCTCACTTTTTGTTTAGTAATCTCTTTGTCCTACCTGCTTCACAATCTTCAGTTTTCTTCTTCGTATTATTAGGGCGTTGCCCCTAAATCTGAAAATTGGGGTCCTGGGAAGTTTGATATGACAAAAATAAACATGAAAAAATCATGATGACCTAAATTGGTCAGATCAGATTTTTTCCCATGAATATCATCCTGGGGAGCTTCTTTTTTGGTTTTGCTTTGAGTTTATTTTTTTTATCCTTTACTCTCCATGGCCAGCAATCACCACTCAGTCTCAGTGAGAGAGATTAGCACATCATTATACAATGCCATTTTCATGTTTTACTTTCTCTTTTGTTAATCTGCTTTTCTTTTTGTAAGTTTCAAGTGAGATTGGAACTCTTACTGATGTAGAGATCGATTGTCAGAAAGTCAGAATTTTCCACTAGCCAACTTGCAGCACAATATCGGTGGGAGGAATCAGAGCATCTCCACACCCATGCTGTCATCCCAGGGTGGCCAGGCAATGAGGTGGGAGGGCCTCTGGTCATTTGAGAGGACCAAGCAGTCGTCATAACTAGTTCAGTCTATGTGGCCCATTCAGCTCTTGGCATTGCTGCCAAGCCAGCCAACAAAGGAGCATTGTAATCCTGACAGTTTCCCAGCATTGACTGGACAGGCGCAGACCACCAACCAGCTCCCTTCTCTTCTACTGTTCCCAAGTGAGACCATGAATGGAAAAAAGTCAGTTGCAAAAATCCCACATCCTGCTGAAGTTGGTGTGTAGATGCTTTTCTAGCAAGTGAGACTCCCTCCAGGCTGGTAATCTTCATACCTGTTTCCTTTTTCTGTTTTGTTTGTTTGTTTTTAAATATAGTTAGCTTGAATGGTAATGCATAATCCTCATTGATGCCTACCAAAAAAAATTAGGTTTTGAGTTTTGAAAAATAAGCATATGGAGTGCAATAATATGGAGAATGGGAAGTGTGATAAAAATAAAATATCATGAATGTAAAAAAGGTAAACTAAGATAAGCTTCTAAGTTGAGAAGCTAGTGGTAGGAGCCACTATGATTCTTAAGAAATTAAATTCAGGAGTATCAGAATATGGTTTTCAGGTAGAAATGGAATCATTTTAACTCATTTTAACATTCTGAATATGCATCCCAAAGCTGCCCTTTCTGTACACCAAGCCAAGGACATCTCCAACTCTGATTTTAAAAATTGCAGTAAGTAAAGTAAAATATTTAAGAACAGTGTAAATTCAGAGATACTTATCGTGTACTTGTTACTGATTGAAAGTCAGGAAGTTTTCTAATAATCAGATAAAATGATTTTTAATACATGTCAGTGGTAAATGTAGCATAATTTTATTTATTTAAATTGTCTTTTTAAATAAGTGCAGATTATAGTGATGGGATACCATGTTTACTTACCAGTTATCAAATATTCAAATGACAGTGCTTCATGCTGGTAGCAGAGGTGAAATGAAAATATAGTGTTTAAACCGGATCCACAGTTTTAGAAAGCAATTTAGGAAAAACTTAGTAGTACTCTGTCCCTTTGATTCAGTTATCCTACTTCTTAAAATAGATTTATGTGTTAAAAAAATATATATCTATGTGTTTATGTATTAAATACACATATGACAATATTATACTAAAGGCAAAATAAGAGATTAAATATAGTATTATTCATCAGAGCAAAAATAAAAACAAAAACAAAGAACAGGAAAAAACAAAGTTCCCAAACAAAATGAGAACAATAGAGTTGCTTCATAAGTAAATTGTTAGCTCTAAGTAAAGGTACAGGAGAAGATACTATGTCGCTATTAAAATTGATGTTTCCAAAGATTCTTAATAATATGGGAGAATGCTTGTATGAATATTAGGTGAAAAGAGAAGCTGTAATTGAGTAATTGGTAACGATCTAAGCATACAAAAGTACAATAACACACTAATGGTCTTGTTTGGCAAGATTATGGTTGGTGTTTCCCTGTACATTTCCATATTTTCAAAATTATTACCAAAGAACATATGCCATATTTCGTAATCATTAAAAAATTGTATTTAAAAAAAAAAACTTTCTTCTACTGCAAAAAGACTACTAAAACTTCTAAATGTCCATCTCCCTTATGCTTAAGGGTTATTTACTTAAACACAATACGAATGAGAATGATACCTTGACATGTTACCAGGAAGTCCTGCTGAGACAGATTCTGATGCTGATTAGATTGACTTTCCCTTCCTTTATTTTCTTCTTGAACCACCCCTGAAAATGTACAATAGGTAAAGCAACATAACTTGGGGTTATTCTTCTCCTGTGACCCTAGTATTGCCTCTGGGCTTGTCTGAGTTGGCTTATCGGGGAGAGAATGCTGAGTCCTGCACTGTGGTAGAACAACCCATAATATCCAGCATGCCAGAACCTGTGCCCCGGGGGAATAACTCCCTTAGCAACAGCCAAGCCATGCGATGTCCCTCATGGAAAGTCTCACCAAATGTCACAGGTTTGAAAACTCGTGACGGTCACAGTGCTTTTTTGCTTTTATAGCCCAGGATTTTTTCAATTTTGTTTCATAGCTAATATACAAGTCTTTTTCTACTAAACTCCAAGAAGACAGGTATCAGGTGTCTCGTGCAATCATTCATTCAGCTAGGAATTTTCAAACACAAGAACACTTGTGTTCTCTGAAGCCGTGGAGCCCAGTGGTTAAGAGCATCAGCTTTGGAGCTGGACCCAGTTCCATAGCACTAAACTTAAGCCAAGGCAGGAGGTGGAACAGTATGTGGGGATCTGAACCAGGATGCCTGTCCCCGTTCTGGCTGCTGACACTAGCAATGAGGACTAAGTAGGGTCAAAGGGCAAATTTCTGTGGAGCCTGTGCTCCTTGTATCCATCCTGCCTTTTATGCCTTCATCCAGGTTCTAGGGACCTTAGAATTTTCTACCCAACAGCCCAAGCCCTATCTGCTCAGGCTTCTTTCCAGATCTGTTTCTCTGAAAGTGCATTATACCACTGCGGGGGGGATCACTTGTAGGCTCAGAGCGGGTCAAAGGACAGACTTCTGGGCAGTGTGTGTAAGGAATGTGGCCATCAGACTAGCACAGAGTCCTTGCAAAAATGGAAAGTGCTTAACACAGTGCCTACTATGCAGTGAATGCTTAGCAAATGTTATTTCTGACGTATTCTCTTAGTATCTTATTAGATAATATTTTCTGTTTTGAGAGAGAGAAAGAGAGAGAGAAAAAAACAACCATGAGCATACAAGCTTCTGTAGGAGAATACTATTTTAATTTTTGGTATACAAAATGGAATTCTTTTTTCATTTTATCAGTAACTTGGCTGTTATCCTGGCCCAATTCCAAAACTCTGTATTTAAGCTAATTACATTCCTCCCCCACTGGATAAATTATTCTTCACTTCCCCCCTAAAAACCATCATGTTATACTTGTGAAACAAAATAGCTTCTGTGTTCTACCACACAGGCCAAAAATGGTTGTATTTCAATACATACTGTATTTCTCTGTGTGACTAAGCTGAGGGCTGCATTGGGATTTATTACAGTGAGATGTGAGTTTCATTCGATGATGAATCTGAATTAAGATAGATTCCCTATTAAACGGAGCACTATCACAAGATGCCTTCTCCCAGTAACTTAATATGCGGAGAGGTTTTTTTTTGGAAAGATTCTATTTATTTATTTGACAGGCAGAGAGAGATCATAAGTAGTCAGAAAGGCAGGCAGGGAGAGACGGGGAAGCAGGCTCCCTGCTGAGCAGGGAGCCCATGGACCCTGAGATCATCACCTGAGGCGAAGGCAGATGCTTAGCCATCTGAGTCACCCAGGCGCTCCACCATGCAGAGAGTTTTTAAGGCATTATTTGGGTTGAGACTAAGCAGATGTGAGCTATGGAGTCCACCTCTAAGTCTCTGTATTCATAAGCAAGTCATTTACTTGTCAGTTTGACTTTTTTTTAATGCCAGAGGTGTGAGCATTCCTGAAAGGGCTAACCCAGTGTTCTGACTTTCATTCTGAATAATTAAGAGATGTGATTTTTAAGCAAAGCTGTTAAAACTAGAGACAAAAACACTGAGGTTCATTAGGAAGTCACTATCCTCTTTCCTTTGCTCTGAGCTTAACATCACTTAGGTCTAAAATCCTTTTTTGGTGTCTGATTGAGGAAGGTGAGTTTCATCTCTTAAGATCACAGAGTGTGGACTAGGTGGGGGTAGCTAAATCCGAGTGGCACATTTTCATGAGGACCAGCAGTGTAGGACTCAAGGTGCGGCTGAGAGCACAACCAGCTCCCCTTTGAGAAATGTCCCAAGAAACATCATCCCTAAATCTAAACTATTCTAAATATATGTATCCCCTCCACCCCGCCATGAATCAAAAGTCTGCAGTATGCCACTTTGCTTTTACAAAAAAACTACTTTAGTACCTATTTTCGATAACTGAAGAAAATCTGAAGAGGGTTTTCACATTTAAGAAAAAAAAATGAAAAGCAAAAATAGCATTCAGTGTTTGTTTTGCAGTGAGTTTTTACGGAAGCTGCACAGCCCCAGTGGTGAGAGGGGTCCCCGCCCCTCCCCCCCAGCTCCTTCCCCAGGAACTACACTCAGCACCTGAGCATCGAGCAGCCAGAGCTCTGACTTGTGTCTGTGAGCATTTGGGCTTTATCTTGATTTACTTTGTGCATCCATTCGCAAGATGCATCCAAAGGTATCAGAAAAGTCTAAGGTTATTGATTGGTCTGAGAACACTTTAAAAACTTTCCATATTACTTAGTGGCAATGGCTTTTTCACTTTATGCCATTTCAACTTGCAAAAGTTTTTATAGGGACGTTCTACTCACAGATAGTGGGGTGGGTAACCTGTTTGGTTTTTAGACTTCAAGCAAGAGACAACTCTCACTAAGAGAGTTGCCTTTCCCTGCATTGTACCTGTTGGGAAGGGACCTTGTTGTTATGAATCAGGAGTTCATACCCCAAGACTTTGTGTGGCCCCAGTGTGCGAGGCACTGCGATGTGGCCATGCCCGGCTCTGTGTGTGGGGAGAAGGGAGGCCATCAGTCTCTCCTGCCCTTGAGGACTTGCTGAGTTACTGTCCTGGTTTCAGGCTGAGGGAACCCAAGTCCAGGGATGTTTCTCTTCTGGCTTTACTCTCTTCCCATTCAGTCTGAAATGTTTTTCTCAATCTAAGTCTCCACTGCTAAAACAAAACAGATCATTGAAGCCATGAACCACTTGCTCAGGCCCAGATAACACTTGGGAGAGGGAAGCATCTGAATGATTCAGTGAAAAATAGCTGTTTTATCTGACTGATTCTGAAAAATGATCTCAATTCTCTGTCTTTTGGCTTGTATCTACTGAGGTAGATACAACCAAGCAACTCTTTCTGGTGTTTGAGAGTTTTTGAAGTTATTGCCTTAGTCTCCTTGGAAAGATTGGCGGTGGGAATAATTTACATTAGATTATCATCCTGGGTATTACTATTATTTTGCATACTAGGTAGAGCCTTTTCTCCAAACTGGACTCGAATAGGTGACTCCGGAATAGAATTCTTTACTCTGGTCCCAGACTAACGGGTGTTCTGTGTAATGACGTTCTGCAGGGTTCTAGAATGCTGTACCTTATTTATCAAGGTGTGTCTCTCCACAGATGATGAACTATGGAAATGGAAGGAGAGTTTCTGTGTTCAATTTGTCAGGGAGATTGACGGGCTTGGCCCATGGGAGGTGTTCAGTCAACTTCAAGCTTTAGCTAATAAAGAAGGAATTAGGGGTGCTGAGTAAACCGAGTAGCAATTCAGTGAAACACCAGGGAATTAGGATCGAGTTAAATGAACACCTGTTAATTCTGTAGCGCCCCCCTCTCCAGGGCAAAGCTTGTGGCAAGAGAATGCTAGATGCTAGAAAAATGAAGTCAGAGCCAATGCGAGCACCATTTATAACCATGGATGAGACATGCTGAAGTTAGACCCCCGTCTGGGAAGCTTGGATTGACCATTCGCTAACCATGTACTTTGGATTAAGTTTCTTAACTTCTTAAACTCCTTGGTGCCTAAATTTCCTAATCAGCAAAATGATGATAATTTAGTCTTCCTAGTGCTATTGTGAAGATTTATTACTGCAACATGTATAAAATGCTTAGCATAATACCTGGAACAAAATTAGTACTCAAGAAATAGAAACTCATTTTTATTTTTTTAAAAGATTTTATATATTCATTTGAGAGAGAGAGAGCATACGTACATGAGGAGAAAGGGAGATGGACAAGCAGACTCTCTGCTGAGCAGGGAAGCCCAATGTGGGGCTCGATCCCAGAATCCTGAGATCATGACCTGAGCTGAAGTCAGACACTCAACAGACTGAGCCACCCAGATGCCCCCAAACTTATTTTTATTAAGAAACCTGTATCATTTCTGTTATACACAAAAAGCAGTATGTATGTACATTCCCTTAAAAAAAAAAAGTCTCTCTCTAAATAAAAAGAAACCATAAACCTGAAGGAGAACTTATATATTGAGTTTTTAGCCTTCATTAAAGCCTTCAGGACCCAGCCGGGGGAATGTAAAATTTCATATAAATTTCATGAGTTTTGCTATTCTGTGATACTTCAGAAAGAGAGGGAGAATAATTGTCTTTTCTGAGCAAGCATCTCTTTCTGGTTCCCCTAGTTCTCTCAGTACCACTGTTGTGACTGGTTTGGCTCAAAACTCTCATGTTTAAGGGTTCCACCCCTTATCTCATAACCTGTCAGTTGTGATCTCACGGCCAAACTTTCTTTCCACTCCCATATCCACCACCACAGCTGGGGTTCAGATCACTTCTGCTTGCTGGTCACAGGAGTACTTGCTGCCTGTGGAAGCCACTGGAAGCCCTTCTCTCCCCATTCCTGTGAGGTGTGAGGAGCAGTTGGAGGGGTGGAATTGTAGCATGAGGACGTGTGGTAAACGCATCTCAAGAAATACTCTTTGCCCTCCTGCTCTCACCTCTGTGCTGCCCCTCTCAGATGACTCTTGCCCTCACCATCAGGACGGTGGGCTGTTGAGAGCTAAAAATTATGGGACTTCTCAGCACTTTCTGATCTAAGCTCTTGTCCTGTCCCTAGTCAGAGCTCAGAGTTCTCCACAGAATCCATCCACCAGGCTTCAAGTGGGAGATATCATTTGTTAAGAGTCAAGACTCCAAAATATTAGAGGACATGCTTTTGTTGGGCTTGGTCCCCTGCACACAATTTCCTTTGGGAATGCCTCAGCACTGTGGTCAAAAATAGTACTTGAGGATTCTGGTTCCTGGCTCAAAGTCATCCCCTTTAAATCCATCCAGTCTCCAAATAGATCTTCTGTCTTCATTCGGTTCTTTCTTCAACTTTCCAGTCTCGTTTATTATTTCTTAAATGTGACCTTCAGCTTCTTATTTGCTTGCTCAAAAATGTTTAATACCTGCCACTGATTAAAGGTAAAGACCAGACATCAGATAACACAATTTGCATGGCATTCAAGGTATTTCTGGATCTGACCCCAAGGTAGCCTTCTGACTCATCTCAAAAAGTTGTCTGCTCTTCCCCCTCTTGTCCTTGTGAATAGCTAGTGTGACTCCCAACTATCTTAAACCACCACCGCCACCGCAGCCGAAGCAGACCCACAGAGAGTAGAACCCTGTAAATGAAGGGTATGGACCCTGAAGCCAGGCTGCCTGGGTTCGAATACCAGCTCTGCCACCAACTAACTCATTGTGCAACCTTTAAACAAGTGACTGAATTTATACCTTAGGTTCCTTATCTGCCAAATGGGGAATAATAATGCCTACATTTGAGGGTAGTTCATAGGATCACATTAATGAGTGAATCTAAATCGTGCCTGTTGTTATAAGAGCTCCACAGTTGATGCTGCTAGACTTGACATAAAAGCTCAAACCTTCATTGCATGGTAATTCTCCCTCACTTTTTCTATGTTCTTTATGAGACACTTATTAGATCCTGCCTTATGGTACTAGTCAATTTAGTTGCTTTTACTAAATATTGAACATACAATAGAATATTTCTAGTGTGTTGGAGAGGTATAAAGATGAACAACAACACAAAGTTCTGTCTCCGTGACCAAGCTTTAGAGACAATATTACTCACTTTCAGGGAAGCCCTTGACTGTTCTTCCTGAATCTCATCCATTTTCAACCCCATCCCCATCCATAATCTCCATTTGGATATTTTTTTCTTTAAATAATAGTAATTATCAATACTGATGATTAAATATAAAGATTCAAGTTTGTTTTTCTTAGGAAGCCCATTGTGAATTATAAATTTCAGCATTTGCCCTATCCCATTACTTGACCTTCCCCCTGCCCTTGGGGGCTTCTACCTGCCTGTCTTCCATATCATATTTTTGCAAGTCTTTTTTATCCCATCATTTATTTTTGAATTTTAAAATACCTTTTTAAATCTAATTCTCTTAAAAATACATTTTATAATGGTTTTATTGACATATAGTTCTTCTACCATACAATTCACCTGTTTAAAGTGTAAATGCAATGGTTTTAAAATACATTTATGGAGTTGTGCCATCATCATCACAATCAATTTTGGAATATTTAATCACCCAAAAAGAAACCCCATGCACATTAGCATTCACCTCCCAATTTCCTCAAGCACCCCCCCCCCCCCGCCCAACCCACCCAGCTCCTAGGGAACCACTAGTCTACTCTCTTGTTTCTATAGATTTTCTTATTATGGACATAACTTGTAAACAGAATCATAAAATATATGGTGTTTTGACACTGGCTTCTTTCACTTAGCATAATATTTTCAAGGTTCTTCTATGTTGTAAAGTGTATCAGTTATTCATTTGTTTTTATTGCTGAACAATATTCCATTCTATGGACATACCGCCTCTTATTGATCCATTCATTCATCAATTGATGAACATTTGTGTTGACTCCATTTTGTGTAGTAGTTTTTGTATAGACATGTAGTATTGTTATTCTGGGATATAAACCTAGGAATAGAATTGCTGGGTCATATCTGTAAAACCTTTGGAGAAATTGTCCAACTGTATTCCAAAGTAACTGCACCACTTACATTCCCACCTGTAGTGCATGAGGATTCCAATTTCCCTACATCCACATTTACACTTTTATTATCTTTGTGATTATAACAGTTTTTGTAGGTTATAAAGTTGTATTGCCATTGTGATTTTGATTTTCATTTCCCTGGTTTCTCATGATTTTGAGCATCTTTTCCTGTGTTTTTTTGTTGTTGTTATTTGTATGTCTTCTTTAGAAAAATGCATATTCAGATCCTTTGCTCATTTTTTAATTGTTTGTCCTTTTGTGTTGAGTTGGAAAAATTCTTTATATATTCTTCATTCAAGTCCCTTATCAGATATATGATTTGCAAATTATCTTTTATTCTGTGGGTTGCCTTTTCACTTTCCCAGTCATGTCCTTTGAAGCACAAAAGGTTTTAATTTAATGAAGTTGAAGTTATCTGTTTTTCTTTTGATGTTTGTGTTTTTGACATCATATCTAAGAAACCGTTGCCTAATCCAGGGTCTTCAAGATTTATGCCTATGTTTTCTTCTAAGAATTTTATAATATTGGCTCTTACATATAGATGTCTGATCAATTTTGAGTTAATTTTTATCTATTAGGTGACAGAGGTGTCCAACTTTATTCTTTTACAGTATAGATATCTAGCTGTTCCAATATCACTTGTTGAAAAACCTGTTCTTTCCACCATTGAACTGTCTTGGTACCTACTGAAAATCAATTGACTATGAATGGCAGGGTTTATTTCTTTTTTAAAATTTTTTTAATATAAATTCAATTAATTAACATATAATGTATTATTAGTTTCAAAGGTCAGTGATTCATCAGTCTTATATAATACCCAGTGCTCATTACGTTACCAGTTACCCCATCCCCCCCATCCACTCCCCTTCAGCAGCCCTCAGTTTGTTTCCTATGTTTAAGAGACTCTTACGGTTTGTCTCTCTCTCTGATTTCGTCTTGTTTTATTTTTTTCTCTCTTCCTCTACGATCCTCTGTTTTGTTTCTTAAATTCCACATGTGAGTGAGATCGGATAATAATTTTCTTTCTCTGATTGACTTATTTAGCTTGGTAGGGTTTATTTCTCAACTCTTCATTCTGTCCTATTGCTCTGTAGTATGATTCTCTATGCCATTTTCATGCTGCTATCATTATTGTAGCATTCTAGAAAGTTTTGAATCAGAAAGTATGAGTCTTCCATATTTGTTCTTCTTTTTCAAGGTTTTTTTTTTTTTTTTTCTCCTTATTTCCATTCTGGGTTCCTTGAATTTCCAATAGAGTTTCGAATCAGCTTGTCAATTTCTGCAAAGAAGCCAGGTTTTGGTTTTGATTTCTGTATTCCTTGATTTCTTTCATCAGTGTTTTGTAGCTTTCAGAGTATAGAATTTGGACTTCTTTTGTTAAATTTATCCTTAAGTATTTAATTCTTTTAATGATATTGTAATTGGAATTGTTTTCTTAATTTCATTTTAAGATTGTCTCTTGCAAATGTGTAGAAATACTATTGATTTTTGTGTATTGATTTATATCATGCAACCTTAGTGAACTTGTTTTTTTCAGTTCTAATGAAATGCAAATTTTAAATTTTGAAATGGATCTCTTTGGGTTTTTCTGTATATAAGATCAGTCTATCTGCAAATAGAGGTAGTGTTACTACCTCTCCTATCCAGATGCCATTTAGTTTTTTTTCTTACCTACTTGCCATGGCTGGACCCTGAAAAACAATCTTAAATAGAAGTGGTGAGAGCAGAAATCCTTCTCTTGTTTCTCATTTTAGAGGAAAACCACTCAGTATTTCACCATTAAGTATGATCTCAGCTATGAGTTTTCAGATGCCCTTCATCAGGTTGAGGAAGTTTTCTTCTATTTCTAGTTTGCTGATTTATCTGATTTGTCAAAGATATTATCTGTTCTGTTTACTGGCACCTGCATTCCTGCTTGCTTAGTCTTAAATTACAGCATTTTAATTTTATGTCTTGTTCTTTTACAACTTCTGTCACCTTTCTTTTCAAACTTTCCTTTTCTCTAGTCATTTCATTTTTTAGTTTTTCTTAATTCTAATTTGTTGTTCTTTTATCTTCTATCACTTTGTTCATTTCATTTCTATCACTTCTAAATATGAGGTCACACTTTTGACCTTTCTGTGGGCATACCTCTTTGACAATTTTTATTGTTTATAGGAACCTTGTTTTGCTCTCTTCTCTCTCTCTCTCTCATTGCATAACTTTGTATGCGATTCAACTTTGATATTTTTCTGATGTGAGTTTTTAAGGGAAATGGGTTTTCCAGTATTTTTATAGTGGTGGTCGTAGTTTGGGGTATCTTTTCTAGTTTCGTGATTCTTGGGCTCCCTCTTCTGTTCTTTTCACAATACTTATCTGGACTTTCCCTTTCTTTCCTTTCTGTTGCCCCCGCCTGTTCAAAGGAGATTTTATCCCAGCAGTTTCTTCTCACTGGGAAGCTTTGTCCGGAAAGAGTGCTTTGGTGAAACCCTCCAGGCTGAGCCGCTCTCTCAGCCTGCCGTGGGGCCTTCAGTGAGAACTTCTTGGGGTTCTTTCATTCTCAGGGTGGGTCAGATGCCTTGCCGACTCTCCTTTGCTTCTTCCTGCAACAAGGATGCTCCCACGTGGGTCTTGCAGCTGTGGGAGCTCTGGCTCCTCCTCGTCTGTGGCCCCTGGGGGCTCTCTTATTACCTAGTTTGCTGCCCACATTGTGCATCGGTTTCCCAGGTTTTATATCATAGTTGTTCTTCCGGTTCTTTATGAGGGGATTCAATAATATTTAAGTACTAGGCCTCCCGAACTGCCATCTTCTCAGAATCATTGTGAGTCACTTATAGTCCTTTCTGATGTGAGGCAGGTTATAAAAGAAGCAAATGAATAACATGTAAAGTGCTTTGTATACTTTATTAGCTTCTATGTTACATGTAAATAATTCATATATACAGATATACTCTAGTCAAAAAAGAAGTATAGGGTGCCTAGGTGGCTCAGTTGGTTAAGCAACTGCCTTTGGCTCAGGTCATGATCAGGTCATGAGCCCACATCAGGCTCCCGGCTGCCCAGGGAGTCTGCTTCTCCCTCTGACCTTCTCCCTCTCATGCTTTCACACTGCCTCTCTCAAATGGATAAATAAAATCTTCAAAAAAAAAAAAAAAACAAAAACAAGAAAAAAGAAATGTAGTTCTCCTTTTATAATTCCTGAGAGGATGCTTGCTTATTAGTTAGCTCTTCAAAAACAGAATTTTAGTTTTTGCTCCTCACTGTTTCTAGGAAGGACAGCACTGTCAATATTTCCAGAATATGAGACTTTGATATGATCTCAAACCAGAGAGGCAGCTTTCGTTTCTTGGCTCTTCCTTCACTCATCTACTTTCCTCTCCCATGTGTCCTTGAGTCTATCCTCATTGGAAGTGGAGGACGGTGGTTTGGGGTCAGGCTGTGAAAAGATTCAGGGCCCACTTGTCAGTCTTTTCTAGGAGACTTAACAATCTTAATATCACAAATACAGATATATCTGTGAATTTTGCTATTAGCATCAATGATTCCTTCAATGGGTTTATCCCAACTTAGTAGTGTACTTTGGCAATACGGAGTGTCAAGCAAGAATTAACTTCCTAGAGCTTATTATGCATACTTTGAGAAATAACCATCCCCCACTGCTAGAACAGTCATTTTGCATTCACTCTGAGTCCAAGACTGGGTGCTATTTTTCCGTCTTCTTTCACATAAAAAGTCATTCTCAATAATTTTATTTGTATAATTTTTTCTACCTCTAAATTAGCAGGCAATTTTTCTCTGTGATTTTAATCAGTGTCCATCTGAACACATTCCCAATTCACCATGATCCCTTGGAATTCAGAGCATATCCTCAAAGGCAGTAAACAACAGTTTTGGCCCTAGGGATTGATACTCTTCAATAAATGATGCTGGGAAAATTGGACAGCTCTATGCAGAAGGATGAAACTGGACAATTCTTTTATACCACACACAAAGACAAACTCAAAATGGACAAAAGACCTCAATGTGAGACAGGAATCCCTCAAAATCCTAGAGGAGAACATAGGCAGTAAGTTCTTCAACATCAGCCACAGCAACTTCTTTCAAGACACGTCTCCAAAGGCAAAGGAAACAAAACCAAAAATGAACTTTCGGGATATCATCAAGAAAAAAAGATTCTGCACAGCAAAGGAAATAGTCAACAAAACAAAGAGGCAACCCAGAGGATGGGAGAAGATACTTACAAATGACACTACAGACAAAGGGCTGATTTCCCAGGCTTATATCCAAATAGTCAATCATCCTACTGATGAAGTTACTGAACAGTGCTGAATCGAAGTGTTCGGTTTTCTAAACCTAACATGTATATTTGCAATTTAATACTACACGGTTTTATGAAACCCTTTAATGGAATAGTTGCAACATAATTGTAAAGTTGCTTTTGGAATCTGTGTAGATAGTGCCACGATAAGCTTGTAATTATATTGGTCAATACTGCTGAAGAAAAAGAGAGACCAAGGATGAAAGGAAGGAAGGAAGGATGGAAGGAAGGAAGGAGAGAGGGAACTGTTTTTCACTGGTATGTAGAAGAGTGCTACGTGTTGATATCCTGGAGTCTTTGCAAAGTGCCCTTAAGGAAAAAATTAAGAGCTTATTTTTTATTCCTATGTAGGCAAACACTAAATGAAGGTAGCAGTATTTCATTTAAGCCAACCATTTAAGAATGCTTACGTTATACAAACAAATGCAAAATCAGCAAATACTCCTCTGCTGTGGGGGAAAACTATGAAAACAAGATTTTTTTTTTTTTTTAAAGAAAACCTCAAGGTTTAAAACTGTGCTTTTATAGACTATCATGGTTTTAGATTAAAAGTAAGCATTGATGGAAATATTTTATGAAGTTTACTATTTCGTTTTAAGTGGATTATGCAGATGTCCTTAAAGCTAACACATCTTCAATTTAAAAAACTTTCCTGGGATTCTTTTGTTTTATAGATTCCCTGGTATTCTTTTGTTTTATAGCTCATCTTTGAAGCTGAATTAGGCTGTAATTGCTGTGTCACACAGAACTCTGTTCCCTGTCAACAAACATTAAATCAAAAGATAAGATTTTTATTTTCAATGACTTTTGTTTATTAGGATTATATAAATACAGTCAAACCTCATTGGGTAATGGCTTTTTCTTACATGGATTTGGATACCCTGGTGAGCAAAGAGGTTTTTTTGGATAAATTTATTTCATAAATTAGAAAGTTTGTTTCTTCCTGTTCCCAATGAGCATTATCTTAAAGTTCCACTATAAATATATGTGAGTCTGTCTTTGGGTTTTTCAAAATGAAGAGCTTAAGTATAAACCCTGTCGATTTTCAATTATTATAGAATTTATTGCCCAATTCTCTTTCCACTTGACTTAATAATTATTGAGCTTTTGCTACTATTTAGCAAACCTAATTTTCAGCTGCATGTGTTTCCTTATCACATGGGGTGATTCTACAAGTATTTTAGAGACTCTTAAGTAGGATAGGTGGCCGATATCTGGGTTTCCAGTGCAAGCTGCTTACATCTCCATCACGGCCCCTCTCACACCATGTAAATGTGGTTACTGGTTTGTCTCTTGTCACCTTGGGGCTAGTGACCGGTGTGCCCATTTCTAAGTCTCTTATGCCTGGGACTATTTCTGGCAGAGTGGAGGCACTCGATAAATATTTGGCAAGTGAAATAAAGTTTAAACTTTATGGAGCACACCAGAACTTTTCATTCATGACCTTGATTCTCATTATTTTACACATTGTGAAGAGTATTCCCTCTTTCCTGAACGCTAAAAACGTCATGAACAGTGAAGACACTAAATTATAATAAAAATATACAGATAAAAGAAAATGTCTCATGACTCTTGGTGGAGACATTACGTGAGTGTCTTCATACAAGGTACTCTTTGTAACCTGGCATGCAGTGTTTTTCATCAGCGTGCATCTTCTGTACTGACAAGTCACTGTGATGACATCAGGAAGGTGATAGGGCTAGAAGGATGACTCAGCAGGAAAACACAGACATTGCTATGGTAGGTATCTATCGCATGACTCCAGAGAAAGTCACAAATGGTGAAATTGTTGCTTGCTTTTAGGCAGAGTTTACAATGGCTTAATGAGATGTTAGTCTTGGATTATTGTATTCCCTACCGTCATAAAATGGGATGATGAAATTCACATCTGCTTTCCTGGATTTTTTTGTTGTTGTTAGGTTATATCTAATAGTATAACTATGGTGTTTGTTTATGCCTGTACCACGGTCATTTTCATTTTGAAACTTGGCTTTAAATACTTGAAGAATGAGAAATAATTCAAATATGACAGCTTTAACAAACATAGCTGCCCATGACTGTGATGGATTTGTTGTGCAGTATGACCATGTTCCGACCAAATATCCAAACAGTGATCTGGCTACTTTTATCTAGCCACTGGCCAGGGAAACAGACTGGGCTTTTAATTTTTCTATGCATTTTCAATGACACTTACCAATTCTATGAATTTTTTCCTCCTCCCAGAAATAATGAAAAATGTGATACATACATTTTGACCCAGAAATTCTTAGGGAATTTCTTTTACCGATATAAGGACGCCTCTCTATAATGGCTTGTGGTTAAGGCAGTCTCTTGGAATATTGCTTGTAGTCATAGCAAACTGCAAACATCATGAATGTCCATCTGTAGGGCAGTGTTTGTACAAAATATGGTACATCCACACTATAGATCTATACATTTATAGACAAAATTAAAATAACAATAGGGTCAAATGATATATATTCTTCTTTTTCTTTTTAAATAATATATAACTTGGGCATCCCTTCAGTTACTGCATACAGCTGTTTGTTATTCTTCAGTATGGATGTGCTCTGTTTTATTCGCTCATGAAGATGAGATTAAAGGAGAGAAGAGGATGGGGATTACTATTTTTTGTATCTTTTTGATTTGTTATAATGAGCACGTATCACTTTCATTGTTAAGAATATAAAGTTCAAAATGTGATAGTAAATGTTCATTCAAGGAGGCTTGTTTAAAGATAGATTTTTAGAACTAACTCTCTGAATATAATGAGTATTCAAGATGATTAAATAGTTCGATGATAATTTTAGGATGTGACTTTTTCTTTTGGAGTCAGACCCCCCAAAAATCCCCAAGACTGATGTCATGGAGCTTACTCCCTATGTCTTCTCCTATGATTTTTATGGTTTCAGGTTTTACATTCAAGTCATTAATCCATTTTGAGTTAATTTTTGTGTGTGGTACAAGGTGGTGGTTTTATTCTTTTTCCAGTGGTCCTCCGTTTTCCCAACACCATTTATTGAAGAGATTGTCTTCCTTCCCCCATTGTATATTCTTGGCTCCTTTGTCATAAATTAATTGACCATACACGGGTGTGTTTATTTCTGGGTTCTCTATTCTCTTCCATTGGCTTATATATTTGTTTTTAAGTCAATACCATACTGTTTTGATTACTATAGCTTTGTAATACAGTTTGAAATCAGGAAGAATGATGCCTCCAGTTATTTTCTTTCTTTCTTTCTTTTTTTAAAAATTTTATTTACTTTTTTGACAGAGATCATAAGTAGGCAGAGAGGCAGGCAGAGAGAGAGAGAGGGAAGCAGGCTCCCTGCTGAGCAGAGAGCCCAATGCGGGGCTTAATTTCAGGACCCTGAGATCACAACCCGAGTCGAAGGCAGAGGCTTAACCCACTGAGCCACCCAGGTGCCCCAGTTATTTTCTTTCTTAATATTGCTTTGGCTTTTAGGGTCTTGTGTGGTTCCATACAAAATTTAGGATTATTTGTTCTATTTCTGTGAAAAATGCCATTGGAATTTTCTTAGGGATTGCATTGAATCCGCAGATTGCTTTGGATAATATGGACATTCTAACCATAGTAAATCTTCCAGTCATGAGAAAGGAGTATCCTTCCACTTATTTGTGTCCTTGGTTTCTTTCATCAACATCTCATGGTTTTCAGTGTACAGGTCTTTCACCTTCTTGGTTAAATTTATCCCTAGGTGTTTTGTTCTTTTTTATGCAGTTATAAATGGGATTGTTTTCCTAATTTCTGTCTGATGGTTTGTTTTTAATATATAGAAATGCAACAGGTTTTTATATGTTGCTTTTGTACTCTACAACTTGACTGAATTTGTTTATTAGTTCAAATAACTTTTTGATGGCGTCTTTAGGATTTTCTATATATAAAATCACCTTGTCTGCAAACAGTGACCCTTTTACTTCTGCCTTTCCAATTTGGATGTTTTATTTCTTTTTCTTACCTAATAGCACTAGTTAGTATTTTCAATACTATGTTGAATAAAAGTGGTGAGAGTATCCTTCTTACTATGGAAAACAGTATGGAGGTTTTTAAAAAAATTAAAAGTAGAACTCCAATATGATCTTGTAATTCTACTTCACAGTGTTTATTCAATGAAAACAAGAACACTAATTTGAAAAGGTATAAGCACCCCTGTGTTCATTGCATCATAATTACAATAGCAAAATATGAAAATGTTCTAAATGTTCATTGACAGATGAATGGTTAAGGAAGATGTGTTATATATAATGGAATTCTACACAGCCATAAAAAGGAATGAAATCTTGCCATTTGCAGCAACATGAATAGACTCTGAAGGTATTATGCAAAGTGAAATAAGTCAGACTGAGAAAGGTGATATGATCTCACTTACATGCGGAATCTAAAAAACAAACAAACAAAACAAAAGAACACTCATGGATAGCATAACAGAGTAGTGGTCACCAGGAGGGAGGAGGTTGGTTGGTGGGTGAAATAGATAAAAAGGTACAAGCTTCCTGTTGTGAAATGAATGGAGGATGTGATGTGTAACATCGTGGCTATAGTCACTGGTAGCGTAGTGCCTATTTGAAGATCGCAAAAGAGTGGATCTTGAAATGTTTCATCACAAGAAGAAAAACATCTCTTGTAAACTTTTAAGATGATGGTTGGTGACTAGATTTGTTGTGGTGATCATTTCATAGTGTATACAAGAGTTGAATCATTACATTGTACACCTGAAACGAATGTAATGTATATTAATTATATCTCAATTAAAAAGTTAAAATGTAACTACAACGTTATAAATACATTTCTTGTTCAGTTTTCACAAACTAAATTCAAAAGTGTTTCTAAAAAAAAAAAAAACAAAAACATTTCCATAAGACTTTTAGGTAAATTCAGTAGTGTTTGAACAAAAATATGCTTCCAGGACTAAGGAAAATAATAATTTAGATATTTAAGTTCTGGTATTTTTTTTAAAAAGTCAGTCCCAAAACTTTATGGTCACATTATTATGTATTTGTATGTATGGTGGTATGTAGAGAGTGGTCTTTCTATATGTGAATTGAGCAGCAGAAAAAAGAGAACGCATCCAAGTGTGGTACATTGACCGATACACCCACCATGGAACAGCTAAAATTCATTCATTTTTTTTTTAAAGATTTTATTTATTTATTTGACAGAGAGAGATCACAAGCAGGCAGAGAGGCAGGCAGAGAGAGAGGAGGAAACAGGCTCCCTGCTGAGCAGAGAGCCCGACGCGGGGCTCGATCCCAGGACCCTGAGATCATGACCTGAGCCGAAGGCAGTGGCTTAACTCACTGAGCCACCCAGGCACCCCCTAAAATTCATTCTAACTTACATTCTTCTCTTTGATTCTTTGTTCATTATATTAGTTTTATTCATTATATTAATACATCTTTTTCCACTGTCATTTATTACTTTGGGTAGACAGTCTTGTGATTTTTCACTATTCAGATGTCACTTAAAAAATCATATTGGCATACTTTCCCTTATCATGCTGCCCTTGTGAGACAAGCATTTTAAGTGTTACAAGGAGGTGCTGTTACTATTACAAAGGTTATTATAGGAAGGATAAAAGTACTTCATTGGGAACAGTAGCCCCATACAGGAGAAAAAAATGTAACACAGTTCCAGAAGCATTGTAACAAGAGTGGAGGGTATATAAATGATCTCAGGTTACCAGATTAGTGCAGATAATAGAAGGAAGCATGTGAACCCAAGTTCCCTCTATGGACATAAACTGGGAAATACAGAGGAATCTGCAGCGTGGTGTACGAGGTGCGGAACAGGGTGCAAACGTATCCTGTGACCTGGTTATCTGCACAGCCCTGGGATTGGGTCCAGCTACTTTGGTCCTCTAGAGAAGCAAGACGGCTTCTTCATGTAAAGCTAATTTGGTGGAGTTCATGCGGAGTACAGAGTTGGGTCACACAGCAGGCAGCCCTGGTGACCTTAATGCAGGGCACACAAGGGCTTGGGCGCCTGCCATTCTCCTAATCAGAAATCCTTGATATTGCTTGTATAGTGTTGTTTCTTCCTGAGATGCCATTTTGTCACTCATCCCCAGAACAATTCTTAGACTAACCATACTAATAATAGTAAAATATACTGTGTTCTGATAATTTAGGGGGTTCTGTTGCTGGTCCCAATATGAGTATATAAGCAGTAGCCCTTGTTCAAACAGTAGTCCTCTGTCCCTCCCGGCAGATGGTACTGTGGTTGGAAATCTTTACAGCATTCCAGTGGAACCATTATGCCTTTGATGCGTCACTCCCCCAAGGCCCAGGAGCTATGGAACATATTACCTTACCAAGAAAGGCCTGCCTTATACTGCTCTGGCACTTGCCAAAATGGTCTTCACATTGAGAGTCCCAGAGTGTGCCTTGCAGAGTAATAAATTACATTACCAACAGTCATTATGACCTCAGTGAGAGACACACGCAGCCAAGAGCAGCTACATGTTACTGTCAGTTAATTAGTGTTGGTATTCATTAAAAGTGGGAGTGAGAGCCCGGAAACAATCCATTACTCATTGTGAACGGAGTCATGGGACAGCATAAAAGCTACCCAAGGAACCAGTGAAAGCAAGAACCAGGAAGCGGGATAGAGATCAACGAACTGGTTACTTGGTTATAGTTCTTTACTGCGTTCATGCATACTCACACACACACACTCACACACTGAGCCCTCACTTGTACATTTGTACATGCATTTTCCCTAGCTCACCCAGTTCATGCTATGGTTTGAATGGTGTGCTCCCTAAAAGACACAGTGAAGTCTTAGCTCCTGATACCTCTGAATGTGAACTTATTTGGAAATAGGCTCTTTGTGAATGTAATAAGTTAAGATGAGGTCAGACTCAATTTGAGTGGATTAGGGAAGAGAAGAAAGAGACTCAGGGATGAAAATGTCATGTGAAGACGTGGAGAGACACAGACACAAAGGGAAGATGGTCAGATGCTGATAAAGGCAGAGATTACAGTTATCCTGCCACAAGCCCTTGGGGCTATAAGAAGTAAACAAGAATCCTTTGGAGGGGGTGGGGTGGTGGTAAGAGGGAGTGTGGCCTTGCCAACACCTTGAGTTCAGGCTTCTGGCCTCTGTAAGTGTGAGACAATAAATTTCGGCTGTTTTAAGCCACCTATTTGTGCTGTTTTGTTATGACAACCGCAGGAAACTAACGTCAATCACTTGTATAAAATGGACACCCTCATACTTACGGCATTTCGTGTATGTGTTCTCAGACACACTTCCACACTCCTGTTTAAGTCTCACTTAAAACACTTTAAACTTAAATGCAGTAAGTTTATGCCGTCCTAATTCAATCAACTCTTGTCAGCTTGTCCAGTTTTGAATCAAAGGGAAGGTGAGTCCGAACTGCAAGGTGGACGACCTTGAACTTCGTGAGCTGCTTTGGAAGTGAGGAAAACGTACCCTTTTTGTTATGATTCCTCAATCCAGAAGACAGTTGTGAAAGAATTATAGCAAAAATATTTGTTTAGAATATATTTGTCTCATTACTCACCTAGTTTTGGGACCCCAAAAAACTTGCCCATAAAGAAAGTAGACATCTGGGGAGTCCCTAATGTGGCAAAGTTTAACCAATTTGAAATTCTGGCAGAATGAAAATGTGAATAGGCATATAGGAAAATTAAAATAGATGATTTTCCTGTCATTCACTGTTTCTTTATTGTGTTTTAAATAAAAAATTTTCCAACTTTAAGACAACCCGTAGTTTGCCTTCATACACATTAACTAATGGCTATGGCAGTAGGAGCTTATATGTATGTGTTATTAGACACTGTGGCAAGTACAAATAATGCAAAGTGGTCCTTATCATCTGAGTGTTGGTTGGCTGTAGCCAGCGCTCCCCAGTGTATTCTCCTGACCATCACACTTCTTCTTTGAGCTTCCTGCTCCTGAGTCCAACTGTCTACCTCCACATCTCCACTTAGCTATCTTAAAGGAATTCAGACTCACACACAGGAAACTAAGCTTTTGGTATTTGTTGTCACTCTAATTTTCTTTCGTGTTCCCTTTGGTGCCCTGACCCATCTGAGTATGCATGCAAGTCAAAAACCTACACTGCAGGCCCTCCCCACCTACCATCCCTCTGGCTTTCTCTAATTAAACACCACTCTTTATTCGACCTCCTAAATATCTTTGGAGTCTTTCCTGGTCTTAACCATGTCCTCCCCTTCTTGGTTAGTCCTGGTTCCAGGAACTTCCCTCTAGCTCACTGCAGGAGCCTCCTATTGGTAGGAAGGATAGTAAACAGGTCCCCCACACCCAACCTTTTCACACTGCAGCCAGAAGGACCTTCTCAGAAAGCAAATTTTAAGATGCCATCTGCCTGCTCAAGCATAATGTGGTTTCACAGAGCCCTCAAATGAAGGCTGGAATCCCTAACTTGGTCTAGAAGTCTTCAGGTCTCAGTTTACACTCCTCTTCTGATTCCTTGTACCGTGAACATGTTCCCTTCTTCTGGTGTAACAACTGTGCTCTGCCCCTCCCATGTTGGGTTTTTCCACCTACTGTTTCTTTTGTTTGGAATGTTTTTCTCTCCTCTTCCCTTCCTCAAATTCTTCTAGTTAACTACCACTCATCAATCAGGATTCTGTTCAAACAACACATCTTCAGGAAAAGCTTTCCTGATGTCCCAGCACGGATCAGGACCCCTGGCATATTACTGATTCTCTCATTCATCAATAGCTACCAGTATCACTGCATGCCAAGTACTCTTCTAGGCACTTAGACTCATCCTCATCACTGGGAGTGAAGATAAGCTTATGATTTAGTTGGAGGAAAAGATAATAGACAAGTAAATGAACAAGATACCACCAGATAATGATAAACTCAGTGATAGAAATATAACAAATAAAAATAAAGCAGAGTGAGGCATTAGGCTTCTATGAGAAGGTGACAGCTAAGCTTAGACCCTACTGTCAGTAAGAAGGCAAGGGTATGAAATTCCATGGGAAGAACATTCCCAGCAGAGGTTCTAGTCAGTGAAAAAAAAGGTTCTGGAGAAAAGATGACTAGGGTGTGGGAATGAAGAGGACAAATTTATCTGGGACAGGATTATGAAGGTCAAATTATGGTGTTTGGATTGAATTTCTAATGTAATGAGAAGGTAGTCAGGGGTTTTAAACAAGGAAATTATTTCCGTCCCTTTACATTTGTAGAAGAGCACTGTGTAGCTGCTGTGTGTGAAAGGATCTCAGGTGTGCAAACATCTACATGGAGCCCTTGGATGGGTGCCCACTGCAAGAGTGAAGATGGAAGATGGCAGATGGAAGATGCCTCTGTCACTCCACTGAGTGACAGAGCTCATTCTCATTAGTTAATGGACGTAGTAGTAGGTTTTTCTCTGGCTCCCAATCCAAGTTTCTGTTGGTTCCTTCCTCCTTCCTTTTAGATTTCAAACACTGATTAGGTAAAAGATTAATTTCAAACATCTAAAAATAGCAAATGCATGCCCGCGGATCATGGATCCTGAGACTCCGTGGATGCATCCAATGTTAAAAGTAGGAAGCAGCAAACGCACTACGCTGTTGGTAGTTTTACAGCTGTTCATCGAATAGGTATGTAGCTAGATGTAGTTTAAAAGGCTGAGGAATCTTCAAAAAAAAATGAATTTGGGGAAAGCAGGGAACAAAGGGAGGTACTTAAAAAGTAAAATGAATAATTGGCATTATCAGGCATTTTGGACCTTGGGGTGTGTGCTTGCATAAGCGTGTGTGTGTGCCTAAGGGTCAAGCTCCAGCATGCTCATTTGGGGTAGCAGGAGCTTGCATCAAAACATTCATCAAAACACAGGCTGCATTCCATTTCCACAGCCCAATATCAAGATTGCCCAGAATTACATCTTTATGCCATTAGACATCTAATGCAAAGCCATCTAGGCTTTCAGCTTTCCCTGGGGACCCTTTGAGAGGAATTTCTGCTGAGAGCCCGCAACTCAGACCTGATGCTTGTCAGGAATGAACCCTGGTACAAGCTTCAGGGAGGGCTTCCGTTGTCAAAACAATAATAGCTGTAATTTTCTCTCCCTCTATTTACAGGAAACAAACTCTTCCTTCCTGTCCTCTGCCTGTAGCAGAAAATAGACAAGCCAAGCAGATGTCCAGGGATGGTGGAGGACTACTTTGGGCTATAGCTTCCTTGGACAGAAAACAAGTGCTCAAGAGAGCCTTGGGGGTGGGGGAAGGATGGGGGTGCATACTGTGTCCCGATTCTCGCCTTCTTTTTCTCCCTCCAGACCTCTTTGTCTCTCTCCAGCTCTTTCGTACCACTGTGAGACATGTGACCTAAATATGGCCAGGGAAGTCTCCAGAAGTCATGGTATTTTTAAACTCCTGTGCCTCCTGTTTGTGGACTCATGCGACGTCGATGAACCAAAGCCAGAGAGTTTCTCATGGGAATCCAGGATGCTTCACGATCCCCTGGCTTGGATTGTGCATGCCTTTGGCCTTGGTTAATGTAGCTCTTGGGGTTTCGTTTCACATCTTCGAGACTTGGGAAGCCACAGACCCTGTGAGTGCAGCAGGAATGTGCTAGGGAGGCTATCTTCAGGGTGTGCTCCAAGGATGGCCACCTTGGGGCTGTGAAAACTTGCTGGCTTTGTAACTGGAGCCCAGCTTTGCAGGGGGTGGGGGGCAGTAACCCGGGCATCTTAATGCAGATGTGAGCACGAGAGAGAAAGAGAGAGAGCGAGAGAGACTAGTTCTCACCCCATTTTAATAGCCCTTCACGTCCAAATTCTCATTGTTGTTGTTGTTGTCTGGTGTTGTTTGGCTGTCCTTGCACATTATCTAACTTTAGCTGTGACTGTTTATGTGAGCCTCAGCCCTTCCCTTCAGCATCACTCTTCCCGGTGACTGTTTATTTTCCTTTCTGTTGCTCCCGTTCAGATTCTTCTCTCCACTGACAATGTGTTTCACGTTGTCCTGGAATAGAAAATATTTTGTTATGTTTAAGAAATAACTTTATTTTCAAGCAATTTCTCCATCAGCATTAAAGTTTATCTGATGATAAAATGATAGGAAACCACTCACAAACTTACTGAGTGAGAAAAATGACCTTTGAAGCCATGATAGAATAATGAATTTGTCACTCTGGGTGTGGTTTCTTGCTGGAAAACTAAAATGCAGTTAGTTCTCTAAGCTACACATTGTGGAACTCTGGATGTCACTATCCACAATATAGATTTAATGTGAGGATGTCCTGACAAGTGTCAGTCAAGTGTCTTGAAGGAAGGGTCCTTTTTTCTGTTTTGTGCAAAAGGACTGTATAGACTAGCAGTATCTACTTTTTTTTTTTCATAGTGCACTTTACCTACTATAATCACTGCTTTTTACTGAGTTCTGACTTTGCATCAGATGCTAATATAATCAGTAGTGTGCTTATAACCCAGCTCTGAAAAAAAAGAAACCTGGATTGCAGTGTTTGCCAGCTTCCATGGTATAAATATTTCCCCCATGGCTAAGTTCAAATTACCAAAGTTCTTGAAAGTAAATGTGAAATGAGGAGGAGATGACTACAGTTGGCTTTCCTGAGTCAGTAGGAGCTCCAACGTATGGCTGCCGGTGCTAAGTATTAATGGCCTTAAATATTAATAAGTGTTAGTTACTCTGTAAAGTGATACTGTTCTTATTCACTATCATACAGATAAAGAAACAGAGACATTGGGAAATTATATCACTTTGTCAAAGCTGACAGAACCAGGAAGCTGTGGAGCAAGGTTTTGAGCCCAAGCAGATGAACACCAGCATCCACACACATAAGCCCTACCCTGTGCTGCAGCTGGTAGTGTAGGTGCTCAACAAATTATTTCCAGATGAGGAAATGTTGATGTCAAGAAGTATCTACTCCTCGGGACATCTGGGTAGCTCAGTTGGTTAAGCGGCTGCCTTCGGTTCAGATCATAATCCCAAGGTCCTGGGATCCGGTCCTGCATCAGGCTCCTTGCTCAGCAGGGAGGCTGCTTCTCTCTCTGCCTCTGCCTGCTTGTATGCTCGCTTTCTCTCTCTATCTCTCTCTCTCTTTCTGACAAATAAATAAATAAAACATTTCTTTTAAAGAAAGGTATCTACCCCTTTAAGTATTGTGTCACCCAGGGTTCCACCAGAGAAAGAACCAGTAGTATATTATATATTACATATCACATGTTATATATATACATATGTTAAGAGATTTATTGCAAGGAACTGGCTTCTGTGAGTGTGGGGGCTGGCTGGGTGAGTCAGAATTGTGTGGGAAGGGCTGGCCAGAAATTCTGGAGCAGGAGCTGGCACTGCTGTCTACCTGTCTACAGGTAGAATTTCTCCTTTCGGGAAGCATCAGTTCTCTTTTTTGGGCTCTTCAACTGATTGGATGGCCTCTCTCAGATGACCTAGGAGGATCCTAATCACATAAAGCAAACTGATTGTAGGTTTCAATCACACCTATAAAAGTACCCTCACAGCAACATCTATATTAGTGACTGAATAACGGGATGCTAGCTTAGCTAAATCTTCACAGGAGCTTTTATGAATTGAATTTTGTTCCCTAAAAAAGTAACGTTGAGGTCTTAACCTCTGGGGCCTGTGACTTTATTTGGAAACAGGGCTTTTGCAGATATCATCAAGTTAAGATGAGGTCATATTGGAATAGGGTGTGCCCTTGATTGGAAACGACCACTGTCCTGGTAAGAAGAGAATAAAAATTTGGACACAGAAATATGGCGAGAAGGCCACATGACAATGGAAGCAAACACTGGAGTGATGTACCTACAAGACAAGGAACACCAAGTATTTGTGGAAAACACCAGAAAGTAGGAAAAGGCAAGGAAGGGTCCTTCCGTAGTGTCTTCAGAGGGAGTAGAGACCTGCCAGCACCTTGATGACAGACTTCTGACTCCCAGAAATGTGAAACAGTAAATTTCTGTTATTTGAAATCACTTGTTTGTGGTACCTTTTTTATGACAGCCCAAGGAAACTAACCCTAGGGATCTTAAAAATAACACTAAATGGTAATACATTCAAATAATGTCTCCTTCACCAATGTTTGAAACTTCTCTTTTATTTAAAGAAGTGTGAGCTTAGCACGATGTGACATTCTCAGAAGTAGCATCTTTGTAGATCGTGTCAAGTTTGATGTGCACCTATAAACTAATTTGAATAGCATTTTTAAAACAATATTATATCAGTTTTTGCTGTACAACATAAAGATTCAGCTTTTATATACATTATGAAGTGATCACCATGATAAATCTATTGAATAGCTTTTATTTAATTAAATACATGATGGGATTTATACACATTTCTATCAAAACAATCTCTTGAGGAACTATTTCAATTAAGCCAATGGGATTGACATTGTAAAAGCATCTTTAGTTGTACATTGGAATAAATATCTATGGTTGAATGAGGATTAAGTTCATTCATTGCTTTCAGGGGCTGTTATTCATTCTCCAGACTGCTGTTAGTGCTAACAATTCCTTTTAAGGCTAAATATGATTTGGGGGAATAGTCCCAATCACTGTTGGATGCGATGGGGAATTAAAATGGATTCAATTCATTTTTGCCGGTAGCCTATAAAATGTTTTTGAGAGCCTTTCCCAAACAGAAGAAACAAGAACATTTTCAGCATAGTAACATTAGAATAAACATATCGCAACCTTTCACAAGGTGATAGCATTGAAGGCCAGTAGTCCTTAGCATAGCAAATTTGGGGTTTTTTGTTTGTTTGTTTTTGGTTCCTCCTGTAATTGGATAATCACATCTGTAAGGTCACTGGCAGCAGGTCAAATGGATTATCAGGCTATGTGATACAATCCTGGTGAAGACATTTTGTCTCCAGAGTTCTATATGGTTGTACAAGGTTGAATGAACTGATTCCAAAACCCAAGGCTCGTTCACCCACAGAGAGTAATTGTAACATTGGAATTCTTTCCACATGGATGGCCATGGAGTTTCCATTCTGCATATTTGATGCCTTCCACTCTACATAATCAAGTTTATTGAGTACTTGCTATCTATCAACAGATACTATTCTTTCCACTCGCTTTTGCTGCATATGAGGAAATAAATAAATGAGGCGAAGTAACCTTTCCTAATCACACATCCGGGAAGGGGCAGATGTAGGATCTGGTCCTAGGAAGTCTGACTACAGAGCCCGTCCTTTCAACCTTCTTGGTATGGGAATAGCGTGGACATCCTATCCTACAAAACTGAAGACACTTCATGTGTTTATTCAAAAATAGTTTCCAGTCATTAGCATCAAACCAATAACAGTTATGGAGACTTTAAGCAGTGAGTATGTGGGTTGATTGTCTAAATGCAAAGTGAAAAATAAAAGAGATGTTATCCAATTAAACTACAAAAAAGTGTGAATTAAAAACTAATTAAAACTAAAAACTTCACACACCCTTTAAAGTTCCATCCTAACTGAGTCTTGCTCTGTGCTGTCCACAACTAAGCTAACACATTGGGTCAAGGCCAAAGTGGCAACAAATGGCTTAGCCAGGTTGTGGGGGGGTGCTGCCTCTTACAGAGTTTTATGGATGGGATGATTTCAGGAGCTCTGTAGATTCTTGTGGAGGGCCCCAGAGGCTTACAGGGCATGGAGGGAGACCCAGGTCCCCTTTCTCCAGCTGAGACTCCTTGGTCTCCTAACTCATTCATTGTGAGATGGGTTGATGTGACCCATTTCTGTTTGTATGTTTCTTTAATTTAGGAGACAGGGTTATCCAATATTTTATTTCAGAAATGAAGGGAGAAAAGAAAGCCATGACAAGCTCTATAGGTGGCCATTTTTAGGACATTAGACATTCAGCTGACTTTCTCCATAGCTGATCCCTTACTATCTTGTTTGCTTCAGAAACATGCCCCAGCCCAGGGATGATACCAGAAACACTTGGACATATTTCAAATTGAATTATCCTCATTCCTTTTTATTTGAATACAGCATGAGAAAATTGAGCTCCAAAATGCTCCTCCTGGGTATGCCTTGACAAAGAGCATTCTTGTTTCCCCGCAGCCAAGAGGACTGTGAGAAAGGGCAAGAAACGCCGGCTCTACTTTCAGGAGGAGCGCCTCGCTGCAAGAGTGGGTTTTCTCATGGCTGTCAGTTGACAAGGGAATTCCATGGGTCAAGCCTATAGCTAAATCAATTCCATGCCTATATGGGAAAGGCTCTGCTTATCAAGCTTTCCAGTGTAAATAGCATGAGTCTGGACTCTCTCCCATACATTCAGGTATTCCAATTATTTCAAAATATATCTTAAGATTAAGGCCACCAAATAATTTGAACCCTGCTGAGGATAAAACCAACTGCACACTCTTCTAAGACACTAAAAAATGAGTTACACCCGGACCACATTTCTACCTGTGATGGTTCAAGCCTTTTAGACCTGTGATGCTTTTTTCAAACATTCCTTTTAGCTGTTGTACTGAGAACTAATACACTCCCTGGACCCTAGTTGCATGCTCCAATGGTGTGGAAATGTTCTGTTCTGTGACTGAATTTTCACTTGGTCTTAGAATTATCAGCTTGGAAAAGAGACAACTTAAAATTTATTTGAAAGAAGGTAACTGCTTGGACTGAACTAACTGGCTTATTCAATCCAATCCCTCTTTTGAATAATCTAGTAATAGGTTTAACCAGGTCACTTACCCTCTCAACAATAGGCTACCGAATAAAACTTGCACGTCTTAGGCTGCTAAGTTCCCAGTTTTCCCTTTTTTCTATGGCTCCAGACAAACCCATTAAGCCATGGGCATCAAACATGTTAGGGATCATCTGGCCTCTGTGCTTTAAGCAAAGGTAGACTGCTGTACCTCATATCCCTTGTGGAATAAGTGAACTAGAAAAACAAAGGCTCAGGTGTGCCAACAGGTGTAAAGTGTTTTTATTTTAGAATGTATATTAAGTTAGGATTAAGTGCAGCTCCTAATAACAGAGCCTCTGAGAGTGGGCTAGTTTAAGAATCTGTTGCCTTGCATTTTAAAAGTCCAAAGGTGTTTGGTACAAGGTGATGTAGATACTATAAAGATATCAGGGACCCAGGCTCCTTCTCTCCTGCTGCTCTGCCACCTGTTCTGCAGGTCATGAGAGGGCTGATGGAGCTGTAGCCATTCAGCTCACATTGGAGGAAACAATAAGGAGAGAAGAGCTGCTCCTCCCTTCTAAAGAGCCTTGGGGAGGCAATGAATGGTGCTACTGCCTCCATCTCATCACCCTGGACATTGTCATATGGCCACACCGGGAGGGTTAAGAACTGCAGTGTCTCAGCTGAACACATGCAAGTTTCTGTTGTAAGTCAAAAGGGAAGATGGATATTAGAGGTGATGAGCAAGTAAAGTCCTGCCACCATGAGTGTTAAAACAGAAGTTATGGACAAACACTTTGACATTCATTCAAGAGTCAATAAAACCAATATCCATTGATAAGACTCTTACCTACGTGCCGAGGATTCAAAGATGAAAATGATACAGTTCCTGTTCTCGAGGAAACTCTGTGGTCTAATGAAGAGATTCATGTTCATTTCCACAGATGATCACAAGATAGAGGTACGTAGAGATTTCTATGAGGAGGACTAGGATAAACTTCCTACTCAAGCAAGGGTAAGGGAAAGGAAGAAGGCCTCTTTTTTTTTTTTTTTAAGATTTTATTTATCTATCTGAGAGAGAGAAGGAGAGAGAGCACAAATAGGGAAGAGAAGCAGAGGGAGAGGGAGAAGCAGACTCCCTGATGAGCAAAAAACACAATGCGGGGCTTGAACCCAGGATCCTGGGATCATGACTTGAGCCAAAGGCACGCACTCAACTGACTGAGCCACCCAGAAGCCCCAAGGAAGTCTTTATGAAAGCCATGAAGGAAAACTTCTGGAAAGGGAGAGGTAATTTTCAGTGACAATACATTGCACAGAGGTCAAAAAAGACAAAGACAGAAAAGATGTTAATCAGGCTTATTAGCAGAGGAGGTCTTTAGTGAGCTTGAGAAACACTGTTTCAGAGGAGTGGAGGGAAGGACATCTAGTAGGGTGGGTGTGAATGGTTGATCATGAAATAGAGAAAATGTAGAAAACCCTTTAAGAAACTTAGCTAAAAAGAGAGGGAACGTAGTAGTTAAAGAGGTCTAGGGCAGGGAGAGGTTTTTTAAGGATAGGAAAAATATGAGAGTATTTCAGTACTACCAAAAAAGTGCAAATGGGTGTGGGGAGGAGGGGAGAAGGGAACTTATTTTCTGAAGTGGTAGAAATAAAACTAAAATCTAATGCCAAGGCATGGCCATAAAACTGAGGAACATGTCTGGAGATGATTTCATATTTTCTGTGAAGTAGAATTTACAGTTCTGAGATACCGGGTGAGAGTCATAGAGAAGAGTGATGCATTTTAAAACAGCTATTACTGGCAATGAGCAGCGGGAATGGATGAAGGAAAAGAAAGAAGGGTGGGAAGTACAGAAGGCCCACTGCGAAAGTCCTTTCTCCCACCCTGTACCCAGCCACCCAGAGTCCAACCACAAGAGGCAATGACTCTCATTAGTTTCTTTTGTATGTTTTCAGGGTATCTTCACCAATAGAGGCAAACCTATATTTCCCCTCCTCTTTTTTTCCCTTTGTAGTTGGTCTTTTTATTTTTTTCTAGAAATTTCCTTCTTTATTTTTTTTAATTTAGACTAATTCAATTAGCAAACATATGGTACGTCATTAGTCTCCCTCCTCCTTTTTTTGCATTTTTTTTTTGCAATCTTTTTTTTTTTTTAATTTTTTTATTTTTTTCAGCATAACAGTATTCATTATTTTTGCACCACACCCAGTGCGCCATGCAATCCGTGCCCTCTACAATACCCACCACCTGGTGCCCCCAACCTCCCACCCCCCCACCCCTTCAAAATTCTCAGATCGTTTTTCAGAGTCCATAGTCTCTCATGGTTCACCTCCCCTTCCAATTTCCCTCAACTCCCTTCTCCTCTCCATCTCCCCTTGTCCTCCATGCTATTTGTTATGCTCCACAAATAAGTGAAACCATATGATAATTGACTCTCTCTGCTTGACTTATTTCACTCAGCATAATCTCTTCCAGTCCCGTCCATGTTGCTACAAAACTTGTGGATTCATCCTTTCTTTCTTTCTTTTTTTTTTTTTACAGCTTTATAAACATATATTTTTATCCCCAGGGGTACAGGTCTGCGAATCGCCAGGTTTACACACTTCACAACACTCACCATAGCACATACCCTCCCCGATATCCATAACCCCACCCCCTCTCCCAACCCCCTCCCCCCATCAACCCTCAGTTTGTTTTGTGAGATTAAGAGTCACTTATGGTTTGTCTCCTTCCCAATCCCATCTTGTTTCATTTACTCTTCTCCTACCCCCTCGACCCCCCATGTTGCATCTCCTCTCCCTCATATCAGGGAGATCATATGATAGTTGTCTTTCTCCGATTGACTTATTTCGCTAAGCATGATACCCTCTAGTTCCATCCACGTCGTCGCAAATGGCAAGATTTCATTTCTTTTGATGGCTGCATAGTATTCCATTGTGTATATATACCACATCTTCTTTATCCATTCGTCTGTAGATGGACATCTAGGTTCTTTCCATAGTTTGGCTATTGTAGACATTGCTGCTATAAACATTCGGGTGCACGTGCCCCTTCGGATCACTATGTTTGTATCTTTAGGGTAAATACCCAGCAGTGCAATTGCTGGGTCATAGGGTAGTTCTATTTTCAACATTTTGAGGAACCTCCATCCCTCCTCCTTTTTTTATGCAACGGTACATACTATACACAATATTTACCCTGTCTTGGATGACTTAAATATACATAGGAGTCCTATTACTCCCCCAATCTCTGAAGTACACTCATTAACTTCTCTTCATTCACTTCCAACCAAGGTGAACACATTTGAGAGATGTTGTCATATTTAAGATCTTTAGCTGATAAATGCCAAAAGAGGAAAAATGGATTCTAGAATCCAATACTGATCTCATATTAAATTTACAACTGTTGGGGAGCCTGGGTGGCTCAATCAGTTAAGCATCTGCCTTTAGCTCAGTTCATGATCCAGGAGTCCCGGGATCCTGCCCCTTGTCCAGCTCCTTACTCAGCAGGGAGTCTGCTTCTCTCTTTCCCTCTGCCCCTCCCTCTTCTCCTTCTCTCCCTCTCTTGCTCACTCTTTCTCTCTCTCAAATAAATAAATAAAATCTTTTTTAAAAAATCTGCAACTATTCTCCCAACTGGAAATTAAGTCCAAGAGAGAAATGCACTTGGAAATTATGAGTGATATGAATGTTCAACTATGCTAGAAGCACCAATCAATGTCCTAGTGCTGTGTCCTATCTCTATTTTGAAATTGTGTCAAAGACCAATTGATAGGTAGTACAATTGGAAGTTTCCAGTTATGTATGTCTTTCAAAAGCCACTAAGCTCTGCTCTTTAGGAAGATCGCTTTCTTTCTTTCTTTTTTTTTTTTTTTAAAGATTTTATTTATTTATTTGACAGAGATATCACAAGTAGGTGGAGAGGAAGGCAGAGAGAGAGGAGGAAGCAGGCTCCTCACTGAGCAGAGAGCCCGATGTGGGGCTCGATCCCAGGACCCTGGGATCATGACCTGAGCCGAAGGCAGAGGCTTAACCCACTGAGCCACCCAGGCGCCCCTGAAGATCACTTTCTTATGCTTCTTTCGGAATGTCTTTCCAATTTAGTCTGAGGCAGAATGGCCCTGCCTGCTCATTTTAGGTTACTCTCCCCTTCCAATTTATATCTCAACCTTAGTTAATTATCTACATAAATAGGCAAATGACCTTCCTCAATCAACTATAAGCTCTACCTCCTGAGTCTTTACACTTGGAACTGCTCCTAACACTGTCTCACATAAATAACTTCTTCATCTTTCAAAACTCAGATCTAAAACTCAGATCAGTTCATTAGTTTATTCCACCAGTATGTATCAAGTACCTATCATAACCTAGAAGATAAAATGGAACACAAAATGGGCAAGGGATCTGCCCTGAGGCACTTACGGTTTAGTGTGGAAAATAGATAATAAATAAGTGAATATATTCATCAGGGATGGTTTTGTTTGATTTGGCAGTGGGGTGAGAATGAAGAGAAGGAATCAAGAGTTCCACTTGTGGGGGCATCTGGCTGGCTCAGTTGGTATAGTATTTGACTCAGTCTTAGGGTCATGAATTTGAGCCCCATGTTGGGTGGAGAGATTACTTAAAATAAAAAGAGTTCCGTTTTGTCTATGTGAAGTTTGAGTTTCCCCAAGGATAACAACTAGGAGGTGTCAGGTACCCACTGAGATTAGAGGAGGGCAGAGGACCATGGTGGAAACATGGTGGAGTTGTTAATAAGCAGACAACTTTACAAGTCATAAAGATGAGAGAGATCACCCAAAGAGGGAAAGAAAACCGAAGATAGTGATCTGAACTCTTAAATGTAGGGTTCAGGTTCAAGAGAAACATCAGGAGGAGAGACTGAGAAGGAAGAGCCAATGTGGTAGAAGGAAAACCAGTGTAGTCGAATGGCCCCAAATCCTACAGAGAAGTGTTTCAAGAAGAAGGCAGTGGTCCCCTGTGTCAAATGCTATTGAAAAGTTGTGTTAGGTGAGACCAAAATACCATCCAATGGTTTGGTGCCACGGAGGTCACCATTGACTTTTCCCAGAGTGGATTGCTTAGGACCAAGATGTATAGAAGAAAGTAGAAAAGTAAATAGATGAGGAAAGGAGTCTTCATGGATGGAACACTCTTGAAATTCTGCTCTGCAGAATATGAGGGAAAGGGGCAGTCACTGAAAGAGTTTGTAGAGCAAATAAGAGCAAATCTTCTAAAGACTGGAGTTACCTGAGTACATCTCTACGTGGTGGGACTTACCCCCCATTCCTTTCTCCAGGAAGGCTGATGTGACCCTCAGTGGCCTGGTGAGGCCCACATCCCATGTCTTCCCAATGCAACTCAAGCAAATCTCCCCTCAGGATGAGCCCCACGACCCTGAGGTCATTTTAAGTGTGTCAGCATTACCAGGCTTCTGACTGTCACTCACCAGAGTCCTTCCCTGAGGGGGACAACAAGGTAACTTTCCACTTACTACCGAGCTTGCCACATTCACAGAATGCTGGGTGCATATTTTTAGAGAAATCTCTGTATTTGGTTCAAAAGATAACAAGGCAGCCAGCCATTTCCTTAGAAATAGACTGACACCCTCTCCACTCACCGCCTCCCCCAACACACTCAGTCTGATATTTCACGTGCTATAAAAACGAAGAACATCCCCTTGGAAACTGACCTTCAAAATAGAAGACACTGCTTTGACTGAAAGGTGAACTTTGGCACATGCACTAAGCATCACGTTCTCCTGGAGGTTTCCTTTCTTCCTTCCTTCCTTCCTTCCTTCCTTTCCTTCTTTCTTATTTATTTATTTATTTATGAGAGAGAATGAGCACGATGCGGGAGGAAAGGGGCAGAGGCAGAGGGAGAAGCAGACACTCCAGTGGGCAGGGATCCCAAATCGGGGCTCGATCCCAGGACCCTGGGATCATGACCTGAGCTGAAGGCAGATGTTTAACCTACTGAGCTACCCAGTGACCCCCTCCTGGAGGGATCAATGTCCACAGGATGTGGTTCCATAGAGCAGCTCTTTCCTGTGTAGACCTGAACAAATATGTGTGTGTTTTTAACTCAAAGAACACCAGGGTCTTCAGATGTTACTCTTTTACTGGTTTTGTTTGCTCCAAGAAAGAGTCTGTATCCTGACCTTTCATATGCTTGGTGCGTTCTTTTTTCTCCTTCTCCCAAGGAAACAGGAGCAGCATCTTGGCAGGGCTCTGGGAGATTCCCTCTGCCAGGAAGAGAAATACCCACACAACCCTTAGTCTGTTTCTCAGACAACAAGCTGTGGAGTCTGGCCTCCTCCCAGCTGTGTACTGTTGATGTCAGAGTATGCTGGAGGCCTGAGAGTGAGTTCAGAAGGAAGCGCTGCCTGTCAGGTCTGAGGAAATGGAGTCAGACAAATAAACTGCTCCCAGACCCCTTGGTCAGTCCGCTGTGTCCAGTCAGTCACCACTCCAACAACTGATTCTTCTGTCCCCTCTTGCTATTGATTAGCCACATTAACGCCAGAAGCAGGTGAGAGAAGTGGCCCCAGGAGGGAGAGGGTGGGGGGCTCTGTACTGACAAGGAGAGTGTGGGAGAGCTACGGGAACCTCTCCGTCGACATGGCTTGAATTAAACGACTTCCTTCTCGGGGGCTAAAGACAGGTCATGAGGGATAAAATTATCAACCCAGGAAAGAGACAATGTTTATAGCTTCTGCTACTTTTACAAAAATAGATGAAAGGAGAGATTGTTTTTTCCACTGTTTGTAGCCTGTGAACTTCCTTAGCACTGTGCCTAACTTGCTCCTTCTTCCAGAATTAGGAGAGTCTCGTGGGGCATTGTGTGTTGCAGCGGTTGGGTGTGTTGTCCATGTTGCGTACAAGGCAAAGCCCTCCAGCCTGGAGAACAGCTTCCCTGGGGCAGCTCCCCCTCCCTCCCTCCCTTTCTTCCATCCTCCCTTCTTCCTATCCCTCCTTTCACTTCCTTTCTTCCCACCTTTTCTTTTTTGTTCTTTCAGCTATATGATTTATAATTTGCATGCCATAAATTCACTTGCTTTAAATAGAACTTAACATAGTGGAACCATCACCACTTCTAGAACATTTGCATCACTCCCGAGACAGTTCCTCCTGTCTATCAGCAACCACTCCTCATTCAACTCCAGGCAACCACTAGCCTACTTTCTGTCTGGCTGGCTTTACCTTTCCTGAACATGTTGTATAAATGGATCCAAACATACATTTTTATGGGTGTATGTCTCTGACTCCTTTCACTTAACACAATGTTTCAAGTTTTATCCATGTTGCAGCGTGTGTGAATGCTATTTCTTTGTATTGCCAGATAGTATTCCATTGTATAGACATATCAAATTTTGTTTTTCCATTCATCACTTAATTGACATTTGACTGATTCTACTTTTTGACAAGTCTGAATGGTGCTGCCGTGAACATGTGTGTACAAGCATTTAGGCAGACACGTGTTTTCATTCTCTGTGAGTCAGTATCTAGGAGTGGAACAGCTGGGTCATATGGTAAATTTGTGTTTAACATTTGGGAAACTATCAAACTGTTTTCCAAAGTGTCTGCAAAATTGTTGTGTCCATCAGCAATGGATGAGAAGTACAGTTTCTCCACGTGCTCACCAACACTTTTGTATATTACAGCCATCCTGCTGTGCGGGGACGTGGAGCCACGTTTTTCTGGTTGTCAAGGTATTATCTGGTTCTGCCAGCCTGCTGGGGCCCATTCTGAGAGAGACCAAACAAAATGAGGAGAAAGTGAGGACGAACACTGACGCCGTGGCTATCACTTTCAGAGAAGTGTAGCAACAGGAACTATTCCTTTTACCCATCAATAGTAATGAACAAGTCATTATATACCTGAATTCTCCTAGAGATGCAGAATAATCAGCACATCATGTCTACCTTCTTGCTTTTATGCAATAGGCATTCTTTATCCCCCACTCAAGCAGTCCGTATTGTACATGCATGTTCTTTAGGACTTCTGGCTCTAGAGCTCAGATAGAGACTGTGCCCACCATCTGGCTGGTTCCTGCACAACACCAGTAAGTGAAATATATGTCACATTTTCGCTGTACTGGTTTTCAGGGCACATGGTAACCACACTGAGATGTTCTCATTGAAGGAGCCACTTCAGACCTCCTCCTGCTCTCCTCCCAAACAGGTGGGAGATGAGGCTCTGAAAAATGCATCAAAAGCAAACTGGTTTTCTTTAAAACGCTAGATTTAAAAAAAAAAAACTGATACTAGTCAAATTTAATGATTTCCATTTCCATTTTCCACATACTTATAATTCCTGCAATGAACATTATGTGCATCTTGGGTTATTAATGAAAACTTCAGGGTGTTTTTGATACTTTTTGTGACCGGGAAATTCTTAATGGTTTGTTCTCTTTTTAGAAGTTTGTTTTGTTTTGGATCCTCATACTAGCTTTATTTATGAGTCAAAAACTGGGAAAAACCCAAATGTCCTTTAATTCGTAAATGGTTATATGCATATCATGGAATACTACTCAGCAGTAAAAAGGAACAAACTGTTGAAATATGCAACAACTTGAATGGATTTCAAGGGAATCATGCTGAGTGAAAAAAAAAATCCAGTATTGTATACTATGACTATGTAGTTGCCAGCAGTTAAGGGGGAAGGTAGGGAAGGACTACCTGGGATTATGAAATGATAGCACAAAAGATTTTTTTTAATAAGCGTTATTAGCAAAGCACGATTAATTTTCAGCCAGCTCCATCTGCTTTGTTTCTGCATTTAAGTTTGCATGACATTCTTTAAAATTTTGTCCATGGCTCCAAGTAAATTATTTAAAAACTCGCTGGTTAAAAATGAATATTTCTCAACATTGGTTCATATGTTTTTGAATGTTTGTCCTGAAGTGATTTGACCACTTTGAAATCAACTTTCCCCAAGCTAATTAGCTTTAGAAAATTATAGATTTACGGCTACTGATGTTTACTTTACTTGTTTAGCCAAATTCTCAACTATTTTTTGAATGCATGTATTTTTCATTCATGAAAAGAAAAATAAAGGCTTCAGTAGGAATGAAGACCCAGCCATTTATATTGTGGTTATTGGTGGGTATTACCCAAAAAAAGCATACATATTATAATTGTTTTCCTAATGTTGGAAAGAAAGCAAAACCTGGAAAAATACTACCTTAATGTGCAATTAAATGAATTATGGCACATTCATTCAAAAGAATGTCATTCCATCATTTTTATGAGCAAAATTGTTATGTATAATCATAGAAAGTTGTCTCCAGTATTTTATTTTAAAATTTTTAAAGATTATTTTTTAAAATAATCTCTACACCCAATGTGAGGCTCGAACCTACAACCCAGAGATCAAGAGTCTCATGCTCTACCAGGTAGCCCTGTCTCCAGTATCTTAAAAGTGCAAAAGCAGGTTGCTGAGCAGTATGTATAGTGTGATTCTATTTGCATGCAAATGATGTACACATATATGTATTTGCTTATGCAGAAGAATTGTTTGGAAACAAACCCACCTGTTAACAGCTACAACGCTTAGGCATAGAATGAAGTATTTCACAGAATAGTCTTCTGTTTGATTTTACTAAAATGGGCATGTTATTTTATAATAACATTCAATGAAATTCCATATTTCTAAAGAATAGGGAAACCTGCTTAGATTTCAGCATAGCTGTTTAGTTCATGTATCTCTTCATATACTTTGGTGAATGATCATCAATGAAAGGGGACTGTGCTGGCTTAAGTGTAATTATGTCTTTTCCAATGTTTATTATTGCTTATTGCTCAATAAAATGAAATAATCTGGTGTCCATTCTAATGCTTTCCTTTGCCTTTGCTACCTCATTTCTCTCATCTCTTCCTACATCCTAGGCCATGCCCTCTTCTCCCATAATGCAAGCCCACCTGAGGTGTCTTCTGACCCTATTGCTCCATTTCTTTAGGTCAAAACTAGTCCCTCCCATCTTTCACTGCTCACCCACCCCACGGAATATTCACACAGCAGATAGCACTGGGACCATGGTCTTCACTACAGCCCACTGGGCTGCCTTGGTTCTTTATCCTTCACTCATCACTTTGACCATTCAGCCTTCGTGGTCTGACACGCTGATAGCCTAAACTCAGAAACAGTACAATTTAGGGCCAGTGGGTTTGCAACATCTTCTAGTGACAAATATTTTGAAAAAAGAAACCTAGTTTATTGTCTTATATCAGACTTTCAGTAAGCAAATTAAGCCAACAGAGCATTTCTAGTAGAACTTCATACTCGGGAAATGATGCTTGACTAATTCATATAGAAGCATGTATGTTTGGGGGACGTCTGGGTGACTAAGTTAGTTAAACACATGCCTTGGGCTCAGGTCATGATTCCGGAGTCCTGGGATCAAGTCCCACATCAGGCTTCTTGCTCAGTGGGGAGCCTGCTTCTGCCTCTGCCTGCTGCTCCCCTGGCTTGTGCTGAATCTCTCTCTGCTCCTGACAAATAAATAAAATCTTAAAAAATCTTAAAAAAGAAGCATATGTGTTTTTACTTTGCTTGTATCAAGCAGAATCTAAGAACTGAAGAGAGTTTTATATGTCCCTAAATTGCTCTACTCTTTGGGATTTACGTAGGTGTTTTTATTTATTGACCATATTAGAAACTCTTGTTACTTAGGCTTGGGTAGTTCATTTGGCCTCAACACAGCACCACGACGTCCAGTATTCCAACATGAGCTGGTCTCCTCAGTCCTTCCATGACTACGGACTACACAAAAGCGTGCCCTTGGTCCGAAGTAGGTGTAGTGGGATGCATGCCAAGGGCAGCACTGGAAGGAGCTTGGGAAACAGATGTAGCTGTTCCTTTGACACTTTAAAATGTCCTTTATTTTACTTTTAAGTCGATCATTCATAAATGAATAGTATCAGAATACCACTGGACACTTTGGGGCACTTTAATGGGTATCTTCAAGGCTGCATCAATTAATCGAGCAACTAATCACTTTGCCTGTCTTTCCCAGGGTGTGTCAGAGGAGATAAAAGAGACAAGATACGTGGACAGTTTGCTAGCAACATGTAATAATTACCCAACACTGACACAAACAAGTGGTAGGTGTCTTAAGGAGGGAAACATAATTCTCTCTCTGAGAAGTTAGGAAAGTATTCATGGTAAGAGGGATACTTGCCCTGGACCCTGAAGGATGGACAGAGTTTCAACAGAGAGGTAAAAACTGTTTGGATAGGGTACAGAGGCAGAAAAAGCATGAGGCATTTTCAGGCAAATTTGATGGATTATTTTGACAGAAACAAGGTGTTTGAATAGAGAAGAGGCACATAATGTTGATAAATAACAGTCTTGCAAAGCCTTGAATGTCCGTGCCACCAAGGAGCTGCACATTTTGCTATAAAGAATAGGGAGCAGTCACTTAAAGTCTTGGACACGATCAGCACATGACAATATGGCAGCGACGTGTCCCCTGGACTAGGAGGCAGAAGACCTGGAGGGTGAGAGACAGCAGACCATGACTATGGTCCAGGAGGGGAAGAGAAATCTGGCCTGAACTAGAGCCATGCTCTGTAAAAGACCGTGGTTAAAGCTGGTGCAGAGAAAAAGATTGTAGGGTGTGCAGAGGACTGTAGAGGGCAAGGTCAGGAGGACCACAGACCTGCAAATCAGGATGACTAGGGTAATACTTTTTAATACAGTAAATAACTCAAGCAGAGAAAACAATAACAGGAGAAAAAAAAAAAACACCAAGTTCAATTTTTGACACGTTAAGTGACTGGAAGAGGACACGTCAGCGGGCATTTATTTAGAAATGCATTTGCCGAATACAAAGGAAGCAACTTTTTTTTTTTTTAATTAATTACATTTCATTCACTCCAGTTCCTTCCTTTTCCCCCCTGAGAAAATGAGCACGAGTCCCACACGGGAAAGCTCCCGCCTGGATGAGACTCGCTGATTCCACCTTGGTGGGGCCAGTAGTGTCCCTGCAGTGTGACGAAGAGGTAACGGGAAACTTCCAAAGACGGTCCAGTCGTCTTTGTCTTTCCCCGCCAGGTAGGAGGAGGAGGGCGGGTCCCGCAGGCCGGAGGAGCGACGCGGGAGCCCTGGCTTCACCCCGCGCCGCGGGCCCACAATCCTGCTGCTTTCCGGTCCCACGGGACGGCTGCAAGACTTCCCCCGCGTGGCAATAAATATAAAGTCTTCCTGCACCGACAGCCAGCTTCATTCAAGCCACCAACAGACACTGCTTTAGCAGGTGGTGTTCAAAGTGCAGGGAGCGCCAGCCACCAAGCCGGGGCCTCCCGGCTGTGCAGGGTGGCCGGCTGGGATGCGCGGCCCCGAGCTGCAGGAAAGGGGGCGGCGGGGGCTGGGAGGGGGGGGCGTCCAGCTGCCGGCCTCCCGGGAGAGAACAATGCATCTGTCACCCAGTGAGTAATAGAGCAGCCAGGGCTGAAAGGGAGGCGCATGTCTGCCGCGTCTTCCCACCAGCCTGGCTGGTGCGCCTCCCACTGCTCTTGGGCGGAGAGCCAGCAGCCGGAGCCCTGGAAGGTTCTTGACAAGGACACAACCAGTCAAGGAGAACTAACGTTAAGAGGATCAGCCAGGACTGACTTTCTGCCCTGAGGAAGCCCAGAGGATGGGATGCCCAGGCAGGATGCAGCCCCTGCCCTCAGCCCTCCAGGCCTGGGGTCCGGCACAGAGCAGCTCTTTCAGGAGAGCATAGAGGGCAAGAGGACGGATAAGCCCTCCGGCCACTGTGGGGAAGCTTGCCTGGGGTGACGCTGCCTGATGGATTATCGCTTTGGAATCCTGCTGGGGACTATTCCTGGCTCTGGCCCTAACCTGGTCTCTAACCTCAAGCAGTCCCTTTTGATGGCCCTGTAGCTCAGTTTCCCCTTTTCATCAATACTCAGATGCCCTCCAGGACTTAAACCAGAGAGAGGCAGCAAAATAGCCATGACTCCCACATGGGAGTGTGGGAGAAAGCCAGTGCTCAGCTGATCAGCTTGAAAGAACAAAATCCTGCCTATTCCGTTTAAATGCAGAAATAAGCATACCTACAATACACTCATTCCTATACATTCTAATATGCTTATTTCACAGATGTATATATATTTACTAATAAACTACAGACAGTCCTCTAAGGAGCTGGTTAAAATGAATAAACAAGACACTTTAATCAGGAGCGATTCATTTAGTGAATCTTGGGGTTATTTATACTTTGAAATATGGACCCACGAAGCTTATTTCCACTTTTATTTTGTTTAACAATCCCTAGGTGCACTTCAGTTCTCTTGAACCCAGGTCAGACTCATGAATCCTGTTGCCGGGGTGGTGAGTAGGTTACACAGAAGCAGCAAACCTTCCTCGAGGCCTCAAAATTAAGTTACAGACAGCACTGGAATGGTCTCCTGGGGTCTGGATTTCCAATTCAGTGTTCTACTTAGGGCATCACATGACTTGTTCCACAACTAGATTATAGATTTCCAGAAGGCAAGACTATGCCTTACATCTTTATTTCTTGTCAACACGGAGAACTGTGCCTTGCATAGAACAGGTGCTGAATAAATATAGGTTGATTTCATAAAATCCCAGAAAGAAATGAGATGAGCGAAGAGAAATAAGGATTCACTTAGTGTTGCAAAGAGGGAAAGAAATTCCATTACTCTGTAAAATACAAGCGAGGCCAGAAAATGAGACAGGCAGCATCTACAGATGCATAAGAATGTAGGAACTTTGATTGTATCAGAACCTGGTGTCATTCTGAGAGACATTTCTGTGGTTGGCTAAAGGTTGTGAGCGAACACAGATGAGGTAAGCTTTAAGAGGAGGGTAATAGATGATATGTTTTGGAAAAAATTTCCGGAAAAGAAAGAGAACTTCTGGCTTGATTTTGCAGTACTATTATAAGTAGGTCACAGATAAAAATATCCTGTGTCCGGGGTATTCAGAAATAAAATGATTGCCAGAAGGGACTAAAGAAATGCTGTAAAATCATAAATTCGATGAGTGAGACTTGACAGTTCTAGTCAGGAAAAGGTAACTGTGAAGGAGAAGTGTATTAGAAGAGTCCAGAAAGAATGCTTTGCTAAAGAGAGTTTGGGAGTGGAGAAAGCAAGCTTATCAAATTTCCATGGACACTAAGAAGCAAATATCTTTTTATTTTTATTTATTTTTTTTTTAATTTGACAGAGAGATCACAAGCAGGCAGAGAGGCAGGCAGAGAGAGAGGAGGAAGCAGGCTCCCCGAGAGAGCAGAGAGCCCGATGCGGGGCTCGATCCCAGGACTCCGAGATCATGACCTGAGCCGAAGGCAGCGGCTTAACCCACTGAGCCACCCAGGCGCCCCAGAAGCAAATATCTTAATATGAGATGAATAGTCACTAAAAAATACATCCCAGTATGGTAAGAAATGGCAGAATGAATACGGAGAACTGGAGAATCACAAAGCAGATTAAAAACCAAATACGTTAAAGTTCTCCAGCAGTGACCACTATAGATTCAAGGGACAAAACCCAAAGTGAAAACCGTGAAGAGGGAGAGGGGGTAGAAAACAAATGACAGGAATTCAAAGAAGCATCGAGCAACCATTGGGTTCCACTTAGGTGTTTCTTCTGGAGGCTCTCCTGAGCAGGACTCTCCTTGTACAACCTCTCACTCAGAAGAAAGGCAGAACTTAGAGATGTGTGATTACCCCCCATTCGTCTTTTCTTTCACTAGAGAAGAGAAAGAATTAGATGGGAACCCTGGGCAGGGCAGAAGAAGGGAGTTCTCTCCCATTATGAGCCTGGATTTGGGTGCTGTTGCTGTAAGCCCCCATTCACGTACCTGCCCACGCTGGGGAAAGGTGAGGTGTTATCCTTTCAGTTAGTCTGGATTTCTTCATCCAGGCGGCCGACTTTTAAGGCAGCAATATCTGTGACATTGGGCTGCTAAGGGGGTTCTGTGCAAAACTACAGACTATGCAGGGCTGTAGTGTCCCTTCCACATCTTTTTCTGAATGTGTGTTCCACCTCCGGTTCCTTCTCTTGTCTCCCAGACACTCAGCATCCCATGCTGCTCTCAGAAACTAACGGCTTTGGCTCACCTCACAAAGCCTCACAAAACTTGAACGTGAACTTAAAAGGCCAACCTCTTGCACTGGCCCCAGAGTGGAGAGAGCTCTGGCTTTGTTTGTAGCAGACCACGGTTGAGTCCTAGCTGTCACTTCCTTCGTGACCTTGAACAAGTCACATCGGGTTTGAGCATCTTGTGTTATCTAAACCATTAGGGGGACAATAATAACTACCTCCACTCCACCACAAAGTTGTGAAAACCTGTGAGATAATAGATCAAAAGATTATATCAAATAATACATAAGCAAAGGTAAATGATTTTTAGTGTCTCTTAGTATTTGGGCAAAAAAGTCTCATTTATATAGTGTAGCTTTCCTTTATTGCCATATATCATCTGTGTCAAAACAAGGAGGCATTTTTAAACATGTATGATATTAAGTCACAAGTGATAAAAGACATGTGGTCTACATACATTCATGCTTTAAAAAAACCTCATGGAAGAAATATTCTGCCTGCCAGCCACATGGCAAGTCTTGTTCAGATGGAATTTTTAATTTTCTTTTTCTATTTAAATTATTTCATATTTATCTATATGCATATCATTATTATCTTTAGTTCAAGTAACTAGGTGTGTAGCATTTTAAGTTTTATTGCCTTCTGGAATGGTAAGCTAAACAAATTTTAATCATACTTCCGAGGAAGGTTTTTTTTTTTTTTTAATTTATTTGACAGACAGAGATCACAAGTAGGCAGAGAGGCAGGCAGAGAGAGAGGAAAGAAAGCAGGCTCCTTGCTGAGCAGAGAGCCCAATGCGGAGCTCGATCCCAGGACCCTGGGCCCAAAGCAGAGGCTTTAACCCACTGAGCCACCCAGACACCCCACTCTAAATAAATTTTAAAGAGTCCTAGTGATTTTTCACCTCAGGGAAGCAAAACGTGGATTGTGAGTTCACAGCTTTCCTTTACAGTGTGAGTTCCCATTATTGTTGTTGCTTTCATTTGAATAAGGAGAGGGATAGGGCATGGCACAAAGAGGCATTTCGACTCTCCCCCTCAAAATGATGAGGAAGAGTTGATTTTTTTCAAAGCAGAAGATGTGGGAAAGGGGTAAGATAGCAAAATAATGCTGGCAGGTGGCAAATAGATGGCAATTGCCTTCTAAAAGTGGAAAATAATTCAGGCAGCTACTTTGAAGGAGACTTATGCAAATATGTTTGAATTCGAAAAAGAGAACAATGCAAATACATGTTGGGAAATCCTGAAAAGATAGAAATATAGAGAGAAATGATGTATAGTTGAAAATAACTGGACAAGAGCTAAGAAAGGGGAAAAAAAGTGTCGATTTGGTCTATCATTTGAAGGGAAGGAATGCCTAATGATTCTAAATAGGAGAATAAAGGACAGAACCCGGGAGAAGAACAGGAGACTGGGAAGCACTGGGAGGAGCGAAGTATAAGAAAAACCCAAATGGGTACATGGAATGCACAAGAAACAGGTTATGGGGAAATACACTGGAAAGCTGCTGGTCCTAGAGAGCAAAAGAATGGTGATTTATCCACAGAAGGGAAGGGTTTAGGAAGAAACCTGACACTATAAACATTCTTAGGACAAGATAAATAATGGAATCATAGCAATATTGTTAAGAGAAAAGAGAAGACAGCTGATAAGTAAGGGAAGTCATATAAATGAGAGAATGGGAAATGATAGAAAAAAATATAGAAAGACAACCACACATCATGGGTTGTTATTTGGTTTGGTTTGGTGGCGTGTTTGCAGGTTTAACATGTCATATATTTAAAAAGAAGAAGAAAAGTAAGTAGTTAATTACAATGGAGAGGAGAGAATAAGGCAGTAGTACAACCAAGTGTAATTTTTAAAGATTTAAAATAATTTAAAAACGGATTTAAATAATATCCAAGAAGTTTTTACATGACCTAAGAGAAGATTCTGCTTATAACTTCATACACTTCTGTGAAAAAAGGACAGAACCATTTTGTGTGATGTGTAGGCATTTCCCAAGTTTAAACCTATAAGGAGATTCAGATAATTCTTTAAGTTTTAAGAATGGGCAGGATATAAAAAGAAGAGCACCAGAACAATTTGTGAGCGATGGTTTTAATAGCTAATACTTACCACATATTAAGTGCATCTCTGCTCCAAGAAGTTTCAAAAATATTCAAATATTTCATATCATATAAAATTGTTTTATGTTCTGTGTTTCTATTTAAATAATTGTGTTTCTGTTAGGATTTGTTTTTAAGCTATCAGATATTGACTTTTTAGATCATTGGGAAGATGTCACAGGAAACTCAGAAAGTAGTTCAATGAAACTTTCTAAATCTGTTAAACAATCAAGGGAAATAATGATAAATTTTTAAAATGTTTTGTGCCTGGTTTTCATTTGTACCCAAAATCCCAGACCAAATTGTTTGTTGATGCATTCATGTTAAATTATTTACTTCACGGGTCAATGATTAAATTTATTTGAGTCCTGGGGCACCTGGGTAGTTCAGTGGGTTAAGCCTCTGCCTTCAGCTCAGGTCATGATCTCAGGGTCCTGGAATGGAGCCCCACATTGGGCTCTCTGCTTAGCAGGGAGCCTGCTTCCCCCTCTTTCTCTGCCTACTTGTGATTTCTCTCTCTCTGTGTCAAATAAATAAATAACAAAAAAAAACCCTAAAAAACTAAAAAAAAAAAGTTTTAAAAAAACTGAGTCCTGTTTTCTTGGAGGAACATGGATTTCTTAAAAACCTGAGAGGTATTAAGCTTACAGGGGTCTCTTTCCTGGTGCTCTGAAGACGTGACCAATGTCTCTGTGACAGGATCACACCACAGCTCATAGCCACTCTGTGCCATAATCTGTAAACGATAATGACTTTACAGGGCAAACCCACATATGTACTTGCCGAAAGGTCTCTGTCAGACACAGCTGGTGCCTGTGACATCTGAAAGGGGACCCGCAGAACTGACACATTGGGCAGCTCAGGAAGCCAGTTTGCAGACCCAGTGGCAGGGCCCTCTGTGTGTGACCCTGATGGGCAGGTGGCCTTGAGGTTTCGCTAGAGCAAATGGCACTGGATAAAAGAGAACACCATTTACCCGGGAAACCGCTAAGTGGCTTTACAAAGAGGAATGCCAAGAGCAGACTGTAGCCTCACCAGGACAGCAATTCTTGGGTAAAAGCAAGCCGTTTCAAAAATACCAGGGGAAAAACTTGGAGACCATTGGGAAACAGTTCGACTTGGAATAAATGAAGAGTAAATTTGGCAAGTCAGCATGGGGCGTGGCGTGTTAACTTGTCTTCTTGGACTGGGGTTCCTCAAGCTTCACGCACAGGTGATACCCTCACTGAACAAATGGGGACGGACTCTCGTAGCTGGCATCAACGGCACTCATCCTTACAAAAACACAACTTAAGACGTACTTGGACAAAAACATTAAATTCTATATAGACCTGGCCTGGGCCATTCATGTGAATAAACAATATTTTTTCACTTGGCCCCTTTTTGAATTTTAAAGATGGTTATAGAAACCTTTAGGAAGAAACTTCAGAAAGGCTAAATAACATAATCAAGAGACAGCACTTGAATCCAAGTGCTGAGATTTCCAGGAAACTTGAGATTTCATAGATGTATTTTCTTAGTATTGTTATATAAAAAAGAGAGGTAATAAACATTAGATGTTAGATTAAAATTAAAATAATTTGGTCTTTGTCCTGGATATATGTTCCATATATATACCTATGTATTCAACTCTGAATCTAAAGAGTTGGGTTTTTTTTAATACAAAGTATGAGCTATTAAAAAATGGCTCCATTAATTGGGAGATTCATTTTATGTTAATCAAGCACAGAACTGAGAGGCGGGGAAGGGTTGTGGGGTTTTTTATTGTTTTCTATTGTAACTATTTGGTCATTTTTATAATGCTGGATTAATTCCAGTCTTTTATTCATCAGTTTTGTTTTTGAATGACTTGGGGCCTATGTAAAAAATCACAATAACATTTAAAATTTGATGATCTGCCACCATGAAGATGAATATTTAAATAGAAGCTTTATGAAATGACAAGTGAGAAGGAAAAAGAAACAGGTATGTAACAAAAGTATCAATGTTGATAGAAACTTGACCTTTATGGTTCAACCTTGTGACTCTTCCCACAACCATAAGCAAGTGAATGCACGTACGGCCGCCAAAGAGCTTAGACTCAAGAGAGATGAAATCAGTCTCCATTCTATGTGGTCTACATCTCAATCTTCTGTCTTTCTGCCCCTTTGCCAGTGAGTCCATCTGCTTTTAGTCCAGCTGAATTCCATCCCAAACATGAGCCATTACTCAAATTGAGGGTTCTATCACTAATATTGGTAGCTAATATTTACTGGGCAAACACATTCTGAGCTGTGCAAACCATGTGCATGCATTTGCTCATTAAATCCTCACAATTCTATCTTTACTGCATTTCTGGGATTCAAATATCCACTCTCCCCACATCTACCAACAGTCTAACATTTCTGAGATTAGGATGCGTCTTATAAACCATGACAAGTCATTGAACTGTGTTTTCTTAGTTGTGTATAAGTTAATGGTGCATCTCACAATTGATGATGTCTTAGAATTGAAGACACTTAGCACTTTTCTCATTTTACAGAGCTTCACATTAAGGTTGCCGAGCTTGTGAAACTCATGCAGAGTCCCATGATTAGAGGGATCCAGGCGGACTGGCACAGGGCAAACCCTGGAGGCCGTTCTGTGCTTGCCTTCCAAACCCTTGGTTTCCATCTGTCTCCACAGCCCCTTTTCGAGGGTTTTTCACAGAATCATAGCTCTCCCTCAGGAATAAGGAATAACAAAGTTCATTTAGTCTGTATTTGAACTGACCTCTGAGTTGTATGAAAATCATCAATCCTAAAGGTCCAGGATTAAAAAAGACCAATTAGGGACGCCTGGGTGGCTCAGTTGGTTAAGCAACTGCCTTCAGCTCAGGTCATGATCCCGGCGCCCTGGGATCGAGTCCCACATCAGGCTCCTTGCTCAGCGGGGAGCCTGCTTCTCCCTCAGCCTCTGCCTGCCATTCTGTCTGCCTGTGCTCATTCTCTCTCTCTCTGACAAATAAATAAAATCTTAAAAAAAAAAAAAAGACCAATTAGAACTATTTTGTTAGAAGGAGGAGGAGGGGGAGGAAGGGAAGGAGGAAAAGAAGAAGAAGAAGAAGAGGGGCACCTGGCAGCCTCACTTGATAGAGCATGCAACTCTTCATCTTGGGGTTGTGAGTTCGAGCCCCACGTTGGGAATATAGATTGCTTAAAAAAATAATAAAAGGAAGAAAGAAAAAGCTGGGGCGCGGGGAAACCCTGAGTCAAACAATCACTCCTGACTTTATTTTATTCTAATTCAAACACTTAGTTTGAAGAACTCAAATTTTAGACTAGCTAAGTTTCACTAATCAGGAAAAAGATATTCATTTATTTAATCCAGCTCCAAATGCTAATTTGTGTTTGAGATTGTACTGAATTACCAAAAGCAGCAATTGTCTTTTGTTTTGTTTTGTTTTACATTTCTTCCCCCTTTTAACTATAAATTAAGTTGATCAGAAAGACTTACTGTGGTTTTGACTTAAATTTAAAATTAAAAGCACTGAAAATATGGTCACTGTGTTGTGGAAAGAGTGTGACTTCTGGCATCATCTCTGATAGCTCTCTTTATGTTTTTATTATTGTTAAATCACTTCATTAAGTGTCCCAAATATTTTGTAAACGTATTTACATCGAAACTTAAAGCAAAGGCCTCATCAAGTTTACATACTTCTTTTTTTTTTTTTTTTTTTTTTTTGGTGCATGTTAAAACCTTTTACAGGGCAAATATTTGTGTTCTATAATGAACCTGCTACAAGTGCATGAATAAACTTTACTACAGTTTCAGCAGTATGTTTACTTTGAAGAAGTGTTTGCCTGCCTTGGTAAAAGGAATTTAGGGGGGAAATACTGCAGACACTTCTTTACTCTAGAAGAAAGCATTAGATCCCTTGATGATAATAAGCTTTTGAGGCTAACAGTGACTCAGGCAATGATATTTTTTAATCTCCTGCCATGCGTCAGGAGATGACCTGGGCCTTGATGTCCACGAGTCACATCAGAGATCCTGCTCTCCCTGGGCTCACAGTGCAGGAAACCTGTAAATAGAAAAAATTATCACAGTGCTGCATGACATCACAGACATTAAAAAAAAAAAAAAAGTACCCTGGGAGAAGTTGATCGCATTTACACTCAATTGCACAGAGATTTAGATATTGTGCCTTATTTTCAGACTGCTTAGCTTCACATTATTACCTCTCATGAGAATCTGTAAGCCACCAATTTGCCTTCTACTTCCTTGAAGCATTGCTCTTTCTTTAGTTTATTAATATCTTTGCTGATTGATTGCCCTTCTTACTTACCACCCAGCCAGGGCTTGCAAAGGGAGGACATTTAAAGAAATACAACATGGTGGCATCCCAATAAAAAATGATAATGTCATCAATATGATGAATGAGAAATAGCCATTGCTACATTCATACTTTACAATGCATTAAACTAAATGTCACTGGCCATTCCCACTGCCTCCCTAGGGAACAGGGTAGTATGGCAGCTTTCTCACATTGATGCCAGAACACACAAGATACTCATTTGGTTGAAAAAATTCAAAAGGTATAAAATACTCTAAAATATCAAAAAGGTACAAAGTACATACCCCAGCTCCCAGCTGTGATCCTGGGATAAGGTTGCAGAGATATTTTAAGCAGATGCAAGTAAATATTCTTTCTCTTTTGTTTTCTCCTTCCTCCCCTTTTTTTCTTCCCTTCAGTTCTTTCCTACACCATCCATTTTCCTTCCCTCCTCCCTCCTTCCCTTCCTTCCTATCTTATGTTGAACACATTTAACAAAATAAAACTATACTCCTTGTTCTTTTCCTTGAATTTTTTCCAATTAACAATATATTTTGGAGATCTTTCCACAACAATATATGATTGACTTCGCCATTTCTTTTTACAGCTGTATGCTATTTCCTTGAATAGGTATATGAGAACATATTGAATAGTCCTCACAAGTAACCTTGAACATATGTCATTTCACTAATGCACAAGTGTATTTGTGGGGCAAATTCTTAAAGGTGGAAAGGCTGAGCTGAATGACATATGCAGTTGGAGCTATAATAGATACTGCCAGACAACCAAAGGTCACATACTTGATTTGATCCTTAAGGAATGCCTCGGGACTCTTGTTAGAATACCCAACAATGACAATATTGGAATGATATCTACAGTAACAGAAGTATCTGGTTTTCAGTTTATTTGTCATTTTCAAGGTATTTGTGTTTTGGTCTCTTTGCTTTGCAGACATGATCAAAGGTTATCTGCTGAGTACAAAAGCAGAATGAAATCCAGGGAATATGGGGTTTAAAGACATAGAATTTGTAAATAGAAATGCCTATTGTACTCCACCTATGTCTTCTTTCATCTTCTCGATCATTTTGGCCACTGACGTTCAAAGCAAATCTGTCTTCAATATAGTTTCTAAATTCTGTAGGACTTAATCTTTTTGCATGCTTTTATAAGCTGGAATTAGAGACAGCAACACAATTCAGCCTCTTGCTGTGGAAACCACAAACTTCTAAAGGGCATCCTGCCTGGACATCACTTCATAGAGAATAAGCTTTATCCCTTGGGCGCCTTAAAAACTACCCCCGTGACTTGTTGCATCATGTGACCTTTGGCAGTCAACTTAAATTCAAACCAGAGACAAAACAGGGTTTTTTTTGCCTTTTACCAACTGAAATCCCTCTAGTTTCTGTGACTCTTCCCATTATTACCACCACTCCCCAAACAGGTTTATCATCTAAACATTCCTGGTTTGAAACCCATATGAGACAGGTCAGCTTGCCTCAGAAGACCATTCAACATGGGACAAATAGACCAAAGAGTAATAGTTTTTACCTTAAGGAAGTAGATGGAAAGAAAGAATACTGGTTGGCTCTTTGTCTTCAAAAATTCTACCTAATACACGAAGGATCATGGGAATCTGCCTGTTTACCTTGTGGTGACCTTCAGGCAAAGAATCCCCAGATGAACGTAGTTTTGTGGTATTACGTGGTGTGGTGAAATGCGTTGCATGGTGCAAATGTTGCCCAGGGATGTTCATGAGTGGCCTTAAGGGAGTGGGGTGGGGGGACAAGTGAGTTTATGAAGTAAACGTATGGTTGTTCGTACCTCTAACAGTGCATCCAATGACTGAGCAGTGAAATGAGCAATTTTCAGCTCACTCCTTCCTTTCTTGCCCAGGAAGACAGCTAATCTGGAAGCAATAAGAGAGCAAAGTAGTTAGAAAAGTCAAGTTATTTTAAATAAAAGGATGATGCTGCATGTTTTAAATAAAAGCATGACCTTGCATGATGGCGCGATGAGGATGCTTACCCAGCATTTTGTTAGCCCAATCTTGCAGCAGCTTTGGCCTGGGACTCGTGAGAGTGAGGGTCAGCCTGGCCCTCAAGTCTCCTGTGGGATACAGGAGCCACAGATCCACAGAGCGGCCAAAGACGGGCAGGACCCGTAATAAAGGCTGAAGACCATCTTCTGTGGTGAATCTCTGACCTGCGCAGAGAAAGAAGTAAGGTGAATAATGAGCATGATCACAGGAACCATTGTAAATGACAGAGAAGCAAAAGGTCACTCCAAAAAAATGAAGAAAGGAAGAGGAATCTAAAGCCCTTTAATAGGGGAAGGAAGAGAAGGAAGTAGCTGTGATTTGACTGGGTGGGGAGATGCAGGACAGGTGGCCCCTTGTGAATAGTGCAGAGCATCAAGGGGTTTGTTACGATGAGCCTGAGACAGGAGGTTATTTCTTCTAAATTTTATAAAGCCAAGAAGTGAGTGAAATGCTTTGGCATGAAGTTTGTAAAGAGAAAGGGAATACGTGGACGTATATTGGGCCTCACCGTAACCGGAACCTCAGTGTCTCACGGGCAAGGGTCTGTTCTCTGTACTGAACACACCCCAACCTCCCTGGAAGCCTCTGCCGTCCACAGAGCCTTGTAGCTGACCCGGTCAAATGACAGCGACAAAGGCAAACAGTTGAGATTGCTGGCCCAGGGAGGAGGGAAACACAATGGCTACCCTGGAGGAGGAATGTCTCGGACCCCACCCCCTCACACACAGATTGGCTCACCTCTCTCCCTTCTTCTTGGTCTAAGCAGAGAGGTGACTGAATTATCTCTTATTCTTTTTCTCACAGGGGGTTCATGGGCCCAAACTGTTCAAGTTAACTTCTCTTGTAACAGAGGCTCTGAGTCATGAGAAAATCACATATGGTTTCATTTCCAGTGACATCTGGAAAGCAAGGGGTCAAATATCATCTCATAGAGATGTCCTGGTGAACACAGGGAATGAGCTGACTCTGTTCTCTTTGAGAGATTAGTAAGGAGTGAAATAGGCAGGGCTTGCTGAGGATGGAATTCTAGTGAGGAATTAGAATAATGTTTCTTTTCCTTTACTCTCTTTCTCAAATTACCTCTAAAAGGAGGTGTAAGAACACAGAAAAAAATAGGAAAGGAAGGCAGAAGGAGCTACCAGAGTGAACACAAGAATTTCAATAAAATTACAACCTTCCAAAGAGAACTGAACATTTTGTTCGACCTGATTTAACTACTTGCCTCATGTCTCAACACTGAGTGGATTCTAAATTAATAGTATGCATTTAGAGAATTTAGAAATAATGTCTATACTTTTATAGCATGTTTTCTCTCAAAGCATAATAATTTCCATCTAATTTCATATGATCTAATAACATCAGGCTTGTCACATTCACACAAATGAACATCAAACTGGGAATAAGTAAAGCATGTTCTTGTTAAAATAGAAGCAATTTATATCCAGTCCCCACCCTACCCAAAATTGGCACTGAGAACTGTGATAGCGAGACAGAAAGAAGCTGAATGCATATGCTCCCCCTCCCAGACAAAGAATGAGTTCCTTCGAGTCTAATCCCCCCAGCAAGGGATCCCACAGTTTTCATTAATATAATACAAAAACATATGCGTAAGAAAAGAAAAAGAACATAAAGAAATGAGCAAAAGAGCTACAGAATTCAAAGAAAACACATTCCCTAGTTCATACCCACATCTAACTGCCTAAGAAATTTCAATGAAAATCAGATGTGATTTTCAGCATGTATTCTGCTTAAACAAAATATGAGTGCAACACAAGGGCTTCTCTATGTGGTGGTAACAGAATTTTCTTTTATTGGGTTATAATTGTATAGAGTCATGTGAAGATTAAAATTAGATAACATTTGTAAACTGCTAAAGAACCATGCAAGTTTCTATCCCCAAGTTATGAAAATTAATTCTTACTGTTCAGGAGATGAAACTATGATTACAGAAGAAGGAAAAAAATGATCGATTTTCACCTAAATGGGTGTCAACCTTAAGATATAAATTGGAAGTTGTTTTTAAGAGGAAAGAAATTCCTATCAGCTTTTTTCCTTTCTTGGAATTAGTTATTGTTGTTGTTTTTCTAAAAGTAAATTCCAGAGAAAAGTAACCCGGTATACATTTCGTGTGCGCATTATTGGTGGAATGCAAGTGGACAGAAATACAAGGAAAAGAAAGGCCCTGCCAACCAGATTCCAAATTTCTTAGAAAGTCCTGAGGTCCAGATAAAAGAATGTAATGAAGAAGGGGAGGAGGAAAGAAAGGAAGAGATGGAAGTGGAGAGAGAGGGCGAACAAAGGAGAGAAGTCCAACAAGCAAATGAATCTTGGCTTCTTACTGATAACTTGCTGTTCTCCCATTGTACACAATGCAAGCCCCGCATTGCTCTTTGGGAGTCAGCTCAATTTTTAATCTAAGGCTTTGACTCCCTTTCATCTTTCTGAATTTGATCTAGTTCATCTTTACAAGGTGCTTAGGGACTGAGAACCTCAAAGGCTCACTCTAAAAAGATTAAGATAAATAACAGTTTGGGTAAAGATTTTTTTTTCTTTTTTTAACTTCAGACTTTTGAGAATATTTTCACATTTATTCCTATTTAAAGCAAAATAGAATTCGTTTCCAGGAGTTGAAATCCAGGATCATAATACTAGAAGGAAAGAGTATTTATTTTGCATTCAACTGCATGTGACTGCCAGACACGTGGGTGGCAACGAAACCCCAACCCTGTTCTTCCTTCAATCGGTGTTCAGTGAGCATCTACTATGTGTCGTGCATTTACTCCCCCAGGCCTGGGGATACAACAGGAAATAAAACAGATGAAAATCCCTGCTCTCAAGGAACTGACTTCTTGGGGGTAGGAAGCCTGGTAGCAAATTGGAGATCCCCAAGAGATTATTTACTTTAAATACTGTCATATATACTTACATAGAATAAGTCAAAGAATAAAATGTAAGATATTTTTAAGTTCTAGAATCATGAAATAAATGTTTTAAAACTGTTGAACATTTGAGAAAGTTGGCATATCTACAAAACATAACTTTTACTAGTTTTAAAACAAACGTAAAATTATTTTGAGTAACAAAAACATGTTACATACAACATGTAAAAAAATCTAGTTTTTCTTTTCAGAAAATTTAAATTTTCATAGTGATTGAGGTCTCAGGTGAAACATGAATAAGGAAGAAAAAATATTTTTTCAATCTATCTCATAAGCGCGTAGGAAATTGGGACAGGAACATTCTTAAAAATATTCTCCCCAACTTTTCTAGTTTTATTTTTGTTATGGTCCTATAAAGCCTAGCCCAGTGTCTTGTCTTCCATAGTTTTTCAGTGGCTATATGTTGCATTATTATTTTATGAGCCTAGCACAAAGTCTTAAGAAAGCACCTCAAATTCACTTTGAAAAAAAAAAAATTTTATTGGTTTGAAGATGAAAAGTAACCCTATCACATGATTTACAATGAACTCTAATCTTTGAGTCCTCAAGAGCTCAAACTTCCCTTTAGGAAGTGGGCAGTGTTGTGTTTGTAGCTTATTGTTCAAAATTTATTGAAATGATGAATTGTTTTATTTTATAATCCATTAAAGAAGATAGTTATTATAAAATTGCTCCATTTTTCTATAATTCCAGAAATTCTACATTATTAAATTACTTAAAATATGAATTGGTCTTTTTTTTTTGTCCTGATTTAATTGGCAGCACTTTTTTCTTTCCTTATGGGACATAAAAGTAGAGAGATGTCTTACACTTAATGGCACCTTGGATTTGATGAAGTACCCCCTACAGCATAAGGTGAATTTCAGTAACAAAATGACCCAACAATTCAGAAGCCCAAGCAAGGTAGAAATTGTTCTCCTCTCACCTAACAATCCAGAAATGAGTGTTCCCGGTTATCGGGAGTCCGTTGCTCCATGTGATCTTTCAGCAGTGACCCAGGGCTCTCCCACCTTGCTGTTCTGCAACCTTCTTCTCACAGTCGAAGATGGGTTGTTGGCATGTCTGAATTCTAGCTCATGAGAAGAGGGAAAGAGAAGTGGAGAGCCAGCAATTTCCTTTTGAGCAAGGGAGACAGAGGGACAAGTCTTCCATCCCACTGGTGAGAACACTGTCACGTGGCCACGGCTGCCCTACTGGTTGCTTATAGTCACATCCATGTAGTCTGATCAATGATGTAGGCATTACCACATAGCATGAGGCTGCTCTTGACCTAATGAGAGAACAGAAGGAGGATCATTTGCTTCTGGAGACAGTTGAGTTTCTGCTTTGCAGAAAGCAAAAATGGGAGTGAGGGGAGGAACTATTGTACACATTTTCCCAAAGAATTGCCAAGGAATTCAATGTGATCAATGTCTATTCTGGTATTAGCTACTTGTTGTTGGGAGACAAAGTAACCCAAACTTGCAGCTTACAACAACAAACATTTACTGTCTCCCAGTCTCCCAGTTCCAGGGTGGGTCAGGAATCCAGAAGTAGCTTGGCTGAATGTCTCTGGCTCAGGGTCTTTTGCAAGGTTGCCATCAAGTTGTCAGCTGGGGCTGCAGGCAATTCTATTTCTAAGATTCTGCTCCTGGCTATTGGCAAGTCTCATGTCCTTGCTGGCTATTGGTTGAATTTGCCAAGTCCTTGCCACATGGAATTTTCAATAGGGCAGCTCACAACGTGGCAGCCAGGCTTTCCTCAGAGCAAGTGGGTAGACAGTGAAAGACAGCAAGAGAATGAGTAAGACAGAAGTCACAGTCTTTCTGACAGAATCTCAGAAGCGACATCACATCCCTTTTGCTCTCTTTTATGTCAGAAGTAAGTTACTCTGTCCAGCCCACACTCAAGCAGAGGCTATTATATAAGGGTATGCATGTTAGGAGGGGAGGATCATTTAGAGCACTCTTGGAGGCTACCTACCACAGTACTCCGTAGAGAAATCTGTATCATTAGATGTTCTTACAACAGAATAGACAACAGCTGGTCATACAAGGAAGAGACATTCACCTGACTGGAAGTCAAAACTGATGCTATCTCAAAAGTTCCTTTGCCCCTATGATGACATTCTCTGCAATGAAATGAGTTCTTTTCATTTTCTTGGTAAATTCTGTCAGACATGTGATGGTAGTTCAACCATTATTTCCTCTGTCACATGTGGAGAAGTCACACTAAACTCTCTCTGAGCAGTGTAATATAGTTGTTCAGAGACAGAGACAGAGATAGGTTTTGAATCCCATCTCTTCACTTACTGCCTCTTGATGTTTTCTCTGTTTTCTCATCCAAAGAATGGGGATAATATTTCTTCTTACCTCACAGCATTGTTATAAGGACTAAACGAGTTCAGGGCTTAGAACAAACTAAGGTACATATTATAAAATCAATACATGTGAGCTAACTAAAGAAATTTGATTTGTCCTTTAACTATTGAGGACTTTTTTGGGAAAAGGCAGTTAATCTTTCTTCATAAGATTTCCTCCATGTCTGCCTTGACATTTCTCTTCCCTGACTTCCTAAAATGAGTCTACATCTAATAGTATGACTCTGAAACCCAAGCTTAGTGGCAACATAATGTATGTGAGTATAGAGTCAGCCAAGGAGATGGGGGCTTTAATTTATGACAATATGAATCTTGTCATATTCTACGGCTCTATCAAGTCTTTCATCCAGTTTTAATATATTTATGTTTTGGAACTTAATTTTCAGATAGTAATCTTTTCAATCTCCAAAAAAAAAAAAAAAAAGCCTAGAATTTAAATTAGAAAAATTCTTTTGATGTCTTTTTTGTTGATTCTTTGTAGCCTTTGACATTTTTATAAAAAAAATCATTTTTATTCTAGAAAAATTAGTGGGAGAAGTAAAAAAGGAGATAAAGAAAAAGTTAAACGATATGCTGAAAATGCCAATATTAATGATCTCTTCTTAGTTGACTTTTAATACTTTCATATTTTTGATTTAAAAAATTGTGCTTATTCTAGAAAAAGCAAAGTAGGTTAAAAAAGTAAATAAGGGGTGCCTACATGGCTCAGTTAAGCGTCAGTTAAGTGTCTGACTCAATTTCAGCTTGGATCATGAGATTGAGCCCCACATCAGCTCCTAACAGACCGTGGAGTCCACTCAAAATTCTTTCTCTCGGAGCACCTGGGTGGCTCAGTGGGTTAAAGCCTCTGCCTTCGGCTCGGGTCATGATCCCAGCGTCCTGGGATCGAGCCCCGCATCGGGCTCTCTGCTCAGCAGGGAGCCTGCTTCTTCCTCTCTCTCTGCCTGCCTCTCTGCCTACTTCTGATCTCTCTCTGTGTCAAATAAATAAATAAAATCTTTTAAAAAAAAAAAGATTCTTTCTCTCTCTCTCTCCCTCTGCCCCTCCCACTACAGTTCCCTCTCTCTCTCCAAAAAAAAAAAAAAAAAAAAGAAAGAAAGAAAAGAAAAAAATAAAAAATAAGAAAAATAAAGAAGGAAAAGGAAACAAAATACACTGATAATCCCTTATCAGAAGTGTGACTAGGCCTGGGCATTTTTCTATGTGTACAAAATATAGTAATAAGCATACAGTTTTGTAATCTGTGCTTTTTTTTACTCAAAGACACGCTGTAAGCAAGTTGATTTACTCCAAGCAGAAGTAAACCAGCAGATGAGAAAAACCTGTGTGTAGCATAGAAGTGAAGAAGGGGAATTAATTCAGAGAGAACAGGGAGGCATGGAGAATAATTAGACTGGGAACAGACTGCAGAGCAAAGAGAGGGAGCTCCTTTGGTTACCTGGGAAATGCTGGCTTGGTTCTTCTTTCCCCTGGAACACACAGATGCCTGGAACAGCTTGCTCATTACCCCAGGTCCAAGAGATCCAGCCAGCATGGAAACCAGCGGCAGACTTTCTTCAAGCTCACATTTATGCATCTGGGGACTACCCTATGTGTAGAAATTTTGAATGCCTCTTCTATATACTTTCAGAATTCATCTTCATAAAGACCCCATCAATGTTTCATTTGGGGACTGAACTGAAAGAGCCAATACCTATTAAAATACATCTTTTTCTTCTAAAAATATCATTGCTGAAGTTGAAATCCATATACTCAGCTACTATGACATTTTTATAACCTGTATGAAGATACTAGTCTATTAAACTTGAGCTTAATAGTGTATTTTCAATGAGAAGTAATTAATCCAACATTCACATTTGGCAATTTAATTTAATGTAGGTTGACCAAGGAGGAAAAAATAGAAAGAAAAAATCTCCACAAATCACTAATTTCAAGAACTAAAAAGATATTATTATTCTATAGACATAAATATTAAGAAAATAGTATAAACAATTCTATGCTAATAAATTCAACAACCAGAGAAGCTAAATGGGATGGATTCTAATTAAAAATTGTAAATGTACAGAAAGGAGGACATTTATTTGTTTTAGACCAGAAGAAACTGAAAGGGAGAGGAAGACTAAAAGGCCAGGAACAACCGAAGGATCTCATTCTAAATGACTTCCCAAGAAATTAAATAGTGGATCATTGGCATGGAATGAAGTAGATGGTGGGTGGAGGGCTGGGTATAAAAGGAAAATAGGAATTATTTTTCTAACAGCTAAGACTAGATATCTTCTTTAATGGAGAGGCAACTGATTACTGAGAGAAAAAAAAAAAAAACAAAAACACAAAAAACAAGCAGGTGTGCCTGGCTGGCTCAGTCAGTGGAGTGTTTGACTCTTGATCTCGAGGTTGTAGGTTTGAGCCCTGCCTTGGGTGCAGAGATTATTTTTTCAAAAACCTTAAAAAAAAAAAAAAAAGCAGAACAGGCACCTTTACATAAGGATTGCTGAGGATTGTTGATGCAGAAAATCTCATAAAAACTGGATCAGGAAAACCTTCCTCCCGGTCAGTTATTGCCAGTGATATGTAGCAAAATCTTGCAGGACTTCTGGCATTTAAGCAACACAGTATAATATTGCTGCCTGCATTATTATTTTTTTTTTTTCTGCTGAAACACTGTCATTAGGGGTTTGGATTTTATAATTCTATTTTGTTTCTGAAATGATTTCTGAAGCTTTTTCCAAACAAGGCAGCTTGTTAAAGAAGTCAGTGTCTGGGTGCTAAAAGGAAAGCTAAAAGGTTGTATTTTCTACAGATCTAGCTGGCAGGGAAATTTCCATCACCTGGTTGCAGTATCCTAAATGCCTTTGGTAAGTGTGTTTTAATTAACTGAATCTAATTCTGGGACCTACACGACCCATTTCATTAAAGCCCCTTACTTTACAGGTGAGAAATTCACACAGCTTCTCTCAGCTCACAGATGTTAAGTGATTGACATGTGGTCACATAATTAGTTAGTGACAGACCCGTAATTTAAAAGTCACATCATGGGGACACCTGGGTGGCTCAGTCGGGTAAGTGTCTACCTTCGTTTCAGGTCATGATCCCAGGGTCCTGGGATTGAGTCTCGCTCAGCTGGGAGCCTGCTTCTTCCTCTGCCTGCCACTCCCCATGCTTTGTGCTCTCCCTCTCTCTCTGACAAATAAAATCTTTAAAAAGCAAACAAACAAACAGGGGCACCTGGATCGATCAGTGGGTTAAGCCTCTGCCTTCCGATCAGGTCATGATCTTAGGGCCCTGGGATCTAGCCCGCATCAGGGCTGTCTGCTCAGCGGGGAGCCTGTTTCCCCTTCTCTCTCTGCCTACCTCTCAGGGAGCCTGTTCCCCCCCCCACCCCCGCCTGTCTACCTACTTGTGATCTCTGTCTGTCAAATAAATAAATAAATAAAATCTTTAAAAACAAACAAGCCTGCTTGTGCTCTTTTTCTCTGTCAAATAAATAAATAAAATCTTTAAATAAATAAATAAATATTAAATTTTTAAAAAACAAAACCTGACTGATAGGTTTGTAGAAAAACAAATGGGCGAGACCATTCAAATAGCCCACACTGTTGCACATCAGCTTCTGCCTCTGGGAAATCCAACACTGATTTAAAAAATGTAGGTTTTTCTCCTTGGTGGCCCTGCAACCTTATACTTCCTTTTTCTCAGGCAGCTCTGCCTTAAAAAATTCCACATCTGGAGTACTCACGGGCTCAATGCACCAGATCTAAATCTTTTCCCACTCATAAATGGGCTCCCATAAGACCAGTGTTTTTCCAACCGAGATTCGTGACCCATCCATGCACCATGAAATCAATTCAGTGGGTCATAACGGACGTGTTTTTTTAATTATATAAAATACAGTGCATTCTCTCCTTTACCATTCGACCTCCACTAATATTTGAGGCTTGAAGGGGATTTTCTCTGATTTATATGGGGTAACCTTGAGAAGAGGTAATTCCTTTTCATTCTGATTTTGCTTGAGTTAACATTCACTCTAGATTTAGTTTACTAGAATCACCATAAATCCCAACCAAGAAAAGTCCCTTGCAAAGGATCCTTAAAAGAAGAGACCCTGGGGACGCCTGGGTGGCTCAGTTGGTTAAGCAGCTGCCTTCAGCTCAGGTCATGATCCCAGCGTCCTGGGATCGAGTCCCACATCGGGCTCCTTGCTCATCAGGAAGCCTGCTTCTCCCTCTGCCTCTGCCTCCCATTCTGTCTGCCTGTGCTCGCTCTCTCTCCCTCTCTCTCTCTGACAAATAAATAAATAAAATCTTTAAAAAAAAAAAAAAAAGAGACCCTGCTTCCCTATGAACTGTTTATGTAATAATTAAGTCAGGGTGCTGTAGTTGTCTTTCCAACTTGCTTCTTGCCAGGGGATCTAGAAGCTATGGACTTCTCAGGTTAATTGCACCCAATTGAATTCCTGCCTCTTCTGTGCAAGGAAGAGTATTCAGTGTCTCCTCAGAGCCTTAAGGGCTCTTTGAAGCTTTAGCTGCCAGAAAACATGGGTCTGAGAGGATGAGAATCAGCTGGAGTTCAAGAGTTAGTCCTACTCCCTCCCCAAATGGAAAACCACACTGAAGTATTTGTCCTCTGTGCTTTGTTCCCAAAGCAAACACTATTTAGCTAAGTATGGTGTAAAGGGTTGCCATTTGCCACAACTGATAAATAAACTGGTAACCACAATGATGAGGGAGAAGTGGGGGTATTTTGTGGTCTTGGGGGGAATTGAAAGCTCCCTTTCATTGGAGACAGGCTACAAAAGACAAAAATCATCAAAACAAGGAATTAAATTGTTTTCTTAGAATAGAAGCTTTGTTGGCGACAGTTGGGGAGCGCATTTTTTTATTTTTAGATGATTGCTCGTTAGCAGGTAGGAGAATGTGTGGCATTATTTTTCTGATAAAAAGAGTAAGGGTGGACGGACACCTCAAATTTCATTTTCTCTCTCTTTTTTTTAATTTAAAAATTTGTATTAAAAATTATATGTTGGAGCCTAATAAGTATGGAAAAGATAGTCAGATGACTGGATGTCCCTGGTCAAAGCAAATTTAAAAGGGACAAAATTTAAAAACAAATTACTAGATAAACGATGCTGTGGGTTCAGATAAATGTAAAAGTTTAGCTGTGTATAATAGTTGCAGTAAATCCAGAAGAACCCCTTTTTCTATTCTGACCTTGCAAGTCTTTTCTATTTATGTAAGCTTTTGGTTTTATGGGGAGTTGTTGAAATTTGCTTTATTTGTACCTGCAGACATACAGATTAGTGTTAAAGAATTACACCAAATAATTTTCACAGTATCTATGAATCAGGGGCATACCTAAATTTACATTTAGTTGTCTAAAACACAACAGTGTGATCTTGGCAATATTTCTATATTTTATCCATGTGTACCAGATGTGTTCGAAAAGAAAAATAAACTAGAAAGAAAAAGTTTTTGAGGTTCCATTTATATTAAAAACTTTTTGAATCATCTATAATTGAAAAATGATTGTAAGCTACTTAGGATTGTGGTAGTGTAGAGTAGCATGATAATCTAAAGTGACTAGAAGTCTTCTATAATGATATCTACAATATCCATAATTTGAAGCAATCGTAAATTTTTTTCTAAATATAAGATGCTTGAAGTTGTTTTTTTTTTTTTTTAAAGATTTTATTTATTTATTTGAAACAGAGAGAGAGATCACAAGTATGCAGAGAGGCAGGCATAGAGAGAGAGAGGAGAAAGCAGGCTCCCCGCTGAGCAGAGAGCCGGATGCGGGCCTCGATCCCAGGACCCTGAGATCATGACCTGAGCCGAAGGCAGAGGCTTAACCCACTGAGCCACCCAGGCGCCCAAGATGCTTGAAGTTTAAAAAGGAAAAGTTATTGCTAACTTTGGCCATACATACCCACAATAATTTTGTATACTTATGTAATTATTCCTTTCAGTTCCTTTTAATTGAGAGCTTTAAGCAGCTCATATTTTTTTCTATTTGTAAAAATGTTTTTACAGCATTTGGGTGTATATTCTTGCATCTTTTGGAAATATAATATTTACATATTTGCATAAGGAATATATATATTTATGATTATACCTGATTTATAGTTTCTTGAAAATATATCATAATTATTTGCCCATATCAGTGAAAATTGTCAAAAATGTACTTTTAAGGGCTGTATTTCATGTTGCGGATCTGCCCTAGTTCATTAAATCATTCTGCTATGTCACAGAGCAGTTAGTTGTTTCCAACCTCATTTTAAATCATGTGTGATGAATGCATTTGTTTAGGAATTCTTGGCTTTTTCTCTTATTGACTTTTTAGAAAGAATTCCAGACTGTGAAAATACTGGGACAAAGGTATTTTCTCTATTGATATAAGATACTTTATTTATTGTATACTAAATTCTTAGGTATTATGATCAGAACCAAGGCCTATACATTGTGTTGCACTGATTTATCCATTGCTTTTACCACTACATAAAATTTTTATATAAAGTTTTTACACCTAATAAGGCAACTTCCTCCTTAGCTACTCTCCCCCCCCCTTTTTCTGCTCCCATAAAATTCATGGCTAAGCTCATCTCTTTAGCATTCTAAAAAATTTAGAATAATTTTTAATGTTCTAAAACTGTACAATTTTTTAAGGAGGTGGGATTTTTATTGGAATTTCGAAAAACATGTAAACTAATTTGTAGAAGATTAATATTTCTATGATACATCTCTTCAAACAGCTGAACTTTCTTTTGCATTTCAAAAAATATTTGTTGTTTTTTTTAACATAGGTCTCACATACTTCTTAATGAAGTGTGAGTAGATTGTTTTTATTTGATTGTTAGATTTTTGTTATGCTTCAAATATTATTATAATTATTTCATAACCACTTATAATTGGCATATAGCTTTGTTAATTATTAGATGAATTAACTTGGGTTTCTCTAAAAAATCATATTATCTACAAATTATGGTTTATTAATTCAATGACAAATATTTATTAAGCATCTACTATTGGCTGCCAAACCTTCTAAGCACTGGGCACACAATACTAGGGGGAATGTATAGGTTATGGGGGTTATGTATCTAGCAGGAAAAGACAATAATCCAAGTTTTACCAGGTTAACACATAAATTAAGATAGAGAGTGCTCACAGTAAGTGAACAAAGAAGAGACATAAAATAACAAGGGAAGGTACTGAAATTTTAGGTAGAGCAAAAGGCCTGATCAAAAAAGTGTCTACTGAGTAAAGAAGTTGGAGTCAATCAGGAAGGTAGTAGTCAATAAGATCTTAAAAGTATATAATGAGAGATTAAGTAATTGGGGTCTTTATGAGTTATAGTAACACTCTGGAGTAAGTTGGAAAGATACTAGAAGACTTAGAGGAAAAAAAAAAGTAATCTGAAATACTTTAAATAGTTATGGTTTTGACTGCTGTGGTGAGAACAGATTTAAGAGGATGGAAGCAAGGAGATCAGTTGAACAGCAGAGCAGAAGTTGTAGTCCTCCTGTTCATAGAGTCTTGGTTCACTTCAAAAGGCATCTGTAGACAGCTCTCATATATACTGACTACTTCCTGTTTGTCTGCCTGAGAGCAGTGGAGAAGTACCAGGGAGCTATACTTAGAATTGACCCACCAAGAATGGGGAAGGGAGTTAGTGCATAAAGACTCTTGCTTCTCTCAGTGGGACAAGTCTGAAATGTGTTCTGAACAATCTTTCAGAGGAACCCCAGCAGAACCCAGCTCTCATGTCCCAGAGCAGAATCTCACACTTTAATGAAGTTCCATCCACTTTCTCCGTTCCATTCTCCATCTACTCACCATGCCTTCCAGGAGCACTGTCTTAGAGGTGGCTTCTGGAAGAATCCAAATTAAGATAGGTATTATGGTAATATTATAGTAATCCAGGCAAGACAGGATAACAACTTGGACCACAGTGTATCCTTAAAGTGGAGATAATTGATTTAATGCTGATTATCCTTTAAAGAAGAGGTGAAAGGATTTGCTGATGCATTTAACGTGAAATATAAGAGAGGAATCAAGGAATCAAGATGACTGAGCAATTAGAAGGATAAGGTATCCATTAACTAAAATGGGATAGTGTAACCCATCTGAAAGAAACCCAGAATACAGTGTGAGGTAGGAGTCGTTTTTAAAATATGAATATCCAGTTGATCCAGCACTATTTACTGGAAAGACCTTCCCATAGACATGGTAGTGCAGTATCCCTTTTGTCAAAAATCAAGTGACCGTAAACGTGTGGGTATTTGTCTATACTTGTCATTCTGTTTCATTAGCCTATTGTCTATTCTTACACAAATACCCCACCTTCTTATTTCCTGTACTTTAAAAGAAGTCATTATATTCATCAGTGTAATTCCTCCAGGACTGTTCTTCTTAAAGATTGCTTTTTATAACTTTAAAATGTCTTCAAAGTTCATAATAAGTCCTAATATCCCGCATTTAATTCCCTTAACTCTGTTCTTCTTGATGATTACTCTTACAACTTTATAAGAATTTTAGTAATTAATGGTGTAATTCCCCTTTTTCTGTATCCCTTGAGGTAACTCTTAGACCTATTCAATTTCTTAAAAAAAAAAAAAAAAAGATGGTCCTTTCTCCAATCATAAGCCTTCCAGTTGAACACATGTTATGAACTTCCATTTTCACCATATTATTCTCTGTAATATGAGGAAAGAATATCTAGTGGGAAGTGAGAAAAAGAAAACTCTGCCCTATATTCCATGTATAGCACGTATTATTTTTATAAACAATGAAAGCAGATTTCCGACCCTAACTACAAGTGCTTCAATAAGTAAACTTGTTTTCCCTTTCATTTTTCAAAGTCTTCATGGTAGAGGCTGTGGTGTGTCAGACACCAGAGGTATTCCTGAGCCAGACACCAGTTTGGCACACACAGGCTTCAGCTGTCAACTTGTCTGCAAGGAGATCTTGGCAGTCGGATCCGTGCTCCCATTTCAGGCTGGGTGTCATACCAGTCGCCTCCCCTTATTGGACAGCAAGCTTGGAGGAAGCATCTGTCCTAAACCCAGTCATGTGAGGGGTAGGATGAGTGGCAAGGTATGACACTCATTTTTGCTTTCTCCGCCTCAGCTCAAGACCTGTAGAATCCAGACAGTAAATCCCGTGGCACCACGTGCACGTGACGAAGAAGTCAACATACTCAGGAATTCTAGGTGCATGTGATGTTTCACATTCTTCAACTTGATAAAATACTTATAAAATCATTGTAAAACTTTGTTTTTAAAAATGTATACAAATAATCAGGCATCTGTAGTTCTAAAGCTGCTGGAATTTCAGGGAAATAAGTCACTCTTTTATCACTATTCCCCCTAAATAGTTGATGTTAGGAAAAAACTTACATTATAGTTTCACTTTATCAATTACACCAATGGGAGGGTCTCATGGGAAAAAAACGTAATCTAGTGCTGATAATAAAATTAATAGGTCACAAGTTTGCCAGAAAAATCTTCATATATTTTTGGAACCATATAAAACTTCTCTTAGTTTTGGATGATTTGGTCAATTATTTCATGGATTCAAATATAGTTCAGGTTATGGCATATTTCCAAAACAGAAAATCCTTGTTCTTCTTCTTTTTTTTTTTTTTTTTTTTTTTTTTTTTAGATTTTATGTATTTATTTAAGAGAGAGAGCATGAGCTGGTGGGAGGGGCAAAGGGAGAGGGACAAACAGGCTCTTGGATGAGTAGGGAGCCCAATAAGGTAGGGCTTGATCCCAAGACCCCAGGATCACGACCAAAGGCAGACCCTTAACCAACTGAGACAGCAAGGTGCCCCAGAAAATCCTCGTTCAATAGAACATTGAAATAATGCAATTTCCATGGGAAGTGTTTATATATCCTGCCCCCATCCACAGTGTGCTAGAGACATTCCACTGCAGCAGAACCGGCCATGACAGAGCCTGAACAGATGGTTCCCCATGAAATTTGTCCCCATAGTCTCTTCAAAGTCCTATCAGCTCTTGGTCACCTCTTTACCACCCTACCAGGTGTTACAATTCTCATAATTAGAATACCTTGTTTGTACTAAAGCATTGTCCCCAAACTCTTAAAAATCACAGAAATCATGAAATCATGATTTCAGAAGTTATTGTCAAGAGTGGTGAAGTTTCTTAGATTTTACCCTATTTGCAGGCTCACAAGTTAGCCAGTCACAGTTTCTTGAATGCTGGCAGAAGACAGGAGACTCTTGGGTCAGAGACAAAAGACAGTTTATTAACCATAGACACAGCAGTGGACAAAGTATTAGTATTTGCTCTGGTTCCCTGAGCTCCAGTTCTCACAAGACAATGAAAGAGGGCCAAGCGATACCTGTACATGCAATGGATACATTAGAGGAGATGAACCCCAAGCTTAGAGAATCATAATATTTTATAATAGGCAATAACTTTGTCTTCCCTTTGCTATGAAAGGACACAGAATCTTTATTGTATTAGACAGTAAATAAATTTAACTTGCTCTAGGAGGAGACACTATATCTAACTTCCAAGGCTGTTTTCTGTATACACAAAGGTGAAAAGATAGTTTTGAACAAAAGAATATTTTTATTATTAACTTATTAATTTATATTAGCTATGTTTTGTTGTTTCTATAACTTGATGCTTTAATATCTTCAAGACAGATGTCAAATACGTTAGGTAAACAGTTAGGGATTTGAGTTAATCTCCTGGGATTGCCCATACCCTGAGCCCTACTTGAGTTTGCGAAGGTGTCACTTTTAAATATGGGTTACCAATCCCAGAGCATCCTGCCTTGCTTTGCCTCCTCCTTCCTGTGGAAATCACAATAGAAGTGTTTGCCTGCAGTCCTGCTCTCTTTCCTTCTCTGCTTCATGATGGACCCTGGTGTTTTACCCTGGGACCCCGCGGGTCATGCTGCATGACTCCAAGACCGCTCTCTCTTTGATCTATGTATGGTCTCACTATACCTAAATTAAGACTAAGTTATGATTAAAACATGGTCAGTAACCACAGCTCACAAAACATGCAAACACATTAGAAATGCATGGAGAGTCGTCTTCCAACAGATACTATCTTAAAGGCCATTGATTTAAATACACATTTATGCCCAAATCTTTTCTAAGGGAACTCCCTATTCCCATAAAACAACTTAGTATATATTTTAAACACTTTTCTTCAAACACTCTTATGTCATCTGTGATTTTTATTTACTTGGCCTTCTCAGGCCTTGGCTCTAATGAGAACATATATATTTGAAGGCAATTGCAATGTACATTGCACAGGCCTCTTCTCTGCTACTTTCTCACTCCTAGAAAGTGTTTTTGCATCATCTGATTATCTCTAGTTTACTCAGCCATCCTGGTGACATCCTGCTAAATGCAGTCTGCTTTGTCTATTTTTTTAAATATAGTGTTGCAAAAATATTTTAGATGCAGTATGTATAAACAGCCCTGAGTAGGTAGAATCGAGTAGAAGAAGCTTGTAATTCTCTTTTTTTGCATACTATATAGATGTATTAACTTACTTAAACTGTAATCATACCTCTGATGATCAAGAATCAAAGATTAACAAAAGTCATTAATCCTGTCACTCCATAACTGATTTGACCTTTATGTTTTTGCTTTACAATATAGGCTTTGCATTTATCGCTACAAAATTCAACCTTAGATTCATGTTTTCTTTTGAGCCTCTGAAAAAATCTCTCAGATTCTGAAAACAAAATCAGTTATCATTCTAGCCTCAAAGCATCAAAAATTTAACAAGCAAATTTTATATAACTTAATCCCAGTCCTTGAATAAGTGGGGAGCAGGACAGAACTGAGCATGGGGTCCCGTGCACTCAGTTGGAACCTCCCATCAGGTTTACCTTGATGAATGCTCTTTAAGCATAGTTGTAAGACATAAGAACTGATTTAACTAAACCTTCTTCCAGACCTTACTTGTTTAAAAAAAATTCTATATGGAGATCTTTAGAGTCCTGCATTTCTATATTTTGTCCTTCTGTCAGTTTTGTTAACTGAAGAAAAGACGTTAGTATGTTATGACTTACTCTTATGGAATCCATAATGGCAAACAATGGTCACTTCTTCATTTTCTCTATCATCTAGAACTTTTTTACATATATATTTTAACACAATATAATATGTTCTCTGTAATAATTATATACATATAATTGTATGTATATGAGTATATATACATATGTTGTATATGTACATATATATATCATGTATATAAACATAGTTATATATTATACATAAATATGTTATATATTATAATATTGAATTGTATTTTTATATGATTAGTATTAATATATATTATAATATATAATAACACTCAGAACAAGTTAGATTAAGCTGTTATTTTGGGAAGTGAGTTTTTACCTTCATTATCAACAAAAATTTAGTTAATACATGTTATATGTTGCTCTGTTCTACAATTTATCCTGAAGATGACATAAAGAAAAAAAATCTCATTGGGAAAGGAAATTCCAGGAAGTGTTCAAAGAAGGGAGAAGATCCGACAAATTAGTGTCAGAGGAAGGAAGGGCACTGGTAAGGGGAACATGCCAAATAGGAGGAAAAAAAAATGAAGTGAGGAAGAATACATTGCACTTAAGCCTTTTAATTCAAACCTAATTTACCCTTTTAGAATGACATTGTTGGGGCGCCTGGGTGGCTCAGTGGGTTAAAGCCTCTGCCTTCAGCTCAGGTCATGATCCCAGAGTCCTGGGATGGAGCCTCACATCGGGCTCTCTGCTCGGCAGGGAGCCCGCTTCCTCCTCTCTCTCTCTGCCTGCCTCGCTGCTTACCTGTGATCTCTGTCAAAAAAAAAAAAAAAAAAATCTTTAGAATGACATTGTTGTTATTATTTTTCTGGTCAGATTACCCTCTCTGCAATTGCTCTCCTCACTATCATTTGTGTTCTTAATCTTCATCCTTATTTCATTGTTTCCCATGTGTATATCTTGTCTGGTGCATAATCCTGGTAGACAGCAACCAAAATTAATTCTTCAGTATTTTGAACCCCTACCAGTCCAGGACATAACAGTCTCATCTTATGTGCTCAGTGATAATTTTGGAATTGGAAACTTCAGTTTTGGGGAATTATAGTTGAGAGGCTGGAAGGAATTTTGGACACAGAGAGCTAGAAAGATTGAATGACTTGCCTAGAATCACACAAGTTTCTATGCATTCATTCACAAAAAGCATCCCTCTAGCCCTGTTGCTAGGATTGTCTTTCTTGGATATCCAGGATTGGTCTAAAATCTCTGTATGGGCAGCTAACAAGGCATCAAAGCTTATTATGATTGTTTGGCTTGTTGGAACTGGTTTACATATTAAGAAAGGTACACTTTGATCCCAGAGTCTGAATAATACCTTCTAAGACCATGTGTTGGCTCTTACATAGGCACAGACATAAACAAATTCATCCCAGGGAGTCAATGGAAGTTTTCCTTAGATATTAATGTATATTTAGGGGCTGATGGCATATATTTAGAAGGATATCTTTCCTAATCCTTTTTATTAGCAGTTGGGATAGTGCCAAAATTCACAAACTGAAAGTCGGCCTTTCATTAAAATGACCTGAAGAGTAAACAAATTTGTTTCTGTATCTCCAGGAAGGACTAGCTGTGATATATTTACAAGCAGAGTTAACCAGAAGGCACAGCTTCTTTGATGATGGCACTGGTCTCAGCTCTCTAAATGACTCATGGAAACAGGCAGCCGTTGTGGGCATGGCTTCCCCAGCTGGGCTTAAAAAATCCCAAAGATCTTATATGTCAACCAGACCACAGTACTTCTCTGCCTTTCCACTTAATGATCATCAAGATCCAGTGCATTCCAAATGCACACCTCAACTGGATTTATTTTTAAAATAATTGTTTATAAATTATTTTATTAATTTGTATGTTTTTAGAGATTTTTGGAGTGAGGGTGGGGGGAAGAACACGATAACATCCATCCTTTGCCCATACACCATTAAAAATTCTAGAAGTAGTGGTGCCTGGGTGGCTCATTTGGTTGGGCAACTGTCTGCGGCTCAGGTCATGATGCTGAGGTCCCGGGATCAAGTCCCACATGAGGCTCCCTGCTCGGCGGGGAGTCTGGTTCTCCCTCTGACCACTCCCTCTCATTTTCCCTCTCAAATAAATAAATAAAATCTTTAAAAAAAATCTGGAAGCATACGGCTGAGAACCCTATGATACCTTCTTTCCTTATGCTGACTACCCCAATTTTTAATTTGAAGAAGGTATTCTGGGTGATTCGGAGGCACCATAACACAAAGACTATATTTTGCAGGAATTTTGTTTCATAGTGGTATAAAACATTCAAACATCTCGGTCTAGCTCTGTAAATTTTCTCTCACAAAAATCCCTGGAGAGTCTTTCTTCTGGAGCTTTTCCTCTTTGCAAATTTAATATTTGTCATCCATCCAGTAGCTATGCAAACAAGTAATATTTAAAAATACGTTTTGAGTTTTTGGAGAAAATGATGCTGGACAAGTATGTCATTTTGGAGTTGCCTTTTTTTTTTTTTTTTCCTCTCAGAAAGAAGCCTGGCAGGTCTTCATACTTGAAAAACAAATGGGGCAAGGGGAGTGGCTGAAGTAGAAAAAACAGATTATGTCCTTATTTTATGGACAGAAGTTCCTCTTACCTGGGGCCACAGAGGCCCTAGAACACCCAGGTTTAAGGCAATTTGGAAATGAGGGAAGGTGTTTCCTTAAGCTAGCACTGCCCGCTGCCTTATATTATCCCTAGGCCAGCATCCCAGTGCAGATGTCCCAAAGGCTGCTTCTGGTTGAGACATCTGGAAGTCCAGCTGCTGCATTGACCAAACCATTTTCTAGGACAGTCCATACGGCAAGGAAAAAATGAAACTCAATTTTATTTTTATTCCCATAGAACTTCTGTTTCCCCCCTCAAGTTTGAATAAAGAGCCAACTAGATCTTATTTAAAATATAAGAAAACACCTAGTACCGTGGGATGAGCTTTCATATTCCAAGATTGAGCCTGGAACCCATATTTGAAACCATGTTATAAAACTCAGAAACTGGAGTTCATAATGACAAGGAGAGTGTAGGGGAGCTGGTAGGCATCTCAAAAACAATCCAACAGTAAGTGTTCATGTGTTTGGTTTAGTGGATTAAAATAGAAAAACATCAGGAAAATATATCAGCTGAACTTAGTTAATTTTTTTTTTAATTTTGGAAAATGCCCTTTCATCTACTCTTACGAGTTTTCTCAATTTTTATTTATGTCATTTACTAATCTTTGAAGTGTTGCATTGGAAGCAAAACCATTTAGCTTTTGATGATTATTTCCATAATTTGGAGTTTGATCACTTGGGTCATTTGTCCCTTGTTGACATGAAAGCCTGTACTCTGGTGGCCTGTCAGAGGACAAAGCATAAACATTCCTCCATTCATCATCCTGAAGTCAGGCAAGTCTTTTGCACGATTTGCAAGGCCAGTTACAACAGCAAGAGGCATTCTCCACTGGTTAATGAGTCCTTTCAAACTCCTACAGCAAGCCTGTCCCTACCCTGTCAACAAGCCCTCAGCAAATTTTAATTCAATTATTGAACTCAAGAACATAATTACTAATTATGGTTATCTATTAAATATTACTCATAATTAGCTATCGTATGACTTTTTGTTGTTGTTTATAATCTTTCATTTGCAAATCGATTTTGAACCTCTCAAAGTCCCTCTGAAATATATTATCTTAATTCACATGTGTTAGTCAGCTCAGGCTGCCATAACAAAATATCACAGACTGGGTGGCTTGAGCAACAGAAATTTCTTTTGTCACAGTTTTGAGACTAGACATTCAAGATCAAGGTGCCAAAAGGTTGGTTCTCAATGAGAACTCTTCCGGTTTGCAGATGGCTTCCTCCTCACTGTGCTCTCACTTGGCCTTTGCTCAGTATACATGTAGAGATGGGAGTGCTGTAGGGTCTCTTTGTCTTCTTACACCAGTCCTATCAGATTAGGGGTCCAACCTCATGACCTTAATTCACCTCCATGGCCTCCTTAAAGACCCTATCTCCAAATAGAGTGACCTTGGGGACTAGGGTTTCAACAGATGGATGGGGAGGAGGAGGCAAAATTCAGTTCATTACATCACAGTTTGCAGATAAGACAACAGATTGAAGACTAGCCCTAGAAATGTCAGGGCCAGTATCGTTTCCACATTTTTGACTCCCTATTCTTTGTTTTGCTGCAATTCCTTTATGATGGGAAACAATAATTTTATGGGTTTCTGTAAAGTGCCCATGGCTTTCCAGATACTGCAAATATTTAACTGTAAACATCTAAAAACCATAAAAGCACTAGGTTTTTAAAAATAATTATGAAATGGAGAAAGATTTTCTAAAGAACCATAAAACTGAGAATCCAAATGGGAAAAAAAAAAGTATAAAGGGGATTGTGTAAAACATTCAAGGCCTGTAAGACATAAAATGAAAAAGAAATATGAATGTGAAGCACAGGAAAGCCTGGAAAATATCTAAGATGCATATGACAGGTGGGGGATTCAGTTTCTTAATATACACAGACCTTTTATAAATCAACAGCAAAAAGACAACACTCCAAAAAATGAGCAAAGGACATGAATAGGCAGTTCATAGGAAAAAATATAAATGAATAAGAAACATATAAAAATAATCTTAACTTCTCTTGTAATGAAAGAGATACAAGTTAAAATGACCACAAAACATTATTTTCTGCCTACCAAGTGGCAGAAATGAAAATTGCATGGGAAAGGGATGCAGGAAAAATTATCCTTTTTGCTACACAATTGGGGAAAAAATAAATTAGTGCAATCTTATAGAAGGTAACTTGGCAGTATTTGTCAAAATAAAATAAGCACATACCCTTTAATCCAGCATTTCCACATCTGAGAATAATTGAAACTTCATAAACCATCACATACACACAAAGAAAGTTGTACATAAAAAAGCATTTGATGTAATATTGTTTGCTAATTAGTTGCTAGGGCTGCCATAACAAAATGCCACACACAGGGCGGCTTAAGCAACAGAAATTTACTTTCTCATAGTTCTGGAGCTAGAAGTCTAAGATCAAGGTGATGGCAGGTTTGGTTTCTTCTGTGGTCTCTCTCCTTGGCTTGCAGATGGTTTCTTTCTTGCTGTGTCTTTCCTCTCTGCCCATCGCTGATGTCTCTGTGTGTCCTAATCTTTTCTTCTAAGGGCACCAGTCAGTTTGGATTACAGCCCAACATAATGGCCTCTCTCTAACTTAATTACCTCTTTAAGGTCCTATCTCCAAATATAGTCACATTCTGAGGTACTGGGAGTTAGGACTTCAACACATGAGTTTGGGAAGGGTATAATTCAATATCCCTTATAGTTTATAAGAGGGGGAAAACAAGCAAAAATAAATATATATATATGCTTACCTGGCTATTATAAAATATTCATATAATGGAATGGTGTGCCACTGTTAAAAAAGCATGAGTTAGAGGTGCCTGGGTGGCTCAGATGGTTAAGTGTCTGCCTTCAGCTCTGGTCCTGGGATCAAGTTCTGCATCGAGCTCCCTTCTCATCAGGGAGCCTGCTTCTGCCTCTCCCTCTGCTGTTATCCCTGCTTTTGCTCTCTTGTTCTTTCTGTCAGATAAATAAATAAAATCTTTGATAATAAAAAAAAAGCATGAGTTAGAACTATATGTAATACTAGGAAAAGACACTTAAAATGAACTGTTGAGGGCGCCTGGGTGGCTCAGTGGGTTAAGCCGCTGCCTTCGGCTCAGGTCATGATCTCAGGGTCCTGGGATGGAGGCCCGCATCGGGCTCTCTGCTCAGCGGGGAGCCTGCTTCCCTCTCTCTCTCTCTCTCTCTCTGTGCCTGCCTCTCTGTCTACTTGTGATCTCTCTCTGTCAAATAAATAAATAAAATCTTTAAAAAAAAAATGAACTGTTGAGTAAAAAGCGAATTCAGAGCAGTATGTATAAGAATATCTACATTGTGAGAGGGGGAAAAGGTATGTGCTTTTGTGTGTGTATATATATATATACATATATGTGTGTACATATGTATTTGCTACATATATTCACATACATATGAAATTTCTGGAATGATATATAAGAAAGTGCAGTGTGAAACTGAGGTTTCAGAAGATGTCTTTCTGGATTGTCTGAGACTTTTAAATGAACATGTGTTATTTTAAATTCTCAAAAACTACATGTCAGTTGGATGCAATTATTCTCATCCTTATATGCAAGCACTTTATCATGCAACCTTATAGCTCTTCTCACCAGGCAGTGTCTCTTTTTTCAGCCCTTGAATTTGGGTTCCCATGTCATTGGACCCAACCAATAAAATATGGTGGAAGTAATGCCTTCCTGCTTTGAGCCTGCCCACTTTCACCCTCTTGCCAGCTTGCCATAGACACATGAATGAGCCCACTTAAGACTGGAAGCACCCAGCTGATTGCAGCCCAAATTAAAAACCTATGGAATTGTGAGGTAAAAGTGGTTGTTATTTGGGGTTCTTTGCGATGCAGTAATAGATTACTGATGTCCTGAATAAACATAGAGCTAAAAACAAAAGCACAAAGACGTTGATACATTTATTTTTAAAAAGATGAATAAATGGGATGAAAATTGGTAGTTCTGTCCTCAAAACACACACTTCTGACATGTAAATAAAATATCACCACCCTGTTAGCCGGACTCTTCTTCCTTAGCTATAGTGAGGACCACACATACCCGTAACATTTTCATTGTTGTGACAAGGAATTCTCTGAGATTACAAAATATAGCTTAGTAGATAGCTTAGTCTGTAACATTTATGCAAAACTGCAAATTACAGAATAATCTAAGGGAGAAGGAGAGAAAATATTTTAGATAGGAAGGGTGACCTCAGAATATGGAAGAACCAACAGGACTATCTAAACCCACCCTGAACCACATATATGAATAAATGGATACATAAGATCATGCATAACTATGTACAACACAATTAAAGTTTATGGAGAGAGGTACACGAGAGCCTGCATGAGGGGATTAGGCCAGCAGTGTGATTAGAGTGTCCATAATGACCATATTTCTGGCTAAAGTGAGGTTCTGATTAGACCTCATGGCATGCCCGCATTTCTGGACATCTCTCCTACCTCCTCACACCTTTGCAATCACATTCACCACACTTTCTGAGTCCCAGATTTCTCAATTGCAACAATGAAAGTATTTCCATGTAGCAAACACATACAGAAGTCTCCCATAGGCGAAAAGATCCTGGGGGTGAAATTATCGTCTTTTTGGGCCAGTGTTTGTATTTCATTGAGCTGTCTGCCTGATTGTCCTGTTTTTACTTCCAAGAACTGAAGATTGGGCTTGAGTTTGTATTCTTGGCTGCCAAATAAATCTTTCTGCCTTGTGTCCTTTTTATGAACCATCACATTTTTCCATGATGGTGGGCGTTCTGGGCAAATAATGGCATTCTGGAGAGATTATTGTCAATTGCTCTAGTATTTTGGTTTTGTTTTACAGAAAAAGAAAAATGGCATGAGAAGTGTGATAACTAGATCTAGGCTAGTTCTTAAGGTTTTATACCGAAAGGCTTGGTAGATGTTCTTTTGGAAAGTGGTGTCTTTCTTTTTCTTTCTTTCTTTTTTTTTTTTTAAGATTTTATTTATTTACTTGACAGACAGAGAACACAAGTAGGCAGAGAGGCAGGCAGAGAGAAAGGGGGACGCAGGCTCTCTGCTGAGCAGATAGCCCGATGTGGTGCTCAATCCTAGGACCCTGGGATCATGACCTGAGCCAAAGGCAGAGGCTTTAACCCACTGAGCCACCCAGGTGCCCCAGAAAGTGGTGTCTTTCTAAAGAAATTTGTGCGAGATCTCAGATGATTTTATTTAGCACTACTTCCAGTCAGGAGGCTGAGGTGGCCATTAACGGCTTCTCAGAGCTCTGAGTTAAGCAGCTGGGGAACCACTGTACCAACTCAGACAGCATCTTATGGTAGAGCATGAGACTTCTGTGGGGAATTAGTCCATGAGAGTAGGACAGCGATATGTTCTAGCACAGACTTAAGAGAATGCTCATCAGACTAGAATATCTCCCAGGACACATTTTTTTTTTTATTCTTTGCTCAAATCTCCCTTTATATTGAATTGTCTTCTTTAACGTTTTTGTTTTGTTTCTCAGATGTCCAGTTCTGAGTTGTTTGCCACTAAGGACTCTCCACAACCTCTATAGCTATTCCCATCCACGTCTCCTTCCACTCATTTCCTGCTTCTCCCCCTAGTTTATTTATGAAAGAAATGTTCCTTCAGAACAACTAGTGGCCAAAGTTGCATTACTGATACTTCAGACAATTCCAAATCTTTGGATTAAGAAACTCGTCCGTAGACTAGATGTCTATGACTAACTGTATTGAATCAGCACTAATGAGGCATTTAACTTACTTTGTTAATTGAATCAGAAATGGAAAATAAAGAAGCAAAAACACTCTTTACCTGTAAAACACTATGAAAACCACAAACCAACCTCTGACTCTCTTGATAAACAAGGCATAGAAGGTTTCTTAAAAGCACCTTTTGACATTAGATTTTTAAACAGAAGGATGAATTCTAAAAGTTCCTTTAGTTCTTTTTCTTTCCATCAGTACCTGCTCTTGATATCATTAAATAGTAGATAAGTCTTACCTGTAATCATTTATTTATTCTTTTTTTGTTGACAATTTCTTTCAGGAAAAAAAAAAAATTGGAGCATCTATTAAGTGGCATGTATGTTACCAGGACTGGGCTAACAAGATGAAAAGGAAGAACTTTTACCCATGAGGAGACAGCTTAGTTAGGAAAGACTGACTTGGGTGTCTGAATGCTCTGAGATGGGAAAACAAGAGGAGGTATAGGTTTGAAGGAGTAGGATTTTTAAGATTTATTCCCTTACTCAAGATAGACCAAGCGTCATAGAGAGAGAGAGAGGAAGCAGGGAAAGGGTATAGGGAGAGGGAGAGAATCCTTAAGCAGACTCCCCACTGAGCACAAAGCCCGGCACAGGGCTCTATTCCAGGACCCTAAGATTACAACCCAAGCTGAAATCAATGAGTGGGATGCTTAACCCACTAAACCACCCAGGCACCCCATGTGTATGCCCACTTCTTTTGTATTTTATAATCTTCTGTGGAAATAGAAAGTCACTCTCATTTGCTAATTTATTATCCTTGATACTCTTGGAAACCATTATTTATTCAGAGTTGTGGAGTTTTATTCTACAGGCCAAATAATCCCAACTGCTTTAGTCTGGCTTCCAGTTTCATTTTTTATCATTTTAAGCATTTCTGGATTCTATTCTTATTTGCCTCTAAATTCCTCAGGTCCTTAAATTTTACATCCTTGTGCTAGAATTATTGCTTTGTTTAAGAACTGTCCAGTAATAATACATGCATTATTCCAATTCCACATCCCAGCCTGGTGAATACGCTTTCGACAATAGTCACCATGCTGAGCAGCACACTAATTTTGTCTGTCCTCCTCTTATTCTTCTTTCAATTTATCTTCACATCTCTGTTAAAGAAGTGAAAAGAGAGAAAAACCTAACAGGTGACAATGTCTTCTAGTATCTAACAGATTAATTTTTTTAAAGATTTTATTTATTTATTTGACAGAGAGGGAGATTACAAGTAGGCAGAGAGAGGGGAGAAGCAGGATCCCTGCTGAGCAGAGAGCCTGATGAGGGGTTCGATCCCAGGACCCCGAGATCATGACCTGAGCCGAAGGCAGAGGCTTAACCTACTGAGCCACGCAGGAGCCCCTAATAGATTAATTTTTGAACTGAACTTCCACTGCCGTGAAATTGCTTCTGATCTGCCAATTTGGGTTTTTAGTTTCTCATCTTATACCATTAAAAAGTTTCAAAGTATTTAAATTATTCAGTGCATAATGACAAAGACTATTACTACTATGCAAATGGGTATAAGCCTGTATGTTCAAAAGCTCTAAGAGAAGTTTTTAAAAACATGCTATGATTAATTGAAAATTTCAATTGAATGTTAAGATACAACTTGAAACTTTGGAAATTGTCTTCCAGTCCATATTTGCTACCATTTTAGAAATGTGAGCCAGGGTTGTTAATGAGCACCCAAGAACTGATTAGCAATTATAGCACACAGGGTGGGCTTTATAGTGATATCAAAAGAGAACTGGACCGGGAGTCAGGAAGCCTGCCTTGGAGATGCAGCAACCCTGCTCATGTTACCTTGGAGAACTTACCCTCTCTGAAATTCAATCAATTCTGTTCAACAGAGTCCAAAAGTTGGACCAAAAAGTTGTAGCCCAAAAGTTGTAGCAGAAATTAAGACATAATGAAAATGAAAACAGCTGACAGAGTATTTGCTCATTTAGTGATGCTTATACTTTTTTTTATGATTTTATTTATTTATTTGACAGACAGAGATCACAAGTAGGCAGAGAGGCAGAGAGAGAGGGGGGGAAGCAGGAGAGCCTGATGCGGGGCTTGATCATGACCTGATCCAAAAGCAGAGGCTTAATCCACTGAGCCACCCAGGTACCCAATGCTTATACTTTTCTTTTGCACTTCCTCAAGGCTTTGGGTCAAAGGAGAAGGCTCAGAAGATGTAATTCTCTCCCTCAAGCAATTTATAATCCAGTTGGAAAGACTGTATGTGAAATTTAAGTGATATTTTAGAAAGAGGATTATCAGGAACAAGAATAATTGGGCAAGAGTTCATGTAGAATATAGTGTTGGGTCCCCCAATAATGGGTCCATAGTCAAAGGAGCGAGACTGATACAAAGTGAAGGTCAAGCAAAGCTTTATTTCGCGCCAAGCATCAAGAATCAAACCGACGGTCAAACAGACCAGTCAGGGCCGCCCCTTACAGAGAGGGGGGCCCCTCCCTGCCTCACAGACTAACTTATTTATTTATTTATTTGACAGACAGAGATCACAAGTAGGCAGAGAGGCAGGCAGAGAAAGAGGAGGAAGCAGGCTCCCCGTTGAGCAGAAAGCCTGATGCGGGGCTCGATCCGAGGACCCTGGGATCATGACCTGAGCCGAAGGCAGAGGCTTTAACCCACTGAGCCACCCAAGCACCCCACAGACTGACTTTTATAGAGCAAAGGCCATGTGGTTGAGCCTGGCCCCACACAGGTGGCCAATGAAATTGCAACACACAAGAGAAAGCTGCAAGGTCATGCTAGGTCCCACACAGGTGGCCAATTGAATTACAATTTACCCTATAGTAGACATTTGAACTAGCCTATCACCTTGGCCAGAATTGGCGCCCCTAAGGCACCCAAAAGGCGGGGCCCACACTCCTTGATAGCTGGGGAGACAGTATGTGTGCTTTACTGATTAGATGTCTTCACCTGACCTGACTCATCCCTGCTACTTCTACCTGACGTGACCCACCCTTGTATTTGGGCTTTGTTACCTGGGACTGGTTTCCTGGACTTGCTTTTAAGTAAGTTCTCTGGAGGGGCAGGGTCAATTTAAGTTTTACTGCATAAACAACAAAATGGCTGTTCAACAGGGGTGGGGTCACTCTGGCTGAATAGGCCCTTACAATAGAATGTGAGGCTGACCTTAAGGATGGAAGGGTTTGCATTGTGGGACTAGAGGAGGGAGCATCCTAGCCAAGCAGGGTAAATTGAAGAAAGCAGAGGTGCGAAGTTTAACAGCACATCTTTCCAGCAAGAGAGCAGAAAGCATCATCCTTTCCCTAGGATCTTTAGCAAACAAATAAAATACAATAAAAATAATCTTTTTATTTCCTTGCACACATCCTGGCCCACCGAGGCATAATTTCAGGAGGAATAAACTCATTTTTTTTTAAAGCTATTCTTTCTTCCATTATTCAGCAGAAGTGGATTACATTTCCTCCTTAAGCATCATGTGGGGAAGTTTAAGGGTGTGTCCTGAGCTCATGGTTGTAGACAGAGGTTTTATGTAGGATCTTTGAAACATGGGGATCCAGAGATATTTGAAACAGGGGAATCGTCTAGTTCAAACTTGCTGTTTTACAGCTTGAAAAAAAGGGTACCTAGACATAAGTCAGGTGAAAACCTAAGCCTAAGGTGAAAACCTAAGTTCTGTTAGCTTCTGAATTTCCTGTTGAGGAAGATCTAACTCTAATCTCGTAATGAATTGGTGTGTATTCATTCATTCATTCCATCTTTCCTGAGTGCCTGCTCTGTGCTAGAGTACAAGAATGATAAGGTCTAAAAATAAAGACAATCCAAATGAGAACAAACAAAGTCCATTGAGTTTGCTATAGCATTTAACACTTAACACAGGGGACTCTAAGGCCATGCAGGAGAGTGGGAAACTATCAGGGTGAAAAAAGGGGAAGGCTTCATGTGCTCTCTGATTAGAGGTTGCTGGTATGGGGAAGCTAGAGATGCACTAAGAGCGGGGCATCCCATCTGATAGGTTTGGGGAGCGTATTTTGCTTTCTCTGGTTGGTTCTGAATTGGAAGTGGGGATGCAGTTAGAGAAACTGGCTGTCGTTGCCCTAGCCTTGACCATTCTACTGACCATTTGGACCAAGAGGTTATACTTTGTCTTCCCGAACTAGTTGCCACAGAGATGGAAGGTCAGGGAGCTACTGTCATATGTGGTGTGGCCAAGGTCCACGCTTATATTCGGGCCACTTGGGACATAACCAGGGAAGCTGAGCCTCCTCTCATGGAGTTTACAGTCTAGCAGACAAGACAGATGATGAATAACGGTTTAATCAGGCCTTAGAAAATGCTAGAAAGAAAACATTTCTGGGTGGATCTGATATATCTGGAGTGCGGGAGTCTCCCTGAGCAGCTGACTTCAAGCTGGGTGCCAGATGTTAAGTAGAAGTTATTCAGAAGAGTCAAAATGTTATTGCCAATACTACTTGTGAGGTTTATCAAACGTATCTGTCCATAGTAGACTACATTCCCACAAAAGGAGTATTAGTTCCCTTCTCCACCTCTGATCAGAATCAAAGGGCTCCTTTTGGTTTCTCACACCACAGCAACAAAATGAGGAGGGCTCTCATTGTGAGGACCTATTGTGTCTTAAAACAAAACAAAACAGAACCAGAAAGAACAGCGTTTAACATGAAAATAGAATCCTGACCCTCCTTGGACTAAATGTTGTTAATCAAGTTTAAATTTAGCTCCCACACAGTCTCAAAAGAAAAGGAGACAGCCAGTCCCAGGGAGGAAAAACTTCCGAGCGCCTCAGAGGCAAGGAAAACAAGAGTCAAGTCTACAAGGGCGGCCTGTAAAAACAAATGTCGCTGACGAGAAGGCGCCTCCAGAAAGCTCATTAGCAATCAGACGCAGACGCCCGGGCCGCCTCCTGCTGGCGGGGGCCAGAGCCCCCACGGAGCCTGGGACTCTGCAGCCCACCTGCACCACTCCTGAAGCCTGCCTCCTACTCGCACGACACCCTGGAGGGGCGAGGACAGGGGAGGGGAGGGTCGGGAAGCCAGGAAACCCAACAGGCAGGTGATGGAGAGCCAAGCTATTGTGTTTCTCATCCACCCATAAGCAATGCTGAGGGAGGGCAAGAGGCTGCTGCAGAGGGCCCTGGGTCAGCAGGATTTCAAGTGAGGCCCAGAGCATCACCCTTGCACTTTTGTTCCAGCCTGGGTCAATCCCAGAGCTGTTGCCATTCTTTGGGACTCTAAGGACCTCTTACTATCAAACTTCTTTGTGGCCATTGACACAGTGGAGATGAATTTATTTTTAAAATCGATTATTTTCTTCTTCTTCTTCTTTTTTTTTTTTTTTTAAAGATTTTATTTATTCATTTGACAGAGAGAGAGAGATCACAAGTAGGCAGGGAGGCAGGCAGAGAGAGAGGAGGAAGCAGGCCCTCCGCGGAGCAGAGAGCCCGATGCGGGGCTCGATCCCAGGACCCTGGGTTCATGACCTGAGCTGAAGGCAGAGGCTTTAACCCACTGAGCCACCCAGGCGCCCCTATTTTTTTCTCCTTAAAGAAGGCTACCTTGAATTTCATAAAGATTTTGAATAAATTTGTTTTTTTCTTTGCTCAGCAGCAGCTACATGCATGGGAAAGCAGTTGCGTACCTGTAGTTGACAACAGCTCTCTCCATCCTTCCCTGTCCTTGTGGGCTCCCAGAAGGAAGAGCTGTGCTCCAGGACAGCAAAGAGTGAATAAGGGGAAGCCGGCATTTCTTGAGGGCGAACTACTTACCATTCTTGGGTAAGAAAGGTTACTGTTTATCAGTCCTCTTCTATGGAATAGAGAAGAACTAAAATGGAGAAATTAAGTTACCTGCATCAGGTCCTACTATTGGCAAGTGAGAGAGCAAGGACTTTTCCAAACGACAGCCCTCTCCATCTCTCTCTGCTCCTACTTGTTAAATTAATTAAACAAGCAGCGCTTTAGACTGAAGTAGGTCTATGCTTTAGCAGCCTATGTGAGCAAAGCAAAACCTAAGCCCGTAAACAGCTTAAGGTTAAGAAATGAAAACATAAGCACAACCACTCACTAATGACCACCAAGCCTTTTTCAAATAAGATGAACATTTAAGCTATAGCTGGGCAAAGCATTTCCTTGCTTTGCTTTATCCTCGTCACTATAAAGGTCTCTCCCCTAGCTCCTGCCCTGGGAGTACTTCTAAATACTTCTGGTTTGGAACTACCTCATTCAAAATGATTTTTGCTTAAGTAAATTCTAAAACTTTTTAATGTGTCTCAGTTTATCTTAAATGCACTGGAGTCAGTCCAACCACAAATGTTCCAAGTTGGGGGATATTAGGGCCTGGTTGACTACATCTCATGTACATTTGTGAAGGGGTCTTTCACCTTGCAGTTGGTGGGACTTTTGGTCCTTTATGTTCTAGATGCTATTAGTGGGATGCAGTAGTGATGAATGATTGAACGGGGATGGGGCTTGTTACAGACAGAAGGTTCTGGACAGCGATGTGAGCAGGAGATTGTAGGAACTTTGACTAAAAATGCACATTAAGGATTAAAACTAAAAAGGGTTTGAAGTGGAATTCAAAATCCCAAAAATATCTTTTATAGACAAAAGAAGGAGGAATTAATATTTAGGCCATTATTCCTATATCGGTTTTTTAAATTTATTTTTTATTGATATCTGAGGACTATAGAATCTTTTCACCCAGGGCGTTAGTTTGCAAATATGTTCAACGTTCTCCAAATATTTCAGGAATCCCCCTTGAAAAATAATGGCCTATCTGAAAGGCCCATCTCAGGCCCGGGACCCATCACTGCTTTCAACAAAGGGGCTTCATGTTGGTCCATGTTGGATTGCCTTAATGGATTTTGTTCAAAGAAAGTTGCCTCTGCCTTAAAAAAAAAAAAAAGAAAGAAAGAAAAGGAAGTTTAAAACCTCTGTTCTAAATAAATTTAATGCCTGGCTGGTGATGGACCCTCAAAAAAATATTTGTTGGCTAAGGGTAGACTACTTGAACCACAAATGATTCTTCTAGACCAATTATATTTAATTCTTATTTAAAATAACAACATGAGATAATATTAGGAACAGTCATGTGTTTTCATAGAAGATAAAACCATGACATTATTAATTTGGAGGAGGGTGGGAGATTAGAGAAACCGTGCTCCTGTTGCCTGACCCATATGTGGGGTAAATTAGATCTCTTGTGGGCCAGGAGGAGCATAGGAGCTGTCATCCTACCCAAAATACTTACCCAACTCACATTTTCATCTTTGGAGTTTATAGTAGACCCTTAGATGTTTTTTGGGTTTTGTTTTGTTTTGTTTTGTTTTGTTTTTCTATTGAAAACTAGTGATCCTTGTAGTTCCTTCCACTGTGATAGAACAGGGACCTTGTCAGGCCTGTGGGAACCCATGTTGACCATGTGCACAGTGTCCAGGAGTGTCCCTTACCACACACAGCTACAGAAGTAGCTTTTTCAGACTCCTCCGTTGACCCTGACACACAGAGCTCGTGAGATGCCCTGTGGGGGAATATGGTGCTGATAGTAATAAATGATGAGGTGGGAGCGTTTTTCTTATCCAGGAAAGAAAATAGCAACAGCTGCCATTTATTGAACATTTACGAAGAACCACGCACTCTAAATTTACCCCTCTGAAGTAGTTACCCCAACCACTTCACAATGGGAGTCTGTGTCTTGCTTAAAATGTTTGAATGGCTCTCCATCCCAATTAGACAAATATCTAAGCACTTTACCCTGGTTCCAAGGCCCTGAGTAATCTCGTTCACCCTTCTCTCTGACCTGATTTTTCTCTTTCCACCCTTCCTTTTGCCAGCCTTCTCCTGTCTTTCTGTCTTTGGCTGGCCAAGCTTATTTTGGGGTTTGTTGTCCTGCTGCCCTTGCCCCACATCTTTGCATGGCTGATTTCTCCACATCACTTGGGTCTCTACTCACCCCCACCGAGGAGGCCTCATTTGTCCGTCCAATAAAGCAGAATGCCCCTCCCTGCCCCCTGGGTCATTCTCCATCTCATGATCCTGTTTTATCTTTCTTTTAAGCTTTGCTCAAGAATCTCTGAAACTCACTTCTTTGTTTCTTTGTTTATGTTTGTTTGGTGTCTCCACTTGTGGCAAACTATATCATGGTTTGTTCAAAATTTTATGCCTGAGACCTTCATTTGTATTTGTTGAGTGAATGAATGGACAATTGAATGTTGAGCAGTTTTTGCTAGATCACATAGCTAATGCGGGTTGAGCCAGACCAGAAACCCAGGTTTGTCTGTCTCTATTCTTAGGATACTAAATTCAGAGAAAGGGGGTGCCAGGAGTGTTGGAATTCAGGACAGGATAATGCCAAGTGGCCCAGCATTGCCTCTTCCAGAATTCAGCTGGGGCTAGAGCTGCCTGGTCTAAAGGAGTATTTCTCAAAGAGACAGATCCAGCTCACTGGAATCAGAATCCCCTGAGAAGCTATTAAAAGTGTGGCATTTTAGGCCACATCCTAGACCTGACTCAGACTCTGGAGGTGCTAACGCAGGGGGCGGGTGGTGGTGGCATTTTTAACAAGGCTTTCAGAAGTTTCTCATGCACTGTACATTTTAAGAATGACAGACTTAAAAGAAATTTGCTCCTGACTGTGCTGCTGTATTTCTTTAGACAGCTGCCATGTGGGTAGATACACATCACTCATACGTGTTGGTTATTTGACCTGGGCAAGACCTATTTCTCAGGACAATTCACTCTGTTGGAGCAGTAATGACTCTCTGCTGGGTTAGGCATCTGAGACTTTCATCTGTGACAGAGTCTTCTCCTTTAGAATCTCTGCTCCTCACCTCTTACAATTAGAGATAAATGTGTTTACCTCTCTTCATCAGAGCAGCATAGAACTGGGTCCTTTATGACTATGAATACGGTTAAGGAAAGAGTAATTTCAATTCAAAGACTTTAAAGGCCTAGGTGAACTCTTGGAAAAATTGTGGTTTGAGATTCCCTTATTGCCCTTGAGAGCAAGTAAAAACCGACCAGCCAAATAAGAGATGTGGTCTTTGTTTTGTTTTGTTTTTTAAAGTAGGCTCTGCACCCAATGTGAGACTTGAACTCAAGACTCTGAGATCAAGACTTGGATGCTCTACTGACTGAGCCTCCTAAGGGCCCCAATTTTTATTTCTTAGTAGACTAAATAAGAAGTCTACAACTCCATAAATAAAGATTGTGTTTTAACTACCTAAAAAGAGTACCTTAAAGTCTGCTTTGATAATTCGATCTTGAGATCCTTTTGTCCTAAACTTTCTGAGTTTTGGATGGGTTACCTGTTCCAGTTTATTACTTTAAACTTACAAACACAAATGAAGCAAAGCCCTTTTGTCCGTTGAGAATCACAGCTACCAGTGATCTGAATAACAGAGCCTTTTCTAAGTAGCTTGGTGCATACTACCGAGCTGGAAAATCTTATATCTGAATTCCTTCAGTTGACCTTAATAACTTTTACTTTTAATGGACTTGGAACATTGATTTTTGCCCAATTTGAAATCATAGGGGAAAAAAGAAGTTTCACCTGAAACTTGGCCTAGATTTCTTTATGGTTTATAAATCATGAACACACAGCCAGATTGGGTTAGCGTTTAGATCAAAAACCAGACAGGAAAATTTTTGCTTACTTCATGTTTCAGAAAAAAGTTTATAGGTCTGACTAACACTCTGTATTACAGATATCAGAATGCACTCCTGGACATTTGGGAGAATAAAAACATTTTAGAACAGAAAATCAAAGAGAAATCTCAGATATCTCATCTGAATATAGTGGATGTGTTTTAGGGATTTTGTCAGCAACTTTTTTTTTTTTTTAAAAGATTTTATTTATTTATTTGACAGAGAGAAATCACAAGTAGACAGAGAGGCAGGCAGAGAGAGAGAGAGGGAAGCAGGCTCCCTGCTGAGCAGAGAGCCCGACGCGGGACTCGATTCCAGGACCCTGAGATCATGACCTGAGCCGAAGGCAGCGGCTTAACCCACTGAGCCACCCAGGCGCCCCTGTCAGCAACTTTTTAAAGGGGCTTTCAAACATGCAGTTCTCTAAAGTGTGCTCTGCTATCAACTATATAGTTCTATTATCTCTCTTGACTTGTCACTTTTTGGAAGACATGACCTATGTCTGCCACATCCCAGCCCCGATCCCTTCCTGTGATCCTTTCCTGGTGAGGCAGGACTAGACGTTTAAAGATTATATTTAGTTATTTGGGAGAGAGAGCATTTGAGAAAATGGAGGTTGGCAGAAGGAGAAAGAATCTCCGCTGAGTAGGAAGCCCAAGGGGCTGGGGTTCGATCCCATGTCCCTGACCATGAGACCATGACCTGAGTTGAAATCGAGAGTTGGACACCTAATCAACTGAGCCACTCAGGTACCCCAGGGCCAGCCTTTTTAAATGATGCATCCATTAAGCTATTTGTATTTTTTAAAGATTTTATTTATTTATTTGACAGACAGAGAGGGAGAGAGAACAAGCAAGGGGAGGAACAGAGGGAGAGGGAGAAGCAGACTCTCCACCAAGCAGGAACCCTGATGTGGGGCTCAATCCCAGGACCCAAAGATCATGACCTGAGCTGAAATCAGATGCTTACCTGACTGAGCCACCCAGATGCCCCCCAATAGGCTATTTGGAGTTGCAAATACAGAAAACCCAAACCAAGTTGATTTTAAAAAATAAAATAGCTCCATTTCTTTGACCTTTTCTCAGTTCTGCCCTTGTGTTAGCTTAGTTCTCACACCAGCTTTCCTCAGGACAACCAAACGTCCTGCGGTGGTACCTGTGATTATGTGGTCCCTTATTTATGTCCAGACTCAAGGCTACATAAGTATAGAAATTGTTTTTTTCCTTGTTTTTTTTTTTCCCCACCTAATATCATGTCATGGAGATCATTCCTAATTTTATATCTAAAGCTGCCTCATTCTTTTTTTAATGACTGCATGATATTCCGATGTGTTTTATGTGAGGAGTTCCTTAATGACACTCAGACACTCTAATTTTTTGATATTGTGACACTGCTACGATGATACTCACAAATATATGTTGTTTAGCACAAAGGCAAATATATCTCCAGGATAAACTCCTTGAAGTACAATTGCTAAATGAAAGAGTACATGCATTTTACAGTTTCTTAATATTTAACTATGGAAAATTTCAAGCACATACTAAATTGGATGATTGTAACATGTAGGGAGTGACATCCTTGAATGCACCCTCCACCATCAATAATTATCAGCACATGTTCAAACTTGTTCCATATCTACTCTTTCACTTTTAAAAAGATAACCAAATCCAGAATTCTTTTATGTCATCAGAAGTATTAACACTTCCCTGATTTTCTTATAAGATTTTATATAGCTGCTTAGTTCAAATCAGGGATCAAACAAGGTCCTCACACTCATTTGGTTGATATGTCTTATAAGTTCCTCTTAGTCTGTAAGTTTCCCCACCCTCCTTTTCTAGTTCTTTAAAGTTTTTATTAAAGAAACCAGGTTGTAGAATTGTGCCCCTATCGGGTCATTAGACATTAGCAAAATGTTAGTTAGATCTAGACTTGATTTTCACTTTTTTGTTTTTGTTTTTGGCAAAGACATTCTATAGGTGGTGCTCTGTACTTCCTATTAAATCATATCAGGAGGTACATACTTTTGTTTACCTCTTTTTTTGTGTCATCATTATAATCAACCAGCTGATCAAACTGATATTATTAGCTTAATCCATCTATTATAAATTGTTCATCAACTAAGCCCATTATTTCATTAATGGTTGCAAAATGGTAGCACTCTAGTCCTACCATTCTTTCTGCATTTATTAGTTAAAAATCTATAAAGAATGTTCATTTATTTTGTTACTCTGAGGTACAACTTGTTTATGGAAAGCAATATAACTGTTTGGTTCTTTGCCATTCTTTCCCAGTTATTAGAATAATGGATTGGCTCTCTAACATTGTTAATATTGTTCTGAATACTGTGCTCCCTACATACTATTTTCCTGTTAAAGAAACTAGGGCATGAAAAAATATCTGATTCCAGGTTTGAGGCAGGAGGTAGCAGATAAAACTGGAATGTGTCACATCAAAAAGCATGAAAGCTTTCTAAGACTACTGGAATTGTACCAAAGGGACTCGAGCCAATTTGACTGAAATCCTACTGGCCAAATGCAAACATTTGAACATTTAAAAAAAAATACTAATTACAATTAATAGATATACAAAATGTATTAAAATCAATGAGTTTACAAAGATACACTTAAAAAAACTCATGTGTTACCTTTGGAGGATGCATTTTTTAAAATTTCCGAAGTACACGGCAGGCTTCCTAAACAGGACAATTATCAATATCATCATGATAAAAATCTCCACAAAAGACAAGTAAATAAGTGGGATTTAAGCAAAAGCAATATGAAGATTAGCAGAATTAGCTTTTTCAGCAGTCTAGGTGAAGATCTTTGACATGGGTTTGTTTTATATTTGTATGTGTCATAATTATATCTCTTTTATAATTTATCATTTAACCAGAAGAGGGGACTTTATTCTTAAATGGCAGCTCCAAAAGTTACTAAAAAGAGGAGAACATTTTTAGACCCTTTTATTCTCCAATTCATTGGTTGAGAAAACTCACCTGGCTTTTTTTTTTTTTACAGCTTATGGGTCATTTGTGAATTAAAAAGGAGCTGGATAAAAACACTGAGATGGAGAAGTCCTTAGGCCTAGACCCCGGTGGACTTCTCCAAGTTCTACAACTTGGTAAAGTCATCAACATCTTAGCTTCAAATCCTTTATCAATGATGAAGGAATTGGGGTAAATGTTTTCTAATATCCTTTCCAAATTTTAGAATGTGTTGGTTCCGTGATTTGTGCCTATACAGGGTGAGATTATCAAGACAAAAGTTTGCCAGTTGTCTAGAAAGAAAAAAATTTTAATCCAATATCCACGTTTCAGTGATGTCTGCCTTCTCCATGCTCTGCCAGGTAAGACTGGGTTTCAGAAGATTTTCTTTCTCGCTTCTCTACCCCATTCCTTTACACAGCTGCTTCCTGCCCCCCTCAAGAAGTCACTAACTCCCTTTGTGTTCAAGTTTCTCCATCTGTGAAATGCAAGGCTGAGTGCCCATCAGCCTCCCAGGGGTATTCTGTGTCTGACTCCATTACAGAGCATTCACTATGCGGAGCATTATCTACAAGCTAAGTTTGGCATTTCCTTCCTTTCCTTTCTTGATCATAATTTGATCCTAACTTCCTTGGGAGCCTCTTGTCTTTACAATTTGTCAGTAGTCCTAATCCTGTTTTAACATAATTTAGAGCTATGGTGATGCTAATGATGTCATTGATAATGAGCTGGGGATTGCCAAGAGCCTTTTAAAAAGTGTGTTCTAATAGTGAAGAAAAGAGTCCAAAAGCAAAACAAAACAAAACAAAACAAAAAAACCCACAGCAGTAACATAGGAAAAAGGGCTCATCTACATAAAATAATTTACACGAGACAGGGTTGGCAGATAAGATACAAAATATACAGGACACTTAGTTAAATTTGAATTTCGGACAAACGCAGAATAAATTTTTCATGTACGTATGTCTCATGAAGGGAACACCTTCCACCCTAAAAGGTTTTTTGCTGTTTATCTGAAATTCAAATTTAACTGGATGGACTCCTGTATTTATATTTGTTAAATCTGGCAACCCTAACAAGCTTTCTGTCCCGCTACTTCTGTTGGAGCTAAACTGAGGTTCCAGGGTGCAGCTGGCCTGTTATAGATCTTCCAATGTTAAACAGAGAGATACTCCACAGTTGATGAGGGGAAGAGGCTGAAACTTCCCTATAGTTACACTGTTAAAAAATATGTGGGAAAACAGTAGGTACCATCACGCTGAACTTTTAGTGTCCATGAATATTTCGCCCTAGGATTAAGAGAAAAGAAAATGAAAAAAAAAATCAGTTGGTGTTTTGAAAGAAGTTGCAATTCTTGTACCTTAGTAGAAACGGTGCAAAAATCTTCTAAAGGTTGTAAAAATTGTAGTCTTGAAGGATTCTGGAGACAATGAAAGGAGGCAGTAGTTTCAGAAAGACTGGTTTTAAAGCACATAGTGCCAGGATAAGCCTGTACAGTAGTGGACACGGACTCTGTGATCACTCTGCTGAGGACCGTGTAATAGTCACACAGCAAAGGGCCCGGTAGGTCTCTGCTTGCCCACATGCTTGCTGATGCTGCGCAGGCCACCTCAGAGCACCATCTGTGATATCTGTACCCTCAGGGTTGAACTATGAGAAACGCTCCATTCATTAATAACTGTGACAATTAGAGAATTGGCTCCTTGCTTGCTTTGCAAACACACGAAGGATTTTTCTTTAATGTTCTTCCCCAGATAAAATGACAAAATAAAGATGCAAAAAAATTGAGAAGTATGACTGTCGTCCAGTCCAGTCTTATTCAAAGTCTGTTCCGTTGTCTAGTGCTCGCCTGTGAACTCTTTGTCACCATTCGGCACCAGGAAAATTACAGAAATATAGAATAAGCGTTTAGAAACCTTTGTAATATCCCACAGAGTCATATCAAGTCTGTGGAATTTAGTAATGAAGAATCAGGGCTTGCATTTTGTATGTCTTTTTTGTTATTGCTGGCTTCACTTTTCTAGTAATTTGTTTTTATTGTATTTCCCAAAGTATTTGTCACTAAAGGACTATCACATTGCAAAACAATGAAAGACACACTACTATTTGTGCCCTTTAAGACAAATAAGAACTTCTACAATAACTTAAATTAAAATCATTATATTTATCAATTCAGGTTTTCAATAAATAGTCAATACAAACCAGTGACTTTACTAGACATTGCAGATAAAGTGATGAATAAGACAGATACAGTTCTGGGGTTCCTGCCTCCCGGAGTACATTCCAGGACAGGACAGGACAGATAATAAAATCACAACAAACAGGTACAAAAATACAGTACGATACAGGAATACACCATAAAGGACTCTAAACTGGTCAAAGATTCTGAGAAATGTTCCCGGAGGAAATCATACTAGTTCTGTTAGGTATGACTAGTCCGAAATTCAGAGAAGAAGTTCGAGCCAGAGCATTTGTTCATCTGGAGATGTTACTTTAGGGCTCAGGGATGGATGACATTGCCAAGGTGGAAGATATTGAGTAAAAAAAAAAAAAAAAAGGAGAACTGAACCGTAGAGGTCCAACAGCTGAAGAAGAAGAATTCGCAAAGGAGATGGGAATGAAGTAGTGGAAGAGGTGAGGAAGTGAGGAGGTTGTGCAGTGTCTGGATCAAACAAGATTTGGAGAAGCAAGGCCTGATACGGAACATTAAATTCTGCCACGAGAAGAAACAAAAACTGAAAGTATGTGTATGGTTCACCAATGTGAAAGCCATTGCTTTTGGCTGGAGAGGCTGCTGGAAGCTGGTGGTAGAGGTAAGCGAGTGTTTCAGAAGCCAAGGTGCAGGGAAAGTAAGAAAAAGAATACAATGATGATAAGCAACTTTTTCTAGAAGTTTTACTGTGGAATAGAGGACAATGTAAGACTGTATTGGAGGGAAATATGGGATAAAGGGAATTTTCTCTTACTTTAAAGATGAGATAGCAAACATAAAGGCTGACTGTAGGGATGTTACAGGAAACAAAATCTAGGAGATATAAGGAAGACAGTAAGGGGTTAGTCAATGACAGTTACCAAGAAGGCTGGACAAGAGGATTCCTGTGTTACTTACTAACCATCCTGCTTGTAATTACAAACACCTGCTCTCTGCTAGTTTCACCACACTTTTGTGTGGTTCATCACTCTCTTCTCAGTGCCTGGGTTAGTTGCTGGCACATTCAGATGCTCAGGAAATAATTGAGGAGAATAAGGCACCAGTAGAGGGTGTCTATCTTTGACACTTTGAGAGGCACCTCCTCCTCCCTGATTTGAAGGCATGAATGAGGACTGTGAGGGGGAAGGGAGAAAAGTGAAGGATTTTCCAACTGATATCTTTTATTTTCTCTGAAATCAAAGAGTTTTTAAAAAATAGGGAGTTGATAGGGTAGAAGGCTTGAAGAAAATGATGTCTTGACACTGCTACTGAGAAGCAAGACTTACAGATAGAGAACCAATGATGACTAGCAAATGGCAATATGTGATGAGAGCACAGCTAAGTTGTGTTAGACATTCATATATGGAACACACTTTTTTCAGTCAGAACTGTCAAGGAAATCATGAAGGAGAAAAAACTTCTGGTTGACCCTGAATATCATATGTAGGAGAAGAGATAGGGCTGTGGGATTGGGGAAGCAACATGGGCAGAAGCTCAGTTATAGTATTTGGCCTTTTGGAATCTACAAGAACAGCAGCTATATCGAGCTGAAGTTCTCTTTAGGTATTGAAATGAAGAAACTGGGGGCAAGAAGCAGAGGTGGGGAAAGGCAGAGGAGGTTCATGAATATCCTTGACCATTTGATAAAATGCCTATGTTGCCTTAATTAAAGTCTCCCAACTTCATGCTAAATTCTTCTTGTTTTTTGAGAGCCACTGACTTAGACGATGGTGATCTGATCTCTTGGCTGTTAAGTAAGCCCCAACAATGTCTTTCTCAATATCTCATTGCTCTTTATTTTGGGCTTTCCCCTCAAATTTCACAACTTCTTTTACATTCACCTATTTCACTCTCATACCACTGGTATACCAGATGCTCCCTTAATGTATTGAACCTTCAGTTCCTCTGACCTTTTTTTTTTTTTTTTCTTAATCGGTCCTCTACTAATCAATTTCTGGCTAGGCTATCCTTCATTATAATCACTTCAACTAATTTCACCAGTACTTCTAAACTATTTACTACTATCTACCTACATATTTAAAATCTTATCTCAATCTGGCTATTTGCTTTTTCTGTGACTGCTGAGAACTGATGAAGAAAATTGCTCCATGAGAGTATTCACACTCACATTCACATCCAAATGCTGCTTGGAAATCTTCCCATCTTGACTCTCTCTAATTTCCCATGCTATTTCTATTCCTCATTACTTTCATCTTAATTTTCGACATACTGTTGTTTTCTCTCAACAAAATAGTCCTAAAGATACAAACATAGTGATCCGAAGGGGCACGTGCACCCGAATGTTTATAGCAGCAATGTCTACAATAGCCAAACTATGGAAAGAACCTAGATGTCCATCAACAGATGAATGGATAAAGAAGATGTGGTATATATACACAATGGAATACTATGCAGCCATCAAAAGAAATGAAATCTTGCCATTTGCGACGACGTGGATGGAACTAGAGGGTATCATGCTTAGCGAAATTAGTCAATCGGAGAAAGACAACTATCATATGATCTCCCTGGTATGAGGGAGAGGAGATGCAACATGGGGGGTTAAGGGGGTAGGAGAAGAATAAATGAAACAAGATGGGATTGGGAGGGAGACAAACCATAAGTGACTCTTAATCTCACAAAACAAACTGAGGGTTATGGACATTGGGGAGGGTATGTGCTATGGTGAGTGCTGTGAAGTGTGTAAACCTGGCAATTCACAGACCTGTACCCCTGGGGATAAAAATATATGTTTATAAAAAAATAAAATAAAAAAAATAGTCTTACTACAATTTAATTGAAAAAACAGGTGATAAAACATTTTCCCACCTTCCTTCAAGAAACTCATTTTTCCTGCCTCCTACCCTTATCCGTGTAAAATACACACTTGCGCACATGCCCCATGTTCCTGCAAATGTATCCTCATCCCAATCCAGCTTTCCTTTCTCTCCTTCTTCTCTGTGGAAGGTAAATCTTTTCTTGCCTCCCTAGGACCAATCTCTACACTTGCTTTTTAATTCAACTATTACTGCCTGTGTTCATTTTCTATTGCTGCTGTAACAAATTGTCACAAATCCAGGGTTCTAAAACAACACAAATTTATTCTCTTACATTTATGGAGGAAAAGGTCTGAAATCAATTTCTCTGGGTTAAAGTCAGGTTTTGGTAGGGCTGGTTCCTTTGGAAGGCTCTGGGAGAGAATCCATTTCCTTGCCTATTTCAATGTCTAGAGACATCCTGCACTCCTTGGTTCGTAGCTCCTTCCTTGCACCAATCCAACCATCCATGGCTATGTCTCCCATTATTCACTTTGAGCCTCCTACCTCTGTCTTATGAGGATGCTTGTGATTACATTGTGCGAATCCAGATAATCCAGGATAATCTCATTATTCTCAAAATCTTTACTCACACCGGCAAATTCTCTTTTTCCATGTTCACAAGTTTCAGGGATTAGGACAGGTCATCTTGGAATCATTCTCTCAACCCCTCTATCTCTCAACTTCACCATCCCTTTTGCTTCACGGAGTCCCCGTCTGTTCTGCATGCTCACTTGTTTTCTTGTCTGTAGGATCTATCCTCTCATCAAAATCTCTCCTGTTTTATTTAAGTACTGTCATTGACCCCCTTTTCTTTTTACTATGATGATCTAATTGCATGATCTTATTCACTCCCTAATCTTATCTATTGCTTATGAAAAAAATGACCTCTAACTCTTTTACTTTCTGGTCTACCTGCCCGCTGAGAATCTCCACCTGCATGGCCTCAAGGTATCTTGAACCCGGCATGTCCAAAACGGAATGCCAAAGCTGCTTTCTCCTTCCTCTAATTCCTGGCTCAGTTATTGGTTTCTCAGTCAGCTAAATTGAGTGAGAGAATCATTTTTAAACTGAACTCTTCCCCCCTGCGTTTAATTGTCCACTGTAGTGGGTATAATTATGGATATTCACTTGCTCAATATCTATTCCAATCTCCTTTTATTTCTTCCTGGACTAAAAAGGCCTGAAAATTAAACAATGACATTTCCCAGATGCCCTTGAAGTTAGATCTGACAGTGATTCAGATGCAGTGATGTGAGGCTTGATTAAAAATTGAGTTTGGAAGGATGAGAAGCCGGACACTAGGCATATATTTTGCTGGTGCACATTAAAAAAAAAAAACAGATCAGGATCAGGAACGAGTATTAGATAGTACCTACTTTCAAATACTGAGAGTCTCATCTACTTCAGAAAGATCTTTTGCATCTCTAGTCTTTTCTCTCCATTTCTACTCCCACATCTGTCTTCATTGCTTACCTGGAACAGCTTCCTCTGGCTGCCTTAAGCTTGAGGCTCTGTCTCATTTTCTTCTCTAGCACTTTTTTAAATGACCTTATTTTATTTTTAAAGTCTGTTTCCTCATCCAGACTATGAGTTCTTTGAGGGAAAGGATCTAGTTTTGCTCACTTTTTTAAACCTAACACAATACACAGCAGATGAGAGATGCTCAATAGATTTTTTTTTTTAAGATTTTATTTATTTAGGAGTGCCTGGGTGCTCAGTGGGTTAAAGCCTCTGCCTTCGGCTCAGGTCATGGTCTCAGGGTCCTGGGATCAAGCCCCACGTAAGGCTCTCTGCTCGGCGGGAAGCCTGCTTCCTCCTCTCTCTCTGCCTACCTCTCCACCTACTCGTTACCTCTGTCGAATAGAGGGAGCATGAGCGGGAAGGGGAGAGGCAGAGGGAGAGGGAGAAGTAGGCTTTCCACTGAGCAGGGAGTCCTACAAGGGGCTCAATTCCAGGACCCTGGGATCATGACCTGAGTCAAAGGCAGACATTTAACGGACTGAGCCACTCAGGCATCCCGTTCAATAGATGTTTTTTGAAACAGCTTCTCTTTAGCTCAGAAAAGACCATCCAAGTGACAGTGAGTGATTTTCCAAACTTCTGTTAAATATTTGAAACAACTATGAACCATCTCTTCAGCTGTTAGGATAACTGGATTTTGAAATCATATGCAATTGCAGTCTTCCTTTCAGAGTTTTTTGGTGTGTAAAAGAACTTTGTAAACAGTAAAGAATGATCTCTATGTAAATGACTATCATTATTATGTTATTTCTGAGACAGCTGTGGGGTAACATAAGTTATCCCCATTTCACAAATGCAGATCTTGAGCAATAATGAATGACCCTTAGCCAACCGCCACTCAGACCAGGGCTCAAGTCTTCTGATGCGAGCAGGCACCATGAGAACTCAGTAATTTTATTTATTTATTTATTTATTTATTTTGAGTGGCTTTCCTTGGGCTCCCTACCAATGGCTAAAGGAACCTAAGGGGAGGGAAGAGTCAAGAGACTGAGGCTTGACTTCACTTCTGACTGGCTCCGGATTAGCTCAAAGTCCCAAAGTCATGATCAACTGAAATAATGCATGCTAACTTCTACAGTCTATGAGAACTCTGTGTGGTGCCACTTTTATTTTCTCCCCAGGCCTTGTAGATCACCTGTGATAGTCACTGTGACTTCTCCTGGCTTTGTAACACCAAAATGGAAATGATCAATTTAGTGAAAGGCACTATGAATGCTAAATGCATTTTAAATATATATATATTTATAAGTTATATATATATTTACAAATTTACATACTATATAAATATATAATGTATATTTATGATATATATGATGAGGCTATAATAACATCAAAAATAAAATTAAGTAGAATACAAACAGGCCAAGGGGACAAGTGATTCCTCTATTCCAAGTCTCTTAATAGTAGAAAAAGAACTGAGCATTTTTGTAGCTTCCTTTCTTTTTAATAAAATAAATACAGAGATCTAAATCCATGGCTAAAAAAAGGCCATTAAAACCTGAACCAAATGCGTTTGTACCAAAAATAATTGAACGTTTGCCGTTCAGTTACATAGATCCTATTCTATTAGTCCTTCCCTAAAAAGATGTGTATATTAAGTTGCTGACATTTGAGTGGTAGGTGAGTCCAGTTTTGAACTTCATTTCAGTTCATGTTATGATGCTTAATTATGGCTTAGTAAATTAACAACATCGAGTGTATCCTTTCTTAGAGATTTGAAAAATCCCAGACACGGGTCTTTAAGAAAAATCCCTTTAACCTAGTCCATCATTCCTCCTCTCGCCAGTGATGTTCAGAATCCTGACCTAACTCAGAATCTCTTCTCCACAAGGCTCCGGGGAAGAGACCCCACGGCGGGTAAGTTTTTACACTGAATGCACAGAGTGCATTTGGATAAACACCCAAAGAACTTTTTCCAAAGGGTTTTTACCCATCCTATCCTGCTCTCCTATTTGCCAATGTGATCACGTAAAGCCTACTGCGTTTCCAAAGCTTTAGGACCAGCCACAAATTCCTTGTGAGGCCAAGAGTCCCAGTGCCCTGCTACCCCACCCCAATTCAAGGGTTTGTCCTGAGGCAACGCCTGTGTCCTTTCAGGCTGAAAGCCCTATTTGTCCTCAGTTCCGCCGAGACCCCGGAGACAGAGCTGCTTTGACAACCACCCACTCTCTGAGGGGGTCACCTGTTGCCTCACCCCGGTCAAGGGAGGTCAGCTTCTCAACAGGAATTTTTAAAAAAAGAGGCAGGCACGGGTCTGTCCATAAAAGGATCTCTTTGAGGTTGGTGAAAAAAAAAAAAAAAGAAGAAGAAGAAAAGCAGGGCATTTTGTGTTCCCAGTTAGACCCTCTGGAACGAGGCCGCCTGAGAACAGGCCTGTGAGCATTTCTTACTGGAGGGCGGCCAGCAGAGGCAGCCCAGACGATTTTCACAGGACCTCTTGCTGCCACCGATCACCCACTGACAGCCTAAATTGGAGTCGGGGCGGCCGCCTCCCGGCCCCGCCTCCCGCCCCCAGCCTGGGCGGCTGCGGGCTTGACGAGAGCAGCTTGCCTCCCGACAGGATCAAGTAATTTAGGGTCAAGGACAGGAAGCCAGATGTACACAGACAAGCAAGATGAAAAACTGACATGTGCTGACGACCATATGGAGCCTTCACTCTTCTTGCCTCCTTCCCCTGCACTGTAAAGATCCAGAAATCCATCCCAATCCCTTTCCCGTACGACACCCCTTTAACGCAATGTACCTGCTGAATAAACTTTAGGGCAGGTTTTGTCCTAAGTAGCAGGTCTGTGCGCGGTTCCGGGGACTGTCGTTTGGGTCCCTTTGCCTCCTCATCGTCCCCCCTGGAGACCTCGGGGGCAAGTAAGGGAAGAGCCCCGCGGGCGGGGCTTGCACAGCGTGGGAGATCAGGGGCGAAGGGCAAGCGCGGGCAGCGGTCGGGCGGCAGTGGGAAGGAGCCCCACTGTTGCTGCTCGCTCATTCCTAGAGAAGAGAAAAGAGGCCGCCTTCTCCTCCCTCCCTCCCCCAGCATCAAAGGGACCCCCAAACAGAGGAGAGGTGCCTTACAGCTCAATAGACCCCAGTGCTTTCTCCTCTCTTCTGCCTGCCCCCACTCCACTAGGACAGCCATGCATTTAAAACGATAAAATTTGAGACAATCTGAGAGTTCAGATCATATGAAATCCGAAAGAGCTTCGGGTCAGGGCTAATCCCTCCCACTCCCCCTTACTCCCAAGTAGCTAAACCTCTCCTCCCTTGGGAAGGTTGATCTGAAACAGATATTTTCTTTACTGCACTGCATGAAATTCATAGTTTCTACTTCTATATTTGAAAAAGAAAATGTGAATACCTCTAGAAAACCCTGAGTAAGCCTCAGTATTTCATGCCTCAGTCTTTGGGCTCATGCTTTGTTTCTGTCTCCCCAGGGCCACGATGTTATCTTGCCTTTCTCCAGACCTAGTTCAAACATTGCCTTCTGGGAGAAGCCTTCTGTGTGCCCTCAAATACTCCCTCTTCTCTACATTCTGTACTACAACTATTCTATACTCTGGAATTACAACTACTACTTGGTTTTAACGGCGTTTCTTAGCTACTGCCAGTGAAGCATGGATTTTAAAGGCTCTTCTCCAAGCACAGCAGCATGGAAACCTCACCAACATCCTTAACCCAGTGCCCCTGTGGCCCTGCCCAGGCACTGGTGGGGTGGCTGGAGGACACTGAGGCTAGCAACTCCAAGAGCTTGAACTCACAACCTGGGCTCCACTTGATCAGAATTCTAACAAGTCCTTCGGTGGCTCCAAGCAACCTAACTCCAAACAACCAAGAGGCAGCACGATTAAAAGCAAGTCTACTCACTATCGTGGGGAGTGGAGACTTGGGACCATGGCTCCCAGAAGCAAACCTATCCAAGAAGAAGATCCAGGAGGAAAACAAAAGAATGCCAGCATCATTCCCAACACAGCCTCTTGTGGCACCAAGTCTTTATTAGATTTGGTGTGTGTTCTTCTGGAATCTGCACATGTTTTATTATTGTCTGTTCAAGCCTGAAGCAGTCTCGTCTCTCTCGGCTCGCTCTCTCATCAGAGGCTGAGGGATGCCAGTTACTGTTTAGCTGCTGGTGGGATGCTATTTGAATGAACCACATCTAAGGGCGTTGGTGCTGGTAAAGCATCTTTTTAGTTGAATAATGGAAGACAGCACATTTGGGGAGGTGGATGTCATGCGGTGGTAGTTCAGAAGGAAGACAAAGAGGAAACAGACCACTGACTCTGGTGGGAACCATGGTGGTATGTGGCATCCCTCACATAGAGACAAAGATCCCAGTAAATTACCACAATGCCAAACAGAGGGCCCTGACAGACATAATGGAACCGTATCCCTCCTTTGTCCAACATCTGAGGAGAAAATCAGAGTGTGAGCTTGTGGCATGCTCAGCCAAGAGAACTAAAAGGCATATTTAGTTTCCCTTGAAAATGCGTTTGAAAACTTCCTCAGGTGAAGAGCAACAGGACACGTGCTTCCATTGTACTGCAGTGACTATCTCAAGCTGTTGAGCTATTTCCATTCTGGACTTCCTTCTCTCCCACTGCACTCTTACTGGTTAATTCTTCCAACTCCTAAAAGGCCACCTGGAAGTCTCCAAGTTGCTAGTACCTCTTCCTTCTTCAGATCCCAGTTTCTTCTCAGCAAGCCTCACTCTGGGACAAGGGCCCCCAGGCAGCTCTTGAGCTTGCCGACCCCACGTTGGACAAGGGCTGCGGGGATGGGGCCCAGCCTTCCTTCTCTGCTGGCCATACGCCATTGCAGGACACCTCCGAAGGAAGTGAGTCCTTGTTGTCCATGGTTTTGTGCAAAGTTCATTATCAGGGCCTTGTTGTTTTAATCCAGAAATAAGGAAGGAAGAATAAGACACCCCTGGGCTTTTCTGTGCTTCAAGACCCCCAGATATTTTACAAAAACACATTGCAGATGCCAGAGACTTTTAAGGCTATTGAAGAAATTGTAAGACTCTCCTGAGCTTGCTCTAAGCTCCACTTTCCTCTTCTCCTCCCTGAGAGAGCTCCTTGAGATATCTCAAGTTCAGCCTGAATGGGAGTCAGACTGAAGAGAGATAAGGAATCTTCAAAGGTTACTTAAAACTCATACAAGGTGCTTAAGATCTGCTGACGAAAACAGTATTCTTTCGTACAAACATAAAGCTCATGAAGAATGCTTTGTGAATGAAAGGATGCTAATGTCTTATAATGATGAAAAATTGCCTTTGGAAAAACTCAAGTCATGGCTTTGACAAATAAAGCACAAAAAATATACTTTAGACTTAGAATATCCCATTGGCTATCCCCAGGAGGCATGGTATGCATGAAGAGCCAAATTGATGCAAGGCTCCCCTCAAATGCTGGAAGTTGAAAAGTACAGAATATTTTTCAAAATACAGCCTTGTGTTATAAAACTCTGGGGTGGTCTTCCTCAAAGCAGTACCCAAAAGGCTCAAGATGACTTTAGGACATAGTAAAACCTAAAACAAAGGAAACCAAATAAAATCTGCAGAATCATTACATGGTAGGAAGCCAATTTGAGGCTGGGAATTTAAGAGCTGTGACCTCTGACCACCCTTGATGCCATCCTCTGCCCTTGAGACCCCAAGTCTTGTCCCCATATAATATTGCCTCTCTGAGGTGCCTTGGTGACACTCATTCATTCATTTATGGTTTTTTCAAGAAATGTTTACTCGAGTGCCCACTATTTCAGTGCAGTGGGTTAGGTATTGTTGGATTTACATGCATTTTTCATGTCTTCCTTACAATCCCACCCTACAAAGTAGGGTGTTGTTATTTCAACCTACAGATGAAAAAGCACACCTTCCCATAGACACAAATTTATTAAGGGATTTGTCTGGAATATAAATCCAGGTGCTCTGACCCCAGCACCCAGGTTTTAACCAGCACACAACATTAAATAGAGGCATAACCAGCCCTGAGGAACTTTTACTCTAGGGGAGGAGACAAAGCATGTCCATGGGCAGATAAACCACATGGCACTGAGTTACCAAACAGGAGCTTTAAGTTCAAGGAAGTGGGCTAGGAGGATGGGATCACCGATGGCGGAGGTAACTGTAGGTAGCTTGAGAGGGAGGCAGGATTCGAGCTATGTCTTGAAGGATGGGTAAGATTTTACAATTGTAAACCTCAAACCTAAATAAAACAGAATAACCTGTGATCATCCTGCTCTTTTTTTATGCCTCAGTCATGGAGTTTTTGTTTTGTTTTGTTTTTAGCTGCCCTTCACCAAGTCTTTGGCTAAAACATTTGAAAAGACTCCTGAACTCATTTTCTCTTCACTTCCTACAATTGCCAATTTGGTTCAAGACCTGGTTAAGGCTCACCTGGAACACCTCTACACTAGAATTCTCCCTCATCCGCTGCAGTCCTACTCACGGCTAGGGCAGGATGAATGACCTTCCTACTCACTGCTGGGGTCCAAGGACTAGAAGAGCACCTGCCAAGGCCAATAGGAAGTTCATGGGATGGGCCAGGCGTGTAGGTTGTGAGGACGTACTAGGACATGTACATGATCTTTACCTGGATAAGTGATGGAAATAAGAGCAGCAGACTGGGTACATACCATACTCAAGCCATTGTCTTGGGCCTGAGAGGTATTCAGAGCAGACAAAGGACCCAGTTTGTACCTTCACATGATTTCACTGTTGTTTTGAGCCAAGCATAGGCACATGATGAAACAATGCTACAAGGTCAGCAGAGGCTGAGTGAGTGCCATGCCTTAGACCTGAGATTGCTGTCCTGAAGAGAGAGGTGCCAGTCACAACTGAGGTGGCCCATTCCCAGAAAGGTTTGAGCAAGAAGCTGAAAATGATCAGCATTTAAGCAGGTGGAAAGAAGTATAAAAGGTATTTCAAGGGAGAGAATGACATATTTATTCTAGCATTTCTCACAGTGATGTCAGTAAGTATGTCACTAAAAAAGAGACAGGAGGGTTGTTTTTGTTTTTGTTTTTTTAATTTTTTTTTTATTCACTTGAGAGAGAGGGAGCATGAGTGGAGAATAGGGAGGGAGAGGGAGAGTGAAGTAGACTCCTCAGTGAATGAGGAGCCCAATACAGGGCTCAATCCCAGGACCCTGAGATCATGACCTGAGCCAAAGGCAGACACTTCACCCACTGAGCCACCTGGGTGCCCCCAAAAGAGGTAGGAGTTTAAGTGTTCAAGGGATTAACACAAAAGTAAAATAATATCTTCCCCATGGGACCTTTTAGAAATACTAAATGGTAATGTGTCTTATAAGGGGAAAATATAATATGCAAGCTTCTGCATCTTAGAAACTAGGGTTAAACAAAATGCTCTGCTTCTATCATATATATATATATATATATGATATATAGCATATATATATATATGATGTACGTACCTATATGATATATATGTGATAATATATAGTATTATCACAGGTAGCATGAAGTACAGAGCATGATCAGGCTTCAGAGCTGGTTGATTCGGTTACTCAACAATATCAGGTAAGACCCATATTCCTTCCATATCCCTACTCTGGTATCCACAGCACTGAGGCTGGCTTTCCTCAAGATCATGAGTTGACCATCAGTAGCTACTAGAACAAACACTTCCCTGTTCACACTCAGCAGGACAGAGAGATATTTGGTTCTCTTTCCCAGAAGGTTCAAATAAACCTTACCTTATGTCTCACAGCTCCAAACTGATTTAGCTTGCCTGTCCACAAATTGATCACTGGAAAGGGGATGGAGATGGACAATGTGTACCACATACACTTTGGAAACATGGACCTTTATTCATTCATAATCTCAATATTTTGTCTCTCCTTCCAAACTCTGTTAACTGAGCACCAACTATGCTTCCAGGTTACCAGTCTCTGCCCCTAGGAAGCTCATTATCTGGTGAGAGAGGAAGAAAACACTGCCCTGTAATTCGTGTGCGGAGGACATTGTGGGGTCCGGTTGAGGGAGCCTAATGAGAACTTCACAGGATGAGTACCTAGCTCTGCTGGGAAGAGAGGGGTCAATAGGAAAACTTTCCACATAGAAGTTGTATTTTGGTGGTCTTGGGGAAAACACACAATTTGATGAAAAGACATAAAAAAAGAGAAGACATTGAAAAAGAACACTAGAAGAGAAGGAGTAGTAGCACTAAGGAGATCAAAAAGAAAGAATGTTTCAAGGAAGCCCTAATGCTGGAGTAAGGTAAATGAGAAGAAGACCAATGACAACTTACGAAATGTCTAGCACAGCCCATTTTAAACCTTGCAGCAGAGGAGAAACCCAGGGCTCAAGTAACTTCCCCCAGGGCAGGTAACTAGTAAGCTGCACGCTTGTGACCCCCCGAAATTCATATGTTTAAACCCTAAAAATTCATATGTTGAAATCATCTTGGGATGCGATGGTATTTGGAAGTGGGGTCTTTGGGAGGAGGTAATGAGTTCATGAAGGTGGAGCCCTCGGGATGAAAATAACGCCTTTCTAAGAGGAGCTGTGAGAGAGCTTGCTTTTTCTCTTCGGTCTCTGCCATGTGAGGACCCGGGAAGATTGGGAAGATCGTGGCCATCTGGAAACTGGTAAGAGGGCTTCTCACAGAGCTCAGCCATGTTGGCACCCTCCTCTCAGGCCTGCCAGCCTCCAGAGCTGTGAGACATTAATTTCTATTGTTTCAGCCGCCCACTCTCTGGTATCTTGTTACAGCCTCTGGCACTGGCTGAGACAGGAACCCAATCAGGATCCGAATCCAAGGAAGGCTGGTTCCAAAACACACACTCATTTACATGTTACTGTATTTTTCAGTGAAAATGGTGAATGGATTTTGAAAATAAGAAACGCAGTGTCAGTAAAGAAGGAAAGGAGAGGCCAGCTGGGGATGTGGGGAGGACATACCTGCTGACGCCTGGGCTGAGGAACCGGTCGTGTGATGAAGCAGCTCACACCTAACTCTAGTGTTGTTTTTTTACCCACGTCTTTAAAGTTGTGTCTGTTGCTATCTCCGGGGCTCTTGTTTTCTCTTCAGATGCAAGTTTCACACTTTCTCTGCAACTCTTCAGCTAATCCTATGCTGACTTATTGGTGCTTATTCCTTCTTTTGCTCTATCCTCTTCACATTCGCGTCCCTCCGCACCATCCTTTTGCTCCTTCCTGTTTCATCTCTGGAGACAGAGTATGATTCAGATCTAAGCTGGAAATGTCTGTCGCTGAGCTCAGAACTTGTGGCTTCTAGCCCGGTGGGATGTAATTTTGGATGCACATACGAATCAACCAAGAGCCTTTTAAAAAAAAACACAGCTTCCTAGTCTCCCCCTCCCCAACCTCCTAAATGGAAATCTCTGGAGATAGAGTTCAGATAGTCCTATATTTAAATTTGCTCAGGTAAACCCATGCAACCGACCTGGCACTGGCCCTCTACTAGGAGCCATCGCTCTAGTTTCTGAGTCACTTTTTTATTATTTAGACTCTGCCATTTTCTGGGCTTTGAGCTCCAAGCAGAATAACCCTTGACCACAGATATTTTGTTACTCTATCTCTTTGCCTACAGAGTCAGCTCCCGTGGCTTGGGAACACTGTGGGAAATTATCTTGGGTTGACTCTGTATTTACTGCAATTTTAAAATCATATCATAATTATATCTTATCTGTCTCCTACATTTCCCTTGTCTGGGGCCCGGATCTCTTCTCACTGCTCATGTCAAGAGATAAACTGTTCATAGCTCGAGTTAATCCAGAAAGGAGGGCTATTCTGCGCCTGTCTGCTCTGGCAGTCACTGAAAATCAAAGTCAGTTATCTCTGCTTTTATTTACTTAGTCTTCACCACCTTTCTCAGATTCCAGATTCACATGCTTGACCCGACTGGTCGTCATGGCCCACTCTTTGTCTCTCAAGTCATCTTTTCTTCATCTGAGCCATATATGTCTCACACCCCCATTACCAGGGATACAGACTGGGGCGCACTGGATCACTGTAGAACAGTCAACATTAGGATGGTGGAAATGTGGTAGGGGAGGATGGGAAGCAGAATCACTGTGGATCCTGGGGGAGCTTAGGAGTGGGGTCCCTCTTTGCAGATCTCTAGGGTGGGGGTCAAAGCCTGGGGTCATTTCCTAGGGATGAAGGGGGGCTGAACTGGAGCCTTGGAAGCCTCACTGTGATGGACATTCCTGGGAAAAGAAGCCTGGACTAAACTCTGTGATTTCTGGGCCTTTAAGAGGGACCTATGAAACCTAAGAACAAGGAGTTCTGAGGAATGAGAGAACCAGCACTGTGAGGGGGGGGCCCAGCGCTCTGACAGAACACAGCAATCTAGGTGGAAGTTTAGAGGCCAGGGGCACTTGTAGAAAAACCAAATTCCAGTTCCCTCTGCGAGTGATGCTAGATGAGCTTAACATTTGTGTAGCTACTATGTGTTAAGGGAGTATAGTGGGAAGGACCAGGTCTGAGAGAAGCAAGTAAAGGGAGGAGTCGGCAGGGCATGTGAGGAAGAGCCAGGAAGACCCCAAGGACTTTGAAGGTCTTCAGTGCTTAAAGTACTGTCTAGTCAGTACTTAGTACACATGGAAACAATGGTTGGTTAGACTTTGCTCAGTTACCTTACTACTAATTCCCAGTCAAGAATTTCTCTTTCAATGGTTATGATCTCTCTGCTTTTTTAACTTATACACAAGCCTTTTTGGGTATGAAAACCATAGAACACTTGCACTTCCATGTTTGTATTTTATGTATTATCCTTTTATGGAAGTTCTTTGTGGCCACTCTATGGCAGATGTCATTGTAGCTTCATTTTCACTTCTTCTGGAATTATTTTTTCACTTTCCTTGATTTAATACTAATTTCAATGTACAAGGTATGCAGTGTTATCCAAACAAAAGAATATTAATGAGAAGCGGTGTCTATTTACCTGGTAATGCAAAACAATTACCGGGTGCTAGATCAGAATTTATATACAAATTGAATATCTTTTCAAAAACATCCACTCCAAATTCATAGGACCAGACTAGAAATGACTCTTGGTTTCAGCAAATCAGTGGTTTTAAGATCAAATAAAATGTAGCTGAAAATTGAAAAATTAAACTTCGAAAATGAAAATATTTCTCTTTTCCCTTTTAAGAAAATGCTTTGTTTAATTTGTTCAAATGGAACAGGGAATTCCTATACTCAACCACCACAATGTTCCTAATTTGTTAAAGATGTTTCTTATGATGGGGAATCATCAGATGCAAGAATGTTAAAGCTAACCTAGGGTTTATTACAAAATAAAAATTGCCCAATGACCTCCCCACTTCCTTTCCTTTTGGTTTCTTTATGAATGAACTCTTTGGAGAGAAACATTGCAAAGATGCTCTCAGATCTCTTGATAATATGGAAACAAACCACAGAATTAAAGTGTTTTCTAGTCCATAATAATTTTCCTCTTGATATCGTAAAGCTTTAGATCAAACCAGCGAATCCTTTGCATTCATTTAATAAAGGATGAAAGAGTCTTAACAGTTTATAATTTACTAGTAGGATCTCATTTTTACAAAAGATCTTTATTTTAAAACTATGGCAAAAGTTAGTCATTTTTAATTAAGGAAAAAAAGTAGATTTGAACACAGCTTTAAATATATTCAGCAGTTGTTCAAAAACCATGTCAATCCACACAGCTGAAAGATGAAATATTTCAGGATACTCATTGGTCAAGTCACTGTCATCATTATCACAGATACATTTTCTGAGGAGAAATTTCTATGGACATAAACTGAATTTCATGACATTCAGCAACAACCACCCCACCCCCATCTCCTGTTAACTTCTAGTGAATGTCAGTAACTATGCATCAGTAAGAAGGAACTCACAGCAGTGAATAATTATAGTAAATGTCTTGCTCAACCACTTATTCAGTGACTTGAAAATAGGTATTTACATCAAATAATTAAATCATCTAATTAACTGGTATAATCAGTAGTTCTCTTCTAGTTAGTGGATGGTTCTATTACTATTGGTACAATTACATTCAGCATCTAAGAATATCACATGAAATTGTTCTGTTTTTAGACCCCATGTGAAAAATAGAACATGAATGGAGGATACAATATATCCACATCATTGGGGAATATAAGCATCATTAAGGCAAACCTCATTTTTGTTGATTCTTCTGGGCCAACAGTAAGCTTTAGGTCGAAAAGAATTGGCTCTTGCTAATTATAATTTACTTCATTTTTTTCATGGAAGCTCTTCAGTGTTGACATAGAATTATGCTCATTTGTTTCTGGCACTAGAGTAAGTTGATATTTGGAAGGACCTATTCAGCATGTGTAACTATACTACTCTTTCCACAGGCATGGTTCTTCCCTTTCCCTATAGCCTTCAACAATCTTCCTTTCTTCTCATTACATTTTCATGAGCTAAGCACCTATGTATGTGACAGGATACTCTCCCCTAGCATGCTGGTTAATTGAGAGCAATGAAAGGTATTACAAAATGATTCTGATTCTGGCAGAATGGATTCTGCCAGGTTATTAAGAAGATGCTACATGTCCAGCACCCAACATAGATGCTGAGGAAACAAGAACGGATATGGCAGAGCTCCCGTCCTCGAGTAGTTTACCAAGTAGAAGTGAAGGTTCCTATACAACAGTATGAGAAACACTAACATAGTTATAGGCTCCTAATTTTATGACAAGATCATAGGGAGTATTACCTATTCCATCTGGCCAGAACAATAAGAGTATTTAGGTATACAAAAGGGAAGACATCTCCTAGCATCTCCTAGCATCTCAGGATCTCCTAGCATCTCTGATCACCAAATCCAGAGGTTCTCATAGACTTAATCTCATAGAACCAAAAAGTTAAAAAAAAAAAAAAACAACAACAACACAGGAGAGATATGTCAGGTTGTCCATTTTTATTTTGCCAAGAGAGGACACTAAAACAAATAATCAGATAATTGGCTTAGATCTATTGTCACCATGTGCTTTCAGTATCTACTGCTATGTAACAAACTATCCCAAAACTTAATGGCCCACAGCAACAGCAGTTCATTATTTCTCCCAGTTTTCTAGTTTGACTAAGAATGCGTGCTTCACATGGTGCCCCATTGGGATGGCTGGAAAATCGAGAGGAGCCTCACTCACTGTTCAGCTTGACAATGATCTGGGGCTGCCGGACTAAGGTATTACTTCTCCTCCATATGACTACTTGAGCTTCCTCACCAGATGGTAGCTGGGGAAATATTTGATGAAATGAGGGTGGAAGCTACATATCCCTTAAATCCCATCCTCTGAAGTTAAAAAAGTATCGGTTTTGCTTCGCTCTGTTACTGAATACAGCTCATAGGACCAGCCCAGATGCAAGGGAATTAAAAATAGATTCTGACTTTTGATGGAACAGTAATACAGTCACATTGCAAAAGGTCATGTGGGATGGGCAATATTGTTGTCACCATGTTTGGAAATACTATCTACCACTTCTCATTTTAAAAAAGGACGTTTAAAAACACTGATGTATTTAGAAGGACATAATCTCAGACTAAAGGTTGGGCAATCATTTGAATTGAATAAATCTAACTTAATGAAAAACACTATGTTAGGTTATATAAGTACCAGAGACAACTTCATCAAGGACTAGTACTGGTTCAAAGACCAGCCAAGGTTTAGAGACCAATTATTTAAGCCAACAGTTTTCACATCTACTTATTGATTCACAAGTAATAATCTCAACAACCCAGTGAGCACTTACATGTACATAAAACCAATCAAAAGTTTCATGGATCTTGTACTTTCAAATAATTTCTCTTCTACTCTTTCTGTTTCATTAAAAATAATGATGTTAATATTCCACTAAATTCATTTCAGGATCTAGTAATTAGGAAATAACTATTGTCTGAAAAAAACGGTGATAAACCCTTCCCTCTGTATCATCTCTATTGAACACCTTGAGTACTGATGACACAACTGTCTACCAAGTCAGTCCATATTACCTTCAGTAGTTCTTATTGTTAGAAAATCATCCTTTTATTTTATGTTTTTTTAAAGTTTATTTATTTATTTATTTATTTAGTACTCTTTACACACAACATGGAGCTCAAACTCATGACATAGAGACTAAGAGTCGCATGCTCTTCTGACTGAGCCACACAGGTGTCCCCATCCTTTTAATTCAGGCGAAATTTTCTTCCTTATGGCTTTCATATATTCTTTGCTGGGCTCAAGTTTAATCTTTCTTCCATCTGAGAAATCGGTCTTCCAATATTTGGAAACAGCTCTCATATCCCTAAAGTCAGCTTGTCCTTGTTGCTCCCTTTCCTTTATCTGATCTTCAGAGAACAGCCTCCTAAATTCCATGAGGACATGGGTAAAAGAGTGGGCTCCAAGGTCAATCTGCCTGGATCTAAATCCTGGCTCCAGCTTTTATTAGTTGTGACTTTGTGTTAGGTACTCAGCTTTCCTGAGCTTCCATCTCCTCACGTATAAACCAAAGGATAATTAAAATGCCCAGATCATAGGTGACGGTGAAGGTTAAATGACAGAATGTGGTAAAATAATCACCATGATACTTGGTGAGGATCAAATATTTGAAAATTATTAGATATTCTTTTCATACTTATCACTGTTTAGTTTGTCTCTACTCCATTTAAGATGTAGTACTTAAAATAGAATACCATATTCTATGACATTGATAATATATATATATTTTTTCCATTGCCCCAGGCAAACAAGATGCCATCCTTTCTAAAGAATTAGACTTTGCAATTTTCCCCCAGATTCCCTTGGAAACAACGTGTTTCCTGTAAAATGTGGTGGTCCATTTACCATGTACAGTCCGTCTAATCCTCAGAGTGTGTGGAGCAGCATGGAGACCGCCATCTTGTTCCAAGAAAATTAATTGTTCTTGATCAGCAGAGTGTAGTCTTTTGAATCAAGTAGCCTCTTTAAAGTGAAACCTGCATTTTTTTCAATCACTACATCTAGTAAATTCAACAGTAATTGAGGTTGTCTCTGTTCCCCAATATTTTCCCTTTAGAAAATACTTTTTTTTCTTTTAAAGAACAGTTTTAGGTTCAAAGAAAAATTGAGCAGAAGTTACGAAAGTGGTCATGTACCCATTGTCCCCACAGAGACAGCCTCCCCAAAAAGAACATCTGGCCCACAGTGGTACATTTGTTATTATCAGTGAACCTACACTAATGCATCATTACCACCCAAAGTCCGTAATTGGCATTAGAGTTCATTCAAAGTGGTGTATATTCTATGGATTTTAACAAATAAATACAATGAAAGTGTTTCTACCATTATAATGTATATATTGTATCATACAAAGTAGTTTCATTGTCCTAAAAATCTTCTCTGTTCCACCTATTAATCCCTTCTTCCATCCTAATCACTCTTCTTTTCACTGTCTGCATAGTTTTGCCTTTTCGCCAATACCATTTGTTAGAATCAAACAGTATGTGGCTTTTTCAAATTAGTGTTTTTTATGTAGTAATATGCATTTAAGTTTCCTCTATGTCTTTTCATTGCTCAATAGCTCATTTCTTTTTAATGTTAACTACTATTCTATTGTTTGGATGTAAGACAAAGGATGTGGAGTAGATACAGCCATCTACCCACTGAGGGATGTCTTAGCTGCTTCCAAGTTTTGGCAAGTATGAACAAAATTTCTACAAACATCCAGGTACGGGTTTTGTGTGCACGTAAGTTTTCATTTCCTTTGGGTAAATACCAAGGAACATCATTACTGGATTTTGTGATAAGAGTATGGTTAGTTTTGTAAAAAATGCCAAACTATCTTCCAAATTGGCTGTACCATTTTGCATTTCCACCAGCCATGAAGGAGAGTTCCTGTTGCTCCACATCCTCACTTGGTGCAGTCGGTGTTCTGGATCGTGACCATTCAAACAGGACTATAGTGGCAACTTTTTGTTTTAATTTACTTTTCTCTGGTGACCTATGAAGGGGAACATCTTTTCATGTGCTTATTTACCATCTGTATATCTTGTCAGACCTTTTGCTCATTTTTAAATTGGATTATTCATTTTGTTATTATTGAGGTTTAATAGTTCTTTGTATATTTTGGCTAATAATCCCTTGTCAGATATGTTCTTTGCAAATATTATCTTCCAGTCTGAACCTTATCCTCATTCTCTTGATAGTGTCTTACACAGAGCAGAATTTTTTTATTTCAGTGAAGTCCAGCTAGTCATATATTTCGCTGATGGATTATGACTTTGGTGTTGTATCTAAAAAGTCATCACCATGCCCAGGTCAACTAGATTTTCCCCTATCTTCTAAGAGTTTTATGATTTTCTGCTTTTATTTAAGTCTATGATCATTTTTGAGTTAATTTTTGTGAAAAAGTTTAAGGTGTTTGTCTGGATTCAATTCTTTTTTCTTCTTAATTAATTAATTGATTAATTTTTGCCTGTAGATAGCCAATTGTTCGGTACTATTTGTTGAAAAGTCTATCTTTTCTTCATTGTATGTTTTTGCCTTTTGTCAATCATCAGCTGACTATATTCGTGTCTATTTGTAGGCTCTCTATTATGTTCATCTAATCTATGTGTCTATTCTTTCTATAATACCACTCTGTCATGCTTACTATATGTTTATAGTTAGTCTTAAAGTTTAGTAGTATCTTTTCCCTGACTTTCTGCTTTTCCTTCAATATTGTGTTGGGTATTTTGAGTCTTTCACCTCAATTATACTTTTTTTTTTTTTACTTGTTTTAGTGGTTGCCCTAGAGTTTACACATTTACAACTAACCCAAATCCACTTCAAATAACACTATCCTGGTTCACAGGTATTATAAGTACCTTATAATAATAAGATATCCTAATTCTTTCCTCCCATCCCTTGTATCATTATACACACACACACACACACATACACAGAGAAGCAAATACATTGTTGCTGTTTTTCTAACTGAACTATTACTGTTAGATCAATTAAGAGTAAGAATAAGAAGAGTTTTTATTTACCTTCACTTATTCCTTCTCTAATGTTCTTCCTTTTTTACATATAAAGTTTCTGCCTTAAGGCTGGTCTACTGGCAACAAATTCATGTTTGTTTGTGAAAGTCTTTACCTCTCCTTCCTTAATAAAGTGTAATTTTGCAAGATGCAGAATTCTAGCTTGGTGGTCATTTTCTTTGAGCACTTTAAATATGTGACCCCACTCTCTTCTACTTTGCATGGCTTCTGAGAAAAAGTTAGGTGTATTTCTTGTCTTTGTTCCTCTATAAGTAAGTGTTTCCCTCAAGCCCTTTGGCTTCTTTTAAGATTTTTTCCCTTTATCTTGATTTTTCTCCAACTTGAAGATGTTATGCCTAGGGACAGTTTTTTGTTTATTTGTTTGCATTTGTCCTGCCTGGTGTTCTCTGTACCTCCTGGCTCTGTGGTGTGGTGTCTGACATTAATTTGGGGAAATTCTCAGTCATTATTGCTTTATATATTTCTTTTGTTCCTTTCCTTCTTTATTCTTCTGATATTCCCATTACATATATACATTATACCATTTGCAATTGTCCCACAGTTCTTGGATATTTTGTTCTGCTCTTTTTCCCCAGTTTTTTAAATTTTCTTTTTGATTTTCAGATTTAGAAGTTTCTACTCACATGTCCTCAAGCTCAGAGATTATTTCTTATCTGTGTCCAGTCTACTAATGAGCCCATTAAAGGCATTCTTCATTTCTGTTACAGTATTTTTGATCTCTAGTATTTTTTGTTTCTCCTTTGTATTTCCATCTCTGTTTGCATTATCCATTTGTTCTTGTATGTTGTCTACTTTTTCCATTACAGCCCTTAGCATATTAATCATAGTTGTTCTTGAATGTCATGACCTGATAATTCCAACAGCTTTGCCATATCCAAGTCTGGTTCTGGTCTTGTTCTGTGTTTTCAAAGCCTGTTTTTTGCCTTTTAGAATGCCCTTGCAATTTTTGTTGAAAGCCAGGCATGATATACCATATGAAAGGAACTCCAGTAAACAGGCCTTTAGTGGTGTTTAAGTGTGGGAGGAGAGGAAGCATTCTATATTCCTATGATTAGATCTCAGCCTTTCAGTGAGGCTGTGCCCTTGGCTGTGAACTTCACAGCCTTAGATGGGACAGGATGGCTGGAGGATGCTGAGTTTAGGTATTTCCCAACCCCAGCAGGTTAATCTCTGGTAAAATAGTTTATCTTGAGGACAGGCCTTATAAAGCACAGAATACTCTGGCATATTTCAAAATGGTTCTTTCCCCCCTGCTCTTATAGGAAGAACAAGGGGTTTTTTCCTCTGATCTTCATGATGAAAACCTGGTAGAACTCCAGAAGGTAAAACTCACAAAAATGTACCCTTCTTCCATATGCTAGGGAAGTTTTAACTCGCAGAATTGTCCATGGTAAGCTTCCAGCAATTCATTGATTATAGTTCAGGTTTTCCCCTCAGGCACTAATGGTTTCTGCAAAAGTGGGTTTCTGTTGCAGTAAGTTCTACTATCTCTATCAGCCTGTCTGACTCTCCAATTTTGGGGGCAGTACTTTCCTCAATGAACTCATCTCTCTGATGGAGTTAAGAAGAGTTGTTCCAAGCTCTTATGTGCCAGAGTGGAAATAAGAAGTCTTCCTAATTTATTTTTATGGCCTGAATCTCTACCTGATAAATTAGTGGTAACTTGTTGTCTGCTTTTCCCCCCCTTTTAACTCTTTTCCTCTCTCCCCTACTAGAATGGAAGTTCCATGAGGGCAGGAAAGTATTTTGTTTTATTCATTACTATGTTGCTTGAACTCACATCAGTACCTTGAACTCTTCTAGGTTTTCAATAAACCAGGTGCTGAGTTAAGGCTTTTTGAGTAAATGAAAGAATATCAGTTTTTGTGTTACTTCTAGTTCAGCTATGTCATTTTTATGAGGAATCTCAATCAGGAAATGAGGATAGAAAAGTCTTACAGAGTTGCTGTGTGATTTTAATTTGTTGAAGAATCAATATAAGGATCAGGAATAAATGTGACTTCTAGCAGGTATCTGTTTTGTTGAGGCCACATTTCTGTGTCTGTTTTGTTTTGCCTCATTTATTTCATGTGAATCATACATATTGGTATAGAAAAAACAAGGACATGGGCTCTGGGCAGACATGAATTTACCCTGACCTCCATGACTGACTAGTAGTTTCAAGTGGGGTAAGATGTGGTAAATATACTTTTGGTTTATAATGTTCAAAAATTTGAATTTTAGAACAGTTTTAGATTTACAGAAAAGTTGCAAAGATAGTACAGAGAATTTCTGTATACACTATACTCATTTCTTCTATTATTAACATCTTACATTATGGTGCATTTATCACAACTAATGTACCAATATTGGTCCATTATTATTAACTAAGTTCTATACTTTATTCCTATTTCATCGGTTTTGCCCTCATATCCTTTTTTGGGTCCAAGATGCCATCCAAGAGACCACATTATGCTTAATCATTCTATTTCTTTACGTTCCTCTGGACTTGACAATTTCTCAGACTTTCCTTTTTTGTGATGACCTTGAGAGTTTAAAGAGTAGAGGTCAGGGGCGCCTGTGTGGCTCAGTGGGTTAAAGCCTCTACCTTCGGCTCAGGTCATGGCCCCAGGGTCCTGGGATCATGTCCCACATTGGGCTCTCTGCTCAGCGGGGAGCCTGCTTCCTCCTCTCTCTGCCTACTTGTGATCTCCTGTCAAATTAATAAATAAAATCTTTAAAAAAATAAAATAAAATAAAGAGTAGAGGTCATATATTTTGTGGACTAACCCTCAGCTGCAATTTGGTGCTTTTCTCATCATTAGATTAGGATTATAGGTTTCAGGGAGAAAGACCAGAGAAGTAAGACACCGTTCTTAACACATCGTATTAGGGACATGTGCTAGTCACATGACTTATCACTGATAATGTTAATCTTAATATCCTGACTAAGGTAGCATCTACCAGGTTTCTCTTTAGAAGAGTCAGGTATTTTTTATTTACAGAGTGGGGTGTTATGCTCCATCTCCTCGAGGGCAGAATATCTAAACAAATTATTTGGAATTCTTCTGTATAGATGTCCTTCTTCCCCCTCCCCCTGCATTTGTTCGTTTATTCAATCATATATTAAGCCTATGGCTGGTGAATTTTTATTTTATATTTTATATTATAATACAATGCTACTTTATTTTGGTTCATAAACTGTACTTTATTTGGCTATCAAATGCTCTTTCAGTAGATTCTTGTGTCCTTTTGACACACTCCTGTCATTTTGGTTGAGCACTTCCCTGTTTTCTGGTACTATAAAGTGATCCAGATTATTTTGTGTATTCTGTAACCAAGCTCTAGGACTTGTCACTTGTCCAAAGGTCACTGATTCATTTTATTGCAGAATGGTATTAGAAAACGAGATCTGGATAGGAATTATGCTCATTGATGTTGGAAGAAAACTCTTTCTGGCCCCTTTTAGCAGACAGATCTGCGAAATACATGCATGTATATTAACCACATGTACACACATATCTATACCTATTTCTATATATATCCACTGGTATCTATATTAAGGTAACCATGAGTTCATAATCATGTCTCCAACTCTAATCCAGTATCACTTAATTCATTCTAGCCTCGAGTGGTGTTTTTATAGTTTAAACTGTTACAGCTGTATGAAATTGACTGATAAGAAAAATACTGGAGGTTAGTTCGGGACCTCACTAGCCCAGGTGAGAGACATTTGAGTACTATTTTGAACAATCCCTGGAGATGCAATGAAGGGAGTCACTGCAAGAGTAGGATGATGTATTGACTGCATCTAACACGACAGTGGCAGATATTAAATAGATGCCCACTGTATGTACTGGCATTCAACAAAGAACTAGCACAGATCCAAAATTATAGACCTTACCTTCTCCCATTTATTTACTGAACAAACGTCTGTTGACAGTCTACCATAGAGCAAGCATGGAACTGTGCTCTGGGTATGTGATAGTGAACAAAACAGACATGCTTCTCACCCCTGGGGCACTAGACCATGAATGAGAAGAGAGAGAGACAGGTAACAAATAAATACTGTGTAAGTGTATGGCTGCAAACCCCTGGGCTGTGCGTTGCGAAGAAAGAATATGAGTGAGATTATAGGAGGAACCTAATTTGGATTCACAATCTGGTTTCATGTTCTGGGTTTCCTCTGAAAACAGAGGGAAAGGCTTCCACCTTTACAGAAAGATTTGGATTTAAGCATTTCTAACTATAAAGGATACTTAATGTTGGAGTGCTTTTTACCCAAGAGAAGTAGGACACTTTCTTCTCTGCCTTTTTGAGAAGGGCTAATTGGCAGATACGCATCCTCTATTAATCCTTTCATACGAGTCATTTTCAATTCTGCATTTCCAGGATGGGAGAGAGGCCCAGATGCCACTCTGGTGCCTGGGTTCTTCATGTGGTTTGTCTCTAGAAAACTGAAAAATAAGCTCTTTATCCCCAGTGTTTACAGGAATCTCAAACAGGGCTACATAAAAGTAGCAATTTATTTACATGCAGCAACACAGGAATAGAAATGGCAGTCCTGTTTGCTGACAGAAAAATTTTGCCTAATGTCACTTATTACAAACAAAATGCCTTTTGTAAACTCCCCAAAACACTTATTAAATATATATCTCTGTGTTTTGAGAAAGTCTGGGAAGTGGCTTGGTAATTACAGCTCAGAGTTAACACAATTTACCCCCCCCACCCTTGTTCAGTTCCAGTTTTGAGATTCCCACTGCTTTGCTGGGACCCCTGTGGACCATCCTGACCACATCTTTGCCTTCTTGATACTTATCTTTCAAACCTAGCAATTATCAACCCAAACTTCACTACCACCAGAGTGGTCAGAACCTCCTGACCTTAAGGACTTGCCAGGACTCAGCATTAAACAGCCTCTGGTTCTCCCTGCTGTACCACTGACAGCTGTGTTCCCCACACCAGGATTGTGCAAACCACATTCCAAAGAATGCTCTCTCCTGAGCTGTATGCAGCTCATTCTTATTCGTAATTTATTTAATGTAGCCTGTCCTCCATAGGCCCCTTTTCTTTCCTTCCTTGTCCTGTATCAAACTCATAATTTGTTACCCACTCTGCCCTTGTGAAGCACCTTTCTCTCTCTGTTTCACAGCACTCTACGTTTTCAGGGATCAGATTCGGGATGCCCTTCTCTCCCTTCTCATCTCAGTTCCAAGTGTTCTGTTCTGATTTTGCGGAGATGCAGCTTGGTGTAATAGTGAAGGGCATGGACTTTTGGGACAGACTTCCTCGGTTGGAATTCTGTGAAATCTGAGGAAAGCTTTATCTTTTTTTAGCCTCAGGGTTCTCATCTATATGTTGGCAATAATGAGGATACCTACCTCAAGGTCATTGTGAGGATTTGGTAAATTAACATACGTTGAGTGCTTAGAACAGTATCAGGCGTATAGTAAGCCCTACAGAGAGCTACCATTACTATTATAATTATGTACTTCCTAAGAACAATTGACTTCATAGCTATAAAAGCTCACTGAGTCAGACTTCCGGGTTTTTATTTCAGTATCATCACCTCCTTGCTGTGTGACTTGGGCATTTTCATCTTCCTCTGAGTCTCTGTTTTCCTACTCTGAAGATACAGATATGGGTAGTACCTTCCTTACAGGGATTTGTGAAGATTCAAATGAGACCATGAATATAAAGCACATAGCATGGGCCCTGACACATGGTTTAAAAAAATATCCAACTGGAAATTCTACAACTGAACAATAAATTACAAAAACTAAGAACTCACTAGACAGGTTTAACTGAAGTTTAGATACAGCAGAAGAGAGAATTTCTGAGCTGGAATATAAGTCATTAGAACACGTTCAGATTTGAACACATAAAAGAAGATTGAATGTACTGAAAAAGAGCATTAAAACAGATGAGACAGAGAAAAGGTCTAACATATGTGTCTTTGGACTCCCAATTTGAGGGGAAAGAAGAGAAAGCATATATGATATTTGAATATTCATCAAATATTGCACATTTGAATATCCATCATTTTTCAAAACCAATGAGAGGTATCAAACCACTTCAGGAAGCTCCAGGAATTCCAAGAAAAGTGAATACTAAGAAAGTCCTGGGCATTAGAGTAAAACTGTTGAATACCTGGAGTTCTATATTTGGGAAAAATATTCATCAAATTGAAGGGAATGTAAAATTATTTTTTGACAAACAAAACAGAGAATTTGTTACCAGCATACCCACACCAAAAATATACTCATCAGAATTCTTCAGGTACAAAGAAAATTTGAGACAGAATGAAGATCAACTTATAACAATAGACAAAAGATGAGAAAAATAGTCCAATGGAAAAAAACCATAAAGTCCAGGAATAGAATAGAAATCAAACACACACTCACACACACACACACACACAAAACAAAAACAAAAACAACAAAGAAAAAACAAAACAAAACACACACACATAAAATAACGCACACAAAACACACACACAGGGAGCACCTGGGTGGCTCCGTGGGTTGGGCCTTTGTCTTCTGCTCAGGTCATGATCTCAGGATCCTGGGATCAGGCCCCACATTGGGCTCTCTGCTCAGCAGGGAGCCTGCTTCCCCCCTCTCCATCTGCCTGCCTCTCTGCCTACTTGTGATCTCTCTCTCTCTCTCTCTGTCAAATAAATAAATAGAATCTTAAACACACACACACACACAAAAGAAATAAAAAACAGACCTACATATATACAATCATTTTATTTATGACAAAAATGCCTGTTACTGGTTGAATTGTGTCGCCCCTCAAAATATCTGTTGAAGTCCTAACTCCTGGTACCTCAGAGTGTGACCTGATTTGGGAAGGGAGAGGTTGCAGACATAATTAGTTAACAAAAGTTCTTACAGGAGTAAGGTAGACCCCTAATCCTGTATTACCGCTATTTGTATAAGAAGAGGGACATCTGAGCCCAGACAGTCATCTCCCACAGTGTCAGGAGAAAACCTTGTGCTGAAGGATGCAGAGATGAAGGGCCATAGCTGTAAGCTAAGAAATGCCCAGTATATTGCCTGCAAACCACTGAAAGCAAGAAAGAGGCAAGGAAGGATTCTCCACAGCTTTCAGAGCCAACATGCCCTGCTGACAACTTGATTTTGGACTTCCAGTCTCCAGAACCGTGAGAAATAAATCTCTGTTGTTATAAGCCACACAGTTATGATATTTTGTTAGTTCCTTAGGAAACTCATACAACACCACTGCCATGAAATGGGAATAGCGATCTTTCAACAAATGGTGCTGGAAAAATCAAATATCCACTTTTTAAAAATGTGTCTTAATATTACACTAAGAAGGATAAACATTTTATTAAAAGAATAAAGTATATCTCGATATTTTGTGGATGAAAATATTCAAATACCAATAAACATGAAAAAGTACTTAATGTCATTAATTTTTAGAAGAATGCAAAATAAATTGCCATGAAATTCTACCATATATCCTCCAGATTGTCCATAACACAAAATAAACCTGACAATACCACACATGGATGGGGATGATGGGGATCTGGAACTTTCGTACAAGGTTAGTTGAATTGTAACTGGCACATATACCAAAGCAGAACAAACACATCCATTGATCCACAAATTGCATTCCCCACAGAAAAGTAAAATATATCTATCAAAGACATATATAACAATGTGTATAACACAAGAGTAGTGATCTGAAGGGGCACCTGCACCCCAATGTTCATAGCAGCAATGTCTACAATAGCCAGACTGTGGAAAGAGCTGAGATGTTCTTCCACAGGTGAATGGATCAAGAAGATGTGGTCCATATACACAATGGAATATTACTCAGCCATCAGAAAGGATGAATACTTACCATTTACATTAAGATGGATGGAACTGGAGGGGATTATGCTAAGTGAAATAAGTCAGAGAAAGACAATTATCACACGGTTTCACTCATATGTGGAATATAAGAAACAGTGCAGAGAATCATAGAGTAAGGGAGGGAAAATTGAATGGGAAGAAATCAGAGAGGGAGACAAATCATGAGTGACTCTTAACTCTAGAAAACTAACTGAGAGTTGCTGGAAGGGAGGTGGGGGGGGGAATAGCTGGGTGATGGGCATGAAGGAGGACATGTGATGTGATGAGCACAGGGTGTTATATGCAACTGATAACTTATTGAACACTACAGCTGAAACTTGTGATGTACTACTATATGTTGGCTAATTGAATTTAAGTAAAAAAAAAAAAACAAAAAAAAAGGATATGTATAGCAGGATTTCTTCTAATAATGAAAAAACAAAAAAATAAAAATAAAAAGCAACTGTCCACCAGCAGTAGAATGGATTTTTAAAAATTGTGGTAGATGGTAATAAAAATAAATGAAATGCTGCTAACTGAAGCAATAAAAAAGACTATTAAAAAAATAATGTTTAGGGGCGCCTCGGTGGCTCAGTGGGTTAAAGCCTCTGCCTTCGGCCCAGGTCATGATCCCAGGGTCCTGGGATCAAGCCCTGCATCGGGCTGTCTGCTCCGCAGGGAGCCTGCTTCATCTTCTCTCTCTCTCTCTCTCTGCCTGCCTCTCTGCCTACTTGTGATCTCTGTCTGTCAAATAAATAAATAAAATCTTTAAAAAAAAATAATGTTTAGAGAAAATAAGGATAATACAAAAAAGTGTATAATGCTTTAATTCAAATATATAAAGCACCCAAACAGGCAAATTAACCTATAATTTTTATATTTTAGAAATAATGATTATCTAGGAAAAGGTGTTAATGATTTGAGGGGTCGAGAAAGACTTCACCTTGTAGGCCTCTCCAAAGAGCAAATCGCAGCATGATAACAGAATGTGTCCACAAGAGAGCTTGCTAACAAGATGGAAGTCATAGTCTTTTGTAGGGTTATTGTGGAAATGACATCCCATCACTTTTGCCATTTTTTTTAAGGTTATTTATTTATTTATTTGACAGAGAGAGAGAGAGAGAGACAGAGAGAAATACAACAAGATAGGTAACACAAGCAGAGGGAGTGGGAGAGGGAGAAGCAGGCCTCACTCTGAGCAGAGTCTGACGTAGGGATTGATCCCAGTACTCTGGGATCATGACCTGAGCCAAAAGCAGACGCCCAATGACTGAGCCACCCAGGTGCCCCTCTTCTGCCATAGTCTATTCATTAGAAGCAAGGCATTAAGTCCAGCTCACCTATGAGGGCCTGAGGGCTAGGAGGCAGGGCTAGTTAGGAGTCATTTTAGAAGTCTGCCTATCACAGCAAAGAACAACAATAAAATATATACAAATATATATAAGTCACTACACTTCCCTATGCATTTCTTAGTACAAGGATAAGGTCAATAAAACAGAACTCTGTTAAATGGAAAAGTCTCCATTCCTGTTTCACTCTGGTTGTGTAGATGGAGAGACTGCGACTTTTAACTGACCATGGGCCTTCTTCCCAAAATTAGTTAAGTTGCATTACACAGAGGAAAAAAAAAATCCCCACAAAACGAAAGGGCAGAATACTTTGTTTTAATGGGTTTTGAAGGGACTCTGCCCCAGTACCAAATGTTCTCAGTTATCCCACCACACACTTGAAAAGCCACTGGCATTGGGGATAGAACAGTGTTCCTGGCCTATTGTAGGAAGCCTTATTTTATTGGAATGCAAGCATTACTGTGAAATAGGGAAGAAGAGACAGAAAATGGGAAAATGACCTTCAACAATCGCTTTTAATGGAAATGGCATGGTGGCCCCTTACCCCCTTCTTCAGGGTTTTAAGTCTGCGATCCCCAGAGAAGGTATGTGAGGCTGCAGTGAAAAATGTACATTTCAGAAAGCCTGGATGGTTGCAAGTTCTCTCTTCTTTAATGCCCCAGTGAGAGAGAATGTATCCATTGTGTGGGGGGTTTTGATATGTAGCTTTGAAAAGAATACTAAATCCTTCCATGAAAAGGTCGAATATTGTGCTGTTTGCTGAGTAAAGAGAGTTGTTGTTTTTGAGTAAGGCTGAAATCCCACTCAAATTTTCCCCCTGTTCATCATCTGCTTTTTCCTCATCAATGTACCCTTTCTTTTACTTAGTATTATTTTTCTTTTCCGTAGATGACATGACCATTCTGTTCTTTGATGGGAACAGAAATACCAGACTGAGAGAAGAGAAAACATGAACACGCAGGTAACATTTTCTTTATTCGTCGGAGAAAGAAATGAGGCAGTTTCCTTCATCTAGACCAGAGGCTGATCTACTGAGGTTACAGACGTTGGAGGCTGGAGTCCACAAAGGCTGCTCCCTGCCAAACTCTCATTCTCAGAGTTGGAGAAAAAAATCCAGTGTAAAGTGCACTACCATATTAACACACAGAAATCCAATTAACTGGATCTTTCAAATAACTGGAATTTTTTGCTGCTCAGAAGTGTTAGGAAAACATTAAGAAAGCCAAAGAGAGCTCGAGTTTAGTGGCACAACGCATGCCACCCTCTCAGAAAAAGACACTGTGGTTTTGTGGCTTCCAAAGTTAGCTGAGAATCAAGCTGTCTCAGACTTCAATCTCTACAGCCTCATCGAATCTACTAAATCAGAATCCCTAGAATTCTAGTAAGGTGGGAGCATCCTCACTGTGAAGGAAAAGAAAGCCTTTCAGGTAGGGAGTTTGGACCAAAATGTGTTTTGCAGGCAGTACTAAGACAGAGTCACTATGGTTATACTTACCATGTAAAGCAAAGAGAGACTTTCAGATTAGAGTGATAATCGAGGTGCAGAAACCTTCCATCTGAGACTGCAAGCTTAGCAATTGAGGGAAAATAGAAAACTGCCATCGTGTAGATAATGGCGGGGATCCCTCATTTCACGTCCATGAGAGCCAGAGGAAACAGGGCTCTCCTCACTTCCAACCTCCTGGCCACAATGGTCTTCACAACCATCTCTGTGCCACTGAATGATATTTCGTTATGTTAAAAGCTCCCTGTTTTCTACTTTGTAAAGGTATATGTTAGTACTCGAACTGTCTGTTGAAGGAAAGAGTCAAATCCTCCCTAATTACACTGTTCACACAGTTGTCATCTGTCTCCCATTTTCCAAATGAAACAATCCGTCCCTCTGCTTTCTTCCTATGCCAGGCAATTAGAAACAGGGACAATCTTAACTTTCCCAGAAACACTTGCTTTTGTGCCTTTGGACCTCCGCCTTCAGTCCTCAGAACAAGAGTGCCTGTATCCAGGCTTGCCTCTATAGGGCTGGGCTGGAGACACGCTCCTCCCTTTTCTCTCTCAGAGGCGAGAGAGCCACACCTACTCTAGGAAACCTATCCAGGAAGTCCTTCACACTCATCAGAAAGATCCTCCTTCAATTAACCTAGATCACAATTGCTTTAAAGAAAGCCCATCTCCTTCCCTTCTGCCAAATAGTGCTTGTTCTCAAGAAATGCATGCAAATCATTTAAACCCAGGACAGCAGTGCTGCACCTGTTGATAAACTTCCTTGGAGTCCTCATCCGTATTCACTCACTGCCATATTTCTTCCCACCAGAGGAATGTATCCTTCAATCAGTCTGAACACAGTTGTGTTCTGAATCACTGTTAATCCAAACACTGAGCCATTTCACACATCCGGCACTAATGTACAAGGTGTTTCCCCCACCAAACACACATTAAAAATTCCAGATCAGTTTCTCTTGAGCTCAGCAGCTGCACCCACCTAAAAGTTGCTGGCTACTTCGGTACAGCTGCTCAACTGAGAAAAACAGACGGTGGAGGTAACAGGCTCCATTCTTTGCAAAGCATTTTAAATTAGGGTCTGTGTGCCTGGCGGGATGGGAAAAGGCCAAGAACTTGGAAGTTTTTCTAATGCACCTGGAATTCCACCGGCCACCTTCTGGCTGTGTGAACAAGTAAAATAACTTTATCTTGCTAAACCTCATTTTCCTCAGTTCTAAAATGGGAACAACACATCGAACTGACTCTCAGCATTGGTGGGAGGATATAGTTAGAAGATGAATGGGGAAGAGCCGTATAATTCGCCAGGGGTTATCGAAGTGTGCAGACTTGTAACTAGCCACCTGTTTGGTCTCCAAATCATGGTATTCTACATCTAGTGCCAGTGAACACATTGTTTCTTATGATAGTTATATTTTTCAAGATTTTCTTAGCGGATTTGTCATACACAAAACATGCATGGAGTAATAGGGTGGGGTCTTGGAGATGTGGAAATAAAAAATAATCTACCACTTTGCTGGATGTTTCTTTATTTCACAGTACATCCTCTTTAGGAATCTGCCCTTTATTAATTATATTCATTCAATAAATATTTATGAAACACTTACAATATACCAGGCACTGTCCTAGTTCATAAGAAGGGTCGACAATTAAACATATATATTAAATATATTAATTTTAAAATATATTATATATATTATATTTATATATATATACACACACATATATATAATGTGATACATGGTGATAAATGCAAAAAAGGAAGATAGATGGTGTCCAGTGTTGTTTCCTGAAAAAGCACAATGGAAGGCCATTCTGATAATATTGTATCTAGAAAATTCTTGAAGAAAACTGTGTGAGAGAGCTAAGGGCTATCAGGTGGAAAAGCATTTAAAGCAGGGGGAATGACAGTTGCAAAGGTCTGAGGCAGGGGTGTGCTTGGGATGTTTAAGGACTAGTGAACATGCCAGGGGTGGGAGCACAGTGAGTAAGGTGGAGAGGAGTAAAAGGGGAGATCAGAGAGGTAGCTGGGGCCAAATCACGTAGGGTCAAACAGAACTTTATAAGGACTTTAGTTTTTTCTCTAATGAATTGGGAAGCCACTGAAAAATATGAGTAAAGGAGTAACCTGATCTGACTCAACTTGTAAAAACACTCTGACTGCTGTGTAGAGAATGTTTGGAAGCTCAAAGTGTAGCTAAGAGCCATTGCAGTAATCTTGGCAAGAGATGATAGTGACTTGGAATGGGGTGGCAGTGGAGAAGGTGATGAGAAGGTGTCAGGCTCTGGCTGTCTTCTGAAGAATTGACAGGACTTGTGGACAGTCAATAATGCAGTGTGAGAGAAGGAGAGGAGTCAAGGATAGCACCACGATTTTGGACAGAGAATTAGAACTTTGAACTTACAGTTTATGAAGATGGGAAGACTATGAGTAGGTCTGTAAGGTAGAAGGAGAATCAAGGGTTCCATTTTGGAGGTGTTGAGTCTGAGATGCCTATTTATATCTATATCACATAGAGTAGGTATTTGGATATAGTAGGTATTTGGATATATAAGTTTGGAGTTTGGAAGAGAGATCTGGGTTGTATATAGGAAAAGTGGGTTCTCTAGCATTTGGACATCTTTAAAGTCATTAGAGCTAGATGAGATCACCCAGGAAATGAATATTGACAGAGAAGAGAAGACGTCCAAAATTTTTTCCATTTCTATTTCCATTTAGTCTTTAATCAGAAATCTTCATAGAACCTTAATCATGTACTCAGAGACTTCTCCATCCAATGTAAGACTTACCATATTGATACAACCCAATTTCCCAACCTCATGTCTCCTTCTTTCTTCCTTTTTAATGTATGCCCCAAATGATGATCACTATTTCCTCAATCTTACCTATCTTTGAAATTTGATTGTCTTATCTTTTCCATTGTAATATTTTGGCTTATTGAAATACCACCACTCTCCTGAGCTCCAATTCAACTTCTGTGTCCATGATGGGTGGCATGACTCCTATTATTTCACAACTAAATCTGATCCTTACTCTGTCTTAACAACCACTGTATGCACTTGGACCCATGACAGATATGGCAGATTGTAGGTCACATAGCACTCATCCCATTATCATTCCTTATCTTTAATGCCACTTCTGGACTGCCTTATTGTACTAAAGAGGCTGGAGAACTAAAAAAGTCCCGCTAATCCCAAACTCCTCCATCAAATTTTCTACCTATGCTTTAAGTTCCCCCAAGTAAACCTCTGAGCTCACATGAGACTTAAAAAGAAGAACTGGCCATTGTGAGGTAACTGCTACCCACAGGGAGGTATGTTATAGCCAGGTAGAGAACCTAGTGTCCTAGGTGTTGAGCCTGTGGACAGCCAGGACCACCACAGTGTAATTTTCACTGAACAGTTTTGTGGTATGCTGGACCATTCTTCTGGCTGTGTAGCATCCAACTTTGCTTCCTTGGCCTTTCTAGAAATTCTGTAAGCACCTTAATATTTTTTAATAGACACTTCTTTCTCAAAGTAGGTCAGTGGATTCTGGTTTCTGTAATTAAACATCCTGACCAATAAAATACCTTTCTTATTATGACATACCATCTTGCTTTGCTGAATAACATGCTTTACTGCACTTTCACTATTTTCTCTATTAGATTACTTAGCTCCATTAGACAGGAAATAACTATGTTAAACTCTCTCTTATATGCAGTACAGTGCCTAACTGCTTGGAAGGGGCCCTGGAGTGCCCCAGAAAACTCACAGACGTGCTGCAAGGTATTCTAATATGGTGATGTTTGTTGAACACACAGCAAACTATGACTATGAAGTTGTTTGGAAATTTCTACTTCGAAAATGGAACTGTTTTTTCATATCATTCAAAAAAATTATGGAGACACTAAGATATGAGGAACCAGGAAATTCTGGTAACCTCTGTACTGGGAGCTGAAGAGAAATAAATGTGTATCACATCTGTGCTTAAATGAGACTCAGGGAGTAGAGTCTTTCTCATTCAGGAATGGAGAGCAATCTGACCTATAAGGGAACCAATCAAGGCAGGGAAGATTGAAAAATAAGACTTAATTTTGACTGAAATTGGGGAGCATCTCAAATATGGCCTTTTAATTTTGGTCAGAAATCATGGGAAATATTCCAATGCCTACAGCAGGCAGAGTACCTGTTGCTAATCTTTGCACCATGCAGCTACAAAAGGCAGCTCTCTCGAGTCCTCTTGTCAGCTCCTTCCTTATCTTTAATGGCTCTGCGTGGTAGCATTCTATTGGCTAAAAGGAAGCAAACAGTCCAAAAAAGAGGTCAAACACAGGCAGACAGCCTAGCTGAGGTTACGATGGAGATGAAAGGCTGTATTCTGACTGTTGGCATTCCAGCTCATATCTTCTGCCAAATGATATTTATACAGCTGAGAGGAGTATGTTAGTTTCATGTTCTTTCGGCACAGGAGTCAGAGCCATTCTCAAGAGAAGGGTCCTAAATGGAACGCATATGTTTCAGAATATCCAAAGGAGCTTCCCATCCTCAGATCCTTGAGCCCCTAAATACCACGACTTTGGCTAAGCTGGAGGGCTCTTTCTGGCCAGAACTCTGATTAGAATCTAAACTTCAGATGATTATACTCCAGAACTGGGCTTGAACCATGTTGGGGTTTTGTAACGTGTGAACAAAGTTCATTATGGTTAGTGAGGTTTAGGATTCATCTGTAGGAGCCAGAATTAGTATGAGGAGACATTTTATCAGATAGTTTTCAACTAAGCCAAATTTTACCAAGAGCTTAGAAACTGTGGTCCCAATATGGGACCTCACCCACCCAAAGCAGCAATTAGGCAGCTGAAGGGCAACCGACCAAGTCAACTTGGATTTGCCTCATGGAAATGTGAGTCAGTTTCTCAGGGCAGCAGTAGCCAGGCCTGTAGGCCAGGGTTTAATAGAGTGAGAATGTAAGGAATTGACAAACAACTTCCATTTAATGGAAAGAAATAAATTTACTAGCAAGTTGTTCTACTAATCAGGGATCCCCAAAGATAAGGATGTGGAAGCTCTTTAAGTGATCATTACAAAGCTCTCAATCTCTTAGTGTTTTTAAATACTTAATCTCACATACCTTTGAAACCCAGAGTATGGCTTGGGGCTAGAGCTGCAAAGAAGCGGGGGACAGGGAGTCCTAGAACCAGATTTTTTAGTTAGTTGGGGAGAAATGTATATAATCTTAGAGTCACTCTCTTGTCTCCGACTTCTACAGAGCAGTGTAGAGTGGATGAGGGCTGATGTGCTATAGAAGGTAAAGGAAATGCTAGCTTTTTTTTTTTCCTCCCTTGAGAACCAAATTAAGGGTTGCTCTTTGAAAAATAAAATATTCTGTTTATAAGTATGCTTATCTGTAGGAGAAGAACATTGGTGACTCCTGATGATCTTTTTATCAGCTCTTTATCAGCTAAGAATGTGACTAGGACAGAATCCCAAAGAAAAGCAGGATGAAATATTCAAATATTTACCTGGCAACCTTTTGGTCTAAACAGATATAATATTTGTGTTGATGATGCTTGCTGCTTCACAAGTGGGAGAGTTTCTCTTCACCTTGAAACACTGAAAGCAGTCTGACCTAAAATCATAAATAAAAAATTTAACTTACCCCTAAGACCCTTGAAAGGTCAATGATGTCACTAAGTTAAATGACCTTGCACGTGTTTCAGTTTGGTGTCTTTCTGTCAAGACTTCATTTTTCTCTCCTGGGAGACACTCATTTGTTAAAGTAGGTTGTTTGAATGTGCAGAGAATCCTAGAGAAGGAGTCATCAGACAGGTGCCCCATTTGGAATTGTCATTAATCGGGTGTGTCCAGTTCAACTATCAGGAGCATAGCTCACTCATCAGTAACAGGACAGGGTAAAATGGAAACGCTTTCTAAGATCCTTTCCAACTTGAACAATTCCTGATTTCAAGACTTTAAGGATTCACTTTGTTGTCCTTGGTGCCCTTGGATCAGCCTCTTTCTCTCTATCCTCCCATCAGTTATCATTTTCCCTCCCCTCAACACACACAGCCACATGCCAGGTTCTGTATATTCTTGTTTAAAAGCCACGTCAAACTCTCTGATATGGTGCTCATAAAGAATTCATCTCATTGCCAACTGAGCCTAAGAGACGTCTTTAGAGTTTTCTACAAGTGCCCCAAACAACGGTCCAATTTTGTAAACAAAATCAAAGGTGTCAGCTGAATAAACAAATCAATTAAATCATCAAAGGAACTGATTATTTGATCAACTTGATGAGTCAGTTTGGTAGCAATGGTCCCCCCAGCCTCTGTGTGCAGACAACATGCATCAGAAGAGGAAAGCTGAGAGAGGAGGCCATGTGACTCTCTGCTCAGTCACCCCGTGGCCTTGTGGAAGTTACGCAACATCACCTACCTCCAGTTTCTTCACTAAGTAAAATGAACATGATATTACATAACATAGAGGGTGGTTTAAACGAAATGGTGGGTATCAAATCCCTAGCACAATACCATCTTGTTTCCTTTCTCTCTCTGACCTTCTCCCAGGTTAAGAAGTCCTTTTGCAGCAACCCTGACAGGTGGACATAGAACTGAGAACGTTTCTCCAGGGTAGGGGAGCCCATTACTGCAGAGCCACCAAGATAGCCAGATGAAGCTTAATAGAGAAAAAAGGCAAAGACCTTCATTTTGGTTCAAAACAGCAATTGCAGAAATTTGAGGTAAAGATACTTACATAATCATTAAAAACACCAGCAAGGGGCGCCTGGGTGGCTCAGTCAGTTAAGCGGCTGCCCTGGGCTCAGGTCATGATCCTAGGGTCCTGGGATCGAGTCCAACATCAGGCTCTCTGCTGAGCAGATAGCCTGTTTCTCCCTCTCTTTCTGCCTCTGCCTGCCTCTCTGCCTACTTGTGTTCTGTCTGTCAAATAAATAAATAAAAATCTTAAAAAAAAAAACAACAAAAAACAAAACAACAGCAAAAGCAGCCTTCAGCTGACCACATCTTATTTCAGCAATGGAATTTTAGAATTGACTATATTTGTACCTGAGCAATATTCTCTTTAATAGCTACAGAATCTGTCAACCAATACGCTTCCAGAAACAGAGGACTCACTACTTTCCAGTAGAGCTGTTCCACATTTAGACAACCTCATTCAACATTAGTACTAAGATTTTCTTGCTCATTTCTAATTCCCACATGATGTCTTAACTCTTCTCTCTGGAGCAACTTTGAATATTTATCCCTTAACCACATGTAGCCCATCACATACCTGGGAAGAAATCTCATAGTTTCCAAAACCCACTCTTTCCCAAAGAAAAATTACCCTAACTTTTCCCTGCAAGACACTGAAGTCTATCCCTCTTCTCTGGGAGAGTGCAGGGCCTATGAGTAAATCTGAGGCATTTTTGTAAAGGAAAAAGTGAACATTTGCTAAAACAAAGCGGTAAGATCCTGGGGAAAGTTTAACATATAGTATTGCTTATTTTCCCTTAGAAACAATCAGATTTAAATAAAAATAAATAAAATATTTTAATCGTCTCTGAACTTACTCATCCAAAGCTGACAATGGATTTTCAGACATCTTGAATTTCATGGCACACGTGCCCACGCACACACACAGGCACGCACACACACAGACACATCAGATATTGAAAACTGATTTGGAGTCTTTTGCAGGGGACAAAAATCATGAGTTGTTTCAGACTAAAACAGTAACATACAGCCGATGTCCACTGTAATTATTTCTCTTGCAGCAGGGTTTAAGTGGCACTCACAGATCAATTTAAAGAAGAGAAAATATCGTCTCTTAGCAAAGCACTATCAATTTAGAGTGCCCAAGAACAGATCCAAGGAATTCCACAAACCTGGAAGTGCTGCACGGTTGCTGAAAGCCTCTCAGCAAACACGTGGCCTGAAACCAGAAGTCTACATGTATTGCTTTCACATGTAATAAATAACAGTGGCCTGATCAGTGGGGAGGGATGGGATAGCAGTTGTGAACATCACTAAACAGGAAAGCCGGAGTGTGTGTGGGCACACGGTGTCCCTGTCAAGTCAGGGTGGCTCCATGGTTCTAGAGGTTGCTTGCTGCCTGGTGATCTGTCCAGAGACAAGGCAACAAACTTGCATAGGCTTCAGAGTTCCCCCAGACAGCCTTGGCTGATGGCTCTAGGAACAGCAAGGCCGTTGGTCAGAGCAGGGAGCCCCGTGCCCCTCTGTGTTAGCATCACTCCAGCTCCAGGAGTCTACTCACCCGCCTTCCCAGCCTGTCCGTTGCTCCTTGGTAGAAACACCCTCCTTGGTGTTTTTATTCTGAGCTCATACCATTCTGTGACTGCATTCACAAATACTCACATTTTTTTGCTTTTTTAAAAATACAGATTTAAAAATACTTCACTTCAAGGAGATCTAAAAAAAATTCTGGGATAATCTTCATGTTGGAATAGTTTGTTCTTGATGTTGACACATTACCCTTAAGTCTTCTCATTTTGCCTCTGACCCATCAAGGGATCTGACTAGATGGCTTTTTTTTTTTTCATTTAACATATAATGTATTATTTGTTTCAGGGGTACAGGTCTGTGATTCATCAGTCTTACACAATTCACAGTGCTCACCCTAGCACATACCCTCTCCAGTGTTTATCACCAAGGCACCCCATCCCTTCTCCCACCTTCCCTTCCAGCAATCCTCAGTTTGTTTCCTGAGATTAAGAGTCTCTTATGGTCTGCCTCCCTCTCTGGTTTCTTCTTGTTTCAGTTTTCCCTCCCTTCCCCTAAGATCCTCTGTTTGGTTTCTCCAATTCCTCATATCAGAGAGATCATATGATGATTGTCTTTCTCTGGTTGACTTATTTCGCTTGGCATAATACCCTCTAGTTCCATCCGCATCATTACAAATGGCAAGATTTCAATTTTTTGATGGCTGCATAATATTCCATTGTATATATATACCACATCTTCTTTATGCATTCATCTGTTGATGGACATCTAGGCTCTTTCCATAGTTTGGCTATTGTGGACACTGTTGTTATAAACATTGGAGTGCACGTGCCCCTTTGAATCACTACATTTGCATCTTTGGGGTAAATACCCAGTAGTGTTATTGCTGGGTTATAAGGAACCTCTATTTTCAACTTTTTGAGGAACCTCCACACTGTTTTTATTTTATTTATTTTTTAAAGATTTATTTATTTCTCAGAGCGAGCGAGAGCACAACTAGAAGGAGTGGCAGGGAGAGGGAGAAGCAAGCTACAAGCTGAGCAGGGATCCTGATATGGGACTCGATCCCAGGACCCTGGGATCGTGCTATGAGCTAAAAGCAGATGCTTAACCGACTGAGCCACCCAGATGGCCCCTCCACACTGTTTTTAGAGGGCTTTTAAGGAAATCAAAACCAAGTATACACCACCTAGATGGCAACCTGTAACCAAGAAACATAATTTTTCCCTTCTCCCTCTTGTCTCCCACCCATAGACCATAATAAGCTTCCAAAGTCTCCTGCTAATAAGCACAATGTCCTGAATCTCAGCCAAAAGAAAAATCATACTTTTTGTCTTCCCAAAAACAATGTTTTAAAATATCCAACATCAGTTCAAAACATATTTATTGAGCATCTCATACATACTGCTCATTGTTTGTTCTAAGCACTGGGGATACAGCAGTAAACAGAACAGAGAAAAATTGAATGTTGGACAATAAATATTGAAGAGGAAAGGGAAGGAGGGAATGAAGTGCGGGATGGAGAGTAATCTCAGTAGGGAAAGCCTCACTGAGAAGATGGCTTAGAGGAAAGATCTGAAGGAAGTGAGGGTTCTCTCCAAGCAGGAAAGGAGTTCTGATGCAAAGAGAACAACAAGCTTGGGGAGTTTGAGGTGACAGTGTCCCCAGAGATTCAAGGAGTAGCAGGCTGGTGAAGCTGGAGCAGACTGAGCCAGGGAGATGGGGAAGATCTGTGCTCTGAGGGGAACAGGCGATGTGGAGCTTGTGGCCCACAGGAAGGATTCTGGCTTTTACTTTGAATGAGACATCAAACCATTGGAGAGTTTTAAGCAGGGGAGCCACAGGAGCTCACTTATGTCTTAACAGGTTGCCGTAGTTACTGTGTCAAAAATATACTCAAGCTGGGCAATGATGGAAGCTCCAGGTAGGAGGCAATAGGACCCATCCCAATGAAATATGGCAGTGGCTGGAGCCAAAGGGACAGCTGTGGGGGTGGTGGGAAGGGGCTGAATCCCGAGAAGCAGATGCAAGGATTTTGGCCTGGGTATTTGGAAGAGTGGAAGAATGCTAGTAACAGAGACAAGGAAAGCAGCAGAAACTTTGGAGCTGAAAGATCCCAGGAGTTCAGTTTGAGGCATACTAAGATTAAATATCCATGACATCTATCAACTTTTTCCTTGCTCTTTGACCTATAAGAGGAACTCCCTTACTTTTACACGCATTCACATACACACATACTCGTGCACACATGTGCTGTTTTCTACCACCCAGACTCAAGAAGGGAGTCCTTCGATTCCTGAAGGAGTTACTCCCCTGCTGAGTGAATTTATTCCAGGAGGTCAAGCTGAAATGGTTCCATTTCCTTGAAGATAGAGGTTTCTAAGTCCTCAAGGCTTAGTGAGGGGTAAGCTGGAATGCCTTGAACTCTCAGCAGCAGCATTTCCTAGTTACTTCTTTCTTTCTTTCTTTCTTTCTTTCTTTCTTTCTTTCTTTCTTTCTTTTATTACTAGTGGGCAAACAACTAGGGTGTCAAACCACAGAAAGGCCAATGAGCCCTGGAGAAAATGACAACTTTCTGACCATGAACTCCAGACTGTTGTGATTCCCTGAACACTGCAACGGTATCACAAATGAAAGGGACAAGGACAGTCTACAAAACATGTCATGATAACATTTACTGGCAGGGAACCATTGGCTATTGTTGTAAGAGAATATCATTTGTAATCCAATTCTTTCTTTACTCACCTAATCAATCAGTCATTCAATACACACTTCTAGAGAACTCACTACTTGGCTAGCGCTGGGATATAAAAATGAATACCATGGCCAGATCTTTCTTTCAAGGAACACAGGCCAGCTGGGGAGATGAGATGCAGCCTAACGATGCCATGTGTGGTCAGAGAAGGATGTGAAATGGTGGTGGTGAAGGGGAGGCAAGAAGAACAGTTCTGCCTGGGCTGAATGAGGAAGCATTGCTTGAACACTTGCAAAGACAGTGGACATTCCTGAGGCAGGCAGAGGGGAGAGGAAGTGAGGGAATCAAATTTTTCTTAGATGGAATGGTTTGAACACAGAGTGAAGCTGTGGGCTCATTCACAAGCCTACAAATGAGTCCACAGGAATGTGGCTTGGAGGTCATAGGGGAAAATGGTGAGAGATGGGGCCAGCTCTCAAAGAAGTCTGGTCTGCAGGTAGTTCGGATTTATTCTTACAAGCAAAGGGGGACCACTAGGTAGGGAAATGGCATGACAGATTTGCCTTTTAGAAAAATCAATCTGGTAGAAGGACAAGGAAATGCACAGGATACCTGAACATGTACAGGAAGGATTCCACAGGTCCTATGGTAAAGACAGTTTCAAAGATTTTCAGTCAAGTTTACTATAGGCTAATGAAGATAGTTCTTCTAAGCAAATTGACTGATGTAGACACTTGTAGAGTTGCATTTCCCTGAGAGTACTTGAGTGTTGTCTGTTTTTACAGGAGCCAAAGTTGAAGGAAAAACATTTGCATGTTTCTCTATACCCTAAGTAAAATGAATATGAAAGACAAGAAAATATTTTGAAAGTCTAGTCTATCAGAATGCTGCTTTGGCTCTACAAGCGATTCAATAGAACTCATCTGCTCCATTGCCTAAATTCACTTCAAGGAATTTCTATTTAGAAGAGATTTGTGTTACTAAAGAAAACAAAAATAAAGGGCAATTCGAGTTTTTAGTTAATGTCACATGTATAGTTGAGGTGAAGAAAAGTCATTAAAAAGCCTTTGTGTTAGAATAACTGGCTTGGAAAATACCAGGTGAATATGTAGTACAACCTGTCAAAGAAATGGGAAAATTTTTTCACTCATCCTAAAAGTCACTGGAAGAGTTTAATTATGTCATAAACATTGCTTAAAATCATAATCAACTGTTAGTGATTACTCTAGAGTAGATGTAAATAAATAAATAATAAATGAACAAGCAAAGCTGTTTAGATGCATGAGACCATCTGGAGTCCCAGATGGTATCCTCATAAATGAAGCATCCTCCCTTCAAAGACACCTTGGTGGCTGGGCTCTGACCTCAGTAGGTCTCATCATCCACCAGTGGTAAGACATAGATAATTGTGAGAAAGTTGCCGTTCCAGGGAAATGAGAAATGAATCCTGTCATCAGGCATTATTTCTCTTATATTGACTGGCATTGAATCCAACTTGTTCTCTCAACTCCTGATCCTAAACCCTTTGAAGCAAGATCCCAACGTCTTCTTACCAATGCCTTTAAAGGCAGACATGCCTATAAAGTCTTCAGGCATCTTAGAGACCTTTTTCTTAGCTCCTACATAAAAAACAGAGCAGAAAACACTTCTGACAAAAGACCCTGCACCTTGCAGCAATGTATCTTCTCTGATGAACTCTTTGAGTGTGGGTCTACATTGTTGGCATGAGTGTAAATTCCGAGCCCCATCTCTTACCTCTATCCGTGAGGTGCCCCCATAGTGCCGTCATTCTGCTTTTACCAGAATTCTGATACAATTTGTGAGCTAACTTGGAATGGAAGAGAAAAGAGGAACCTCCAAGCAGGAGGTCTTGATACTGAGTGCCGCCGTAGTCTATGATATGCCAAGGAGAGGCTGCTGAAACTACCACTTCCTGCCTCTACGATTTTATGTTCCCACAAGACAGAAGATTATAGGATATGCAGGACTGAAGAGACAGAGAAAATGTTCTCTTGTCCTAATTTCACCCAACCTACATTAATTTAAATCCCTTAGGAAGAATATATGGATAACCCAGAAAAAGAACATGAAGAAAAAGTTTGCTGAGTAAGTGTAATCAAATGTAATCAAAATGACAGGAACAAAGAAATAGCAAGTTAAAATATTAACACTAGCTAAAATATTTTGGATACTCATCATTTGCTCAACACATACATGTTAAGTGCTTTGTGTACAGTTCTCCCTGAATCATCAGTACTGGTTTGGGAGGAGACATGTCCAACCTGAGAGTTGAAGGACTTGTCCAAGAACCCAAAGTTTCTACTTGGGAAATTTGGGGTTCAAAAATATCTCTTCCCATGCTCAGTGTAATTGATGGCCTCCTGACCATTACAGCAATATTGTAGGTCTCCTAGAACAAATATTATTAATACTTTGTACATGATTCATATTATTATACATTCTTAAAAGTGATACAACTGTTTTCATTTTAAAATGAATGCAATCTGGAATTTTCACCACTCCACTATTCTATTTAATTATTTAGAATTTGTATGACTCTACCATAAAATTCACATATGCTATCCAAAACCCAGAAAGAAAAATAAATGAATTCCGTGAAAGCAGTCCAAAAATTAGTATTATCTTGTTTTTCTTCAAATTGTATTCCATTGGTCCTAACAGCCAAATAGGATTCAGTTGCCCAAATACACACAGTGCAGCTCAGAACATTTTAGCAGGCAATAAAGTAGACAGGGTTCCATAGAAGTTTAAAATCTAAAATTCAGTATGAGCACTTAACAATGCAAAGAATATACCTATACACTCAACTGTACAAGAAAGTACAAGGAATAATAAATATCCAAGCAAGGGGGGTAGGGAGAGGGTGGTTGGGTTATGGACATTGGGGAGGGTATGTGCTATGGTGAGTACTGTGAATTGTGTAAACCTGGCAATTCACAGACCTGTACCCCTAGGGCTAATAATACATTATATGTTAATAAAAAATAAAATAAAATAAAATATAGTTGTACTTCAAAAATAAATAAATAAATATATATTCAAGCAAGCACACAAAGGATCACTAAGTTTAACATCTGTTTGAGGGTTTTATTGTTGTGAGCACTGTACACACACACACTCACACATGCGCGCGCACACACACACACGCACACACAGCAATTATCACCCAAATCAGGGAGAACCTAAGAAGAAATGAAAGCGAAAAAAGGATGCTTCCCAGCAGAGAGACTACTGGATGAACCTGGGAATGGCTTTGGTGAGAGCAGGGTCTGTTGAGAGAACAAGATGAAGCAGATGCTGAGGAGACAGGTTCGGGCAAAATGAAGGGAACATGGAGGAAGGGAAGATATTCGTTAGACCCAGGGATCAGTTAAAGAGCCCGTAATAGTGCCCGAGCAGCCTGGCCTATAGAGAGGGAACACGACTGAAATCTGTAGCAGTGGGGCGCCTGGGTGGCTCAGTGGGTTAAGCCTCTGCCTTCGGCTCATGATCTCAGCGTCCTGGAATCGAGCCCCGCATTGGGCTCTCTGCTCAGCCGGGAGCCTTCTTCCTCCTCTCCCTCTTCCTGCCTCTCTGCCTACTTGTGATCTCTGTGTCAAATAAATAAATAAAATCTTGAAAGAAAGAAAGAAAGAAAGAAAGGAAGGAAGGAAGAAAGAAAGAAAGAAAGAAAGAAAGAAAGAAAGAAAGAAAGAAAGAAAGAAAAGAAAAAGAAATCTGTGGCAGTTTCAGAGGGTCAGATAACCCGCAGTGGGTGGTGAAGGCATCGGCCCCTCTCTATCACCTGGATCATCAGGGTTTGAAGTGGAGGACACTGGGCCAGAGAGAAGGACGTGGCCATGGTCAAATCTGGAAGCTGGTTACTCAGAAATGAAATCCCTTTCTCCGTAAAATGCACTTCTTCAGGTGAAAAGGACAGAGTTCAAAGGACAGTAAGACTTTTTCAGGTTTTCAGGCAGTAACTCTTGGCAGAGAGAAGGGCAAAGGTTCAGAGATGGAAGGTGGTGTGACCAGGAAGGAAGGAAGGCAAGATGTGAATGGGACAAGTTTTAGTGGTAGAAACTGACATCAAATACACTCACTAGTATTTTAGTCTCTTCACCATGTTCCTCAGTGACGTTCTACATCTATTCTGAAGAATGAAAAATACTCAAACTTCAGCTCCAAAATACTGTTATTAACAAGCTCTGTTTCTTTATTCTGAACTCAGTCTGCACCGATATTGTCTTTGTCTCCGTATGAGTTGGTGGAAAGCTCTATCGCCCTTTGCAGTGGTTAGGAGATAAGGATGGGAATTCAGACAGAGCACAGTGCAAATTCCGGCTCTGCTGCTTCCTCGCTGTGGGACATTGGGAAGGCACTTCATGCGTCTTAAGTCTCAATGTCCTCAACTGTTAAAGAGGATAATCGTAATCTCTACTTACATGACTGCTTTACAGTTCAATAAAATAATGCACAAAAAGCACTTAACAGGGTGCTGGCAAACAGCAAATGGTCAAAGGATATTAAAGATTAGAGTCATTTTTTCTCCAGATAAATTTCAAGCTTTCTCTCCAGATAAATTTCAAGCTTCTTAAAAGTAAGCTCAGGGGCACCTGGGTGGCTCAGTGAGTTAAGCCTCTGCCTTCGGCTCAGGTCGTGATCCCAGGGTCCTGGGATCGAGCCCCGCATCAGGCTCTCTGCTCAGTGGTGAGCCTGCTTCCTCCTCTCTCTCTGCCTGTCTCTCTGCCTACTTGTGATCTCTGTCTTTCATAAATAAATAAAATCTTAAAAAAAAAAAAGTAAGCTCAAAGTTTAGGTTACCTCTGATACCCCAACAAAATATTATATCCCCACCTTCCACTGACAGTGGGGGGGTTGAGCAGTAAAAACAATTGCAGCTATGCCCAGGATTATGTGCCCCACCAACATCAGAGCAGAAAGTGGATCCTCCCTTCTGTCATTCATATAGCAGCAAACACCCGGGTCCGTTTTTGACTGGATGGATCATCAGCTTCTAGAGGAAAATATTTAAACTATGGGTTATTACGTTTGCATGAATTGGGTCCCTTGTGAATTTTGTAGAGGTGTGGTAATGTTTGGTATCTAATTATTCATCCCTGAGATTTTTCCTTCTTCCTACACTTCATTGTAGCAGTTGTCTATTTGGATAGCTTTTCCTCTGATCGCATGACCTGCTAATAAATTCAAGCATTCTCATCCCAATAAACTCAATTTTTAATGACAGTAGCCTATTTTGAATACATATCACTGGAATCCCACTCTTGGCACATAATGAATCCCTCTGTGGCCCACCTAGGACTCTATTAAATCTTTGTGAGCCTCACCACAATGGTTTGGTTCAGTACCCTCCACCACTGAATACATTAAAACCAAAACAAAACACTGTCATACATGGAAGAGTTCATAAAATCCAGTCTGTGAAAGACAGTCAGCAATCTGTCCAAGTCACGTCCTGGACTTTTTGTTTTACAGACTTTCCCAGAATATTGGCTCAATGTTAAGAGAGAAGCAATACATCAAACTTAAAAAGGAAGGGCTTGGGTAGTCTATGGGAGCCCAGAACCTAGAGAGCGGCCCACATCTCTGAGAAACAACAAGTTTGCTAAATTGGCTCTTGTGTGCTGGGATCCTATAGCTGATAAAATCAGGGGGTTCTAGAGCATGTATGCTTAGCCCTTTGGGGTTATTACTAAATAGGCCTATAAAGGTTCTTTTTTGGGGTTTTTTTGCATAAACTGCAAAGGCAAAGGTACCAGAAGCTGTCATTTGTAAACACATTTTTTCCCCCTTTAGACCTTGTATTATTTTTTCTAAGTGAGAATGAAAGACTTTGAAGTCCTAAGTAAGAATAGTTATTCTCATTTGCCTTGTTCTTGTTTTTGTTTTTGTTTCAGAATTATCATCATTTTAGAGGCACCTGGGTGACACAGTTGGTTAAGCTTCCAACAACTGATTTTGGCTCCAGTGGTGATCTCAGCATTGTGAGATCAAGTTCCACGTCGGGCTCTGTACTCAGCATGGAATCTGCTTCAGATCTCTCTCCCTCTCCCTCTGCCCCTCCCCCTTATGCAATCTCTCTCTCTCTCTCTCTGAGTTAATAAATAAATCTTTTAAAAAAGAATTATCCTTTCATTTTCTTTTAAAGTGCTATTAAGTATATTTTTGAAGCAAATGATACAACTTTGGAAATAAAAAATTCTTAATAAAGGAAACTCCTACAAGAAGATTTTAAATAATTTGCTCAAAGTCCCAAAGCCAATGAGAGCTAGATGTGGGAGCAGGATCCTATTCTCCACTTCTAAATACAGTGTTTATACCCTACCAAGCAACCCAGCTATAAAACAGAGCATGGCCCACATGCCCTGGACTGTCAACCACCCCAAAACTGTAAGGCTCCCCTTCTCCTTCTTTCAAGCATTTCCTATCTTTATTCTGAACATCTCATGTTCTAAGCAATCAGATGGAATTCAAGCAGTTTCAGCACATTTCACTGGAACAGCTAAAAGCATGACTTCTTAATCAACTTCCATATAAAAATACAGATACCTTAAAGGCAAGAGAATATTAATAATGTGTGGTGAATGCTCCTGACCTACATGAGTAGCACTCTCCTACACAGGTAGAAGGAAGAGGTGAGACCACGTATAGGGAAAACTGTGCCCCGTGATGGGATAGAGATGCTATGTGGGAGCTGAAGAGGGATCCTAATTTGGGGTCATAGAGAGAGCTCTGCAACAGATGTCCTGATCCCAATCTAAAGGATAAGTAAGGGTTGCCAGGGAAAGGGGTGGGGAGAAGTACCCCATCACAACAATCAGAGCTACCACATTACCACTAAGTAGCTATAAGCTCCTGGTCAAGTTATAAATCCCCTGAGTTTCAATGTTCTTATCTGGAAATGGACTTATCAATAGTAACTACCCAAAAAGTCTGGTGAGGTTTGAACAAACACACAGACGTAATTTCTTATGAGAGCATAAGTAGATATCCCATACATTTTAGCTATGATGTTGCTGGTGATGGTGGAGTGATGTGCTCAAAGACCCAAAGGTAAAAATTGCATAGCACGTACCTGAACATTCCAGGAAAAGCAGGTAGTTCAGATTGGTGGGTGGATGAATGTAATTTAACTGAAGTGGACTCCCTTCTCCTAATTGTGGTGTCAGCAGAAATTGCACATCCCTCCAACTAACTAATGTAGTGGAATACTCATTAAAGCTTGTTTTCTCTTCAAAGGCTTTATGGTGATCGTGGCTTTATGGCAGCCTCCATTAGAAGGCACGTGTGAATTAGGCATGCAATCTTGGTGGAGGAAAAAGATTTAAGTGCTAAGAGAGGTAAAAATGGGGCCCCAGGAACAGTGGGATAGGCAGCCAGGGTTGGGTACAGAGAACTGTCCCCATACCTGGGAGTAGACTGACAGAAGGTCTAAAGCTCAGAAGGTTCCAGGAGCACTGGCCCACAGAACTTCCTTCAAGGGCACTATTTTAATAGGGTAGGGTTTAATAGGTAGGGTTCAGAAAACTAACCGCAGCTTTTGGCCCATGGATGACTCTTCCTGAATGGACTGTCCACCAAGTTGGTGAAAGCTCCTATCTTGCCTATTTCTCAGGCTTGGGGGCCACCTCGTGAGTGGGACCTTTGGTTCAGTAGGGCTTCAAGTCCTAGAACACCAATAAAGGGACTACTGGATGGAACTGGTCACAATTACTGTGACACAGGTATACCCATTTATTAACAAGAGGTAATTCTGCTTCTAATACAGAGAAATAAGTTATTTACAAATGGAGGTGAAATGACTTTTTCCAAATGTCACAGCAAAGCTCAGGCAGAATTTGCCCTAGAGGACAAACATTTTACCATCAAAGATCTCACAGCCATGGGGATTGTCCTTTGGCAAGAGAGAATGACTGATCAAAATAACTTAAATAAATGTCTTCTCCTTCAAAGTTAACAAAATTCCTAAATTCTGAAAAAGCTATGTGCTATAGACTGAATATCATGTCTCCCCCAAATTCATACAATGAAACCCAGTTCTCAGTGCGATGGACTTAGGAGGTGGGGCCTTTAGTAGGTGAGGAGGTCATGAGGGTGGAACCCACAACCAATGGGATTAGTGCCCTTGGAGAAGAGACCCAGAGAGCTCTCTGACCCTCTTTCCTCATGTGAGGATACAGTGCGAAGAGGGCTATCTGTGGAGCAGAAAGCATACACAGAATCTTCCGGTGCTTTAATTTTGGATTTTCCAGTCTCCAGAACAGTGAGAAATAAACATTTGTTGTTTCAGCCAACCCGTCTATGGTATTTTTGTTACAGAAGCCTGAACTGTCTAAAACACTGTCTGCCTTCTGGGGCCGTAGGTTGCTCAGTCCCATAAGCATCTGCCTTTTGCTCAGGCCATGATCCCTGGGTCCTGGGCTTGAGGCCCAGGGAGGGCTCTCGGCTCAACTGGGGGTCTGCTGCTTCTTCTCCCTCTGCCTGTCGCTCCCCCTGCTTGTGCTCTCTCTGTCAAATGAATAAATAAAATCTTAAAAACAAAACAAAATGGTGTGTTAGAAACATCAAAACCAACTACTGTAGGGAAGACTCCCAGCAGCTTAGGAATCCAGACGGCAGGCAAAGCGCTTCCACCAAGACCCACCTCCGCCCACGTGCCAGGCATGTGGGAATGCAGCAGTGCCCTTCCTTCCTATGCTTCCTCCCGCTTCTCCTCCCTGCCACATTCTCCGAAGGCTGTCGGGCTTTTCCAATGCTGCTTTATCTTAAAACAGACTTCTCCGCCTGCGCCGCCCCCCCAACCCCAACACACACCTAGGAGCCTCTTCTGCAGGTATCTATGAGCCATTTTCATTTTAATGAGCATTACAAAAGCCTTTATTAATCACTCCATGGTGCCTTCAGATGACAGGCATTTGGTTCCCAAAGCAAATACTGCCAACCAAGAACCTTAATACAGAGGTGGATATAAAATTGTAATAGCCAACTGGCAAGTCCTTGCTGCATTTAGAGCATCACAAGAGGATGAAAAGAGCTTCTGGTGCCTCTCTAATTGTTTTTAAATTTTTATTTATGGTCCTATTAAGAGGTTCCCGGAGAGCTAGAGACATTTAAATTACGGTGATTCTTTCTGAAGGCTTTTAACCGAAAGGAAATTGGGAATTAGGCCCTTTTCGGAGGAGAGACAGGTGCCTGAGTATTCCCTAGCAGAGTCGTTCTTTCAAACTTGCTGAGTGGATGGGTTATCAACCGTTTGCAACCTTCGGCGCGCTTCCAAGTCTCCTGACTAGGGGAATAAAGTCCCATTGCTGAGCTCCACTTCCAGGGTGCGGATGCTCCTGGTCTGGGGAGCGTACTTTGGGAACTACTGGTATAGAATAGCCTTTGAGCTAACTGCACGAGGCCAGTGGTCATTGTTGGGTACGCTAAAAAGGGGGTGGTCTTCCTAGAAGCACCCGCTCCCTCCAGTGGCTTTATCTCAGCAAAACGGCGCACTCCTCACGCTGTGCTCTCCTGCCTATGGATTTGATGCTGCTTAAGGTGAGAAAATGAGTGTCTGTTCCCAGTCATTACTGTGGAGTAACAACTACTACAACCATGGAGCTGGGCCAACTCATGGCATGATCATGTGAATCCAGTAACCATTGTTCTGGGTCCCTCAGAAAAATCCGAAAATAATTATACTGAATTTTCAAGCAAATCCAGTGACGTTTTTGTCCAGTTTTGTCCACCTCAATATACAGCTGAGCCTCGAGCAACGCACGGGTGCGTTGAACTGCCCGAGTCCACTTGGACATGGATTTTTTTCGATAGAGACTGGACGATACTGTAAATGTATTTTCTTTCATGATTTTTCTTAACATTTTCTTTTCTCTTATTTTATTGTAAGAATCCAAATAATATACCTAAGATATAAAATGTTTGTTATTTGACTCTTTATATTATCCATAAGGCTTCTAGTCAACAGTGGGCTATTAGTAGTTAAGTTTTGGGGGAGTCAAAAGTCATACCCCGGGGCACCTGGGTGGCTCAGTGGGTTAAGCCTCCCACCTTCAGCTCAGGTCATGATCTCAGGGTCCTGGGATCGAGCCCCACATTAGGGACTCTGCTCAGCATGGAGCCTGTTTCCCCTCTCTCTCTGCCTGCCTCTCTGCTTACCTGTGATCTCTGTCTGTCAAATAAATAAATAAAATCTTTAAAAAAACAAACAAACAAAAAAAGTCATACCCGGTTTTGTAGATGGTCAGTGCCCCAACCCTTGCTTTGTTCAAGAGTCAAGTATATTCCATTTTACAATAAGCAAGGAGTAGGTATAATTTCAGCAATGCTGTTGCAATAAAAGAAGTTTTCTTTATGCCTAAACTCTGATATCTTTTGATTTCACTTCAGCCTATCCTCTAATAATAGATTATGATTCTTTGCCAAAGAATTTTTATTATATGTTGTATTTCTATTATATTGCACCTGAAGATGTTCTTTCAGGATAACATCTTTTACATCTGTTAAATTCTCAGTCTTATGTTATGAATTTAATTCCCCATGTTGATTGTGCTGAAATTCATTAATTTTTTAACCTTTTATTTTTAAATAATTTCAAACATGCAAAAAAGCTGCAGAATGGTACAAAGAACTCCCATACAACCTACACAAAAATTAGCTAATTGTTTGCATTTTACCACATCTCTCTGTCTATATACACACACACGTATGTATAAAATACATGTAAATATCTTGTATGTGTAACCTATGCAAAATATGTACATGTATCTAACACCACATTAATTACTCTATATAACATACATATTTTTTCTGAGCCATTCAAGAATAAGTAACAGACTTATCCCTCAACATTTCAGTGTTTATGTCCTAAAAATAAAGACCTTCTACTACAGGGACACCTGGATGGCTCAGTCAGTTAAGCATCTGCCTTCAGCTCAGGTCATAATCTCAAGGTCCTGGGATCAAACCCTACATTGGGCTCCCTGCTCAAGGGGAAATCTGCTTCTCCTTCTCCCTCTGCCCCATACCCTGCTCAATCTCTCTCTCTCTCTCTCTCAAATAAATAGATAAAACCTTTTAAAACAGCCACTCTACTACAAAAACACAGAACAACCGGCAGCATCAGAAAATTGACAGTCATAGATAATCACCACAAAATTTACAGACTCCATTGAAATATTAATGAATCATTTCAGTAAAATCCTTTATAGATTGAGGATCTTAAGTCGAAGATTACTTGTGTTTAGTTGTCATGTCCCTCGACTTGGAATAATTCTTTGGTCTTTCCTTGCATTTTATGTACTTTATATTTTTCAAGTGTATAGGACTGTTAGTTCGTGTAGTAGTCCACAACCTGAATTTGTTTGATTTTTCCTCATGATTAGATTCAGGGTATGCTTTATGACAGGAATATCAGAACAGTGATGCTGTATTCTTTTTGGGGCATCATATGAGGAGGTCCATGATGTCAGTTTGTCCCATTCTGGGTGCTGTTAAATTTTGCTACTTGGTTATGATTATGTCTGCCAGTTTTTTGGTACCGTTTATTAATATGTTCTTAACAAGTATTTTGATAGATAGGCATTGGCACTATAAATATCCCAATCCTCATCAAGCTATCACCAGCTAGCTTTGGCATCCATCCATGATTTTTAGGTCTGAAAAATGACTACTCAATTTCTTTGATGAAAATTCATGGCTTTTGTGGAAAATAAGGGGCTAGGAAATGACTCTAAAACAATGACCAGCCCTTAAGTTTGCAGGCTAATTGGGAAAGTAAGAAATAAGTACAGACAGAGAAAATGATCTATCCCATGAAGCGTCAGGCTGGTAGTGAATGGAAGTCCTATAGCTATTAAGAAGGGTGTGACATGGAGGGAGAGTTTAGGTTTCAAGCTGGCTGGGCTGTAAGGAAGATGTCATCCTGGGAGGAGGGAGGATGCTGAAGCAAAAGCAAAGCACAGGAAGCAAGAATGTGATGCTATCAGAGCAGAGGTTTTTATAGAGAATCTAGGGGAGACAGGAATAAAAATTTTGAACTGAGGACCTGTTTCACTGATTTTCAGGTAACCGTGCTTTGATATATGGTCTAATCCATGAAATAATCAAATAGAAAACAGTAGAGTCCTGGAAAATCTTGAGTCTTACGGTAGTTTCCACCCTTTTAATAACCAAGAATCCATTTCATTATCTCTTCTGCAAATTCCTGAAATGTTATGATTGACCACGATTTCTCATCTGCATAAAAAGTTAATGTTATCACTCAAAAGTGATTTTTTTTTTTAGTCTTGCAAAAGCAAAGAATTTTGATAGTTTAACTAATTTGAGCAGTTGTATCATGGTACAAACTCTAATTTTATTGAGTTTTTTGAAATATTAAAAATAGTTTGAGGATTCTCATTCAGGGACTCTTAGAAGTTGGAAATACTTTTCTATTTTAATAAAGGCATATTAGAGATAAGGAAATAAGAGGCCCAGAAAAGTAAAGTAACTTGCCCAAAGTCACACAGTTATTGATGGTCACCCCAGAACTAGCCCACAGTCTTGATATTAACCCGAAACCTGTTCCTTTGTCTTTCTTCTTAGTTGAGAATTTTATTATATTCTAACTTGTGTTATTTTCACTTTTTTTTTACATTAATCCTTTCCCTCAAAGATTTTGAACTGTTTGAAGAAAGGAGATGTCATCTACTTTTTTGAATAATAATGATAGCAATATGTGTGAATTATTCCTAAACAACAGACTCAGTACTAAATACTTTGTAGACATTGCTCATTCAGTCCTTCTAACAACTCTGTGAAACAGGTATTATCAGTGTCACTTTACAGATACAGAATGTGAGCTTTATGAAGTTTAAGTAATTTGCCTACAATCATGCAGCTAGTCGAGTAGAACATAGGTTGTTGTTGTTTTTTTAAGATTTTAAAATTAACATATAATGTATTATTTTTTTAAAGATTTTATTTATTTATTTGAGAAAGAGAGAAAGAAAGAAGAGAGGCAGAGGGAGAAGCAGACTTCCTGCTGAGCAGGGAGCCCGATGCAGGGTTCAATCCCAGTACCCGGGGATCATGACCTGATCCAAAGGCAGACACTTACCCAACTGAGCCACCCAGGAGCCCCAAGAGTAGAAAATAGGTTTAACCCCAGGTCCAGCCTTCTCCAAAGCCTTTGTTCTATGAGCTAAGCTGCCTCTGAGGCTAGTCATAATTCTACATTCCCTAACTTAGCCAGAGGGCTTTTTTGAGGACCCTTAAGATGCCCAGCTTTCAGAAAGACATGAAAGTCATAAAAGCCTGGGTATTTGTTTTCTGAAATCAATAAGGTACTACAAAATACACTAAATTTATCAAAGTGAACATATGGAAGTCTCCTGTGTTTATTTTCACAAGACAGTTGGAAATATATCGAATCGGAGAATTTTCACATTTCCTAAGATGTTTGGCATTCATTTTATTGTTTATTTCTTCTTATCAATTTTGTCTTTTGCAGGCAATTTTTCCTACAGGCAGTTTTCCAGCAAAAATTTCCCTGCTCCCTTGGAATGCTTCTGTTCATCTGTAAAGCCTAAAACGTAATATTGGACATCTTTAATAAACATGTCACTTCTCTTGAGGTTTTGAATGGTCGCTATTCAGGAGCGAGGGGGCCAGAGGTGGGGCTTCAGGGACCACCAGAAGTGTAGAACATCCTGCAAACATTGAGTTGGGGAGAAGGGATGACACTAAAGCTGTGTGGGAATGAGAGAGAGCTGTTTGCAAATGCAGGATTGCTTGGCAGGAAGAGAACCAACTGAGAAATTAATGGTGCCCCCACGTATTTAATTGATGCAGGGAATTTAATCCTGAGACATCTTAAGTTGGAGCTCAAACTCCTGTTTCCTGTTGAATTTGGCAGTGCCCTGTTTGGAAACTGGGCCCTGGGAAGGAAAAGACTTTAGCCAAGAGGGGACACCTCTGCCATCACTTTCCCCGAGAGTTGCTTTGAGTGCGGTAGAGGCCAGACCCAGAGTTCCAAAAGTCTTTCCCGCAGTTCTGGATGCATGCTCGAAGGCAGGCTTTTCCCCCTTTTCTTTTCTTTTTGTTTTTTTTCACTTTTGTTTTGTTTTTAACATTTGCTTTAGATATGTTACACTGTGCAGTGGTTTTAACCCTAGTCATGCATTAAAATCACTCTTCTGTATTGTTGGATTTTTTTAACCACATGAATTTATTGTTTCAAAAAAATAAAGTCACTCCAGGGTACAGAAATCTTAATTTAATTGATCTGGAATGGGGCCTGGGAACCAGTGTTTTCAAGCTCCCCAGTTGGTCTCAATGCACAGTTTAATGTGATGCTCAGGCTGGGACCCCCAGAGGTCCTCAGGAACTACTTTGACTATTTCAAAGAGCCCTGGGACAGTCATCTATTTTACCCATGATAAAGTTAACATCGAGTCTCTGGCTCTTGGCTGGAACTAAATCAACACCTGTGGTAACAGCTCTCATCACTTTCTGATGAGAAACTTTGAGAAGCAGAGTTTCTAAAAGAAAACAGAATTGGAAAATTAATTATTAGTTTATAAATACAGTTTCTACATAGATAAAACTCTTTCAAAACTGAATGGATCATGGAAGAAAGTAAATAAAAGGGTACTTTGAGATGATAAAATTGGGAAGCAATCTGATAAGGTAATCTTTTAAGTTGGTATTTAAAAAGTTAGCCTTCAAACACACAACAACAAATAAATGAAAGGCATACCAGAAAAGCGCTGGGTGACAGGCCCAAGCCAGCTAGGGGATTTTATATTTGTCATGGGGAACACGCACTCAGATATGCAAAGGATGAAACTGGTGATCTTTGTCTCTGAATTCACCTGCACTCTCTTGCTGTAGGCACTAAGTAGCACAGCATCTCCCAATCACCCCATCTCGCTTCTATCAATCCCATTAGGACCAGACCCTTCAAGACCTGTCTGAGAAAAATCACAGAGGGAAGTACTAGAGATTATTCCTACTGTCTGCCAAGTTGGTCTCTTGCTATCATCCGGAAATGTTTAACATAAGTGAATCTTTAATTAACTTCAAAAAGTGCCTGTGCTTGGTCTCAGGTATGTAAACATGGCAGGACAAAAGTCACTAATGTTTGGCAAGGGGAGTTCTGAAAACATCAATTAGAAAGAGTTGGTATGAACACCCGATGAACACCCACCTTGACAGTAGGAATGAAATTTGTGCTAATTATGAGTATCCCTCTTACTTCACCAAGCATTTGTTCGTGATTATACACTGGGGAAATGAAATGAAGCACATTTGGGGGGGTTGTATTTTATTTATTCATACATTCAATAAATATTTGAAGAGAATATACCATGCCCTAGATACTGCACCCGGCACTAGAAATAGAGAAATGAGCAAAATAAACAAAATTCACCATCCCCATGAAGCTTAGGGTCCTGGAAGGGGCTGTAGTTGTTGGAATTCAAGAAGAGTGCATGCAAAACATCTGTTCCTTAAAACTCTGTATTAAAACATTTTTAGTTCAGACTTCTAAATAAACATGTGCCTTCTTTTGATGCAGAAAACCAAGGTATTCCTTCCAATCCTTCACAAGAGTATTTTTAATTCACAGCTTCACATTGTCTGAATTGATTAAATCAAAATCTAACTAAGAGCAAAGCATAATTGCATGTTCTTATGTTCTCCATCGCCAACACTACAACTCAGCGTTCACTAGCCTGGGAACTTGCTTGGGTCATTCAAGTAGAGCTTGCTTCTGTAGAGATGGTAAGTGAGACAATGCACTGTGTTTATGGACTCAGAGGTGAGAAGAGAAAGAAAAGCACTCTTAGGAAATCTGAAAAGGAATTTGGAGACCAGTAAAGAAATTCAGAGGACATTGACATTCAAATCAGATACTGCCATGTAATAAATATTGGCTGAATATTTCGTTGGGCAGCTAGATTCCATAGATAGGGTGACACTGTGTCTCTTAAGACGCTAGTACTTTGTATGTACAATTGTACCATATAGGATACATTTCAGCTCTTGTTTCCAATTGGTAATCCTTTGGAAAAAAATCGCATAATGTGTCTGTGGCTGAGTGTAAAATTATCCTGGGGAGAGCTTCTGTGAGAGTATTGAGGCAAATGCTAATTGTACCACCTTCTTGGCTTGAGTGTTTTTCAAGGAACAGTTATAAAGCCTTTAAGGCAGAGAAAGTGATTGAGAGTCAGAAAGTATTCTAGCAGCTGAAACCCTACTCTCAAGATAAGAGCTACCTTGCCTAAAATACAGTGAATGGCAGCCTCGGGACAAAGAATTAATGTGAAAGGTGCAGGCACACGTCTTTTGAAAGCCCTACACCATTGCCACATTGTTCTGAATATTTATAAAAAGTAGTTTTCCAGAAGTATGGACTTGTCAAGGAGAGCTAAATGTTTGCTAAATAATGGGGGGTTCCATGAAGAATTACTAAGGAATTGAGAATGCTTTTTCTCAAACAAACTTCCTTCCATTTAAAATTTTACTTTAAGGTGAAGAAAAGTATGTATGTCTTGATGCTTTAGAAACAGATGTAGTATAAAAAATAAAAATAAAAATTTTTAGTCAAATAATAGCAGAGGCTTACAAATTTGACCAAAAAAAAAAAAAAAAAAAAAAAAAGGAGAATAGCTTTTCTTTTAAGTGTCTACCCACAGAAATGTCAGACAAAGTAGCAATCAATTTTACCTGGACATTTTTTTTTAAGATTTTTGTTTACTTATTTATTTGACACACAGAGAGAGAACACAGCAGAGGGAGCAGCAGGCAGGGGGAAAGGGAGAAGCAGGCTCCTCGCTGAGCATAGAGCCCGTCACAGGGCTAGACCCCAGGACCCTGGGATCATGACCTGAATTGAAGGCAGATTCTTAACCAACTGAGCAACCCAGGCGCCCCATGGACACTTTAAAAATACTTAATTTCACTGTTCACACATAAATTCAATAAACAAACATGTAAGTATCCTTCAGAATAACAAATACATAGTCTAGGATCCCTTACATGGATAAAAAGGTAGCATTGACCACATTAAAGCATGAAAAGAAGGACTGCCAGAGAAAACACAGGACATCAAATATTATATGAGACATACTCACACTAAAAATGTTTTGCTGTTTATCTGAAATTCAAATATAACTGAGCATTCTCTATTCTTATTTGCTAAGTCTGGCAATCCTGAAAGAATTAAAAATAAAATTAAATTAAAGTAAATTTAAAATAAAATTAATTAATTAATTAATTAAAATAAAATTAAAATCTCTAAAACACTAATTTCTTTTAAACATTTGAAAAAATATTCATCTAGACTGTCTCCTGAAATGTTCCCAAAATGCTATGGACTGAATTTTGTCTGCTTCAAATGTATATGTTGAAGCCTTAACCAGCTCCCCCCCATGTGACTGTGTTAGAAGATAAGGCTTTTAGAGATAATTAAGATTAAATGAGGTCTTTTTTTTTTTAAGATATTTTATTTTATTTTATTTTGACAGAGATCACAAGTAGGCAGAGAGCCAGGCAGAGAGAAGGGGAAGCAGGCTCCCCGCTGAGCAGGGAGCCCGACGCGGGACTCGATCCCAGGACCCCGAGATCATGACCTGAGCCGAAGGTGGAGGCTTTAACCCACTGAGCCACCCAGGTGCCCCAAGATTAAATGAGGTTTTGAGAGTGTTCCTAATGCAATAGAATTAGGCACCTTATAAATATGCTTTGGTACACACATGTACCAAGGAAAGGCCACCTGAGCACTGAACAGAAAGGTGGCCTTGAAAGCCAAGGAGGGAACCTTTTCCAGAACCTGACCATGCTGGCACCCTGATCTCAGATTTCTACCCTCCAGACTGTGAGAAAATCCATTTCTGCTTAAGCCACCAGTCTATAGTTCTTTGTCTTGATGACCCAAGCTGACAAAGACACAAAACTCCCTGCACTTCCTCTCTGTAGTAATCACCACCCTTGCAATGCGGTAATTTATAAAGTTTCTTCCCTGGCACATCATAACCTCCCGTGGTGGCAGGGAGGGCAGGGAATACCTGGCTTGTCTTTTGCTGTGTGCTTGGCTGATTACGCAGTGCCTCTGGCTTGTCATAGGAGCTAAGTAAATATCTGTTGACTAAATGATTACTGTATGAATGAAGTAACTAGAAAGGTAGACAAAAAGAATGTGTTCATCATTGCTTAGAATTGTCAAATCATTATGTTGTACACCTGAAACTAATAGAACATTTTATGTCAACTATTCTTCAGTTATTTAAAAAATGTGTTCACTACCATGTCGTTTATAATAACAACTGAAACATTGAGAAAAATCTAAATCTCCAAAACTAAGGGAATGTATAAATAAATAAATTAAATTAATAATTGTATAATCATATGACAATGTATCATACAGTCATTAAAAAGAGTCTTAAAATACTATTTTTCAGGGCATGATAAATTTCAAATAAAGTCATGTTAAGTTAAAAATAGGGTATATATGTATCTGTATGCATACACAGAGAGAAGTATTTGGGAGTAAATCCAATTGTTAATAGTGGTTGTGTTCAGATAGCAAGATTAGATTTTTTTTCCGTTTATGTTTTTCTCTTCAAGTTTACTACAAGAATTATGGATGCTTTTTAATTGGAAAGAAAATCAGTAGTTATTTGGTGTGAGTTATATGGATTGAAAGATGATCTTTGTGGGGTGCCTAGGGTGGCTCAGTTGGTTAAGCCACTGCCTTTGGCTCAGGTCATGATCCTGGAGTCCCAGGATCAAGTTCTACAGCAGGATCCCTGCTCAGCAGGGAGTCTGTTTCTCCCTATGACTCTCTCCCTTCTCATGCTCTCTCTCTCTCTCTCAAATAAATTAATAAAATCTTTAAAAAAATTTAAAAAAAAGAAAGATGATCTTTGAAAAATTTTTCTAGCAGGGAAAACAAAGCTAAGTTGGTCAAAGTCATTATCCATGCAGGGCTCAGAAAAAGCTTATAAACTTCATTAGAAAAATACCTCAGTATTGAGATTAAACTAAGTCACACAATAAGGAAAGCATTTATGGTGAGGGACAGTCATGTGAACAGATTACATCATTACCTACAAGGACTGAGACAAAGCCATATAGTAGGGATCTGGGACAGAAAGGAAAGACCCTGCAGCAGATACCATATCTGCCTTGTCCAGACTCCCTTCTTCAACCTGTTGTATCCCATTTATAGCTGCTGTGAGTTTTGGCTGCTAGAGGCTTCGAGCTGCTTTCTTCCCTGGAGAACTTCCTTTGACAATATTGTAACTTTCTCTCCTAGATGAGGGGGGCAGCAGCATTGTTGAGAAGTTCAGTAGTGGACGTCCCATGTAGATTAGGATTAATGATAAGAGATTCTGCTATTGACCTCTGCTTCCCAATAACAATGGGGATGACAGATCTCAGAACAACAGAGGCCAGATGGCCAGAAGCAAGGTGGGCATGATGATCAAAGTCCACAACAGAGAGATGAGTAGGCTCTGCTCAAAGAGATTTCTGAAGTTCCCTAATGGAAGATAGTATTTCCAGAATGAGATCAATGGGCAAGTGATAAGGGTCTTGCTTAATGTGTATCACCAATTAAAACAGATCTTGAATAGATGAGCAGAAGGTTAAGGTCTACCACCTGAGTGGAAAATCATGATCTCTTAGTCAGTTTACAGACTTGAGCTAATTCTTAGACCCATAACCTACTGCTGGAAATAATGGCAAGTTTCTGTGAGGAAGGATCTTGCAACACCATGGAAAGTGAATATAGCAGTGTTTCCCCAGTCTTTCTACAAAGGGGCCAATGGCCATTTACTCAAATAAACATACGCTGGGGAAAGTGTGTTGTTGAATCAGGGCTCTGAGTTGACTATGATACCGAAAGACCAAGAGTACCATCACAGATCCTCCTGTTAGAGAAGGGCCATATGTGAGTTCAGAGTCCATCTCAAAGTGGGTCCACAGGGTTCATGAACCCATCCTACAGCTATTTCTGACTCACTAATATTATAATCAGCATCGGCGTATTTAACATTTGTGAAAACCCTCACAATCACTAGTGGGGAAAGAGTAGCCCCCTTAAATGTTTAAGATAATGCATCAAAAACAATACCACATCCCAGATGGAAAGGCAGAGGTTGGTACCACCCTCAAAGATTTAAATGGATTCATTTCTCTATTTATTTAAATAACTTCCTAAATGCCAATTAGAGCCAAGCATTGTGTTAACTGTTAGAGAGCATCAAGAGGGAAACAGACCATCTCCTGCTTTCTCAGAACTGACGCTTTAGGGTCATATCTGAGTCTCCCTCAGTCTGTCTGGAAAGGTGAAAGCGGGTGCTCTGGACACAAAAGGGAGAAAACCAGTGGCTTTCTGAAGGGAGGGTGATAGAAATAGTTTTCCCTGGTACAGGTGAAAGTGGGTGCACCATCTGTAGAGAATTTTAAACAGTGATTGAAACCAACTAAGAGTCAGTATGCACTTTATTACCATGAGCTGGCAATCCTAAACAATGATGGTATTAATGTTCACTCCCTACCCCCCATATGCCACTAAAGAGAATCCTAATATTCCTTTTTTGAAATCTCTAGATAATCAAGCTTAGTCTTTCCCCAAGGTGAGGGGTCCTAACAGCCTCCATCACCATTTTAGGAGTGGTTGGAAGGAGAGCTTTACAGCAACCGGTCCCAAAATAACCTCAAAAGTCCCCACCCCTGAATACCCCCAGGAAAGTTGGGCAGTTCCTTATGATTAGACTCTTGTTTTTGTGTGGGGCTGGGGCAGGGAGGGAGGGGGGTTGAGCCAGCACACCATGAATTTGCCTCATCTTAAGCTTGTATAGTTTATCTAGAGTGAGGATGCTTTGGGAAAAGTTGAAGGGGATGAATGAAAAGGGAAGACAGAATCAAACCCCTTCTGCAAGTCAGAGGAGATTGACTTCTGTGGGCTCTGAAAAATGAGTTGATCTCTTAACCTGTGCTGGCAAAGATTTAAAGTCACTTATTCTGGCAGGGAAAGTCAAAAGACCAACTGTTCATTCCTAGGGATTTGCTCAGATTTTGTCAGTAAAAAGAGATAATTAAGGTTCTAAACAACTATAGACCTCTTCCTATTCAGTGAGCTTACAAAACAAGGGTGAGTCTTAAAAACCTTTACAGCTTAGCTGAGCTATTAACGTTCTCCTATCCACAATAGTCATCAGAATGGGATGGAAAATGATAAAATGACCAAATGCATTGCTTTTTGAAACTTGAAGTTCATTATGCTCCGATGTGGTCCAGTACTGTACTTGATGAAAGGAGACTGAAATAATATGCATTATATTTTATGCATTGGGTAAATTTTTCACACATGAAACTTTCTTCAAGAGCCTAGGAATAAAAACAAATGGAAATCAAAAGGTTACTTGACAAAACTTAGTAATGACCTACATGGTCCAATACTAAAGCCAGTAGTCACAGGCAGCTATTTAAATATATAAAAATCAAACTAAATGAAAAATTCAGTTCGTCGGTTGATTTAGCCACATTTAAAAATATATTTTTGCTTTGGAATAATTTAAGGCTCACACAGAAGTTGCAGAAATAGTACAGAGAGTTCCCATGGATCCATGGGACCATGGACCCTTATCCCCAATAATATCTTACATAACCACAGCACAGTTGTCAAAGCCAACCAATTGATGATGGTACCATACTATTATCTATCTAATTATTATAATCTAATAATAATATGGTTTGGATTGTTACCTGTTTTAATATGCACATTTTGGGGGTTGTATAGTTCGATGACATTTTATCATGTATATAGATTATCATTAAGATTATCACCAACTGTTTCATCACCTCTTACAGTCCCTCCAACTGTCCCTCCAACCCAAACCCTTGGCAAACATAATCTGTCCCTCCAACCCAAACCCTTGGCAAACATAATCTGTCCTTTTGATAATGTAACATGAATATAATTGGCTTTTCATTATGCATCATAATGCCTTGGAAATCCATCAGGTTATGGCATATAACAACAATTTGTTTCTTTTATCACGGAGTAGTGTTCCAAAGTACGTGTTTGTTACATGGGCTGCTGTAACAAAATGCCAGAGGCTGCATGGTTTACTAAAAAACAGAAATATATTTCTTATTGTTATGGAGGCTGAGAATTCTTAGATCAAGGTGCGTACAGATTAGGTTATCTGGCAAGAGTCCACTTTCTGGTTCACAAACAACCATCTTTTTGCCTGTGTCCTCACATGTTGGAAAGGGGTAACAGAGTTCTTCAGGTTGTCTTTTATAAGGGCATTAATCCTATTCATGAAAACTCTACCCTCATGATCACCTCTGAAAAGCTCCTACCTTCAAATACTATCACAATGGGCTTTAACATATGAATTTGAAAGGTGGGAGTTCACATTCAATCTCTAGCAATGGATGTTCTATAATTTGTTTAGCCATCCACTGGCTGAAAGGCATTTAAGTTGTTCTCAGTTTTTGATTTACAAATAAAGCTGCTACAAACATTCATGTTCCAGTTTTGTGCTGAATTTTTTTGACTGGTGTTTATCAATTACTAAGGGAAACCCTAGCTATAGTTGTGAGATATCCATTTCTCCTTCCAGTTTTGCAATTTTTGCTTCATATTTTTGCAGGTTCTGCTGCTTAGAACATACATATTTAGGAGTGTTATACATTCTTTTTTTAAATTAACACAATGTATTATTTGTTTCAGGGGTACAGGTCTGTGAATCATCAGTCTAGGAGTGTTATATGTTCTTAAGTAATTGATCCTTTTTATAATTTATATATACCTTTTTATAATTTGTAATACTGCTTTTTGTCCTTATTAATTCTCTTTTGCTCTGAAGTCCACTTTGGCTGATATTAATGCAGACACTCCAGCTTTCCTTTGATTAATGTTCACACAATATACCTTTTTGCCTTCTTGTGCCTTAGATTAGCTATGTCATACCTATATTTGAACTGAGCTTCTTGTAGACAGCACATAGTTGGATCACATTTTCTAATCCATTTTGCAAATCTTTGTCTTCTAGTTGGTGTGTTTGAGCCATTTAAATTGATTGGTTGATTGATTGACTGGTTGGTTGGTTGATTGATTGTTAAGAGTTTGGCTTTTTATTGAACAGGTTACAGAAGAGGTTTTGTCAGAAAGACCAAAGCCCATGTCATCATCAGACTCCTCTGATTCTTCTTTCTTTGCTTTCACTTTCTTCTTCTCTACAGCTGGGGCAGCAGTGGTGGAGGGAGCAGGATCTCCTGCTGGGGCAGCACCAGCTGCTGGGGCAGGAACCACCAGCCCCAACATTTCAGATGCCCCCCCCATGTTGACATTGGCCAGGGCCTTTGTAAACCAGCAGGGTCAGAAAGGTTCAACTTTTACACCCACTGCTTTAATGGGAGCATTGATCCTATCCTCCATAACCAGCACCTCATCATTGTGCAGGATGAGGGCTGAGTCCACGCAGATGTGCTCCCAGAGGGAAGCCATGGTGTGGTCCAGTGGCTGGATGAAGTGCCATTGAGCACTTCAGCGGCAGCTAAGGAAAGGGGGCTAAGACATTTGCTTTTTTTTTTTTCTCTTTTACAACTTTTATTATACGATGGAATCCCCTTTTTAAGTGAAAATACATCAGATGCTTTTAAAGTAATTAATGATACGATAGAATTTAGGTCGGCTGTTTTATTGTTTTCTGTATGTTCCCACTGCTTTTTGTTTCAGTTTTCCGTTTCATGCATTGCTTGTTGGAGTATTTTTATGACAGTTACTTAAAAACCTTGTCATTTAATTCCAACCTCTGTGTGATCTTGGCAGAGCATATGTTATTGTTTTTCCTCATTTGAGTTACGGTTTTTCTGGTTCTTGGTATAATGAATGATTTTGGATTGATTCCTGAACATTTTGAGTATTATGTTAAAGAATCAGGTTTCTTTTTAAGTCCTACATTTAAGCAGGCAATCAACCCTGAACATGTCTTGATTCAGTTTGGTGGACTGTGGTTTGAATGTCAATTTAGTTTTAAAAACTTTGCGGTGTTATTTTGGCCTCCCTCACCTGTGTACTTCTCAGAGTCCAATCTGAAAATGTGGTATTGCATACCAGCTCTATAAGTGTTTGCTGTGTTTATTCTGGCAGGTTTCATGCACATGAACCATTTTTCAGGGTAGGAGGAGTAGGGAGACATCAAGCAATCCAGGACTTTAATCATAGAATTAAAGGAGTCTTTTTTTCTACCTTGTTCTTCTCCATAATTCTCCCCCTAAGTCTCTAGTGTGTTGTCATTGCTTAGTGCCACCCAAGCCACATTTTAAGCCCCCAGTAGCCACATATGGCTAGTGAGTTCTGTACTGGGCAGGGCAGGGCAGATACAGAAAATTCTCATCATCTCAGAAAGTTCTATTGTATAGGGCTGGTAGTCTACGGCCATACCACCCTGAACGCGCCCGATCTCGTCTGTATAGGGCTGGTATACATGAATACCTCTCTCTTTGTGAGCTTAAAGCATTCCTGCTTTTCTTGAAGATGACAACTTATAAAAACAAAAGTCAAAAATAGAGTGAGTGAGAAAAAAGGAATTTTAAAATTTGAAGGTTAAAAAAAATGGTAACAAAAAAAGCTGGCAGAGAGACATTGTAAATACCCAAATGGAGCAATTCTTAATAAAAAAAAAAAAAATGCAGAGCAAGCTCCTAAACCCAAACTCTCCTAGTCCTAGTACTAAGGTAGTTTCATGTGCCAGAGACCAGGATGTCTTCTCAGAGCTGTATTTCAAAAGCAGTAGGTTTGAGCTTCAATCTCACTCCCTGCAGTAATAGAGATACTTACCATCAGAATCTAAGAGAGCAAAAGCCACTTTAAAACAATGTGGAATTCAAATGCTATTTCCAAATACCGTGCACCCCAAAAAATGCACACTTGGATGTGCCAAGGCTAGCCTCCTTGCCATTTTTAGACTTGTCCAAGTTAATGAATATCAAACCCCCACAGGGACTTCCAATTATGGATCGTCACCACAATTCCCCCCTCCCCAGCCCTTGATGAGAAGCAACTCAGTGCTTTTCCAGTCAGTGAAGAAGAAACACTGTGGCTCTCTGCCCTTGTTCATCCTTCAGTTTGATGGACAAGGGAGAGAACCCAGATGCTGTCCTGAAAGCAGCTGGAAGTATGAGCATCTAGTGCAGAAACAAAGACAGTCCTTAGCCCCAGGGTCCCAGAGAAGAGAGAGAAACTGCCAGGCAAGTGAAACTGGAGATCTGAGAAGTAAAGAAAGGTAGCCTAGAGAGCAATGGAGAGAGGGGAGTAAAGAAGGAACCCAGAGGCACTAGGTGACAGGGGACAGTTCAGAGCTAATCTTACAAGATGAAAGTCCTTTCTAGAGACTCTCTGGAGGCAGACATTGAGGGATAGAAACAATTGGGACAAAAGTTGCTTTCTTCAGAAAAATCCACACATTGGTTTCTCCTCATAGAATTTCCAAGAACTAGGGTTTTCCATTCCTAGTACACAATACTCAGAACAAATTTCCTGAGAGAAGTGTTAAAAAATTGTTCTCTTTTCCTATACTTTTTGCCAAAATTTCTCTAAGATTCTCAAATTTCATCTCAATGCCTCTTCACTTTTATCATCGCTACATAAGGGAGATACCAAGCATTATACCTGCTATGTGTATATTTTCACCACCAATATCATATTTAAAACAGAATTCAATCTAATTATTTAAAAAACAGATTTTCAGTCCAACCATGATTGAAGAAAAGGAAATATGGCCACACAGAAGTTAAAGAGATACATTAAGCCAAGAGGAAAACTAACTGTATTATTTTGGTGTGCTTATTAACAAATCATAATAAAAAAACCTAGCAACAGTTTTCAGAACCAACAACTTTTTTCCCCAAAATGGTGTCAGAATGTGGTAGAAACAGTTCAACTAGGACTCATATGAATCCAGAGAGATTTCTTGTTCTATTATTTAATACCTGGAAAAATGACCTAAGTTCTCAGCTTCAATACTTGGAAGAGATATAATGCCTATCTTGCAAATCCCATATTAGGATTCCATGAGAGAGTGCATGTGAGGTGCTTAGCGTACTGCCTGGCACAAACCTGGCACACATCGAATGTCATCTTTCTTCTTTTCTACCTTCGTAACCTTGTGATACCATCACTTCTGCTGGGCCTTCTCCCTTTCCCTTAACTATTCATGCTGCCAGCCAGGTGCTCTCTTCTGGGCTCCCTATTCTCTTGAATAAAACCCTAATTGTGACCATTATCATGTGTTCTACGATTAAGCATTGTTTCTGTCGATTGAGATAATATACTTAAAGTGCTTGGGGAAATAATGGATTGGACTCATCAATAGCTTTGAGACTCTTGCAGTTCCCCCATTTGTCCACTGGGTTTGCTAGCGAGCAGTTGATTCACATTTACTTTATTGGACTAATTCAGTGTCCATGTTTATTTTACAGTGTTTATCTTTATTCCCAATTATTCTAACCCACTGAAAGAAAGCAAGGCCCTTAATAAAATGGAGCATGAAGTTTCAATTTTCACATGAGTCATACTTGTGAGTAGTGCGTTCTTTTGTCTTGGGCTCAGCTCATGGGGCAAATCAAAAGAGAACGGGAAGAGTTTGGTGCATGTACACAGCTGGAGCACTGTGTTAAGTTGATAGTATTGAAAAAACGGAAGGTCTTTTAATCTGTGTAAGGAATAAAACTAGGAAGAATCATTTTATACTTATGGGAAGGATTTACTGCGTTATAAATATGATATAAACCTTTCTTAATATTAGTGCTTTGAACTTGCTGAGCACCTGTCAGTAGTGGATTCCAAAACACTTCTCTGACAGTAAGCCCCAGGACCTTCAGGATGGAGTCATAATCTCCATTTTGTAGTTAGGAAAATGAATGTGAGGAGTGACTTGCTCGAGAACACAGAATAAGTTCCCATCACACTTGGATCTCAAGAACTCAGACCAAATCTGACCTCTAGGTTACTCTTGCCCACACATAATTATTTTGTAAAAGAAAAAAAAAAAGGAAGAAAAGAAAAATGATTTCAAACCTATATTGAGTTAAGCGTAAGGATCCCTTTCCACCTGTTTTAACACGTTTTTTGAAGTTTTGCTTATTTTTACATTGGCAGGATTTTCACATGATTAGTTCTGAGTGTCTTTTGTTTTAAGTGACTCATGTAGGGGATGAAAGAGTTTGGATGATCCAAGATCTTTCCACTAGTTCCTGTTCAGTCTAGTTGGGTGGTGACCAGTAGGGGCTGTTCCAGTTCTGAAAGAGGTAATACATTGGTCATCTTAACCTAGACTCAGGGGAGGGGGAAGGGATGGGAAGCATAGTTCCAAACTGAAAAATGACAGATTTTACATCAGGTCATTTGGGTGCTAAGCAGGAGAGTCCTGTTGAAAACCTAGGAAGATGGACATAGAAGTAAAGAAGGCATAAGTTTTAGAAACAGAAAATAAACAGGAATGTAGGACAAGTCCACTAGAAGAAGGAACACTAGAGAAAGGTGGAGCTTGAGAAATGAAGTAGCATCAGCAAGGCTGATACCACCAATGCTAACCTGCAAACAGATTTCAGGAGAGGCAGGTGACCTCACTGGACCAGGGGGATCAAAAGAATCAGGCGGCCAGGTGACGAGGAAATGGGCAGCTAGGAAGATAGTTTTATCACATGAATGCCCTAGAGAAGAAGATACATAAAATTAATCCCTAGTTTCTATGTGGGAATTTGCATCTATTTAATTGTCTAGTATAGGTGCAACAAATCAAAAAAGTAACTGTAAATCATCCCTAATGCAAAGGCTAACATTTAACTATCAAGACTATAAATGGAGTAATAATCGACATCGTTACCCACTCAAGGCACTGTATCGATACAGGCTTTTCTAATACCTCCATCCCACCCACAAATGCCCCAAAGCTTTGGAGGCAATATATAGCCTCCCTCCAATCCTCATCAAAGGGGAAGCATCAGCGGGCAGTTCTCTCCTTATTTCTTCTTTCCTTCCTCTCAGTCTGTAGGATCCTGAAACAGGAAGTGTTTGGCCCTTGGTCTTAATAGAACAATGATGGACACCATGAATGTACTCCACTCTAAATGTGGACCACAGCAGGGAAACATTCCCACAGGAATATTTGTAAAGCTTGTGCTTTTGTTTTTGAACATCCAAGTGATTTTTCTCACAATTTTTAAAGAATCAAGGACACATTGATATTTCAGTTAAAGGAGAAATAAGCCCCACGGAACCAGAAAGAATCCACACGAGCCTTGGCCAGATACATGCATGGTTCTGAGTCTGCAGGAAGGGACAGATGCAATTTGAAAACACTTTCCCGAAAGGCACTTTACGCATAAAATGAGTAAAACATGATTTGAGACCATCTCACTCAAATTCTATTTAACATTCACTTGTGTCATAGAGTACTTGTGTCCATGTTACCATGCAAACTACATGTCTGAGGCTTGCCCTTCCATTTTTTCCAGAAACAAGGAAAAGAGCACTGTGTTAAGCAGAACTTTTGTTGCACTTCTGCTGCTCTCTTCCCATGACTCTCCTTTTGGAGAAAGTCATACCTCGAGCCATGGTTTCCATACTTGTTCAATAGCATTTGATACCCCAGCATAGAAACAGACAAACGTTATTTTACTAGTGTATTTCTTCTACATAATTAATGTATAACATTGACTTATTATTAAATTGATCATTGAGCACTACCAGTACTTTTATTTAGAAAGTAATTTGAAATCAGTCTCAGTAGTTCATTTTTTGCTATACTTCATTTTGGTTGCACAGTACAAAGAAAAATCCTAATTCATCAACAGAGGTCTTTTTTTTTTTTTTTAAAGATTTTATTTATTTGACAGAGAGAGACACAGTGAGAAAGGGAACACAAGCAGGGGAAGTAGGAGAGGGAGAAGCATGCCACCCAGCTAGCAGGGAGTCCGATGCAGGGCTCGATCCCAGGACCCTGGGATCATGACCCGAGGCAGAGTTAAGGACTGAGATACCTAAATGCCCCTAGAAGTCTTTACAAAGGGTAACACTTCTGCATAGCTCCCCTTGCAATCTCCACATACTCTCTGAAAAAGTGGGTAGGAATATTTCATTTCAAAAACTGTATCATCGACTATATGTAATAACTGTTCATTCCTTCTCATAAATATAAAAGCCGGAAGAGAAGCACTCAAATTTACAGTGTTGTAAACTGTCAAACAAAGTAGGCGATCATTTATTTTTACCCAAACATGTCATTACATAGGGAACAGAGCATGTTCTGGGCAGATCCCCAGGCCTGACATGGCATTTAACCAAGACCAGCATTGATATAACACAGTCATGTGCTTGTATATGAACACACATGAGTGGGCCTGAATTCTTAAGGGAGTGTTTAAACATCATTATGTTCCTAATCAATGGCACATTTAGAAATAAAAAAAAGAAAGAAAAAAATATTTTCAGAGAAGGCAGGAGAAGTTATATTGTGAGTCTACACAAAAATGAGTTAACCTGAGTGTGCAAGTTAAGACATGAGTGGTGTCTTAAGAGTTAACTTAGGGGCACCTGGGTGGCTCAGTGGGTTGGGCCTCTGCCTTCTGCTCAGGTCTCGATCCCAGGGTCCTGGGATCGAGCCCCGCATCGGGCTCTCTGCTCCGCAGGGAGCCTACCTCCACCTCTCTCTCTGCCTGCCTCTCTGCCTACTTGTGACCTCTGTCTGTCAATAAATGGACGAAATCTTTAAAAAAAAAAAAAGAAATAAAAAAATATTTTCAGAGAAGGCAGGAGAAGTTATATTCTGAGTCTACACAAAAATGAGTTAACCTGAGTGTGCAAGTTAAGACATGAATGGTGTCTTAAGAGTTAACTTAGGGGTTCCTGGGTGGCTCAGATGATTAAGCATCTGCCCTCAACTCGGGTCATGATCCCGGGTCCTGGGATGGAGCCCCATGTCGGGCTCCCTGCTCAGTGCGGAATCTGCTCCCCTTTCTCCCTCTGCCCCTGCCTCTGCTCATGCTCTCTCTCTCTCTCAAATAAATAAATAAAATCTTTTTAAAAGAAAGAGTTAATTTCATATACAGCACATCGAACACTCTTGCCATTTGTATCCTTTTTTCAAATAAAATTCAAATCAAACATCTGCAGCTCCCTAAATCATTTTGCAGAATTCACAGCCTGGCCCAGAATCAGTAATAGATGTTTGTTGAGTGGACAACAGACTCTACTTTAAAAATTCGCTGGCATAATGTCGCAAAGGTTTCTCAAGACCCCTTGTCCTCTTCAGGGGAGGCAGAAAGGAAACCAAGTCATCTGCAGTTACCTACCTCTTGCACTTAACCGTCTTCAAAGCTGAGTTCTCCTGCCTACTTTACAATGGAGGTTTCTACACGTATGACTGCAGGTCTGTAAGGGAGATATTATTATTACCCTAATATTACAGCTCAAAAATCAAAATAACATGATATTTATTAGGGTCTATTAATGAGTAAAGTGTGGGATTGAGACCCTGGGCCATGGAGCCCCTAAAACCATGCTTTCCCTACGCCTTCTCTCTGTTCTGGTGCTCTTCACCTCCCCCCTACTTCCTGCCTCTCCCACAAACTGAAAACACTGCCTACCATTTAAAACCTACTTGGATTTGGGGTTAGTCAAGAAAAGCCATCTGGTCTCATAGTTGCACTTGTTTACACATAAAGGATTGGAATAATAATGCATGTTATGTATACATATATACACTACATAATAAAAAAACATAAATATATGATATATGTACACATCACAGGTATAGAATAAGTTTTGTAAGGTTTGGCATAAAGTACTTTTCTTATCACATCAGGGCATTTCGCAAATGAGAGCTTTCCTATTCAGAAATGAACATTTTATTCTTTCCTCTGTAACTTTTTGTTTAAGGGAAATTTTTTGACTGTTTTCTTCCCCTAGATAATGAAAGAGTGTACTAACCAAATAAACATAGAGTATTATAATTGCACTGCTGATAATTTTGCTAGACCTCTGAAAATTCATTTCTTGCATAAATAAGACTAGAGACAATTGTCCAAGATCAGGGTTTCTCGGCACACAAAGTAGGCTTTGTCCAGTGGATGTTTTCCTTGGGTTTTTTCTCCTAGATAGAGTGCTAACAAAAGTATTACTTTCCTACTTTGTTCCAGAGGTGGGGGTTTGAAGTCTATTGAGGGCAACTTTGGGCCTTATCTAAGCCTCCCATGGTGGGTCACTTAGGAGGGAAAGCCCTGACTTATTGGTCCCTGGGCAGGAAAGAGGGGCCACAGTGGGGACAAGGACAAGGACAAGGAGCAGTTCTCTGCTTGAAGTGATCTGGCAGGTTTGCATTGAGGAAGGTGTTTATCCCTGTTTGTGGCATATCCCTTGTCCCTCCATATTTCCCATGGCTAGTGTTACTTTTTATAACATATCTGACTGTCTGGGAAGGGGTCTTAGAGTTCCATGCCTTAGAAAGCAAAAAGGAAGGGAGGGAAATCTTCAGTAATGCTATCAGCAGAAAAGTTTCTGGCCTTCAGAATTTACAGAGCAGGTGAATTCTGTGAATGTGTGTGTGTGTGTGCACATGCGTGTGTGTGTGTGAACATGTGTATATGTGTACACCCTTAAGCACATACATGTGGTACATACGATGTGGGAGATTTTCAAATGGATAACTTCATTGAAAGAATCAAAACTTTTTCCTTTATATACTCTTGCATCTTCTTTAGTATATTGAATATATTGTAAAATGTATATTGAGTATTAGTAATTAGATTGAAAATTATATTGTAATGTCATTTTTTGTGGTCTAAGAAACGGGGAGGATCCTACTATCTTTGAGTTTTAAACATATCTAGGGAAAAACACCCAAACTCCTGTGATCTACTTTTACTTTTATCATTGACATTATGATTTTAGTAAGAAAAGAAAGGAAACTTCCAAGGAGAGTTTAATTTTAAAGAGGATGCAGGGTATCTTTTAGAAAGATTTTCTTAATCATCTGGATTAATCCTGACTTTCAACTCCAGATAAGAAATAGGATATCCCATAAGGAGGATTTGCAGTATGTAGGGAGGTTTTTGCCAACCAGGAAAGGCTCCCAGGGTCTGAGTTATTAAAGTTAAATTTATTGGTGATTATGCCTATTTCCTGTATAAATGAAACTTCAAAACAAACACTTAAAAAAGTCGAGAGAAGTCAACTAAATGGCATGGTTTTTATAAGTATAAAAGAAGTGGCCATTTTCCAAAGGCCTCATGGCTGGGCAGATTGAATAAAATGAAGGTGAGAGCTTACTGCTAACCCCCGACAAATGCTGACACAGTTGTACCCCCCACACACACACACAGACACACACACACACACAGACACACACACACAGTTCACAAGAAATAATAGACAAACTGTCAGGAAATACACAGCTTTAATCCCATCAAGGGACTCTTGTGACATTGTAAACCTAGTAACTAGAGTTTGAGTCCTTGAGGCTGTCCCTAGACCTTCTGGATGGAATTAATTCCATGTAATTCTCAACAACCTTTTCTAATTGGTTAAGATGTGTGAGATGCCATGCATCATGGAATCACTTCGCCATCTGCATCTCACACAGACCACTTCAAATGGGAAAAAAAGAAAAAGAAAAAGAAAAAAAAATCTTGAGAAGAAAAGCCAGCAATTGGTCTACCTTATAGGAATATGGTATTTACTCTTCTCCCCGACACTCTGCCAAATCAAAGCAGCGAGCACCATCGCCGGTTCATCAGCAACACCCGCCCCCCTCCCACCGCCCGTGTGGTAGAAGGGGTAGTCATGCTATAAATGAGCCTGGGGGGCTGCAGAGCCAGGTGCCTCGGTCTCCACATGAGGTTTTAACCTCTCCGGCAAAAGTAAACGTGAAGCCTCGTGTGGGGATGAATCCTGGTTTCGTATAAAACAGATCTTCAAGAAGTTAAGCCAGGACAAAAATAACCTACACCAGATAGAACGCTTTTCCGAATCTGTGCCTGTTACCTCCTAAAATACTTCACTCACTTGGCCAAGTTAGAAAATAATAAAATTGTCAGTGCCCCACGAAGGTCATCAGCTTGCTAGTCGAAACTTTTCATTTTCCCCTTGTTTGTGAGAGGGCCATAGAAACACAGCTTGAACCCACAAGTCGTTATAACAGTAAACTCAGGCAAAAGCATGCTGCAGTGTTACACGATGACCACGACACCAGGTAATGCTCATTCCTTATTCAGGCTGAATACATGTGAATGAACCCTCATGTCCCTACGCAGTGGAGACCAGACATGTATCTGTGTGCCTCGAAAGCAGTGAACTTGAACATATGTGTCTGTGGTGCTCAGAGACCTCAGCACTGTCTTGGCTGCATGGACAACACACCTATAGAGAGCTACATTTTTTAAAACAGTTATTTATTTAAGAGAGAGAGTACATACAAGTGGGCAGAGGGATAGAGAGAGAGAGAGAGAGAGAATCCCAAGCAGACCCCTCCACTGAGTGTGGAGCCCCAGGCAGGTCTCAGTCCCTTGACACATGAAATCATGACCTGAGCTGAAATCACCAGTTGGTCACTTAACCTACTGAGCCACCCAAGGCCCCAAGATCTCCATTTTTGAGAGAGCTCAGTGAATTTAATTATTTGAGTGCCTGCTACTTTTGATGTGATAATTGGAAAAAACATGGGAGAAAGAGTGGTTTTCCTCGTAAATAGGACTAGAAGTTACCGAAAACAAAGACAAAAACAAACAAACAAACAAAACCACCCCAAAACAAACAAACGAACAAAAAAACCCAACATAGGAGCACATAATAAGACAAGGTAATAAAGTGGGCTTAATTTTTGTAGTTAACTGTAAGAGGGACATAAAAATTACTCATAAAAATTAGACTACATTCTAGAATACATTCTAGAATGAATGTATTTAAGAGCCATGTTTTTTAAAGTAGGTTCCTTGAGCCAACTCCATATGTTTAATTCCTTGTCCTTATTAAAAATGCCCCCGATACCTTTTCATCCTCCATCATCCTTGCTTGATCGACTCCAAGTAATCCTTGTCTGCGATGTGCTGGGCCTTCCCCTAAACTCAGAACTGCATTAAGGTGAGGACTGTATCGGGGCGCCTGGGTGGCTCAGTGGGTTAAAGCCTCTGCCTTCGGCTCAGGTCATGATCCCAGAGTCCTGGGATCGAGCCCTGCATAAGGCTCTCTGCTGAGCAGAGAGCCTGCTTCCCCTCCTTCTCTCTCTGCCTGCCTCTCTGCCTGCTTGTGATCTCTGACTGTCAAATAAAAAAATAAAAATCTTTAAAAAAAAAAGATAAGGACTGTATCATTGATATCTCCAGAGCTTAGCACAGAGTCTAGCAGAAGTGCATGAATTAATTGTGTGAATTAATTCTGATTTTAAGAAAGTGGAATTTCATATGATTTCACCACTGAATCTGAAATAGTTAACCTCATGCATTCAAGTCAGTCGGGTCTGCCATAAGACCTGAGCACTAAGCCAGTGCTCGTGTGCTCTTCCTAGTCAAGGGAAGGGAATGAATGTACATCAGGCATTAAGTGCCAAGAATGATGATGGCCTCTCCAAACAGTGTGTCATGTAAGCATCACAATCCTGCTAGGAGGAAGAAATTGCTACCCATTATGGAACCAAGGTAGTAGAAACTCAAGGAGGTTAGGTTACAGACTCAATTTCTCAGACCTACAAAGCGGTCAAAGAAAGATGAGCTACCCCCAGGGGGTCCTCTGTCCACTGCTGCAAGTTGGGATCAAACGGATTTTACCCAAGCCTCAAGTATTTGATTTATCCTAGACCTGCTCTAGAAAGTAAGAAAATTTCCAAGAAAGGACAATTGACTCTATACCCCATTTCCTGGATTTTCCTTAGGTCAGGCAGGCTGTTCAAAAGTATTTATTTCCAGGGGCGCCTGGGTAGCTCAGTCCATTAACCATCAGGTCATGATCCCAAGGTTCTGGCTCACTGTTCAGTGGGGAGTCTGATTCTCCCTCTCCCTCTGCTGCTCCCCCTGCTTGTACTTTCTCTCTCTCTAGTACTCTCTGTCAAATAGATGATAGATAGATAGATGATAGATAGTTATTTCCAAAGCACACCACCTTAGAGCAGATGGGAAAAGACCCTCTTTCCCCCAGCTCTCATTCATCCCACTCACCAGCAGCTGGCTCAGACCAGGATTCCAAAGGGTGACAGGGTCACTCCAGGGTTCTAGGCTTCAGGCAGATGGCTCCTCAAGTGCGAGGCAGAACCTAGATCTCCACACAGGCTAGAGTTTCATGGTCAAGAGTCTGTTGCTCTGTAAAGGAACAAAGGAACCATTAAAGCAGCCCTGGACCATCTTCCAAGAGCTTTGGAGAAAAAAGAAAAAGGTTAGTGGTCACAAGTAGAGGAAAAATAGAATTTTTGTTTTTTCTAGAGATTTATGTATGGATGCAAATATATATGTACATATGTATGCATGCTTAATTCCAGGGACCAATACAGAACAAACTTGTTTCTTTGGATAGGTTTCCTTTTCTAGTTTAAAACTCCCTGTTTGATGAGCATGGAGCTGAATAATCCATTTATACTTACCACATGTGCCACTATTTGAGAGGTCTTGACATGTACATGGTTAAGATCCTTCAGGGGCCAAAATAGAAAAGCTTCCCAGCAGCCCAGCAAAGCACATTCAAACATATCTTATTTCCTCAACAAGAGGTCTTTAGGTAAGATCACACTTAAAGAAATGTCGTTACTGAAGAAAAGAATAGAGAAAAGTGTTTATATTCTTTTTAGATTACATTTTCCATTATCTTATGAAAATAAAATTAAAATATTTTAAAAGTACGACACTAGTTATAAGAGGAAACATCCCCCAATCTTAATTAATATGGACAAGGTCTCTTGAATAACGCCTAAATGTTTCTTTAAAAAATCAGCACTCTTTTCTTTTTTTTCTTTTCTTTCTTTCTTTTCTTTCCTCTTTTCCTTTGTTTTTGTTTTTGTTTTGTTTTGTTTTTTGTTCTTTTTGTATTTAGCCCTCAAAGAGTGAGTACATCTATGGTTCAGCTTTCTCCTTCTTAGGAACACACTATATACCAAAATATGAGAGTCATTCCACTTACCAATTTTTCCATGCACATTCTTTTTTTATTACACATGCTTTTTTTTTTTTTTTTTCCAGCTTTCCAACTATATTTACATAAGGTTTGGGGAAGTTGTAGGCAGTTGTAGGGTACAGGGAAATACACCAAATTTTGTAGTGTTTTAACAGGGATTTCATCTGCCAAAGAAAACGCTGACACTACTCATTGGTGAGCTGTCAGCTCAAGTGGCCAAGAAAGATGTATCCTTCTCCTTCCACCTCAAAGGAGAAGTCTTTTCTTGGATTAATAAACAACTGACTTATAAGAAGGACTTCTCCAACCCTAGCAACCCACTACCCTTTAAAAAAATTCATACTCTCCTTGCAAAAACCACCTTCAGTGTAATAGAAGAGTTCTAAACCACAATGTTTTCCTAATCCAGGATTGCTCACCAAAATCAGGGCTTATGGAGATATTTTTGGAAAACTTTGTTTGCCTCCATCCTAAGAAAACTACATTAAACAACACCCAGAATTGCCCACGGGTGAAGCTCCCAACAGCATCATGGGATTATTTCCAGATCAAGCATACAGCACTGGTTTTCCCTTACCTGTCTCCTCACCTTGAAGAGGATGTGTATGTATCCATCATAAGTGGATTTTAGCAATGTCCCTCCTCCTTCCATTGACTATAGAACTGACCAAATTCCCCCAAAGTCCCTCTACCTGGAATGCTTTTCCCTCACTTCAGTCATGTTGTTGCCCAAATGGCACTCAGTTATCAAAAAAGTCTTCTTCCCTGACCACCCTCTGTAAACTAATCCACCAACACCATTTCTCTCGATGTCTTATGTTGCCTTAGTTTGCCTGATAATCCCAATTCACTACATTTATTCATTGGCTGCTTCTCCCTAATTAGAATATCAGGTCCTTGGGTCCAGGACTTTATTTTTTGTTTGGTGTTATACTCCCAAGGCCTGGAACAATGCCAGAACATTATTAAATTATAAAGCAAGAAATTATTTTAAATATAAATTAATTATACTTCTATGAGATATTATTTTTATGAATCAATCAATGAATGGTAAGACACCTTTGAGTTTCAGAAAGGGTTCCAAGCATTTATTGACCTTTCATGGTGTGTTGCTCTCAAATCGTGTGTGTGGCCCAGAGGCAGGGCATTACACCACAGGGCACAGGGACCTTCCTTCAGGCTGTGGAAAAGTCTAGGGTTGGTAAGTGATGGGTGACAGGAGAACTCCCCCACAAACTGTAGCCTAATCACAGGTTAAGGTCTTAGTCTGCATACAAAGCTCTCTAGAGAATAGCCTTCCAATATTTTCCAGAGTAAACATATATATTCTCAGCCAAAGAGCTATTTTCTATCAGGCATGTTCATCCCATCACTGTGTTCTATTTACAACGTCTTATTTGCCCCCAAAATGTTCTTTCTACCCTTCCTTGCCTCCCTAGCATGTCTTGCCATCACTACACATCTCAATTTCATCTCATCCAGACTCAAGGCCTCCTCTAGCAACCAGGCCTTCCCTGAGGCTCTTCTTCTCATGCCCACCATCACCATCCTCACCATTCCCCCTGCTGGAAGGAGCCACTCTTCTCTGCTCTCACTGAGTTAGACCTCCATCTCCCTGATTATACTGACACTCTTTTACTGTGTATTTAGAGACTTTGGCTATTTGTTTTTGTTGTTATTGTTGTTTGCTTACTTGTTTGTTTTTGTATGAGTCTTAGTTTTGCAAATTAGACCAAGAAGGAGTTTCCCTTGTTTTTATTATTTTGCCTCCACACCATTCACAGGCCCAAAACATTCCTGGTTCCCAGAGGCTCTCAACCACAGAGCACGAAGCCCGAAGCCCACGGTGGGAAGAGTGGAGGTGAGGGCAATATGTATCTGAGTCTGGTGCGGAAGGATGGATACAGGCTGGAAGAGTACCCCACCTCTTGCTACCCTGCTCCACAATGTCTCCCATCCCAAATAACCTCCCCACACTTGAGATTGTGTATTATTCACCATTGCGTCTCTTCCATTGTCTAGCACAGTGCCTTGAACTTACTGGGTGCATGCATAAAATAAAATGTCCAATGAATGAATGAATAAATGCACCCATAGAAAATCTTTCTGTTCCCTTGTAGTCAGCACCTCCCTGATCCCAGGTTTAAAACACAGATCCTTAAGGCAGGTTGTAAAACATCTTCATCTTTAATCCTTATCCCCCTCCACAGCCACACACACCCTCTGACCAAGCATTTATCTCAGGGCACAAAATGCCATTTGCGTACTGATCAAAGGCTGTGGGAATGGGCAGCATGAGCAGAATGGCAGCTGTTCTCAAATCCTGCCCACACCCTTCCTGTTTGCGGCAGCCCACCCCAGGGGCTATTATGTTTTCAGAAGGCTAAGCAGAGCCCCTCCTTCCCTGGTCCTTACAGAGGCTAGCTCTGCGGGTCTGAAGTGGAAGCCCCTCACCCATGGAGCCTGTTTTCAGCTTTTCATTGTCCCTATGCAAGGCGCAGATAGCAGGCCAGACGCTCCTTTCCCCTTTCCTGGGACGCTGATAAGGCAATGAAAACAGTTCTCTATTTTCCTGCACAAAAGCTAACTTAGAAGAATGGGGTGGAGCATAAGTGATAACCAGCCAGAATTTGTTGCTTTGTGAAAAGAAATGTGGTGGGGAGGGAGTAGAGGAAGACTGAAAGCTTTGAGTTTTTGCTCTGGGTTGTAAAAGTCAGCCACCATTCAATGACAATGTCCCCTTTCCAGCCTTAGAGCCTCATTTCACTTCTGTAATGGAAAACGCTGCCCTCAGGTCAGAGGGCCGCAAGTGTCTCCTCCTGAGGGTGGCTGGGCCACCTGGGAGGCTCTCTCATGACCCACTTAAACCACTGCTGAGCTTAGGGGTTGGAATGAAGGGAGAGGGGAGAAGATGAGAATGCCTTCCAGTATGTCCTGTACGTTTAACCCATTCCAATCGAATTTCTTACCCTTTGAACCCACCAGCTTGGTCAGTTTCAGCTCAAAATGTGTGTGTGTGTGTGTGTGTGTGTGTGTGTGTGTGTGTGTGTGTGTGTGTGTTTATGTGGGGAGTTTCATCAACTCCACATGATCTTGGTTTATCCCAAGTGTCTCTAGTCACGGACTCTTTAAATAAACAAAACAGCCTGGAGTTTCCAAGTTCTTTTGCAAGAGAAATCCTTCAAAGACGTAGTTGCTGTTTGGTGAGTGTAGAGACAAAGAAAGGCCATAAAGAAATAGAGAATTGCCATTTCCATCTGGAATTGGGGTGGGGGAAGGGTGGGGGGTGGGACATGAAGGAGAGAGATGAGACTTGACCAAAACATTTACTGGTGGGAGCTCGCTGCCCTGAGGCCGGTGCCTGCCTCTCTGCCACCACTTGTTCTGGAAACTGGTGTAATGAAAGGAAACTGCACTCCTCATTTTGTTTGTCAGAAAAACAAGGTAGTTTCCATGAGGCCAATTCAAGGAAATTAATTGGTCTAGGGTAGGGCGCCAATACTGGCATCGTTTTTAAAAGCAACGAAGGTGGTTCCAATGGGCAGTCAGGCTGGAGGATCAGTGAAAAGACAATCTCTAAGGTATCTGCTGCTTCTAAAAGGTTACAATGCCATAGTTCAGGGTCCAAGATTCTCTGGTTTTTGAAAATTTAGCTGTAATTGGCATACAATGGAGTAGATTCAAGTGTACAACATAATGATTTGATATTTGTGTATATTACAAAATAATCGCAGTAAGTCTAGTTAACATCCATCTCTGTTCAGCCTTCTCTCATTTACCTAAAGACTTGATTCACAGCTCCTTACTAGACCCCACCTTTTTCTGAAATGGCTGGAAGAAGACATTCAGCAACTGGCCGCTGCTACTTTTCCCACTCTGTAACAGAAGAGCAGGTGGCTGAGCATGGCTCCATCACCCAGGGACCAAATTTCACAAGGCATGCACGTTTGGAGGGCTCTGGGAGGTTAAAGCGGGTCCATACTGATGAGCTGAACCTACCCAAGGAAAATAAAGAAATCCATTGAAATAGCAGGGGGGTGGGGTTGGGAGTAGGGGGGATACAGTGGTGGGACAACCCTACTAGGCAATTTCACCTGGAATCCATTGCCATCATGAACAAGGCTGAACCGAACGAATGGAACTCCCCTAGTCACTGGCTGGGATGTGCCCCCATCACTTTCCTTGAGAAAAACTTTGATTATTTCTACATATCCCACTATCTGTTTCCTAAATAGCAATATAAATCATTCTTATGGTCTCTCGCTCCCTTTCTGCCTCCTTGCATCTAACTCCCTAATCTGAGTTTTTAGGATCCATAGTCCTGTTTTCACTCCAGACTTGCCCCACTTGCCCCTAGGGAGTCTCTTCCAGCAGTGAGTCATCTTGGGGACTGAGGGGTGGGGATCTTCATGACAACTGCCTAAGACAGGACCAGTAATTCTCTAGTGGTTTTAAAATCAAGTATGCAGCTGCATTAATACCAAAGGAACAAGCAGTATAAAATTAAGTAAAATGCCAAATATCTCAGACAAATGGAATAGACAATAAAAGCAAAAAAGCAATATGATTATGGTAACTTAGATCTTTAGAATAAAATCGCAGGAATTAGATACGATCCCATTAGCCAGATAGGCCAGTTCCATAAAGGATGGTCTCCTTAGCGTCCTTGGCTTACAGCCATTGGGGCTCTCACTAAACAGCCAGTGACGGGAGTCGCGCTCTTGCAAGGTGTCCCATTCCAGTTTGTATCCATTTTAATTAAAATCCAGTTGGAGTAAAATGCCCGGTTAGAAGGCCTGTGAATAACAGCCCATCCATGGAGGAAACATCAGCCCACCTACAAGAAGAGGAAAGATGAAAATTGGGGAGGAAGTTTGTAGAATGGGTAATGGGTCTGAGATATTTATTTATGATTTTCTCTTAGAATCACTTCTAAATTGCACATTCACATGGTCTTCACATGTCTCCATCCAGAGAACAAATATTCCCATTCAGCAGCTTCTACTGTTAAATAACAAAGTGATGGAGATAAAATAATCTGAAATTAAAAAGAAATTAATGTAAACCTCTTGCTAAAGTGAGTTGTTTTTGTTTTTAAAGTAAGGAATTTGTTCTTTGAAGCTTCAACTATTTGGTAAAAATGATCTCATCTTTGTGTTCTAGTTATTTAATGTTGTGGATAAGTAGGGAATATCATAGTTATCTGGGCTTCCCCCCCAAATTAGGACTTGTAGGAAAACTGGTATAAATGTGTGTAGGGGCGCCTGGGTGGCTCAGTGGGTTAAAGCCTCTGCCTTCGGCTCAGGTCATGATCCCAGGGTCCTGGGATCGAGCCCCGCATCGGGTTCTCTGCTTAGCGGGGAGCCTACTTCCCCCTCTCTCTGCCTGCCTCTCTGCCTACTTGTGACCTCTCTCTCTATCAAATAATAAATAAATAAATAAATAAATAAATATGTGTAGTGATTATACAAAAGACACTGAGCATCCTTTTAGATCTGATCCTTGAAAACAAAGTTTTAACCAAGATACTGTAGGTAAGTAATGTAGATGAAGAAAGAGAAGGACTTACCGAGGGATACTATTTGCTCTCTGGGATCAATTCCAAATTTTAATGCATGGATTTTACCCCTTCAACCTGAAAATCTTGCTTTGTGGCTTATATTCACCAACATAAAGATATCTCATGCACATACTGTTTTCAGTGTAAACCAACACAGGGCTTATTTTTAAGTACGATTGGTTCATATAGTGCTCTGAAATGATTATCTTTTCTGAGATTACATATTTCTAAGAAAAGAAATAATCGTAATAACAGCAGACATTTATTGAGCACTCACTAGCTTCCTGGGACTATAGGTGGGAGCTTTACATGTATTATCTCATTTAAAGAAATGGTCTTGATTTGCTTTATCTGAAACCACTTCCCCGGTTCTAGAAGATTGACTTAGCATCCACCTAGCCTTTCCAGAGGCATTCACATGGCATCTCACTTACATGGCACTTCAGCCTTCTCACATTACTCTCATATCTATAATCTTTTAAGTCCTATGTGGTCGATAGGGCAGATACTGATAAAACTCAAAAGATGTTGACTGGAATTGCCCAAGGACAACCAAATATGGTGTAACCGAGCTAAAAATAGAAGCTAAGTCTTAGTCTGTCTTCTACCTTATTCATAAAATGGTTTCAAAATCCCTACCTTGTAAGTCTTTGCCCAAGACTAAGAGGGTATCAGCTTTATTAACTTTCAGAGCATTTAGAAAACAGGGCTGTATCCCTCAGCTGATTGTTCGGTCGAGACACATCTCCACCTTCACAGATCTGGAGATGGGTCCGAACTTCTAAAATTTCGCTTTACTTCAACTAAATTTGCATTGTTGTACATGTGCTGGGATTCTGAGAGATAAACGAACTAACATTCCTAAGCATCCTAAGTATCTTTGGGGAAGAAGCAAGAAAGAGATCATTCTAACGAAGATAAACAGATATCATCAGTACATCCCGTCAAAATGAGCAGCATATCCAGAGGTTGGTTTTCAGCGTGATGAAGGAACTAACTTTTCGCGGGGCTGAATTCTGTGGACAAGCTCTATGAGTCTGGCGAACTCCATCAGAGAAGCTTGGCTTTGCATTATTCTTGGTGTCTGGCCAGGGCTCAGCTCAGAGACAAGAGTCAATGTATTTTGTGGTTGTTGGTTTTTTTTAATGACTGAATGAGGAAGTCAGAAACTTTTAAAAATATCAATAGTGTGATAAATGTATCTATTCACCTGCTCAACAAATAGTTCTTTTTAAAAAGAATTTATTCATCCATTTTGAGAGGGAGAGCATGAGTGGGGGTAGGGAGAGGCAGTAAAGGAGGGACAGCGGGAGAGGGAGAAGCAGACTCTCCATTGACCAGGGAGCCCAATGCAGGACTCATTCCAAGACCCTGGTATCATGACCCCAGTAGAAGGTAGACATTTAACCGACTGAATGATGCAGGCGCCCAACAAACAGTTCTTGAATCGAACTCTGGACATAGTCCCTGCCCATGTGGCATTTGTAATTCAATGAGAGGGACACACATTAAACAATTAGTCACTTAAACAATTAGTCAAACTAGTGACTCCAGTGGTGGCTCTCCTCTCCCTCCTAGGATCACTCCCCTGTGTCTTCTACCAGCCTTCAAGTCATCCAGTTGACTGTGGTTTCCTCCTGCTCCACCATGGGCCACAAGCCACGACTTATGTGGCTGCTATTCACAGAGGACCTCTGTAAAATGTAGCTTCCCCTTCAAGGCCCATGAGGCATGAGGCAGAGTGTGAGGCAGGCCTCACCTCCATTTGACGTCTCATCTCTTCCTTTCTCCATAGCCTCACCACACAAAGATATGTGGGTACATAGATGCCACTAAATACTTGGGTGTCAAACTAAGTGCTATATATGACTTCGTAGCTCAAGGGGAGATGAGCCCCAAAGGGAAGCCCTCTCTAAGGGAAGAAATTTGTTCTGAACCACATCATCCTCGGCAGAGTTTGCCCTTTCTTTCACTCTGAGAGGACCTCTTCAAGTTTCCATGTACCTTTTAGGAAACTCCAGCTCAGACTGGCATAGATTTGTTTTGTTTTGTTTTATTAGTGCCACATTTAGAAAACTAGCAATAGTTACACAAAAAATAGTGCACATAAAAACATGTTGTCTTATTATGGTACCTTGGGAGAGCGGGCAGTGAAGATTACAGGGCGGCTCTTGCCATCACCATCCCCCAAGCCACCCTTGGAGCTGTCCCTGGCTGAATCATTTCCACATGGGGCAGGAGGTGCGGTGGGGACGCCTTCCAAAACTAATTCCACAGAAGAATATCAGAAATGGCAGCATTCTCCAGACATAGGTCCTACTCCTAACATGCTACCCTCATGCTACCTTTTTGAGTAGGCAGACGGTGTTTCTTATTGGTCTGTCAGAACACTCCCTGGTCCCTTTCTGAAAGAAAGTTCTAGAAGAAAGAGCAGGTAGCTACTGCAAGTGGCTAACAAGGGTTCCTAGGGAGAAGCCAGCATCAGAAGCCCAAGGACAAGAAGATTCCACCTGGGGACAAAAGTACAGGGAGGGAGTTCAGTTAATTTCCTCTGCCATGCCTTTCCTGAACACCTACTAAGTACAGGAGATATACCAGCAACAACTTATGATAAGGGAGCACATAGGCTCCGAAATAAGAATGCCCACTGGGTGTGATGGGAGTGGAGATGCAGGAGCAACTGAGGCAGAGATGCATCCCAGAGAATCCAGTTCCTTAACCGGGAGGGACTGAGCAAGGGCACAGCATCAGTGAGAGAGAGTCTGGGACTCCCATCCTTCGGCCAAAGAGAGCTAACGAGCAGGCTGGTCCAGAGATGGGGCCCCACCGGAATGCAGGAGCTGTGCCCTTGGGTGTGTCTCTTCCCTGCCTGATGTGTGGGAGGGCAGGCAGAGAGGGAGGTCGTTGAGGCTGAGGTGGCTTGCTCCGGACTCCCACGGGGAGGGGTGAACCCTTCACTGAGACTCTAAACCCAGAAGGTCAGGATTTTCTCAGGTTTCCTTCTTGGTCTCTCTACCGCCTCAGACTTCACGAGGCCCTGCAGGCTCAGTCACCGAAGTGCCACAGACGCCAAGGGCCCAGGCTGGCAGAGGCTCCTGCCGTGACTGCACTCTCCCCGGGGACCAGTGGCCGCTTTCTCCCGTTTTACCTTTGTTTTCCTAGCCTGTTCCTCCCGGGCTTGTTTGTGTAAGAAAACCTCTCTCCCTGTTTCCTGTGTCTCTGCCATTTCCTCCCATTGCCATTCCACACCGTGGCACCGAGGGCCGTTGTTTTTCTTTCTCACCACATTCTAGACCCTGGGAATGGCCCGTAGGTGCGGGACAAAGCGGAGGAAGGCAGGTCGGTCTCGGAACCACTCTCAGGCACCAGAATAGCCCAGTAACCCCGAGGCATGTGTGTTTGCTTGTCAACAAGGGAAGGAAGAAACTCAGTATCAGGAGACAGCCTCTTGCCAGAGTCCTCAGACACTATCCAAACGGAGGCGAAGACGGGTTCCCAGGGCTGAGGACCAGAGATGTGATCTAGCCGATAACCATCTTTGGGAAAGGAAGCTAGGACGGTCCCATTTGCTTTCTGGCTTCTTTGACAAGTTCTTACTGCTTTCAAATTAACTGAGAAATCATCGGAGCCTTACTTGCAGAGGAGCTAAACAGAGATCTGAAACCAGGCGCAGGACACACGGATGCCCAGTGAAACGCACTTAGGAATGGATTTCCTTGTGGTTCTATTCAGTGCTCTGACCTGTTATCCCTTTTGATCAGCCCACTATTCAGGCAGCCTGCATTGTAGTGTAAGGTAAACTACTTGGTGTTTTCCTGGCAGAGCTTAAATCAGACAGGTTCTCACAGGAGCTCAGATCCTGGGTTGTTTTCCTGAGCCCAGGGGGAGAGAAATGTAAAAGTAGCTGGCTTGGGGAAAGAGGAATGTGATGCCTTTTTATTTACCATTGAAATGCCGATGCCTGCTTATATGTTGATTTCCAAATACAAATGGGAGGAACACTGTGGTCCCTAGCGCATAAATGACTGTCACACTGGCTTCATTTGGGAACACTGTCTTAGTTTTGTAATCAAACCTTTTTCTTTCTTTCTTTCTTTCTTTCTTTTTTTTAGTGTTATTTCAACAAAATGAACTAAGCAAGATTTGATATAGAACTTCAGCTTGGTTTTCCTAAGAGACGTATTGAAAAACACACTTATTTTGTTGACTATCACTTAGCAGAAGTTTATGGTTCCAGTTTGGTAGCTTTTGTTTCATTAAGCTTTCATGGTTTTTGCCAGCATCTTTCATCACATTTTTTTCCCTATCAGTTGTGACACTCAGAGCCACTCATCAAAGAGATTTTGTTTATTTCAAGTTTTAAAGGACAACATGGTTGCCTGAAACATGTAAACCTCCAGGTTTTGGTTAAAACAATAGAAAGTTAAAAAGCACAAACGTAATAGAAACCTATCAAATTCCCTTATATCAAATGAAATTTGTGTTTTTCATTAAAGGATGTAAGCATTCCCGATGCCACTCTCCTGCTGCGAAGCTGCTGATCTTGGGACACAATTTAAATATGGACCCATCTCCATTTACAACTTCAAAAAACAATGGACCTACTACTTAGAACCAAGAGCACATTTAAGTTGGAAAATCCTTTTCAGGGACCCCTCTTCCAAAAAAAATTTCAGGTTAGTAATAGTAATTAGTAATAGTAAAAGTAATTTCAGAGGACACATTCTTTTTTTAAAAAAGTAGGACCTTTGGGGCACCTGGGTGGCTCAGTGGGTTAAGCCTCTGCCTTTGGCTCAGGGATCAAGCCCCATATCAGGCTCTATGCTCAGCGGGAAGCCTGCTTCTCCCTCTCTATCTGCCTGCCTCTCTGCCTACTTCTGCTTACTTGTGATTTCTCTCTCTGTCAAATAAATAAATAAATAATCTTAAAAAAAAAAAGTAGGACTTTCTTTTGGAAAAAAAAAAGGAGAGATTTCTTTTTCAAAGGAAGGTATTTTTTCAAATATTGTTTTATTGTTGGAATTAAATCATTGCTCTGTATTGAATTTAAAATAAACTCTGGAGCATACTGAAATATTTAAGGGTGAAACGCAATAATTTTTGAGTTGAGCTTCAAAATAAGTAAAGAGGGGGTTAGTGGAATTTATACGAAGGTGAGGAATTAAAAGTGTCTTTGGGTTAGGGGATAAAGGAGGGTTCATTACAGCATCCTGGCTCCTTTCGCATGTTTCAACTAATCTATAATAACAATTTATAATGAAGAAAAGAAGAAAGAAGAAAAAAATAATGAGAATCAAAAATAAATGTCTTTTTTCTGTACAGTAAGGTAATTGGTATTATTTCTGCATGTAGTTTCTCTAATCAAGGAACATTCTAGTATCATGCCACCCTGAGGCTGTCTCACAGAGGTCTGATGCCTTGAAAGTGTTCAAAATCCAGAAATCTGAGTAGGTACGTCATTTTTCAGATGTCTGATGAAACAAATACAAATCACATAACTCCATGTAAACGACTTGCTACTATTAACTCAGGGTTAATTTATTCCCTAGGATATGATTTATAGGAAAAATCTGAGAAATGAAATGTTGCTAAATAAATCTGAGAAATGGGTTTTTCCATCACTGGCTCTGGAACAAGCAAATATAGACAAGTTTGGCTGGGAAAGGTTCCCACATTTGCTTCAATGGATGGGGGTCCTTTTATGAAAAGAGAAATCCCCCTTGGCATATGAAAGAGGAAAGGACACTTTACTTTCAGAGACAATCCTTGATTTGTGTAAATCTGTATATTCTGGGACCACATTTCAGGCTACTGTCAGCGTTCTATGAACTGCTGACATAGAGTCTTGTGAATTGAGATTTTTCCACCAAGAATTTGCCAATTGGGTATGACAACCTCTCCTTCCTAGGATAGTTTGTTCCCCTTTTATCTGTTTCACCCAAATTACATTTATACACACATATGAAAAAAAGGCACTAAATAATAAGTCATGGAGATAATTTTCTCATTTCAAAGTGTCCAGTGAGAGATTCTAAAAATTTCTCCAGCCCGCCAACAATCCACATGGGCGAAAGTACACTGGGATCCTGGCCCGGAAGCACTTTATCAATTATGTTATGTGGTCCACGTGAGGGGCAGATAACACGGTCTAGTATTTTTTAACTGAACACTTGTATTTAGAGTTTGCCCTCCCAGAGGACATTCAACAAGGAGCCTTCGGCATCGCCAGGGGAAATACCTCACTTTGGCTGCATTGTATTTGTATCGCAGGCCCTGAGAGACACAGGCTGGCCACTAAACTCGCCAAAATAGCAAGAATCCCTGCCTCTGTGTGGGTTAAATAAAGATCACAAGTTACAGCAGTTGGCCTCAGAGCCCTAAACGGGCCTCTCCCCAGACACTCATTCGGCTTATCTGGAATCTTAATTCCAGTCTGCACCTTTTGATCAGGCAAGCCCCAGACCGCGGACGACTTATCGAAGGGGCTGGAATTTGCACTGAGTCCCATGCACTCCATCTTACCGGCCACTTGCAGGCTGGATTATGGGACTAACACTTCAACACCCCCCAAGTGGAGGCCTGGGAGTGGCTCCTGGTGTCCATCACAGGCAAGGTGCCACGAGTCAAGTGGGAGGTCAAGCGGAACACGCCAGAAGGCCTCCCACAGCCTCTGTGGCTCTTCCTGGCTCTCTGCGTTAACAGAAACATCCTTCCTCACGACTTGCCAGCAGGGTGATTTTCCCTTCTGAATGCAGGCATGAAACTCGGTTTCCGAGTCTACCTTCTCCGGCACATCCTCTCTTCTTCAGGGTGGTCTTGTCCCGCTGTCTCGATGACTTCCCATCTCACCCCGGGAGCCGGCCCCCGCCTGTGCGACGAGCCCGGAAAGGCCTTGCAATCTTCCCACCTGCCTGGATCTTCTGTTATCAGCCTCTAGGCCAGCGGCTTCCAGCATCCACTTTCAGGGACATCAGTACCCCCTCCCCAGGCATTCAACCCTTTTCCTAGTTAAGCAGGACAGTTACTAAGATTAATTCCTGCTCTGCTTACAATCTGATTTCTCTATCACATGTGTCCCAAACCCTAATTCAGAGCCGCCCTTAGCTAAAAATTATAAAACGAAGGATCCGTAAACCTTTGGCGGCCCCTCCCTGACCTCATGCTTCCATTCCCCGTGTCCTCACGCTAACTCCTGGAGCAGCAGAGGCCCCTCGCTGCGAACCCCCAATTTGTCCTGCCCTTTTTGTGTCATTTCTTGTCCGAAACTTTCTTTTCTTTTACCTTCCTGAGTGCCCAAATTTACTTTCTCTGCATCTCATTTCGTTCTATCCCATCTCAGTGAATTATCTCATGGAAAACAAGTTTGAATACTGAATAACACAAAAATGTTAAGAGATAAACAAAAGAAATGTTTTTATGCCAGAATTCTCAAGTACCCAGGGAGACAACAAGCCCAAGAAAATATACTTAGGGGCAAAGAGTCCCTTTCTATCACCTATTTCCATATAACACAACCAGCCCTGTTCTTTAAGGCTGATTCTGATTTGTTTCCCATCAACTTTTCCCAGGATTGTACACTGTCCACCCTCATTTCAGCTGGAAGTCACCCTTCCAGATCTTGACAGCTGTCCATGCTGGGGCTGTCTACTCAGGAAGCTAGTGTGACGTCACGGAAAGAGTCCCAGCATGAGAATCAGGCAGACTTGAGTTCCAGGCCCAGCCCCACCACCTGCCAGCCTGGTGACATGGGCAAGTCATTAATGTCTTAGAGCCTCAGTTTCATCATCTATAAAATGGGAATTTGTCACTTATGTCCAGGTTGCTGAACAAGGTGAAGGAGACAATACATGCTATTTTATGGAGTAGTTGTCTTTAAAGCTAGCTCTACCAGTAGTTCTTGGAATCACAGCTTTGAACCTAAATGTCATCTGACTACGGTAAGTATGGGTTAGTTTGCTGGTCCTTCTCCTTTTCCATTAATAATTGCTTTATTCAACACTGCAGAACTAGCAAATAAGAGACTACCTATTGACCACAGGTGCTAGAAAACTCAGAAAGATACTAAAATCTTTCAAAAGCCAATTTTTGGCGTATTCTGGACTACTTTGTGTTGATCGTGGGTAGCTTAAAAATAAATGGAAAAATTGTAAAAAGTAAAATAATGAAATGTCTTACTATTACTCTTCCTGCTGAAGGCGGGAATTGCATCCGTACTAAAATTTTGAGTTTAAAGGCCAGTATCACTTTTTTAATTTTTTTTTAAGATTTTATTTATTTATTTATTTGACAGAGAGATAGAGAGCACAAGTAGGCAGAGAGGCAGGCAGAGAGAGAGGGAAAAGTAGGCTCCCTGCTGAGCAGAGAGCCCAACGGGAGGAGGGGAGGGGAGGGGGGGGGCCCTCGATCCCAGGACTCTGAGATCATGACCTGAGCTGAAGGCAGACGCTTAACAACTGAGCCACCCAGGTGCCCCTGGTGTCACTTTTAAATAACATAAACATTGGTTGAAAATAGTCACTATGAAATGATAAGGCTCACTATGAAAGAAGTCTTCCCAAGTAGCAAACCTAAAGTTTTCCTCCTTTTTTGACACTTCCAGAGGATCCTCAAAGATCCATGAATGCTCCATCTGATGAAATGTTACAGTTATCTAAGCACACCTTGTGAAAAGATAGTATGTATTGATTCTTTAAGGAAGGGAAATGTATTTGACTAAAACCATGATCTACTCTTCCAGTAATGATTGCTCTCTCTTCAAAAAGCCAGTCTCTCATAATTTAACTCACTAAATTCTTTTAGTCAGTTTGTGCTTTTCATGTAAAAGTCAAAACTTGTCTGCCTCCTAGGCTAGGAATGAGGATAATAATATTTTCTTTATTTCACGTTGAGTCACTGTTTTTGTTTTTGGGGGTTTTTTTTAAAGCTTTTATTTATTTGTCAAAGAAAGAGTGAGAGAGCACAAGCAGGGGGAGGGGCAGGCAGAGGGAGAAGCAGGTTCCCTGCTGAGCAAGCAGCTAGGAGTCCAGCCCAGAATCCTGGGATCGTGACCTGAGCAGAAGGCAGACACCACCCAGAGGCCTGACCTTGAGTCACTGTTATAAATCTGAGACAAGTTAGTTAACTTGGTTAGAAGGTTTCAAATAACAAGAAGAAAGGTGGGTGTTATTTATTACTCCCAATTCAGAGTCGAGGCTTCAAAGTCTCCAGATTCTGGGTGTGCCCAAGGTTGCCTGGACACTGATGGCAGAACCGATGCAAGCCCAGATGGATCTGGTACCATGCTGGTATAGCTGGTATACTGAGATTGGCAGCACAGACTGGGCTGTCAGTCACCTTTTGTCATTTTGTCATTCACTAGGATACCCGGGCCAGGTATCCTTCCAGAGTGTGCTGTTGTCACAAGTGGTACCAGCTAAAAAAGTGAGAGAGAAAGCGCAACACACACACACCCCTGCCAGAATCAACACCAGGGGGGTGCACGCTCCAAGAATGAGGCAACAGGGCTGACTTCTATTTCTCTGTGCTCTTAGAACCCTGGTCCTCCTGTTGTGTTTCAGTTGGAAAAATTAACCTATAAATTCTTCTTTCCCCATATGCCCCAGGAGGCTCCCCTTCAGAATTTATTCACCTTTGACAAACCCTCATACTTCTTTCCCCTCACCTAAGACATCCCAGCATTCTTCCTTTCAAAGACTTTTATGATCCATTCCCTCATTTCTACTCCTACTGCGTCCACCTGGGTCCTGTGTTCTATAGTTTCATATCTACGGTCTTGCAACAAGTTCTAATTGCCTCCCTCCTTCCCAGAGCTCCCCTATCACCACCCGCAACACAGAGAGACTGAATCACAAACAGTCCTCCTAGTGTGCTCCCTGGATTTATCCAGATTTATCAGCCTGAAATCCTGTTGGCGTGGTGGAAAGAGCAGAGCGTGTGGAGTCAAAAGGCCTGGTTCTAGCTCTAGCTGTACTGCTGATTAGTTCTTTGACTTTGGTTGAGTTATAGAAAAGGTTGACTTGAAAGCCTGAACTAGATTAAATGGTAAATCGAGTGAAGGTGGGGTCCAAGGTTCACACTGGGATGTCAACATCTTCTACTCATTTTCCCTTAGTCCAACTATGTACATCTATTCTATGCTTTGCTTTGTGTCCTGGAAGGCTGACCCCTATGGGATGATATCACTGGATTCTCTTCACGCTGTTTTCCTCTCCTGTCAATGGGAGGTAGGCAGAGATGGGAGAAAAGGAGGAGAGAGAAACTGGGGTATTTCTTCCCTGCTGTTTCCCTCCTACTGGACAGACTCTCCTACAAAATCCCAGCAACATGATTTTCTTCCCTTGCCTTTTCAGACCTAATGGTGCTACATCTTAGGGAGATACAGTTCTCCAAAATATAGTTCCCACACCAGCAACATTAGCATCACCTGGGAACTTGTTAGAAATTTGCACATTTACAGGCCCTGTCCCAAATTTACTGAATGAGACATTTAGAGGGTAGGTTCTAATCATCTCTGTTTTTAACATGCTCTTGGATAATTCTAACACTCAATAAAGTTTGAGACTCACTTCTGTAGAGAAAGTTGCTGGAGTTGACCCTGAGTCTCCGGCTCAGTAGGTTAGGGAGTAGGGTCTAACACTGTGCATTTCTTTTCTTTCTTTCTTTCTTTCTTTCTTTTTTCTTAAACCTTTTTCTTAAACCTTTCTCAACCTTATCAGCACATTGGAATAACCTTCAAAAAATACTGATGATGCTGGAGTCCAATCCTAAAGATTCTAATTTAATTTTTCTGGGGTATATTCTGGGCATCAGGAATTTTTTAATTGCCCCTGATAGGTACCAAGATTGAGAACTATTGTACAACAATTTCCTTAACCAGTTAATTGGACCAGTACATGAGACTGAAGCATCACAGTTGCCCTTGGAAGAACAAGGGGACCAAAACCTTCAAAAGGTAGGAGTGTTGAAATGAATTTATTATGTGTAAACCACCCAACCACCCTCACCCCTCTTCTGCCCCATCCCCACTTCGGAAGACCTATATGATGCTCCCCTATTAAGAAATGCCTTAGGGAGAGAAAGCTTCACCTTAGACAGCTCTGCAGAGATGGAGGAGTGTCTCTATGGGGGACACTCTCTATGGGGGGACACTCCCCCCAAAGATGGAGGAAGGGGGATGCTAGTGTGGAGTTGGGTCCTGATTTCATCAGCGATATGGAATCCCAGGATGGGGACTTGGAAAGAATAATTACCACGATAGACTGCAGATACATGGAGAGGTGATCAGTGTCACATCCGAAAAAATCTGGTGTTTGCTTTCTGATCACAGAGCCCTTAGGAATGGGAAAGATGGGCAGGTTACCAGGGTATTAGTTGAACCACATAGCTGGAAACACTCTAGGTTTAATCAGCAGGAACTAGACTGGTTTACCCAGAAAAAACTCTCAGATGCCATTCCCCCACCACTGTCCTCAGCAGATGTACCAGAATCTGCAAAGGGAGAGGCGGGGACATTTTTTTGAAAAGTAATCAAGTGAGGCTGTTACGTGCCAGCCTTTCCTATCTTCTCTTGGATTGGGAATAAATGGATTAAATGAGTTTTGTTTGGGGCCTTCTTAAGTCAAAGACTTTATGGTTTTATGACAAGGCTAATCGTGTGTCAGTCAAAATCCTTCAGTAGTTCCTCCCTGACCTCCAGGAAATAGCAATTCTTTACTCTGATATTCTATTTCCTGCATAGTCCTTTAGTGCTATCTTTCACGTCCCATATTCCACCAGTCTTACAGCAGTGTTTCCCAACCTTTGTCATTTGTGGCTCATCTTGAAAATGACAATGCTTGCCTGCACTCGGGTAAATGGTCTGAGCTAATCACAGCTGGACACGGCTGCTCTCAGTGCCCCAGTCCCCTCCAGGTAGTCCCAAAGGTTGAGGCAATCAGTGTCACATACCTCTTTCCATCTAAGCCACACCTTTGTGCGGGTGAGTTCTCCTGGTTGTGAGACTCTGCCGGCCTGCAGAAATCCTCCCTCCATTTCCGGGTTGTCTGGCCTTAGTTCCGTGTAGAAGCCTTACTCATTAACATCTCCACATCTTTGCTTTCCCACTTTCTATATTCCCACTTCATTTGTTTCTGTCTATCCAAAACCAATGCATCCTCTGATAAGCAGTGGGCATCCCCGATCTTCCAAGAAGTCTCCTGGACGGTGGGATTCCCAGTGCCTGCTCGCTGAGCAGTCCGTTGACACTGAACGATAATCTACCTTGAATCTCTGCTACAGTTTTCAGGAGCTTACATGCTTCAGGGCCAGACTCCAGAAGCTCAACAGTTTTGAGAAGGCACTGCCAGCCCAGCTGCCTTTTTGGGCATTGACAGAGAAAGAGTCATGGCGAAAGTAGCAGGAGCGTGAGAGACGAATGGAAATACCAAGGAGGGGTCAAGAAGGCTCTTCCACAAACCACTTGTGAGGTGCTCCTGGGGACTTCCACACTATCTGTTGGTGTCACATGTTTCCAGCCCCAGCTGGGATGGCTCAGGAAAGGTGGGGTACTCAGAGGAGACAGAGCTTCTCAAAAGCGGAAAGTATATCTCATATCTTAGGGAGTGTGTGTGCAATAAATGCACAAAAAATGTACAAAGACTCAATAGATATTGCTTCAAATTAATTAAAATCCCAGTAGAGTCTTTATCAATCAATATTTTTAGGAGCAAGAAACAAAAGCTGTGATTTACTTAAGCACAAGGAGCGTCTGCTGGAAAACTACATGTAGCTCACAGCTTTGAAGGAAAGGCAACACATCCCAGCCTGGGGGAGGGCAGAAGCCAGGGTTGTAAGGGTTTCCTCCCCTGGAGCTCCTGGGCTCTCCAGGGCACCGCTCCCACTCCGATGGCCTTTGGTACCCACGAGTCTGCATAAGGTCCTAATTCCTAGGACACTGTCCCGTCTGGCCTCAGTCATGTCCCTGGCTGGGAGTGGGCAGGGCCACAACAAAGTCACATAAAAATGGGGAAAGGGCATTTCCCCAAGGAGAAGATGATGAACAGTAAAGAAAAAAAAAGTAATACTTGCCTACCACAATGTCCAATAGCTTTTTCTATTTGATTAACTGATTCACCATTAACATTTTATCTCACTTTATTGTTGACAAAAAAATTTTCGCACATTCTATCTACTTTAATCTCATTTTAAAACTCCTGAGTTAGGTTTGGTTTAGAGAAAAGGAAGCTGGGTCTAAGAAAAGGTGTCACTTATACAGAACCGAAATCTGGATCCAGTGCAAACTTCAAGCTTTTTCCATTATATAAGATTGTTAGCTTAAAAATAAGTTTTTTTTTTAAATACGGCATTTTAGAATCAGTCCTGGATCAATTTGGACTAAGCATATGCAGTATTTCTCCAACATACAAAACGTCTATAATAATCTGGGCAAAAATAAGTAGGGGATACTACTTCGAAATCCTTCATATTGCTAGATTTCACTCAATTAAATTAAATTCAATAAATGTACTGAAACACATAGGATGCACCCCAGATGCTAGGGAATCAAATAAATATAAGATTCAGTCTCTGTACCCCCATAGGTCAAATTAGGTCATCTAACTAAAGTCGACATCTAAATAAGTAAGTACAATAGAGATACTTCAGGAACATTGTATTTTAATTGCCTGTTTACTTCTATTTCCCGGACACCAAGCCTCCTGGGGTCAGGGATCGTGTCTTTTTTGTTTGGGACAGAGCAGATTCTCAATAAATATTTATAGAATAAATAAATTAATTCATGAAAAAAGACAAGTGTAATGGAAACTCAGTTGGAAGAGGGATTATTTTTTTATTTCTTTTTTAAGAAAAGCTTTATTTTGACAAATGGTAGGATGAGTTATTAAAGAATCCATGAGGACAACTCATCTGCGGGCTGGAGGGGCGCTGTTTCCTGTGCCTTTCTTGTCATGCTCACGAATAGAGAGGCATCAGCACACTAAGAGGGGCCCTGGTGCCTCTAGAAGCTACTTTTGCATTGTTGTGTAGGAACAAATAGATACTTCTGTTCCAACAGATACTCCAAAAAGTAGCTTTGCTCCTTTAAGACCTACTTCCAATCTCCTCACCATTGCTGCATTTCAATCTAGTCCCATGGCCAACACTTCTCAATCTTAATTTTCTCAAACTGTCTCAAACTCTGAGATTGTACCATGTAAATTGGCCACATAGGTGCTATATTATCATTTTTTTTCTCATGGGAAGTACACTGATTTATTTATTAATTATTCCACTAAGCATAGAGCCCTCTACTGGGTTCACTGTGATTCTGGAACCTACATCCCTCCAACTCAAATGTAAAAAGCCTCCCTCATTTCTCTCTAAGCTCACCCCTGCCCACCCCCCCATGCCACACATGAATACATTGTTCATTAGACAGTCAGCAAAAATATTTGCCATCTGACAAGCTAAATGAAAACATCTCCTCTCCCCAAAGAAGTTAGTTACAAGGACAACTACTGTCTTTGTTCCAGCATGGCAGAGATCCCAAATGATAGATCCACTCTAACCCAGTTAAAGTGTCAAAGGGGCAAACCTAGGAAAGCTCTAGGGTGGTTGAGAGTCACTTAAAATACTCAACATCTAAGGTCAGGTCACCAGTTCGGAAAGGGGATTCTTGAAATACCTGGAGCTGGAAAGCTTGGAAGTCCTGCCTATGGGATCCAAAAGCATGCCAAAAGTAAGCCACTGTTTTGTACACACTTTGAAGAAAACATGTTTGGTGGCTGGTATAAACGTTTGTCTTCGATTCAGAGCTCCTATTTGATCCTAGACCAAAATATGTATCCCAAATTGCAAACAAAGCTGTTAAAATATCAGAACGACCGTGGAGGGTAGTCTTCAGAAGCTGATCCAAAGGCACATGTACAAGCAAAGCCCTGTGGCCACTTCACAAAACCTTTAAAGTACCAACTTCAACTAAAAACATATGGCAGCACAGGGTATGAAAAAGACCCTTTCACTTCCTAGAGAGATGCCAGTCTTCTTTTGGTAGCACTGAGAAGCCCTGCCACCAGAGAGGCTCACGGGAAAATGCAGTGGCCTGCGGGAAGCACGTCGGTGGGTCTCTCATCTCACTGCCCATGCAGTAATGGTTGAAGTTGTCCCTTCAGCTGGCACGAGTTGGTATTTTATGTTGCCTAAAGAAACTTGTAAACTACTTCATTCTCATCATTCAGATGTAAACCTTATGTGGGAGACTGTTTGGGGACAAGTAAGATCCAATAATTAAGTAATTATTAACAAAAAAATTAATTCTTTAAGTCAATAAAGATTGCAGCCACAGAATTTTAGCCCCAGATTGACATAAATATGGGAGAATGCAGTGTTTCATTAATTGTCTCTTCTACTTACACAGAGTTGTGTATATCCCATACGCAGACCACCAATTTCAAAAAATAGAAGACAATATATTCACCTAGTATGAAAACCATACTGAGCAAAACCATTCCTGGTTCCAAAGTGCCTTAGAATGTCATGGGCCTTAGGGTCACCATTAAATATGTCATTTTTAAGAGCTATAGAAGAATAAACTGACTCCCCACAGACTTACCCTGGGACGTGCTCTGTTAAACAAATTCTGCACATTAACTTAGTTACTTGTGATTTATTTCTTTCTCATAAAATGAAGCTCAGTGTATGAAAAAAGAATTCCTACTGGTTTGAATGTGGGAATCTAGATGCAGAAACTCAGTTTCCCACGTCCAGATATAACCAACTTTTTTGCTGTACATATTTTTACATAGCTGAAATGACGCTGCACAGACAAAATATTCTTCTTTTTTCATTTAACAATCTCTCCATCACGAGAATTTTTATATGTCATTGAAATCCCTCATTAGCAAGTTATAATTGTTACATAATGTTAGGTCAAATAGATTAGTTGCAATATACAACTTCTCGTGTTTGGAAATTTTAAAAAATTGTTTCTATCATTTAGCTATTACAGCTATTATTGTGACCATTTTCATATGTTAACCTTTGTCTGATCATTTCCTTAAAATGATTCCCTAGAATGGAGTTGTGATGAAAGTGTTTGGTTCTTGGATGTTAGCTAAACCTATTTGTGATGATATTTCACAATACATACATATATTAAATCATTATGTTGTACACCTTAAACTTACACAATGGTATAAGTAAATTATATCACAATAAAACTGGAAAATAAGACCAAATATTAGGTTCTTCATATAATCTCTCAAGTTTACCAATTCACTCTTTATATATATGATATGATATAAACAAATAAGTGATCTATATTTATATATCAGTAATTTATATTAAATAACTGCTATATGTGTGTATATAATTTTCCTATACGTTTATCAATTTATCTCCATTAGTAGTATTTCTCAGTGTCCATTTAACCACTCTCAACAGCACTGAATGTTCGCTTTAATTAATTTTTAATTTATTTTAAGCCTTCATGATTCTCTTCACACATCTCTCCTGGTCGGTAGCCTCATCTAATGATTCATATGGTTATCTGGCAAGTTCTTCTGAATACAAACATTTATTTTTTAAAAAAACATATTATAAACCTACAACATATTATGGGGTTACATTGTATTCTGCAATAAGGGTTATTCTTACAATTCTCTATGATTGTGAAGGCAGTTGTCACTTAGATGGAACACAAAAAACTCTCAGCTACTTCCTAATATATTTAAAATATGACAAGTAGAGTCTGCTACACTTTAGTATTTTCTACAGAAGAGATATATTTGGTTTCTCATCATGCTTAGAAAGTTAATTGGAAAATCCACATTCCTTTTGAAGTTATTATGTTCAAATGCTATAATACAAAAAAGAGGACATGTAAACCTCAATAAAAATATTAAAGTCCATGTTTTCTTCTTTATTTGAAGAGGTATCTCAAGGAAGAAAAGATCTCTCTCAAACTGAAGAAGAACAGAGCTATGTGTCTGGTTTTCTCACTTCTCAATCTCCAGGTCCCTCAAGCCCAGTAGTGCTGTCTCAAAAAGTAATGGAGGGACATTGATTGGCTCAGTGGATCACGCATGTGACTCCTGATCTTGGCTCAGGTCATGATCTCAGGGTTGTGAGATGGAGTCCCATGTCAGGGCCCATGCTGGGTATGGAGCCTGCTGTAGGAATGGTTGTACATCATTTGAATATACCCAATTCCACAGAACATTATGCTTAAAAATGGTTAAAATGGTAAATTTTATGTTATAAATATTTTATACCCCTCACCATCCCCTTTCAAAAAAAAAAAGAAGCAATAGAGGTTCTTCTGGCTTTTTTCTTGGCTTTTTTTTTTTTTTTTTTTTTGAGCTACCTGCTGTTTGCTAACCAACCCATATAAATCTGCCATAGCCTGGTAGCTGCTGGGACCTTCAAACGATCTGAGAGCTCAGAGACGTGGCCCCAGCTCTTCTTCCAAATAAGCAGCAGTGTCAGTACAGATCATAAATTGAAAATATCATGAGCTGAAAATTCATTTAGTACACTTCACCAGCCCAATACGATTGCTTAGCCTGGCCTTACTTTGAACGTGCTCAGAACACTTCTTACATTAGCCTACCAGTTGGGCTAAATCATCCAACACGAAGCCTATTTGATAACAAAGCATTGAATAGCTCATGGAACTCATTGAATTCTGTACTGAAAGTGAAAAACAAGGGGATGGGTAGAGGGTGGTTGTAGGCATATGGGTCGTTCACGCTCCTGATTGCGCCGCTGACCACAGCCTGGGAGAAGATCCAAATTCAAAATCCGAAGTACGGTTTTTCCTGACTGCATGTCGCTTTCGCAACATCGTGAAGTGGGAAAATCCTACATGGAACCATCGTTAAGTCAGGTCTGTCCAAGCATGACCATAATATAGGTGGAGAAGTTATCCCAGAAGAGTAGCCCCTGCTGCTTGCTATTGCTTGCTGACTGGGAGACACGTGCATTTTGCATTCGGCAATGGGCAGATTTCCGGAAATGCAGTATGTAAATTAAAATTAATAAAATGAATCATTTATGCAGAGATGAAAAGGGCAACTGTATTTCAATTATATAAATAAAGCAAATGGTGCAAAAGAGTCTAAAATATAGATCGACCTTTTAGAAATACTTTTTAAGCATAAAATCTCGCTTTGTTAGTACGATCAATGCCCGTCCCCATCCCCCACCCCTTCAAAAAGCCCCCATCAATTTACTTCTTGGCAGAAACTAATTGAAAACACCAGCAAGTATAAATCAAATGTTATTACAGCTATAAGAATATGTTAAAGAATTAGAGTCACCAGTTTAAATACAAGAAATGTTAAAAGAGTAGGATATTTTATATATAAATATATAAAATACATATAAACATATAATATATATTTACATATAATATATAATAAATATAAGATATATATATAAATATATAAATACGAAATCTAAAAGTGGCTGAAGTGACAGGAGCGCTTTTTCTGAACCAGGTACCATCCCAAGTCCTTACTTGTATTTACCTCCCATTGCTAACACAGTCCTTACCAGGTAAGACACTACTAATGCCCAGTTTACAGATAAGGAAATGAGAGCCAGAGAGTTTGGCAATTTGGTACTTCCAAGACTTGTAATTAGCTGCAGTGCCTTAAAGGTGTGCACAGTACCTCCTTCCCAGATTGTATCTAAAATCTCACCCTGGGGCTCCTGGGTGGCTCAGTGGGTTAAAGCCTCTGCCTTCAGCTCAAGTCATGATCCCAGGGTCCTGGGATCGAGCCCCGCATCCGGCTCTCTGCTCAGCAGGGAGCCTGCTTCCCCACCCCCCCCCCACCCTTGCCTGCCTCTCTGCCTACTTGTGATCTCTGTCTGTCAAATAAATAAAATCTTAAAAAACAAAAACAAAAAAAAATTTTTTTCTAAAAAAATAAAAATAAAATCTTACCCTGTATCTAAGATGGCCACAATGGGAAGGGGGGAAACTGGCTGAATTGGGGCTGTAGTTAAAAGCACCTGCTGGCTTTTACAAGTCCTACAAACACTCTTTGAAAAATGACCATAATCCATATCTAAAGAAAATTCAAGAACTAGTTTGTCTTCTCCTGACCCTCAAGTTTAAGCAACTAAACTACTGCTATGCCTCCAGATTTTCCTTGTGATTAGAATTATTTCCTAGAGGCATCAGTTAGGGCAGGAAGGAGGAATGATGAAGACAAGTGTACTTAATAAAAGCTATGTGCGGTGTGGCACCTTTCCCTGCGTGTTCAAATCCTAGACATAGTAACTTTCCATTACGACAGACCCCTCCTGGAATGATAGTGTGGACAGAGCACTATCCAAATAGGAACTCATCCTCTTTGAATCTATTAGAAAAGCCAGAGCCTTTTGCAGACCCTATCTCCTCTGTCTTGAAAGCCTTTGTTCTTTGCCCCTACCCATCCTTGCTCCCCACCACCAGCCCCAGGCTTCCTACCCCTGGTACAGTCCAAGAAAGGAATCAGTGAGGTCTTCAAACTTCTACTTATGGAATCCAACAAAGGCAAGCCCAGGATTTTGGGGGTGGCACTGGAGGTGGTGAGAATAACTTCTAATTGGACCCATCTACAGATACTTGGAAGCTCTCAGATCACAGCTGGCATTGGTAACAGATCAGTGCTCCATACTACTAAGTAAGTAGGAAGTAAGTCTGTGAGCATCCTCTGGGAAAACAGCCAATATCCCCTTCCCTCCCCTCAGACAGAAAGCACATCTCAACAAAGCTCCTGAGTCAAGGGTTGCCATTAGTGACCAACTCATTTATTTATTTCCTGAGTTTCCATCTTTAGGACTACTTCCACATCCATAAAACAAAGAATCTTTATGCTATATTTATTTCGGAGAAAGTGTTCCAGTGTCAATATGGAAATTATGACTACAGCAGTGGACAAAATGTGGTCAACTACCATGCATTTACATTCTTTCTACATAGGAAAAAGATTAGAGGCAGAAAGAACACCGGAAACTTCTAGGCCTTTCCTTTACCTTGTGACTAGAAGCAAATCATTGGATTCCCAGAGATGCAGGTTCTCATCTGAAAAATAGAGGTAACACTCCTAGGTCTTCTTTTTTCATCTGGTTGTGCGAGGATCAAATGGAGAAATGTAAATAACAATGTAATTGAAAGGGCTGTGTAAATGATCCATTAAAGACTATATGAGTGATAAGCTATCACCACATAAGGTGATAAAGAAGATATTCTGTCTATAAACAAACTAGATAATGACTTTTTTTTTTTAAGGATTTATTTATTTATTTGAGAGAAAGAAAGGACACAAGTAGGAGGGGTAGAGGGAGAAAGAGAATCCCAAGAAGACCCCAGGCTCTGCGTGGGAGCCTAAGAAAAGGCTCGATGTCATGACCCTGAGATCATGACCAGAGCAGCCAAAACAAAGAGTTGGTCCCTTAACTGACTGCACAACCCAGGCGCCCCCTAGACAATGACTACTTAAGGGTGTTTTGGGATCTCATGTTTTATAGTTCAGCAAATGAAGATAAACTTTGCCATTCAATGAGGTAAGATCGTCACAGTCAATGAGCCCACAGTAGCTTAGGCCAGCCCACAGTGTTCATACCTTCCCTCCAAATTCATTGCATATGTTGTTTATATGATTCTCTTGTTTATATGTAAATTAATCACATGCCGCTTAATGATGTCATGTATTATTATTTACCTCTTTTTAAATTTATTTTTTCTCATGCAAATATATGTCTCATATATTCAACTAGACTGTGAATCCCTTCAGGAATATTTAATGAGCTTGCTGTGCATGTTAAATGAGATGGTATATATCAAAGACATGGTAGTCTAGTCATTATTTTTTTCAGAGGATCTAGCATAGATTTGGGTCCAGAATATGTACAAAGACTCTTTATGCTATATTTATTTCCAAGAAAGTGTTTCAGTTTCAGTATGGAAATTATGACTACAACAGTGGATAAAGTATGGTCAACTACCACGCATTTAAGTTCTTTCTACATAGGAAAAGGATTAGTAGGATTATCAATTAACTCTTTCAAGTAGGAAACTCCATGCTATGGGATATTGTTTGAAGACTCCCTTGAGCAATAATCATATAGAACTTCAAAAGTATATTTCAGGCCCCTTACAAAATGACATTTCCAAGCGAACAACAATATTTAAGAGACAAGAGCAAGCAGTTATGATGAACACAGGCTTTGGAGTCAGACAGACCCTGGTTTGAATATCTCCTCCAGCTCTTCCTGGATATGTGACCTTGGCCAAATTACATCGCTCTGTCTACTCCAAATGAGAATAATAATACCAGTACCAGTGGTGTGGTAATGAACAGAATCAATGTAGGCAAAGAACTGACACCGAAACAAATAGTAGTTGTTACTCCTATTATTAAGAGTCCAACAATTTTGTGTTCTAGGATTGGGTAGTCCACTTATGAGAAAGATGAACATGTCCACAAAGAAAGAGAAATGAGAATTTAGTCTGACTGTCTCCTAGTCCACCAACCCAGTCTTCACACTTTGGGAATTAAGTAGAACAGATAGGCCAGATAACCCATATATAAACACATTTAAGGCCTACATTTTTCCAGAAAAATATGTTTAAAATTCTAGAAAATGTATGCTTAGTTTGAAAAGCCTGCCTTTCTGGCTTAGACTAAGATTGAATTAGTTATCATCAAGGAAATGCAAATCAAAACCACTGTGAGATACCACCATGTCCACTGGGCTGACTATAATAAAAAAGACAGACAATAATAAATTTTGGTGAGGATATAGAGAAAAGTTTGGAATCCTCATTAACCATTGGTGGGAATGTAAAATGGAGCAGCCACTTTGGAAAACAGACTAGCAAGTCCTCAAAATTTTAAGAGTTACCATTAGAATTAGCATCAAAGTTACCATATGACTCAGCAGTTTCACTCTTGGGAATATACCCAAAAGAAATGCAAACATACGTCCATACAAAAACTCCTACACTGATGTTCATAGTAGCAGTATTAATAGTAGCCAAAAAGCGGAAATAACGCAAATGTCCACCAACTGATGAATCATTAAACAAAATGTGATATACCTACACAATAATTAGTCAGCCCGTGAAAAAAATGAAGTATTGGCAAATGCTATATAGCATGGATGAATCTTGGAAAAATTATGTCAGATGAAAGAAGCCAGTCACAAAAAGCCACACATTATGTGATTCCATTTGTATGAAGTATTCAGAATAGGCAAATTCACAGAAAGAGAAAGTACATTAGTGGTTGCTTAGGGTTGGGGATATTGGGTCCAGAGGGATAGGGAATGATTGATTGTTAATGGTTACAGGGTTCCTTTTTGGAGTGATAAAAATATCTTGAAATTGACCGTGGGGATGGTTGCCCAGTCCTGTGAATATACTTTAAACAGTTGAATTGTACACTTTAAATAGATGGATTATATGGTATGTGAATTATATCTCAATAAATTAATTTAAAAGAGTAGACTAATGCTATATTAGAAAGACCTCACTAATTTACGGGAAGACTAAAACATCAGACCAGCAGAAATATCACTAACAAAACAGTAAAGATTATTTGAAGGGCTTTCATTTTTTAGTTAATTAATTAATAAATTTATTTATTTATTTTAAAGATTTTATCTATTTTTCAGAGAGAAAGAGTGAGAGTACAAGCAGGGGGAGTAGCAGGCAGAGGGAGAAGCAGGCCCCTGGCTGAGTAGGGAGGGAGCCTGATGAGGGACTCAATCCCAGAACCCTAAGATCATGACCTGAGCCTAAGACAGATGCTTAACAGATTTAGCCAGCCAGGCATCCCATATTGAAGAATATTTAGAGATACAAATACATCACTAAAATATAGCTATAGTTGACAGCTCATTTTTTTTGACAGTTGAATTTTTAAATGTGCTATAATACACTCAAAAATTAAGTTAGAATCATAAGACTCCTTACAGTAATACACTTTAGTAAGCTACCTAGCTATTAGATTTATAATAGACTATAAAACCATTTTATTTTACTTTATTTTTTTATATAAAACCATTTTAAAAGAAAGATAATTAACTTTAAATTGCATTTTGTTTCCATCTGTTCCATTTTGTTCCAACTGTTTATAGCATCAAACTCTTGAAATATCTGTATTGGGATGCCTGCATGGCTCAGTGGGTTAAAGCCTCTGCTTTCGGCTCAGGTCATGATCCCAGGGTCCTGGGATCGAGCCCTACATCGGGGCTCTCTGCTCAGCAGGGAGCCTGCTTCCTCCTCTCTCTCTGCCTGCCTCTATGCCTCCTTGTGATCTCTGTCTGTCAAATAAATAAATAAAACCTTAAAAAGAAAAAGAAATATTTGTATTAACAGAGTTTTTACACCTTTCTAATCAACCAATAGAGATGTTATAAAAATTATGAAGAGTAAAGGGTTACCAAAATACGTAGTTAAGAAATTGAATAGATAAAGCCTGTGAACCAATTATAATCTGATACATGATACATTCTAAGACTTATAATCAGATATTCAGTAATTAAAATGTCTTTTTACCATTTTGGCAAGAAGAATAGTAACTTTACAGAGTACTTGTTTGGAGGGGGGATCCTTACACATGCTTTCATTCACTGATGTAATGGGAATTGTATTTGGGCTTTGCAGCACCAATATTTAACATTTAAATTTGAGAACAGTTTTCTTCTTAAACTACCAAATAACCCCATGTCTTCTAAAATTAAATACTTATATTATTACTCAAAATAAACTTCACTCAGTAAAAGTATCTAATATGTAAATAAAATATTCTTATCATTTCTAAAGTGCCAAATTCAGACAATACACTTATAAAAGAAATAGATGTTGTATAATAAATAAGACTACTTAATTCTAACATCAAAAGAAGATGACTTGTGGTAACTTAAAACTCTCAAAAATATATATCTGTCTTTGCACAAGAGAAGCATTTTGAGATTAAAATGTCTTCAAGGGGTGCCTGGGTGGCTCAGTGGGTTAAGCCTCTGCCTTCGGCTCAGGTCATGATCCCAGGGTCCTGGGATCGAGCCTCTCGTCAGGCTCTCTGCTCAGTGAGAAGCCTGCTTTCCCTTCTCTCTCTGTCTGCCTCTCTGCCTACTTGTGATCTCTGTCTGTCAAATAAATAAATGGAATCTTTTTTAAAAATAAATAAATAAATAAAATGTCTTCGAGGTTCACATTTATTTCACTCAAAGGGTCCATGTTTAATTTCTCTCTCTTTTAAAATTGTATTTGAAATTATATATATATTAAACATACATTATAAATATGTAGAGAGAATGTCACATGCCTCTTAATTTTAGAATTTGTTTCCTGTTTTATCTTTATAAAAATTTTTGTAATACAACTAGAAGATACTTAGCAACAGTTGAAACAACATGTAAAAACATTTAAAGTTGGAGGTAGATTTAAAATTAATGTCATGTCAATCGTACCAAAATAGTGTGGTTTAAAAAGTAAAATTAAAATAATTTTCAGAGTCGAGGCCATTACAATAAGCAAAGAACACTTCAATTTTAAGAATTTTGTCAGAATGTAATACTTGTTTGACCCCAAATTATGTGTGTTTCAAATTGCTTCATATTTCTTCCATCTGTCTGGTGTCACCTTTGTTATATCCCAGAAAACAAATCAGAGGAAATATACCATTCAAGCAAATCACACAATTAATATTAAGAAGTACATGTACCTCATTCTATAACTTCAAAAAAATAGGGGATTCCATTTTCTAAATTTCACTGAGATCTGCGTGAATTGAATACGTTGCTTATACATGAGTTGTGTTTTATTTTCTCACCTTTTTTAAAAGTTGAGTTGGAGCAGGGAAAATTTACATTTTCACATGAGGAATTTTCCTAACACTTGCTTCTGATTAAGGACTCTGGATCACAGTGAATCAGCGAACATTGATTTACACGGAGCTTTAGAAAACAGCTTGACTTTCAAAGAAGTGAGACTTTCTCAAATGAATCATAAAGAAAGTCTTTAAAAGTCAACAAAAAGAGAAATTTCAGATTTTCCTCCCACCACAAAAATTTGGCACATTTAAAAGTATTTTTGTAGTCAGAATGCTATAGAAATCTGGAAGTAATTCTGATTTTAAAAGGCAACATTTTCAGAAGCATGAAGTTTCTAAGTGTCAATTAAAAGCCATAGGTAATGTTTCATTGTAGTTGGAGCTGTTATGCTTAACACTCATAAGGTAATGATAATGGGAGGTACAAAAATACACACTAGATAGAACTTAATTTCATGTTACCGAATGTGCATTTCTATAATAAAAATGCACTGCATATATGCAACATATTTAAATACTATCATGCTATCCATATATTTTTCAAAGGCAAAAAACAAACTTTTCAAAAATCTAACCAAAACCACCTTGTACTCCAATACAAATTGGAGTTCTCGGATTATTTACGTGCACTGGTCTATAATGGAAATAAGTGGAGTTCAGATGAGTTTCCTGTCACTGTGTAATAAAGCCCACAATTATATATAGATTCTTAATTTTCTACAACAAATTCGAGGGCCGAGCAATGTCATTGGAGCAAATTCCTGAAACAGATGTAAAGGTCTTGATGACAGTTACTTTCCAGGTCTACGTTCCCACAATCACATCTCTGAAAGATTTTTTACATGAAGTGTTTGAAGAAGGGGAGGACGTGTCAGTGATCCCTGAAATCCATTCTGGGTCCCCTTTAAGGTGGAGGTGGGGCGAATAGGAGGGAAGAAAAGGTAAAATGCTGATAAGGGAATCTGAACCAAATGTTGTCGCATGCTAGAAATGATTAGATGCCCTTGTCACGGAGCTGTTGCAGAGGTCCAGGGTGAAAGAGGGAAACAAGGGGTCAAGTGTGGGCACATGAGTTAAAAAAAATTTTTTTTGTTGTATAGCGGAGGGAAAATGAGTCTTTAATCTACTCCTAAATCCTCTCTTCTTTTCTTTTTTCAATACCCTTTGGTCCTGTGATGGGAAGAAACGGAGGTGGGTCTGGATGCTATTTATCAACACGTATTAGGTTAAGCTACACAGTATGTTTGTAATTAAAGTAAAAGCTGTAGCAAGAACATTCTGTTCCCTTGCTTAGAGGTGTTCACAGAGCACAAGGGTACAACCACTGGACTGGGCTTCATCATGCAATGCCTATTTTTAAATGTCTATGTCTTATCGCTAGAGTTGCTTTTTGGTGGAAGACATGTCTTACACGTTCATTCCGTGACTATGCACTGAGGGGCTGCTAGGTTCCAGGCCCTGTTTTAGACAGTGAACAAATGGGGAAATCCTGGTTCTCATGGAATTTACAGAAGAGTAGCCAAAACAGACATTAAACAAAGTTAAATGAGTAAATTGGGTATTATGTTTCATGAATTTTTAATACATATTTTCCACATTTTAAGTATGTAAATTAGGATGCATTTTTAAATGGATGGTAAATCATATTTTAATTGGTGATTTTTTTTCTTTATGGTGGGCCATAAAAGAATGATACCAACAAACCTACAGTGATAGCATTTAGGATTCTAGAGAATTCAGTCGAGTATTAGAAAGTAATAAGTACTTTCAGAGAAGATAGAGGAGCAGAAGAGTATCAGCAGTGTTGCCAGGGACACCCTCACTGAGGAGGGGCCATCCTAGGCCCGGCTTAAAAGTTAAGCCAATTAGCCATGCAGAGCTTTCCAAAGAGAAGAAACTGCAAATGCAAATGCCCTGAGGCAGGAGGGCATCTGGTCGCATTCCTGGAAATACAAGACCAATGTAGCTGGACTGGAATGGGGGGTGAGGATGGCAGCCGGGAAGAGAGAAATCTGAGAAGTAACAAAGAAGCCAGACTATATAGACCCTTCCAGACCACTGTAAGGACCCTGACTTTTACTTTCAGTGAGATGGGAAGTCACAGAAGTGTTTGGAAGCAGACATCATGATATGAACTCTACGTGAAAGGTCTATGTGAATGGCTGCCGTGTTAAGAATGGATGGACAGAAGGAGAGCAAGGTGGAAACAAAGTGAGCAATTCAGAATCTTCTGTATGATGCCAAGTAAAAGGTGATGGTGACATCACCAGGCTGTTAGCAGTAGAGGTGACAAGAACTGTTTGGATTCTGAATAGATCAAACCGACAAGATTTGTTAATTTTGGATGTGGGGTTCAAGAAGAGGTGTGTCATGGATGACTCCAAGCCTTTTGGCCTGAAAAACTGTAACTAAGACGTTCGCATTCATTATTCTGATTATAAACCAGAGAGGCCTCATAATCGACAAGTTTCCAGCTGAACAGAGACATGTGTATTCAAAACACAAAGAATTCAATCATAGTGACAATAGGAGTTCTGGCACCAGTATACAAGCGTGCTGCTCACCAAAGGAAGGGAAAGACTGAGAAAGATGAGAGGGAAGGGGAATTGGGTTTATTGTACCAAGTGGTTCGTGTACATTATCTCATTTAATCCCAACAACCATCACACAGTGTCATGATTACTCTCCCCATTTCACAAGTAGAGAAATTAGATTTTAGGTTGGTAAGTAGCTTACCAAGTTTACGTTGGTAAGCTACTTACCAAGTTCATGCAACTATGGTCCTTGCAAGTTCTCCTCTTGGAACTGGTTGCAGTTCTTTAACTGGGTTTCCAAATCAGGTGCCCTACTCTTTGTTTTGTTTTGTTTTGTTTTGTTTTGTTTTGTTTTAACAGCACCCAGTTCTGCTCTCTTTCCTACTCCTAGAGAAACTGAGGGATATTTTCTCACTACAGATCAGCAGAAGAATATTTCAGTGGACACCACACAGTGTTGTGCCAAAAAAACATCCTTCAGCCAATATACGTCAGTGTCCAGGAGAGTCTTATATTTCACCCCCAGAGCTCTCTCTCCCTACCCAGGGCATCAGCCTTTATCCAACACCCAACCCCCTTCCACACCCCTTGACTTCTTTTCCCCAATAGTCTCCATCCTGGGAGGGTCAGCCCTCAAACCCGACAGATTGTCTCACTGCCTTTGCTCACACCACCATGAGATCCTCACACTGCTATGGTACCATGCAAACCTCGGGCAGCGGTCACGCGAGAGATCTGCCAGCTGTGATGCTAGCCCTTAGATGGCAAGCCTTCCCCAAACAGGTTGACAGGTTCTAGTGTAACATGAAGGATGAGGGCTTTGCTATCAGCTAAGACTAGCTTTAGCTCTGAGTTTCTGACACTTTCTGGCTCTATGACCCATGGCAAGGTAACCAGCTTTTTGAACTTCAATTTCTTTACCATTAGAAAGCAGAAAATTATAACTATGTTACAGGGTTGTGAGAATTAAAGGGGACAGTATTTGACAGAGCCCCTGGCATAGGTTTGTTAGCTAGTAAATGCTTCCTATATATGCACTATTACTATTTCCTGACTCTTCTCCCAAATAATGAAATAATAGGAGACGCATAACATGCCCAGGGAGCTCCCGGATTGCAATGGGATTTCTGCATCCAGAATCCCACATTTATTTTCCAAATACTGGTTTTTCTCTGAAAAAAGCCGAGGCTGCATATTTTTTCCAGTATCTATGGCCACTCAGGCTAGCTGGTGAGCTGTAACTAGGTGGAGGCAGAGTCACGAATGAGCAAAACAGCAGGCAGTGTTGGAAAGGCTGGCATGGCTGGACATCAGGAGAAAAGCCCCATATGGGGAATGGAACAACACCCTCTTCTTGCTCATCAGCTCTTTGACTCAACAGTTGGGAAAAACTTCGAGAAATGGGCTAGTCCTCCTTGTTGCTCCAATCTACTATTAGCAATTACATGAGCATTTTGCAGTTAAAGACTACATTTTGCAGTTAAAGACTTCAAAAAAAGAAATAGATTCCCATCTCCGTCCACATTATCATGTGGTCAATTCATTGTCCTGCTGTCATCTCATGAAGATGGCATTTCAGGAGTCAATTCTCTTATCCCACGCCTCCTGGGTAACTGGTATTAAACTAAGGACATGTGGAGAAGTGGCCCAATACTGAGCTCCCTCTCTGCCATGTCTGTGCAGACCTACGGGAGAGGCACTAATTATCACCTCTTTCTGTCAGAGGGCTTAGTTCACAAGATGTCCTTGGGGTACCTCAGTCCCAATTTGTCTAAAAGAAACAGCCCTCTCGGGGTGCCTGGGTGGCTCAGTGGGTTAGGCCTCTGCCTTCGGCTCAGGTCATGATCTCAGGGTCCTGGGATCGAGCCCCACATCGGGCTCTCTGCTCAGCGGGGAGCCTGCTTCCCGGTCTCTCTCTCTGCCTACTTGTGATCTCTATGTCAAATAAATAAATATTTTAAAAAAGAAACACCCCTCTCACCCCCACCTTCTCTTGCTCTGGTGCTTGCAGTAAGGACTGGAGATACGCCCATACCAGATGTGAAGCCATGAACACAAATCAGGTTTTGAATCTTGTGGTGTTGGGTGATTCTCTCTTCCAACTATCCCTCCAATCTACTCTCTTATTGTCATTCTCACCGCCTGATAACCTCTTACCTGGCATATTGCTTCTGCCCAGTCCAAGGCTCCCCATGTCCAACCACCTCAATGACCACAGACTTCATATGAAAACAAGAATATTAAATAGTTCCTTAATTATTCCGGCTGCTCACATGTTGAAATGATAATATTGAGGGATATTTGAGGTTAAATAAAATTAACTTCATTTGTTCCCTCCTTCCTTTTTTTTTTTTTTTTTTTTTTGTGCTACTAGAAAATTTAAAATTGCGATGCTGCTTGTGTTCTGGTTCTATTTGACAGTGCTACTGTTCTGGGCCTTCTCAACTCATGACCTTTGCACCAGCTATTCTTTCCTTCTCCCTGAACTCCCTTCATCAAGCCAACTCCCATTCATTCAAGATTTAATTAAAATTAACTTTCTCTGTGAAAACTTCTCTACCTTTCCCTTTGTCAGTCCTTTGGGGCACATTACCTGATTTAAATATTTATTTAGAAATTTATTTCTTTAATGTCTGTCTCCCTTACAAGACTGCAAGTTTCACAAAGGAAGGGATCCAACCTTGTTCTGGATCCTTACTGATCTTATGAATCTTCTTTAATGTTTGGGAGACATTATAGGAGTTTAATAAATTCCACTTAAATAAATGAATAAATGAGACATTCTGGGTCCCCTCCCAGGTAGTGTTGGTGGGGCTGAGTGGTAAACTAATCTTCCTTTCTCCAGCTGGCATAACTGAGACTGAATAAGATAGTGCAAAGCAAGACTGGTCCACAGTTTTGCTCCACATTGCTCCCTCGATCAGTGGGTTCAGTGAAAAGCTAAGCTTCTCCCCCCAGTCAGCACCAATGAGGTGAGCCCAGAGGAGCTGAGCTTATACCTTGACTCAGAAACAAAAAGGCCATGCCCCACTTTCTTCTGGAAGATGTCAATGGGATGAGGGGAAACTGAAGCACCACCCCATTTGTCTGCAACAAGGCAGAGTAAAAAAGTGTTCCACTTTGCTGGGACAGTGTCAGCAGGCCCAGCATGAAGCTCAACACAAGCACTCACCCAACTCTCAAGCTACATCTCAACAGGAGACTGCCTGCTAAGTAAGAAGGATTAAATGGATACAGAGCTTCATAATATAATATTCCATATTCCATGATCAAAAAAAAAAAAAAGTCAATCTTGGGTCATACCAAGAACAAGGTAAAAGCAGAACTTGGGTGAGAAAAGATAATCAACAGATCCCAATACTAAGATGAATCAGATGTTAGAATTATCTGACAAGAATTTTAAAGAAACTATCATAAAAGGGCTTCAACTAGCAATCGTGAATTCTCTTGAAAAAAATGAAACATATAGAAAATATCAGCAAAGGAATAGAAATTACAAAGAATAGGAATAACTAAAATAACAAATAAAAATTCCCTGTATAGATGTCATAGTAGAGTGGAGATGACAGGATAAAATCATTGAACTTGAGGACAGATCAAAATGATTTACTTATTCTAAACAACAGGAAGAAAAATGGAGTAGGGGGGGAAAAAGAATAGAGTCTCAGAGCCCTGTAGAAGATTTAAAAAAAAAAAAGAAAAAAGAGTTAATAGTACCATTTAAGTCCAGAAGGAAAGGAGAGAGTGGGCTGGAATGTTTTCAAAGACATAAATGACTGAAAACTTCCCAAATTTGGAGAATGACATATACTTACATATTTAAGAAGCTGAACCCTAAATAGAATAAACCCAAGGAAATCTAAACCAAAACATACCCTAATCAAACTTCTGAAAACTTAAAACAAAGAAAAAGTCTTAAAATCATAGAGAAAAAAATTACACATTAAGGGGATTCCTCATCTGCAACCAAAAAGGACAGAAGAATATTTTTCAAGCACTGAAAGAAAAGAACTGTCAACCACATTTTCTTTATCTGGCAAAAATATCCTTCAGTATCAAAGGGGAAATAAAGACATTTTCAGATGAAGAAAAACAAGAAAATCACCCTTAAAAAATGGCTAAAGGAAGTTCTCTCCATATAAAAGAAACGATAATAGAAAGCTTGGACTTTCAGAAAGGAAAAATAAAACATGAGAATGGGTAAAAATAGGTAATAGGCAAAATGGGCAAGTATAATAGACTATCCTTCTTTTCATGAGTTTCCTATATCATATTTGATGTTTAAAGCAAAAATCAAAAACCCATCTGATGTGGTAGGTAATGTATATAAAGGAAATTATATTTAAAAAGTAGGTAATGAAACATAAGTTGATACCAGTAGACTGTGTTAAGTTACATATGCATATTATAATCAGAGGACAACCATTAAGAAAAGTGTCCAAAGCTAAACACTCCAAAACACTATAAATAAATCAAGATGGAATGAATGTATAAATGAATAAATAAATGAAAACTGGTTCTCAGGAATATCTAATTTTCAAAAAAATTTGCTTTCGACAACAAAAAATTATGGCATATAAATTTTTAAACCATCACAATTACAAGTGATAATGATCAAAAGATTTTTGTAAATCACTGAATTAAGTAATTAAAATTTTTCACCATCAAAATGTGTAAAATCAGTGTAAATGAGAGATGAAATTAATCCAACTATGACAAAAGCAGACCATGTAGTCATTTCATCATTAAGATCATGTCCCAAGCCCATCATTTCATTCATGTTACTTTGGTTTTTAATTTACTGCTTCAAACTTGATCCAAAGCAGCTGTTTCCCTAGTCTTATCTTTTTCAGCCTAGAGAATAAAATGGGGTTAAAGATGCAACCAGATATAGCCCCATCTCCATGAAGCTGCCGGACGGGAGAGGGTATGCACAGTGCCAGAAGCTCATAAAGTTGGTGTGAAGACAGGATTATCTTATTCTCTCAAGACAGAAGTCATTTGAACAAGGTGGATGGCCACTTCACGTAGACATCTCCACAGTAAGCAAATGCCAGACCTCTTTCAGTGTCATTGGCTGTGCTACAGTCTTCAAAGAGAGGTCAGCTGTGCTGCTGTTTGCCCAGTGACCCCTGGTCCAAATGGACAGAGAAAGGGACACTGCCTCTCAGGAGATCAAAGCTCCAGCTTTACCCACTGCTTCTCTTAACTCTCCTGCTGTGGAGGCTGAAGGGGTGGTTAATGAGGGAGGGGGTGGGGGAGAAAAAAAGGAAAGGCATTTTAGCACAATGTAAATCACTACTAGGTCTACAAGAAACACTTTGCTGAGGGATCACTGGCCAGGTGACTAAAATGTAACTAGCCAGCTGCCACTGCCTCAACTACTTTTACAACATCAACATCTAAAGGGGGAGGCAAGGATGCTAAAGGTAATGAGAAGAGCAGAAATTAAGTCAGGAAGAGTGGCTCTGACAGACAGAACTGCTCTCCTCAGGCATCTCCTTCCAGCAGAAACTTCTGACTCACTCTTCACAGCTGTCAAAGCAGAGGTCAAAGGGAGGAGAAGGGGTACCTGGGGCCAATCCACCTTTCCTCAGAGTGTTTGCTTTCTGGTGCTTTGACATCATTTAACAACTTCCAAGTTTCCAGGATGGGGATATTGGTCACTCAGGCTCTTTGTTCTGTTATAGGGTAACCAGCCACCCCAGTTTCCCTGGCATGTACCTTCCTCTGCTTCAACACTGGAAGGCCCACTTCCAGAAAATCTGTCATATGGGGAAAACTGGAACAAGTGGACACCCTAACTGTGAAACAGGAGGACTGCAGAGTTGACTGTGCTGTATGTATAGTGACTTGAATGGTGTCCACCACCCCCTCCACCCCCACCCAAAATAATGTCCATACCCTAATCTCCAGAACCTGTGAATGTGACCTTATTTGGGAAAAAGGTCTTTTCAGATGTAATTAAAGATCTTGAGATCATCCCGGATTTAGGCTGGGCCCTTCATCCAATGACAGCTGTCTTTTTCTTTTCTTTTTTATTTTTAACATCCTAATTTTATTTTATTTTTTTCATGTCCCAAGATTCATTGTTTATGCACCACACCCAGTGCTCCATGCGATACGTGCCCTCCTTAATATCCACCATCAGGCTCACCCATCCCCCCACCTCCCTCCCCTTCATAACCCTGATTGTCTCCCAGAATCTACAGTCGGGCATCTTTTGTCTTCCCCTCCGATTTACCCCAATTCGCTTTTCCTTTCCTTCTCCTAATGTCCTCCATGTTATTCCTTATGCTCCACAAGTAAATGAAACCATATGATAATTGACTTTCTCTGCTTGACTTATTTCTCAGCATAATCTCCTCCAGTCCCGTCCATGTTGATACAAAAGTTGGTTATTCATCCTTTCTGATGGCTGAGTAATATTCCATTGTATATATGGACCACATCATCTTTATCCATTTAACTGTTGAAGGGCATCTTGGCTCTTTCCTTTTATATATTTTTTTAAAGATTTTATTTATTTATTTGACAGATAGAGATAGGCTGAGAGGCAGGCAGAGAGAGAGAGAGGAGGAAGCAGGCTCCCCGCCGAGCAGAGAGCCCGATGCGGGGCTCGATCCCAGGACCCTGGGATCATGACCTGAGCCGAAGGCAGAGGCTTTAACCCACTGAGCCACCCAGGCGCCCCATCTTGGCTCTTTCCACAGTTTGGCAATTGTGGCCATTGCTGTTACAAACATTGGGATACAGATGGCCCTTCTTTTCACTCCATCTGTATCTTTGGGGTAAATACCCAGTAGTGCAATTGCAGGGTCATATGGTAGCTCTATTTTTAATTTTTTGAGGAATCTCCACGCTGTTTTCCAAAGAGGCTGCACCAACCTGTATTCCCACCAACAGTGGAAGAGTGTTCCCCTTTCTCCGTATCTTCTCCAACACATGTTGTTTACTGTCTTGTTGATTTTGGTCATTCTAACTGGTGTAGGGTGGTATCTCAATGTGGTTTTGATTTGAATCTCCCTGATGGCTAGTGATGATGAACACTTTTTCACATGCAATGACAGCTCTGACAGAGAGCACACTGAGACACACAGGAGAAAGTGATGTGAGAACCGGGGCAGAGATTGGAGTGATGCTGACATGAGAAGCTGAAAGAAGAAGGGAGCAGAGTCCACCTGAGGACAAAGCCCTGCCAACACCTTGATTTTTGGACTTCTGATTTCCAGAACTGTGAGAAAATAAATTGCTCTTGTTTTAAGCTGCCCAGTTTATAGTATTTGTTGTGGCTGCCAAGAAAACCAATATGAGAGCCTAGTGTTTGGGTGTCTCCCCTCAGGCTACAACAAAGTAAGATTTTTCTGTGATGACACTGGGTAGCTAGCAGGGAGAACAGATAAAAAGTATGTAGTCAGTTAGGCTAAGAAAGAGTTTCAAGATAAATTCTTAGGAATCACCAATGAGTTTATCAGACTGACTTCTTTCATAACAGGTTACATACCAATATGCCTTCAGGGAAAAGCACAAAGCTCCCTCAGATAGATAGATAGAGAGATGATAGATAGATAGATATAAAATATAAAATAAATATATAAAATAACTATGATAGCTATGATAGCTATGATATCTATGCCAGATACAGATATCAGATAATTGATATATCTGAGATTTATATATGTAATTTTTTCAAAATCATTCATTAATTAAATCTCTCAAGATAATTTCCCAAATTTAGAAGAAAAGAACTAGTGTCTGTTAGTGGAGGATCCCAGTCTCCTAATAATATGGCATGCTTGAAAAGGGAACTGACTGTGACATTGGATTCCTAGTTCTGGCCTTAGGAGTAAATGCCTTCCAAGTCACTTTACTTCTCTGGTCCTTGTTTAAAATTAGGAGGTTCAACTAAATCACCTCAAAAAGATTTTCATATATTAGCATTCGAGAGATATGTGTCAATAACCAGATTTTAAGTATTAAAAATACCCTATTTCCACATTTTTAAAAGTCTCTCTATATTAAGAATCACATATGGGTTTCTCCAAGTGAACTTACTTTTATTTTAAGGTAAAAGCATCCCCTAGTTTTGCTTCCTATTGTATAAAAATAAATTTCTTTATGCATTTTTTTCAACTGACTGAGGATGGCCAGCACAACGTTATGCTGAAGACATTACAGTTTATTATTACTGAAATTCTATGAAAGCTAAAAATGAGAAGGCAGAAAGCAAATGCATAAAATGTGAAAGCTACAATGAAAGAGATGCTACAATTAGCATCTTAGCTTATTAAAAGTGATCTGAAATCACCACAGAGTACATTTCCAAATAATGGGACAAGTCGGAAAAACATCTATCAACATCCCCAGAGACACTGAAGAGTAGGGGCCCTCTACTCTTCCAGCATATTTTAGTTCTGTTGACCACATTGAGAGATGGATGGATGGGTGTTTCCCGAAAAGCATTTTTTTACAAGTGTATCTATTACCTGGAAGGGGAATTAAGGACTCTGAATAGATGCCTCTATCCAGAAATTCCCAACGTCCACACTATTCTCTGCTGCGCAGGTGTGTCCTGTGCACTGTAGTATGTCTGGCATTAGCCCTGTTCTCTAACCACTTAATGCCAGTAGTGACTTCAGCTGTGGCAGTGAAAAGTGTCCCCAGAGGTTATCAAATGTTCCCTGTGGGACAAAACTGCCCTGGGGTTGAGAACTAGTGCTCTCATCTTTTCTTATTAGCACACTGGAAGAGGGAAAAAATTAGTTCATCAGTTTACTGACACCTTGATAGGTACCAAGCATCTTCTTGTTAGTGAGTAGCCTACTGCAGAACCAGGGTAATGGTGGGTGTATACCAGGACAAAAATCCCAGCTGTTTATCCAGTTCCACCAACTGTGCCCTGAACCAGGGCACTACCTTGCCTCCCCTTGATGGGGCCCCAACCACTCCCAAAATGCAGTGGGGAGGCCTATTGGCCCATCTCTATAGTCTGAGCTCACTCTGATTGGACAGACTTTTCCAGCCTCCATGAAATGACACAGTGCCTTTCTCCCAAGAGAAACAGGACATTGTGTGACCAGCAGATTGTATTCCCAGCTCTGTTTCAATTTCCTCACCCAACTACAGATCATCAATATGGCGTCTCCCTTATATAAAGGAAATAATCTTTGTCCCCCATTAGATTATTAAGAATTCTCAACACCACTATAAACCCACTTCTCTTACCAAACTGTATTTATTTGAAGTTAACAGGCAATAGATCATTGAATTACGTAGCTAAAAGCCAAATCTAATTTTAGTCCTAAATTTCAGCATATTCTCTTCTACCACCATTAACCAGAGCAACAAACAAGTACAGTATATGACTGCTTTTCCTTTTGTCATTTTTCTTTCCACATATATTATTCTGATGACTGTTGGCGGTCATCTGTAAAATGGCAAAACATAAATAGATAAATAAAAAGGAGATAGGAGGTGAGGAGGAAGATCAATAATGTGCCTAGAGAATTTGCATGTAATGAATCAGCCCCTGATTAGTCAAGATCAAAAGCTACTGGAAGCCCAGGTAACAGTGATGGAAGGAGGAAAAGCCCAGGTAACAGTGATGGAAGGAGGAAGGAGGACTGTGAGCCAGTCACAGTGCAAGTGGAAGCCATCAGGTCAGGTCCTCTGCAGGGGACCTTCTCAGTACTGCAGAGTAACTCGTCTGGTTTGACACCTACTGTACCTCATGGAGGCTGAGAAACAAAATTGACATTAGGAAAGCAAACGGAGGACTAGAAACAATCTCTTCCTCAGGTAACTGGCAGTCCACAATTACAGACATCACTGAAGAGAGGAAACAAAACTGAAAATTACCACAGAGGTTGCCAAGACCCCAGCCAGAATAAAACAGTCAGATGGCATGGAAGCCTTACATGCCTGAATGAAAAATGACTAAATAAAACCAAATTTTGTCCCACAAGAAGAATGGGTAAAACTTTTAACTAATTAGAGAAACTCCATCATGATCAAATATGAGCCACATAATTATTACATGGAACAGTAAACATTTTAATTATATAATTAGAAGCAAATGTAAGGGCCTTTTTCCTTCTTTTTTGTGTGCTTGTACTTTTCTGCTTTCATGGTCAGCAGTCTAATGTAGTGATTTAATTACCTCAGAGTCAGTCAGTTAAGCTCGCTGTCTGAGAACTGCCTTTTCACAATGCCCTGAACTGACCTGAAGTGAAACTCAAACTCACCCTTTGTGCCCAGGGCTTTCCTGACAACAAAAGAGGTATTGGTTCTCCTTTCCCCAGATACCAGCCCTGGGCTTACTTCCCAGTGCCTTCTCCTCCTCCTTAAGTCTCCCTTTTCTACCCATTCCTTGCCTTCACTCCACCCACCATCTCATTCCTCAACCAACCCTCCCCCGCACCCCCCCCCCACACTGGGCAGGAATGCTGAATCTGCCATCTTGTTTCTCTTGTTATCACAGAAACAAGAACATGGAGATTGTTCTACACCTCTAAGCACATGAAACCCCTCGTTCCTAAGCACTCTGACCTTGGCTGCTAGAACTATGTAAACGCGGCAGGAAAGATCTCACGCTTACATTTCAGAGTCATATGTAAGAAGAGGAATCAGAAAAACAGCTTGATGGAATGAACTGGGCAATCGCCTCGCTTGTTAGATGAGCAAGAATTAGACCAAGAATCTTTCAGATTCTGCTCCTTTGATTCAGATCCCACTTAACTAAAGAGAATCTTCTATAGAGAAAGGCTTTAGTGGATAGAGAGGGATTCTCTGGCGGGGCTTCATTGGCTTTTCCTCTGCAAACCACACTACATATGATACCCAATGAGGTTAGAGCGCACTTGAGAGAGACCTGATATTTTGAGGGTGAGAACAAAGCTCAGGACCTCCTGCCTCCATTTCTCACACAGAACCCACCCCCTTGTCCTCTATCTCACTCTCCATTATCATATGGATGCTTTCAAAATCTCTTTGGGGAGTTCTGTGTACAAATGTAGGATAATTATACTTTTCAAAATATAGCAATATCTCACAATCCTGAAGAGCAAATGAGAATGAGAATGGAGCATTGATATAAAAGGAGAGAAAGAGAGCATCAATAGTTTTTCTTGAATTATTTAAATATGCACAGGATATGGGTTATTCCTCTGAATTTTTTTTCTATTTCAATATATTTGCTGTTTCTGTTGCCTAGAGTCTAAGTAAATAACATAAAGGACTCTTTAAAAATTGATTCTGAAATCTTCATAGTTAAGATCCTTCCATGTTAAAAAAATGAATTCACGGCATAATGGTCCAACGGAGTCCCTTAATTACCCTGAAATATGACCACACAAATAGAATATTTTCCACGAGTAACACTGTGGAAACAAGTTCTGTGGCAATTTGTCCTGCAGTAGTTTTAAAACACACTACCGCTAACAGAATTCTGTAGCCTATGTCAACCATTGCTCCTTCTATAACTTCTACACATTTCTTCTATAACTTGCTTCATGGAGAAAACAGTCATCTGGTGATTTCTTATTATTACATAGCCTATGATTCTTAGGAGCAGCTAATGTGGTGGTCACTCTGCTTAGAGATTAAAGATGTAAACTCTTGTTCTTCATAGAGCTTTGCAAGATCGGCTTCTGTAAGTCAGCTTGCTGTGGTGGCTTAGTTTCTTCGCCTGTGGAAAGGATACTTGTGTGTGTGGCACTCAGAGGGAGATGGTTAGAAGTGGACATTATAATTCAGCATTGGTCGGTGTGAACTGGATGTTCTTCCATGTGAGGGGAGAAGGAGAATAATAACAAACAGATATGGTAATCTTGTTACAGAAGATCCAGACCAATAGACTCTGTCTCTATTAAGATTTAATTTAAGAGGGGAAAAAAAAGGTTTGATCAAAATAGATAAGGGATTAAAACTACAGTATAGCATAGTTGGGCAAAGTGAAACAAAAGTTTGTATCTATGCAGATTTTTTTTAAAAGATTTTATTTCTTTATTTGAGAAGGAGAATGAGAGAGAGAACATGAGAAGGAGGAGGGTCAGAGGAAGAAGCAGACTCCCCACTGAACAGAGATCCTGATGCGGGATTTGATCCCAGGACTCCAGGATCATGACCTGAACAGAAGGCAGTCGCCCAACAAACTGAGCCATCCAGGTACCCTCTATGGAGATTATTTAAGTAGTATATGAAAGATATAGGATCTATTTCTCTGTAGTTTCAAATGGATTCTTATTCCATTAATGTGAATGTAACTAAATAATAGCAGGAGGAATTCCTAGGGATACTTTTAACATAATTATTTCGGTAAGATAGTTTAAAATATTAAAAATAATTCAAAACTATATTCATATTTAAATAATTTCAAAAGAATATGGTTGTTTCCAATTGCATAGGATTTGTTATTGCAGTACTAAAGAATATTTATATTTATGTTGTACCAAAACAGTTTTAAACTGCGATTTAACTGTTTTTGTTAGCCATTAAGGTAGTCAAATGGGTCTGATAAGAAATTACTTATATGTATTGAGCTCTAAATATCCACATATTGGACAATCCCATTCCACCAAACGCTGCTCAGCATTCCACTGTTGTCTCTACCATCTCAGTTAGAAAGGTGTAAGGATTTCTACAGCAGGTACAAAATATACATATTTCTGGGTTAAACCAGCTAAAATCAGGGGCTGCCCTAACCTAAGGAGGAAGACCTGTGAATTTCAACCTTTGGGTCTTTGGTCACCTTTATTTTACAAAACAATTAAGCTTAAAAGAAATACTGATTTTTATAGTTAGCATGCATTACTTTGGTAAAAAGGATTAAATAAAAAAATGTGCAAAAAATATATTAAAGTAGTATCAAAATGCTCAGCAATCAGATTCCACTGGCTCATCTATCTTTCCAGTCTCACCTTTTGGCCTTCTACCTCCATGTAGGTTCCCAGCCATTCTTGCTGGGCTCCCCTGTAAGGAACTTTCTGGCCTTCCCTGATTACACCAGGCATCTCACACTCACCTGACATTGCTCACACTGGCTCCTCTCTCTAGAAGTTCATCCCATCTTTTTCCTAATGAAATCACATTCATCCTCCAACACCCACCCCAGCACCACATCTTCTGTCATGTTGCCTTTGACCTCTCATATGGCCAGGCAACCAGAGAAAACAGAGCATATCACCCCTGCCCTATGTCCCCAAGTTCTAGGATTCTATTTCTCTTGTAGTACTTTTCCCATGCCAGACTCCTTAAAAGCAAGTCCATTTTTCATTTCTATCTCTTTCCCAGGATCTCCCCTAAAGGCTAGAATATAAGTACTCTCAAAAAATAAGGTTAAAATGTGATAAAAAGCATCAAGCTTACCTCTTCCAGTCATTGCTCAAAAGAGTATCAGAACATTTTTGCCAGAAATATCAAAGCATTATTGCTGTTTCTAAACTTTTAATGCACTCTAATAATTAGAAATGCTATAAATATATAATTAACAATAGTAAAAACAACTATTTGATAACACTAAAAATAAAAACAAGCATAACTTTGAAGAAAAAAACGAGTATAAATGAGTAGTTCACATGCCTATAAAAAGTTGAATTTTCACCCCATAAATTCACATATGATAAAATTAAGAGTTGCCTGCCTTTGAAAGAGAATTGTTGTGAAAGATCAGGAAAGTAAATAAGATATTTACAGGTTTGTTTGTTTGTTTTTTTATAAGGCACTGTTACATAGCAAACTGGGAAGGAGACCTAAGGCTTCCCATCTTATAATTCAGCCTTCTTTTTCACAAAGAGATTTTGTAGGTAGTTCCCATATAAATGAAGAGTTTGTGGCTGATCAGTCTTGTTTCTAGGGATAACAGTAGGACGATGTCTACACATTAACCAGTTAAAGCTGGGGAAGGGGGAAGAATGGAAGAATTCAGTAAAATTAATCAGCTTCTGATTACTATCTGAATGTAATGGTTTTTGAAACTTGTCTGTGTAGGATTGGCTCAGTCCATGCATTATGAATAATGTCTCTCTGCTGTCTTAGTTGATTTTTTAAGTTACTTAGCATCATGAGGGATCTTGTTTTCTCAGATGTGTGTCTTAGTTCATGCCATTCCCCACACTAGTAATGACTTCCTTTCCTAAGGAAACCTTCATACACTATATTGTATCTGAGGATGTCCATGCTTTTCCCTCAAAACATAGTTCTCCCTACTATGATGGTTAATTTTATGTGTCAACTTGGCTAGGCCATGGTATCCTCATGATCAATCAAACACCAGTCTAGATGTCCCTGTGAAGGTATTTTTCAGATGGAATAACATTAAGCCAATAGGCTGGAGTAAAGCAGACTGTCCTCCAAAACGTGAGTGGGTCTCATCCAATCAGCCAAAGGCCTAAAGAGGAAAAAGTTCAACCTCCTCCAAGGAAGAGAAGATATAATCAGGGAGATTATTTTAAAGTGAGACGTGGATGATAGGGGTGCCTGGGTGGCTCAGTCGTTAAGCTGCTGCCTTCGGCTCAGGTCATGATCCCAGGGTCCTGGGATGGAGGCCCACATTGAGCTTCCTGCTCAGTGGGAGGACTGCTTCTCTCTCTTCTGCTCCCACTGCTTGTGTTCCCTCTCTCTCTGTGTCTCCCTCTGTCAAATAAATAAATAAAATCTTTTAAAAGAAATATTAAAAAAAAAAGAGAGAGAGAAAAACGTGTCCAGAATATGACAGATATGGTCCTACCATATCCTGCGTCAGTCAGACCACTTTTGAAGTTCAGTCTTGGTTTGAGGGGTTATTCTAGGAGGTCTGGAGTTGGCCTGAGCTGTTTTGCTAAAGTAAGAGATGTACCGACATAGCACTGACCCCAGGTCAAGACAGTGAAATGCGCTGAATGATAGTGTTGCTTTGTAAACATGAGTCCAAGGAAAATTTCGGAGTGGTTTTACCAGCTTGTCAACATTGTTTATGGATAACACTGAGATCGATGATGTGTACCTGGTCTTGATGAGAGCCTAGTAGGCTTTGTCCTTTATCTGGTTACACCACAAGAAACATGCCTATGTGACCAGCAAGGCAGAAGAAACCCAGTCCAGAATTCATGCTGAGCTCCCTGGTTCCGAAGTGTTCTTCACACGCCTTGCTAACTTCAGCTCCAAGAAGAAAGCTGGTCTAGAATGGCCTTCACCGAAGGAAGATAATTCGAGCCTGGCCTAGACTGTCCAACTCTTCAGTGTGAGGCAACCTTGGGCTGTCATGGGTATCTTTATTTTGTTGCTATCCTGTACTGCTATTTGGGGTTCTGTGAGTCTTCTTTAGCAATCAAACTCTGTGGCTGTCACCTTTACCACACCTGGGAAGTAAATTTTAACAGGAATTGAACCCAAAATGTGAACCCCATGTCACATTGTGAAAAGTTGAAAGAAGTAGAAAGGCTTCATTTGGAGAAAAAAGAAATCTGAAGAACTGTAATATGTCATAAGATTTTGTGTATGCCTCTTTCAACTCCACGATTGCATTAATTTTCACAGATCTCTAGAAGGCAAAACAGTGCAGTAGGAGGATATTACGGGGATGCATTTAAATATGAGAACGAATAAATCTAACAATGTTGGGGCTGTTTTAAGTGGAATGGGCTTCTTTGTAAGTTTGAAAGTTGCTTGTCTCTAGAAGATTTAAGGGCCTAGATGGTAACAGTGCAAGTGTGTAGAGATGGTACTATTATCTTCATCTTAAATTAGACGTGATATTTCCTACATTCTCATTTTCAATGCTAATATGTTATAATTCTTAAGAGTTTTGTGAGTATAGATAAGAGGAGTCCCTATTACAGTGACATCAAGATTCATTAGCTTTATTCATGGTCCCTTTAAAAAGTCTTTGTTATTCCGGAGGTCTGAATTCATTGTGCACTGGATGGGGTATGCTACAACCCCCTCTCGTCTTCCAGCAAAAGCAAGCATCTAAGATTCAACTTAGAATCTTCTTTAAAGGGGCGCCTGGGTGGCTCGGTGGGTTAAGCCACTGCCTTTGGCTCAGGTCATGATCCCAGGTCCTGGGTTTGAGCCCCACATAGGGCTTTCTGCTCAGCAGGGAGCCTGCTTCCTCCTCTCTCTCTGCCTGCCTCTCTGCTTACTTGTGATTTCTCTCTGTCAAATAAATAAATAAAATCTTTAAAAAAAAAAAAAGAATCTTCTTTAAAAAAAAATCAAAACTTTAGTTTTTCACAGATTTCCTTGTGATTAAAACAAGAATGCAAAAAAAGAAACTAACAGAATTAGCATTCCCTCTGGGCTGGCTGTTGAGAGCCGCAATGAGGCATCCAGGAAACAAAACGGGAGAGTGTTGGGCACATGCCCAGAGTACTGGGGGGAAAAAACTGAGGTGTCTTCCAGAAAAACTCACCTTTGCATGTCCCATCTAGGGCCCCGAGCTACCAGCTTGGTCCCATGAGGAGCACACCAGATAGAGGCCTTCGGGTCCAAGCACAGACTGGCAAATAAGAGGTTCAAAACCAGACAACTGTAATGCAGAGCAAGGCTTCGTGGAGCGGGAGGTGCTCTGACCTCACGCCCGGTGCGGTGGTCCAGGCTGCTGCTGATGGCGCGGCGGGGGCCGGAGGTCCCGGATCAGCCGCAGCTCCTCATCCGGACGGTTACCGGGTGGTGGGTGGAGAAGCAAACGGCAACCCGACTCTGAGTCACTGCGGACTGAGGGCATTTGGAAGAGCCGAGTCCAAAGCAGAGGCCAGAGAGGATTATGGGACCTAAAACAAGGCCAAGACGCAGGAATCCTCCACGTGGCGGAACGGATCTGGGGAGGGACAAGACTCTTGGAAAGGAGAAGAGCCTTTCCTGCGGGCCGATGCTGGGCGGCATGGGACGGAGGGCTCAGATGCCGAGCGGGCTTGGGCAGCGAACGCCCACGTCCCCATCCCCGGGCTCATACCCGGTCAAGTCCTGGGCGTTTCTCCTCAAAACGACTTCTGAATAAAATACAGTCGACCTCATAGGTTCCCGTTTCGTCTGAAAAGGTAGCATCTAGTCCAGGCGGGTATGGAGAAGCCTCTCTGCCCCAGTCCAGGGCAGGTAACAGGTCTCCACAGGAAGCCTGGGAAGGAGCAGGCAGCCAACCCCCCTGACTCGGGACCGCGGTCCGGCGCGGGCTCACACTTCATAAACAACCGAAGAGGAAAACTTTCCTCATCTCATTTAAGCTAGTGAGGTGTATATAGCTTTAACAGACCCAGGACACTTATCTCAAGCTGAGAGTGTAGTTTCATGGCAATAATTTGTTTAAAGTGTTGCTGATTGCTTCCTATTTCTCCCTGTTAATGACTTTTGCACCTTTCCACTGTTCCTTTTGCACGGGCTGCTCGGGCAATTACCCTACGGGAGGCTGTTTGAACAACACAGGGCCCTTTCGACAGGCTGCTGGGAACGACACTGGACACTCCTGAGATCTGAAGGGTCTCTTTCATACGGATTCTTCCCTTTTTTTGGAGAAAAGGGGTTTGGTTGGTTTTTTAAACTTCTGTCAATGCATTGGTCCCTCCCAATTACTACTGCTCCTGTAGTGTGTATATTCAGAACGCAGCTGAGCAAAGGTAATTTGCTGTTCATAAATTTTCTGGTGGCTGAAACCAGCTTGAGAGAGATGGACTGGAGTGCCTGGGTTTGGACGTGTGAAACAGTACATGTCCTTTAGGCTGGAAGTCTCATGTGGAATGTCTTGGAAAGCGCGTTCGTGGTCAGAGGGTCATTCAAGAGCCTTCTAATCTTTACGGGGGTTTTTTTGTTTGTTTTTGTTTTTGTTTTAATTTATTTGACAGAAGGCAGAGAGGCAGGCAGAGAAGCAGGCTCCCTGCTGAGCAGAGAGCCCAATGCAGGGCTCCATCCCAGGACCCCAAGATCATGACCTGAGCCAAAGGCAGGGGCTTAACCCACTGAGCCACCCAGGTGCCCCTAATCTTTACGTTTTAAAGGAACTCGTGCTTGCAGAATTTGGCAAAGTATATTCCTCCCCTATTGGCAATGGTTTCAAGTTTGAATAGGAAGGAGCTCTTTCCATATTTCATGGAGAAAAGTAAAGACCACGTTCCTCATGTCACCAGCGACCATAATGGATGAACACGCCAGAGAGTAAGGGGCACATGGCAAACTACCACCACTGTGTTCAGCCTGCTTCCTTCTCTTTCGGTAGCAGCCCATCTGTTCTTCCCATTTAGTCACCTTCTCCCAGCCATCGCTGTTTTAGGCTCGCTGCCCTTCGCCCCTCATTTTAATGCCACCAGAGGTGGGGCAGGCTGGGGATCAGGGAACCGGAGCGACAGCAAACACCCCGGGCTGCTCGGGTTCAGGTATTTGGTTCCACTGACCAAGTCTGCTGTTTCAGCCCAAAGATGAACGTGATTGAGGAACAGAATAGAGATCCAAGATACTGTTCGTGCGTCAGCACCACTGTGACAGTCCAGGCTCTGAATCTGAGTCACTTTAATCCCACAGTGGCAAACCCACCTAAGGAGAGGGACACCTGAAACCAGACCAGGAAATATTTGTGCAGGCGGCAGGGAACTCAATCCACCCTGCTTTTCTCAGTCACTAAGATTCTCATTAACAACGAGGATAAGTCCTAACACCAAAAACAGTGTTCTCTACCTCCCGGGTCCATCATCCCAAAACATTACATGGGAGAGTATACCGGGGCTGTCATCCCAAGATTCCTTTCTATAATTTTTGGTTCACTTTCAGTAAAGTCTTGTCCTCAGGGTCCAGCACTTTCCTGCTACTGCATCCTTGCTGTTTAGGAAGGAAAATAATGTCGACAGCCTCAGTCTCTGGAGAAGCTGATGACCTCGGTTCACTTCACAGTCATGTAAGAATCAGCCTCATCGTGTGTATGTTTCATTCATTCATTCATTCTTCCAGTAAACAAACATAATTGTAGGTGATGAGTGGGAGGGACAATAAGCACAGTAAGTATATTACCTCATACATTAGAGGGCAGTGAGTGATATGGAAGGATTAAATAGGGTTAGTGGGTGGAGAAGGAAGTGGTAGCACAAATAGGGTCATCGAAGTGGATCATATGAAGAAAGAGATGTTTGAGCCAAGTCCTAAGGAAGGAGAGAGAGTTTCCAAGCAGACATCCAGGACAGAGCATTAAGAATGAGCTAGAACAAGCAAACGCCCTATGACAAGAGCATGCCTGATGTGATCCGGAAGCAACAAGGAACCTACCAGGGTGGGATCTGACTAAGAGGGGGAGAGGAGTAGGCAATGAGGTCAGAAAGGTGACAACAGCTTTATTGACTCTTGTATGGACTTGGAATTTTCTTCAAAGCAAAGTGGAGGGTCATTTAAAAGATTCTGAGTAGATATGTGCAGTAAACTAACTTCCACTTTCAACGCATCTCTCTGGCTGTCCTGCTGAGAATAGACAGGGCACGTGTGTGTGCACGCACTTGCATGTGTGCGTGTGCACATGTATGTGTGTGTGTTTGTGTGCATTGGAGGGTGGGTGGAGGAGGAAGCAAGAGGAGTTAGGAGGCCACTTAATCCAAGCAGGAGATGTTGGCAGCTCCTCCAGCATGGTAACAGTGGAGGTGGTACAAAGGAATCAGATTCTGGAAAGATTCTGAAAGTAGAGCCAGCAAGATTTCTGACAGATTGGTTGTGAGATGAGCGTAAAAGGAGTCAAGGATGACAGGGTCTGTTAACCTGAGCAGCAGTGAAGACGGAGTTACTGTGACCTGAGATGAGGTAGCAGTGGGTAGCAGAAGTCGGACTGAAGAGATCGGAAGTTTTGTTTAGGATACATTGAGTTTAATAGATTCCTATCATTTATTAACGATTACAATATATTACAAAAACCTCATGTGCTCTTCTAGGATTTTACAGTTGTAAACATTGAGATTTACACTTTGTACATGTCTAGAAAAGCCAAAAAGTGCTCAAGAAGATTAAAGCTGAAAAGCAGCCGAGGATCTGCAGACAGTGATTCTATGCACTAATCTTATCCGTGAGTTAGGAAAGCCCGCTATCTTTTTTGGAGGAAACCACTGGATGTTAGACAAACTCCTTACTGAGGGAAATTGACCAGCTTGTTCTGATGAATGTGATTTCTTTATCCCACCTGTCCCCCTGCCAGCCGCACACAGGATATCCTGTGCACAGAGCATAGTAGAGATAAGACAACGCATCAAGGCTCACAGTTGTGGCTCCTTGGGAAAGCTGTAGAAGCTGCCAGATCCAGAGCACAGATCAGAAAAATGGGGCTTTCCCCCCAAACTCATAATTTCCATTCCAAAATAGTCCACACTTATGCTTAAAGTAGTAGGAGCAAGAAGGCTTCATGACTGGATGAAGCACAGTCTCTCGTGGTTAAATATAAAGGAAGTGTCTGGAAACTCAAGCAAGCAACTCTATGGGGTAGAGTGCGGCTGCAAGAAGGATGGAACAAAGAAAATTATTAGCTGCTCGGTCCCTTCCACACACTAGTTTACTCTTAACCAGACCTGGAAATTAGGTGTGGATTGGTACTGCCCAGGGAAGGAACTCACTGAAAATTCTGATGGTGCCCACTGTGTGTTATTCCAAGAACAAAGGACCCGTAGAGTTTATATTTTTCTCTGTTCTTCCCTTTGGAATAGTGGCTCCAATAAAGTAATGAATTCTTATTGACTAAAGAAGAAACTAACAACTGTTTGGGCTCCAGAGATCAATAAGTTAGTAGATAAAACAGGTGGATCAGTAAGTGACATTAAGAAGAGAACTAACATGAGCATAGCACAAGGTATAGAGATGTTGAATCAATATGTTGTGTACATACTAATGTAACATTGTATGTCAACTATATCATATAAAAGAATTAAAATTTTTTAAAAAGAAGAGACCTAACAATCACGTGGCTCAAAGAGCAAAGAAATTTATTCCTCTCTTATGTAACAACTCCAAGGTCAGAATTTCGTGCCAGCAGGCAACTCTGATCCTTGTGGCCACTCAGGAACCCAGGCTGATGGTAGTTCTGCCATCTTGCAAATGAGGTATTCAGGGTCACGATTCCTGGAGAAAGGGGGAACAAGTAGAAGTTCAAGGTCAGGGAGTTCCTCTTAAGCAAGCAAAGCAGAAATTGTACACTTCCTCTCTGCCCATATTTCATTGGCAAGAGCCAAGATACATGCCCAACATTTGCTACAAAGGATCCTGAAGAATGCAGTCCTGACAGGGTACTCACATGCAGGTTGTAGCTCTGTTGCTGTGGAAGAAGACAAGAGCACAGTTTGGAAGGATGATTAGCTTCCACCCCAATAGCATTCTTGACTTGAGGTGGACTGGGGAATCCGCCCTGAGCTACAGGGAAGGGAAGACATTTGTCTGAAGAAAGCCATGCTCTGTAAAACTGGCCTCATGAACACCCTACCACTCTGACTCTCCTAACCTAAGTAGAACTATACAAAGGGCAGACATTCCCTGAAATTCTCTAAGGAGAGAGTTCAGATTATCAGGGAGTTCAAGAACCTCACCTTGAACCCAGTCTCAGACCCTGGTATCCCAAGATTCCAATTTATTTGGACACTTGACCAGTATCAATGTGCATAGCCTGGGTAGCCAAAATAAATTCGTTAGATATAGCTGGAGAAACCACACACACACACACACACACACCACACCAACAATAGCAAACTACTAACATCTCCTTTGAAAAGTTGCTATTTTTTTTAAGATTTTTTAAAAATTTATCTGACAGACACAGATCACAAGTAGACAAAGAGGCAGGCAGAGAGAGAGGAGGAAGCAGGCTCCTTGCTGAGCACAGAGCCCAATGCGGGGCTCGATCCCAGGACCCTGAGATCATGACCTGAGCCGAAGGCAGAGGCTTTAACCCACTGAGCCACCCAGGCACCTGAAAAGTTGCTATTTTTGTACCACTTAACCACACAACAGGTCACTTGCCCATGTACTATGGTTTAGAGAAGACTCTAGTTCAACCAACAGTCTGAGAATAACCCAGGTTAGCAAAACACTTAGTCCCTTTACCAGAGAACAGATGAACTCGGGATCATTGCTAATTGTTACTGCGTGCTTACTGCCTGCTAGAGTTCGGTGTCTATCAGCTCATCCTGACCGTCAGAGCCGTCCTATAAATCTTTATGAAGATGTGGAAACTGACCCTCTGAGAAGATAGTTAACGTGCCTAGGATCTCCTAAGTAATGAGTGATTGAGCCAGAATTTGAGCAGACACCCTTACTGTAACATCTCCACTCCTTCCCCTGTACTATGCTGCCACCAATGATGCCAGGAATAATTTGCATTTGAGTCAGATGGGGACACCAAAGTGGACATGGTAAGTGGGAATCATCTCGTGGTGCAGAGGTTAAAGTATCCTGTGGCCCTGCAAAGTAGACTGGAGAAGAAATGAGAGCGTTCCTCCAGTCCCTGCTGTCTGATCCCAGCGTCAGCTTCCGCACGTGGCCCTGAGTACCGCCGAGCTGAGCACCCTCAGGCAGAGCTGGGCAAACATTTGTCTGAGTATCTTGCAACAAGAAATAAGTTCAGTGACTTCTAAGGTCCCTTCCAGTTCTGTGGTTCCTCTACTTCAAATGTACACGACCTCCTTTTATTTCCTTTGAAAACTTTTTGCTTACTTAGGATAAGAGGAAGTTCTGGTTATGGAGACTTCGATAACTGATGATCTGCTTTCTGAGCCCATTTAAAGTCCTTTCAGTGATCGTAAAACATAATTTAGAAAGTCCTGTCAGTGACCGTAGAACATGATTTAGAAAGTCCTGTCAATGACCGTAGAACATAATTTAGAAACAGTAGAGCATATAGGTTGAGAGTTTTTTCTTGCAGTCAGATCACTGGTCCACTGACTCCAAAACTGACTGGGTCGCTTCTGCTCTGCAGGCTTCAGCTTCCTCAGCTGTAAAAGGGAGGGATCCAGTCTCTCATACTGTGTTAGTGTTATCTCACAGAATGTGATTTACAAAATTCCTAGTATAGCCCCTGGGACAGAGTAAGGGCTCAGTAAGCCTCACCAACACTTGCTATTTTCTGGTTTTGTTGATTGTAGCCATCCTAATGGCACAAGATGGCATTTCATTATGATTTAGATTTGCATTTCCCGAATGATGAGTGATGTGGAGCCTCTTTTCATGTGCTTGTTGGCCATCTGGATATCTTCTTTGGAGAAATGTCTATTCAAGTCCTCTGTCCATTTGTAATCAGACCGGGGTTTTTGTTGTTGTTGTTTACTGAAAAGAGTTCTCTATATGTTCTAGATTTTAACTTCTTATCCGACCTATGATTTGCACATACCTTCTCCCAATATATGGGTGGCCTTTTCAGTCTGTGAATTGTGCCCTCTGATACTCAGAATTTTCCGCATTTAGACAGATGCCGTCTGTCCAATTTATCTCTTTTTTCTCTTGATGCCTATGCTTTGGGTGTCATATCCTTGCATAAACGGATATTTTCTGCATTGGGCTAGTAAGACAAGAGTCACTACCTCTTCCACAGACTGTCTGGGAACCTAAAACCTCCTCCTCAAACATCCTTAAGGGAGCTTTGTGGAACTGAGAGTAAATAAACAGAGAGAACCCTGTTGCAGGAACACCGCCGAGGCTACTAGGCATAAAATTGGAACCCCTTGTTTGTTTATTTGGCCTCCTGTGCGTGGAATCCAGGGGGCACTGAGACGCTGGGCCTCTGCTCGAGGAGGGCCACAGCTCAGCCCTGTTTGCCATCACCAGCGGGACAGGCAGCCTCTGTGGTGGGTCACATGTCATTGAGTAATCACTAAGAAAAGCATCTCTCTGAAGGGCTGGTCCACACATCAGGCCCAGGATGCATCACACGGACATGTGGATGCCTTTGTGTGTATGTGCGTGCATTTTAAGCACCTATTAAGATCTGTCAAACATGATCACGTGTCTTTAAGTGCCTGGGCCCACCTGTGTGCACACATATGCAACTGTTCACTCGTACCCGCTGGTAACTTAATAAACATGTTCTGTGGCATTCCATGTTATCTTATTTACCTAAGCAAGCAAATAAAATGTTGAAAGAATTTTTTTGTCCCCTTTGGCCTGCTCTCAGGATTCCAGTAAACATTTTTAGATTCATACACACAAAACTCTCTCTGGGCACTCACGGTGCCAAATTAGAATTCAGAACCTAGAGGTGGGTAGCACACTCACTGAGCTGTCAGACATCTCTAGGGGATTTTGTTTATTCGTTGCCCATGCTCTGACTCGCATTTCAAACAACCCATTGTGTCTAGCACTACTTCTTTTAATTTTTAATCCTGTGTATATTTCAAGGGGAATTTAATCCATCTGGTTCTGATTCATTTACACTTAACTCATCAAAGTGGTACTTTGCCATTGACGTTTGATGTCCAGAATGCCTTGTGGGTTTTTAGGTCATTATGAAGATTCCAGCCCCCCACCCCCAGCCTCTCCCTCTGCCCCTTCTGCAGCACCGGTCATAATCAAGAGGTTATATTTTATTTACCTGACATTGTTTCAAATAATCAGAAATGTGTACTTGACCAAAGGTCAATGCCTTCAGCCCTCTGTAGTCATGATTTTGGAGTGTGATAAAGTGTAAGGCCCTAGGTGGCAGGTTGCTGGGTGCTGTGTGTGCTCAGTGGGGCCTGGTTGCTCAGAAGGCAAGGCCACACACACTCTGCGCTGTCCCTGGCTTGGGGTCTGTGTGCGCAGTGGCTGTCCCTAGGTGCTGGGAACAGTGCTCTGAAACCTCTTTCATCTAGCGCTCACACACGTGACGCCACGGCACTCCCGTGCCCGTAGTACCCTCAGACATAAACGGGCCCCAAGACAAAGCTTTTTCATCACGCATGCAGTCCCGTTATGATTATTTTAAAACAAGCTCTTAACTCAGTAAAGCCCTGCTCTATCAGGAGAACGACATCGCTCATGTTCTTCCAAATTCCACCAACAGAAAATTTTCTACCATCATCTATCATCATCTTCTCAAGGCTTGGAGCTTCTCTAAGTCTTTCAAAGACAACCACAGAATGTTGTTGTTTTTTTCCCTCCTAAAGAATATCTTAAAGATTAGAGCTTAACTATGTCTCATGATAAGAAAATTCAGCCTGTTATTTTAAAAAATGGTGCAGAATTTGAGCACTGGAAGGGGTCTTTAAAATCATGTAATCTTTAGGGGTGCCTGGCAGGCTCAGTTGGTTAAATGACCTGCTCTCGATTTCAGCTCAGGGTTCTGATCTCAGGGTTGTGAGATCGAGCCCAGAGTCGGGCTCCATGCTGGATGTGGAGACTGTTGTCTAAGATTCTCTCTCTCCCTCTCCCTCTGTTCCCCCTCTTTAAAAGAGAATCATGTTATCTGTAAAATGTCAACTATCCATAAATCTCCATACAGTAACTTACTCATTTTATTTCCATGTTTCTTTTTTCTTTTAAATTCGCAGTAACATGTGGTCATGGCCTCAGTTGGCTTCTCCATTCACCAGTCACTCAAAAATACTTATTGACCACCTACATTGTGTTGGGCACTCTGCTAGGCCCCAAGGCTTTCTCTGCAAGAAAGCAAGACATCCTTGCCAGAGCTACATATCCATTCCCTGCCTACTGAAGGCTAACAGCTCAGGGTCCTTCTCTACTGTGTCCTTGTGAACCAGCTTCATGGGCACGTACATTGGAACAAAGCAAAGAAGTAAAGGGCTGCCTGCTCGTCACAAATGCTTCTTGCTTTCTCTTAAAAATGGTCTCCTAAGGGGTGCCTGGGTGGGTCACCAGGTTAGGTGTCTGGCTCCTGATTCTGGTGCAGGTAGTGATCTCAGGGTTGTGAGATGGAGTCTGGCATCTGGCAGAGCCTGCTTAAGGTTCTCTCATCTTCTCCCTCTGCCCCTCCTGCACCCACACACATATGCTCTCTCTCTCTTAAAAAAAAAAAAAAAAAGTCTCCTACTCTTAAAATCCTTTTTCTTTGGCAACATCAAACCCTGAAGGCATGAACAATTACGTAAACTTTAGTATTCCAGATTTCACCGTGAATCATTACATCTCAACCCTCCGCCAGTTGAAGATTTCACTGGTGCTTTCACTTAGTCATGTGAATGTGGGATTCTTACAAGTGAGCTGGTGATCCATTACTGGCAACTCTGCCCTTGCAGTATTTAATTTTATCAGTTAATAGAAATAGGAAGCTTCTTCTTGAGCTGATTTTTGCTCGCTTTTTCCACCTGCCTTAACCACTGCGTTTTACCATCACACCAGAAAGGAAAGGTTTTCAGGTTTTCACTGATTCATATTGCAGTGAGGTCATCTGAATTTTTTGAACTTTGAATAGGAATCATACTATGAAAAAGAATGAGCCTCGCTCAGACCCGACAAGCTGAGAGCTTATCTTACGAGGACACAGGCTCACCAGTGGGTGGAGGAGATGACCATTGCTGCCTTTTTTTTCCCTTTCTCCACTGGTCTTAGGCAGATGTGGTTAGTCACTGTGCAAGCGAGCATGTGGAAATGTGAGTATTCATGTTTACGTGTGGTTGCCAGATCTAAATCAGCCAGGCAGTAATTTTTCTGGGAGCCCCGTATGGGCACTAAATTTTGCACTCACTCACCAAAAGGGTACATTTGCCCCTTAATCTGTCTTCCTGCAGGAGGGCTCCCCTGGCACCACCAAGCCTGCACTTGGGGCCAACCTTTCCCCAGAACCCCTTCCCGTGAGTTACAGTCTGCAGCATGGGGGCTGAATAGAAAACAGCCTTCAGTGACTCCACTGGAAGGGCTGACCGGAATTCAACCCAATGTTGAGAATGGCAGGAAAGCTTCTATTATTCTACTTCATTCTATCTGCTGGGAGGCAACGTGGCGCCTGGAGTCTGACTGAGCTTAACTCATTTCCCTGGATTTCCGAGTCTCAGCCCCAGTGCGTCCTACAGCTGAATATCTCACTCCTGAGGCTCACTACACTTCCTGATATAGGATGCACTTGCCTGTCTCCTGGTGACCTTAGACGCTAATAAAGAAGTCATAATATGACCTAAACAAGACTTGCAGGCCAACCGGAATGCAAATGATTGACGGGAGTGCTTTCGGTTATCTCTGTTTGTCCTGGCAGGCTGGCATGGCTCTTTTCGTTCTGGGGGTGGGAGTGGGAGGCTTACAATGTAGCACAGCATGCAGGGTACGCTGGCGGAGCTTAACGCAGAGGTGTGGCCAGAGAAACTCTGCTGCAGACCGGGAGCCCACAGGCACCAGCCACGATTTTTGCTCTTTCCCCCAGCTGGCTGGAAGGAGAGCTAGGGCGCTTCGGAAACAATTCTCGAGTGTGAATTGTCTCCCCTTCCGAGCATGCTGTTAGAGGAGCGCATTCTCTCTTTTTGCCCTGCTGACAGCTTTGGCCATCTCTGCTTGCTTTCTCTCAAATGTTATCAAAGTGATGAACATTTCTGCAGGAAGGTCACAATTCACAGTTCCATCCTTTCTTTTATATTTCTTCTACAATAAGTGTTTGCTCTGATGCATAATGCGGATCTGTGAGGAAGCTATCTCCTCGAATCACAAATCAGGACTGGGGAGATAGCTGGCGTCATCTCCTGTGTGTGCTGGTTGTCATGGTCCTGTGTGTTTAAGCTTGAATTCTTCTTTCTCGAGAAAGGCATTTTATACTTTCATTATTCCTCTCTCTGTCAATGTCATACACTTACATTCAGAGGGTGAACTTACATCAAACTGGACAGAGAGGCAGGCTGCCCACCCCTTTGTATTTGGAAAGTGTCCAATGAAGAGTCTGCAAGCCAAGAGTTCTTGTGAAAGCTGCCCTGGAAGTTTCCTTCTGCCATCCTCAAGCGCCGATGGCCGAAGGTGATCTATTGCAGCGTGATCAAGAATTGCCAGCCTACATGAGCAAAAGCGAATGGAGTCCAATCCTCTATCTGGGGTTGGAGAGCCAGACTACAAGGGCATGGTTATTCCCTGTGACAGCAGCCAGCAGCTGTCTCTCCAGCAGCCTCTCCAGCAGGAGAGGGTGGCTTCTGTGTTAGCCTGTCATGAATCTGTGACTTGCTGAGCCCTCCCTGGATGTATTTATAAGTTTATCTGAAGTTACTACACCCTGGAGTAACAAGCATTCGATTTTAATATGTACTATGTGTCTGTTTTTCTTTTATTCATTTTATCATTATCTTTGGCCATTTTGTAATATACATCTGGATATGGGGATTTGATGATCAAGTTATTCTAAAAGTTCCCTTCAAGATTTTGCATATTTCTAATGTATTTCCCTTAATACTTACATATCTATACCTATGTTGAAGAATTCTACCACCTCTTTTTTTAATTAACATATAATGTATTATTTGTTTCAGGGGTACCGGTCTGTGATTCATCAGTCTTACACAATTCACAGCACTCACCGTAGCACAAACCCTCCCCAATGTCCATCCCCCAGCCACCCTAAGAGTCTCTTATGGTTTGTCTCCCTCTCTGGTTTCATCTTGTTTAATTTTCCCTCCCTTCTCCTGTGATCCTCTGTCTTGTTTCTCTAACTCCTCATATCAGGGAGATCATATGATAATTGTCTTTCTCTGATTGACTTATTTCGCTTGGCATAATACCCTCTAGTCCCATCCATGTCATTGCAAATGGCAAGATTTCATTTCTTTTGATGGCTGCAAAGTATTCCATTGAATATAAATATACACCACATCTTCTTTATCCATTCATCTGTTGATGGACATCTAGGCTCTTTCCATAGTTTGGCTATTGAAGACATTGCTGCTATAAACATTCACTTCCTTTTAATTTGTTCAATTAAATTCAGATTTAACTAATGCTTTTGAGTTCCCACTGTATGGTGGGCACTGTGTTAGATTCTTCTTCATTATCATCATCATCCCTGACATTTATTATGTGCGAATTGCATAGTAGGCATTGTTGAAATACTTGATATAAATTATCTCGTTTAATTCTTACAATAATTCTATGAAAAGTTTTCTCTCACTTACCAGGAATAACTTTATGGATTTACGTTGTGATCCTTCCTCTACAGATAACAGTTCTAAGGTTCAGAAAATTTTAAGCACCTCGCATAAGGGCTAGGACCAAAAACTAAGTGCAGAAGACCCACATCCATCTAGAGCATCCCATTTAGCTGTATTGCATAAATCCATAGAAAACTAGTTTTGGTCCTATCGGATGCTTGCCTCATCTTGCCAGTCCCTAGAGCTGGGTTGTTTTTGTTTTTATGTTTATTTTTTAAACTAAATTTCTGCATTCTTTCTTCTCTTGGTCTGTTGTACTGACACGTAGGGAAGTTAACCTGATATAGTATGCGAATATACCGTAAGTGTAGAAAAGCAGATCCAGCCATCAAATTCACAACGTGGTATAAACATACTTTCTCATCAACCAGAATGCTCTATACAAATAAAAAATATAAAACCACGGATGGTAGTGAGGGAACTCACTTTAATGCATTTGTTTGGTGACTCTTATTTTGGTTATGGAAATGTTATAACATATTAGTGATCTTCTATTGAGAGGAAATTCTCCATAAAATAATCTGGAGCTAGAAACTGAAGTGAATTCTTTAAAATTATTTAAATATGTGCATGTTCAAAGGGCTGCTTCTTTTATTTTCCTTTAAATTCATGCCCATTTCTTTTTTTTTTTTTTTTTTTCATGCCCATTTCTTTAATCCTTTCTTCCAAAGACTTATTTTCCATCTTTATAATCACCTTTGAAGACCCTCCAAGTTCTCTGTTTCTCTCAAGTTGTGAAGCCCAGAAATGAGCACAACTTCCCATCACTGAGTAAGACATGATGGCTAAGGATTCATCTTCTTGTATTCTAAATTCTCCGTATTGTGCTAAAAATAAAAAATAAAAAAATAATAAATCACCATATTCTAACATGTTGCCTCTTTACCAAAAAAAAAAAAAAAAAAAGTAATTTCCAGATTTTTTTTTTTAAACATAGGTTAAAATTTATAAGTGCATGTCTGGTTTTCTTTTTGAATTAGACTCTTGCCTTTCACCCTTAATCTCAAACCAAGGTTGGTTTTGGTTTTGCCGGCTGCTTAGTTCAGAGGCCTTTATATACTTTGTTCCCTTAGCCCAGACTCTCATTTTAAACATGATCTAAATATAGATGTATTATTTGTTTCAGGGGTAACACAGTGACCTAGTAACAGGGATTGTTGTAGCCCAGTCCCCAATTGGAGTTGGTGCAGATTTTCCCATGGAAGTAACATTGTCTGCAAAATGCTATGCCATCTGTTTTTAAATCAACAAGCTCCTAACAAATTTGGGGTCATTTGCAGATGAGAAAGTCGGGCTTGATGATTGCTTCAGTCAAAAAGCCAGTCCTGCCTCAGTTCTGCTCTATCTAGAGGGAGGAGGGCAGAGACTATAAACACACACAATTCCTACAGCTTCTACGTGCAACAAAGAGAGAGGGAGGGGCTCCTGGCTTCGGCCAGGTGGCTCACTACTCCTGTATCAGTGACAATCACCCCTGAATCTTCAAGAGCTTGTCTTCTTCAGACACAGAGTTTAGTCTTATTTATCTTTTAAAAAAATATCCGCATCAGGTGGAAACCCAAAGTTCTCTTGTAAACATGTCACAGAAATATTTCCTGGTGATTTCTAACAGCTATTTTTTTCCCCAGATATACTTTTCCTTATTGTTTCAATGGATATTAATTGAAATGCTAGGCTACATTTTTAGCTATCCTTACATGCATTGATAATAAATCAATTTCTACTTTTGACTTCTTTTTTTTTGGATTATTTATTTATTTATTTATTTATTTGACAGAGAGAGATCACAAGTAGGCAGAGAGGCAGGCAGAGAGAGAGGAAGGGAAGCAGGCTCCCTGCTGAGCAGAGAGCCCGATGTGGGACTCGATCCCAGGACGCTGAGACCATGACCCGAGCCGAAGGCAGCGGCTTAACCCACTGAGCCACCCAGGCGCCCCTTTGACTTCTTTTTTTTAAAAGATTTTTATTTATTTATTTGACAGAAAGATTACAAGTAGGCAGAGAGACAGACAGAGAGGGGAAGCACCCCACTGAGCAGAGAGCCCGATGTGGGGCTCGATCCCAGGACCCTGAGATCATGACCTGAGCTGAGGGCAGAGGCTTAATGCACTGAGCCACCCAGGGGCCCCTACTTTTGACTTCTTAAATGTATGTGAAATATTTGTATGTTTCTGGTTTTCATTATATAAATTATAGAGATGAGAGTCTATTAATGATAAAGTACAATTATTTCAGTTTTGGCCATAAAGCATATTCTAAGAATAGAGATGTCTTACAGGCTGTTACCATGTATACCTATGAAATGAAAATCTTTTTTATTTTCACATGTTGCTAAAGCAAAAGTTGAATCTGTCGTTTATAGTTTTTGTAAATGCTTGATTTTTGTGGCATTTGTTTCAGACTATGGTTCATGAAAAGGGCACATTCTTTTTCCAGGTAGACAAGAGTTTGTTGACATTTTATTCCCCCCAAAGCTTACTAATCTCAGCAATAAGAATTTCATATTTTTCCAGCAAAATCAAAGATGTTTGACCTCAAAGAAACTTTAGAGAGCTTATCTATATCAATATCACTCAGAACCTAGGAGTTCCTCAATCATACCTGAGGACAGGGGCAAGAAAAAAAAATCAAGGGTAGCCGAGATGGGGGAGTGTGGGAATGGTCGTGGACCCAACTGAGCAGCAGCTGCACTTCTGATCTGGTTTACACACTGGACTTCTGTTTAAGATTACATCTGAAGAAAGATCCATGTGCTACCAGGAATATGAAAAATATTGCTAATAATAAAAAAAGATATGAAATCCAATGGCCAAATACCTAAATTTTATAAGCAGGGAAGCAGGTTCAGAGAGAAGAAATGATTTGTTCAAAGTAACTAATAAAAAAAAATGGCTACATTAATGGTTCGTAAAGCTTAAAAGGCTATGTTCAATTTAATCGACATTTATTAAAGGCCAACAAAACGTCAGGCACTCTGCTAGGCCTCCGGGGAATAAAAAGAAACCAACAAAAAAAACATGTCGTCCAAAGTGGAAACCTCATAAAAAATGCTAAAACCAAAAACACTGAAGATTATCCAAACTAATGTTCTTGTTTTAGAGTTTGGCACTCTTCTTAAAACACATTTCAAGGGGCGCCTGGGTGGCTCAGTGGGTTAAGCCTCTGTTAAGGCTCAGGTCATGATCCCAGGATCCTGGGATCAAGTCCCACATCGGGCTCTCTGCTCAGCAGGGAGCCTGCTTCCCCCCCACACGGCCCCCCCCGCCTCCGCCTGCCTCTCTGCCTACTTGTGATCTCCATCTGTCAAATAAATGAATAAAATCTTAAAAAAAAAAAAACACATTTCAAGTACATGGCAGAATCAGGACATGAATCTGACTCCCTACCTCAGTTATAATACATTTTCCTCTATACCAGTATGCCTCAAATTTGGTTCATAAATGCTTAGTCTCTCGAGAGAGGCTCTACGTGAAAAATCCAACTGAACATTTGCATTTTAAAGGTTCTGAGAAGTCTTATAGTAAAAAAATATGCTTGGATAAGACAGTCTCAAAAATTATTACCATAGAATACTACTCAGGTCATATATGTTTACATCCCAAAGAACATGACTGGTGAAATTCTGCACTATAACTCTCCTCCCCTAGACTACTAGATTTGAAACGGAACTATAGTGGAATCTTTTTAAAAAACCCACATTTCAGGGCGCCTGGGTGGCTCAGTCATTAAGCGTCTGCCTTTGTCTCAGGTCATGATCTCAGGGTCCTGGGATCGAGCCCCACATCGGGCTCTCTGCTCAGGGGGGAGCCTGCTTCTCCCTCTCCTACTTCCCCTGCTTGTGTTTCCTCCCTCGCTGTGTCTTCCTCTGTAAAATAAATAAAATCTTTAAGAAAACAAAAAAATCCACACATTTCCATGCTTTACATAAAAATGGAGCTTCAGAAAATGTGATTTCAGTGGTGTATCAGATCAAATGGACTCTTATATAAACATATTGTGTTTGCATGTTACAGAAACATTATGCACATATGTCCAAATAAGTGTGAATTAAGTGTAATATACAAAGTGCTAACAATGTATTGTTTGGGTCTTACTCTCAGTTCATACTTGGTCATATTCATCATGAGAAATTCAATGTGTATTTATTTTCTTCCTAAATATAACATATGCAGAAAAGTCACTGGAAATGTTGAATTAATTTAAGTAATAGAAGGATTTGTGAACACATTCTCACCCTGTTTTCAGAGATAAAATGAGTTTCCTATGAAATGAGAATCCAGTTGTTTTTCTTATAAAACACATATATCCTGGTGCGTTTCATTTTGGTCAGAATGATAAAAGTAAAGAGGAATAAATAGCAAAATTTCCCCCCAAATTACCACGTAAGGTGCACCAAACCAAAACCATCCTGTAAATCTTGGGAAAGAACCTGTTCTTGTAAGATTTACAGACCAATTTTTCAAGATCAAAAGTGTTTATATAGAGTCACAAAATCTTGGATCTTTTCCCAGGCTAAAGCTCCAACACTTCTGAGGTTGGCCCATCATTAATATTTACAGTATTTTTGACATTTCATGGGGAGGACTCAGGGGTCTTTGTGATAGTCAGGCTTCTTACTATAATGGAGCGCCAGAACGATTTGCTGTGTGTGAGAGGCAGTCCGGCAGTACTGGTCTTTTGCATCAGGAAGGCAATGATTTGCAGAAACCATGAGCTTGTTTTACTTTGTCAGCTTTGTTAGTTGAGAAATATCACTGGGGACCCTTTAGTACTTAGAGGGCTGTGTAGCTCACCTGACACACACTCCTCACAAAGTGATCTGAGTCCTGTGTTGAGGTGATATTCTTTCCTACAGTATAAATTTTCCGTATAGAAAACTTTTAGGAACAGGCTCCCAAGTAGGCTGATTCTCTTCATCCTTTGTAATACGGCCTGACAGGATGCCTTACACTTCGGAGGCCTTGATAATAAGAATTTTCAATGAATTCATGCATTTACCAAGTTGGAACATGTAAGATAAAGTAGACCGGGAGCTCTCTGGTAACATAGCTCTAATGATCCATTTACCCACTGTGATTTAATTTTGTACTCCAAAGTCTGGTCATCATGCTTCTAAAGGTTGCATAATTATTGTACTTCCATTGCCAAGAGCAGTAATAAGAAAAAGCCTAGGTGCTCTTTTACCCACCAAATCAGGATTCTCCTCCAAAATCATCATGGGTCTTTGCCCCCTTTAAGAGACCCATTTTCCTGGATAAGGAGGGATCCTGCCTGCAATATTTATGCTCAAGATCCTCCAGTCTCAGAGGTATTTGTGTGCGATCTGGTGTAGATAACTGTTACGTACAGCAGAGAGGGATGAGATATGGATCCTGCTTTCAGAGAGCTTGAGTCTCATCGTAGAATTAAGACAAAGACGAATGCAGGCAGTGGCACTTACCAATGACCAGTTAGTGGTATCTGAAGGCACTATGGTTGGAGAAGAGGTCTGGATGCTCATACTGACCAAAAAGAGAGGACGGATAATCGTTATGTCTCCATCCCTCATTTACATACAACAGGGAATATAAACAAGAAGACTATCCTCATTCACTCGAGGCTCAGCGCTGGTCCCCCAGCTTCTTGCCACTCTAGCCTCACTGTCATCCTTCCTGAGGCACGTGTCTTTCTCCTCTGTCATCCTCAACAGTGTCCAAGGCTTCACCCACTTCTTTTCCTATCCCAGCTTCAGCTGACTCTTTAGAGAAGCTTGGGCTTTCACTTCCCAGAGTTCCACAGCAGCATTCGAAAGAGGCCAGTGCACTAGGAGAATAGAAATGAGTACACCAGTAACCCCAGCCCCGCTGCGGTTCTCGTCCCCCTGTTGGTCGCCATGACTATTCATGTGGTTGGTGATTTACAGCTTGCAGTCCTGTGACACGGGCTGAAGCTATAGGCAAGGCAGCTCCCGGGCAACCTGGGGACAGCACATGGCCCTGAAACACTGAAGGTGGTAACCCAGAGCTACTCGTCTGGGAGTCCAGCCCTTGCAGAATGTGCTCTGTGAGGCAAGGCTGCCAGTTGAAGGGAATAATTACAAGCGGCTGCCTAACTGCCATGACAATAGAAACTCAACCCAAGTGTTTTCAGGTAAGTGCCAGCCCTGGGCCTGGCTGCCTTCCATGGGCCCCACAGCGCACAGCACTGTGTGAAGTGGATGTCTTACAGCAAGTCACAGCAACGCAGCTGTTTGCACTAGAACTTAACCCAGGTATGCCAGACAGCTGTGCCAAAACATGCCTTTCTGTTTCATTAGTGCAACAACAACACACATTTTAAAAAAGAAAAAAATTGACCATGACTGCTGGTTTCAGTTGCTTGTCAAGAACTGGTTCTTTAATTCAATTTAATAAAATGTTTTTGAGTACCAACTATGTGTTTGACACTTGGAAATAAAAAAGGTATAGGCCATGACTCAAAGACAAGGACATCACCCGAGCCCTCAGGCAACATCTTATCTAGTACAGACACACACACACACACACACTAATGTTGTAATTCAATGATAGGTACAAAATTAGAAATAAATATTAACAAAATGGTGATACAGAAAAGAGAATGGTTATTTCCAAATAGGGTAGTCACGTATGGCTTCTCAAAGGTGATGCTATTTGAAATGGACTTTGTAGGCTAAATAGAAATTCTCTAGGTAGAAAATACAGACAAAACATCATCCACTAAATATGAAAACGTGACAAATGATGGGAGAGACATGAACGGATTAGATGTATTGAGGGTGAGTCTTGAGCAGATAAATTTGGGTCAGTAGTTCCTGCTTATAGAGCCTTGGGTGCCAAGCTTGGAACAGCTCCCCATGCAGCATTCCTGGGAGCCGTTAAATGGTATAATACAGGGAGTGACATGATCAGGTTTGTTTTCTAAAATCTCACTCTAGCAGCCCCTTCAAGGAGGAGACTCAAGGAAGACTCAAGGAGGATATTGCTCAAGGAAGAGCAATTGCAATAGTCAATTGAAGACTCAGGGAAGAGACTATTGCAATAGTCCAGGCAAGGGGAAGTGAGGGCCTGGCCTGAGGAAGGAAGCATTCTGCTGTCTGGGCTCATAGAAATTGCAATGGTTCACCCATTTGTAGTACTTTGTATAGCAGCGCTAGGAAACTAATGCAATTATCATTCAAGTTTAAGCGTTTTGTGTATGTATATCTCTGTGTGTAGAAAAGCTCTCTCTGAAATAGCCTGAAAGAGATTGCCTAGTGCAGAGCTACACTTAAAAAAATAATCATAAAACTCTCTAAGCATTACACACTGTAAATCGATTTGGTTCAGTGGTAAATCTCATTTTCACACAATAAGATTTTAACAACTAAAATTTAAGTACGCCTTAGAAAGCACTTTCATCCACTCTCTCATATAATTTTCGCATAAGTTCTGAGAGGTAGGAACAGTGAGAAGGTGGTTGATTGTCCCAAAGCTACCAAGTGATGGAGCCAAAGTCAAAGTACAAGATTTCCAGCTCCAAATCCTGTGCTCCTGCTCCCATTCTGCTCCATTACTGGCTTGAACAGCTCCTCTCTGGGAAGAACTGATAGAGGAAAGATGTTAGAGTTTGAAGCCAAGAAAGAATTCTTGAGATGTCTTTGGTGCAAAAAGGTGGGGACAGGACCCGTGGGCAGAAAGAGCCACGCTGGGGTCATGAGGAGTGGCCCATTATATACCTTCAAGTTGGCAGGGGGTTAGGGATAGTGTAAGACTCCCAGGTATTTAGGAAACAAGGTCTTCAGGATCCTGAGGGGGCTAGCTATTGTTGGGAAAAGGTCATCATTTATTACTGTTTAGTAAAAACTCAGTCATGAGACGCTTCAGATGTATATCGGTGGGTCATATGCTTGGAGGGTAGAGATAAAGGAAGTTTCCAAAGGAATTTTTATATGTCGAAGTAGACTTAGAGGAGCCTGGGGGTTGAGCTAAGATTGTCTTTTGCCCTTAGCAAAGAATTAACATGGAGGAAGCTGAGTTCCTAGAGGAATGTCACTCTGCCTGTTTCAAGGACTCATCAATGGGCTGTAGGTAATGAGGAAATTTAATATTCTTTCTTCTGCCTTTGTTTCCCACATCAAGAACCATTCAGGATAAGCTGGGGCTGCAGATAAGAAAGATCTCTGCACCAAGATAGCTTCCATATGTACTCAAGAAGAGTCAACTTGAGATACTAGTGCAAGTGCCAGCAAGCAGTTCTATTTCCAGGGAGGAAATTCAGTGATATACTGTAATATTGTAAATAGTCTAACTTCATCACAAACATTTATATTCAGAGTGTTTGGGAGTAGAGAAAAAGCCTATAAGATGACATGGTGTTTCATCTCCTCCCTCGTTGTATCCTGAGTCCCAAGAAATAAGCTTTCCTTATAAAAAGGACATTTACAGCCTTAAAAACTAGAAAAACTAGAACCAATTCAGCTTCTCTTAAGCAAACTAGGTCTACTCTTGTCTCAAGCATCCTACTATAATTCTCTATCTCAACTCCCACTGTGAGATTTTTTATGGTTGGCAAGAAAATTCATTTCTTGGGTAAGTGACACAGTTCGGGCTTTGATTTGGAGTTTTTTTCACTTATTTGTTTGTTTTTGAGACCCTGGACATCTTGTGTAGGTATTTGCAGGGAGACAAATAAATGACCAACAATTAAACTTCTGGGAAATGGATATGATGCGTGGTCCCCAAAACGCCATTTATCAGAAATAGCTGACAGTATTATGTCAATTCCAGTCATCATGCATCTGGCCTCGTGTGGAAGAAGGAAGGGGGGAGAAAGAAGAGGAAAGAAGCCTCTTCACTTGCACAGGTCAGTAAAAGACAATGGTTTTCTAATAGCAACCCTGTGGTTCTTTATTTAAGCAGCAGGAAAATGACATCCGTGTCAGCCTGGAGGAAACGTTTGCGCAGCACCCACAAAGTACTACATTCTAAGAACTCATAATACTTAGGATCATTCTCTACTTGTTTTAAGTGCTAAAAGTACTTAAAAGTCAAGGATAGTGCCTCAGAAGTAAACCTCAGCCTTTTGTCTTTCTGACCAGGCTGAAGGCAAGTTCATGACCAACCCCCCATCCAGACCATAAACAGACGTAATGCCTGGTCTCTAGGCAGATACCAGATATACAGCCACTAATGCCAGTATCCACATCTGAGTTAAAGTCCTTCTCCCCAGGGGCTGGGACTCTGGGTGTGTGGAGGGCCTCGGTGTGCAGTCTATAAACAGCTTGAGTTACAACTTTGAATGGATGACCACAGGCTCACAGAGCCTCCCATAGCCCCTTTATCCCCTCACACTCCTAACAAAAGTCAGACCAGGACCAGTTATGTTACACTGTAATCCAGAGGAACATAAAAATTCTTCACTTACACTGGAATGTCATGTATCCTTAATTAATTTAAAGAAAGAAGTCACAAGCTGCATATTGGTGGTCTTTTTCCTTCCTTTTTTTTTCTTTGTAACAGAATTTTCATTTTAGTACTTATTCTAATAGGCCTTGGATTTGCCCCCATAGCTTTTAAAGGAAAAATTGCCATTCCCCACCCAATAGTCCCACATGCTTGCAAATGGTTATAAAGATTTTATTCAAAATATTTTATTCAAAAGTTCCAAGGAAGGGCTTCTGGGTGGCTCAGTGGGTTAAGCCGCTGCCTTCGGCTCAGGTCATGATCTCAGGGTCCTGGGATCGAGTCCTGCATTGGGCTCTCTACTCAGCAGGAAGCTTGCTTCCCTCTCTCTCTCTCTCTCTCTCTCCCTGCCTCTCTGCCTACTTGTGATCTCTCTCTGTCAAATAAATAAATAAAATCTTTAAAAAAAAAATTTCCAAGGAAGATTGAGAAGAGTTTCCTATGCATAATTGAGACTCAACAACTAAACCCAACAGGTTTCATTCATTTTGTGATTTTTAGAGTTAAAACACCCCCATCCCTTTCTGTCTGTCCCCCCTTGACAGATGAAAACCTCAGAGCCCCTCACCAACCTCAGGGCTGAGAGGAGCTGTCCCAGAATGCCAGCCCACAGCTAACCCAGCACCACACACAGCTTTGGACTTTTCACCCCATGAGTTGCTTTGCCCAGATTTCCAGGGGTAGGGCAGGGCTGCCTGCCTCCCCGCATTGCCCCAGAGCCCTGAGTGACCTTCCAGAGGCACAAAGCAACTTGGCAGGGCAGTTGCTGTGAGGTCCGGGGCTCCCCCAGCACTGAAGCGGTTAACTTGCAGGAAGACCCAGAGAAAGAAAAACAGACTAAGAACTGCCTTGTGGGGAGGAGGGCTAGAAAACGAGGCTGTTGCTGTTGTTTTCATTGTGTGCACTCTAATCAGGGAGGGTAAGAACAATGATGCATGTAATGCTGATTTTGGAACGTGTCCATGCAGCTTTTCCCAGGCTAGACAGCCTTGGGAACCAGTGATAGAGTGGCACACCAGGGGCACAGCCTCAATCACCAAGCCCAGGGCAGGGCAGCCTTTTCTGTGGATAAAATATGTGAGGGATGACAAGAATCTTCCCAGCATGGGAAGTGGCAGGAACGACCAAAAAAAAAAAATAAATAAATAAATAAATAAATAAACACACACACACACACACACACACACACACACACACACACACACACAAGGGGAAACCTGTGAGGGTTTTGCCTCTCAAAGCCCAGCCAGACCACAGGGATGTGATCATGGAGAGATAGGAGACTTCTCCTTCTACCCACCCCATTCCATTTTTCGTTTTTGTTTGTTTGTTTCCTTTTCTGCATTCAACTGGGCCCTCCTTTTCTTCTCCATCCCCTCCCCCCAGCTCCCTCCACCACACTTTGAAGCCTAGATGAAAGCCCTGTGTTGTGGCTTGGGCACCCAGCGAGGAGCAGGGGGACCGCTGAAGTGTGCTTTAGTTTAAGATGCTGTACTTCTCTCCCAAGGAAAAGGGGGAAAATCAGCTTGAAACAATACATTGCATTTTGCTGGAGAGCCTACTTGATGTATCTAGGACTCCAACATGGTCCTAATTTTTCCAAGCTTTTGTCTTCAAGGATAAGGGAATAGCTAAAATGTGGTATCCTCCCTCAAAGTGAATGCATATAACTGTAAGGGCTTTGGAGGAGGATTGTTTAATAAAATAAAACAAGAAAGAGGCAAAAACCAGGCACATGAGCTTTCTGGTGTTGACACAACTGCACATCGTAACTTTTTCGAGTGTTGACAAAACAGCTCCTTTATATTGAAATAGCACATTCAAGCTAGGCTTTACTAAATAATTTAGAAGGCATGGCTTCCATATATTTACTTAGTTATTAGCTTACCAGATTTAGCAAATAAAGATCCAGACACCCAGTTAAATCTGAATTCCAGCTAAACAATGATAAATTTTTAGTATAAATATATGTTGTGCAGTCTTCGGGATTAAACTTACGCTAAGAATTTACTTGCTTTTTATCCAAAATTCAAATTTAACTGGGTGTTCTATATTACGTCTGACAACTATACTCGTCATGACAGTTTATAGATCCACTCAGCCTCCCAAAATTATGTTCAAATGTTTTTTAGGAGCCCTGTTACAACATGAATTTATTTGAGATTTTCCAGTTTGCACATAGGAATATTCAAAATATTGTCACTACAGCACAGACTGCCTATAGGAAGGCCTTTCCATGCCCCTACCCACCTAGCCCCTAAACACAGCCACATATACAGAGCACCCCTCACTCCCTCAATCTCACCCCCCTCACACACACACCACAGGAGTTTTAAAAGGATTTTATGTATGTATTTTCCCATCAAAGGAAGGATTAGCTAATATGTTACTTAGAGCAATAGGTCAGTATTTCTAATCAACTCCTAGCATGGAAAGTACATATTAGCTCCCACTTGGCCATTACCTAAAACTGCAGCTGCTTTGTCAAATAGCAATAGCTCATGAGATCTAAATGAGGCATAATTATTTTTGGTTAAAATTTTTTCCTCCATTTATCTACTTAATGCCCTGATACGTGGTTTTATTATTTTACGTTTACTTAAAAAAAAAAAAAAAAAAAAAAAAAGACGACCCATGTGCTCATAGACATTAAATCAACCCGAAGAAATGACTTGGAAAGCTCCACTGACCTGTCCTGTATGCTATGTCGGCAAACACCTCGTGTCCACTCTTGTTCATGTGATCTCGTGTTCACTTAAACTGGGACAAAGTTGAAGGCCTGGTATTTTTGCCTCTCGGAGCCGCTATCTCTGAACATGACCTGTGAGGTTGGTGAGCTTCCAATACATCGGGACTGAAGAGGGGGCTAAAGAAAGATTAAGAATGTGTGGAAGACAGTGCTGGAGGAGAAGATCCAGAAAAAATCTGAAGTCTCCATATATGTGAAATTTAAACTGTGCATTTAGGGGCACCTGACTTCTGATTCTTTTTTTTTTTTTAAAGATTTTATTTATTTATTTGACAAAGAGAGAGATCACAAGTAGACAGAGAGAGAGAGAGAGAGGGAAGCAGGCTCCCTGCCGAGCAGAGAGCCCAATGCGGGACTCGATCCCAGGACCCTGAGATCATGACCTGAGCCGAAGGCAGTGGCTTAACCCACTGAGCCACCCAGGCGCCCCTGACTTCTGATTCTTGATTTTGGCTCAGGTCACGATCTCAGGATTCTGAGATCAAGCCGTGCCCCATCCCCGGGCTCCGTGCTCCCTGGGAGGCTGCCTGAGGATTCTCTCTCTCCCTCTCCCTCCACCTTCTCCTCTCTCCATCCTTGCACATAAATGCACTCTCTCTCAAATAAATAAACCTTTTAAAATAAATAAATAAATAAATTGTGCCTTTCGAATTATTGCCTTTTAAGTGAATGTTGAAATTTGCATTGAAACCTGGACCTGGAAGATTATAGAATGTCATGTAGAGATTCACACCTGCTTTGATAACCATTTTCCTCCCTACCAAAACTATTTTTTTGATTAGGCAAAAGATCACTTTGTTAGAAAAGTGTTCCCTTTTCATCAGTTTTTTTTTTTTTTTCAGTGTAAGCTCACTTCTGTCCTCTTCCATCAGCACCAGAAAATGAATTATTAGAAAATCTCTTGAACACCAATCTACTTTTCAAGAAAACTAACAAGATTTCAACTTGAAGAGATACTTGAACCTACATTACTTTTACATAAACCTCAATAGTGCTCAGGTTTTATCATCCAATTTTCCAAACATAGTCAAGTGACCTCTTTGAGTTCGAAAATTTCTCTGTAAGAATGGGGAAAAAAATACAGTTTCTCTCCTCTTTACCCCATCATTCATCATTCATCTGTGCCCATGCCCATCACCATAACCTCTGCTTAAACAGAATGATAACAGGTTTACCTAATAAATCCATCTAAATATTTGGGTGGTAAGGTAGCATGATGACTAAAGAGTCTGGAGAACTTGGTCTAATTTTAACTCTGATACTAATAACTCTGTAAACTTGGACAAGTCTACTCTCCATCCCCAGCCAAAAGAATGAGAAATAACAAGGCACTAAATTTCTTCGAAGAACAACAGGTAAAACCAGATGCTCAAAATGTCTTTTTTTTTTTTTTTAAGATTTGTTTGTTTTTTAGAGAGAGAGAGAGAGCACGAGCAGGGGGAGGGGCCAAGAGGAGGGAGAGAGAGAATCACAAGCAGACTCTCCACTGAGTGCAGAGCCCAATGCAGGGCTCCATCTCACAACCTTGAGATCATGACCTGAGCTGAAACCAAGAGTCACAGGCTTAAACAACTGAGCCACCCAGAAACCCCTCAAAAATGTCTTCTTATTCTGAAATTCTGGTTCTGTGTCCATTTCCATTAATAAAGCCTACTTTCTCCTCTGTGTATCGTAAGTCAATAAGCATGCCAGTTAGTTGCATGTAATTAAACAATTTTTATGGACTTAGTTTAACCTTTTTTTATGGTAATGGTTTATTTTTGGAAAACTTACACCCAAACAGGATACACTTTTGAACAGAATCACAAAGAGGCACATGTAAAGGACTGAAATTGTCAACTCTTGCGTCTATAAATCCTCTACTTTGGGGAATTAGAATTTGTAAATATTGTATTTTGGCCACTGAGTTTTCAAAAAAGGATAACACACGCCTATGAATGAGTACTTATTTGTTCAGATGGTGTGTCCGTTCGTGGGCATCACAAATTTGAGGATTTTACCTGCACTGGAGTACAGACATCCAGAGAAACCAACTTTTTAAGAGAGCAAATGACACTCTCATTGCTTTCAGAAGACTAATCAAATATAAAAGGACTTGGATCAATTATAGGATTGATATGGCAGATGGCAGATGCTGTTCTTTTAGGGAAAAATGCAAAATATGGAGACAGGGAACCAGGAACCAATCAAAGGAATATCAGAAAAATGAAACAAACATCCAGTTTGCTGATCAGAACCAGGACCCGCGGATTATTGTGAAGAAATCACTGAAATAATCAGTCGGGTCTCTGGAGAGTAAAACTGACAACGTGGATAAAAGGATAGAGGAAGAAACTGCATAACAAAGGTATTTTGAGGGAGCGGTTAGAGTCCTGATGTCCTTTCTTCAGGACTACAAGCCTCTAGGATCAATTTGCTTCTCCCTGCAGGTCTGTGGCAAAGGAAACCAGCCAGGATCCTGCTGGCTCTTCCCAGATTTAGACTTCAGCGATCTGGAGGCAGAGTGACATCTACAGAGGGAATTTATTGCTTCCTCTGTTCCTGTAGATCTGCTCCTTTCCTGACATATCATCCCAAAGGCCTTTTATAATAAGATCACTTAAAATATCACATACCAATTTATGATGCATGACATCACTGCTACCAGAACTTCATTGGGATTAAAGCTTTTACTTATTTATGCATTTTACCTAAATATATGTTTGAGAGGGGAAAAACCCAGTTTTTATATAGCACATTTTTATGCTTATTTTTGTTATTATGTTCATAATTTCAAGAATTAATCATGTCCTTGGGGCACCTGGCTGGCTTAGTCAGTGGAGCATGTGACTCTTCATCTTAGGGTTGTGAGTTCAAGCCCCACACTGGGTGTGGAGATTACTTAAGAATAAAATCTCTCTCTCTTTTTTTTTTTTTTAAAGATTTTTTTATTTATTTGACAGAGAGAGAGAGAGATCACAAGTAGGTAGAGAGGCAGGCAGAGAGAGGGGGAAGCAGACTCCCTGCTGAGCAGGGAGCCTGATGGGGGGCTCAATCCCAGGACCCTGAGATCATGACCTGAGCCGAAGGCAGAGGCTTTAACCCACTGAGCCACCTAGGCACCCCAATATCTCTTTTTTTGAACAAAGAATTGTGTCCTCTAAATTTATAATATACAGAAAATGTTGTCAGCATTTCACCTACCATGGCTATAAAAAGTCCATATACGGAGCCCACTTCCATGTTAGGAACTTAGAACTTTGTTTTAAAAGGAGTGAACAGGGTATGCCCTAAAGCTTGCCTTGGCCCCACCTCAGCTAGGTAGGAGGACAGCAGAAGTGAGTTGGCCCCCAGAAGTTTATAAGAGAGAGCTTCACTACCCCTCTCCTAAAAATATTATCGAATATACTTAGCTATCTGACCCTAACTCAGATGAAAAAATTCCCTTTTTCTCTGAGAAACTGGAAGTCACTATCCTCATGCTGCATGTAACGTGGACATACCAGATGCTTTATCCCACCCTTGTTCCCCTTCTACTTGTCAGCAAGAATTGGAAGGACTGGGAGGTTCTTGGGGCACACAAGTTACCAGCACAGTCCTCTTCCCACTGTTAGACTAAGAGTCATATAGGTGTTATGTCTAGCTTGCCTCCTTCTCAGACTATAATCCCAGGAAAGCAAGAATTTTTCACTCATTTAACAATTATTTAATAGGGAACCCTGGATGGCTCAGTAAGTTAAGCATCTGCCTTCAGCTTGGGTCATGATCCCGGGATCTTGGGATCATATCCCACATCAGGCTCCCTGCTCAGCGGGGATCCTGCTTCTCCCTCTCCCTCTGCTGCTCCCATGTTTGTGCTCTCTCTCGCTCACCCTCTCAAATAAGTAAAATTAAAAAAAAATTATTTAACAACTATGACATGAGCACATGTTATGTGCCAGAAACCATGCCAGACAGATACAATGGTGAGCAAAGCAAGTTTGGTCCATGTCATCAAGAAGTTTGCAGCCCAGTGAGAGAACTGGTCATTAGTCAACTGATCCTTGAAATAAATGTACAATTTAAAACTGGCAAGTGTCGTGAGGAGATGTTATAGAATATCATGGGGATATAAGGATTCCCAAATACATGTCTCACAAGTCCTCCTCTACAGTGCATAGCACAGATTTGTGGGGGAGTGGGGAGCATGTAACTTGAATGCATAATGCACATCAATTCATTGAGAAAAGCTTTCCCAATACCATGCCCTTCTTACGTTTAGTAAAGATTATGTACTCACTATTTATAAAATCCTATTACATCCAGTAATACAATATCAACTTCTTTCATTTCTGTATGTAAGAGGAATTACATATTACATACAGGAATTTTGTACTGTAATAATTTCTATGTACTCTAACCTTGTCAGCTCCCACAAACAATGATGTCCTTATTATAACAGATTTGTCTGTTCCGAGTTCTGAAATACACTTCACTGGAAGGCTACCTTCAGCTCTAGGGAGGTAATTTTGTCTTCTTTATTTGTATCTGAATGGGATGCCTGAATATAAATCTTCTAAATGGCCATTTTCCAATGCCTGTACATGACATAATACACGCTTGTGAAATTTGTGAACTAGTAGATTTTTCTCAAATCAATTTAAAAACTAATTAGAAGAAAAAAAATACTCATTCACTCCAGAAGATAAAAGATTTAAAGTAACAAACCTTGGAAATCCATGTACGTATATAAACAAAACTTTTCTCTCTTTACCCATTGGAAAAAAATGGGTGATAATAGATGTCAAAATATTTGATTGGTCAAGAGATTATAGAAGCTTCCTGGGACCTCAAAGTCCTTAGTCTTCATTTCACATCTTTTTAAAGCTGTAAAAGAATTCAGGTACATCATCTTCCCATGCATGTCATTTATTTTTTCCAAATTCTAGCACAAAGCTTTCACAACTAAAAAAAATTATTGCTGCTGCCAGTAATTATAATAATAAACTCTGTCATTTACTGGCTTTGTGATCTTGGGCAGATAACTTATTTTTCTCATCTGAAAAATGAGTAAATCAAGACCTCTTTTAGAAAATTATATCCAGATTAAAGATAATATATGAAAAGCTCTGGGACTTACAATCATTCTATGACTTGCCAGGGGATGATGGTGATTATTATAAGATTCTGGTCATTTAATTTAATACCCAAACAACAGGAAAAAAAAAAAAAACAGAGAATCCCCCACATAAATCATATCATGAAAATAAGAAAGCTTCAAAGAGACAATCCCTTTTCATAAAGTGGGTAGAGCCTTCAATCTTGTAGTCAGCCAAGTTAAAAATATTCCTACATGAAGCTACCCCGTTCAGGTAGAATGAAAGGACTGAGCTCTCGGAATGAGACAAAAGGAAACAGACTGAAAATTGCAACCAGAAAGATGTCTGGATGTGAGACATCAGAGTCAGAGGATAAAACAAAACTGAGGCATCTCCTTGGGCGGTTCAGTAAGTGGAAGTTCTGGGTTTGGTTAGCTGACAGCCCACCAGAAGAGTCAGGAAGAGCTAGGGAATCCATCAAGGTCCCAGTGACCCACTGGCAATTGTCCATTAAGTTTAAAAATGAAATTAAGCTCAAATTTAAAGGACTAGTATTGTATGCCACAATGCTGCATGAGGTATCATTTAATCCAATAGAATAATCTTTCTTCAGAGTTGCTACTACCAACTTGCTCATGAGTCAACCAGAGAAGAGGTCAGAGCTACCACGACCAAGGTTTAATATTATTACTCTTATTCACTTTTCAAATGACATTTATCCCAAAGGACATTGTTCTTTGTAAGATAATTCGGTTTGGGTTGCCAACTGGTCTGAACTTCTTAAAGTTATTTTCAGAAACCATGGTTCTGCCCTTTGGCAATATAACCAACTGACACATTCTGCATTTGGTAAACAGACACGAGTTCCTTTAAAATTATTTGTTCTTAAAATTATCTACAAAGACAATCCACTGGAAATATTAAACTGGTACTCCAAGCAGATTGTTAATAATTTAGAAGCAAATGCTTCCTGGTTTAACCACTGGGGGAAACTACCAAATTTTCATTCTCTAAAAAAACTTTGAAAGTACTTCTGTTGCAAATTGTGTAACATATGCTATGCATACAGAACTCTTTAAATAGGATTAGGTCTTAATGTTAAAAAGTATTTGACTCTGTGTAGCATGGTCTCCAAATGTGTGGCAGAGACATGTGGACTGGTCCTCACTACCATGAAATGCTTAAGAAGTATCCATCAAGCACTTGAACGTCAACGGGATGCCTTGGATTTACATTTTACGTGTGTCTGGTGTTCTCAAGGAACTTCCCCGTTCTAAGGAATTTACAAATTCACATTATCAAAATTCAAAAGTATATATATTATGTGTATGCATATATAATGAATATGTGTGCGTGTGTCTCAAAAGTCAATACTAAGAAAAGAAACAATTTAATTTTCTAAATGGGCAAAAGATCAGAATAGACACTTCTTGGAAGATTTATAAATAGCAAATAAGCAGAAGAAAAGATGCTTAACATCATTAGTCTTTAAGGAAATGCAAATTAAAACTATTACTGAGGTACTGCAACTATCAGAAGAGCTAAAATTAGGAGCACCTGCCATGGCTTACTCGTTTAAGCTTTTGACTCTTGGTTTCACCTCAGGTCATGATCTCATGGTCCTGAGATTAAGCTCTGGCTCAGGCTCTGAGCTGGGTATGATTCTGCTTAAGATTCTCTCTCTCTCTCTCTCTCTCGCTTCTGCAGCCCCTTTCCACACTGCTCACTCACTCTGTCTCTCTCTCTCTCAAAAAAAAAAAAAAAAAATTAAATTTAGTTAAAATAAAAACAAAAGAGCTAAAATTAGAAAACTGATTATACCAAGCATTAGTGAGGATGTGGAGGAACTGGAACTCTCATACACTGCTCTTGGTGAGAATGTAAAATGGTACAGCCACTTTGGAAAATGAGGGCTCTTAATAAATCCATGAGAATAAGTCTGGGAGGAATATTGCAGGCACAGTTACATGGTTTTAGAGCAGTCACAGCAAACTTCTAGGAAGAACCCATTCACATCCTAGTTTGTGTTCATGGTTTGCCCCCGGAAATGCAAAAACACTAATCTGGGTGGCCTTATGTGGCAATTCGTACTAAGGAAGTTGGTTTTGAGATGAAGAAAAGAATGTGGCTGGTGGTGGCAGAAGAGGCTGGTGTGAATAACATATTTGAAAACTGAATAAGAAAGGCCATTCTTAAGGGCAAGAAATCAGTTTTGCCAGCTGACTGCTGTATAAACGTCTAGAAGTGAAAGGGGGGACATGTGTGATTCACTAGGCAGGTCGCAGTGACATTTGCCAAAACTGGTGATAAGGCATGGGAAAACTCAGTCAACAATACAAACCAACATTGGGTTTTAAGTAGAGAAAAATGAGGTCAAGTAAGTAAAATTGCTCTAATAGGTAGTTTTTCCCTTAAACAACATTGACCTTCAGAAGAAACTGAGAACCATATTTTTTAAATGGCAAAAATTTGGTAGGGACAGGGAGAGGGTTGGTGCACATGGAGAGATCCTGTTGCAGGTATCTTCAAGAGCAGTCAGGTGGGAGAAGGACTAGGAGAAATCAAGAGGATGGAGCATCTGCCTACTGTATGTTGATTTACTGTAAGGAGAAGGCTCAAAATTAAAAGAGGAGTAGTGATAGCTGCTCATTATTGATATTTCATCAAATGCAAGGCTCCCCACTCAGTGTTAAACAGTCTACGTACATGATTTAATTTAACCTTCACAGCAACCAAATGAAATAAATATCGTCCCCATTTGATAGATGAGGACATTGATGACTAGAGAACAAAGAACTAGCCTGTTGAAAGAGCATGGGAGAGGAAGAGGTGGGATTTCAACTCAGGTCTTGCTTAATCTGTCATTTATCCAAAACTGGACCAAAAATATAAAGTTCCATTCTACAAAAATAGGAATTAATACGATGCCCAAACCAACTAGCAATTCATATCACCAATTAACAGAAAATGAGTATGAGAGGGGAATAGAGAGAAGACTAAAATGTGCTCTAGGGGCAAGGGGGTTACCCCTTCTCAGTGTTTTTTTTTTTATTCCTGTGGGGCTCCCCCCATTGTATTAAAAGTAGTTGTGTAATTTTTTACAAAGTAGGGAACACTTGGTTAGCAGTCTCCACTCCACAGCCCTGTCCCACCTCGAAGTCCTCCAGGATCATTCCCAAACCCAGGGTCAATTATTTCCTGTTGAATCTGCCCTCCGGGCGGATTTGCAGACCTTTCTAAGTAAGAAAGCAGTTTCTTCTCTTTTTAAACTTCAAATTGCACTTTTGAAATGAAGTTTGATTTTTCCAGAAATCCTGGAAACTGTGCATGGATGAGAAGGAATGATAAGAACTTAAATTTTTACTTTCGAAAAAATGTGTACTTTACACTTGTTCTCAACACGGGTCTCACATTAGAATCACCTGAGACAGCAGCGCCCGCCTCTCGCCCTAGAGCAGTGAAGTCAGAATCTTCGTGCGACAGGCCTGGGCAGCCCCATATTGTAAAAAACACCTCCTACCTCAGGTGTTTCTCACTGCAGCCCAGTTTGAGCACAGGGTTGGGAACAAACTCCTATTTATCAGAATCGGAAATTTTTTTTTTTTTTTTTAAAGAAATGCTGCTTCTCCCTTGCATTCTACATTATCCCACCAACCATGGGGACATTACAAAACTGTGTGATAGCCTCATCTTTGTATTTGAACACTTGGAACTGCCTCATCCTTCTGTGTCTAAATGTTTCACTCAAGAGGAGACTAACTTCTCCCAATTCTTCCATACAGGCCACCTAAAGAAACAAAATGGGACACTGGATCCCAATTCAAGTTCCCTGTCTTAGGTATAGTGAACAGAGGCTCATGTAAGTAGTGGAGTGAGTAAGCTGTGCCAAAGGCAGGCCAAGTGACAATTTCTCAGCTGTTTGGTTTTTCCGCTAGGGTCTTTCGTAAAAGCTCTGAAAGGAAACATACATGGGTATTATCTGCACCGTCATAAGATGTAGAATTTTTCAAGTTTCCAGAGGTAAGTCAAATCACTGGAAGGCCCTTCTGCTTATAATTTATCAGAAAGGAAAAAATGTATATGTCAAGAAATATACGTCATTTGATAGTAAAAATGATCAGAGGTCTTGCTTTCTTCCTACCTCACATTGTCAGGCACCCGCATTGCGTGTACTTCCCCGGAAGTGTCTGGGTGCCATGGGACAGGTAACAATCAGAACGCTGATTGAACTCCAGGCGTGAGCACCAGTAACTACACCACCAGGGGCGAGGCATTGTCCACAGTGATCTGTAGAATGGGCGAGAAAGAATACAAATGCCATCTACTCTGGACACCAAGCCAAAGGGAGAAATAGCACATATGAAAGCATTTTATACGGAAGCCCTATATATAAAAATTGTTTTCATTATTTTTTTCATTTGCATTTGATGAGTTTTAGCACCCTGCCTGTAGTCAGAAATGAGGCTAAACCTCCCACTAACCTCAGACTAATTGGAACCAACCTTCAACAGCTTCCCATTGGCTCTGCTTCCATGTGCCGTGGAGGCCTCAGACTTGCCTCCTTAGCCCCCAGGCTGGTGGAATGGCTAAAATAAAGTGTAGGCGATCTTGTCTCCCACCTGGTACATTGGGTTGATTCAACGTTTGCAATTATTGGGAGTATTGTGTCCTGGATGACAGCGGTTTCCTGACTCATTTATCAAAATTGTAAGATTTTCTTGAATAAGTGCTGCTTCTTCCTTGCATTCTGAGGGTGAGCAGACACTCAGAGACTCTTTGGGACCCTCAGCACCTCTGGGGACCTATTCATTATTACTTTACATTATTATTATTATTATTATTACTACTACTACTACTATTATTACTGCAAGCCAAAGGCAGACACTTAACCAACTGAGTTAAGTTCCAGCACACTGGAAAGACCGTAAAGGGCGGATTCGTACTGACTAAATGAAAATTGGAGAATTGAGACAATAAAAGAGAGAAATCGCACTACTTGAATTAACCAGATCACAAGTTAAATGATTCTGACAAAAGCAGACCATCTTCCGTCCCGTTCAGTCTGGTAGTCGCTGCCCACAAGTGGGCACGCATTTGAGAAGTGCCTAGTACAAATTATGATGTACCATACTTAAGACTTCTATGAGCTGGTTTCAAAAAGGAAGACTACAAAATCCACCAATAATTTTATACATGCTAAAATGGTAATACTTTGGATTGTTGGAATAAATGAAATATATTAAATTTATCTCACCATTTTCTTTTTCTTTTCTTTCTTTTTTAATGGGCCTAATGGAAATTTTTGAATAACATATGTGGTCTGCATTATATTTCACGTATGGTGCTAATCGAGATCTTCATTTTACCCTCAGGAAAATTATTCAGTTTTCTAGCAGCCTGTACAATGACCACCTGGATAAATCTTGCAATCTTAAGGACACAACCATAAACAAACACAACTAAGGAAGAAAATGCACATTAAACTGTCACCGGTTGTGTGTGTGTGTGTGTGTGTGTGTGTGTGTGTGTGTGTGCGCACACGCACGCATGTGTGTCTACAAGTAGAACTAAGAAGAGACTGCCTCAACTATCCTTGGTGGCTTGAAATAAGAGCTCGATTCCTAGAGCACTAATACACATGCACGATCAGGGAGCATGTTAGCAACTCAAAGTCTCCAGCCCCACCCCAGACCCTACTGAATCAGAAAAGCGGGGTAGTAGGCGGGACTGAAATCTGTGCTTTGACAAGCCTACTAGGTGATTTTAATGCATACTAAAGTTTAAGAGCCCTTGTCCCAGACAAATTGAGGCCAGAGACAGAGATTTTTCAGATCCAAGATGCTCGGTTTTACCAAAGCACACCAGGCTCTTCTACTACTTAGAGATTTTGTCAGCCAAGCACACAACACAGACCAAAAGATGACTTAAAATGGGATCATTAACTTTCAACAGTTTAACAAATGATACTCATATTTCTACTAAGAGGTCATTTTTTGTGTAATTTAACACATCTTGCACATAATACATTCTCAATATACATTTGATCATTTACTGACTTTCAAAATTTTCAGAGACAGTTTAGAGTTAAACACAGATAGAACTGCATTAAGGGGCACCTGAGTGGCTCAGTTGGTTAAGTGTCTGCCTTTGGCTTGCAGGGTCCTGGGATCGAGCCCTGTATTGGGCTCCCTGTTCAGCAAAGAGCCTGCTTCTCCCTCTCCCTCTGCAGCTCCCCTGCTTTAGTTCTCTCTCTCTCTCTCTCTCTGTGTCAAACAAATAAATAAAAAAAATTTTTTTTTAAAAAGAACTGCATTAAATGTTGTGGTAGATGCTGTTGGTGACTCTTCCAAATCTCCCTCACCAGTCAGGGTGCCCATTCTCTCAGCTGCTGCCAGTGGTGAGGGGAAGGCTGACCCCTATTACCTTCTGCAGACATTTGCCATGGTCTGACTGGTGCCACTTCACCAGGAAACATGGAGAGGTCATATCACCGCTATCATCGGCATCACCGCCATCATCACCATCACCATCATCACCACCTTCATCACCATCATCATTGTCACCACGATCAACACCTTCACCACAGCCACTACCATTACCATCACTGCCATCACCATTGTCATAATTGTCACTGCCATCACCATCTTCACCATCACCACTGTCACCACCATTATTTCCATCACCACCTTCACCACAGTTACCACTGTCACCACCATCATTTCCATCACCACAAGGACTTCTCCCACAAATAGGCACAAAAACACAAAATTCTGCATGAATTTTCAAAAATTTTGTTTGCTTTCTGAAGTAAATTCTAAATTTCAAGTAAGGAATTTTTAAATTGTAGTAATAAGATCCCGTCACTTGAAGGACCAAAAATTGCTTGTATTTAGTGCTGCTAAGTTAGTGCTAACAATGCTTTTAATTCCCACCTGACCTTCTATATTTAAAATATGGGGCAAAGTCTAGTCACATTTGACACAAGGCAGGCTTCTCAGTATTTCCTCCTAGGCACCGTGGGCCCACCTGTCCTGAGAGTCAACTTGCACAGACCTTCCCTGAAGCTGTGAGCTAGATAACAGGAGGCCAAGACTGCTGGTTCACCACCGTCTCAGCCCACCCCAGCCCCAAGTGAGGCTGACTCGAAAGTACACAGGCCCAGAACAAAGCCATTTGGAATTAATACCACCTCTTCCCTGTCATGTGTTGTTACTACTCCAAACACAAAACCCTCTAGAAGTCTCTTCTCTTTGAAGTCCCATTTCCATACCCTCCCCTACTTCCCCTCCTCTCCTCTCTCTTCTCTCTGGTCTTCCAAACCTTTCCACTCCTCCCTCTGGATCCTCTATACCATGATAAACAAGCCTCTCTATACGCTTTACCTCTTTATTGAATGCTCATTTCTTTCACTCCTCTGCCTTAACTAAACTGGTCTTTTCCTGCAGATGCAGCTGGAACAGATGCTTCTATGCAGTCTCTCCCATGCTCCATGGAACAGGAGGAGGGGTCAGTAGGATTATTTTGTTTGCACAAAGCAGCACCACCCTCATCTTCTGGCATATTCTGCATCCCCCCTACCCCCCAGGAGATCCCAACCTTACTGTTCAAAAAGAGGCTTTATCTTCATCACTTATTTTAGGAAATTTCATTGTGTACCTACTTATTGAGCAGAAGGCTTTCTTTTAAAATCTTTAGTTGATAATATATAGAACAGATAACTTTAAAAAGATTGATTTATTTGTTTAAGTGAACTCTACACTCCACCTGGGGCTCAAACTCATGACCTGAGATCAAGAGTCACATGCTCTTCCAACTATGCCAGCTAGGTGCCCCCATAAAGCAGGTAACTTTAATATAGATGTATTAAGTCAAGTTTCCTAGAAGTATATCCTCAGCCAGGGACTCTGTGATGCCTGACTCTTCTAAGGGAGAGAATGAAGCAGACCCGGGAAGGAGGGTGAGCAGATAAGCATGTGGTCCTTGATTGATTGTGGGCAGACGTGCTCTGTTGTTTAAATCTCACAAGAGAGTTCTCCCACCTTGAGGCAGAGTGGACCAGGCACCTTTAAAGGTGCTGAATATACAGCAATAAACCAACCAAACAAAAATCCGTGCTCCTCTGGGGCAGCCATTCTCTCTGAGGAGACAAAATGAACAAACTCATAAGATGTCAGGAGGTAACAAATGTTATGAAGAAACAGGCAGGAGAAGCTACAGAGTACTTGGACAGGGGGCATTGCTTTGGATAGAGTGGTCACTGAAGAGCTCTCTCTAGGTGATATGTAAACTGAGCCCTGAATCAGGTGGGGAATTTGATCGTACAGGCTTCTGGAAGGAAAGCTTTTCTGTAGAATAGCAGAGGCAGAGATGCTGATTCAGAGACACATATGATGTAAACAAGGAAGGACAGGGGGACTTGTGTAGCAGGAATGGGGACAAGTTGAAGATCTGGCAGGAAATCTGATGAGTAAGGCCTACAGGTCATATAGTAAGACTCGAACTTTATTTTAAAAACAGTACTCAGGTCCCACCTTCCAAAGCAGAGTGATTGTGCTTTGATACTAAGAGTCCACATCACTGCCAACAGTGGGTACCTAACTGGGCTATGCCAGAGTTCTCCTCCAAAAATGTTCACATTAGAGTAGAGGGAAGTGGGAGGGTTCTCGTGTGGCAAAGCTGAAAAATATGAGCTGCCTCATTTTTCAGAATAGAAGTCTAAATAAAGGTAAAGAGATCCAGAATGAGTGGCAGAGAAAGACAGTGCCATTGATGGGGACCTCCTTGACTCCGGTCACCCAGGGGCATCTCCAACCACCCATGCTCTCTCCTCAGTTTGGCCACATTTACCAATAAATTCCCCTTAGTCTGAACTAATTGGATTTGGATTCCCATTATGTAAAAGCCAGTATTCTCCTAACTCCTACTGCTTCTCCAACTTTAATCCTTGTCTTCTCTGGGAGGAAAAGAACGACCCGTTTTATAACATCTATTTATATAAACCATTTTTTCTTATTACCGTCATCTAGAAACTTCCTGGTCACTCCCTTTCATTCATGGAAAACTGGCCTGTAGTTCAAAGTGGTCCTTTTTACCCCAACACCAACCTCATCTTGAATGTGTCTTTGTGAAGATTCCCCAGCCCTGGCCTCACACTTCCCTGGCTTCTTCCAAGGGCAGTACTTCCATCTCTAGCTTTCTGGAACAATTTGCATGGCCGTACTCTATATGTTAACCCTCAGAAGTGCTCCATATTAGAAAGCTTGAATAAACTGAAGCATCTCAAGCTTAATCTCATCTTTCCAAACAGAACGTAAGTCTGAATCTGCTGCTACTACACAGAACAACCTGCTTGAGGATAAGGCAACACAGAAGGGGGCAGAGTCGGAAAATTCCTGAGGACGCTGTTTGATGTCTAACCATGTAGACTAATAAATTTTTTTTTTTTCCTCAAGCCTTGACTGGCTTTTTTGCCACTTGCCAACAGAGTCATTGCAAATGACTAATTCAAGACCTTTTACTGGCGCTGTGCTAGTTGCCTCTTTCTTCCCTGAGTAAATATTACACACATGTTTTGTCCCATATCAACATATATCTACAACTCACTATTCTTCTCAAGATTTCTCATATTTCAAGCATGCTTATATTTCTAATTATTGACCAACGACGTTGTCTACAATTTGAGAAAATGAAAGCTTAGAACCTCATACGTACATATGCATCCATCATAAAAATGCTACTTCCTTCCTCCTTTCTCTCCTCTCATTCCCTCTGGTCTAGGAGAAAGAGCCACTCTTCTGCATGCCTAAACTCCACCCAGTCTTGGCCCAGTCCTCCATCCTGTCCTTCTAACCAAAATTCAAGTACAACCAGGCCACTCTCTGCCAAAAATGGATCAATGTTTTCTGGATCTAACTGAAATTAAGTAAATGTTTCTAGCCATATGAAGTTTTATCAACTAGTAAATACACAAGTCATTCTCAAACCAAATGGAATTCTTTCTTCCTTTAGGCCGGTTTGAATTGCTCACATTTACCCTCCGTTACAATGGCATTGAAGACTATGTCCAGATTTTGTCCATTAAAGGCTGACAATGTTTTTATTCCTTTTGAGTTTCAGTTATTTGTCCCTCTTTCTATAAAGTTTAATGAACAGTATCAATTTAGAAATGAAGGAATGGGTTAGCGCTGTAATGGAACTCATGAATATAGAGTAAGAGATTTAGATCAATATGAAATATTTGGGAATGAGAGGATCCAGTAATCAGCATGCTTGATCTTAGTCAACACAGATTTTCATAAAAACCCCAGAAACCCTTGAAAAGTTTCCATAAAATGGATTGACCAGGCCCTGAAGACTTCAAAGGGCTGCTTAAAATGTTTTGATGAGTTACGTGTAAATGAACATGCAGATTAAATTTCCATCTTAAATCCACATGCTCTTAAAACACTGAGAAGAAAGTACTTTGCCAAACACGCTCTGGGTTTTTCTGAATGCAAAGCAGTTTGCAATATTCAACAAACCTAAATGTGGCAGGGCTCACCATCCCTTCATCAATCTCCTTCCTAATTCAAAGCATCGTCACGAACTAGCAAGTGTCAGTAAGAAAAGGAAACTTATGCAGAGTATGAAAATAAATGGAGACTGTCTGAGAGCTACGGGAGTCAGTTTCTTTCTCTGGATTTTATTTAATCATTGATTTAATCAACAAGTATATCTTTGAGCCCTTACTACATGCCAGGCACTATTAGGGAATCAAAGACTTGTACGGATCTTCCCTTGACTTTCCTGGGAGATAGGAAAAATATTTCTTTTGGACAGTAAGCAAGTGGACATAAGCCATGGAAAAAAATGCAGTAGGAGGCAGAGAAAACATTTACATATATACAGTCTCTGGCCAACAGAGCAAGAAACCGATATACTGTGTTTATGTACCCCTGAGGCACAGCTAAAAACTACATCCTCAACCTAGCATCCTCCTTGGCACCTGCTAGTCCAGGGTGTCTGCATCTCAGTATCCCAAGTGCCTGGCTGGAGCATCCCAACTTATCGCTGGAGTTATGGGAAGTTCAGGTCACTAAACGCTGTTCTCTGCCCCTAGTGGAGAAGCACCTGACCTGGAAATCCATGTTGTCAGCATACAGCTCAGTGATACAATGAAGAGAAGCTTAATTTGGGGTTTTCTGGCCTAAAATAAGTTACCAGCTCCTCATTTGTCATGCTGACCAAAATTCCCTGTCATCCAACATCCCAGTCCCAAGGTCCTATGAGATTCTGCCAGACTCATGCATGGCTGCTGCTAATTAATATTTTCAATGTTTCTGAGACCTTCCACATTTTCCTGATGATAAATAAAATGTGATCATCTCACTGTTCCCTATTGCAGACCCATAAAAGAGAGGAGGACACTTGAGAGACTATCTTTAAATTCTTCAAAAGAGAAAGATTACAGGGTATGATGCCCTTTGATTATAGGCATTCTGAGAGCAAGGATCTCACATTCTATTTCTTTTCATGCTTCCCTATACTTCCTAATACAAAAAACACCATCTATTAACTAACAAAACACCACAACATTAAAATCAAAGCTAAGCAAGGAAAGAGCTCAGTAGTGGAGCAGATTGGGGCAGGGGGTGCCAGAGGGAGGACTCCCTGATGACGAAATACAACCTTTTCATCTTCTGCTCATTTGTACTTGGTTAGTCATTTTGGTAAGGTGAGAAATGAGAATGTTCCCCACTTGAGCAATGACATACACTTAACTCCAAAGTTCTAACGTGCCCTGGGCAAACTGAAAACAAACATGACAAGAGATGAATGTAAGGGAAAAGACGATGATGTAGAAGTAGAAGAGGTTTGGGTGTGGGTTGTTGTTATCAGTTCTTTGTTCAGCAACTGTCACATGGCGATTGAGTTATGTAAGACATTGTGGAGATGAGTTGTTACGCTGGTAGCAGCCTCATGTTGGAGACACTCTTCCCTAGATCAAAGGTTGCAAAACAGAACAAGAAGGAATATGCACCAGAAAATCTCTTCCAGAATGTCGGGGCTTTATTATTTCCATTTTGAGTGGTATTACAACTTTACCACAAATTCCAAGGTCATGTGCTGCACTCTCAGTTTTTGACCTGCTTCGGAGCTTCACAGAACAAAGACTCGCCAAATCAGGTGTCCCCGGTACGTAAATTACATCCTGGGAGCAAATTAGGCACCTCTGGAAGCAGCACTGGTTTTTTTAGGCCACCAGGACAACTATGACGGAATTACTGCTTCCATAAAATAAGTAGACTCTTGTCTTGATCTGAAAGAGCTAATTCAGTTTCCGAAGGGCCAAATCCAACATTTTTTTAATGTGCTGGTAGACTGGCTTCAACAGCAGGTGTCAGGGTGTGATACCTGGGATTACATCGTTCACACGAGATCACGGCCGGACTGTTTGGTGGTCAGAGAATGTGATAAAGACCCGCCCAAGAGTCAATGACTTCACTGATGGATATATGCTTGGAGGATCAGTCCTAACTCTCCTCTCATACCCAGTTCCTTTTCTCTTAAAAGCAGTGGCTCTGAGTGGGACAAGAGAGACATGAGCAAACAGGCAGGAACAGAAAAGCTCCAACCTTCATGCAGTAAGACCACTACCTATGGTAAAACACGAGACTGTTGCCCTAGGAATCAAGGGGTCAGAGCTGTTTCTTTTCCTGTCTTAGCCCCACCCTGATCACAGAAATGTTGTGTGGTTAATTTGCCAGTGGAAAGATTGTTAAATACCGCATATGTGCTCAGCTAGATACTAACCAAAGCAAGAAAGAAGGATTTACATAAACATACATTGAAATATTTAATAAGTAAAGTTTCTAGAGAAATATTTTCATTTCACTAATATTTTTAAATCAGTGAACATCTTCAAACATCATATAAGAAACAATGGAATACTCTAAATGATACAGTTAAAGCTTTGGATAAAAGGTACATGTTATAAATGCTTAATGTATTCCAGAAATAATCTTAAGCACTTTATGCTTTTAAAATCTTATCTGTTCCTTACATGGAGAAATACATATTTTCAGAATAATAAAACTTAAGACTAGGGTGCCTGAGTGGCTCAGTCGGTTAAGTGTCTGCCATCGGCTCAGATCAGGATCCTAGGGTCGTGGGAGCCTGTCCTGGGTCAGGCTCTCTGCTCTGTGGAGAGCCCGCTTCTCCCTCTGCCTCTCCATTTGTCTCTCATGAATAAACAAATAAAATCTTAAAAAATAAAATAAAAAATAAAAAAATAACTTAAGAGTGCAAAGGTCGCTTACAAAAAAAAATAATAAAAATTTTAAAAATAAGACAAAATTTGAAAATAACCAGAAACCATTTAACCTGATCCTTTCATTTTTGCCAGTTGGCTTCATATTATGATATACCTGAAAATGTTTTTACTTAAAAAAAAAGACATTAATAATTACACAACTTAATCACTGCCCTGAAAAGTTATATAAAATCGGATATCAAAGCACACTTCTCCCACTCCATCCCCCAGAAACAGTTTGGGGCCTTCCCTTTCTGACTTTTTCCTATGTTTATCAAGCTATTTCTTCATTCAGAGAGAGAAGGAGACGTGTTTTTAATTTTTTTTTATCATGTTCTACTTTTTGAGTCAGAAAGTGCCTTTCCAATTTGTAATAAATTTGCATAAAATAAAATATGACATTATCTGAAATAAGCAAACAGAGAGACCCTTCATTGCTTTTAGTGATTGCATATGACAGATCATAATCTAGTCAATTGTTCCTCTATCAATGGACAGTTAAATTTTCTTCTACTTACTTTCTATCACAACCTAAATGAAAATGAAGAATCTCACAAATATCTATTTTTCATTTTATTTTATTTTTCTAGGCTCTGGGTTAGATGGTGAAAGGGGAGATGCTAGATCAAAGACCTCCCATTTCACTCACAAAGGAATTGATGCCCCCAGCACAGGTCTACAAGGATTAGCTTGATGTAAGCTGGAGGCCCCAGAAATAGAGAAAGAAAAGTGCACGTAGGGAATGTCAAGTGAAGAATTAGAAATCAAGGACTCACGTTTCACTTTGAGAGTAAGGAACTTGCTTAGGGGATGTGTGTTGCTACCAAAGCCTCGCCAGGACAGACGGACTTTGGATGGAGAGAAGAGACTGATCAGAGTCCCAGATGCAATGGAAGTCAGGCCACGGTGAAAGCAGGGAGCCTGAGCTACTGTTTGACTGCAGCCCTTGAAAAAGGAGGAGTCAAGAGGAGGGACTGCTGTTCGGACCAGGAACAGGAAGAAGAAGAGAACATTACAAGAGGTCAAGGCAGAAGAGGCCCAGCCTTGCAGCTGATAAAGGCCACAGACAAGAACGTGCTTCGAGGTGTTTCAAGATGTTACTTATTTTATGCCCCACTCCTCTGTCCCCAGACCTCCAATGAAAGCTGCTATACACCAAAGCCTTGTAGCAGCAACACCTTGGGGGAAAAAAGCAAGAAAGGGATCGTCCCAAGTTCCAGGAGTGGCAAAGGCAGCAGAAGCCAGGGCTTCAGTGGGGAGACGGAGGCAAGAGCAGAGAAGCAGGCTGTGCCTGCTCTGACCCAGAGCAGAAGTGGCCAGACTATCTTATCCAAATGTGCCAGGGGAAGGTGGCCTGAAAAAGGGAGGCAGAGTCCACATCCTTCTGTTTAACTAAAAACAGAGCTGCCCGTTTGTCAGAACATGGCCCCAAATGCATAGCCCTATAATCTTAAATCTTCTTTCATTTCAGCAAGTGTACTGAAACACATTCACCTTAAAATATAACAGCAGCTTCAAGAGGATTTTTAGCCATTCATTTTTTACCATACAGATCCTAAACTTGGATTGCCAAATCTCTGGGCTAGCTTCAACCATTTCCCTCCAGGACTTTCCACTTCCTCCAGCCCCTCCCCTGTGCTCAGCCCTGTCCCCATTCAGCCTGCCTCCCCCTGGCCTGGAGCCACAGCTCTCTTGGTGCTGTTGCTGACCCTGCCAGTGGGCCACATGCTCCTAGCAGCAGCACATACCCATTTGGCATGAGGAAGAGAAGTCAAGGACTCATTTTTCCCTTTACTGCATCTCTTTTTCTCTCCTTTCCCTTCCCTCTGTTTCCTTCTCCTCCCCGTGCTCTCTTCCTCTCTCTGTCATCTCTGTCTTTGTCTCTGTCTCTATCTGTCTCGGTCTCTCTCTAGATCCTTCCTGCTGTAAGTCACAAAACAAAACCTATTTGGATCCTCCAATAGCTCTCTAGACACGTATTACTCAGGGAAATATTGCCCATCAGACTTTGATGTAGTGAAAGTATAGGAAGAAACTGGTGAATTCTCCAGGGAAGACCGTGTTGAAACTAAGACTCTTACAGTTAATCCTTCCATATGTCCTTGCTAACAACTGTTGCAGTAAGTAATTACACCACTCCTTTGGGTTCAGCCAAAAAACTTAGGGAGTATCAATTCCAAAGCCTCACCCCCCACCCCACCACCATTTCTAACACTCTGAGTTGTCTTTATGAGAGTTCAATATTGGGAAGAACAGCTCACTGTCTTGCTTGTCCTTTCTACATTCCAAGTTTGGATTTAGGGTATAGTACTGTGCACCTCTTCCTGGCAGATCACTAACCATAGTGGAGCAGGATACCTGGACTGCTCACAGCAAGCTTTGGGTTACTGGGCGATGAATTGCTGTCAGGAAAATAACACTATTGTGAAATGAGAGGGCTTTGAGGAGACGATATGGCATACTGGAAAGTGATAGATTCACTCCTCTTGAGCATCAGTTTCTTTGTCACCTGGGAGAAATCCTACCCACCTTAGAGGATTAAACAGGCCATGTATGCAGCACGAGTAGTAAAATACCTGACCCGTGAAGGTTGCTCAGGACTGGTTGGTTGTTCATTGCTTTTGCCTATGAAGTCTGCCCTTCAACTGTAAGAGATTCGTTTCCCTAAATGCCACCAAAAAGACCCTCTAATTTTCACATTCTGCCTTGAATTGGTAATTAATCACCCTAAGCCTGTCATTATCCTTCTTTGATGAATCAGTGGTGCTCAGCAACAGTCATCTAATTCCAAAGGCCCTAGACTTCCAGCCTACTTCTCAGTACCAGCCAGTATATCTCCTCCCAGTACATCTCAATTCACTTTACCACTAGCAAAAGTTTTAACAGTAACACCAGTGTGTCGGTATGTTTACTGGTAACCCCAGTACGTAACATTCCACCTTCAAATAGTAATGGGACCCTCTTGTCGTTCGGCCAACAAACGATTCTTTTCTTAGAATCTGTTTCTTGCGACCATTCCTGGTACCAACCGTCTTCAACTGAATTCCCTGGAAACAGACTCTGAAAATGAAATGTTACATGCAGAAGATTTTTTGAGGAATGTTCTTTAAAAAGATAGCTGTCAGGAAGTGAAAAAGGTCAGACTGGACAGAGGGAGAAGATTATCAATGTGAGGTTACAAATGAGGTTCAGCAGACTCTACTGTGAGCTCTAAAGCTGGGATGGCCTTTCAGAATTGCCCCAAAATGAAGCAAGGGGGCCAGGCCTACAGATACCTACAGAAACCAAGCGCTGGGTGCAGGTTGTGCTTTGGAAGGAGATATAACCTTGGGTGAAATGGTTCTCTACTGCTGAGGACAATTCCCAGAGAAGAGAGCAGCTTTGAGCCATTAGCAGTTGTTATTCTGATGAACTGGGGTTCAGTGAGTCAGCCTTGAAGAGGGGAACTTGGCAGAGTGTTCAGTACACATTATTTTATCTATGCTACAACCATGTGTGATCAATAGTTTCAATACTGATTCCTTTCCCTGCCTCCAGCAGGACAGTCTTCTCCGTGAATTACAGAGAAATGAGGGCTTTGCTTGTGGCCAGATGAGCTAGTGAGTGACAGAGATAGCAGGATCAGGCAGGCAAGTAGGATGCATCACTGTGAGTATCAAGCAAATGGTGGAGTCACAGTCTTCGGTTGAAGAATCTGAGCCAAGTGTAGGAAGTCTCTAGAAGAGCTTCAACATTTGGAGCCCAAAAGTCTTATGAAACCCATTGTCAGGGCCGCAATAAAAGGGCTATGACACTATTTCTCAGACATCTGCAAGAGGGTTTTAGAGGAAACAACTCAGGATGCCTGGGTGGCTCAGTTGGTTAAGCAGCTGCCTTCGGCTCAGATCATGATCCCAGCGTCGTGGGATCGAGTCCCAAATCCGGCTCCTTGCTCGGCAGGGAGCCTGCTTCTCCCTCTGCCTCTGCTGCCACTCTGCCTGCCTGTGCTCGCTCTCGCGCGCTCTCTCTCTCTCTCTGGCAAATAAATAAAAAAATATATTTATTTAAAAAAAAAGGGGGGAAGCAACTCAGCCCCAGCTATCCACTCATCCTTCCAGAACAGACTCATCCCCATTAAAGAGTCCGTGCTGGTCTCTGTCTAGAACCATCCATTGCCCATCTTCTGAAAATATTATGTTGCCTCACGGCCTGCAGGGGACCAAGGGACAGTGCCAAATGTCTAGGAATTTCCAGTCTCAGACCCCATCTTATTTTCTCAGCCTTGGGCAGACATCATGGTCACTCTCAAAGTCACTGACTTCAATCACAGTTCTTATTCTAGGAAAATGTGTTTGCAACATTACTTTCTCCTTCTCTGTTGTCTAGTGAGATAGCCTTAGGAGAAGATCCACATATATTGTCACAACTACTACCAGATACTCCTTCAAAGCATATGAAAATGTAAATTAATCCCAGAGTTTGCCAGAGATCAAGTTGAGTGACCAAGCTCCACTTCCAAATTATCATGGTCAGTTCACTTAGTTGGTGCTAATGAAACTCAGAACCAGTGATTTTGTGGCAGCATGGGGCCATTTAGGCTTCTTCTCCTCTCTGACCATAAGCCATACCCCAAATCCAGGCAGTTGGGTCCCAAATGCAGATGGGGTCAGGGGGGAATAGACCAGGCATGTGAATGGAACACAAGGGAAGATCACAGCCCAAAGCTTACTCTCCGGAGAGCAGGTCAACATTATCAAACTCCATTGAGAAATAACATCCCTGTGAGTGACTAAGTACTTCACTGTTATTTGTGAAATTAATGGACAAACTTCTTAAATGGAGTAATTGTTCGGTGCATGTCACATGTCTGCCTATGGTTTGTCTGTTTCCGTGTTGAATCAGATATTGATGCCGAGCAGAGTTTTCCCTCCACCTCATCCGCTGGCAAAAACATATCATGTCTCAGCACACCAGGGGATACCCGGTGACCTGCTGGGGAGCGTGAGCTGGAGCAGTTCCTATGACAGCATGTGCCACTTTGCCTTAATAAAAATCACCAAACTGAAAACAGATGACAGCCACAGATGCTGAGAAACTGAAACATATAAACAGTCTCCTTTACTTGGGGTAGTTTTTTTCTCACTCACTTGCCTTCTTTCTTCTTCTTCTTCTTCTTCTTCTTCTTCTTCTTCTTCTTCTTCTTCTTTTTTTTTGACTAGTTGGGGTGTGTGTGTGTATGTGTGTGTGTGTGTGCTGCCTATATGTTAATGAAGACTGTGGGAGGCTCTTGGCCCAGTGCTATGCACAAGGCTGTAGCCTGAAGAAAAAGCTCCCTGGGACACTGACAAGACTTGATTAAATGGCAGGGTGGTCTGCTCTAGAAGAATCCACTTCACACAGGGGGTCTCCTTTGATTATTTCCACTTTTGTCATCAGAAAGAAACATAGGAATCTGGCCTATTTTCCTGAATCTTCCTATGTTGTACCAGTTCTCCTGTCTTATACACTCTTTCCCCTTTAGGTCACTCTATCAGTCAACAATATTTATTAAAACCTAGCTGTAGGCAGAACACAAGCATTAGATCTCACAAAATCCAAAGAAAGAAGCAAAACAATCCCTACCTTTAAGAAGCATATATGCTAGTACAGGAGAAACCACAGACAAGCTTGAGACAACTTGACATTTTGTGAAAGCAACAGCACACCCCAGTGTAAAATGTCATTATAAATTGGAAACCAATAAAGTACAGGCAAAAACAGAGTTAAGTAACATATAGGTAAATAGGCCTCCTAGAAGAGTTAAATTTTGAAAAAATCTTTACTAACACATCCAGGTACTACAACCCAATTTGCAAGTAATTTAAATCATCAAGTTCCTTTGAGTCTACCTTCAAGTTTACTTTTGTGTTATTTTCAAACCAGTTTTTCCTACTACCACCACCAGGCCAGAGAGCATTTTGCTCCCATAACTATTTTAAGGGCCCTTCCCGTGTCTAGCCAACTCTTCCATTGCATTTCTTTAATGTACAATGGTCTGATTTTCATGGTAAAATGTACTGATTTCCTTAAATAATTGGCCTGCCTAAGAACCAATAGTGGCTCCACATTGTTTCTCAAAAGAGAGTAGAGGGACCACACTTAACAGAATCCAGGTATGATCTACATACAAGTCAGCATGGAACAGCTAAGCCGTACTGAATACTACTATTAAATTATTATTATTATTATTATTATTATTATTTAGGTCAATGTTTATTAAATTGTATGTACTTCTTTTCATAGAGTTGGTTTTATCATGCACGGGCACTGAGTCCTGAATTAAAATAATCCCTTCAAGCCATGATCTAAATGAAGTAGAAATAAACAAAACAGAATCATTAGCCTAATGTCCCAGAGTGAGAAAAAAAATAAGGTATACTGTTCAAATCCAGGTGTACCACCCTAGTCCCAGATTCCCCACCCCCCATCTAGATGGTACATTGATGAGGCAACAGCCAGGAAAAATCTCGGGCTAAAAGTAACTGATACCTAAATTCACACATTATTTCATAACTTCTCCAGCAGAGCAAGTGACACCATCTCCTTCTCAGATATTTTCTCACTTGAGTTTTTCAGAGATAGAAGGGAATCCTTCTGAGAATTTCTACAAACACATATACTCAGCAAATCAGGAAGAGTGGATAAAGTAAGATTAGAGTCAGAATTCTTTTGGAAAGCGTAATTCACAAGGAAACTAAAATAATTAAAACAATATGGTGTGGGTTAGTAAGTAGACAATCAGATTAATGAAGCAAAATGCATGAAGTTAAAAACTGGATTTTAATTGCCTATGAGAATTTAGTATCTATGGCATTTTAAACTCAGGATGAAAAGACTATGCTCCCATGAATAGGTAGCCACTTTGGAGAAAAGAAATTACTTGTTTTCCTATTTCCCCTCTACTTCCCAAACAAAATTCAAATAAATCTAAGATTTAAATGTATCTTTTAAATGAAATAATTAAAGTCCAAAAGCAAAATGTGCAAAAATTATTTTATAAAACAGAATGGAAAGGGAGCTGTTTTGGAAAACTGTTGTTAGTTCCACAAAAAGTTAAGCATACATACCAAATGACCCTAGGGATATTTCCAAGGAAAGTGAGAAATAAGTGTTTACACAAAAACATTTATGTGTGTGAATGTTTACAGCAGATATTATTCATGATGGGCAAAAAGTAGGGGAAAAAATACCCTAATGTCCATCGAATGATGAATATATAAGGAAAATGTGGTCTATCCATACAAAAGAATTTTATTTGGTCATAAAAAGTAACACAGCACGGATACATGCTGCACTGTGGATAAAGCTTGAAAATAATACGTGAAGTGAAGGGAGCCAGACACTAAAGTCCACATATTGTAGGACTTTGTTTACATGAAATGTCCAGAATGGGCAAATCCATAGAGAAAGAAAGTAGATCAGCAGTTTGCCAGGAGCCAGGAGGAGGAGGAATAAGTGATGATTGCTAATAGGTAGGGGTTTCTTCTTTGGATGATGTAGGTAGCCTCAGATTAGATAGTGGTGATGGTTGCATGACCTTGCGAATCACTGAAAGCCATTAAATCATACATTTAAATAAACAAATTAATTAATTAATTAATTAATTAAAAATGAGGACAGACCAAAGAGAACATTTCAAAGGAAATAAAAAACATACACTCAATGCAGTGGAAATAAAGATACAATATACCCAAATGTGAGGGCCACAGTGAAAACAGTGCTGAGAAGGCATTTATTGGTGAGGCTCTGATTGGTGACATAAGAGAAAAGGAAAAGCTTCTAATCAATAATCTAAGCTCCTACCAAAAGAATCTAGACAAGGAAGAAAATATAAATCCAAAGCAATCAGAAGGAATGAAATAATAAAGGGAAGAGCATACATCAGTGAAATTAAAAACAGAAAAATAAGAGAGAAAACCAGCCAAACAGAAAGCTGGTTCTTGGAAAAGAACAATTAAAGTGACAAAGCATTAGCAAGGCTGACGAGAAAGAGAGAAGGCACAAATTACCAATGTCAGGAATGAAACAGGATATATCACTACAGACTCTGCAGACATCAAAAAGGTAAGAGAATACTATGAACAACTCTACACACAAAGCTGAACTTATATGCAACGAGCTATTTCTCTGAAAAATGCAAACTTCTGTTACTCACCCAATATAAAACAGATAATTTGAATAGCTTTGTAACTATTAAGGAAATTGAGTTTGTAATTTTAAAACTCAAAAAAAAAAAAAAAAAAGAAAAGAAAAGAAAAGAAATCTCCAGGTTTTCACCAAAGGTTTAAAGGAGAATTAAGACCAATTCTATACAACCTCTTAGAGAAAACAGAAGAGGATAGAATATTTTCCAATTCATTTTATAAAGCCAGTATTCCCTTGATACCAAAACCAGACAGTATAAAAAAAAAAAACTTCAGACCGCTCTGTCTGAAAAATATAGACACAAAAATCCTTAACGAAATATTATCAAGTAGAATTGAACAATATCTAAAGAGAATTCTGCAGCATGGGCAAATGGATTTATTCCAGAGATGGAAGCACGATTTGCTCCATATTTGAAAATAAGTGTAATCCTCTATAGTTAAAAATAAATAAATAAATAAATCACATGATCACATCTGTTGGTGGCAAAATAGCAGGTGACACAATGCAACATCTACTCACGGTAAAAATTCCTAGAAATCTAGGAATAGGACTTCCTAAACAAAGTAAAGAACATCTACACAACCTACCACTAATACTTACTTAGTTGGGAAAGACTGAATCCTTTCCCACTTAAACAAGGCAAGGTTAGCCACATCTATTCAACAAGATACTAGAAGTTCCAGCCACTAAATAAGGCAAGAAAACTAAACACAGATTGGAAAAGAAGAAATGACATTGTCCCTATCTGCAGAGGACATGATTTTCTGTATACAAAGACACAAGAAATAAAAATCAAATCCTAAAACTAATAAGGATATAAGGTAAACATATAAAAATCAATTGTATTGCTTATACTAGCAATGAGTGCAGGGATGGTGAAGTTAAAAATATAATACTATTTTATACTATTTATAATCACTCAGAAAAATGAGATATTTAATTATAAATCTAGCAAAACTTATATGCTAAAAGCTACACAAAGCCAGGGCAGGGAAAAAGATCCAAACAAAAAGAAAGACATACATGTTCATGGATTAGAAAACTCAATGTAGTAAAGATGTCAATTCTCTCAACAATAATCCAAAGGTTTAACAGTTCCTATCAGAAGCCAAGCAAGAATATTTTGTGAATATAAATAAGATTATTCTAAATTATATATTGGAGGGCAAGGGAATTAGAATAGCTAAAAACAATTTTTAAATAGAAGTATGGGGAATCAGTCTACCCAATTTGAAGATGCTTGCTTAGCTAATCAGGTTGGTATGGTCTTGGTGGAGTAAAAGACACATAGATCAATGGAACAGGATGGACATGCAGGAAATAGCTTATACAAATACATCCAACTAATTTCTTATAAAGGTATAAGAGCAATTCAATGGAGGAAGGATTAGGGTTTTTTCAACAAATGGTGATGGAGCCATTGGACATCCACAGGCAAAAACATGAACCTCCACCCAAATCTCACACTTCATGCAAAAATGTACACAAAATGGATCACAGACTTAAATTTAAAACATAGAACTTTTATTGAAAAATGCAGAAAAAAAATCTTTAGTATTTAGAAAGGTACCTAAGGAGTGCTTAAACTTGGAACAAAAAACAAGGCCCTTAAAAGTAAAAATTGCAAATCAAACTTCATCAAAATTAAAAACTATTGTTCCATGAAATACTCCGTTAAGAGGATAAAAATAGCTACAGGCTAGGTGAAAAGATTTGCAACCCATACATCAGACAAAGGACTAGTACATAAAATAAAGAGCTCTCACAAATCAACATTTTAAAAATTTTTATAGTTTTTTAAAAGATTTTATTTATCTATGGAGAGAGAGAGAGAGAGAGAGTGGGGAAAGGAGCAGAGGGAGAGGGACAAGCAGACTCTGCCCGGAGTGTAGGGCCAGACTCTGGGGCATTACCTTACGATACTGAGATCATGACCTGAGTGGAAACAAAGAGACAGATGCTTAACCGACTGAGCCACCCAGATGCCCTGAATCAACGTTTTTTTTTTTTTTTAAATGGCCCAATTTGAAAATGGGCAAAGGACAGCAAAATATTTTATCAAAAGAAGGTAGACAGATGCAAATACGTACACAGGAAGTTCATCATCACTAGCCATTCGGGAAATGCAAATTAAAACCATGTAAGGTATCACTATACATCTATCAGAATGGCTAAAATGAAAAATAGTGACAACACCAAATGCTGGCAAGGAAGCAGAGAAATCTGGTCACTCATACATTCTAAGAGGTGGAAATATAACATGGTGCAGCCATTTGACAGTTTCAAAAAAAAACACAAAACAAAAAACACCTACATATGCACTTATGATACAAGTTATCTGTTGCACACCTGGGCCTTTATCCCAGAGAAATGAAAACCCACATTCACAGAAAAGCTGTACATAAATGTTCATAGTAGCTTTATTTGTAATATTCCCAAACTGCAAATAATCGAGATGTTTGTCTGTCTGTCTGAATTTATTTATTTATTTAAATTTTGTTTATTTATTTGAGATAGAGAGCAAGAGGGAGAGAGAGAGAGAGAGCACAAGTACACACGAGCAGGGGTGGGAGGCAGAGGGAGAGGGAGAAGAAGGCTCTCCACCGAGCAGGGAGCCCGATTCAGGGTTTATCCCAGGACCCTGGGATTATAATCCAAGCGAAAGGCAGACGAAACCGACTGAGTCACCCAGGCGCTCCTCCAGATGTCTTTCAATGAATGAACCATTAAATAAACCATGCTACATCCAGATCATGGGTGTACAAAGGAACACTGTTAATATATGCAACAATGTGGATGAATCTTTGGAGATTCATGAGGAGTAGAAAAAGATTTTTTGGAGTCAATCTCTAAAGATTACATAATGTATGATTCCATTTCTGTAACATTCTTCAAATGACAAAATCTCGAAATGGAGAAGAGATTTGTGGTTGCCAAGGGTTAAGGAAGAATTGGATGTAGGAGGGAAGATGTGGTATGGCTCTAAATCAGCAACATGAAAAATCCATGGTGATGAAAATATTTGGTATCTAGACTGCATCAACGTTAATAAGCGGTTATCCTATTGTACTAGCATTTTGTAGGATGCTACCACTGGGGGAAAGAGTAAAAGGTACATGGAATCTCCATATTATTTCCTACAACTGCACACAAATCTACAAATATCCCAAAGTAAAAGGTTTAATTAATTTAATTTATTGATCAATTAATTAATCACTCTAAGTATGCAGTGAAACAGAAGCCATAAATGAAAAGATTGATAGGGGCGCCTGGGTGGCTCAGCGGGTTAAGCCACTGCCTTCGGCTCAGGTCATGATCTCAGGGTCCTGGTCATGATCTCAGGGTCCTGGGATCGAGCCCCGCATCGGGCTCTCTGCTCAGCAGAGAATCTGCTTCCTCCTCTCTCTCTGCCTGCCTCTCTGCCTGCTTGTGATCTCTCTCTGTCAAATAAATAAATAAACTCTTTAAAAAAAAAAAGATTGATAGATTTGATGTCATAAAAAGAAAAAGTTTTTGAATCTACATGGCAAGCATCCTATAGGCTCAGTAACAAACCAAAACCTGGGGGAAATTTTGGCAAGACATACCAATAACACACTATGCTTATCTGAGTATTAAATTTCCTTTAATTCCTTGCTAAAAGGGGGCGCCTGGGTGGCTCAGTGGGTTAAGCCGCTGCCTTCAACTCAGGTCATGATCCCAGGTCCTGGGTTCGAGCCCCACGTCGGGCTTTCTGCTCAGCGGGGAGCCTGCTTCCTCCTCTCTCTCTGCCTGCCTCTCTGCTTACTTGTGATTTCTCTCTGTCAAATAAATAAATAAAATCTTTAAAAAAAAAAAAAAGAAAAAAAATTGCTTGCTAAAAGAATCCCAATTTTTTTTTCAGGGTAGTCATGCGCTTCCCAGCCTCCTGTGCATCTAGGACTGAGCATAAGACAGTCTGGCCTATAAAACATACCAAAGTCTCTTGGAAGCCTCCCTCTCGCAAAAAGACAGTCTGATGAGAATAAGTTCCTTCTACTCTCTTCCTGCCTGGGACTTGTTCTCAGTGCCTGGAGGAGTAGGGCTGCCTTGTGATGTGAGGACAAACACCTTTTGCTGAAATATAAAAAGATGTCACCAGTTGAGTTGATTTTCCGCAATCTGTAGAAGAGAAAGACAAGATGTTGTTTTCATAAACCAGTTGGGGTTATCTCAGCACTAGAGGGGAGAGGAAAATTATCCACTAAAATATGGTGAAATGCAGGGGCCCTGGGTGGCCCAACTGGCTGAGTGACCAACTCTTGATTTTGGCTCAGGTCATCATCTTGGGGGAGGAGGATTGAGCCCGCAGTCGGGCACCATGCTCAGCAGGGAGTTGGCTTGGGATTCTCTCTCTCCCTCTTCTTCCACTCCTCCCCCGCTCTCTCCCCACTCTCCCTGCCTCTCTTTCTAAATGGATAAAGAAGAAGATGTGGTACACACACACACACACACACACACACACACAGTGGAATATTACTCAGCCTTTGAAAAAAAATGAAATCCTACCATTTGCAACAATATGGATGGAACTAGAGGGTGTTATGCTAAGTGAATTAAGTCAGCAGAGAAAGATAAATACATGATCTCACTCACATGTGGAATTTAAGAAACAGAGGATCATAGGGGAAAGGAAGGAAAAATACAAGAAGACAAAATCAGAGAGGGAGACAAACCATAAGAGACCCTTGACAATAAGGGAAAAACTGAGGGTTGCTGGAGGGGAGGGTTTTGGGGGGATGGGGTAACTGGGTGGTGGGCATTAAAGTGGGCACTTGATGTGATGAGCGGTTATATGCAACTGATGAAACACTGAACTCTACCTCTGAAACTAGTAATACACTACATGCTAATTAACTGAATTTAACTAAAATAAAATTAAAATAGATAAAATCTTTTTTTTAAAAAGGAATTTTAAAATAATTAAAGTCAGCATACCCTCTCCCAAGCTTGCCTTAGGCTGGTGAAGTCTCTACTATATCTTGAGGACTCCCTAGCACATTTCCCAGGTACTGAAACCTCTGAGCTTTGGTTTACCTAGATCTAATAGCCCTGGGAAAATAACTACATATGTATTTGTTCTCTGATCATTCCAAGGAAAGCTTTAAGCTTTTCCAATACACTTAACACACATCTAAACAATCAGCTTTTTTTCCACTTTCCCTTTTACATTCAGAGGGCCCAAAAGAAAGAACATAACTAACCTTAGTGTTTGGCAGGTGACTCACTTCTGCCAGCCCTTTCCCTGCAGGGCACATAGCTCTTCCCATCCCTGCCTTCCTAATGCTCTGGGCACTGATCCTCGGAAAAGCTTGTGTATGCCTACAGAATCCTCATACTCCCCTGGGAAGTACAGCTCATTTTGCATGGTCACATTAAAGAGATTTGGTGTTTTTAAAATCCTAGCAATATCAAATCTTTGATTATCTTTTAGTTAGCCAGAACATAATAAAGTTTTTAGATGGAAATATGAAAAAAACAGATTTATGGATTTAAAGGTGGAAAGAAATGAGAAATAATCTATCATTTTTAGAGAGAGTAATCTAGCCTGATCGAAGTCACTCAGAAAGTTTGTAGCACTGTCAACAGAAAAATTTTTATCTGCATTATTTTTTTGTTGTATTCAAACGTGTATCTTCACTTGGAATCACAGCAAATCTCTTTCACACATCAGCTGAATCCCAAAGAACAACTTCTGGATTTTGAGAAATATTCTAAGTATATTTTTTATTTTTTAATTTATTGTAATTAATGTCATAACATTAAATTCCTCTAATTATATGATTTCATAAGTATGTTAAGTTATGGTTATTGTAAAATGAAACCAAAGCTATTTATATAGTCATATATATACGATATTGGTAGTATACCTATGGGCTTCTAGTATCTTTGGGACCTGTGGTAATCTACAGGGAAATATAATTTACACTGAAAAATTCGTTTTATAGTCAACTCTTCAGAAAGCCAAAAACGCAAAGCGAGAAACACCTGTAAGTGAAAACAAATCTGTGGCATTAGTGTGAACTATCAATTGTTTTAATAATCTATATAAATGGAAAATTCAATGTCAGCTCAAAGAACTAGATATGGGGCGCCTGGCTGGCTCAGTCAGTAGAGCATGTGACTCTTGATCTCAGGGCTGAAAGCTCAAGCTCCACATTGCGTATGGAGATTACTTAAAAAATAAAAATTAATTTAAAAAACTGGATATGAACATTATAGCCCATAATCTGTTAGCTGAAACCCACATAACCAAATGCATTTCAAACCTTTTGGATTTTAAAAAGGTTGATAGAGCACAACTGCCGTAATGTCACATAACAAGGCAACAGACTCTGGCACCCTTCCTTTAATCAAACACAGTAATATTTCTGTAGCAAAAAGCATGAATATTCACACAAAGTGAAGTAAATAAAACTATAAATAGACTCACATCAGTTCAAATAATGTTTTCTACCAAATTTGTTTAGGTCACCTCAAGTTTTGCCATTCGATAAAGTTTAAAAAATTTTTTTCCAAACTTTTCTATTTCAGAGTTGTATCTAAGAGATTACAGATCTAGTATATTGCCATTAAAGATAATTTTGTCTTAAGGCTCCATATAATTAATTTAGGAAGCAACTGTATTACTTTAACATCTTTTTTTGAAGGAGTTTTGTTTTTTTTTTTTTTCATTTGCTTGATTTGTTTGTTTCCTTTGTTTGCTTGATTTGGGAGTTCTTCAATGAGAGATTACATACACTTCACTTTAAACAGTAAATGTGTTAGGCCAATTAAATCATACTTTCTACGTGCTTACCAGAATGGATGTGTTTTGTAAGTAGGGATTTTCATAGATCAGATTCTTTCTTTTTAAGATTTTATTTATTTGATAGAGATCACAAGTAGGCAGAGAAGCAGGCAGAGAGAGGTCGGGGGGTGGGGAGCAGGCTCCCTGATGAGCGGAGAGCCAGGACCCTGAGATCACGACCTGAGCCAAAGGCGGAGGCTCAACCCACTGAGCCACTCAGGAGCCCCTGACAGATCAGATTCTTGAATTAGGTCTACTTGTGTGGTAAAAATCAGCAAAAAGCAGACCAAAGTTTACATTTGTAAAACTAAGAAGTAACTATAATGTGGGCATGATTTATTAACTCTCTCTTTGTTTTGAGGGGAAGTGCAATTGCGCACGCACACACACACACACACACACACACACACACAGGCACACACATGCACGTGTACTCTGCCAGTCTCAAGTTCTAAGAATATAGAACTTCTGTAATTACAGGGAACTCTCATGAGAGTTTCTGGCTTAATTGAGTTTTTTAAGTCCCTTCTTTTCTCTAAGGTTGTGATAACATGCACCTCATTTTATTTGTGTTAACATTATATTAATAGCTTATAACCATATGTGTTATAATTATTTCATATTCTGGCATTTAAAACACAATGTTGTTTTCAAATAGAATGACTCAGGGCTTAAATGCCAGCATGAGCTAAAAATATGATTCCAAGGAGTTTCTCATCTTCTAGAGTAAAGGTTGCTAAAAACTTTAGAAGACTGGCCTTCTTTCACTATAAAATTCTCAGAAATAATTCCTTATGTTGTGTAAGACTAGTAGATTTTGAAAAATTATGACACATACATAGCAAATTTCTAACAATGTTAAGACTACTTAAAAGACTGCCTTTTATCGTGTAATTATAGAAATCATAAGTCAGAGCTAGAAGGGACTCTGGAGATCAAGGCCCCATGGCACAGGGAAGAGAACTGCAGACCAGGGAGAGTGGGAACTTTCCTGAGGACCCACAGTCAATCAGGGACCAAGCTGAGATCCCCAATAGCAGGACCAGCGCTTTCCAACCTACCAATCTGGTCTTCTATTGCCATAGGTGTTTTTATCTTGTATCCCCATTAGAACCACAAGCAACCTGATCAGAGGAACAGGAACCATGCATTATTTTTCTCTTTCATTTCTCCTATGAAAGGGACAGCGATCATTATTCCCTCCAAACATCCAAAATTACCACCAAGCAATCTTTCGCTGTGATTTTAACTTAAAACATCCAAGACTCTGCTCTAATTTTCCCAGGGATTTGCATGTATTTTCAAAGAATTCCAACCCTGACATGGATGCCAGCTGCATGTCCCTGTGCCCAGTGACATGAAAATAACTCAGTGCACAGCAACAAGTTAGCAGGGCTTATGTCCAGTGAAAATTGTTGATTTTATTCTCACAATATATGTTCCCGAAGGTGAGAAGATCAGGCAGTTAAACCATTTTGGGGAAGCCCTCTCCATGTAAAGCCTCAAACGTGGGTTGGAATTTGCTCAGGAAGTTTTGCTGTGGCAAAAGGTGGTGGAGCGTGGAGCGGGGAGAGGCTCCTTTACTTCTCCCCAGCACGAATGGGACAGTTAACTTCAACTTCAGGGAAGAAAGTAGCTTGTTTTCACAGTTGTTACCACAACATTGTGTTCTATGGGAGAGGAAGTACTAGAATGATCCATTTAAGCTTTTGAACTTGATGATCTGTAAAACAAGGGCAATCCCTATAACTGGTTTAAGAGGATCATGATGTCACCATTAAGAGTTCACTGGGCTTTGAAATGCCAGAAGCTTGACATATTCTGCATCTTTTTTCCATGTTCCATTCCCAAATTAAGCTTAATACTGAAAACCAGATTATACTACTGTTTAACAGACATTTTCCCTTGCCTGTCAAAAGGGAAGCAAATCTTTAACAGTGACTACATGGTGGGGGTGAGGGGGAAAAATACCTTCTAGATTGAAACATTAGTCTAAAATATCTCACCTTTTTAGGTGAAGAGTTTTCTGGTTACTTTTGAAATCCTTTTTTATTCTGATACGACTTTAAATGTGCAGAAAAACTCTAAGAGTAAGTTGAACCAGGAACACCGATATATTCTTTGTCCAGATACACTGATTGTTTAAATTGTGTATACTTTTTCTGATTTGTTCTCTCTCTCTCTCTCTCAACCATTTGAGAATAAGTTGGAGACAGCATATCTTTTTACCCCTAAACTCTTCAGTGTGTATCTCCTAAGAGCAAGGACATCCTCTCTTATAACTATATTACACGTAATAAAATCAGGAAATTTAATATTGATACCATGTATTCACTAACTCTAGTTACATTTTTAAAAATAAAATGCAAATCTTATATCTTTTCTTGAGGTCTTCTCATTTTAAAATGATGAGGTCGTGAATGTAATTTTTCAGTTGACTGGTCCTTAACATAAGCCAGTCACTTTTTGAAACAGCATGCCTAACCAGTTACAATTTAAATAGGACCTGGAAGTTAGTACATGTGCAGACTCATACATAACTGTACACTCAGAATGCCGATCATTTCAGCTAATATCTATTAACAGACTCCATAATCATGGGAAAAGTTGTATAATAATGTGTGGGTCAAATCTTGCTAGCTCCCTGGAGACTCCTAGCATAATGACATATTTGACTTTCCTGCTCCCATTTTTAAAAAGTAGGCAAAACTGCCTAAGAAGGGTAGAAATTAAATAAGAACTGGGGAAGATATAAAGAAACTATACCAGGGAGAGCTGAGTACCAACTAAGAGAAAAACTTCAATTTAGAAACTCAGCAATTCTCATTCTCAAATTCCAGCCTTCACTGTCTCCAGATTTTGGCTCCCCCACTACTATGTTTTTGAATTTTAAATTATGCAGTTATCCGAGGTGATCTGTGTATCAAATACTTTATCCTCCAAACTGTTACTTAAAATATGTCTAGAATTAGGCATAAATATAAACTGGCAGCAATATTATTTATATCCTGCCTTATTTCAAAAAGAATTTATGAATACTTTGATACATACATAAAACATAACAAGAAAAGATAGGCTTTAAAATTATTGGATTAGTCAGACAAGAACGAGACATAAAAAGCAACCAAATTGTCAAGAAAGAAGTAAAACTTTCACTATTTGCAGACGACATGATACTATATTACTATATATAGAAAACCCTAAAGGCTCCACCAAAAAACTACTAGAACAAATAAATGAATTCAGTAAGATCGCAGGATACAAAATCAACTTATAGAAATCTGTTGCATTTCTATACACTAATAATGAAGCAGCAGAAAGAGAAATTAAGAAAACAATCCCATTAAAATTGCACCAAAAATAATAAAATGCCTAGGAATAAATTTAACCAAGGAGATCAAAGGACTGTACTGTGAAAACTATAAAACATTAATGAAAGAAATTCAAGATGACACAAACAAATGGAATGATACGTTATGCTCATGGATTAGAAGAACAAATATTTTTAAATGTCCATATTACCCAGGGCAATCTACAGATTTAATGCAATTCCTATCAAAATTCCAATAGCATTTTTCATAGAAATAGAAAAAATAATCTTAAAATTTTTATAGAATCACAAAAGACCCCAAATAGCCAAAACAATCTTGAAAAGAAGAGCAAACCTAGAAGTATCACAATCCCAAATTTCAAGTTATATTACAAAGCTGTAGTAATCAAACAGTGTGGTACTGGCACAAAAATAGTACATAAATCAATGAAACAGAATAAAGAGCCCAGAAATAAGCCCATGATTACATGGTCAATTAATCTTTGACAACGAAGGCAAGAATATACAATGGGAAAAAGATAGTCCCTTCAGCAAATGGTGTTGGGGAAACTGGATAGCAGCATACAAAAGAATAAAACTGGACCACTTTCTTACACCATACACAAAAATAAACTCAAAATGGATTGATGACTTCGATACGAGGCCTGAAACTGTACAAATCCCAGAAGAGAGCAAAGTCAGTAATTTCTCTGACATTGGCTGTAGCAACATTTCTCTAGTATGTCGCCTGAGCCAAGGAAAACAAAATCAGAAATAAACTTTTAGGACTACATCAAAATAAAAATCTTCTGCACAGCAAAGGAAACAATCAATAAAATTAAAAGACAACCTGCTGAATGGGAGAAGATATTTGCAAATAACCTATCTAATAAAGGTATTCAAAATATATAAAGAACTTATAAAACTCAACACAAAAAAATCCAATTAAAAGATGGGCAGAAGACATGAACAGATATTTTTCCAAAGAAGATATTCACATGGCCAAGAGATACATGAAAAGATACTCCACATCACTCATCACCAGGGAAACGAAAGTCAAAACCATAATGAGATATGACCTCACATCTGGTAGAATGGCTAAAATCAAAGACACAAGAAAGAACAAACATCGGCAAGGATGTGGAGGAAAAAAGAACCCTCACACATTGTTGGTGGGAATGCAAACTGACGCAGGCACTATGGAAAACAGTGTGGGCGTTCCTCAAAAAATTAAAAATTGAGTTACCACGTGATCCAGGAATTCTACCATTTACACTAAGAATATGAAAACACTAATTCAAAAATATATACACACACTATATTTATTGCAGCATTACTTACAGTAGCCAAATTATGGAAGCATCCCAAGAGTCCATTGACAGATGAATGGATAAAGAAGATGTGTGCGTGGGGGGGGGGGGTGTGATGGAATATTACTCAGCCATAAAAAAGAATGAAATCTTGCTATTTGCTACAACATGGATGGATCTAGAGAGTATAATGTTATGTGAAATAAGTCAGTCACAGAAAGACAAATACCATATGATTTCATTCATATGTGGAATTTAAGAAGCAAAACAAATGAAGAAAAAAAGACAAACCAAAACACAGACTCTTAACTATAGAAAACAAACTGATGGTTAGCAGAAGGGAGGTGAGTGGGGAATGAGTGAAATAGGTGAAAGGGATTAGGGATACATGTGTCTCAATGAGCACTAAGTAATGTACAGAATTGTTGAATCACTATATATATACCTGAAGCTAATATAACTCTGTATGTTAACTATACTGGAAGTTTTTAAGAAAAAATTAAAAGAAAGTAGGGGAGGATATCAGGGCCAAAAAAAATTATTGGATTAGAAAAAATGTGACAAGATATATTTCAAAGTGAAGTTAGGACGTCATTGAAAGCTCCCTTTGCAGCCTAGCATTTAGCATGTAGTAGGTACTCCATAATTATTGATTGATAATAAAAGCAAATATTTATTGAGTATGGTTCATGTACTAGATCTTATCTCTAAGGGCAAAAAGAAAAGCACTACTTCATTTAATCCTTGCATTCACCTCTGAGGTGAGTTCTATTATCATCTCCATTGGACAGATGCTTACACTGAGTTTTAAAAAAGCTGATTTGCTGATAATGGCAAAGCTGGGCTGCAAGCTCAGGGATTCTAACTCCTGGAATCTTAACCACTGCACCATGCAGCCTCCAAAATGAACTTTCTAGAATCCCTGCTCATGAAACACTTGGTAGAGGACACAGAGGGAAGTCCATCTCAGCACCACTTCGGCTCTGTCAATTGAATGAATTAATAAATGGACATGGCAGGCCATACGTTTCGTCCTAAGATTTCTAATACCCAAAACAAAAGAAAAGGAAACAAATTTTATTCTAAGACACTGTGTCTTTCAGAAAAAAAAAAAAGCGATTTCTTGAGAGAAGTATAAATAGATACATAGCTCGTATGTGCACACAGCACCAGAAAATAAAATAAAAAGCTTAACAGTGGAAACACCAAGTTCATATAGAAATATAATCAATTGTATATTTTTCCTTAATTGTGGAGAATTTTGAACAAATATTACAATAAAATAGCATAATGAACCCATCATTCAACTCAACCATTATCAAATCTTGTTTCCTTCTATTTCTTTCTTTTCCTTTTTTAGGTAAAAAGTAGATATTTATTTGGAAGAAGACAGAAATTACATAAAATATCAAATTTTTAAAAGCTGACAAACCTATACAAATAATATTGTGCTTGAATTAAGAGCCAGATGCAGCTCTGTAATAATTTTTACTGGCCTATTTTTTTTTTATTTTTTTCCTTTCTTTTCTTTCTCAATTTTTTTTAATTTTTAAAAATTTAAATTGCATTAATTAGCATATAGTGTATTATTAGTTCCAGGGATAGAGTTCAGTGATTCATCAATCTTTTTTTTTTAAGATTATTTATTTATTTATTTGAGGGGCAGAGATCACAAGTAGGCCGAGAGGCAGGCAGAGAGAGGAGGAAGCAGGCTCCCTGCTGAGCAGAGAGACCGATGTGATGCGGGGCTTGATCCCAAGATCCTGAGATCATGACCTGAGCCAAAGGCAGAGGCTTAACCCACTGAGCCACTCAGGCACCCCTATTCATCAATCGTTTATCATACCCAGAGCTCATTACATCACGTGCCCTCCTTAATGCCCATCCCCCAATTACCCACCCTCCACTCAACTCCCCTCCAGCAACACTTTGTTTCCTATGATTAAGAGTCTCTTATGGGGCGCCTGGGTGGCTCAGTCATTTACCGTCTGCCTTTGGCTCAGGTCATGATCCCAGGACCTTGGGATTGGGTTCTGGGATCAAACCCCAGATCGGGCTTCCTGCTCAGCAGGAAGCTTACTTCTTCCTCTCCCATTCCCCCTGCTTGTGTTCCACTCTCACTGTGTCTCTGTCAAATAATAAATAAAATCTTAAAAAAAAAAAAAAAGAAAGAAAGAGTCTCTCATGGTTTCTCTCTCTTTCTGGTTTCATCTTGGTTTTTTTCCTCCCTTCCCCTATGATCCTCTGTTTTGTTTCTTAAATTCTGTATACCAGTGAGATCATATGATAATTATCTTTCTTTGATTGATTTACTTCACTCAGCATTATACCCTGTAGTTCCATCAATATCATTGCAAATGGCAAGATTTCATGTTTTGTTTTGTTTTGTTTTGTTTTTTTCTGGTGGCTGAGTAGTAATCCTTGTATAAATGTACAGCATCTGCTTTATCCATTCATCTGTTGATGGACATCTGAGCTCTTTCCATAGTTTGGCTATTGGGGACATTGCTGCTATAAACATTAGGGTGCAGGTGTCCCTTCAGACCACTGCATTTGTAGAGCAATTGCTGGGTCATAGAGCAGCTCTATTTTCAACTTTCTGAGGAAACTCCATGCTGTTTTCCAGAGTGATTGCCCCAGCTTGCATTCCCACCAACAGTGTAGGAGGGTTCCCCTTTCTCCGCATCCTCACCAACATGTCATTTCCTGACTTGTTCATTTTAGCATTCTGATTGGTGTGGGGTGGTTCTCATTGTGGTTTTGATTTGTATTTCCCTGATGCTGAGTGACGTTAACATTTTTTCAGAGTCTGTTGGCCATTTGTATGTCTTTTTTGGAGAAATGTCTGTTCATGTCTTCTACCCATTTCTTTTTTTTTTTTTTAAAGATTTATTTTATTTATTTATTTGACAGACAGAGATCACAAGTCAGCGAGAGGCAGGCAGAGAGAGAGGAGGAAGCAGGCTCCCCACAGAGCAGAGAGCCCGATGCGGGGCTCGATCCCAGGACCCTGGGATCATGACCTGAGCTGAAGGCAGCGGCTTAATCCACTGAGCCACCCAGGCGCCCCTGTCTTCTACCCATTTCTTGATTGGATTATTTGTTCTATGGGTGTTGAGTTTGATAAGTTCTTTATAGATTTTGGATACTAGCCCTTTATCCAATAAGACATTTGCAAATATCTTCTCCCATTCTGTCGATTGTCTTTTGGTTTTGTTGACTGTTTCCTTTGCTATAGAAAAACTTTTTAGGGGCACCTGGGTGGCTCAGTGGGTTAGGCCGCTGCCTTCGGCTCAGGTCACGATCCCAGGTCCTGGGTTCGAGCCCCACATCGGGCTTTCTGCTCAGCGGGGAGCCTGCTTCCTCCTCTCTCTCTGCCTGCCTCTCTGCCTACTTATGATTTCTCTCTGTCAAATAAATAAATAAAATCTTTAAAAAAAAAAAAAAGAAAAACTTTTTATTTTCAAGTCCCAATGGTTCATTTTTGTTCATGGCAAATCTTGTTTCTTCTGGGCCCACCCTATCCCCTCATTTTCCACCCCCGCTGTATGATTTTCAAGCAAATCCTGGACATAACATTTCATTCATTAATATTTCACTATGCATCTCTTAAGAGAAGTTCTATATTTTTTACACAACCAAGTAAGATGACCACATCTAAAAACCAGGATACCTAGGTGGCTCAGTCAGTTAAGCATTTGCCTTTGGCCCTGGTCATGATATCAGGGTCCTGGGATCGAGGCCCAAGTAAGACTCCCTGTTCAGCAGGGAGTCTGTTTCTCCTCTCCCTCTCCCCCTAGGCCCATTTGTGCTCTCTTTCTCTCAAATAAATAAACAAAATCTTTTTTAAAAATAAAATTAAGATTAAAAAAAATAAAAACATAATAATTTTTTTAAAACATAATAATTTTTTATTATCTGTTCAATGTTTAAATTCTTAATCATTTCTTGAATCTCACCATTTTTAAAAAGCTGTTTGTTTGAGTCAGAATCCAGATAGGGTCCACACATCACAATTCAAAACCACTTCTTTTTAACCGAGAGGTATTTGATTTCACTGCAATATATAACAGAATGTTGTCAGTCCACAGGTAAGAAGTCATGTGGTAAAAAAGATGTGAGTTCAGGTCTCGTTTCATCTGCTTGACATTGAACAAGTCACATGCCTTCTGTCTGTAAAATGAAGGAGGTGGCAAGACAATTTTCAGAGTCTCTTTCAATGAGGTAATGACTGGTCAAACCATTCTATTATCAATGAGGGGGTCATGACCAAAAAGTTCAATGGATCAGAGTTTTAAATTTTATTTTCTTTTTTTTTTTAATATTTTATTTATTTATTTGACAGAGATCACAAGTAGGCAGAGAGGCAGGCAGAGAGAGAGGAGGAACCAGGCTCCCCACAGAGCAGAGAGCCCGATGCGGGGCTTGATCCCAGGACCCTGGGATCATGACTGAGCCCAAGGCAGAGGCTTTAACCCACTGAGCCACCCAGGCGCCCAACAAGCCCAATTCTGTACTGCCCCAATTCTAATCAGAACCAAGTTTTAAAAGCCTGTGACTACAGGGGCGCCTGGGTGGCTCAGTGCGTGAGGCATCTGCCTTCAGCTCAGGTCATGATCCTAGGGCCCTGGGATCATGAGCTGAGTTGGGTTCCCTGCTCAGTGGGGAGCCTGCTTCTCTTTCTTCCTCTGCCATTTTCCCCAGTCATACTCTCTCCCTATCAAATAGAAATTATTCAATATAGAAATAGTGTTTAGCTTTAGCCTTACAATCAATCCCTTTCTCTGAAGCTAACCTGTCCAGCTGGTAAAGATGGGAGGGAGAGGAAAGGGTGAGAAAAATATTTATTGAGTTGTTTTTCTTATTATCATTTACTATTATTTAGAAGGTTGTCTTGTCTTGTTTAATCCCCAGGAAGGTTAGTTAAGATGGCAGAACAGGAACCGGAACACCGCATCATTGCTCCAAAACCCGTGCTCTATTCTTGTTTAGAAAATAGAAATACAAGGGGTGCCTGGGTGGCTCAGTGGGTTAAAGCCTCTGCCTTCAACTCAGGTCATGATCCCAGGGTCCTGGGATGGAGCCCCTCTCTGCTCAGCAGGGAGCCTGCTTCCTCCTCTCTCTCTCTCGGCTTGCTTCTCTGCCTACTTGTGATCTCTCTCTGTCAAATAAATAAATAAAATCTTAAAAAAAAAAGAAAGAAAGAGAATAGAAATATGAGTCTCAACTTCAGAACAATGTGATGAGGATTAAATGAGAAAAAAGAGAAATGTTTTTTAAAAGTGCTTTCTAAATCATAAAGCACTATGTTCACAGAGGGCAGAGTACAAGGTCTCCTAAGGAATAGTTTACTTGTAACTTTTAAAAGGTACTGACCCTGATAGGAATTGCATTAAATGTGTAGATTGCTTTAGGTAGCATAGACATTTTCACAATATTTATTCTTCCAATCCAGGAGCATGGAACATTTTTCCATTTCTTTGTGTCTTCCCCAATTTCTTTCATGAGTACTTTATAGTTTTCTGTGTATATGGAACAAATAATCCTAAAATTTATATGGAACCAGAAAAGACCTCGAATAGCCAAAGCAATATTGAAAAAGAAAGCCAAAGTTGGTGGCATCACAATTCCGGACTTCAAGCTCTATTACAAAGCTGTCATCATCAAGACAGCATGGTACTGGCACAAAAACAGACACATAGATCAGTGGAACAGAATAGAGAGCCCAGAAATAGACCCTCAACTCTATGGTCAACTCATCTTCGACAAAGCAGGAAAGAATGTCCAATGGAAAAAAGACAGCCTCTTCAATAAATGGTGTTGGGAAAATTGGACAGCCACATGCAGAAAAATGAAATTGGATCATTTCCTTACACCACACACGAAAATAGACTCAAAATGGATGAAGGATCTCAATGTGAGAAAGGAATCCATCAAAATCCTTGAGGAGAACACAGGCAGCAACCTCTTCGACCTCAGCCGCAGCAACATCTTCCTAGGAACTTCGCCAAAGGCAAGGGAAGCAAGGGCAAAAATGAACTATTGGGATTTTATCAAGATCAAAAGCTTTTGCACAGCAAAGGAAACAGTTAATAAAACCAAAAGACAACTGACAGAATGGGAGAAGATATTTGCAAATGACATATCAGATAAAGGGCTAGTGTCCAAAATCTATAAAGAACTTAGCAAACTCAACACCCAAAGAACAAATAATCCAATCAAGAAATGGGCAGAGGACATGAACAGACATTTCTGCAAAGACGACATCCAGATGGCCAACAGACACATGAAAAAGTGCTCCACATCACTTGGCATCAGGGAAATACAAATCAAAACCACAATGAGATATCACCTCACACCAGTCAGAATGGCTAAAATTAACAAGTCAGGAAATGACAGATGCTGGCGAGGATGCAGAGAAAGGGGAACCCTCCTACACTGTTGATGGGAATGCAAGCTGGTGCAACCACTCTGGAAAACAGCATGGGGGTTCCTCAAAATGTTGAAAATAGAACTACCCTATGACCCAGCAATTGCACTGCTGGGTATTTACCCTAAAGATACAAACGTAGTGATCCGAAGGGGCACGTGCACCCGAATGTTTATAGCAGCAATGTCTACAATAGCCAAACTATGGAAAGAACCTAGATGTCCATCAACAGATGAATGGATAAAGAAGATGTGGTATATATACACAATGGAATACTATGTAGCCATCAAAAGAAATGAAATCTTGCCATTTGCGACGACGTGGATGGAACTAGAGGGTATCATGCTTAGCGAAAGAAGTCAATCGGAGAAAGACAACTATCATATGATCTCCCTGATATGAGGGAGAGGAGATGCAACATGGGGGGTTAAGGGGGTAGGAGAAGAGTAAATGAAACAAGATGGGATTGGGAGGGAGACAAACCATAAGTGACTCTTAATCTCACAAAACAAACTGAGGGTTGATGGGGGGAGGGAGGTTGGGAGGGGGGGGTGGGATTATGGACATTGGGGAGGGTATGTGCTATGGTGAGTGCTGTGAAGTGTGTGGACCTGGCGATTCACAGACCTGTACCCCTGGGGATAAAAATATATTATATGTTTATAAAAAATAAAATTAAAAAAAAATAAAATAAAAAATAAAAGGTACTGACTCCACATAAGCATACAGGACACACCTCGTTGCCTCTGTGGGCTCTTAAGTAGAGTCCCCCCAAATATAGGGGAACATACTTAAACTCCAATCCATCTCCTTTCCACACACCTCTCCATCCACAAGCTAAGTCCTGAACCACATCTGTCTTCTCTCGACCTTCCCCAGGACTGTCCAGTGCTATAGGGAAAGAGCAGCCACACCAGTTGTTACACATGGCCAGCTGAGCGTAGAGCAGGACACAGTCAGGAAGTACTTTCCAAGACATTTGCTTACATTAAAATCATCACCCTTCTATTTCCCTATAAATTAAATTTCCTATACAAACAGCAAGTAAGCTGCCATAAAATTTCCGTCTCCATCTGGCAAATTCCGCGTTATGCATGGATTTCTATACCATAAGTGAAGAGTATTGTCAGATTTGAACCTTCCCCAGAGAAACTGGGACACCAAGCACAATTGGAGACAGGAGCAGCACATGCCGACCTGTGGTGTTCATTCTAAATGGATGACACATGAACTTCAAAGAGCATTTACAATGCACTGCAGAAAAGAATTCAAGTCAGGGGTGGCTGGAATTGAAAGACAAAACAAACATTTCCATTTGCTAGGTAGGGAGTGAACCAATTGCCGTGAGCCCCCCTTGTTAAATTCAGGGCCTGGAGTAAAAAGTGTAGTGAACATGCAGAGCTCATTATTGTGCTTCCTAGTAAAGTGGACAAAAAGCATATTTCTGAAATGATGTTTATTACCATATCATGTATTCTCTTAAGAGGCTGAACAGCTGCTGTCTAACCACTGTCCTAATGGAAAGCAAATTTAGGACTTTGGAAGCTCTTAGTGGTATTGAGGATTGGGAGCTTGGCAGGGAGGGAGGGTTTCCTTCCTCTCTCTCTCTCTCTTCTATTCTTTCTTTCTTTCTTTCTTTCTTTCTTTCTTTCTTTCTTTCTTCTTCTTTCTTTCTTCCTTCCTTCCTTCCTTCCTTCCTTCCTTCCTTCCTTCCTTCCTTTCTTTCTTTCTTTCCTTCTTCCTTCCGTTATTTTGCAAAGATTTTAATACTGGATTATTGACTAGGTTAATTAACCAAATAGGTGTGTAAGCTTCCATCACACCAAATATAAAAGAGACTAGAGTTTATGGATAAATGTGCCATTTTACTTCACCCAAATAACTAAATCACTAAGTGCTCCAATGCACTAGCCTCAAGAAGGATAGTGTGACCATCCTAAGAGGAGTTCACTCTACTTTTACAAAACTTGCCAAAATTCACCGAACACTGAGTTTTCAGACTCACATAGGATCATCAATAAGTAAAACTTCACTGCTAATTTTCTCATCTCACTTAATACACAGGGATATTTTGGCACTGCAATCTGCCAAATTTCAAAAAACAACCTGCTTACAGTATGCAACAAGGATTCAGCAAAAATAGCCAAAAAGAAGGCACCTGGGTGGCTCAGTCAGTTATGCATCTGCCTTCATCTCAGGTCATGATCCCAGAGTCCTCAGATCCAGCCCCACTTTGGGAATCCATGCCCAGCAGGGAGTCTGCTTCTCTCTCTGCATCTCCCCACCCCAACTAATGCTCACTCTTTCACTCTCTTTCTCTCTCTCAAAAATAAATAAATAAAATATTTTAAGAAAAATAGCCAAAAACAGACACACAAGTCCAATAATGTCACAGCACACAGCAGAAGAGTGGTCAGGTGACAGGTGTGGTAACCAAATGACAGTGGGCTGCCTTGGGGGAAATAGCACAAACTCTCTGACAAGATGACAGGCAAAGAGTAGAGAGTCCCCAACTTCTTTTCTGGTGATATGATGCCACAGTGTCAACGTAAGGAGAAGCAGCAACCCAGAAATCCCAAAAATGTTATGGAAAACACAGAATTCCAAGTACGTCTTCATACAGCTGGAAAAATATTAATTAAAAAAAAAACTTTAAGGAGAAATACTAGTCACTAACATATACAAAACAGCAAGCCTCAAATTTAATCTTTATTCCCAGAAATAAACTTGCAGTTCTTAAGTACTGAACCTGTAAATTTTTTTAAAAAGTAAGATGAAAAGGCAAAGAAACAGAGCAAGGAGTATATGAACCTGGTGTTCCCAAAAGGAGGCTCACAGGGAAAATCCGCACTTTGACCCAGAATAATCCTCCACGTTACTACAGATGACTTTGATGGCTACCATCAAAGTGAGAGTGTATTTGGGACTCATTGTGTTCTACACTATAGGGGAAACTGACTGAGCCTCCCCACACCATGGAACTTTTAGACTCATCCCATTTCCTGATTCTTGATGATTGGTTCTCATCATCCCCCTGCAAAGATTTGGATCATCCCAATTACATTTTGCAGTTACAAGAGACTGAACACATCTGCAACACAGCAGGGAACACTGCAGCCCTCAAAGGAAAGCCATTCACATGAGATCCATGATGTGTGTTTCCAATGTCAAATGCAATTAATTTTTAAACGGGTGCTTGGATTTTAGGAGCATTCACCCAGAGCTTTCATTGGCGATTGCCTCAGTGATGATTTCAGCTCCACTCGTCGAGGGCAGCTGTCCCTTCCATCCACTCACTCCCGGAACAACCTGACACTCATCCCAATCTGCTCAGCCCATATGGACAAGGGTATCAAGTCTATGTGCATTCATGATCATCTCCCAAAATAAGTCAAGCGAGAGGGAGAAATAGTGTTTGTGAGAAACAGCTTCCATTACATTACACCACGTTTAATATTTTCTTAACTGTCCTTTGAAGTATACAGACTTTGGGTATAATAGATATCGGAGCATGGGGTTCGCCTTCTCTATCTCCTGTGTTCATCCGTGTAACAATACGTGGCATTTCATTAAGTAGACGTCTCATTTACGCTGAATGCAGAATAATCCACTCTCTGCTATCTCTGCTTCATCATCCTGAAATTCAGAAATGGCTTAATTCCACTTCTCTGCCCCCACAGAGGTTATCATTTCATCCACATTTGAGCAGTTTTTTAGATGGCTGATATTACAGTAAGTGGTTTTCCCTAGAAGGAGTTATAAACGGTTTATTGTCCATTTGGGACCGTGTAGTCAAGATCAGAGCAAGACTCAGGGCAGGATTCAGCTACCTCCTGAGTACATGTGCCCTAGAGGTGAGGAAAGACTCTGAAGCCATTTGCCCGTGGCCTGAGGTGCCTCCTGGGAGCACACAACTGAGAGGAGAGGCAGGCACCGGGTTGTGGGGGTGCGGGTTCTGACATTTCTGTCGCTCTGTTACAGTTTCCCTGCCAGCCCAGTACCCACCCTCCCCGATCCTGAAAGCAAGAGGGCTGTAAGTCGAAGGGTGAGTTCTTTCTCTAAAAACTCAGTGAAACCTTGACTCACAGAATGGGTTCTGTGAAAAAAGAAAAAGACTTTTCTTTTCTTTGTGTGTGTCTGTGTGTGTGTGAAAAAGACTCCTCACACCACCTATAACGCAGCATTCTTCCCTGTAACCGGGAGTCACTCCGCAGCTGGGCGCTTCACGGATTGAGAGGATCCGGGACACGCCACGTGGAGCAGGCGTGGAACCTGGAAAGAGCTGGGACAGGGATTACGGTAAATTCACGTGCAATACACCCAGAACTCAAACAAGCATTAGCGGGACAAAGAGGAGACGTACCTCAGCGCGTGAAGAACAGAGCCAGCAAAATCTGAGCTGGGATGTTATTCCAGCCCATCCGTATCCGCAGATGAGGAAGCTGGAAAAGACCAGTTTACAGGGACTGATACTCTGTAGGGGGTCTGCCTCTTTGGACAATCAGAAATATTGATCGGTGAAATGGGTAACAGAAAAAAAAACCTATGCTGCTTAATTAAATTCAGCTAATTTTGAAGGTTAGAATTCAGGTTTAAGATTCAAAACAACCACAGGAAATTAACGGTGATCCTAATACATTTATGTGGAACTCACTGCCGGTACTAAATGGTGAGTGGGTAGATTGGCTCCAGGTTTTCCAGGTGCTCTGTAGAAGAGCTTAGGTGGGTAAATGGAAATATGAATAAATGGGTCACGTAGCAAGCCTAAGCTCCAGGTGATCTTGTGGTTGGATTCTGATTCTTAGAGGTGTTAAAAGTTTACCCTGTACTCTATCTGTTGGCTCCCAAGCCCCCAACTCCAAATGTATTGGGCAAGCCTGCAGTTTCCCTGTGAGTAGCTTCTAGGACTCTCCTACCCTAAACTAGGAGGGAGGAAGTTGCAGATCCAGATAGGGAGCAATTCTGTTTGAAACCCCTAGCCTGAAATTAAGCATCTTAGGTATGTGACTGGTGCTTTCAAATTTCAAATGTAATAATTTAATATATTAAATATTATAATAATTTGTAAATTTAAAAGAGTATAATAGTAATAATAATACCCAAAAGAAAATGGTATGGAATTTACAATTCATTTACCAAAAGAAAGGAGAATGAATCTGGATTAAGTAGCCCTCTTCAAGTATTGTATATAAATGATAGTATTAAAAGAGGAGAGTAGCTCAGCTGATATTTAATGCCACTGCTTTTAGAATGTGAATTTAATTCAGTGATAACTGGTACTGAGCACTATGTAAAAACCCTACATTAGTCTGTGACTGCTCAAGTTTGTGTTCTATATTTATGCTGAACAAGAAAAAGGGATTTCTGTGCAGGGAAATGGGTTGTGAGAGAGAAAAATGGTTATGAGTTCTCTCCTGGTGATATTAAGGATAAATATCTACCTGTCTATAGAATTTGGAAATAGGGGGAATCTACCAAGTAACCTCTCATCTAACCTGTTACCTCATAAATTTTTAACTGAATTAATTATAATTATGGTAACCTAAAATTTTAGAGTTGTTTTGTTACTATCAATCACTTTACAAGTTCCAGTTATCATCATTATCAGCAATTTTACCATGCATGGACCAAGACCCTCCAGACTGCAGAGTCTAAGCAGTTCCCAAACTCTTCCAATGAACCTATTCTCCTCTCTGATACAAAGGTGACTATGAACACCACTGCCGGTAAAATCCTGATCTAGGCCTTAGAATAGGAGACAAGTAGCTGGTCACCCTAATTACCAACAGATGATTTCAGAAATGAACTTTTTTTTTTTTCAAGGAAGTCGTTGAAAAATCATTATAAAAACATTCAAAATGTGGTCAACAGTGGGGGCCCAGCGTGAGGCTTGAAGCAAACAGTGGAATCTTTAGAAGCCTACTTTGTGTTCCCAAGGTCAGGGGGGCAGACACAAAGCATATTGCAGCATTTAGCCACCACAGGAGCCAGAAGCACTCTGTCAGCTATCTTGGGCTTGGCAGGAAAAGGGATTATAATTAAAAAACAAAACAACAACAACAACAAAAAAAAACACAAGGAAAAGTGATATTGTCCATAATATAAATATCACCACTCTAGGCTCTATCAGATATAGCATCTCAGATTTGTCAAAAACCTATTTGCAAAACATAATCTGTCAAATATCTCCTATTCTGAGATAAGAACATGAAACTATGGCTAACTGTCGCCCCAGGCAGGGTGTCCCAAGAGGTGGTGTCACCTACCTTGATGCTGCAGTAAGTGTATCACTGGGCTTCAGTTTCTTTGAGCATGCAGCAGATGTTCTGAAGGCTTGGCAAAATCTAGAAAAGACTCAGCACCTCACCAGTCTGTGTATGTGGATAAATATGCCAAACAAGACAAAGACTGAAAAACACATCAGAAGGACTTTAAATCATAGCTCATGACAAGTAATTTGGATGGATGGTTTCGCTTATAAATCTATCTGTATCAGTCAATTCTTTCATTTAAAAATATCTTCCCTGGGCGCCTGGGTGGCTCAGTGGGTTAAGCCTCTGCCTTCGGCTCAGGTCATGATCTCAGGGTCCTGGGATCGAGTCCCGCATCGGGCTCTTTGCTCAGCAGGGAGCCTGCTTCCCTCTCTCCCTCTCTGCCTGCCTCTTTGTCTACTTGTGATCTCTCTCTGTCAAATAATAAATAAAATCTTTAATAAATAAATAAATAAATAAATAAAAATATCTTCCCTGATATGACTCTGAACACAAAATAGGATAGACCAGGCGGAAAAAAACTTTATCCAGGTCAGAAATTCCTTTTGACCTGAATGACATACTACTTTGAAAAGAAAGGACACTGCATTTCTGAATTTTTCCTTTCGCAGAAATAACTACAGTCTATATCAGTGCGTGTGTGTATGTGTGCGTGCACGAATGTGTGTGCATGGGCAGCATGGATATTGGTAAAGAGAGTACCAGCCTAGGAATTAGGTCCCTGAAATTCTGTTCCTGGCTCTAAGTCAGCCCCTTCCAACTTCTTCATCTAAGATCACCATCGCACCATTCAAACTGGACATGAATCATGCTCCACACACTCCCGAGTAGGCTACCTCACTTAATCCCCTCATTATTACCCTCCTTTCGTACACACACACACACACACACAAAAAAAAAAACCAAAAAACAAAAAACAAAAAAAAAAAAAAAAAAAAAACACCTGATCCACAAGAAGCCAAGTGCTAGATGTAAAGAAAAGAGCATAGGATGTGAGGTGAGAAGATGGTACACATCACTCTCCCACGATTCACAGCTGCTTGGTCTCTATGAAAAATGCATCCTGGCAAACTTTATACTTTATAAATAAGGACACTGCTTTTTTCTGTCCCCATGCTAAAGGACATGAAACTCTTGAGGGTCAAGGCTAGAATTCAAATTCAGATCTGTTTATTCAAAAGTCAACAAGTATCTTTCTTTTGTGGAGGGGGTGACAAGGTCTGTCCTGAACAGGAAGGTGACTCAGAGTGAGCCAAGAACAGAGACTGGGGAGGGCTCAGAGGCAGGGAAACAGCAATGAACTGTGAAGCAACCTTGGGCTGTCCTGCCCACCTCCGATGAGTCATAGTTTTACAGCCTACAAGACACTATTTGCAAATTACATAATTTTTCACATCTCCTTTTTGCTGAATATGAAAGTATATCTAGATGCTGAATATGGGACTGCAGGGTTTTGCAAAGACTTAGACTACGCAGCATTGTTGCTCTAAAACATATTCAAAATATAAATCATGTAGGTTATTTCACAGAGACCTAATCTCCGCATTCCATCTCTGGAAATGGCAAAATAAAGCTAATACCTGCTAATAATAGAAAAAAGTATCAGCCATGGTTACACCACACTTAGCCACTGTTAACGATTTAGTGCATTTATTGCAACCATTGGAAAACAGTATGGAGGGTCCTTAAAAAGTTAAAAATAAAACTGCCCTACAATCCAGCAATTGCACCACTGGGTATTTACCCAAAGAATACAAAAACACAAATTTAAAGGGATACATGCACCCCTATGTTTATGGAAGCATTATTTAAAATAATCAAATTATGGAAACAGTCCAAATATCCATTGCTCGATGAATGGATAAAGAAGATGTGGTGTATATACATGCAATGAAATATTATTCAGCCATAAAAAAGAATGAAATCTTGCCATTTGCAATGGCATGGATGGAGCTAGAGAGTATAAGGCTAAGCAAAATAAGTCAAAGAAAAGCAAATACCATATGATTTCACTCATATATGGAATTTAAGACACAAAACAAGCAAAGGGAAAAAAGAGGCAGAAAGAGACAAAGCAAGAAACAGACTCACAGAGAACAAACTGGTTACCAGAGGGGAGAAGGGTTAAATGGGTGATGGGGGGGTTGCCAGGGTGGCTCAGTCGGTTAAGCATTGGACTCGGTTTTGGCTCAGGTCATGATCTCAGGATTGTATGATCAAGCCCTGCATTGGGCTTATTGGGCATGGAGCCTCTTTGAGATTTTCTCTCCCTCTGCCCCTCCCCACCCTCACACACGCTCTCTCTCTCTCTCTTAAAAAAAGTTATATTAAATTTAAAAATAAATAAATAAGTGATCGGGATTAAGGAGTGTACTTGTGATGAATACCAGATGATGTATGGAATTGTTGAATCACTACACTGTACACCTGAAATTAATATAAGACTGTATGTTAACTAACTAGAATTAAAATTAAAGCTTAAAAGAAACCATTTTGATTCATCTACATTTAGTCTTTTTTGATGCATATATATTGCATATTTGTATAGAGCATATGTATAAATATGAAACTGGGATCCCACTGTACAGTCTTGTAATCCTTTCTTCTAAATTAACTGAAATTGCTTCTTTCTTTTTTTAAGATTTTATTTATTTATTTGACAGAGAGAGAGACAGCAAGAGAGGGAACACAAGCATGGGGAGTGGGAAAGGGAGAAGCAGGCTTCCTGCTGAGCAGGGAGCCTGATGTGGGGCTTGATCCCAGGACCCTGGGATCATAACTAGAGTCGTCGAAGGCAGAAGCTCAACAACTGAGCCACCCAGGCGCCCCTTAAATTGCTTCTTGATAAAATTTTCCACATTTTGATCCCCTATTGTTGGATATCTTGGTTATTTCTGATTTCTTTATCATTATAATCAATGTTGCAATGAGCACCTTTATATATAAATTTGGCAAAGCCTTTTTTAATTTCAAGAAGATGTTTTAGGTAAATTCAGGGCACATGTTATGAGTGTCTACTATATGCCAAATACTGTGGTATAATTTATGAGCATTACCTCAATTCTCACCAAAATCTCACAAGATAATCTATGACTAAAAGTCTCTTTTACAGATGTGAAAACTGAGTATAAGAGAGATTAAGTAACTTGCCCAAGTTCACTCAGAAATAACAGAGTCAGGATTTGAACACTTCCAATCTGCCTCTAGAGTCGAGACTTTTTTTTTAAAAGATTTATTTATTTATTATTTATTTATTAGACAGAGATCACAAGTAGGCAGAGAGTCAGGCAGAGAGAGAGGAGGAAGCAGGCTCCCTGCTGAGCAGAGAGCCCGATGCGGGGCTCCATCCCAGGACCCTGGGATCATGACCTGAGCCGAAGGCAGAGGCTTAACCCACTGAGCCACCCAGGTGCCCCTAGAGTTGAGACTTTTAATAAGAATGTTGCCAGACTTGCCATGTCTCCTAACATTCTCTCTCCTCAAAAGGAGATTTTTTTCCACATCAGATATAGTGTATAGAACCTGTCCAATTAGAGAGTCCACCTGGGATGACCTGGGAAGGCTCAGGAAGCCCGAGTTGTCCTTGGTTACTCTGAGCTTAAGGTGTCACCAATATGCAAACACCTAGCCTGTGCGATAAACCAAATAGACCTGAGTCCCCCCAGCTAACGACAGAAAGGACATTTACTTCACGATCCCTGACAACACACAACCTCATAAAGCCACAGTGCAGATGATTCTGCAGGATCTTCCCTTGGGGACTTTTCCTCTTGTTGCTTAAGAACATGTATCTTTCTTCACTTAAATTTATCTTCCTCCTGTTTGCGTACACACTTGAACTTGTCAAGTATATGACAGAGTTGACCTGCGAAGGTTAAACCCACATAGGAAACACACAAGAGCTCAATAATTCATTTGGGGGTAAAATAAGAATTTCTAAAGTTACAAATTTACAAAAATTCCTCGAGAAACAAATTTTTAACACCCCATTTTCTTACGAAAATAAGACTTCTGTTTCCACATATGAGGAATGGTGCAAACGAAATATGGTAAAGCAAATCCCAAAAAGTGGCCTTGCGGTCTCCAGAACCAAGGACAGGATGTGTACAGGAGAGTGAACAAAATGGAAATGGCTTCAATAGGGGTAGTTGTGAAAGTGGGAAGCAGCATGCAGCCATGGGGACGGAGCCTTGATACAAAGGCAGGGCCTGCTGGTAATGGGATACAGCTGAAGAAGGAAAACTCAAGATGAGTATCAGAGAAGACTTCCTGGCAGTGAGAACGGCTGGATTCGAGAATGCCCTCCCCAGGGAAGGGCGGGAAGCTCCCTCACTCGGGACACTGGAAACCAGACAGAGCAAAACAGCAACGGCCATGCTGAAGGAAGAAAGTCTGCACCAACAGAGGATGAACGGGATAACCCGCAAGGCCTTTTCTATCTGGAATTACTTTGATTACAGTAATATAATCCTTCAGGGATGTAGGAAAGGTTGTAGGGGGTGGGGTGCTTTAAATTTTTGAGTGAACTTAATTCTGATGGAAGGTGCTAGACTGACATCCTGAGACAAAAGCTCTCTATTCATCCATACAACATTGACAGAGATATGTTTCCCCACCGGGCTTTACCAAATGTGTCCCCAGTCCAGGCATTAAAGGAGAAGGAAAGCTGTGTCCTTTTACCCCTTGACTCCTGGCTTCTCCACATAGCTTCACAACAACAAAGGGGTTGTTAGTTTTAGACATTGGCTCTTAGACCAAATGCCCTGCTTCTTCCGTCCCACCTCAAACAACTGAAATGCTACATAGAATTTCCTAAAGCACCCATCTGGGAAGCATTAAAATCAGCAGACCACTTTCAAAGGATGGTATGTGGCAGCAGGCCTTAGTCTCCCTTTGTCTCTTTCCTCTATAGATAGATGTAAGAAGGACGGATGGGTAGCTGGCTTGGGGTATAATTCCTACATACCCTCCATTCTAAATCTTGAACAGGAAGGAGCTTCCGAAGTAGCTTCCCATTCCCTTTCCATTCTTCTTTGTCTCCATCTCCTTCCACATTTTCCTCCCAAAGAAAAATTTTGTCCTTCCTTAAATTTGCTTGGAACATGCCAGAATAAAAGATGTCAGTTATAAAAAGTTGGAGTATAGACCTTCACCCAGTTAATTCAGATCCCTTGTGCTGTCTTATGTACCTCTCCTGAATTACTGGTTTCTTATTTTCTTTACTTGAATTTTTACAGAAGTAACCTCAGAGTGCTGGCCAAGTTCTGCACATAAACCGAACAGTAACATTCATCTGACACCCAACTCTTTGATTTTCTCTGCAAAGAATTGTAAATCTGGGTGTTTTGTCTTCTATATCTATCTTTTGCCTGAGACAGACATCATTGGCGTGTCCACATAGTTATCCATCTCTCTTTTATATGAAGTCTTGGTCTCCCTATGTCCCACTGTAGATATTTTACCTGCTTTGTAGAAGGGTAAGAGAGCAGAATGTCTGCTGCCTTTGCACAGTACATTGGGCTGTGCAGACCTGACCAGCCATGCCTCCTATCCAGGTGAATGCAAAATCTTCTATTCAAGCAAGTGTAAGAGATATGATCAAGCTTGCCCCAGATCTTGTTCTGATCTCAAGGACACTAAGCTTCAAGGGGAAATCCAGTTTGGACTGCTCCCCCTCCCCCTGCCATTTCAACGGTGATTGTTAACAAAATCCCCTGTGTGTTCTGACAATAAGCATATTCAATTACGAATTTCCTATAGAAAGTTTCTCCTACACTTCAGTGAACTTGGGTGAAAACAAGGCCTGACGTGTGGCCCCCACAAGGGTTCACATGGCATCTTAGCCAATGCTTGCCCACAGAGGTTGGAACTTGTTTTTCCCCTCTATGTTTAAGTAATCAAACCAACATCTACTCAATGGGACAGAGAGAGCTGAATTTGTCAGGAAGTAGTTGTTACCTTTGATTTCCTGCCCCTTCACTGCAGACAAAAGCCTGCTATATAGTTACCTCCAGTTGGCGTATGGTGTGCATTGCTGACCACAATGTAGGTGAGTAATGAATCCTGTGAGAATCTGAGTGACCTGACCCAAGACCTCCCTCACAAGTGGGCAGACAACCTGGAGCCCGTAAACATATTGTTTTTTAGTTAGTGAAATGCAGTTTTCAAAAACTAAAATCACATAAAAAGAGAACACAATGACTCTCCAATGAAGAATGATTATTTTCATGGCTAATAAGAAGAGAGTGGTTTAATGCAATGCACACCATGCCCAAGGGTGAGGCATGGTCAAATATAAGAAATGGGATAATTACTTCCTTGTATCCACCTACTGCCAGAAGGTCTCCTGCTTCAGAACTTGTCTGTCTCCACACCTAAACCAGCTAGCAGGAGAAAGTTTCCTTGAAAAAGTACCTGACGTAAACTCGTAATATAGTAGAGCCATGATAACCTCTCCATCACCCCTGGAATAAATGTATCTCTCGATCTGCAGACACTCAGCACATTGACTCCCTTGTACTTCCAGCTCTGCAGCTGAGTTATCACTCGGTGAGTCGTTCAGTCCTTAAAGAGGAGTGCCGTTTGCCAAGGGTGCCTCTCCTGAACTACAGGACCACAGCCCTCCCAGGATGCACGGAGCTAGCCCAGTCTGTGTGCTGTCAGTCAGCGAGCTCTCACACACGAAACAGGGGGGCTGGGGCCTCGCATGTCCCTGTCTATTCCACAGCACGGCTAAGGTGGCATCCTGGGTCTTTTACACAGGGACCATGTTCTTGGCCCGAAGGACCCGATGCCTTTCTTTATACTCAATTATTATCATATGGCTTTTCTTTTCATTTTAAGTCCCTTCAAAGGAGACCTCCCATTCAGCTGGGTCTCCTACACCATAAAGAAGCTCTTATTCTGAACAAATAAAGTAAGTCACAGGCTAATAAAGAGTTATTCTATTGCCCCAGAGCCCCTTTGCATTCATATACTGAACCCACATCAATATAACCCCATTCCATTATAACTTGGAATGCCAGGGCCAATTCTGGATGTGGAAAGGCTACATCCTCTCAAAGACTTCTTGATTTGAACTCTAAGGGGATCCATGAAACCTTATTCATAAGCCTCCCAAGATACCACCTGCTCCATGTCTTAATTTGAAATTTTTTTCCCACGAAACCCTAAGCATGGTCAAAATGTTCATAGCTGGCTAACCAACAGTCCACTTGTCCTCTCTCATTATTGCCCAACTTAACCACATTCTCATTCCCGCCCACAGTTTTTCTACATTATTTCACAGAAATAGCTTTTAAAACTTATTTTATTTTATGGAAATACCTTTCAAATTTGTTTTCTAGAACACTTGAAGCACACACATACACACACAGACTCTTCTCTTCCTTTTAAAGTCTTTCAGTTACTTAAAATAACCATTACATTTATGCTCATAGTTTTGTGGAGAGAGCTTGGTGGGGTGGTTCATCTCTGCCCCCCATGGCATCCTCATGGGGTAGCTGGGAATCAAGACTCCTCTTCTAAGATGATACCTGCTTAGGTATCTTAGGTATCATCTAAGATGATACCTCAAATACCTGCTGCCTCAGTTCTCCTTGGTCTATCCCCACATGGTGTCTCCAGGGCCTCTCCATGTGGCTTGGACTCTTCATGAATGATGGTCTTGAGATGTGCTTAAGTAGCTTAGAGTTGCAAGAAAGATCATTCCAGATGTCCAAAACAAGTCTTCCTATGACTGAGCCTCAGAAATCCCTGAATATCACTTGTCCCATATTCTATTTATCAAACAAGTCACTAACATCAATCCAGTATCAAGGGGATGGGCAAAGTAGATTCTACCCCTGCACAGGGGAATTCACCTATATGAAGGGAAGAGGTCAATTTGGCCATCTTGGATATGAGCTACCCACACTTTCTCCGTTAGTGTGACGTTTCTCTACAAAGGTATGAAAGCAGTGCATTTTATGTCTCACTTTCTTACAAAATTTTATTTTAAAAAGATCTTTCTCTTTTTTTCACATGCAGTTCCACTTGTTTATAATGTAAACCCATGAAAAGCTGGACTTGATTTTCAATATATTAGTGACAAATACCATATTTTCTTGGGAAACTCCTCCCTGCTAATAATGTGTTATAGAACCAAGATGTCCGTAGAGCTTGTTTTACCCCTCAATGATAAGTTCTCATCCAGGACGCTCCTCAAGCTTTCAGAAGGGACATTTTGCCAGGTCATTTGCCAGGTGACCTGTGCCAGGTCATCAAACATGCTTAGACGTTATGGACCCCAAATGGTTACTATAGCCTGAGCTCAAGCTGAGACCCCTGATACACAAGTTAGTCCAGCCCAGATTCTGCCACATAAGAGATGCCCAGCAAGTATGAGATCCCATCCTCTTTCCTTCTCTGACTATGTACTAAGCCCTATGTTAAATTTTGGATCATGACTCCCACATACAGATGATAAAATTGAGGCTCATTAAAGTTAAGAGGTGTGCCATGTTAATATAGCCAGAGTGTAATGGAATTGAAACTTGAACCCAGTTCAGCTCCATCATCAAAGTATGTTTACTTCTTGAATTCAAAGGTATAATACAGAAAGCAGAACCTTCAAAGGAAAGGACTACAGCAGTAAGAAAAATGGGGTGCCAGGATTGGTGGAGGCAGGCATTGAAATAGAGGTAGTGTGCTATAAAATCACACTACCCACTCACCAGTCTTGCTTGGAGCCAGTCTTATATTCCCCAGAAATATTACCCCAGAGGATTTACTCTTGCAAAGGGTGTTCTTTTTGTTTGCACTGGAAAATATCAGTGACTCTAGTAGATAATTTTTAGCCTTGTGCTGCCCACTCCAACTCCCTTTTAATCCCTCACATCCTGCTTACAGTTAATGGAATGCAGAATTCCATCGCTGCTGTGTATCAGTTACTAGGTGTGGGTTTCCTTTTGCACCAGCTTGTCTGCCTTCCCAGGGATGAAATGAAGATTTCCCCAAGGAGCAAACCCAACATCACTGGCTCTTGCCTGGTCAGCTTCCATGGCACGCCAGTGGCAGCCTTTGCTTCCAGCAACAACAGGCTTCGTATCCATAACAAAGGCGGCAGGACGCTGTGATCCCAGCCATCTCCAGCTCTTTTAGCCAAGATGGTTTCCGAGCCTTGCCCCAGAGACCTAAGCCTCTGGTCTTCAGGGGCCCTACCACTTAGTCACTACGTATGAGTCAGCAGACAAGATGAGCCTAGGTTCCCCTCTCCTTGACTCACCAGTTCCCTGTGACCTATGCTGAGTAAAGGTTACTTCCTTTACCGAAATAGCCAGAGGACATCTGTGAAGAGAGTAAGTGACCTTAGACCACAACCATATATGTAGGTCACTTTGGAGAAAAAGGTTCATAAACACTGGGAGAATCACAGCATTCTTACACTATCCTGGAGCAAGAAATAAGTGGGTGTTTTAAGTTCTGTGATGATTTCATTTTAAATTACAAAATAAAGCATACTGTACTCCATAAATACAGGGTGCTGATTAAAATAGACAAGTTGAAATTCCGGAGAGAAGTGGAAGAATTTTGTCCTTGATTTAGTTGTTTCTTTCTGGAGAAATATGCCCAGTAGGATCCAACATAAAAATAATAAAAATAATAAAAATAGCTCTAACTATGCAGACAACGTATGCATGTCACCAAAGCAGGAAGAAGTAAAGGGAGAACAAATATACTATGTTCAACTATTGAAAATAGGCTGTAAAACACTAGTTGCATCCAATCCATTTTATTAACTTTTAAAATTATACAAGTTATATGTAGTCATTATTTAAAATAATCAAATAAAAAAGAGAAAAATAAAAGTCACCCATAGTCATAGGACTTTGACCTGAGTACTATAAATGCCTTGGGATATATGCCCTTCTGCCTTAGAATATATATCTTAGAGATTACCCTGAGTGTGTGTGTGTGTGTGTGTGTGTGTGTGTGTGAAATCTTTTTGACAAAATTAAGATCATTTACAGTCCTTAATTTTCTATTTATACTTTTTTTAAAAGATTTTATTTATTTATTTGACAGTGAAAGCAAGAGAGCACAAGCAGGGGGAGGAGCAGAGGAGAAGCAGGCTTGATGCTGGCTAGATGCAGGGCTCCATCCCAGGACCCTGGAATCATTACCTGAACCAAAGGCAGATGCCTAATCATCTGAGCCACCCACTCGCCCCTCTATTTATACTTAATAGAGCATGAACATCTTTCCATTTTGATAAACATACATCTACACTTTAAAATATGAGCCTACTTTATTACAAAGGGAAAAGTGTGCCTTTAAAGTAAAAGCACTTCCCAGTTCAGTGTGGTTTAGCCAATAATGTGATTACCAGATATTTTATCCCTCGTGATACAATACAGTGAGAGGTACCCACATCACCTGCAAAGTGTTCTTGCCTAAAATGTTTAACCTGAATTTAATCCTGAAATAATAGATTAATCCAGAACGAAGAGCATTCTGTAAGAAGGCTGGTAGAGACTTTTCAAAAGACTTGATGCCATGGGAAGACTAGGAAAAGTGTTCTAGATTGAGGAGAACTAAAAATATATAATAATATAATAGCCAATGTTATGAATGAAACATCATTGGAATTTGGATCAGAAAAAAGGAATAATAAAAATCTTTTAGGACAATTTAAGTAAGTTTGTGAATGATGTTACTGAAATAGTGGAAATCTTTTGGGGTGTGGTAATGGTGTTATTAAAAAGAATACTGTTACTCTTGGGAGAAGCATGTTGAATGAAGCATTAAAAGGTGAAATGCCGGGGCGCCTGGGTGGCTCAGTGGGTTAAAGCTTCTGCCTTCGGCTCAGGTCATGATCCCAAGGTCCTGGGATCGGGCCCCGCATCGGGCTCCCAGCTCAGCAGGGACCCTGCTTCCTCCTCTCTCTCTCTCTCTCTTCCTGCCTCTGCGCCTACTTGTGATCTCTGTCCATCAAATAAATAAATAAAATCTTAAAAAAAAAAAAGGTGAAATGCCGTAATACTGATAGCTTACTTTCAGAAGGGTTAGCAAAAAGGAGAGAGAAAAAGAGCATATAGCAGATTTTTAACAGATACTCGTTACACTATTCTTTCAATTTTTCTATGTGTTTTAAATGTTTCCAAATAATATACTTTGCATTTACATGTAAATATGCATTTACATATGTATCTTATATATCCCATCACATTTAATGGCTAAATGTGATTCTTATATGGATTTATAATAATCTAACAAATTCCTGATTTTAACACTTTCTTCCAGTTTTTAACTAAGAAGAATAATTTCCAAAAACAATTTTTGTAGTTCCTCACACATATTCTTAATTACTTATTTTGTATAAATTACTAGAAGCAATTGTTCAATCAAATTTATGGACAGTTAAAAAAATTTTGGTACTACCACCTAAAGTACAATTATCTGATTAGGCCCTTAAATTTTTCTGTGGCCCTCAACCCCCAGCCCCTAGTAATTCTCTTTAAAATGATTTCATTTGTCAAATGATAAGACATCCAAGGCTGGTATTCTATTCCCTGGATTATTTATTAAAATCAGTGCTCTCAGTCCTTGACAGCCTCTAGGAACTTTTTGTGCATGATCATGGACATTTCAATCTCTACCAAAAATTGCTTTAATTGTAACCTTGAGTCACCTACAGAACTTAGGGACTGTCAGTCACCTTTCATGTGTTATCCATCTGCACTCATACGGTTTACCTGAATTATTGGCTGCAGCACATCTTTGGTCACTGTCCCCAGCAAATGTAGCACTACCTTGTCTCTACCAGAAGCTACACCCAAGCAGCATGCCACGACCTCTGACGCTAGGTGAGACACTTCTCTGGAGGAGACAATCTGAATCCTGACATAGAAATACCATAGCCTTGACCACTGTCCCAAGGATTCATTACCTAACACTCATTATGTGATACACACATCACTAGAATAACACTTACTAAGCCACCCAAACCAAACCTTAGCCAGTCTCAAAGCTGTTCCCAATAAGGTTTGGTCTGTTGAATAAACCACACTTACTGTTACAGCACAGTCAGATGTGGCTAATTCACTCATGCTCTCTCTCTGTCTCTGTTTCTCTCTCTCACCCCCAGCCCCCTCCACCCCCCACACACATTTTCCCCCACACTTGAGCATATGGAGAATATTTTCCAGGACCTCACTTTGGCCAAGTGACCAAAAAGGAAAGGAAAGTTAAGAAAAATAGACATAATCCTTTTATGTAGTATATTTTCTGCCACTAGAAGTGAAATAGTTGACCCAAGAATCCAAGCAAATGCTGTTTTAGCTGGATCCCTTTCAAGTAACAATAATCAACAAATCTTCAAATAACTAGAATAAAAGTTACCATTTATGGAAGCGCTGAGATAAACTCATGCCTGCTTCATGCTTCTCATAAGTTGCAGGATCAATATTCTCTGTTACTCGTTCTAATGTGGTACCCAAGCCCAGATCACATTGACTAACAGCAGAGAGTTCATCCAAAGAAAACAGATAACGAGTTCTATTGAAACTCTTAATCCTTTTCCAGAGCAATTATTTTTCTTGGGAGCTCATGGGAATAGCTCCAATGCCTCTTTTCAGTGATTTGGTTGCTCTTCTCACGCTAAAAACACACTGGCCCCGGTTCTTCCATTGACTCATAAGGTACAACACATCTACTTTCTAGATATGAAGCCATGGTGGAACGTTCCTGAGGATGAGGCAGTGTAGACAGAGCACACAGGAAATGTGGATCCTGGAAAGAGGTGCAAGAGGTCTGGCTCACCCACACGGACTGTGTAACCTCAGGCAAAGCTCATAACCTCTCAGAACCACAGGTTCTACATTTATGCTCGAGCTGCCATAACTCAAATCTACAAAGCTCTTACATGACGTAGGTGGAAAACCAAACTACAATCCACAAAAGTTCTACAATGCTTATTATTTTGATATACATTATATTTAAAAAAACAGTACATTCGGATGGCTTTCTGGTCTCTTTTTAAGAAAAAATTAGCTAACCTAAGACCTAAGAAGGGCCTTGAGGTTACCATTCAATAAGTGATAAGAAAGAAAAATTTTAATCATAGAGAAAATTGTTTGAAAATTTTATCGATAAAAATAATTTTAATATATGTGTTATTATCTATATTATACAAAACCAAAAGATATGCACATCAATAATTTTTTAAAACGTCAGAGGCACATTTATTTTACTTCTTAGGTCAGTGTTCAGTGGGAGACCATATTCTAGATCCTTCTGCCAGAGGTTATCTATTCCCTGGCTGTGACCATGGGTCTGGAGTTCAGCCACAATAAATAAATAGCCTCCAGCCATTCCATTTTGAAGCTGTGTGACCTTGGGCACTTACTTTACCACTCTGAACTTGTTTGTTTTTTTTTACACAAGAGGAATACATATATTTTTGTTTGTGTGTATGATGTGATTGATTTTTATTCCAGAACTGATATTCTCTCCCCAGTTTGGAATAACTCTTAAGAACTACTTCAGCTGCAGAACTCCCAAGCAGGAGGGGCAAAGGCTCATACTGCAAAGGCATAATTCCGCATCTTCTTTGCCTGATCCTGCTCTCCTTCTCTCTCAAATGTGTTGTTCCCAAGGGCACTTCCCAACACACTAACTGTACATAAATCTCCATGCTTCAGAGTCTGAGGGAACCCAAATTATAAGACACTTATTCCATAAATAAGAAGGAAATATCTGTATCATAGAGGCTTGTGATGCTAAGTATACCTTTTAGAGGTCATCAGAACCAGGATAAACAACAAGAAAACCTTGGTGGTCGGGTTTCTAGCTCCTTTTTAACACCTGCTGCTAAGGAATCTAACTAGAGCAACTTCAGAAGATCTGACAGTGTCTGCTGTCAATGGGTCCTCACTCCCAGAAGTAACTGCAGTGTTTATGCTTTTCTTCAGATTTGCATCCCTGCCCAATATCATCAATTCTTGCTTTACCTTCCAAATATGCAAACCACGCATGTGATAGGATGTTGACACATCCTCCAAACTGACTCACTGTCAATCTTCCGCGTTTATGTGCTTGGCTCTGGCAACACTTGCTCTGACTGCATTTCTCATTCAAGCTCTGTATGCCGTAATCCACTCCATTTCATTATTGTCTCAATCCTCAATCAAAGATCAAAGAGCTACCCACCACAGGGAATGAGAAGACCTCAAGACTGATTTCAATTGGCTCAGGAACAAGTACCTCAAACACTGAGTATGCAAGTCATTTCTTAAAGGATCGCCAAACAACTCCCTAGTGGCATATAAAAGCCTCTGGAAATGGAGCCTTTAGAACTATATTTAACACGCGGCAGTATCCACCCCACCCCACCCCCCATTTTACCACTAGTTATGTCTAGTCTCTTTGGAATTTGGTTCTAGCAGCGACAAGAAAATTACGGAAATGTCTCAAAGGTTGCAAAGGGGTTGCTAAGATTCACCTTTACCTTTGCTTCTAAATTCCTAAAGATTCCAAGTGCTTCGGTCAATTAGGTGATAGCAGACAGTGATCATCTAGACACCTGCGGCTAGAGCTGCTGGCTTTGCTACAGCCTAGTCATGGTTTTCCAGAGAAAAGTGAAAGTCAAGGGTAAAGATGAGGGGCCCCCTTCACAGCACTCACCTTGGCAGAATAGAGCCTTAGAAGCCCATGTGTTGCCAACCGAGCTCTCAAACTGTGGGATTCAATAACAGCACAGACAGAAATCTGGTAGCTTCGACTTGTGTTTAAAAGGCCTTGGAATATATATCCTTTTAAATAAATGCCACTAGGGTATGATCTTCATTTTTGAAGTGTTTTTATGAACATTGGCTTATTTTTTCTTCTGTTCTTGCCACACCAGAAAGGGAGTTGTCCTGCTGAACTCCCTTCATGACTGAGTCAGATCCATCCAAGAGGCAATACTTTGAACAAAGTTGTGGTGGTTATAAATGTCTTATTGTATGTTTTCCCTCATAACTTTAAACAAAGAAATTCCAATGTTTCTAGCTTGGCTTTTTTTCCCCCCTGCTTTGAATTACTCCCTCCCTCTTCCTCCCTCTCTGTCTATCTGTCTCTCTCTCTCTCTTTTACTCTCTCTCAACAAATTTCTTAGAAGGTCAATATTTTTTTTTTTAATTTCTAATTATCAACAAAAGAAACTTAAGTGTATTTGAGTGAACAAGACGTGTTTGTGTTGTATACAGATCATGGCACCTTTCAACTAAAGTAAATATTTTCTGTCTCTTTATATCGTTTGTTTTCCTTATTCGCCAGTGTTACATGATATTAATCCATCAACCCAAAACAGCTGCTTGCGTATGGTTTGAATAGGACTAAAGAGCCATCACTACTGTGTTTAAAATCACCTCATGATCAAGAATCAAAACTGATATATGATTAATTGAGCTAAAGCAGATTTAATAAGATAAATTTTTATCAGTGATAGGTTTTAACTCCAACTGGCTTCCCTAAATTTAAATAGAGCCCAACTGAAAATGAATATTCCTGAATGTTTCAATTACATTTTGCTTCTAGTTTCGCCAGATATGGTTGTAAAGCTTTTCCTTGATTCCTCTCCAAATCCTCTGTATATAATTCATAAAATATTAAAAATTAAATATTGTACAGTCCTAACTCTGATGAATGTGAATTGATTGCATTTACAAGATTATATTTCCCATTCGTGCTAATATAATGTTACATCAATATTTTTAAATAATATACATTGTATTGTTGAGTGGGATTTTGTGCCTTTCATTATTTTTAATTAGGAACAAACTAGAGAGAAAAACTTTGAAATAATCTTTATTTTCCCAACTGTTCCTCTAATTACATGCTTATAATTACATGAAAATATTCTTAGAAACCAACTTGACTCAATCCTGGAGAGTTCTAGAAACATTTCACAACTTTTTGAAATGGAAAAAATAATTAATTTACAGTAAATGTTTATTTCTTTATGCCTGTGTTTAAAGTATTCCTCTGAGGGCAGAACTATAGAAAAAAAATGTTAAGACATTTTAAACAGCTCCATATTTCAAAGTATTAACTGTAGCTAGAATTCAGTGTTGTTTAATTCTGCATCTGGGATATATACAAGCTATCGCAGCGGTGCCTAAGAGAGGCAATGTGGTACATCAGAAAGAGCAATAGGACAGGAGTTGGGGACGTGACAAGGGAGCTCTGCCATGAACAAGTTATGAAAGCCAGCTACGTCACTTAACTACTCTGGACCTTGCTTTCCAGAGGCCTCCTGCTTCAACATTCTGCAATCGCTCATTCGTTTGACAAATCTTACTGAGTGCCTAGAAAAGGCAAATTTGCTTTGAAGGGATCATTGGTTAAGTTGCCCTTCTTTCATCTGATGCCTATGCCAAACATTACACTTCACTTTTCACATCATCTCCTTGAATTCTCTATTTTGAACGGACAGATCAAGCAGCCCCAAGCTCAATTTTGAATGAGTAAAGCAAGCCGCAAAACAGCTAAGTGACTCATCCAGCACCAACACCACAAGTTCAAGAATTCAGGTCTCCAGAGTCCAACAAAATAATCTCTTTACTTGAGCCTTCTTTGTACAAATTAAAGTATCGAGCTGTATTACTGCTCTCCTGTTTCTTTCCCGTAAGAGCTTGCATCAGCTGTCCACGTGTTTTAGGAGAGCTGGTGACAGTTCTTTGCATAGGACTTGAAATCTGGGCTATGGCTCAATCCCAGCCTCTCCTCCACCATCCCAGGTGACCTTGGGCTAGTGATCCACCCATGAAATAAAGATCTACACCCCTGAGGATACACTTGGCATCAGTCCTTGAACTCATGAGGGAAGGGGGAATAAATACAATAAACTTTATAAATAGGCTCCTACCAAAGTTTTCTCAAAAGAAAAAGTGATGCTTCTAATCCCTGTTTTCTCAAAGCCATTTTTGACTAATGTCTCTTTGTTGTCAAGGACACAGTAAGGTCATTAAGACTGTCATCATGCTTATTTCCATTCTGTATTCCCCAAATGGCAGAGCTGGTGTCAGATTCCTGGAGATGTTGTGTGGAAGAGAATAATAGGAGACTTGCAAATAGGAGGTGCTAAAATATTCTGTGTGCTTTTCATATACTAAAAATTTCGAAAAGTGAAACATTTGCTAGGCAAAAGATTGCAATGGGAAAATTCTCTAGAATCTTAATTCAAGCTCAGATTTATTCCCCAGAACTCAACTCCTACTTTCAGCTTATTTCAATCATATTCTTTTTATGCCCCTTTCTTCAACCCCAAGTGGGGAAACTGATCAAACACATTCTGCACATACCACTGAGCCCACAGATTCAGCCTCCCAGCTGTAGCACTAACCTCACAAATTCACAGACCATCTCCAGTTTCCAAAAGTGGAGCAGCTTTTTGGACTAGAGCAATACACTGGACACACCCACTATTCTCGGTTTGCTTGACTTTCACATCTCTTTCTTACAATCACTGACACCATCTTTCTGTCAAATCAGACTATTGGATAAGATGGATTCCTGTTTAATTGAAAGAGTTTTCCTTCTGTACTCTTCTGTTTCCCCGCCATCTCCCCCCAACACACACACATACACACAGATCACAGTTTTGTCTCTGTATCCAATACTGCCTTACATCAGTTGCCCAATTTCTCTGTCACAAGGTGGCTGGGACATCGTCAGGTTTTCAGCAGAAAATGAACTGCCTTTATGTAGTCTGTGTGTGAGGAGTTTGGCAGATGAAAATTCAGAAATGCTACCAATGAGGCAAATGTTTAATCCTGGAGAAAGCTCTTTACATGGACATAGTTGACGTAGAGGAAAGGAAACCACAAAACAACAGGGCAATAACATTAAAGACTGGTTTACACACACCAAAAGAAGAGGAAATTCAGAGTCAACTTCCACATGCCTTCTTATAATTTATCACAACAGGATGAATTATGCAGCTGGTGTTTCCTTTATGGGACTGGAAAAAGAGCAGAAATTTCAAAATCAGATGAACACAAATGGAGTAAAATATCTGGTTATTCTTTGTACCTTGATAGTTATCTTCCATTTAAGGTTCTCATAATACATTTGCAACAATTAGTCTTCCTATTTCATAGTTGAGGAAAGTAAGGTCCAGGCCAATAAACTAATCCGTTCAAACACACTGAAAATCAGAACCACAAAATTGAATTGCAACTTTTTTTCTCACAAACTACTAAAAAAGTCACTTTCTGGAGAGCATACTTTTCTCAAAAAAGAAATTGGCTTTTATTTTAAAGTATTCAATCAGTCAAATAAATCTATAAAATAAATTATTGTAACAATAGCAATGTGTTTTAAACCAACTTTTATTTCATACGTAATAATTTGAAAATGATTTGCTAACCCTTCTTTCCCTTTACCACCTCACCTTCTAATTCCAGAGAATCAATAGATTTACAAGGCATAATCATATCTATATTCTGAGAATGACTTTTTATTCTTTTTAGTCAGACTAAAAAATCATAAAACATTGTCCTAAATCCCTTATACAGAAAAATAGCTTAAACAGTTCAGATAAAATTCATATCTATGTAAACAAGCAATGTATGTGTATGTACATGTTGGGAGTTTCATTTGATTTGTTATAAGTAATGTTTAAATTTCTACTTTGATGAATTGTGAGAGAGTTTCCCCCATCTAGCCCAAGATCCTCTGTTTCTTTTTCTATTAAATGTGTCATCATCAGAACCTGAATTTTTTTAACCAGACCACCAAGTTTATGCCCATAGAAACTGTACTGAAGTCAGAGCTTCTGGGACAGAGATTACGTAGAGCAGTTCCCTGCGGCATAGTTAGAAGAGAATTTGGGTAACAGTCAAGGAAGGAGTCAAGAGCCTCGCCATGAGACTGTGCCAAGTCTGATCTGGAGGGGCAAACAAGACCTCTGAAGAGGAGAATGTGAAAGGCCAAAAAGCAAGAGGAAAAGAAGGGCAGAAAGCACAGAAGATCAGGAAGTGAACCCTTCCTATGCAACAGGGCCAGCCAGTGGAGAAGGGAGAGTGAGGGTGAGAATGTTGAAAAGATGCCGACATTCCCATTTGGGTGCAGCCAGATGACTGACGGTGGTGTGTGCGCACGTGCACACACAAACACACACACACACACACAACAAACAAACAAACTAACACAAATAAAAACCAGTCATACAGAAGCAAATAGGTCCAAACAGTGCTAAAAGAAAGTCAGGTAAAGGTCAGTAAATATTCACGTGGAAAAAAACAATTTTTTTAATACTGCTGATTCGCTATGCAGAATAAAGGTAAAATAAAGACATTTTTTAAATAAGAAGAAAACCAAAAGAGTTCACCACTAGCAGACAAGCATCAAAGGATTTCTAAAGGGTGGTCTTCTGGCAAAAGGAAAGTGGTCCCAAATGGAAAGATGAAGATTCAAGTAGGAATAAAGCCCATTAAAAAATGGGATGTTGATCAACCTAAATGATTACTGACTATCAAAAAGAAGAACCATGGTGGGGTTAAGCTCAGACCTCAGGAAAACATGGGATGCAGGGAACAGGATAAAATCAAAGGAACTCTCAAGAAGGTTGATGAAGAGACATTCCCAGGACGGTAGCTACACTGGAATGAGAGAGCAGTTAACTAAGATTAGAACAATGTGATATAGGCCCACATATTCCTTTTCATCATGAGTTGAGAATGCCTGCCTGAGCCAGACCAGACTTCTGTCTGAGTAAGTTACAGCTCTCCATTCCATGTGCCACAGCCTAAAGCAGCTCAAGACATTTAGTTCTCTTCCCCAAAGTGTTCCGCTTTGATTTGCTCCTGAGAGCTGGAGGTAAGCTTAGAAGCACAGCAGCAATGGTTAGTGTAGAAGCAAAAAATAAAGAGCATATTACTCCCCCTGAAACATTTTTACTATTAAACATCTAGAACCTAGCCCACAACACAGTCCTGCTTACTGGCCCAATCCCAGTATACCTGCCCAGTGTTTTCCAGGATCCACTCAGGATCTTGCCCAAAGACTTCTCCAGAGGAGATGTCTTGTAAACTTTCAGGGAAGCTAAAGCCCGATTGTGATCATAGAGTTCAGTTCACTAGTCTTTTCCCAGAAACATCTATCTCAACATGGTAGTATTATCCTTTCCCTACACAGCTAGGTTCATGCTTGCTACCATTTTCCAACAGTAAGCAATATGTTGTGTAGTGATAAAATACATAACAGGTAAATCTATAAGGAAGCATAAGAGAAAATAATTTTTAAAAAGGCAGAACAATGGTTAACTCTGGGAAGCAAGGAAACACATATAACTGGGGAGAGGATCACAAAGGATTTTAAGGTTCTGGTAATATACTTGTTTAAGATTTGATTGATTGATTGATTGATTGATTAAGAGAGAGACAGAAAGAGACAGACAGTGAGAGAGAACACAAGCCAGGGAGGAGAGGGAGAAGCAGGCTCCCTGCTGAGCAGGGAGATGGACCCACATAGGGCTTGGTCCCAGGACCCTGGGGTCATGACCTGAGCTGAAAGCAGGTCACAATTTAACTGACTGAGCCATGCAGGCACCCAAGTTCCGGCAATGTTTTTATTTCTTAATCTGGGTGATGAATAGTCATGTTCACTTTAATAAAAACCTTTACATTGTTCCCATCAATTCTGTACATAGCTAAAAATTAAAAAAAAAAAAAAAAGAGTCACATGGCTCTGTACACCTCCATTTCTCTCTCATCAACCCAAACTTATAGTACCTAGTATTTCTCTTCCCCTTTTCTGGAACCCTGCCACCACCGTGGTCTAAACCACCCCCATCTCTTGCCTGGTATATAAAAGTTTCCTAATTTGTCTCTCTGCTTCTACCCCTGTTCCCCCTATGTTGTGTTTTTCACACAAAAGCCAGAGTGATCTTTTTAAAGCCTAAGTTGGATCTTGTCACTGCTGCTCAAAACCTCCCAGGCTCCCATCCAACTCAAAGAAAACCATGGGGTACAAGACTCTCTGCTTTCATCTGGGGGTCACCTCTTCCATCTCCAATCACACTAGTTTCTTTATCACTCCTGAATGCACCCAGCACACTCCTACCTCAAAAGCCGGTTTTTTTCATCTCAAGATATCCGGATAGCTCACTCTTCTTTTGTTCAGACTTCTGATCCATCACTTCTTGTCAGAAAGACTTTCCCTAACCACGTATTCTTTTTAAATATTATTCCCCTGGTTTGCTTTATTTTCTTCTTAGAACTCATTAACATATGACCCATGTATTTGCTTGTTTCTTTATTATTTTCTTTTCATAACTAGAATGTAAGCCCCCTTAGGCCAGAAACTTTGTCAGTTTTGGTCACTGTTGAATGATATCTGGTAACATAGTAGGAGTCCTTTTAATATTTGTTGAACAAATGAAGGATATTCCTTTATTTATCCACCTTAATCTAATCTCTGCCAAATTTCCCAACAAGTCCTAGTTTTACTGGACTTTTTTTTCTTTTCTTTTGGGGCCAGGGGGACTGCTCAGAGACCTTGATTGTGATTATGGTCCTCATCATTCATTGGGAAGCCTAAATAAACCATTTTCTTTTCCTTGGCTTCAAACAACAGCTGCTGCCTCCAGGCTTGAGACGGAAGACAAAACTAGTGGAAGGCCTTGTAGAGAAAAGCTAACAGGTGAGACCTCTGCTTATCCCAGCTTAGGTGATGGTAGAACAGGAGAAGAATCTAAGTACAATATTCCAAATACTCTGTTCTTCAAAGCTGAGGCCCACAGGACAGGAGCTAGCGCAAGGACGCTGGCGAAGGCTCACAAAATTGCCCAACTCAGCAATCAACCCACAGTTCCTTCCAGAAAAGCAAATTTATCTACAGCTTCTAGTGCATTATCCGAATCTCTCCCCTGGAGGGTTTTCCTCTTTCCTTGCTGAGGACAGCAGTAGGCACTTTTGCAATGGTCTCCCAGGCTTGTGCGAGAATGAAGATGGCTTCCTGTCCCTCGAGGGTTACGTTGGTTCTGCCTCCACCAACACTTTAACTCTTGCCGGAGGTAGCCTGCAGCTACCAGCCTGATAGCTACTCTGACTGGGCTTGGGGCTGCGGGCTCCCCCTGGGCCCCTCCTCCTGGGCTCCCCCTGCAGCCCCCTTGGCTTCCTATTTTACAGGCCGCTGCCATCTGACTAGAGTGCGCTGAGCCGGGCCGCCCTTGATTGGATTTTCTTATTGTCCACTCAGGTTCTTAACAAATGATCACTGAAAGCAGACCGATGGCATGTCAAATAAATCACTTGGGCAAAAATTGCAAATTTACAAAAGCAAGAGACTGTAAAGAGACTGGTGAGCTTTGAAAAACCCATATCTGGATTATATGCTGTTTAAGAATAAAAATAAAAAGAGCATAAAATATATAATAGGGGGAAATAAATACAACTATGAGCCATGCTTGGAATGTGTAACTGAGTTCAGTTTAAATCCACACCTCTAGGGAACGGGGTCATTTAGGTTACACAATAAGAAAAGACATACCCTCAGCCATACCCAGCCAATAACTATATGTAAGTGACTACAAAAATAAACAGGAAGAAGAGGAAGGAATAGTACTTGAGGCTTAAATTGCAACAAATTTTTTTTTAAAGATTTTTTTTTATTTATTTGTCAGAGAGAGAGGGAGAGAGAGCGAGCACAGGCAGACAGAATGGCAGGCAGAGGCAGAGGGAGAAGCAGGCTCCCCACCAAGCAAGGAGCCTGATGTGGGACTCGATCCCAGGACGCTGGAATCATGACCTGAGCCGAAGGCAGCTGCTTAACCAACTGAGCCACCCAGGCGTCCCAAATTGCAACAAATTTTAATGCATCTAGTTGATATCATAAACTACTGAAAACAAAGCAAATTTTAAGAAAGGATTCACAGCCGTATTGGGAAAAAATCAAAGTTAATACTACTTCAACATTTATTGCTACATCTGTTTTCTTTATTTTTGTCTTTTTCCCCCCAGCAGAAAAGTTCATCCTGAAATTTGAATTAGTTGGCTTTTACTAGACCAAAAATTTTACTTAAGTTCTGTTGAAGACAGATAAGCAACCAAAAATGATACCGTTTACTCAGTTCAACAGGAGACAACCAGTGAAAAAAAAAATTTTTAAGGTTCAAGTATTTTTTATAAGAATTTATTTATTTGACAGACAGAGATAGCAAGAGAGGGAACACAGCAAGGGGGTTGTGAGGGAACACAAGCAAGGGGGGTATGAGAGGGGAAGCAGGCTCCCCACTGAGCATGGAGCCTGATGCAGGGCTTGATCTCAGGACCCTGGGATCATGACCTGGGCCAAAGGCACAGACACTTTATGGCTGAGCCACCCAGGGACTCCAAGTATTTCTTAACATAATACAGCTGGATTGCAAGCACTAATTAATACCTTGACTACTTTTCCATTATGTTCCATAATTTTGACATAGGTTAGTATGTCTTTTGGCAAATGTTTTAAAAATTCAGATTTTTCCACTAGGAACATAAAATTCATTATCATCATTTAACCATATTTCCTCCCCATGACATTTCTGTTTAGGATTTTTTTAATATTAACATGTAAAATTTTCTATTTTAGGAAACTAGACAAATAATTTTTCATCTATCCCTTTATAGTGAAGATAATTTTTAGGATTAGTAAAAAGATAACATATATATACTATTTTAAAAACAGCTCCTGGCTGCTACTGGGTTCTAGTAGAGATGAGCATCTGATTGTGAGTCAAGAGATCTTAATTCTAACCCTGCCTCTAGCAATAATAACTAGTAGCTCTATCACACTGAAAAATCATTCAATCTTAATGTATCTCAGTTTTTTTCTCATCTGTAAGAGGGCCAGATAAGGACTAAGGTAGGTTCCATCTTTAAAATTATATGAAACTATATAGAGTTGTTTTGTTTGGCATGGTTTGATGCATTCCTAATCTGAATCTATACAATTATAACTATATATGACCCCAACAACAGAGCCCAAATTACATGGAGCAAAAACTATCAGTACCAAAGGGAGAAATTCAACAATAAGAGTTGTAGGTTTCATTATGCCACTTTCAAAAAAGGGTAGGCCAACTAAACAGAAGATCAGCAAGGAAATAGAAGGCTTGAATAACATTTTAGACCAACTAGACATAATGTATCTAGAAAACACTCCATCTAACAATAGCAGAACACACATTCTTCTCAAGTGCAGATGGAACATTCTTCAGAACAGACAATGTATTACGCTATAAAACAAGTCTCAATAAACGTAAAAGGACTGCAATTATACAAAGTATGTTCTCTCTTGGGGTACCTGGGTGGCTCAGATGGTTAAGCATCTGCTTTCAGTTCAGGTCATGATCCCAGGGTCCTGGGATCGAGCCCCACATTGGGCTCCCTGCTTGGTGGGGAGCCTGCTTCTCCCTCTCCTTCTACTGCTCCCCCTTGCTTGCGCTCTCTCGCTCTCTCTGCCAAATAAATGAATAAAATCTTTTTTTTTTTTTGAAGTACATTCTCTGGCCATGAGGAAGTAAATTAGAAATCAGTAACAAAAGGAAATTTGGCAAATTAACAAATATGTGGAAATTGTTTGTTGAAAATATGTGGCAATTACAGTACACTCCCAATCTTTTTAAAAAATCTCAGCTGCCCTTTCTTTGCAGAAATTGACAAGTTAAAACTCATAATATCCAAACAATCTTGAAAAAGTATAACAAAGTTGGAGGATTCAGACTTTCCAATTACAAAACTATGAACTCACCACAAAGCTACAGTAATGAAGACTTTCTGGTATTGGCATAAGGATAAAAATATAGATCAATAAAGTAGAGTTAAGAGCCCAGAAATGAACCTACACATTTATGCTCAATTGATTCTGACAAAGGTGACAGGATCATTCAATGGGGGAAAGAATAGGCTTTCTAACAAGTGGTACTGGGACAAGTGGATATCCACATTTAAAAGAATGAAGTTGGACCCCCTATCTCATACCACATACAAAAATTAACTCAAAATGGATCAAAGACCCAAATGCAAGAGGTAAAACTATCAAAATCTTAAAGGAAAACAGGGGACTAAATCTTCATGTCCTTGGATTAAGCAATGGTTTCCTAAATATGACACCAAAAGCATAAGTAACCAAAGAAAAAAAATAGAGAGATGATTTCATCAAAAGTTAGGAATTTTTGCTTCAAAAGAAACTACCAAAAAGTGAAAAGATAAACAACAAGATGGGAGGAAATGTTTACAAATCATACATCTGAAAGTGATCCACTTTCTAAAATATACAAAGAACTCTTACCACTCAATAATACAAGACAACCCAATTAATAAATGAGCAGAAGATTTGAATAGACATTTCCCCAAAAATATACACAAATGACCAATAAGCACATGAAAAAATGCTCAATATCCTTAGTCATCAGAGAAATGGAAACCAAAACCACCATAAGACAGCACTTCACAACCGTCAGATGGTTTTAATAAAAAAGATAATAACAAATGTTGATGAGGATGTAGAGAAATTGGAACCCTCAAACACTGGTGGTGGGAATGTAAAATAGTGCAGTTACTTTGGAAAACTATTTAACAGTTCCTCAACATGTTAAACATACAGGTATCATATGACTCTGCAACTCTACTCCTATGCATATATACACAAGAGAACTGAAAACACATGTTCACACAAAAACATGTACATGAATGTTCATTACAGCGTTACTTATAATAACCAAAAAGTGGAAACAACCAAATGCCTATCAACTGATGGGAGGTTAAACAAAATGTGATATATCCATAGAAAGGATATATTCTGTAAAAAAGGATGGAAATACTAATAGGTGCTACAAGATGGGTGAACCTTGAAAGAAACAGTCACAAAAGGTCATAGATTATATAATTCCATTTCGATGAAATGTCCAGAACAGGCAAATCTATAGTAATGGAAAGTAGATAGTGGTTGCTGAGGGCTGGGTGAGGACAAGAAAATGTGGGATAACTGCTAATGGGTATTTTGGGGGGAATGAAACTGTCCTGGAATTAGATAGTGATAATAGTTGCACAACCTTCTGAATATATTTGGAACTACTGAACTATACACCTTAAAAAGGAGAACATCATGATATGTGAATTAAACTTCAATTAAAAAAAATCCAAATCTGCAGAGTAACAAGTTGTGTAAAATGCACTACGTTCTGGGATGTCCTCTGCTGTGATACATGCAGAGTGGAGGTAGAGCAAAGAGGGCAGACAGGTGGAGGTATATTGCCTGAAAACAAACAACATCAATATTATTTTTCCTTCTGGCAGAAAGTTTTCATACACCCATGACAAGGAGGTTAGTGACTATATCCAAAACTGATATAGATTGTGAAAAACGAAGTGTCTAGTACTTACATATGCTGTTGGGGGGGGGGGGTGGTTAAGACCAAGAAACATAAGGAATTTCAATTCTTACATGACACGTTTTTATTGAGCCAACAAAAGTCTGGGATAGTTATGTTTTATCTAAAACCTGCGCCCCTCCTCAATCAGGTCCTTCAGCCAAAGATGTACTGTGACATTTTCCCCTGTCCTAGTTACCATGTCTTTTTAAGCTGAGAAAAAAGGCTGTCACCAAAAAAGAGAAAGTTAAAAAAGGCTTTATATTTGAAAGTTTCTACTTTGATTTTCAAAAAATAAAATTTCCAATAGCTTTGTACTTTTACTGTAAAGAAAATACACACCATTTCAGGATAGTAGTTACCTCCAGAAAGAGAGGAAGAGAGAAACAAGAGGTAGGAGTTGGGGGTGGCAGGGGAGGGGCTCTATCTTTAACATTGTGCTTTTATAAAGACAGAGAGAACGCTAAAGCAGAGTATTTGCATTTAATTTTAGTGATAGATATATGGGCATCTGTTATTTTAGCTTTTGAACTTTTCAGTATGCTTGAAATATTTTTAAAATATTAAAGAAATAAAAATTTTTAAGAACTATTTTCAAATTATTTTATATTAAAACATGATATACTCATCACTGTAATAATATTTTCTCATCATAAACACATTTTATGCTTTTTAAAATCATATTAAATTAAATTTTTAATTTTGTTTTATTTTTTCATCATGACAAGTGTACTCTTTAATCCCCATCTTCTATTTCCCCCATTCCCCTTACCCACCACTCCTCTGGCAACCATCAGTTTGCTCTCTGTAGTTATGAGTCTGTTTCTTGCTTCGTCTGTCTCTCTCTTTTTTTCCCCTTCATTTGTTTTGTTTCTTAAACTCTGCATATGAGTGAGATCATATGGCATTTCGCTTTCTCTGACAAACTTATTTCACTTAGTATTATACTCTTTAGCTCTATCCATGTTATTGCGAATGGCAAGATTTCATTCTTTCTTATGGCTGAATTTTATATATATAGTAATTATATATCTATAAAAATATATATATATATATCACATATATATATCACATATATATATATATATATATATATATATATATATATATAATCTTACCTCTTCATTATCCATATTAATCTATTGATAGACACTTAGTCTAATTCCATAGTTTGGCTATTACAAATAATGCTACAATAAACATAGGAATGCATGTTTTCCTTTCAACTAGTGTTTTTGTATTTTGGGGGCAAATATACACAAATGTGATTCCTTGATCATAGGATAATTTAATTTTTAGTTTTCAAAGGAATGTATATACTGTTTTCCAGAGTGACTGCTCCAATTTGCACTTCCACCAACAGTGAAGAGAGTTTCCTTTTCTCCACATCCTCGCCAACACTTTTGTTTCCTATGTTTTTTTATTCTAGCCATTCTTACAGGTATGAGGGGATATCTCATTGTAGTTTTGATATGTATTTCCCTAATGATGAGTGATGTTAAACATCTTTTCATGTGTCTATTGGCCACCTGTATGTTCTGTTTGAAGAAATGTCTGTTCATATCTTCTGCCCATTTTTTAATTGGATTACTTATTTTGGGGGGTATTGAGTTGTATCAGTTCTTTATATATGTTCGATACTAACACATTATCATTTGCAAATAGCTTCTCCCATTCAGTGGATTGCCTTTTAGTTTTGTTGATCATTTTCTTCATTGTGCAGAAACTTTTTTATTTTGATGTAACAATATTATGAAAACCTATATGCCAACAAATTGGACAACTTAGAAGAAATGGATAAATTCCTAGAAAGATATAACCCACCAAAACTACAGCAGGAAGAAATAGAAAATTTGAAAAGACCCATTACCAGCAATGAAGTTGAATCAGTAATCAAAAAACTCCCAAAAAAAACAAAAGTCCAGACGGCTTCACAGGTGAATTCTACCAAACACTTAAGAAGAGTTAATACTCATTCTTCTCAAATTATTCCCCAAAAATACAGGAGTAATGAAAACTTCCAAGTTCATTCTATGAGGCCAGTATCACCCTGATAACAAAACCAGATAAAGACACCACAGAAAAGAGAATTATAGGCCAGTATCTCTCATGAATATAGATGCAAAAATCCCCAACAAAATATCAGCAAACTGAATCCTACAATATATTTTAAAACTCATACACCATGATCAAGTGGGATGTATTCTCAGGATGCAAGCATGGTTCAATATTCACAAAACAATCAACATGATTATATCACATCAATACAAGAAAAGATCAAAATCACATGATTATTTCAATAGACATAGAAAAAGCATTTGACAAAGTACAAAATACATTCATGATAAAAATCCTCTGCAAAGTAGGTCTAGAGGGAATATACTCAACATAATAAAGGCCATATATGAAAAACCCACAGCCAACATCATATTCAATGGTAAAAAACTGAGAGCTGTTCCCCTAAGGTCAGGAACAAGACAAGGATGTCCACTCTTACTACTATTATTCAACATAATACTGGAAGTCCTAGCCTTAACAGTTGGACAACATAAAAAAATAAAAGGCGTCCAAATTAGTAGGGAAGACATAAAACTCTCACTGTATGCAGATGACATACAACCATATATAAAAACCCTAAAGACTCTACCAAAAAACTACTAGAACTGATAAATGAATTCAATAAAGATATAGGATACAGGGGCGCCAGGGTGGTTCAGTGGTTAAAGCCTCTGCCTTTGGCTCGGGTCATGATCTCAGGGTCCTGGGATCGAGCCCCGCATCAGGCTCTCCACTCAGTGGAGAGCCTGCTTCCCTCCCCCACCCCACTTGTGATCTTTGTCTGTCAAATAAATAAATAAAATCTTTTAAAAAAAAAAGATATAAGATACAAAATCAATGTACAAAATCAATCTGTTGCACTCCTATACTCTAATAATGAAGCAGCAGAATACTGCTGGGATTAAAAAAACAATCCCATTTGCAATTGAATCAAAAACAATAAAATATCAAGTAATAAACTTAAAGAGATGAAAGACTTGTGATCTGAAAACAATATAACACTGATGAAAGAAATTCAGGAGGACACAAAGAAATGGAAAGACATTCTATGCTCTTTGGTTGGAAGAAGAAATATTGTTAAAACATCTATACTACCCAAAGCAATCTATAGGTTTAATACAATCTCTATTTAAACACCAACAGCATTTTTCACAGAACTGGAACAAATAATTCCTAAAATTTGTATGGAACCAGAGAAGACCTCGATTAGACAAAGCCATCTTATAGAAAAACAAAATTGGAGGTCTCATCACAATTCCAGACTTCAAGTTATATTACAAAGTGGTAGTAATTAAAACAGCATGGTACTGACATAAAAATAGACACATAGATCAATGGAATAGAACCAAAATCCCAGAGATAAACCCACAATTATACGGTCAATTAATCTTTGACAGAGGAGGAATGAATACCCAATGAGAAAGGACTCTTCAACAAAAAGTGTTGGGAAACCTGAACAACCACATGCAAAAGAATGAAACTGGACCATGTGCTTACACGGTACACACACACACACACACACACACACACACTTCAAAATGGATTAAAGACCAAAATGTGAGACTTGAAACCATAAAAATCCTTGAAGAGAGCACAGGTGGTACCTCTCTGCCATCAGCCATAGCCACACTTTTCTAGATCTGTCACCTGAGGCAAGGGAAATAACAGCAAAAATAAACTACTGGGAATGCTTAATTTTATTTAAAAAATTTTTCTTCCCGTAGTTAATAATTACTAAGTATTACTATACTCTGGCACACAGTCCTTAAAAATACATTCTATCAGTCATGAAACATTTTCTTCGGGACCTACCAACACACCATGTGCCAAGTGCTATGAAACAAAGTGGTCATGAGACAAAGAAAAATAAGATGAGATCTCCATCCTCAAAAAACCCTTGGCCTAGGGGCTAATTCAGACCACTGAATGAATAATCCCAATACAATTTAGTAAAGGCTCTGAGAGATATATGCACAGGAAGGGAGTGAAAAACAAAATCATCACGTGTACTCCCCAATTCTCCCTGATGAGTTAACACTGGATACATCAACCCAGTGGGGAAAGGAAGAAGAAGACAACAAAAAGGTTTATTTTATCTAGCATAAGGACACAACCCACTAAATGTAGGCCACAACACATATAATTTTTCCCTCTGTAATTTTTAAGACTTAATTTTATACAGTTATTTCAATCAAATTTACTTAGCCAACTATGACATTTCTGCACACTTGTACTAGGAAAACTTTCATGGCTAACCTTTATTTTTTACTACAAGGAAGTCATTGTGCATGGATTATTTCATTAAATCTTCATAACGTCTCTGGGAGATAGGTGCTGTTATCATCCCCACTTTACAGAGGAAAAGAATAACTAGAAAACTTAGAGTAACTAGAAAATTTGTCCAGGTTTGCAATTCCAATTAAACAGAGCCCTTAACCATCTGTTCACGCTACATCAATGTCAGTTATATATAAGAGGAAAATAAAGGATCCATAGAACCCTCTGTTAGCACAGAGAATATTTTCATCATGATGCTTGAAATTCCATCCAATTTTTAAGATGAAAAAAGCCCTTGAAATTATTTGGCTTATTATATCTTAGTAACAGAGTGCTTATATGTTTAATCTTTAACTCTGCAAAGTTTGCAAAAGAGAAACCAATCTAATAACATTCATTTCCCATGATCGAACAACTGGATTTGGTTCTGGTCAATTAAAATGGTCTGCCCAGGACCCTCAACAGGATGGTGATTGATGTTAAGAAAGAGCCCTTATTGAGACCTACTGGCTGCTTTAAAAAGAAAACGCACAAGGATCCCATTCCTTGGTGCTGTTCGGGCTAGGGGGACACAGTGCCATTGGCAACCAGCAGGGTGTTACGGAAAAAAAAAAAAAAAAGAAAGAAAGAAAAGAAAGGCATGTATTATTTAATAGAGATCAGCTGCTCAAGAGACACTTATCAGAACCCCTTTGTTCCCAAGCCTGGGAGGATCTGCCACAGACTCACCAAACAACAAGGACTGCAAGTGGCATCACACAGATGAAAAACACATCAGAAACTACCCAGGAGCCCAAGGGCCCAGGGAGATAGCCCAAGAACCGAGTAGGAGTGCAGACAGAATGATTGTCTGAACAGCTCTCCAATGTTGCATGATGCCAAACTCCTGGGACAACAGGGATGAGAGGCATCCGGGCTGCCAAAAGACACAGAACTGTTGCCATTAAATGAGGCCTGAATAAAAGGGCTGCATGGCTGTATTTTCACTGTTTTAATGGGCTTTAGCTCAGGTCTGGCCTAAGTGGGCTCCTGTGTTTCTCAGTGACCCAGCCACCCGGCAGACTGCACCCTCCCGAGGACGCTTCTCATCCCATCAAGAGTGAGAACAAACTTGGTGGATCCTCCTCCAGAGAGATCTTGGCAATCACACAGCAGGTTGTGCCTCCCACACAAAAGTATTTCCTTGTATACCAGTGACCTTTGCTTCAACCCCTTGCTTCCACCTCTGCTTGCCTTCCTCAGACACTGTGTTACGTATGATATTGCTTTGTGGGCTCGGGAGACATTTTCTTTATTATCTGACTGAGGCTATGGGTCACCACAGTGACAGTGACAGTCCTCAAAGAGGCCACGCTAAGGTTGAGGGGGCATCCAACTCCTGCCAATTCACTTCATTGGAAACAGTGCATAAAGCAGAAATTCTAACTGGGTGTCCAGGCTTTGAAGATTACTTAGTTTCTCTCTTTTCCCTTTTATAAGAACACAAATTAAACAGAAGGCTAATGCTGCTAGTTTCAGAAGGCAACACTCAAATGGTAACTTACCGAAACAAAGTGACCTATCTACAGGGACAACTATCCGATTATAAAAAGCATAAAAGCAGTCAGTCTGAAAATGCACATGACATTGTAAGTTTAAAGTTGAACTAAATATTTAATTTACATTCTCTATTTAAAATGCTGAAAACTACCAGGGATATCTAAGGTCAGAATTTTAGGTGCTTACTTGTATGGCACAGCTGAGAAAATGATGCTTTGTATATTAAACAATCTCAGAGACAATAGACCCCCAAGTTTAGGGTTTCTTATAAAGACAGCTTTTCTGTAATGGCTTAGGATTCCATGTGGTTGTGATATTTCCAGAATGAAGGACTAAGTCAATCCTGATGAAATTTTGAAAGATGCCACCACGTCTAAATGTTTCAAAGCCAACACTTCAACTGCTAAATCATTCCCTCTGTTTTAAAGGAGTGATTATTTGATTGGCAAAGGGGGTAGAGAGAAACCCTTCACCAGTAATGCAGATGGGCACATCATCTCCATGATTACATATGAAAGAGGATGGGATCTGGGGAAAACCTCCTGATTCATTCAGACACACAAATCATCCAAAGGAGGGGGTTACCCCATTTTCTCTTGAACTCTAGTAGGAAATTTCCCATGCCATAATTGTATTTGTTATAGTGCAGTGATCAAAGTCAATAAATTCCTCCATCCATCCCCATTCAGGGAAACCATATGGCATTACTAGGAGAGTCACACGCAAGGCCGGTTTGTCGTATACATGATTGAATACCCATGGGGAAAAGGAACAGTGAAGAGAGCAAAAGCATTTAAAACTAAAACACGAACTCCAAGAGACACGCTGTTATATACTCTACTTCTTAAGATCTCAAGTGGCAGGACTATAAAGAAACCATACTGCAATATGATCATGAAAAAAAAAAAAAAGAGAGAGAGAACAGATTCCTGAAAACAATAGGTGACTTCACTCACCAGCTGTGCACACAGAACCAGTGAGGTCTAGGTCAGAAGTTAGCACTTCTAGAAGGCTAATATGTCCATTCTGAAGTCTGTTGATTATCAGTCTTATTTTCTGGTGCTCTGTTTGGTTACGAGGGAAGGGGAGGGAAGAGGAGGGAAGGGGAGGGGAATGATGGGGATGGAAGGGAAGGGAAGGGAAGGAAAAAAAAGAAAGGAAACAGAAACTGTTTGGTAATCTGCCCCAAGAAGTAGGAAATTGAAGAAAGAACTTTCACTTTTTCATCTTATACCCTTTTTACCATTTTATATTTTTTCTTTTAAATAAGCATGTAAACATGTAATTTTTTAAAACTAGCTTGTAAAACATCATCTGTAGCTCACATTTTTCTTTTTTATTATTGAAGTACAATTTATATGTAATAAAATACACTGACTTTAAGTGAACAATTCGAAGAGTTATGACAAACAGTTAAGACTGCATACACAGTCTTACAGCAGCTATCATAAATCATGACATAGTACATTTCCATCACTCCTAAAATTTGCTCCTACCCCTTTGCTACTAATTCCATAACACTATCCCTGGGTCCTAGAAACCACTGATCTGCTTGCTTGCTTGCTTCCTTGCTTTCTTGCTTTTTTTCTTTTTATTATGTTACGTTAATTACCATATTCACTGATCTGTTTTGTATTATTAGTTTTGCTTTTGCAAGAATTTCATGTTCCATAATCATATAACAAAATCATATAAAATTTTGCATCTGCCTTTTTTTACTTAGCATAATACTTTTAAAATTCATCTATGTTGTTGTATGTATGTATAAGTAGTCTGTTCCTTTTTACTGCTGAGTAATATTTCATTGTGTAGACACACCACAATTTGTAAATCTATTCACCAACTGATAGACATTTAAATTCATTCTGATTGTTGACTATTTCAAATAAAGCTATTTTGAGTTTTCAAGTACAAGTCTTTCTGTGGACATTTGTTTTCATTTTTCCTTGGTAAGTACCTAGGAGAAGGATTACTGTGAAATATGTTTTTCATTGATTTCCCTCTATTTTCCTCTTTTTTCTTTCACTTATTTCTGCTTTAATCTTTATTATTTCCTTCCTCTATTTACTCTGTGTTTAATTTTCTTATCTTTTTCTAGTTTCCTAAAGTGGAAGCTTAGATCATGGATTTGAGAACTTTCTCCCATCCAAATAGAAATTAATTCTTCAAATTTTCATTTGAAGAATTGCCTTCATTCCATCCCACATGTGTTGCTATACTCTGTCTTTTTTTTTTTTTTTTTTTCAGTTCAAAATAATCTCTAGCATTCTTTGTAATTTTTTCCTTGGCCCATGTCTTGTTTTTTTTTTTTTTTTAAACTGTGTTGTTTAATTTCCAAATCCAAAGATTCCTCAAATAGATATCCTTCTTGTATTGATTTCTTTTTAAAACCATTATGATTAGAGAACATACTTTGTATAATTTCAATGATTTTTTAACTTATTGGGATTCAGTTTATGGCTCAGAATATAATCTACCTTGGTGAATATTCCACATGCACTTAAAAGGAATATTTATTAGGTCAATTTGACTGATAGTGTTGTTTAGCCCTCTTTTCCTCACTAATTTTTCTGTCAATTCTATCAACAAAAAGAACTATTAAAATCTACAACTATAATTGTGAGTTTGTCTTGTTGTCCTTTAATATCTATCAGATTAATTTCATACATTTTGAAGTTCTTTTATTACATGCAATAACCCCCACCCCTGACGTGGGGCTCAATCCCAGGACCCTGATATCATGACCTGAGCCGAAGGCAGAGGCTTTAACCCACTGAGCCACCTAGGCGCGCCCCATATGTTTAGTTTTGTAAGAAACCACCAAATTGTCTTCCAAAGCGGTGGTACTATTTTGTGTTTCCATCAGCAATAATTGAGAAGTTCCTGTTGTTCCAGATCCTCTCCAGCATTTGTTTTCATTGTTGCAGATTGTGGTCATTCTAATAGGTGTGTAATACGATCTCTTTGTTTTAATTTGCATTTCCCTGGTGTCATAAGTTGTGGAGCATCTTTTCATATGCCTGTTAGCCATCTGTTTAGTGAGATATCTATTAAAGTCGCTGTGCCATTTTTTAAAATCTGGTTGTTAATTTTCTTTTTGTTGAATTCTAAAGGTTCTTTGTCTATTTGGGATAATAGTCCTTCATCAGATGTGTCTTTTGCAAATATATTTTCCCAAGCTGTGACTTGCCTTCTCAATTTCTTGACATTGTCTGTCACAGAGCAGAAGATTTTAATTTTAATTTTAGTGAAGTCCGAATTATCAGTTATTTCTTTTGTGGATCATGCTTTTCGTGTTATATCTAAAAAGGTCATGTAGGTTTTCTCCTCTGTTATTATTCTAGGTGTTCTAGAGTTTCTTGTTTTACATGTAGGTCTACAATCCATTTTGAGTTAATTTTTGTGAAAGGTGTTAGGTCTGTGTTTAGATTCATTTTTCTGCTGTAGATGTCCAATTGTTCCAGCACCATTTGCTGAAGAGACTATCTTTGCTCCATTGTATTTCCTTTGCTCCTTTGTTGGAAATCAGTTAGCTATATTTATGTGAATCTATCTCTGGTCTTTCTATCTTCTGTGACTTTGAGTTATTTGTATATTCTTCTGCTAATACCTCACTGTCTTGATTACTCTGACTTTATAGTAAGTCTTGAAGTTGGGTAGCGTCATTCCTCCAATTTTGTTCTTCTCTGTTAATATCATTATGCCTATTTGGGTCTTTTCCCTCTCCATATAAACATTAGAAACATTTGTCAATACCCACAGAATAACTTGCTGGGATTTTGATTGGGATTCAATTGAACCTACAGATCAAATTAAGAAGAACTGATATTTTGAGTTTTCCTATCCATAAACATGGAATATCTCTCAATTTATTTAGTTTTTCTTTGATTCATTTGTCAGAGTTTTGTAATTTTCCTCATGTAGATCTTGTACATATTTTGTTATTATTTATAACACATTTGTTACTATTTTTTATACCTAAATTACACTTTTGTGGGTGCTAATGTAAATGGGTGTAATGTAATGTAACATAACAAGTGCTATTGTGCTTTTAATTTCAAATTTCATCTGTTCATTGCTAGTATTTGGGAAAGTAATCAACTTTTGTATATTAACCTTGAATTCTGTAAACACTGTAATTGCTTATAGTTTGGGGAGTATTTTTGTCCATTCTTTGGATTTTCTTCATGGATGACATATAATTTATGAACAAAGTTTTGTTTATTCTTTCCCAATCTGTATACATTTTGTTTCCATTCTTTTCTTTATTGGATTAGGCAGGATATCCAGTACAATGTTACAAAAAGGTAGTGAAAGGAGACATACTTGCCTTGTACCTGATCTTAGTGAGAAAGTTTCTAGTTTCTCACCATTAAGTATGATATCAGTTACAGGTTTTTTTGCAGATATTCTTTATCATGCTGAGAAAGTTTCCTTCTATTTCTAATTTTCTAAGAGTTTTTATCATGAATGGGTTATTATATTAATATTTCTTTTCTTTTTTGTCCCATCTGGTTTTTATTCTTTTTTTCTGTGTCTTTAACTGCTTCCTTTTGGATTCCCTGAAGATTAATTTACTTCATTTTATCTCCACTATTGACTTAATAACTATACTTCTTTGTTTTACTTTTTTAGTGGCTCCTCTAGAGTTGTCAATATACATCATTAGTTTGTCAAAATCTACCTTCAAATAATATTAATTGCTTCTTGCCATATATATTTTTTAAGATTTTATTTATTTATTTGACAGAGAGAAATCACAAGTAAGCAGAGAGGCAGGCAGAGAGAGAGGAGGAAGCAGGCTCCCTGCTGAGCAGAAAGCCCGATGTGGGGCTCGAACCCAGGACCTGGGATCATGACCTGAGCCGAAGGCAGCGGCTTAACCCACTGAGCCACCCAGGCGCCCCTGCTTCTTGCCATATTATAAGAACCTCACAACAGTGTACTTCTATTTGCCTCCTCTCATCCATTGTACTTTCGCTATACTTTTTACTGCTATATGTTACAAATCTCATACTACGTTGTCAATTCTTTTTGCTTTAAACAGATCATTATCTTTTTTAAATGTCCATAATTTTTTAGTATAATTCTACTTCCAAAAGCTATCCTAAATATTTAGTAAACATGCATTCCAAGAAGATTCAATGGAACAGTATTTATTAAAGTAAAAATATGACAACAACCTAAATGATCTATAGGAAGGGAAGGGTTAAATTATGGTATTTCTTTACAATGGAATATTAGAGAGCTCTTAATTTATGTTTAAAGACATTTAAGGACATAGAAAATTCTCATGCTTTTTGTAAGTGAAAAGAAAGCAGAAACCTGAAGATTCCATCATTGAAACTGTTAATACTTGAGAGAGATAGACAGAGACTGAGAGAGAAAAAAGTAGGGAGATAGAATGATGTAAGAATACGACAAAATGCTTATTTATAACTGGTTAGGTCATTCTAATTGTTTTTTCTAATCAATTTTCACCATTTTAAATCAATTTTTACTATTAAAGAAATATTTGCTCCATCGAAGATGCAAATTATAGAATATTCAAAAATGCTACTGAATTTTAAGTCCATTGAGTGCTTTTTTTCTTTTTTCTGTGCAAAGTTTACTTTCTAAATTGTTGTTTGCAGGGCTTCTTTTTTTTTTTCTCCTTACAAGCTCTGAGATAGATATTTGCATATCTATCCCAGTGATCATAAAAGATAATGAACTTCTGGGGCACCTAGATAGCTCAGTCAATTAAGCATCTGCCTTCAGCTCAGGTCCTGGGATTGAGCCCTATCAGAGTCCCTGCTCAGTAGGGAGTCTGCTTCTCTCTCTCTCTCTACCTCTCTCTCTGCCCCTCCACCTGCTTGTGCTCTCTCTATCTCTCTCAAATAAATAAATAAAATCTTTTTAAAAAGATAATGAACTTTTTTTTATTGAAGTTCATTATCTTTTAAAGAGATTTAAATAAAATAAAAATTGTCCTTTTTTTACCCACACAATGATCATTTTCAGAACTGTTCATTTCTTTATATACATCTAGATTTTTATATGGTATCATTTTCCTTCTGCCTGAAGCACTTCCTTTAATATTTCTTGTAATGTAGATCTGCTGTTAATTAAATCTTTCAGCATTCATATGTCTGAAAAAGGCTTTATTTCACCTTTGTCTTTGAATGATCTTTCCACTGGGGAAAGAATTCTAAGTTGACTATTTTTTCTCTCAAAAAACCTTAAAGATATGGCTTCATTGTCTCCTGGGTTGCATTATCTCCAATGGCAAATCAGTTGTCACTCTTATCTTTGTTCTTCCGAATTTAAGAGGTCTTTTCCCCACTATCTACTTCGAATAATTTCTCTTCATTGTTAGTTTTGACTAATTTTAGTGTTATACTCTTCCCTGGTGTGTTTTTCTTCATATTTCTTCTGCTTGCAATTTATTTAGCTTCTTGCATATATGTATTTTTAGTTCTCATCAAATTTAGAATTTTTCAATGATGATTATTTTAAAATATTTTTCTACTATCTTTTTGGGGAGTCTGATTATACCCATGTTAAATGGCTTGATATTGTTTCACACTGTGTCCCATGGGTGACTAATGATTTGTTCACTTTTTCTTAGCCATTTTTCTTTCTGTGTTTTTGTGTAGAATCTGTTGTTAGGTCTTGAAATTCAATATTCTTCTGCAGTGTCTAACATGGTGTTAATTATTTTCATTGTACTTTTCATTTCAGATTTTGCATTTTTCAACTCTAGGAAATCCACTTTGTCTTTTCTAATCATCTGTTTCCTCTCCTGTTGTGTTCATATTGTTCTTTGTCCTTTTAAATGTACAAGAGTATATTTATAATTGCTGTTTTACCGTCTTTATCTGATAAGTCTAACTCTGGGTCATTTCTGAATTTGTTTATAGTGATTGAATTCTCCTTATAAGTCATACTTTTCTGTTTCTTTGAATGTTTGATAATCTTTTTGTTTATATGCTAGACCTAATAAATATTACATTTTTAGTTGCTGGATTTTGTTATATTCTTTGAACATTGTAACCCTTTTTCTGGGACACAGTTTAATTGCTGGTAATCAGTTTGATTTCATCAATGTTTGCTTTAAAATGTGTTAGGGTGAATCCAGAGGACTCTATAGGCTACAGCTAATTTTGTCCTTTCTAAGACCCTATATATCTAATGTCCCATGTATTAGGTCTTTCTATTCTGGCTGGTAGGAAATTGAACTATTCCCAGGCTGTCTAAGCTGTAGGGATTGTTCTACCTACTCCCTTACAATGCTTCTTTCCCCAGCCTAGAATCATTTTCTCACATGCGTGCTTAGAAACGTATATAGCCAAAATCTTGAGGGAACCTTCCCCCTACCCCCTGCCCCAGTATATCTCTGGAATCTGTTTTCCCTCTGTAGCTTCCTCCTTTCAAGTATGTATCTCTGCACATTCTAGCACTTTGGCCTCTCTGAACTAAAGACTCTATCCTCTTAATTCAGTAATTTGGTAACTCATACAGGCTCCATACGGGTTCCTTCCAGTGGGCTGCAGCCTGGAAACTCTCTCAAGCAGTAAACTGTGAAAATCACAGAGTTCTTTTCATTGTTCCCCTTCTCTCAAGAATCACTCCCCTGAGCTGCCTGTTGACCATGTCTGAAAACCACTGCTTCATATATTTTCTTTGGTTTTCTAGTTGTTTAAGATAGAATGCATAACCAGTTTCTTACTCTATAATGGCCTACACAAAGATCTGTAATTTGGAGTAGTAGGAATATAAAATACAGATAACATCAAAATTATCTGAACACATTTTAATTACTTTTTGAACTTCAAAATCTTAGGTTGCCTTCTGGTCATCTTTCTAAGACTCAGTTATCATATATTACAGTTCTGTAGAATGACACTGAAGTATATATACCTCTGAAAGATAATACTACATCTTTTCTTCACCCCATATCTATCATCCTGGATGAAGCCAATATGTACAGACAACTGCTGCAACTCTATTTCCACAATTCTTTCAAGTGTTGATTACTTTATGCTTGCCTGTCAGATCCAAATTTTGTGCTTCTCTGCTTCTTTCTGTCTTTTGGTTAGGTTTAACCATAGAGTGTCCTGGCAAGAGATCCAAGGGTGGGAGGAGATAGTGACCCCATCTGCCCACATTCTTTTTCAGCCAAGGTTTTGGCAAGGGCTGCATTCATCTAGGTATGGCCAGAGCTCCTAGAAGCAATCCCTCTCCCATGGCTATAAAACCAGCCTGATTCTAGTAACACCATTCCCTCTCCTTGGTTCTTCATGTCTCTGAATGAAAACAGCTTTAGCCTCCTGTCACTGATAGTTCCTGAATGTATTACCATTCCTGTTTGCATTTTTTGTTTTGTCTCTCACATCTCTATAAATGGTTCCTTTATTAAACTCTCTCATATTTTTAAAAAAGATTTTATTTATTTATTTGACAAAGAGAGAGACAGTGAGAGAAGGAACACAAACAGGAGTAGTGAGAGAAGGTGAAGCAGGCTTCCCACTGAGCAGGGACCCTGGGATCGTGACCTGAGCCGAAGGCAGATACTTAATGACTGAGCCACCCAGGTGCCCCTAAACTCTCCTTGGTTAATTCTTTACCAGGTCATTAATTTCCTGCTGGGGTCTCCACAACTTCAGGCCACACTATTAATTATCCACCTCTGAAAGCATAAATTCAACATCCCAGTCTCTAACTACAACTTCTTATCCTTTCATTTGTCTACTTACATGACTGTTCTTTCTCCAATCTCATGCCTCATCCCTCTTTCTCCTGCTTCTCCCAATATTTAAGCCTCTTTATGTCCCCCCCCCCCAGTTTAGCCTAGATTCAATAGTCTTCACGTCACTGACTATGATGATATCTCTTTTAATGATACTCTTGATTTCAAAGAATCCGACTCCAGCCTGGTGGTCAAGTTTTTTAAGAACTCTGGGTTTTTCTTTGTCTATAGAATGAAGAGTTGGATAATACAGTCTTGAAGTAGGATAACCATTGCCCAACTAGGTTGGTTTTGAGCATGAAAGGAAGAGCTATTAATTAGTACACCAGGACAAGACAGTTGCACGGAAACTAGACATGTGACCGTCTATCTCCATAGCACCTTCTAGTTGTAGAATGCCATGATTATATTACACACATTTTAATCAGAAAATAGATCTGTTTTTTCTAAAGTCATGGGCTTGCCTTATAATATGTCTGCTTAGAGAACACAATGAAACATTTGGAAAAAATTAAGGGTAAGAAATCAAAGGTAGAGAAGTGAGGGCTTTGAAGTGTGAAGACAGTGCAAGAAGAAAAAATCCACAAGTAAACGTTTCTTTCCAAATCTCAGATTCATCTGACAGTTGCCCTCAAGAAAGGCCCTGCTTTTTCTAATGCGTAAGTGGAAACAAATCCACAGAATAATGTACCAATTTGGGTATAAATGGAAAAATCTAATGCCCTCTTGCCTTCTTGTCTCTTCTCTTCCTTTTTCAGTTTTCAGTTTCAAACTCACAGAAGCTGATGTTCTGCTCTGTGTGCTGCCTCCTATCCCACAACAAAAAGACTCCTCAGCCTGAATAGGCATGGTCGCCATGGTAGCTGGGGGTCATAAACTCCTGAGCTGTGGGTCTTGGCACAATTCCATGCATTATCTGCATCCTGGTGCAAATCAGTCCCTTTATCTAATTAGTAGCCTTACAAATAGCCACCTGCCCCAGAGCTTAACCATTAAAGATGCAATATTGGCTGAATAGCTTGAGACAAGGGGCGAGGATAACAGAAAACTGAAAGCTGATCTTAGCGAGGCCCTGTCTCTCCTGGCTACAGACACCTGCAAGCTCTGGCCCACCCACATAGCAGGAGTTCAAAGGAGTCCGAGAACAAATCACTTCTGTCTTCTTTTCACAGCTCACCTTGAATGTCTCCTGATAGCCTTCCAGAAGCTGGGTTTGGTGACCTTTGCCTACAGGACTTGCATGACCATTTCTGCTCAGGTGCCCAGCTGTCCCCTGCCTCAGGGCTTCTTACCTGAAGCATCCTGCCTCATCTCTTATCTCTAGAATGTGACCAACTGCTCTGGTCTGCTGTAGCCTGATCCTGATATTTCAGAACTATCTCCTGATTTACCTAAAGATTTACTTTCTAACTTGTTCAAATGCTAAAGCTTTCTTGGACAAATGAGACTGTACTTTAGACTCACAGTATCTGGGTGTCTGTCAGGTTCATCTTATTCTTCCAGTTAAGAATTCTAAGGCCAAAAACAAAATTATTTTTATTCAACATTCCCTAAATAGAAGAAGTATCTTCCTATATTCATTCTACAGATAATGATGAATCTAAAAGTTTTTAAAAGCTGAAAGGAATGTATCCTGAAAGTATACACTGTGGCAATCTGACTTTTGCACCCTGAGCTGAATTTCAAAAATGATACAAAGTGCTGGGGATAGAAGGATGGCAGAGGAATCCAGCTAAAGTTTCACAGTTGATGCTATGGTGCCACATTGGAGTGTTCCATTATGAAAACAAAAGAGGGCTCTCATGCAGTATATCCACCATGAGCTCCTGGAATTGAAACAGACTGAAAATATCACCCAATATTCTCCTTTATTATGGGGAATATTTGTTCCACATGTGCCGAGCAAGGAAATGTCTCACTGTAATTTTATTGTCATGTAATGATTTCAAAATTTCTTGCTTTTTATTATTATACTATGTGTTTATTTATCCAACAGAAACCTCTTAAAGTAGGAAATGATTATCCTCACTATGCTGGCCCTGTATGGTCACGTATGAAAACTACAGATAAAAACCTAGACATAGAGGGGCGCCTGGGTGGCTCAGTGGGTTAAGCCGCTGCCTTCGGCTCAGGTCATGATATCAGGGTCCTGGGATCGAGCCCCGCATTGGGCTCTCTGCTCAGCAGGGAGCCTGCTTCCTCCTCTCTCTCTACCTGCCTCTCTGCCTGCTTGTGATCTCTCTCTGTCAAATAAATAAATAAAATCTTTAAAAAACAAAAAAAAACCTAGACATAGAAAATGTTTACTAAGTCTTTTCACCTATTCTTTCCTTAGGCCAAGCAGTGATTTCTTTTGTTTCACTATCAGATTAGTCACTCCAGTTTGAAACAATTTCAAGCAACAAGGTTTCTCATACTTCCTAGACATGCTAGTCCAGAGGCTAGGACTTCCGACTGATACAGGCTTCTTAACATTCAGAAATAGTCTATTTTCTTGAAAACTTTATTATTCTTGTTTGTTCATTTATATTGTTACACAAAGGACCTTCAGGATCTCTGAAAAGAAGTCAGTGTTTTAAATCTGTGCAAGCGAAAATGAAGCCAGGCCTACATTCCCTCCCTGCCCACTGTGACTCCCCAGACCATTCCAGGAACAACCAGATTAAATAGTTGTGCTCTTAACCAAAGCTGTAAGGCCATTATTTAGGTTTCCTTTGAAAAAGAGAGAAACTGCAAACTTGAAAAAATGGGCTATCTTTGTGAAAATGCCCCTTTTCTTCTCCAGCCCTCTTCTGTTAAGGTTGCTAACTAATCACCACTGTATTCAACACAGTCTGAATAATTCCTATGTGCACTTGTCTCTTTGGCAACTCATAATTCTTATCTGGTGTCAGTTGTAATTTTATTATACAACAGCATTCAGGGATTAAGGAGGAGGGGTCTTTGTGGTACATAATTGCCTGTTTTATGTCCAATTTCTCTCTAGATGTTGAACTCCATGAGGGCAGACACAACTCATTTCTCTATCACCACTCTGTCCCTGTGAACGGATGCTTATAAGAAGGAGAAAGTATGCAATGCCCTCTTGATTGTTTAGAAACTATAAAAATAACTAAGTTAAAATTCTATGGCTTTTGGGAATTACAAAATAGCATTTATATTACCAACAGTCTCTTAATAATATAAACCATATTATCATCAATGAATGAGCAAAAACAGTATTTGGGCTTCAAAAAGCAATGGAAAAGATGTTTGCTGAACTTATGACTCAAAAAAATTAAGGAAAATAAAAATTTCCCAACCAACCATTACATTGAAAGGATATCCAATTTGAAACTTGCTGAGTTACTCAAAGGAAGGTGTGTTCACCAAAAATACATCGTTAAGAAACACATTGTTAAGAGACAATCTGTAATTTCTCACTTCTGTGGTCTTTGGGAGATAGCTTTTGACTTAAAGATAACCTTCCCAGCTTGAAAATTTTATCATTATAATTAATAAATACAGAATCATTTTCTCTCCACACTGCTTTGTCCTCTTCTGAAAATCCCATAGAGGACACAGTAGAGAAGTCAGGAATGCAAAGGAGGTCTGTGGTTTGGAAATGGCCCAAGACAAACTGAATTTTCCTAAATATGCATTAAACTGTCAACAAAGAGCACCATGACCCAGAGTCTGAGCAAAGGGAAAACCCCATAGCCCTCTGAAGTCACTGGTTCTGTAAGTTGTATTAGGGAAAGGGCAGGGATTATTCACATGGCTAAAATGTCCATCTAAGTCCCAGTAAACCTTTCTCATGAGTAGAAAACTGGAATCATTTCCCTTTCTCCATCCTAAATTAAATATATATTCCTTTGAGTTGCTCAGATTTGAGAGCACTTGCTGCATCTCCAGATTCCCACATTGCTCTGAGACTTGCAATATAGGGTCCTACCTTCATCCTAAAGGAAAGTCCCAGGAAATTGACATTTAAGATCTGGGATTGCAAGATGGTTGAAACCTGACATTAAGCAACTGGCTCCAATTCTTTTTTTTTTTTTTTTTTTAAATCTTGCCCCAGTTCTTCCTGAAACATCACCTAATAGAGATATCCTAGCTAATGGTGTGGGTGGGAACCATGGCAGAAGCATGGAGGCAGGAGAGAAGGGAGGATGGTGATAAAGACATCTGACTGCTCAAGATTCTCCCATCTCCCCTTATTCTGATGTGACTAATTGGAAAACAGAAGGTAGACAAGAACTATGTTCCCTCACATGTTTATTAAGTTCTTATGGAGTAGGACTCTGGTGACCATATAGATTCATGTGTTTATACCCAAGGAACATGAAACTTAAAATGGCATTATTGGTACAGAAAATAAAGAAGAGACAAGAGCATAGAGCTAAACAACTTTAATCACCAAGGCTTGTGTCTGCTTTACTAGTTCATGAATATGAGCAACTTAACTAACTTCTGTAAAAATATTTTCCCCATCTTCTATATGAGGCAGATGAGGCCAAAAGCTTCTATTACTTCTAGCTTTACAGTTAAATGATTCTCTGTCCTAGTAATGAATGTCTATAAATGCTACATATAAGCAGAAAGCATATGCTGTGTGATAGTCAATTATAGTAAAGAGGGAATCATGAGGGATGTGTGTCAGTGAGAGTTTGCTGCTCTCTTCCAGTCATCCTGGAGGAATTTACAGAAGAAGAAAACATTTTGTAAAAATGTCTGCTTAGCTAAAAGATGCAAACTTCCTAAACATGAGCTGTAGCCAAGGAAATAAAACTTACAGATGGAGTAGAAGCATTAAGGAAATTTCTCCTAGAAAGGAACACAATTATATTTTTATCAGGAGGTGGGGAAATGGACAGAAGTTAACTCATAAGAAGCAGAGCTAGAGAGTTTTGAGGCAGAATATGAGGATCTAGACATATCTGAGAAGATATGCCATTGTCAAAATGAAGGACAGAAAAGATGATTCAAGCCCACCTTGACAGATATTTGGAGAAGGCCCACGGTGGTAAGCATGAACCCAGCGAGGATGAAGAGGGCAGGAACAGCAGCTGCCACTTACTGCACGCTTAGTACATTTTAGAACTCTTCGCTAGAAAATTTATAAATATCTTGTGTAGCTTCTAGAACTCTCTCCAAAGGATACTTGTAATACTCACCACAGAGATAAGTAAACAAAGGCCCAGGAAAAGTGACTTCCCAAGGGCCAACTCGGGTCGACTTGTGCTGTATTCCATAACCATTCCTGTTTGCCCATGAACATGGAAGTCCCTCTTAGGGCTTTGAGCAAATCTAGGGTTTGGGGCAATCAAAATTATTAAGAAAGAAGTCAGAGGTGACCGCTGATAGATCAGATGGAACTATTTCTCCTTGAACAAAGGGACTGTGTCTTCTCTATCTGCTTGTTCTTTGCGCTTACCCAGGGTCTGGCACCCAGTGGTAGATGCAGAGATGTGCCATCCAGATGCCACTTCATGGAAAGAGTTGCTGCCCAGCTGCTGGCAGTGCAGTCAGCCTCCAGCTGTTGGCTCCATCTAGGTTGGCCTCAGTTGTAGATAGTGATTGCCTCACTTGAGATCATGCCCTTTTCTGGAAACCTGCATCTTGTACCCAGGCAACAGAGGGGAGTGACGTAGGAGGACAAAGGCTGAAGGCAATCTGGGACAATGCTGATGGGCAGTTCTGACTCCAGAGCTCCATGACAAATGGACCAAGATTTTGTCAGCCCTGCTTTGCAATTTGACTTCTCCCTTGCTCCAGTTCTGCTTCCACCTGCTTCTTTTCATAGATGTTGGTCCCTCAGAAACATCTTGTACTCCAATTCCATTTCAGCAGCTGCTTCCAGAGAACATAACCTGGAATACCCCCATTATGTACTCAGTAAATGGCTGACAATTGAATGGCTGACAACTGAACGGACAGACTTAAGGAGCATTTTTAAAGACCCTCCCCCGACACACACACACACAAAGTTCCTATTATCTGGTGACTGAGATTCTACAATTAAAAGTTACTCCCTTGTCTTAGTGTTTACTCATGAGGTAAATAGCATGTTAAACTTATTGTACACTTACACTCTAATGTAAAGAAAGTTCAGAAAGCACATTCTGACATTCTGGTAGGAAGTGAGGGAGAAAAAGCCTAGGCACACTAATCAAAAAGCATTGATACAAGTGTCTAACAACAGATGGATAGATAAAGAAGATACGAGATACACACACACACACACACACACACACACACAATATGAATATTACCCAGTCATAAAAAAGATAACATCTTGCCATATGCAACAATGTGGATGGACTTAGAGGGTATGATGCTCAGTGAGATAAGTCAAAGAAAGACAAACACCATATGATTTCACTTACAATGTGGAAACTAAAAAACAAACCAAAGGAGTAAACAAGCAAAAAACAGAAACAGACCCATAAATAATACAGAAAACAAACTGATAGTTGCCAGAGAGAAGGAGGATAGAAGATGGGAAAAACGGGTGAAGGGGAGTGGGAGACACAGGCTTCCAGTTATGTAATGAATAAGTCAAAGGGATACAACGTAGAGTCAATGGTACTGTAACAGTGTTGCATGGGGACAATTGGGAGCCATACTTGTGGTGACCATAGCATAAGGTATAGATTTGTGGAACCACTATGTTGGGCACCTGAAACTAATGTAACTTTGTGTGTCAACTATATTTTAATTAAAAAAAAAAAAAAGAGTATCAAGAACTAAGTGCCTGAATGCAATCCTCATTCTACCAACTTCCTAGCTCTGTGTCCTTGGACAAATCCCTTAGCTTTTCTGTGCCTCAGTTTTTGTATCTATAAAAGGGGAATAATAAATGTAACTACCTCAAACGTTGTGAGAATTAAATGAGTTAAAATACCAAAATATTTTGACAAGGAAATGACATTAAGTAGAGCACTGAATAACTATTAGCTATTTCTAGTACTAAGTCCATATTTTTGCTATTGAGCAGGCATAGTCATACCTAGACATTAAATATTAAATTGAAGAAAATGAAGATAAGAAAAAAGTGCGTAAAGTAGGATCATACAAGTATAACTAATAACACAGTCATATTTATGTAATATTTTTCCATCACATTCACAGCAAACCCAGCCTGGGACGTGGGTTTCTATAATCTCTTCACATGTATTTTCATTCCTTGAATTACCACCTTGCTTTATCTACTGTCCTTGTGTCTATTACCACTCTCACCGCATCACTGTAAGATACTCAAGGGTAAACTATTTCTTTTTTATTCATCCTTATATCCCCTTTCCATTTACCCACTCATTTATTTCTCCATTCATTAAACAAATATAATGTGCATTTTATCAGTGTTTTTTTTTCCCTTGGAGATAAAATAATAAACAAAATTCTGGCTTTCTTGGAGCTTATGTGTTGGTGACTTACACAGCAATTATAAAACAAATAAATATTCAGCATTTGTCCAATGAAAGGTGTTGTAACGAATTACCCAGTTCTTAGAGTAGATTTTCAGTAAATAATTGTTGAACTAATGCATTTATGCAAAAGAAAAAAAAAAGAGCCAAAAGGCAAATAAAAGACATTTTCATTGTTCTTTCTGCTCAATTCAAAATGGAGGAGCTGTATAGCGCACAGATGGCTGGGACAGGGGATACTTATTTTGTCTTCTGTGCTCAGCCGTTCAGAGGTTGAGCAAAGGTAAAGCCAACACAGAAGAGCTGGGGACCACTGAAGTCATTTAAAGGTGAACATTATCTTTTTTTCTTTTCTTTTTTTTAAGATTTTATTTATTCATCTGACAGAGGGAGACACAGCCAGAGAGGGAACACACGTAGGGGGAGTGGGAAAGGGAGAAGCAGTCTTCCCACTGAGCAGAGAGCCCGAAGACCCTGGGATCATGACCTGAGCCGAAGACAGACGCTTAACGACTGAGCCACCCAGGTGCCCCTGAACATTATCGTTTTATGTATTCTACCTTGGTGCTGCTTGACATTAACTTTGATTCTCACACATTTTCCACTCCTTTAGTGATAGAAAGATGCCATCATACCAGCAAAATAGAAGCTTAAGCTTTTCAGTGAGTCTTTGAATTAATTATTATTATCATGACCACTATCATCATCATTACTGCAACAGACAAATGTTATGTACCCATCCTAAGTCACCATGGTGCCATTGTCACTGCTGTCATCCCCCAGGCTACTTCTCTTTTGTATATTATTGTTTTGAGTACTTCTTTAAGATGAAATGAAAATGACACAACCACTTTCATACGCAGTGACTTGCTACCTCAACAACTCCTTGGTTAACTGAAGGAAAATATCCTCTATAGTTGAATAGCTAAATAACATTAAGTTTCTTCAAGACCCTTTCAATCTCTTCTTATAAATACCTTGATCTATTGAGACTTCTCACTTCTCCCTTAATGTCTGTCCTCTAAGTATGACCTTAAAATCTGAAGAGAGTTTTTGAAAATGCAGTGCACGTATCTCTCTTCAAAAAAAGGGTTTTTTAAATATGTATATGCAAAGTAGATGAAATTGGAAGAAGGAAAAATCACTCTGAAGACTTTATACACCCCCATAACTGCTTTGTTCTCCCTGTTGGGATGGTGACTGATTATGTTTTTTTGTCTTGTTCATCCTTAAAACCCTGTCCAACTCCCTAAATCCATTCTCTACCATGACCATACTACCACTCCCCAGGAAATTTCCTATCCACCCAATATTCCTTTTCACCGGTGCACATTTTTACTCCCCCTTCTGATACCAAAGGAGAAAAAAAAATATTTAACTTTGTACTCTGATTTTAAATCTCTTCCCTATTCTCCTTGCTCTCACCCACTCACCCCATCTTCAGCTCACCTCTGACCTCCACACCTCCCTGGCAATTTCATCACTAACTTGGCCTGAGTCAGAGGAATGATTCATAGAATCATAAAATTCAGGGTGGAAGAGACCTTAAAGGTCAGCTAATTCAACCACCCAACTAAGCGGAAAAACCAGCTCTCATTTTCATTCTTTCTCCCTGATTTTCCTAATGCAATTGCAAACATAAGAACAGTGTCCCTAGTTGTTACAAAACTTCCTGCTTTGTAAATCCTTTCTCTCTGGGATAGCTTAGGTAGACAATAGCTTACAGATGAGGAAACCTGAAATCCTCTGAACACTGAGTTGGCCACTCTTTCAAAAAGTGTTTAAAGGTGAGCATATTTATTTCATTGACTTCATTTATTCCATGAGATAACTGAATATTATTCCCAGAATATGTAAATAAATAATCCATCAAAAAAGATAAAAAATTGCCCACAAACATATATAATAACCTCATTCATAGTAAATAAGTGTCAAGACTATAATGAGGTAATATTTATCATATGGCAAAAAATTAAAGCAGGTACTCTCACACATTGCTAGTGGGTATGTACAAAACTTTACAGACAGGGATGTGGGATATCTAACAAATTTATATATGTGTCTAGCTTTTGAGCCAGCAATTCCACTTATAGGAATTTACCCTAAAAATACACCTCCAAAAATATAAAAATATACCTGTACAATATTATTCAGATTATTCATTGCTGTATTTTTCATAATTTTTAAATATTGGAAACAACCTCTATGCCATTTATAGGAGAGCAGTTGAATAAACTCTGCCACATCCATACAATGGAGTACTATGCAACTGTAAGAAAGAAAAAGATCCATAAATCAATACAGAGTACTCTCCAGGATATACTGTTAAATAAAGAAAAATATCATATTAAGTTATTTTTGTGTAAGAAAAGAGAGAGATTTAGAAAATACACATGCATCCACTCGTTTGTTTGTTTGTTTTAAGATTTTTATTTATTTACTTGACAGAGAGAGAGAAACAGTGAGAGAGGGAACACAAGCAGGAGGAATGGGAGAGGGAGAAGCAGGCTTCCCGCTGACCAGGGAGCCTGATGTGGGGCTCAATCCCAGGACCCTGGGATCAGGACCTGAGCCAAAGGCAGATGCTCAGTGACTGAGCCACCCAGGCGCCCCATCATCCACTCATTTGTGCATAAAGAAACACAGCAGGATAAAATAGAAACCAGTAAGACTGTTTAAAAGAATAAAACAAATGTGGGAAATCATAACACTTTTTATAAAATCTTGACTTGGGGAAATATGTGAATACTTCATCTACTCAAGAAAACAAGGATGATGGGCACCTGGGTGGCTCAGTGGGTTAAAGCCACTGCCTTAGGCTCAGGTCATGATCCTGGCGTCCTGGGATCGAGCCCTGCAACAGGCTCTCTGCTCGACAGGGAGCCTGCTTCCTCCTCTCTCTCTGCCTGCTTCTCTGACTGCTTGTGATCTCTGTCTGTCAAATAAATAAATAAATAAATATCTTAAAAAAAAAAAAAAAGGATGAGAGAGGAAAAACTAAAAAATGAAATTAAACAGAAACATACAAATGAGCCAAAGTGGAGGGAGAACGAACTCAAATAACTTGTAGTGGAATAGTTGGACTATATCCCTTCAAGCTAAAGACAACAAGTGTTAATAATTATTGAAGTTCAATCAGTAGAGGGTTTTTTTCTCATAGATATATAGATGGGCAATTCTGAAACTACTTTCTGCATATTCCAGTATTAAGCAAATAATTCAATATACTATGGTCAATGGGAGCCAGTTTTCTCACTGACAAAGAAGAGAGTTACAAATGTGGAAGGGAGGAAGGTCTGGATGATCCCTGCGGCCTTCCCAGCTCTGTCAGCTGAGAAGATCTAGAAACAATGACAGCCATTTTCCATTAACAAAACAAAACAAGTTTGGGACAGGGAAAGTACAACTTGAGTGGCAGAAAATAAGAATGATAGGGATGTATCAAAAGCACAAAGCAGCCAGCTTGAAGGCCTTCTCACTAGTAAAATCTTGGAAATCTGGACATCATAGTGATAATGACAATAACTTTATAGCCTATTGAATAAAATAAGAATCATGAGTCCATAGTGACATACACATATATGTAGGAAGAGAAATCTCTTCTTTATTTTTTAAGATTTTTATTTATTTATTCGTCAGAGAGAGAGAGAGGGAGAGCACAAGCAGGGGGAGCTGTAGGCAGAGGGAGAAGCAGGCTCCCCGCTGAGCAGGAAGCCCAACGTAGGACCTGACCCCAGGACCCGGGGATCATAACCCGAGCTGAAGGCAGATGCTTAACCAACTGAGCCGCCCAGGCATCCCGAGAAAGCTCTTCTTTCTAGTACAAAAGCACTAGTAAATATAAAAGAAATGATGTATAGGGAAAGTCACTGTTCAGCAGCTGCCATTGAAATAATTGCTTTAGGCAAGAATCATCAATGGATGATAAACTAGTATGTACCAATTTGAAGAGTCAACAGATATCCACATAGTCTCAAAGTTTCTCCCATTAGATATTTATTAATCACAATGAAAAAAGTAGTAACTTCTTAGGGCTGAATGAGGAGGACACAGCATCTCTCCTAGGTTTTTCCTGCTGAAAATGGGTAACCTGAATCTAATGATGAGGAAGCATCACACAAATTCAAATTGAGGGACATTTTGTAATATAACTGGCCGTAGACTTCAAAAATGTCAGTGTCATAAAATATGAAGCAAGGCTGAAGAACTGTTCCAGGTTAAAGGAGTGAGACCAATGTGAGACCCAGCAGCTTTTTTGTTGATGTCGTAGTTAGTTGGTTGGTTGGTTGGTTTCTATAAAGAGAATTACTTGGACTATTTTAAAGATCTGTCCGTATATTAAATAATAATTTATATCAATGTTAATTTCCTGATTTTGATTATCATATTTGTTATGTTAAAGAATGTCTTTGATTTTAGTGTGTATGCTTGAAACATTTAGGGGTAAGTAGCATCATCTCTGCAACTTTCAATGTTTATCTTTTTGAGAATCTTTTGGGCAAAGGGTTATCTTTTGAAATCTCCTTGCAACTTTTCTATAAGTCTGAATGTATGTTAAAACAAAATTATTTTATTGTTGTCCTTATGTGGTCGATCTCCCATTACATATTGGGCATTTATCATGTGCTCTCTCCTCTACTTCCTCTTCTTTTCCATTCTATAGCATCTTCTACCCACTCACCCTGGTAACAAAAATGTGAGTTTGGGTGGAGTGGGCAACCTTTGATTCTCCTAACTCTCAGACGTAAAAAACAGATATATTTCCATTTTTGCTTAACATTTACCAAATCCATCCTTCACACACAGTAGTAGTTGTTATAGGTACATATGCTGCTCTCATTATGTCATCTACCAAAGGTGGCGGCAAGAATATGATGTGGGATGTTTGGACCAATTCCAACCCTTTTCTATAAATCTGTTCTAAAGCAAGAATACTCGAACACCTATATAGTAGGTCCAACGAAGTCTAGGGGAGACTAAAATAGGTACTTTCATACTTTTTAAAACTATCTATACACTTGAAGATGAGTTTGTGTGTACTTTGTTTAAGTTGTGCAAATGTGTGTGACTCGTGTATGCATTCATTCATAAGAAGGCCCTTAGGGAAAACCTAGTACTTGCCAAGATTTACAGGTACATTCTATAGATTCCGAAGCTACAGGAAATGTTCCCCTTCTGGAATAGTATTTTTAGGAAAGAACGATGTGCTAAGTGCTATAATTGAATTATACACTATGTGTTATGAGAACACAAAGGAGAATTAACCTCACAATCATTGATACTAAGTCACAGAAGCTTAAGTCAAAAAGCCACAAAAGACACCTGAGACACCTAGCTGCCTTTGCCAAACTGACATCCTAAATCTTGTCTATCGTATTCCTGACCAGGACCACGGAAAGGGTTACAGTACCATCCCTATGCCTTGGAACTGACTCAGAGACAGAAGCCAGGAGAAAATGGGACACTGAGGCAGGAATAGAGTTGACCAGAGCATCAGATCCCCTAGCCTTCCTCCTCTACCCATCCAGGGTGCCTCTACTTCCTATCTTTAAAATACGGACTTGCCACATAATATTTCACTTATTAAAAAGATATTGATGCTAAAAAAAATCCAACTGAGCATGAATTTTTGCACACAATTTCTCATATTGATGTGTGTGTGTGTGTGTGTGTGAGAGAGAGAGAGAGAGAGAGAGAAAGAGAGAGAGAGAGAGAGAGATTGAGAGGAGAGACCGAGACAGAGAGAGAGAGAGTGTGTGTGTGCGTTTCCAACTAGAATGTAATCCTCTCAGAGCACCTGGGTAGCTCAGTGGGTTAAAGCCTCTGCCTTCCACTGGTCATGATCCCAGAGTCCTGGGATGGAGCCCCGCATCTGCTCAGCAGGGAGCCTGCTTCCTCCTCTCTCTCTGCCTGCCTCTCTGCCTACTTGTGATCTCTGTCAAATAAATAAATAAAATCTTAAAAAAAAAAAAGAATGTAATCCTCTCAATACCTGGCATCTAAGTACACAAGAAAGTTGTTCAAAGAGGATGTGCTAACAACAGTTGGTTTCTGTAGAAGGATAATTAATGCTGCAATATTCATAAGAGTGAAACTCTGATACAACTTAAACATTCAGCCAATGGTTAGGAAAATGTTACACTGAGCCATATTATGAAAGGATTTTTTTACAGAGGTAGGTTTATATGTGCTCATATAGAAGACTGTTCCAGATATATTGTCAAGTATACTTACAATTATATTAGCATTGCAATGCTAATGAAGTATGATTCTCAATTTACAAACTTAAATATGCAAGAAATGTAACTTTTAAAAAATAAGGAATTCATTTTCTTACTTAGTTTTAACCTTACTTTTATGTGGTAATAGAAAATAAATTCCTGATATTGCATTTGAGTTCCAGGAAGGTTTATGTGGGCCAAGTTGTGGATGAAAAGACAGCTCATCCCTGGTTTTATCCTCTATCATACCGGTATCCTAGAATCTATTATTACCCTGTCTGGCCACCCATCTTAGGATCATGCCAATCATTTCTATGTCTTCCCCTTCCTGAGTTCACCTCTCCCAGCTACTCCCATGACCTTCCCAAGAGAGTCATTCCATACATGCTAGGCTGCAGGAAATTCTGAGAGACTGTCTAAAGTCCAGTGGGTCTTATGCATACATACAAGCAGTGTGTATTGGAGATTGTCTCAAACCACAGGGAAAATGGTGGAAAATTCACCTTTGTCATTGCCAGAAAGAGCGATTTATGGCTTCGTTCTTTCCTTAAACTCCCAATTTGGCTTTATATTTTATCTTTTGTGGGCTTTTATTCCTGAATCTTGGCTAAACTTCTTAGGCTTAACCTACTGGCCTCAAATAAATAAATAAATAAATAAATAAATAAATAAATCACAAACAAACAAACAAAAAACCCCACAAAACAAAAACAAAACAAAAAACTCAAAACCTATTGGTCTCAAAAATATTGGGCATTTGCATTTTCTGTCTACCTCCTCATTACTATAGTAATTGGTTATGTACTCTTCTTTGGAATAGACATGATGAGTACCTCTCCACTACTCAATGCCATTCATAAAATCATAGGTACTATACAAAAAATCAACAATAGAAGAAATACCAAGAGACCATCCCAGGACTAAGAAATATTCCTATTAGTGGGGCACCTGGGTGGCTCAGTTGGTTAAGTGTCCAACTCTTGATTTCAGCTCAGGTCATGATCTCAAGGTTGTGAGATCAAGCCCTGGGAACAGTGTGCTGGTATGGAGCCTGCTTAAGATTCTCTCCCTCTTTCTATGCCCCTCCCCCTGTATTAAAAAGAGAGAGAGAGAGAGAGAAAAGAAGTATTCCTATTACTGAAATAAACCAAATGTTCTTTCTTGCTGTCAAAGACCTTAATGCCAAAAACTAAATTGTATATAGACGAACACCTGGAATTTATTATAAATTTTTTATATAACTTTGACCATAATTTTGACTATCTTTTTTATTAACCCCTGATAGTGAAATGTAAAAAAAGTAAGTTGAACTTCTCTTAGATTAAGTTCCATTAATATTATAAATGTTCTCAAATATTAGTTATTAATGGTCAGAATAAATAAAATACTGCATTACTATAAAAAGCTAGCTACCTCCACTGACATTTCTTTTCCCCCTCGGGGCCTTGCCACCACCCCTGCCTGAGAGTCTACCTAGAAAGCACAACATCTCTACCTTGAAATTCCCTAAGCCTGCTTTTGTCCTGTCTCTTTACTACCAAGTTCACTTGAATTGGGGAGGCAGGACAGAAGACCTTCTTCTTAGGAACCCACAAGGAAAGGTGTCATAGTTTGAACACTGTAGAGAGACGCTTGCTGACGCATGAATAGGGAGAGCTGAGATCTAGAAAAGGAAGACCCTTGGCATGGGGCCAAGGCTGCTGGAATAAGGACGGGCTTTTTTATCTTTACACAAAGGTGTTGTCAGCTGTCTAAGCCACTGCCCCTAGGAAGTATCTGCTCCACATGGTGCTTTATTGTAATTCATTCACCAAAAGGTGCCCTTTTTCTAATTTTCAGAGAGAAGCAGCGTAAGTTGCCAGAGGTCCTTTCTTCCTACATCTCTCTCCTCTCCCAAGAACTGAAATCTTTTTTTTTTTAAATCTTATCTTAAAAGCTCTAAGGCCTCTTCTGACTTACTATATATTCTTCCAAATCTCTTTTTATTCCGTGTGTCTTTCTATCCCCTCAAGGACTAGAAACTCGAGAATTAGAGACTCAAAAGTCGTTGACTTCCTTTTTTTAATGTAAGCAGTTGGGTTATCTTTTCCTGGAGGCAGTGAACACCGAATGTGCTAGCTGATGGAATGGGTGAAAGGGCAGGACCACCAGGAAATGCAGTGGAAAGAAAACCCCTCAGTTAATATTTCAAAATGCCATCTGCCATTGTGTGTGTATAGACTAGTTCTAGAAAGCTACACACTTGCCTAAACTGTTAGCAGTAATTCCTCTCGGGAGTGAAATTTGGAGATGAGACCTATATTTTTTGCTATATAAATTTCTGCACTGAAGTGTTTTTACAGGAGCTTATGCGACTTCTGCACATTTTTTTGAAAGGCAAACTTTTTTTCCAGAGGAAAAATGCTCCAGTGTACTTCCAGCGATGGTATTCAGAATGACGATTTGTTTGCCCTTTTTCTCCTGAGTGTTTTGCGGTACGTCTACCTCTCTGCATCAGAGAAAACTATTTTTAAGTTCTTGAATACTGGTTATAATTCTCACGTTAATGTGAGTTACAGAAATGGCAGTAGTAATTGATGGAAATAATATGGACTAAAATGTACATAATTTGCATAATTGGATATGATTTACTTCCCAGGTCCCACACTGGAATGCCAATTTCCCATTTCCTTTTTGCGGAAGGGCCAATGCTTAACAGATAACAAGTCTAAGTCCCAAAGGGTGGCTCAAAGGAACAGAGCTGGGAGAGCTGGAACCAGAGTTCCAGTTCCCTAGACTCCAGTCCAGTGTTATTTCTATTACAGAACATGCTTTCTCAGTTTGGGCTACTTCTTTCCTTTAGTCATAAAGGGACAATGCTGAGCAGAGGTGAGTTTACAGGAATGAGGTTTAAGCTTCAAGCACCTAGTCTGCATGGGCCCTTCTAGGGTCCTGGGAGGGCACGACATTAGTTCATATGGGCACATGATTTTGTAAAATGTGCAAAGTAATTTTTTTTAACAGCAAATGGTTAAGGCCACTGTCTCTTTCCTCTCCAGGTTCTCCTTATACTAGGTGGTATTGGTAGCCTTGTGCCTTTGAGGATATGACTTAAGGAGCAGTTGATTAAGCTGATTGATACACACAATTTCAGTATATCATTATTTATATGGTTCACAGTTAAGTTCCATGAAAGTTATTGCCAGCTAGCTATCCCAGTGTAGGGACAGATTCTAAGAATACTCTTACTGTCCACTGTGTCAATTCTACTGGTCTCTTGACACAAAGGTACAGAGCCAGAGGTTATTACATAGCTCAGTCTGACAGCCTGTGGTGGTGGAGGTTGGAATTATGGGGCCAGAAGCTAATATGTAGAAAATTCTTCCAATCATCAAGTGCATAAAATTTTAACAGAGGGTTTGGTTTCCATCAAGATCTAGTCAAAAGAGATGCTTTCTCCTCTCAGGAATATATTTGAGAATGCAGTACAGACAATTATAAAAGCTCCACATTTTTTATAGTTTATGGTAGCTGTATGAAACAGAATATTTCAGGATTGCTAGGTTTGAAGGGAAGAGACCTGTAACTATACCAAAAATAGAGCAGGTCTGTAATAGTTCAATAGCATGACAAGAGGTTTCCTCAATTGACAGTGGTCGACAGCAGTCTGCATGTCATTACTAATAATGATGGTGTTAAAACTTTATAAACTATAAATAATTTTTTAAATATCCAATCAACCCTAGAGCAAATTATTTTTCTATTCTTTCTACAGAACATAAAGTTGATATTTAGTAAAGACGCAGTCCAAAAAAAAAAAAAAAAGGCAGTCAGACTACACAGCCAAAACAATATTTTAAGTATTATAGAAGTGTGGCAGACAGCTAGTTAATTTAAAATTGCTCTTTGGGGGCTTTTTTTTTTTAAGTTTTATTTATTTAAGTAATCTCTACACCTAACATGGGGCTTGAACTCCCAATCCCAAGATCAAGAGTCATATGCTCTTCTGACTGAGCCAGCTAGGCACCCTTCCTCTTTTTAGACTTTTCTTTGGTATTTGTGACTTTGTGAGCTTTTATAAATGTACAATTTGTGTGATCTTTTTGTATCTAATTTCACATTCTTTTTTTGAAAGACAGTCCCTCTGTGTATGCTTTGGAAAATTATTTAACTCAGATTCACCACTGATGGTGAACACAGTTTTAGATCTTCTTTTGATGCTTGCCTCTAGCAACTTCTTTAACTCTGCATTTCACTGAGTTCCTATCCCACTTCTTTCTGCTTCATCTCTCCCTCATCCTTGAAAGTAACATGCACAGAAGCCTTCCCAAGACACCTAGTTAGAATTAATTGTTCTTTGTTTCAATTTTCATAGCAGCCAGTATTTAATCTCTGTCATCATATTTATCAGACTCTGCCCTGGATTAATTTACTCATCAAATACAACTTGAGGACCAATTATATGCCAGATTCTGTGCTGGGACTCAGTACCTCCTTTAGATCAGGAATTGCCCAGGCCCCTGTGGTTTGTTTGTTTGTTTGTTTTATTTTTTTTTTTTTACTTTATTTTTTTTTCCCTGTGTTTTAGAAGGCCCTCAAGCCATTCCCCTCCAAATGGGCTAAGGGTCTGCAAGGCAAAGGAGCATGCACATCCAGAATCCTGATCTCCTTCCCTAGATCGTGTCTCAGGTACTTGGAATTCCAGAATTCCTAGCTTAAATCTGGAGTCTCCTTCTGTGCGGGCTTCTTCCAATGGCCCTTCATCCAGAGGGCTAACTTACCTCTGGGATAGTCACTCCAAGGCCCAAGGAGAAGCTGCTATTGCAGTGGGGGAGAGAATCCACAGAGCTTGGGTATAAGGGTATAAGGCTGGCATGTCCACACACATGCATGTCACCCCATAATAGGAAAGTAAAGGAACAAGCTAGTAGCCCTACTTATATTCATGCCCTGGACCCTACATATGTCAATTATGGCCCTGCTAAGACTAGTTGAATGCCTCTATCTTGCTTTTATCTCAAAGATTCCTAAACTTTTTCTGTCTCTGTAAGTTTTTTTCATAGCATAACTAGGAAAAAAGAAATGCCCAATAGTTCCACTTTGTAAGTAATTAGGTCTAAACACCCTACTGGTAATAATTCACGTCGTGTCTGACAGACATCATATTGTTTCCCTCAAAAACATAAAGTATCCTGGGGCTACCTGTGAATTTGTTAACAGATATCTGGGGTACTTGGATGCACAGTTTGAGAATCATGGTTTTATTCACTAGATTATGAGCTTCTTTGGAAAAAATGTTGTATTTCATTCATCCTGGCAAACTGTATCTTTCAAAGATGACCACATTCTCAGTCCCACATGCTTTCCTAGAAACTTACCACTCCCTCAATGAGACAGAAAATCTAACTCTCTTCCCTCCTGAATTTTGAGGGACTGGGGACTCACTTGTAATCAACAGAATGTAGCAATAAGGACACAGCTTGACTTGAATGGTTAGGTAATACAAGGTGATTAGCTTCCACCTTGATAGCTAGGACATCTGCTCTGAACTGCCATGTAAAGGACCCAACTGTCTTGAGGCCATCATGCTGCAAGGAAGTCCAAACTAGCCCACTCAGAGACTCCCCATGAAGCTGCTTGAAGGAAGGTAAAGTCCTCAGTTCCTCCAACCCCCTTCTCTCCTAGGTCTGACCACTACCCTAGTGCAACCACAAGAGATACTCAATGTCAGAACCATCCATCTGAGGCCTTCCTGAATTCCTGTCCCACAGAATCTGTGATCATAATAAAATGACTGCTATTATTTTAAGCCATCAGTTTTGGGTGATTTCTTAGGCAGCAGTGGTAACTAGAAAACTCTTGGGGGAGAGAGTTTAGTTTTTTGTTTTTTTTAAGATTTTATTTATTTACTTATTTGAGAGAGAGAGAGAGAGACTGAGAAAGCAGGAGCAGGAAGGAGAGGGAGAAGCAGGCTCCCCACTGGGCAGGGAGCCCAACTTGGGGCTTGATCCCCAGGACCCTGAGATCATGACCTGAGCCAAAGGCAGATGCTTAACTGACCTACCCACCCAGGTACCCCAACAGCATAGTATTTTGAGTACTATGGAGGTTCAGTAAATGCTCATCAAATTGAATATAGAAATGAAAATCTCAAAATATTGATTAATCTGAATTTCAGTGATGATTAAAAAGAACAAAATTATAGATGTTTATTTTGAAAAATATGGGAAATTTGGTTAGATGTATACTGTATACTGATGCCATGGATATCAGTGTTTGAGTTTCCTCAGCGTTTTCAAAATCCCTTAGATGAGTCTGTTTCCTTGCCTTTTGTTTTTGTCCCCTTAAAAGGCAGGGAAAGAAGTCTAAACACTCATTTGCAAACTTGCTATAACATGAGGTCACCATAGGGGTTGTACATGCTGAATTTTCCATTCTAGTTAATTGAGGATTTTAATTAGTCAATTCGGACTAAGCAAGGTACTACTATAATTGGTGGATTCCAAAGGCAGCCATCTGTTCCCTTTGTGAATATTAATACTATGTCATGGAGAGTCTAGCAAGGAGAAGAATTTGTCCAGTAGGAATTTTCTTAACATTAGCAAAAGGTGAGTGCTTCAGAAATAAAAAGGAAGAGCTAGGAGAGCAAACAGACTAAAATTAAAAAAAAAAAAAAAAAAAGAAAGAAAGAAAGGAAAAAGACCAGGGAGAAAAGAAACAATCAAATTATTTGGTATGTTAAGTGAATCAACTGAATTTAACCTGAGACGTCTGTTTGTGCCTGGTGTTGTTTTTCATTGGCGTGAAGGGAGGTAATTAAAATGCCATGTAGCTGCTTGCCTTGTATGCATTTCTAAGCATAATTCAAACTCTTATGAATCTGTCCTCTCAAAGAAATGGCTGATTATAGAAACAGAACAAAACCTCTTTGATCCCTCTTGTGATACAACTAGGTCATGAGAAGCCGAATTCCAAATATATTCTGTTCTGGATGACTCTTCGTGGAAAGTCTGACTTGGGGAGGTTTTGAAATGAACAATGACAGAAACCAAGGCAGAATATAAAGCAAAAAGACTTGTTGGCATGAAAAAACACCAACTCTGCAAAGGTTACCTAAATGGACTTTTTGTTAACAACGACTTGTTTTCTAACTTCCTTCAATAAAGATTTTTTTTCTAACGAACAGTGCCTTAAAGGTATAATAATAGGTATCAGGTGTGTGTAAAGATAGATGAATTGATTGTGCCATGCGAAAACCCATAATATCTTGGGTACTTGTGGGGAAAAAAAAGTATGGAATACTTATGAGTTTCTCATAAACTTCAACCTGTTTTGTTACGGGTTTTATTATTTAAAACACATAAATGTATGTTTGTATTCTAATCAGAGGAAACTTGTGATTTTGGAATTAGTTGTGTCTCTCTCTAAAAGCAAAAACGTAATCAAAATATCTTGTGGAGAACCTAATATTTTTTTAACAGTTCCTGTAAAAGAATATGATTAGGGGCACCCGGGCAGCTCAGTGGGTTAAAGCCTCTGCCTTCGGCTCAGGTCATGATCTCAGGGTCCTGGGATGGAGCCCAGCAGTGGGCTTTCTGCTCAGTGGGGAGCCTGCTTCCCCCTCTCTCTCTGCCTGCCTCTCTGCCTCCTTGTGATCTCTGTCTGTCAAATAAATAAATAAAATCTTTAAAAAAAAATAATATGATTAGGATGAGGCTATATATCCATTAAGGTTTTCTTCCCCTTGCAAAGGACAGGCAACCACATACAAACTGGCTTAAAAACAAAAGGGACCCAATGGATCATAAAACAGTAAGATTAAGTGTTAAGACTGGTTTCGGGTATAGCTCAGTCAGGGACATAGCTCTCTTTGTCTACAATTTCCTTGGTTTTGCCCTTCTTTATAATGCCATCTTCAAGCATCCTTCAGAATTCCAAAACAGCCTCCCAGGAAGGAGGGTTTCATGTGTTCTCACATCTCAGTGTGCTCCCTGGTTGATCAATCCCAGCAGTCTGGGCATACATAATCCTAGAGCAAGCACAAGGGGCATGTTCTGATTGGCTGGTCTATCCCAATTCAGGGTGTACCCCTGGACTAGAGTCAGTTCAATCTCACCTCAGCTAATGGCTATGACCTGGTGGTGAGGGTGGCTCTTCAAAGGAAAATTTGAGTATTGTCACTTGGGGGGCAGGGGGTAAACAGGTACTGGGAAGATAATTAGTGTTCACTCCAGGTAGTTCTCATCGACTGTCAGAGTAGCTATTCTATTTTCTGGACAAGAATAACTATGTGAAAGTATATGATTTTCATCAGAGAAAATAATCCTTCTATTTTAAATTATATTTATGAAATGTAGAAATAATGAGTATCAGAAACAAAGAATCAAGTTAGCAAAGATTTCAACCAAGGGAAATGGTTTATGACAATAGTTTTGATTCTTTTAAAAACTACTTATGTGTATCAGGTGCTGTGCTAGATTCTAGACACCAAGGATCTCTTTACTATTTCTACACAAATTCTATATGACAAAAAAAAAATTACCTATCAAACAAACAACAAAACTATTTATTTGTCTTTCCATTTTAAAGATTAATGAAAAGCACATAAATTATTAGAAATTCTAAGAGGTTAAAAAATGACATACATGTTAAGAAATCCTAAAAGGTAAAAAATGAAACTTTGAAGACAGTTGAAGTACTGAAACTTTGAAGACAAGTGACATTTTTATTAGTGATATCCAGAGTCTTTGTGATATAAATAAATATATTATTAATCATTGTAATATAAATATCTATACAGAGAGATTTTTTGTGATATAAATCATTGTGATATAAATATATTATTGTAATATAAATTAAAATGTTATTCAATAAAATAATGCCTAAAAAGCATTATTAAAGATTAAAATAAATAGTATGTATGTGATCTTTCTGGGCTTTTAAAAATAATGACTTTTTTTCCAAAAAAAAATATTCGTGACTACTATCGTGACTCACTGGTGAAAAAAGGGCTCCAGATTGGGAACAATAATCGTAAGATAAAACAAAAATGAAACAAAACAAAAAAATGTAGACACTAACACATAAATCATATAAATCCTATACACTGCTGCTGATAAATTTAAAACTCACTTCTCCACTAAATCATTCTCTACCACTCTGACGAAGGACCTGCAAGTTTCTCATTTGCCATTTAATTCCCTACAGGAGTCAGATTGAGCCATTCTGACTCAATCTGAGCTCAACCTTCAATTGCTTCTTCATCATATGACCTAAGGGTGCCATTGGGTATGCAGTATGCAGAATTAACCTTAAGAATTAACATCTTTAGTATTCAAGTAGTTCATACCACTAACAAATTTCTAACAAAGAATAGCCTGTATTTCATACATTAGTTGAAAACCTAGCAGAAGTGTGCAGAGGACTAGCCAAGCACACAGTTGACCTTGTATCAGCAATGAATGCATGTTGAGCACCCACTTCCCACTTTTCATATTTCCATCCTGCCCCCACACAGACAACCTCTGTTCGGATGAGCATTTTTACTAAATATTTCACCTCCCACAAAGCAATAGTGTATAAGATTTATATAATTAATGTTTTTAAGGGACTGTTAGAGCCTTGTCTGAAAGATGCCTTTGAAGAGGAAAGGATTGTTGATACTGTGATGTCCTGGATTTTTTATCCTTATCAAGACTGCTTCTATGAGGAAAAGCTACAGAAATGATTGATGAGACCATTTTCATTCAGCACAGTTACAGGTGGTAAAACACTGCTGTGGGACTCAGGCAAGAATATGTCCCTTGGCGACAACAACAGTACACACATGTATCCTGTCAATCACTAAGAATGCAGGTACCATACTTTATAGACCAGGGATAATATTAATTCCATCCTGCTTACAGTGTGCTTTGTAATGATAAAGTTCAAGGAGATTTGCAAGAACCATAATTTAGCAAGGCATGAAATGAAAGCTATATATAAGAAAATTGACACATTTTGAAAAATTCAGACATTATCTTTATTCACCCATTAGCCAAGAAGAGTTGACATTCAGTTTCAGTGGTACAAATGCATTTCCCCATACAGACTATTTTTGTTGTTATTTAGGGAAGAAGGAAAAGGAAACTGACCTTCATTGAGAATACACAATGGACTATATATATTGCTAGGAGATTTCATGTTATTTATCTTATTTGATCTTTAAGACAACTGAGTGATGTATATTTTACAGCTGAAACTAAGTCTTACAAGAAAAATTAATATGGCTAGGATAACATAGGCTACTAAGTGACAGAGCCAAGAACTTAAGTCTGTATGATGCCAAAGTCCACATGATTCCTAAGCCATTGCTCTTTCCATTATACATAAAACAGGGAAGAATAAACACCACCAATCTAATACAGGGTCGGGAAGAATAAACACCACCAATCTAATACAGTTGACACTTGATCAACATAGGGGCTAGGGGTGCTAACCCTTACATAGTAAAAATTTGCATATAAGTTTTGACTGTCCAAGAACATAACAACTAGTAGCCTAATGTTGACCAGAAACCTTACCAATAACAATTAGCACAAATTTTGTATATGTATTATATACTTAAAGTAATTATTTTTATACTTAAAATATAATAATATTTTATTATATTATATATATATAATATAATAATATACTTAAAGTAAATTATTCTTAAACACCCATGGAGTTTTCTCATAACATGCCAGTCTCATTTCTCTTTTCCATCCCTGACCTGTGGACTAGCATCCACAATTTAGCATTTTAGCATTATTTACATTAAGTCTCTATTTTAAAATGGTACCTGATTTATACCTACCCCTGCCAATCAGACACACACACTATCTCCAACATTTCCACAATTAACGGGCTCAGTAATGTCATTACTATGGCAGGAACTCCAAAAAGAAAGAAAATTAATGGGTCCATCAACAAGGACAGAAATAATATATGACAAAACAAAAATGCCTTCAGGTAGCTTGGATGGGCAGGCAGACTCAAGGAACTGGCCCTCAAGCCAAAAATACATTAACCCTCTATAGACTAGAATTTGAAAAAACTAGCAAATCATTTAAGCCTGCAAACATCCTTTTCCCAGAGTGCCTGGGTTGCTCAGTTGGTTGAGCAACTGCCTTTAGTTCAGGTCATGATCCTGGAGTCCCAGGACTGAGTCCCACATCAGACTCCCTGCTAAGCAAGGAGTCTGCTTCTCCCTCTGACCTTCCCCCTCTCACGCTTGCTTGCTCGCTCTCATTCTCTCTCTCTCTCTCAAATAAATAAATCAAACCTTTAAAAAAGAATCCTTTTCCTAAAATACACATTCTTTTTTTTTTTTTAAGATTTTATTTATTTATTTGACAGAGATCACAAGTTGGCAGAGAAGCAGGCAGAGAGAGAGGGGGAAGCAGGCTCACTGCTGAGCAGAGAGCCCGGTGTGGGGCTCGATCCCAGGACCCCAGGATCATGACCTGAGCCGAAGGCAGAGGCTTTAACCCACTGAGCCACCCATGCACCCCCTAAAATACATATTCCTACTAAGAGGCATCTAACATTCGCAACTTAGGGACAATTCAGACTGTTTTCCCTTAGGGACAATTCAGACTGTTGTCTGTTGGTTAAGCACCTGCCTTCAGCTCAGGTCATGATCCCAGGGTGCTGGGGATTGAATCTGGTCCTGCATGGGGCTCCTGCTCAGTGGGGAGTCTGTTTCTCCCTCTGCCCCTCCCCAAGCCCAACCCCCGCTCCCTGCCCCCTGCTCTCCTGCAAAAATAAAGAAAATCTTTAAAATTTAAAAAAAAAGACATTGAGAAAATGATTCTAAAGTTCTTCCAGAAGTATAAGCATTTTTTTTTTTTAAGTAATCTCTACACCCAACCTGGGGCTGGAATTTATAAGTCCAAGATCAAGAGTTGCATGCTCAACTAACTATATAAATAGTTGAAGGGATACACAAAATGCAGTATTACATACAACGGACTATTGTTCAGCATAAAATCATGATACATACTACAACATGGATGAAAACGTGCTAACAAAACAACCTGAAATAAATATATATATGTATATTTTTAACATATGAGACAAACATTAAGTGCCTTGGTTTATATTTAGCAGCTTTGACTCAGTAATTAAAAAAAAGACAACTGGGGCGCCTGGGTAGCTCAGTGGGTTAAGCCTCTGCCTTCAGCTCAGGTCATGATCCCAGGTTCCTGGGATCGAGCCCCATATCGGGCTCTCTGCTCACTGGGGAGCCTGCTTCCCCCTTTCTCTCTCTGCCTGCCTCTCTGCCTACTTGTGATATCTGTGTCGAATAAACAAATAAATAATATTTTTAAAAAAGACAACTATCTCAAGAGAAAAGTATAATTTAAATAAATTAACAGTCACAAAAAATTATAAAATTAGCCATTAAGATTATGAAAAAAAATCTAACATCATTAATAATAAAAAACTAAAATTAAAATGATAGATAGTATTTTACCTATCAGGCTGGCAACTATGGAACTATCTACTGTTGATGATGATTCAGAAAAATGAATATTCTTACACACTGCTGGCAGAGCTATAAATTGGTCCAACTGTTATTAAAGGTCATTTGGCAGGAAATATCAAAACTGATTACAATTTGAATGCTGTTTGGTCATCTGATTCTATTCTCGATAATTTAGATTACAAATAAAACATGTGCACATTTTTTTTTACCTATAAGATTTCTCTAAACTTCAGCATTTTTCATAACGGAAAAAAGTTGTAAACATTTAAATGCCCAATAAGAAACAACAAGGTAAATTTATGATACACCCATACCAAAGACTACTACACTACAAGGGGGAAAAAAAAAAAGATGTTATGGACTATTTAATAAAGTGGAGGAAATGTTCACTATACTAATTTAGGTTTAAAAAGAAGTCTACCAAATAGCATTAGGCAAAATGACTTCATGTTTTGTGAAAATGAAAAAATATATGAAATTGGAAGGATAATCATTCTTATAACTAATGTGATTGATTATCAGGTTAAATGGCAATTTAAATGTTACTGCTAACTCAATTTACTAATTTTTCTTCAACAATCATATATTGGTACTATTATATAAAAGAATAAAACATGGTTTCAATTTCAATAAAGAAATAAAAGGTAACAAGGAAGTTGGTCCCCTATTCTCAGGACCAACAGTTAATTAGCTAAAATATCTGTCTCTTTTCATGTGTCAAGCATATTACCAAGCACTTGACATCCATTATTTTATATGTTCCTTACCCTTTATTAGGTATCATTAACCCCTGAAGTCCTAGTTTCAGAAGAAGGACTGTGCTCAAGGCCATGTGGCTAGTGACAGAGTTGGGAATGACCCCCTAGTGTCTGAAGCCAAAGTTTATATCCTTAACCACAAACATTCCTGTTGTTAAGTAGTTAGGCTTTTCGAATGTAGACCCTCAAAATAAACAAACAAAACACACACACACACACACACACACACAACCAAACCAAAACAAAAAAACTACTAGGTATCACATAGCTGCTATGAGATTTGGCACTCCAAACAATACATTTATAAATGATCTTTGGGAAACAAATTTTTCTCAAGCTGTACATTGCTTCTACCTGTTTGCACTGGCTGTATCTGTGTCACATGCATCTTTTTGGGAGGCAATATCCAGTAATGGGGAAGAGCACTGGCCCAGTTTTGGATTTCTGGAGTCAGGTGGTAGACTCTACCACTTATTACCCATAAACCCTTGGGCAGTTATTTAACCTCACTGGGTCTGATTTCTCACCAGTAAAATAAAGACGATGATTGTCCTACCTCAAGGAGTTCCGGTGAGGATTAAAGAAATGAAGCCACATAGTGCTTTGTTAGCTAGCTGACACAAAGTAAGCACTTGCTAAATGGGAGCTATTCTGATCATTAATGTAATCTCTGGATGGTAAACTCCGCCCCCCACACACAAAATCACATGTCACCCTGCTTTTGAATTCCCTAAAGAGCTCACTAGATGATTGACCAGTGGAATGAAGCTGGATAAGGTAATATCCTATGCCAAATCTCAGCACTACAAGTTTTCCACTCTGATACAACAATTCAATAATAACCCAACCTTGTTGACCTTTGTTCACTAATAGGAGTTCTATTTTATTCTTACCTGCCATGCAGTGACTAAAAGAAAATCACTATTGTAAGGCTGTCTTGCATTTCTTTCTTAAACATTACTGTTGTTTATTGATTGAATATTCAATATTTAAATGCAAGTTACTTTCACTTCCATAGGGGCTTTCAGGGAAGAATGTAAATTTATGAGTCTAAAAACAGTTAAAGGACACCTGAATTGTAACATCCCTAAATATTTATGGCACCCTGTAGAAAAGTAGCTATAACTTACTTTTTTCTTTCAGCAAGAAAGAGGCAGGAAAGCATCAAGGCTCAATCGTCCACTGCAAGTACCTGATCTGGGTAAATCTGTGATAATTTGCAGTGTTCACGTACCACCAGTTACTCTGAAGTCAATGAAGCTGAAAAATCTCACTTTTAGAAAGTTCTCTTAATCCTTGAGAGTGTAACTCTGTGCTGACTTTAATAATGACATGGCAGATTTTTAAACACATCTATAAATATTGATGTGCAAGTCATGGCAAAATTCTGTGAATACTCTACAAAATAGACAGCGAACACATTCTTTCCTCTAAACTGGGTCATATTAAATAAACCCAAGAAATGTAATTAAATACTATGAGTTTCCCAAAGGCCAAGTTAACGGTCCTGACAATTCTCTTCCAGTGGCCAAAAGACTTATACAGAAAAACAAGGAGTATCAAAAATTCCATTTAGAAACACAAATTTTCCTGGAATTTTTCTTCTACTGCAATGTTTTCAATTCAAATTAGTGATGACAAAACAAGGAAGAAACATGATTGGATCAATCTAATTAATTATGGCGCTTGCAGGCAGGCAAGGTCTCCGTGATTTGGCTACAACCTAATTCATCTCCCCGAGACAACTCTCTCCCTTCTACCCACCTCTCCTCCATATTCTTCACTCTAGCTAAGGATCATTTCTTTCCCTAAGAATGACCTACATCTTCAGCCTCTATGTATCTTTGCAAATGCTGCTCCCTCTCCAAGAAAGTGTGTTTAGGACTGTCGCTATTCCAGACATCTTTTAAGATTCTGCTCAAATACCACTTGTTCTTTTAATCCTACGATTGCACCAAAGGATAGATAAAGGGTTAGACAACACTCCTCATAATGTTTGACAGCAATACAAAGACATCTCAATAAACACAATATCTAAATGAAAACTGTGCTTTTTAAATAAGTGGAAATTGAAGACAAAAATCCTTGGGCCACCCCCACCCTTCCAAACAGGATCGCTGCCTCTAATCCTACACAAAAATTTTGGAACTACCACTGATGAAATCACCCTCTAAAAATTAATTTTTCACTTTATGCCACAGCATGCAGATTTCCTACTTTGGCTTTGAGTAAATCCCATCTTGTGTAACAGTCCTTTGTGTTTAGACTCCTGTATTATTTCTCCTGCTATTTCTGGAGAGTGGGAATTTGGTCTCATTCACCAGGTATTACCCACACTGCTTAGCAGGGAAAAGCTCAAAGTAGGTATTTAATACCTCAGTGGTCTGGAAATGAGGACAAATTTAAGAGAGACACAGTCCAAAACTTCAGGCATGATTAATAACTGAGTCTTATTGCTTTCAAGTATACAAACTAACAATTCTGTTAGTGATCTGTGTTCATACTCTCTTTGGTTTCATTTTTAGATCATTTCCCCACAGTTCTGCTTATTTAGCCCCTACTGTGATGTTCCCCCACATAGTAGTTCTCAAACTACATTTCTGAATGAGAACAGTATTTCATTGTTAAAATCAAAGTGTAGGGGCACCTGGGGGGCTCAGTGGGTTAAGCCGCTGCCTTCGGCTCAGGTCATGATCCCAGGTCCTGGGTTCGAGCCCCGCATCGGGCTTTCTGCTCAGCAGGGAGCCTGCTTCCTCCTCTCTCTCTGCCTGCCTCTCTGCTTACTTGTGATCTCTCTGTCAAATAAATAAATAAAATCTTTAAAAAAAAAATCAAAGTGTAGACATTCTTTTCCCAATTCACACAAAAACATTAAGTTATCATTAGAATTTTTCAATTTTAAATTTTGCTCACAGCTTTGTTATCACAGCTGGAATCTATGTAAACACATATCTAGTTAATTTATCAATATTTCATGGTTTCACACAAATAGAACATGATTTTTGAGGTGTTTCACCTGAACATCAGAGAGACTCACTCTCCCAACCCTTTAATATAACAAACAATCTTATTCCCCTTGCACCAAGAGATTCAAAATATTAAAGTCTGCTTTTCCAAGGGTGTATATTTTAAAAATTGAAGAAACTGATTTAAAAATATAGATGACAGAATAGAGATATTTCAATATCTAAAATAAACTTAAATATAATGAATGCAATTTTCAGAAATAGAGAAAATACAAAACCTACAAAATTTGTAAATTCCATGTTACAAATGGTGGTTTAATTACACAATGCAACATCTTCCTCTATGACTTGAACTACTGGTCTGTGCCAGATATTACCATAGTCTCTTATATATTAATAATCAAGTCATGTCAATTTAAAAACTTTGAATTATTTTGCGCTTTTTATATGCTATCTGTTTACAGACTCTTCTGTCTATTTATAGATGGATAAACACTTACGTGTCCATAAACAACATTTGTATGGGTTTTCTATTTGCTGTCCATATCTTGACCTATTTTCAGAATTAATTAATTAATATGTTCCTATTGAAACTATTCTAGCAAAATCCTGATAGCCTTGAGAAGTAAACTTTACAATGCTCTGAGTTTTGATTCATGCATGATTCAATAATGCCCTAGGATTCTCAGATTAAAAGTGCTATGGAAACACCTTTCTTACATATTCAAGGTACATCTTTTTTACATATTCAAGGCACAGTACACAGCCTTTTCCATCCTACAGCTGAGCATGTTTGCTCTCTGGTAAGCACCACAACATTTTGTTTTCAAAGAGGGTGCACTACCTTGATGAATGTTGCAGTTCCTAAGAGAACTGTTATTTTTTTTAAAGTATTCATCTCCTAGAAATGGAATGAGCCATTACTTTAGACCAAAATCTATCTCTAAAAAATATTTCTATCTCCAATGCCCACAATACATTATTACATTAAATTATTTTGAAGGGTATAGGCAGAAAAATTTTAAAACTTCTGTGTTTTGTCTTTCAACCAACAGATCCCCGGAGTTAGTTAAATTTGTATCTGCTAGAACCAATATAGTCCTGTCTTGCAGGGGGCACAGGGGGAACTTGCTATTTTTCTATGTTTCTCATAAAGTATGTAATTCAATAGGTTTGCAAAGCATGAAGGTCCAAAAATAGCCGGTTATTTTTATTTCCACAGAAAATCTAAAATTAGCAACATCTTATTTCCAATCTAGGAGAGTTCTCCTCCCCAAAAAGTCATCTATCAATTTTAAAATAAGCAGACAAGGGCATAAAATGTGCACATATCTAATAATATTTCCAATGAAAGTATTATGGAAATATAGGTGTTCATCTGCATCCTAGAGAGAAATAATTTTACTCATATTTTTCACAGCATTTGGTATTTCAGAAACCTATAGTGTTTCTCTCTTTCACTCTCATCAAATAATGCCAACCAGCCAGTTCCAGTAATCTTTTATTTAATTTTTTTTCTAAAACTGGAAGCAGACACTTTCCTATGGAGAATTTAGATTTTTGTAACTGTTTGAGGTACTGGTCCTATTTATGTCAATTAATAAACTTGAGAGCTTAGTAGATGGCTCATTCAGCTATTAGGAGATAAACTACTGTCTTCATTTATACATAATATGAATGTTCATGTTGTAATTAATACAGATACTTGGAAGAGAATTTTAGATAAAGAAAATAATTGTTTTAAATAAAATAAAAAATTTAAAGTCTGTGAACAAAGCAGTCATGTAGTTTTAAAAGTCAGCTACTGGATAAAGTTTTTCTTTTTTGAAAAACAGATGTGCTTCCTCTTTTCTGGTTACAAGAATTAGAAGAGTCACTATGTTTCTCTTTCTGACTTGGCTGCCAGGAAGCTCAGAGCTAAACTAAGATCCCATTAACAGTAAATGCTTTTCCAGCTTTTAAATTCATGGTTGTTTATTGCTATTTTATTACGCTAATGAATTTAAATTCTATAAATGTGGAAAGAAGCAGGAAAATCATTAATTTCAAAAAGAATTTCAGTTCAAACCATTTATTGTGTACCCCCTACTCCAGAGGATTCTGATGTAGTTAGTTAAAAGATTAAAAAAAAAAATTATTTCCATGAGAGAAGTGAATGTATCTAACCATACCCTTAAAGAGGAAAAAAGAATTCCAGTCAAACCAACTTCAAGAAAACAAAAATTCAAAAGAATCTCCTTGAAAGAAAACCCTGCCAATATCAATTTAACCCTCACAAAGAAGCTGACAGAGTGAGTGTAGTTATCTTTTGGCTGTGGCTTATAAGGGTATGGAATACTAGTTATTTAATTATACAATCTTCTCCTCAAGAGTCCAGCAATAAAACCAGATTTCATTCTTTGGCATGTGCTAAGAACTAATAACACCATTAATGAAATAAAAGCTTTTAAATAAATTACCTCTTAATAACAGAGATCTATTTAAACATTCTAACTCCGAAGAAAGGAGGCTTTGGGTCTAAGATTTCCAACCTCAGAGTTTTTGATGTAACAAATAAGTAGCACCTATTGAGGTGAGCCAAGAAATATGATGCACTTTATGTGACCAAGCAAAAATAATTGTTAACTAGTAAAGCAGTTCCTTTTTATAGTTGACTTCAAGGTTGGTGGGCCTAGTTTGCCCTTGCTTTCTGCTTTGTTTTACTTTACTGGCTTGCTAATATGTATCCTGTATGACGTGACCCTAGGATGGCCTACCTTCTGCCAGCCTGATGTTGAGAAAGGTATTAAAATTTACAAGGATCTTGCCCTTGCCCTCCACCCTCAGGGTGCAGCTTTTTCACACACTTTAAAGCACTGCCAGTTCACAATAGCCTTGCAGTCAGGGAGGGCAGCCCAACAGAGTTGCCCAAAGATGCACGTGCTTGTCACCTGCCCCAGCAATTACAAATAGACTACCACTTCTCAGGGCAACCTGTTTGTCTTCCCTTTGCAAGGGAAAGCTCGTAAATAATTATAATATATATTTCAGACAGGCCCAAAGTTGGATTTCTTAATTTGAACTATATGCACACAGGCTTCTCAGACTAACATAGTCTTTACATAACAGAGCTGCCTACAATTTCACTGAGAACCAAGTTAAACCATTTTTTTAAAGTGGTGTCATGCCTTGGTGACTTTCTAAGAGAAGCTAAACATTGGAATGGCAGACACTTTTTAAGTAATTGTAAAGAGCATCTCAAAGGATTCAGAGAGGTTACAAATAGCTAAGTGTGTGACAATTGATCTTGAAACATTAGAGTGCTCTAATGAAGAAAAAAGCAGACCAAGATTTTTTTTTTTTTTGTAAATCCTAGGTTCCTGCCCTAAATGGTGCAAGGAGAATTTCAGAATTACAGCAAAGTAAGCACTTCATTAATCTGTGCAAGAAAACCCATGTTTTGTGGGACAATATAAAACTAAGTCAAGATCGCCAAACTTAGAAACACGGGTACAAAATTGTAATTTAAACAGCTGCAAAATTAAATGGGTAGAAGAGTTGGGGAGGGGGATCAAGGCCATTGAGCCTGATGTTTCCACATCTTGGCATTCTACATCTTACTCCCACGACTTTCAGTGAGCTAAATCACATAAACACAAAACATGGGCTAAATAACCAATTTCGGGAAGACGGCAGATTCCCCCCTCCTCCATTCCCTTTAGATCCTCGTCCTGAGCTTTCTCTCCTAATGGCATTTCGTCTCTAGGAAAGTCTCTCATATCTTTCGGTCTCATTATCTCATTGTACAAATCTTTGAAAAGGAAAGAGCCGTGGTTTGCTCTGTGCGCAAGAACATCTTTTCTTCTGCCCGGGCTCTTAGTAAGCCTTCAACCAACTTTCACTGAAAAGGATGTCGCTGAGGGGCGATGAGGCTTGAAATCCTGCCGTTCTCTCATTCTCTTTTCTTTCTATCCGCACAGGCAACCCCTCCATCCCCCTCTATCTCCCGACAATCCACAACCATTTCTAAGTAAACCGGGGCGTTTCCTCCCTCTGTTTCTGCCTCTGACCCGAGAGTTACTTTCAGTAGAAGATCAGACAAGACGCCTAACCAGGAGATAGTCAAATGGAATACTTGAGGGGAATAAAAGACCTAATTGAAAAATCCCATGTTGCCTAATCGCGGCTAAGTATTTTGCAGATAAGTGAGGATATTATTCTTTTGGTAGTGCTCAAAACACGGAGGTCTCTTGACCTATGCATTCTTGTTTGTTTAAAGGATTTATATAGCGCTTACCATGTGCCGGCACTCTTCCAAACACTTTTTAAAATATGGCCCTTTTTGCTTAAAGAAGTTTTCTAAGCGACATTAAATCCGCGTGTGCTTTTCGAACGTCCCTTATGTACTTTTTCTTATAACACTTTACAACAGTTAAGTCTTCAAAGACAAATATGGGAAGATTATAACCAGTTGCTAGTTTATTGCAAGCAAACCATTTCCCTCTTCGCAATTTTTCACAATTATAGTAATCAAATGCACTAATATAGTGAGAATTAACTATTTTCAGTGAGGATCTCAGACTTTGCGTCCTGCGTTGGTTTATTTGCTCGCCTGGCAAACGTTAATTGCACCTGTAAGCCCTCACTTTCAGAAAAATGTGCAGCCTTCACTGGAAGTCGTGAAGGTTGAATTCGCGCCAGGCCTGGTGCAGCGCATTCACCTGTGGCCGGAGCTGACTGGCCATTGGCACATCCTCCTTTGGAGGTGGGACGGGCAACCAGTCGGTCCCGCTCAGCACTGCAGGGCTACGGGGATTCCGAGTGGGTGGCGTCAGGGGAGGTCGGAGCCTGTGGGTAGCCGACCGCTCAGCTTCGCTCGGTGCGCTGAGCTCGCCAGCGCTGCAGAATAGCAGAGGCCCCAGAGACCCGCGCGGGCTGGGCACCCACCCTGAAGCAGGCAGCCGAGTTGGGGGTGGGGGTGGGTCACTGCCCCCTCCCCCCCTCAGCGTCCCCGGCGTCCTGAGATGACCTGGTCCAGCCCACCAGGGCCTGTCCGGCCCCCGCCGACTGTGTGCTTTGCCCGAGGTTAAGTTTCAGAAGTCAGGATGAAACGTTTTGGGTTTCTGTTCACACAGTTATTGCAGGCACCGCGGTGGGGACCGCACAAAAGAGACGAGGGCTTGTGGAGAAGGGGGTTTTGTGTTTTAATGAGGGCTTAACATGCTGGCTGCAAGTCCTTCCCGCTCTCCCCCGCCCAACCCCGCCGGGCCCGGTCTCCCCCCGACCCCACCCCGACGCATCCTTTCCTCTCCTCCTCCCGGCCCCGCGCCGGTCTTGTGTGGGGACAGAATGGAGTGTCAATGGGACGCCCTAAGCAGAACCCTAGAAAATCAGGAATCCGTCTGTGGCGCAGGGTTGTGATGAATGACAGACGCCCCTTTCTCAAAGCTTTCTCTCCTCCACGAAAGCACGGAGCCGTCCCGGAGCAACGGGTCTCCGGCTCGACCGCGACCCACCCGCCGCCCGCCTGGCGGTCCCCGCGGCTCCGGGCCGGGCGAGCCCACACCGCGTAGCGCGCGCTCGGTCCGCTCAGCTCCGGCCCTCGCGGAGGCACCTTGGCGTAGCCTGTTCCAGCTGCGCAACACGCGGGAAGAGCCGCTAGAAACACGTTCTGAAAGCACTTCTGTCGTTTTCACAAGCCACGTTGTCCAATGCTCTAAAACTGGACACGAATTCGTGCTTTAGAAAACCAAACTGAGTTTCCCAAGCGCCACTTTTTTCACGTTCGGAATTATTAACTCTACCGCGGCGACTGCACACACCAAGGGGAGTGGAGAATCGCCATCCTCTGCAGAGTCCAAGCCCGAAGAACTCGAACTTGAAAAACTACTAAAATTGGGTCCTGAAAATACCTGCATCATGGGTCTAGTCTTTCCTGCCTCCAGAACGGACACAACTGCGGCTCACGGTCCACTCGGCGGAGTTTACTATCCACAGCCCCCGTGGCCAAATGGAAATAACTGATTTCGAGCAAAGCGAACGTCACAGGGTAGCCGACCTCAGACCCTCGACGGCCGGCGGTTAGGTACCTGGTCGGGGAAACTCACGTCCTTATCTGTCCACAGCCCAGAGGCCGCGAAGCAGCCTCGGCAGTTGCCAGGGAGAAAAGCAACTTTGATTTAAGGGTTTCAAAAACCCCAGAGGGCAAACGTGACCCTCAGGGTCAGCCAGTCAGCACTTTTGGTCCAGACAGGGGACAGCCGAGTGGGGCGGTTCGGTTAAGCCACGGCGCCTCCCAACGTCACTACACGCTCGCTCACACTGAGCCACGCGCTTGGGGTTATTCTTTAAACACAGAGCAGCAACTTCACCGCCAGACTGGGGGCTGGGGGTGAGGAGGAGGGCCGAAACCCGAGGTCGGGAGCCCGCCCCTCTAGGCCCTCCCCCGCCGCGCCCGCGCCCGCGCCCGCGCCCACGTCCGCGTGCTGCCCTAGCGGAGTTATCAACCTCGCGCTCACGCTCGCCGCTGCCTCTCCCGCCCGCGCGCAGCTCCCGGACGCGAGGTGCGCGGCAGCGTTCCCACGCCTCGGCAGGAGGCTCACCGCGAGCATGGGCGAGCGCGGCCCCGCCCCTCCTCCCCAGCCAATCGCGGGCCACGGCGACCCCAAGGAGGCGGAACCCGGCGGGGCGGTGGGGGCCTAGGCGCGGGAGGCGGGCGAGGTAGCCCCGCCCGCGCGGAGGGGCGTGGCCGGCGCCCGTTCTTGCGGCCGATCCCGGCTGCGGCGTGGGAAAGAGCCGCGAGGAGCAGACCGCGTCGCCGCGGCAGCCGCGCCTTCCCGGGCCCAGAAAGGGAGGGAGGAAGGGAGGAGGCCGGCCGGGAGGGCGCTGCGCCCCGCTCCCCGTCGGCGGCTCGGGCTGGGCAGTGCCCCGCGCCGTCTTCCCCGCGATGAAGCGCCCTTGCGAGGAGACGACCTCCGAGAGCGACATGGACGAGACCATCGACGTGGGGAGCGAGAACAATTACTCGGGGTGAGCGCGGGCTCGACGGGAACTGCCCGGCGCCCGAGGCGTCGGGGAGCTTTGTGCGCGAGCTGCTCCTTGGAAATCCCGAGGCTTCCCTCCGCGGCGTCCTAACGGAGCCGGGAAAGTTTTGCCCGGGAAACTTGGAGCGGTGGGCGCTCACGGAGCGTGTAGTTGGGGTGGGGCGGGGGGTTGTCGGTTTTCACACCAGGGGTGGGGCGGAGAGGAGAGGGGACGCGACTGAAGCACAGCGCAGGAGTTGGCGAGGGAGGGTCCCCGGCTGTCAGCGTTGGGCGCGCGGACAGGCGGACGTAGGCGACGGGCGACGCCCCCGCCACGGAAACTGTGGCAGCACTTTCTGGATGGGCCAGCTGAAGAGAGAAACAGATTGATATTATTTATTTTTCAGGAGACTAAAAAGATGACTTGTCTTTTGTAGAAATTAAAGCAATTTGTAATCTTAAGGCTACGTAGGTTGAGCTTTCCAGGTTGACTGTGTGAGTGGGCGGACGGGATGGTGAGTGACAGACGTAAGGATCTTTTCGGACCTAGATCATCTCTTTGACTGCTTGTTCTTAAGCCTGGAAAGGATCGGGGTCGTGATCACAGAAGCCAGACCTCCACTTTCCAGGGACAGAGGGAGATTACCAGGCATTTTAATGCCAAGGCGGGTCAAATGATAATCGCTTCTAATTGGCATCCCCACAAGCTCCTTAATTATTTATCTGCAGCTGTCACTCAAAGAGCAAAATTCTTCCTACCTTTGGAAAACTGGTTTTCTTGCCACGTCGTTATTCTAATAAGTACACACCGAAGCGTAAAATCAGCAACGGCAGAGATATTTACATGAAACGCTGTTCGCGAATTATCTTTTAATTATTAAAGTGTGCGTCATCTTTAAAAATGAGATCTGAAAAACAGAGGAAGTCATGTGAAAGTCGAAACCAGTTGGGACGGGGTGGGACTGAGGGGGACAGTTAACTCAGAAATAAGATCCAGAAGTGCGAGGTGAGGTAATAAGAACCTGGTGTGTGCAACAGTCTTAAAATGAAAGAGAACAAATAACAGGAACCTGGAGAATTTGAGAACATAAAGAAGCATGGAATCCATGAATTATGAAGAGAAACATGTACAAACTAGAACGGATGACAAAAGCTGTAAGTGACAAAATAATGATTTGATTGCACTTTCAATGTAAAATATCTTTTCATTAGTAAACTCAAGATGGATTGCAGCTTCTAGAGGTTTAAGTTTAGGCTGAAGACTAGGAAGTACCTACAGTTTTAGTTTCAAAGTAAAACATTTACCTAGTACTTGATCTCATTTTAATTTCCCTATCAGTGGCATATTTAATTGGGGCATTCTTTTGGAAGATTTGTATATAAAACGTAACATTTGTAATTTTTTTTTCCTGTTGTGAGATATGACTGAAGTTTTGAAATAGTAAGATAACTTCTGTTTATTTTGAAGATTGCATCTAGGGACAACAGTTTGACATGTGACGACTGTCTATCTGTTTGATAGTGGTGCTAAACATGGCCTTTATTTCAAAATAGCTTCGCTTTGTTTAGTGTATCTGACCAGAGGTTGGAGGGAGGATGCTATTAGAGAATTAGTTTATTTTTAAGAAATTTTTATGAGTGGAGCTAGAAAGTACTAATAACTGACTTCTCACTCTGACTGGTCGTAAGTTTTTCACTGCAAGACTTTAAAGTTTAGGGATGTTTTTGCAAGTGGATTTGGTGTCTGGATGACTTGTTGAAAAAGCAGGGAGGGCATGATTCTTACCTGAAAAAAGATATAAGGACTGAAAACAAAGTATGTTAAAAGTTAAGAATTAAGAATAAAATAACCCAGACCTGAACTGTGCAATCACTCAATGTTTAATGGGTGCCATGAAGTACCCAGAAGAAACCATTGTTATGTTAATGCAGCACCTGACATACCGTTCTTATTTCATAGGCAAAGTACTAGCTCTGTGATTAGATCCAATTCCCCAACAACAACATCTCAGATTATGGCAAGAAAGAAAAGGAGAGGGGTATGTGATTTTTTTTTCTTTTTATTTCATGTAATCCAGCCTAATGTGTAACAGTTGTATTCTTCCATTAAAAGTAATTTTATCATTTGTGTATTCATAAACTTTTGTTGTTGTGTTGCTTCCTTTGGGATAGATAATAGAGAAAAGGCGTCGAGATCGGATAAATAACAGTTTATCTGAGTTGAGACGACTGGTGCCAACTGCTTTTGAAAAACAAGTAAGCTACCCTTACCCCTGACTACCCCACCAAAAGCCTCAAAAAATCTGATTCTCTCATCTGGGAATGTGGGTTCTTGTTAAAGCTCATTAAAATAATGGTGTATGTGCCCTGATCTGGCACAGAGCAGCTATTTCAATAAAATGCTTTGTTGTGGCAAAACTATTAAAAACATAATCCATCATGAAGTTGAAAAACATTTCCATTCTTCAGCTTATTTTTCCCTTAAGGGTAAAAGTGTTCATGCTTTCTCTGTTCTTTCTATGAAGACCAGTAGTGGTTTTGTTTAAAACTGAGCTGTATGTCGTGCTCTTTTAAAAAATATATCATGTGAAATTTCATTTTTGTGTCAAACAGTTAAATAAAAAGTGCTTTTTATTTTAAAAATAACCAAAGTCCAGGAAGTAACATCTCTACCTCTATTTCCTAAATGATAATACTAATAAAATCTTTTTACCAAATCACTTGGTTTCATTTTTAGTGCCTGGATTAATAGAATAGCATTCTAGTTGTGGCATCTTTTTGGAAGTTTGGTAAAAATAGAACTAGACATAAATTTCCTTTTTCAGAACTCAGGGTATTCCTTTACCCCCCCCCAAAAAAAAAGATTTTGCACACTTAGAAAAGGGAGAAGCCAAATGTTTAAATTTTCCTTTGTCATTTGGAAAAGTTTTATATCTCTTGCCGCAATGGCTAATGACAAATTTCTAAGAGCATCTTTCAAAGAATATGACACCGTATGCTATTGAAAATGCTTTGAATTTAATTAAAATAGGGTATAAGGCAGCAGTTGTTTGTTTATTTCATCTTGTTGTTTGCTTCATGAACCACAAACACAGCAAGCCCTACAAAGCCCTTGGAAATTATCCAGAAACTGTTATTTTGCTATTTATCATTTTCACTGAAACTGCTGTACATTTTCATGGATATATTTAAAATTGACAGAAGTACAAGATGTAATATGCTCTTGATTGTACATTTTTGAGAGAAAACAAGATACCTATACGCTGAAGCTGTCTTTGGTAAGCTAAATGTAATGTGGAAATTGTAGTTTTGATAAGTAACATTTTCAATGACAATAGGCTGAAAATGAAAAATACCAGTAATCGGCATTTTCATTTTGAGTACTGAAATGTCTGCAGTTATGAAGAACAGTCAGTTTGGTGATTTCCCCCCCTCCCCCTTAGTTTTTGGGTTTTTTTTTCTTAAATGTCGACTTAAAACAAACCTTAAAAGCAAACCTCAGTTGTTTGGCAGTTAGTTACCATAAACACAGGCTTTCCCATTTGCCAAGCTTGGCTACCAACCCTAGTGAGCTGGCCCTGTCACAGTATGATTAGAAGAGTGTTCTTTCTAGCAGTTTAAATAACTGGCACTCTCACCATGTAGAGGGTGCTGATAATTTTCACAAAACAAGTAGAGCATACGAACCTGAAAAAAACTTGAGTTTCCTTTTCAAAAAGACATATTGGTTTAATTATTCAGCTTTTCCAGGAAATTAGAAGCCACCCACAGTTCTCTGAGGCAGTTCAAGGTGGCACATTTTTATTTCAGTTGGTTTCCAGAGGTTGCCTTATTTTAAAAAGAAGGACATATAAATATATTTCCAAAATATCTTATTAAGAACTATTGTAAAGGGTTCAAACCAATAATAAATAAATGGGTGCCGTTTATTGCCATTAAGCATTTCTCATGCTTACTAGATGGGTAGTAAATTATGCTTTCTTGTTTACGATTTTGGAATTCACAGTGACACCTGCTGGTAATTTTTGGAAAAAAAACAAAAACAAAAACAACTTAAAAGTCTCCCCTTTTTTTTGTTTTGTTTTGTTTTGTTTCTGCTTACCAGGAGTGTGTCTTAAAGACTTATTAGAACTTTTTATTTTTGAAAAATCTAATTTTCTAAGATTCTGTCTCCTTATCCTTCAGAGTGGGATTTAACTGATCTAGTACTGTGGCATTATAGAAGTTAAGACTACAGGATGTCCCCTAGTGAAATACAAGGTAGAGATTGGATGCAAGGTTTGAGATTTTTACAGTTATAATTGTTGTAGTGGAGTGATTTTAGGAGTATAATTATTCTTAGGATTAAAAAATTGTTATGCCTTTTATTCTTTAAAAGATAAATTGGCAAATATCTGTCATTAAGTATGCAACACAGTCATTATTGTTTACATGTAAAGTTTGCAAAGAACTCAGATGTTTCTGTGAAAAAAATTAAACTTAGAATCTTCTAATGAAAAGGAAAATTGAAAATCCAGCATGCAATATTCCAAATCCATTTCCATAGAACTTCTAAGACTTTATTGTTTGTTTATGCAGGGATCTGCAAAGTTGGAGAAAGCCGAAATATTGCAAATGACAGTAGATCATTTGAAGATGCTTCAGGCTACTGGGGGTAAAGGTAAGTAGGTGGCTTCATTTTTACCCCCTTTCCACCTCTCACTTCTCTTTTTCCCTCTAAGATTATAGGAAAGTCATAGTTGAACAGTTCTTTAACAAGCTGAGATAGGAGGTCCTAGATTAAAGCTGTGGAAATCAATGCTAATGGCAGGATTGAACTCGTGGGAAAGAACTTCTGGAACAAAAGAAGCACTTGACCCTGGGCTTGTGTTTGCTTTCATAATACTGTGGGAGTAAAGCTTCATTCACAGCAGCCTGGTCAGAGATTTGTTTGGGACCTCAGGAGCACATGCTGGAGTCTGTACAGAAAGACAAAATAAACACACAAACATCCAAACATAAACAGGAGGTTAAAGACAATCTTTTTCTCTTCTCCTTTCCCTTCCCTTGAACCCCCCCACCCCCCACGATTAAATCAAGACTGGGTCTCAACATAAGGCAGCCATTCCAAAGGAATTGACTTGAGGATTATTTTCACTATTTTCAGATTTTGGTTGGTCTTGGGTTTAGACAAGACAGAACATTTGAAGTATAGGTAGTGAATGTCTGTACTGAAAACTATTAATGGAGCACAGTCATTCCTGCAGACAGCAAACAGGAACAGGTACACTGGGCCCAGTGCCCGGGAGAGATGTCTTCTGTACTGGATAGTGATTTAGGGCAGAATCATCCAGAGGTCAGAGATGGGCCCTCATGTCACATTAAAAATGAAACAAGATGGGATCAGGAGGGAGACAAATCATAAGAGACTCTTAATCTCACTAACTGAGGGTTGCTGTTGGGGGGGTTGGTGAGAGGTAGGGCTAGGGTAGCTGGGTTATGGACACTGGGGAGGCTATGTGCTATGGTGAATGCTGTGAATTTTCTAAGACTGATGATTCACAGACCTGTACCCCTGAAGCAAATAATACATTATATGTTAATAAAAAAAAATAGACTTGAGATCCTGAAAGCTGTAATATCCATTCAGATTTCATGATCCCTCTTCTACTCAGACTTGATTTTGCCCTTTTGTATCTTTTTCATCCTTCAAGCAGGCCTTTTGCTATTCACCTTCACCAAGAGTGTTTTGTTAAGTAATATATTTGACAGGTGGGTAGGGAGAGGCCACCACCACGAGGGGCTAAGTGCTGCCCTTCACCCTGGCGGCTTCTCTGCTCAGCATTAGCCTTTCATTACAACATAGTATCACAGTTTGTCCTAGATCAGAGCAGGGGCAAGGCATTGGAGGTAAATAGCCGTTTACTAATTGCAATGGAAGTACTGAAGTATTTAACTCCAGTTTGGCCATACTGTCGAGGACCTGTGGAACATCAGTCCTGGCCTTCACTGTCCTTTACCTGTATCAGGTATGGTGGTGGGGGGGTGGTGATCACTGTAAAGAGAAGCCCCCATGGTTTGACTTAACCTCAGTTGCACCCTCTGTAGAAACCATCCTGAATGGGTATGGAATTGTGATTTCTAATCATTAAAATGTAGCCCTCAGCATAGGATGCAAAAACTTTTACATAATAGAGAAGAGAACTGGATGAAATCGTAGAAACCAGTGATCCAGGCCAGCTTGGCCATTGCCTCGCCTTTAACCCAAGACAGAAGTGCTCTGTTGTGCTGTGAGGACTACACTAGCATTCTGAGCTCTAAAGCCCCTCCTGCCCCATGATTTTGATTCTGCACCTGCCACCTCAGGATAATAGGAGACAGACTGAGCTGGTGATGGTGCAGAACAGCAGTTTGATTGCTCTGCCTCTCTTGGTGGTGTTCAGCACAGGCTGAGAATTCTTATCTGGGTTTCAAATATTTGGCATGAGCTAAACTTCTAAAGAGTAATATTGTTCTTACGCCTTATTATAAAAACTAGTTCCATTCTTGGTTGCTATTCTTGGCTACCTGAACAGTCCTAAAATTCATCCCAGAATAGTTTATGAACAGACTCTTTGCAAGCAAGAGCCATACAAGTCGCCTGACTGCCAAGTCATTAGAGAGGTCATCCCACAAGAGAAAGTATGGGCCTTGAAGGTGCGGGTGGGCGGCTGGCAATGTGGGCTCACATCATCCAAGACTCACAACTGCTGTGGGGGCCTCACAGTGTAGTGGTGAAGGACAGAGACTCTGCAATTGGGTTGCCTGGTTTCCAAACCTAGCTCTGCCGTATATTAGCTATGTGACCTTGGGTAAACTGCGAACCCCTTTGCCCCAGTTTCCTCATCTGTAAAGGGAGGACAGTGATGGTGTCTACCTCACAAGGTTGTTGGGAGTTTATTCACCTAAAGCCACACAGCAGTGATGGCACAGAGAAGCAATATGGACCCAAGTACTTTCATTATTGGCCCGAGATTATTCCTAGGGGACAGCTGCTCATCGTCATTTCCCTCTGCGTTCAGCAATAGAATAGGAATTACACAATATATATTCCTTAGTACACAACAGAGAACTTAGCCATATATAACAACATACAACTGGCAAACCACATATTTCAATCACTCTTTGCCCACTCATGAAAATTCTTGGAAGCCCCTGGGGTTCCAGTTCTGTTGGTCCGTTCTTTATAGTCTGTCTCGGTATTGCAATGGCCTCTGGAGAGAATTTAGTAGAGTAACCTACATTTCTAGATCCCTGTGTATTTCTGGACTCTGTCTCCTGTTGATTACATCCCTCCTTCTCATGAAAATTAGAAGCCTACAAAGCCGAACAAAGAACCCTGAGGGTTCTCATGTGAAATCTTTCTATGGAGGCGTCTTCAGGAAGAGCTTTCCCTCTTAATCCCAGGGACTTTGTTGCTATCTAAACTGAAGTCCTGGAATGATACCTATTTTTGTTGCTGATCTTCCATATTTCATGATATTCTCTTACATCAGATTTGTGCTGTCATTGTTAACTGTTTTAATGGTATATATTTTTACCCCATGTGTCTTTTGGGGACTTTCAAGTTTCTGCTGATATTCTACCTTTAGGAATTTGAATATTGTGACTTCTATTTTCCAAAGTGCTTTGATGATACAGTAAGACGGTTTGCTTTTTAGATGACAAATGAAACAGGTAATACTTTGATCTGCAGAAATGTAAAAAAGATAGTGTAGTAAATGCTTTAGGTAAAAATAACTTTGAATGTAATACTTCTCATTTATGTGTGCCCATATCCCAAAACCGAGTAAAGTTTTAATTTGAAAATTGCTTAAAAAAAAAAAAAAAGTTGTAAATGAAAATCTGAAAAGGATACATTTGTACACATTAGAGGTCACACATTCGAAGTGGTGACATTTCCCCAAATATCTGATTAAACATTCTACCCTAAATTTGCACTGATAATAATGATACATTACTATTTTTTATCTAATTATTTTATTTGGATAAAAAGTGATTCTCATATATGTGACTCTGCTCCAGCCATTTTTAATGGTTGTAACCTTGGAGGGTGGTAGGGGGGCGTGCATGTATAGATACTGAAAAATTAATACACATTTTTTTCTTGAGTGAATGCCAGGGAAATAAATGTAAGCTAACCAGTGAAGGAGATATATCTTTGAATTTCAGGAAAGCAAGGAGTTATAATAATCTCATATCAGTAAAGCAGACTTCTATTGCCTGATAGAAAAATAAGATCTTCAAATTAGTAACCCCCAAATTAAAAAAAAATCTTTTGTTTCATCAAATTTTTTTCATATAATTTGCTAAAAAAAAGAACACCAAGTCAGGAAGCATATATGAATTTATTAAGAAATTCTAGCACATTTTTAAAGAAAGTCCTCAAGCTGCTAACATGCATTTTGTATCTCTGTTACAAGTGCCAAGAGTGAGGATGTTTCAGATAAACCCCTTAATCTCCATCGCATGTGACAGAGACAGAGAGACTGAAACTCTGTACTACGGTGAAAAAGTTTACTAGGGAATTTCACTGCCACAGTACAGAAGGAGAGGACCCCCCCCCTTATTTTTTTTAATTAAAGTATTGGAAACACAGTCGTTCTTAATTCCCCCCCCCCCCACGGAGATATTTGGTTGCAAGAACCACCATAGTGTAATAGCATTGCTAGTGTTGTCACACATGTGAATTGCAAAGTTAATTTCTCCAACAAAAATTACAACCAGAAATAACTGGCAGCATTTTCAGAAAGGGCGCCATTCTCCTTGAAACTTCGGAAGGACCGAGGGGAGCACAGTTGGTGGTTCCTTCATAGTCCCCTTACCGTTTTCTCTTGCTCTCCCTCTCCCACCCGCTTTGCTCCATCCCCCTCTCAGGCTACTTTGACGCGCATGCTCTGGCCATGGACTTCATGAGCATTGGCTTCCGGGAGTGCCTGACAGAAGTGGCGCGGTACCTGAGCTCCGTGGAGGGCCTGGACTCCTCCGACCCCCTGCGGGTGCGACTGGTCTCTCATCTCAGCACGTGTGCCTCGCAGCGGGAGGCGGCGGCTATGACGTCCTCTCTGGCCCACCACCACCACCCCCTGCACCCGCACCACTGGGCGGCAGCCTTCCACCACCTCCCCGCGGCCCTGCTCCAACCCAACGGACTCCACGCCTCCGAGTCCTCGCCCTGTCGCCTCTCCACCGCTTCGGAAGTGCCTCCTGCCCACGGCTCCGCCCTGCTCACGGCTACGTTCGCCCACGCCGACTCTGCCCTTCGGATGCCATCCACGGGCAGCGTTGCCCCCTGCGTGCCACCTCTCTCCACCTCCCTCTTGTCCCTGTCCGCCACTGTCCACGCGGCCGCGGCTGCAGCCACCGCCGCGGCGCACAGCTTCCCTCTGTCTTTCGCGGGGGCCTTCCCCATGCTCCCACCTAACGCAGCTGCGGCTGTGGCAGCCGCCACAGCCATCAGCCCGCCCTTAACCGTGGCAGCCACGTCCAGTCCGCCGCAGACAAGCGGTGCATCAAACAGTAAACCTTACCGACCCTGGGGGACAGAAGTGGGAGCTTTTTGAGTTTTCATTGGACTTTTTGCAATAGTAACTGAATGTCCTTCATTTCAGAGTCAGCTTAAACCTCTGCACCCTGAAAGTAGCCATACAGATGTCTACAGATCCACAAAGGAACAATAAAGCTATTTGAGACACAAACCTCCCAAGTGGAAATGTGGTATTATCTTTTTTCTCGTGTTTTGTTTAAGGCAGCTTGGTAACTGACATCAGCAACTTTTGAAACCTTCACACTTGTTTTCATTTAGAAGTTTCCTGAAAATATATGGACTATATCATCCAGCCGTGCATCAGTATGTCTGAATTGGGGGGAAAAACAAAAACAAAACAACAAAAAAAAACCTGACTGGATTCTCTTGAAACTAAATGGAAAAAAAATACTCGTGTTTCATAAGTGCCTGAGCTAGTAAAGTTTTCTTCTGAATATATAACATTGCACAAGTAAAGAAGAGTGTAGAGGTTAGGTTAAGAAAGGGAAGGAACAGAAGTCTTGCATTAGGTTGCAGACATTTTAATAAGGTGCCAGAGAAGAGTACTCTATTGAAACCAACAGGTTTTTCTTGGCCAAAAGGATTGCTGAAAATAATTTTCAAGTTGAAAGACCTAGTTTTATCTTAGTTTGCTTCTTTGTTCAGACTTGCCTGCCAAGTGGTGACATTTAGCAATGCATTGGTATAAGCAATTATTCCATCAGTGCTCAGATTAACAACCATTTCTGCCCTGCCTGCAAGCCCCCAGGCACTTTTTTTCATGGTTCAAAATATGGTGCTTCTTTATGTAAACAATGCATTTATAGAAAGAGTGCACCTAAAAGCAGTTGCCTACCATGTGCCCACCAGAAGCTATTTGATTCATGCCAACTTGAAAATTCTCCAGTTTGTAAAAGTTTAGGTTAATTTATTGTTTCATTTAGACTATTTTTACATATTTATCCTCTTCATTTTGTCTTGATAATGTGTAATATCTATTCTTGTCACCCTTTGGGAAAAGTTGCATTTCTGGAGGTGATGAGACAGAGAGCGTTGGGAAGAGAAAAGCCACGATTTTTAAATGCTCTTTGTCAAGCTCATGATTGCATTTGATCCCAAATCAAGATGAATGTATGCAGTGGGATGTACAGAAATTATTTTTGTTCATGCCTAGACTAGTGCTACATAATGGTGTTTTTCTTTTTTTTTTTTTTTTTTTGGTTTGTTTAATGACAACATAATCTCTTAATACATTGAAATTGAGCACATGAGATTTTATGTTTGAAAGATAAAGACACAGCATGTATTCTTATGCACTTCATTTCTCTGCTGTGTGGAGGGAGCAATAAACATGAGAATGTTAAACATTATGCAAAATTATACTTTTTAAATACTTGTTTTAAAATTATTGTACCCAGTCTTTTTTTCATTACTTTGTAACCTTTTTCTATGCAAAAGTCTACATATCACTAATTAAATTAAGTCCTTTTTGACTATTTTCATGTGGATGAGTTGCTTTGCAGAATGGAAAGTTGACATGAATTTCAATCAAGGCCTTCCTTCACTAAGAGTTTAAACGGTGGCTTTTCTTTTTCTCTTTCAGAGTCATTTAATATAATTCACAGCTTGCCTGAAAATATCATTTATCTGAGCTTGTAAATCGATTAGGCATAGGCAGGTATGACATTATTGGGAGACAGAAAGTGATTTCCTCTCCCTTTTATTCTTAACCATGGTTCTTGGAAGAGTGCAAATACAAGAACTCCAGATAATAGTAAACTGAACCTAGGATAATAAGCTAGAATGTGTCATACGTTTTGTAACTCAGAAACGTTTATAGAGGGTTTTTAAAACATCATATGCATACGTGATAAGCATATACATGCTTCCTGATGATAAATCCTCCGTACCTACCTCAATGAAACTCTTTTGATGCTGTAAAAATTATGCACATATCTCTCCTTCAATGAAGCCTAGAAGAGATTATTTCAGTACCTGAAGTTATTGGGCCAAACATAAGAAAAGAATTAAAAAAAGAATGTTTTTATTCATATCAATTATGCTCACAGTTAAAGAGTGCAAGTTTTCCTACATTATTTTAGTTTTGAAAAATTAATTATATAGTTCTAATTTTTGTCTGTAAGTGGGAAAAAAATAAGCAAAACCAGATCACTTTGTTCCTCCTGTCTGTAAGTTCTGTGGTCATTGTATCTTCAATTAGCTCTGATGGAATTAGGTAGTAAATAAGAAAATGAATTTAGTAGTATTTGAAGTTTGCTTTTTAATCATGGTTTGTGGACAATACGCATAGAATAATTCTTATTTTAAGATCAAATGCTGATTCTGTGCCTGTTGTAATGTCAGCATTCAAAGAATTTCTTTCCTTTTTTGGAATTAAACTATTTTTGAGATCAGGAATTTTTATTTTTAATTTTGATTAAATATTTTAAGATAGATCCTCTTCCTCCTTTCCTCCCTTTCTTGTCCTTTTTGTTTTTTCCTTATATTTTTTCCTTCCCAGTTACATATGAGTTGTTATTTTTCCAATTAAATGATTAAAATATTTGCCAAACAACTTGCCCATAGTTGCTAAGGGTTGTCATAGTTCCTAAAGATAATTGTTGTCTATAATTTTGGTCATGCGAAGTTAATTGTTTCTTGATAAATGTTTCACATCATCAGCTATTAACATCACATTTCACTGTTAAAAAAACAAAATGCGACTAAGTAAATTTAAAGATCAAATTGGCTTTATTTGACAATTCATGAATTGGGCAGCATCCCATCTAGCAAATAGAAAGGAGCGGAAGAAGCCATACAAAATGGAAGGCTTTTATAGGCAAAGGGGGCTGAAAAAGGAAGTTGGTAACAAAGAGTGGATTGTTTCAGGCAAGGTCACCTTCCTTTGGGGGAGGGGAGTGCTCTGTCACACAGATGACCTCACTGTTACTGATTGGTTAATTCCAGATTGGCTAAAGGTCACTGGTTGAAAGTCGCTGCAATTTGGTTAGATATTAAGTCTTGGTTTGCTGATGTGGAGCTTGCACAAGTGACTCCATTTTGGCCTGTTGTTTCTTTTTAACAACTGTTCCCATCTCTGGTCCAATGTTTTGTGAAAGTGGTATCCCACCCTTAGGTGTGGTTAATTTTCATGTTTGTTTCCAAAATAGAAAAAAAAAATCAGTTTTTATGATCCAAGGGGAAAAGAACTTTTAAAGTTTAATTTATTGGTGGCTTTTATTTATGCCAAAGTTAGTCCTAAAACTAACTCAAGGGATTTGGGTAAGATAAAAGGAAAGAAGTGACATTTTTAGAAATTTGTTTTTCCCCAAATGTTAAAAGCTATATGCATGCCTAATGTTAAAAAAAAAAAATTAACACAATTTAGCTGATACAAACAAACTTTAATACTTTATGAAGCGGTCTTCTTTTGGAAAACTACAAAATGGGACAGAAGGCAGAGAGATTTTATAGGATAAAGCAATAAAGAACAAGGAAGAGAAAAATGGAAAATATCTGATTGGCAGGGTTATGCAATCAACCTTGCTTAGAGTGAGAAGGCTCAGAGTTGACTTGGCATTGGGGTATTGGCTAACTGGATATCCTGCATTTCTGCTCAAGGGGAACATTTACAGAGACTCAAAAGTTATATAAAGTTCCATTTGCTGATGGAGCACCTGGGCAGTAGTGGCTTCATCCTGGGCCTGGAAATGTATTTCAATGCCCATTAAAACACAGTTCTGTATTTCACATCAGTGAGCCAGAAGGTCTTTATTGAATACTATGCCCAGCATTGTGTGTACATGTTAACTTGCCAGTGACATGTGGTCCATGCACATGTGCTTCTACAGGCTAACAGTGAAAGGTATGGCTGTCATTCTAGCTCTTTACAAGGACCCTCCAAAGAAGAAGGTGCCAAGAGAGTGAGGCAAGGGGTTTCTGAGAACTAGTTGGAGAGGCTTGTTGGTCTCTTTGGGATCTTTTGCTCTTATAAATATGATAATCTTATCATTTGAACAAATCTGAGGCACTTTTAAAGTAAATCAAAACATAAAAAAGGCCAAATATTAACTAGAGTGGTGGCTCTAATGATCCACATGTACATATGTATCATAAATCTTAATGAAGCGTTTTGGATCATCTTTGTAGAATCAACTTGTTCCTTTTCCAATCATTACATGAATTCAAAGTAAGAGTGATCACCTTAAGTCATCATCAAAAAGTAATTTCTGTAAGTGTAAGATTCCAACAGTTGCAAGATAAACTATTGGGTAAAGGTCAGTTTTGTTTTGTTTTGTTTTTTTTAAGATTTTATTTATTTGACAGACAGAGATCACAAGTAGGCAGAGAGGCAGACAGAGAGAGAGAGGAAGGGAAGCAGGCTCCCTGCTGAGCAGAGAGCCCGATTCGGGGCTTGATCCCAGGACCCTGGGATCATGACCTGAGCTGAAGGCAGCGGCTTTAACCCACTGAGCCACCCAGGCGCCCCTAAAGGTCAGTTTTTAAGGAAAAGAGCCACCACAAAAGAACATTACCCATTGATCATAAGACATCCCAATTTCCAGAGTGTAAAAATGAAAAAAAAAAAGTGGGGGGTACATCTTGAATCTGAGGGAATACTGTAGTATAATAACATACTTCAGTGCAAATTTTAAAAATCCATGGCTATGGGGTATCTGGGCGGCTCAGTCTGTTAAGTGTCTGCCTTCAGCCCGGGTCATGATCCTGAGGTCCTGGGATGGAGCCCCATGTCAGGCTGGCTCGCTGCTCAGGAAGGAGCCTGCTTCTTCCTTACACTGCCTGCAGCTTCCCCAGCTTGTGTTCTCTCTGTCAAATAAATACATAAAATCTTTTTTTAAAAATCCATGGCTAGAGATATACCGAGATTAAGACGTGGCTGACTTAGTTTACTTTAAAAATATCTCATCAGGATGGGGTCCTAGTCAAATTGTGAATCTGGATTGATTTTGTAAGTTTTTGTTTTTTTTTAAGATTATATGTGTTTGACAGACAGAGATCACAAGTAGGCAGAGAGGAAGGCAGAGAGAGAGAGAGGAAGGGAAGCAGGCTCCCCAGTGAGCAGAGAGCCTGATCGGGGCTCAATCCCAGGACCCCGGAATCATGACCTGAGCTGAAGGCAGAGGCTCTAATCCACTGAGCCACCCAGGCACCCCGATTTTGAAAGCTTAATGACCTAAAGATAGATATATTTTTGAAGCTTTTTATATTTTTATCACCCAATGGGACTATTCCCAGCTCTGCATTTTACTAAAGAATGGAGTTTGACTTCCCCTTGTAATTCTTTTAAGATCTAAGCAATAACTGAGGTTGTGAATATTTCAGCAACTAAAACAAAGCACTGCAGTAAATATGACATCATAAACTGTGACTATAGCTCAAATTCTTTGGAAGGATGTCTTTGAACTCAGATGGGAGAATTTAAAAAGAAAAAAAGCCCCTTGGCTTACATCGACAGTCTTGTATGTGGGACCAGAGGCATTTGAGAAATGGTTCCCTAGGTACCAGGTAGTACATTCTCCCATCCTTTCAGCTTCAAAGGAATAGACAGGAATGGGTTTGGTGAGGGAACTGGGTCCTCTTAGAATGGAGAAACATTACATACCTAAGTCATAGATCTAATAAAACATGTTAATACTAACTACAAATATTGTTCAGTTGTTCTCTGTGCTAAATTCTATGCTTATGTGTTTAAAATTTGGTGTCTCATTTAATAAGCTATCCTATGGAATGAATATATTATTGTAACTGTCTTATGGAATGTATATATTATTATATTTGCTTCACATATTAGGAATTGGAGAGTAAGAGGTTAATTGCCCAAGGTCATACCTAGCAGTTTGAGCTATGACTCAACCCAGGCCTGTCTGATTCTTCAACCCATACCTTTGAACCTTTAGGCAATGGCTTTTGACACTGCTTTTTCAGACTCAAGAATATTTCAACAGGCCTGGAATCACTTTGAATTATTGACAAGAGTAAATCTCTCTATCATATTAGCATAAAAATGTCTACCATCTTACCCTTTTAATATATGAAAGGGTTTTTAAAAAAGAATAACTCCACTTTATTCCAGCATAGAGCATAAAAGGAAATAGTTTTGGCAGTTTTCTCATTTTAGCTTTCAAGCAGGTCATACCTACCTTACCTTAATCAGTGAGCCTCAGTAATGGTTACTAATTTATCTCATTCAAGGTGGTTGGCAAAAGTAGAGCAAAATAGTGAACTATTAAGACAAGGTGTCTGGGGGCTCCTGGCTGGCTCAATCGGAAGATCATGCAACTTTTGATCTTGGGGTTGTGAGTTTGAGTCCCACTTCAGGTGTAGAGATTAATTAAATAAATAAAACTTAAATAAATAATAAAATAATAAATAATAAAAACTTGAAAAAAGAGAGAGAGAGAGACAGTGGGGCGCCTGGGTGGCTCAGTGGGTTAAAGCCTCTGCCTTCGGCTCAGGTCATGATCTCAGAGTCCTGGGATAGAGCCCCACATCGGGCTCTCTGCTCAGCGGGGAGCCTGCTTCCTCCTCTCTCTGTCTCTGCCTGCCTCTCTGCCTACTTGTGATCTCTGTCTGTCAAATGAATAAATAAAATCTTTTTAAAAAGAGAGAGAGAGAGAGAGAGAGATGAGGTATCTGAGAAAATCGAGTTTGAAGAGAAAATACCCCCCCTCCCAGTCTCCCACTGGATGTAAAAAAATAAGAGGTTATGGGTGGGGGATGGGGATGGGATGGGGGAGAATGCTGGATCATTCTGAATACTTATATATTCCGGGTCCATCGTGTCATAAACCAATACTCGTCATTTGGCCTAGAAAGACTTGCCCAGTAACCCATCCACTGTAACAATTCTCGTTATCAGGAAAGAATTTCAAACTAGCCTGAACATTCTGGCCTACTGTTAAGCATGTTTTCCAAATAGCAGTTAACCATTTATATGTGTATACGTTTTTTAAAAGTCTTATAACCAGAGGCATTTTTCTATGCCTCTAAGTTCTTAGTCTTCTAAGAACTGAATATTCTGTTTCCTTGATCTTAGTTGTCATCCTATTAGTCTGTGGGAATGAAGAGATTCATGCATATGAAATGGGTATGCATGTAATAGAATGTCTCATAAGGTTTTTCGTTTTTTGATTTTTGTATTTGTTTTTTTAAGGGATAGACCGAGGCTGAGTATCTTTGACAAATTAACTAAAGTTCCTTGCAGTTAAGTGTGCATTGTAATAGTTTTGTTTTCACCACAGTGATAACAAAGTCACGTTTTCTTATGTGAAAGAAAAAGTATATTGCTAAGAATTGCTGTTATTCATAATGTCTCACTTGTACAAGTGGGGTGATAAATTTTAAATTGCTCATAAACTCCTAAATAACTGAGTATTTTAACTGAGTTAACCTCTCCGTTTTGTGATTATAAGCTATCAAGCTGAATATTATTTACCATACTGTAAAACTCTTGTTTCCTAGATCTTTCATCACTTCTTTTTAAACCTTTCCTTTAATTACAGAGAACATAAAGACTTTTATTTTTTTTTCACCAAAACAATCCAACTAGCACTTTGTGTAGCTGTTTGTGTAGACTTTCTCCCGGGCCAGCAATGGCTGGCCTCTTCCTTGTCCTAGCCAGTCTGCCCCAGTATGCATGCTTTAAATAGGCTTCCCTTGGGGTCTGGCAAGATGACAGAGATGTGCTCACAGTCAGGAGGGCAAAACACAGAGGCACATAGACCAGATTTTACTCTCATCATAATACATTTCTCTGTCACAGTCACACACCACCTCCTGAACAGGAACTAAACCAGCCACTTTTTTTGTCTAGCAAGCACCCATTGCTAGGTTTATTTTATTGTTTTGACAGCTTTCTGTCAGAAAGATAAGCATAGCACAGTACAAGTGTGGGTGTGGTAGCATCATCAAGCCCACAGTCTGGTGACCCTCAGATGAGGGTACGGCCAAGGTTGGTAAGCAAGCATTGCCTCTGATGACAAACATCATTTACTCCTATCATAAGGAGGCTTGAAGGGCCACTGTGCCCCCTTTCAAGGTTCAGTAAGCACCCCCACCCCATAGATATCCTTAACTCCATCCCAGCTGAATCATTAAGCGGGGTTAAGACAAATGTATTGCACTGAAGGAACAGATTCAAACACCAAGTGCCTCCTGACCATGACCATCATAAGAACGGGTCGCAGCAATAAACCGATGAATTATCTGTCTGGCGTTGACCAGTTCTCAACAACAGAGAACACAGTTCCTTTGATGTGAACCATCAAACCATAAGCTTGCCCAAGAGCAGGAGCTATAGACAAAACAACACAGGAGCAATAACTCAACCTAAATGCATTTAGCCACTTTTCCAAACGACAAGGTCTGGCAAGCAGCTTCCTTGCTCTGGGTATCAGAAGCTTGAGATGAAAGGAGAAACAATGTTCACCATTGTTTGTCATCAGGATATGATGTAGCGAGAAAAGTGATGGAAGCTGTTTGTCCAATTGTTCCTTTAAAATATATAGCTTAGGAGTTAAAATTCTGCAAGTGTATCCTTGACTGATACAGCAAAAGCATACAAGGAGATGGTTTGCTTAATAGTAGTGCAACTTCCCAGCCATATACAGGAGAGTGCATGTTTAATTCATTAAATCAAGACTATTAAGCAGTTTTGTTTGTTTTAAGATGTGGGAGCTTATTAAAATTCTTGATACTTATTCAACAGATCACTTACAAATAACTTGAAATCTGTATTTGTGATTCTAGTAAAGTTATCTCTATTTTACTTAATATATGTGTCATTTTTTAAATTCCCAACTCTTCAAAGAATATAATAAATAGTATAATAACCAAAAGGACAAGTTCTGAAATCAAACAGATCAAGATATATCTTAAGATGCATTAACAGGGGGCGCCTGGGTGGCTCAGTGGGTTAAAGCCTCTGCCTTTGGCTCATGCGGGGCTCCATCCCAGGACCGGGGCTCCATCCCAGGACCGGGGCTCCATCCCAGGACCCTGGGATCGAGCCCCTGGGATCGAGCCCCGCATAGGGCTCTCTGCTCAGCAGGGGGCCTGCTTCCTCCTCTCTCTCTGCCTGCCTCCCTCCCTACTTGTGATCTCTGTCAAATAAATAAATAAAAATCTTTAAAAAAAAGATGCATTAACAGTGTGAGTTTGAACAAATTACTGAATCTGTGTAAGCTTTGTTTTTTAATTAGCAAAATAGGACTAAAAAAAAAACCTATCTCACAAGAATTTTCTGAGGATTAAGTGAGATAATGTTCATAAGATCTGGTACCTAATACATTATCAATAAATGGTAGTGTAGGTTATCCAAATTTAGTTTATTGAAAATGTCTTAAGATCCAAAATAAGTCTCATTCAGTCCCATTCACACACCTTTATTCAAATTCATACCAAGTTACTTCCTCAATGCCTGTTCTCTTTACATTATTTGCCTGTACATTTTGCTTTATATAAATAAATTTGCAGATTTCCAAAATTTCAGAGTTAGAAGAACATAACCTAGACTGATGCTTCATTTTACAGAAGAAGAAAACTGAGTCCCAACAAAATTAAGATCATCTTTCCCACAGTCCTGTGACACAGATCTCCTGATTTCTAATGCACGGTTCTTTCTGAGACAGCATTACAGTAAACGTTTTCTTTCATATCTTTTATATTTTCGATGCCAAAGCTTTGTATTTTGTTGTGCGTGAGCTGAATAGGTCTATTGGTTGGTTAAGAAATCATGCTTTATGTTTCCCGTCTTCAAAAGCAATGGTTATTAGACTGATTCAAAATAAATACAATGGAGTAATGTCTCTTTAGAAGAAAAATCTTGAATCTAATGAACATGGCTGAGATTGAAATTCTATTACTGTCTCTAAATGATGTCCTTCACCATCAAAAGGCAAATCACGCATACACAGGTGAGCAGAGCTGTGCCCCGTTTTGGCCCCTAAGGCAGAATCTTCCCTTGACATTGACGAAGCTGTGGATTTACCAGTGACAGGTCAAGGGCTTTAGGCCATGCCTCTCTGGCTCTCCTCTGTAGCTCCCCAATGTTCTTTGTACAAAGACAAAATCCTTACCCTCAGGCTGAGAGCCATGGAAGAGCTATCTCCTGCCCACTTTTAAGGTCTCTCCTCACCTTGCCTTACCACCTCTGACTTGCCATCCAGCCATCAAGGCTTTCTTTCAGCCCCTGATAATCTCCTTGCTGTCTCCTGCTACCAGCATTTGCACTTTTTCTTCTACTTAGAAAGGCCTTTTTTCTCCTTTTTACCTAGGTAACTCATCTTCATTTTTCAGATCTCAAAAGATGGATGGCTCTGCGGACATCTCCACCTGATTCAAAACCCTAGTGTGGAATCACGTACGTCTCCTTATGGAATCTGTCAGTTGCAATCCTAATTTGTAAGGATACGATTATTTACTATCTCATCCACTGTGTGAAAAGCAAATGATAATGACTATTTTTTGCTCATAGTAAGTCTCCAGGGCTTCTTTGACTTACGTCTGATACGGAAAGAAACATTAACAAATATTGGCAGACATTGGTTAAATGAATGAATATACAAGTTCATGACTGAATGAGGAATGAAGGAATAAATGTCACAAGCGGGACCTGCGTCCTTGCTGTGTTGGATTTATTTGAATTGCTTACCTCAAACTTTAATCTGATGACACAGAATATATGCAAGTAAAATTAAGCACAACTGATGAAATGAGAAGAAAGAAGGTAAAAGGATAAAAATATCCTCTACTACTCCCTATAAATACAATAAACTCTAGATTTTGACTATACTCGACATTTCCAAAGCACGCGTGTGTTACTTGGATTAAATGTGTCTGAATGAGGGTGCCTGGGTGGCTCAGTGGGTTAAGCCGCTGCCTTTGGCTCAGGTCATGATCTCAGGGTCCTAGGATCGAGGCCCGCATCGGGCTCTCTGCTCAGCAGGGAGCCTGCTTCTCTCTCTCTCTCTGCCTGCCTCTCCATCTACTTGTGATCTCTCTCTGTCAAATAAATAAATAAAATCTTTAAAAAAAATAAATAAATAAATGTGTCTGAATGAGACACATGAGTCTATGATGCCACCTTGTGGTTTATTTTCACATTTGTCACTTACAAAATGCCTAGAACTTCCCTACTTTATAGAAAAGCACCATTATAAACTATGGCTATCTAGAGGAGTGAGATTTTGCTCAACGAAATATTGCGTATTTCAAAATACCCCTGCATGTGTCTTGCCAAATCCTTCCTCCCTCTTTTCTATCAACCAGCAATAACCACTCTCTTGCTTTTCTTTATAGTTTGCCATCTGTTTATATATTTACCCATGAACTCTATTTTTATTTCAGCATTTTAAAACTTCAAATAAAATGGAATCATTCTGTATTCAATTTGCTTTTAAATCATATTTTTATGGATTCATATGTTGATAAGCAGAGCTGTAATCCATTTATTTTCACTACACTGTAGTATTTCATGGAATGACTAAACCACAATATACTTAGACACTCTATTCTTAATGGCCGTTGAGATTGCTTCCACTTTGGGTCTATTATGATGGTGCCGCAGTAAACATTCTATCTCCCGGTGCCCCTGTGCAGGGACTTTCCAGGGATTGAATTGATGGGCACGGGAAACTCCAAGTCTACTAGATAACACCAAACTGTTTCTCAAAGTTATCTTAGCACGCCAGTTTACACTTCCACCATTAGCATGTAAGTGCCGTTGTTCTACATCCTTGTCAACACTTGATATTAAGATTTTTTTTCATTTTTGCCACTTCGATGGGTGTAAACAGAATCTTTTACATTTTAATTTGCATTTCCTAATTACAAAAGAATTTGATACTCTTTTTTAAAAAAAAAATTTACTGGTCACATAGTTTTCTTGAGAGAAGTGTCAGTTCCAGTCTTGCCTCATTCTTTCGTTTTTCCACTCAAGAGTCATTTGTATTGCTCCTATGTGCCAAGTACCAACATCGCCTTGGAGATACAATGAGGAATATGATACAGATGTTGCCCTCATGGAGCTCTTGGCTTACTATCCTGTTAGTGCCTTCAGGGGCCATACTAATTATCGAGACCAAAATACAGCAACAATTTTTGGCCACCAATGATATGATTATCACTTTGCAAGGCAGAAGAAGTATATTTTATGAACTCTGACACCTAGGAATTTATGAAAACATAACTTACACAAAACTATAGCATGTTATATAAACTACAATGTGTTATGTGATATATATTATAAAAATTCATAGCATGTGACAAGCTGGTAAAAAAGCTAATCATGTCAGTTGTAGTTTAAATTTAAAGATTTTATTTATTTATCTGACAGAGAGAGATCATAAGCAGTCAGAGAGACAGAGAGAGAGGAGGAAGCAGGCTCCCTGCTGAGCAGAGAGCCCCATGCGGGGCTCGATCCCAGGATCCTGAGATCATGACCCGAGCTGAAGGCAGTGGCTTAACCCACTGAGCCACCCAGGCGCCCCTCAGTTGTAGTTTAAATTTAAATTGCTTTCCTTTTGTGTAACAAATGTAAAAGTATTATTTTTCTATAGCCTACCTATTAAAGGAAGAATATTAAAAAAAAGAATCATTTTTAAGTCAATAAAATAATAATGATCAAATGGAGATGTGGTAAAGATGATTTTTAAATAAATAAAAATTGTACCAAAGGGAAAAAAAAACACTTTCACAAATCAACATGCTTATCCATAAATGTAAGTACACTGTCTTTGCTGTTGAGCTTGTTTCTTAACTAAAAGTTTTCCACGGTGCCTGGGTGGTGCAGTTGATTAAGCATCTGACTCTTGGTTTCAGCTCAGATCATGATCTCAGGGACTTGGGATTGAGCCTAGCTTTCAGCTGCACCTAGTGCTTGAAATTCTCTCTCCCTCCCCTTCTGCCCCTAACACTCCTGCTGTCTCTCTCTCAAAAATAATAAATAAATAAATAAATAAATAAATAAATGTTTTCCACATGTTTCTATGGAATCTGATAGCCCCCAAAACTATTAGAGTTGACTTTTACTAAATTTTTCGTGCATAGGATTCAATGATAACTTTAAAAGAGAACCTGAAATGTCATATACTTCTGTGTAACACTCCCTATGAGCCATCCTATTTGTAAAATGTGCTCTAAAGAAGATGCCAGTGTGCCACCAGAAAATTTGTTGTAGTGTGAGCAATCTTAAAGAATATCAGATTTAGGATGGGCAAATCGGGTTGGAATCCTGGTTTCCCCACATACTTTGATTTCAAATAGGTTAAATAATGTTTCTGAGTGTGTGTTTCCCAAACTACAAAACAAGGATAATTGTTGTATGAATTGATTTGATTATTGTAGATAAAGGGCTTAGTTCAGTGCTCAGAATCTGAAAGAACTCATTAAGTTGTGTATTAAGATTGACTCAGTGTAATTCCTTTTCTACTTCTTCCAGTGGAAATACAGAGCTGTGGTTCGTTAAAAAAAAAAAAAATGGAATTATGAGGGCTGAACATGTAGGTGATTGTTTTCAAGTGAAGTCTTAGCAATCTACTCCTTGATTTAATTGATAAAGTAATCCATTAATTCAGCAGCAACCATATGTCAAGCACTGCACTAGATGCTGATGAAAGTCCTTCCCTTCCTTCCTCCCCACCCTGCTTCCTCTCAGCCATCTTAATATTCAATTATGCATCATTTGATGGTTTTGTGTTTAAAATGAAATAATTTCATATTTGATGATTTTGTGTTTAAAGTGAAATAATTTGACAAGTTCAGAAAAATGTTTTTGGTATGCAGCAAATAACCTTTGTTTTCATCTGTGCTGGTTAATTACTTTCTACTCCTTCATATTTAAGGAAACTCCTCATATGTGGAATATTTCTACAAACAGTCCTTCAGCATTTCCCCCTTTTCCATAAGGACGAAACAGAGCACAATATTCTGGCTCTACAAAGCAGCAACTTTGCGCTGTGTGTATGTAATGTGATATAGTACTGCTGTGTTTAAATGACAATATTATTTAGGAAAAGTGTACTTATTTGACTAAGAATAGCAATTGTATTGGTGAAATACAATAAGGATGACACCAAGACTAAATGAAATAAAACTCCACTAAAAAATTAACCAAGCAGGGAGCCTGTGGCTCAGTGGTCAAGCGTCTACCTTCGGCTCTGATCATGATCCCAGGGTGCTCCCATTGAGCCCCACATGAAGCCCTGAATTGAGCCCCCCATGAGCCCCACATTGAGCCCCATATCAGGCTTCCTGCTCTACCAGAAGCCTGCTTCTCCCTCTCCCACTCCCTGTTCTTGTGTTCCTTCTCTCTCTAGGTGTCTCTCTCTCTCTCTCTCTCTGTCAAATAAATAAATAAAATATTTTTAAAAATTAACCATGCAAGAAAAATACCTTTTATTTTTAAATATTTAAATATTTTAAAATACCTATTAGTGGGTACACTGCAATTTCTAGACTCTCTTCTTTAGCTTCTTTAACCCTGACTTGTACTGACTCTTCTTCAGGCTTTCTTAGTTTGTCTTCCTCTAGTGGAAGTCAAGCCTGCAAACCTTCCCTCTTTATGCTGCACTCAATCTCTTAGAAAGCATTTCTACTTGGACAAATTCACTTGGATGACCTCTTCAAACCAAATCTTACTGTAACACAGCTTCCTGCTTTACCACGCTCCCAGTCAGCACCCTTTCCAAATTAGTGACCATATTCAAAACCTTAAACATGTTTTCCTTTGACTTTCTACACAACTGTGATGGGCAGTTTTATTTGCCCCTTTATGTGCTGGGTGGGGATCAAGGCTCTCCTCGCTCTACTTCCGTCCATTTTTGTTTTAATTATGTACAGAGGACCTAGTCAACCCCGGGTTGGAGTGCTTGCTTTATCTTCAGTGTTTTGCTTCTCCTTCCACAGAGTTCTTGTACTCTGGTTTCGTTAAGGAGACATTAACTGGAACAGGGAGTGTCCCCCATTCCCCCACTCACCACTCTCCTCACTGTCTTTCTTCTTCACGCACCTTCCTCTCCATCCAGGCCTCCCCTTCAGGTCTCACAATACCTCCACCTTTCACTTTGTTCCCTTCCAACCCTCCAGTCCCTATTTAGGTAAAGCGTCTCACCAGGTGCTCCAGCAGGTGGAACCCAATATTTACATTCTCTTCTGTGCCAACAACCCCGCGGACGCGTTGAGGAACAGGGATAGAACCTGCTGCTGTATCTGGGCGGAAATGAAGGCGTGTTAAATCTTAGATTAAGTAACATTTAAAACCAATTCAACTTTTATGATCGAACAAAATGAATATGATTTAAAAAAACAACTTTTATGATAGAATAAAATGAATATGATTTTTTAGGAACAACAAAACCGCTAATAACAACTCCTAGTACTTGCAAAATACAATTTCCCTGACCGGGAATCGAACCCGGGCCGCGGCGGTGAGAGCGCCGAATCCTAACCACTAGACCACCAGGGAAGTTAACACAGCCTGTTCTTGAAGTGTATTTGTCACTTTAAAAATCTCTACGTCAACCAGACCAGTAAAAAGAGAGCTTTTTCGCTCTAAGCCCCACCCACTCCGTTCCCATTTTGGGCCGCGGCCTTCTAAACGGATGCAAATTTTGCGCGCTCCCAGCCCTGCACCGAGGTGGCTCCCGGGGGTGGGGGGAACTGAACCCTCCAAGTCCGACTGCCCTGCTAGAAAAGACTAATTACACAATTCATGCTAATTATATAACATAAATATCTATACCAATACAAATGTTAGAGTACTGCGGGAAGCTTGTCACTTGCTTTGTTATTTTTTTTTAATCATCTAGCTGCTCTTTCTAAATCTAACCTCTGCTCTTTCTGACCTTCCATCCCGCGCAGACGTTAAGTCCCACTAAACCTTGTGCTAAATCTGAAGGTAGACTGTCACCGGCGGAGAGCATTTCGCGTAGTAGAGCTGGGTGTGACACCGCTATCGTGATGATTACTTACTAAGTACCAGGCTAACGAAGCTGAGAGCTGCGGGAGACGTGCCTAGAGCACTGCGGAGAGCATCTGCACCCGGATCCGAGGAAACCCTTCCGAAACACTGCGTTTCCATCATCCCCATATTTTTTAAGTGTTATTACCCGGGCAATTGCTTCACGGCTCAGCGTTCTGTGCGAGACACGGCCAGGAAATGATGCAATTACCAGAGGAGTAAAACAAAACAAAACAGAACAAAACAACAACAACAACAAAACAACCAGCCTTACGGCCCAGCCTCGACTCAGAAACCCTCATAACACAGGAGCAGAAGACAACAGGATGTAACTCCACTTTGAAGTGCCAACCGTTCCAGTTGAACAAATGTAACCCAAGAGACCCAGCTCCGCTGCAACATGGAAGGAGGCTTAAGTGAAGTAGATAGAAATTCACAATGAACTTGCTCACAACCTCTGGCGCCACGATGAGTTCCCGCTGTCATCCACCATCGTAGAATTTAGGTGAGCCTCTGTTTGAATATTGTTTCTTGTTTTCAGGCAACCCTGAGATGGTTTGGATTATTGATAAAATATGTCTAAAATGTTTAATAATATGCAAGGGGGGTGCTGGGTGGCTCAGTCCGTTAAGCGTCTGTCCTCCGCTTGTCATGATGCCCTTGTCCTGGGATCAAACCCCACGTCAGGCTCCCTGGTCAGTGGGGAGCCTGCTTCTCCCTCTCCCTGCTGCTCCCCCTGCTTGCACTCTCTCTCTGTCAAATAAATAAATAAATAAATAAATAAATAAATAAATAAAATCTTTAATAATAATAATAATATGCAAGCAGGAAGATTAAACGGATTTTTAAGGGCTGATAAAGATAGAAAAATCACAACAAATTTCTAAACGTAATTATATTTTAAATAGGACACACACTTTCCTCTATCAAGGAATTCTTAGGAAATCAGGTTCAGTAGGTGGAGCTCTTTCCTCTGAATTGGGAGTTATCACAGCTTAGTAAAAAAGGATCTGGTTTTGAACATGAAGACAAAGCGAATATTATTTTTTTAGAATAATTTTAAGTTTTAATAGACTTAGTCACAATATGCTCAAAAGGACAGAATGGTGCAATAAACACCATCATCCCTCTCTTTTCCCCAGTACCATCCCTCTCTTTTCCCCAGTCACTAATTTATTCTTCCCAGAGGTAACCAGTGTTAAGTTTCTTCTGTATCCTAGAAACAGTCTATGCATACACAAACTAATATCTCTCTCTTTTCCAGCTTTTTTTTTAAAAACATGGATGATACATTTTCCCTTTGTGATGAGTATTTATTTATTTATTTATTTTAAAAGATTTTATTTATTTGTCAGAGAGAGAGGGAGAGCGAGTGCAGGCAGACAGAATGGCAGGCAGAGGCAGAGGGAGAAGCAGGCTCCCCGCTGAGCAAGGAGCCCGATGCGGGACTTGATCCCAGGACGCTGGGATCATGACCTGGGATCATGACCTGGGATCATGACCTGGGATCATGACCTGAGCCGAAGGCAGCTGCTTAGCCAACTGAGCCACCCAGGCGTCCCTATTTATTTATTTTTAAAGAGGGAGGTCACAAGTAGGCAGAGAGGCAGGCAGAGAGATAGGAGGAAGCAGGCTCCCTGCTGAGCAGAGAGCCCAATGCGGGGCTCGATCCCAGGACCCTGGGATCATGACCTAAGCCGAAGGCAGAGGCTTTAACCCACTGAGCCACCCAGGTACCCCTTTTCCAGCTTTTTATCTTGAAAAATTCCAAACCTACAGAAAATTGCAAGTGTAGGACAATGAATACACATATACCCTTCATCTGAACCTGTGCTGTCCAATTTAGTAAGACCAGCCCATGTGACTATTGTGGATTGAAATGCAGCTAGCGCAAACTTAAATATTCTATAGGTGATGACTGCCTACTGGGTTTGTTTGTTTTTTTAAGATTTTTAATTTATTTATTTGACAGACAGGGATCACAAGTAGGCAGAAAGGCAGGCAGAGAGAGAGGAAGGGAAGCAGGCTCCCTGCTGAGGAGAGAGCCGGATGCGGGGGCTCCATCCCAGGACCCTGAGATCAGGACCTGAGCTGAAGGCAGCGGCTTAACCCACTGAGCCACCCAGGCACCCTTGTCTACTGCTTTTTTAAGCCTTAATATAGAAGGAAAGAAAAGTAAAATAGCTCAATAATGTTTACTTTGATTATGTTTTTAAAGATTTTATTTATTTATTTGATAGAGAGAGATCACAAGTAGGCGAAGAGGCAGGGAGAGAGAGTGAGAGGGAAGCAGGCTCCCCGCAGAGCAGAGAGCCCGACGCGGGGCTCGATCCCAGACCCCGAGATCACGACCCGAGCCGAAGGCAGCGGCCCAACCACTGAGCCACCCAGGCGCCCCGACCCCGATTATGTTTTTAAATTAGAAATATATCGGGGGGCGCCTGGGTGGCTCAGTGGGTTAAGCCGCTGCCTTCGGCTCAGGTCAAGATCCCAGGTCCTGGGTTCGAGCCCCGCATCGGGCTTTCTGCTCAGCGGGGAGCCTGCTTCCTCCTCTCTCGCTGCCTGCGTCTCTGCCTACTTGTGATTTCTCTCTGTCAAATAAATAAATAAATAAATCTTAAAAAAAAAAAAAAAGAAAAAAGAAATATATCGGGTTGGGGCAACTGGGTGGCTCATTCGGTTGGGAGGGCGACTCTTGATTTCAGCTGAGTTCATGATCTCGGGGTGATGAGATTGAGCCCCCTTGTCCTGCCCCACACTTGGCGTTGAGTCAGCTTGGGATTCCCTCTCTCCCTCTCCCTCTGCCCCTCACACCGCTCAGGTGGGTGCTCTCTCTCTGTCCCTCTCTACATAAAAAAAATTTTAAAAGAAATATATCAGGCTAAAATATCATAAAAATTTATTTCACTTTCTCTTCACTTTTTAAGGTATCTATTAGACTATTTAAAATTATATATGTGCCTTGGGCGCCTGGGTGGCTCAGTGGGTTAAGCCGCTGCCTTCGGCTCAGGTCATGATCTCAGGGTCCTGGGATCGAGTCCCGCATCGGGTTCTCTGCTCGGCGGAGATCCTGCTCCCCCCCCCTCGCTCTGCCTGCCTCTCCATCTACTTGTGATCTCTCTCTGTCAAATAAATAAATAAAATCTTAAAAAAAAAAAAAATTATATATGTGCCTTGCATTATATTTCCATTTTACAGTACTGATTTAGATTCACCAGTTGTTGATTTTTTGCTATATTTGCTTTCTCTTTATCTTTCTTCTGAAGCATTTGGGGTTAGTTGCAGACATCATAATACTTTACTTTTAAATATTTTATCCTGTATTTCCTAAGGACAAGGAAAACAATTATCACATTTAGGTAATTTAAAGGTAATATAATATTATTATTTATTATACGGTTAAAAACTAATGTTTCAATTGTCAAAATAACACTTCTTAGACTTTTAAAATTCTGAAACCATTATTCTGGAACAATTCTGGAACAATTCCTGATTTTTCTTAACAATATTGATCTTTTTGAATCGTGAAATACAGTTGTTTCAGAACTGAATTTATCAATTCAGATAAGTATCTCTTTTGAAAAGAAAAGAACCTTAAGTTATGTGTCCTTCTCAGTACATGACGTCAGAGTGGCATAATGCTGATGTATCATATTGCCTCTCATGGTCACTATTGTAGGCAGAATAATGGCCCCCACAGGGATGTCCCAGTCCTAATCTCTAGAACACATGAATCTGTTACTTTACATGGCAATAGGAACTTTGCAGATGTGATTAAGGATTCTGAGACACAGGAAAGTATCCTGGATTCTCTGAGGGGGCCCAAAATCATCACAAGGGTCCTTATAAGTGAAGGAGAGAGGTAGGAGAGTTAGTGCCCCAGTGATGTGGTCTGAGGAAAACTCAACCTACCTCTGTTGGCTTTGAAGAAGGGGAAGAGGACCTTGAGCCGAGGGATTCAGGTGGCCTCTGGAAGCTAAAAAAGGCAAGGAAGCAGATTCTTCCTTTGAGCCTCCAGAAAGAAAACAGCCCTCCCAACACCTAGATTTTATCCTAGTGAGACCCAATGTCAGACTTGCGGATTATAGAATTGTAGGATAATACATTTGTGTTTTTTAAGCCATTGAGTTTGTGCTAATTTTTTACAGCAGCTATAGGAAACATAGAGTAAATTCGAGCATTTGGTTAAGGTGTTCACCATGCTTTGAGAATGTATGAATCTTCTGTTCCTCAGTAAACTTTCACCCACTGACAATCTTTGCTTGAATCAATTATTACCGTGGTGATTGCAAAATGGTGTTTTTGTTTTATTTTTCTCTTGTAAATAACTTCCCTTTCTCTCCTTATTCTCTCATTTTTAAATATCAGTTTGGACTCATATATTCTTTCTCTGTTTTTATTCAGTGTGTTATAATCCAGCACTGTCATTTTTCTTAGTAATTAAATTGTCCCAAATTTGGCCAGAGGAGTCCTTTTAAGTTTGCTCCCGTATTCTTTTGATATGTCTCCCTTATTTTTTTTTTTTAAGATTTTATTTATCTATCCAACAGACAGAGATCACAAGTAGGCAGAGAGGCAGGCAGAGAGAGGGAGAGGCAGGCTCCCCACCGAGCAGAGAGCCAGATGTGGGACTTGATCCCAGGACCCTGAGATCCTGACCCGAGCCAAAGGCAGAGGCCCAACCCACTGAGCCACCCAGGCACCCCATGTCTCCCTTATTTTTGAGCACTTCTTTACCTTCTGTCCCAAGATGGTTCAGGCACACCCTGTAGTTTATAGACCAGCTTAGAGAGAATTAAGGTCTTTATGCATATATCTTTTCTTTTTTAATCTCTTTGTTTTATTTTTACACAAAGAGGGACATACTCTACATACTTTTTCTAACTTCTTAAAATTAATATCTTTTAAAAGAGGGACATTCCTTACATAAAAATTTTCTCATTGCTTTTGATAACTACATCATATTCCACTATTTAGGTGTTTTATTAAAGCAGTTCATATCAGTCATTTAGATTATTTCCAATCTTCTTCTTTTACCAAAGTACTAATATGAATAACTTGGCTCAATATAATTTAGCATTTAGTTTTTACAGATTTGCTCCGAAATGACTCAACTTATAGAGTGCCAGTTTCTGATTTGAAAATGTTGCTATATATTGGAAGAAAAATCATTGTATCCAACTCAAAGTCACTTATAATTTATTGACAATTTTATTTTTCAATTTGATTTCAGTCTGACTCAGCTATTCTTCTGTTCATTAATTTGTTCATTTATTAAACAAATATCTATTCACTAATATATGTCAGGGCCTGTATTAGGCAGGGACTATATTAGGCACGAAGGACATCAAGATGAACAAAATGGGATTCCTGACCTTGAAGTTCAGTCTGGTAGGGTTCAAGTAAATAAGGAATTACAGTAGAGTAGTGAATATTAAGAGACGTGTAGGACTATACTTTAATAAATATATTTAATAGATAAAAAATGTGCCACTCATCATGCATACTTTACTGATGGGAATGTAAAATGGTACAGCTACTCTGGAAAGTAATTTGGCAGTTTCTTAAAAAACTAAACATGCACTTATCATCTGACCCATCACTTGTGCTCTTGGGAACTTATCCCAGAGAAATGAAAACTTATGTTTACACAAAGTCTGTCCACAAATGTTTATAGCAGCTTTTTTTTTTTTTATAATAACCCCAAACTGGAAACCACAGAAATATTCTTCAGTGGGTGAACAGTTAAACTGTGGCACATCCATACCATGGAATATTTATCAAAAAAGGGAACAAACCATCGATCCACGTAACAACGCGGATGGATCCCAAGGGAGTTATGAAAAAAAAAATCTAAAAAGTTACATACAGTATGATTCCTTTTATATAGCATTTTTTAAATTTTAGAGATGAGAAGGGATGAGTGATTTGCAGGAATCAGAGATGTGGTGGAGAGGAAGATGGATGCAACTATAAGGAAGCAGGTCATGAGAACTTTGTGGTACTAGAGCAGTTCTGTGTCTTATTGGGATAATCTGTACAGATGATAAAATTGCATAAGACACACAAACACAAAAGAGAATATGTAAAACTGATGAAATACAAACAAGCTTGAAAGATCATACCTGTGTCATTTTTCTGATTTTGATATTGTACTGGAGCTACCCAAGATGTTACCATGGAGGGACAACTGGAGCTGTGGGAGAGGGGCAGAGGAAACCTGGGACTTCCATATATATATATATATATTTTTTCAATTGTGAATCTATAATTACGTCCTTTGAAAAAAACCCTTTTCAGTTCATTGCACTGTAAATTTCTTTCATCTAATGAATCCAAGGCAACAACTACCAGTTCTTTTTAGGGGTTCGTTTCAGAATTTTAAATTATATCTTAGCTGCAATGTCTTTGTACCAGCTTATTTGACTAAGTTTTCCAGAAAATGTAAAAAAACATGTAATGAATTCTCAAGCTACTAAACAGACTTTCCAGCAGAAATAAAGCAGCAGAAACTCTCCAAGAGCAGATAATTTTTTTTTAATGAACTGTGACTTTAAAAAAAGGGCAAATTTGTTGGGCTTGATATAAATAATCAGCCATTCGTTCTGCATGCTGACAGGCGACCAGACAGCAGTCCATTTCCACAGACATCAGTATTTCTTTCTGAATACATTCTGGGAGCCTCAGCCTTCTCCTCTCAAATGACAAGGAGATTTCTCCCTCCTCCTTAGACTTTATAACTGAGAGAAACACTGAGCCTAGGGCCATCCACAAAGACCTATTTACATTTTTCTCAAAATTCAAGGGGTATCTGTGATGTGCTGGACCAATGACAGCAGCTGTAAAAATGAACTACTACCTTCAACACTATTAAACAGTGAACTCAATTCTGTCTCTTTAGGTCCAAGATGGCTACCCACAGACCTCCACAGATGTCATTAGCATTTACCTCCCGTGGAACTCCTGTGTCTCAACCAGCTCAAGTCAGGCATGTGAAAGGAGGTGTTTCTCGGCTAGGAAGAGAGGGATAGGTTTAACCATTAAGAGTGAACTTTCATGGTGCCAGCAGACTAAACTCATCACCCAATACACAAATCTTCTCTCCGATACCTTGAAGGAGAAAACTTCCAAAGGAGTTTCAATTCTTTCAGTGGTTGAGAGCTCATTGCTTATCCAAGAAGGCTTTCATTACGGCAAACTATTAGAGCAGTATTTGCTGATGTTCCTGGAATTCCAGTTCAAGGAAAGGTAACCAGTGAGTGTTGTGCTTAAAAACAGACACACTCCTGTACCCCTGGGGTTAAAAATACATTATATGTTTATAAAAATTTTTAAAAAATTTAAAAAACCAGACACACTAGGGGCACCTCGGTAGCTCAGTTGGTTGAGCTTCTATCTGACTCTCGATTTCACTGAGGTCATGTGCTCAGGGTCATAAGATTGAGCCCCCACCTTGGCCTCAGCATGGATTCTGCTTAAGATTCTCCCCTCTCCCTCCACTCCTACCCCCATGCCCCATGTGGGCATATGCTCTCCCTCCCTAGGGGGAAAAAAAAGACACACTAGCCACACTTCATTACAAAATTATCTTTATTTTTTTTGGTTTTTCCTTTTTAAATTTAAATTCAATTAATTAACATATAATGTATTGTTTCAGGGGTACAGCTCTGTAATTCATCAGTCTTATATAATACCCAGTGCTCATTACAATACATACCCTCTCCAGTGTTCATCACCCAGTTACCCCATCCCTCCACACCTCTCCTTACAAAATGATATTTAGATAGATACATAAGAAAAATACTGCACACATTTGCAGTGACAGTTGCTATTGTTTGTTGATGTTTCCCAAAGCCTCCCCAGACTCTGGGCTGAGCCTGGAGCCTATGGAAGGGCTTGATCTCACAACCTTAGGATCATGACCTGAGCTGGAATCAAGAATCAGAAGCTTAACTGACTGAGCCACTCAGGCACCCAAAGGTTACAACTTTTAAGAAAGATAGAAAGAAAGAAAGGAGGAAAGAAAGAAAGAAAGAAAGAAAGAAAGAAGGAAAGAAAAAAAGAAAGAAAACCGTTTACTAAAGATAACCTTTACTAAAGAAAGAAAACCTTTACTAAAATAATGTATAAGAGTCATAGCTAACTTTTCTTGGTCCTATTCTAAGTCTAAGCATCATTCATGGATTACCTCATATAAAGTTGATACTATTATCCTATAAAGTTGATACTATTATCTCCCTTTTACAGATAAAGCAACAGAGGTTAAGCAACATATCCTACGTCAGCACAGGTAGAGCTATAGTCTGAGATCAGAGCCTGAATTCTTAAGAGACTGCCATGTTCTTAAACAGTACATGTTCTAATGAGGTTCAATCTTTAGTGTACTAAGATTTCTCAAATTATTTTATGTATTTCATCTTGTCTCCCAATTAAAATTTCATCCTTTATTTAGAGTGGCACTGCCCAGAATAATTTTTTTATAATACTGGAAATAATCTATCTAAAAGAATGGTCCCTAGCCATGTGTAGCTCTTCAGCATTTGAAGTGTGGCTAGTGTAATGAAAAAATACATTTTTAAGTTAAATTTAAGTGGCCACATGTCACTAGTATTGGACAGTACATATCTACTAGGGGATAAGGAAATGATTTTTTTTCTCTGGTGTCTCTCTCCAGAAGGACAGGGCTTGGGCAAATCAATAAACGCTAAATTAATGAGAAGGAACTAGTGATGAATCTTTAAGGGTAATTTTTCTCTACTTCTAAGCTGGGGAGCAGAAATCTCTATTATCCAGGACAGATAGTCAAGAATTGCCACTCAATGAACATTTCTACAAATGTCCTATAAACTGCATTCTTTTTTTTTTTTTTTAAGATTTTATTTATTTATTTGACAGAGAGAGATCACAAGTAGATGGAGAGGCAGGCAGAGAGAGAGAGAGAGAGAGGGAAGCAGGCTCCCTGTTGAGCAGAGAGCCTGATGCGGGACTCGATCCCAGGACTCTGAGATCATGACCTGAGCCGAAGGCAGCGGCTTAACCCACTGAGCCACCCAGGCGCCCCTATAAACTGCATTCTAAGGCAGACTTCTTTATAAACATTGTTAGAGTAAGCAACTGCTAAATTCTCATTAAGCGACTTCACTCTGTCCTTATGCATCACATATATACGTGAATATTTCTATAATTGAGTTATTCTGCATTTGGGAGGAAATATCACGAATAATAATAGGTATCTTTTGAATATAAACTGTAGCTCTCTATCAGAGTCCTCAAAGTGGAGAAGTCATGAGCCACTGTTTTCCTGACTCCTAAGCAGTTCAGCTTCTACCTTGCTCCACATGGAACTCCTCTCAAGAAGCCTTAGCAATTTTATCAGTTTGTACTCCTATGGAACATGTCTTAATCTTAGCCATTTAAAAAAAAATCTTAGATTTCAACATCATAAAAGCACTCATCAAACAAGTGTGAGAATGGCTAAGTTTCTCTGGAGATCCCAATGTTCTTTTTGATTCAATAAAATCAGCTCTTTGTATTTTAAGAGTCTAATTTTTCCCTTGAAAATAATTTGCAAATTACTGCAATTGCCTAAAGATATAAACCGGATGTCCAATTTTATATATGTTCAGTTCAGAACTGGACAATTATTCCATACCTTGCAAGATAGTATAACGTGACCACTTGCAGCTGAAATGCCCAAGTCCATAAGCGGCATCAACAACCCAAAGGAGGCCACTGTCTAGTGTGCTTGTGTGTATGGCCTCTGACATACCAGTGTTATCAAACCAGCTGTAGACTGCCTTGGCTTTTTTTCCCCCCCCTGTGTGTAAGGGTAAACCTCAAGGCCAAATCCTCCTAGTCATCTTGCAGTGCTGGTCATGGGACCAAAGAGGAAAGAGCTCCCAAGAAGGGATGGGAAGCTCACCAGCACTGCCCCGTTGCTGATGCAAATCCTCCCAACCAAGGCTCTCTAGGATCTCTGCCAAGACTCGGCCTGGAAAATCCAATAGCTACGTCCCTACTGCTGTACTGATTGCAATTTGGCTGCACCCGGGATGCTGTACCAGGTCGGGAGCGGGAGGGGGAGGAGATGGTGGGCCCCTTTGAGAAACGTAAAGCCGGAAAGGACAGAAGGATGACTTTATTGTGGCCAGTGGTCCCCAAGCTGGACGGAAACTCAAGGCTTTAAAACTCGGAGAGACGCTTTATAACTCCAGCTTTGCTCTCAAAGCCTCACTTTCCACGAAGAGTGGTGGCCATGGCGGGCCAGCTGTAGGGGATGCGGCCCGGGGCTAGGTAAGACGACCCTCTCAGGCTGCGCCGCCCGGCGTCCGGCCGCCGGGGTAACAGCGAGCTCCCTCTTGGACGCGTCACAATGGGCCGAGGCCTGCGGAGGCCGCGCGCGCAGCTCTCCGGGGAGGAGCCGCCCGGCCAAGGCCGGGGCTGTGTCGGGGCCGCGGAGGCTGCGGCAGCCGAGGGGTGGCGGGGGTGGGTACTCAGCCTTCCAGCTCGGAGATCGCTGGGGCGGGGAGGATGCCGCAACCCAAGCCGCCGAGCCCCGTCGCGGAGCTTCCAGGCCCCCGCCGCTGCGGAGGGGCGCAGAGCGTGGCGCGGGCCGGGCGGAGCTAGAGGCGGGCGTCTGCACCGCGTCGCGCCACCCGCAGTTCCCCGCCTCCGGCCGGGCCCGCGAGCCTGTCGCGGCCGATGCCCTGACCGCGGGCGCAGCTGCAGGGTTGGCAAGGTGCCGCGCTCGGGGAGAGGACTGAGGAGTCCTGGCGGCGCCCGAGTCCACCAGCTCCCGACGCCGCTCCCCGGGGGCACGCGCCTCGGCGCTCCTCCCTCCCGCCCCTGCTCCTCCTAGCCGCACGAACCTCCCCCGACCCCTCCTTCCCCCACCCTAGAGGATGCGCTCCCCCGCGCCGAGCTGCAGAGGCCACCGCTCCCAGAAATGCGTGCGCCCGATCCCCTTCTCCGGGACCCGAGGAGCCGGCGCCCCCGCCCTGTAGGTAGGTGGGTGAGGCGGGGACCAGCTCTAGCCGTGGGCCGCAGCTGATGCTGCCGCTGGGGAGAGGCGGGGGGGCCGGGGCCAGGACCCGCCAAACTTGCCTCCCGCCCAGGCTCGGGAGAGCGCTCGAAGGTGTGCTAATGGCGCTGGGCGCAGACCCTGTGAACCTGACATCCTCTCCTGGAGCTCGTAAGGCCGAGTGGTGGCGAAGTAGAGCTTGACCCTTTCCCCGCCCGCCCCGCTCCCTCCCGGCCCGGTGGGCTGCGTGCGGCGGGCGGGGGTGGGGAGGACCGGAGGGCTAGTGGCTTATTTGGGGGCCGGGGCGGGGCGGGGGGGGGGGAGGGAGTAGTACCGTTGGATTTTCTGCAGCTCAGGTAAAAATATGTCACCGTAATGTTTCGACTGAATGAGCAGATGCTTTCTTCCTGTTTTAGCTAAACGTGTAGCCACGCAAATCGTTATTTTAGCAGCACGTAGAAGTAGCTGGGGATTTTTGTATATTTCGGAACCGGCTGTGTGCTGTATACACTTGGTGATCGCTCAGTCCCTTACAGGCAACGTTTTGGTGCCAGTTAGGGAAGACCCTTCTAGAAGTCAGATTTTTCCGGAGCTACGTGAGGCTGGGGTATTCTGGTGATGCCTACTCGGGAACCTCCTGCTTTCCTAAAGGGATGTGTTTTTAGAGTGGCAAGTTTGATACAGGTGTCGGGAGTTGAGAATCTGCTGGAAGGATGCGCCCAGGCGGCCAGCAGAGGCAGCCTTGGGCACAGCCTAGCTTCCAGCTAGGTGTTACGGTTCGTTTTTTTTTTTTTTTGAGAAACTGGTTTATGAATTCTTTCTTTTCCCCCAGGTGTGAAGTTCATACATCCGGGCTTTGACAAGATTATCTCTTCACGGGCTTTTTTTCTTTCTTTCTTTCTTTTTTTAAAATTTTATTTTATATTAAGAAGATTAAGAGTTTTGGAAAGTAGATCGTTGTGAACTCCAATTTAATATGAACGTATTAAGGTTTAGAGCTTTGGAAAATGAGCTAATGTCATCTCCAGGAGGACAGAATCTTGTTCAGTTCTGTAATCCTCTGCGTCTGATGCATGCTGGGTGTTCATTAGTTATTTGTTGAATGAACTGTGTTTCAGGCTTCATCTAAAGACAGTTTAGGATTACACTGTATTTGTCCTGCGGCTCTTGAAGTTTAACTGGATTTTAAAAAATTGCCTGTTTTTGGAAAGTGTCAGATTATCTTTACATTTAAATATGAATTTTGGCATTCTTAGGACCACATACTTTTTTTTTAAATTGTGTTATTAAATGAAGTAATTCTCCTCAACCCCTAATAGAAGTGCATTTCATGTCTCAGCTTGCAGATTTTCTAGTCTTGTTGGTAATCAAACATATTCCTATTAAACTCTCAAACACAATTTCAAAAATACAATTCATGTTTACAAGAAAATTCTGTTACTCCAGATGTAACAGTGTTTTGGTTACTAAGTGACATATTAATTCTGTTTAGACTTGAGTTGTAGATGATCTAATTATAATGTATTTTATTACAGTAAAAATAAAGCATTTTGGGGTGTCCGTGGTTCCTAAATGATTCAGAATGTATGGTATAGACACATATTTTGAACTGTGCAGGCTTTCCTAGTGTATAAGCATATCAATTTCCAAATTTGACAGTTTGCGTGCATTGGTGGTATAGTGGTGAGCATAGCTGCCTTCCACATTTCATAATTTGGAAATCAGGGTTTTGGAAGATTCAGTGTCTTTTTGCTTTTAAATTCTATGTTATCTTGGAAGGATCAAGGATCACTGCATCATATTTCATTTGCTTTATTTTTGCACTGTGAGATTTCCTGTTTTGATTTTGTTTTTAATTTCCCTGTTATGTAAGCTTTATGAATCAGTATTAACCTTTTTCCAGTAACTTTGTGTAACACAATTATCTGGGAGTGGTCCAGTCTTTTTACTCTCTTCCCTTTTTTCTTTACTTTTTTGGTCATTTTATTTTTACTGTTTTTTAAGATTTTATTTTTAAGTAATCTCTACACCCCACATGGGGCTTGAACTCACACCCCCCAAGATCAAGAGTTGGATGCTCCATAGACTGAACCAGTCAGGTGCCCCTTTTTTGTCATTTTAATACCTTGCCACTATCCTCACTATATATTACCCCAAAGAGTTATTTTCATAAAAGGACAGTAAGCCATAGTTTATTACTATTGTTTCTCTATCCTACTGGGCCTTTCCTACATGGTGAGGAAATCACACTTTTATGTAAAAGGTGGTAAGATTGGGGGAACCAACAGTGGGAGGGAACATATGGAAAACATTACAGTTTATTAAAATGCAGCAAAAGTCCTCCCCCAAATAAAGATAGTTACATTTTATACACCTTACATTTGTGATCAAGAATATTGAGCAGTGGGCGCCTGGGTGGCTCAGTGGTTGGGCGTCTGCCTTAGGCTCACAGGGTCCTGGGATCGAGGCCCACATTGGGCTCCCCGCTCAGCGGAAGGCCTGCTTCTCCCTCTCCCACTCCCCCTGCTTGTGTTCCCTCTCTTTCTCTGTCTCTCTGTGTCAAATAAATAAAAAAAATCTTAAAAAAAGAATATTGAGCAGTTAATTTACATTGTTTTACTTGTTCTTTAATTTCTCAAAAGAGCCCTCCTTCCCCTGTGGTTACACTAAGCTCTTTCTACTTTGTTGCAGATAATAAACACTTATTTGTTCATTTGACAAATAGAAATTGAGTACTTAGACACTCTTGGCCTTGAAACCAGTCAAGTAAGAGCTAGTTTTTAATCTCAGAATGGGAGAGGAATTTTTCTGTGTGTGTCCTTCATCCAAATGCGCAATGCCTCTGTGATTGGATGACTCACTCTCAGGGCCTTGTCTGGTGAGCCCCCAACACCCCGCCTCCATGTGCACCATTGGAATGCAATTCTAAGACCAGGTATAGTCTCTCCTCTCTTTCTGTATCTTTCCTAAGGTTTGTTGCCAAAACCTTTGTCCCTTCTTTGCTAAATGTTATTTACTGTCCTTTTTTTTTTTTTTTAATTTTTTTTTTTAAAGATTTTATTTATTTATTTGACAGAGATCACAAGTAGGCAGAGAGGCAGGCAGAGAGAGAGAGGTGGAGGCAGGCTCCCTGCGGAGCAGAGAGCCCGATGTGGGGCTCGATCCCAGGACCCTGGGATCATGACCTGAGCTGAAGGCAGAGGCTTAACCCACTGAGCCACCCAGGCGCCCCTGTCCTTTTTTTTTTTTTTTTTTTTTTTAATACCAGCCCATAATTTTTGTTGTTGTTCTTTACATCTGGTGGGATCCACTCAATTTACATATGTTGAAACCAGAATTGTTATAATTGCAGAGAAAGTATGGAAAGGAAAATTTGTATGACCTTGAATTTCAAATATGGAGAGATGGTGGTTGAAGAATAGTTGTTGTCTACTAACCTCTTCTGAACAGTGGCGTAGAATGCCTTTATTTCTGCACATGCCAGAGAATATTAGTTGTCAGCTCATAAATCTGACCTCAATCTTAATGGAGAGAAATGATGGTTCTAGAAGGTTGGCGGAATAAAGGCCATAAGCTCCACCCATTCCATTCCAGTTCTAGATGTTAGACTGGGAGTCTAGCGAAATTTTCAGAAATGAGTACATTGGTGACCTTGTTTTGCATTTTTTGTAACCCCACCCCATGCCCAATTGTGCACATGCGGAGGGTTCTACTAATAATAGGCGTCACAAGGAACCTGCTGTTAGGTTACTTAAGAGATGTGGTTACCAAGATCATTGTTCCTTTTGCAGCTCTTGTGTGAAGACCCAGGCAAGTTCCATTTAGCGATAGAGGACAAAGAAAAGCTTTACTTGCCCTGCACAAATGTTGTGTGCCTTTTTTTCACAATGCAAATCTAGCATCAGATAATTGATTATATTTCCCTTTCTGATTTGGCAACTAGCAAATGCAGAATCAAATTTGCAACTAGATTTTAATAACCCGATAAAAACCTATGACCTAATATTGATGTTCTAACTTACCTTTGATATTGAGCTTCTGTTCTACTTTGTTTTTCTTGATTCTGATTTTTATCTAATTATATTTTCCCACTATATTGAATTTATTATTTAAAGCTGACTCATATCCTTTGTGAAACAAGGCAAAACATAATACATAAAACCAAATGAAAACATTTGCAGAATTGATCTCTAGACACATGTTTTTGATTAGCAAGTTTAATCAATTCCATTCACTATGTTTTGAATAAGTGTTGCAAGTTTAATATATTTGAGATTATATATCCACATGGAAAACAGTGTTCTTTAGTTTCGCAAAACTAAGTTCCACTCACGTGTATTTGAACTTAGCCGAATGGAAAACAATGTTCCATAGTTTTGCAAAATTAAATTCCATTTATTTTGTAATATTAAATTATATCCACTTACCACCAATTTAAAAATTGCTCAAATCATTAAGTTTAAGTCAGTTATTTCTGGAATCTATCTTATGTGCTTTGTTAGGCTGAACAGGAGATTCATTCCATATAACTTTTAAAGTCATTTTTAGCCCCTGGGGCTAGCCTAAACTTGCTTAACACTCACCACACCAAACCTCAAATCTGACCTCTTTCGTATCAGTAATTTATTTGATTCATCTCTGTTTTAATGAATCAGATTAATAGATTCTATTACCATAAAATAGTTGTTAGTTAATTATTAATAGTTTAATTGACTAAAATTTCTTCATTCTGGTATTTTGACAGCTACCTGTTAAGTTGGCTCAATGTAACCAGGTATTTACATTTATATGATGCCAAGTTCTGTTTAATAACAGAGTCACCCAGATCAACAGAGAGATTGGCCCTTCTTAAGGTTCACTCATGGGTGCGGTGCAGGAGACTTTGGGGGAAAATAATCTGAATTCAAAAGGGGAATGTGAAACCTTAGCGTCCTTTGAAGAGAGATGTGGGCAGATTTTTACACAGAAGCATTTCATTTCAATAACCTCTATGTCTTTTTCAAAATTTATTTTTGTGGCAGTTAATACCTTCATGTGATTCAGAAGGTGCAAATGGGTATATAATAAAAGGACTCTCTCGTCCCCTTGCCCCAGTTACGTGCTTCCGCTATCCACTGGCGACCAGTGCTCTCTATTAAGTGGGAATCCTCCGGTGACATTTGATGTATACACAAGCAAATAGGAACATTCAGCCTGTTTGTTACATCTCTCTACTATTTCTCGAAGTCCCTTCTCTCCATTCCCACTGCCCTTGTTTGGCTTTTCAGATGCTTTGGACTGTTGGCTTGCATTTTACTTTCTGCCACATCTCAGCTCTCCACTTTTCAGCCAGTCTTCCTTCTCAGCTTTCCTCTGAGGATCATCCTACATGGGAAGGAGTCTGCCGGAGATCTTAGTGGTCTCTGGGGCTCTGAGGAATTCATCTGTTGCCCCCTGTACCTCCCTGTCATGCCCTTGACCCACGTTTGGTCTTCACTGCCACGTTACCCCTGCCCCAAATTATGGACCCTTTATAAAAATCTGATAAAAATTCACGGTCCCATCACACACCACACACCATTTTGCCTGCACATCCTTGTGTATGGATCGCAAGTTAAGAATCTCTGCTGTTGTACAAAACTGCTTATCACTTCTGGAACATGCATAGCATACGATTTTCCTTCTCCATGCTGTTGTTCCCTCTGCTTGGAACTCTTTGTGCTCCCATTTTCCTTAGCAAGCCACACCCAGGTCTGGTGTCTTCTCTAAGGGCCATTTTTAGTTGAGACTCCATAAACTCACGGAGACTTCCCCATGTAATTTAGTGCCCCCAAATCAGTTTCCATACTGGGAATAGGCATTTCTCATAAACAACAAAATTGCTTTTCTAGTAGAAATTAACTTTGATTTTGGATAGCATGCTAAGATTGATTAAAAAAAAAACAACCCAAAACACCCAGGTTGAAGCTTTTATTTAACCATTCATCCCTCTTCTACTCTTCCCTCCAGCCCCCCAATAGAATACATGCCTGTATCATTTTCTCTAGCATCCTGCCTTCTCTAATTCTCTCTCAAATGTTGTGTTAACACTCATTCGAAAATAACGTTTGTATTTATTATGGCTCTCATCTCAGAGAGTGTCTTTGATGCCTCTGCCCTCGGGTTTCCCTCTGCAATTGGTACACAGAGTGGCAAAAACTTCCAAATAGGGTGCCATTAAACATTGACCCTGACAGATGACATGGACTATCTGGAGAGAATGGTCTATCCTAAGAAGTGACTCCTATGCATGCGAATGAGGTATTTTTAATTCCAAGCTGAGTAATCAGGGTGTCCTGTGTGCTCAGTTTTATTGCAGTGTGCCTGGCACGAAGTAGTTCGCTGTTAACTGATTAACAGGATTTAGAGAGTAGGACTATAATAGTGTTTGTTCAGCACTGTTCATGTGGAATCCTGACTGATGGATGATTCTGGTCATTAATCAGGTATGCCTTGTAGAGTAGGAAAAATTCACGAGATGACTTTGTAGGTATGAGATCCTTCAAGATCTTTCATTTTCCTGCTGAAATTTGACCTCACTAAGCGAACATCAGATTTACCGATTTGTTTCCTCAGGCATGTTGATCCTAGAATGTCCTGAGGGGTAGTAAAGAGTATTCTAGCGGTTGGATAAGAACAGTCCCTGCTGTATGATGATATAAAGCAGTTTTGGGCTATTAGTGTGTTGGGAGGGCCTGCTCAGTCCCAGGAGTTACAACTGAGCCCTCCTCCCGAGGTCCTGGTGATTCCCTCAACATACTGCCTCTCTTTTGGGTCCCGTTGAAACAGCTTGTGAGCAGCTCTCTGATATCTCAAATTGTAACACTTTGCAAAGTAGTTTCAATTTAACACACCTTAACTCTTTAAAGAGTATTCTAGTAAGGAATTGTTTTAGTCCGTTCAGGCTGCTGTAACAAAATACCATATGCTGGGTGGCTTATACATGGCAACATTTATTGCTTACAGTTCTGGAGACTTCGACGTCCGAGATCACGGTGTTAGCATGGTCGAGCTGTGGCAAAACCTCTTTCCCAGGTTGTGGACTGCTGATATCTCCTCGTATTCTTACACGGTGGAGGGAGCTAGGGGTCTCTCCAGGACCTGTTTTATGAGGGCACTGATCCCGCTGATGAGGGGGCTGGTCTGACCCTATGACCTAATCACTTCCCAAGGGCTCCACCTAATATTATTACCTGGGCATTAGGTTTCCAATGTATGAATTTGGGGGTGGGGGACACAGTCTATAGCAGGAATAGCAAATTCACAAAACAGTAACTGCAAATAGCCAAGACAGGAAAACCTATTCAACTTCATTGCCCCAAAGAAATGCAGGTTGAAATTAGATTTTGAAAGTCCATAACTGTGCTGGCAAAGTTGAGGTTGGGTCATAGTCCTTTCTCATGGATGGTGAGAGGGTCTGTTGGTATACTTTAGATTGAGAACAGTTCAGCTAGTAAAGTTTTTGGCACCAGTGGTTCTAAGAGTACATCCTAAGGGAATCTGGAATGAGGCTCAATTTCAACAATCAGCATAGTGTCTGGGGGGTTGCGGGGAGGGGGCATGTGGAACGGTCAGGGGTTATGAGGAGGGATACGGAAGCGAGTTGTCTGGCTTGGAATCCTCTCCCACCATTTACCAGCTATGTGAACTTAGGCAAGTTAATTTCCCCTTGATTTTCTCATCTATAAAATGAAGAGAGTAGTATGTACCTCCCACATGGTATTGAGAATTAGATGGATTAATATATGTAAAGTCCTGTCAAAACAGAGTAAGCAACTGCAGTAATTATTATCAAGGGCGATAGTTGGAAAATTTGAGACAAATCTAACAGTGGAGTCATTTTTTAAGAGCTGGTATATAGTTTACCAAACTGTATGCACAAAAGGATCCTAATTTGATTTTAAAATGCACCTGCATGGAAGAAAAGACAGGAAAGTGACAAAATAGTAGAGCTTTTTCCCCATTGATGGGATCATAGGCAATTTCTATTTTTCACATTTGTATTATCCATATATATTACAATGATACTTGTTAGAAACTACTAAAATTAAGGTGTCCTAGGATTCTTATATTCTCAACTTTTCTTTACCAAATGCATATTCATTTTGACATATTTTACTTTCTCTTCCTCCTTTCAAAGCTTCTACTATTTCACTTCCCCAACATTTTCACCCACGTGCCATCTGCTTCATATTTTCTTGCATATCGCTTGCTTGTTTTGGGTATAGATCAGCCCCAAGGCTAGTTCTTCAAGAATAAGTAGACCAAATAAAATGATTGATGACATTTTGGTGGTGGTGGCTTTCTCATAAGCTTAAGCAAGAAAATGCAGCTAAGGCTGTGTATCGTCTCCACATTTCAGGCACTCATCCCTATCTCCCATCCTCACCTGAATGAACTTGGCGCCCCAATACCCCTTTCACACACTTGCTTTTTAACTGCCCCCTTTATCTGAAATTTTCTTGCACATTTCTTCCTTTAAACCCAACATTCTTCATAATGTTGATGCTTAATTCCATGAACACTTCCCAAGACATCTACTCTACCCCTAATTTTAGTTGTTTTGTCACTTAACTATTTGTACCACAAATTAAACATTGGCTGCTTTATGGCTTAGTTCTTACAGTAAGCTGATAGGACTGTGTTTTATATTACCCTGTGGCTTTCAGTTTTCTAGCAGTGTTATTCACATATATGCACATGGGACACAGGAAGATTGGGTGTTGTTGGGTTGACAGTGTTCTTAAGACATGATTTATGAGTTTTCTGTTCCATCTTTCCTTTGTCCAATCTTCTTCTTACTTTCTTTTCAAAATCAGAATGTTACCCCTTTTGTTTCTCTGAGTCTTATAAATATTTACCTGAAGTTTTGATAATAAATTTTCATTCTTAAAGCCTTAAAACTAAAGAGCTCAATTGCAGAGAACACCATGGTTAGCAATGAATTTATAGTTGGGGTCCACTAATGTACAAACTAATCCTAATTGCAAGGATACCTCTATCATCAACTCAAAAATAGTGCTTGTTTGATCAAGACAATTTAATGAATCTTCCAGAAAATGTGATTAAAGTTCATAAATATGATAGATTCTCATAGATCTTGCATTTCCTGGAAAGGACAAAAATCCTAGGAAATGCTTTCATGTATCTACTCATAGTCTGGACCAGTGGTTTCCCAACTGAGATTCATGTGCCCCATGATGGTAAGGGAAGAAATTGCTAGAATGTCTGTATCATCTTTTCATGACTTCTATTTTTGTCACATGTTTTATAATGCATGTATTAGTACAGAAGACATGTTTTTTTTATAAGTAAAAATATATACATATGGGGTGCCTAGGTGGCTTAGTGGGTTGAGCCTCTGCCTTTGGCTCGCGTTGTGGTCTTGGGGTTCTGGGATCGAGCCCTGCATTGGGCTCTCTGCTCAGTGGGGAGCCTGCTTCCCCCTCTCTCTCTGCCTGCCTTTCTGCCTACTTGTGATCTCTGTCTGTCAAATAAATAAATAAAATATTTAAAAATATATATATGTGTATATATATATACATATGTATATATATACATACATATTAGGATTTTATGTTTAGATACTTGTAATAATGTGGAATATAACTTTTTTAAATGGAGACCATTGTTCTAAATAAAAGGTGAGACTTTATCGTTCTATGCCCCGAAGTCAGTTTCTGTTTGGTCTTTAGCTATAACAAATTAAAAATGAACTTATTAAACATAAATCCTGTGCCAGCCTAAACTAGGAATTGTCATGTGTGTATGTGCATGTGCCCATGCACATAGAATATAAGACACATTCCATGCCTTTAGCAAGCTTACAGTCTGTAGAAGGATGGGGCATCATGAGTAATTGGTTAGAAAACGGTACAAGATAGGGCACCTGGGTGGCTCAGTTGGTTAGGCAGAATAGCCATGGTGGGAAAGTAACATTTTTCATGCAGTATTCTTTTGGAACAGTGCTAGTGTGTACAATTGAAAATAAGTGAGTTAGTTTCTTAGGGCTGCCCTGACAGCACAGCCCAAACTGGGTAGCTAAAAACAACAGAGATTCATTGTGTTGTGATTCTGGAGACTAGAAGTCTAAAATCCAGGTGTTGGTGGAGACATGACCTCGGTGAAACTTCAGAGAAATCCTCCCTTGCCTTTTCTGGCTTCTGGAGATTTGCTGGCTGTCCTTGACATCCTTGGCTTGCAACTGCATCTGTTGTCCCCTGGTGTTCTCCCTGTGTGTCTCTGGCTTCATATGGCCATCTTCTTCTTCTTCTTCTTCTTTTTTTTTTTAAAGATTTTATTTATTTATTTGACAGAGATCACAAGTAGGCAGAGAAGCAGGCAGAGAGAGAGGAGGAAGCAGGGTCCCTGCTGAGCAGAGAGCCCGATGTGAGGCTCGATCCCAGGACCCCAGGATCATGACCTGAGCAGAAGGCAGAGGCTTTAACCCACTGAGCCACCCAGGCGCCACTTTATGGCCATCTTCTTAACAAGGACACCAGTCTTACTGGAGTAGAGGCCCACCATACTCCAGTATGACCTCATCTTAACTAATTGCATCTGCAGGTACCCCTTTTCCAAATAAGGTCACGTTATGTGGTACTGTGGCTACAACTTAAACATTTAGGGGGGCAGGGTAGCACAGTTCACCTCATAACAAAAAGTAATATCAAAGTCTATAGGTGTATATACCAAGATATGCAGAAGTTGCCCTTGGTGTCAGATGATGCCTTCTTACGAATAACTTCCATAGCCATGCTCATTGGTTACGGGGTGAATGACAACTGCAAGGAAGGGAAGCTTTCCTGGCTATTTGTGTTAATTGGCTGCTTCTGTCTCTGGGCTTTGGTATTCCACGCCTTGGTAGAGTTCTTCTTATAGACAGTAGTATGTACTAACTATGTGGCTTTGGTCTTCCTGGTTAAAAATCCACAAAGTAATTTGTGGATCAGGATATTTCTAAGGATGTTTTGGGTTTTTTGTTGTGATAACGCTGCATAACAGCCTCCAAATCTTAGTGGCTTAGAACCACAATAATTTATTTCACATTCATAAATCGGCAGACTGACTGCGGTTTGGCTGCTCTTGGTTGGGTTTGGCAGGGGTGAGCTGGCCTCCAAAGTTAAGGTAGGAGTGCAGGTCTGTTCCACGCAGAACAGGGAAGCAGGGCTGAAGAAGGAAAAATTGGTACCTGGAGCATTCCCCTCTGAAGGAGAGCAGACCTTTGCCAAGCCTCTTAGAGCCTCAAGTTGAATTAGGTACACTGTTAGCTCTCAGTCTGTTGGTCAAAACAAGGCACCTGGCCAGGTGGGTGGAGATGCACCATCTGCATAGTCGTGCAGAGCACCACAAGGTGGCATAGCAGAGAGTGTGGCTGTATATTTTTCTCACAGGGAGCAGGTGCATCATTGAGAACAGCAGTCCAGTCTGCTAGAGGGCAATTTTTCTTGCGAATTCTACAAGAACTTTTATGTGAAGCAACTTAATAAACCTTCAGAAGAAAATGTATTAAACCATAGACTTGGTTTCTTAACGCAGTCTCTTGGAAAATTATAGTTGAAGCCACATACATTTTTTTTTTCTTCCAAGTAGAGGTCATGGTACTTCACAAAACTGATTTAATTTCATGTTGGGGAGATTTCCTGCCCCTTAGACACTTTTCATTATGCCTTCCTCCTGAAACCATACTTGTGTATTCAGCACATTTTCGATTGTACTGACCAAAGCACTACGTGACCCTCTCCGTCGTCTTTGAGACGTCCGAGGCCGAAGCCGGTAGACTCATCGTCCTCTTGAGCATGCTCTGATGGGGAACATTTTCATTAAGGGTAAAACTGTTTCTGGTTTCCAGATATGATTGTTAATCTTGTAGCACTGTTGAAATAGAACCATGAATGGTTGTTTTCAATGTGTCCTACTTCAGGCACCTTTCCTAACAACACTGGCCCATGTGACCTGGCCCTTTTCTTTCCACTAATGCTTCTCTGTGCGTAAACACATTTTACCAGTCATTAATTTTTATCATACCCATTTTTGTCTGATTGCTTTATTTATGTTAATTTTATCTCGTCAAAAAATCAAAAGTTTTCTTAGTGTCTATTGAGTCCTTTTTTGTATTCATAGGTTTTAGATAAATGGTACAGCGGTACAGGAATAAAAGAAGTTTTTGGTAAATGCTTACTGAATTGAAGAGATTGCATATAAATATGTGACAAAGCACTATTTTGAAGTAAATATAAATTATTTATTGCCTCCTTAATCTCCAAGTAAATAAATATATTGTAAGTACATTAAGAAGAGTAATAATTCAATTATTTTTTAGTTTGCATTTTTACAAGTATGAGCATATGCTGGTGTATTTTGAAAATGCATTCAACTGCAGATACTATCCATAAGAGAATGAAGAAGTGTGTCACCCTTTCTATAGTGAAATAGTTTACCTGGTAGAGTGAACTTGCATGTCTCTTGATAGTTCAAAAGACACTCAAATCGAATTGTCGAAGTGTTTGACGCCCATAAACTGTATGTTCTTTGTAAAGGCATCCCATTTATGACATCTTTTATCTATTAAATTTTATTGGTTTTGTTTGCATCAGTTCCCTCTACTTCAGATCTAGCAAATAGGCACCCTCCACCTAATTCGTCTTTGAGATCATCAGGGGGATCTGGCAGTGCTAGAGCAGTAGGGATGTCCCCAGAAACCACTTCGGTGGATGATGCAGGCAGCAGATTTTCCCCCACTCTTGAGAAAGACAATCATGCATGTAACAGAGGCCCAATAAATAGTGATTGATGGTGAGAAAGAGGAAGTTTTCTCTGTGTATGAGAAATGAGTTTGGCAGAGTAGACTCTGTTCTGTTTTCATTGCCTCTAGTAACTTTCTGTATGACTTTCTGCATATTTTTCTCCTCTAATCTGTCTTCGTGCACTGGTAGAAAACTGTACAAAATGGAACTCTTATACTCTTGTGAATATTAATGAGAGAATGCATGCAGTACATTACAAGCCTCTCATAGAATTTTTATAGAATCATGGTTTTTAGTTCTAGAAAGGACCTATGATTTCAGTCCCTAGGAAAAAAGGACACTTGTAACAAAAATAAAGAGGGGTGTTTGGGTGGCTCTGTTGTTAAGCATCTACCTTCTACTCAGGTCATGATAACCAGGGTCCTGGGATCAAGCCCTGCATTGGGCTTACTGCTGGGATGGGGTGGAGGATCCTGCTTCTCCCTCTTCTCCTCCCCCTGCTTGTGTTCCTGTTCTCACTCTCTGTCAAATTAATAAATAAAATCTTTAAAAAATCAGTAAAGAGGGGCGCCTGGGTGGCTCAGTGGGTTGAGGCCTCTGCCTTCGGCTCGGGTCATGGTCCCAGGGTCCTGGGATGGAGCCCCGCGTTGGGCTCTCTGCTCGGTGGGGAGCCCGCTTCCTCCTCTCTCTCTCTCTGCCTGCCTCACTGCCTACCTGTGATCTCTATCTGTCAAATTTAAAAAAAAAAAAAAATATTTAAAAAAAAATCAGTAAAGAAATGTTATTTTATGAGATTGATGTGCTACCTACTGTGCTAAGGAGGCAAAAAGAGTAACTTCCACTTTCTGATTCTCTGTCTTTACTAACTTTCAGTGGAAAAGTAATTGGATCGGCAGAAGATTACATTTCATAACAGAACCAAATGAAAGATCAACTAAGAAACATTTCTGTCTTATTCAAAGTTATGTCATTACTTCTGTCCTTAAGATGTAAGAGGTAATCCATTTAGTTTAGTGAATTAAGGGAGTGTGCTTTCCAGTTAGCTCTTTAAGTCTAATTCGGTGCAGTAAATATTTGTTCAATAGACATGTCACTGCAGTGCTTTTATTAACGAATAGTAGTGACTAGCGTGAACACAGTTCAGGATTACATCCTAAAAGACAACTGGCCAGAAAGCTGGGTGTTCACACTCTTGTTCTTCTTACTGGTGGGTAAATGCAGGAAGAACCAGGCAGCTAAAGCAAAAAGTCTGTGTAGAGAGCTAGTCTAGCGTTAGAGGCTATTACTAGTGGGTTTGACTTTGGAATCAGGTAAAGCTCATTATTCTGGCTCTCACTCTGTGGCTGTTTGACCTTGATTAAGTTCTTTAACCTTTCTGAACTTCAGATTCTTTATCTGGAAAGGATTAAGAACATTAACTCTCTCATACACTCCTAAAGATTAAACAGTGTAACTGCATCAAACAAAAAAACTTGCTGCATGTGGTTAATGTTCAGTAAATGTTTAACTTTTGCAATTGGTGTCATCTTTATAGTCCTGAAGCTGCCTAGCTTCAGTTAGTTTCCTATACGATTGTTCTGTTTGGGACAAATTTGAATCTAGCTCTTCTGGTGGTGTTTGTGAATGTTTGAACATTTGGGCTCGCTGGATAGAGTTTTCTGTTCCATGGAGCACTAGACTCTAATAGACACCTTTGGGACACATTTAGTCTCTTATAATAGCCCTTTGCGGATAAGGACGTCGAGGACCAGAAAAACTGAGTAAATTGCCCAAAGTTACATACTTCGGAGATGCTGGAGTCTGGATGTTAACCAGGCCCGTCCTGTTCACTGGTGCTGCAGTGCCCTGATAGAGTGGGTCAGAGAGGTCAGGTGAAGCACGAGCATCTTGGAAACAGAGAACTTCTTGTGTGTGGAGTTTATAAAATCTCAGCTTGGAAGTAATTTTTGAAATTAAACATTTTTAATTAAAAAATTTAAGTATTAGTTTCCCTACAGACCTTCACTTTCCTCTGTAATAGTAGCTCTCCATGAGTTTAGTATCCATCCTCCCCCCAACCAGCACCCCTCCTTCCCCTGACCAGGTTGCAGTTTTGTTTCCCACGGTTATCAGAGGAAGCGGGGCACTACTGCTGTTTAGTTGAGGGGGAGGCAGAAGTGTCCTGTCAAATGCTCTATAATGAGCGGGACAGTTCTAGACAACAAGGAATTGTCCCTTACACTCAGGTATTTTATATCTTCTGTAGGACCTATGTGACTGTTTATTGGGACATTCTCAAGAAAAGAGAATAGCTTTAAGTTACCATGTTTAGAAATACCCAGTTATTCTTCATAGCACTAGTTCTTATTCTAATGTTCTCTGTACCCCAACCCCTCCATTACCCACTCTCCCTGTCCCCCCCATCTCGGTTTTTTTGTTTTTAAGATTTTATTTATTTATTTAACAGAGAGATACACATCGAGAGAAGGAACACAAGCAGGGGGAGTGGGAGAGGGAGAAGCAGGTTTCCCACTGAGCAAGGAGCCCAACGCAGGGCTTGATCCCAGGACCCTGGGATCGTGACCCAAGTTGAAGGCAGACACTTAACGACTGAGCCACCCAGGCGCCCCTCACCTCAGCTTTTTCATTTGCTTATACTTCTCATTTGTAATGAAATCGTTTCTGCTCCCATCTCTCCTATAGCTAAACTTGCCCTGTAGAAACAGGTGCAAGCGTCTGAGTATTTCATTATGTCTTTTAGTGAACTAGTGCCCAAGAATCTGCTTATTGAAATAGCTGTTATAAATGACTTTCCTTTGGGGCATTATATTGCTTTCATAAAATTTGGTGTATATTAGCTATGAACTTCATTTCAATATCATAATGGGCATATTGTGAAATACCTATTTATTTAGAGGAGGGGTGTTGATTTTGACAAGGTTGAGAACTGTGGATCTATAGCTCAGTCACTTTTGGAGATCAAGAAGCCGCCCTATCCTGAGGTGGCTGTTTGCATCTGTCTGTAAAACAGTTCTTCCTTATGTTGAACCAAAACCCCTCTCCCTACATATCTAATGCCCAGTCCCAGGTATTCCCCCTCAAAGGTGTACTGGTACAAGCCTAAATCCATGACCAGATAAGATCTTTCAGACATTTGAATATAGATGTCAGTTCACTCCAACTCTTTGTAGGCGAACCCTGACCAGCTCCTTTGACTATTAGTCTTAAAGCTTAGTTTCATGTCACTTAACCACCCTGGTTGCTCCACTTGCCTTCTAGTTCTCCTATAGTGGAAGAGTAGAGTTAAATGTAGTCATCGTGATATATTCTAATCCTCAAGAAGGGTGGCACAGACCATCATAATCTTCTTTATTCTGGGTTGATTAAATGGGGTGTTTTGTTTGCCTTGTTCCGTTTTTGGAAGGCAGGGTGGTGGAATGTCACTACTGGGTATATGGAGTTTACTGTCACCTAAGATGGCAGGTCATACTCGCTGTGCTACTGCTGAGCCGTCTCTCTCATTCCTTAGCTCCTCACCCAGATGTACAACCTCAGGTTCATATGAGGTGAATTCCACCTTCCTACAGACAGCTGACATCTGTCTGAATCCAAATGCTGTTATCCGGGATGTTACTGATCCCTCTTCCAAAAGTCTAATAAGGAGGTCCCTGTTGTCATTCAAGTCGGTGGTAAATTTACTGATGAGGAAAGGGGCTAAGAACAAATATTGCATTAAGCTATTAGCGTCCTCCCTCCAGGCTGAAGATGGAGGTCAGCTCCGGGCTCTGGGTTGAGGTCAGTCAGTTGGTCAGCTCAAACCTCTTGGTACAGGGGTTCAGTGCTTTTCTTTATCCACGTAATCATCGAAGCATCCACCCATGTCCAACCCACATTTCTCCATCTTATCCACAAGCAGATCAAGAGAAACTTACCAAATGCCTTTAAGTATAGTTACATTATATTTTACTTCATTTCCTTAATGTATGAGAATAATAGCTATGTCTAAGAGGGAAATTAGGTCAATGTAATTTGAGTACGCCACCATTCCCTGAACTTCCTTCCCTCCACCAGCCCTGCACTCCAGCCACCCCAGACCACTCAGGATTCTCTGGGACCGCACAGTCCCCAACATGGCTCGCCCGGCCTCCGTCTGCCTAGTGAGCCCAGCCTCAGTAGGGCTTCTTTGGGGAAGCCCCTGCTCCTCCTCCATAGCCCAGCTCTGCCATCGCCTGCGGAGGTTCCTTGACTCTCCTTCCCTTCTTAGTAGTTAGTTGCTTCTCTCTGTGCTCTGCCAGTATCAGGGGACTTGCCAGCTGCTGTACCAGCTGATGGGTTTAGCTTGCCTGTTCACCTGAGCTTCTTGGCCTGTGAATGCTGGTGTTCATCTTTTATCTCCAGCAGAGTACTTGGTCCAAGATAAGACAAGACCCCTTTAAGAAGGGGTCTGCCTATTTGTTATTGTTCCACTGAATGGTTAGTTTTCTGTAAACAGTCTCCACCCCAGGTTTCACTGCCTCCTCTTCCAAGTCCTGGCTAACCTGCCTGTTGCGATCATTTCTAAAGTTTTGCTGGGAATCTGTGTGATCTGCAGTGTGTGATTTACACAATCTCTTTCTAACTTTTGAAAATTAAAATGTATTTGTCCATTGTCATGCTGCTGGCACTTTCCACATCTTTGATAATTCCTGACCCTACTAGTGACTTTTTAGAAATCTCATTTGCACATTCTCTTCCTAGATGAAACATGTAAAATGATCTAACTAGCCTAGAGATGGGTCTTCATTTAAATTATCTAGGAGCTTTGGGTATCTGGATGCTAAGTCAGTTAGGCATCTGCCTTTGGCTCAGGTCATGATCCAGGGTCCTAGGATCAAGGCCTGCATCAGGCTCCCTGCTCTGGGAGTCTGCTTCTCCCTCTACCCCTCCCTAATGCTTGTGTGCTCTCTCTTTCTCATCCTCTCTCCCATGCTCTCTCTATCTCTCTCAAATAAATAAAATCTTAAAATACCTAGGAGCTTTGATGAAATCTCTCTACTTCTCCTTTTTTTCTTTTTAAGTGAACTCTGTGCCCAATGTGGGGCTTGAACTCTGGACCCCAAGATTGAGAGTTGCATGCTCTATGGACAACCAGCCAAGTGACCCTCTTTATACTTGTCTTAAATCAAACTCACATTGGTTTAATTCTTTTCAGCTAATTCTAGTTCCTTAAGCGAAGAATAGTGCCACAAGAGCTGATGAGTTCTCCATTCATGTTGCCATCCACTGGCTTTGCCCCATTTTCCCAAGCAGCCGAGACCATTGGCCTGTCCTTGATCATCACCTTGATTCAGACGTAACTTTTTAGCTCTTGGTTCTGTTCTACGTTCTGTTTTCTGTTGTTTTGGTTTTGTGACAAACATTTGTCTACTTGGGGGCATTATCTCCTGGTTGCTCCGCTTACATGTTTGTGGCAGCCTTTCCTATCTGTTGCTCTATTTTCCCAGGTTTCTTGTTAAAGAAGGTATTCAAATTCAGACCTTGGTTAATGCTGAAATTTAAATATCCTTCCTTTGTTTAGATGACTGTGGCTTTGAGAAACACTGAACACCTCTTCTATTTCTGTAGAAGTATAAGTATTCTTGAGGGGGATATGTCTGCATAGAAAGGTACAGTTTGGTCTGTCCCCCAAGGGGCCAAACATAGTGTGACCAAGCCTCAAAGCATGTTTTTGTCATTATTTCATGTGTATAATAGGAAACATGTTGTGGGGAAAACAGTTGATGGACATCATAGGTACACTGGTGTTTTTCTAGTTCAGACTGGTTATACCTGAACATGCAAGGAACGGCAGGGTGTTAGATTCAGAGCCAGAAAGCCACCCTGGGCTACGTGGGTCCACGCTGGTTTGATGTACTCCAGGAATCTCCTGTCGCTCTGTGCTTAAATTCTTTTTGAGTGGCGCCATGGTCTCAAACAGGGAGCACTTTGCAGGTAATAACAGCAAATATTTTGTCTTCAACACAGTGCGTACAAGGTAAGGATTTTGTAGGTGCCTTTTTTATTTGCATAATGAAAGGATTTGGGGTTGAAATTGACCATCCTGATTTCAGATCACAAGAAGAACTATTCAGATAGAAGATTCATCTCGTGCTTACCTCATGAAATTCTTTTTGGTCTGTTATGTGCCATAAATGCAGGAGACTCTTGTAATTCAGTGTTTGGATGAGTCTAGAGTTTATTGATGTGAAGAAAAGTCAACATTAAATGAAAGAAGGGCTTTTAAGAAGCCCATTATGACCACTTATAATGGAAAATGTAGTTCCCATTAGAGATTGATTTAAGGAGCTCTGGTTCTTCGGTGAAGCATGAAGGCTGCTCTCTGGTGCTCCGTGCAAATCATTTTTATAGCATCCTTTGCCGCTCTCTTCCCGGTTAATCTGTTGGTGCGTCTGGACCTGAAAGGGCTGCATATGTCTTATTTGAGGAATACAAAAATCCCCAGACATTTAAAAGAAATCAAAGATTAGTATATTTTTTGTTTATCAAAGAGAAAACTTTAAAAAAAAAAAAAAAAGCTTCGCAAATTTTAAACAGATGGAACGGCACCCAGATGTCCATTCTTGGATCATTTAATCTTTCTCTCTTGTGCTTCTTCTTGTCAATATTTTTCCACTAGAACCAAATATTAGTTTCTGGCTCAGCTTGCAATATAAAAATTTTCCAATTAGATTGTTATGACCTCATTTTTATTCATGAGGAGAAATCTAATAAACAGGGATCATCACATATGGCGGCATGCAGGAGAGGAACTTTAAAATAAATCACCTGGGGCGCCTGGGTGGCTCAGTGGGTTAAGCCGCTGCCTTCCGCTCAGGTCATGATCTCAGGGTCCTGGGATCGAGGCCCACATCGGGCTCTCTGCTCAGCAGGGAGCCTGCTTCCCTCTCTCTCTCTCTCTCTCTCTCTCTGCCTGCCTCTCCGTCTACTTGTGATCTCTCTCTGTCGAATAAATAAATAAAATCTTTAAAAAAAATAAAATAAAATAAAATAAAATAAATCACCTGGCCCAGGGCAGGGATTCTCCTCTTTTCTGGAGTCGGAGAGAGAGACCGGTTTGCATCGATATCCCTCGCCCCCATGTTATTTATTTATTTATTTATTTGCCTCCAAGTAATTCTTAATTGTTGGTGGGGGGGGATTCTTAGATTTATATCAGTCTGCCATATAATTGACCTCTCCCCAACCTGGATTAATTCCTCCCTTAGCTTTTATATGGGTTTACGGCCTAGTTCTGTGTTAGGTATTTAGGGATGTAAAAGGAAATGGTGAAACATGGTGGGTTTTGTTTGACCTGAAGGCGCTTTTGGTTTGTGGCTGAGGAGGCTAAGAGAAGCAGCATGGTCACGCAGCGAATGACTCAGTGCTTCACGCTGAAAAAGCTCCCGAGGGAGAGAGAGGAGAGCACCCAAGTGGTCAGGGAAGGCTTTAGAGCAGAACTGGGCCTTGTGCTAGATCTGGTCAAATGGAGGAGTGTAGTCAAGTCACCTGAAGCTTGAAGAAGGAGTAAGGATTATGGTGTGGAGTCAGTGCGGGGGAGGGTGATGGTGAAGGGACCCCACTGGGTTCAGGCCACAGTGTGAGACTAAGCTCGGGAGAGCTGGACACCACTGTCTTTTCTTCTTTCTTTCATCACCCAGCTGCTTCTTCTTCTTTTAATTAACATATAATGTATTATTTGTCCCAGGGGTACAGGTCTGTGAATTATCAGGTTTACACACTTCACAGCACTCACCGTAGCACATACCCTCCCCACTGTCCATAACCCACCACTCTCTCCCTGCCCCCCACCCCAGCAACCCTTAGTTTGTTTCGTGAGATTAGGAGTCTCTTATGGTTGTCTCCCTCCCAATCCCATCTTGTTTCATTTTTTCCTTCCCCCCACAACCCTCCGCCCTGCCTCTCAAATTCCTCATATCAGGGAGATCATATGATAATTGTTTTTCTCTGATTGACTTATTTCACTCAGAATAATACCCTCTAGTTCCATTCCCATCATTGCAAATGGCAAGATTTCATTTCTTTTAATAGCTGCATAGTATTCCATTATATATATACACACCACATCTTCTTCTTTATCCATTCATCTGTTGATGGACATCTAGGTTCTTTCCATAGTTTGGCTATTGTAGACATTGCTGCTATAAACATTAGGGTGCACGTGCCCCTTTGGATCACTACATTTGTATCTTTAGGGTAAATACTCAGTAACATCACCTAGCTTCTTGAATGAACGCTCGTTCCTTGAGGCATGGCTTCTACCCCTACCCCTCTCCTGGTGCTGTCCTGTGGGATGGCTCAGTGGCCCCTTCCCCCCACATCCAGCTACATTTGCTCTGACCTGCAGACTCTGCTGAGGCTTTGGGTGCTGTTGATTCTAGACTGCTTTTTCTCACTCATTTCCAAATATTTCTGACTCCAAAGGTTATTGAAAGGCATCGAAGCATGCACCAAACTGGATTTAAATCATTTCTCCACCACAGCTGGTGCTGTGGAACTAGGGAAATTAGGATCTCTCAACCTCCATTTAGTGGAAATAAGGATACTGAACTTATATTGTGGTTGTAAGGATTAAAAGAGATAACGTGTGGATAATATGTTGAAGTAAATAACTTCTATGTAGGCAGGCATTATGATTGGTTTGCTTTTCTTACCTGGTAGCCAGTCTGTCCTTCTTGTCTGAACGTGTCTTGTTCTTTTTCTGTCCATACCTACACCCAGCTGATCCGTCTTTCTGGAATTTTCTCTCTCTTCTTTTTACCTATTGAAATCCTCACTGCCCTTAAAGACTTACTTCATCACCTTGATCCAAAGTGAACTTTGTGTCTTCTCTATTCTTACTATCTTTCTTTGGACAACTCCGAGTTACCACCTCACATTTTAGTGTTTGGCACACATCTTATTTTCCCTATTGTGTGATAAAGTCTTTGAGAAAGACACATCAGGCACATCAGGGACTTGGAGGTCAAGCCGTCAGTTCAGACTGTGATCCGTTGTTGCCATGGAGGGCTTTGTGCATAGCTGTCATGTTTGCAGGGTGTTACTGTATTTTTGCTTTCTTGCTTGTTTGCTTTTCTTTTCTTTTTTTTTTTTTTCCTGACTTAACCACTACCATATACTGATAATTTCTAAATTTTTTGCCCTAGCCCTCACCATGCTCACGTGCTTTAAATGCAATCAAATATCTGATGAGTGTCTCTAGCTGACTATCCCATGGGCACCTTGAAGGCAATGTGTCTAAAACCTGTTCTCTTATCTGTTTCTGCGCCCTGACTCACACCCGGTTTGCCCTTTATGTTGATGGTGTTCTTCTGTCTGTGGTGTCACTGTCTACCCAGCCCCTATGGCAGAAGCTTTGGAGGGCATTCTTTATCTTGCCTTTCTGATGTTGTCCACACTGAATGAGTCACCAGACCTTGACTCATTGGCCTCCTAAGTATTTCTTGAGTGCATCCCCCCTCTTTCTGTGTTGGACACTGCTGCCTAAATGTAGGCCCTCCTCTCTGAACTAGTTTTACTGTAGTTTCTTCCTAACAGATCTGTTTCATGCTCACTCAACCCTCTCAAGTCCATCCTTAGTGTGGGTGTATCACAGTCCCTCGTGTAAAACACTTTTGTGATTTCCTTCCATGTACATCAGGGATGAGAAAATTGATCTGATCTCCTGTTGATCAATCCAGTAACGTCTGTAGCAAGTGAGGCACTCTTGCTTAGTTAGTGATGTCTGACGTAGGAGCCACGAAGGGGCACACGGCACATAATGCATAGCTAGGATTAAGATCAAGCTCTTTAGTGGGACATAAACTGCTGGCCATGCCCCTAATCTTGACTATGTCTTCATCCCCACCCCCACCATTGCCCTGCTTCACATTTAATCCTGGAGCAGCAGAGAAGTACTGTTCTTCTTGTGTTGTTCATGCTAGACCTGCTTCCCTGTACCCTTAGTAGGAGATCCATACTCATCCTTGCAATCTTGGTGTGCATGGGGAGTCAAGGGGGTGGGCCGTGCATGAGGCTGAGAGTGCTTCCTTTGGATGCTCCTGGCACTGGTGTCTCCTCCATAGTGGTCAGTATCCCATGCTCTGAAACCGTAAGCATTTCCCTTGTAAGGCAGTAAACTCTGTTAGGGCAAATATCATGGCTTATTTATCTTTGGCCTCTGGTACTGGTCAGACAATACCTTCCATGGAATGTGTATTGTGAATTAAATTGTTCTTCGAAGGGGCACTTGGCTGGCTTAGTAGAGCATGTGGCTCTTGACCTTGGGGTCGGGGACTTGAGCCCCACACTGGGTATAGCAATTGCTTTAAAGTCTTTAAAAAAAAAAATCATTCATTGAATTGAAATAGCAAATAGTTTTGATTGATGAACGTTCTTTGCTTTTACTTTGATACTCCTCAGAATGAGAGGATAGATTTTAGGGAAGGTTAATGCTTTGCAGAAAATTTAGGTTAGTGAATCAGGCAGAAAGTAGACATTGGAAATTTTTGAGCAGGGCTGTGGCATGATGAAAGTGGTATTTAAGGAAGGTTGATCTGGAGACAACCTTTTATTACAGGTTTAAGGCACTCCTGGGAAGCCTAGGTGAGGGTAGCAGGGTGGGGAGAGGGAGAGGCGAGACAAGCATAAAGCCATTTTGAAGAAGAGTTTCCGGAGGCTTTGTATTTTCATTTCCTCATTTGCTCAAGTGGGATGTAGTCACTGGCATGTTCCCGAAAATAAAATGGGACACTGATGTTATTTTTAAAGAAAGAACATTCTTGTAAAACACCTAAGTAATCCATTTTTCATAATTATGTATGAGACCTGTTCATGATCAATTACCTATAAAGTGGTTATGAGTTCATAAATTTAAAAAAAATTAGCTCTTCCGCTAGATAGCCTAAAATCTTCAAAAAGCAGTGATTTTCATTTTAGCACATTTTGAAATAATTGTTAATTGTGAGGAAAATACTTCAGTTTTCTTTTCCAGCTACCTTTTAGTTTAACACTTCCATCCTGTTGGTAAGTTTTAATCCCCCCCACACTGTGAACATTTGCATTTCGTGTGTTACTCATGTGACCTCGTTTACTGGTTCAAATTTATCTTCCGTTTGCGGTGGGCCATGTAGTTCCACTCTGCTTTATTCTTCATCTCGGCTATTATAAACTTCATAATTTACAGTCACTTTGTTGTTTTTTTATTACAGGGTTATGACTCACTGATAAAAAAGAAGGACTTCTCCAAATACTTCGCGTTGTGATTGTGTATGATGGATACCAAGGAAGAGAAGAAGGAACGGAAACAAAGTTATTTTGCGCGGTAAGCGTTGCTTTGCAAAATTATCATGAATATTTAAATGTTTGAGGAGGGACTTTGTCCTCAAGTGTAAGTTGGCAGTCTGTGTTTGGTGAGTGTTTGTAAAGAAAACAGGTGTCCAATAGGAGTTAAGTGTACTTTGTTTTCATCTTTTTTCTTGCTTGCAGTAGAGGAAGAGCATTCGGTGCTTGTCTTTCCATATTTGACGGTTATCCCGGGCCGGTCATTACGCACTGAGCTGCATGTTGCTTGGGACCCCGCATTTAGCAACCTACATGAAATCTTAGATCCTAAATGCTTCATTCCTGCTGCTCTAGTAGCTTACCTGGTTTAGCTATAACTAAAAGTCTATGACCTATTTAAAGCTTATTATCTTGTTGGAAGTCCGTTCCTGAAAAGTATTTTTATAGTTAGGTGGAATAGATGAAATTCTGCCATTGGAGTTCGTGTCATTACTAAAGCTGGACTCATGCAACATACATGCAGTTCTTGGTTTGTGAATAGATGTAATCTAGTAGATGATCAGTTACTCTCCATAGATTGAGCCGTATATTGGGCAACTACTCATCACAGTAAAGTGTATGACATGCTAAAACATTTACCATTTTGATAGAGTGTTTTCAAACTCAGAGTGAGAACACATAGGCTTAAAATTATCATTATGGTCTCCTAAATCGAATCATTTCTTAAGAACTGAATTCAGCCTCACCACATTCCCAGCCTGTGCTTGTTAAAAGATGCAATTATCATATGGTTTCACTCCTATGTGGAACATAAGCAGTAGCACAGGGGACCATAGGGCAAGGGAGGGAAATCTGAAGGGGGAGAAATCAGAGAGGGAGATGGACCATGAGAGACTATGGACTCTGGGAAACAAACTGAGGGTTTCAGAGGGGAGGGGGGGATGGGGGGCCAGAGTAGCAGGGTGATGGGTATTGAGGAGGGTGCGTGTTGTGACGACCACTGGGTGTTATGCATAACTGATGAATCATTGAACACTACATCAAAATCTAATGATGTACTATGCAGTGGCTAACAACATAATTTTAAAAAATCAGTATGTTGTATACCTGAAACTTAAACAATATTATATGTCAAATTTATGTCAATAAAAAACAAGGCCCCACCAAGAAAAAAAAGATGCTTTTCTTGTTTTCCAAATGTAAGCCTTTGAAACTGAAAACCAAAAATTTTTGTTGATTTTTTTTATCCAGAAATAAAGCTAGGTTTTAGATTATTAATAGGGAAAGGAAGGAAATAAACTTTTAAGGAACTACTATGTGTAAAGTTCTTTACTTATTATTTTATTTATCTTCACAATAAACCTAACCTACATTTCCCCTTATTTTACCAGTGAGGTAATTAAGACCCAGAAAGCATTTGGCCCATTCCATGCAGCATAAAAGTCAGTATTCAAATATTGGCGTGCCCCAGTGAGTAATAGTAAACTGTGAGTGAGAGTTTTTGGAAAGCGAGAGTTAAACAAGTTATTGTAGTGTGATGTTTTCCACTACTAAGACTGCAGAGTCGGGGCGCCTGGGTGGCTCAGTGGGTTAAGCCTCTGCCTTTGGCTCAGGTCATGATCCCAGGATCCTGGGATTGAGCCCCGCATCAGGCTCTCTGCTTAGCAGGGAGCCTGCTTCCCCCTCTCTCTCTACCTGCCTGTCTGCCTACTTGTGATCTCTCTCTGCCAAATAAATAAATAAAATCTTAAAAAAAAAAAAAAGGCTACAGAGTAGCAAGATTGGGGAAGGAAGAAATCAGGCATCTAATGGGTGGAACATTAGACAGAAGGCACTTAGAATAAATAAGGACCATATAGTGATGTTTAAAAACACTTTATTTTGAGATAGTTACAGATTCACTATTATTCACTATCTCAAAACACTTTATTTTGAGATAGTTACAGATTCACTATAGAGTTGTAAGACCTATTATGGACAGCTACCCCGCACCCTTCATCCAGTTTCCCACAATGGGAGCCCCTTATGTAACTGTCCTGTAATATGGCCACTAAGAAGTTGACATGGATGCAATCCACTAACCTTACTCAGATTTCACCAGGGTTACAAGAATTCATTTGTGTATTTGTGTGTATCTAGTTCTGTGTAATCACATCACGTGTACAGAGTTGTGTGGCCATATCAAGATCGAGTTACAGATCAGACAGGTCTCTTGGGCTACCCTCCTGTAGCGGCATTCACTTCCTTCCCTCTGCTTGCCACCCCCAACAACCGCGAATCTGTTCTCAGTCTCTGTAATGTATCATTACAGAAATATTACAGACATGGAATCCTATGACATGTAACCTTCTGAGATGAGATTTTTTTTCACTTAGTGCAGTTCCCTTGTGTTTTAGACCACTCAGACTGCTGTAACAAAACACCATAGACCGGGTGGCTGATAAACAACAGAAATGTATTTCTCAGAGTTCTGGAGGTTGCAAGTCCAAGGCCACTGTGCCAGGTTCTGGGCTGAGAGGCTGCTTCCTGGGTCATCTAAGGCTGTCTTCTCGCTCTAACCTCACATGGCAGAAGGGGCAAGGAGCTTTCTCATACCTCTTTTATAAGGGCACTTATCTCATCCATGAAGACTCCACCCTCATGACTTAATCACCCCCAAAGGCTCCATCTCCCAACACCATCACATTTGGCATTAGGTTTGAACATGTGAATTTTGAGGGTACACAACATTCAGATCATAGCACTTGAGATCTGTTCAAGATGTCGCATGTATCAATAGTTTGTTCCGATTTATTGCTGAGTAGTATTCCATGGTGTGCCTGTATCACAATTTTCAAGTATTTGCCTATTGAAGGACATTTGGGTTATATCCAATTTAGAGCTATTACAGATCAAGCCACTAGGATCATTTGGGTACAAGTTAATTTTTCTGGGATAAATGCTCAGGAGTGGAATTGCTGGGTCAGATGGTAAGGGCATGTTTAATTTTGCAAGAAAGTGCCATCCCCTTTTCCATAGTGGCTGTACCACTTTATATGCCTTCCCATTAGCATTGCGTAAATGACCCAGTTTCTCCACATCCTCATCAGCATTTGGTATTCTCACTCTTTCTTATTTTTAGCCATTCTAATAAATGTATAGTTTAATTTGTATTTCTTTAATGACCAGAGAGGCTGAACATCTTTTCATGTGTTTATTAGTTGTCTATCTAGCTGCAGTGCCTTTTCATGCCTATTTTCTTATTGAGTTTTTTGAGTTCTTTTTGCACTCTAGATACTAGTCCTTTGATGGAGGGTTTGTAGCTCTTTTCTCCCAGTCTGTAGCTTTTGTTTTCCTCTTCTTAGCAGCATCTGTTGCAAGAGCACAAGTTTTTACTTTTGATACGATTCAGTTTATTAGTGTTTCCTTTTATGGATTATGCTTTTGGCTTCAACTCTACTGCTTTACCCAGCTATAGGTCCTAAAGATTCGCTTTTTTTTTTCTCCTACAGGTTTTATAATACTGTGTTTTATAGTTGTCAGTCATCCGTTTTGAAATAATTTTTATATGAGATACAAGTTTCGGTCAACGTGTTTTCTTTTCTTTCTGCTTATAGATGCCATAGATAGTGATTTGGAAAGCTTCAATGCCTTCTCACCTTGAATGCACACTGATTCCAACAGGAAGGGTGACGGATGGTTCAAAACCTACTCAAAGTTAATCCCTCTAGTTTCTAAGATGTAGAATAAGGGGAGCCCCTTCAATAGAGAATGAAAGAGGAAACTGTTCTGGAAGAACAGCACCATTTTTTTTTTCAGCTCAGAAATGTAAAATTTAATTGTCATGCTTGCCTTGACCTCTTGTGACAAGTATTCTAACAATGAAAAGGAAAACATCCAAAAATTCAGTATGACCTTACAAGCATAAGGGTAACAGGCCAAGAACAAACATCAGTGATGCTGTTCCAACAGCACGCTAACAGGATTAGTTATAGGAACTGAGAGACGGAGAGAGAGAACAGACAAATCTGTAGTTTAGTTGTTATCGTGCATTGGTGGCCAAAAATGGTCAAGCTGTTAAAAGCAAAAGGGAAACCAGAAAACCCTCCAGTATCAGAAAAGAGGCAACCAATGCTAATACTCTTTTCAAATGCTTTCTGACTAAACGGTGGAATTACCATAATATGGAGTTACCAACAGGACCTACTTGAAAGTCAGTTTCTGACAACACAGGGCTGATTTCCCTGGAGCAGTGTGCACAAGGGCAGTCCAAGCAAGATTGCTGCAGCAGAATGTCAAGTCAGACCAAGGGTAAGGCTGAGCTGATGAAATCACACTGCCTTACGTAAATCTCTACTGGTGTGCAGAGGAGATCAAAAGAAGATTTGTCCTTATTTCTGCCTGTTACCATAATATGTATCTGAAACCCCCAAAATTGCTTTTAAACTCTGTTCCCCTCTCTTCATCCTTTTTTCCTTCCATGTCATTAAATAGCCTCTATTTCTTCGTGTACTTTTTTTACCATGTGGTTTCGTGAACATTGTATGCCTCACATGTTTGGTAAATAATCCTTTATCTACCTCCTTTGCTGAGGTTCTTCTCCCTCTCTCCTAATTTAACACCAAAGCAAAGTTAAGTTTAAAAGAGCCCATTTTAATAATTTTTGGATTGAAATTAGTGATTTGAGGATCACCGAATACTTCCTTTCTTATAATTTATCTTGAAATATGCTGATGTAACTCTAAATGGAAGGGTGAAGTAGCTTTACTACTAGATACGTTTATTTTGCATAAGTGCTTAAGAGTTTTCAGGATCTCCTGGCCTGGCCCACCTTGTTTTCAGGATCTTTGGTGGTGTTTTATACCAGTTGTCTATTCTGGATTGAATGATTCATGAGACCTTTCCCCATGCTCTTGCAAAGAATTTGTGTATACAGAATTAGTGTATTATATATGTGGATTAATTCCTTGATACTTGACAGGTCTTGCAACTAAATGAAAAACTGAGTTATTAAAGCAGATTGTACTCTCTGTGTTATTCTCTGCAGTGCTCATTATTCATTATGGCCCCCTCCTTCCCCTTACAGTTAGAATGAATTTTTTTTTCAGTAGTGCCAAACACTATTTCTTCCACACTTTGACATTATATGGCTTTTGCAGAATTTAGAACCCATTTGGTGTTTTTTTGTGCACGTCTCTTTATGTTCTTTGTGTGTTTGAACATTTTTTAAAAAACAGAACATTCAGGATTGAGGGTTAATGTAGGATATCAAAAATATATTTTCGGTGAACCTAAAGTGGTATTTTGTGGGAGATTGACTTTTCCCTTCTGCTGAGGTTTGATGGGGCCTGTACATGGACAGTGAGTGGTAGAGGCTCAGCAGTTGACTCTGTCTGGTTTGTGTGGGTCCCTCTGGCCACTGCTTCCTGGTTATCTGGAAGAGCCGACCCGCTGCTGCCCCCTGCTCTCTTCTTCCCCACGCCACTGCCGAGCCATAGCCTGCAGCGTGGAGGGGGTGACGCTCTCTCTCTGCCTCACCCTCTCACCCCAGACTCTGAAGGTTGCAAACTGTAGAACATGTCTTAGCTCCGATCCCCACTCCTCTGACACCCCCCACTTCCATCCCCAGCCTCCACCCCGGTAGTTCTTCATCTTTGAACCTCTGACCCGCCATCAGAGCTCCTTGTGTTTGAAAAGCACTCCCGTGTATGACCTTGGCCAAGTTTTCCACATTTCACCTTGCATTTCTTATTGTTAAGTGTGGCTCATAATAGCCTCCTAACAGCATGGCTTTGAAGAAGGACGCCTCCTAGCCTGAGCCAAGGTGATGAAGTCCAAATTGGACACAGCAGGGAGGACCCGAGTTGAACCAGGTCTGGACCCTTACACACACTATTTGAGGTTTGGCCCCTTCTTCAGGGAGGAGGACCTGGAGGCTGATACTTGAACCCACTGATTAGCCTTTTTATTAAATATACAGAGTCAGTTGTGGGGCTCTCTCATTCAAACAAAACTAAACCATGGTGCCGTGAGGACGAAGGTAACATATCCAGAGTGCTTGGCACAGTGAGTGACACAGGCTTCTGTGCTTACCTGCACCTTCGTCTTCACCTAAAAATCTTCATCTTGGTACCCTACTCCCATTCCATGAGCTGCTCCTGTGGTTCAGATCAGGGAGGCAGGCGTAATCCCAGCAGTCCAGAGTGGAATCAGTAGTTTCCCAAAGATACATTGTTAGAGCACAGCCAGGCTCTGGAATAGCATAAAGTGGAACTACATAGTCCAAAGGGCTTTGAGAATTCTAAGGCATGCTTCTATTTTGTAGTAGGAGCCCAGGCCCATGGGGTGAAATTGTCAGTGACCTGATGCCCCACACCAGGCCACTTTATGTATAGTAACTGGTCATCAGAGCCTCACCACTGGGGTTCGGCACACTCTCGCGTCTTGGGTGCGCGTGCCGGGGACACTGACTCCTCAGCCCTTAAGAGTGGCCAGGTAGGACCACATAGGCTGGTCACCTTTAGCCAGGAGTAGCATCTTATCCCAAGTAGAGTGTATTATCCTCTTCTGTGTGTGCTTTCCTGTGAAAAAGTTTGAGAGAACTGGTCCACCTTACCTTCATACCTTCTGATCTATAAAAGCGTCTGATCTATAAAAATTTTCATACCCAAATATGATTAGATTGTTACGGAAGTTCAGACTTCCATAGTTGGAGTTGGAATTGGAGAAACTTGAGTGTGTTGGAGAAACTCGAGTGAGATGAGACAGCAGGCAGGGGATGCAGGATCAGAGCCCAGCTCTGTCCTCCTGCAACCACAGCTTATGCTCTGCAGCGCAGCCCGTGGCAGTGGGGCAACTTGATGGGAGAAGGGGGCCCGTAGAGCACAGACTAATTCACTTCATTGTGAATTCATGTGCAGAAGTGCACCCCAAGTTCTAAGTGACTTCTTAAAAAGCTCACTTGTTTATAGCTTGTGGGGACATCTCATACTACATTTTTCAAGTTTAATGTCAGAGTATTGACCAACTAAGGCAGTCGGAAACATGTAGTCTATGTAGCCCACCTACCTAAGTCAGGATTATGTTACAGAGACCCTTGTTACTCGCTAGGATTGCCTCTTATCTAAAAGAGTAGATGCCTATAATAGAAAGCATGCAGAAATACGTTTGGTCAGAAAACCCCAAAATGCCCTTTTGGGCAAGCACAGAGTCCCAGATCCCGTGGCAGGGATCAACTGGACAGGTCCAGCTGGTTGGTCTGCAGCGTTGCTGAGGATACAGGGAGGGCCCCCATCTCTCCAGCCTCACAGAACTGTCTCTGAACCCTCGGGAAAAGCTGCACTTTGTGGTGTGCCTGTGCTAAGAATGAACATACCACATGGGTGGAGTGGTGGGATGTGAACTCTTGCCCTTCCTTTAATTAACAGTCTGTAGACTGTTTTTTCCTGCTGGCCAAGGACTATTAGAGAAGAACCTTAGCATGTCCAAGATTTGAGGAGAAACTTTATTATTACCAGTGGCTGGATTCAGATATTCAATCATAGTACAGGTTTTCATTGAGCTGATACATGAAAAGCATACAGAAGGGTTTAAGTGCTTGGTAAATGTTATAATGCTATATACTGTCTTAATATTTGGTGAATATTTTATTCTCTCAGTTTTGCTATGTCTTGTGATTCTAATAAAAGTTAATAATAGCATTTGTTGTTCCTTTACAAAGTGCCTCCACGCGCATTCTCTCCCTGTATCCTCACAGTGATCGCTTGAGTAGATAAAAATGCAGATGACGCATTTGTAGTTCAGGAGGTTAAATAACTTGCCTCACATCACTTACCCTTTAAATGGACGAGGAGCCCTGAATCCCAGTCTACTTTGTCCGTATCTCTGATTATTTTTCTTGATTCATATTATCTTGGTTTCAGTTGCATTAAGAATTAATTTTTACTTTGAGAGAGGGAATAGAACATGTTATTGGCATCATAATGTAAGTAGGAAAAATTGTACATGGCTTTGGAAGGAGAATGTTTTAGTTGGTTTTACTGGAAAGTGTATTTGATTTCAATTCCTAAGAACCGTTCAAGAAGACTGCCATTGCCGTTAGTGCCTGCTGTGATCCATAGCATGGCCCAGGAATGCTTCCGTGTATGATCTTCATAGCTCTTGTTCATGGGTTTGCGCTGAGTCTCCCCCAAAACGGGCCATCTGGAGGGGTGGGATTCTCCAGTAGGTCAGTGCTCATTCCATGTGCCTCCTTAAATAAATAGCGGTTGGCACGTGGCAAGTGTTAAATATTTTTTTTTACTGACTAAGACAGTATTTAAAACAGCTTTTTTAGTGTAGGATCTAAATAGTTTAAGTCTTAATTTTTTTAAAGATTTTATTTATTTATTTGAAAGAGAGAAAGAGTGAGCGAGAGAGAACATGAGCAGCGGTGAGAGAGAGAAGCAGGCTCCCCCGCCAAGCCAGGAGCTGGATGCGGGCTTAATCCCAGGACCCAGTGATCATAACCTGAGCCAAAGGCAGACGCTTCACTGACTGAGCCACCCAGGCACCCCAAGGCTGATTTTTTATCACCACAAATTTTTTAATACTCAGCAATTTTATTACTCGTAAAAAACATCGAGAATATTTTAAAACCATTTCCTTTAAAAAGTTGCTTGTGCCTTATTTGAAAATATTACTAATTGCTGATTAAACTCTCAAATGAGCTGTAATGTCATTTAAGGCTTATGCTTCGTATTTTTTTTACTGAGTTCAGATCAAGCAGCACTTAAGAGAACATTTACATATTGCCTGGCACTCATTAATGGGAAAAATGTCCATGGTCAAGTTGGAGCTGCTGATGTTTTTAAGAAATCATTAACTTTTTTCTACAGATTTTTTAAAAGGTTTATAAACATTTAGACATTTACAGATAGATTCATGCTTTGTTTTTAAAGAACACGCAGGGTTACTTGATTTAATTCCGTGTAGTGTACTGCTTTTCAGTCTGTAGGTTACAACCCATTGGGGCATCGTGAAATCAATTTAGTGGATAAGAACCAGCATTTCTTCTAATGGGATGGAACAGAATAGATTAGTCTGGACTAAAGCTAGACTGAATAGAAAAGATTGGAACGCATTGTAGGTAGTCAGAATAAATAGTATTTCACAAAAATTTTGTTTTAAATGTATATAAGTATGTATATCTTGAGTCACAGTTTAAAATTATTTTTTATTGTGAGCCATGATCAAAAGAACTCATTATTCTAGAGGAGTCCTTGGTGGTTCGTATACTGGGAGTGAGGTTATTTTCCTAACTGAACAACAAATTTCTTTGAAAATTGTTCATCTAATATGTGTTAACCAATTCTTCAAAGACAGCTGTACATAAATTACCTGTCATATAAATATATTTTCCCCCAGTGCAGTATAATGGCTTCCTATAATACTGATTTCAAGGATCAGTGACAAGCAGGTGTCCTTCTGCTTGAAATCTCAGGCTGATCTAGATTGTCCTAGATCTTGAAGTGAGACCTGATGAAACTGTAACCTTACAAAACCACCAAATGGAACTATTTTGATCATGAAGCTTGGGGAACTTGTGTGTGGTCTGCCTGTGGGTCTCTCCTCTGTAGATCTTCTTACTGGCTCTGGGGCCTGGGGTATAGTTTTCTCCAAAAAGAGAATAAAAACAGTACCTACCGTAAGATATTGTTGGAGGATTGACTGAATTAAAATAAATATATAAAGTCTCTAGAGTAAGTGCCAATGAAAAATTAGCACTAATGGATTTTAATATAAAAGCATGCTGCCTAAATGAGGAATACAGGAATAATTGAGAAAAAGTAAGAATAAATACATAGGCATACATTTGGTGTACATTTTCAGGGAGTTTATATGTCCCTTGAAACTTGTCCATAAGTATGCTGTGGTCACAGCACTGAAGGACTGTGGTCCTTCAGTGAAGATCCAAGATTGTAGACGTAGATAAGACTAAAGCACTGGAAAAGTAAATGATAGAAGCTGTCTCCCTCCTTTTTAAATGTTGTTGCTGACAGTTGAGGAAGACTTCAACTGAACTGACTTCTGAATTTGTCTGAAACTTGGCACTGTCTCAGCTGGAAAGAGTTTGGCACATGCCTTTGAAAACTTTTCCTTATTGCTGGTACAGTGACTCTTCAGTGTGAGAAAATGGAGTTCAGAACCAGAAAAACACTTTTTGCTCACAGCTCTGGAACTTCCTAGCTCATGCCGGGACTCCAGGTTTTGGTGATTTTAGTAGAAAGTTCTCTTTTTCTCCGAAACTCTTATCTTTCCATCAGTCATCACCCCTTCTACCCTCATAAGTTAAATGCTAATTGCGTATCTTCCCACACATCTTCCCAGATTAGTCTTCCTGAGACAAGGTTCAGATATGTCACTTCTGCTCCCAGATTCTTCTCTCAAATTTGAGGTTCTACACAATATGGCTCATTCCTACCTTTCTGTCTTTATGTCCTACTTGGATTTTTCTTTACATGTCTTATGCTTTATTTGTATGATGAACTTTGCTGTCACTGTCCTCTCCCTGTATACAGTGCTGGCAAACCCATCTCTAATTGTCATACTGTCTCCTTGACACCTTTCCTATTTCACTTAATTCTTAACGGCTCTCCCAAACACACACACAACTAGATGTGCCCTTCCCTGCCAGTGGACTCAGAGGTCATTGCTAAGGCCTCATTCTGCCTCCTCTTGGGGCCCTTAACACACTCTGTCTTTGGATGTCCCTATAATGCTTCTCTGCCCTATTTTTTGTTATTTATTGTTGTTTCTTTTTCATTTTTATATTCTGCACAAGGTCTAACTTTATGCCCTGCATCTAACGGTAATTCAGTGTGAATGATAGCATTTGTGGAACATTTGCTGTGTAACAGACACATTGGTATACTCATGTAATCTCCTAATTACTCCATGAGATAGGTCCTATTATCATCCTAATTACAGATAAAGATGCTAAACTTTATTATAGGTGTTGTGGAATTTGCCCAAAGTCACATAACTACAAAGTGGCAGATCCAGGACTCAACCCAGGTGTGCCAGACCCCCTAGCCCATGCCTCTAATCATTATGCCATATTCTCCAGTAAACTATGTTAAATGGAATCTCATAGAACTTTATCAGTTATCCAGGCAAATATAAGTGAGACTCGCTGATCTAGATCATTAAATGTGTTAAAGTACTAAACAGGTATTTTCTGATTTTCAATCCAAAATTGTTCTTAGGAGCTTTGGGACAAATTAGGAGCCTCTAGTCATTCAAGGAAACTTTGAAAGTCTTCACATACCAACAAAAAAGTCACCAATCTCCTGACCTTTCTCTGTATTTTTGGGGATGTGGCAAGAAGTGCCCTCTTACTTCCTCTCTAGACGCAAAGTTGGAGGCCCTAACAAGCTGAAATTCTCCTTGCTTGGGCATTCCTGTTGTAACGATGCTTGGTGCTTGAGCCATGGGTCATGTGTGCGTTTTTACTTCCCTTTTCCTTCATTTGCCATTTCTTTTTTTTTTTTTTAATCTTTTATTTTTTATTAACATATAATGTATTATTAGCCCCAGGGGTACAGCTCTGTGAATCACCAGGTTTACACACTTCACAGTACTCACCACAGCATATACCCTCCCAGTGTCCATAACCCAACCACACTCTCCCTATCATTTACCATTTCAAATAAAGTTTGCATAAACAACATGGTTAATTCCCCATTTTTTTCTGGACTCGTTTCGTGGTGTATTATACCAGTGAAGGCGCAACAGCTCTGCCTACTTTTTCTAGCTTTTTTCTTCTCACGTGTAAATGAAGTTGGTCATGAAAAGGATAACGTGCCAAGTTTAAGGGGACCAAGTGAGATGCATCGTAGTCCATGATTTGCAGTGTGATTCAGCACCAAATAAGGCAGACTGTTGTGTCACTACCATAGAGCATGAACCCAGGTGTCGTAGGGTAAGAAGACATGATGAGTTAGTTGGGTCTGGAAAACCCTGGGTCCCTTTCCCAAAGCAAGAAGGAATTAGCTTCTGCTGAGGCAGAGAATGGTGGACAGCAAAAAGGAGGTCTTTTCTCAGTAGTTCTGTTACTAGAGCCAATTTCCCTTGAAGAAGAATCAGAGATGACTGTGAGGTGGGGCTCTCCTATTCTAAAGTGAGAAATGTAGCTTGACAGTCATGAGACATGAATTGTGTAGGTGTGAGCATAGCATATGAAGTAGACATAGAAGAACCAAAGAACAAGAATATGGATTACATCTATATTTTAAAATGGTTTTTATTAGTGTATTTATAGAACACTTGACAGACTAGATGACCAAAATACAATCATGTGAACTTAGGGAAGAGTTAAATCAGAGGCCAGCATGCTTCAAATATTCTTTTCTATACTGAAAAAAAAAAAAAGAAAGAAAAGCCAAAAAACAAAACCATATTATATTTCTGAATCACTCTACAGCATTTAAAATATGGTTTGCACATACATTTTCAAGAACACATCTGTTGTACAAAGCAGAATAGATGCAAAGTTGATGGATTCCCATCCTGAATAAGTGGTGTGATTTAAATCAAATTACCGTCAAGGATGGTTTGAGCCAAGTCGTTAATCATTTTATTCATTTCTCCTGTGTCTGTGAGACCATGTTAGTGTTGATTATCACAACCGCATTGTGTGTTCTTCGCAGTTTAGAGCCAGTAGAGGCTTGGGTTTAGAAGTTGCATAATACATAATTTAAAGTAGATGAATTTTGATATTTCAGATTAATTTTGTTAGCACAGCAGAAAGCTGAATGGTAATTTGGTTATTGCAATTTCACAAGGTAATTGAAGCAGATGCTGGTGAGGTCACTGGGGACTGAGTCATCTCCATTTCAGTAGCTCCATCATTTTGTTTTTAATGTGTGTGGAGGGGTTCTTTTTGCTAAATTGACTACTTTTACTTCATAATGAGAGAAATTTAATTTTTCTAACTACAGCCCTGAACATATAATCAGGATTTCAGATTTTTTTTTATAAGAGTAAATAGATTTAAAGTGCAAAAACATATAACAGTTTTTCTTTTATAAGAACATATGGATTTTTTAAAAAGATAAGTTAGTTATAAATACGTATCTTTAAGTGCAATTTGTATTGTCTTAACAGATCAATGAAAACTTAAAATTACAAAATTAATTGAGTTATGAACCTAATATAAATAATCTTGACTTTCTTCCTGTTTATTTTTATCCACAGGAAAACCTTTTTCTAAGTTTGAGTAAATGACCATATTGGTTTTTATATTATCTGTTGCAAGTAGATACTTACGACATCTCTCAGTTCTTTGACTTACTCAAATGTTAGACTTTGAGTCATATAATGTTTATCCTTGGATTTAAAATATATTCTTAGGTTACAGGGAGAAACTTGAACATTGCTTATATCTCTGAAAGACCTTATGTGCCTGCATCTGTTAAGCCCAGTGGGTGCAATGGTGAACACAATAAACATGGGTCTTGTTCTTACAGAGATTATTTTTCACAAAGACATTAAATAAGGAAATACAAATGTGTATGTCATTAGAAATTGCAGGGTTTGCTAGGAGGGAAAGTAACAGGATGTTATGAAAGAACTGTAAGGGCAGTATCTACTTCAGATAGGAATGATATTCAAGGAAGACCTCTAGAGAATGATGATATTTAAGCTGATCTTGGCATTGGGCAGGATTTGCCATATGATCTGTGTGTTGAGGAGAAGGGCTGGGGAAAAAGGAAAGGAGGAGTCTGTTCTAAGTAGAGGAAACACTTAGATTCCAAGATCTTAAGGGGGGGGGCGTGGCAGATTTCTGGGTCTGCGGGAAAGCCAGTAGGGCTGGAACAGAGTGCTTTAGGGAGGATAGCACAAGAACGGTGGATAAGTCACGCAGGTGTTTGTTGGCCACGTTTGGGAATTTGGATTAAGCAACTAGGAGAATGGAGGTACCATTAAATGAAATGGGAAAACTAGAAAATAACAGTTTTGAGTGGGAATTTCAAGAATTTAAGTTTGGACATGTTAATTTTGAGATGCTTATGAGCCATCTCAGTAGAACCGCTAACGGTGACTTGGGTATATGTGCCTAGAGTGAAAACAGAGTAGTCTAGGCTGAGGGAGAAGTTGAGGAGTTGTTGGCCCCAGCAAGCAGGGGAGTGGATGAGACCATATAGGGAGAGAATGTAACGGGAAAAGAGAACAGAACTTAGGAATGAGGAACAGAATTGATAACTCCAGCATTTAGTGGTCTAGTAGGAAGAAATCCAGAAGAGATGGAATCACAGCAGCCAAGAGAAAAGAGCAAGCGTTTCAAGAAAGAACGATCAGAGGTTTTGGAAGCAGCGAGAGGTAAAATTAAAATGAGGACTGAAGAGTATATATTAGGTTTGGCCACTTGAAGTTCACGATGATTGAATAAAAGTAGTTTCAGTGCAGTATTGGGAGAAGACAGTGTATTGCAAATGGGAAGTAAGGGAATGGACACAGAGCTCCAGGCTCAAGTTCTTCTGGGAACTTGTCTAGGAAGGGAAGCCGAAAAGTAGGGCCATGGTGGGAGGGAGATGTGGAAGTCAGGGAAAGATAAGTTTATAAGGATGGAGGAGGAAGAGAAGTATAAAGCATGTTTGTTGGTTAGTGGGGATGGTCCATCAGAGTTTGGGGGTGGGGTCCCTGGAGAGGCCAGCTTGGTGACCGACCCTTATGTAAAGTCTTGGGAACATTAGCAAAGCAATAAAGCAGGAGATGAGCCACACCAGATTTCCTATACCCTGTCCAACTGGGGCCTATAACACGCTATAAAGTTTTACTTGTGTGTATTGACAGTTCTACCCTCTTTTTTGATGATTGCTCACTGTGTGCCAGGAGGCTTACAGATACGACCTTATTTAATCCTTAGAACAATCCATGAGGTAGATGGTGGTATTTTCCTCATTTTGACTGGCAGGAGAGCAGGCTCAGAGCAGTTCAGTAACTCCCCAAGAGATAGGCTAATAAGTAACAAGTCAGGATTTCTTCCTTCTGTGTTAGCTCTTAGGCCTTTATTAACTATGACTTCCATACTGCCTTCCAAGTATAGTATAAAAATAAGTAGAATCAAGTCTATTCCATATTAGACATTTTCAGTTGTAATATATTCATTTAGAACTTTATAGAAATTTTGTCATAATTTTGTTGTTGTTGTTAGCAATTACTAATGTGTCCTCTTTGTAATATATGTCCAAAGGTATCTGGAGAATTCCTAAGTGTTTAAGACTTTTTTCTTACTGATAAGAATCTTAAAAATAAATTGTAAGTGACTGGGTTTTAAACTGTTGGCGTTTTAACATAACTTTTTGTTATAGGTGAGCATTAGTCATTCATGCGTACTTTATTTATTTATTTTTTAAAGATTTTATTTATTTATTTGACAGATGGAGATCACAAGTAGGCAGAGAGGCAGGCAGAGAGAGATGAGGAAGCAGGCTCCCCGCTGAGCAGAGAGCCCGATGCGGGCCTTGATCCCAGGACCCTGGGATCATGACCTGAGCCGAAGGCAGAGGCTTTAACCCACTGAGCCACCCAGGCGCCCCTCATGCGTATTTTAAATGAAGAATGCCGATTTTAATGCTTGGGGGTAGGAGCTTGATGTACAGTACGTTTGAGGAGCACAGCTCCCGTTCTGTAGTAGCCTGTCGTAGTATCCTCTGCTGGTTACAAAAGGCAGGCCATTAGCAAATGTCCCTGCATTTGCAGGTAAACATCGTATAGTGGAATGGTCATGTCTGCACAGCTCTTGTAACAGCTGTTCAATTTCTGTTCCTGCAGTCGGAATTCTAATGAGCATCTCAAAGACCTTTGTTTCGCACACTGTCTCACAGTGACTTCATTTTGTAGGCACATCACATGAGGGACTTCCGTCCCTCTGCAGCAATAGGTGTGGGATATAGAGGTATACCTAGTAATGAGGTAATTCATTAAGGCCCTAAGAAGTGACTGATAAATTAGAAAGAAAAGACATTTTCTTTAGTAAGCATCAAATTCATGTTAACTTGACATTTCATTTTTATTCTTCCACTCATCATTTTAATACGGGCACCATGTCTAAGTTCAGAAGCATAAAATCTTCTAGGGGTAGGGCTGAGGCTATCAGGGCCAAGAGGCCAAGGACAGAATCTCTGCTACATCTGACAAATAGGCCTTTTTCAACCTGGATTTGAGCTTTTCCACCTATAGGGGCATACTAGGGGTTACCCCCCCCCGCCCCGCCCAAAGGCTACTCATTTGTTTCTTTTTTTTTTTTATTTTAATTTTTTTTTTAAAGATTTTATTTATTTATTTGACACACACACAGAGAGAGAGAGAGATCACAAGGAGGCAGAGAGGCAGGCAGAGAGAGGGGGGAAGCAGGCTCCCCGCTGAGCAGAGAGCCCGATGCGGGGCTCGATCCCAGGACCCTGAGATCATGACCTGAGCCGAAGGCAGAGGCTTAACCCACTGAGCCACCCAGGCGCCCCTACTCATTTGTTTCTTGAAAAGCTCTAGTTAGTAGAAAGTTGTTCTTGAGTTTTTAGTTAAAATTTACTTTTTTTTCCAACTTATCCTACTTATATTCTCAGTTACTGAGGATCCAGGCAGAATACATCGAGTCCCACTTTCATATATTATCATTGTATGTATTTGAAGGCAATGTCATGTTCTTCCTGAACCTTCTCTTTTCCATGCTGAATATACCAAGTTTCTAAATCTCCGCATCTGGGGCTCCTGGGTGATTCAGTCAGTTAAGCATCTGCCTTCGGCTCAGGTCATAATCCCAGAGTCCTGGAATCCAGCCCCACTTTGGGCTCCCTGCTCAGCGGGGAGCCTGTTTCTCCTTCCACTCCTCCTGCTTGTGTTCCCCTCTCTCACTGTCTCTCTCTCTGTCAAATAAATAAGATCTTTATAAAAATAAAAAGTAAATCCATCTAGGACAGTTTTCAGATTCTTCACTACCTCAGTGTGGTCTGATTAATGCATTTATATTGTCATCCTTTTGTTTTCATTAATATAGTATTATACTTTGTTGATAATGGTTGTATTCACACTGAGGGGAAAATGGGGTTTTTCCTTATGGGAATTGGACTTTTAATTTTATCTTGTTTGTTTTCTATCCCTTAATCTAATTTTCCAGAAATTTTGAAACCTGATTTCTTACATCAAATATGGTTGCTGTCCTTCCTCACTTGGGTCAGATAAACAACCTGAGCAGCTTGCCTTCTGTGTCCTTATCCAAGTAGTTGATAAAAATGCTCAGTTGGAGAGCTGTACCCATCATGGCACGTTAGTACCATCAGTGGGTTAAATAATTATCTTTAAGTCTTTCAGCTTGCTATAAATCATCTTGCTCTGAGTTCAGTTAACCAAATTCTCTAGCCCAGCTGTTTCCATCTTACTTTTTAAGAAGGTAATGTCAGACATTCTGAAGGGCCTTACTGAAATCTTGATATACTGTCCCTTGCAACATGCCCGTTGATAGGCGAAATCTAGCAGTACTATTAAAAAAGAGAATTATGTTAGTTCGTTTTCCATCATTTTCTTATACCCATGGTGTTTCCTAGCAATCAGTAAGTTCTCTTCAAGTAATCACAGCTGATTGATCTAATATCTGTCATTTTATTTTTTGGGGAGTCATTATCAAGCTGCTCAGTGTGCCATTTCTAGAATGTGATTTTCTTTTTCTTTTGAAAACCAGATTTTTTTTTTTAAAGATTTTATTTATTTATTTGACAGAGAGAGATCACAAGTAGACGGAGAGGAAGGCAGAGAGAGAGAGAGGGAAGCAGGCTTCTTGCTGAGCAGAGAGCCCGATGTGGGACTCGATCCCAGGACCCTGAGATCATGACCTGAGCCGAAGGCAGCAGCTTAACCCACTGAGCCACCCAGGCGCCCCAGAAAACCAGATTTTTTTAAAAAAGATTTTATTTATTTATTTGACACAGAGAGAGAGATCACAAGTAGGCAGGCAGAGAGAGAAGGGGAAGCAGCTTGATCCCAGGACCCTGAGATCATGACCTGAGCCGAAGGCAGAGGCTTAACCCACTGAGCCACCCAGGTGTGCCAAGTTTTGTTTTGTTTTGTTTTGTTAATTCCAGTCTTTCTCTTCGGAGATTACTGGTAATAGGTTCCACAACTCAGGGAGTTGTTTCTTACAGGGCTAGAGACTTCATCCTGGATTTCATTTCCTTAGCTGTGATGCTTTGTCCTCTGTAGTTTTTCCCTTAGTCTGTTTGAGAGAGCTGCCATGCTGGAGTGGACTAGATGCATGTTCTCTCTCTTAGGAGTTAACGTCACCCAGTGTGCCATGGGCAGTGGCCCTGTTGCTTCTTGAAGCCTCATTCTCTCAACATCCCGAAAATTTCCTTGTGACTTTTTCCTTTGCGTTGATTACAACCATCTGTTCATCCTGAGCTTCCGATTTCCACTGTTGTTCCTCTAGGTTTCTGTCATTTGCTTGTTGCTTTTGTCTGAGCTTCATTTTGTTCCTTTCTGCCATTCTTTGTACATGCCTGCCGAAAACTCGAGTACATCAGGGTACATTTGGTTCTCGAGATGCTTTCTGCTTTGCCTCTTCAACAGGCTCATTTGTGATGGAGTTAACAGAATTTGTTTTGAAGAACCTCGTCTTTCTTGAGCCATGTTCTTTTTAAGCTCTGGCCATGAGATTATATTCATTTGTCCTTTCCCTCAGCAAACATTCATTGGTTCACTCCTGTGGAATCTTTTTTCTTTTTTTTTTTTTAAGATTTTATTTATTTATTTGACAGAGAGAGACACAGCGAGAGAGGGAACACAAGCAGGGGAAGTGGGAAAGGGAGAAGCAGGCTTCCCATTGAGCAGGGAGCCCGACCTGGGGCTCCATCCCAGGACGCTGGGATCATGACCTGAGTGGAAGGCAGACGCTTCATGACTGAGCCTCCCAGGCACCCCATTCTTGTGGAATCTAAAAAACAAAACAAAGGAATAAACAGACAAAATCAGACCTATAAATGCAGAGAACTGATGGCTGCCAGAGGGGAGGAGAGTGGGAGGTGGAACAAAAGGGGTGGAAGGGAGAGGGAGATACGGACTTCCAGTTAAGGAGTGAGTAAGTCATAAGAATAAACGGCACAGCATGGGGAATACAGCCAGTTGATATTGGAATAGCGTTGTATAGTGGTATGTGGTAGCTACCCACGTAGTGAGCAGAGCACAACGTACGAAGAAGCTGAGTTACTGTGTTGTACCCCTGAAACTAATGTAACATCGTGTGTTAACTGTATGCAAATAAAAAAATATTTGTAGGGACGCCTGGGTGGCTCAGTTGGTTAAGCAGCTGCCTTCGGCTCAGGTCATGATCCCAGCGTCCTGGGATCGAGTCCCACATCGGGCTCCTTGCTCATCAGAGAGCCTGCTTCTCCCTCTGCCTCTGCCTGCCATTCTGTCTGCCTGTGCTTGCTCTCTCTCCCTCTCTCTCTCTGACAAATAAATAAATAAAATCTTAAAAAAAAATATTTGTAGGAATGTACGGTCTGGTATAATAACAGGATGCTTAAAAAAGAGGCAACAATGGGATAAGTACCCGTTAAGGGACTGCCAAGTGCTTAGAGTGTAGGGCAGAGGAAGTGACTATCCAAAAGAGCCTGGGCATCATCATAAGAAAGGTGATGCTGTGCTGTCTTCAGATGTCATGGGGAGAGAGTGAAGGAAGGACATTTCACACGGGGGGAGAACTGTGTGTAACGCATGAAATACATGGGATTTACATGTGACTGGGACACTGAGATGGAGTCCTTATATTCGTTAAGAGAAGCCTATCATTTGGGTCAGTTCTTTCTCATTATCTGCTGTATATTTCCATACCTTCTTTTGACTCACAGTCATAATCTTCAATTGGAAGGTAAGGGGAAAACATTGTTGAAGACCCAAACCTCTAAGATTCCTACCTAGGACTTCAGTCACCAGAGAGTCCATTCATGTCTCTTCTGTTGGGGACCAATCCCTTGAACATGTGTCTGGACCAATTACTCTTTCTTGACTGATGGTTTTGATCATTCTTAGGCTGTTCTCTGCCACTTTTTAAAATTAACGTGCTAAACCTAATTCTACCGGCATGAATTTGGGTTGCCTTTATCCCCCCTGACAAGGAGCCACCAGGTACCTTCCTCTTTTCTTTTAATTATTAAAGGGATCAGGGAAATAATTACCAACTTAATTTTCTTACTTTGCAGGCAAGAGAGCACACATCCGTTCATTGTTTATGCTACGTAAGGATTAAAGTTTGCACCCAGGATAGGAGACATGAGTCCACAAGCCCACACAGATAATTGGCTTTAATCAGTTCCATTTTTCACTGGTCAGTAAAGAGCCTTCATTTATGGCCCATGAGGGTCTAGCACACCAAAGATGCTCAAAGTTCTCAATTTTTTAAAAAAATAAGCTTTGGCTGGTAGCCTACTCAAAATTCACAGCTGATTTATAGCGAAACTCAGCACCAAGTTTACTTCCTGGGGAAGTGCTGCTGGGAGTGGGAAGTTCTCGGACAGGACTGGTGAGCAATTGCTGTGATCTCTCAGGTGCCCTTGGTGTTTTCTGAGGCCACTGATGGCTCTCCCATCCATGGCACTGATGCTACCTCCCTGCACGGCATGCTGTCCCAGGCTTCCTTCTCCCTGCCACACGTTTTGGCTGCCAGAATTCTTTCACTGGTTTCAGTTTCTCTCTGGAGCTTCAGACTAATTTTCTTTCTCGTATCTTTGATAAATTATTTTCCAATTTCTGGAAATGCTGTTTAAGGAAATATTTATGTTTTTCAAAATAAAAGTTTTTGTGTTCCTTAGAGTGAAACTATTGGCTCTGGAAATCTGATGATTTCTTAATATGGGGTCATAATTTTAAGTGATTCTCATAGTTTAACTGCATTGAAGGGAAAAAAAGAAATTAAGGGGATAAAAGTCAGAAACCAGGAAAGACAAATGTGCCTATAGTGAAGGCTATATACAGACACAGAAAACATTTAGTTGATGAAGCAGACAGCTAAAACTCTTAGAAGAAATAACTGGGGCTGGTCTTTGGTGTCAGTCAGGACAGAGGCTTTGTCCCCTCTCTCAATAACCATGTCATCAGCACTCCTCACATATCACTTCAAAATAGCAGTCCTGATTTTAAAAAAAAAAAAAAAGTTTACTTGCTTAGCAGATGCAGCTTTAAGGCAAGGCTCAGAACCTTTCCTAACCCTCCCAAATCTCAATTCCGTTCCTCACTTCCTCCTGGAACAATTAGAGACTGGTCCCACTCGCTTAAGTAAGGCCTTCTTGCCTCTGTCTCTTCCTTCCTTTTTGTTGGTTCTACATAATTGTTTCCTCTGAGAATAATGGAACTTTTTTTTTTAAAATGGCATGTTAAGCCATGAAGTTGTCACTATTTATTAAAAATCATACTGCGTGCAAAAATATTTTTGTAGGGAGCTAATCAAGAACTGATGAATCCTTTTTTTTTTTTAAGATTTTTTTTTTTTTTTTTTTTTTAGAGAGTGAGAGAGCACAAGCAGGCAGGCAGGCAGAGGGAGAGGGAGAAGCAGGCTCCCCACTGAGCAAGGAGCCCAAGGTGGGGCTCAATCCCAGGACCCCAGGATCATGACCCAAGTTGGAGTCAGACGCTTAAACAATTGAGCCACCCAGGCACCCCTCAGAACTGATAAAGAATCTTTAAAAATAAGTTGTAATTGAATGCACAGTGAGATAAGTATTAAAAGAAAGTTGTGGGTGGCTAATTTTTGTTTTTTTGTTTTTAGTAAATGCAAACGTTTGGCTTTAATCATGGAAGTCTCTCACAAAATACTTATCTGAGTGTCTGAAATCATCACGAGGTAAAACTAAAGTGACTTAAAAATATAAATGATGCTTATTAAATACATGTGGGCATAGTATAGTTCATCTTCTACACATATAAGAAAATTTCATTTAAAATAATGAAGAATTTTGTTCTCTGAATAAATTAATCTTCCTGCGATTCAGATGTATCTCTTAGTTGTTTAATCGTACAGAATTTAGGGCTAGAAAATATCTTAAAAATGACTTTAGCTGACTTCTTGCTCGAGCTGAGTTACTGAGCCTTGAGAGGTAGTTCTTGAACCGAAGTTAGTGGCTAGTGAGGGCATCATTTACCCATTCCTTCAGCAAACGTATTTTGCTTCTGGTGTATATCCTGGCTAGTGTAAGCACTGAGTATACAGGGATATGTAACTAAGAGGGATATTGTCCCTTCCCTCAGGGAGCTTACATTCTGTGGGGAGAACCAGATGTTGAACAGCTAACTTGCAGCAGTGATAATGCAGTTAGATTATTGATAATTGCTGCAAAGAAAAATTAATGGCGAAATAGCACTGGTGGATCGTGGAGATTGAGATGGAGCAGGGCCCAGGTTTCTATTTAAACAGTTTTCCAGTAAGGGAGGGTAAATCTCAGGGAAACCAGGTTTGGGGCGATAAATGACAGGCTGGGCTTAGGTCACCTTGAATTTGGTGTGCCTCTGGGAAGGGCACGTGGAGAAGTGGAAGACGTGATTGGATACACAGGGGAGAAGCTCAGAGCATAATTCTGAACTGGACGTATAAAGTGGAAAAGGTATCAGTTTAGGAATAAAAATGGAATTTGTGGGCCATGGGTCCTCTGAAAAGAGAGCTGGAAGAGAGGACTCCCAACCCTGCCCCATCCCTGATCTTCCCCATGACAGCAAGTACACCTTAGCTTAATCTGAAAATCTGGGAGTTGGTTTTAATCCTCTTTACCTCACTTTCCACACCTGATTCATTAGCGAACCCTGTTGACTTCACCTCAAGAACATAACCTAAGTCTGTTCACTTCATCTCCTTCATCCTCTCTCTCCGGGACTGCTGCTGTAGCTTTGAGCTGGTCTCCTAGCTTCTACTCCTGCCCTTTACAATCCCAGTCTTCACATAGGAGTCAGAGAAGAACTTTCAAAACACCTATCAGATCACCTCATCCTCTGGATTAAATCTTCCAGTGGCTTCTCATAGCCCTTGAAATAAAATCTAAACTCTTTACCTTGGTACAGAGCCTGCAAATTTCAGCCTCTGCCAACCTCTCTGATCTGGTCTTATCAGTGTTCACCTGGGCACCGCCCCCCAGCCGATGTGGCCTTCCTCCTGGAACACAAACACGAGCAGGGTGTGGCATCAAGAAAGCTGGAATATATCTGTCTGATTGGTGGTAGTGTTCATTGCCACTGAAGGGTCAAGTGAGATTAGAGTTGGAAAATGTCCACGGAGGCCTCCCAGCCCTGGCTCACTGCTCCCTCCATCCTTGCTGCACCCTCTGTGAGGCACTTCCTGAAGCCAGCTGCTCTGGGACCATAGGGCCCCTGGGATGAGTGTGGAATCCTGCATCACCAAGGAGTTTGGAATCCTAATTGGTCAAAGGAACTGCACAGTGAAGCGTTGTTCTCCATAAAACAGAAAATAGAGACCAGAGGAATAGAGGATAAGTGAGAAAGTATATGGTTTTTACAGATTGCAGGGCTCACCCATGTTTCATGATTAAAAGCAACTGTAAGTGATAATGATAAGAAATTGAAACAGTGTAAAAGAGGGTAGCATAAAAGATTTTTAAAGTCTTGACATTTTCTTTCCTTCTCCCCTGCAGTTTCCGTTCTCTAAAGATCATCTGGGGGATAGGATCATATCGATCCTTTTAGAAATATTCTAACTAACTGAACATACATACATACATAAAATAAAATAAAATGTTGCTACTTTGGGGATGTTTTAGTCTACATCAGTTTCTCCTTTCTCCCTTCCTGTTTCCTATCTTTTTGTCTTTCCTCATTTTCTGTTTCCCTTTCCTAGTTTTCTTTTCTTCCTTCTTTTCCCTCTCTTCTTTCCCTCACTTCGGCCCTCCCATCCTCCCTGCATCCTGGCATCTGTATTTACACAGAGGCCATTCCACACCAGGGAGTGTGCTGTAACAGCCCTAAGCAGCTCACCTCCTCATGGGGAAAGGATAATGGAGTTCCCCGCTTCTCAGCTCTGGTGCCTGCTGGGATACTGCAAGCAATGAACTATATGTTCATTTGAGAGCAGGAAATATATAGGAGCACAGACACAGCTGGTATGAAGAGAAATGGAAGGTGCTGGAGATACGTAGCCTGAAGAAGAAAAGTTGGTGGGTGGGCGTGCTATCTGCTTCCCATCTTGAAAGGCCTGCCATGAGGAGCGAAGTCTCTGTTCTCTGATACAGGGGAGGAGAGAAGGCAGACCAATGGCTGGAAGCTTCAGAGGCGGATTCTGGCATTCAGCATCACAAAGAACTTTATAAGTGCCATTTATAGATTTATAAGTAATAACTGTTTTCTCTATCAGTGAGTGCTCCTGTTGATGCAAATGGCAAGAAAACCTTAGGAGACTAGGCGAGTCCTTAAGAATGGCCGACTTCCGGGTTTGCATGCTGTGACGTTCTGCTGTGTTTTCCCCTTTACCCTCAGACCCCACAGTGCGCTACTCCTGGGGCTCTGGACCCTTGGTGTGTGGTAACAGGAAGACCGCCAGCCTCTATCTTCCTGGGTAGGAACAAACAGGAGTGCCTCCTGGTGGCTCAGTCAGTTGCCCTGCTCTGCTTTGCTCTGACTGAAGTGAAAACACCCCTTTGGGAGGGGGAACAGGGGGGAGCGCGCAGTGGCCAGTGGTCCGCGGCACTTCCTGTCTTGCTGAACAGGAACAGCAGGTTTTCCCTGCTCTGCCAGTGGGGCAGTTCCCTGGTCAGCCTTGGGGCAGCCACTGTTTCTGCTCAGAGTGGCTTGCTCTGATCCATTTCCCTGACGACACTGAGGAGGAGCCCATCTGGGAGCTGGACTTCCCTCAGAGCCCATTTTCTGGTGGCATAGGTTTGGGGACCTGGGCATTACTTTGGAGTTGAACATTTACAAGTTCATATGTTTGACAAATGAGGGGTTTCTCTGGCAGTACAATTCATTAAAAAATTTGCAGGCTTTAATTCTTTTTTCACTGGCCATACTCCATGGGTTAGTCACCAGGACCGTGGAACTCTGGATGGAGATAGCTGGCTCAGGAATTTTGGTCTCTCAGCAGTGGGCTGATAGTCAGCTCATGCCCTGGGCCTTCAGAGCAGCGCTGCCCTCTGGGCCTTTGTTTCAGGGCAGTAAAAACCAGTGGTCTGACCTGGGGAGGCGCTGTTTATTTGCTTCTTAGGAGCCCTGGACTGTGTTCGAGCTGCATCAGTGCAGGTGCAGTGCAGGTGGGCCACCATCCTGTGTGTGCGGCAGAGGGAATAAGTGGATGTGTATTGGGAAACCCTGAGGAAGAGCAGCTGCTTACGAACCCTCATCTCAGTACAGCAACGTCCCCTACCTTTTTTGCACTCACTTTAGATGGGGGCAGATAATTTGGCTTTCCCACCTGTGCAGGACTCCAGGTCACCAGGCCTGCAAGCCACAGACAAAATTTTCTCTTAGCAAAGGTGTATTTTCATCTGGTTCTCCTTTAAGCTGATAAATTATAGCCTAAACTTGCCTCTTTCTTGTAAGATCTTACTGAAGGCTGAAAGAAATGGAGAGTTCACTCTAGAATCCTAAAAATTCTCTTAAGTCCCCTAATAATGCAGTTCTGATCGGCACACTATCTGGTTTTAAGGTACAAAAGACATCCATTTTATTGTCATATGACAAAGACATCCAACCCCAGCTCAGCCAATCCACATTTTGGGATCCTTCACAGGAAACAAACCTTACTTATGTAAATTTCCATAATAGCCAGGACTGTCTTTCCCTTTTGTTGGGAGCAGGGAGCAAGTGTCCCAAGTAAGAGAAAACAGATCAAACTCGCTGAGGAGAGAAAAGAAGGCATTAGGGGATTTACTGGCACATGTAAGTTAAAATTCCAGGTTAAATTTTAGATTTGACTTCTGGAATGCCTGGATTGGGGCCCAAATAATGTCATCATGACTCAGTTTCTCTGTATATAAGCTCTTCCACTCTTTTGTCTTCTCAGATTTTCCTTGGCAAACACTGTGGATTCAGGATGTCCCTTGTGCAACCTCAGGCAAAGCGAGTGTGTTTGCCAGTAGTTGACGCAGGATTTACTGTGATTGGACCAGCCTAGGCCATGTGCTGGTTCTTGGAGTCACTGCTATCTGAGGGGCCTTGGTGCTTTGATTGGCTTGGGTTGAGTGTTTCATCCCTGGAGCTGAGGGGGTGCCTTACCCAGATATGGTATTAAAAAGGGGGAGGGTTATTTACTGAAATTTGAAATTTGATCTTTTTTTTTTTTTTTTTAAGATTTTATTTATTTATTTGACAGAGAGAGATCACAAGTAGACAGGCAGGGAGAGAGAGAGAGAGAGAGAGAGGGAAGCAGGCTCCCCGCTGAGCAGAGAGCCCGATGCGGGACTCGATCCCAGGACCCTGAAATCATGACCTGAGCCGAAGGCAGCGGCTTAACCCACTGAGCCACCCAGGCGCCCCTTGAAACTTGATCTTAAAACAAGGGGAAAAGATAGTAGGGAGGCCAGCAAAAGTCAGCTACAATTAATCTGTAGGGTGTTAGACACTGAACTAGACACTGCAATTAAAGTTTTTAAAAAGAAGAATGATACATGTTGAGTCTCAGTGAGTTTCTAGGAACTGGAGAGCTTTGAGAGAGAATCTGCAAATATAGTACTTAATTCCATCATTGGATGATTTGATCAGATACGTTTTAAGGAGCTTTCCTACATGAAATTTTATAATTTGGAAACAAACTTGAAAAGACTTTTTTTTTTTTTGCTTAGGTAATTATTTATCATTTTAAATTTGTCCTTTTAGGATTTTTAATATTGTGACAGCTTTATGTAGAATTCTGAAAATTCAATTCAGTGCTTGCTTTGACGTTACAACTCCTGTGAAACAATGAATATAGAAAAATATAGAAGAACTAATATACTGATGGAGAATACCTGCTTTTTTGTGTGTACAGTAACTCACTAAAGATAATAACAGTTGATAAATGCTGACTTTTAGTTTTTATCCATGCTACTGTGAAATTGTATATATGGGTTAAATACTGAAACTTGCTTTTTTTTCGATTGGAGCTTTATTGTCTAATCCATAAAACCAGCAATGAAACTTTTCTTTATTTGATTTTCATTTGAACTGTGGCTAATATACTCTCTGCAGAGAATCTCCACAATAGTTAAAAACATATTTATTTTCCCCCATCTTATGCAATATCATTGCCATTACATTTTGGTTTTCTTCATAAGCCTTCTTTAATCTCAGCCAAAATACGGTCCAGCTGAGTTTTCTTATGGTTTACCAAAGGAACATGGGAATCCACAAGAAATTTGGATGACTGTTATTATTCTAATGTCATAAGGGTTTAAAAAGTTTTATAATGTGTATTAAAAGGAATCCCTGAGATCAGAACACTTAAAACTACATAAATAAATGCAAATCTATGAGAAATTACCTTACCTTTTATCAACTATTAAAACTCCGAGTCTAAGTTTCTTGGTACAAAATTGCTATTGGAGAGGGTGGTTTGATGACTCAGTTAGTGACATGTAATGAACTCCTTTTTACCTCTGTGTGATGAGAGACATAGTATGTACAAAGAAGAATTAATGATAAGGAAGTCCAGTTTTCTGTATTTGGGGGAAGGAGGCAGCTGTTTGAATGGTGGGGAAATTGTTAGGTCTTGCCTCGCAAAACATATTATTCTTTGAATTAATAGATTGGTATTGGGTGAAGTTTGATTTCTGTCATTTGAAGGGTATAGAGCAGCTTCCCTTGATATGAGGTCCGTTTTAGTCTAGATGGCATGGTCAGATTCAAGAGTTTTATCAATTTGTGAAATTTGACACAGATAAAACTCAGCTTGTCATTGGCCCACTTTATCATTCCAGGACTAATCTTTGTTCATTTCCTTATTTGTTTATGTATTCATTCATTCATTCGTGCCCCACCTTATTCTATAAGGATTTGAGATACCTTATAAAAATTACACGTGTGTAATCCACATGCAACCAGCCTTGTTTTGTCCACTCCCAGCTTTAAGTCACGTCCAAAGAAATAAGCACACCAGAGAAAATAATTCAGATATTTACTTCAACTCTCAGGAAGCCTCCAAGAGGGTAGTTAATTCTATTTGATGGAACTTTTTTTTTGTTTTTTGTTTTTTGTTTTTTTTAAAGATTTTATTTATTTACTTGACAGAGAGAGATCACAAGCAGGCAGAGAGGCAGAGAGAGAGAGAGAGAGAGAGAGAGAGAGAGAGAGAGGGAAGCAGGCTCCCCGCCGAGCAGAGAGCCCGATGCGGGACTCGATCCCAGGACCCTGAGATCATGACCTGAGCCGAAGGCAGCGGCCTAACCCACTGAGCCACCCAGGCGCCCGGAACTTTTTTTTTTTTGAAACCCTCTTTCGCCATCGGAACCTTTGCATGGCTATTGGCTATTTGACCAGACTCCTTCCTTTTTCTTGACCCTGAACTTCATGCTATTAGTTGTGTAGTTGTTTAGAACTACTTCCGTGGTCAGTGTTATGAAGGGATCCCATGTTCAGGGCACCCAGCTGGCTTAGTCAGAAGAGCATGCAACTCATGACCCCAGGGTCATGAGTTGGGTATAGAGGTTACAGTCAATCGGTAAGTTAGCCAATAAACATATACACATATGTATGTACGTTAAAAAAAACAAAAACAAAGGGACTTCTTTCCACAGTTCTCCCTGCTTATGAGTAGAGCACATACTGGTTTTCCAGGTGTCAAAACCCTTCCTTACCCTTAACCCTGAAATTATGTAGGACCTCACATCCAATTTAAAGGAACACTAAAAAGGTGTGGTAGTAGTGTCTGTTATTAACATTCATAAATGCAGTTTATTGCAGCAAAAATGCCAAGAGAGGACATGATGCCAGTATAGGACTCAGTAAAAAATATTCTGCAGTGGGCTGACATAACATGGTCCAAGACTGCAGCTTTCTGATGATTTGAATTGACCCAAGAATGAAACTTTACACTGTCTGGAGCAAAAAATGCGAACACTGACCTTAGAGACCAAAGCGGTGGTGGAAACGAGTGGACAGTAGTGGTGACTGCCAGCCTCCGATTTTGGTGCACTGTGGGGAAGGAGGACTGGGGCCTGGTGATGACAGCATGTGCCTTTTCCAAGAAGGGAAGCTGCTGTTGCTTTGTTCCAGCCTGGCTGGCCAGGCGGGGCCCAGGACCAGTGCTATTATGTCTGCTAATTCTTCAATGTGAGCCTGAAATTTGCCTTTTTATGTGAAATATCCTCATTTTAAATGCTGTCTTTTAGTCATTAGGATTTTTAAAAAGTGCTTGTGGTCCAAGCAGAGCATACCAGCAGGCACTTAGTCACATCTCTGTTGAAAAAAGGGTAGCCTGCTTGTTTTTTGTATAAATCCATCAGTCTCCTTTTCATCTTCTCTGATGTGCTCAAGATAGGTGTTCTGGCAAAGTCTAGAGTTTGGTGTTCTCTGATTCTCAACATCAGCTAGGTATCCCAACTATTCAGTTCCGCTCTGACCCTAACAGGCCCTGAGTCAGTGTCAAAGGCATAGGTTTAAGAGCTCAGTCCCTCGAGTCTGACGCCATTCATTAAGTCCTGAATCCCCAGTCCCTCACTTCAGACGCCATTCATTAAGTCCTGAATCCCCAGTCAACCCACACTTATGTCCAACTTGGCTATACATTTGGGAGTTCCTGGATCCCGCCTCAGGTCTGACAATTCTAAAACAAGTCACAGGACTCAGGAAAACACTTTGCTTACATTTACCTGTTTAATTTACCTATTTACTTTAAAGCATGTAATTCAGAGCAGCCCAATAGAAGAGGATGCGTGGGGCAAAGTGTGGGGTGGGAGGGGGCAGGGTTTCTGTGCTTCTCTCTGGGCCTGCCACCCTCCTAGCACCTCTGGGTGATCACCGGACCAGAAGCTCTCCAAACCCTGTCCTGTAAAGGTTTCTATGCAAGTGTCATTGTAGAGGCAGGACTGACTGAATCAGGGGCTCTAGTGATTGAACTTCATGTCCAGCCCCTCTCCCCTCCGCAGAAGTCTGGAGGTGGGGCCAAAATTTCCAATCTCCTAATCAAGGCGTGGTGTTTCTGGTGACCACTTCCTGTCCTGAGGCTGCCTTAACTGCAACAACAGGAGTCATTTATTAACACATAAAAGATATTCTTATCACTCAGGAGATTGGAAGTGTTTTAGGAGCTGGATGCCAGACCAGGGAGGGACAAAGACCAGGCATTTATTTTTTATTACAACACAGGAGTTCTTTTGGTTGGTTAAGAGCAAACTAGTACCCTTAAGAGATGACCACCCTTGGGGCACCTGGGTGGCTCAGTGGGTTAAACCTCTGCCTTCAGCTCAGGTCATGATCCCAGGGTCCTGGGATCGAGCCCCATATCGGGCTCTCTGCTCAGCAGGGAGCCTGCTTCCCCCTCGCTCTCTCTGTGCTGCTCTGCCTACTTGTGATCTCTCTCTCTCTGTGTCAAAGAAATAAATAAAATCTTAAAAAAAAAAAAAAAAAAAAACAGGAAAATTTCGTATTAAAAAAAAAAAAAAAAAAGAGATGACCACCCTTGAGGCTTTTTGAAAAGCCCAACCAAGGCTGCCATGTGGTTGGAAGGTCATGCCCCAGAGACTGGCCCTCAGAAATATGAAAGCAAGGCCAAGGTTTTTCTTTAAAAATCTATTTTTGGTGTGCCTTTACATATGAATGAATAACCTCAGAGTTCGACAGCAATTTTAGAAGGGAAAAAATTCGAAGTAGATATTACTAGTCTTCCACCCCCTGAATCCTATTTTTGAGCAACGTCATTTCCCAAGGATATGGATGGTATGTATCAAGTACAAAAAATACTCATAAGAAATTGAATGGACATATTGGATGTGAGCCAACTAAATTGAGAGCATCTGCCAAAATAATTTTTCAGATTTTATACCTGATAATACATTATTCTTTCTGAAAATACCTATAATGACAGGAAGAGTTTTGAGGCCGCTTCTAATTTATAGCATTGAAATAACATTATCATAAAAGAGGAAGCGTATGTGTGTGTCTAAAATTATTCAAAGGCAGTTAAAATTATTAGAATATATTTTAAAAGTTGGAAGGAGGAAGAGAAGTTGAGTTAGAGCATATTCTAATTTTATGCCACTCATACTTGTTTTCCTTAGCAGGACATTTCTGCTAATCACAAATGTTATGTTTCACTCATGAGGCTTTTAGGAGAGTATTAACTTATATACTAAACTGGTTATTTCTGGACTGTATTTTTTAGCTTTTATTTTCCTCCATGTTTCTATAATTTAAGCAGTTAGGAGGGAATCGATTAAAAATCAGAGAATAAAATCACTTTATTTCTGCTGGGAAAATTTCAAGTAGCTCTGCTTTAGTGAGTTGCTTGTTTTGCTGGAATAGCTTCAAGAAATTAAATTTTTTCTGTTTTTCCAGAAGAATCTTGTCTTTGAAATGTATTGCTGCTACGCTGAAATATGTATGTCATTGAAATAGATCCCGGTGGTGTCACTGGGGAGTCCAAGCATGTGATTGGTTTTGAATTAAAAAAAAAATTTTTTTTAATTGTCATTAAAAATGATTTCTGGCACAGTAAGGAGCTCCAATAAAAGGAAAAATATTTGGAAGACTTCTTCAGCTTTGTAGGTGATTATAAACACTGAAAGACTGATTTCAGTGATGATTGAAGTGATCAAATATGAAAACAAGATTTAAACCTTTGGAAATCCAGCCTGTTAAAATTTTCCTTCCAATATTCCCATCTCCAGGAGGCTGAAGGTCCCCAAACATAAAATGAAAGCTCATGTCTGTAATATTTCCACTGCATCTTGAGACTTCAGGATCATTTTAAGTAGACTTTTGAGTTTTGCTTTAGAAATAACATGTTTACTACCACTCACTGCAAACAGTGAACTTTTCTGAGACCTAGTAATGATTTGAATATGGGATATAATGTTGAGTTTATAATTATTTATATCACACATGCTAATATAGCCAGTGTCGTAGACTGAATAATTACCACCAAAGATAGCCAGATCGTGATGCCAGAATTTATGAGTGTTACCTTATATAGCAAAAGAGACCTTGAAGATATGACTAAATTAAGGATCTTGACATGGGGTGATTATCCTGGATTATCTCGGTGGGCTTCAAAATGTGATCTAGGTGTCCACTACGAAGGAGGTGGAGAGAGGTTTGACTACAGAGAAGGAGGCAGGGAGACACTCAAGCCGGAGACGGTGCTGCTGGCTTCGGAGCTGGAGGAAGGGGCCACAAGGAATGCAGCCCTGCAGCTGATTTTGGACTTCTGACCTCCAGAGCTGTCCGAGAATAATTGTGTGTTATTTTAAGCCCCAAGTTTGTAGTAGTTTTTTACAGTAGACATAGGGAACTAATAGAGCCCCTTAGTTTAACTGTATTAAGTTAAATAAACCACATGCAATACATGTAAAGCAAAAGAAATTTAACAGTTTATACTTTGTCGCGTCTTAACATTTCTACTTGCAGGTTTTGGGTAAGTTCTGTGTTGCTGTGTTTATCAGCTTATCCTTGATGGAAAAGCAGTAAAATTCCCAAAATGTAAATACCGTAGTTACAGGACTTTGCTGATTCCTCTTGGCACAGGGCATTTCTCTTATCACCTGGAGCAAGTTCCTTTTCTGCTTCCCTTACTCGGTTTATAGCTGAGTTCTTTATTACCGTGTCAGTGCCTTTGATTTCCCTGTAACTTTTTCAGGCTGTGACTCAGCATCCTGACTTTTTAGAAGAAGGAACCAGACTCCCACATGGGCAATCTATATATGCAACAAAAGCCTGTCTTGTTTCATAAACACAAGGCAAACATTCTACACAGTAAACATTCATTTCACGGCAGTGCCATTGTCAGCCCGGTACTGAGGGAGGGGCACATAAGGTTCTCTGAATGTCCCTTAAGAACCTACGCCAGGTCTCTTCTGAAATTGTGACACTTTTGCATCCATTCCCGGCACCTGCCCTTTGATTAGCAAAGTCCCCTATGAGCTACTGATTCCATCACTGTTTTCATAGAAATCCTAAAAAGGGAAACTTCGGTATTTTGTCCTTGATTGGCATTCCATTTAGCAATCTGTATTAGAATGCATTTATTTTTTGAGACCAGGGAAAATTCCATTATGTGTTTGTGTGCTCACCTGTATGGGTATATCGCTAGTTATTGAACTCAAAGCTGGAGGATCTCTTTTTCTAACTGAATCGGTGTTTCTGAACCGGAGTATTTCCATTCTGACTGATTCATTTTCTTTGGTGGGGGATGGGGGAAAATCACATTGTCAAAATTAGACAAAATGAGGAAGAGAATGTGCATCTCAGAGGTTGGCCCTAGAATCAGGTACATTTATAGACTTTTCTAGGGATTATTCCTAAGCTTTTTGGTTTTATTTGATCATAATTCTAAGAGGAATTTTCATTAAGTGAGTGTTTTTGTTTTTAACTGTCTTCCCTCTCTGGCATGAAGTTAAGATGTTATTTGGCACATATCATAGTTGGGGATTCGCAGTGGAAACTGAAAACTGACCTTCCTTTTGTGAAAACACAAAATGAAATATTAGAAGGGATAGTCTGCTAAAAATAATAAATAGCTTGTACGGTGACTAAATTCATAGTAGAGTTAAATTAATATTTATGTATAGCAAGAAAAATAATGTGAGCACGTGATAACATCTAGAATTTATCAAATACCTTCTTTGATGTGTTACAGTGCTTTAGATGTTAACTTATTTCCTTGGATCCTGAGAAATCCCCAAGTGATGGCAATAGCTTCAGCACAACAAACGAGTAACTTCTGGTTTTTGAACCCTTGCTGTGGGCCAAGCACAGGTTGTGTTCAATAGTCATTGTATGCTTTCTCTGTGCTGGTTAGTTTAGTCATCACAAAAAAGCCATCTGAGGCCATTCTGTCCCTTTGAAGCCAAGGAACCTGAGTATAGATTTAGTAACTCACCCAAGGATGCACACCAAGAAGGAACAAATGAGGCTTCAAATACAAATGATTCTGGCCCATAGGCTCAGCTCATTTCGTGACGACACTCCATTTCCCTGAGTCTGGAAATGGCAAGAGTCAGGTCCCGGCAACCAGGAGAAAACAGCTTAGCCTCTGAGAGCAGTGCAATGACAAGGTTGCAGTGGAACAGCCAAGAGCAAGACTCATGAGGTAGTCCCCACTGAGGGCAATAGCCCAGCTGTGTGTGGTAACGGAGAGAGAGGGGCTGTATTGCAGGATTTACCCGTGATAGCTGGACTCAGGAGAAAGAATAAACCACAAGCAGATTTGGCCAAATGTTGCCATAGCTGCGGATATTTAATTTTACAAATTTATTAGCCTGATAATTACAGAAGCAATATATGATTGATGTACCAAAAATACCAAATTATATAAATGTGAAGTAAAAGTTGCCCCCCCCTTCCTCTGTTGACCACTTTCTCATACCCTTATATCTAAATGCATGTACGTATATATCGAAATGGGATAGTTGCTGGTTTGAAAGGGTTTTGCTATGTTTTTTGTTCTCTTTCACAAAAACAGGGTCAAACTGCAATACTGTTCTATAATTTTTTTCATGAAAGACTATTACATCTATATCTTTTATGTGAGTACTCCTATTTCCCTACAGAGGCAATTTTGAGGAAAAATATTTGTATTAAAGAAGACTGCAGATAACTCTTGAACAACACAAGTTTGAATGGTGCATTCACTTACACCCGAAATTTTCTCAATAAACACAGCACAGTACTGTGAATGAATGCATTTTCTCTTCCTTTTGATTTTCTTTTTTTTTTTTTTTTTTAAAGATTTTATTTATTTATTTGACAGAGAGATCACAAGTAGGCAGAGAGGCAGGCAGAGAGAGAGAGGAGGAAGCAGGCTCCCTGCCGAGCAGAGAGCCCGATGCGGGGCTCAATCCCAGGACCCCGAGATCATGACCCGAGCCGAAGGCAGCGGCTCAACCCACTGAGCCACCCAGGCGCCCCTTCCTTTTGATTTTCTTAATAACATTGGCTTTTCTCTAGCTTACTTTGTTGTCAGGATACAGTGTATAATACATATAACATAGAAAATATGTCAATTGAATGTTGATGTGACCAGTAAGGCTTCCAGTCAACAGTAGGCTATTAGTAGTTAGGTTTTGGGGGAGTCAAGAGTTATATGTGGATTTTTGGCTATGTGGGAGTTGGTGCCCCAACCCCTGCCCTGAGTCATTCAAGAGTTAGCTGTATTGTAGAGGGGTGGGCAAAATGGGTGAAAGTGGTCAAAAAGTACAGACTTCCAGTCATAAAATAAATAAATCCTGGGGCTGTAATGTATGGCATGGTGACTGTAGGTAATACTATTATATCGCATATTTGAAAGTTATTAAGAGATCTTAAAAGTTCTTATCACAAGGGCGCCTGGGTGGCTCAGTGGGTTAAGCCGCTGCCTTCGGCTCAGGTCATGATCCCAGGTCCTGGGTTCGAGCCCCACATCGGGCTTTCTGCTCAGCAGGGAGCCTGCTTCCTCCTCTCTCTCTGCCTGCCTCTCTGCTTACTTGTGATTTCTCTGTCAAATAAATAAATAAAATCTTAAAAAAAAAAAAAGTTCTTATCACAAGAAAAAATTTTGTCACTGTATTGACTGATGTTAACTAGATTTGTTTTGGCAATCATTCCACGGTATATACTAATAGCCAACCATGATGTTGTTCACCTGAAATTAATATAATGTTTATGTTCATTATATCTTGAAAAAAAGGATGCAAGGCAGTCCCATATAGTTTTCTCTGTCAGAACTTGGACCTGACTTGCTTGTATACTTCCAGTAATAGGGATGCTACTTTATGGAGCAGTCAGTTCTGTTATTGGATTGCTCAGTTAGAATGTATACATACATACATACATACATACATACATATGTGTGCGTGCGTGTGTGTATTATATATATTTAAAGATTTTGTTTATTTATTTGAGAGGGACAGAGAGCATGGGCAGGAGGAGGGCCAGAGGGAGAGAGAGAAGCAGGTTCCCCACTGAGCAGGGAGCCCCATACAGGGCTTGATCCCAGGACCCTGGACACAGGACCTGAGCCAAAGGCAGATAGATGCTTAACTGACTGAGCCACTCAGGCGCCTCTAGAAAGTTATATTGAACTAACTTTTATTACTCTGTGGCTTCCTCTCCTTCACTAATATGTTCTCTGGAGTTCCACAGAGCAAATCTCATTCCCTCTTCACCTGTAACTGAATGAAATAGGACAAGAAGGGGTATCCTTAAGGAAGATGAAAAAAACAACACAAAACTGAAAACAAAAAATAAACAAGTAAAAAGAAGATGATATTTTTCTCATGCTTGATCCATTCTGACATTTTCTACTTTTCTTCATGGAGCTGTTTGCTTCAAATCATAGAGCAGTGCTTTTTTTGCCCCCTCCCCCTTTTTTTTAATAGCCTTTGTATGTCAGTGGTTTCATGCATCAGTGATTCTAAGTTGGCCTCTGGACTTTCCCAGGGATGGAAGCTGCAGTGAAAGGAAAATGTACTCAGATGTGTGGGAGCACAGGGAAGTGCAGAGTCTGGGGAAGGTTTAGTTTGGATTTTAAAGATTTTTATTTTTTTAACCTCAAAACTGCTTCAGCACATTTCTCATCCAGCTAAGTGTAAACTGTAGGAGCCAGACCAAAGCTTGAAAGTCCTGTCATCAGCCTCTTGCTTTGGTTTTACCTTAGAAGTGTTGGAGGGTTCATTGTGCTTTCGAAGCAGATCGCAGTTTACACAGAGAGCCACGCCTAGAGTTGAAATCTTTCCTTCCAGCGAGCGCGTTCTCCATCGAAGCCCACAAGATTGCCAGTTATGTCTCCCCCAGATAATTCATAGTTTCCAAAGTCCAGTGAATTTTATTTTAAATCAAGACACATATGTATGTGTAGAACACTTGTAGGCGTGGACCTGGGAGGCCCTGAGGCTTCTGGCTCACACCTAGTTTTGTGAATTCCTGCACACTTGACTGTGCCCTGTGGATGTAGAAACATTGGGGTTCAGTGCCAAGGGCCAAGAAAGAATCCTTGAGATGTCTTTGGTGCAAATGGTGGTTTTATTAAAGCATGGGGACAGCTCCCATGGGCAGAAGGAGCTGCACTGAGGTTGTGAGGAGTGACTGATTATATAAGATTTTCTGTCCTGTAGAGGGGGGAGGGTGATGTTAGGGCTCCTGGAACTTGAGCCTCTAGGCTTTTGGAGATTGTCTTCATCTTCTTCTTTTTTTTTTTTTTTTTTTTTGCTTGTAAATCATTAAGACAGTTGCAAACTGATGGAGACTCCTGTCCTGCCTGCCTGTGATCTCTATCAGTTAACCATTTGTTTTTCCCTTTCCTTTGTTCTAGAGCAGCTAGGAGTGCCTGAGGAATGTCACAAGTATCCCACCTGGGGGAGGGGTGCAGGGTGTTAGCTTTGTGCTTTGCGTTTAGCTTACTTTTTGCTCCTTCATCATTTACCGCCACCCCCCCCCCCCACGGCAACAGTCTTGATCCTTAAAATCTTTACGGTTGTTGAAGGTGGAGGGTCTCACTCTCTGTAGCTTCTTCCCGCTGAGTAGGGGTGTAGAGATATCCCTATCTATGGGTCAGTATTAGCCAGGGAGCATATAGTGGAGTTGCAAAAGAGGGAGGCAGTTGACTCCAACTTAGTAAAGAAGTACCTCAGTACATCTTTAGGAATCTTTGGAATCATCTGCAGACATGAAGTCGTTGGAGATGGAGTCTTAGCACCAAGCAGAGAGACACTGAAAAAGGCAACATACTAGTGTTATGCCCCAGTAATGGGTCCGTGATTAAAGGAGCGAGACTGATACAAAGCGAAGGTCAAGCAAAGCTTTATTTCACGCCAAGCATCAAGAATCCAACTGAACGTTCGGGGAAGTAGCTCTTACAAGAGAGGGCGACCCTTTTCTGTTTCACAGACTAGCTTTTAAAGGCAAAGGCCATGCGGTTGGGCCTGGCCACGCAGAGGTGGCCAATGAGATTGTAACACACACAGGAAACTCCACAGTGATGCTAGGTGACCAATTGAGTTACAATTTACCCTAGTAGACATTTGAACCAGCCTATTACACCTTTATTGGGATTGGCACCCAAAAGGCTCCCAAAGGGTGGGGCCCATACTCCTTGGTAACCAGGGAGACAGTATGCATCCCCCCCCCCCCACTGATCGGATGTCTCCACCTGGCCTGACCCACCTTTGTATCTGGGCTTTGTTACCTGAAGCTGGTTTCCAGGACTTGTCTCCAAGTAAATCCCCTGGGGGAAGGGGAGCAGGGACAGTTTCTAAATAGGTCCTTACACTAGGATTAATATGGCTATAAGAATGAGAAGTCCAACAAGGAGACCCTTAGTAGTTGACTGTAGTCATCCCCCAGACTCAGGAACTTAATCCCTGAAAGGGAGAGAAGGATTTCGTGGAGCCTCAATTTGGGTATTCAGATTTTTCAATAGCCCTGTGCCATGTTTGGGACAATCTAGAATGCATACATAGCATTGGATTTTTATAATGGCCCATGTACTGCCTTGTGCTGCTGCTAAAACGTCTAATCCCGTTCTATCTTGTAGAACTGTTTTATGATTGAGTTTTTTCAATGTTTCATAGAGAAATGCTATTTTGAGTGTTATTTAGGGCTTTGACTGTGTACTTATTAAGAGCGGCTGCGTGCCAAATGACATCTCTAGTCCTAAAGAGGGAACAAAGTTGGATGCTGGGTGGTCGTACGAATAAGACACAGAACATGCCCACTGTTGTTTTAAATTTGGAGGGTTGGCTGTGTTGGTAATAGCTTTAAAAATATGTGCTTTCATCCATGCAAAACCCGGAGTCCGGCGGCCTAGCCAACCTGGGAGAGCCAAGGCCACACGTTAGAGCTGCCTAGCCATTGGGTCCTGTTAGAAGTCAGCCCTCTAATTATAGGCCTCCTCCAGCTGCAGTCTGGGTATCAGGGGCTGTTTGGTTTTGGAGAGCCTCCTTTCCAGAGGACTGTGGATACCAGGCCAAATGTAGATAGTAATTGATTTTTAAGGCCCAAGCTATTTGCTGAGCTATATGTGCAATAAAAGATGGTTCGTTGTCACTTTGTAGGGCCCGAGGAAGTCCAAATCGAGGGACAGTTTCTCTTAGCAAAGTTTTTGTCACCTCAGCGGCCTTTTTACCCAAATGAGTAGCCCGGTATAAGCACCTGTATTACCTTCCATTGGTTATTTTTAGGTGTAAGATTTTTTTTCCCTTTTTATTAACAAGCCAGTCCTATGCATTTTTGAAAATCCTCATTCCTGGGCCAAGTGAATTTTTCGTTTGATGACACTGGAGTTATGGACTTCATTGGAGTTAATATTTACTGATTTTATGCTGCCTGCTTGGCTGCACAGTTTGCAAATTGTTTCCTTTAGATTCTGAGGTCATACACCCTTGATGTCCTTTGAGGTGGATTACAGCTCCCTCCGTAGGCAGGTGTCCAGCCTCAGGAAGAGTCAGAATTTCAGGCCCATATTTGATTGGGGAGTTATGGCTTGATAATCCCTTTCCTTCCTAATTGCTCCATGGGCATACAGGAGTAGGAAGGCATATTTGGAGTCAGTATAGGTATTAATTTTGAAGCCCTTTGCCAATTGTAAAGCACAGGTGAACACTATTAACACTCTTTTTTGGACACAGGTATTTCCTGGGAGGACCTTGGCCTCTACAGTCTTGAGACTGACTGTGGCATACCTATCTGTTCTTGTCCCCCTTTTTCCATGAAACTAGTGCCATCAGTAAACCAGCTGCTGTCTGCATTTCTATAGGGGAATCTCTCAAGTCTGGTCAAGTCTAGACTAAACAAGATCACTAATCTCCAAGCAGTTATATTTTAATGTGGAAGTACCATGATCAGGTCCAGGCCGAGAGTAGCTGGGTTTAAAGGTTGACAGGTTTTAAGTATTATTTCAGGTGTATCTGTAAGCATAGTCTGGTATTTAATAAGTCAGCCTCCCATTATCCATTGGTGGCCTTTGGTCTCTGAGACACTCTGGACCTGACATGGGGACACAGTCAGGGACTGTCCCGTAGTAAGGTCTGAGGTGGTGTCTACCAGGAAGACTCTTGCATGCTCCGCTAAAGCCTCTGTTTGGAGTTTTACATTAATAGAGGTAGTTCCTGGGACAAATATGATTAAAGAATAAAACTATCAAGAAACTCTCTTTATTTGGGGTCTAGCCTTAATATTCCTAATTACAAGGAATCACTGGCAAGTGGGAGAAGACTTGTCTCAGGAGATAAGGGCATCCCCAAGTGCATCATCCAGTCCAGTCATAAGGAAAGTGGGGTCATCCATTCTCTCCACAAGCCCATAGTTAACCCTAAGGAGTGGGATATGCTCTGGCTTTTAAGGAGTGATTTTGTCATCCCAGCCACACAGAATTGGTTAAGGTGATAGCTGAAGTCCTGGACCTAGGGTACCTCATGGCCTTTGTCCTGTTTCCTACAGAGGAGATCTAACTGGTGGATGGTACTGAGGCCATGCAGTGCTATAGGAGATCAGTCCTTTCTTAAATTTTACAATCTGAATTATTTCCAGTGGGTTAAAAGGTATTCCAAGGGAGAATACTTGGGAACTGAAGAAGAGAGAAGATCCCATGCTCCTAGGAAAGTAGAGAAGGTCCATTACCAAGAACCCTGCCCCTCCCCCTCTGACTCCTGGGTGGCATCCCATGCAGAATGTCCAAGGTTCCCGGTGTCAGAAAACCCAACGTGTCCCTTAAACGAAATCACTATGATCAGTGCCCTGCCATTAAAGGCCCTGGAGGAGGGAATTATATCCCCAGTCCCTGCTTCTCCATTGCATTCTAGACTGCAAAATGGGGGCCAACAAGTGGACTGAGATACTGTGTCTTGTCTTGAAGACGATGCCACAAAGGCCTTGCCTTATCTTGCCTTGCCTTGAAGTCTGTGCCTTATTCTGCTTTGCCTTGAAGAACCTACTGTTTTTAACTTTTGGAAAACACTAGAAAATTTTACAAGGAGAAATTACCGAATTTTGTAATTTAAGCAGTTAGTAGGGAACATTGATGGAAAACAGTCAAGATAGAAATTCATGATGGTCTGAGAGACCTTCCAACACATGTAATTCCTTAGAGCTGAGTTCCCTAGGAAATGGCCCCCTGTTGTTGTTTTTGTTTTTTTTAAAGATTTTATTTATTTATTTGACAGAGATCACAAGTAGGCAGAGAGGCAGGCAGAGAGAGAGGAGGAAACAGGCTCCCTGCTGAGCAAAGAACCCAATGCGGGGCTCCATCCCAGGATTCTGGGATCATGACCTGAGCGGAATGCAGAGGCTTTAACCCACTGAGCCACCCAGGCGCCCCCCTCCCCCACCCCGTTGGATTTTAGTTCAGTTGGGTGCTGGTTTTGTCTGGCTTTGGGGGGTGTCTGTGGCTCATGGCTGGACTAGAGATGTGGAAGAGATCACATTAGACCAATGAGGAGGAAACCTTACATGGGAGTCTCAAGACTGGCGGCTGTCCTGGTGGACTTAGGTGGCAGTCCCTTGCCCAAGACAGACAACTTTGTATAGTAACAGGAATAAAGAGAGGGCATCAGGTTTCTGGGTCTTACTACCATTCTGGCCAGGGGACTAACTACCAGCCAGAAGTCAGACTTTCTCCTCCCTATAGAGCCACGGGCTAGTGGATTGCATGCAGCCTGAGCAATGGACATGAAAGTGTTCCAATAAGACTGTACTCCTTAAAAAGCCCCTCAAATGAAAGTAAAGGAAGAGAAGAGAAAGGATTCACCACTTTGCACCGTGGCTCAGAGTCCAGAGGAGAAGATTGAGACCCGTGTTCAGATGCCAAATGATATGGAAATGTTGGGATCAGGAGCCCAGGGCCAAGAAAGAATTCTTGAGATGTTTTTGGTGCAAAAAGGTGGTTTTGTTAAAGCATGGGAACAGCACAGATGGGCAGAAGGAGCTGCACTGGGGTTGTGAGGATAGCTGATTGATTATATAAGATTTTCTATCTTGTAGAGAGAAGAAGGTGATGTTAGGGCTTCTGGAACTTGAGCCTCTAGACTTCTAGAAATTTCCTTTTTTTTTTTTTTTTTTGCTTGTAAATCATTAAGACAGTTGCAAACCGGACAGTTGCAAACTGAGGGAGACTCCTGTCCTGCCTGCCTGTGATCTCTCTCAGTTAACCATTTGTTTTTCCCTTTCCCTTGACTAGAGAAGCTAGGAGTGCCTAAGGAATGTCAAATGTATCCCACCTGGGGGGACGGGGGTTGGGAGGGGGTGTTAACTTATGGTTTGTGCTCAGCTTGCCTTTTGCTCTCTCAAAAGGCCCAACGTGCCAGGACTTTGGAAAAAGGCCCTAATTTTTCTCAGCCTTCCTTATCTTTAATAGGAAGAGAAGTTTGTCTACCATGCTGGGCTTTTGTGAAGGAGCGATAGTATTTGTATAGTACACAGCATGGTGTCTGGTTCATTAGTCAACTCAATAGTAGTTTCTGTTAGAAGAAAGCTCTTTCAAACTTCTCATAATAATCTTTTTTTTTTTAAGATTTTATTTATTTATTAGAGAGAGAGAGAGAGCAAGAGAGAGCACGAGCAAGGGGCTGGGGGAGAGAGAGAGAGAGGCAGGCTCCCCACAAAGCAAGGAGTCTGATGCGGAGCTCAATCCCAGGACCCTGGGATCATGACCTGAGCTGAAGGCAGATGTTTAACCTACTGAGCCACCCAGGAGCCCCACACAATAATCTTTTTTATTTTTATTTTTATTTATTTATTTATTTTTAAATATTTTATTTATTTATTTGACAGAGATCACAAGCAGGCAGAGAGAGGAAGGGAAGCAGGTCCCCCGCCAAGCAGAGAGCCCGACTCGGGGCTCAATCCCAGGACCCCGGGACCATGACCAAGCGGAAGGCAGAGGCTTCAACCCATGAGCCACCCAGGCGCCCCTCAATAATCAAGAGCAAAACTTGATTTTTAAAATTTGGCAATATGTGTTAAATTATTATGGTAGGGAAGAGACTTCAAAGACCAGTAACTTTAGGGGCGCCTGGGTGGCTCAGTGGGTTAAGCTTCTGCCTCCGGCTCAGGTCATGATCTCAGGGTCCTGGGATTGAGTCCCGCATCGGGCTCTCTGCTTGGCAGGGAGCCTGCTTTCTCCTCTCTCTCTGCCTGCCTATCTGCCTACTTGTGATCTTTCTCTGTCAAATAAATAAATAAAATCTTAAAAAAAAAAACCAATAACTTTAAAAAATATTTTTCTGACTAGCTAATATTTATATGTGGTGTAAAATTCAAAAGGCACAAAGGAGAACACAATGAAAAGTCAGTTTTCTTATTCTGTCTTTCCCCCTTGCCACTAACTTTTGCCAGAAACTCACTTTACCGTTTTTTTCACGTGTCTCCTTGTAGATATAGTCTACGCATTAACTACATAAGTTGAAGTAGTCAATGGTTTCTATCTTCACCCTTCCCCTTGGGACGCCTGGGTGGCTCAGTTGGTTAAGCAGCTGCCTTCGGCTCAGGTCATGATCCCAGCGTCCTGGGATCGAGTCCCACATCAGGCTCCTTGCTTGGCGGGGAGCCTGCTTCTCCCTCTGCCTCTGCCTGCCATTCTGTCTGCCTGTGCTTGCTCTCTCTCCCTCTCTCTCTGAAAAATAAATAATTAAAAAAAAAAAAAAAAGAGATTTTATCTTCACCCTTCCCTCTAGTCTCTTGCTAATATGGCTAACTATTGAATCAGTAGCTCTAAGTCAGTACTGTCCAACACTTTCTGGGATAAGAGAAGTGTTCTCTATGTTTGTCACCCACTATGGTGCCCCCTAGCCCATTAGTCTGTTAAGCTCTTGAAATGTGGCTCTTGCAATTGAAGAACTGAATTTTAAACTTCTATTTCATTTTAATTCAATTTCATAACTGCTAGTGGCTGGCTAGCTGTGACCATATTGGGCAATGCTGTGCTAGATATTTATGTTTGCGCACTTACTATGTACAGAAACACATGGACCTCAAATTGTGGAATTAGGTAAAGAGTCCTCTAGAACTACTAATTTAGTATTAATTAAAGAAGTCTGTAGTTCAATACATTTTAGATTATATGTGGCAAATATATTTTCTTTTTAAATTAAGTATCTAATTAAGAAGATGTTTCTTTTTGACACATGCTCCTAATTAAGAAGATGGTGAAATGTCATGTTTTTAGGAGAGCCCTGGCTATGAGTGCAGATCTCAACCAGATCAGAACAGAGTCCTGGTTATCTGCTCATTCATTTGTTCGTGCATTCCAGAAATCCTTCCTGAGTACCTCATGTGTACCGTATGGCATTTTAACAAAACCTAGACAAATCCCTGCCCTCAAGGTGCTCTCACTCCAGTGCTCACAGCCTTTCTGTGCTTCATTGCCTTGGATGTCTGAAGCAGCAAAAGAGACCTCTGGAGAGACAAAGCAAGGAACTTGCTCAAGGCCCTGGCTCTGATTGTTGCCAGTGAACTTTATTTCCTTTAGGAAAGGAAAAAGCTTCGGAGGAAAACAGTTTTCATTCAGCCGCTAAGAATGTTTTCTTTAGCAGAATCACCTTGTTTTTTCCTTCAGTCTGCTAACTCTGGGTTGGGTGCTATTTTTAATTTTAAAATTTCAGTTAAAAAAAAGCCAAGAGATTCCAGAATCAGTCCTTTAACACTCCTTTACGGTAGGAAAGGGACAAATAAGCAGCTCCGAATCCTGACTGCCAGCCACTCTGCCTCCTACTTCTGCGCTTAGGGAAGGTCTGTGATTTCCCCAACCTTCTGGCTTTCCTGGTCTCTCTCCCAAACCGTGACTACTTCTTAGTGTTAGCATTTCATTTGATATAAGTTCTATGCTTTTTACCTTTCTGCATTCTCAATATTTTTTAATATAAACACGTATGAATTTCATAATAAAATAAAGAATAATTATCTTGTAAAAAATAGTCCAGAGAGATGATGAAAACCTGAAATGATTCACTGGGTGCAGCAGATATCAAGAAGAGAAGGTGAATTTGAGAGGGAAGGATTTAGGAAACAGAACCGTTAGGGCTTGGTTAGAGTAGTGGGAGGAGATTGAATAATAAAACTGATTTAGGAAACAGAACTGAAAGGGTCCATAGACAAAAGGACGAGACTGATAACAAAGCGAAGGTCAAGCAAAGCTTTATTTCGCGCCAAGCATCGAGAATCAAACTGACCGGCCAGGGCCGTCTCTTGCAAAGAGGCGACGACTCCCAGTCTCACAGACTAACTTTACTAGAGTAAAGGCCATGTGGTTGAGCCTGGCCACACACAGGTGGCCAATTGAATTACATTCTACCCCATGATAGTCATCTTATTCAGCCTATGACCTTGGCTAGAATTGGCGCCTTTGTCTGGTGCCCAAAAGGTGGGGACTCACGCTCCCTGGCGGGTAATACGTGCGCTTTTACTTGATTGGACGTCTCCACCTGGCCGAACACGTCCTTGAATCTGGACTCTGTTATCGGGGGCTATTTGGCCGTATTTCACCAATTCTGTTTCTAAGCGCTTTTCTCTTGGGAGAAGGGGCAGGTTCAATCTAAGTTTACTGCATAAACAGCAAAATGGCTCACTCAGGCTAAGTAGGCCCTTACAAGAACCAATAAGGCTTGGTTAGAGTAGTGAGAGGAGATTGAATAATAAAACTTGTTTTAGGGGCGCCTGGGTGGCTCAGTGGGTTAACCCTCTGCCTTTGGCTCAGGTCATGATCCCAGGGTCCTGGGATCAAGCCCTGCACCGGGCTCTCTGCTCAGCAGAGTCTGCTTCCCATCCCCTCTCTCTGCCTGCCTCTCTGCCTACTTGTGATTTCTGGCTGTCAAATAAATAGATAAAATCTTTAAAAAAACAAAACAAAACAAAAAACTTGTTTAACTTGTTTTATGTAACTATGATTTCTTTTAAAGAAAGATAAATGCAGCATAACAAAATAAAGGGGGTTTTTGGACTCGTATTAGCAGCTATCAAATATAAATATGTCTCATTGTTTACAGTTTTCATCTGCTGAACATGATTTGCTAAGTATTTTTTTGGTCCACAATATAAGTGTACATTTGGGGTCATTAAAAAAAACTTGGTTTATTTTCTTGTGTAACCTTTTTTTTTCAGTTTACCTTAATTTGGTGATAACAAAACCCTTTTTTGAGAATGTCTTACCATGATAGATACTGACTTGCAGAAAAACAGAGAAGGCTTAAATGAGAACGTTTGAAGAGCAATAAATATACATCAGATGGCAGTTATTCCTTCTTAGACAAGGCCTTAAAAATGTATTCTCTGCTTTAAAGGAAGGATTTTACAGTGGGCTTCCCAAACTCACATCATAAGATCAGAATGTTTTGGTCATGTTGATAAACTCCAGAGCAACAAATTCTCATGAGTAGTCTAGTCAAATCAAAAGATGTAGCTGATTGTAAAATTAGTGAAGTATTACATTGGATTCTGTTTTCTGTTAAACAAGTTTGGTGTTGCTATTTTCCAGCCCTTTTTTGTGGGGGTGGGGAACAACTACTTTTGGCTGTGAGTATTGAGAGTAATGGTCTGTGCAGAACAGGGTCAAATGAATGAAACAATGTATCCCATTTTGTTATTTCCATGTGTGAAAATCAGTCTTTAATGAGATATCCCCAGAGAGTGCTATTGTTCATCAAAACATGTGCCCTAGATCTCAGTGAGTTTAATTATCACAGGGACTATGAAATGAGGACATTTAAATCAAATTAAAGTGGAAAAATCCAGAAGAGGAAGAAGCAGTATATTTCAGGCTGCATAGAATTATTTTTTGACTCCTCTTTTCTCTCTTCCTAGAAGGAACAATTTTTGAAAGTGGGCAATAAGGTTCATCTCAAGCATGTTTTTGAGAAGATCAGACCAGCCATACCCAGCTTTTTGGACACAGGGGTCAACTCTGATAGACCTCCCTAAGTGAAGTGCTGGTTTCTGTATATTTCTAGGTTACTGCATACTAATTTCAGCGTCACATAGTAATCTTGATCAAGAGAGAATTGTTTTATTAAAAACCTTAACCGACTCGGGGCACCTGGGTGGCTCAGTGGTTGGGCCTCTGCCTTCGGCTCGGGTCGTGATCTCAGGGGCCTGGGATCGAGTCCCGCATCGGGCTCTCTGCTCTGCGGGGAGCCTGCTTCCTCCTCTCTCTCTCTCTGCTTGCCTGTCTGCCCACTTGTGATCTCTCTCTGTCAGATAAATAAAATCTTTAAAAAAAAAAAAAAAAAAAAACCTTAACCGACTCAACATGGAGCCACCCACTCTTACCAGAAATAATGAATAATAATAATAATAATAAATAGTTTAAAATCTGAGGTTAGAAAATAAAAACATGTCTGTTGAATAGAAGTCCTTTTTATGAATCCCTAGTTTGGTTTGGTTTTTAATGAGTAAGCATAAAAAGATAGCTAAACTGAGAGATGGGGAGTGTATTCATCTGTGGTTTGTGTCTAACTGTCCTTTTCCTAGGTCATATACTTATTAGCTAATGAAAATCTAAGAGCTTGGCTGCTAAGTGTTCAATGAATGATAGCCTAATTGAAATATTTTGTTAGAATATGACACCTTATTTCCAAAGCTGAATGTGTCGTGTGTCCTTAGTTCTCATGTCATTATATGATTTTTGTCATATGAGGGGATATTTTATTATTTCTGTTTCTGTTCGTGTTATATGTTGACGTAGATTATCTCAATTGATGTTAATAAAAGATCCTGTTGAATAAGGGTCTCTTTTTTAAACAAGGGACCTGTCCAAATTGTTAAATGGGTTTATGCAATGTCACAAAGCAAATGAGTTAGTCCCTTTATTATCCTATAGGTATCTCATTTTTCTCCCAGAACATTTCCTTATCCTTGCCCAACATCGAATTGTGTAGATAGATGCTCAAGAGAGCAAAGGAACTAGACACATACGTGTAAGAGACCATGTGTAAACAGAAAGGGAGCGAGCCCAAAGAGTCCTAATTTAAAATAATTATGTAGGAGCAGACTGTCACATATGCTAGAGGCTAAGACCCTGGTTCTTTACGTTCTGGTAAGGTGAAGGCATTCTTCAGAAGGGCTGGTAAGTACAGAGTGACATATCAATTAGAGTGAGACATCAAATTGGAAAATATTTTGAGTTATTGGATTTCAGCAAAGTATAGTAAACTTCATCTCTTTGACTTAGGAGTGAGGAATTAAAAACATGAGATATGGGGCACCTGGGTGGCTCAGTGGGTTAAAGCCTCTGCTTTCGGCTCGGGTTGTGATCCCAGAGTCCTGGGATCAAGCTCCACATCGAGCCCCGCATCGGGCTTTCTGCTCAGCGGGAGTCTGCTTCCTCCTCTCTCTCTCTGCCTACTTGTGATCTCCGTCTGTCAAATAAATAAATAAAATCTTTAAAAAAAAACGAGATATGTTAACTAATTTATCAGTCAGCTGGTACATTAGTGATCATAATGATCACTTCATATAGTCTCATTATGGCATTTTGTCTCAGGGGTTACAGCTCTTCCTTCAGTACTACTGTGATACGTATAAAGGAAAAGAATTGCTCAGACCCGAACCAGCTTGCCAGACTTTTATATAACTCAGTGTGTGAATCAGTTATAAAGGATTTATTTTTACAAATGTGCTTGCCCATTGAAAACTAGAAACTCTCTCTCTCTCTCTGGTTTTTTTGTTTTGTTTTTTTTTGTTTGTTTGTTTTTTGATGTAACACTGCAAACGTGGCAGCCATATATTTTGATTAAGAGAATGTTCAACATTGAATAGTCTGTAGAAGAATCTAGTCTTTCCTCGGGCCCAGAGGATTTTTTCCTGAGAATTTTCTGAGACGTTAAGTATTGAGGATGTAAAGTGGAGGAAATGCTACTGGTCTCCATGTAAGAATTTTTAAGTGATTAGAAAAGAAAAAATTAGGAAAATGTGATTGACAGTAATATAAAGAAAGTGTGTTCCGTATCAGTTAGTTTCTGAAAGCCCAAAAGCATGAAACTAATGTAATTCCTCCTAGAAAAGCATTTCTCCAATGTTTTTCCTTTTTTTCCCCCTCCTTCCTAGATTGAAAAAGAAAAAACAAGCCAAACAAAATGCAGAGACAGCCTCAGCCATTGCTACGAGGACCCATACTGGAAAAGAGGATGCTAAAGCAGTCATTTTAGAACAAGACAAGGCCAACATTGCTGTAGAAGAGGAATATATTACTGATGAAAAAAAAAAGAGAAAAAATAATCAGTTAAAGGAGATCAGGCGTACAGAACTAAAGAGATATTATAGTACTGGTGAGTATTGGTGGCAATGCTGCAGTATTTTTGTTTTAAAAATCTATCATAGAGGCGCCTCAGTCCGTCAAGTGTGCGACTCGATTTCGGCTCAGGTCATGATCTCAGGGTTGTGAGATCAAGTCCACATTGGGCTGTGTAGGGCGTGGAGACTGCTTAAGGTTCTCTCTCTCCCATTCCGTTTGCCCCCGCCTCCCTTCTCTCTCTCTCTAAGAAAAATCCCCAAAACAAAAACAACCAATAATTCTTAAAAGACTGTTAATTTATAACTGCTCATCATTATAATAATAACAGCAGCTTATTGAGAGCTATTATATACCACGTACCCTTGTTTTACATATGTAGTCTTGTATAAAGTGATAAGAGGGACATAATTCGGTGTGTCTCCTTAGACTTTGATTTTCCAGGATCCAGCACCTAGTGTGTGCTAATAAATATCTATCCAGTCACCTTCCCTGTATGAGAAGTATTTTTCTTGATGTATATAGACTTTTCTGTAAATATGTTGCTAGAAATGTCTGAACTGTTTGGCATCAGCTGGGCAATAGAAAATGGCAGAGACAAGTCCTAACATCCATCGATTAAAAAAAAAATACCACGACTTGGGAGTTTTAGTTAAGGGATTTTTTTTTTTTTTTTAAAGGAATCTCTAGACCCAGTGTGGGACTCTCAACCCCGAGATTAGGAGTCACATGCTCCACCAACTGAGCCAGCCAGGCACCCCTAGTTAAGGGAAATTTTGAAATAAGTGTGCAATATTATAGTATCTCAGAATATTCCCTGTGCTGGAAACCATATTAACAGAAGTGGCATAGCTAGCATGGTGAGGTGATAGCCCTGCTTTTCAGGGATCCATGTCACACCAACTGCTCCTATCACATGCAGGGCTGGGGTGTGTGCAGAGGAGAGTGCAAGGAACAGGAAGTGGGAGTCAGACCTTGCTGTGGCACACTGGGTACTGTGTACTAAGATTGCCAGGCTAAGAGACAAGACGGGGTCTCTGAGAACAGACTGCAGGACAGTATGTGATATGGGCTCTTGTAGCATATTCTCCTGGGGGCCCCACATTTGGTCACAGTTAATGCCAGCCAGAGTTCCTGGAAGACAGATCTTGTCTCCATGTTTAATAGAACTTTCGAGCAGTGCTTATCAGAGATAAAATGGGCTGCCTCTGGGGGGCTAATCAGGGTGACTTTGCAGGCACTGCTCCAGCAGAAGGCAGGTGAGGTATCTGCTGTGGTGAGTGTGTGGTTTGTAGGGGTCCATTTGGGGTTATATCATGTATGCATGATAATGTGATTATATCGTGTAGTACAGAGCTTAACCGTTGCTTTCAGTCTCAAGCCACTTAGTATTTTATAAAAAGCTGTAACTGTCACCTACTGAAAAAACTTCTGTGTGAGTGTTGTTAATAGACTTCCCTTAAAATTTAAAGTGTTGAGTATTATCCCTTCTTTCCAAAAAGAGGATGAGGATTAAGGAAAATCGCATTTCTCATCTTCTTTTACATATGAGTTGTGCACATTGGAGATTTGGAAATGTGTGGTTTTGAAGAGTTGTGCAGCTTAAAATATTATCTTTTTTTCACCCTTATTGTAAATGCTATTGCTTGGTGATTATTTTGAAGTGGAGACATTTGCTCTATAGGATTTCCTGGAAGACGCTGGTAGAATCCTGTTGATTCAGGTTTCCTTTAGTCGGGATGCTGTACTAACTGTAGATGCTGTGTTAGGATAGCTTTTTCACGTGCGGCCCTCTGTTGAATGTGTAATGCTTTGAAACCGAAACAACACCCTTCACTCTGGCCTTTACCTATCCAAGTCTCACTTGACTTCAAAATCAGCTCAGTCATCATTTCTTATAGGAAGCCCTCCCTGCCCGTGGCTAGCTTAGGCTCTCCTTCTGTGTTGTCATTATGGATTTATTTATCTGCTTTCCTGTTTATGGGCTGTCATCACATGGACCCTGTATCATTAGCTTGATGTAGTATTTGAGTTACGGGTGTTCTTTTTTTTTTTTTTTTTTTAATTTTTTTTTTTTTAAGATTTTTTATTTATTTATTTGACAGACAGCGATCATAAGTAGGCAGAGAGGCAGGCAGAGAGAGAGGAGGAAGCAGGCTCCCCGCCAAGCAGAGGGCCCGATGCGGGACTCGATCCCAGGACCCTGAGATCATGACCTGAGCCGAAGGCAGAGGCTTAAGCCACTGAGCCACCCAGGCGTCCACGGGTGTTCTTTAAATGTGCATCAAGGGCATGAATTAATACATAGGTGAATGAATATTGTTTCAGTAAGCTTGAGTTTCATGAAAATTCTGGAAGGATATAGGTCAGAATTAGTCTGATTTCCTTTGGTCATGGTAAGTAGAGATGCCATCATAGCTTTTCATCTCTCAAGAATGGCGATGATAATTGGTTTGGACCCCTGTGGGCAGGCTTGCTTGATCTGACCTGGTGTAGTCCCCCAAGTCCCATCCTGGGTGTTGTTCCATACCACTAGGTGGGGCAGTAGGCCTCAAATCAAGAATAATCCCATTTCTAGTGCTTTTGGTGGCTCTAGTCTGAGAAGAGACACTAAAATGGGAGGTTCTCATCAGCCACGTTAAGGATTTGGACTTTCCTGGAGTCAGTGGGGCGCTGTTGGGGGAATTGCATTAACTCTGTGTTTTACGATGATAAATCTGAGGACATTGGGTAGAAATCAGCTTGAAGTCAGGTAATGCTGGTTGGAGACTGGGGAAGGAGAGAAAGGCACCCGACGAAGAGATTTTGCTCATAGAATCAGCAGTATTTGGTGACCATTCTAGGGTGTGAGGGACAAAATGAACAGAGTTAAGAATTGATAAACTGGAAAACTCAAGAAGGAAAAAAGAGTTCAATGTGTTTGTGTTTGGAGATGTTTTTGAGATACCAAGTGGATTTGTCTAAAGGGACCTACATTTCAGGTGAGAGGCCTAGAAATTGCTACTTAAAGGTATGACATAAATCCACACATGTAAGAGAAGAAACAGGGACCTGTACAGTCAAAAACAAAAAGTTAATGGATGACAAATGATAATGAATGTAGAAAAACAGACTAGAAGAACCTGTGACAATATGTTGATAACCATTTTCTCAGAGTACAGAAATTGCAAGGGAGTTTTGTTTTCTTCATTTTTTTTACATATTAAATATTTACCGTTATTTTTAATGTTAATCAAACAATACAGAAAAATGAATAACAGAGTAAACCCAAGGGGGTTGCAAAAAGAACATTTAACAAATGTGAAGTTCCATAATCAATAAGGGAGGAACATAGTAACTTTCTGTGGGTATCTCTTTCCCCATCACCAATATCTACCTAATGTAAGGAACAAAATAACATTTTTACTTGTTGAATTAGATTTATCTGTACCTCATGTAAGCCTCTGGTAGCAATTCATTGCTCTCTCTTAAGATTTAGACAAACACAACGGTTAGATACCTATAGAAGATGTTACAGAAAGATTGAATCACTGCACTTGCCCCATTGTAACAAAATGGTGCAGATGCTAAAAATGTTTTGTTTCTGAGAGAATGGAGCGGGAGAATGGAAGTGAAGTAATTACAAGGAGGCAGATGGCATCAGATAAATCTAGATCCAACACCTAATGTAGCACCTGGCACACAGTAAACATCTCCAGACTTCCCCCCACCCACAAAAATTTCTAGAATATGTGAAGGCAACTCTTCCATGCTTGCCCTGTTACTGAAACATAGGAGTCTTTCTAAACTTGTGTTTATTTATGTGAACTCTTAAGGAATTGTTTGGTAATAGTGCTTCTCAGTATATTTTTTAAAATTAGCTATTAAGTTATCATTAAATTGACACAGTTATGTTGGAATGTGTACATATGTATCTTTTGTCTCATCAATATTACAGTGTCCAAATATATTTAACAGCATGAATTATATAAAAAATTCTTTCACAGTAAAGGAATAAATTATTCCTTAATTTAGAATAACACACATCCTTTTGTCAAAGTGGAGATGGGAAAGGGAATTTTACAAAATGGGTAATGTCTCGTAGGAAAGTTCTTTAACTGAAACACAGGTGTGCAGGTACAAGATTTGAAAAAGATGGAGAAATTTTATAAACGAGGGAGGCAAGCCTAAATTGGAATAAAATATATTATTATGATTTTGTAGTGTTTTAGCATAAAAGATTAATACTAAAAATCCTGATAGTGAAGTAGACATTTTAAGAGAATTGGGAGGTTATTTTTTCAAACAGAAAACACTTAAGTAAGAGTGTAGCCAGTTTTGTGATTATCACAATCAAAGATTTATTTAGAGAGAAAACCTCTGTAGGATAAAGAATGAATTTAGCTTTCAATAATGAATCTGTAATGTCTCTATTAATCATTTCAAATCATGGCTTTTCCTCCTAAATTCAAAAGAAAATTAATAAGAATAAAATAATAGATGAAGTTCTCTACTTGTCCTTTTTAAATATTTTTGGGTTTTGCCACAACATGAAAGTTACCAGTTGATGAATTATTTTCCACCATGCAACCATGACACTTTTCCTTACACGGATTACTTTTTCATAGTGTTGTTTTAACCACACGTGTGAAGGTTTCTTATCTGTCATTTTTCTTTTTCACTTAAGAAGTTCAGAAAGCCAAAGTTATGTTATTATCATAAATGAATTGCCAAACATAAAAGTAGGTCAAACCACAACATAGAATCTCATTGCCTTCTCCTCACAGGTAATGGTCATTCTGTGCTTTAGAGCTCACAGAATCGCATAATACAGGATTAAAATGGACTTTAATGTGGAAAGAGGATATCAAGAACCAAATTAATGTGGTTTTTTTTTTTTAAGATTTACTTACTTATTTGAGAGCGAACACATGCCAGTGATGGGGGGCGGAGAAGGGCAATGGAAGAAGAGAAAGAGAATCTTTTTTTTTTTTTTTTTTTAATTTTATTTTTTATAAACATATATTTTTATCCCCAGGGGTACAGGTCTGTGAATCGCCAGGTTTACACACTTCACAGCACTCACCATAGCACATACCCTCCCCAGTGTCCATAATCCCACCCCCCCCAACCCCCCTCCGCCCATCAACCCTCAGTTTGTTTTGTGAGATTAAGAGTCACTTATGGTTTGTCTCCCTCCCAATCCCATCTTGTTTCATTTACGAGAAAGAGAATCTTAAGCAGACTCGCCCCTGACCTCTGAGCCGAATGTGGGCTCAGTTCCATGACCCTGAGATTGTGACCTGAGCTGAAATGAAGAGTCAGGTGCTCAACTGACTGAGTCACCCCAAATTAATGTTTTTTAAATCAGGCAGAATATAGAGACTTGAGGGACTTGGGTATAAAATAAAGTGATATTATTAGGATGGAAATAATTGGACCTGTGCTTCTTGGGGCCATCAAGGAACTCTGATTAATGTTTAAGTGAAGTCATACTGTGAAAACCTAGGTGGTGCACAAGACAGACCTGACAGCTACCCCCGGAATTCACAGGGTTAAGGAAGGAATGCAAGTGATAAGAGAGAAGATGACAGATATGGGAGGCATGAGTGATGGGTCTGAGAATCAAAGATGTTCTTGGTGAAGAGATGTAGTAATTAAACACAGCATAAGAAGAATGCTTTCATACCTGACTTTGGAAATTAAAAGAGCTTACCATATTTGGGCAGAATGAGGGGGGAAGACTCAGCATGTAGAGAAGCTATGGCAAATGTTTATAGGTTATGGATAAATGGTAAAAACAATCTTTTTAAAAAGTATGTTAGGTACAGGGGCACCTGGGTGGCTCAGTCAGTTAAGTGTCTGCCTTTAGCTCAGGTCATGATCCCAGGGTCCCCGGATTGAGTCCCGCATCTGGCTCTCTGCTCAGTGGGGAATCTGTTTCTCCCTCTGCCTCTGTTGCTTTCTCTCTCTCTCTGTCAAATAAATAAACACTTTTAAAAAATTTTAGGTACAAAAGAACAAAGAGGAGAGTCAGGCACAGACTTTACAGAGATGAACACCAAAAGAATGAAATCTTCAGAGTGATGGAGTAAAAGTTGTTTCTCAAGGTCAAAGAAACAGGATATTCTCCCACGTACTTAGTCTCAGGAAATATACCATTTATGTCATGCCTTTCCTAAACAAAGTTACTGAGTGGGAGAGACATTTTTTCCCGAGACGCCTATCAAAAATCTAATCCTCAAAAATGAAAAAGTTATTTTATGAAAGAATTGTTGATAAGCATTGTAACTAATTAAACATAAAATTAAAAATACATAACCATTGCAAATATGGTTAAGAGCATAAATATTAAAATTTTTAAAAATTTAAAAAGCATGAATACAAAAAGCTGTCCTCTTTTTTTAGCTGCGATAACATTGTCTAAGTTTAATGTAGACTGCATGTTGACTTGATACATGTATATATTGAAAAATGATTACCACCATAGCTTTAGCTAACACCTCCATCAGGGCACATAATTACCATTTCTTTTTTTTGTTATCATTTAAGACCCACTTTTTAGCAACTTTCAGGTATTTAATACAGTATTATTAACTGTGATCACCATGCTGTACGTTAGGTCCTCAAAACTTTCTCATCTTAGAACTGGAAGTTTGGACTCCTTTTTTTTTTTTTTTTTTTTAAAGATTTATTTATTTATTTGACAGAGAAATCACAAGCAGGCAGAGCAGGCAGAGAGAAGAGAAGGGGAAGCAGGCTCCCTGCTGAGCAGAGAACCTGATGCAGGGCTTGATCCCAGGATCCTGGGATCATGACCTGAGCAGAAGGCAGAGGCTTTAACCCACTGAGCCACCCAGGCGCCCTGAAGTTTGGACTCTTTAGCCAACATCTACCCATGTCCCCCATCCTCCAGCCCCTGGTAACCTGACAGTGATCAAGGGACATTCCTTCCTCTTCCTTTTCCAATGTCAGAACTCCCATTAATGGAGTATATTGTAATGCATTCTTGTCATTGTTGAAGCAAAAAGTACAGTCACTGAACCAAACAGCTGTGTTTTAAAACCTGTTGTCTTAGAGCTAGATCTGAATCTAGTCCTATTATAATTGATCTGTTTAGTCCAAATATTGTTCCCTAATTAATCTGTCATATCACATTTGTATTGGGAAAAATCTCGGTGTACGAGAAATACCCAGATTGAATGGCTGAAAAAAGGACAAGAGATCACACTAAATATTGTCAGTGATTTTTCAGCTTAAGTGGTTTTGAGAAGTTAAATTAGGAATGACTTGGGGAAAGGGCAAAGGAAAAAACGCTCCAATACATTGATAGTGGGAGAGTGATGTGGTCAGATCTTTCTAGAAGGCAGTAACCATTATTGTCAAGAGACTTACCTTTTCCATACCTTTGTACCCAACAGTACTTTTGTAGAAATTCACCCTAAGAAACCAGTCATGAGCATATCAGAAGATTTAAATGCAGTGACTATCATTTCATTGTTTATTATTTATTTTGTTCCTACATTTATTTGTTTGTTTATTCTTTAAGTTTTTATTTTGATTCCAGTTAATGTGCAATGTTACATTAGTTTCAGGTGTACAGTAAAGTAGTTGAACAGTTCCATACATGGGCTGGTGCTCATCACAGGTGCACTCTTTCATCAACATCCCCTATTTAACTCATCCCCCCAGTCCTCTACCCTCTGTTTTTTTCCCCTTTGCTCACTTGTTTTGTTTCTTAAATTCCGCATATGAGTGAAATCATGGTATTTGTCTTTCTCTGTCTGATTTATTTCATTTAGCATTATACTCTCTAGTTCCATCCGTGTCGTTGCAAATAGCAAGATTCCATTCTTTTTTATGGCTCAATAGTATTCTATTATAGAAATACACCACATCTTCTTCATTGCATTGTTTTAAATAGTGGGAAAATAAAAATAACATAGATCACGTAAGATGGAAGACTGTGTGCTGTTTTTATTTTTTATTTTTATTATTTTTTAAAAATTTTATTTATTTTGAGAGAGAGAGATCACAAGTAGGCAGAGAGGCAAGCAGAGAGAGAGAGAGAGAGAGAGGAGGAAGCAGGCTCCCCGCCGAGCAGAGAGCCAGACTCGGGCCTGATCCCAGAACCTTGAGACCATGACCCAGCCGAAGGCAGAGGCTTCAACCCACTGAGCCACCCAGGCGCCCCTGTGTGCTGTTTCTAAATGATGTAGAAAAACACCTAGGTGGCTCAGTGGGTTAAAGCCTCTGCCTTCGGCTCAGGTCATGATTTCAGGGTCCTGGGATTGAGCCCCGCATTGGGCTCTCTGCTCAGCGAGAAGCCTGCTTACCCCTCTCTCTTTCTGCCTGCCTCTCTGCCTACTTTTGATCTCTGTCAAATAAATAAGTAAAATTTTTTAGAAAAAAAGAAAAACACTGGGAAATTTTCACAAAATACTGTTACGGTAGAAAAGCAGGTTGGCAATAGTATATAGATTATGAGTCCATTTCTGTTGAAAAAAATAACTCTTCTGTATACATACAAAAAGGGAGATGGAGAGCTGCTGGCATGACAGTCACCAGAATGTAAACATGGGTTCTTTCTGAATGGGGTAACATGGGTGATTTTGTATTTTCTTCTCTTGTTCAGCGGTATTTTTCATGACAGTTTATAGTTTGGATTTGTACAGAATGGGTCTTTATAGTTCTTCTAAATTTTAAAAATTTACCCAACTTAGTTTTTGATCCATTTATTAAAAAAAAAAAAGGCTACCTTGAGTTTTCGGATGAAAGAGCCTATTTTAGATGAGTGTCTCCTGTAGGTTAGATACTTTATTTCTTTATTTAATTTACTAGTAATCATGATCTAATGCAGGTGGTAGGAGCCTATTAAGCAGATGAGAAAATGTGGAAGCTGAGTAACTTAACCAGAGGTCCCGCTGTGGATCGGGATTTGAGCCCAGCTCTGGCACAGAAGTCCTGACGAAGCCATTATACATCATTCGGCTTCCCCCAAGTCAGCTCTGAGAGAGAAAGAAGCCAAAAGTTGAATAAAAGTTTGGGTCTTGTGGTTTCTTAGTAAGGAGAAAAACTTGGTTATACATGAAGTTTCCATTTCCCCTGAGCTAGAATGTGAATGACGATAAGAGTTGAAATTTCTCTCTGGGCTTAACCTAGTCATATATGTAGTAATAGTCAACACACTCACCAGTTTTATGGCTAGTGTGTCAGAAGCTGACTCAATAACTGAAGTACTCTGTTTACTCTGTTTGCTTCCATACCTAGCGAGAGGTTAGTTGACGGATTCTACAAGTACTTGAGGTCCTGCTTCCTGCTGAGGGCACTACTAGGCTCTGAGGTAAAGATTTCCACCATAAACAACTCCCCTACCCTTCTTGCATTCTAGATTGTACATCAGCGTGACTGTGACTCGACTCACGTTGGTCATGTGGCATGCTTAAAGGAAGGAAAACAACATCTGCATGGCATTTCCCTTTGTGTCAACAGAGGAGAAAACATGGAGTTCATATTTAGTGTACTCTGTTCTTCCTCACACACCTGCCCTCTCCATCCTCAAGAGGTGAAGATTCCTCATGGCATACCTTTTAAAAACTTTTATTGTAACAGCTTATGATTCAGGTGTTCCAGAAGTTACCCTTAGGATGCTAAATAATAATATTTAATATTTTCATTGCACTCTTGACAGAGTGAGGCCAGTAATTTCAGAAGTGTGTATCACCGATAGAGAACATATTTCTTTAAGCAAATACGAATCCTATATTTTTCTTCAAGAACATTTCTAACTTCATATTTTTAACTATTAAATCTTTAATCTGTCTGCATTGATTTAAGAGTGGTCTGGATTTTTCTCCAAATCTTAACCAGTGTCCACACAACCTCATTTAATAGTAATCCTTAAGGTTTCCTGAGTCCTTGTTTCACACATTATGCAGTACTCTACCTTAATCAAATTGCCTTATGTAATCCTTACAGTGACTCTGTGGGAGTCCAGTTGGTATCCCCATTTATCTACTTTTAATTTTTTTTTTTATTTTAATTTTTTTTTTTTTTTTAGGTAGGCTCCACGCCCAACATGGGGCTTGAACTCAGGACCCTGAGATCAAGAGTCTTATGCTCTGTTTACTGAACCAGCCAGAGACACCTGTGTTCCCATTTTACATGCTGGGAAACTGTCTTTGATTAAGTAAAGTTACTTAATTATACAGTGAGCTGGGGCAGACCAGTACCGTCATTCAGTCTGTCTGATGCCAAAACCTCCCCCTCTAAGATGAAGTTACGTGACATTTATGGGAAAGGCTAGCCTTTTCTTACTAGTTTATAAAAGCATTTTTGTATTCCATTAAATTCCTTCAATATAGACCTGATTTTTTATACTTCACTTCATTTTTTAATTGCTATGGCTTTATAATCATTCGTTTTAACATCAGTACAGGGTTCCTACTGTCATTTTTCTTTTAAAAATAATTTTGGATACTCTTATATCTATTTATGCTTCCAAAGAAATATGATGATCAATTTGACATGTTTGCCTTCTGCAGAAAATTTCTTTTTATTTGAATTGCATTTAACTTAAACATTAATTTGAAGAGAAAGTGAAGTATTTACAAGAATGAGGTTTCCAATTTAGGAACATTATATATACCTCCCTTTATTCAAGCTTCCATTTACATCAACTTTACTAAACCTTTTACAATTTCTTTACATATATATATATATATATATATATATATATATATATATCTTGCCATTGTCTCATTCTATTTATTCCTAGGCATTTTCTCGTTTTTTACTATTATGCCTGGTACTCTTTGTAATACATTTCTATCACAAATATAAAAGACTCATATCTGGGCACCTTACTGAACAATTTCATGGTTTTCTGGATATTTTAAGATGTTGGTTCTTTAGGTAGACATTTCATCTGTGAATAATCAAAATGTGATCTCTTTTATCTCTTAAAATTCTTATCTTTTCCTTTGACTAGGGATTCCAAAACACAGTTGAGTATAAATCGTGGTAGTAGGAATTCTTGTATTTATATTGGTGTTTTAATATTTGCTTTCAGTTTCTGATATAAGAGCTCCTCTCTGTTGCCTCAGGTATACCTTAGGAGAGCTTTGCCTGATTTCTAAAGAGACCGTTGGTGAACAAGTGGGTACACATTCTAGGCAGGTGCAGGCGTTGTCTTGTCTCGAAGTGCCGAAGAGTGGCGGAGATTCCCTCTTCAGCCTTGGGAGTTCCAACCTGCCAGTCTCTGTTGTCTTTGCAGTGTTGCTGCTTTTTCTCCATGACAAAGTTTATTTTTATGACCTTAAATTCTTGTGGTTTAGTCTTGTATCATCTTAGGTTAGCCTCTGTGTTAAAGAGTTTAGCAGAGTGGGAGATGTTACGTCCAGAAGCCTTAGAGCTTTGCTGGAATTGCTCTTAGGCCTGTGTCTCCCACAGAACAACTCGCCAAAAGAAGAATGGGGTGGAGCTCCTGCAATGCCTGGGGGTATTTCTGCTGCTGCAGACCCTGGAGTCTTTCTTTTTGAAAGTTGGGGTGGGGGTGGGGCCTCACTGGTGCCTTAGTTCAGGCTGTGTTTAGCAAGGAACAGGCCAGTACAGACCAGGAAGTGATCTCTCAAGGTCGTTCAGCTTCCCTTCTCACAGGCAAATTGCTTTTAATATACAGCTTTTAGGGTTCTGTTGATTTTTCAGGAGCATATATATTTTCTTAAGATTTTATTTATTTATTTGACAGGCAGAGATCACAAATAGGCAGAGAGGCAGGCAGAGAGAGAGGAGGAAGCAGGCTCCCTGCTGAGCAGAGAGCGGGATGTGCCCTGAACCTAAGGCAGAGGCTTAACCCACTGAGCCACCCAGGCACCCCTCAGGAGCATATTTTTAACACATATCAAAGAGTAACTAAAAGTTCTTTGTATTAAGGGAAGTTCACTCCTATTTTTAGTTTTCTAACTAGTGTTATGTTTTTAGTTTTTTTTTTTTTTAATATAATGGCTGTTTAATTTCATTGAAGGCTTCCTTGGCATTGAATCCAAGTGATTAGATTGGGTTTTTCTCTTTTAAACAATTCATAATCATCTATCAATGTTCTGTCACTCCTGTGTTTGGGGAATGAAATCTTTTTGCTTAAGGTTTAGAATTCTTTTCATATCCTACTCTGTTCAGATTCCTATTAAGTTGCATTGACTGAATTATTATTAATACTAGCCTTTGTTAAGCACTTACTCTGTGCCAGCCTCTGAGAGAAACACTGTGCTTGTCATCTCATTTAATCTTTTGAACAACATTATGAGAATGCTCTTCCTCTTACAGACAAGGAAGCAGAGGCACTAAGATTTCAAATAACTTGGTTAACGTTGCACAGCTGTGAGAATTTATCAGGTTTGCTAGTTGAACTCAGCTCATTTTGACCCCCAAACCAAACCGTGATCAGAAAAATGTTTAGTGACATAAGGGAGATGGCACATGACTTGATTTTATGGTTAACGTCATCAAACTGTCACAGCCAGATGCATCAGTTCCTAGGATAGGGATATGCCTGTCATTGGAAGTAGATTCTTCTGCTTGTCAGTCAGGGTGCCCCTTTCATAGAAGGATCTGGAGAGACAAGAGACAGTTTTTGCTTCTACAAATTCATCTCATTTGGATGCCACGGAAAACTGTCCTCCCTCTTTAGACAAGTTCTTGAGGGTCCTATGCTGTCAGCTCATGTACCCCATTCAGATGGTCTTATGATAGAGACAGAAGGAAGGGGGAGAATGGATTGTTCAAGAAGAGTAAGAGGAGAGGACACCCACACACCGATTAAGTGTAAGGCGAGTAAAGAATTGGCCCTGATACTTTCTCATTCTGTTTGTTTATTCAGATAATTGATAGCAGAAAAAAAAAGGCTACATACTGTCTTTTCTGTCTTTCCTGTATCTATACAGAGATATGGAATCAAGATCCAGGGAGTTCACAGTTGTCTTTTGTCTCTGTTTTCAAGGACAGTAGTGAACAATGTCTGTTGTCCTGACTTCACCCCATCTCCAGTGGTCTGTAACAGAGGCTCAGATTTGAATGACATTGGTATTGCCTTATTCTTGCCTGTTTGTTTTTTCTCAGAACCAGAACATCTAGCCAGTGCTGCATTCCTTAACATCCCCTACCCATCCCCCAGTGCACTCACAGCTCAGATCACTACTTGAATCCCCGAAAATTCCCTCTTTGAATTTGAACCTCTTACCTTTTCCTATATTTAAAAAATTTTTTTTAAAAATTTTTAAAGAGTTTATTTATTCTCGCTGTGACAGAGAGAGAGACACAGCGAGAGGGGGAACACAGGCGGTGGGGGGTGGGGTGGGAGGGGGAGAACCAGGCTTTGTGCTGAGCAGGGAGCCCAATGTGGGGCTCAATCCCAGGACCCTGGGATCATGACCTGAGCCGAAGACAGATGCTTCACTAACTGATAAAGGCGCCCTTATCTTTTCTTATAAACCTGTTCTCCACCTGTGGTAGACAGGTATGTGTCCTAATTTCCAAAACCTGTTAGGTTACACAGCAAAGTCGCATAAAGTTATAGATGGAATTAAGGTCCCTTAATCAGCTGACCTTAAGGAAGCATCCAGCATTATCCAGGTGTGCCCAGTATAAACCCAAGAGTCCTTAAAAGAGAGAGAGAGAGCAGCAGAAGGGGAGGAAGAGCTAGAGAAGTGGCACGTGGGAGGACTCTGCTGGGTGTTGCTGGGCAGGTGGAGAAAGGGACCTTGAGCCAACAAAAGCAGCCTGCTTGTAGGAGTTGGAGGAGACAAGGAAATTAGTCTTTCCCTGGGACCTCCAGACACTGATTTTAGCCCACTGAGACCCATGTCAGACTTGGAACCCACTAAATTTGGGTTTATTTTGAATGCGGAGGGGCCACATTTGCGATAATAGAGTAGCAATAGGACAGAAAGACGTCAGGCCACTCTCCTCGCTGCAGCATCTGAGGGCTTCTCACCTGCCACTGCCCTTGCTTCGCTGCCCTGTGCGCATGCCTGACACCCCCCAGGTCGCTATGGCAGCATGGGGTTTGCTTCCTCCACACCTGGCCCGTCACTTAGACCCCCTCCCCCTACCGCGAACCCTTCCTGCTGCTTTCAGTCGTCACGTGTCGTTGAAACCTTAGTAATTCATCCAAATTTCACAATCCCTTAAGCTCCCAAGCCTGTCTGTGACCCGTTTAACTTTAGCCAAAGGCCTTCTCCCTGCTTTACCGAAAGGGTTAACATCACCTGTCTTGCAATCTTTCCAGTTTTCACGGCAGGAACTGTGTGGCCCCCCGGGGATCCATTTGCAGGTGTTCATTTCTCCTCCTCTGTGCAGCTGTGGCGTTTGAGGCTGTCAGCATGATCTTCCTGTAACTTTTCTCCACGTGTGCTCCCCACTTTTACTCCCCACTCCCAGGAGCCGCCCTTCTCTCCACTCCCCACGTCTAAGCTTTCCTTAGGGTCTGCCCTCAAACCTCGGGTCCTCTAAGAATGCATTCCTGCGGCAGCTGTAACCCCATCCAAGACTTCACAGACCACGGCGGCAAAGGATTGCTTCACATCCAGCCTTCGCGCCCCTGTGGGCCCTGGACAGTCTCCCAAATGCCCACTGTCTTTAGCCCCAGTGCTCGGGGAGAGAGGAGTCTACTTTCAAGAAACTTATGTCTAGGGATGCCTGGGTGGCTCAGTTGGTTGGGATGCTGCCTTTGGCTCGGGTCGTGATCCTGGGGTCCTGGAATCGAGTCCCGCATTGGGCTCCTTGCTCATCAAAGAGCCTGCTTCTCTTGCTGCCTCTGCCAGACACCCTGCCTGCTTGTGTGTGCTCTCTCTCTCTGACAAATAAATGAATGAAATCTTTAAAAAAAAAAAAAAAAGAAAAGAACAGAAACTTATGTCTAGAATCTCGGATGCATGGGCCAGGAGCCTTGTGTTGGGGACACTCCCGGCCCTCCTCTGGGGTGGGAGAGAGGAGGCAGGGCCGGGGGCCAGGCAGGTAGCCCCACATCTGCAATTTATGAGAAATGAGACGGGATGGGCTAAGGGCCTGCATTTCTCTCATCTAGGGGTCTTGTCAGTTTTATCACAGTTCTTCCTAACTAGGCTCCAGAACATGGCCTCTGAAGAGGTTTTTTCCTGAGGCGGGGCAGGCCGGAGTTTCGGCTGCTTTGCTCTCATAGTTTCTGAGGAACATCTGGCCAGGTCTCCCCTCTGGCAGTAAATACTATTCCATCATTTGTTCCAGGTTCTCCTGAGCAGGGGAAGGTCCAAATTTGTGTAGATATAAGGGTCTGAGGAGGCTGACGCTGGATGTGACACTGACACTGGGAGAGTCCTCCGTCCTTGTAGGTGGTGATGAGCCCTCCCCAGAAACACTGGAGATGGAGCTCCATCCTACCTCGAGGCCGAGTAGTCCTTGCCCAAGGCTGCTGCTGTCTCTTCTCAGCTCTCCTTAGGGCCAGAAACCTCTCCCAGGCTTCATGGGCTATGTGCTGCAGAGCCTGTCTAGGTAAGGTACTCAGGCCTTAACTTACGGAGACATGCACTGGCCATCTTTAAAACTTAACCACAGGGGCGCCTGGGTGGCTCAGTGGGTTAAGCCGCTGCCTTCGGCTCAGGTCATGATCCCAGGTCCTGGGTTCGAGCCCCGCATCGGGCTTTCTGCTCAGCAGGAAGCCTGCTTCCTCCTCTCTCTCTGCCTGCCTCTCTGCCTACTTGTGAGTTCTGTCAAATAAATAAGTAAAATCTTTAAAAAAAAAAAAAAAACCAGGTCAGGCAGCTATCCTCCCTCTTTGATGATTTAAAAAAAAAAAAAAAAACTTAACCACAACCACCACCACCCCCCAAAAAAACCCTAGGAAGCCATATGAACCTTCACCCTGTGCTGTTATAAAAAGAAAAAGATTATTTGAGACGGAGAGAGAGAGAAAGCATGAACAGGGTGAGGCGCAGAGGGAGAAGCAGACAACCCACCAAGCAGGGAGCCCAATGCAGGACTGGATCCGAGGTCCCTGAGTTTGCGACCTGGGCCGAAGGCTGATTGAGGCACCCAGACACCCTGCCTTGTGCTATTACGTTGTGAAGACAATTGAATTAGGTCCTTGGGATCAGACAGTTCTTTGCTGTCTGTTTTGGGTCAGTTGTAAAAATGGCTTGTGGCTTTGATAGGTTCATATGATATTCCTGGTGCGATGTTCTGTCAGTGACGATGTTGCCAGTAATCTACCTTGTCAGGCTCATGGACCTGTATTGGGAAGTTCGTTTGATCATACATTCGGGGAATCATATTAAGGCACAAGACGTCCAAAGGTGGGTAGACATCATGGTCCTTACCTCAAGAGTTTCAAAATCTTAGATTCTGGAGGGAAGGCTTTTTTTTCCCCTCCTTTATTTATAACGTTACTATGTTTGACATTTTTCTGGCCTACCCACCTGTGACAAAGGAGAAGTAATTTTTGTACTAATTCAGGTATACAAGTTCACTTTATCCTGAAAGGTTCAGCAAGCACCTGTTTTTCTTTTGCAGCTGAGCAGTATGGAAACTCATGGTTTGGTGGCTAACGGATCCACTGGGACCAGAAATAATTATGCAATTGATGTGCAGGCGTGGACTAGAAGCTGCCACAGATGGGAAGAGGATAGGTTCTAGAAATGGGAAGCGCTTACAAAAGGGTGGGAAGGGCCTGTTCTGAAAGCAGGAGCAGCTACAGTGACAGCTGTTTGTAATGACAAGAGAAGGGCAGGAGTGTGGGCCAGAGAGTAGAGCTGACATATTAAAAGGATGGGATACCAGATCACAAGAGTCATAAAGTACTATGATTGGGTTTTTCATCGGGCTGTGTAAATTCTCCCTACCTACAGAATCTAGAGATCTGGAGATCTAAGAAAACACTGTCTGTCTCATCCTCCTGAAGTAATTTACACGTGGCCACCTGAGGGTAGGGGGGTCACTTTCTTTATAGTCTGGAGGAATTTCCAGAGTCGCTTTGGTTCTATAAAAGGATCCGATTGAACATAGAAATGACTGGAAAGGAACTCTAATGACAGCACCTCTTCCTTTTTTCTTGGTTTTTAATATTAATATAAAGGAAATATTTAAAAGGCAGATAAGTACCACATGAATTAACTCTTTCATGTTGTTGTGTTACCTTCCAGTTCTCAGTACACTCCTATTTGTCATGTGGATGCTGTGATCTTGTTGATCCGCATGTACTGTGGGACATTGTGGGATCCCTGATGTAGAGCACAGAACTAATCTTAGTTCATGGCATATCATCACCGGCCGAGCTGGGCTCCTTGTTATTTATTTATGTATTTCCTTGTATCCTCATTCCCCCCTCCCATTTCTCTCCCTGCCACACATATCCTGCTGTGTTTGGTGTGTAGACTTGTATTTGGATGTGACCTTGAAAAATGTGTACTTCCTTTGTGTGCCTCTGTTTTAAATATACCTCACGGTATTCTGTATATCCCCTTCTTTTTCTCTGATGTAAACACAGGACAGTGTATACTTCTGGCTTGTTATTTCTAATTACTGCCTAGAATTCCAGAGCATGTCTACTAAATTTTGCTTGCCCTCCAGCTTCCTGCTGCCACCGATGAGGCTGTTCGGTACATCCTCCAGCAAATGACTTTCTGATATCTATAAAGTATATACCTCCTGGGAGAGGATGTATGTCTGTCAGATTGCTGAGTCATAAGGGCTGTACAGATTTAATTTGCTGCAATGGTTATACCAGCTTACATTCCTAGTAGCAGTTCACATCTTTGCCGACACTAAAATTATCCAACTTTCTGATTTTTGCCATGCTAATAGCTGGGAAATGATACCTCATCTTAGTTTGCATTTTTCTGATCACATACAGGTTAGAGCATCTTTTCATGTCATTAATTCAATTGTATATTTCTTTGTCACTTAAATTGTTATCCTTTGCAGTATGTCTTTCTGGTTTTCAATATCTGGGCTGATTATATAAGGATGTATTTAACCATGAGAATTAATTTAAATCATAATGCAGCTGCTAAACCTTAGGTTGACCTATTTTGACCTATAAAAATGGCAAAGTCTGTGGCCCAACTTACAATATGTTGTTGGGCATATTGGTCTTCCCAGATTTTCAATATTATAAATAATACTGCACAAATCGTATGTTATGATATATGGTGGTTTTCCTCTTTGGATTTTTTGCTTAGGATAAATCCCTAAGGGAAGGATTACTGAATCAAAGAATGAACATTTCTATGGGTGTTGGTACATATTGATAAATCGCTTTCTAAAAGGGCTGGAAATCCTTGTGCGCTGTTGGTGGGAATGTAAATTGGTGCAACCACTGTGGAAAACAGTATGGAGCTTCCTCAAGAAATTAAAAGTAGAAATACCAGATGATCCAGTAATTCCATTACTGAGTATTTACTCAAAGAAAATGAAAACACTAAGTCAAAAAGATACATTGTAGCACTATTTATAATAGCCAAAATATGGAAGCAGCCCAAGTATCCACTGATGAATGGATAAAGATGTGACTGTGTCACACACACACACACACAGGGAGAGAGAGACAGAGTGTGTATGTGTGTATGTATAATTTTACTCAGCCATAAAAAGTAATGCAGTCTTGCAGTTTGTGACAACATGGATAGACCTAGAGGGTATTATGCTAAGTGCAGTAAATCAGAGAAAAACAAATACCATATGATTCCACTTATATGTAGAATCTTAAGAAACAAATGAACAAATGAAACAGACTCTTAAATACAGAGAACAAATCAGTAGTTGCCAGAGGGGAGGTAGGGAGGATGGGTGAAATAGTTGAAAGGGATTAAGAGGTACAGACTTTCAGGTATAAGATAAATAAGTCACGGAAATGAAAAGTACAATATAAGGAATATAATCAGTAATAGTGTAATAACATTGTATGGTGAGCATTGAGCAATAATTGAGTAACTGTTGATTCACTGTTATTTTAATTATACTTCATAATGAAAAAAGAAAAAATAAAAGGATGGTGTTGATTTACATGATGCCTCATGTATATCATAAGTATACTAGTTTAATGGTATCATTATATATTATCGTTTAAACCATTACATTAATAACTCTAAAACATTACCTCATTGTTATTTGTACTATTTGATTATAGTTAACATAAATAATTTATTCAAGTGTTCATTGATGAATAGTATTTTTTTTTTTTAAGATTTTTTATTTATTTATTTGACAGAGAGAGATCACAAGCAGGCAGAGGGGGAGGAGGAAGCAGGTTCTCTGCCGAGCAGAGAGCCCGATGCGGGGCTCGATCCCAGGACCCTGAGATCATAACCCGAGCCGAAGGCAGCGGCTTAACCCGCTGAGCCACCCAGGCGCCCCGAATAGTTTTTTTTTTTTTTTTTCTCAGCATAACAATATTCATTATTTTTGCACCACACCCAGTGCTCCATGCAATCCGTGCCCTCTACAATACCCACCACCTGGTGCCCCCAACCTCCCACCCCCCACCCCCTCCGAATAGTATTTTTTTTTAAGAGTATGGTCTATTTGTGCCTGTAGTCCATTTTTCTAGTTGTGTCTCTTTTTTTTTTTTTTCAGTCAGTTTGAAAGTGTTGTGTTGTTTTTTGTTTTTGAAGATTTAATTTTTTTTTTTTTGAAGATTTAATTTTTAAATAATCTCTATACTCACTGTGGGGCTTGAACTCTCAACCCTGAGAACAGAGTCTCATGCTCTACTGACTGAGCCAGCCAAACATCCTGAAAGTGGGTTTTATTTATTTTTAAAGATTTTATTTATTTATTTATTATTTATTTATTTGAGAGAGAATGAGAGGAGACCATTGGGGGATGAGGCTCAGAGGGAGAAGCAGACTCTCCACAGAGCAGGGAGCCTGATGCGGGTCTCAATCCCGGGACTCCAGGATCATGACCAGAGCCAAAAGCAGTTGCCCGACCAACTGAGCCACCCAGAGGCCCCTTGAAAGTGTTTTGTTTTTTTGTTTTTTTTTTTTTTTAAGATTTTATTTATTTATTTGACAGAGAGAAATCACAAGTAGGCAGATAGGCAGGCAGAGAGAGAGGAGGAAGCAGGCCCCCCGCCGAGCAGAAAGCCCGATGCAGGGCTCGAACCCAGGACCTGGGATCACGACCTGAGCTGAAGGCAGCGGCTCAACCCACTAAGCCACCCAGGCGCCCCTGAAAGTGGGTTTTAATGTACTGTAGATTACCCTATCCTCGATCCCTGAGAATGAAATTATTCATTTATATACATTTTATTCTTCAGATGACAATCAAAACAAAACACATGATAAAAAAGAGAAGAAGATGGTGGTTCAGAAGCCCCATGGTACTATGGAATATACTGTAAGTATAAACAGGAGGTGTGAACATTTGTTAATATCACTGGATTTGCATGATGTTTCCCCACGACACATCCTGTCCCTTAGCTGCATTCCTCTTCTGTGCCCATTAATTAATGAAGCTTCTTAAGACCTGTTCTAGGTCATTTCTCTTCCCTCCATATTCTCTCTCTAGGCAATGTCATATAAACTTGTAACTTGCATTATCTTTGCTATGCCAGCAATGGCCAACTTTCGGTCTCATCCCATCCATGCCTTCTGAGTTCCATAACCAGAGCCACTTGCCTGCTTATTATCATATCCATTTAGATCTCCGGGCTCAGTATTTTTTTTTCAAGAAGCAATGGCTCCATCAGCCACCCATTTCTACAATCAGAACTTCATCCTTGACATCTTCTTCCCATGACTCTCCATATTCATTCTTATCCCCTGTGACCATTCAGCCAGATCCCTTCATTTTACCTCTCATAGATTCATGTTCCTTTACAAAATTTATCTCAGTTTACTGATTCACTAATGTGATTGTTATTTTTTTTTTAAAGATTTTATTTATTTATTTGAGAGACAGCAAGGGCAGGAACAGAAGCAGGGGGAGTGGGAGAGGGAGATGCAGGCTCACGCTGAGCAGGGAGCCTGATATGGGGCTCATTCCTAGGACCCTGGGATCATGACCTGAGCTGAAGGCAGAAGCTCAACGACTGAGTCACCCAGGTGCCCCGTGATTGTTATTTTTTTTTTAAAGATTTTATTTATTTATTTGACAGAGATCACAAGTAGGCAGAGAGGCAGGCAGAGAGAGAGGAAGGGAAGCAGGCTCCCTGCTGAGCAGAGAGCCCGATGCGGGACTCGATCCCAGGACCCCAAGATCATGACCTGAGCCGAAGGCAGCGGCCCAACCCACTGAGCCACCCAGGCGCCCCCATGATTGTTATTTTAATGTCTGTCTTGTGCCTTAATTCATGGACCCATGGGGAAAGACCCCTTTTTGGTCACCATTGTATTTCTGGGGCTTGCAAGGTATAGGCTTCCATATTGTTGAATCAGGAGATGAATAATGCTGTGCATGTGTCCATTCCTGTACCTCCACGGTATGTGCCGTGTACGCCTCTCTCTCCTGCAGCACGAACTCCTGGAGTCCAGGAGCTGCGTGCATTTATCCCAGCTCTGCTACAAAGTAAACACTCGGGTCTAGATTTATTTTAATTCACTATGAAGGAGCATGGTTGAGGCCTGTTCTCTGACTGCTAACAAGAAATTAAGTGCTGTCGCCATTGCCTGGTTGTGATTTTCTCATGTGTATGTTTTTCTACTCATTACTCATATGCTGTGCCAGGCTCTCTGTAAGGCGAGCAGCAGGACCTGATCCTTCCCTGGCATTTCTTCTGGAATGCTAAGTTATCTCCAAGCCCTTCTAGAGTCACACAGGAGAGCCTGGCACAGGCATTTCATGCTCCGTGTTCTATGAACGTGTCCAGCCATCTTTCTGGGGGTTAGAGGACTATGCCTTTCTGGAAGGGATTTGAGGTGATTTTTTAATTTCACTTTGCCATGGTCTACAATATGTTTTTGATCCCCATAACACCTTGCACAGTGCCTAACCTCCTAGTAGGTACTCAAGAAGTGTTGGATTATTTATTATTAGTAACGGTATTAAGTCCAAAGCCATGTGTGTATCCAGCAGTATCATTCCCAAGCCCCACAAAGAAATGAGACGTGTTATTGTCTAGGAGACGCTTCACAAAGTGTTTACTAACTGCTGCAGCGAGGACACACGGCAACGCCCATGTTACTTACAGAAACAAGAGATCAGATTCGTAATGCAGCAATGCCTTCCTGTTTGATTGACAGGTTATGAGATTGGTTTTACTTGGCAAGTCATTTTTTGTACTTGTCATTGGAAATAAAAGGTGATTCATAACTTGGTGTTTAGAGAACCATGAGAACCACTTACTGGATTGCTTATTTTGTTCCAGAGCTGTGGATGTTCAAACATCTGTTCAGTTTTGGTTTTGTCTGTTTGTTGATTTGTTTTTTGGGTTTTTTGCATCCATTTAGTTTTAAACATTTAATGATTCCAGTGTCTGTCCTAGGGTCTATGGCTTGCTTCTCTATTTATGTCTTATCCTTATGTAATAACTCCAGATTGTTAATGTTTTTCTCCTTCCTTGAAGTCCCTAACCAGTATATTCTACAAGTGTTTTCTTAAAAATATGAAGGCAATTTTTTGATCACTGGGCATGAAGTAAGTGCTGTGAAGCAGGAATTGTAATTATCTTTTTGATGGAGGAAGAAACTGAAGCACAGAGAAGTTAAAAGCAAGTGACCCAAGGTCACACAGCTAGTAAGTCGCAGATTCACAATTCAGATCCAACAGTCTGGCTGTAATTTCTATTCTCAGGATGTCTTATACTGACTCCTATACCCTGAACACTCCTAGATTTGAATATATTATATAAATATCTAATATTGAAAAAATAATACATACTTTAAAACATTTTCTTTTTTTTTTTACACTTTTGGTAAGGCTGGTTTTGCCTAGAGTAGAAGTAGGGGTGTATGTTGTTAAATTTTCAATGACTTTTCAAAAATACTGACTTGTTCCAGAAATGCTTCAAGGTCATTCTGGTGTCATCTGTAACTAGGAATTTGATTAGTCTGAGACCGTTCATCTGGTTAGGGGGTTTTTGATGCTCAGACTGGTGGTGAGTTTCATTCTACATCTCCATCTTCCCTGGTCCACAACCTCCCATCCCTGCCTCCCATTGCTGCCTCATTCAGGGCTTACCTGGGGAAACCAGTTTTGCGTACAGTACAGCCACGAGTCTTGACCTGTGACTGTCGATGGGAACTTCTTAGTGACACACACCAGAGTGGCATCCCACTAACAAGTTCCATCCAGTGACCCTAGACAGGGATTTTGGGATATTGACCTTTCCAGAGGCAGCAAACTTTTTTGGGTGGAGCTATTTACTGTGAAGTTTCCCATCATCTCATTGCCCTCTTTAGGCCCGTTTCCCCCCTATTAGAAAAGGAAAGAAACCTCCATCTGGGGCGTGTATCACAGGTTTCACAGATTTAGACAACCTTAATTGGCTGACCATGAGAAGTTGCCATTGTAATGACTGAACAGTGATGGGTAGCTAATCTGAATTTCTTTCCCATTTCTTTGCCTTCCATTGTATTCATTTGCCAAATGTTTGAGTACCTTCTGTTTTTTGGGCACTGTGCTGACACTGGGGAAATCAGCCATTAACCGGTCACCCTCTAGGAGCCTTTAGAGCAGCGAAGAGACTGGCAAGAGACAACATTAAGAATAGAGAAAGTAGCCCTGACTTCCCTTTTGGGTGGGTACTGTGTCCATGCTTTATTTCTTCTCTACTTACAGTTTTGTATTGTATCTCATGGACTTCTACTCCATACAGGAAGTGGTGCCAAAGTAAGTTTAGAAATCTAATTAGTGGACACTGAAATTTGAAGATAAGGAAGCCCAGAAATGAACTGATTTAAGACCTCGCTCTTCCGTGGTTTCATTAAGACTTGAGACTCTACTCACTTTCTTTTTCAGGATATGTCTGGCTAGAACTACTTTTCATTCACTCATATTGCAAATAGATGAATGTTGGCTACTACAAGGAAAGGTTTTTGGTTTTTTTGTTTTTGTTTTTGCTTTATATTTTGAATCTTGTTTGTCTGATTATTCTAGGCTGGAAGCCAGGACACCCTAAACTCCATAGCCCTGAAGTTTAACATCACTCCCAATAAATTAGTGGAACTGAATAAACTTTTCACACACACTATTGTTCCAGGCCAGGTAATTCTTTTCTTATTGGATATTACTTTTTAGGAATCTTGCATTTATCGTTAACGCCATTTTTAATGCTTCACTGTTAGTGTCACAGGATCCACATTGGTGATAATGTGCCTTGGTCCCATCTTTCCCTTGGATCAAGAACTCTAAAAGCATTCTGGAACTGAGGAACTGTGTTTCGCATTTTGCATTTGCAAATGATTAACACAGTTTACTTAATCATTAGTGTATGTTGTGGATGTTCCCTATGGCAGCAAGAGAAATTAAATTTTAAGAGAAATTAAATTTGACTTTTTCTTCTGTAGAATGTAACTCAAATGTTCCTAGAATGTTTAATTTAGAAGTGCAAGTTTCAGTTTATTCTACTCCTGGGATACATAATGACCTTCATTTGATTTTAAATTGGGCAGAATTTTGGGGTACCAGGGTAGCTCTGTCAATTAAGCATCCAACTCTTGATCTCAGCTCAGGTCTTGATTTCAGGGGTCATGAGTTCAAGCCCTGCAGTGGGCTTCACACGGAACATGGAACCTACTTAAAATAATTAACTAAATAGATAAGATAGAATTTTGTCTTTTTTGTCTTGATTTGATACCCGAAAAAAATGGTCAGTCAGTCCAAAGCAGAGAAATTCAGTAGGACTATCAAGTAAAAGCTACATGATTTTCCCCCTGGGTTTTTAATGCCTTATTTATTAAACCAAATGAAATTGACCAATTGTGTAATTTTGCCACTGTCAGTTAAACCAGTAAATTCTTTTAGTACCTTCCACATATTTAATAAGATATTCTTGTATTTCTACTTTAAAACTACATTTAGCCAATTGATATAAGTGACCTAGTCTTTGGCAGGTCCTAACTGAGGCCAGGTTTCCCCTCCCATCCATACAACTGTCCGCTTGCCATGAGTACCTGCTGGTTTCATTGCTGACTTACTTGAGCATCTTTCTGCCCCTCTACATGATAGTGACATTTGATTTCTTTCAGAATAGATACTGCTACTTTTAAGTACAAGGGCCCCATATGAACCCAGTAGGACCTAAGTTGGCCGGTTTGTATATGGTGCCTTTACTATTTAGTATTTGGTATTTACTCTTTAGTACTTTTGGTGCTTTCGTATTTAGTATTTAAAAGAGAAATTACCATACTGCCAATACATATGCATTTAAAACTCTTCAAAAATTAATGAAAATTTATTTCTAGGAAAATTAATAGTAGATTTGTCCTTCTTGGGGTTTCTTATAATCTGGAGTGCTGCTACATATCACTGACCTATAGTAGAGAACCTAGGTGTATATTTATTAATTCAAGGCTAAAGACTATAGTCAGTAGAATGCAGAAACAAAACTTAAAGTGATTCCTTATTTTTTAACTATGTCCATAAACATAGCCAACTAGAAGTAAAAGAACTATTTTAATATATAGATTGTAATGGCAAAAATACACAAAATAGGAGCCCTAAAGCTTTATTTCTGACTGGCCTTATGGTAGCTGTTTGAGATGGGCAAGTCCCTTCCTTTTTGGGACCTCAGTTTTCTAATCCCTGAAATGGGGGGGCACAATATCTCTGATGTGTTTCCTATGATAGCCTTTGCTATGCTGTCTAGCCCCTCATATAACTATACAGTTACATGCTGTTGGCTATCCCAGGACCCAGCTGTAATGAGGATTTTGCTAATGAAGGTAAGAAATCAAGGAGAGTGAAATTAAGGGGATTTCAAAAAATGTAGATAATTTTTTGTCTTAGTGCCCACAAGGGTAGGTATTCCTTTAATCTCAGTAGGTCTCATAACTCAAAGCTGGTTTTATCTGCTCTGATTCCAAAAAAGTTGAGACTCACCCTTCTAGAGACCAATTTGATGGTCACCATGAGGTAGGAAAGGAAACTGGTCGGGCTGGGTGAGTACATGTAAGAGGTGATTTTTTCTTTCTTTTTTTTTTTTTTTAAAGATTTTATTTATTTATTTGTCAGAGAGAGGGAGAGAGAGCAAGCACAGGCAGACAGAATGGCAGGCAGAGGCAGAGGGAGAAGCAGGCTCCCCGATGAGCAAGGAGCCTGATGTGGGACTCGATCCCAGGACGCTGGGATCACGACCTGAGCTGAAGGCAGCTGCTTAACCAACTGAGCCACCCAGGCGTCCCTAAGAGGTGATTTTCAAAGGAATCTGTAACTTACTGAACTACAATCTTACTGTAGACCTTCTGTTGTTTAAAAGACCAAAACCAATAGCAGACAAACCTTAAATAACTGAGGCATAAAAATTTTTTTAGACGGTCCTGAGTTTGGCTGTTAGTTTCGATACTTAGATCAAATTTCAGGAAAAAGAGTGTACTTTTTCAAGTAGTTTATCTTGAGCACACTCAGAAGTTCCCTTGCAGAGACATGGTTGAAGTTGTTTTTATTTTCACTGGGTGGCTTGGCTACACATGCTTAGAAAAATTTCTAAGCTAAAATGATGACAGGCTTGTTTTACAGTAAAGAACGTGATGACCTCATATCCCCCATTTGCCTGTGTGTTGGAGCAGACCTAGCATTATTTTCTGAAGTCAGTAGGCAACCTTTACCCCTGCCAGAGTTCCAGGCTCGTTTCCATGTGAGGTAGCAGGTGTTTCTACTGAGCTCCCCAACATCCAATGGTCATCTCTGTTTGCACTGCAACAAACTGCGTAAACACAGGAATTATCTCTTTGGACATTTAGAACAGGCCGGACAGTAGACTCTTAACCTGTGTTGCCTAACACTTGTCAAGAGCTCAGATACAAAAAAATATTCATGGAGAATTGCTTGGAAGAAATGTCATCTCTTCATTCCTCTGGTCTAGATACATAAGGTAAGTAAGTATAAGAGCTGTCTACCAAGACTGTGTAATGACAGGCCTCTGTAAGTTGCTCTTATGGAACTCTACACTTTGGCATTTGCCACTGATTCACATTGAAGACGTTGTAAAGAACAGTCCTCCAAAACTGGTTATTGTATGAACTATCACTGTGTCATAAAAGACAAGTAGTTCAGCCTGGGACACTCTTTATGAGACGTAATGAGAAAATACTCAACAGAAGCAGGCTTTTATCTTATGGTCATTGAATTCTGCTGACTAATGATGTCCATCCCTTTGCATTGGTTATTTGGAAACTGAGAACCAGTGTTATGGCTCACCCCTCAATGAGCGGTAATCTTGGAGCACATAGTTTCAGTAGTAATTAGTCTTCATCTTATTTCTTCCTGATGTTGGTTTCCCTGTCTTTATCATAAAGTGTCTTTGGTTGTTGCCTCACATTTTTCCTAGATTGAAGAGAGATTTGAATAACTAAAGTTAGAGCAGAGACAAGATGGGAAAGAGTGAATAACAAACATTATTAAGCAGTTGTTACATGATTAGTGCTAATTACGTTTTGTAACAGAAGCCATCATTTTGATACCATATATGATATATGCCAGAATGTCACATGTCTCATTATAAGTGTGCTGAATGACAAGATCATAATGACATTTCAGGAGCCAGTACATTTTGCAGAAGGAGGCTGTTTTGTACAATTTGGGAGATTTTAATACTTGTTTTTTGATAAGCTGACAGCTATAGAAGACAAAGTATTGAGGTTATTGATAATTACCTTGTATGACTTACTATACAATGGTCTTACTATGTTAGCACTCAGGGCCTGCTTCGAATTAGCAAGCGTGGATTTGTTCCATTTCTTCCTGATGCAGGTGTTATGTTTAGAAGCATGCATGCTACTCTCTCTCTCTTCCCTGGTACTATTAGTACCCTTCCCTGGAAGCTTCTTTCCTCCCTATTTAAATCTCCCATACTGCTCAAAGTTTCACTTGGGCCCACTTGCTGTCTACGACCTGCCCAGGGTGCTCACCCACCTTGTTCTTCTCTTCTGTGAGCTCCTGCAGTGTCTATAGGTATGTCCCAGACCTTTTGCACTGCACACATTCCTATTGTAGAGCATTGTTTCTTGGATTAGTCTAGAAGTCCCCAAGGTACTAGGCATTTTGCAAAGGCTAACCAGGTATTAGCCATATACTTAGCATGATACTGTGCAGAGAGCAACAGTTCTAAACACTGCCTAGTGTGTGCCTGCCTGATTCTTCATCCTCAGCTTTTCTTTCCCATTTGCAGGTCCTTTTTGTGCCAGATGCCAACTTTCCTTCCAGTACCTTAAGGTTATCATCATCCAGTCCTGGTGCTACTGTCTCTCCTTCATCATCAGATGCAGAATATGATAAGCTGCCTGTATGTATGTCATTTGTGAGCTGACATATTTATCAAACATATTTTTTGAGTTGTAGAATTTTACACAGGTTTTCATCTGAAATGCCCCCAGAGGGGTGGGGATAAGGATTTGTTGTTAGTTGAGAAAATGCATCCCATCAAAAAGAAACCTGTTCACGTTTAAGGTCTCAGAGGCAAAAATGCACACCTCGTTTATGTAAAAGTATGAAGTTAAACTCTCACTGAGACTGATCGTTTGTTTGTGTGGCTTTTACTCCCTTCTCTAGAGAACTTGAGCCCTGAGTCAAATATGAGTTCCTTCATTTAGGTTATTTTCTAAAAACATTTGATGAGCTGTTTTTACAGTTTCATACATATGCTCGTGTTGTTGTTTAAACCTTAATGCGATTTGGATACTTAGTGTATTTGTGATCATTTTTGAAGGACAAAGGATATTTGCCTCTTTTTCATGTTCATGTTAAATAGAAACAGGTTCCTTACAGGAAACTTGTATAGCTTGATTTATATGCATAACCTGTTTAAACAGTGCTTCTATCTGATTTTGGGGATTTTTGCTTTCTTCAAGGATGCTGACTTAGCAAGAAAGGCCTTAAAACCCATTGAAAGAGTCTTATCATCCACTTCTGAAGAAGATGAGCCAGGCGTGGTAAAATTTCTCAAAATGAATTGCCGATACTTCACCGATGGAAAGGTATATGGCAGTGTAATTTGTTTCCTTCTCTTGGACTCCATGGAAAAATAAAGTAGGTTCCAGATTACTCAAGACATTAAAATATCTTTCCCAGAGTTTCATCGTAGATTTCATAAGTGTCTGTTTTCACCTGTTGGATGCCTGGCATTTTACTTATTATATGATTCCTAGTGACCTTGGATTTATTATTTCCTCTTTCAGTTCTTGGCCTGTCCATTGCTAGGGAGCCAATATAGTACATGCTCGATAGCAAAGACCAGAGTTAGACTTGGTGAATTCAAAATCCAGTTCTGCTACCCACTAGCTCTGAGACCACAAGCATGGTATTAGAGTTGCCTAAGCTTCCATTTTCCTCATCTGTAAAATAGGATCAATAATAAAATTTAATCTTGGGGGGTGGTGGTAATTAAAAGGGATGGTCCCTGTAAAGATCTTAGCACCTAACTTGGAAAATGTGAAATTCTCAACCCATTTGCTGCTGGAGATGCTGGTATTAAAAATAATGTCTGTGATGTGTGGTTTTTTGATTGTTGGTGTGTTTTAGAAAGCAAATCCAACTTCTAGTGAGCCTCTGAAGAAAGGGTCATGTTGATAGAAAGTGAATTCCTATGTTAATAGTAGAGACTTCATGCCAGGTTCCAAGTGGTTGGAAAATACATTATTAATATGCATTTATAGCTTTTGCAACCAAGAATAAGTGATGCTTGAATTCACTTGGGCGCATGGGTGCTTCTGTGGGTTAAGCCTCTGCCTTGGGCTCAGGTCATGATCTCACGGTCCGGGGATCGAGCCCCACATTGGACTCTCTGCTCAGTGGGGAGCCTGCTTTCCTCTCTCTCTGCCTGCCTCTCTGCCTACTTGTGATATCTCTCGGTCAAATAAATAAAATCTTTTAAAAAATACATTATGAAATGCAGAATTCTTCACAAAGCTGATTCAGTACTCATTAAGAGTATGAAGATAAATGGTCTCCCTATAGGGCGTCCTGTGTATCCTGCTGCCTCTGAGATAATCTCCCTGGGACCATCTGTAAAAGAGTAAACTGACCAAGCTTCAGACATAAGTTCCCACTGAATTACTGGGTTTGGCCATTAACTTCCACAGTTTAGTTGTGTTTATCTCTGGCTGCAAAAATTTCAAATTCCAGTTTGTGTCAAATTTTGCTAAAAGTGGCCTTCCTAAACATTTTAGAGAAAACTATTAGGACTCTCATTTGGCATCACAGCTCTGAGACAGATGCTTCCTGAGCCCAGTACCATGCACTTGTTGGACGCATGGGGAATGTGTGCTGAGTGAATTCTCAAGTGGGAAAACACTTGGGACAGCCCCTCCTATTCTACAGGGAATGTAGAATGCCTGTAATGCCTCACACGCCACGGTTCCACCATGGTTGTGCTGTGGCTGGGTTATGCCAGAACTAGGCTCGGTTGATGACAACAGGGGGGCAGCTCTGTTTTCTCAGCCTCCCCACACAGTACCCAAGGTCGCATTCCTGCAGCCTGTTGTCCTAGCCCTCTGAAAGGGGACACGACTGTCACATAAGATAACCATGCTTCCCCAGAGTCAACCGAAAGGCAACAGGAGTTCATTAAAGCGGTTGTGGTGGTTGCCTTTCTGCCAGTAACGATTCTGTCCTGTCCCTTTCTCCTGCAGGGGGTGGTCGGAGGCGTCATGATTGTTACTCCTAACAACATCATGTTTGACCCTCACAAGTCTGATCCTCTGGTCATTGAGAATGGTTGCGAGGAGTATGGCCTCATTTGCCCCATGGAAGAGGTGGTTTCCATTGCTCTCTACAATGACATTTCCCACATGAAGATCAAAGACGCCCTGCCATCGTAAGAAAGATTTCTTTGTTTACCAAACAAGCAAACAAACCTCAGGTGTTTGGAGAATTACATGCAAGTAAAAAGTGAGGGCATTGGCAGGAGTGAGAGATTGTGTAGACGTGAATCTGAGGGCGGAGGATGGGTGCAGTAAATTTTTAAAAAAATAGACAAATGAGAGGAAATGGAGATAAAGGGAAAAGTTGCACATACACAAATGAAAGGAGAAAAACAAAAACGCCAGTGCATTAAAATGGCATTTCTTTTTCTTTTTTTTCCTGAGAAGCAATGCATATTCTTTATGAATTAAGGAAAGAAGAAATGAAGTTTCTCTGAAAAAGTGTTAGTCAGGTTACCAGGTTAGTCTCTGACTACCAGGTTAGTCAGAGAATAGTGTTTCCTCTCCATTTAGTTGTCAAGCAGAGTTAGGTTCTTCTCATTCAAATTCTAGGATAGGCAGTCTTCCCACCTCACGTTCTCCCTTAATCCTGCACGGAGCGAGCTTGGCATGGACAGCGTGGAGGCCAGACCACCCTCTGTGGTGTGAAGAGGGAGGAATACTGGTCTGTTTGTCTCTGAAAAGTAGATGAATATTACCTTAGGCTTGATTATTTTGCCTTTTTTGATTAAAAAAGGAGAGAGAGAGAGAGAGAGAAGGAAGCTCCCAATGAGAAAAGAGAAGGAGCATTAAGAAAGCTCAGGGAATTGATTCATTTAGAGGGATGGTTGGATTCTTACTGTCATTTTGTTAGCATTTCTATTTCTCTGTGTCCGCTAGAAGTAAAAATCTTTAGAAACCCTCCGTGATAAGAAGATTGAGGGAAAGCACTGGGTCCTAATTGTGCAGGGTAAGCTAGCCCCTGGGACTTAGGGAAAGAAGGGAAGATAGTTAGAGAACTAACCCAGACACAAAGTCCTTAGGGGTTTATACCAGCAGGAATCCCTGGACTCTGACAGTCCTTGGCGCCTGACCCCCCCCTTGACTCTTACCCGACTCCAGGTCACTGAAGCTAGCACAGAGCACAAGCACTGAAGTAGCTTCTAAATCCTGCCAGAAGTATCCAAGTGAGAGCATAAAAGGTGGTGTGGCAGGCCAGGCAGTTCTGCCTGAAGGTTAAGTCTGGAGCCACACTGCCTGGGTGGCCCTGGCTCTGCCACTCATGGCTCCATGACCTACCCAGGTTTCTCAGTCCCGAGCCTCACTTTTCTCATCTGTTAAATGGAATGAATAGTATTCTTCAGCTTATAGGGCTGTTTTAAGAATTAAATGTATTGATATGCCCAGATTCTTAGAAAATAGCGTGATACCTACCAAGTATAAGCTGTTATGTGAACCTTTCGTTCATCTCGGAAACCCTGTTCATCGTTCTGGGATTCTCGTTGTCCGTGCAGTTGAGGCTTCTACTTCGTCTTAGTGCATGGCTCTTGGGTGGCAAGGATATGAAGAGGAGTGGCTCATGGCCTCCGCCCTTGAGGAACCTACAGTCTGCTGGGCACAAGAGACAGCTGGGGAGATGTGATAATTGTGTCGTGTGCACAGAAGGGCACACGGTGTCCCATGCGGACCTCTGTGAGGGAGCGGCCAGCTGCCTTGGAATCTCAGTCAGCAGAGAAGAGGACGTGAGGGATTGGTTCCGGGACTAAGGAGTGAACATTAGGTTCTCTGCAGCAAGAGGAAAGAAGATGGGAATGAAGAAAGCTATAGTTCAGTTTAGAAGTGGATGGCCAGGCAGGAGGGTATTTCTTGCCCACTGGTGGCTTCTAATGGAGACGTAACTCTGGCGCATCCTTGGCTCAGGACGTTAAGGATTCCTTTTAATAATAAAAAAGGAAGGTACGTCTTTACAGAAAGATTTCCCTCATTGTGAGACTGCGTTTAACGACCTGGGGCACAGGGTTAATGCTATAGCTGGAGGGAGAGAGAAGAGATAAGAATTGGCTCTTACCGAGTTCAGTTTATTTCCGAATGGTGCAGATTCCTGCCTTGGATGCAAGTGTATGAAGAAGATTTTTCAGTCTAGAGAACAGTTTGTGCACCAATGGGCAAAATAGAATGTGCGAGTGGGATCGGTGTGATATAAAATTAGTAGTGACTTCAGCACTCCAACAATTCTTTAAAAGTTAAAAATAGGTTCAAATTTCATTATTGCTAGAAGTTGTCTGGTAAAACAAGAAGTACAAATGATCTGACTACAATATGCAAATCATTTTAAGTGTGTGTTTACGTGTGTGTGTGTGTGTAAAATCTCCTCATCCTTCCCTTCACGCTTCGTATTTTGTGTGTGGGCTATTTCATAAGCCCAGCTGCCACAGACAGATAATAGGAAGGGAACAACTGGAGGGATTACTGATCACCCTTGGGTGTCTGGCGGAGTCTAGAAAACATTAACAGTCACGGCAGTTGACTCCACTGTGTACTTTGCCCCAACAGTGCTTGGCAGCTGTAGCGCAAAAAAAACAGGTAAATTAATCCCCACTTGGACTAGGTAGATGAGGAGGAAGGGAGGGGTGGACAGGGTAATATAGGAGGCTGAGCAGAGTGCGGTCCCATCTGTTCGTGGGAGCCAACTGGGCAGAGAAGGGAGAGATGAGATGGGGTCTTGGATGTTCATGGAAGAAAGTTTGGCTTATTAACCAAGCATTGTGAAGAGCCGAGTTTCTATGCCACATTAAGTGTGGGGTCCTAAAATGGAAATTAGGACACATGACACTAGTTTATTTGACTCTGGGATTGGAGCATCTTTCGTGTCTCCCGGGATGCTAGTGTTGGGTAGCACATTCTTGGGCATGCAGGTTCCTGCAGAGCAGAGACACTGTCGGAGTCATCGTTTAGCATATGGCATGTAGGGGCTCGACAAATGCTTATTGAATTGAAATGAATTATGAACTAAAGAAGTTTTCAAGCATCTGTCAAAGCCTAGCTATTATGTAGGCCTTTATTTGCTATTGGAAAAAGCATGGATGTTCCACGCATGTGATTTATAAGTCTGGGGGGATAGTCTTATAACTTGAGGACTTCCTGGTACTTTGTGGCTTTCTTGCCCTAGTTGTTGGACAGCCAGAGTAATAAAGTAGTACCTGAATGTGATCTAGCCTTTTTAGAAAACAAAATTATTTCTGAAATCTAAAAATGTTCTTTTTAAAAAGGGTCTTTATATATCTGTGTTTAAACCCCGTGTCATGGGGCGCCTGGGTGGCTCAGTGGGTTAAGCCGCTGCCTTCGGCTCAGGTCATGATCTCAGGGTCCTGGGATCGAGTCCCGCATCGGGCTCTCTGCTCAGCAGGGAGCCTGCTTCCCTCTCTCTCTCTCTGCCTGCCTCTCCGTCTACTTGTGATCTCTCTCTGTCAAATAAATAAATAAAATCTTTAAAAAAAAAAAAAAAAAAAAAAAAAAAAATAAACCCCGTGTCAGTACTAAGGTAAGTGAAAATACAGGTTATGCACAATCGTGCCAGTCAAGGCTCAAATATTCTATTTCCCGAGCATTTGTTTTAAACTTCGGAAAACACGCCTAATCAGTATTCTTGTGTCATTCAGGTCTGGGTAGAAAAGCATCTGTTGTTAAGGGACAGTATGTTTCAGCTGATAAACCAGTGCCCATTACCATAAAGTAAGATGGTGTTGTTATGAGTCAAGAAATTAAGAATTTTAACTAAGTATTATAAGAGCTTACTTGATTTTCTTTTCTATAAATTTTAAAGTGTAAAATGGAGCAAGTGCCGTATAGTCACTATACAGAGGACAAAGATTCTTGCATCTTCCTCAGGAGTAGAAGGAATCTGTTACTGGAAACATCAGGTCCAAGTGCTGAAACTCAAAGTTAGGGTTCAGGGCTAGTAATTTACAAAACAGTTAAATGAGTAGCTACTCAGTCAATGAGCCATTCAGAATTAATGTAGTTGGTTTATATCCTATTTTATAAAAAGGAAAAGCTTTGAGTACTTAAAGAATTTAGGTCATAGTACTAAAACATTTCCTTGGTCCTTTCCTTCATGAATATCAGAAACATTGTTTCATCATTAAAAATCTGGTAGGTGATAGCTCCATGTTCATAAATGACTTCAAAAATCATTCATATCCTTCTAGTAGGATATGCAGCTCTCATGGTTCTTTGTTTTACCCCTTCATGTGATTTATTTATGTTTCATTTTTGAAGTCAATTTCTTGATTTCATTTCCTTATTCTGAAATCATTTCAACATAAATTTAAGTTGTGGTATATTTATGTTTTAGTTTTTGGTTGGGTTTTGTTTTAATTTTTGCCTTTCCTCCATTTTGTTTTTGGTTTTGTTTTTAACATTCCATGTGCACCCACCATTTTTCCCCCGACAGTGACCTACCTCAGGATCTTTGTCCTCTGTACAGGCCTGGAGAATGGGAAGACCTGGCTTCAGAAAAAGACATCAACCCCTTCAGTAAGTTCAAGTCTCTCAACAAGGAAAAACGGCAGCAGAATGGGGAGAGAAGCATCACTTCAGATTCCAAATCAGTAAAACCTTTGGAGGAGTCAACAGAACACACATACATGAAGCCCTCAGATAGCTCTCTGTCAGGAAAGTTAAAGATACTGGAGTCTTCTACAGAGGCAACCAGTGGATCTACCACAGTGACTAAGGTCAGCAAGGAGCCTTCTGACACTCGTGCTGCATTTGAATCTATAGCCAAAGAAAATTCCCTTTTAGGGGAAGATGATGACTTTGTTGACTTGGAAGAACTTTCTTCTCAACCAGACAGTGGAATGGACAAAAGAGACACCTCAAAGGAGTGCCTTTCTCTTGACCCAAGAGAGCTAAGGAAGGCTAAGTCCCACATCATCGGTTCTACTACAGAAATGCAGGTCCAGTCAGCCCTGAACTTTTCAGGAGCAGATAATGATGCTGAACTGAAGGGGGCCCTAGATTTAGAAACCCGTGAGAAGCAAGATATAATGCCAGAGGTGGACAAGCAGTCTGGTTCCCCAGAAAGCCAGGTGGAAAACACACTGAACATACATGAAGATCTTGATAAAGTTAAACTCATTGAGTATTACCTTAATAAGAACAAAGAAGGGTCACAGTTAACTGAAAACTTGCAGAAGGCAGAGTTAAGTGATGACAAAAAGACTGAGCCAGTGGGAATAGATATCACCCTTAGTAGTTCTCTTCCCCAGGTGGGTGGTCCCCCAACTGAGGGCAGTAAGGAGCCAGATAAAACCTGGGTGAAAGACAGAGTGTCCCTCCCATTGCAACTGGCGCCTTCTACAGAAGAAAATGTGAATAAAGGGTCTTTAGACGCCTCTTCAGAATCTACTCTGGACAACAGCTGCCAAGGCGCGCAAATGGATAATAAGTCCGAAATTCAGCTATGGCTGTTAAAGAGAATTCAGGTACCCATTGAAGGTAAGCCACTTCTCTTTAGTATCTTTATAGCCTGCTGTACGGTTGGCTTTCTGAAACTTGTGAATACAAGCGAGATTAGGACAATTGTTTGAGAATGGTGTTCTCTCAACAGACGGTATTCTTTACTGATAACATTAATTGGGAAAAAACTTAGCATTAAATAGTATCTATTTTGGAACTTGAACTGTGACCTAGATTTCTAGGTCAAAAGTAGTTTGTTTTTTAATTTCAAGGAATTTTTCCTTTTCACCTTGAACTTTTAAATCTAAAGGGGTTTGAAATGTTTTTTAAGATAATTCGGTGCTAAGCCTGATTGCCTTATGGTGTAAGTGGGTCCTCAGTGTCATTCCTTGGGAGGTATCCTTGTGAAGTGCCGCATTGCATGGGTTTTTATGCTTATTCCCAGCATGTCGCATCTTCTGTGATGCAGAACCAACCAAAACTGCAAACCTGGTCCTTTTTGTGCTAAAGAAGGTCTGGAAAATGTGATTAGTTCTAATATGATGGTGTTTCTGTCATATATTTTGATTTTTTTGTCACTAAGAGGGGACTGGGAACTGTTCTTTACAAGTTGAAAGGTTTTACTTTCACCAGTATTGTCAATATTGAGGAAGGTTTTTTTTTTTTTTTCCATGTATGACTCAGATATGCTTCCTTCAAAAGAGGAGAAAAGCAAGACCCCACCCATGTTTCTGTGCATTAAAGTAGGAAAGCCGATGAGAAAATCCTTTGCCACTCAGAGCGCAGCCATGGTCCAGCAGTATGGCAAACGAAGAAAGCAGCCAGAGTACTGGTTTGCCGTTCCTCGGGAGAGGTAATTGGGGGCTGAAATGGAAAATGTTTGGCTACTAGATTCTAACTGCACCTTGATTTTTTTATTTTAGCTCTTTAAATAGTTAATCTTATTTTTGAATAAGACATTTCTCTTAATTGTATCTTTTAGAATTTCTAGGACTTTTTTGAGTCGTTTTCTGCCAATGAGTAGCTTCAGTTTAGCAAATTTGAGGTCACCCGTGCTGAAACCCTTTTTTGACTTCCTACACAGTTGAATTTTAAATGAAGGAAGATTTAGATATTCTCAAGTGCTGGTAATTGGAAGTGCAATTCTGTCGAGAATAAAAGACTACTGTGGAACAGATCGAAACCTCTCTAAGGGCAGGAGAGAGGCATGGGTGCAATTCTTGAGGTGCTTATTATTCTAGGGAACTTATGGTTGCTTTGGCCTTGAGGAGGGAGTCTCAGTGACTGAGCAGCTGAGATGATGTGGGATCACATGGGTGGGTCTGAGGGACTGTACCCTCTAGAGAGATTTGTATATTTAAAACTGCCAAAGAAGAAGTGCTACTGGTTATATGAGTCTAGGATGGCAGGCCCAATGGTACAGAATTTTTTTAGTGGCACATCACTGGGGACATCTTTATAATAGAAAATAGTTAGGAGATACTATTTTTAGGAAAAATTAAGTATTTTCCTTTTGTATGTGTGGTAGAATAAAAATGTCTTTACAAAGGTCTTGCAGTTAGTTTTCAAAATTGTAAAACCCACATATCTTTCCTCTTTCTACCTAGTTGTTAACATTATCATCTGGGCAGACCTCTTGGCTAACACACCTGCCAAGAACGAATATACTCAGCAAACTTCCTTAGGCATGAACTGTTAATAAAGCAAAATTAAATTCCAAGCAAGGGCACACCTTCTGGTTGATTAGTATCCAGAATAATTCTCATCAAGGGAGTTGCCCTGTTTTAATAAATTATAGTTTAACCTGAGAAATAGTTAATAGGATTTTAATTAATGAATTTGCCCATATCTGTTCCCTGTCTTAGATACAAAGCTGTGTTAACATGGACGTTCAACAACATTTTTGTTTATGTCTTGTACTTTCCTACCCATGCCTGCAACTGCCACGGTGTTTCATGGAAACTTTCAGGATATTGGAGAGATTAAAAGGAAAATGAATGTCTTTTTTTATTTAAAAATGTTTAACAGAAGCAATGTTAAGTTTCTGAAGACCTGGTAAAATGAGAGTTCTAAAATCAAATTTCACAGTCAACAATTCGTTAGAGATTTGGGCCCACTCCTGATTTTTTAGATGAGGAAAACAGAGCACTGAAACTTTCATCCATGTTGCTGGTGAGGTGGACTTACAGAGTCAACCAGAAGAATCACCTGTTATAAGTATCACTTTTCTTTGGGCACATGTATTATTTATAATATAAGGAAATTGTGGTTTTTTAATCTATTTTATTATCTTTAATGAAACTGTGCACACCAAGGACTTTTCTAGAATAAGTATAGCAATCCCACACATGCAGTTATTATATTACTGTCCTTTTTTAACCCAGAACAAATCTGTAATGTTGAAATACTTCTCTTTGATCTCTAATACAGGTGGTTTTTGTGGGCTTTTAATTTTATTTATTTATTTATTTATTTATTTATTTAGAGAGAGGTGGGTAGGGGTAGAGGGAAAAGGAGAGGAGCTCAAGCAGGCTCCACGCTAGGCATGAGCCCAAGGTGAGGCTCTATCTCAGGACCCTGAGATTATGACCTGAGCCAAAATCAGAAGTCCCACACTCAGGGGCATCTGGGTGGCTCAGTTGGTTGCGTGGCTGCCTTCGGCTGCCTTCTTGCTCCTAAAGAAATAATTTATCTGGAAGGAAACCCAAAATTGATAGAATACAAATGAGAAGGTCTGTGGTGTTGACAGGCATGTATTTTTGCCCCTTGACTCTGTACAAGTCTGTACTAGCAGCTGTCCCGGGTGTAAGAAGACGACTGTCTCATGCCCTGCCCTGGAGGGCATGTGGAGTCTTGGGCTGCCCAGCTCTGGCTCGTGGAATAGTGAGTCACAATATCAGGCAGTGATGAATGAGAATCCCTAGGAATAGTGTGCCTTAGAATAAGGTACTTTATCCATTTGAAACATAGTTTCTTAATTTGGAAAATGGGTCACTGTGGAGCATTAAGTAGTTAGATCATGTCTGAATACTTACTGAGTGCATAGGACCGGCAGGTGTTGGGCTAGTTCTAGATAAATAAGATTGAGAGTCTACCTTTAGAAGCTTATGAAAAGCTCTTGAAATAGTTCCTAGTTCTTTTTAGAAACTTGAGAGGATTGTATCCCATAGATTTGGATACTGTTCTATGTGAAAAATGCAATTGTCTTTTTTCTTAATACTGAGATTATTTCTTCTTTTTTTATTTTATTTTTTATTTACTTGACACAGAGAGAGAGACCACAAGCAGGCAGAGAGGCAGGCAGAGAGAGGAAGGGAAGCAGGCTCCCTGCTGAGCAGAGCGCCCGATGCAGGGCTCAATCCCAGAACCCCGGGATCATGACCTGATCCCAAGGCAGAGGCCTTAACCCACTGAGACACCCAGGTGCCCCTATTTCTTTTTCTAGAAAGAACCAGTAATTCCTGTTCATATTGAAACAGCCTTTTTTTTTTTAAAAGGTTTTATTTATTTATTTATTTACTTGAGAGAGAGAGCATGAGAGAGGGGAGAGGGTCAGAAGGAGAAGCAGACTCCCCACAGAGCTGGGAGCCCAATGTGGGACTCGATCCTGGGACTCCAAGATCAGGACCTGAGCCAAAGGCAGTTGCTTAACCAACTAAGCCACCCAGGCACCCTTGAAACATCTTTTTATCCCGAATTCCTTAAGATCTCTACCTGTGAAATGTTTTAGAGTAATTGATTCCCTATTATCCAGCTTTTAAAATAAGGTGGAATTAAATGGCAGGAACTGTGTAGAATTTGCCAAGTCATGCATAAATGTTAAATCCAAACTGAATTAATTGGTTAGTGTGATTCATGTAATAAGTAAGCTAATAAGAGAAAGGAAAGGGAGAGCCTGTGGGTGTTTTAAAATTTTTTTATACTTGAAAATAATTTTGCTACAATAAACTTAGCTACACTTGAACACACAGGTATATTGGGGGGAGCAGAATTTATTTTGCAATCTGCTTTTTCCTGCATTTAATGTTATACACATTTTCTACATGAAATAGTATGTTATTATAGATATATGAACAACATAGCACTCCTAATACATTCCCTGAATGATTTAATGACGCTCCTGCTTTGGATGTTAGGTGGTTCCAATTTTTTTGCCATTAAAAGCAGTATTACATTAAACATCTTTATAAAATCCTTAAGATAGTCTTACCAATTCACGGGATATGTTTAGGGCACATGGAAGTGTGTGACAATTTGTATACCACCGGCATCAGAGTGCCCTTTTCTCCATGTGATGGGAAATCTAAGTCATATGATTCTTTATCAGTTTGGTAAGGAAGCAAATGCAGCTTTAAAATTGTTTTTGTTTTGTTTTGTTTTAACGATTTTATTTATTTATTTGACACAGAGAGAGCATAAGCAGTGGTTGCTGCTTATGCAACACATGTTCCCCAGAGGGAGAAGGAGAAGCAGCAGGCTCTCCACTGAGCAGGGAGCCCGATGTGGGGCTCGATCCCAGGACTCTGGGATCATGATGCTAGCCAAAGGCAGATGCTCAACCAACTGAGCCACCCAGGCACCACTTTAAAATCATTTTTGTTTTGGGCTCCCTGCTCAGCAGGACTTGGGTCCCCTGCTCAGCAGGGGAGTCTGCTTCTCCCTCTTCCTCTGACCCCCCTACCCCGATCATGCTTGATCTCTCTCTCTCTTATTTTCTCTCTCTCAAACAGGTAGATAAAATCTTCAAAAATAAATAAATACATTTTGTTTTAAAGCTGAGTGCTTCATATATGATATTTGTTTATATAGTAAGGTCAGTAGTGGCCTGAGGCTCTTTATTTAGTAATAAAAATTTATTTCTACCTTGATGTACAAATATATATTTAATAATTATTCTAAAATACCGTGTTCTCTAATAAGCTTCTCATTAAGATCAGTAAGCACTTTGATTTATATAAGATAGTTAGAGTTTGTGCCTGTCCACACTTAGAATAAACTCCTCAAGTACAATTAAGTTGATTCTATTTTAGAAAGCATGATATTTCCTTCTGTAATGTCAAGAGTAACTGATGCATTTTATAAACGTTGAGTTGTTTAATTCTTTCAAAATTGTAATGAGTAATATACCTAGGAGCTCACAGGTAGCTGTCCTGTTAAAAGGTGCTACCCATGTTATATGCACGCTTCTCACATCCCATCTGTGGGCAGTAAGTACTACTGCCTGAGTTAGAGATTTTGGACTCTCTAACTCAGGCAGTTAGAGAGTTAGATAAGTTCTGGACAAGTTCTGCATGGTCGCCTAGCTGAAAGCATGGAAGCAAGAGCAAGACCCCATTTTTAGCAGCAGTGCCTTTTTTTTAGGTCCGCATTTCCCTCAACTATAGTCAATGGAAACCCATCCCATGGACAAGTAATAGGTGTTTTGTGGTTAAATATGGTCCGTAGTCAGTGCTTATCTCTAGCTAGAATAGATTTATGCTCATAGTTGTTATTCTCTTAATAGGTTTTTATAGGAATTTCTTAGTTTAATTTTCTGCTATTTTTCCTGATATTGGAATAACAGAATATAGTTCATTTATTTTATCTCTACTTATATATTTTTTTTAAGATTTTATTTATTTGACAGAGAGAGAGAGATCACAAGTAGAGAGGCAGGCAGAGAGAGAGAGAGGGGAGGAAGCAGGCTCCCTGAGGAGCAGAGAGCCCGATGCGGGGCTCGATCCCAGGACCCTGGGATCATGACCTGAGCCGAAGGCAGAGGCTTTAACCCACTGAGCCACCCAGGTGCCCCCTCTACTTATATTTTAATTCTAGGAGATTACTTGGGTATTCATATATATAAAGATTTATATGTATTTAAAGACTTTATATGTGTGGTGTGTGTGTTTAAAGACTTTTACATATATTTAGACTATATTAGTCTGATATCCGTCAGTCTTAAAGTCTTTACTGTAGTACATAGAATTTGAGATTTATTTCCCTTTTTCACATTTCCAGAAATAACAGCCACACATACAAAGACCATATATGTAACCTCTTGGTCATCAAAGCTATGCTGTATAGTTAGGAGTGACTGGTTGATGGCAGATCCTGGTCAGGATCTACCTTTTAACTATCTGTGTGTCTTCTTCTCATCTTTCAGAAGGTTTCACTCTTAGCTTTGGAATATTTAGAGTGAAACTTGAAAGCTACCCATCCTGAGCTTTTTGTGATGGCCATCTGTCTGAAATTGTATTCATTTTTAAACCATGAGTCCAAGCTTCTTTGGAGCCTGATAGAATTCTGGTGCCTGAATCACAGCTTTATAAAGTGCATCAGATTATTGTGGTTGAACACATAATTTTAAATGATGTTCCAGTGATACCTCCACCATCAGAAGCAGGATTGCCGCTCTTAAGTCAAGGGGAGAATACAAGTTCAACATTCAGTTTCCCCAGCTTGGAGAGAGGGCTAAGAGGGCAGGCGGAGTGCTCAGTGCCTGTTTCCTGAGCCCTTCCCTGGCATGGTGCTCTGGGTGGTTCTCTCACTTAAAACTCAGGAGTGCTTTGTGAGGTGTGTAGTGTTACTTTGCCTTTTAGAAATGAGGAAAGTGGGACGTACTGGTTTTCGACAACTTGCTCAAACAGGCAGATATCAAATCCATTTGATTTCATATCCCATTCTCCTAACTAGATCAGGCAGGCAGCTGAAACTGCTGTAATTATACCCTTTATGTAGACATCACTGAAACAGGGACGGGAGATACTGCAAACATTCAAGGTCGTTTCTTGACTAGCAAGGGAATGAAAATTTGTAGCATCCCCAGATTGATTCCTATCCTTGGGCCTTGCCGAAGTGCTCTCCCTCTGACTAGATGTGTTTCACTAATTATGCGGAGAGGAAGTGACTGATACTTTATGGGTGCTACCCCATGGGTGCTCACTGATCGAACTGAGGTGGTCTAATGACAACGTTGTATAGAAATGAAGAGCTTGGCTATGGTGTCCTTCCTGTAATATTAGGTAGCTTAACTTGGTTGCAGGCTGACTCTAGCATTGGCTTATTATTAGAATGAACTTTTATGTGCTACGGTGATTATCTGGCCCCGAACAAACAGAACACTACAATATTCCTTCCTCTGAAGCTCATGTCACAAGGTCTGGTGACTTTATTTTATGTGACGCTTCTGTGAACACAGTGCTTGAACCTAAACTACGGCTCCCTATTCTCTAGTTCCTCCCCTTAAAATCTATTTTGTTACCTTATGGCCAAAATAATCTTCTCAAAAGGTCTTTTGATCATGTCACATTGCCACAAAAAAATATCCTAAGCCTTTGGAACTAAAGTTTAAACCCCATGTTTGTTTGTTAAAGCTATTTACAGAATGGCCTACCTTTCTCACTTTTTCTTCATTTGCCTAAATCTGTGACTTTACTAAGATTGGTCACTTTATGGGTTTTTGCCTGTGAGGCCTAGGACCTTTCTAGCTTGGCATCTTTTAAAAACACTATATTCCTGAACTCGGGTATTCCCTTCTCTTCTCCAGCTGTGTAAATCCTTTGTTTCCCAGAATAGTGCCCCCACAGTGATATTGCCCTAGACTGGCAGTAACCATCTTTTCTCAACCCACACTTGACTGGTGAACAACCCACAGATGCAGAGGCACTTGGGAGTGGGGGGAGTGGGGGAGCGGGGGAGCAGTTGAAGTCTGGCACCTTTTCCTCTTACAGGAGCAATCTCTGTTTCTAAATTCAGAAATATTGAGGACTAAAGCTTGTGAAGGAATGTGTTCTGTAGCACAGAGATGAAAGTATGTAGAGTTAACAAAGAACTCATGGCTTAGATGGGTGGATGCCCAACTTAGCTTTGTAATAAAATCATCTAGGAGCCTTTAAACATACAGAGTACCCAGATCCTTCCCTGAACATCCTGCAGCTTTTTATTTGGAATGGAATGCTAGATTCTGTGAGGTGTCCTCCATATTGTGATAAACAAAGGGAAATTATTATGTCCTTATTTTTACCCTCACATTCTATAGCGTTTGATACCATTGACCATCATCCACTTCTTTTTCTTTTCTTTTTCTTTCTTTTTTTTTTTAAGATTTTATTTGACAGAAAGACAGCAAAGGGACACAAGCAGGGGGAGTGGGAAAGGGAGAACCAGGCTTCCCGCAGAGCAGGGAGCCTGATGCGAGACTCAATCCCAGGACCCCAGCATCACGACCTGAGCCGAAGGCAGACACCCAACAACTGAGCTACCCAGGCACCTCCCATCATCTATTTCTTGACACTCTCTTTCCTTCTGTCATTCCTTCCCAGTCCTTTCTTCTTCTGTTTCCTCATTCAGTGTTACCCCTTAAATACCCTGTTCTCACTATATATACAATTGCCTGCACCTAATTAATTCTTTCTTATACGCCAGTCATGTCCAGTTATCTTCAGTGTAAAACTTCCTACTGAGCCCCAAACATGTATACACCTGATGGTTCTCAATATTTAGATCATCCAAGGATCAAATAAACTCAAGGCAGATCATACCCTACATGGGGGCTCTTATTTCTACTTTTGTCCCTGCCACTATCCCCACAACTCCTGCCTCCAGTTTTCTCCATCACAGTAACTGCTGCCACCAGCTACTCAGTCCCCAGAGCCAGAATGTGGACAAAATCTTGCTTCTCGTCATCTTCCCACCTCAGTCCATTACTGCATCTAGCTTATTCTATCCACTTTGTATCACTAGGAACTCTAGCTCCCATTCTGCCCCTTCTGTGGATGTGGCTGAGTTTCAGTGGTAGGAAAGGTGAATCTGACATACGGACTGGCGTGCTTGGGATGCTCAGCTTTCCCTTCCCATGTCCCACCCCATTACCCACCTCCCCTACATACATTTATTAGTTCAAATGTCTCCTCTAAGAGACTTTCCCTGTCTAGTTTAGATGTAGTGTACCCTACCCCCACCTCTGTCATAGTACTTCCTACATACACTCTTCTATGGGTGTGGACTACTTGGGGCTTTTGACACTGTGTCCTAAAAACAGTATAGGATCTAGTAGGTAATATACCCTAAATGTTAATTGGATGGATGCATGAATAAATTAGCTTATAGTCTCATAGATAAAAATATCGAAATATTGAAATGCCTTATTCCTTAAAACTAAAATAATGCATAGACTTTCTATAATTAGAAAAATACAAAAAGGCAAAAAGAAAAAAGCTCAAATTTGTTACACCAAGCTAACTACAATGTATTTTTACTTTTGTAGACTTTGGGCCTTTCTTCTATGTATGAATGAATGTAATGATAGCATGTGTGTATCTGTCTGTATCTGATAATTGTGGGTGTGTGTGTATGTGTGGGTATATATGTATTTTGTAAACTGCTTTTACGTAAATGCATCTTGCTTTGCCATTAAATGTTGGCCATGCATTTAGTTTGCATGCATTATTTTTGCGGTAACAAGCAAAATCATAAAAAAGAAAACTAATTCTCTAATTAAACTAGATTTATGAGGAAAAAATGTCCAAATCGTAAGGACCATCGTGAAGACTAAGCAAAGTGCTCTCAAGAGCATTTTCCTTGAAGAAAGAAGCGTAAATTAAAGGAATCAAAAACTAACCTACTTTTCTAGCTTGAAATCTTTAACCATGGTTAGTGCTGCATTTTCTGATCCAAAGTCATCTTGTTTTTTAGCAGGGTCAGGGCTAAATTGAAGTCTTTAATAACTGTCAATGCCAGTAAGACCATAGTGTTAAATAGCCTTTAAAGTACTGTACTTTCTAGAACAGTTTAAGTCCTACGTAGCTAAACCAGATACACTTGAGAATACAAGCCCTGTGATTTTCAAGTATAACACATATCCTACTGTATTCTTATTGTGATGTTTCAGGTAAAAGTGTTACTATTAAAGAAAAAAAGGGGGGTCTCCAAAATAAACCCTAAAGGAATGATCTTCCTTTGTATTTAACACAAGTTGAAGTTCTGGGAAACTGCTGTACAAGTAGAAGCCATAGAATTATTAGTTACTGATGCCAGTATTTTTTTTTTTTAATGCTTTAAAATCATGCTTTAAAATGTTTTGCAGTGATACCGCTTCCGCTCATTCTTTTTCTGGTCACCTTACCTTTCGTCTCATTAAGTTAATGGTCTAGAAATTCATCATCCCCTTCCAGAAGCACTATTAGGCAGCTACCCTTCAGTAATTTCAGTAACCAGCTTTGGCAAATGCCTCAAGTTAATCAGTGACTCTGTAGCCAGATCCAAGTTCATGAAAAAATAACCCACTTCTGAGGAGCTCATCACTGTGGTGGCTGTGCTCTCTGCTGGAGGAGTGGACGCCCACACTGTGGAGCGTAGCTCGGGGCCTGTCTCCACTGCAGCATAGTTAATGCCGATGGGGGCCGCACACACTGTTTGGGAGTAAGTATGCAGAAACAGTAATTAGTGCAAGCCTGGATGCCTGTAGGAGCCAGATGGAGGACTGGAGGGAGGGAGGCTGGGGGGCCAGTGTTAAGGAGCTGTCCTAGGGAACAGCTGCTGCATACCTGTGTCCCTCCAGCTGAATGCTCTGTGTGGGAACGTGAGCCTGGTGTTGTTTGATCTTCCCATCTTTTTAAAAATAAATTGAAAGATGGATTATGTCTGTCAAATCTCCCCAATTTTTAAGTATCAGCCGCTATATAATTAACAAAGAGAAGTACAGATGCTGAGTCCAAGGCTATGGTCTGCCAGCCTAAGGACTCCAGCACTGACATTAATAGAAACTTCTAGTTTCTACTTATTTTTAAGTGATCCTTTTTATCACTATAATTATTGTTCTGATCAAGGATTCTCAAAAGAACTGTCCTATTATTTTTGGTGAACCAGGACAAAGAAGTATATTTAGTTGGTAATTTATAAATAATTTTTTTTTAAGATTTTATTTATTTATTTGAAAAAGAGAGATTGAGAGAGCATGGGGGGGGGTCACAGGAGGAGGGTCACAGGGAGAAGCAGACTTCTTGCTGAGCAAGGAGCCCAACGCAGGACTCTATCCCAGGATCATGACCTGAGCCAACCAAGTGCCCCAATAAATTACCTTTTTATAAACACACCAAGACCCTTTAACAATGGGCATTACACCAGGGCATTACTAACCATTGCTTTCATTTAGAGTTGTAGAATATTGAATCTGAAAGGGACCTTATAGGGCAAGGGAAATGACCTTCATCGTAGAAGGACCTTGGGTCAGGCCATTGATGTGGGTTTAAGAGGTAGTGGTTTCCTGGTAACAACCTCTGGAGGTCCAGAGTGCTTTGCCTTGCTGGGCATCTATGACTATATGGAGCCTGGGAATGTTTTAGATTGAAGTGCACTGGAGTATCTTTAATTTATAATCAACAATACAAGTGAATGGTGGGACTGCATATACATGTATTTCCTTATTCTCTGAGTCACATTCTTTCTCTGTTCATCCCTTTCCTTGTCTTATTATTTCCCATCTCTGTGCCTAATGTACTCTAAAGTATGCTTCTAATATAATAGCTATGAAACTGTTGGTTCCTGCTTAAATCATGAGGTAGGTTTAGGGGTTGTATCTTCCTATGTGTAGCCCCAATTTATTTTCCTGCCAGTGAAGTGACCCTTGATGAGAATGCCTAACTGCTTCGGGGCCACTTTGGTCCAATTTGTTGGTCTATGTGGTAGCAAGATTTTAGATAATCACATGGAAGGGACTTTGTAAAAGGTCTGTCTGAAGGTAGACAGAACTTCCTTATACATCTAATGCTCCAGACACCTATAGGAGGAGCTAGGTTTTCTTACCTTCATTTTAGAAGCTCAGAGAGATTAAGGAACTTTCCCAACGCCCCCAGCTAATAGCAAATGGGACCAGTTCAGGTCTTTACCTTAGATGTGTGTGATTTTCCACTTTACCTCACAACTATGTTATTAAAAAAAAAAAAAGAAGAAAAGAAGAAGAAAGAAAAAAGGTAATAGTAAATAAAATCCCACCACAGCTAATTTTGAGAAAATAGATTGTAATTGTGCCTAAAGCCCATACACTTAAAGTATGAAAGCAATGTTTTGTTCCAAGCATCAACTCAGATTTTTCATCAGGTTTTATATCCCTTAATCTTACAGTTTCTTTAGAGATTTATTTATTTTAGAGGTGGAGGAGGGCAGAGAGAGAGAATCTCAAGCAGACTGTCTGCTGAGCACAGAGCCCAACGCAATTTCAGTCTCGTGACCCTGAGATCATGATCTGAGCCAAAACCCAGGGTCTGACACTTAACGGACTGAGACACCGAGGTGCCCCTCAACCTTACAGTTTTATCAGTGCTGGGCTTTTAAGAAAATGACTATAATAATAAATATGACTAAGGTAATAAATAAATAATATAAAATAAGTAATATAAAAATGACTATAATAGTAAATAATATAATATATTATATATATATAAATATATATATATTTATATATAAATATATATAAATAAAATAACTATAAAGGAAAAGGTGAAGCATATTGACTGAGACCGTGATCTGATCCGAGGTTGATCCCAGTCCACCCCTAACATACTGTGTGGTGTTGGTCAAGGCAATCTGTGTAAGCACCCTCTTCTTCCATTAAACAGAGATGGTGACTATAGTGGCTGCCTCATGGGGTTATTATGAGGAAAAAATGAACTTGTCCATGCACTTAATGAAAGTTACTTGTGCTGCTGCTGTTACTGTTCCTTCCCTTAATGCTTTGTTGCCTCTGAGGTAAGCCTGCTGCCCTTCAAAAACTTCTATCATTGACCTTTGAATTTCTTTTCCACAGAAGACAACTTTAATGGCTAAATGGGGATTTGTAACTTGAGTAGGATGTCTCCTTTGGGGTGGATCCCTGAAGGAACCTTGTGTTGATGATAAAGACCTTTGAAGTTTATGAAGAAATTTGATTAAGCCCAAATTGGTCAATAGAAAACTTAAACAAAGCTCGAGGGCTGGGTTTTGGTACCGACTATTGCTGGATGGGTTGGCACTAGTACCGGGCCCGGAGGAATATGCATGGCAAGCTTCTCCCTGTGTCCGCTGCCACGTGTGGGCTGTGGCCTTGACCAGCTCTTGGCGGATCACCAGTGTAGCCAGCTCCACACAGCCTTTGTTTCTCGGCCTAGCTTTTCCGGCTCTTCAGTCCTTGGCTCCCCAGCAATTTTTCTGAACCACAGATCTGGCCAGGCTGCTTCTGGCTAGACCCAGGCCGTTGCCTCCACACTCCCCACAGCCGTGCCTCCCTTGTTCACATGCTTCCTCCACAAATGGCCCCCTATCTGCATGCCGTCTGTACCACTGTTTGCTTAATAGAGGTCTTCCAAGGACTTCTATCCTTTTTTATTTACTTAGCCAATCTTCTTTAAGTAAATGTGTAGCTATTAACCTATGGTCCTCTGTGTACCTTCTGAAGTCGCTAGAACTGCCCCAGTACACTTTGGGAAACAGTAGCAGCAGGATGAGAGGTCCAAGCAATTAATCTTGTGTTCAGGACTCTCCCTGACCCACCCAGTGACCCAGCCCCTCTGGCTCTTTCTTTCTCCTTTCCTGACGTTCTAATTGGCAAAGACTCAGTCTGGCTCTTTCATTGCATTCCTCAGGAATTCCCGCTCTGCCTATGTCCCAGCTCAGACACCCACTGGCTTCCATCACTGTACTATTGGAACTGTGTCCGGATTTTTTTTTTTTTTAAGATTTTATTTGTTTATTTGACAGAGATCACAAGCAGACAGAGAGGCAGGCAGAGAGAGAGAGAGAGGGAAGCAGGCTCCCTGCTGAGCAGAGAGCCCAATTCGGGACTCGATCCCAGGACCCTGAGATCATGACCCGAGCTGAAGGCAGCGGCTTAACCCACTGAGCCACCCAGGCGCCCCTGTGTCCGGATTTTTTGTTTATTCCCTTCTACCTGAGCACTCTAGGGCAGGGTCTGGGTCCCCTGGCCCTGTCCTCATCACAGAACCCTCTGGCAGAAGGCACCAGTGACCCAACTGCATTGTGCTGCTTTCTCTCACCCATGTCCACTGTGCCCTCCTTCTGCATCACCCTGCTCTCTCGTGTGCCATGTCTTTTTGCACATGTTCCCTGTGGGGAATGCCATCTCCCTTCCTCCTGTAACTGCCTCTTGCCCTGATCCCAGCCTGAGATGATTCTCCTCCGGGCTTACCCTTGTTATCATGCTTCTTAAAAATAAATAAATAAATAATAAAGAAAAGAGGCAGCAGCATGAGAATGGTTGTTGGAGCCAAGGTATGAGAACACAGGGCTGGAACAAAGAGCACATTTTGGAGACAGGCACAAGACAGAGCTCTCAGGCACCCCCAGGACTTTGAATTTACCCTAAAACCTCCAGGGAGACATTGGAAGGATTTTAATACTGCTGGGTGAAAGTGATCAGATTTGTATTTTGTAAGATCACTTCTGCCTTCCCGTTGTTTCATCTTGGCTTCCTTTCAGGACTACTTTTACTGTTTCCTCCTTAAATACCAGCTTTCTTACAGTCCAGCACTTGACCTCCTTCCCTGCTCACATGCGTTTACCACACCCATTGCTACGTGACAGCAGCCTGTTTGGCAGTAATTACTGGTAATTGTGTTGGCTGGACCAGAGGAATCGTGAGATAGGTGAGGCCAGAGAAACCCAGTGACTCATCAGAAACAGGGTGAATTACTAAAAGGATTTCAAAAGAACCATTAACAGGCTTTCAAAAGTGAAGACAAATGATGACTGAGTCTGTTGAGTTTGACAGAAGGTCACTTTTAAGAAAATCAGGGGCGCCTGGAGGCATACTAGGCTGCCTTCTGCTCTGGTCACGATCCCAAGGTCCTGGGATTGAGCTCCCTGCTCCTGGGATTGAGCTCCCTGCTTGGTGGGGAGCCTGCTTTTCCCTCTCCCTCTGCTCCTGCTCCCTGCCTGTTTTTTTTTTTTTTTTCCTTTCTCTCTCTCTCTCTCTCTCATTCAAATAAATAAAAATCTTTAAAAAAAAAAAAAAAGAAAAAAGAAAAAAATCCGCTTCACTGAAATAGGGGGGAAGGGAACAAGGTTCAAACTGCCTCCATCCAGATAGTATCTGAGGCAGGTTTAAGAAAGGGTGTCTACTAAAAGGTTAATAAAATCAGAAGGGAAGAATTCAGGAATGAAAAGAAGTTGGAAGTTATTCTAACCCAAATGTTAACAATATGTTCTGAAGGGAAGATGAAGTATGGGAAGGGAGCTTTAGGGAGAAACAAAGTCCAGACGCTTTTGTGTTTAAGGATGGGGAGATGCAAGTAGGTTTGTGGATTAAGATGAAAGGACTAAAGGCATGGAGAGGTGGGGTGGAAATAATGGAGGAAATTCACCAAGCATTAAGACTGTCAGAAATACAGACAAGAGGGTTAAAATGGGTAAAAGAAAAGTGTCTTTTTCTGAAGAGAAGGATGCTAAGAGGGACAGTGGAGGGGAGTGCATTATCAGGATGGTACAATGGAGCGTGTTCAGAGAGGAAGGTTGGTAGGAGAGAGAGGTGGAAGGCTTGCAAAAACAGAGGTCTGGAATAGCTACCACTTGGAGTAGCACAGGAAGTGAGTTAGAGGTGAGGAGGGAGCCCGTGAGGGAGGGTTTTCTTGGCCAAGGTTAGGTACCTTTGATTTGAGTAATCCATTAAGCACAAGTAAGAAAACCCAGCAACATCCATCATCGCAAAGGAGGAGTCAGCAAGACTGTTTCTGGGAGGTCTTTGGAGGGATCGGTGGAGTAGGAGGATCAAAGCATCACCTCTAGGGGGCAACAGGGAGGGTGAGATGGAAAGATTGGCCTGAAGTGTGTGAATCCCAGAGGGGCTAATGGCTGGAGAAAGTGGGGGAGTGAGGAGTCAAGGTGAGAGTAGAGCTGGTACAGAAAGGAGGAAGGAATGGGTGAAGGGGAGTCAGAAGGACAAGAAAGGGAATTTCCAGAACTTCGAGGCTTGTTTCCAGAAGGGTTGACTTCTGGGAACTAATGACCAGGAAAACCCAGTTAGCCAAAAAGAACCATTCCAAGAATTAGGTTAAATAAACTTAAATAAACTTACAGTCACTCTAATCTAGAAGGAAAAAAGATGAAGTAATATCCTCTTCCTTGCTCCCCCCAATCAAGTAGTAAAAATAAACAGAGGCTGGAGAATTGTGCAGAAGTGGAGCTGGAAAGAGGGGGACGTTGATTCCTTCCATTTGGTCTCCAGAGGCCTAAGAGTTAAGTAATCAGATTGGTTCCAAATGAACTTTAATTTTCTCTTAAGAAACAGGCCATGTTAATTCTTCGTTCTTCTTTCTTTGCCCTCAGAGGCATAGGATGAAGACTCTGCCAACATGATAGAAGGAGATTTTGTGTGGGAGGCTATTGCTGAGGGAGACAAGCAGGGTGCACTAGTGCTCCAAACACCTGAGAAAAGGGACATGAACATCCCCATCAGGATGCCCTGTTTGTGCAACATACTTCTGAGGTTTCTCATCTCAACGTACCTGAGGCTTCCCAAGGTTGGGTGACCTTGTTTGGAACAGAGATGGAGCCTCCCACCTGAGACAGTAGAGAGGCCATTCAGGGCTTCTGTCTTATATGTTGCCGCTGGTGGAGAACCATTCCCAGAAGCATGGCTGAGGGGAGGGGGCTGCCCTGTGATGTTGCCTGAGCGTGGAGCTCAGTCTTGGTAGTGCTGTGAGCCTCCTGACGAAGGGTGTGGGAGGAGGAAAAATGGGTGGGCAGCATGTGCCTTAAGGGCCACGTAGGGCATCTGGGTAATACTACTTAAGCTTCATTAATGAAACCTGAAGTCGAGGAAGTAGTTGACCTGTGGTCTGAGACCTCTCACTGTGGATGGGTCCTCCTTGGAGTTGAGTGTTCATAAGAGAAGAGGCGGTCAGCTTAGACTGGCTGTAGCATTCCCAGAGATGGGATGTTGGGGCACATCATTCAGTTTGCTGGGCCTCAGGTTGGACATAGTAATAATATTTATCTCTTAGAATTATTGTACAATGGAAGGTCCTTGAAACGGGAATCCCATCTTTTCTCTTTAGGTCACTGATAAGAGTTCATTGGCATTGCTTAAAACATAAGGCCACTTCTGTGTTTGATATTAAAAATGTTTATGACTCTGACCCTGTTTTCTGTGCTATTTTGAGAATACCTCTCTCCTCCTTTCTAGTTACTTCTTTCTCTAGCCAGTCCAAGATGTGCAGTGCTTGCCTAGTTTAAAGGACTGACTCTGGCTCCTTCCTATACTACACACTACAGACTGCTGCAGAATAGGACACTCACTCTGGCGACAAACAAATCCAGAGGCTTGATTCACCACCCACTGGAAACCCAGCAGTCCCAAGGGAAGAGGTTTGGGAGAAGAGGCCCTCTCACCAAGTCACCCCAGATTCCTGCCCCAGGCGGAGATATTTCTTCCAGAGAGAATAGCATTGGCAGGCAAGAATGCTTTATGCCAAAATTGACCTTGTTCCCCTCTGCCCTAACCTGTTAAAGTTCCTGAGAAACTTACACGTTCACATATAACTTAAGTAGTCATTCCCTTCCATGGTATGCCCGGTATGGCTGATAGTTTGGTCTAAGTTTTACCAGTGGCACACTCTGCCCAAATTGACCTGCTCCTAAAATAATCATGGCATTCATATGGATCCCAGGTCATTAATACAGATCATTCCCTCCACTGCCTTGAAGAGTTTCTTTTCAAGAAGGGTAGGGTGGGGAGAGGGGTATTGTCCTATGCTGTGGTCTTATCTCTATTAAGACCACCTTAATTAGTCAAAGATGCTCTGATAATCTTGAAAATCTCTTCCAAAGAGAGGGTATTAGGCACAGGATTCCTTCTTCCTAGGAAATCCTTTGGACCTTATACAGATCTTTCCTCTCTCCCACCTTCTAACCCATCCACCCTCCCAACAGGTTGTAAGCACAAGTTGTCTTCAGGTAAGCAATGTCTAATTATATCTCCCTCCAGTATAATAAATCCTACTTACCTTACATCTACAAAATAAAAAGGACTGCTTAAATGGTCTCCTCAGGCAATTTGATGTCTTTGTCACCAAAAAGAGAAGTAACTGGTAATTGCTAGGATAGCATCTCTCCTTAAAATCTTTATTGACTTGCAGTTTGCACAATTTATATTTTCTTACAATGTCCAAGGAGGAATGAAAAAAATTTTTTTTTTTTTAAGATTTTATTGACTTACTAGTTGGGTGAGGAGGAGCAGAGGGAGAGGGAGAAGCGGACTCCCTGCTTAGCCGGAAGCCCAACACAGGGCTCAATCCCAGGACCCCAGGGTTCATGACCTAAGCCAAAGGCAGATGCTTAACCAGCTGAGCCACCCAGGTGCCCCCCTAATGTAAACTCTATACCTCATTCCTCATTCCCTTGAAGTCTTAGACAGGGATATGTGTCAGCATGAGCTTTTAGCATTTCTTGGAATGCTTCTTCAATGTTCATGCTTACACAGTGACTTTCCCTATGTGGGTAAACAGAGAAGACGTGAGCAGTCCTTCATGAAAGTCAGTCCACAAAGTGATAAAAATGTGTCTAGTGTCATAACCAGGAAGTGAACTGGGGAATAATTTAGAAATCAAGGTGGAAGTAAGGTGGGGGGGTTGTAGTGTGATTGAAAGAACCCAGTGGTCACCTCAGAAGATCTAGTCCTGGCTGTGATGCTGACAGACTGCAGAGTCCCATTCCCTTATATCTAAGCAGAATTAGTTGAATTAAATGATACCCAGTATTCCCATCAGCTCTCATATTTCTGAAGGTAAGCTCCATGAGGGCAGAGTCACTAGCACATGGTGTATATGGAATGTTTCTGAAGGAGGCAATGCCATCCGGCCGGAGACCATGAGAAACACACCTAAAGTTGGATGAGTTGGGTTGACTGATTGCTGTAAGGGGGACACACACCATGGGACCATGGGCCATCTCAGAAAGAGGGTGCTAGAAAGGAGGTATGGGATTTAGATTTGTGTTAGGTGATAGAGGGAAGGGTTTAAGGAAGTGGGAATTTGTTCTAGATTAGATGCTATCAGGAAGCTGAAGTCCTGCTGTGATTGGGTATCTTATCAGTCTTATCTGACAGGAACTAGACTAGAGATGCAGACTAGAAAGGTTAATGCTGTAATACGTCAAGAAGCCTAGTCTTTCACAGTAGCCAAATTGGAGGGATGTTTGGTCTTTTTTGTGGCTGGACAATGTTCATGTTTTTGTTTGTGTTCAGATATAAGATCTCGGAGTGGTCTTGTTTTTGTCATGATTCATCATAGTCATAGAGCAGTCTTGTTTGATATTGAAGTTTTATGAAATTGTTATGTTCAACAGGAGAATGCCAGGGCCTAGCTAGGAGTGCCAGGCTAGCTCCAGGTGTCAGGGACTACTTTTCTCTTTCTCACGGGTAAGCTTGCCAGCAAATAATTAGGAAGTCATATTATTCAATGTGGGCCTGTGCATAGTAATTGCCTTCTTTTCCAAGAATTAGAGTGAAGCATATTTGGTTCCCTATTACAAAATACAGTTAAGATGGGCAAAATTTTAAGTGTTAGAAAACTGAAAGAGTTAGAATTGTATACTCATCAAACCTCTCTGGAGTGATTTTTTCTAAGTTAATTTTTAATGGGAAATTTTATACTACATGGTGAAAATACTTCAAAGGTTCAAGGAGGCAACAATGATACTGTTAGGATAGGAAGATAAACAATGAAGTCTTTCCTAAAAAAGGACAACATGGGTTTTATATAGCAAAGTTGTAAGGGAATTGCTCCTCCCTCTGACAACACAGTCCCACTTCTGGGAATATATCTTATAACTATACCTGTACACGTGTGAAGTGACTCACATACGAAGTTACTCGTCACAGCTTAGTTCATGACAGCACAGTCTTGGAAACAACCCAAGTATCCATCTGTAGAAATGATTACGTAAGCTCTGGTAAATCCACAAAGTACTGGGTATCTAAAAAAGAAAGAACGAGGAAACCATTTATATACTGACATGGAACGATATCTAGGATATATTGTTAAATGAAGAAAACAAGATAGAGAATAGTACTATCTTTTGTAGAAATGGAAGACAAAAAGAATATATATTTATATTTACTTATATTTATATAACACTACAAAAATATATAGGAAATGAATAAAGTCATCTATAAGGGGAAAGGATGGGCACAGGATGTGGTGGACAGAGATGTCAGTGAGAGGAAACGTCTCATTATTTGCTTCTTAAAATATAATTTTGATGTTTGAATCATAAAAGTTGTATTTTCTACTCCAAAAAATAAAATAACCTAAAGATATAGGTGATTTAAAATATGTCATTCTTCCATCTCCATTCCATTCCCCAAAGGTAAGCATTTTGATTGCCTTCATATGTAACATTTCAGAAGAGTCCATTGCACTAGTCAGGGATCTCCAGAGAAACAGAACTGAAAGGATATGTATATGTAAATATACACAGATTCATTTTAAGAAATTTGGCTTACATGGTTGTGAGAGTTTACCAGTCTGCAGTCTGTCAGGGAGGCTGGCAGGCTAGAGACCCAGGGAGAATTTGATAAGGTAATCTCAGGTCTGAAGGCTGTCTAGAGACAGAATTCCTTCTTGCTCAGAAGACCTCAGTCTTTTTCTCTTAAGGCCTTCAACTGATTACACAAGACCCATCCCCATTATGGAGGGTAATCTGCTTTACTGAAAGTCTGCTGATTTAAATGTTAATCATCTTGGGAAAAAAACACCCTCACAGCAACATGTAGACTAGGGTTTGACTAAAATATTGCTATGTTGTTGTCATAAAAAGGTAACCATCACACCCATGTACAATTATATCTATATATATTTTTTTTTAATAGAAGTGGCAGCATATCATACACACTGATACATACCTTATCTTGGATGCCAGCTCTCCATGTTTTGAAGGAGTAGGAGTAATCTCCAAGGAAATAAATACACGTCTCAAGTATATGAAAATTGATAATCCTGTATTATGAAAGATATGATTAATATAAAAGGGAAACAAGGACTTTGAAACACATTTGATAGTCATTCATGTTTACATTCTCTAAAAGTTCCCACAAACTGACAAGGAAAACACTAACTCCACAGTCACAAAGAGCCCGTTCATGAAAGAAAAGCTGCAGCAGGAAGAAAGCATGTGAAAATTGTTCAGCACGCAAACACTCAAAGAAATGCAACTTTAATTTTTATTAAACTCTTTTTTTGAAAAAAGCATAAGCAAGAGTGTTAAGAAACTCTAATGCAAACTGCAGGGCTGGTGTCAGAGTGAACGAAAGCCTTTCTAAAGCAACCTGGGAGGATGAATCACAAGCTATAAAATCATGCCCTTTGGCCCAGTAATCCCTTTTCTGGGAACTAATCTCAAGGAAATAATTCAAAAGATGATGAAAGGCATAGACCCTGAGGTTGTTCACTGTAACATTTGTACACTTAAAGAAATGGGAACAAGCTAAATATCCTGAGGACACGGGAATCCAGGCTATTCATGATTTATTACTTCCATGAAATTAGCCATTAAGAATCAGTACAAAGATGGCAACATAGCAGATGTGCATAATTTAATGTTACATATCACAAACAATTATATCTTGCCCTGATGACAATGAAAAGGAAATTATATATATATATGGACAAGGACAGATCAAAATATAAAAACCTAGAAACCATTTGATCCATTGGGATTTCAGAATTGAGAGGGACATTTCTTTTTTGTTTTAGTTCTATTAATATTTGTCTTCAACCATTCAGGCTGCTGTACCAGAATACCATAGACTGAGTGGCTTATAAACAACAGAGATGTATTCCTCACAGTTCTAAAGGCTTGGGAGGTCCAAGATCAAGGTGCTGGATTTGTCTGCCAAAGACCCACTTCCTTGTTGATAGGTGACTGTCCTTTCACTGTGTCACATGGTGAAAAGGGATTCTTTTATATGGGCAATCATCCCAATAACAAGGGTTCATGACCTAAGCACTTCCCAAAGGTCCTTTATTGAAATACCATCACATTTGGGGTTAGGTTTCAACATACGAATTTGGGGGGATACAAACATTGAAGATATAGCAACACTGTTATAAATTGTTTACATAATTATAATATTTTAAGATGAGCAATAATCTCTGCTTGGAAATTAGCCATCTGTTGATTAAGTCTGGAGTGATGCTACAGTACCTTCAGATGTTAAGTATGTATGAGAGAACAGAGAAATAGGAAGCTGACCACATTCCCATGTCAATAAAATTAAGTCTCTTTCTAATATTAAAACAACAACTAGTATTTACTTTGTAGTTATAAAAGCTATTCTGTTGAAATTGTAATAGTGCTTCAACCACATAAAAACCCATTGAAGTATTGTTTATCTTGTCCAGCTAAAGGATCAGATCAGTTTTTTCCCCATTGAATACAAATGCCCAATAAATGAAGGCCAAATGAGGAGTAAATATTTGGTGTAAATGCTTCATTGTGTTTTTTCAGTTTCATGTTCCATCTCATGATCTTTCCCTCAGATTGAAAGACAGGTTCTCAGTGTCTGTGGACTTCTGCTTTCACTTTTTGACTTATTTTCCAAATTTGGAATACATTGGTAGAGACCATCTTCACAGTGGGACATTTCCCAGTTAGTACAATGGAAATTGCCAAGGAGGGAAAAGACGGTTGTAAGTTCTCAAGTCTCTGCTTGTGCCTGCCAGGAAAGTGGATTTGGTGTTGACTCCTATGACGAACATGTTTTTCAGGGTGGATCACTTGTACACGTTCTTTGTTCAGTGGTCTCCTGACGTCTATGGGAAAGATGCCAAAGAGCAAGGCTTCGTGGTGGTGGAAAAGGAAGAACTGAACATGATTGACAACTTCTTCAGTGAGCCAACCACCAAGAGCTGGGAGGTGAGCACTCAGGAGGGGCTGAACAGTCGTGGTCCTTAAGCTACAGTATGTAATTAAAGTCTTCTTGGGTCCAGATACCAAGAACTTCTTGGCTGGCAAGAAGTTAGGTTTCTTGTGCACTTTGGAAGTGATGAGGCGAAAAGCTTTATTCCTCTGTTTGAGCTAGTTTTATGTGTCAGATAAATGCCACACTGCTGGGTCATTTCCCTTTTAAACACTACTGATGGGTCCCCTTTATGAACAGGATGAAGTTCAAGCTCCTTCACGTGGCCTGGGAAGCCCTTCATAATTTTTTTGAGCACTTACCAAGCTCGTCCCATGTCAGGGGCACAATGGATGAGATAAGCAGAATTTACTATAGATGAATCCTTACAGTATAATGAGATAACTGCCATTGTAGGTGAAATGCCAAGTGCTATAGGAGCATGGAGCCAGGCCCCTGAATGGAGCCGGGGGGTCAGGGAGAGCCGCCCAGGAGGAGTGATTGGAACAAAGATCAGAAGGGGGAGTTCAGGCAGTTGGGGTGGCATGGGACATGGGACACAGTCTGGCCAGAGAGGAAAGTCTGTGCAGAGGACTGACCCAGGGGAGAAAGAGCATGTAGCACATTTAATAAACCAAGAGAAGGTCAGTCTGGCTGGACCATAGTTTACAAAGCTGAAGGAGGGGCAAGAAATGAAGCAGGGAAGGGAAGCAAGCAAGGGTACCTCACAAAGGACCTATGAGCTTTGGTGTATGTTCCTAAAGGTAGTGGGAAGGCATTGAACCCTTTGACTCTGGAGAATTATACACGCATATGCATCTCAGACAGCTCTTTCTTGCTGGCAGATGTTCAAGGATTGGAGTTAGACAACACTTGAGTCTCGAAGACCCATTAGGAGGCTCTTTTCGGTCATCATTGTTGAGAGCTAATGTTTGCTGAGAGAGTGGCAGTGGGTATGGAGAAAATTGAGTGCTTTTGAAAGATAATTAGAAGGTGGAATATACAGGATTTTGTGAGTAATTATTATATGTGGAAACTAAGGAAGACATCAAGATTGATCTCTTGGTTTTCAGAGTGGGAACTGGAGGGTAGTGGTACCTGCCCTTCACTGACACAGGAGCATAGCAAGAGTATTAGATTTAGTAGAAAATGCTCTGCGTTCCGGATTTCATCTAAATTTGAGGTGTCTGGAATTTCCAAGAGACAGCTGAGAATAAAACTTAGGAGAAAGATCTGAAGATACACTTTTGGAAATCCTTAGCAAAGTTGAAGTTCTGAGTATAGATGAGGTCATCGTAGGAAGAGTATATACAGTAGGAAGAGAACGGGGCTCGGAACAGAACCATTAAGGACACCTGCATTTAAGGGGCCAAAGGCAGTAGAGACCACAAAGGTGGCTGAGAAGGAAAAGCCAGGAAGGAGGTAGAACACAGGGAGAGTCATGTCTTAGAAGCCAAGGGAAGAGAATGTTTCAAGAGGAGGGTAACAGTCAGAATGACTTATGTTGCAGAGGAGTCAGACACTAGGAGCTGAGGTATGTTTTCTGGGTTTAAAACCGAGGTGGTAGTTGGTGACTTTGACAAAAGCAGTTTCATTAAAGTGGTAAGTTCAAAATTTAGATTCCAGTGGTTCAAAGAATGAGTGGGAGTTAAGTAATTAGAACTAATAGAGGTGGGAAACAACTCAAATTTGGTTTTGGAGAGTAGAAATGAGATGATAAGCTGGAAGAAGTGAGGTGGAGAATGTTTTCCTGCTCCTGAGAGAGACTTTATTTAACCTTTTGGATGAGGTCAGTGGGAACGCCAAAGTTGAAGTTACAGAAGATAAGGGCAAGAGGAAGGGAATGATCAGGAGAGCAGATCTCTGAGAATCGGTGGCAATGTGGGGGGTAGGGATAGGATTGGTCTTGGGTGGGCGTGGGTAGTAGAAAAAGATAGCGTGTGTACAAAAAAATGCAGCTTCAGTGGTGGTAAATTGTGGCATTTTTCAAATAATGGTTTCTTTGCAGTGGAAGCAGGGTCACCTCCTGAGATGAAGGAGGAGTTAGAGGAATATGGAGAAGGTATGAAGCAGCAGTTACAGACACTAGGAAAAATGCTAACAGAAGACTGTCATGGGGCGGCTGTCTGCTTTTGAGGGCACTGGACTTTTCTCATGGCCCCAGGCTGCAGTGAGCGGTGATACTCTCCAGCACTCCCAGCCTGGTTTTACGTTCGAGTGGGCAGTGGGATCCTTCCAAGGCCAGAACCTTGCCAGTTTGGGATGAGCAAGGGTAATAAACCTGCCCCTTGGGTCTGATCCTTTCTGGAACGCTGGGTCCTTTTATGTGTGTGCTTGGACTGACACTTCCTTTTGTCACTCCCTCGTGGCCTGAATGTGCGGCGGGCACACACACAGCTGCCTATGGCAAACTCCTGCCCTCCTTCAAGGACCCGCTCCTTTGTCACTGCTGTGGTGCTCTCAGTCCGTCCCCTGTCCTGTCCTCCCGCAGCTCATCGTTCAGAGCTGTCTTGTGTACTGTACACCAGTTTACTTATTTCCATGTCTCCCCCCAGTTCACAAAGCTTCTTGCTTGAAACCACTGTTCAAAGATATTTAAGCCTATCAGGCTCTTCCTCCCTTGGCTTTTTCTATCAGTTCAGGGTTTTTTTCCAGTTTTTGTTCCTGTCTCTGGCCAGTCTTTCCCAGTCGACTTTGCTGGTTCCTTTTCTCACGCTGTTCCCTAGGAGTTTGTCCTTGACCACCTGGTCATCTGTTACATCTTCCTTGGCTGAGCTCAACTCTTGTGGCTTATGCTGCTGACCCCTGCATCTGCCCCCACCACATACTTCTTTCCCCGAGCGGCTCCATTAGAGCTCGTAGCTGCCCCACAGGCCCTGGTGGAAGAGATGCTGTGATACATGTATTCTGGCCAAGGCACCCAGAAATATCAAGTCCCGTCCTCACCTCATCTGCTCTGCTCAGGAGGCCCCCATAAGGTATGTGCACAGATGAAGCAAAGCCAGGAAGTATGCATTTTCTTATTGAGACTGTGGCCTCTCGCTCTAGTATGGAGGCCCAGAGGGAAGGTGTAGATTGCATTGGGGACTGAATCCTCGCCTGATGAAGGCCTGAATCTCTTGAGCCAAAGCAGCCGTCTTTAAGGGCTATTCTGCCTCTCTCCACTAATCCCATCCTTGAATCTCAGCTCTTGACAACCCCAGTGGGAGGAGAGGCCACACTTACCAGCACCAGAGGAAAAGGAGCCGCAGAGGTATGCAGGGAGAGAAAGTTCTGCCGGATGACCTGGTGTGGGCCAGGCCTTCTCAGGCTGAGCCGCTGAGAATGAAAGGGAGGGCAGATTCTCTTCTACAGAATACTCTCTACATCTGTAGTGGAAGAGGAAGAAGAAAGGAAGGGATAGAGAAGGAGGAAGAAATTCATTGGCCTATTCCAAGCTCCTTGTGCTCGCACTGACAACTGGAGAAACGGGCGGCTGGACTGGTCAGGCCACCTTATCTCTGTTTGCTTGCCATATAGCAGAGTCCAAAAGTGCAATGAGTAGAAGCATGCTGGCCACGATCCCTCCCACGCAGGAGCAAGCTCTGCACACTAGCTTTACTGTGAAGCCAAGCCACTGGGAGGGCACCGCTCCTCCTCTGTGGGTGGGGAAGAGGCACCTTCACTCCCCCAGAAGCTGGCAGGTGTCTGATCCTCAGCATGTCTAAAACAAAGACTCTTGACCCCAGACTTGCCTCTTCTCACATATTCTCATATTAATTAGTGGTGTCTCAAGCTAGAAAACTTGCTACCATCTTAGATTAGATTCTTTTCCTTCATCTAGTCAGAGTCTTACTGTGATTCTCCATGGTGCAGGACCTCTACTTCCCTCCACCAAACATGCCTCAGTCAGCCTGTCTGCACCCTTCACTTGGACTTCCAAGGGCACCTCGAGTCCCAGCCCAATCACCAGCCTGTTCTCCCGTACAGAGTTTCTTTAAATAAGCTTTATTTCCTAATTTTATATAAGTAACACCTGCTTATTGTGGGAAAATTTAGAAACCACAGAAAAGTACAATGCAGAACATTTAAAAATAATATATGACCACACTTAACACTTTTGTGCATTTTATTAAATTCCTTTTTTCTCCCTCACTTATTTTAGGATGTTATCTAGGGAGTGAGGGGTAGGGAGTCTTGCTTTTTATTTTTGTAAAAGGCATTCATACTGGGGCGCCTGCGTGGCTCAGTGGGTTAAAGCCTCTGCCTTCGGCTCAGGTCATGGTCCCAGGGTCCTGGGATCGAGCCCCATGTCAGGCTCCCTGCTTAGTGGGGAGTCTGTTTCTCCCTCTGCCTCTTCCTCTCTCTGTCTCTCATGAATAAATAAGTGAATAAATAAATAAATAAAATATTTTTTTATTTTTTTATTTTTTTTTTTTATAGGTTTTTTTTTTTTTTTAAGATTTTATTTATTTATTTGACAGAGAGATCACAAGTAGGCAGAGAGGCAGGCAGAGAGAGAGAGGAGGAAGCAGGCTTCCTGCTGAGCAGAGAGCCCGACGCGGGACTCGATCCCAGGACCCTGAGATCATGACCTGAGCCGAAGGCAGCGGCTTAACCCACTGAGCCACCCAGGCGCCCCTAAAATATTTTTTTAAAGGCTCTTATACATGTTCTGTGCTATTTTACTTGCTTAAATAACGCCTGTGAACATATACTCCCGTGCTTATGACACTCCGTGCCACCCCATCGCCTAGAGCTGTCATACCCACTGGCCAATCATCAGAATCACCACTTGGTGAATTTTTTTTTTTTTTAACTGAATCCTACACCTTTACCACTAAAGACGTTAGTTAATTCAGTAGGTCTGAGTGAGGAGTATCAGAATCTGTGTTTTTAAAAGCTCCTAGATGATTTTGAAGAACAGCCAGGTATTAGGAAAAGTGGCCTCTAAAATAAGTTCTGAGCTTCTTTTTTTTTTTTTTTTTAAAGATTTTATTTATTTATTTATTTGACAGAGAGAGATCACAAGTAGATGGAGAGGCAGGCAGAGAGAGAGAGAGAGGGAAGCAGGCTCCCTGCTGAGCAGAGAGCCCGATGCGGGCCTCGATCCCAGGACCCTGAGATCATGACCTGAGCCGAAGGCAGCGGCTTAACCCACTGAGCCACCCAGGCGCCCAGTTCTGAGCTTCTTAATGGCACTACTGTTTTTTATTTTCGCCACTTCTGTCCCTCCCCAGCTTCATCTCAACTTCTCTTGCTTTCTGTTCGCAAGCCATAGTGAACCTAGAACACAGCTCAGTTTTCTTCCTGTACACTCCACCTGGACATCTCCCCACACCCTACCCTATGCTCTCAAACTGAAGCCCCATCACCTCTGTGTGAATTAGCCATCTCCAGACTCTCTGGGTGGCCCCTCCCATCTTTGAGTTGCTACTATTAGCATTTGTATTACATGGAATGGCATTCATTTATTTATAAATGTCTCTCTGACACTTGGGGGGTGCAGTTTGTTGAGCATCAGACTCTTGGTTTCAGCTCAGGTCGTGATCTTGAGCCCCGTGCTCAGCAAGGTGTCTGATTCGGGTTTTCTCCCTCTTTCTCTGCCCCTCCCAATCATGTTCTCTAAGATAAATCTTAAAAATCTTAAAATAAATAAATAAATAAATGTCTCTCTGCTGTCTCCTCACCCACTTGAGACTGAGGACTGCTTTGTGTCCCCAGGCCTGGCAAAGTAGCTGGCACGTGCCATCATAGAGAAGGCAGCCAGTAAATGCTAGCTGTTGTGAAGGGTCGGGTGCTGAGGAGAGAATGATCACGAGAACAAAATCCAAGTGATTCTGCCCCAGGTTGTGTCGTGGTTCTTGCACTGAACCTAAGTTCTAGTTCACCTGGGTCTGGTCACTGAGAATCTGGCAGAGTTCTCATTAGAACAGACCCTTGGGAAGAGCTATGCCACAGCCCCTGACCCCTCAGCAGTACCAAAGACCATTTTGATGTGGAAGAGTCACAGAAAGATCGCTAAAAATCGATCCAATGGTAATCCCCATTTTTTTCCCAACCCCTTATGCCATCAAATCCAGAAAGCAGAGGAGGGCTCATCGTGCTTATTAGTCACTAAGGGTAAATGTTCCTTTGCCAGCTCTTTTGAAAAACTGAACCTAAAGTAACATTTTTCTCAGCCTCATATAAACCAAATGTTCTCCCATTCTTTTAAGTCCCTCATATCTAACAAACATGATATGGTATTGAAGTGAAATACCATTGGCCTAAGTATAATGAACCTACCTCGGGTCAAGGCTCCTTTTATCCTTCCTTCGAGATTCAAACCTATTGCCGGCAACATCCATAAAGTTTAAAATGGAAATTTAGCTTTAGAGAAGGTGCTGGAAAAAACTCCGAAAAGGCAGGGCTGGAAGAGCTAGCTTAGCCAGAGGACTATAAGGAAGAAAAATATAAGAAGACAAAGAAAAACAAACCAACCAACCAATGGAGTTTTGTTTCAGTTAGGAAACTTACCCGTTTCAAAGGTGAAAGTGTCATTTTACTGCCTCACAGCTATGCCTGACAGGAAGTGTGTGTTTGTTCTAAATCCTAATTTGGGTGTGTTCCTGTAGAAATGCTGAACCCTCTCCTGAGGGAAACAGAAACTCAATTATGCAGGAAACTAGATGCAGCACAAACCATTGTAGCTCCTCGTGGCCGGCAGCAACAGTGGTGTGGCGGCCAGGAAAACGCTGCTTCTATCTCATTAGCAAGCAGACGGTTCTCCCCTACTCAGGATGAGAATCCGAAGGTTGCCCTTGGACGTTCAGATTTTCTATTGTGCTAGACCTGACCAAGAGCCTTTTGTGAAGGTATGTGGGAGTCCTTGAGAGCTAATGAGGCGCTGGTGATTCCTCAGAGATCCGCCACTGGGTATGTTTCCAAATGCCTCCTAATTAGAAAGGATGTGCTGACATTTCAACCAAAGCAGGTATTTTATTTGTTTTGGGAGATGGATATGATGTGGCTTCTCCCTCCTCCTTGGAGTAAGAAATCCACATTTTTTGTGTTTTTTTTCATTCAGCCCTGTTTGTACTTCTGTTAAATGTAGAGTTCACTAAAAACATGTACTTTATTTAATACACTTAAAATCCTGTGTTTGTGACTCTTTGACAGGGTTTTAGGTAAAGCCCCATAAGAAGATAATAAAATATATTAGTTAATTTCCTTACCTGTAAATCTGGGTGGCAGGTACTTTATATCTGTCACTATACATATTGCAAATTGCATGGCGTGTTACCTGGCAACTTTGACTAGATGTACATAAATGCCTTTTCTCTATAATGCAAAAGTCCACTGACACTAGTACCCAGGTATTTTGATGAATTAGTCACTATATCATTTAGTGATTTATCCAGATGTTAAGGGGGACAAAGAATAGATTTTTAAGTTGAAATTGACTTTGGTCATTCATAAGCATAGTTACAATGAAATAATAAATGTGTACAAAATCAAGTTTCTCAGTTTTGAAGGAAAGGTTATTTTGATAGTTTCTGAATTGTACATAAAGAAATGTAACCTAATTTTAACTTAGCCTAAAGCTTTGTGTTTCTTTGTATTGTTGCTTCTGATGGATGTTACCATTTATTTGTTATTTCTATCAGGGTTTGTCGCTTGTGCCATAGCCTTGAGAGAAAACATTAGGAGTCTTGATTTTAAAAAACTACTATCCTTATCTTCCCAATTTCCCTATCTATAGAAGATTACAGAATGATTAGCTCCTTAACAATTCAAATTTAGATGCAGGCTAAAAGAGAATAATTTAGGGCTTTTCAGTGGAATTAGGCATAATAATTTACACTCCATGAGCACTCAGCAGTGGTAGTAAAAGTGGAAAACCTGTGACTTTAATTTGTACGCACTTAGTGTCTCCGCTGCACTGTGTTAAATTCTGCATTTGTTCAGAAATTGTAGCTGAAATTAGCCCTTTTCCCAAAGTCCCGGTTCAGTTTATGTCCTACTGCTAAAACTCCACCCGTTACAGGACTTGTGTACCTGAGGTCGTTTTTAGCAGACGAAGGAAAAGCAGATATATCAGGTTTGGGGGGCTTTTCCTCTGCATTTCAGATCATCACCGTTGAGGAGGCCAAGCGTAGGAAGAGCACTTGCGGTTACTATGAGGATGACGAGGAGGCTGCCCTTCCGGTCCTGCAGCCCCACAGCGCACTCCTGGAGAACATGCACATCGAGCAGGTGGGCTCTCCCAGGGGACTCAGGACGGGGGTCTCCTAGGCCTTAAAGAAGCATTTCCCATCCCTCCCTGCATTTGCTCTTCTCACGGGGCAGGGTGGTTAGGAAAGAGCCAAGTTCTACTGGAAGAACACCAGCAGCCTAACCAATACCAGCGTCTGAGAGGTTACATAGCGCTCCCTGTCACCTCTTCAGGAGTGTGGGGACTTGGCCAGAAACTGTATCCATTGTCTAAGTCCGAATGAAAACCCATTCTTGTCTCCAATACCAGTTTTTAAATTATCCTACTGTAGTCCTAATGCATATTCCTAACACTTAAAAAAGGATCCCGAGGGACGCCTGGGTGGCTCAGTTGGTTAAGCAGCTGCCTTCGGCTCAGGTCATGATCCCAGCGTCCTGGGATCGAGTCCCACATCGGGCTCCTTGCTTGGCAGGGAGCCTGCTTCTCCCTCTGCCTCTGCCTGCCATTCTGTCTGCCTGTGCTCACTCTCTCTCTCTCTCTCTGACAAATAAATAAAATCTTAAAAAAAAAAAAAAAAGGATCCAGATTTATCCTGGTGATTACTACAGAGTTCCAATAGTTTTAACTTACTGGGGTCAGTAAGATTATATAGCAAATACACTTTACTAGCTGTATGAAAACTACCACTAGGAGTAATTTTCCTTTTTCTGTGATTTCCTTTGCTCACTTTATATTTTCTGAAAACCTGTAACTTTAGTTTTATGAAATACTGTAATGTGCTCTATTTGAACTGTAGTAAGGAATCTCTTGTATTTCTCCTGTTAGCTTAGAAACCTGAATTTCAGAGACCTTAAAGAATCAAGTTCAACTCCCTCAATTTGCAAATGAATCTGTGAAGGCTCAGGAAAGCCAAGAGATTTGACCAAGCAGCTACAGAAATGGGGTTCATGCTGATATTACAACTGATGTTAAGCATTCTGAAGACTTCAGTACTTCATAGCCTCCTTTGTTGGTATTTTTGAAGAGAGATGCATTATTGGTATTTATGGCAGCCAAGTTTAAGCTAAATGTTAATGTAAGTGAAAGATACAGCAAGGTGAATACAGACTACATTTGACTACTAGCACAAAACACCTGTGTTCTTTGCTTCTCACTTCCGTGGGAAGCTGCACTGAGTTGTCAGTAGCAGCTCTGAGCTTATGAGCATTTAGAAAGAACAAGTGGAGAACCACGAACTGTTTGGTGAAGGTAAGGTTGAAGTGTAAAAGGGAAAGCAGGTATCTGATTCCTATCAGGCTAGGTGCTGTATCTCCAGATGTATAGTTGCCTGGTGACCCCTCATTCAAGTCCCTAAGAGGGAGTGTATGCTCTGGCTGGCATCCCTGCCAAGGCAGCACCATCAAGGAAGACATTTTTCCCTTCTCTTTCCCGAGGTATAGTTACAAATATTTGTCAGATTAAAAAGGAGCAACTTGTGAGTAAGTGTGATTTTGAGCTTGAGCCTCAGGTACTTGCTTAGTGGTACAAGCTTATTAGATTTGTGGACAGATTGTATCTTTACATCTCCATCTTTGGATTTGCAGCTGGCCCGACGCCTTCCAGCACGGGTACAGGGGTATCCGTGGAGACTCGCATATAGCACATTAGAGCATGGGACCAGTTTGAAAACTCTCTATCGGAAGTCGGCGTCGCTAGACAGTCCTGTCCTGTTGGTCATCAAAGATATGGATAATCAGGTGAGGCTTGTTCATCTCACAGAAAACATTTTGTGATGACGATGTTCAAACTTACACAATAGTAGAGAGGCCAGTGTAAGAACTCGCCATCATCAAGAGTTCATAGCTATCAGGACTTTGCCACATACACTTCATAAGTCTTTGTTGGTTTTTCTTTGCTGAAGTATTTTTTTTTTTAAGATTTTATTTACTTATTTGACACACGGAGGTCACAAGTAGGCAAAGAGAGAGAAGGGGAGGCAGGTTCCCCTCTGAGCAGGGAGCCCAATGCAGGACTCGATCCCAGGACCCCAAGATCATGACCTGAGCCGAAGGCAGAGGCTTAACCCACTGAGCCACCCAGGCATCCATTGCTGAAGTATTTTAAAGTAAATTCCAATTATTATGTCATCTCACCCCAACATACTTCCAAATGTATCTATAGAAAAAAATGGAGTGTATTTCCAAATACAGTTACATATAGGAATTATTTTTTCCTGTGCTCGCCATATAGTAGGAAGCAATAATTATATTCTGCAACCTAAAGCTGGAAAAGCTGGACAGAAGTCAAGTCTGGATTGGCATATAGTGCAGAAAGAAGTTCCAGTGCCAATACCAGAACTCTTTTTTTTTTTTTTTTAATTTTTTAAATTTTTTTTTTTTAAGATTTTATTTATTTGACAGAGAGAGATCACAAGTAGACAGAAAGGCAGGCAGAGAGAGAGAGAGAGAGAGAGGGAAGCAGGCTCCCTGCTGAGCAGAGAGCCCGATGCGGGACTCGATCCCAGGACCCTGAGATCATGACCTGAGCTGAAGGCAGCGGCTTAACCCACTGAGCCACCCAGGCGCCCCAATACCAGAACTCTTTACAGGTAGCTGAACTAGTACCCACAAACCTTGCCTGTGTGGTTGCCCAGATGGAGAGCCAGTCAGGGCTGAAGTGTGTTGCACCTGAAGGACCCAACTGTTACGATATATAGCAAGGGATATTCTGTACCATTTCTCCTCGCCCTTTCCCTTGGTCTTGGAGGCAGTGGTGAATTCTAGATATTAGCCCCATGCACCCGCACTAGTACTTCTGTCAGCGTGTGTGTGAGTGGAATCTGGGCTACCCACTCAGGTTTTTGCTCCACAAAAGGAAGACCTCTTTCAAGATTTAGTCATTTCAGTTTGGTCTCTGCTATATCAAGAAGAAATTTCTTTACATTTTTAAGATGTAGATGTCATTCTTTTCTCTTTTGGGCATTGAAGCAGGTTTTGTTCAACAGCCTTTCATTTATTCCTATGTTCAGAAAATGTACGAGTGCCTGTTGTATGTGGAGCACTATGAAGCATTGTTTGCTCTGAAGCTATATGATTGTGGGCATTTTAGGGAAATCGATGTTTGCAATCATAATTTGTCTTGGGAGAAATTAGCAGAGGGATGGGGGTACTGGAGGCACTGTCTTTCTCAACTCTGATCTTTCCTGTGACTTTATTGCTGTGTTATTATAGATAAAGAATTGTGGGGAGTAGTTTACCTATTATCATTGTTATTATTACTTCTTGATTGATGACACTTTATTTAATCATGATCCAAATGGGTACAGTCAGGTTAAAAATGTTAAATAGTAACAACAAAGGTTTAAAATGGAATTACATAGGGATTTAATGAAATGTTAGTTGTTTTATATGAGCTATGGCTAGATGGTTTTATCACATACAGACCCTCATCATAAGTATATATTAGTTCTACTGATTTACCAAAAGATACCAAGTTTGTTGGGAATGTGTTGGCAGCACAGAGCAGGAATGCAGCACAATTTCACCCGCACCCAGTGACCCTCCCGCCCAAGGCAAGAATGTGGCTTTGCTGTGTTTGAGAACAGGGTAGAATAACACCTGTAAATTTATCTGGGATTAAATTATGTAAAATTCCAATTTAAAAGCATTATGTATGCAGAACAGCAGCAAAGGGAGCTCTGCAGAATCAATAGAGAAACAACCATAACTGAAATTATAGAAATTATAATATAGAAATTATAAAAATATAGAAATATAGAAATTATAAAAACAACAGTCACTTCAAGTCTCTAAAAAACTGCTGTGATATATCCTCAAGGGGTAGGTCCCTAGCACTTCTTACCCCTACCCATGGCCTGTGTTTCGGAGGCTGAATTCCAGGTAAGTATGGCTTAGAGAGGTGGAGGATTATTTTCTTCTACCCAACCTCTGTAGGGGAGATGCTCTACCTTAGGCATGGGAGAATGAAGGAATATCAAAAGCCTTGCCACAGCTCTATGACCAAGAGCTACTTACCCTGCCTCCCCCCCTTCTCATAAAATAAAAGTGTTCTTCCGGGGGAAGCAGCCACTGTCCAGCCCCCATCTCCATAGCAGACCCCTGGCTCCCAGCTCTAGGAGAAGAGGCAGATTGTAAGACTTAGAGCTCTGCTAACCTCCTCCCTGAACACACCAAGGTTACAACTGTACAAGAGTTCTTTCTGAAAAGGACCTGCAGACTAACAGAACAGATGTTGTATAACATAAGACGGGGCTGGGGGTGGGGTGGGGCGGGGTGGGGTGGGGACAAAAGAAAAAAAGCCACATCAAGATGGGTAGGAGGGGCAGAAAAAGCAGTCTTGACAGGACTCCACCCCATCCTCCTAGCGACCCACAAGAGGAAGAGAGATCACAAAACATGCAGCTCCTCTCGGAGAAGTGAGGGGTCAAGTCCCACATTAGGCATGCCAGCCCATGGGACCTGTGCCAGAAAGGCAAGCTCCCAGAACAATGGTCTTTGAAAACAAAGGCTAATTTTGAAAACGAGGCTGATTTTTGGGAGAGCAAGAGGGCTGTAGGAAAGGGAAAATTGCACTGTTGAAGGGCTCACGCACAGACTCACTTGCTCTGAGTCTCAACACAAAGGCAGTAGCTTGAGAAGCACCTGGGCTGCATGTGAGGGAGATTTGTTGACTAGTTGACGAGTTTCAGAGAGTATACCTGAGGGCAGGGGTCTGATGGAGATCTCTCTGGGAATAGAGACACTGGAGGGTGCCTTTTTTTTTTTTTTTACTGCAAACCTGGTGCTGGTGGGTGCCATTTTTAGTGCACTCAATTTCCCTTGCTAGTGCCACCAGCTCACTCCATGCTCCCCTGTGGCCCCAACCCACTGGGCCACTCTCTGTTCACCCAACTTGGCCTCTGCCCCACCATACCTGGCCCTCAGGCTGGCCCCAGCTCTGTGCTCATCCACCACAGCCTCTCCAGACGTAGCACACAGACTTTCCCCAGCCCTGCACTCATCCACTTGTCCACTGTGGCTCCCACCAGACCCCTTGAACAGGCTCCCCCAGCCTGTACTTGTCTGCCACACCCGCTGGCCTGTCAGACACAGTGGCTGAACTTGCCCTGGCCTAGCCCCTGTCCACGGCATATCTTAAAAAAACAAAAACAAAAAAGGACATAGAGCTCTGAAGCTGTCCCCAAAGGAACGGTTGGACTTTATTTAGAAGAGTATGGACAAGTTCAAGCCAAAGAGTACCGTAGAAAATGATGACAACTGGGGGGTAAACAATTAAGAGGAGGCTGGTAACTGCATAAAGACAACAAGCTAAACTGAGGAAAGTTGAGCAAAGGGAACCAGGAAAAGAGACCACTAAGGAGGGCCTTCCTAGAGTTAGGAGAAACTTCATAAACTGGCCAAAGAAACTACCCTTGCAGGGAGGGCCCAATTTTAGTCAAATTAGACTGTGGAATAACTTATACCACAAGGCACTGTGGAAAATAGAGCAATCATCAGGCAATTGATGGAGTCTGATTTATACTAACTTAATTCCAGATAAGGTACAGAATTGTTACTTTGATATTGCTCAATTACATTTTCCCATTTTTGTGGTAATTTTACTATGTTACATTGATATATATTGAAAACCCAATGATAAATTGTGCATTAAGGAGGGCACTTGATGGAATGAGCACTGAGTATTATATGCAACTGATGAATCATTAAATTCTACCTCTGAAACTAAGAATATGCTATAGTTAATTAAATTGAATTCAAATAAATAAATTTTAAAAAATAAAAAGATCACTACTTCATGTAAGGTTTTCTACTAAAGAAGCTGAGAGAGGAGAGGAGAGCAAATACACATTTGTAGGTTTTGTTATATGAACCTTTTTGTTTTTTTTGTTTTTGTTTTACCACTTCTGGCTGTCTCAACTTTTTTTTCCTCCATGGATTCCTTTGTTCTGTTATTGGCAAATATATTAAATTTTTAATGGTAGAGACTCAACAATATCATTATATACATACCATAAAATTTCTTTCAAGATAAATGAATAGAAGAGAAAATGGACATTTTCTTACATAACCACAATGCTATGTACCTAACAAAATTAACAGTAATTCCTTAGTATCATCCAGTCCCTAATCCTTAAATAGATTTCCATGATTGCTAAGAAGGTGTTTTAGCTAAGAAAGAATATATTTAGAATCATGAGAGGGTGAATGTAAGGTGGCTTCTCCTTTTCATTGATCAGGAAAGGACCCAATTCCGTCTACCTATGGCCATTGCCCTTCCTGTCCTGTTTTAAGCACATGCTTTTAAAAGTAGATGCCTATCTCAGTTGTATTTTAGTTCTTTTACTGAAAGATCACCAGGAGAAGGAAAATGGATTTTTGATGTTTTTGTTAGTGTTTTGTTTTTGTTTGTTCTTAGCAGCTGTAGAGAAGGGTTTAGTAGCAGGAAGTATGAAGAATGTTAGTTAGAAAGAGTTTCTAGACTTCTCCCCTACCTAATTTTTAGTATTTCAAGTTGCCAGGAACTAAGTGTAACTGGTGAAGAAGAGAGAGATTCTACCATGGTGATAATCCAATTAAAATAATTTTCAAAAGGGGTGCCTGGGTGGCCCAGTGTGTTAAGCCTCTGCCTTCGGCTCAGGTCATGATCCCAGGGTCCTGGGGATCGAGCCCTGCATAGGGCTCTCTGCTCGGCAGGGAGCCTGCTTCCCATCCTCTCTCTGCCTGCCTCTCTGCCTACTTGTGATCTCTGTCTGTTAAATAAATAAATAAAATGTTTTTTAAAAAAATAAAATAATTTTCAAAAGTTAAGACATTTGGGGCACCTGGGTGGCTCAGTGGGTTAAAGCCTCTGCCTTCAGCTCAGGTCATGATCTCAGGGTCCTGGGATCGAGCCCCGCATCAGGCTCTCTACTCAGCGGGGAGCCTGCTTCCTGCTCTCTCTCTGCCTGCCTCTGCCTACTTGTGATCTCTGTCTTTCAAATAAATAAATCTTTAAAAAAAAAAAAAAAAGTTAAGACATTTTTCAGATAACCTCCATTTAAAGCAGTGTTTCTCCAGTGGGTTTCTGAAGTAGGAGGTGTATCAGAATCACTTAGGGATGTTTTCAAAATATATATGTTCACTCTTGCCAGCTCTTACCCTTTGCAAGCACTGGTCAGGATCTGAGCAGGAAGACAGGAAACAAGGACAGTGAGAAAAAAAAAAAAACCAGAAAAATTATTGGTTCAAATACATCTAAATCATCCTGAAAGTTCATAGTCTTACGGCATTGTTATTATTTTCTTAAAAGCCATCTTGAGCCAAGAGATATTAGATCAGTCATGTTAAGGACACAATCCTTTTTTTTTTTTTTCCTAAAGATTTTATTTATCTATTTGACAGAGATCACAAGTAGGCAAAGAGGCAGGCAGAGAGAGAGAGAGAGAGAGAGAGAGAGGATAGCAGGCTCCCCACTGAGCAGAGAGCCCAATACGGGGCTTGATCCCAGGACCCTGAGATCACGACCTGAGCTGAAGGCAGAGGCTTAACCCACTGAGCCACCCAGGCACCCCAAGGACACAATCTTAATAAGCATATTGCCAACTCATTTTTATAAATTGAAAGAAAAATGTATTTTCTCTGGGAAATGTCTGGCCATGAATGCACTTATAAAACACACAGGACACATGATTTTGTTCTTTCAACCACTCACTCCTGTGCACAAGATGCATCTTGTTGTTTAATGTTCCCAGTATGTCATCTGAATTCACTAGAGGAAATCTGACCCCATAGGGATCTTCAGAAATGTTTTAAAATTGGAACAACTGCTGGCCTTTGACAAATACATTCTCTGAGCCACTTGAGTTCCAATTAGGAATAAGGATATTTTGTTTGTTGGTTGTCTTTTTAACTTAAGAGCTCTAATTTAGTAATGGTCTTTGCTGAAAGAGGTTTAATGATATCTCAGAACAGGATGGTGTTGGAGTATTTCAGAAAGCCATTCTTTGGGAGGTTTGGTTTGAAAAAAAGATGTTTCTGTTTTCTTTTGACAGATTTTTGGAGCATATGCAACTCATCCTTTCAAGTTCAGTGACCACTATTATGGCACAGGCGAAACGTTTCTGTACACATTTAGCCCCAATTTCAAGGTACCTAAATGGGAGAAATACCCAACTTCCCACTGTTGCGTTGTCAGGATCATGGGTGGGGTTGGAGTTGGGGGACGGCACTGGAGCAGCAGCTGTCGCACAACCTTATCTGGACTCACGCTAGGCTGGGTCTGCTCTTCATGGCTATAGCCCACAGACTGCTTTTAGGGTCCCTCCTTGGGCCTTGAAAACTGCTCTTTCACGTGTTCTGGGATCTAGGGAGGGATGATAGCAGGTCAGAGCCAACATGTGCTTGAAGAGGGCTTTCCTACTTTATAACTCCTTTGAAGATCTCATCCTGGTATAGGAAAGGTCTGGCAATCTGGAGCTTCCTCAGTCAAGGGCTAGTTTCCTTCCACACAGACGTACTATCCCAATAATTCCCTCTTCCCTGATTCTCCAGATTGAAATGTCTGTTCTCTGTCTTGTGTTTCTATTCTAAGGTCTTTAAGTGGAGTGGAGAAAACTCATACTTTATCAATGGAGACATAAGCTCTTTGGAACTTGGTGGTGGAGGGTAAGGTTTTTGTTGATTAATTAATTAATTAATGTCATTAATTCACTGCCTGACCTGTGAGAGTTTGTTTTGACGCGGGTAACCAATACCTTGTGTCAGGTGATTTCAGTTAGGCCATCTGCTTCATTAGGACAGTGGCCCAATGCATGAACCTCAGAGTCAAAGATAAAATGATTTATTTATGTGTCTAAATGAGGACTGTTATCATTTGTCTTTTAGGAAAGATGGGTCATTTAAATGTAATAAAGGAAATGTATTCTTTGTTTTCCAAGCAGTTTAGGGTTTTGTCTATTGGTAGCATAAAGGAAAGAAGGTGGGGGAAGGGAGGACAGAAAGTGTATCACATGAGACTGAAGTGTTTTCACCTTTTTGAATTTGTGATTATTTCAGCGGACGATTTGGTTTATGGCTAGATGCTGACTTATACCATGGACGGAGCAACTCTTGCAGCACTTTCAATAATGATATCCTTTCCAAAAAGGAAGACTTCATAGTTCAGGACCTCGAGGTATGGACATTCGAGTGAAACTCACTCAGACTGCCTTAAAATACCACATTAAAAAGATTGGGTTCCATCAGCCCTCCTAAAGCTGGCTGGAAGACAAGCCCTGGCCCTGACTGCCTCATCCATACTGCTTTCTTTCCGCCATCGTCTCAGAGCATGGCCACACCACAGAGGGATCCTCAAAGGGACATGTGGAGGGCAGACAGCGAAGAAAGAGAGTTGAAGTCCGGATTGTTGAAAGACTTTGTACTCCCATTTCCTTCACATCCATACAGCGAGGAATCAGAATATTTATAGATGTATGAGTTGAATGCAATTTTTATTTTTGGTAACTGTGAAAAAAAAAAGATACTGTGGAAATACATACATGCCTTGTGTATTTATCAACATAATTTTCATTACCAAAATGTACAGCATACTATTGTTTGCCATGGAAAAGATTAGTCTCATTTAGAAAAATTGAAAGTGCTTGGCACTTAAAGGGAATATATGATTTTTTTAAAAATTGTCTTATTTATTATTTCTAGTATATTGTCGAAAATGTGTTGGCAGTATTTTCTTTAATGTGCAAATCTTGGAATAAAGAAATGTATACATTTTGTGCTATGTTTTGGCAACAAACCCATTTGATTTACATAGTTTTATATTGAATTTTTTTTTTTGCCCTGATTGTTTAGGGTGATAGGTCTTAAGCAGCATATGTATATGCATAATTCTGAAATTTAAAAACTCATTACCAATGTTTATTGATTTGACTATTATAGGCCAGCCTTCCATTTAGTTATTAAAAAGGTACATTTTTACTTACTCTGATCATAATTGTGTGAAGAAGCAGCAGCAGCAGCCATTTCTCACAGTCATAAGTTGGTATTTACAGAAATGGGTACCTTTTTGAATCTAGACTTAGAACAATCCCTGCTTTTGAAAAGAAAATGTTTTGTTTCCTACAAAATCATGTGTATTGATAACAAAAACTTTATTTTCCTAGTGTGTTGTGCATAATTTCCCCCAACTTCTTAAATTAACGAATAGGCCTCTGTTTTAAAAGAAACTGAATGTTTTAATTTCTGCATATTTTATATCAAATGAAAAATGTCAAATTAGCCCAATTGTCTTGGTTTCTAGACTCGTTTGAGAAAAAGCAATGCAAAGAAGTACATTCATACCAAAATTGGAATTTAAAAAAACCTATTTTTTAACAACCCATTTTCATATCATAAAATACTCTTTATTAAAAATGATTAAAAAAACTTGTTAAAAATTAAACAATATTATCGATTGCCAAACTTTTATGAAAGCCAAAGACTGCTAATGGAAAAAGTTTTCAAATAATAGCCAAAGCTGAGAAGTAGTCTGTCATAAATTATATCCCCAGTGATCTCTGAAAGGAAAAATTAAAAACAAGTAGCATTTATATATCTGCATTAAAAAAAAATAAAACCATCTTTATAGAATATTAGCCTCAAGCTGGCAGAAAATTTCCTTTAAATTATTCTCTTATGTTTGGATATTTATGAAAGAGGACAAATTACCAAGTGGCCTCCTGTCAGATCAGCAACTCATTTACCCTACTCACATTCCATGCAAGTTTAAATGAATTCTGTTAAATATGTTGCCTGGGTATGCTTTCACCCAAGTTCTCCTATTGAGAACTCTTGATTAACAACATATTGACAGTTTAACCTTAATCTGCTTGTTAAATGATGTGTTGGTGTGAGATATCAGGAATGTCTCATGATGATCAAGTTTAGCATTTATGCCATTTGCAACCATAGGCTATTAACGAACAAAAATGGTCATTTTGCATATAGTTCACTCCTACCTAGTTTAGTCCATGATATTATACTTGTGAGAGCATATCCAGATGCTGTGTTCTCTATTTAAAACAGTATTGTCCAATCAGAAATGTGTGGCCCTTCATTTATGGATACTGAGTATATGTAATGCAGTGCTAGCCCAGTATTTTCAATAAAGGAATTTATGCATCCAGTGTGATTTCTTTCCCGAGGATTAATTCAACAGGTATTTATTGGATGCTAGAGGTTCTCCGTGTGTGAGAGGATGATGAAATACCCAAAATTAAACAAGGTCCAGTGCTCATGTTTTTATTGCTGCCTTGGAAAGCCCCTTTTTGTTCCCATTAGCCACCCTCTTGTTCTCTCATCAGTTCATTAAACTCCTGTTAGTTCTTGAGCCAGTTTCTCTGTTCTTCATCCTTCTAGCTGTTCTTTGAATAGTGACCCCCTCTTTTTAACATCTCTTTTGATCTACTTCCTAATATCCATGAAGGATCTTACCCTCTCATTAGTTTTTCTGATCCCAGGCATCCTGTCTTCCAGCCCTAAAGATGAAGACCTCAGTCTTCACTGCTTCTCAATTCCTCAGTTTATGAGTCCACATTAAAACACTAGGGTGGGAGGGGGCAACCTAATGGCTCACTAGACTCTGTTGAAAATGATTTAGATATATCCCCATGCTACGAGTCACCAGGGACATCCTGATGAGCATGAGAAGTATTACTGCCCTTCATTTGATGTTCTTTTAATTACTTCCAAACTTCTAAAGGCATGTGAAACGAGACTAGTAAAAGAACTACCTTCCTTTTGAGGAAGGCACTGAGAGTCCCTTAAACAAGAAAGGGAAGCTAAGGGACGCCTGGGTGGCTCAGTTGGTTGGACGACTGCCTTCGGCTCAGGTCATGGTCCCGGAGTCCGGGGATCGAGTCCCACATCGGGCTCCCAGCTCCATGGGGAGTCTGCTTCTCCCTCTGACCTTCTCCTCGCTCATGCTCTCTCTCACTGTCTCTCTCTCAAATAAATAAATAAAATCTTTAAAAAAAAAAAAAAAAAGAAAGGGAAGCTAAGATTCCTATTCTTTTGAGGATGCCTAACTTATTTTTACCAACATAATCAGATAAGAAAGGTAAGGCAGTCTAAACCAAAGGCAGTTCCAGAAATTCTAGGTCAGTTACATTCACCCCTTATGCAAATATCAGAAGTGCTTCTGACCACTTCCTTCTGCCCAATCAGGTCACATACTTCTTCTCATTCAGAGGAAACCTTAACCTCAGAGCATCACATCCTCTGCTCCTACCTCCTTGCCTGTGACTGTTATCCATAGTGATCCCCTAACAGAAGTGTCTTTACTGAGAAAATTAGGCTTTACGATTCACTCCAAAAACTAAAATTCACTCCAATTTACTGCTTGCCTTTCTATTTCAAATCTAGTGATTCAGAATAAAAAGTAGATAGGGCCTCCTTGGTGTGGTCAGTCAAACCACCAAAATGGTGTTTCTTGATAGAATATCTTTGAGGAACTATTATTTTTCTAGGTCAGTGCTGCTCCATAGAACATTCTATGATGATGGAACATTTCCATGAATTTTTCACTATCCCTTATGGTAGCTACTAGCTACAACACTTGAAATGTGACTTGAGTGACGACCTGAAATTTTAATTTTCATTTAAATTTAGCCAAACGCGGCCAGCCCCTGCCATCAGGAACAGCACAGCTCTAGATCAAGATTTGGCACAGCCAAATCGTACTTCATCAGCTATGAACTCAGACTATTATTCCTTCACCAGAAGAGAACGTTGAGTTCTGAGTACTTTTATTTATTTCTGCCATTATCCACACAACCTGGCACCACCTAAAGTAACAGTGTGTGTCTTACTGTTTTAAGTAAGTGACCAGAGGACTGAGTTCTCTGAATCTTTCCAAGCTGAAAAGTTGAATCTCTATAGGATTATTGATATCCATTGCTAACCAAAGATAATGAAAACCTCTCCCAGGCCTTGGTTCAAATTAGGATTTTCTGACTTGGCCGTTAGCATGTGTTTTGTTCCTGCACTGGACACTCTGCTGCTCATGGTAGCCCCGTAGGATGCCACATCCCTCATCAGACATCTGTCCAACATGCATAATGAACCACAGGAAGGAAAAACAATTTATTGCTTACACAGAACTGTATATCCAGCTTCTGAATCATCAAAGAATAATGAACCACCAAGAGTGCCCCAAATAGTTATACTTGGTGACCAATCTTCTTTACTAAGCTTGTCAATTGGGATGCCCACTAGCTACATGCACACTGAGAGAACCTGCTTGCATATGGACAAAGTTTTCAATATCAACCTGTTAGAATGAAGGATGATCAAAAAGCATTGAAGGCTACTGGATAATCTTAGTGTCCTATGTACACATCAACAAGGGCCCATCATTTGATCAACCACTTCACCTCTAGGGTTACAAAAAGTAACTGATTTAGCTTCTTAACCTAACCCTTGAGGAAAACATTAAACAGGAAACACCAACAAGAAACACACGCATGTTCAATAAACTTGGATGATAAGGCATGTATTCTCACGTCTCCACAGCTAAAAAAAAATCCTCCTTACCTGGACATACTCTGAAAACACTGGAATTCAACCGATCAATTCAGCTTTTAATCCCTACAGCAATCCTTGGCTTAACCTCATTCTCCACGAGCTGATGGGTCAATGATATTTTTAGCTAACAGCTGACTGAGATCAGCTCTTTCATCTTTGAAGACTCGAGTTAACAGTAAGAATCTTTCTTCAAAGACAGGCTGTGTTGAGGTGTTGTGTCAACCTTGGGAGTTGTTGAAAGGCCCCATTATTACTCCATACTCAGCAAGGCCTAGTCGTGTTCTCTTGCAGCATCTTGTTTCCCTATTAGGTTCTCCAAAGGGTCAGAAAAGTGGATAGGTTTGACCTGGAGTCCATGAGGAAGAGTTGGGGGCATGTGGCATGGGTCATATCATCAGATCACCCAGGTAGAACTCAAAGCTTCTAAACATTTCAAAAGGCAGCTGGCATAGTGCCCAAGGTGTGAACATTCTGGGTTTGAATCTTTGCTCTAGAGCTTACTATGTGAACTTGGTTAAGTAATGTTAACTTCCATGTGCTTCACTTTCCTTATCTACTAAGTGAGAATAATAATAATGACCACCCAGGATTGTATGATGATTAGAGCACTTACAGTAGTGCTGAGCATAAAGTAAGCACTACTAAACAAGAAAGGAATTCCTCCCCTTCAAATGGAGAAAACTAATAATGCGAGAGTTGCAAAGGAAACTTCATTTTCTAAGACAGCAACTCATTTAGTTATAAAAACTATTTTCAGACACATTGCAATAGTTCCCATTTCCTCTTTAGATATTTTTACTAAGGATTTGTTTCCTTCCTTAATTACAAAAATAATACATATTGATGGTAACATTTTCAAAGAGTACAGAAGGCAATTCAGTAAAAGGCAAACATTTTCCTCCCTATATTCTCAGATAACAACCATCAAACTTTCCTGGGTGTTCTTCTAGAGCATTTCTTTTTTTTTTTTTTTTTAAAGATTTTATTTATTTATTTGACAGAGAGATCACAAGTAGACGGAGAGGCAGGCAGAGAGAGAGAGAGAGAGAGGGAAGCAGGCTCCCTGCTGAGCAGAGCGCCCAATGTGGGACTCGATCCCAGGACCCCAAGATCATGACCCGAGCCAAAGGCAGCGGCTTAACCCACTGAGCCACCCAGGCGCCCCTTCTAGAGCATTTCTATACACATATACTTATTTATAAATTCTTCATATGAATAGAAGCATACTGTATATACCATTCTTTTTTTTTTTTAAAGATTTTATTTATTTGACAGAGAGAGATCACAAGTAGATGGAGAGGCAGGCAGAGAGAGAGAGAGAGGGAAGCAGGCTCCCTGCTGAGCAGAGAGCCCGATGCGGGACTCGATCCCAGGACCCTGAGATCACGACCCGAGCCGAAGGCAGCGGCTCAACCCACTGAGCCACCCAGGTGCCCCTGTATATACCATTCTTTAGTTGTCTTTTTAACTTAATATACTGTGGACATTTTGTAACGTATATATAGACTTACCTCATTCTTCATTGCATGGTCTATCATTGTTAAATGGTTCTTCATTAATAGAACTTTTTTTGGCTATTAAAAAGTTCTGAGTAACATCCCTGTATATAGAACTTGGTGCATTTATGAATATTTTTGAGATAATTTTTAGCAGTGAGCCAGAGTTACATACATTCTATTTAAAAGGATACTAATTATTCCTCTATAAAAGTTATACTAACTTGGTTACACCAACCGTGTATGAGTATGCCAGTTCCCTCATACTCTGACCAACACTAGTTAGAGATTATGGCCATCTCTTTTTAATCTTTGCTAAAAGGGTATCTTTTTTTTTCATTTTCATTTTCTAATCATCAATGATGTTGAAAACTTCCCACAGATTGGCTCTTTTTGTGTCTTTCTTCCTGAATGTTCTATCCAAGTCCTTCGTATTTTTTTCTATTAAGTTTTCATCATCTTACTGATTTTTCATAGTACATAATTAGTTTTTGATAGAATGTTCAATGATTCATTAGTTCGGTATATCACCCAGTGCTCATCATATTGTGCCCTCTTTAATGCCCCTCAACCAATTACCCCATCCCCCCACCCACTTCCCTTTTTGCAACCCTCAGTTTGTTTCCCAGAGTCAAGAGTCTCATATGGTTTGTCTCCCTCTCTGATTTCTTCCCATTCAGTTCCCCCCCACAACACACTTATTGTCCTCTGCACTATTCCTTATGTTAGTGAAACCATGTGATACTTGTGTTTCCCTGATTGGCTTATTTCACTTAGCGTAATACCCTCCAGTTCCATCCATGTCCATACAAATCACCTTACTGATTTGTAAGCATTCTTTGTATATGCAGCCACAAACTTGCAAGCATGATTCTTAAGGTTGTGGTGCAGAAAGGAATGATCCTTCCTCTAGCTGCTCAAGTTCTTCCTCTAGCTGCTCAAGTCTTAGGGGTATAAATAAGAGAAGATTGGGGAAGAGATTCTGGGGATGTGGTGGTGGTGGTGGCATGTATAGCTGACCCTGGGGAAAGAATGCCTCCATTTTCAGATCTCTCAGTTATTGGCATTCTGAAAAAAATGTAGACTGAAGGGAAGTTCCAGTGCTTCAGTGATTTAGGACATTGCCTAGGAGTTACATCACACTTCTGAAAGTGAAACCTAGAAAATGGTACAGAAGACCATTGAAATGAAGAGCAAACTATCCATTGAGTTTGCACTTAGGTAAAGGGGTTGAGAGAAGAGTGCAAAGCCAAATGATAACCGGATTCTTCAGTCTAACTTACTGCGTTGGTTTAGGGAGATCTATCAGCAACAGCTCCCCACACAAAACAAAAACAAAACAAAACAAAAACAAGGAGGACATTTTTAAGAGCACCTTTCATAAAACAGATAATCTAGGCAAGTTAATACAGTGCCCAATACTATGTAAGCATGTAGTAAATGTGAGCTAGATCCTGCAACCTCCACTTACTAGTAAGTCACTTACCTGTAACTGTTTCCTCTGTGACTCAGTTTCCTCATCTGTAAAATGCAAGCAATAGTACCTTCCTCAAAGAGATGTTATGAAATGAAATTGATTAATATAAGTAAAGTGTCATTATAATAGATATGTTTACTTGTTTTTTCTTTACCCTTCAATATTGTTTCTAAGATTTGTTCAGGTTGTTACTGCAGCTATATTTTATTGTGTGTGTTTAATATTCTTCTGGGGAGCGGTGCCTGGGTGGCTCAGTCAGTTAAACATCCGGATTTTTTTTTTAAGATTTTTATTATTTATTCAACAGAGAGATAAAGATCACAAGTAGGCAGAGTGGCAGGCAGAGGGAGAGGGAGAAGCAGGCTCTCTGCTCAGTCGAGAGCCTGATGTGGGGCTCGATCCCAGGACCCTGGGATCATGACCTGAGCCAAAGGCAGCCACTTAACCAACTGAGCCACCCAGGTGCCCCAAACATCCGGCTTCTTAATTTAGGCTCAAGTCATGATCTCAGGGTTGTGAGATCGAGCCCTACCTCAGGCTCCACACTTAGTGGGAGGTCTGCTTGAGATTCTCTTTCTCTCTGCCCCTCCCTCTGCTCTCCTCTGTGCGCAGGCTCTGCTCACTCATTCTCTCTCTCCCTCAAGTAAATCAATCTTAAAAAAAAAAAAAAAAGTCCTCTGGTGAATGTATCACTATACCACTATTTATCCATTCTCCTGTCAGTGGATGTGCTTTTTATTTTGTTTTGGCAACAAAACGCTCACTGGATGGAACTATTGGCCCCTCCAGCTTGTGAATATTTGGCTTGACAAGATACCCCACAGTGTTTCACAAAGTGACTGTATCATTTATATGCCCATCCTAAAAATACCTTGTTCAACATCTTATATTAACTTTCTTCATTTCTGCCATTTTCAATAGTGTGCAAATTTATTTCATTGTAGTTCTAATTTATGTTTCCCTGACTACTAATGAGGATGAGCCTCTTTTAATGTTTCTTGCTCATTCATGTTTTCTCTCTTGTGAGATGTCTATTTGATGCCTGTTCCTTCTAGTCTGTCTTCTGGGAAGTGGTCACCTGAAATCTTTGCCATTCCTGCCTTACAAATAATAGACATTAGTCAGCCTGCTAATCCTATCTACTTCTGATGAGGAGGACAAATAATTAATATGATGAAATCTGAGGTTCCCAGGTCCTATATGGGTATTTTCTCAAAAGTCTCCCTGCAACAAGGAATATCTAGGGAAGGGGTGAAAAAGGAGAATGTTTGTTGAATTGTGATTTACTTGGCAGATTTGGGCATGTGTTGGAGCTTATTAGTTTGGTTTTGTGATTTTTAAAGAAGATTTTATTTATTTATTTGATGGGGGGAGGGCAAAAACGGGGAGCAGCAGGCAGAGGGAGAGAGAGAAGCAGGCTCTCTCTGAGCAGGGAGACCAACATGGGGCTCGATCCCAGGACCCTGGGATTATACCTGAGCCAAAGGCAGACACTTAAACCAACTGAGCCACCCAGGCACCCCTGTGATTTTTTTTTTCAGAAACATCAACAAGCAGTTTAATTATAACAATAGTAAACACTTATTGAGTGCTTATGAGTCAGGTACTATTCTAAGCACTTTACATATATTATCTCAATTAATCTTCATGATAATTTATGATGGTCAGGAGACAGATACTACTATGACTATGACTCAACTGAGGAAATGGAAACCTTGAAAGGAACCTTGTCCAGGGTAGAATTACTAAATGACAGAAATAGACTTCAAATGGTAGAAAAAGGCTTCCCTAGCACATGCCTTTAACCATTCAGATAACCACAGGAGTTGGCTGGGAGTATAGCAAAGATGGAGGGAGGGCATGGTGGGTGCCCCGAAGCTATTCAGGGTACTGATGGCCCTTTGGGGTCTATTCTGGGCAGGGATAAAAGTTGAAGATGGGAGGGCAACTGAAGGAATTGAAGAAAGGTCAAGAACAGAAATTACTGAGAAATCAGGAGAATCTCAAAGTTGCTGGGACAGTGCTTCCAGAGGTGTAAAGAGTTACTAGTCACCTAGAGTCTCTAGGTTTTAAGAGCGTCTGGGTAAATGTAAAGTTAGGGTTTTGCCAGCTGTGTTAAGGAGGAATGGAATCCAGGCCCTGGAAGAGCTGAGTCATGGACGTGCAGGTTGTCTGAGATTACAGTGGGAGTTTGGCAGCATTTGTGGCCCAGGTGATAAAGCTTTCTATGAATCTGGGCAAGTGACCTAGAGTTGGTGGACGATAATGACTATGCTTCATGCTACGGCATGAGACTCAAAAGGCAGCAGAGTGTGGGGGAGTTGCATACAGATAGGCATGGAATAACCTCGAACTGACAGTTAGAGGCTAGAAGAATACCAACACTTCTTTCAAATCTCTCTCAGCATGTAGAAAGGCAGGGAGAAAAAGTAATTTTTGTTTGTCAAAGCTCAAGGAAGTTATGTCTTTGGGGGGAAATGCCAGATTTCATTTAAGGCAAGAAAGAGAAGGTATGGTTCTCTGAGGACACTGAGGATACAGAATGCTTACAGTGAAATTGTGGTTTTTGCAGTGGAAAATTTCAAAGAGGTTGGCAGTGGAAAGAAGCTGGGGGAAAAGAAGCATAGGTAATTTGTGTATGAATAAAAAGTTTGAGGGTAACTAATAAGAACAAGAATGAACGGTATAGATGAGATTTTTTTTACCTTGAAGTTCTAAAGAAATGCAGGTCTGTATTTGACTTAAAATTAAGTTCAAGATGGAGAGGGTGTACTGATTTACACAGCTGCTGTCTTCTGTCGATTTGGGGGGACAGAACGTGCCTCTGATGCTACTAAAAGGGCTGCAGGATGCCCCCCTCTATCAACCACCAATTATATGATCCTGAGTAGGTTGATTCCTCTTCTGTGTCCCATGTTATCCATTTCTAAAACAGGCACAGGAATATCTACCTCTCTGAGTTGTCAGATAATCAAATTAATGTTGGTTTAAGAAAGTGTCTTCAGACTGGGGTGCCCGGGTGGCTCAGGCAGTTAGGCATCTGCCTTCTGCTCAGGTCATGGTTCCTGGATCCTGGGATGGATCCCTACATCTGAGCAGGAAGTCTGTTTCTGCTTCTTCTGCTTCTCCCTCTCCTCCTCCCCACTCATGCTCTCTCTTACTCTGCTCTCTTCTCTTTCTCTCAAATAAACAAAATCTTAAAAAAAAAAAAAAAGAAAAGAAAATGCCAGATGAAGGTAAGTTAGTACTGTTATGATGTTAATTATATCAAACTGTGTTTATACTGAATCCTTTACCAGAAATACAAAGTCCAAGTATAGCCTTTTTCCTGATAAAAGTAAGAATTACTATTAACAATTTGTTTGAAGACATGGCTTTCAGGAAAACATTATGGAAAAAAAAGCCCAGAAATGTCTGTATTATATTCTGTACATAAAATAATTCATCAGGAAAATAGCTGGAAGCAAAAGTCATTATGTGAGATTTTTTTTCTCTTTTGTCATTCTTTCCATTACAAATGATTTACAAAGTTTCCACTTCAGAACAACAGTTCGGAACTTTCCTTAAAGTCTTTTAGCAAAGCTCAAATAGCCACAAGTTGGGACTCTGGGCCACTTGCAAATATTTATTCAAAGAATGTTCTAAGTAAGACAGCTTCATAGTCAGAAACGAGAAATTTGTCTCCTTTCCCACATATAAGCACTCTTCCCTCCCCCTTCCTTTGCCTAGACATTTCACTCATTCTAACAGGTGGAGGCCAATACACATGCAATATTTAGTACCAGGCAGTAGTCATTTTAGCCTGTATTTCCTTTTTTTTTTTTTTAAGATTTTATTTATTTATTTGACAGAGAGAAATCACAAGTAGGCAGAGAGGCAGGCAGAGAGAGAGGAGGAAGCAGGCTCCCTGCTGAGCAGAAAGCCCGATGCGGGGCTCGAACCCAGGACCTGGGATCATGACCTGAGCCGAAGGCAGCGGCTTAACCCACTGAGCCACCCAGGCGCCCCTGTATTTCCTTTTATACTCTTTTTCTTAAGAAAGGAGAAATGTGTTCATGCTTGTCTTTTACCTTCAGAAAAATCTAACATTCTTGAGACTTGGTGAAATAACAAAAAGTTACTTCCATTTACAAAACAGAAGTCATGGAAGGTCTTTGTGTTTATGTTTAGGAAATTTCTATTTAGGATGTGGAAAGGGGTGTCTACTGTGGAGATGATACTTTATGAGATTAAGATAAATCCCTCAATACAATTTCCATATTTCAGTGAAAAATGAAAAGAAACACTACACTATATCAGACACATAGATGTAGCAGTTCTATAGCCCATCTCTGCCAGAAATACCAAGAAATTTGCTGAAAATGTCCTGTATCTTCTGACCTTGGGGTTGAACAACTCAAAAATTTATGGAATGAGATGTTGTGAAACACAGAATGATTAAAGGAAATGAAGTTCATCTGGAATCCTGAATTTTAAAAATATCTGTGAGGATGCTTTTCTTTTGACAAAAGTAATATATTTTCATTGTTGAAGATGTAAAATATACACCAACAAAATTAAGGAAAAACATCAAGCCATCATTTATCCATCCAGAGATCACAGTGCAAATATATTGGTATATATCTCTTCAGCATCTTCTTACAAATCCTTATGTATATATAACAAATGTGGACCCACAGTAGACATAACATTGTGTGAGCTACTGAACAGACGTGAGTGTCAAAGGACGGTGGTGAGGAGCACAGTTTCCCAACAGGCTGCTAGGGTTGGGGATCTCAGCTCTGTCACTGACTAATGGGATGGCACAGGGCAAGTTTCTTAATCATTCTGCCAATGGGAATGGAGGTTCTGAGCGGTAAAGTCACAGAATCTAGAGCTGGAAGGATTAGAATGCCATCAGCCAAGGTGAGAAGTCTGTGAGTAAGAGGTTTGTATTGGGGAGAGCAGCAGTTCAAGCTACTAAACACCTGAGTGGAAATATCAAATATGCAGTTGGATTCTGACTTGGAGAAAAGTATGAATAAATTTAGAAATGGGGGCATCTGGGTGGCTTAGTCGTTGGGCAACTGCCTTCAGCTCAGGTCATGATCCCAGGATCCTGGGATCAAGCCCCGAATAAGGCTCCTTGCTCAGTGGGGAACCTGCTTCTCCCTCTCCCTCTGTCTGCTGTTTCCCCTGCTTATGTTCTCTCTGTCAAATGAATAAGTAAAATCTTTAAAAAAAAAATAAAGCTAGAAATGTGGGAGTCATGGTGTATAGATATTTTAAGCTTTGAGACTGGATAAAATCAAGGAAGTGAATATAGATAGAGAAGAAGAGCAAGGAGTAAGCCCTGGGGCACTCCATCCAACACTAAGAGTTTAGAAAAGATGTACAAGGAAAAAGAATTTAAAATGTACAGGTACGGGTGCCTGGGTAGCTCAGTTTGTTGAGTCCAACTCTGGATTTTGACTCAGGTCATGATTTCAGGGTTGTAAGATCAAGCCTTGAGCTGGGCCCCAGGCTCTCCCTCTCCCGGGCCCCCCTCCCTCTGTTAAAACATGTGATAAAAGTAGAGTTAATTGGTGGAGAAAGGATGGTGAGTTAGTGTCACTTCCTCAGACTGCAAAGAATGGAGACTCCTGAGTAGATGACCTTAAATGATGTGTATTTACTTTGAGTTGGCAATAGCCACTCTGCACCTGTGCTCAGACATTCCAGCATCTCTGCCTCTCTGATCTTTACATGTAGCTGTAGTCTCTGGCATTCTTTCAGTACCTTCTTTTTCCTGTGAACAATCTGTTTGGACTGTTCATACTTGCTCCCTTGATTTCATTTACCGCCCTTCTCTCTTAAACCCACTAGAATAAGGATTCTTCTCCAACATAGCAGTAAAACTGCTTCTCTCCACTTTACCAAAAAGCTCCACTCAATTCCCGGTCCTCTTTGCATCCCAGCAGCAGGTTCTGCCAGAGCTCATTGTTCCTCCTCCTCCTCCAAGACCATCTTTGCTTTCCCTCCAGCACATCACTTTCTCCTGAGGCCACTTTCTCTTAGGCATGTTTGGCCTGTCTTCACATCTCTGATTTCTAAAAGCTTAGTTTCCCTAGCTCAGTCCTTTGAAATTTTCTCTTCTCTGCTTATACTTACTCCTTTGGTGGTATTTTCTAACTTCAGGAATGTAAACACTCATGCTAAAGATTCTAAAATTCATCCATGTAGCCTGGATTTCTCTCTTGAATTTAAGGCTCATGTATCTAGTCACCTAAAGATATTGCCACTTAAATGTCAAATAGGTATCTATAGTGCACTGTATTATTGTTCCAAAGTTTTTGCCTTTTCCAGTCCTAGATATTTAACCTTGGTCTGCTGATGTGAGAGTTGGCCATGTGACTTGCTGTGATCAAGACAAAGGAGCAGAAGTGACTTGTGCTAGTCCTGAGAAGCCATCAGGGCTATCATGTGGCTCCACTGCACTCTGTCTTCCCTCTGTTCTGACACCAGAACCATCCCTGCTCCCTCACCTTGGGTCATGGGATGAGGTCTGCACAGCCAGAGCCAACATGCAACAGACACACGTGTCAGTAAAAAATAAACCTTTGTTTTAAGGCATGAAAATTTTTGGAGTTGCTTACTGCAACAGACTTAGTCTAAAGAGACTGAGCTAGCATCTCAAGTTAGCCTGGTCTTCCCTGCTCCCAAGCCTGCTCTTCCAGAGTTCTCCATTTCAGTAATCATGGGCTTCAACCTTCCCATTTTCAGACTAAGAACCTCTGAGTTGTTCTTAATTACACTTGGTATCTCATACTCCACATGTAGACACTGGGGATACTTTGATGAACTAAAAACCGACAAAAATGATAAAAATTCCTGTTGAGATTACATTCAATGAGGATGAAACAGACAATAATAAAGAACCACAGTGGGCACCTGGGTGGCTCAGTGGGTTAAAGCCTCTGCCCTCGGCTCAGGTCATGGTCCTGGGGTCCTGGGATCGAGCCCCGCATCAGGCTCTCTGCTCAGCAGGGAGCCTGCTTCCTCCTCTCTCTCTGCCTGTCTCTCTGCCTACTTGTGATCTCTGTCTGTCAAATAAATAGAAGAAATATTTAAAAAAAATTAAAAAAAAAGAACCACAGTAAGTTAATGATGTAATAATTAAACACTTATATATATAATAATATTACCATGTAACATTAAATATTTAAACATAAGTATCTAGAAGAGAATAGGTGCAATAAAAACAAGGGGAAGGGAGAGCTAGGGGTGAGAATGAGGGGGTAGGTTGACAAGGTGGTCAGAATTGACTCCTCTGGGGAAGAAACATTTAAGCAAACACCTGAAGGTGAGAGGAGAAATCTGCATGGCTAGTAATAGAAAGTGTATTCTAGGCAGAGGGACAACCAGTGTAGAAGCCCAGATGTGGGCACAAGCCTGGCTGGCATAAGCAACAAGGAGTCTGGTGTGGCTGGAGCAGAGTAAGCCATGAAAGTGGCGGTCGCTGATGTCAGAATGGAAGGAGGTGGGTAGGTGGTATACAATGTCAAGACTTATGGGTCCTAATAGCTAAGTCCTTTGGCTTTTACTTTCAGTAAGATACAGAACCACTGGAGGATGTTGAACAGAGGAGAGATGTGATCTGATTTACATTTTTAAAGGATCACTCTGGCTGCTGTGTTAAGACTACATGGTAAAGGGAGTGGGAAGAAGCTGAAGGAGGAAGACTAGTTAGGTTACTGAATAATTCACATGAGAGGTGATGGTAGCTCAGTCAAGGTTGACAGTGGTGATGAGATCAGATTCTGGATGTACTTTAAATTTCCTGATGGATTGGATATGAAGAGTTAAGGGGGAGCATCAAATATGATCTCAAAATTTCTGTCCTCAGTAGATGGCAGAACAGAATTTTCCCTCAAGTAAGATGGTAGAAGGTTTGGGGAGGGGAAAAAGAGCTTTCCCCATAGCCTAGTTTCAGACATAATATCTGGTAGATACATGTGTGGGGTGGTTGAATTGGCAGTTTGTTCAGGGAAGAGGTCTATCCTAGAGATTTAAATTTGGGAGTCATTGGCATATATGTGCTCAAAGCCACAAACTATGCGAGATTACCAAGAGAGTGAGTTTAGCTGAAGGAAAGAATTACCAAATATGTGTATCTTTCTGTATGTCAGGGCGAGAGATAAGTGGGGAAGGGGAGGGAGAAGAGGAAAAGGCTTTACAAACCCTCAGTCTGTGTTCGACTGGAGCCCTGAAGCTTCTGAATTTAAATTAAAGTAAAACATCTGATCCCTTAAATTGTTTTACATACCATCACTACCTATTGGAAATAACTGTTAACATTTGTCGAGAGTTTTGTGCCAGGCTGCCAGGCTTCAGTTCTCAAAATAATATGTGCAGTAAGCATTGTTATTATCCTCATTTTATAGATGAAGAAACAGCCTTGACACAGAAAGATAAATACTTTAGCTCAAATCTTCACAGATCGTAAGCTGTAGAGTTGTCTGACTCCAGAGCACGCCTGAAGCAGGGCTGCTACCGGCCCACATGGTGCCCTGGTGAAATCAGAAAAACATTCCATTTTGCAAGTAAAATGTAGTTTGTGTCACAAGACCCAAATGACGGTTTCCCAGAGGAGCTAACTAGAGGACCAATAGGTAGCAGCTCTGTCTGTGTGTGCACACAACTGCCCAGGCTTTTGCTTGATCCCACACCACTACTTCAGACAAGTTTTAGTTTGTGTTGCTTCTCCCACTTCCATGATAGACAACGATATCAAATTCAAAGTTGGTGAATGGGAAACAAGTCTTTGAAAGTGCCAGGCAAGTGAGGGATCAATCACAGGTGTCACTAGGATTGTAGTCAGGACAGGTACAACTTGTGCAAATGTGCACTAATATGTAGGTGAATGAATGGTCTCTAGAGTGTGTGCATGTGGTCACACATACCAAATGTGGGTTCTTGTAGGAGTTAGCTCTTCACTGCTCCAGAACTCTTAGGCCTGCCTGTGACTTTATGTAAGGTAATGTTTATCTACAATGTAAATTAGCATATTCTTATTTATAGTGTTCTTCTACAGTGTGTGATCTGAAGAGTTCCATGCATGCAGCAACCTTATTCCTAATGATTCTTTTATTCATCAGACAACTGTTGAGGATCTACCTACATGCAAAGTGCTGTATGAGGCACTACAGTAGGTTCAAAGACACTCATTCTTTACCAAGGAACATGATTTCTAGTTAGAAATATATGCACGTAAATAGTATAGAATACAAAGCAGTAAGTTTTACAAGAGAAGTACTGAAAAACTACTCTGAATTCACAAGAGGAAGTACTTATTTCAGTTTGGTTAATTTTTAAAAAAAATGTCATGAAGTTGAGAGCAGTTGAGTGGTTTGGAAGGTGGATTTGGATGTGCAGAGATGGAAACAAAGATATTTCAGAAGGAACAGCGTGGATTTAAAAAGTCACATGGTGTCTGTAGTACAGTGCACAGGAATAGTGGATAGTTAGTAAGGCAAAATAACTTCTGAACCCTGCCTTGGATTCCCAACGGGGTACAAAGCTATTATAGTGGTCTCCCACACCACTGGCAAACTGCAAGATGAATGAAAAATGTCTTGAACACCTATGTACAACTACTTTAAAAATATATAAATGCTTTCAATTAATACAATAGAAATCATTCAAAAACAGGACTGAACTAGCAATAAGACTTTGTTGTTAGGTATTTTCTAAGTCAACAAATAACAAGGATACTATAATGAGGTAGTTTAAGAAATTTTTCAGTGTTAAAAAAAAGTTCTGTGTTCAAAAAGGCTGGTGGGTTCTGGAGTTAGACAAATATTTTTCTTAGTTTGTTTCTTCATCTCTGTAATGAGGATTGTAAAACCAACCTTGTTTGGTTGAGAAAATACATGGCATACTTTAGGTGTTCAGCAAATACCAAGTATTATAAAATGAAAAGCTGCGGTCAAATCAGAGTTCACCTCCAATACCAAGTTAACTGAGACTTTTTCTTTTGGGCGCGATAGTTACTTAAGGGTTTTTGAGTGACAACAGAGTCAAGGAGGGAAACCGGTTACTATAGTGGTTGAGGCGTGAAGCACGAGCAACGAATTCGTGGAATATTACAGACTATAAACTTAACGACTCCGCATTTACCTGTAATGTGAGATAAAGGGCACTATTTTGAACTAGCTAATGCTTTCAACAACAAAGAAAAGAGATATGAAGTTCAGCTTTGGATATTTTGAGCTTATGGACCTAAAACTGTCGTGGCTGAAAATGTACACACGAAACATCAAACATAATCTATGTTGAAAAGAATGCTCTAGAAATTGTGCTCATTCTCTATTAAAACCTATGAACGAAAAAAAAAACCACAAACTTTTTTTCTAACAACACAATACACTCCTGGGAGATACTAACTTGCAGCTTGAGAAAAGACCTCCAGCATACCCAACAGCTTCCACTTGGCCGGACACTAGGGCGCGCCGGTGATGTCACCGCGACGGTGCACGCTCCTACGTCTCGAAGGACGTGGTGCGTCATTACCAAGGAGACGCAGGGGGCGGAGCGACTTCCGTAAGCCCCCGCCAGCTCCTCCAGGTCGCGCCCACGTACGTACTCGCGCTTCCCCTTCCTGGCCTCTGGCTGTGAGGCGGGTCGCGTTGTCGCCCTTACTCTACTGTCAGACTGATCTGCGCATGCGTCCAAATCCCTGCCCTTCCCAGCGGCAGGCGGAGGGCGACACCTCCAGGTAAAAGTGAGGCGTTGCAGGAGGCGGACTAAGCCCGGGGCGAGTGGCGCGAGAGCAGTCAAGGTTCCTGTCCACCTTGAGGGGGCTAGGATGGCTGAGGAGTCGATGCGCGGTAGAGTCGAATCCGAGGCTGGTTTTGAGGCAGTGAAGCCTGAAGAATCTAAGGTGTCTTCACCGAAGACTGCCGATGTTGTCGCAACGTCATCGAAGGCGGAGGACTACAGTAGCAAGTGCGTGTTCTGCCGGATCGCGGCGAAGCAGGAACCCGGCACCGAGCTCCTGTACTGCGAGGTGGGCTGCGTGCGGACCGGGCGTGGGACGGGGCAGGGACGCAGGCCTCGCGCCGTGGCGGACCGTGGTGGGGTCGTGTCAGGCCCCCGGGAGGGAGACCTCGCAGGTGTGGACCGGAGTGGGGCAGGTGGGGTGTCCTGGTGTTAATGACGGATTTGCTTCTCGCGACTGGGGTCTGTCTCCAGCATTATTGTTGCTGTGCCGAGGGGGTGGGGAGCGGGGGGACAATGTAGCGATAAAGCCAGACACTTGGGCTTCTGTCTGCAGGTACGAGGTATTTGGCAGAAAATAGCATTTGTCGCCTGTTGTTATTGGAGGGATTCCTCCGCCCACCCCCTCATCCCCACCCCCTGCGCTTCTCGACGCTGCTTTTCAATTCTGCACACTCTAATTCTGCTACTGAGTAGAACTGGTAGAAAGGAGATGATGGTAATAGGGAAAAGCTTCGTTGAACTGACAGAAGTTAGGCGGGGGTGGAGCCGAGGTCAAACTATTTCTTAATGAGCCCCAGATTTCCACTGAAGGGTAAAGTTCGCACAGGCGTTGTCAGTTGGGATGTATGCACATTTTCAGAGCAGAGATTTTGCTCAGGTACTTGAAAACAGGTATCTGGAAATCATTTTCATCTGCTGGTTCTACTTGCCTTTAAAGAAACAGCCTTTGGAGAGGATCAGATCCAAAGATTCTGGGTTTTTTTTTAGTTGTTGTTAGTAATCATTAATTCATTTGTTAAAAGTGAATTGAATCTGTTCTAACCACCTAGTGTTGGAGACAAAGGTAAGAATTTATGGCTAGAGAGACGACTGAAGTGATAGACCTTGAAATCTGTGCTTGAATAGGGGAAGGAGTGAAGACAGGAAGCGGTTGATAGGGAGGGGGGTGAGTACATCAGTTGTCTGTAGAGAGGCCTCTGCTGAACTGAGCCAGAGTCAAGATTTCACCACATAAAAAATTATGCACACAGGGGCGCCTGGGTGGCTCACCTAAAGGTTAAAGCCTCTGGCTTTGGCTCAGGTCATGATCCCGGGGTCGTGGGATCGAGCCCGGCATTGGGCTCTCTGCTCAGCAGGGAGCCTGCTTCCCTTCCTTTCTCTCTTTCTCTGCCTGCCTCTCTGCCTACTTGTGATCTCTGTCTGTCAAAAAAAAAAAAAAAAAAAAATTATGCACATTGCAGTACCAATGTTGAGGAAAACTAGTAAAATTAGCTACTAATAATGTAAAAAGTTTTGTCTAAAAATAGTCATGGAGGGGGCACCTGGGTGGCCCAGTCCTTAAGTGTTTGCCTCTTGCTCGGATCTTGATCCCAAGGTTCTGGGATTGAGTCTTGCTTTGGGCTTCTTGGTCAGCTGGGAGTCTCCTTTCTCCCTCCTCTTCCCCTGGGCTCATGATCCATCTATCTATCTTTCTTTCTTTCTTTCTTTCTCTCTCTCTCTCTTTCTAATAAATAAATTATCTTAGGAAAAAAGTAAATTAATTTTTAAAAATAAAAAATAAGAACGGTCACCCGTAGGGGTTGGGATGGTCCAGAATTCTGTCGTGGTTTTTCCAGGCCAAAGGTCAGGATTTTTTCTCTATTAAGAACATTCTCAGAGTGAACTATGTGAAAAGCCTGGAACATTTTTATAGGGGAAATTAGACACATTAAATACGTTTAACTAACTTATACCCTACATAGGTGGCATAGGATGAATATATACAGTAGTCCATATAATACAGAACATAAGCAAGATGCACATGCTTGTACAACATGCCTCAAAAAGTTTCAGATCTTTTTTAAATTGAATCTAAGATGATTTCGTTTATAAGAGCTCAAAGATTTATCTTTTCAAAAAGAGAATCTAATCTTTAATTTGTGTATTTTGCATTATATATATAGTCTTCTTATATTCATTCATATATGTTTACTGTAAATATTTAGAAACTATTGGGTTTATATAAAGTAGGGTAGACTTATAATTAAGTCCAGAGGAGAAAATGTGATTTGGAATAATTGGAGTTACCAGCATCATGTGGGTTTAGTCCGGGAAATCTTTCTGGCAAAAGCTAGAGAAGACTCCTCACTCCATAAGCATCTGTATAGTGTATTTGTGCTGTATACTGCAGAGTTGAAACTAAGCTAATACTAGGCCATGCATTCTCAGAGAGGGATAAAAGTTGGTTTTGGGATGACAGTATCTTACTCTTTGTGTGTGAGGCAAAAGTAAACATAGTGGACATAAACAGATAAAGAGTATGTCTGTGGCATTAAAATATCATGAGAGTGGAACCGGGAAAAAGAGTCTTAAAAATGTCTTCCAAGCGGTGACAGTGAAAACATGGTTGAGAAATACCAGGCTCGATGTTTATTTTCACCTTGCTTGAGACCGCACAGAGGAAATACTAATTTAACTTTAATGTCCTCGCTCTTCTTTTTTTTTTTTTTAATTCTTTTTTTTTCTATTTTAAAGATTTTATTTATTTATTTGACAGACAAAGATCACAAGTAGGCAGAGAGGCAGGCAGAGAGAGAGGAGGAAGCAGGCTCCCTGCTGAGCAGAGAGCCAGATGCAGGGCTCCATCCCAGGACCCTGAAACCATGACCTGAGCCGAAAGCAGAGGCTTTAACCCACTGAGCCACCCAGGCGCCCCTGTCCTTGCTCTTCTTTAACCAGAGTTGCCCTCCACTTCAGATGGGGTGGTACTGAAATGTTCTTTCAAACGTTACTTACTTGCTTTAGATATCAGTGGGGTTAGTTGCAGAAAGAAAAACTCGCTATTTAAAGCAGAAATGGATTTAATATAGGGAGTTATTTGCCAAAAAAGTCATTGTAAGGGTTGAAGGAAAAGCCTTCAAGAATGACATCCAGGAGGTACATGGGTGGCTCAGTCTGTTAAGCATCTGCCTTTGGCTCAGGTCATGATCCCAGGGTCCTGGAATGAAGTACCGAACTGGGCTCCCTGCTCAGTGGGGAGCCTGCTTCTCTCTCTTCCTCTCCCTCTGCCTGCCACTCCACCCGTTTGTGCTCACCCTCTCCGTCAAAAAAAAAAAAAAAAAAAAAAAATATATATATATATATATATTTTTTTTTTAAGATTTTATTTATTTATTTGACAGAGAGAGATCACAAGTAGATGGGGAGACAGGCAGAGAGAGAGGGGGAAGCAGGCACCCTGCTGAGCAGAGAGCCTGATGCGGGACTCGATCCCAGGACCCTGAGATCATGACCTGAGCCGAAGGCAGCGAGGCAGCGGCTTAATCCACTGAGCCACCAGGCGCCCCAATAAAAAAAAAAAAATATATATATATATATATATATATATATATATATATTTTTTTTTTTTTTTTTTTTTTTTTTTTGACAGAGAGATCACAAGCAGGCAGAGAGGCAGGCAGAGAGAGAGGAGGAAGCAGGCTCCCCGAGAGAGCAGAGAGCCCGATGCGGGGCTCGATCCCAGGACTCCGAGACCATGACCTGAGCCGAAGGCAACGGCTCAACCCACTGAGCCACCCAGACGCCCCTAAAAATATATTTTTAATTTTATTTTATTATTTTTTAGAGAGAGAGAAGGAGAGCCACGCACAGGCACATGCATGTGGGACTTGATCCCAGGACCCTGGGATCATGACCTGAGCTGAAAGCAGATGCTCAACCACTGAACCACCCAGGTGTCCTTAAATAAAAATCTAAAAATAAATAAATTAATTAATTAAATAAATGACATCCAGAACAGCACTTGCATGGTGAGGACCCATTTCCTCTGCCACAGCCAGGAAGTTAGGAGTCAGGTGACTGCCATTGGAACTTAGACTTCAGGAAGATGTCTCTGTAGATGTGACTCAGAGTTGAGGAAACAGTGTGACTGCCACTGTTGAGGAATTTGAGGTTGGATTCTGCTTTGTTGTTCAGGCTGTTTCACCTATTGTAGGATGTTTCCCATTTCTGACCTCTGGGCGCTAAATGCTTGCAGCACCTACATATTTCTACTTTGACAAATAACAGGTTCAGAGCTACACTGTACCTCCTGGGTCTGCACTGGTAGGTCATGGCACCAGAAAAGTGGGTGTCTCATGTCTGTCTCTTGACTAGCAGTTGACCAGACATTGGAATGGGGGCGGGGAGAAAGAAAAAATAATCTCGGTATCCTTAGAGCTGAGCATGTTTGCCTGGTGGAACTAGCGGAAGCTGCAGAAAGATGGCTTTTTCTCAGGTTACCTTGTCAAAGCACTGAAGTCTGAAGTACATCTATTTTGCAAGATCTAAATTCCATCTGGGGTTTTAGCTTTTTAAATTTCTGCAGTACTAAAGACACAGAAGTATTTGGAATGGGGGTTGAGTGCCCATCCACCCTTTTTAACCATAGTTTATCATATTTAATAGATGCTAAGCCAAGATGCTTGGATTCAGTGCTGATAATGAAGATGGACTAGCTGTTGTCTAATCCATGCATTCTCAAAAGGGGTAAAAATTGATGTTCTTGTCTGGGGCAGGAGCAGGGGCAAAAAAAAGTTTATTATATATATATAAAATGTATGTATAGCACTTAGGATAGAAATACATGTACAATTTGGCTGTGGTATTAAAATATCCAGGGGGAGGGCAGCCATTAGGGGGAAAAAAATCTAAAAAGTTGGGGCGCCTGGGTGGCTCAGTGGGTTAAGCCACTGCCTTCAGCTCAGGTCATGATCTCAGGGTCCTGGGATCGAGTCCCACATCGGGCTCTCTGCTCAGTGGGGAGCCTGCTTCCCTCTCTCTCTCTGCCTGCCTCTCTACTTGTGATCTCTCTCTGTCAAATAAATAAATAAAATCTTTAAAAAAAAAAAAATCTAAAAAGTTTTCTTAGGGGGATGGTAATGAAAAAAGACTGAGAAACACTGTTAAAATCAAACAGTGGCCATGATTCCAACTTTAAGAATGTATTTTGGGGACACCTGGGTGGCTCAGTGGGTTAAGCCTCTGCCTTGGGCTCAGGTCATGATCTCAGGATCCTGGGATCGAGCCCTGCATAGGGCTCCCTCTCTCTCTCGGCCTGCTGCTCTGCCTACTTGTGATCTCTCTCTCTGTCAAATAAATAAATAAAATCTTTAAAAAAAATGTATTTTGGAGGACAGACTGAAAGATCTTGGAAAGTAGTAAAAACTATAATGACACCATTTTTTTTTAAAGGAGCAGAGAAGGAAGCATTGGTAGCTTTATTTTTCTATTTAAGCATCTTTTTTTTTTTTAAGATTTTATTTATTTATTTGACAGAGAGAGAGAGATCACAAGTAGGCAGAAAGGCAGGCAGAGAGAGAGGGGGAAGCAGGCTCCCCGCTGAGCAGAGAGCCCCATGCGGGGCTCCATCCCAGGACCCTGAGATCATGACCTGAGCCGAAGGCAGAGGCTTAACCCACTGAGCCACCCAGGCGCCCCTAAGCATCTTTTATTTATTAAGCAATCTTTCAAGTTTCAAGTGAATATGTTATTCACTTGCAGTTCAAGGATAACTATGGCATGTTCACACTTGAGAAGCTTGCTTCTGATCTGCATTGAAAGCATAAATGAAAAGTTTTCATTTAGTGAAAAGTTTTCAATTAGTTGTCATTAGGGATGGGTAGTCAAAATTCTGTGTTTTAAAGTAACTTGTAATATCTTTTCTTCGGGGGTGCCTGGGTAGTTTACTTGGTTAAGCATCTGCCTTCAGCTCAGGTCATGGTCCCTGGATCCTGAGAGCTCCCCTGCTTGGGCTCCTTGCTCCGAGGAGAAATCTGCTTCTCCCTCTCCTTCTGCCCGTCCCCCCCCCCAACTCGTGCGCTCGCTCTCTCATGCGCTCTAGTTCTGTCTCTCTCAAATAAATAAAATATTAAAAAAAAGAAATGTCTTTTCTTTATGTAGTTATATTATAAACGTGACAGATAGTTTCTTTTTGTTTTTTTTTTTTTTCATTTCTGTTTGTTTTCAATTCATAGGGATTATTTTGAAGTCCAAAAGAGTATTAAATATTCATGTTTTTAACGTCAGAATTGTAAAGCTAAGTACATTTGGAAAAGTCTAGCATCCATTCTCTTATCTTTACCCTGTTCCTCTTCCCTCACAAGAAACTGAAAAATATATTTTTAGTTTATCCTTCCATTGTGAGAATTTGTATGTGTATGTTTATATTTGTACTCCCTTTTTTTATATAAAAGATGGCCTTACCACACTCTCCTGCTCCTTAATTTTTTTTAACTTCAAAGTACATTTCAGAAATGATTTTTACGTATATAAAGATCTTCATTCCTACATTTTATAGCTACATAGTACTTCATTGTATGTATTTGCTATAATTTATTCAGCTAGTCTCCTAGTTGAATTTTGGACCTTTGGGTTATTTTCATTTTTTTGCTATTACAAATCATGCTGCAAAGGATAGCTTTGTACATGTATCATTTCATATTTTTTGTTGTCGTATCATTGGAATAGGAGAAAGTCTGTCTTAAAATAAAGAGTCTAAATAAGGCTAGTTCAGTAGTAGCAACAGGAAAGAGAGTAACATCAGAGGGCCAATTTCAATGTTTTAGAAAGCTTAATGAAAATCTAATTCAATCATTGATTGCATTGGCTGACTAAAATGCATAGGTTTTTCTTCACCTGTTTTGCCTCCACCCAACCTTCCTTCTAGCAGCTACCGGTTTGTTCTTAGTATAATACCCTCTCATTCCATCTGTGTTGTTACCAATGGCAAGATCTCATCCTTTTTTATGAATGAGTAATATTTCATTGTATATGTACATCGTATCTCCTTTATTCATTCATCTATTGATGGATTCCTAGGTTGCTTTCATGTCTTGGCTATTAGAAATAATGCTTCAATAAACATAGGAGTGCATACATCTTTTGGAATTAGTATTTCCATTTTCTTTGGGTAAATAAATACACAGTAGTGGGACTAGGGATCATAGGGTATTTCTGTTTTTAATTTTTGAGGAATCTCCATACTGTTTTCCGTAGTGGCTGCACCAGTTTGCATTCCCATCAGCAGTGCCCAGGGGTTCCCTTTTCTCCACATACATGCCAACACATATTTCCTGTCCTTTTAATACTAACATTGGACTGGTGTGAAGTTTCATCTCATTGTGGTTTTGATTTGGATTTCTCTGTTGATGAGTGGTGTTGAGCATCTTTTCATGTGTGGTTTAGCCATTGAAAAAATTTTTATATAGGATATTGAATAAGGATATTTAGGGAATATTGATTTTTCTTTTGGAAAAGCTTGAAACTCAAGTGTCAGTAGGTTGAAAGACTCCCTTTTTCATTTCTTTTCTTTTTTCCTCTCATAACTATGTGGAGTATGTAAATCAGAAAACTAATATAATGCATTGGACACTTAGTGCACTATACAGGAGTTTGTTTTCGCATTTCATGGGCTTTTTATTTATTTATTTATTTATTATTATTTTTTAAAAAGATTTTATTTATTTAACAGAGGGAGAGATCACAAGTAGTCAGAGAAGCAGGCAGAGAGGAGGAAGCAGGCTCCCCGCTGAGTGCAGAGCCCAATGTGGGGCTCAATCCCAGGACCCTGAGATCATGACCCGAGCTGAAGGCAGAGGCTTAACCCACTGAGCCACTCAGGCGCCCCCAAGGGCTTTTTAATGCTATAAACAGAACAAAAAAGTATTTGTGTATAAGTGCTGTAAAAAATGTATAGAAAGGCAACCTCTGGATATATGGATGCTAGATTATTTTCCTGTTTTAATTGTGGAATGTGCCACTTTGGAAAAAATTAAATGTAAAAAAAACAACTTATCAAATTTGCTATGTTTCTGTAGTCAAACCTTTAAAAGTACATATTAAGAAAAACCCTTAGGTAGAGATGGAGAAATATATAAAGAAAGTTAAAAAAACCTTGGGATTTTTGGTAATGAAGTTTTTTTTGTTTTGTTTTGCTTTGTTTTAAAGATTTATTTATATGAGGGGGTGCCTGGGTGGCTCAGTGGGTTAAAGCCTCTGCCTTCAGCTCAGGTCATGATCTCAGGGTTCTGGGATCGAGCCCCACATTGGGCTCTCTGCTCAGCGGGGAGCCTGTTTCCCCCTCTGTCTCTGCCTACTTGTGTTCTCTTTCTCTCTGTCAAATAAATAAAATCTTTTTTGATTTATTTGTATGAGAGAGCATGAGTGGGAGGGACAGAGGAAGAGGTAGAGAGAATCTCAAGCAGACTTCCCCCTCCTCGCCCTGGGAATGAAATGGACATGGGGCTCGATCTCACAACCCTGAGATCATGATTCTGAGATTACAATCTGAGCAAAACGAGGAGTGGGACACTTAACCCACTGAGCCACCCAGGCACCCTTTTGGTAATGAAGTCTTATTGAAGGTCACTGATAATTGTTTTCCTGAAATTAGCTTTATATAAGTCTTCAACATTGCTTTATATAAGGCTTCAACATTGCTCATTGCTAACTAATGAGCATCTCATGAAGAATGCTAAAGCATGTCTTTATAAACTTAATGCCCAGCTGGGATTAGTTGTATAACATAAGTACCATTTCCCTATCAGACTGAGATTTATGGTGTGTAAGACATGCCAGAAATTCTTTTTAAAATTAGGAAAATAGGAAATTCTTTTTAAATATTCTTTTTTAAATTATTTTTTTAAAAATTCACTGACAAATGATGTTTTTTCCTTCAGAATGAAGACCTAGTTTGCTTCAAAGATATCAGACCAGCAGCACCTCATCATTATCTTGTGGTGCCAAAGAAGCATCTTGGAAACTGTAGAGAGCTAAAGAAAGATCATATAGAACTGGGTAAGATGAGGATAGTATTTTTCATGGTTATATCATCCTGAATTGGCATGAGTGATAGTAGTGACAGTGACAATAAAAAGAAACAACCTAGCCAGGTGTTAACGAAAGAGGAGCATTATGACTTTGTGAAACTTCTATTATGAAAAATTTCAAATATGTACAAAAATACAGAAAATAGTTTTATCTCCATGTGGTCATCACCCAAGTACCACTTTTATTAGCTTGTGGCCGGTCTTTTTCATCTATTAACCTTCTCCCACAGTGGATTTAAAGTGAATTCTAAACATCATGTTATTTAATCTTTAAAATCTCTAAAAGATAATGCCTCTTTATGTTTTAAAATGATGGCTTTCCTTGACTCTGAAAATGGAAGGTGCTATCAAAAATGAGACCATATTGGTACCTGTCTTGTAAGTTGCTTGTGTAGAGGTACTAACACCAAAGTTTAGTGATGAGATTTAAGCAATGACTTTTTAGCTTCTGAAAAGAAGAGTTTGAATCATGTCTCTTAGGATTATCCTATATTTTCCTACTCATGATTTCTGTGACTTACCAGTTATCATTTCCTAAGACATTTCTTAGTTCACATCATATCTGCTTTCATAGCCTTTGTCTCCAGGGCCTGGGATTAGTTTGGTTAATAATTTAAATAGCTGGGGTGCCTGAGTGGCTCAGTGGTTTAAGCCTCTGCATTCAGCTCAGCTCATGGTCTCAGGGTCCTGGGATCTAGCCCCGCATCAGACTCTGCTCTGTGAGGAGCCTGCCTCCCCCTCTCTCTCTGCCTTCCTCTCTGTCTACTTGTGATCTCTGTCTGAGGAGGATTTACTGAGACGTTATATTTGTCTGTCAAATAAATTTAAAAAAATAATTTAAGTAGCTGACAAGGTAGATAGATTGGGCCAGATATTTTGGAGATGAGTAAGAAATTCTTTGATGGAAAACTTTGATGTGTAGTTCATTTAGTATTTAGACTATTGAATTACCAGTTTTTCAAGTGTTTCTTTTCAATATTGCAAAATTTCTTAGTCATCTGTACTTCTATGAGTACATTTCATATTTATTCCAGCAGATAAAGGCCAATATTTTTGCAATATTTAGTATCAAGCAGCAGCCATCATGCCTTAAGTATTTCCTTTTTATGTTTTTTAAGGAGGGAGAAATATGTTTGTGCTTGGTTTTCTTTTTCTAGCATTCTACTTTACTGAAAGTTTTTATAACTGTTGCAAATAAAATGTTAACCAATTTTGAAGCAGCATGGTGGGTATTTGGGATTTCATTATACTGTTCTTTCTGATCTTGTTTGTATTTTAATATTTCTGTAATAAGCTTAAAGTTTCTTGCAATTAGTATTTATATACAATCTATGAAGTTGGCAAAATAATAAGAATGTGGAAGAGCTCAGTAACACCCTCAAGCATTGTGATCATAATTGATATTTTTAGAACTCCACCCAACTATAAAATTCACATTTTGTTAAGAGCACATGTTCAGGGGCGCCTGGGTGGCTCAGTGGGTTAAGCCGCTGCCTTCGGCTCAGGTCATGATCTCAGGGTCCTGGGATCGAGCCCCGCATCGGGCTCTCTGCTCAGCAGGGAGCCTGCTTCCTCCTCTCTCTCTGCCTGCCTCTCTGCCTGCTTGTGATCTCTGTCTGTCAAATAAATAAATAAAATCTTTAAAAAAAAAAAAAAAGAGCACATGTTCACCAAGATAGCCCATATTCTTGGCAATAAAGTAAGTCTAAATACATTTCAAATTATTGAAATCTTGTAACATATGTTCTCTGATGACAATGGAAATAAAGTAGAAAAATAATAAAACCTGTAAATGTACTAAATATATTTAAATTAACACACTTTTTAATAATTTCCAAATAAATATAGACAACAATATATAATTGATAGCAAAAATACAACATATCAAGATTTGTGTAATGTAGCCAAAGCAATACCTATGGGGAAATTTATAGCTGTATATGTTTATGTCAGAAGAGGATGTTTAAAACCAACGACCTAAGTTTCTACTTTAGGATGCTAGAAATAGGCAAGCGAATCAGACCAAAATAAGTATAAAGAAAGAAATAATAGAGTAGATAATGGTGAGATACAAAGGAACAGTAGGTTTTGCTTCATGTATTTTGAATCTGACTTTAAGTGAATCCATAATTACGATTGTCATGTCTTCTCAGTGAATTGATCCTTTTTATCATTGTAAAATGTCCCTCTTTATCTCTGGAAATACTTTTTGAGTCTATTTTGTAGGACATGAATTTAACTACTATAACTTTCTTGTTACTTGCTGTCCACATCGGGTATCTTTTTCTATACTTTCAACCAAAGTGAATATTAATATTTAAAGACTTGAAGATTGCAATATAGTTGTATCTTACTTATTTGTTATTATTTTTTAAATGTAGTGTGAAAATCTCTGGTGTTTAATTGAATTGTTTAATTCATAACCCTTTAATGTAACTATTGATGCAGTTTGATTTAGGTGTTCTATCTTGCGATTTGTTTTCTGTTTGTCCCATTTTTTGTTGTTATTGCTCTGTTTCTTTCCTGCCTTCTTGTGGTTGATCAAATATATTTTTTGTTATTCTACTTTATTTCTTGCCTTTTTATGTATGCCTCTTCAAATTTTTTAAATGGTTGCTCTAGAGATATTAAAATACTAGTGTAATTATCATAGCCTCATTAGAGTTCACATTGTATCAATTCATGAAAAATGTGATAAACTTTGGTACACTTTGTGTTATTGTCATGTATATTATATCTACATACTTTATAATATCTTGGTATTGTTAAAATTATTGCATTAAGCAATCATATGTCTTTTATTAAATTTTTATTTATTTTTTTAAAGATTTCATTTATTTATTTGACAAGAGAGAAAGAGAGACAGTGAGAGAGGGAATACAAGCAGGGGGAGTGGGAGAAGGAGAAGCAGGCTTCCTGCTGAGCAAGGAGCCCTATGCGGGGTTCCATACCAGGACCCTGGGATCATGACATGAGCTGAAGCCAGATGCTTAATGACTGAGCCACCCAGGCGCCCCAGTCATATATCTTTTAAAGAAATTAAGAGGGCGCCTGGGTGGCTCAGTGGGTTAAGCCTCTGCCTTCAGCTCAGGTCTTGATCTCAGGGTCCTGGGATCTAGTCCCACATCAGGCTCTCTGCTCAGCAGGGCGCTTGCTTCTCCCCCATCTCTCTCTGCCTGCCTCTCTGCCTACTTGTGATCTCTCTATGTAAAATAAATAAATAAAATCTTAATAAATAAATAAAATCTTAAAAAAAATTAAGAGAAAATATTTCTTCCATGTCTGGGATCTTGGGAATATTTTAAAAGAAAACAAGATACAGTCTTGCTTGAAGTAATGAGTTGTTTTTTTTTTTAGACCATATGGTACTGACTTTGTCATGGAAGTCTGTCATCCTCCTTGCTCAAGCCTGATTTAGAGACCTAAACATTTGCAACAATTTTATGAACTTCTTTTATAACAACCATCGTCTATAGATTCTCTCATTTCTTCCCCCTTACAAATACTTGGTTGCACCATTTGGAAACAAAAGAGATCTCAGGTTTGCCATTGTGCTCAGGAGATTGCAGGTTACCAAATATTTTCTCATCTGGAAACGCATTCCTATTCGAAGGCCATACAGCACCAAGATAATAAAGATGCTAAGGCAGATAGAGTTCAGAAGCCAAAACAAATATATGAACATTTAGCTAGTCAGAGGTAGGCTGACATAAAGGACTATCATATCCTTAATTTGGGCTGAAAGACAAATTCAGTTTTCCTGTCTGCCTTTTTGATTCAAACATGTTTTTGTTTCTTACTTGGTCTCCTTATGATTAGAATTAGACCTCAATAGGATCAGACGTCCTAAGTAGTCACTTGTTAGTACTCTTCAGCAGCTCTTCAAAGTCAGCCTGCACACTGTACTTTGTGATAGCTTCAACCTTCATGTCCGTGTGGACGAGCAAACTTCTCAGTAACTTAGAACTATTAAACAGGTCTTTAAGTGTTTACCCACTGAACATGACTTTTGATTAGAAAACTTAAAATTAATTACAATTTAGTAATGTCTTCTCTGGTATAATGTAGTTTCTTTCATGTTTTTTAGTTGAGAGCATGGTGACTGTTGGGAAAACTATTCTTGAAAGGAATAATTTCACTGACTTCAAAAATGTGAGGTATGTATACTTCCACATAGAAACCAATATATGTAGTTGGTTTTCTGAAATGTTGTTCCCTCCTGGAAAATGGGGAGGTGGCTTAAGTACAGTTTTCTTGAAAGTGAGCATACATTGTTCATTGGTAGTATAAATTTAATAAATAAAACTTCTTCCTCTCATATCTCAACATCTAATAATCACCACTTGGAGTTTGGGCAGACAAGTCTATTTAAGCAGTGGGTAGGTAACATAGTTACAAGTCCACCTTTCTTTGTTCGGTATGTCTATTTGTATAAAAACTGTATGTAAATTGAATTTCTTTCTTTAGAAAATATTTTATTTTATGTGATTGAAAAATATTATACTTCTAGTGTGAAATTAACTTGAATTTGTTGCCTGCTGAGCTGATCTCTGGCATTCACCAAAATTTGAGCAAAAAGCATATAATGTTCAATGTGGCAGTTATTTAACTTAATCTAAGTAGTGTGTTTTCCTTTTTAAAAGACTTTGGACTTTGTCCTGTGTGACCAGTGGTTAGATTTTGGTTAGATTTACTTCTAACATCTGACCTGGAATTTATTTTTATTTTTATTTTTATTTTTATTTATTTATTTATTTATTTTTTGACCTGGAATTTAAAGAGACCTGAGCTCTAACGCTTTCCATGCTACTTGTTGTGTACTGGGCTCATACTGGCTATGATACTTGAGGCATTTATGCTCTCCAAGATAATACCTATTCTGCCTACATACAGATTCAAATAAGATTGTGTGTGTGAAAATCCTCTGAAAACTATGAAGCACTATTCAAGTGTAAGGGACAGATGGTATTTGAGACCCTTTGGCCAAAAGCAATATATTCCCTTCCCTGTCAGAGGAGTGTTTAGTAGAAGAATGAACATTGGACCAAGAGTCTCAATCCTTGCTCTATTACCGCCTGACTTTGTGACCTTGAGAAGTCTCCTACTTTTTGGATCTTGGCTTTCCCATCTTTGAAATGAAAGGGTTGAATGAACCTTTGAATTGCTTCTAGCTTTTAGGTTACTTGATTCTACATTACCTGACTCCTGTTTCCCAGAAGGAAAACTCAGCCTCTTTTTCCTATAGTGGGGAAAGCTTTTCAATATGTGTTGTGTTTCTGACTCTCCATTATCAGTCCTGTGTTGCTGCAATAGACCACATCTCCTATGCCCTCTTACACTCCCTTTCACTGTAGTCTTTTCTTTTTTTTTTAAAATTGAGACTCACTTACAGTTTGAGGGGGCAAATATTTCCAGGCTTTTGGCTTGAATTATTGTTACATGTGTGCCTTGCTCCACTCAGAATTTCTAAGTGGATTTGTAAAATTGTAAACCGATTTTTAAGATCTAGAATCATATTTTAAAAATTCCTTAGTAGAAATTTGTTAGTAGTCAAAGGAATTCTCTTATAAATGTTTTTATAAAGCAGATGATTATGAATAACTATCATTTTACTTATTTTCAGTATTAAGCACGAAATATGAGTGATGATAATGTTTTTTAAATAATGATATAAATAATCTCACTACTGGAAGATGGGTTGATGAGGAAATGACTACTTTATTAAAGGAGAAGGCACACCATCTACTGGCTATGTCTTGGAATAAAGAAACCCTTCTACTTGAGTGTCATGTAATCTTTTTTTTAAAGAAAAAGGTGGAATTTATGCCAAACATAGTACACAGCAAACAACTTTATGCCTCAGCTATACAGTCGAAAAGTTAAAGATCTCAGAAGTGCCCTGTAACTTTTTTTAAAAGATACATTGCAGAGCCATATCTTAGGAGAATTAAAGGTTAAAATTAATAAGGACTGAGATGATAAAACATAATGCCAACTCAGAATTATTAAAAGATTTTCCAAGATGTTATATGCTCTTAAGCCCTTCCTTGATGAAGAGTTTGTTACTGTGAACTTCAGCACAGAAAGACAAGGAAGTGTGTACATACTCAGAAGGATATAAAGCAGTAAAAGTGATGATTGAGTGGCAATCTGTCTACCCTAGGTAACCTATTTTGAGTATCTTTAATATTTATGTGTTTTAGCATGAAAAAATAGCTTTAAACTATTGTAGAACTGACTAGTCAACTCTCTTACCTTTCTGTTTTAGAATGGGTTTCCACATGCCGCCGTTTTGTTCCATCTCCCACTTGCACCTTCATGTGCTGGCACCTGTTGATCAACTTGGCTTCTTATCAAAATTGGTTTATAGAGTGAATTCCTATTGGTTTATCACAGTAAGTGTTATTATTTAGTAGCAGTATATAAAAATATTTACAATAGTTGTCCTTTTGGTGTAGTTCTTCTTTTCTTGGCAACAGTAGGCACTTAACAGCTTTCGTAGGTTTGATCCTCTCCTTTAATGTCCTGCTTGCACGTACTCAAAGTAGTATTTTTAATATAGGGGATTTTCCAGGTTATCAGATCTGTAGGAAGAGAAGTTACAGTAAAGTCTTTCCATTGCAAGCAGAGGATATGATATAGAAGAGCCGGGGCATTAGCATTTCAGAACCCAGAGTCCAATCTGCATTGAAATTGTGGCTCCATCAGTTACTTGAGGACCCATTTGCAAGTTACTTAAATGTTTTCAGACCCAAGTTCTTTATCTATTACCTGCCTATAAAGAATACTGCCCAGCTATAGGGTAGATAAGAGGATTGATAAAATAATTTTTATTAAAGCAGTTAAAACTGTACCTTGCAAATAGTAAGTACTAGTAAATATCACCTGTTGCCTCTGTTATCATCACCAACATTATTGTAGAAATTGAATTTCTGTAATTTTCTAGTTTAGAAAAGGGCTTCCCTGGTAGCCTCAACTGTCAGATCTGAGGTTGAAGCCATTGAACCTAAAATATTGCAGAATTCTGCTTTGCTAGGGCAAAAGTAGAATCGAATTCAAGCTGATTACAGACCTGTTCCCTGACAGTGAAGCCTTAGTTATTAAGTGACTGTCCTTCCAGAGCCACTTGACTAATAATTTACCAGTAACTATGTATCTGTGATGGTAAGGAGACCTGTAGTTGCTACATTTAAGTAATCACTGAATTACAAATTGAATAATTGCTGTTAATGCATATTATTATTATTATTATAGTCATGGTACCCAAGAAATTAAAAAGCATGATTTCTAGAAACTTCATGTTTCAAACTTTTATCCCTCTTTTCAACTTGTCCAGATGATTTTATTTAATTTAAAAATAATTTAAGATATTTATGTGTGTGTGTGTGTGTGTGTGTGTCTGAAATAAAAATTAATAGACTATTCGATAGGGCAGTTGGTGTGGTCTCTTTAAAAATTCAGTGTGATTAAAAAAGGGATTTTTTTTCCTTATTTGTATTTCTAAGTTTCTTTTATAATTTCTAAGTATGCTTTTATAATAAAGTAACTAAAAATACATTTTTTGTAATGTTTTTAACTATATTTCCTTGCATGACTTTTTAGCTAGAAAAAAACGAATGAACAAAGTTGTAAGATCTGTTATTGGTTCATTCTATGGATCTGAAATCTCCTTAGATTTGTCAGCATATATTATGAGACTTTGAAAAAAATCAAGATAAAGACATTAAGATTTATTTTAAAATCTCTTTTATAATGTTTCAGATACATAAGACGTTTGAAAAAAGTATTTGAAATAATGATAACTAACAGACTTTGGCTTACTTTTTAATTTTTTAAGTATATTTTATTTTTTTAGAGCACTTTTAGGCTCACATCCAGATTGACTGGAAATGTACAGAGAGTTCCCATATACTCTCTGTCCCCCAAATACTCACAGTTTCCCACTATAGACATCCTACACCACAGTGATATATTTGTTATAATCCATGAAATTATAGTTACACATCATTTTTACCCAAAGTTCATGATTTACACTAGGGTTTATTCTTGGTGTTCTGTATTTTATGGGTTTGGACAAATGTGTAGTAACATGTATCCAACATTATGGTATAATAAAATTCTCTGTACTTTACCTATTCATTTCTCCCTCTCCCTTAATTGCTGGTAAACCCGATCTCTTTAGTGCCTTCATAATTTTGCCTTTTCCAGAATGACATATGTTTGGAACAATACAGTATTTAGCCTTTTCAGATAGGCTACTTTCACTTAGTAATATGTATTTAAGGTTCCTCCACATCTAGTTTACTTTGTAAAATGTTAGTATTATATTTATTTTCCTTTTCTTATTGAAGCTTTTTAACAAAGAGGATAAAAATCTGCCAGTGTATATACAATGTGGAATGCCTTTACTGTACTTTATAAGACTACTGAGAAATTTTTTATAAGATATATTTGGGAACAGTGTATGTAATATCCAGCTCTTCTGCTGTGACTTTTTATAATATGGGTGCCAGTAGAATTATTTCATGTAGGTTATAATAACCAGGATTTAAAAATATGTTGTTTTTTTCAAAATTACAGGCTGACTGTTTGATTGAAAAACTAAGAATATGAAAATGTCAACAGTGGAAGATTTTCCTAATCTTGGCTCAACATAAACTAATATTTTCGTTCTTTTGAAGTCTAATTACAATTGTAAGGTTCATTGGGTTTTATGAGAGGCTATTACTGGCTAGCCTTAAATCTTTTCTGAATGTCTGTTTCCTGAGATATGTGATACAATTCCATGGATACTTTGTCATTGACTTCTTTATTTTAATGATTACTTGTTTAAGGTATAAAATACTATAGATAAAATCCCATTAAAACATCCTGTGGGGTGCCTGGGTGGCTCAGTGGGTTGGGCCGCTGCCTTCGGCTCAGGTCATGATCCCAGGTCCTGGGTTCAAGCCCCACGTCGGGCTTTCTGCTCAGCAGGGAGCCTGCTTCTTCCTCTCTCTCTGCCTGCCTCTCTGCCTACTTGTGATTTCTCTCTGTCAAATAAATAAATAAAAACTTTAAAAAAAAATCCTGTTAATTAGGAAGGTCTATTTTTTCAAAAAGTTTAAATATTTTCATTTCTCAGTAGTCTATTATAATAGTGATTTATTTACAAAGAATAAACTGGTATGGAAAGTACTTTATTGGAGCCTTTATTACTATGAAGGGGAGACAGAAATTAACTATTTCTTTACATACAAAATTTCAAAATGAAAAGTACCATACCATATAGTGACTTATGTTCTTGTTGATTGAAAGAATCGTTTTGTGTCACTTTTTACTCAGATTTCAGATGCTGGCTTTCACTTCTTGAAGCCTAACATTTTTGTGATAAATTGTTCCTGAAAGCTATAAAATATACATAAAGTAAATTCTAATGGTGGATTTATAAGAACAATTTGGCTATCCAAGAGAATTGACTGTAATGGCATTTTACCTGCAAGAACATAAATGGGGAGGAAACATAAAATGGTTATCGTAATGTGTTACAAACTGGTGGAAATTATTGTTTTATGATTTATTGTACCAAAGGGAAAGTAGAATTAAAAAGTTTTAGGCCTGGCTTTTATCATGAAGAAATCCTGATTTGAAATTAGGAACAGATAAGCTTGGATGAGAAAATTTAATAGCTCAATGTTAGCATTACTGATACATCATTTTGTGAGACATATTTCTTTAAGGATTGTGCTGATCTACACTAATAGTGAATGTGAATAAAGAGTAAGGTACTGAAAGCTGATCCTACATTGTGTCAATGTATTGTGTCAATGTATTGTGTCAATGCAATGTAACACCATGTGCATGAATATAGAGGAACACAAGGATTGAAGTATTGATGTTAGAAGTAGGCTGAGGGGCGCCTGGGTGGCTCAGTGGGTTAAGCCGCTGCCTTCGGCTCGGGTCATGATCTCAGGATCCTGGGATCGAGTCCCGCATCGGGCTCTCTGCTCAGCAGGGAACCTGCTTCCCTCTCTCTCTCTCTCTCTCTGCCTGCCTCTCTGTCTACTTGTGATCTCTCTCTCTGTCAAATAAATAAATAAAATCTTTAAAAAAAAAAAAAGAAGTAGGCTGAGATGATTAGGTTTTGTTATTTTTGGCATGATATTAAACATAGTTTTAAGTAATGAAATACTTATTACAATGTTTAATTAAACATCTGGGGTATTTAGTTAAAACATCTGAAATAAATATTCATCCATTTATCCATTTAACAAACATTTGCTGAATATTTAACATGCAATGATCAGGAAATATAGGTGAGAAAGGATAGTCTGCCTTCGCATGCTAATACAAGGGTCAGACAAAACCAGTGATTACAGCTTAGTGTGTTAGCTGCTGTAATGTTCACAGAAGAGACTGTGGAAAGGACACAATTTTGAGAGCAGGTGGCAGTGGGACTGAATATTTAAGACTCAGTGTTTGTCAGGTAGACAGTGGAAGTTTAGGCCAAGAGACCCACATGTACTATTCCTGAGTTCTGCTTTCATTATTATTTACTTTACAATTGAAATGAATGTTCACGGGGCGCCTGGGTGGCTCAGTGGGTTAAGTGTCTGCCTTCGGCTCAGGTCATGATCTCAGGATCCTGGGATCGAGCCCCCCATTCGGCTCTCTGCTTGGCAGGGAGCCTGCTTCCTCCTCTCTCTCTGTTTGCCTCTCTGCCTACTTGTGATCTCCCTCTCTCTCTGTTAAATAAATACATAAAGTCTTTAAAAAAAAAAAAGAAAGGAATGAATATTCACATTCCGTTTTAGTCACTGGAAGTGGAAGTAGGGGTTTGGAGCTCTCAAAATTAGATTTCCAGGCTCTTCAGCACTGCTTTGTTAAGTAGCTCACTGACCCACCTACACAGATTAGCAGTTGCAAGTTTGTAGAAATCAGCTCAGATATGACCAGCTTTGGAAAAGGAATTTTCTATATGTACAACATGTTGTACTATGTGAACTTGAAATGATATAACTGACACTATTATGATAATAACATGGAGGTATGTAAGTAATTCTCAAATGCTTTATGGACTTACTCAAATATATGATTAGCCAATTGATTTAATTTATATAGGTTTATACCCTGTCATAGTTAAGTTTTCCTTCTTTGTTGGAAAACCCTTGATCCTCACGTTCTTAGCAGCTTTTCTCATTTACTTGTAAAGATTAATAAATTACTACAATTAAAATTCACTCAGCTTTTTCAGTAGTTAAAGAGTATTTGGTAACTCAGTAGCTACCTAAAACATTAGTTCAACACAAAACCAGTTTATAACTTATCTTTAAAATGTTTAAAGTACTATCTAGAGCATTATTTTTGCATGTTATGATATTATTTGTAACTACAGAATTGTAAAGTGATTGGTAAGTTGTGTGCTTATTTAGCTGAAAGAAAGCTAAATAAATATGGAAAAAATACTGTGTCAAGTTTTGACTCTCTGGACTTTGTGTGTATGTGTGTGTGTGAGAGATAGATAGACTTTATTTTTTAGAGCAGTTCTGGTTCACAGAAAAATTGAACAGACAGTACAGAGATTTCCCCTGTAGCCTCTCTGATTATTAACATTCCCCAGAAGAGTGGTACATTTGTTGCAGTTGATAAACCTCCACCTCCACTGAAACATCATAATTACCCAAAGTCTAGAGTTTATCTTAGGGCTTACTCTTGGTGTGGCACATTCTATGAGTTTGGGCAAATATATAATGACATGTATCTATCACTATAGTATCGTGCAGAGTATTTTCACTGCCCTAAAATTCCTCTGTGCTCTGTCTGTTCATCCCTAGTCCACGAATCCCTGGCACGCAGTGATCTTTTTACTGTCTGTGTAGTTTTGCCTTTCCCAGAATATCATATAATTGAAATCACACAGTATGTAGCTTTTTCAGATGGGCTTCTTTCACTTAGTGATATTCATTTAAGTTTTCTCTGTCTTTTCATGGTGTGATAGCTCATCTCTTTTTAGTGCTAAATAATATTCTGTTGTCTATATATATTACAGTTTATCCATTCACCTACTGAAAGATACCTTGATTGCTTCCATGTTTTGCCAACTATGAATAAAGCTGCTGTAAACACCCATATGCAAGTTTTTGTGTGGACATAAATTTTCAGTGCGTTCAGTAATTCTAACATGTAGCCAAGTTTAAGAATCTGTGCCCTGTAGGATTGAGTAAACCTCCTCCGATGGCCCAGTTAAAGTAGTTCTCAGGAATATGCCTTTTATGGGACTTGAGACCATTTATTTTATATGTAATAATTTTTCCTCTCATGAGAAGCAAGTAAGATCAAGAGATGGTGATTACTGGGAATTGTGCTTAAATAAGGATCTGTGGGTCCCTTCCTAGAAGGTAAGTTGCACACTTACTTTGGGGCTGTTAATATTTACATATTGCCAAGAGCCTTCCTTTGTTTAGAAATCATGTTTGCTATTTACATTTTAGGAAGGAAAGAAGAAAGGGAGAGAAGGAAAGTGGGAAGCAGGGAAGGAGGAAGGACAAAGACCTGGCTCAAATGTGGCAAATGCATTGTGAACTTATATCACTTCTGGTTCACAAGTTCTGCCCAAGAGAAGTAATAAATGGGGTTCCATTCAAAAATGTGCAAAGCCATGTAAGCTACAAAGCTGAAGCCTGGAACAGAGTGGATGATATACAGGTCTTCCTTGGCCTCGTATTTGGAGTGGAATAAAAGTAGAGTGAAACATTTTTTGGTATCTTATGATCTCAATCTCATTGCCATCAAAAGAATTAAATTAAGTACCCGCCCAAGGAGAGAAGTCATCCTTAATTTTGGTAGGCCCTAGGTTAGGCTCCTTTCAGTTTCTATTTCAGTCAGTTGCTAAGATACGGTAAGAGTTGTTCTCTGGCCTAGCTCAATCAGGCTGCCATCTTACATCTGTCTGGAAATGTATGGCTTTTGATTATTTGAATTGTGGCAGCATTAGAGTTTAAGGATGACCAGGACACAAGGCTGAATCTCCAGCCCATTTTCCTTCACATTTTTTCTATGCACAGAACCTACTTCACAGGTAGCAAATTAGTAGGTCTAGTTTACAACTAGTATTTCAGGTTTGTTTGGGAGATTTTTTGATCAGAGGACAAGCTCTACTTTTCTCTACTTCTGGAAATCTTGAGTTGTATTTAAATCAACTGCAGCTGCTTAATTTTGAACTGGTACCTTGTCCCAATTTGTTCAAGTTTGTTTCCCGAGAGCACCCAGTGTTTGTCCTCTCTTCTTCTCTTCCTTGATTATCTTCATTTGGATTGAGGATACTGGAGACCCTTCTGGCATTTCATGAAATTAGAACTCAGTCAAGAATACTTCACCATAGGGGCACCTGGGTGGCTCAGTGGGTTAAAGCCTCTGCGTTCGGCTCAGATCATGATCCCAGGGCCCTGGGATTGTGCCCCGCATAGGGCTCTCTGCTCAGCAGGGACCCTGCTTCCTCCTCTATCTCTGCCTGCTTCTCTGCCTACTTGTGATCTCTGTCAAATAAATAAATAAAATCTTAAAAAAAAAAAAAGAATACTTCACCATAGTCCCTGTAGTTGTTATATAACTCATTCCAACAAAATTTTATTCTCTAAACTGTCCAAAAACCTCTTGTTTTTTACTTATTGGAAAAATTTTCTAGTCTTGGGACACTCAAGGTGTCTCAAGTTGGTTGAGTGGCTCAGTTGGTTAAGCATCTGCCTTTGGCTTAGGTCATGATCCCAGGATCCTGGGATTGAGTCCACACTGGTTTCCTTGCTCAGTGGGGAGCCTGCTTCTCCTTCTGCCTGCTGCTCCCCCTGCTTGTGTGCTCTCTCTCTGACAAAATCTTTAAAAAAATCTTCTAGTCTTAATACATATACAGAGAAGTTTCCTACCCCTCACTGGTGCACAAATGTCTATGGTTCTCTGTGATACCCAACCCATTGACAAATGTTAGATGCTCAGCCTGAGACAGAGGTACAGACAGGTTTTTTTTTTTTTTTTTTTTTTTAGATTATATTTATTTATTTATTTGACAGAGAGAGAGATCACAAGTAGACAGAGAGGCAGGCAGAGAGAGGGGAAGGGAAGCAGGCTCCCTGCTGAGCAGAGAGCCCGATGCGGGACTCAATCCCAGGACCCTGAGATCATGACCTGAGCCGAAGGCAGCGGCTTAACCCACTGAGCCACCCAGGTGCCCAGTACAGACAGTTTTAACATTACACATGACTTCTACTGTTGGGACCTCTTAACTCTCTACTCATTTCCTTTCTTCACTGACTCTGCCCTAATAGTCTCAACAGTATAGGGGCCTCTTATAACCAGAACTCAAGATTTTCCTTATCTTGGATCCTAACTATCTAGGAATGATTCTAGTTTTCAGTCATCATCAGGCTAGACCAGAGACTCAAAAGCTTGCAAAATAGTAATCTCACAGGAGGAGCAAAGTTTCTACGAAGTCTGCCGTGGTAGCTGAAGCATGGATGCAGCTTTGGATCAGTTCTCAAAAGACGGACTACGAACTTTCTTGCTCCTTCCAGTAAATTAAAAAAACAAAAACAATTGCCAGTCTCTAGATCTTAGTTTAAACATCAAAGCCATACCTTTTGCGGCTCCTTAAGGACTTTAGTAAGCTCAAGAACATGGAACAGCTCTGGTGTGACTTCTTCAAATTTTAATTTATCTCACAAGTAGTTCCACACTAATCCTAATGGCCCAGCCTGTGCAGGGTTAATTTCTACTTCCCCGGATCATGTATCCAATGGTTTGAGATTCTTGGTGTATGTGATCTGCTCATTTCTAGAGTGGAGAATTAGTAGGGATTTAGTCATGAACCTTAGCTTTAAGGAAATAAAGGAAGTTCATGGGAAAAATCAGTGAACCTTGAATTTGTCTGGGTTCTCCTAGGCTGTGTATTCTTATTTGCTGTCTCTGCACAGCATCCTACTAATCCAGGCATGAAAATCAGCATCTCTATGATAGCCCCTAAAAAATTGCCCGAATAAAATTTAATGTTTGGTAATTTTGACAAACTTTGGGGATGGGGCATATCAAGCACTGCACATCATTCCCCTAATATTTCATTGGTTCTCTGTCCCACCTTGACCTCTCGTGTCTCATACTTTTATCCCTTTTCTGAAAACTTGGGGCCAAGAAAAATCTGTACTCCTCAGAGACTAATTTTATTATTTATCTTAAGTGGACTTATCAAGAGTTTTCCTAACAAAGACAGATTGCTTGTTAAGAGAAATTTTCATACTTATATTTTTTAAGGAGAAGTCTCCTTTAATTCCATTTATTGGCCCCATACAACATGCCAGGTGTTATATTAAACACTTTCTGTACATTATTCTACTTAATCCTAACAATCCCTCGAGGGAGACAGTATTACTCCATTTTATTTTATTTTTTTATTTTTTTTTTTTAAAGATTTTATTTATTTGTCAGAGAGAGAGGGAGAGAGAGCAAGCACAGGCAGACAGAATGGCAGGCAGAGGCAGAGGGAGAAGAAGGCTCCTGCTGAGCAAGGAGCCCGATGCGGGACTCGATCCCAGGACGCTGGAATCATGACCTGAGCCGAAGGCAGCTGCTTAACCAACTGAGCCACCCAGGCGTCCCAGTATTACTCCATTTTAGATAAAACTGCTGTTAAAGGAACCTAAGAAATTTGCTTAAGAGCATATAGATCGTAAATAGTGGGACTGAGATTTGAACCTAAGATGGATATCACAGCTTATGTTCTTAATCACCACTATGAAGTACGGAGTATGTTCCCAGCACGTGGTGCTTGTAATATGTAGTACTCTTGTACTTTGTGCAATATTATGATGGGATGCAAAAGAAAAACTGCTCTCAATAAGGCAAAAGCAATAATGCATATACATAGACTATGAAAATTTTAAAAATTTACGGTATGCTACTACTTATTTTATGTGCTATGAAACCTGTGCCAGTGTGAATATTTAGAAGCAATTTCCATCAGTTTTATTTTTTAAAGATTTTATTTATTTGATAGAGAAAGACAGCAAGAGAAGGCACACAAAAGGGTGGAGTGGAAGGGGGAGAAGCAGACTTCTGGCAGAGCAGGAGCGCACGCAATGGGGGCTCGATTGCAGAACCCTGGGATCATGACCTGACCCCAAGGCAGAGGCTTAAGGACCAAGCCATCCAGGCGCCCCTCCATCACTGTTTTAATATAGAGTTGGCTGTGGACTGTGCCTGAGCCTAACATCACAACCTTCTAATTATTGAGTAAATTATTGAGGACGACATTTTGTTTTCTATGAGGTATAGAATGAACCGTAAGAGATTACCTAGGTCAACAGCTTATTCCAACTGGCTTAGGGGGCATGTACCCTTGAAAAGATATTGCAAAAATACAAAAAGGATTTTAAATATTAGATGAGTGGGCCAGGTCCTCCAAGCTTGAAGTCGATAGAGAAGTCTATATGGAAAAGGGGAAATTCCAGTCCAGTTTTGAAGAATTAGGATTTGAAGCGTTCCTAGAGGAAGCTTTAGTACGTTCCTGGTCGGAGGACCAATGCGAACTTATTTTAGCGCAACCTGCTGCTCAGCACAGCAGAGTTACCCACACCGGCTCCTCATACCTCCGCATTTCAACCAGAAAGTACCTCCCGGCGGGCGTTGCCCCTCCAGGCTCAACGCATCCGCGCGAGGAACCCCGAGACAGCGTCCACCTCGCCCAGCTTCCGCTTCCGGCTCTTCAGGCTCCGCCTCAGCGGAAAAGGCGGTGTGCGGGAGGGGGCAGAGAGGTGGGAAACTGTACGTATCGCGCAGGCGCACCGTGGGCGACAGCAATGGCGATGTCGTGCCCATTGAATAGGTATCTGCTGCTCATGGCGCAAGAGCACCTGGAGTTCCGCTTGCCGGTGAGTCCGCAGCGCCCTCCACAACTTCTTGACGGGAGAGGACGGCACAGTGGGGGTTGGTGTGCGGGCGGCGGAGATCTCAGCTTGAGCAAGCAGGGATCCGGGGGTGTTTGCTTGTCGGAGGTATCACGCGTCCCTGGTCCCTCGGACCCTGGGAAGGATCCTAGCTCGGCGGAGGGTGTGTGAGAGAGAAGTCCAAGACAGACTCTCACAGACTTGCCAAGCATTTTCATTCATTCTTCTGCCCATGCGTCAAGTATTGGAGTTAGGCCGGTGGATATGACCCGTCGTCTCGCTCCAGGAGCTCTTCCCCCAGCAGAGAATAGAGTCAGCTAACGGAAATGCTCAGTGCAGTGTTTTAAGTGGCAAATATGCAGGTCAAAGCCCGTGGAGGAGGGTGGGATTTCTGGAGGTGGTGGTTGGTGGCAGGGGTTAGATGATGGAGAAGTTGGGGAAAGTGTTTCATTCATTCCAGAACATTTTCAGAGTGCTTGTAATTGCATGTGCTGGGCGCTGGGGATATGGAAATGGTAAAGACGGTTTCTGTCTTCAAGGAGCTTACTGTTTAGGCTAAGGTCCGAGCAGATGTATGAACATTTTAAGAAATAACATTTGTAAGTGCAGTGGTAGATATGTAGGGCGATACGAGAGCATAGAAGAGGAATCTGATCCACCTGAAGTGTGGGGCATGTTGGCCTTTAAGAGGGCATGCATGAGGATATGACACTTCAACAATAACTAAAGTATGAGTAGGAGTTAGCCAGGCCAAGGATAAATAAATTAGAATTACAATTCAGTATTGAAATATGAAATATTGTAGCTGAGAGTGACAGAAAAAAAAGAGCAGGAGATGTAGATAGGGGCCAGAAAATGCAAAGCCTTGAGTACGCTGGAAGGGAAGAGAAAATTTATTTGCTTGTAAGGGAAACTTACTGAAGAGTTTTGAGCAAAGAAGATTTTTTAAGAAAAAATCACTTTGGCAGCAATAATGAGGACAGATTTGAGAGGAATAAGTCTGGAAGCAGAGACCAGTTAGGAGCTTGTTGAAATAGTTTTGTTAGTAGAATAAGAGGCCTGAATTAAGGCAGGGGTAAAATCATGGGATAGATGGAACATACTTAGGTGATGAAATCATCATCACTTGATGATTGAATATGGGGGGGACAGGGGCCAGTCAAGGATGACTCCTGGGTTGCATCTCCACTTAAAATGTAGAACACAGGCAGATGGAAGATTTAAATTTTGGTTATGCTGAATTTGATGTGTTTCTGTAATATCAAGTGGAGATGACCAGGGATGGCGGGGGAGGCATTGAATTTAGGACTATGCATGGAGTACAATAGAGTGGTGTGGACTGGTAGTAGATGTTTGGAAGCTTCTGCATATGAACATCGGGGGAGGAAGTGAAATTATTCATAGAAGGCATAATGTTGACAGAGTGGGGGGGGCAAATACAGGAGCTTGGAATTATTGATAGTGGGGGGAAGTGAGAAAAGAGGCGGTAATGAAGAGGTTTGGCAGGTGTCAGAATAGAAAGACTTTGCGGGCACAGAAATCAGGAGGGTAAATTTCTAGGAATTTTGCTAATAACTGTTGTGTAGAGTTTTGGAGTGGGGTGGTGAGCTAGATTGCTTGATTTAATGGTCACTGGAAAATGAGGAAGGGGAGATAGACTGCTCTTAACTAGAGCGTAAGAAGGGAAAGTTGAGATTGGTTAACAGTTTGAGGAAGGCCTAGGGTTAAGCAGAGTTCACAGGCTGAACAGGGGAGAATGGATATAGGGGCACAGTGGGAGGTGTTGGCCTTTCACTAGAAGGGGGGAGTGGGCAAGGAGAGTTAAGCTGGAAATGAGGTAGCTGCCTGAGGGTCTGTTTTCTAGGTTATGAATGAGTCAAGGTTGTTTCTTGAGAGATCAGGGACCAAGCAGTTGAGTGGATACATTGGGGAAAAATAGTTAAATTTGAAATAGTCATTGAGAGTAAAAGAGGGAGTTGACAAGTTAAACATTGAGAACACAGGTATTAGAGCAATGCTGGAAATCCAGCTAGGGCTATGATCATGTCTTTGTAATTGTGCTGAGATTCTCTAGTTTTCTTCAGTTGTGTGCGATTCACTGGCCTTAGGAGCAGTGAAGGAAGACTGTGGCATTGATTCAGGATTAATGTTTTGCTGAGCAGGTACACTGGCAAGATAGTGGCATAAAGGCATAGAATTTCATGGAGGAGGTAATATTTTAATAGATCTTAATTGATGAAGAGCTATTTTGTGGATAAAGAGGATTGGAAAGCACACTTCAGTAAGAAACAAAAACAAGTGGAAGGAGTTGATTATGGTGGTTTGGGGTGTGGGATGTGGGGAGTGAGGATGAAGTAATGGGCAGTGGCGGTAGAGAGGTGGGTAGGATCCAGAGTTTGGAATGTTTTGAAACCATTGCAAGGAATTGGTATTTTATTTTAGATTTAACGGGGGAGCCATTGACTCTTTAAGCCAGGAAGTGACAATTTTTTTTCTTTCTACACCAGTAAGTGACTAGTAATCATTTGTGTTTTAGAAGGAGAATTGTGGAGCACCAGAGAAGGAGTACTGGAGTGGAAAAAGAGGCCAAGGAGGTTGTGTGCCTTAGTCCAGCAATGCAGTGAGAATGGAGTGGTTAGGCTGCAGTCTTCAAAATAGCATCCCTAGTACTTGGACATTTTACCTGTTTCTTTGTCTTAAATTATTCTTAGTGTCTTACCCTGGTGTCAGTTTAATCTCCCAAAAAGCTCATTTCTCTTTTTAAAATTAATTAATGAATTAATTTGGCAGAAATCATAAGTAGGCAGAGAGGGAGGCAGAAGAGGGGTTGGGGAGTGGGGAGCAGACTCCCTGCTGAGCAGAGAGCTAGATGCAGGGCTTGATCCCAGGACTCTGGGATCATGACCTGAGCCGAAGGCAGAGGCCCAACCCACTGAGCCACCCAGATGCCCCTCATTTCTCTTTTCCACCCTCATTGTCCCAAGGCTGAAACTTCCTAGTCTGGCATTAGCCCACTGTTGCATGTTCTTTGTCTCCCCCCACTCCCACCTCAGTGCAGCCAAGAGAGAATCCCCATCATTCCCTGAATGATGCTCTCAGTTTTCATGCTTTGGCCTGTGCTTCCTTTTGTCTAGTTGGGTCTTCCCTATTTCAGTCTTCAATCTATTGATTTTATGTAGTCAATCTTCATTGAGATTTACCCACATATTTATTTTAGGTTTATTTTTTTACTTGATTTCTTTTTCAACTCTGCAGTTTCCTTTTTAATAGATTTTTAGTTTTTGCCTAAATTCTTAATTATGTCTTTTATCCCCTTGAATATAAAAAGCACAGTTATGTTAAGTCTGACAAACTATAGAAAACATGTATTAAATATGATAAAAGTAGTCCTGTGGGCCCCTTGCTTCTGTGTACTGTTTCTCTTGGTTCTTTTTCATATGTGTGCTGGCTTATTTTTTAAATCTGCACTAGATATATTTGGAAAGTTATCTGAAGAAATAACATGAGGCCTAGGGTGATGTAAATCCCCCTGAAGTAGAAGCATTAATGATCTAGGATGCCTTAAACTCATTTCCAGGTATTAAGTTTTGTTTCTATTCTGATTTATACATGTTCCTCTGGTATGTAGCTTTTGGAGATCCCAGTCCAAACTGGGTGGTCTATCAAGCTATCTTTCTTTTATATGGATGGCACAATATTCTTTTTGTTCTTCTGGCTCCATTAAGCTGTCAAAAGGACCATCTAGCCCCACAGGTGCTTTTGGAATTGGTCAATGTCCTGGGAAGCAAGTGGCTGCACCTTGGGATTTCTGGCTTCTCCTGAAGTTTAGTTTGGTAATTCTTGTAATTGCTCCATGCGTCCAAGCAGATGCCAGGTTTTTCTAGTTCTTCTCAGCAGAAGGCTTAATCTGAATTACCTAGTTTGCCATCGCTAGAAGGGGAAGTCCTCTTTCGTCTGTGCAGATTCTCTCTGTATTCCAGGGCTTAAGTCAGTTTCCATGAAAACTTTTCTTCTGAAACTTAAGTGATCTTTTCTCCTTTGAACTCTAATGTAATACCTTTTTGATTTTACTTTTTTAAGAGCACTCACTGTTTTACAGCTCACATTTCAATTAACTAAGTTGAATGTTCTTTTTTTTTTTTTTTTTAAAGATTTTATTTATTTATTTGACAGAGATCACAAGTAGGCAGAGAGGCAGGCAGAGAGAGATAGGAGGAAGCAGGCTCTCCGCCGAGCAGAGAGCCCGATGCGGGGCTCGATCCCAGGACCCTGGGATCATGACCTGAGCCGAAGGCAGAGGCCTTAACCCACTGAGCCACCCAGGCGCCCCTAAGTTGAATGTTCTATTAGACCATAAGCTCCCTGAAGATAAATATGTATTTATCTTTACATAGCTCAGTGCCTTGTACATATTAGTTTCATAGTAAGTATTGAGTGAGAGGATCCCTTTGAGAAAGGCAATCAAGAGGACAGTCTACACTTTTGAGTACATCTGCTGTTTTAGAACTGCTAAGCAGAAAAAGAATGAGTAGCTGCATTTATGATTTAAAATGAGAGATTAGGAATATAATGTGGCCCTGTTTTACCTTTGTAGAGTTAATCAAGGCCCGTTTTAGTTGGCACCTGCCTTTTTGTACTAGAGTTCAGATACCTGGGTTTTATTGCTGGCTCTGAAACAAACTAAATAGATGAAAAAGTGAGTGGCTAAAAGAAATGAAAAGCTCATGTGAATTAATGCATGAGACATGCCCCAGATCATGCTGTATTTTTAGATCCAGTAAATTCTTTTGTTCCTAATATAGGAAGATTCTCAACTAGAAAGTGAATTTGCTGTAAGAGCAAAGATTTTGTGTTTTGCTTTTTCCAGGTAAATTGATGGCATAGTATAATACAAGTTTTTCTCATAAATTTAAAACTTGGGTTATCACATTTATTTTAAATTTTAAAACGTTGCTTAAGTTTGGGGTAGTGGAGCTAATGCTATGCTATAAGACTTCAATAATCCTTCGTGTTTTTTTTTTTTTTTTTAAAAAGCTCATAGAGCCTTTGTGGTTTGTTTTGGCCTGTTACTAATTTTTAACAAGGTATCTCAGGACCAGCAAATTTTGCAGTCAGATGCTCTGCCACTGAGCTTTACCCTTGGAGCAGCAAATGTTGATGTTTTAAATGTGAAGCTATGAATGAACAGTAATATTCTAGGCCAAAGTAACAATCTATAACTTCATTTTTTTTTTGTTTTAAGAATGATAAGTTGGTCAGTCTTGCTTGATTTCTTGAGCCACTGGACTTCAGGTTCATCATCCTCTTGATTCCTTTACTTAACACCCTAGGTTTTGTGCCCTGTTGTCACAGACCTCTTTCCTTCATGAGGTAGCTATGATTCCTGTTTTCCAGATGAGAGAAGTGCCTTGTATAAAACCACATGGCCACTATTAGGAAGAGGTGAAAGTAAAATTGTGATTCATCTAATTCCCAAGTCCCATGATGCCTTCTATTTAAATATATGTCATGTGTGTTTCAAAATGACTTTGGGGTTACCTTCAGTATTTACTGATAGACTATGCAAGTTCTTGCTTTGTTCATATAATTCAACTGAATTTAGCCCCTTGTAAATCCAGGGATTAAAGAAAAAAAATTTGTTGCATAGTCAAAAGGAAAAATAGAAAAAGTATGAATTGCTCAAACCTTCTATTCCTTTTTGTCTTGAGGTAGAGAATGGGGTGGTCTGGGTATACTGTCTCATGGTGGCTGTGGCTCATGATGAGCTTGGTGTTAAAGTCCGCTTCTCCTAGTTGGGATGAAAGGGGACTGTAGGCACCCAGCAGAGAGGATGCATCTCTGATTGAGTTACCTCCTCCGTGAGACCTACAGAGAGGTGTGGGATTCTACCTGCTTTATGGTAGAGCTCTAAGACTAAATTTGTTAGAATGTTATTTGAGGAGACTTTATTTGTTAGTATATATTGTAAAATTTATATAGTCATCTTGTATTTATCAGTGCAAAGTGATTGTTTCACAGAATGTAGTATTATCTGAACATATTTCAACTTTGCATTCCTGATGTTTTTAAAGTAGCTATTGTGTTCTCTTTCTAGTTCTGTAACTTGAGCCAGAAAGAAGAGGCTAACTTACTGTAACTTCTGTTTAATGAATCAACAGTGAGGCTTCCTGGTTAATCACTTATTTCTTGTCTAAATATCCTCAGCTTATCTGTTTAATAATTCATGTATTTTTATTGATCAGTTGTCAGATTTACTTGCCCATAGTTTTATCATCTGTTTTTTTCCAAAATCAGGGCATTTTCTGAGCAAGTCTTTTGGCAGCCTTCTTGTTATGTAAAATTTCTCAGAAATTACTTAACTGTGGTTGTGACTGTAAAATTTTTTCAGAACATAGAGTTGTAATTTGCCTGGTGCTGAAATTTAAATGCCCCAGGTAGGTCACTTAACCACTCTTAAAAAAATCTTACTATACCTATATCTGTTAATAGACTTTGAGTTCCCTGTGTTAAAATGTGTTCTTTCTATAATATTTTCAATGTAGGAAATAAAGTCTTTGCTTTCACTTTTTGGAGGTCAGTTCATCAGTAGTCAGGAAACTTATGGAAAGGTAAGTTGAATTTATATTTTTCATTAGACCATGTGCAGTATATTTATAAGAATCTTGGGTTTGAAGAGAAGAACTGCAAACGTTTATATTTATATAGCTACTTGTTTCTGTTTCTAGGGGCAATTGAATAAAAAGCATATTTTTGGAAAAGTTGTGGTTTTGGAACGTCATTTAAGTTTATTTCCAGTATTCATTTAGTTTACTCGTTTTTAATTTTTAACTCAACACTTGTACTGTACTTGGTATCTTAGTTGAAAAAAAAAGGACAGTTTTCTGTTGATGAGGTATGATTAAAATTAGAATTTAGAATCTAGCGGAATTTCAGATTTAATTTGGAATTATTTAAACATTTGAAATTATGCATGTATAAGATTGTGAATTTATGAGCTTTATATTTTGTATTTGATAGTTTATCAGTGTATTAGAGAAGTTTGGGAAATAAAAAAAGTCATTCCTGGGCACCTGGGTGGCTCAGGGGGTTAAAGCCTCTGCCTTGGGCTCAGGTCATGATCCCAGAGTCCTGGGATTGAGCCCTGCATCAGGCTCTCTGCTTAGCAGGGAGCCTACTGCCTCCCCTCTCTCTCTGCCTGCCTCTCTGCCTACTTGTGATCTCTGTCTGTCAAATAAATAAATAATCTTAAAAAAGAAAAAAAAAGTCATTCCTAATTCTTCTTCCTTCATGTGACTTATAATTTGAGGGCAGGGCCTTCCAGTCTTTTTTCATATGCTTTTTTTCCCCTTTAGTTCAATTTTTTAAAAAAATCATGATTCACCTTTTTTTTTTTTCCCTCCAAAGATTTTCTTTATTTATTTGACAGAGCACAAGTAGGCAGAGTAGCAGGCAGAGGGATAGGGAGAAGCAGGCTCTCCGCTGAGCAGGGAGCCCGATGCGGAGCTCAATCCCAAGACCCCGGGATCATGACCTGAGCAGAAGGCAGCTGCTTAACCATCTGAGCCACCTAGCTGCTCCTTCCCTTTAGTTCTAATACTACTTATGAACTTCTTCAGTCTCTTTTTCACTTGATAGTATTAATATAGGTCCGTGTTGCTACATAGCCTTCATTACTAACAGGGTCATATAATATTTTCTATTGATTAGTTCTGTCATTTATCTAATTACATTCAGATTGCTTTTACGTTTTTCTAATAAAAATAATATTGAGATAACCATCTTTTTTCTGTTTGGATTATTTTGAATTTTTCTGTAGAGTAGTTATAAATATTGGAAGAAGAAAGAATGGCAGGGAGGATTTCTTCCAGAAGATTAGAGAACTTAGTTGAAAGTCTGCTAAAGTTGGACTTCTATTTCTAATTGATTTTCACGTACTGAGGGAGGAGGAAGAAAGGGCGAGTATAGATATAATTGGGTAAGCATGTTGAACTGAAGTCAGGGTTCTGCTTTGTTTTTCTGTATTCTGGCAAGGGGTCATCAGGGTGGAGATGAAAAGTGCCTGTAATCGGGGCTCCTGGATGGCTCAGTTGATTAAGCAACCAACTCTTGATTTCTGCTCAAGTCATAATCTCAGAGTTGGGAGATCAAGCCCCACGTTAAGTTCCAGGCTTAAAGTGGAGCTTGCTTAGGTCTCTCTCTTTCCCCCTCTCCCTTCTACTCCCATGTACACCCATGCATGCTCTATCTCTGAAAATAAGATAAAATAAAATAAATTTTTAAAAAGTGCCTATAATCTTGATGGTTGAGACAGAGGATTGATAAACACTTCTGATGCACCTGACACTTTTCCTTAGATAAAATAATAAGAATTAATGATAATATACCCTATGATTTTCATCATAGTTATTTCTACCCCTCAGGTGGCCACAGCTACTTAAAAGAGGGATCATTCAAAGAAATACATTATGTAGAAGTTAAAAGTAAAATAGCTATATTATCAGGAATGATCGACAATAAAAAATTCTGAGATTTTACTTTGGGGTAAAATATGCATTAATTACTTCGGTCAAAATACATAATACAAAATACATGCAAAATTGATCTTAAGTTTAACCTTATATTTGCTGATATTTGCATTTATGGTCATTTATAAAAGTGTTCTGATGTTGTACTATATTATCCTAACAGGTTACCTATTAAAATAAGTTTACTTTTTTACTATTGGAGTAATTTTTATTTTGGTTAGAGTATTCTTACATAAAAGTAACAAGTAGGAATCTCTCATTGACTTCTTGGCTAGAGAAGCATATGAGGCCATAAAACCAGTTACAAGTTGTATATTGTTATTTTTTTCAGTCTCCTTTTTGGATTCTTAGCATTCCCTCAGAAGATATTGCCAGAAACTTAATGAAACGAACAGTGTGTGCCAAGTAAGAGAAACTTATACTGTTTTCCTGCAGATTGTATAACGTACTTCTCATACTACTCTGTCCTTCTTGCCGCTCTGTTGGCGGAGAATTAGGGGTTTGTTGTGGGGAGCTCTCTTTAGCTTGCAGATACATGAATTTGCCACTGGGTGGTGATGGTAGAACAGGGAGTTTTCTGCTGAAACTGATGGTGAGGGAATGTTAGTGGTGAAATGCATGAACACTTGTTTTTGGGGTAATTTTTTTAAACTTCTGTATTAAGCAGGAATATAGTTTAAGATGTAAAGGCTTATTTCATAGGTTAAATGCCACATTTAATTATAATCAAAGTATTGAAAATCTAAATATTTTTTCTTATATATGGCTTTTAGTTGGGTCAGCAGATAAGTCTGAAATGACAAAAAGTGAGGACTGCTGTGAAATGTTTTGCTGCTTTATTTGTTAGAGAGCGAAGTCCTGATTATCTTATCTTGTGTGGATTACTATAATGATGTTGTTTATAGTTTATCCTATCTGTTTTCTAGATTTTATCTTTGGTGTCTGATCTTTTTTCCCATTTCTTCCTTCCTTCCCTCCCTCCTTCCTTCCCAATCTTTTTTTTTTTTTTTAAAGATTTTATTTATTTATTTGACAGAGAGAGATCACAAGTAGACAGAAAGGCAGGCAGAGAGAGAGAGAGAGAGAGGGAAGCAGGCTCCCTGCCGAGCAGAGAGCCCGATGCGGGACTCAATCCCAGGACCCTGAGATCATGACCTGAGCCGAAGGCAGCGGCTTAACCCACTGAGCCACCCAGGCGCCCCCTTCCCAGTCTTTTAAGTTGAAACTTGCTAATGGGTTTTACTATTCAGTAAAAATGACCAGTAGACAGAAACATAACTAAAAAAAATATCTTCTGAACAATTATTACTTTTGATTAACATATTAAAATTTATGGTTCTAAGAGTTGCTTGATTTCAGTAGATAAGTCTTATTAGGTTTGAAATAGCTGCTTGAGGACCAGGTACTTATATACTTCCTTCAAAGCTTTTATCTTCTCCTGAATTTACTTAATGGTAAAATTAGTAATTATGTAATGATTGTATAATATTATATAATAATTTCCTTGCCTACTTTCTATTCTCTATATATTTTGAATAGCTGAGGTTGGGTATACCTTCAGTGATAGCTAAGTAAGGGTGGTATTACTATAGAGGTCCTCTGTCTATAAATTCAATAGAAAGCAAAGGAGGAGTTCATTTTCAAATGATAAAATTCACAGTCCTAATTGTAGCATTAATTGTTCTGGAAATAAAATAGACTATTATAAGCATGGATTGAAAATTAACTTAAATTTAAGGGTTTTTTTTGTGGTAGACTAGGGATTGAAAGTTAATTTTGTTTTGTTGATTTATTTTTAACATGGAATATTTTGAGCATATTACAAAAAGGATGAAAAATATAATAAACACCCAGGTATCTACCTTGTTAGATCTCAAATTTTGAGATACTTGCCACAGCTTTCTTAAAAAAAAAAAAAAAGTGGTTTACAGAAACTGTTGACTCTGTGCACCTTTCCCAATTCTACTCCCCTCCTTCCCTCAAAGGATAGTTTCTTAAATTTTGTCAGAAAGATTCATTATTACTTCCATAATCACTAAAATATTTGAGATTATTGGGGCACCTGGGTGACTTAATTGTTAAGCGTCTGCCTTCAACTCAGGTCATGATCCCAGGGTCCTAGGATCGAGCCCTGCATTGGGCTCCCTGCTAGGTGAGAGGCCTGCTTCTCCCTCTCCCATTCCCCCTCTCGTGTTCCCTCTCTTGCTGTGTTTCTGTCAAATAAATGAAAACTTTTAAAGGAAAATATACTTGAAATTATTGTATTAGTAAGTTGATATCCATGCTTATTTATATATCACCTATCAGAAGTGTGGCAGCCTATATAAGCTTTGTAATCACTAAAGTATGGATCACAGTAGTTAAATCATATATATATCAAAACTGTTTACTCTGAAAATCTAAATCATTAAAGGTATTATTATAAATTAGTGTTCCAATTATAGCTGAAGCTTTTGGTGTTATGTGCCTAATCTTTATTTTGACTATTTAAAATATAAATTTATTATATATAAATTCTTTCTAAAAAAGAGGATATGGAGTCCTATTTTGTTGATTCTAGGTTATTGTTATAAGCATTAATTTCTACGTTATACGGTATAATAGCTCCTTAGGGGTAATTATAATCCATGAAACTGCCTTTCCCTGAATTGGGTTGGGATTTTTTTTTTTTTTAAAGTTTTTGAGGAGCAGTGTATTATAGTGCATGTAGACATGTGTGTAGTCTAGAGTCTGATGGATTGAAATCCTAGCTTCTTTAATTGCTATATGACCTGAAAGAGTCATCCTTGTCCCTCAGTTTCCTCATGAGTTCAATGGGTGATGATACTGGAAGCTACCTCATAGGCCTCCTATGAGGAACAGTTACAAATCCATATTAAATGGCCTTAGAACAGGCCCTTGTACTTTGAGTTATATTATATGTTAGCTTTTATTATTTTTTATTGTTCTTGTTTTTCAAGGTTTTCCCTTTCCAGAGGTTGAATTACATATGCTTCCCCTCAGTTTATGCTTCCAGAAGTCTTCTCCCTTGGGTTTCATGAAGGCAGTGAGCTTTGTTCTGTTGTGTCTTCATGCACAGAACAATTCCTGGTATATAATAATACTTAATAAATATTTGCTGAATAAATGAATTGATTTAGCTTATTATAATCTCTTAACATTAAGAAAAAATCCTGAATACATGGAATTTGGGGACATCTATTCTGAATAATTGTGTTTGCTGCTTTTTACTCCTTGTATGTTTGTATAGCTGAGGTCACCCCTTTAGTGATGGCTAAGTAAGAGAAGGATTACTGTAGAGGCCCTCTTTCAATAAATTCAATAGAAAGGAAATGAAGTTTATTTTCAAAGGATAATATTCTCCATCCTAATGGCAGCATTAATTACATTTATAAAGTAGTTTGAATCTAAATGCACAAAACTATGCTACTATGTAGATTTGAGTTCCATTACAACGAATTCTTGTTTGTAATGAAATTTGCTTGTAATTGTTTACATGTTCCTTGAAATTGGTGGAAGCATGAAGATTTTTTTTTACAGTAAGAATTTTCTTTTTGTAGTGGTTAGAAAAGTAACTAACAGTTATTAAATATTAGTAAGTAATAGCTAAATATTAATTGTAACATTTTTAACTGGTCATTTTTATTTTATGGAGCAGACACTGCAAAAAATTGGATTTGCTGCAACTTTTCACCTGTTTCACTAAAATAAATGATGTTGCTACATCATTTGTATTCCAATATAAAAATATAGTGATGAAAACTTGGAAAAATCTTGACTTAAGTTTCCTTCTTCTGTGTAGAGTTAAACTTCTTTGTGTGATTTGGACTTAATGTTTATTAACATTAAGTTACATTTATTAACTTAATGTTTATTAACACATTTCTCATTTATAGCTTAGAAAATATAGGCAATATTTGTATTAGTGGAACAAGCATAAAGAACGAGGGAAGTAATTATTCCATATTACTGCATGAACTGATTTTGTTACTGAGGTTAATAGTAATCATTTATTTCCTAGGTCCATATTTGAGCTATGGGGTCATGGAAAATCTCCAGAGGAGCTGTATAGTTCTCTTAAAAACTACCCTGTGGAGAAGATGGTACGTAGTGAAATTTTTATATAGGTGTATCTACAGATACTGTAGAATTATGAAGCTTTAAATAAATTATTTGCTTTTATTTTAGGTTCCGTTTCTACATTCAGATTCTACGTATAAAATAAAAATTCACACATTTAATAAAACATTGACACAAGAAGAAAAAGTCAAACGAATAGATGTAAGTGAATTTAGCAATAATGAAAAAAGCCTATGAGAATAATGTGGTCTGTTGCTGTTGATATGTAATAATTCTCAATTCTGTTAAGTGCTTATTTTGTGGCACACTGTGTGCTGATTCTCATGTTTTGTCTTAATGCTGATACCAAACTTACAAGATCGGTAGGACTATACAAGCACCATTTCTCCTTTAAAATTCTAATAGGACATGAAAATCACTTTTATTTTTTAGGCACTTGAGTTTCTGCCATTTGAAGGGAAAGTGAATTTAAAGAAGCCACAGCATATATTCTCTGTTTTGGAGGATTATGGTTTGGACCCAAACTGCATCCCTGAGAATCCACATAATATCTATTTTGGTAGATGGGTAAGGAGGTGTTCTTTTTACGTATTTGAGGTTGTTTCTTTAAAAGCTTAATGTTTGGGGCGCCTAGGTGGCTCAGTGGGTTAAGCCGCTGCCTTCGGCTCAGGTCATGATCTCAGAGTCCTGGGATCGAGCCCCGCATCGGGCTCTCTGCTCAGCAGGGAGCCTGCTTCCTCCTCTCTCTCTGACTGCCTCTCTGCCTGCTTATGATCTCTGTCTGTCAAACAAATAAATAAAATCTTTAAAAAAAAAAAATAAATAAAAAAATAAAAGCTTAATGTTAGACCTTTGTATAGGATTCTGTATGTAGAATTTTAAAACAACTGAAGACTCAGAATTACTGTATGAATTAAAATGAGTGGAAAATATGTGTTTATGTTGTTTTGTTTGTTTTTCCAGAGATTCCTGGGAAGTGCACGAGGCTTGTTTTATATAGGGCCTAGAGATGGTGTACCAGGAAAAAATAACATGAGACTTGTCAGAAAGTCTGGATTGCTTTTTAAGCAGAGAAAATGTAGTGTGCTGTGGTAACTGAGGGATCTCATTTGTGGAGTTCTCAAATCTAAGCTCAAATTCCGAAAAGAAATAAAATTACTATAGAGCAGTTCTGCTCCCTTCCCTAAGGGTAATGGAAGCTGGGGCTTATGTTACAGATTATTGTTTTTAGGAGAAAAAAGAGGTGGGTAAAATTTACTCACTACCAACCCCTGGAATTAATTACATTCAAATTCAATTCAAATTTAGTTCAGAAAGTCACAGTAAATTGCAACATGCTAAAAAATACAAGGTATTTGTCCATAATTACCTCAACCACATTTTTTAAATGAACAAGTTTAGAGCAATGGTAAGTGGAAAGAAGTTTTTATCATTAAGATACTCTGGTTTTATTGTGAATGGTTAATTTCAATCTGTTTTATACAGTTAAACTAATCTGAAGAATCTCTGATCTAGATTGCAGATGGGCAGAGAGAGCTTATTGAGTCATACAGTGTCAAAAAGAGACACTTTATTGGAAATACAAGCATGGATGCTGGTTTATCATTTATCATGGTCAACCATGGAAAAGTGAAAGAGAACGATATTGTCTTTGATCCATTTGTTGGAACAGGTATTTTTACTTAACTGTTAAACTAGTGCGTAGATATTACTTGTTTATATTAGTCAAGCTCATAGTAATGTTTTGCTAAAACATTAGTAAATTTGTACAAAATAATCTTAACTATCATGAGATGCTGACTAAGAGATGACCACATATTTGTGTAATAGCCCAGTATGCAACATTTGAGCCATCTCAAGAATGATAGGATTTAATTTTGTGGGCTTTTTCCGCAAGTTAACCACTAGGTGGAGGGGCATACCACACATTGCAATACTGTGTACTGTGGAAATGTAAAGCTATAGTTTATCTAAATAGGGAAACTTGAGTGGAAAAAAAAAAACTTGAGTGACAAGATAAAAAAAAAGTGTTCATTATTTAACATTGATAACTATATACTTACATGGAAAAAATGGGTACTGTGTCTGATCTTTGATTTGGTTTGTAGAGGTTTATAAGTAAGTATGAAAATAAGGAAAGTGACTTAATTATTAACGGGCTTGAGTCTGGCTGCTGAGACTGCAGTCTGTGTTCTGTCCTCGTAATTAACTTTGTGTAGAAGTCCTAAAATTCCGCATTAACCTTCTCTGATTCCGTGAGGAAATTTTCCCACTTTGGCCTATTTTTTGCTGGCTCTTACTCATATGTAGGGAGCACTCATATTTAGATCTGTCTGGCTAAATTCATTGTGATTCAGATTGTCTTGGAACAAATTATGTTTGTGGTTGGAGTTCCTCCCTGTAGCTGTCTTTCCCCATCAGAAACTTGGGAAGGAGCTCTGCCACAATAGCTAACATTGTTGAACTAAAAAGAAAAAAAACTTCCTGAGGGGATTATGGCACAGAGAGAGGTTATGTGACTTGGCCAAGGTTATACAGTGTGTAAATTTCATGAGGTTCAAACTCAAGCAGTCTAACTCCAGAGCTCATGCTCTTAACTACTACACCAGAGCTATCTCTTTCGGCATTAAGATCTGTTCACCAGCTATTACACCATAACCCAACTTGAGGAATGTGACCACATGCGATAAGGAAGAAATAGTATCAAAGTCAAGAGATTTCTAACTGTTGGAATGAATTTCTGTGTTTGTTGTTGAATTAATCTCTTGGTGAGTTTCACTTCTCCATTCCACCGGTGTCTCCATATATCCCCCACCTAGCATTAGACCTATTTGTTTCTTTCCTATCTTCATTATCCTTAGTGCCTCCCCCGACTTTTTAAACTCTTATTGGAAATAATGTCAAACTTATAGTAAAGATACAAGAATGAAAATAGAGAACAAACACTTGCACATACTTGATTCAGATTAAACTATTGTTAACATTTGGTCTCATTTGCTTTATCATTTCTTTTTTATGTTTATTTACATAATTTTGTTTTCTTTACAGTTTGAAATTGCATCCATCCAGTCCCTTTACCTCTCAAATACTTAAATATACATATCTTAAGAATGAGAATATTCTCTTACGTAACCATGGTATAGTTTTCAATGTTAGCAAATGTACTGCTGATGCAGTACTTTAATGTTCATATGACATTTTTGCTAATTGACCCACTGATGTTCTATATACTATATTTTTTCCTTTTCAGTCTATCATCAAGTATTGTATTTTGTCACTGATGTCTCTTTGATCCATTTGGTATGGAACAAGTCCATAGTCTTTCTTTTTCTTTTGTGAAATTTGCACTTTTGAAGAACACTGTCCCTCCTCTCTTTGTTTTTTATTTAGAATATACTTCACTTGGGTCATTTATTTCTGCATGAGTTCTGCAAGTTTTACATTCCTGGTCAGACTACTGCAACAGTGATTTTGTGCCCTTCTCAGGGCATCTGCATGATGGTTGTCTGCCCCTCATTGGTAATATTAATTTTGAGCAGCTGGTTAAGGTAGAGGGTGATTTTTCCATTGTATGTTAAGACCCATGTAAGTATCCTTTTCTGCATCTAAATTCCTCCTCACCCCTGTCAAGTGGTCAGGTTTTGCATTCACTGATGATTCTTGCCTGAACCGGTTTTAACTTTGGTCACAAAGTTAACTTGTGGTCACGAAGGGATGATTTTTCCAGTAATGGTACTCCCTCCACAATTACCACTCAACACTCATTCTATTATAACCAAGAGCCCTTTCTTCTTTCCTATGTATTTATTATTATTATTATTTTTTAAGATTTTATTTATTTGTTAGAGAGAGAGAGCATGAGCACAGGCAGACAGAGTGGTAGGCAGAGGCAGAGGGAGAAGCAGGCTCCCCGCTGAGCAAGGAGCCCGATGTGGGACTTGATCCCAGGACGCTGGGATCATGACCTGAGCCGAAGGCAGCTGCCTAACCAACTGAGCCACCCAGGCGTCCCTCCTATGTATTTATTATTAATATAAGCTGTGGATTCCCCTTAGTGGTCTATAATTTGTTAACTTATTTTGTTGCTCAAATTATCCCACGTTTGCCAAGTGGAGCCCTTTTGTACTGTATCTGTCTTTGTGACCTGTACCCTGTCTTTTTTATTTTTGGGTACGTCTTACTTTCTGGCTCACCTTTTACCTGCCCAAACCCTGGAATCAGCCATTTCTCCAAGTAACTGTTGTTTCTTTTAGTGGGGAATGGTATAAGAGACCAAGATCTGGGTGCTAGGTATCTTCATTTCTCCACCCATTCAGCAGATAAGCTAGGACATTTAGGTGTGTATGTGTACAATATGCATATAAATATGTATGCAAATACACATATCCTTGTTTATGTACTGTGTGTGCATGTGGATAGACACATATATTGTAGAAATTGTGAATTTTCTTTCTTTTTTTTTTTTAAGATTTTATTTTTTATTTATTTGACAGACAGCGATCCCAAGTAGGCAGAGAGGCAGGCAGAGAGAGAGGAAGAAGCAGGCCCTTGGCGGAGCAAAGAGCCTGACGTGGGGCTCGATCCCAGAACCCTGGGATCATGACCTGAGCTGAAGGCAGAGGCTTTAACCCACTGAGCCACCTAGGTGCCCCAAAATTGTGAATTTTCTTATATACTACAAATTCTAGTCTATCCCAACAGATTTCTTTCTTGCCTATCCCCATTCCATTTTTACATGTGCCTTCCTCCACAGTGAGAATCCTGTTTTCTTTCACCATTTACACATTTTTTTTTGCTCATTGCTATAATGTATCTAAAGTAGTTTCAAAATTGCTTTACCCTTACCACTAAAAGAAAAGCAAAAAAAAAAAAAAAATACAAAAACCCTATTAAAAGGTTATATGTTTTTAGGCTATGTATTCTGTTCTTTACCACACCTAAAGGGCAGTAAAATCAAATATTGTGCTTTCTTCTTTTCCCCTTCATTTCAAAATCAGTTTGGAGTTCATTTTTTTTTCAGCTTGCCCTCAGTTTTAGATTTTTTTTTACCTCCTTCCAACCTTGTTGATTTATTTTTAAATATGCAGAAAATCAGTTTACTTTCAGAAGTCAACTATGTAAGAGATATACTCAGACAAGTATCACTTCTTTCTGTATCTCTTCATTCTCCTCCCTCATTCCGTGTAGATAACCAACTTCTTTTCTTTTTTAGTTGATTCTTCTTATTTGTGTTTCTTTTTGTAATGATAGGCAGGTATATGTACATTTTATTTCTACTTCTTTCTTACACCACATTGCTTTTCTCACTTAACAGTTTTTCCTGAAAATCACTTTCTGTTAGTTCATAGGAATTGTCTTCATTCTTTTTATACTTGTACTCCATGGGTGTATGTACTGTAATTTATTCAAACAGTCTCCTATATATACTTGGACATGAGTAGTGTCCAGTATTTTAGAGTTACAAATAATGCCTGCAATGAATAATCTTTTGTATATATACTTGCATAATGTTGGAGATATGGCTCTAGGGTAAATTCTTAAAAGTAGAATTGCTGGATGAAGAACGTATGTATATTTTAAACCTTGTTTCACCAGCAGAGTTTATTGTCAAGGTCTTAAAATGTTGCCAGTCTGTTGGATGAAAACATTATCTCAGTTTAGTGTTATTTTGTATTTCTCTTATTATGAGTGAAGTCTAATAACCTTTTATATATATATTTAACATATAATGTATTATTTGTTTCAGGAGTACAGGTCTGTAATTCATGAGTCTTATATAATACCCAGTGCTTGTTACAATAATATCCTCCCCAGTGTCCATCACCCAGTTTCCCTATCCCTCCACCCACTACGCCTGCAGCAACCCTCAGTTTGTTTCCTGTGATTAATAAGAGTCTCATATGGTTGGTTTCCCTCACTGGTTTTGTCTTGTTTTATTTTTTTCTTTCCTCCCCTATGATTCTCTGCCTTGTTTCTTAAATTCTGCATATTGGTGAGATCATATGATAATTATCTTTCTCTGATTGACTTATTTCACTTAGCGTAATACCCTCTAGTTCTGTCCATGTTGTTGCAACCTTTTATGTTTTAAGGGCCATTTTGATAATTTCTTTGGAAATATTTTTCATGTCTTTTGCTCATTTTTATATAGACATTTCTTTATTTTTGAATGTACTTTGTATGTTAGGGAATTAGCCCTCCCTCTTTTTTCCTGTTTTTTTATATGTAAGTAAAGATGTATACATATGGGTATTGCGTGCGTGCGTGTATGTGTGTATACACACAACCAAACATTTTCTCCCAGTTTGCCATTTATTTTTTGACTTTGCAAACAGTTGCCTGTTGCCATGCAAAAGTTTTTCCTATATCTATATTATAGAGGTATCTAGCTATGTTTCTTTTCGTAGTACATTTATAGTTTTAGTTTAATTTCTTTAGGTCTCTGATCTATTTGGAGTTTTTCTTATATGCTGTGAGGAATGGATCTATAAATTTCTTTTTTTTTTCCAAATGCTAAACCTTTTATTAATCTTTAATTTGTTCTTGGACTTTAAAAACTTTCTGGGAAGTGAGAATTCTTTGACATATGTACATGTACATAATGCTTAATGTGTATGCATACATGTAGATAATACTATAAAGTCTAAAAATAGAGCTCCTAGTATAGGTAAAATTTCTTTCCCTTGATGTCTATGAGGTTGGGTATATTATGAAATGCTAATTTCTGCCACAGCAATCAAAATACTGATTATCTTCAATGTGAGTAAGCGGCAAGGAGACCTACCCCTAATTTGCTTTAGAGCAGCTTCTTAGAATGGGTAGTAGATCTTGGTCTGTCACTGTTTACATAGGACAATTAATTGAAAATTACAAAGAGGAAGATTTTTGCAAAGATGCTGCTACAATATATTTTTTAAATTTGTGTTCGTGATTTAAGCATAGCTTTAGAATCTAGTTTTTGGTGCTTTTGTTTTGAAATTGGTGATGTAATTGTGAATAGACACAATTCTTAAGTATAGTTTGTCCTTTTTCTTGGGCCTTTTGTCTCACTGATGGGTAGTACCTTCTGAAGGACTGGGGAAATACTAACCCTGTGCCCTCCTCCATGGCCATAGTTTTTCACAAATATTTTTGATAGTATTTTTCCTTGTTTCCTTTTCTAATATTTAAAAAACAAAGTAAAGTGGATCCAATCCTTTTCCATTTTAAAGGCACAAAATTGAAATATATTCGTTTCCCAAATGTTTTATCCACTGACTTCTCATAACCTGTGATTTTTCTCAAGGTTATAGGATAGAGTAGAAAGCTTCTGGGAAACCAAAAGGAGAGATATAATCTTTTCCTGCCTAAATGCCTTTCCTTTTTCTTTAGACAGTGTGATGTTGTCTAGAATGACATTATAAGTTGTAGAAACATACTTTCCTTTCCATTTTAGTGAGTATGTTGCTTTTCATTTTAATAAGTTTTTTAAAAAAAGTTGCTTATCTCCATCTTTTTCCGAGGGAGAAGATCACTTCTCATTGGGCCAGCTCTTCGTAGTTAGGAAGTCCTTTTGCTCTAATATGAGCAAGGATTGATGAGCATGATATGTTGAATACCTATAATGGTACAGGCCCACCTGTGATATACGAGAGTTGTGAATGGTATACAACTCTTACTAATTGAGTATGCAGCTTTACTTAATAACAGACTTTACTTTTATCTAATTGGTATGCTAAGTGTATATTTGTTTTAATTGGTGCTGACCCCAAAGGAGAGAAAATGGTATAGAGAAAAGAGCAAATAGAGTGAGTTTTAAATCCTTAATCTATTAGTTATTATATCACTTAGGGCAATATTCTCAACTTGTCTGGGCCTCAGTTCCAGCATTAATAAAATGGTAATATTAATATATTGTGAGGATTAAGTGAGGTAATACATGTATATGAAATTCTTAAGAAGTTGCCTGACACATGGTAGGCTTTCAGTCGACTATAATGGTTATCATTATTATTTTTAAATTATTATTTTGTTAGGAACTTAGATGCCTTTCTGGTAAAAGATGTTAGATATAGCCAGTATTGAATGGTGATGATGAACATTTTGGCCATGAATTCATTTTCTAGTCCCTTCTTTGGCTGATTTCCAAGGTACTCATAATTTGCAACTGTTGGCAAATTGTGACAGCAGGCAAGGAAATTGAGGGCTAAAATTGTAAACATCTAATTCATTGGTTATAATGAAAATAACTGGTACAGGTAGACACACAGCCAGTTGCTATGATTTTATGACAGAGGTCCCTAGATATTTCTTTTCTCCTTCCCCTCTCTCAAGTGATTCAGCTATTTTACTAATTGAGAGTATACCCAGGAGACCATTGGGCACTCCTTGGCTGCTTCTACCTTCAGATGAGCCATAGTGTAAGGAGTGGAGTACAACTCCTTTTGAATTTTATCATTGCAGAATGATAGATGCATATGACAGGTGTTGGGAAACTGACAGCCCTGGTAAAAGGGAGTAAAAGGGACAATTAGGAGAGAGGTAATTGATCTCTGTAGGTCTGTGGATTAGTCTCTGTGTCATTCCCATTTTTGTCCACAACTCTTTATAGTCTCCTTTTCCTGAGTTTCATAGTTTATCTGGTAAAGTTTCTATTTTCTAGCAATATCCTTTACTCAGGCTGCTAGTGTAACTTACCTGAGTTCATTTTGAAAAAGGATAAAGTAGATACAGTAGTATTCCATTTTTCCTTCTTTTCTCCTTTCCTTTCAGCAAAACTAAAGCCCAGTCTCTCAATTCTGCACTTTTGTAAGGCTTTTCACTTAAATCTCTAATGATAAAAATTGTAAAATAGTTTCTGTATTATAAATAAATTTCTCTTATTATGTCCTTTTGCCAATAAGATATTGCCCTAACCTTAAAGTGGTTACTATTTAAGTAAGGAGAAATTAGAAGACTGAGTTTGTGGTATTTGTATACTTGGTAGCATAAGAAATTGGGTGAGTCACATTACCTCCCCCCTCATCACTTCACCCCTCCTTTATTACCCCTTCTTCCACCAGAAGGTTCAGGGAAACTCCAACTAAGGTATAACTAAATGTAAAAAGTGCTTCAATTTAATTGAGAAAACAACAAGATGATTAACAGCGATTACATGGTGACCAGTTCAGAGAAGCTAATTTATAATAACTTTATTTAAAACTTTGAAAGCTTAAAGAGCACAAAGTTAACTAACAGATTCAGTCTAACAGATTATTCATCTCCTTTCAGCAGTGTACTCTAAATTGGGTCTTCTCAAAACTCACTCTAACCAAATGGATAAGGTTCTGTTTAAGGAAGCACAGGAAAGCTTTTCTGTTCCCCTTGACAACTAGTTCTTCTAGGTGAGTATCTGCCTTAATTGGCAGAATTGTAGTAATTCCTCATAATTTGGGTGAAGTGATTTTGTGAGTATTCCAGGTCATCACAATACAGTATCTTTCCTAAATATGGATGGTTCCATTTATAGAACAAGACTAATGAGGTCTTACTTAACTTCCCTCTCACACAAATGCTTCTTGTATTTAGTATGAGGGAACTTAGGTTTTGGTTTCTGCTCTACTTTTTTTAGTTCTCCATTCTCTTCTTCTTGGGCTCTCGTAGTAGTAGTTACAGCATTTTTCACAAGCAAAGTCTATTTATTGAAGTGCACGTTCCCGGACTGTGTTTTAAATGGCTATGGAAGGAACACCATTACTTTATAGATCTTGACCCTCTGGAGGCACTACCCATCTTAATTTTAGAAATTACCTTTGAAAAGGATATAAGGGAAAATAGGTAATTATTTTTCCCCTGTCTGAGTCTGTGCATAGTTTAGGAATATATTTCTGATGTCCATTTGACAGACCTTTCTACGGTGCGGTATAGCTATTAGGAATTTTTTTTTTTTTTTAAGATTTTATTTATTTATTTGACAGAGAGAAATCACAAGTAGGCAGAGAGGCAGGCAGAGAGAGAGGAGGAAGCAGGCTCCCTGCTGAGCAGAAAGCCCGATGCGGGGCTTGAACCCAGGACCTGGGATCATGACCTGAGCCGAAGGCAGAGGCTTAACCCACTGAGCCACCCAGGCGCCCCGCTATTAGGAATTTTTAATTTAGATGATGAAAAAAAGTAAAATTCAATGGAAAGCACAGTTATTAAAATAACTGATTTTTTCCCCCTTAAACAATTTAAAAATATTCCCTTTTATTTTAAAAGGTTTCATTAATAAAGAAAAATCTTTATTAGGATTTTTCTTTGTATGTGAGCTAGGCACAGCTACCAAGTTCTTTAGTCCAGTCAGATTGTATTGGAACTTTTGTTCTTACTTTGATCACAGCACTAAGTAAACAGAGAAGTCATTGTATTGTTATTTTTGTTGTTATTTTTGTGTATGCTTGATGATAATTATTCAGAAATTCATATTTACAGTTTAAAATGAGGTAATTGCTTCACTGGTTACAGAAATAACTTTATTGTACTGATATTTTAATTTTTATGGGGATTAACATCTTAAATATTAATTATGCCCCCTTAGGTTGTTTGAAACTCAGGCTTCCATGGGAATTGAGCCTAGTTGTCAGAATTTAGAATTTATTTATTGCTAACTCTTTTATATAGGAGTTTTATATTCTCGTTTGTAAGTAAGGAGCAAGATGCTTTGTATAGACCTCTCAAAATCAGATGGAAATGTCTAAATGTACATTATTTTATTTATTTTTTAAACTTTTTTTTTTAAAGATTTTATTTATTTATTTGACAGACAGATAGATCACAAGTAGGCAGAGAGGAAGGCAGAGAGAGAGAGAGAGGAGGAAGCAGGCTCCCTGCTGAGCAGACAGCCCCATGCGGGGCTCGATCCCAGGATGCTGAGATCATGACCTGAGCCGAAGGCAGAGGCTTAACCCACTGAGCCACCCAAGCACCCCTAAACTATTTTTTAAAAGATTTTATTTATTTATTTGAGGGGGGGAGGGACAGACAGAGAAGCAGACTCCCTGCTGAGCAGGGAGCCCGATATGGGACTTGATCCCAGGACCCTGGGATCATGACCTGAGCTGAAGGCAGTCGCTTAACCAACTGAGCCACCCAGGTGCCCCTAAATATACATTATTTTAATTAAAAAAAAAAAAAATTTTCCCTAAGCAGTATGTTCAAAGTAATGATGACAGTACATACATTAATTCCCTACATGGTGACCAGTATAGTGAGCACAATTTAGCGTTTAATTCTGAGGCTTGTAAAATGTGGTCAGGACCAGTGTTATTCTCCGGTACTCTGCCTACAGCTATTTTTTAAGACTCTGGATCAGACTAAATAGGGGAAGAAATAAGAGTCTAGGACTTTCTGGTTAACAGACTATAACTGTGTGATTTTTCAGGTGGCCTTCTGATAGCATCTGCTCATTTTGGTGCTTATGTATATGGGACAGACATAGACTACAATACAGTTCATGGCTTAGGTGAGTAGAGGTTCTGGACTGTTACAGGCTTTGTTCTTGTATCAGATGTGCTTTCAAAGTAATTAAATGGGTTTATATGGCATTATGCATCTATCTCTTGTGTTAAGATACAGAGTTGTGGTATAATGTAGTTTTACTTATTCTTACAAATGATAAGATTTTGTTGGATATCTGCTTTTTATGAAGTGATTCAGTATGTGCAAAGCGATCTTGTGGGGGATAACAAAGGTGAAAAAGAAAAAGCTCTCTGCACTGTCTTAGTAAGAGATTTTTAAAAAGTTGGCAAACTCTAAGGTTGTGAACTTTAGGCTTGGGAAGGAGGTAGGAGAGAGACTAGCCATCTTCTAATTAGCATGTCCATGTTAATAACACATACAGTTTCTATTTAAAGATTATCACTATTTTTTATTCATAATCATACTCTTGCATGAGTACTGGATTAATTGCTAGTCCTTGAGTACTGAATTGGTTTTAATTCCATAACCAACCAAAATATCTTTGAAGTGGTTAAAATTACAGTAACTTAGAAGATTCTGCATTGGACTCAGGTTAACTCAAGACAAACATTTGCTTGCTTTTGAGGCAATTTTGGAAACTATTTTAAAATCTAGACGCTTTGCTAATGATACATGGTTGGTTGGAACTGAATTATACTGAAGAAAGTATTCTCATATACCTGAATGGTACTAAAAATGTCAAGTTTCATTGATGTTTTTGAAATTCTGTTTATGGTGGTATTCCATTATTTTAACTAGAATCAGCCCTTTGAACATCCTTTTTCTTTTTACTGCCCAGTTTTTCTCAAGTAACTGTATTGGTGAGAATTTATTATACTCTTTTTTTTTTTTTCCTGAAACAATTTGACATATTGTGCTTGATGACCCTCTTTTTTCCTACCTTGACTCTAAGGAATTTAGTAATATTTATCATAATAAGGAGAATTGGTTATATTTTATCAAGTTCACCTAAATGGGCTTACCAGAAAAGATATTCTTGGTGATATGTTAGGGCAAAGTGCTAAGAAGAATTATTCCAGTTTGCTTTTAGTAGAAGTCATATGTTTGCTTTAAGGAGATTGTCCTATATAATTTATTAGAATTCTTATTTATAAAAGTTACATTATAACCTTTCAGTCTACTTGAGCAGAATTCTCATTGAGGTAGAATTTTCTCAGAGCTTACCCAAGATGTTCTTAAATATGCACTGTGTTTCCTATGCTTGTAATTTCTTTCTGTACTCTCAAATATTCTCAAAATTTCCTATTTTAAAAATATAAAACCTTTCCTATCAGTCCTGTCGGGGCCCTTTAATTGCCACTTTTTTTTCCTCTTCCTTTTGCCAAAGTACATCTCGAAAACTAGTATTTACTTGCTGTCTCCTCTTCATCTCTCACTGTCTTCTGTCCATTATTTTCTAGCTTTCACGCCTACTGAAAACTCTCACTAGTGCTACAGATCTTAGCATTTGGCAGTGTTGACTTTCATAAAGCCTCCCTTGGTTTCCTGGATCCCACGTGGCCTCATTGGGTGGTACTTCTACTTCTTTGGTTATTCCACCTCTGTCTTCTTAAGGCCCTGTGGATTTCTTTGACCTGTGCTAACATGTTGCTTTCTCTGGGCTTCTCTCTTTGACCACTTTTCCTCTCACAACGCATACTATGCAGAGTCATGCCATTCTTCTCCTTTTGATTTTTTAAGTTTTGTTTTTATTGTAAAGTAGATCAAGATACAGAAGAGTGCATAAAAATAGAATAATTATAGAACAAACACATAACTGCCACCTAGGTTAATAAAAAATGTCATTCATCCTTACGGTTTTAAGTTAAGTGCATATACTGATAATCTCCTCAGTGTATTTATTCTGGCTTCCAACTACCCACTGAATAGTTCTTTCTGAATGTTTTGTGGGTAGCTGACAAGCATGATCAGTACATCTCAAATCTCATTTTTTCCCCTAAGCTTGTTTTTCCTCTTTCTTTGATTTTTTTTTTTTTTTTTGAGAGGAAGCAGGTGGGACAAGGGGAGAGGGAGAGGGAGAATCTTAAGCAGGCTCCATGCCAAGCATGGAGACCAGTGGTGGGCTCAGTTTCATGTCCCTGAGATCATGACTTGAGCTGAAATCAAGAGTTAGATGCTAGAGGCACCTGGCTGACTCAGTTGGTTACATGGCTGCCTTTGGCTCAGGTCATGATCCCAGAGTCCTGGGATCAAGCCCCGCATCAGGCTCCCAGCTCAATGGGGAACCTGCCTCTCCGCCTGATTCTGCTTGCTGCTCTGTCTGCTTGTGTTCTCTCTGTATCTCTCTGTCAAATAAATAAAATCTTAAAAAAAAAAAAAAGAGTTGGATGCTTAACCAACTGAACCACCCAGCCACCCTGGTTTCTCCGATCTTAATCAATCCACGGTATGATCATCCATTGTGTCTCCTAATACTAGAACTTTTGAATTTCTTCCTTCAACCTCCACTTTAACTTTTCATCTGTAATGTCTCTGCAAGGGCTCCATGGTCATAGCATTCCTTCATTTCCCAAGTTAGCTCTCTTCATTTCTGTTTCATTTATAAGGGACCATGCTCTATAGAGCTTTGTATCTTAACTTGTATATGCTTTCAATTCAGTAAGTATTTAATGAGTGTTTAAGGCAGTTTTACTTGAAAGGTGATAGAAAAAGATCAGTTAGACAGTACATTTTACTGGTCAAAATACATTTTTGTAGTAAGTTGAAATAAAAATAACTATGTAAATAAAGTTAAGATTTTAAGTGAAAGCAAGTTTTATTTGAATAAACGTAGGTTTAGATGAGTTAAACATTATTTTAGCTGAACGATAAAGAGGAATGCTCTATTTGATTTAGTAGTTTCTGTATTCCTTTTTCTTTCCCTTTAGGAAAGGCTAGTAGGAAAAACCAAAAGTGGAGAGGACCAGATGAAAACATTAGGGCAAATCTTCGTCAGTATGGTTTAGAGAAGTATTACCTTGATGTCCTGGTTTCAGATGCGTCTAAACCTTCCTGGAGGAAGGGCACATATTTTGATGCAATCATCACTGATCGTAAGTTTATTTTTATACAAAAGTAGGAGTAGGATTAGTTTCCTAAAGTCATTTACACTTGAAGTAGAAAATGTATCAACACACAGAAAAATATCAGCTTGTACTAGTATTCTCCCCCTTCTGCCCCCTGACTTCTTCACATAGTGAGAAGGAAAAAACTGTGAATATAAGGCAGTATACCAATTTAACTAAGTAGTTAAGAGTTTACTGTTTTGGTTTTTTAAATTATATGTGTTGACTTGTCTTTCCTTTTTTCTCTTAAGTTTATTTTTTGGAGCATATATTTATTTTAAATTTTTGACTGTAATTGATTATTAGTATAACAACTGGAGCCAAAATGTCATTTGCAATTAGAGTGTTAGGTGTCAAAGAAGAGAGTTTTATTTTTTGATTTTTTTTTTTTTAAAGATTTGTTTATTTGAGAGAGAGAGATCATGTGCCCCACCCCCGCTCCTCTTGAGTTGGGGGAGGGGCAGAGGGAGAGAATCTTAAGGCAGATTACTCGCTGAACCTGGAGCCCAGTGTGGGGCTCAGTCCCACAACCATGAGATCATGACCTGAGCCGAAACCAGGAGTCAGATGCCCCAAAGAAAAGAGTTCTTTTCCCCCCAAAGAAAAGAGTTTTAGATAACACGTAATTCTCCATGTGTAAGCTTTGGTGTTTTGTTTTGTTTTGTTTTGTTTTTGTAGCACATGTTTTGACTGACTTCTCTTTTCTAGAGTTACAAGAAATTTGGAATTTTGTGAGCCAATAGGCTTGTGAACCCACTGAGCTTCAGGAATGTGAATAAGAACTTGTTTTCCTGTGCCTCATGAGTTCTGGGCTTTGCAGACATACTATCTAAGAATAGGCTGGCCTTTTCTACCATATTTTGCAATAAATAAATCTGTAAATAGTAGCAAGGGTATCTCTACCCTTCTGTCTCAGCTCCCTTCAATTCTTTGGTAACTTAGGTGCTCCTAGATCTAACAAGAGAAAAATTACCAAGGCATTATTACACTGTTAGTATGAATCGGCTTTATAAAAATTGGGTGACTTTTTACTTAGAATCTAACTTATTGGGTGACTTTTTACTTAGAATCTAACTTATTGTTTGTTCTCATTCTGTTTGTGTATTTATATAAAGTATGTAACTTTTTTTAATCCGTTGAAAGTGAGTTGGCTACACTGTAGGCTTTTACCTCTAATACTTCATTGTGTATTTCCCAAGAGTAGGGATAGTCTCTTAGGTAGCCAGAGTATAGTTATCAGTTTCAATAAGTCAGTGCAATTATTGAATTTTATTTTGTCACCTACTTTTGTTGTCACCCAGTAATATCCCTTTATTTATTTCTTTGCTTTCCTGTCTGGGACAGTATCCAACCTGGTATCAGGTATTGCATTTGGTAATATCTCTTTTAGGCCTCTTTTAGTTGTCACACTGTCATAGCCTTTCTCTTTTTTTAAGACATTGACATTTTTTAAGAAGGCAGTGGCCTGCTGTCCCTCCCAGTGTTTTAAATAGAACGTTCTTGTGTTATGTGTTCTTGCTTGGAATATTTCATAGGTGGTGATGTGTTCCTCTCTGAGTGTCCCATCTGGAGGCCCATGATATCCATTTATGCCTAACTGGTGATTAGGTGACTTTTGACTATCCATATTATTTGTGTTTTCTGTCTAGCTCCATATGGTATCAGAGAATCTACGAGAAAAACAGGTTCTCAGAAGGAAATACCAAAGGGGATGGAAAAATGGTAAGTAAAAGTTAAATATAATATGATACTATTTTGAGAAGAAGCATGTTACTCTTTTTAATTAGCTAAGTTTAACAGTCTTAAGGTTTTTCATTGATTTTGAAATTCTGTTTTCTTTTTCTAGTCCAGAAAGCCATGTTCCTGTTTCCTTGAGTTATCATCTGAGTGATATGTTTTTTGACCTGTTAAACTTCGCAGCTGAGACCCTTGTATTAGGTGGAAGACTAGTCTATTGGTTACCAGTGTATACACCAGAGTATGTAATGCTAAATAATTTTATTTTTAATTTCATTTTTGTTATGGTATTTGTATAACATTTTCCCCATATTTTTAATTGGATTTAGAGTAAATATCTTTGTGTTTAATGTTTATAATCATCTTTGTTTACCTACATATGTGTATAAAACAGTACCCTTCCTCTTATTGATTGAATTGCTTTGACCTTTTCATTTTACATCAGGAGTTGGCAAACTATAGCCTGTGGGCCAGATATGGTCCTCACCTGTTTTTATAAGGCATTCGAATTAAGATGGGTTGGACTAAGATGGGTTTTTACATTTTTAAAGAGTAGTTAAAAAAGAAAAAAAGCAAAGAACATGTGACAGAAATATATGTGGCCCACTAAGGCTAAAATATTTACTGTCTGGTCCTTTAGAGGGAAAGTTTGCCAAATCTAGTTGTGTGCCATCATTAGTTCGGGGTCTGATATATCATAGCTGCTGGTAACTGTTTTGTTAGGCCACAAACATAGGTAATTTTTAACAACTTATTTGAGGGATTCATCTGCCACAAGCTAGCTTTAATATATATTGGCTATTATGATTGCCTTAAATGCAGTAAATCCTTTTTAAAAGCTAACACTGAAATAAAAACTGTGCTTATATTTAAAGCTTTGATTATGTTCCACATGATTGGTTTGGGCTTTATTATTCAGTAATTATTATCTATAAACAGAGCTGTGTACATCAACAATGGAGCAAATGATGTCTTGAATAAGACAGAATCTTTAAATTTGAAAGATAATTTAATATCAAGCTCAAAATTTAGCTGTTTCTCTAATCTGCCATAGTAATCTTTTTTTTTTTAAGATTTTATTTATTTATTTGACAGACAGAGATCACAAGTAGGCAGAGCAGCAGGCAGAGAGAGCGGGGGAAGCAGGCTCCCTGCCGAGCAGAGAGCCCGATGCGGGGCTCGATCCCAGGACCCCGAGACCATGCCATAGTAATCTTTTGAAAAAATTGTTTTAGTTCTTATGTTTACTATACGTAATTTTACAGAAAGCATTTTAGAACAGTGTTAACTTGTCTGTCTTTTCAGTATGGCAGATGGTCCTCAGCAGTTGGAAGCTGTGCTGTTTTTTGTTTTAAAAATGTTGTATTGGAAGTTACTGTGGACTGACTTTAGTCACATTTTTATTTATCAGCTGATAAGACTGTACACTGTACACGTTCATGTCCATGGCCATTAATGATGGCCTTATGTTTTGCTGCCAGTGATAATCTCATGTAATATTTTCACTTTAGAAATAAGGAAAATTAATTCCAAGGAGTGAAGTGACTAGTCTATAGTTAGTAGCTAGCTAAGCTATTTGGTTCCCTTATTCCTGTGGCTATGTTTGCTTAATTCAACAGACTACCAGATCTCATGTACCTGATATGGGAAGCAATAGATGGAGTTTTACTAGTATTTTTGGAGAAAATCACTTTTGTTTGTTTCTATACAGAATGGTTCCTGCCTTAGACAAGCTGAATTCTAGCAGCAGTTTTTTAAAAGATTTATTTATCTGGGAGAGAAAGCCTGCATGTGTACTGGCGCATGCAGAGTCAGGGAGGGGTGAGGGGAGGGAGGGTGAGAATCCCAAGCAGACTCCCCACTGAGCTTGGAGCATGATGCAGGGCTGGACCCCATGACCCCAGGATCACAGAGCTAAAACCAAGAGTCGGACACTCAACTAACTGAGCCACCCATTGGCCCCCCACTTTTTTTTTTTATAGATTTATTTATTTATTATCGAGAGAAAAGCTTCCTGTTTTAATTTAAGTTTCAGGACGAAATTTTTAAAAACTTTATTTTGAGATAATCTCAGACTTACATAAAAGTTTCAAATGTAACACAAAAAACTCTCCTCATCCAGATTTTTCCAACTATTAATGTACACCTATTGTATCTTCTTTCCTCACCCGTTACATTAGTCACATATTCATTATCATTCTTCTTTTTTGGAATGATTTACAAAGTTGCAGATAATGATGTCCTCTAACCCCTACATAATTCATTGTATTTCTCTGAAATAAGAACATTCTTGTGAAACCACAGTCAGCCCTCCAAGTTTGGAAATCAGCATTGATAACACTGGTCCATTTTATGGACCCTATTCAAATTTTACCAGTTGCAGTCCATCTGAAAAAATGGGCTCTGTTAAGCCATCAAGTCATTCTCCTCCAGTCTAGAATATGTCCCCATTCTTTCTTATTTTTTGTGTCCTTGACAGTTTTGTAGAGTATATAGCTTATATTAAAGGTCGGCCCTCAACGAGGGTCCAACTGGTGGTGTTTTGTTTTGTTTTTTTTTTTAGAGAGAAAGAGGTGGCAGGGTGGGGCAGAGGGAGAATTGATGTTTCTTTTCTGACCAGATTCAGGTAGTGCCCTTGGTAGGAACACCACAAAAATTATACTGTGTTTTGTGTGTTGCATTGGGGGGCATATGGAGTTAATCCCTACTAGAGCTCTTTGATTTGATCATCTGATTATTTTGTTCTCTCAGGGTTCTCCACTGTGAGCCATCATTTTCTCCTCTGATTAGTATTTCATGGGGGGAGATATCCCAAGATTATATCAATATCTTGTTCTTCATCAAATCCCTCTTCACAATGACAACTCCATTGTTGACAACCACTACAATGATGACTTTTCTGTTCCATCATTCCTTCTGCATTTATAAGTTGGCATCCAACTGTAAGGAAGAGTTTTCCCTTCGTCCCCCATTTGTTTACAAATTTATTAATTTATTTTGCTATGGAATCATGGGTGCTTATGTTATTCATTGGGTTATAATTCATTACTGTCCCTATTTTGTTGCTCAGATTGTCTCAGATTTGATCAGTGGGAGTCACTTTGAGGTGGTTCCTCTGTCATTTTGAAATGTCCCCATTAGTTTTTGTATACTTCTTATTTTTTTGGCATTTCTGACTGTCCACTATTTTGTACTTTATTATTCAGTTATAATTGGAGTTGAATGTACTTTAGAATATCTTTTGTAGTTCTTTTGTCTTTTCCTTTCTCTTTATACAAAATTAAATTGGAGGTACTTTTAAGTATTTTTAATATTTCTAAAGATCTTACAAAATGGACACTGGATATTTTTTCAGTGACTTCTTGATTTTAATAATTTGCAACAAGGGAAAATTTCCACATGCATATTATCAGAGGAATATTTTAGGAGTAGAAAAGGGATACATATTTTTATCACTTTTTTTTTTACCTTAGCTGTTTATCAAGGGGAAGATTTCGTTCAGGTATGTGGCTGATGCACACATGGGAAGACTATGTTCTTTACTTCCCTAACTTCATCCCTGAAGAAAGTTATGTCCACATCCTTTGATGTTCATTACTAGACTTCTGTTTATCCTTCTTCCTTTTTTAAAAATAACTTTATTTCCATTTATTTTATGCAGAATATACTCCTAGTAATAAGTTTGTTTCTCCAGTTTCCTCTGGGATATCTTTATCTTCTGTACAACCTCCTCTTCTGGTTTAGAAACAGTCTACTTTTTTTCATTAAGATCATCTTACTGAGGCAGGAGAGCTCACATACAGGTTAATCCAAGCATGAGCCCTGTAAGTTGTATGTCGTCACATCTTGGGGGCTTTGTTCACCTGGATGTGCTTAATAACCAGAAAGTCTACATCCAAACCCATAAATTCGGCATTATTGTTTGCATTTGTAAGCATGTGCAATAAAAATTCAGCACTCTTTTGGGCCACCAGCTGTTTGACCTGGGCACACTTAACCACCTCTGCCATTGCAGCAACAGAATGGCACACATGGCTTCTGCAGTGTGACATCCTTCAGATAGTTGGTGGCTTTTCAGATCTGCATACCCCTGATGGCCTGGATAGTTTTATGTGTGTTCTTAAAGTGAACATGAAGATTTGAACCTCTTGATTTGCATGAATTTGGGGGTTTTCTGGGTCAAGTGAGTAGCAAACCATTTTCAGAGGTCACCTCAGGCTGATTATGGGAAGATCATCTCCTTCCCTTTAACCTAAGGTGATCTTACTAATGAATTATTATTACTACTGTTAACTTATTAATGAGCTTAGTTTGTCTTATGTTTGTCAGGAAATGAATTATTATTATTATTATTTTTTTAAAGATTTTATTTATTTATTTGACAGAGAGAGATCACAAGCAGGCAGAGAGGCAGGTAGAGAGAGGAGGAAGCAGGCTCCCCGCTGAGCAGAGAGCCCGATGCGGGGCTCGATCCCAGGACCCTGAGATCATGACCTGAGCCGAAAGCAGCGGCTTAACCCACTGAGCCACCCAGGCGCCCCAGGAAATGAATTATTTTTACTTCTGTATTGTATGCCATACAAAATCTTTGTTCTTTTAAAATAGCACAATATTATTAGGAATTTAAGACCAAAATCATCTGCAGAAGTTTGGAATAATTTTCTTGCTTCCGAATTAAACAATTTAGAATTAGTTTGATTATATTGTATTAAAAATATGGCTTTTTATTGAACTAAGAATAAAGATTTCATTTTAAAATTATATATTAGCACAGTTATAATTTTTTTTTTAAAGATTTTATTTATTTATCTGACAGAGAGAGATCACAAGCAGGCAGAGAGGCAGACAGAGAGAGAGGAGGAAGCAGGCTCCCTGCTGAGCAGAGAGCCCGATGCGGGGCTCGATCCCAGGACCCTGAGATCATGACCTGAGCCGAAGGCAGCGGCTCAACCCACTGAGCCACCCAGGCGCCCCTAGCACAGTTATAATTTTAAAACTTTTTTTTACTTTTGGTGTAGTGAATATAGGCTTTTAGTCCTAATACTGAATTCATTTATTCAACCAAATTCTGTTACGTGATTCAAGTTTAAAAATAAGAATTACAGGGGCGGGGCACCTGGGTGGCTCAGTGGGTTAAAGCCTCTGCCTTTCGGCTCCGGTCATGATCCCAGGGTCCTGGGATTGAGCCCCACGTTGGGCTCTCTGCTCAGCAGGGAGTCTGCTTCCTCCTCTCTCTCTGCCTGCCTCTCTGCCTACTTGTGATTTCTGTCAAATAAATAAATAAAATTAAAAAAAAAAAAAGAATTACAGGGGCTCGGGGCGCCTGGGTGGCTCAGTGGGTTAGGCCTCTGCCTTCGGCCCAGGTCATGATCTCAGGGTCCTGGGCTCTCTGCTCAGCGGGGAGCCTGCTTCCTCTTCTCTCTGCCTACCTCTCTGCCTACTTGTGATCTCTCTCTTTCTGTGTCAAATAAATAAATAAAATCTTTAAAAAAAAAAAAAAGAATTACAGGGGCTCCTGGGTGGCTCAGTTAAGTGTTTGCCTTCGGCTCAGGTCATTATCCCAGAGTTCCTGAATTGAGCCCTGCATTGGGCTCCCTGCTCAACAGGGAGCTTCTGTTATTCCCTCTCCCTCTGCCCCGCCCAACCCCCAACTGTGTGCTTGTGCTCTCGCTCTCTCCCCTTCCCTCCCTCCCTCCCTCTCAAATAAATAAAATCTTAAAAATAAATAAGAATCACATATTACAATCAAGTTCAGGTATTATTCTTTAAACCCAGGGCACTTTGAAAAGTATAAGACATAATACAAGTAAAGTACTACCTAAAAGCTTAAGTTATTTGTGAAGAATCATTGGAGCTGATCATTGAAAAAGGATTTTCTTTTTGGCAATTTTAAATTGCAGTGAAGAAATTGCTACTCAACAAACTTGCTGTATTTCCTCAAATATAGATTTTCTCCACTTTAGTGTAGTAGATTTTTTTTACCAGCATCAAGATAATCTATACACTTTGTATCTTTTCACCTTTATTTATTCTGTCCCTATCTTTGATAAACCATTTCTTCTTTTCTCAGCTGATAAAATTCTGGTCATCTTTCAAGGCTTGGCTTAATTGTCGCCACCTCTGTGATACTTTTCCAACCCTCCTCAGCAGAATTAATCTTTAATCTGTGCTCTCATAGTTGTTTATTCTTATCACTCCTAGAGACTGACCACATAAAATTGCTGTAAACTGCTGGTATTTATGGGTTTGTTATCCACAGTTTCAGCTACTTGCAAGTCACCCTGAAGATCTGTGTGCTATTCATTTGGGTAGCATAAATTCAAGTCCTTTGTGTTTGATGTCACAGGAATTGCTATGCTACTTCATGCACTTGTCTGCTCAGGCTTTAAGTATCCATATAGTGTTCTTTTCTGATTGGCATTAGAGACAGATTACTCTCTTGAGGTGATTAGAAACTTCATTTCTTTGTGAAAGATGTTTTGTAATAGAAATCCCATTGCTACTGCTTGTGTTAAAAACATTGACAAAGTAAAGAAGCTTAATAAAGTATGCCCCAGCGCAGGATATGGGGGGGGTGTATTTTTTTCCCCAATTTTATTGAGAAATAATTGACATACCTTACTGTATAAGTTTAAGGAGTATATGCTATGATGGTTTGATTTACATAGGGGATAAACTTTAGTAAAATGAATTTTGGAGTGGCTCAGAGCAGTGAAGGGAACATGGTTTTTTTGGTGTTGTTATGTTCAGTTAGCCACCATATAGTACATCATTAGTTTTTGATGTAGTGTTCAGTGATTCATTAGTTGCATATAATACCCGGTGCTCATTTTTTCTTTTAGCTAGGAAACAAGAAAAAGCAATCCCTTGACCTGTTTTCAGTGAGTGCTCTAATCAGTGCAAAATCTTTTCTCAAATGGGAGGTGAAATTCTAGTGTCATTTGGAAATAGCTTGAGGCATGAAGATTCATAGGAAAATGAGTATCAAAATTGATTCATGGAAAAGCTAGAGGGCTATGCGCATAGTTAGTTTTGCTTTTTAAAAAATAATGTAATATAATTTGTTTATCATGAACGTCATTTTTTTAAGTTTAAAACTCCATGGTTTTTAGTATATCCACAGAGTTGTGCAACTATTACCACTTTCTAATTCTGGAACATTGTTGTCACCCCTAAAGAAACCCCATATACATAAGCAGTCACCACCACTTCTGCCCCTGGCAGCCACTTATCTATCTCTGTGGACTTTCCTGTTGTGCCTGATTTAGGTTTTAAATAGATGTTTGGATTGTAGGGCTGTAGTAATAAAACCGAAGTGAAGATAGCATACTGTACTGTCATAATGACCCAGGCGTAGAACAGATTTATGGCTTCTATTTAACAGTTTGTAAACAATTCATTGCAGTATGCTGGTATGAAATATATTAGGACATATATTGTTAACTGATACTTTTAAATTCTTAGCATGGTGTTTTGGGAGTATGGTATACTGCTAAATTGATTGGTTCTAGTATAATAGGGTAATGGTTAAAAACTAGCTTGTTAATGGTAACGATGACCCAAATGATGTTCTTTCATGCTTAACCTCAAAGATCAAGCTGAAAAGGTAATTAAAATCAGAAATGTTTTTCTGCTCTTAAGTCAAATGCCTGGTGAGTCAGTTTCAGCAGCTTAGCATCATTTGGGTCATCAGTATCAAGTAAAGTTGCATTGGGTTTGTACTTTTAGATTTGATTTGTAAATTTGTTTTGGTTTTATAGTTATATAAGCATATGGACTTTATATCTCACTTATATATCTTTACGTTACCTTTTAGTACAAATCTTTAAGTCCACTCTGTCAGGAAATAAGAATTTTTTCCCTTTAAAAAAAGGGTACATAACTAAGTTTAAACAATACTATTTCAGAAACCTACAAACCATGCTTTTTCTAGCTTAAAGTCAAGGCTATATCTTCTTTCTGTTAACCATGGTGTAGAATGTATTCCTTCATATCATAAATGCTTTGTGTAAAGATTCCAGATTTGATGTCAGTTAATGTTATGAGAAATACAACTTTTCTGATTGTATAGTGAATATTAGAGAATTGTTAGATCAGGCGAAAACTGAAATGGTCATTACGTACTGGAAAGCCCTAAGAAAGGATGCAGAGGATGACTTCAAGAGAATTCTTTCCGGGGCGCCTGGGTGGCTCAGTGGGTTAAGCCGCTGCCTTCGGCTCAGGTCATGATCTCAGGGTCCTGGGATCGAGCCCCGCATCGGGCTCTCTGCTCAGCAGGGAGCCTGCTTCCTCCTCTCTCTCTGTCTGCCTCTCTGCCTGCTTGTGATCTCTCTGTCAAATAAATAAATAAAACCTTTAAAAAAAAAAAAAAGAGAATTCTTTCCACTGATAAAACAGTGAAGTGCATTATGAATGTTGCTTGGTAAGTGGGTGTTGAAGGTTTTGAGCATGTGGTTGAGGTAATGAGGGAGACCTCATTGAAGGTCAGAGGGGCTAGAGAATTCAGTAAAAGAGTGGTAGTGAAGACCACGTTGATGTATTGGAATAGGCTAGCTGAAATGGTAGTAGTCCTTTACAGGAGTGCTATTTGGCACCTTTCCCAGTTTGGACCAGAGTTTTAAAATTTCCCGTGTGATAAATGTTTGTGGAGGCAATCTAGAAAGGTATCAACATTTGCAAAGGAGAAATAAAAAAGGGCAATCTGTAGTGTTCTTCACCTATACCTGGTGAGCCCCCTCCGATGCTGTTCTTCAGCATTCTGCTCCATAGCTATTTCCCCCTCATCTGTCACCTGTGTCTTTTGGCAAGATTGATGCCAACAACCTAGCAGATGTCAGGTGCTGAGCTACTGCAGCCTGACTGTCCTGCTTTCCAGGTGTCCTCTCCATTCACATAGTATGTGTGCTGGATAGCAGCAGTCACCACTGCTCATGATTGTGGCTTTGATTTTATTTCATGATTAAGGTGACCATGGAGTATTTATTTTATTGGTAGTTTATTTGAATAATCTTATAAATAACTTTAGTCCTGTATTTACAAAGTAATAGAGGTCTTAAGATGCCATTGAAATTTTGCAGGGACACTTCATATTATGGGGAAAGTATATGCTGAGTGGACATTATTCTTTGGGAATTTATAAAAATTTCCACATGAATCAGTCCCTCATGAATGTCAAGGGGTTGTTGTAGAATATATTTCTGTCTAATGTGCTCTTGTGAGATGCTTTAGGGTGGAGTCATTGTCTTGTATTTTTGTGGTTTAAATACTTGGTATTCTTTCATAAAACATACTTGCATTCTCTCTTAGTCTACAGGTAAAAGAATTTAAACTCCCTTTTTTTGGATGTGGTAATATTCAAATACTTTGCTTTTTAAAAATACAGATTGTTTATGGATTATCTGGACAGTTAGCCTGTGTGGAATAAAATGGAACAGCATGTAGTGGGAGGATGTCCATACCACATTGGACAATTCTGTGATGATCCTGTGTGGTATGTGCATGTGAGCCTAAAGGTCAGCTGTTCTTTCTTCAGATACACTGAAGAGATGGTACCCTGGCACCCTTGCCTGAGGCTTATTAGCAACTGTGAGCAGAAGCTTTCCAGCCACACATCAAGGCGCTTGATAACAATGGAAAAGGTGAAGAAATTTGAGGTAAATTATCCTAGTATTTTTTGGCTAAATTCTGGAAGAATCCATTTTTTGTTTAGTTTTCTTGTAATGGAGTTTGAAATTGTTAGTCCTTGATCTTTAAAAAGTTACCAAATTCAGGAAGGGGTAGAAGTTCAAGAGGTTTGCGGTATTTGGTGGAATTTAGAGGGTAGGAGTTGGTTATAAAAGTTGAATAGCAGTGGGGCGCCTGGGTGGCTCAGTGGGTTGGGCCTCTGCCTTCGGCTCAGGTCATGATCTCGGGGTCCTGGGATCGAGCCCCGCATCGGGCTCTCTGCTCAGCAGGGAGCCTGCTTTCTCCTCTCTCTCTGCCTACTTGTGATCTCTGACTGTCAAATAAATAAATAAAATCTTTAAAAAAAAAAAAAGTTGAATAGCAGAATGGAAATAGAAGTTGACCTTAAATTAACTTCTCATCTTTGCCACTAATGCAGTTTAAAACAAACAAACAAATAAACAAACAACACAATTAAACAACTCTTGTCTAATTAGCAATCTACTAGTTACCCATTTTTCTCCAAAAGCAAGACCTACTTGATTACAGACTATTCTGAAGAGAAAATGTCACTTTATATAATGGAAAAAGTAATTTGCTGTTAACTGTTAGGGCCCAACACATGTTCTCACCCCACTTTCTCTGATACACACACACAAACACACACACATTATTCTTCGGAAGAACAAAACATCTGTTATTTCATATCCAGATCAGAATTTATACGAATAATGCCTCATAATGGAACTTAATTAAATCTACAGAATGCTCCTTGGGCTGTACTTGTCTGGATTGACAACCACAGCTTTCCCAAAGTAAACTTCAGTGAGCTCCATCTTTGTTTTTGATCTCTAGGGTAAGCAGAAGTTTTGTCAGATTCATCTCCACATTTGATGTTTTTCATCTAATTCACAGCTCATGGATTGTTTCACAGTAATGAAGCCTAATATTTATTTAGTACTTTTTGAATATATTATTGTGTATTTCTTGTTTTTGTCCTTTTAATTTCATTTGCTACCTGTCTCTAACTTAGATCTTATCACCATATACCTGGTTTGTGCTAACATCTCCTAAATTCTCTCTTCCATTTTTCACACCTCTAGTTCTTAATTAAGTGACTCTTCCTAAAACACTGTATTCATTATGTTACTTCTTTTTTTTTTTTTAAAGATTTTTTATTTATTTATCTGACAGAGAGAAATCACAAGTAGGCAGAGAGGCAGGCAGAGAGAGAGGAGGAAGCAGGCTCCCTACTGAGCAAAGAGCCCGACGTGGGGCTCGATCCCAGGACCCTGAGATCATGACCTGAGCCGAAGGCAGCGGCTTAACCCACTGAGCCACCCAGGCGCCCCTCATTATGTTACTTCTTTATGCGAAAAGTTTAGTGACTCCTTTTCATTACCGAATGAGATTCAATGTAATATAAATGCTCTTCAGTAATCCAGCTCCAATATCAGGGCATTTCCAAAAGTTTAACCTATTTATTATGTATATAAATAGTTGGTTCATGCTCAATTAGGGGTGGTTGTGTAGGTGTTTATGTATTTATATACAGGTATATGTGATATAATTAACATAAGTGTCTGTCATTTTTAAAACAAGTTTATATTCAAATGATAGATATGCTTGGGCTGGCATCTTGTACTCATATCATAATTATTTTGTATATCCTTGAAATTTTAGATTTACATTTAAAGAAATATATTAATATTGAGCAGTTATTTTGCTGAATAGTAACACCTTGCTTTTCTTCAAATTGTGTTACTGGACTTTGGTGCTCACATTTTATAGCAGACATGTCATTTAATTGTTGTTTTTTGGAAATAAGAACCTATCCTGAGGATGATGAACTACTTAAATGTTGAAAACATTAAGAAGATCCAGAAATTCTAAAAGAGGGCTTCCCAAGTTGTTTGACACAATGACAGCCTTCTGCAGTGACAATTTTGAATGGACAACATTTATTTGTATATACAATAGAAGTCCTGTTAACTAATCTGCATTTCAAACTCAGTTGACTTACTAGTACTGACCATTTTTCTTCTAAAACACCAATACTAATGCCTATAACATGTTAGATACTTCCAGCTGGTGACTTGCTTGATCTCTACTATATCTGTACACTCTACCAACTGAATTGTCTGTTTGCCATGAATCAGTTGTGTTTGTTTTGTGAACTGTTATATTTGTTATGGTAATTAGGTAGTCTAACTAAATGCTAGTTAGACCAGGGAAATGTGAGTGTGAGAATAAAGTTGTCATTTCTAGAAAAGCTAAGTGGACTACTTCAGAAAGATAGGATCAAGTGAGTTGCAAAGAAAGACTCTTGGGCTGGGAATGGATGAGATGACAATAAAAGGTTGAAAAAAAGTTAGCCCAATCTAGGTTTCTCTACCCAGATTACTTTGTAAGAGTCTTTATGTTCTTGCATCATTTTACAGAAGCCAAAACCGAAAATCTTTGTAGGTCCTGATTCTATATCACAAGATTGATAAATGAGTATACAATTTTTTAAGTTAAGATGTTCAGTATATTTACAAAATGTTTTTATTTTTTCCTACTTTTACTGAGTTTTTCAGTTAACTAACTGTAGTATTAGTCTGTTTGGGCTGCTATTGCAGAATACCACAGGCTGAATGGCTTAAATAACAAGTTTATTTTCTTACAGTTGTGGAGAATGGAAGTCCAAGGTCAAGGTGCTAGCAAGTTTGGTTTCTGATGATACCTATCTTGCTGAATTGCAGACAGCCACCTTCTTGCTATGTCCTCTGTCAGTCCTGTTGGATTAGAGCCCCACCCTTATGATTTCATTTAACTTTAATCATCTCCTTTAAGGCTCAGTCTCCAAATATAGTCATGTTGGGGGTTAAGGCTTCAGTATATGAATTTGGGGGGGGGGACACAATTAAGTCCATACCAGTAACAATTACCAACATCTATCACAGTGAATAAGAGGCCTCTATTGCATGTTAAAGTATGCTTTTTTTCATGCTCTTCCAGTTAGTTACTTCTCATGTATATGTTTGTTTTTTAATATTTTGAGGGAAGTAAGGCATTTGATAATTTAAATTAGTAACACTGCAGCTCTTAGAAATCACAGCACTTAATGTAATCGTTTGAGTTAGTAATAACATTTATGTGCTGGGCATATGAGTAATACATGTAAAAAATAGAAATAGTACCTATAGATTTTATAGTTCTAAATATTGATATTAGAAAGTAAAATGAATGACATCAGCATTCTTTATTTTGTGGCCTTTATAAATAGTACCAGCACCAGCATATGATGTTTATGATGGCTTTGAAACACTGTTCCGAAGAAAATATAGAGAAAAGACTCTAATAATTGATGGGGCCACATAATGAACCAGTCATTTTTTTTTTTTTAAAGATTTTATTTATTTATTTGACAGAGAGAAATCACAAGTAGGCAGAGAGGCAGGCAGAGAGAGAGGAGGAAGCAGGCTCCCTGCCGAGCAGAAAGCCCGATGCGGGGCTTGAACCCAGGACCTGGGATCATGACCTGAGCCGAAGGCAGTGGCTTAACCCACTGAGCCACCCAGGTGCCCCTGAACCAGTCATTTCTTATTGGCAAAGTAGAGACCTGTTGTCATTTCTCCTTTTCTTTCCTTTAAGTTAATTTATGTAGGAAAATCTTTTTTTTTTCTAGTACTCTTTCCAGATTTATAATATTTCTATAGGCAGTCTATTTGATACTTGGAAGAAGAAATAAAGAATGATCTAAGGATGTTTCTGACAACTTTTCTTCTACATAAAAATGCTAACTAAGGACACTCACCTTAGTTTTTTTTTTTCTGTAATGAAAATCGGATTTTTTAAAAAATTAACATATAACGTATTATTAGCGCCAGGGGTACGGGTCTGTGAATCGTCAGGCTTACACACGTCACAGCACTCACCATAGCACATACCCTCCCCAATGTCCAAAACCCAAAAACCCTCTCCCTACCCCCCTCTCCCTGGCAACTTTCTGTTTTGTGAGATTAAGAGTCTCTAATGGTTTGTCTCCCTCTCAATCCGGTCTTGTTTCTTTTTTTCCTTCCCTACACCCCAAGCCCCCCACTTTGCCTCTCAAATTCCTCATATCAGGGAGATCATATGATAATTATCTTTCTTATTGACTTATTTCGCTCAGTATAATACTGTCTCGTTCCATCCATGTCGTTGGAAATGGCAAGATTTCATTTCTTTTGATGGCTGCATAGTATTCCATTAATATATATACCACATCTTCTTTATCCATTCATCTGTTGATGGACATCTAGGTTCTTTCCATAGTTTGGCTATTGGGGACATTGTTGCTATAAACATTCGGGTGCCCATGCCCCTTCGGATCACTACCTTTGTATCTTTAGGGTAAATACCTAATAGTGTGATTGCTGTCATAGGGTAGCTCTATTTTCAACTTTTTGAGGAATCTCCATGCTGTTTTCTAGAGTGGCTGCACCAGCTTGCATTCCCACCAACAGTGTAGGAGGGTTTCCCTTTATCCGCATCCTCACCAGCATCTGTCATTTCCTGACTTGTTAATTTTAGCCATTCTGATTGATATGAGGTGGTATCTCACTGTGGTTTTGATTGGTATTTACCTGATGCTGAGTGATGTGGAGCACTTTTTCGTGTGTCGTTTGGCCATCTGGATGTCTTCTTTGCAGAAATGTATGTTCATGTCCTGTGCCCATTTCTTGATTGGATTATCTGTTCTTTGGGTGTTGAGTTTGATAAATTCTTTATAGGTTTTGGATACTAGCCCTTTATCTGATATGTCATTTGCAAATATCTTCTCCCATTCTGTCAGTTGTCTTTGGTTTTGTTGACTGTTTCCTTTGCTGTGCAAAAGCTTTTGATCTTGATGAAGTCCCAATCGTTCATTCTTGCCCTTGTTTCCCTTGCCTTTGGAGATGTTCTTGGGAAGAAGTTGCTGCGGCCAAGGTCAAAGAGGTTGCTGCCTGTGTTCTCCTCAAGGATTTTGATGGATTCCTTTCTCATATTGAGGTCCTTCATCCATTTTGAGTCTGTTTTCGTGTGTGGTGTAAGGAAATGATCCAGTTTCATTCTTCTGCATGTGGCTGTCCAACTTTCCCAACACCATTTGTTGAAGACACTATCTTTTTTCCATTGGACATTCTTTCCTGCTTTGTCAAAGATTAGTTGACCATAGAGTTGAGGGTCTATTTCTGGGCTTTCTGTTCTGTTCCATTGGTCTATGTGTCTGTTTTTGTGCCAGTATCATACCGTCTTGATGATGACAGCTTTGTAATAGAGCTCAAAGTCTGAATTGTGATGCCACCAACTTTGGCTTTCTTTTTCAACATTCCTCTGGCTATTCGAGGTCTTTTTTGGTTCCATATAAATTTTAGGATTATTTGTTCCATTTCTTTGAGAAAAGTTGCTGGTATTTTGATAGCAATTGCATTAAATGTGCAGATTGCTTTAGGTAGCAAAGACATTTTTACAATATTTGTTCTTCCAATCCATGAGCATGAAACATTTTTCCATTTCTTTGTGTCTTCCTCTATTTCTTTCATGAGTACTTTATAGTTTTCTGAGTACAAATTCTTTGCCTCTTTGGTTAGGTTTATTCCTAGGTATCTTATGGTTTTGGGTGCAATTGTAAATGGGATCAACTCCCTAATTTCTCTTTATTCTGTCTTATTGGTGTATAGAAATGCATCTGATTCTCTGCATTGATTTTATATCCTGACACTTTACTGAATTCCTGTACAAGTTCTAGCAGATTTGGAGTTGGTGTCTTTTGGGTTTTCCACGTAAAGTATCATATCATCTGCAAAGAGTGATAGTTTGAACTCTTCTTTGCCAATTTGGATGCCTTAATTTCTTTTTGTTGTCTAATTGCTGAGGCTAGAACTTCTAGTACTATGTTGAATAGCAGTGGTGATAGTGGACAGCCCTGCCATGTTCCTGACCTTAGTGCTAAAGCTCTCAGTTTTTCTCCATTGAGAATGATATTTGCTGTGGGTTTTTCATAGATGGCTTTGATGATATTGATATTATGTACCTTCTATCCCTACACTGTGAAGAGTTTTGATCAGGAAGGGATGCTGTACTTTGTCAAATGCTTTTTCAGCATCTATGGAGAGTATCATATGATTCTTGTTCTTTCTTTTATTAATGTGTTGTATCACATTGATTGATTTGCGGATGTTGAACTAACCTTGCAGCCCTGGAATAAATCCCACTTGGTCGTGGTGAATAATCCTTTTAATGTACTTTTGGATCCTATTGGCTAGTATTTTGGTGAGAATTTTCGCATCTGTGTTCATCAAAGATATTGGTCTGTAATTCTCTTTTTTGATGGGGTCTTTGTCCAGTTTTGGGATCAAGGTAATGCTGGCCTCATAAAACGAGTTTGGAAATTTTCCTTCCATTTCTATCTTTTGGAACAGTTTCAGGAGAAAAGGAATTAATTCTTCTTTAAATGCTTGGTAGAATTCCCCTGGGAAGCCGTCTGGCCCTGGACTTTTGTTTGTTTGGAGATTTTTGATGACTGTTTCAATCTTCTTACTGGTTATGGGTCTGTTCAGGTTTTCTGTTTCTTCCTGGTTCAGTTGTCATAGTTTATATGTCTCTTGGAATGCATCCATTTCTTTCAGATTGTCAAATTTCTTGGCGTAGTGTTGCTCATGGTATGTTCTTATAATTGTGTGTATTTCTTTGGTGTTGGTTGTGATCTCTCCTCTTTCATTCATGATTTTATTTATTTGGGTCCTTTCTCTTTTCTTTTTGATAAGTCTGGCCAAGGGCTTATCAATCTTATTAATTCTTTCAAAGAACCAACTCCTAGTTTCATTGATTTGTTCTATTGTTTTTTTGGTTTCTATTTCATTGATTTCTGCTCTGATCTTTTTTTTTTTTTAAAGATTTTATTTATTTATTTGACAGAGAGAGATCACAAGTAGACAGAGAGGCAGGCAGAGAGAGAGAGAGAGAGGGAAGCAGGCTCCCTGCTGAGCAGAGAGCCCGATGCGGGACTAAATCCCAGGACCCTGAAATCATGACCTGAGCCGAAGGCAGCGGCTTAACCCACTGAGCCACCCAGGCACCCCTCTGCTCTGATCTTTATGATTTCTCTTCTCCTGCTGGGTTTAGGCTTTCTTTGTTGTTCTTTCTCCAGCTCCTTTAGGTGTAGGGTTAGGTTGTGTATTTGAGACCTTTCTTGCTTCTTAAAAAAGGCTTGTATCGCTATATATTTTCCTCTCATGACTGCCTTTGCTGTGTCCCACAGATTTTGAACCGTTGTGTTTTCATTATCATTTTTTTTTCCATGAATTTTTTCAATTCTTTAATTTCCTGGTTGACCCATTCATTCTTTAGTAGGATGCTGTTTAGCCTCCATGTATTTGGGTTTTTTCCAACTTTCCTCTTGTGATTGAGTTCTAGCTTCAGAGCATTGTGGTCTGAAAATATGCAGGGCATGATCCCAGTCTTTTGATAGTGGTTGATACCTGATTTGTGACCCAGGATGTGATCTATCCTGGAGAATGTTCCAAGTGCAGTAGAGAAGAATATGTATTCTGTTGCTTTGGGATGGAATGTTCTGAATATATATGTGATGTCATTCTGGTCCAGTGTGTCATTTAAGGCCTTTATTTCCTTGTTGATCTTTTGCTTGGATGACCTATCCATTTCAATGAGTGGAGTGTTAAGTTCCCCTACTATTGTATTATTGTCGATGTGTTTCTTTGATTTTGTTACTTTGTTTATATAATTGGCTGCTCCCATGTTAGGGGCATAGATATTTAAAATTGTTAGATCTTCTTGTTGGACAGACCCTATGAGTATGATAGAGTGTCCTTCCTCATCTCTTATTATAGTCTTTGGCTTAAAGTCTAATTGACCTGATGTAAGGATTGCCACTCCAGTTTTCTTTTGATGTCCACTAGCATGGTAAATTGTTTTCCACCCCCTCACTTTAAATCTGGACGTGTCTTTGGGTCTAAAATGAGTTTCTTGTAGACAGCATATTGATGGGTTTTGTTTTTTTATCCATTCTGATACCCTGTGTCTTTTGATTGGGGCATTTAGCCCATTTACATTCAGGGTAACTATTGAAAGATATGAATTTAGTGCCATTGTATTGCCTTTAAGGTGACTGTTACTGTATATTATCTCTGTTCCTTTCTGGTCTTCTACTTTTAGATTCTCTTTTTGCATAGAGAATCTCTTTCAATATTTCTATAGGGCTGGTTTGGTGTTTACAAATTCTTTTAGTTTTTGTTTGTCCTGAAAGCTTTTTTTTTTTTAAATTTTTAAATTTTTTTATTTTTTAAATTTCTTTTCAGTGTACGAGAATTCATTGTTTATGTACCACACCCAGTGTTCCATGCAATACGTGCCCTCTCGATACCCACCACCAGGCTCACCCAACCTCGCACCCCCCGCCCCTCCAAAACCCTCAGATTGTTTTTCAGAGTCCATAGTCTCTCATGGTTTGTCTCCCCCTCCAACTTCCCCCAACTCCCTTCTCCTCTCCATCTCCCCACGTCCTCTGTGTTATTTCTTATGCTCCACAAATAATTGAAACCATATGATAAATGACTCTCTCTGCTTGACTTATTTCACTCAGCATAATCTCTTCCAGTCCTGTCCTGTTGAAAGAAAAGTTGGGTATTCATCCTTTCTGATGGAGGCATAATACTCCATAATATATATGGACCACATCTTCCTTATCCATTCGTCTGTTGAAGGGCATCTTGGTTCTTTCCACAGTTTGGCGACCGTGGCCATTGTTGCTATGAACATTAGGGTACATATCGCCCTTCTTTTCACTACATCTGTATCTCTGGGTTAAATACCCAGCAGTACAATTGCAGGGTCCTAGCGAAGCTCTATTTTTAATTTCTTAAGGAATCTTCACACTGTTTTCCAAAGTGGCTATACCAACTTGCATTCCCACCAACAGTATAAGAGGGTTCTCCTTTCTCCACATCCTCTCCAACACACATTATTTACTGTCTTGTTAATTTTGGCCATTCTAACTAGTGTAAGGTGGTATCTCAATGTGGTTTTGATTTGAATCTCCCTGATGGCTAATGATGATGAACATTTTTTCATGTGTCTGTTAGCCATTTGTATGTTTTCATTGGAGAAGTGTCTGTTCATGTGTTCTGCCCATTTTTTGCCATGATTATCTGTTTTGTGTGTGTTGAGTTTGAGGAGTTCTTTATAGATCCTGGATATCAGCCTTTTGTCTGTACTGTCATTTGCGAATATCTTCTTCCAGTCCGTGGGTTGCCTCTTTGTTTTGTTGACTGTTTCCGTTGCTGTGCAGAAGCTTTTGATCTTGATGAAGTCCCAAAAATTCATTTCGCTTTTGTTTCTTTTGCCTTTGGTGTCCTGGAAGCTTTTTATTTCTCCTTCTACTTTCAGTGATAGCGTAGCTGGATATAGTATTCTTGGCTGCATGTTTTTCTTGTTTAGTGCTCTGAATATATCATGCCAGTTCTTTCTGGCCTGCCAGGGCTCTGTGGATAAGTCTGCTGCCAGTCTAATATTTTTACCATTGTATAGACTTCTTGTCCCGAGCTGCTTTAGGGATTTTCTCTTTGTCACTAAGACTTGTAACTTTTACTATTAGGTGACGGGGTGTGGACCCGTTTTTATTGATTTTGAGGGGGGTTCTTTGTGCCTCCTGGATTTTGATGCTTGTCCCCTTTGCCATATTAGGGAAATTCTCTATTATAATTTGTTCCAATTTACCTTTTGCTCTCCTCTCTTTTTCTTCTTTTTCTGGAATCCCAATTATTCTAATATTGTTTCATCTTATGGTATCACTTATCTGTTGAATTCTCCCCTTGTGGTCCAGTAGTTGTTTATCTCTCTTTTGCTCAGCCTCTTTATTCCCCGTCAGTTGGTCTTCTGTATCATGAATTTTCTCTTCTGCCTCATTTATCCTAGCAGTAAGAGCCTCCGTTTTTGATTGCACCTCATTAACAGCTTTTTTTATTTCAGCTTGGTTAGATTTTAGTTTTTTTATTTCTCCAGGAAGGGTTTTTATTTCTCTAGGCAGGGTTTCTTCATGCCTTTTTCGAGCCCAGCTAGCACCTTGAGAATCGTCATTCTGAGCTCTAGATCTGACATATTACCAGTATCCGTATTATTAGATCCCTTGCCTTTGGTACTACCTCTTGTTCTTTTTTTTTTTGTGGTGAGTTTTTCCGTCTTGTCATTTTATCCAGATACGAATATATGAACGAGAGAATAAAATACTAAAAGGGCTGCAAAAGGCTCCAGAAAAGTAAAAGTAAAAGGCCCCAGAAAAATGCACACTAACCAAATCAGAAGAGATCCCAAATCAGGGGGAGAAGAAAGTGGGTAAAAGAAGTATAACATATATATATATATATATATATATATAGTCTATATATTAGTATGGTGAATAGAACAGAACCATCCACTTGATTTTGTGTGTATTTTGGTCTCTTAGAAGAAAATACCTCCCAAATTTTTAAAGAAAGAAAAACATATATATATATAAATAAGGGTAAACCTGATGAAAGGATGGAATATGACTGTAAAGATGAAAATTTAAAAAAAATTCTAAAAAAGGAATTAATATAAGTTGGAAAAAGAAAGTGGAGAGAATTTACTTAGGCTGGAGACTAGAACAAAGCCTTTTGCTAGATTTAGGGTATATTTTGATCTATTAGAAGAAATTTTATCCCAAATATTTTCTAGAAGAAAAAACCCTGTATGTTTACAAAAAGTAAAGTTAGATACAATGAAGGATAAAATACGACTATAATAATGATGGTTTAGAAAGTTTTTTTTAGAAAGGTATTGTTAAGATAAACTAGTTAAAAAACATTAAAAGAGGAAAGAGAAAAAGTTAAAAAAATTAGAATAAGAAAAAAAATTTTTAAATTTAACTTTGCAAGACTAAAAAATCACGGGGAGAAAGCCGTGAATTCCATGCTTTGCTTTCCTTTCCTCTGGAATTCCGCTCTTCTCCTTGATCAGTGAGCTTGGTCTTGGCTGGATGTTCTTGTTGATCTTCTGGGAGAGGGGCCTGTTGCAGTGATTCTCAGATGTCTTTGCCCAAGGCAGAATTGTGTCGCCCTAGCCAGGGGCCGGGCTAAGTAATCTGCTTTGTTCGCTCTAGGAAGCTTTTGTTCCCTGAACACTCTCTGAGAGCTCTGGAGGATGGAAATGAAAATGGCGGCCTCCCAGTCTCTCGCCTGGAGGAGCCGAGAGCTGGGGGCCCCACTCCTCAGTGCACTCTTGGAAAAAGCGTTCAATCATTCCCGTCTCCCTGGTCTCCAGCTGCGCTCTGAGCTCACCCAGCCTGTGACCAACTGAGCATTTTTGTCTGTGGCGCACAGCCCCGTTTGGAGTCTCCAAACCCAGCAGATTCCTCCACTCTGCTCTTCCAGCAGATGAAGGTGGGTCTCCCCGGATCTGCCACTGGTGGGGTCCCTGCTCAAAGATTAGTGGTCTCACTGCGCTGCGGATCACAGTTTAAGGTAACACCAAGGTGAGAGCTCACTCCTTGGCTCCATCTCTGTAGCCGGCTTCCCTACTCTGATACCTGCGAGCTCTGCTATACTCAGACACCCCTGATCCTTCTGTGACCCTGTACGACCTGGGACCACACTGTCCCCACGAGGGCTTCACCCCCACTTAGCCTCTGGGGTGATGTCATTCAGTGGAGCAGACTTCTAAAAGTTCTGATTTTGTGCTCCACTGCTCTGCTGCTTGCCAGGAGCTGGCCCCTCCCGTTGTGGTCTGTCTTCCTATTGCTTCGGATTCACTTCTCCACAGGTCCTACCTTTCAGAAATTGGTCAGTTTTCTGTTTTTAGAATTGCTGTTCTTCTCTTCTATCTCCTGTTGGGTTTGTAGGTGTTCATAATGGTTTGATAACTGTCTAGCTGAACTTCTGCGAACTGATATCATCTCAGTCTGCTACTTCTCTGCCATCTTGACTCCTCCCTCACCTTAGATGTTCTTAAACCTAGAAAGGCAGTCTTAATTTTTATTTGTTTTTATTATTTTACTTTTGTCCTCTCAAATTGATTTAAAAAAGAAGGAAAAAGCCTAGTGCTCAAATAAGTTTTTTGTAACAACCTTCACTTTATAAGATCAAATTTCATCAGTGAGTTTTAAGTAGTATGCAGTGTACTATTACTGAAAATACTGTCATGTTAAATTAATCATGTTTGGTTTTGAATTAATTGTTCCATTTCTATCTTCTGTTTGTATGGAAAGGACTGTATGTAATTGCAGCAAGATCCTAGTCCTTTATAATTCAAGTGATGACATAAAATTGTCAAACAGTTCTGCTACATGTCTAACAAATTATTCTCAGCCTTGTTCAGCGTTGTTGACTTTGGCAGTGGGAAACTATTAATTGTAGATTTTTACACTCTTGTGTACTGTCTTTCTGCATTTTGGGTTTGTCACTTGCTAGGTTTAACTTCAGTATAACTTTTGGCCCACTTGATACATTGTTATAAAGTGTTCTCCCTCTCCCCTTTTAGAATATAAACTTACATGATAAATGAGAAAACTATCTAAAGAATGTAGGCATTTTATAAAATTTTGCATCTTTTCATTATTACCATAGTATTTAGACTTGCTTGTTGAACATAATTTTTGCTACCCATATTAAAGAAAACACCTGATCAGAGAAGCCATTATTCCCTGTTGATACAGTCTGAAAGAGAAGGGAATGCTTAATGCTACTTAATGTTTACAGAGCTTTCAGACCCATCTGATGATGTTATTTTGCTAATTTTAGAGACTAAGAAGTAGCTGAGTTGAGACTAAAACTCTTCTTTGTACTTGAAATTCTTTGACCTTTTTTAATGCATCATTAAAAAAGTTTCTGTTTTGGAATATGCCAAGGTTAAAAGGCAAATATTCTTGAGTGGCGTATTTCTAGTGTCTTTTAAAGATCATTTTTTTCTCATTATTAATGGCTCCATGGTAGAATGGGATTTGTTTTACCAGAATCCATTTTTCCTGTTGATATATGTAGTTGATGCTGCTGTATATAGTTGTGGTCACAGTGCATACTCCTATAAAACATTTTCCTCATATAAATTTCGTTGGAAAAAAAAATGCCAATTTCCAGAGTTGTCCAGATGGGCCAGATTATTACATTGTCAGTGAAAATCACCTAAAACAGTACTCTGTCTGCCTTTTCCAACAGTATTCTTGGACAGATAAAAGAGTATCCAAAGTAGCCATTTTTGAGACTTTCTTACATTAATATAGCTTTTAAAGTCTATTCTGTAGTATGTTTAAGTGTAAAAAAAGTATCTTAAGTTGCCATTGCACTAAATGGGCCGTCATGTGCCCTGTTTGTTTTGTGGCTTGTTTTCCTGATATGCTGTGATTTGAGAAGTACTGAAGTATAGGTAAGTTGAATTTTAGGTATTATATGGACACTAATGTAGACTACAGTTATATTATGTGAGCTAGTCAGTATAGTTCAGATGATTTAAATAATAGGGAGTATTGGGCAGTCATAGTGGCAGGTAATGAGAATTAATGTTAATTTTTAAAATTTTGGATTGAATGAAGAGTCCACTAACATGAAGCTGATGAATGCTTCATTAATCAGAATGTCCAAAACTGAGGGATTTGACTTATGGACCAGAAGATTTTAAAGCTCTGGAGAGAGAAAGAACCATTAACATGTTTTAAATGAGGAAGGGAGAGAAGAGACTCTAAGGTCTCTTTTTTAAGAAAATGACTTATGGATGACTTGAAGTAGAAGAAATTAGTCTTTGTGAAAAGAAGTTTACATGTTAGAATGACAGTAGTGCTGCTAGTCATGAACTGATGATTTGCTGACATAATGCTTGTGTCTATTTCGTTATGATTTATCTGTTCTCAGAATTAACGGTCACTTGTTTTGGCAGCTATCTGAATTAAAGGTGGTTCTCTCTGGCTGACCTTTCATTCTGAAATATTTTGTTTTTTGCCTATCTCATGCCAGGACAGTGAATATTTTCCTTTCGATTAGAGGTATGAAAGATTAGTGATTAAGTGCGAAGTATTTCAATCCTAGTGTGCCCAGTGGGAAGGAGACGCTGACTCATTTATCAGTGAGAAAAATAAGACCAGGTGATACTAAGTAAGAACATGATAATTAGATGTGAACTTTAATGGAGGTTGTAACATAGTACAGTATTCATTACCATCCAAATATGTATGTATGAGAGAGAGAAAGGCCAAGAAAGACTCTTTTAAAAAATTATTTCTAGGGGCGCCTGGGTGGCTCAGTGGGTTAAAGCCTCTGCCTTCGGCTCGGGTCATGGTCCCAGGGTCCTGGGATCGAGCCCCACGTCGGGCTCTCTGCTCAGCGGGGAGCCTGCTTCCTCCTCTCTCTCTCTGCCTGCCTCTCTGCCTACTTGTGATCTCTGTCTGTAAAATGAATAAATAAAATCTTAAAAAAAAATTATTTTTAATAGTAAGTCAGAAAGAAACTATTTGTGTTATCTATAAATTATGTTTTGGCTTGAGATCTTTGAAAAAGGCTTTTAAGAGTAGATAGAAGCCTGGGGATGCTGCATATCATGTTGAATGAGGTTTAAAGGATCACGTCATCTACTTGTCTCATGTTATCTTGTTCTGAATGGCTTGCTTTAGCTGTAATGTAATTGGTACTTCTCCTTGAATTTGAATCTTAAAGGATCATATTTTGACATTTTCTTTTATATATCTTCAACTAAATGATTTTTGCCAAACAAACTGGGTATTTTGTTCATACTGTCATGATGGTTTTAAATTATTGTTTCTGATGAACCAAGAAAAAGCAAATGTTCATCCCCTTCCTATTCTAGGAAGGTAGTCATTTAAGATACCCGGATTCTAGTATATATCTCTTATTTGCAGGAAAAATGCAGTTTTCTGAAGGTAGAGAGCATCTGTCATTATGCTCCAGCTGTAATGATCATATTTTGAAGCTATGATAGTAAAACAGTCTTTAATATACTCATGTCCTATTATAGAATCTTAAGAAGTCAGTTGCAAAATACAAGTTTGATCTGGGAGTCCCAAGGTATGAATGGTTTAGGGAAATAAGAAGTTTATTTATTTATATGGAGTCTCCATGATCCTCTGGAACTTCTTTTAAAATTCTTGAATGACAGATTTTCTACTTACTAATTTTTTTTTGTATTTTTATTTGTGATATGTTTAACTTAGAATTATCTTTCTAGTGTTTTTCAAATTCAAACATGAACATCGGTCTTCTTCTGCCTCGATGACCCACCAGGAATACAACCATGAGATTTTTAAACATACTGTTTTATGTTTGTTTGTTTGTTTTTGCCTAAAACAAATGTACAGGCTAATGAATAATTATAAAGTGAACATCTCTGTAGCTACCACCAAGGTTAGGATTATAGCACCCCAGAAGCACCCCTTTTGGTGGCTATTTCTGATCATAAACACCTCTTCCTTCAGGTGTAACCATTAATCTGATTGTTATAGGAATCACTTTCTTGCTTTCCTTTGTAGTGTTATTGCTATTGAATTGATCTGTAAGCAAATTAATTTTGCTTGTTTTGGTCTTTATATAAGTGCATGTGTATTTTTGTTAATTTTTCTTTTAATGGATGGTGACAGTTTAAAAAAGTCACCTAGGAGAGTAGTCTCAAAGCAAAAAAACATGTATGTGCTTGCTAGTATATATTTTGGTCTAGTACTCATCCTTTGCTACATACTTAGTTTTAATTAAATATTTGGATATAGGAACTAAGAAGTTGTTTCATTTTTATCTGGTATGTCAGTTCTGTATTCTTTTAATATTTGAGGTTAAGTTCTGAATTTTATAAAGTTAATGTATCTTTCCATGGAGACCATGTAGAAAGTACTTATAGTTCTCTGTTGCCATGATAGCATAAATATCCATGATGATCTTTTTACAGTTAGGAAGAAATTATGTGCTGAGTGCCTGATGTCAAAGTTGAATCATGAAATGTTACTCATTTTCAGAACTTAATGACAATTTTAATGTATTAAACTATTTTAATAGACTATAGGCAACTTAATATCTTGTAGAAAAATGAAATTTTTAAAGTACAGATTATATATGAATACCTAATTTAGGGATAAAGATTTCCACTCTTACCTTGGTCCCACTAAGAATAATGCTAGAGGTTTCTCTTAGTAGTATTAGATGTCAGACTTTTGACCTACTTGTCCTTGGTTTGCAAATGGCCTAGTGCTGTTTATAGTTGTATAACTTTAGCACAAGTGGTTTCTATAGCTACTGTCCAGTACCAGATGTAGAACAGTGGGAAGCTTTGATAAAGGGAGCAGGATTTTTAAACAAAAGCCGGACATGGGTCATTACCCTGACGCTGAACTGAGGCCCCTTATATTCAGCACTGTCATTTACCTTTCATTTCACTCTCTACTGATTACAAGAAAGAGAATGTACTCACTGTTTTTCTCTTCCATCTCTTTGCCTTCTTCCTCTTACCTTATGTAAGAATGTATATCATAGCTTTAATCCGTTTTAGAATAAGGAGTGAGTCTTTCTTGACAAAGTTAGATGAGCGTTGTTAGTTTGGTGGCTTTCACTATGATGACAGCATCATTGGTTTTTACTTATCATAGAATAAGTTTCATAAGCCATTTGTACTCAGTTGTTTGCAATGAAACTGCTGTTTTATGTAAACTACTGTCACTCTGAGAATATAAATGACTTAAGATTAATACTAGTGAGGTAGTAGAAATCATTATCTCACTATCAGGAACTGTCAGTAAGTAAAAAAGGACAACTTAAACCTGACCCATAATTATAACAGAAACCATTTGGATTTCTTATGAATGGCTCTGGTCTTCTACAGCTTAATTCCCAAAATGACACTTTTCTAGGGGATATGTCTTGTTTTTAAATGGTAATTTTATACATTGATGATTATCCTCAGGTATTTTCATCAAAGTCTGGGGGATTCTATAAAAGTAACTTCTTTTGGCAGTAAAAGGACACAGTAAGGGAGAACTTGGCATTAGTCAGAATGTGGATGGGGGTGATGTGAGAGTTGAAACAGAGAGTTGTTTATAGTATAGGATGAGGTTGAGGGAATCCAGTCTGTAGTAGAGGATAGGGTGAGGGGCAAGGAAGTTGAGGAAACTCATACATGATGACTTCCTTTTTCTCTGTAAAACAGGTTGTAAGTTTTTGCTGGGGGTGAATAAACATATTAATGTAAGGTCTTGAGGACAGATGAAATTTTATAAAAGGTGCTGTGAGAAAGAGAAACAAAACTATATTTTTTAATGATTTTTACATTCACGTACTTCTCGTATTTTTGTATGTTTTCTTTCCCTGACTTAATTACATGTTCCCTGAGGGGAAAGCCCTGTTTTTCATCACTCATCATGTGTTTATTGGACTATTTGTGTAAGGTGGTGACGCTAAACTGAGTTAAGTCATAGTCCTTATCCTTAGAGAGCCTTGCACGTAAGAGAAATGGTCACTTGACTCGTTCCAGCCTCATGTGTTTGGTTTTGTAGTGATCTGTGCAAGGTGCTATGTGAACACCATAGAGCATCTACTTGAGAAAATGGTGCTCAAGCCAAGAGAGGAAGCCAGTATTTTGAGCAAAGGTACAGAGGCATGAGAGGGATTGTGGAACATTCAGTAATCCCTAGACATTTTAGCATGACTGAAATACTAAGTATTCAGGGTGGGGGGAATGGTTGGTTGGAAGCAAAGTTGAATTCCAAAGAATGCCTGCTCCTGAAGGTCTTGACGTACCAAAGAACTTCAAATTTATCTTTTTGGTGATGGCAAGCCATGAGGGTTATTAGGTAGAAGAGTGGCAGAAGTTGGTGTTTCTGCAGGCAAGTTTGAGTTGTGGAAAGATACCTGCGGTACCAGTGTGGAGGCTCCTGACGTCATGCAAAGATGATGAAGCTATAAACTAAAAAAGGTAGAATTGGAGATTGTAGAGGAGTTAATAGAATGCAGAGTTTTTGGGCAGGTAGACACGATAGGACTTGACTGATTGGATAATTGGGCGGAGGGTGACAGGTGTTAAGATAACTTCCAGAAATCTGGGTTGAGATAATTGAGTGGATGATAGTTTTTTTTGCCTATGTTTTTCTCCTTTCCCCCTCCTCCTGAAGCATGTGGGGGCTTTTTTGCAGTCTCCCAGCTGCCTTCCCTGGTTCTGCGCTTTCTCCTGCCATTGTATTTCCTACACAGTAGCCAGAGTATCTTTAAGAATGTACATAGGTAAGCTCTGTGATCTCATGGCACATTGGTAGTGCATCTGACTCCAGAATGTAAATAGGTATTGAAACTCCCCTGCCTAAAAGTCATCAAGGACTTTCTGTGGAATTTAGAATGAAATGCAGAATCCTTCCCATAAGCTTCAAGGCCAGTGTGGTCTATTTCTGGCCTGTCTCTCCCATTTCATTGTGTGTCACCTTTGCTTTTGTTGCCTGAGTCTTAGCCACACTGGCCTGTCTTCAGTTCCCATAGTGTATTCTCTCTTTCTAGTCTCGGAGTCTTCTCACGTTGAGTTTCCTCTCTTGTTGTATTCCCTACAGTGTTTTCTTCCCCTCTCTTTCTATAAGTTTAGTTTCTTTTTTAGTTCTCAGGTAGATACTAGTTCTTAGGGAAGTCTTTTTTGTCCATACTCTTTACACCATCTAGCTAGCTGTCTCATATTCTTATGGTAACCCTTTCTTTCCAGTGTTTAGTCACAGTTAGTAATGCTAAGTATATGTTTAGGTATATATTCTTAAATGTCTGTCTTCCACTTGCATATAAGCCCTGTGAATTCACAGATCTTGACAGTTTTACTCAGTTCAACAAATACTAACGGAATGACTAGTAACTGTTTAGGGATTATTTGAGGTCCTCTGGAATTAAAACCAGCCAAATTCAATAATATTTAAATAATCTATTTGAAGGCAGAGTAGGAATAGATAGTTAGCGCTCAAAGTTTTCTTTTTGAAAGTACACAGAATTTTGTCATTACCCTGACATCGCTCTTCAAAAATCAATGTTACAAAATGTTTGAGTCCCTCAATACCTAGGCCTCATTTCTAATGAGAAGCAAACCAAAAAAGTAGTCGAATTCACCATATTGTGGAAAATCATAACACCTTCCCTCTGTTTAAGGAGGAGATGATAGCAAAGAGTGGCAGGTTTCTGGGAGAAAGCAGTAATCAGAAGGATAGTTTTACCTAAGTGGATTTCTCAATGAAGAATCTTCAGTTCCTTTAAAGTCTGAGTGATTTATGATGCCCAGTTTGAGAAACACTCTTTCATGTGTCTATTCTCACAGTGTAATTCAGGGTATCATTATTTCCATTTAAAGTATCTGCCTCAAATGTTACTGCAAAACATACAATATTGTTTCTTTTTTTGAGAATTTATTCCCATTGAGATTAAAAATTATTAAATTATAAGTGGCTGAAGTACTTTCCTTTTAATGTCTTTTTTGTTCCTTACTCTTTTATGTAGAGTTGTAAAAATAATTAACTTGAATAAGGATTAACTTGAACAAGGTCAGTTTATGTACTTTTTCTTTCTTTGATTAGAGGATAATTTGCAGTTCTAGGTTGGACATGGAGGACAATGATATACTTTAGAGCCACCAAGGTGGATTTGTATTTGTGTATTTCCACATTATCCTTTAAAAAATAAAATGGTGTGAATAAATGCTAATGTTTCCTTACGAAAGATGGCCATCGTGGTCATGTTGGTGCTCTGCGACTCTAGATGTTTACAACAGGTAGGACTCAAAAACAGGGAGGGACTGACGGTCAGAGATGTACAGTCAACTGTCCTTTAATGATCATCAGGAAATACCTTAAGGAATGATTTATCTACTTCAGCCAGCAGAGGGCAGTATACACATAAAAGTACATTCAATTGTAAGGTTTCTTTGGCAACTGTGTTAAAATTCCTCGAGTGGTTTATGTTCAGAATTAGCAGGACTGATAGGACAGGAAATTGGCTGGGTGGGACAGTGGTTACAGGGGTTTTGTCTAAAAGCTTAGATCAGAAATACATGCTACCATAATGTTGCTGTACCGTGAGAAATGTCCTCTGTCAAACTCCACTTCGAATGACCCACTAATCTATCATGTGGGAAGTTAACTCTTTAACTATTGTTTTGATATAATTTCTACTAAAAAAAGAAGTTTGATGGAAAAAGCATGGGTTTCAAAGTCTGATCTAGGCCACAATTCTGCAAATGCTATCTACTGACTGTGTGATCTGTGACAGACAACTTAGACTGGTTCAGTTTCCATTTCCTTATCTGCAAAATTCACATAATGATCTTCTAGGAAAAGATGCAGTAAATAATTGACTTTTGTAAAATAGTTGTAAATATAAGTTGCTTTCTTGAATCTGAACTTGTTATTTCTTGTCAAATTTATGCTGTTTATCTTGCAAGATTGATAGGTTTGAAAGCAATATAATTCCATTATATAGCCATCTGAGGCTAGTACAGGTTTTCCTCCAGAAAGTGTTATAAAAAAACAATATGTTTGGTAAGGTGTTGATATCTCAAATAGATAAAGAATTTATAAAGGTGAACACCAGAAAAAAAGCAACCTGATTAAAAAATGGACAGAGGACCTGAATAGACATTTTTCCAAAGACATGCAGATGCCCAGCAGACATATGGAAAGATGCTCAATATCATTCATCATCGGGGAACTACAAATCAAAATCACAATGAGATGTCACCTCACACCAGTCAGAATGACTAGTATCAAAATGACAAGAAATAGCAAATGTTGGCAAGGATGTGGAGAAACAGGAACCATCACGCACTGATGGTGGTAATGTAAATTGGTGCAACTACTATGGAAAACAGTGATTTTCCTCACATACCATATGATCCAGTAATTCCACTACTGGGTATTTACCCAAAGAGATTAAAGACATGAATTCAAAAAGATATACACACCCCTCTGTTCACTGCAGCATTATTTACAATAGCCAAGGCACAGAAGCAACCCAGGAATTCATCAATTGATGAATGAATAAAGAAGATCTAGTGTATATGTACAATGAAATACTATGTAGCCATAAAAATATGGGATTTTGCCATTTATGACAGTATGGATGGACCTAGAGGGTATTATGCTAAGTGAAATCAGACAGAGAAAGGCAAACACTATATGATTTCACTTAGCTGTGGAATCTAAAAAGCAAATGAATACATGGACTCTTTTTTTTAAGATTTTTATTTATTTACTTGACAGAGAGATAAAGAGAGAGGGAACATAAGCAGGGGGAGTGGGAGAAGGGGAAGCAGGCTCCCCGCTGAGCAAGAAGCCCAATGTGGGGCTCAGTCTCAAGACCCTGGGGTCATGACCCAAGCCAAAGGCAGACACTTAGTGACTGAGCCACCTAAGTGCCCCCAAACTGACTCTTAAATACAGAGAACAAACTGGTGGTTACCAGAAGGAAAGTGGGTATGGGGGGATGAGCAAAATAGGTGAAGGGGATTAAGAGATACAGACTTCCAACTATAAAACAGGTGATGGAAATGAATACATGTGCAGTATGGGGAGTATACTCAATAATATTGTCATGTGTGGTGACTGATGGTGATAAACACTGTGGTGAGCATTGAGTAATGTATAAAATTGTTGAATCACTATGTTGTTCACCTGAAACTAATATAACACTGTGTATCCACTATACCTTAGCAATAAAATTTTTTAGATGGTAAGTGTCTAAGAAATAGTGTAATCGATAATCTTAATATTTTAATCATAACTCCTTAACTACTAACATGCTCCAAAATTTAACTGGTAGTTATGAAATTTGGGAAGGATAGTCTGTAATCATTTACTGCCATAGTTTTCTCTGAGCATTTCCTAAGTCTTTGTGTGTTTTTATTTTCCATGAAGTATTTTCTTGCTTACTAATAACTGGCAGAACTCAGGTCTTAGGATACATAGATGATATAAAGAATGATAGTGTTAGAGAGATTTGGAAGTGTTAGGGAAACCAGCAGTCAAATACTGGGGCAAGCTTGAGCTTGACGTATGAGGGACATCAAGGGTTGTGTTGCTTGAGGATACTCTTCTCCTTTTAGTTAGCACTTTGGTCTTCAAGATACGGAGTTGAAAAAAAAATCTGCAGACATTCTTGGTTGAGATGGGCTGGGAATGTGAATAGAGAGGAGTCATGGAAAGGTGATGAAAAATATGTAGAGTTGAATATCATCATCTCAAGTGTGAGCCCTGATAAACTGAAGATAGAATCAAAGAAAAAAGAAAAAAAACAATCAAGTTTGCCATTTTCTTCAGCATCAAGGTAGCCTAAATTCTGAATAGTTGCAAATAGTAGATTTCATATGGAAAGGATATATTTTAAATGTGTATTGTTCACAGGTGTATGGTATTTACATGTATGACATGTACGTGATAATATGTGATAGACTATAGGTGATACTGAATGTTTCATGTGGGACACTTTATGAACTATGATGTTTCCACTTAGATGAAAGTGGTAGCTGACATTCCTGGGGTCTCTCGCTCACCTTGGAGCAAGACTTAATGCTACTCGGTAATGGAGCAGCTCTTGCCAGATCTCTGACTGCACAAGAGATTTGGAACTATTGGGTTTTCAGGAGTTTTTGTTAGGAATATCTTATTTCACGATCAGCCTTTCAGAAGAAGGCATTCCAGCATAGGACCCAAACACATACCTCACACTGATTATTCTGTACTCCCGGGGAGATAAAATAGGAATTTTTTTTTTTTTCCCCTCCCAGAGGTTGCATCTCTAAGGTCTATCTAAGGCCTTTCCTAACTTTTTCCAGGAGCATGTATTTCTCTGCCTCTAGGTCCCTGTACCACTGAATATATGGTCTGGTAGGGGCTCATTTTGCTTTTACTCTATTCTGAGGAAGTCTTGAGATCTAAACTACTCAGATAAATATGCCATACATAGTAAAATGTTTTCTTTTTCTTTTGTTGAAAGATTTTATTTTTTTGAAGAAGTGATAGAGCTTGAGCAGGGTTGAAGGGCAGAGGGAGCGGGAGAAGCAGACTCCCCACTGAGCAGGGAGCCTGGCACAGGGCTTGATCCCAGGATCCCAGGATCATGATCTGAGCGGAAGGCAGACACTTAACCAGCTGAGCCACCCAGGTGCCCCGGTAGTACGTTTTCATGATAACCATTAATTAGCATAGGTAGTAATTACTCCTTTTGGGTTTTCCAGGCTTCTGCTGTTCATTTCTGTTCTCTTACTCTGATCGTCCATATTCTCTGCTTTTTATCACCAGTTTGTCCTGTTTATGTCCTTTAGGTCAAAGACAAGCTATTTTGTTAAGCTGTGTCTTTGGTCTGTGGAAGCCTATCTCCCATTGTGTTTCAGCTTTTGTCTTGTACTTTTGCTTCCCTGGGCGAGCTGTGTAATTGGCAGCGTAGGTGTCTAGACCCACTAGCAACTGAGCCTCAGTCAGTCTCCAGCCCATCCTCAGATGTCTTACGGTAAGCCTGCATGTTGGAATCTATCTTCTCGTCTTCACCACTGCAGCTCCAGAACATTCCCTGAAGTAATCTCCAATGCATTTCAGCAGAGAGGTGATCGTGTGTGGCTTGGAGGCGTCACAGGGAGGAGAGAAGACAGAAGGCAGACCTGGGAAGGACCTCACTGCCTGATTCCTCTGGTGTGGCAGAGGAAACGGAGAGGATATTCAGCAAACTGATGGTGCAGTTGACTCTCATCCCAGACAGTGAGGGGAAAGCCTCAGAATTGGGGAGAGTTTGAACCCATTTGGATTTTAGCCAGAAATACTGACATATTAGATTTGTGTTTGAACAAGTTGAGTTTGGTCTCAGTAAGGAAAATAGACTGGAGAGGGAGCCGCTGAAGGCATGGCAGCTGGCCGTTTAGGGGGAAAAGGCTCCAGAAGATACAATGAAGCTGAAACTCATTACCGACATTGTGGGCGAGAGAAGTGGATTTGAGACATTTAGGATGCAGAATGGAAGATTCGAGGTCTGACTCAATGTGAGAGGAAAAGGAAGAGGCATTTGATCCAGGCTTCTGATTTCAGTGCCCAAGTGGAGAATGACGCACGGAGCTGTGAGGAGAAGTCAAGCAGCTGGAGAGATGTCGGCATCTGGATGGAGCTCTGAAGTGTAACCAAGTGACATTTCTGCCAGGATGACGCTAGCATAGGTCAGGAAGTGGACACGTTTTCTGGAGATCTTATTTGATACAGGGATGGAATTTAGAATACTTGGAGGAGCGAATGATGGCATATCCCTTCCTTTCAGCTGACTCTTTTGAGTCAGACTTTTGATGAAAGTTGAAACGTGCAAGCCAAGGTTAAATGCTGGATTGTTCTGTATTGCTGCTGTCCTTAAACAGTCCTGAGATGTGGACCAGACTAGAATCTTCCTCTGAAATCGATGACACTCATAGGATTATGGTATCCCTCAGGCATCCTTGTGGCTCCCTAGATGTTCTCTTCATATAAAAATTTTGTTTTGAAATTATCCTCTTGTTTCACTGAAATGATCCTCTTAGTTGCTAGCAGTACATTAGTAAGACTTCTGATCCATTTCTGTTGCTTTGTGGGTAGGCAGCTCAGCTTTCAAAGCCTTAGTTTAAATCTGGATCCCCAGAGATACTCCTTGAGTTGAGGAAAAAGTTAGCTCTTTTGGAGAAATCCTCATTTGTTGCAGTTAAGAGTATGGTATCAGGGGTCAAGTAGGCATATGTTTAAATCCTTACCACTTACCAGCTGTGCTCTCTTCGGCCTGTACTCTTTACTTCCTCATCTGTGGGGGATGCTAGTAGTAGTGTACTTCTCTCTGAGAGCTGATGGGTTTATATAAAACATTGGCATTGTTTTGGCCCATAATAAATACCTAGTAAATACCACGTTTCATTTGGTATTCCTTAATCGTATACCTACAGGTTGATCAGATAAGATTTATCTTTTATCTTTTGGAAATTATATAGCCTGAAGTTAGTAACCATTGGCATGTTTTCATGTGCTTGCAGGAGTTTATAGTTAGTGTATAAAGTATATATAAGTATATTAGTGGCACTACTATACTTCGTGTCATAAAATTTAAGTAGTATTTTATTTATTATTATTTTTTAATTTTTATTTATTTATTTTTAAAGATTTTATTTATTTATTTGACAGACAGAAATCACAAGTAGGCAGAGAGGCAGGCAGAGAGAGAGAGGGGGAAGCAGGCTCCCCGCTGAGCAGAGAGCCCGATGCGGGGCTCGATCCCAGGACCCTGGGATCATGACCTGAGCTGAAGGCAGAGGCTTTAACCTACTGAGCCACCCAGGTACCCCTTAAGTAGTATTTTAAAAATTTGATACTTTACCTTTATTCTCATGGTTTACTTTTTTAATGGTGTGATTGTTAGAAGCAATACAGCATGCAGGTTAAGAGCTCAGTCTCTGGAGATGTATTTATACCTTGGCTTTTTAACTCAAGAGCTGTGTGACTGTGGGCAAGCTAGTTAACCTTTCTGTGCCTCAAGTTTCCTCATCTGTAAAGTGGAGACAACTGTAGGCTGTTCTTACACTGTCATTGTAAGGATTGAGTGAGTCAGTGTATATAAAGTGCTTGGAACAATGCCTGGTACAAAAGTAGCCCTATACCTGCTTTTGGGTCATAAGTGCCTCAGGCCTGGTAGTTTTTTTTCCTTGTGCAGAGAAAATGGATGGTGTTACTTCTTACAGTCCCTAGGGTAGTATTTTTCTTTTCACTAATTCCTGTACTGAGCGGCTGAGGTACTGATCAAATGGGGAGCTACTAGGCACAGCAGGAGTATGGGAAAGGGGTTCCAGTCCAAGGTGGTGGGGGTGACACGCAGGTTGTCCTGTATTCTTCCTGAGACCACGAAAAAGATAATAAGGAAACTCACAAGAGAATGAAGCCTTCATAGCAGAGAGAGCAAGAGAGATGAACCAACATAATTCTTAGGAGAGGAAAGTAGAATCCTATGGATAAGTGAAATGGAACACAGGCTGCAACACGGAATGGCAGAACGGTGCCACAGGGAAGGCCTTTTTTTTCTTTTTTTGTAATGAATCCGGAAATCTGGGTAGGTTTAATAATTTAGGGTTTTGTGTGATTTTTTGTTTGTTTGTTTTTTTAATATCTGTGGCAAAATCATTTCTGAAAAAAGAAATCAGCCGATGTAATTTTACTACATCTGGGCTTTTTTATTGAGTGTTAGATATGAGGAAAAAGATAAAGATACTCATCTCATATGGGAATAAGGAAAAATGTAAAAATATTTTGAAGATTGTTGTATTCCAGATATATTTATAGGTACCATTTTGATACTGAAACGTAGATAAAAAATTAGGCTTTGTATTTTCTAATTGTGTCTTTACATTTGTTCTCAAAATCACATCAATTTACATGCAGTAGAATCTGAATTTACAGAAGTACATAGGAAGTGAGATTTGAGATTTTATTTCCGATTAGATTTTTTCACAGTTTGAGATGGCTTAGTGAAATCGGACGAAGCTCATTAGCCCTCAGTTTCCTAGGATGAAGTAGAGCATTCTAACCCAGGTTTGTATTTCCAGTGCCTAAACATCAGTCTGAGCCCCAGTGCTTCCCCGTCTCTTGATGACTTAGAGTATGGAAATCACTTGCTTAGCCTCTTCATCTACTGTGGTTAAAGTTGCCAGGACTAGTTTATTTTGTGGACTAAATATGGATATATCTCCAGATAGTTTTATTTCTCTGTGTGACATCATACAAAATTATTGTTAAATATCTTTGGAGTAGAAGCTTCCTGGTGTGATGATTCTTATAGTCACAGTTGATTTCAATTTGTGCTAAACTGTGAATCTGAAGATGCTCGTGGTTGTCTCGACTTGTGTTGCCTGGGGTGATTCTCTTTGGCCCTCTCTGGATCTCTGTTTTTCCAGCAAAAAGTATGTGGTCTCTCTGTGCAGAGAATTGTTGTGTGGATCACACGAGATGAAGCAGATGAAAACACTTTTGGATATGCAAGCTCGATACAGATAGAGAGCGGTGGTGTATTTCTAATTCAGATAATAAAGAAAAACAAACATGCCCCAGAGTGGGGGAGATTTTGCTTAAAGTAATTTTGCATTGGTTTCCAGCTAAGCAAAGAAATAACTCAAACATCTTTGTTTTCTATATTTTCTAACCAACCAGAACCGGGACGAGTATTCACATCTGTTAAGCGATCACTTTCTCCTATACCAAGGTCATAATTCCTTCCGTGAGAAATATTTCAGTGGCGTTACAAAAAGAATTGCCAAGGAAGAGAAATCTAGCCAAGAGTGAAAAGTAAGATTTTGACAACGGGAAGAGTAAGGATTTAACAGGAAAGACATCTGAATGTGAACGTCCATGTATGATACAGATAACATATACTCTTTTAAATAATTTTATATAACAAAATAAAAGCTACAAAGTAAATTGGACAATTCTTTTACAATTAGCTTTGTTTTATAGATTATTTTGTTGTATGTGGTCTTTGGAACCTTATTTAATTTATATTTGTACTTTCAAGTATTATGGAAATTGAAAACAGTTATATTTTTGATAATTAATTTGCAAGGAGAACTGATTTTGTTGACTTTTTAAACAGATACCTGCCGAATATGTTATAAGCAGTTAACTAACCATGGTTAAGAATTTATTCGTTCAGTGGGTTTGTTTATTTGGTTTCTGATTGTAATTGATTTACAGTGCCACTAATAAAGCTTATTGAGGATTCCTAAAACTGTGTTGTATTCACTGTTTTTTAGGGGGGAGGTGATAAAGGAAATGATTTTTTTTTTTTTTTTTAATGAATTCCAGGCTAGTATGTAATGACAGTGATAATGGTAAGGAGGAAAAAGGCTAGGACCTGGCGACCTGAAAAGCTCCCCACCTCCTTGAAGCCTGTCCACATCTGAAGCTCGTCTATACCTTGGACTTGCTCCTGCATTCCTAGACCTTGACTGTCGGTCAAATTAACTACCCACAATTTTTGGTTTAGAGAGTAACCGATAGTTAAAGAGCAGAAACAACAACACAAGTCCTTGATGGTTCCCTAATGGTATTAGGCCTAATCAGGGCTCTTTGAAATAGAAGCTATATTTTTCTTGAAGGAGAAACTTTGCTGAGTCTACATTGTGTCCATCATGAAAATATCTTGTTTGAAAACCACTCTACCCATTAAATCAGGATGCTAATAGCTTTCCTGTTCTTGGTGGTCAAATGTATCTCAGCAGGGTAGCAGTAAACGGATCTCTCCTTCTAACCATAGCCTATTTTTATTTATGCTATTATTATTATTTTAGTGTAACTGCTGGCTTTTATGGACTCCCAATTTGAATCTGCATGGCTTAGGACCTCCAAAAGACCTGCCCAAGCAGAGAGAGGGAGAGGAGGCCATCTGCGTAGTTCTTTTCTTCTTGTCCTGCAACCCTGCATGTCAGCAGCAGATCTCAAACATTTCAGTGACTGTTTTGTTTAGGATTCTGGGTGATTTTTTGGTATACTGGGGAGAATCTAAAAGTATTCAAGGATAATTTATTTTCAGTATTTCTGTTTATAAACCATCTTACTTAAAATTTTTTGAGGTTATATGGAGGGTGAGTTTGCAACTCTGTAGCTGACTGAATTTGGAATATGAGATTTTATAGCCTTGCCCCATTTTTGTTTTTGTTTTTGCTTATCACAAAAATTAGTCCAAATAGTTCTGGAGAAGTTATATTACTTTAGCCACTTTGTCCTTAAAAATGATCTAATATTAAAAAAAATATATTTCAAATTATTTCTTCTTCCTACCAAACTGAGGTCTTCTGAGTTTCAATTCTTCCTCATCTTTATCATCAAGTTCAGTCTCCTGTTCTCGAAATATCAGTAGGTAGACTCAGAGTGTGAATGTGTGTTAGTATTTTGAAATTGGTACTTAGAAGTGAAAAAGAAACCTGATCACTTTCAACCAATTTTTATTTTAAAGCAGAGGTCTCAACTCTTATTCTAAAAAAGAGACTATTTTCTGGCATCAGGATCTTATGACTTTCTTTGTAAGTTGTAGCAGATCATATCCAGGAGTGTTTTGGTTGTATGCATGCTCCTCGTGCACTTACTAGGAGAATATCCCCTAGCAAAGTGCCTACATTTTGGATAGTCCTGGAGTATGAATTTATAGTGGAATCTGTTTGTGAACACTAGGTGGTCTGTTGGCTGGTCTATTTCATGTATATAATATGACAAAATCTATCATTTTGTTTCTGGCACATATTAAATATCCATAAAATCCAGATGGGTACCTTGGTGGTGTTTCATCAGAAGTAACATTTTTCCTATCCATTCTGGTGGGGATTTGTTTTTGCTGGGATAGCTGGGAGGAAATGGTGGAGTGGATGGTCTTTGGTGTGTTTAGCCAGAGTGGCCAGCAGATTAAAAAAAGAGAAAAAAAACTAAAATCTGCTACAAGTTTCTCAGCCACTTCCCACCCATGGTGACCCGGGTTTTGGCCAGCTCACCACTAACTTCCTTATGACTAATTCTTTAAATACAAAGATTGAGCAATAAAACATTTCAAACTCTTTAAATTCTGGGAGGTAAGTCAGTATTACCACTATTTCCTTATGGACAAAACTCACTCAAAATTTGATTCCCTTCATATTTAAGAAAAGTGGTGATTACAAGTAGAAAGAAGTTTGTTGGGACAGTCGAGTATGAGTTAACATACCAGATGCATTGTAGTGAATGTGTTTATATTATTGGATGAAAAATGTGCTTTAGAAGTTTGAGACTTAGAAATAGCTTTTGAGGTAATATGTTTTATACTCTTGTAATTAAATTAAAGAAGCAGGGGCTTGACTTTTTTTTCTGGCATCAGGAAATTAGATATTAAGGTTGTATTATCTAGATGCCAATATAAGCAAATCTGGCTCTTGAATCAAAGGCCTCAGTTGTTTTGAGTTAGGAGAACTGCTGACATCCTATGCTGGAAGTATTATCAGGTATTGATAATCCAAAGAAATACGGAATTAAATAAAATGTTTGTATGTTGGAAATTGAATATAACTTTTTGGGGGGAATGATCTTTCTATACCATTTTAGTCTCCCTAAAAAAGCACAGTGGAAATAAGCTGATGTTAATGGTTCTATTAGGAAAAAAATTCTTTGTAGCTAAAGCAGGGCATAAGTAAATAAATTCATTAATGGAGTATAGGGGTGGAAATGGAGGTGGGTGTTGCTGAGAAAATTGATGACCTCATTGTTGATTTTCCTGTTTGACCAAAAGGGGATAAATTATACCAGAGTAAGGACTTTGGCTCTTTTTACAAGAGCATGGTTTTGCTCCATTATAAAGTTATTTAGAAAACTAAACACTTGTTAAGAATCTTTTTTCTTAGAAGGATTGTATTCATAGAATAAGTGAAGTCTACTTTCATTTCCAACTCACCCACTCCCATTTTTCTCAGATATTTATCAAGTAATGTGGTTTGTAATCCAAACAAAAAAAAGTGCCTTAATCCAGAACATACACACGGACACAATAACACTAGACTGATGATGTTTGTACTTTACTAAAACACTGAGATCGTCTCTAAAACAGAGTGGTTTGAGAACATAAGGTCTAGAGTGTAAAGAATTGTAATGGAATGATAAACATATCTGTGATTCTATCTAGCCATAGAATCATAGAGACAGCACATTCCTGTCTATCCTTTGGGGTGAAAAAGCTTACTAGGGAACCTGACCCTATTTCCTTAACGGAGGCCTGCCTCAGGATGTTCATATGTTTCCCTGTGTGGGATAAGCAAATTGACGTTTAGACATAACTGAGACCAACCTGGAATTTGGCTCTTATCCCTTCCTTCATAAGCCATCGAAGACAGGCTCTTAGGGGGATGGAGGCTAAATTGTCATGGCAGTTTCTTAAGAAGCCTGGGTCATGGAACAAAATGGAGCTTAATAGATGAATGTTAAGATAAGCCAGTCTTGCTTTCTGTAGCTGCTAGCCTTATTTCTCGGGATATTAGGATGTATTCAGTATATTTTTGTCTTAGAATTTGAATGTTCTTACTAAGATAATATTGCAGTGATGCCAAACTGAACTGCCTAAAAAGGAATCTGCTTTGACCTCTATGCCTTTAAAATCTCTCCTTTAATCAAGCCTTCCTGACTCTCTCCTGAGGCTTATTGGAAGAACTCTATTTTGTCTAACATCCAGCAGTGAAGATTAGCTGGGCTTATGTGTGAAATTAGTCAAATTAAAAAAAAAAAAAAAAGGCTGTGGAGAAAATCTAAATGGCACTTGAGCTGAGTTTTGATGGACTGTACAAATATTTTATCTAGTGTGTTGTGAGTTTGTGAAGTGGATCAAGACGGTCAAAACCAGTATTGGTAAGCTATAGAAATCTGTGGAAGCTCCTTAAGTGTGTATTTATTTATTTGTAAATTATGGCTGGAATATGGCTGGCACCAGTCTGAGTGCTGCCAGCACAAACATCAAAACTTTCTTTTTTTGCATTATTTTATTTTGCTACAACTTGCACCTATGGGGAAACCGTTCTCCATAGCTATCTTGCATTTCTGTATATCCAAGGAGGTACTGACACACTGTACCCTAGACTGCCTTTCTGAGGATGTAGGAGCACCATTGAAAGACAGTGTCTCCACCTCCTCTGCCCATCCCCTCTTCTCTAAAAACTGTTAGCAAACTACTGTGCTTTTGCCAGAATTGAACACCGGAGCCATCTGACCTCGTGTTTCCATTGCGGCGGAGATGAAATGGACTCATAACTATCAAGGTGAGAAGGGCCCAACGAGCCTCGTTTGTCAGATGGAACTGGCCTATTCAAAAGTGCAGCAGGCTTTGCCCCATTGGCAGCCTGGATTAACATGAAAAGGTGACAGCTCTTTGGAGAAAACTTCATCTCTCATACCATTGCCCAAGACAAAGGCACTGACTCCGTGGCATCCTTGATTCATAAAGGTTACATTTCGGGGGTTTAAAAATACATTTAGGTTGTTGCATTTAGGAGATTGCTTCACATCTGCCTCTTTAACTATTGGATTGACCCAGTGATCTTCCGAGGGCTGCTATGGCTGTCTCATCTCAGTGCCTCATATCAGAAATGGAGATGGAGATGGTTGGCGGGGTCAGTGGGCAGAACACAAAGCTATTCTCATAGCTCCAGCTGGTACCCTCCTTGCTGAGCCTTGGTATATTTTTATTGACTACTAATGACCTCTCGTTTGGTCTGTCACTTGGAAAACTAGAGATTTGCAGATTCAAGGCACCTTTAGGGGCTACAACTAGTGGACACAGATTGTGGCTGCTGAGAGAACGGTCTGGGTCATTCTCTGATGAGACCAACCAGAATAAAACAATTGAGCTGGCATTAACCAAATCGCTCTCCCTGTTGCCTAGACCCGTCATTGTCTCAAATACCACAACACATCCGCCATTGTAGATAGGACAAACCAAGCACTGTATTTCTGAGGCAGAGCTACCATTTGTTGCCACACTTGTGACTCCTGCCAAAAGTCCACCTGGTTGCCTTGTGGCTGAGGAGACCACACGGCATGGGGTGTTGTCCAGCACGCTCCTGGCAGACTGATTCCTTCAGGTCTCTGCCCTACTCAGAGAGCTATTGGTTGTGCGTCACTGCTATTGACACTTTCTCAGGTTACATGTTGCTGTTCCAGTCCAATTAGGTGACTCGAGCCACACTACTTCAGCCCTTGAAAGTAATCTGTGTCAAGTGTTTGGCTTTTTGGACCATTTGGTATGACAATGGTATTATACCTTTTATTGCAAAAGCCACTCAACCATGGGCTGATAGTCAAGGTATTTGATAGACTTTCCATGCTCCCTACCATCCACAGGCATCTGGAATTTTTGAGCTTCGGAAATTTGCTCTATTTGTTCTGTGTTTTCTCTGGCAGTCCTTACCAAGCCTTCTCAGAAAGGCTCAGTACATTGCTCCAAAGTTAGCTCAGAGTAGTGCAGTGTTTCATCCTTTGTCAGACACCAACGTCTTAACTGGTAGGTTTCAAACTCAGAGACAACTGCTGATCACTAACTGGAGTCTCAGGCAGTGAAAACTTTGCACAACCAACACCAAAGAGGGAGCTGTGGCGATCTAGTCCAAAAGGACTCTTCCTGGTCAAAGCAAGAAAATAAAAATTCCAGCTGATTCATTACCCTTACTCTTCTTCTTTACATTTTCCTCTGGATCCCAGAAAATGTTTTTTATTTTATTTTATTTTTTTTTATTTTTTATTTTTTTTTAAAGATTTTATTTTTTATTTATTATCTTGACAGAGAGAGAGAGATCACAAGCAGGCAGAGAGGCAGGCAGAGAGAGAGAGAGGAGGAAGCAGGCTTCATGCTGAGCAGAGAGCCCGATGCGGGGCTCGATCCCAGGACCCTGGGATCATGACCTGAGCCGAAGGCAGAGGCTTAACCCACTGAGCCACCCAGGCGCCCCCAGAAAATGTTTTTTAAAAACTCCAAATTTTCTATTTTATTTTAGTGGTAACCTCTGTTCCCTGTGCAAGTTTTGTGCCTTACTCTACTTCTCCTGTTGTCTGTGTTGTAAGGCCCGCCTGCTGATCGGTTGATGCCAAGGCATAGAAAGAGCATCGTGTCTAGGGGAGCTTCATGAAGTTCAGAATCACAGAAGTGTGAACTGGGAACCAGCCAGGCAAGGCTGGAGAATGCGGCAGGAGGATGTCTGATTTCTCTCTCCCTCCCGCCACGCTGGGGGAGGACAGGGAATTACCTCAGTATTTTCAGTGAGAACGTGCAGTAGGATCAGGTTTGGTCTGACTCTCACTCAGGTGGTAGTGGTTTGGAATGGTGGGAGATAGACTTAGAAGCTGGAATGCTAGTCAGGATGCCGATGTGGACATCTACGTTAGAGATGGGAAGATCACAGCTAGAGCAATGGTAGTAAGGGTTGGTTGGAGAACATTTAGAAGGTGAAATGAGCAGGTCCCAGTAATTGATTGGGTACAGGGATGAGGAGTAAGGGATGATGTCCAGGGTTCCAGCTGGATGACTCAGTGGACAGCATGATACACACTGGGACAGAAGATGATGGAAAGAGGATGTGTTTAGGTTTGGCCATCCTAAACGTGAAGAGCCTATTGAACAGGCCTGTAGAGCTGCCAGCCACACTCTTGAGGATGCAAGACCAAAGCCGGACGGTGATGGCACATGTGAGGAGCAGCGGATCCCTGCATGGGACAAAAAAAGCACTTGAGTTAAGATCCACTGCAAAGCTCCAAAGTTCATTATGTTGCATTTCCTCCCTCGGCATGGTATGTGTGGCTAGCAAAGAGAATTGGCAGGACCCAATGCTCATGAGACTGGATCAGGCAATTCCAAGTTTATTACAAGAAATTTCTACTCAAATTACTAATGAGATGAAGTTACTCTGTTGCGTTACTTGAAACTCTAGAGGACAGGACTGGCTTGGGGGAGATGTACTTCTGCCCAAACTGGAGGACTGGATGTACTCCATTCTTGTGTAAGTTAGCGTGTTACGTCATAAAGTTAGGACTTAAAGAAACTGACAAGCTATTGTTAGTTGCCGCTAAGAAAAACCTGCTAAAGAAATAGCCAGGCTACTACCGTTTGGACTCAGGATATGGAAAAAGAAAAACTCAAGAGTTTTTTCTTATCCTTATCCTTTAAAATTAAAAATACTTCCCTTTCCTTTCTCTTATTTAAGTAACTACATAATAACTTTTGGGCAGCGATATAAAAATTACAGGGTAGGCCAGAATATGGGAAAATTTTAATTAAATTGGGAGTTTTGTTTGTTTTTTCATTTATTAAAAAATGTTGAGCCAAAAATCCCAATTTCCCCCTGCCCCTTTTTATATGTCCTTATGCATTTGGCAGAGTTCATGACAAAACCTCTTTCCAGCTGTGGACCCACCAAAAGCCTTTTCTGAAGCTCCTACTAATTTGGAATAAACTGGTTGAAAGCTTCACACAGAAATCCTGCCGGGAAATGCCATAAGGTCCCTTGACATTTAATTCTACAAACAGTCTTATCTGTTGGAGCAAAATAAATAAAAATGAATGAAAATTTATTTTTTGCTTTTGCCTTTGTTAGCTTGTTTTCACTTAGTTTCAGAGAAACAGAACCTGAAAACAACAGAACTTAATTTTGCCTTCAGTCTGGCATTTTTGAACCCAAAGAGAAGAACTTTCATGACACTAAGTGGGTTCCTAAGGAAAGAAGAAGACAAAGTACTATGTAATGAATAAATAAGGTTTCTGGGGGGAAGACATGTCACCTTTCCATCAGCTGAGTGGTCCCAGAGACTTCTGCGGCAGGTGATCTCACCTAGTGCCTCAGAGCGAAGCGCTGGACTCTGGAACCTGCCAGATTGATCTCTGTGTACTTCATTGCCTTTCTCAACAATGAAAACGACACTGCCCTTGTCCTCAGCTTGTAAGTCCAGGGGCTGGGGCTGCTGGCAAACAAAGAGGTAAGGAGTTAATTAAAATAGAGGCCAGTCTTTTCAGAAGGGAAGCCTAGGGTGGCTATAAGAGGAACTTAATCACTTCTAACAGTGGAGGGTATACGAATCATGTGTTTCTGATATTTTGAGTTTGGGGGCCTTGCTGACCCTGGATGGTTGGCTCCTCCTGGGGCCAGCCACTGCTTAGAGGTAGTAAGGGACTCCCTGCCTGGGTATCATTCATATGCAAATCAGACAGTCCAGATACTCTCTCCTCCTTCCTGCCCTTCTACTCTGGGCCACAGTTTCCCTGTCCTAATCACCCCAGAGACAGGTACAAGGCATCTAGAGACTAGGGCCTGTCTCTACACCCCAGAGCCCACTGAAACTATTCAAACTAGCCAACTTACCCAGCCTTGCCCATCCTTTCCTTAAGAATCCAGTAAAGGCTCCTGCCCACCTTTTCTCTCCACTCCCCTTTGTCTTCTGACTAACCCCGTGTGGTCCTGCCTGCATGGCAGGGCATGCCTTCTACTTCTGTGAACTTCAAGGACCAAACTATCTTCTTGGTGACAATCGTCTTCAGACCATGGGTCTCATCATACCTGAATAACCATAAAATCTACATTTAAAACAGGGGTGGGAGAGAATTGGGTGAAGGAAGACTTCTGACAGAGGATGACACATAAGTCCACTCCTGAGGAAGGAGTGGAAGTTGCCGGATGAGGTCAGATGGGGAGGGAAGGAGGGTGTTCCAGGCACAGGGATTAGCATCTGGAAAAGCACATTTAGATACAGTTCAAGTAGTTTACTTGCCTACAGCTCAGGGTATTGGATGAGGAAAAGAAACGAAGCTGAAGAGGAAATGAGGGCCAGATCACAAAGGACTTCTGTGCCTTGCTGTAGAGTCTGGACTTGAACATAGGAAAGTCTCCCTCCCCATGGTGTCCATCCCTTAGGAGGACATCAGGACTCCTCAGGAAGTTTTAGCTTCTGACAAAATGGCGCTTGTGGCTGAAGTGCTTGACTTGCTTGAGAAAGGGGGCCTATAGTGATGAGGTTTGTAGCTTTGCTGCCGTTCTAGGGTGTGTTTTTCCCGCTTGGTTCTGGGTCTCAGTTAATGACTGAGTTGGGTGAGCCACATCCTTAGTGCTGCCTGAGTGTTAGTTTTCTCATCTCAAAGCCTTTTGAGTTTGCTGTTACACTGTGTAAGAGATTTCCCGGATGAATGCAACAGAAACCTCCCTGACCCTGACTGACAGATACTTGTTCCAGAGCCAGGAAACAGTCTCCAGTTGGCCTCCTGCAATGAGAGATATGTTTTTTATTGATTTCCCTCCTCACACAGTGCTGATGGTATAGGCCTGCAGAAGAGCAAGCTGACGAAAATACAGAGTGTGGGTTGCCAACTTGTGTTTGTCCTTGTTTCCAAGGACAAACACAAGCCCTGTCTCCAGGAGCTGCTTCTCTACTACAAGACAAATGAGCTGCTGAAGTGTCATGATTTTGAAATCCGAGCAATATACATAAAGGATATTCTACTGATCAACCTCAAAGAATCTGTCATATATTAAAAAAAACGATTCAAATCCTGTTGCTTGTTTCAGAATTTTGCACTGGGGTCCATTGTTCTTCTGAGACCCAGAATGTTCCCTGAAGGAGAGTTGCTCAGACCGCCTGTACCTCCCTTTCACATGTCCTTGAAGTACCAAGAGCATCAGCTTTTTTTTTTTTTTAAGATTTTATTTATTATTTGAGAGAGAGAGAGAGAGCATGCCCCCCTGAGGGAGTAGCAGGAAGAGACTGTCAACCAGACTCCCTGCTGAGCTCAGAGCCCAACATGGGGTTTGATGTCAGGACACTGAGATCAGATGTGAGCATAAACCAGGAGTTGGAGGCTTAACCGACTGAGCCACACAGGCAACCTTGATTCACAGTATTCTGATGACCTTTTAAAAACCCATCAGTAATGAGAATGAGAGGGAGGGAAGGAAGGAACACCTACAGGCTTTGTTTGTCTTCTCTCCTCTCTGACACTCTGCCTCTATCATTCCCTGCTTGTCTATCCTTTAACATTTCCTGCATATCTGAAACAGACCCACTACTGTGGACTCCAAGATGATACAAGGTGTGTTTCTTACGTTGAAAAGCTACACACAGTCTTTGGTTAAGCTAATTTTTGTTGAATTATGCAAAAATCATACTTATTTTGAGTCCCCATCTCTGATACTTTAAAAAAAAACAATCAAAATTGTCAAACAAAAGCAAGACTATACCGCTTCAATATATTGTTCTCTGGGAGACACACTAGTGAGGTGGAAAATGGTGGGGAGGTAGGGCAAGAGGATGTAATCAATTTTAAAGGAACTGAAAAGTTTTCTCCTTTAGTGCGCATTGTTTCTTTTCATGTCTTAACCATTTTCTTTAAGTGTTCATGTTTCCGCCCATAAAGTTCTACAGCCATCTTTTTCATGCTTCCTCTATAAAGTTCTACAGTCCTTTTTAAAAATTTTAATTTAAATTTTGTGAATAGGCAATAAATTTGCATGGTTTAAAATTCAAAGCAGTTCAAAAGGGTATATACCCAGTGAAAAGTTTCCTTCTCCCCCCGCCTTTCCCTCCCAGTGGGTCCCTCAGCTGCCCAGATCCCTGCCCCGGAGACAACCACTGTCACAGATGGCTTAGCTCAATGTCAAATAACGTAGGATAGTCCAAATGTGAGGCCATAATTGCAACACCCATGTGGAGCAATGGTGAGAAGAAAGGGCTAGGAGTTAGAGAGTGCATCCCAGTCCTATCCAGACAGCTCTTAATTCATTTGTGTCTATTTCTCACTATTAACATACAAATAATAGTAATGTGCCTTAGTTATCTCCCTTACAATGAGACTTCATTAAGATGATGTATATGAATGCATTTTGAAAAACTGTTCCCTAGGGGAAGAGAAAACCTAGAACCTAAAGCTAAACCTATCAGGCATGTTTGTCATGGGAGGGACTTGAATGGTTCACAATATTGCACGAGAAACTTTCATTTGATTTCAAAGCTTCCAATGAAGAGACGCATGTGGGCAGTCTACTGGGCCCAGTAGGGAAGGATAAGGATTTATTTCCTGTCAGTTTTGAAATGCTCTCTTTAATTCGCCTATCACCTAGCAGAAGGGGTGGCCTCTCTTAGATGTGTAGCTTAGCAAAGAATGTGACTCACAATTGTAGCTGCTGATCTGCCACCTTTGGGGCCATCGGAGGCTTATTTCCTGGGCTGCTTGACTCCTTTCTGGTTCTTGGAGTGGTTTCCAATCAAGGAAAGATGTGGTCTAGGCTACTTTGAAAAATGTGTGAGCTGGGGGAAAACACAGACTGCCCGAGGACTGTGACCTCAGGATTGCTGTCAACATTCTCCCTGAGTCGAAGTTTGCCATTGACTTTAGAGGAAGTTGTACTTAGGGAAGGAATGCAGACTCCCTGCACAGTTAAATGTGCATGTGTGAAGGGGAACTGGCCTGATAGCCTGGGGCCGGAGCCCTTATTTATCCACAGAAGATAGGAAGCAAGGAGTAGAGATAAGGCTGGCTTTCCCCGCGGTGTGTGTGTGTGTGTGTGTGTGTGTGTGTCTGTACCTGGCCCCGGAAAGGCTGTGTCTGGTGCAGATAGGAACTCTGGGTCATGGGCTGAGTCACCTGTGGGGCCAAATAGAGAAACCCAGCAGTAATGTGGAAGGGACCGGTGTCCTCTGGTCAGAGAACTCTTCTGCAATTTATCAAAGGAATCCTAAGTTTATGCCTTTTGTAGGCCCTCCTTTTTTAAGAGACAATTATTAATTTTCAGAGACTCAATAAATGATAAACTTGTGAGTATTGTTTTTCCATTATAAAGCAGCTTAAGCAAAGCCCCAGGGTGCCTGGGAGAGTATCCAAATTGGCAAGCCTTTGCTGCCTCCTTGCTCCCTTTTCCCTCTTCTTCATTCCTCTGGGACAAGAAGTAAAGGTTACTCCACAGGTAACAACCTAATGATCTAATGGTGTCTATGGTCATCTTGACCTTTGGATGCTGGGAATTGAAGTTGTCTCTCTTAGGTTATCTTTGAAGTTACTTATCTTCCATGGATCAGGGAAACATCGGGTACTTTTCAGAGTGTGTTTTAGTGAATTAAGGTGGGATGTCTGGGTGGAGACACTGATTCTATTTGTTGTTCCATCAGGGGATCTTTGGAGACGTTTGTAGTCCTCCACTGACTGGAAGGGATTGGTGGCTTTTGGTTAGGGTTGAATATAAATCAGAGCTCTGAACCCTGCATTTCTTCTTCTTCTTTTTTTTTTTTTTTAAATTTCTTTTCAGCGTAACAGTATTCATTGTTTTTGCACCGCACCCAGTGCTCCATGCAGTCCGTGCCCTCTCTAATACCCACCACCTGGTCCCCCCAACCTCCCACCCCCCGCCGCTTCAAACCCCTCAGATTGTTTTTCAGAGTCCAGAGTCTCTTGCATTTCTATGAGGAATTATGGTGACTGATGAACCAAACAGGCTTGGTTAAACAAGTTGCTTAAAATCCGCAAGACATCAGGAGCTTTGTAATAGGTTTGGTAACAGTCAAAATGCTTCTGTCTGGGCAGCAATTAGTTTTCACGACAGACACAGAAAATGTGTCATTGATGCCATTGCCTTCAGTCAGTCAAACCCATGATCTGTATGTGAGATGGTTTTAGCTTTTTGACAGCAGCGGAACTCAAGGAACCTGGGTCAAGACCTGGCGGCCTAAGAGATTACCTCCTTATTGCCATGGTTGTCTTCAAAGTCTTTCTACAAGAACATCTTTGCTACAGGGAGGGCAGCTGAGGATTGAGAGGCTTAGCTGGGCCGCTCCATCTCCCCAGTGGTATTTCAGAAGGATAGGGCTAATGCCGGTGGCTGGCTGGCTGCATTCTGTGACTCGAGGAGCCTGCCTTGGATCTTTAGGTTATTCCCTTATACTTTCCTGGATGTCTGAGCTCTTTGCACCCACACCTCTGCTCTCTGTTGGTACTATTCTTGTCTCCCCATCCATGGCCAAAGATGGGGGCAGAGAATAGGTATACTCCAAACTGAGTTACTAACTAGATTTCTAAGTTTCTGATTACTTCTAAGACCCTGGGCCCAGAAGGATCCCAGAGTGGATGTAAGCCTAGAGTATATCACACTATTCAGGGTGCTCATCCTTATTCTCTTAATAAATTTTGGACCAGGCATCATGTGGCTGAAGTTAGTATCTATGACAGCTCTTATAAATGCTAGGAAAAGCAGTTAATGGATAGAAGTCAGAGGTTGGGAGTAAGGGGATTCAACGAGCTACACTACTGATGATAACAATTACGAGTATGTACTAAATATTTAATAGGCTGACATTGTGATAAATGTTTTTTATGTAATACCTAATCTTCATAACCATTCTACGCCCTAGGAATTATATCCATTTTACAGATAAGGAAACTAAAATTCACAGAGATAAGCAAGTTGAGCAGTTCATTGGTGAGTAATGTTAGATGTTGGGTTTGAGCCTACCTCTGACTGATGAGATCTGCTTTTCTGAATGTAACTCTACTGCCATGGCCATTAGTCTTGTAGGTTTCTTCTGGGTTTCTCCAGAATAAGGCCTCTGGGCCATTCCTCTTGGTGTTCTCAGTGCCTAATCATCGTGTCTGGTTGTCTGGCATTAAATCCTCTTCTCATGAAGCTATAGGCTTCCACTGACACAGAACTGCCCATTGTCATGTCCAAAGACAGCTCTTCACAATATTTAGAAAATTTAATGGGAGGAAAGGAAGGGAAAACAAAACAAAACACAACAATACAAAACACAACGATGGTCAATAGATAGGTAGGCGGCAATGATTTGTGCCGACAGGAATGTTTTCATGAGCCCTCCCCTCACCAGCATTCTAGTGAAATGAAGGGACAAGGACCACCAGGAACCAGAGGAAGATTATGCAAACCCTATGGATTTATTTCAAATGCATCAAAAACTCTTACTTTTCCTGAGTAAGTTTTGTTTTCTTCTTCCTTTCTTAATCCTGTAGACCCAACCTAGACCTGGTTGCAGGATCTTTATTTTATTTGCTGGGTCAAGAACTCAAGTTTAAAAATTGAAGAATTTTTTGCCACTGAGGGTTGGCTACTCTATTACCTAGGTTCTAAAAATAATGCTTTGCCTCAGAACGTGACATCTGCTGTTTTCTGTTTTACTTTTATCTTATCACTGGCTCTCCAGTTCAAAGTGTTCACCAAGGGCAGTGACATGCCGGAGGGGGGCTGTTCAGTGCCTCCACATCTCCTTTAGGCAAGGAAGGCCAAGTACGCTCTGAGAACAGGTCGACTCTATGTCTCTGAAGAGCCATTCACTTCCTGGTCCATCACTCAGTGCATCTGTGACAAGGGGCAGATACCAGCACCTTGGAGCACCCAGAGGCTCTGAGTTGGCCCTACTTACAGGATGTGACCAGTCACTGCTGGGGGTGAGGACAAGCCCTGGGCTCTGTCCAGAAGGCATACAATAGTTTCATTTCAAAGTTTTTCCTGTTTTCTTTTGGTTGGGAAATAAATCCCCCAACTCTGATGACAGACAATGACCCTCTCTAAGAGCTGAGGGTAAGTCAGTGTATTAGATTTCTGAGGAGAGCAGTGTTTTGAGAATGCCACACAGACTGCTTGTCTGCTTTCAGATCAGAGGACTGAGGCATTGTTTATGTAGTTCGTGCACTCAGGGAAATGGGTCACTTGGTGTCTTAGTCAGTTTGGGATCCTACAACAGAATATCATAGACTGGGTAGCTTATAAACAACAGACATTTATTTTTTATAGTTCTAGAGTCCAAGAAGTTCAAGATCAAGGTGATGGCAGATTTGGCGCCTGGTGAGAGCCTGCTTCCTGATTTACTGATGGTTGTCTTGTTGCCGTATTCTTACATGGCAGAAGGGGCAAAGTCACTTTCTGTGACCTCTTTTATAAGGGCAGGAATCCCATTTGTGAGGCTCCAACTTCACGACCTAATTACCTCCCTAAGGCCCCACCTCCTAATACCATGGTTGGGGGAATATTAGGATTTCAACATATGAATTTTAGGGGCACACAAACATTCAGTCCACGGCATGTATATAAAGTCCACAAGGCTCGTTTTAGTGGGCAGTTTTAATCTTCTTCCTCATCAGATCTTTCTAAAGATGGTTCAGAGAGTCCCCTTGTGTTACTGGCAGAGCTGGTGACAAGCACAGTGTCTGAATGGGGGACTGCGCGATGAGAGGAGAATGTACAAGGGCGATCCACAAGGTAGGGGGAGGCTCAGTCCTTTGCTAGTTTTCTGTTCCTCAGCACTGCCCCAGAACCTGTTAGAAATGCCCAGCCTCAGGCCCCACACCAGACTTGCTGAATCAGAATCTGCATCTTAACACGGTCTCCAAGTGATTAATACGGACGTTAACATTTTGATAAGCACTGCTCCAAACTCAAAACACATTTCCATTAATATCACACATGTTGCAACTGTTGTCTGCTAGCAGGGAAGCAAGATTACTCAAGTCATTAACATAGTTCTTCAACTTTTGTTATCAAGGGTAATCATTTGTTTATTTGAACGGAAATGGCTTGCTTTCTCTGAATCCAGTTGTTGTGTATCAGTAAATCACAGGCTGGTTTTTTCTCTTCTATGTACTTCATAGCTCTCAGAATGAGCTAAAGGTCAGTCCGTTCTTTCAGGCCCTGGTGCCTATTACCAGTTCAGTCTGACATTTGGATATGTCGGCGTCCTTCTTTGTGCCAGTAACCGGTGTGTAGCCACGACATGGTCGGAAGGCAGTGGCCAGAGCCTGTTGTGGACACCTGTTGGTTTTGCTTGACCCAACCCCTATTTCCTTCTCATTTTGTAACAGCATCTTTCTTGTTGGAGGTGTGCAGGCGGGTGGGATTCTCAGTCAAGGTCCTTTCCCTTTGATGACCAGGGGTTGGGATGTGACTACAGCAGGCCCAACGGGATGCTCTCTGACTGTGAGGCCAGGGTTCATTGACTATATCGTAGCAGCTGTAAGGACCATTGCTGCTGAGATCCTAGAGCTTCTGGATTGCTGTACTGCCCGAGGCCTATTCATATTCTTATAGAATCTGTTTTTATTTGTCCAGGGTAGCCAGGTTTCTTTCTGTTGATTCAAGCCAAAGAACCCTAGCTGAGCAGAGGAATCTAAATATGGTTCATGTTGTGGAAAACCAATTTGGATCTTTTTTTTAAAATTTTTTTTAAAGATTTTATTTATTTGAGATAGAGAAAGCACTCATGTGCATGACTGGGGCAGGGATTGAGGGAGAGGGAGAAGCAGGCACCCTGCTGAGTGGGGAACCCAGTGCAGGCTCAATGCCAGGACTCTGAGATCATGACCTGAGCCAAAGCAGATACTTAACCAACTGGGCCACGTAGGCACCCCCCAATTTTGGTCTTAATGAGGAGAGCAGGCACTTAAGAATCTCCACAGTCTTCTACAGCCTTCTACTCTGTTTCATTGGCTGGATTGTGTCTATAGCCAAGTAAAACATTTTAAGGTTTTCAAATGTATTTGGAATTTCTCTTCCTTACCTTGCTGTACTTTAATATATATGTATATGTCTATGAAAAGGCTAATATTGATCAATTACCAGGGTACAGGTAGTCAATACTTTTGTGGCAACTACAACATTAACCTCAGTGTGTTTTTTAGTTTTTTAAAGTTATGACTTTGGTCTTCAGATAATCTTAATACATCCTAAGCAAGTTAAAATTTAGCCCCAGGAAAAGAAAGAACACATGTATAGCTTATCAATTTATCATATGGAAAGCAGTAGTATTAGTCCAGACTGGTCCACTTAGTGACCATCAGAAGATATTACTTACTTGGCAGCTTTCAGAGACTGTGTAAAAATTCACATACCTTTTACACAAATGAATTTCTTAATTTTATTAGTAATCACAAAGGACTGAAGGTGATAGAGACTGATCAAATGAATAAATAATACTGCCTTATAAAAAAATCAATTGAGTCAAACCCAGGGCATAATTAACAATATAGCTCCTAGTTTTAAAATGATGTTGGAAAAAAAAAAATGGAAGTGGGTTCTGGCACGACACTGGTTGATTTAATATCGTAAATAAATAATCAGTAACTTTCAGCCATTAAAAAATATTGTAGATTAATATTTAATGGACATGTATTCATAATAGAGAAAGAAAGGGTATGTACCATGTGACTGCATTTTATCTGTTATTTATGGTAATATTACTTATACATGCAAATATTCTAATGTCTTACAATAGTCATCTCTGGGTAGTTTTATTTTTCCTTACTTTATTGATTTGTTTTATTTTCATTCCAGTTATGTGTTTTTTTAAAAATTTTCTATTAAAACATGTTTTGCTTTTATAACATTAAAAAGAAAAGGTTATTTTCAGTTAAAAATAAATTAGAGTCTCAGTGGACTTTGTGTGTAAATTAATACGGGAAAATTTGTCAAGGATTAGATATCTAGACTAAACCTTGTTATACCATGTAGAAATACTAAATTTCCCTGACAATGCAGGAAAAGTCTTGTTAGCTTTTATTTTTTATTAACCAAACTCAATGGAACTTAAATTAAGAAAATATTTCTTTAACAGTTCAGTTTAATTTTGTAAAAATATCCTGCAGTCAGGGATTTTTAAAAAAAGAGAATAAATTGAACTTGTGTTGTAATAGACATTGCTGTTTTCTAGACCAAAGCTTCTCAAATTTTAATGTGCAGATGAGTCCCCTGGGGAATCTTGCGAAAATGCAGATGGGTCTGGGGTGAGGCCTGAGATTCTGTATTTCCATCATGCTTCCAGGTGGAGCTGGAGCTGCTGGTCTGTGGACAATGCTTGGAGTGGCAAGGGTCTCTAGACAGAAATTGTTCTTATGGACATCAGAAATCACTCTGAGCCAAGGAAAAAGTAAACAATTTCTCAGCAAAAGCTTTTATAGCCCAGGGTAGAAAGTTGGGAAGACTGGAGCCTTCTGGGTCTGAAACTTGAATGTTGCATCAGAGTGGGACTGAGGTCAGAGGTGCAGGCAATAGGAATGAGGGCTGCCATGTCGGACCAGAACATAGGCAAGTAAGCTGAGGAGGAACCATCGTAGGAGGGAGGCCATCTTACCGACATGGCTGTTCCTCAGCATATTATTTTCTACAATCTTCCTGAAGGTGCCACTGCTGGTCTCCTTCACCCAGTGGATTAGAAAGAGATAAATATTGGCAGCCTCTGGAGAGGATACTTTGGGAGACATTGTAGCCTGTGAGCGTGAAGGGAGGGAAAAGGCGGGGTGAGGTCTGAATGTTGGTGCTGGCTCCTGAGCCAAGTGGTCACATGGTGGAGAGAGAAAGGGACCTCGCAATAACTTGGGATCCTTGGTCTCTAGTGGGTCTGAAAATCTACTTGTACGCCAACTGACAGGGTTAAACCAGAGTCTGTGGACCCCTTTTAAGAACGTGTGCACAGTTACAGAAGGATTAGTACTTTCTCTTTTCAAGTGGAAATTAGAATACCTTTAATGCACTGCTGCGAGAGTAGCCTAAAGCCATAGGCTTCTGGATTGATGTTGGGTAGGGAAATTGAGGCAGAAACTATTAGATTTCATTTCCCAATTGACTTGCATTCTGCAGGTGGAAAGGCAAGAATTAATTTGCCTCCAAGATACAATAAAAGTTGCAATTGAAGATTAAAAGTAATCTTTTGAACTGTATTTAACAAACTGTGACAATTTCTGACAAGAGAATAGTACTCAAAAAACCATAAATTGTGCTGTTTTGAGAGCAAGCACTAGGTCAGAAACATGGTTTCTGCAGGCCAAAAGTCATGTCAGTTAGGAGGTCCAGTGGTTTAGGTTCCATCCTTTTTTTTAAGGGGCTGGGGCTGAGGGACAGAGAATCTTAGCAGGCTCCACCCCCAGCACAGAGCTGGAGCACAACCCTGAGATCATGACCTGAGTTGAAATCAAGCACTGGACACTTAACTGACTGGGCCAGTAAGGTGCCCCTCAAGTCCCATCTCTTAATCTTTTGCTTAACAGCCTTGTTTTCTGTTTGGTGCAGAGCATGGGTAGTTAGAAAGGATAATTAGCTGTAATTACTTGATACTAGAACAGAACATGCTTTTAGGTTGGACGTGGAGGCTGATCCTGTAGGCAGCCATGGGGCCCCTGCTTTGAGTCTAGGAGCATCTAGACACATGCTGAGAGCCTCGTCAACAGAAATGTGCAGAGTCACCACTTAGACTAGAGGATGAAGATGATACAGAAGGAGAAAGCAAAAGGCTAGGGAGGGTAGTTCCCAAAGCCAGAAACCAGTCACAACATTCCACCCACAAGAACATGAACAATTTGCTTATGAAAAGAGCTCTAAAATACTGAACTGAACCAGGCGCTTCCTGTTTTTTAATCGTTAAATAAATAACTCAACAAGATGACCTATTATAAAGGGACACTGTTAGCCAGGCTAGCATAAAGGACCTGGGGAAGTGCCATGGCTCCTCGGAGGTGGAGGCAGGCAGGGATGGAGTTGCCTGCAGGCCGGGTCCAGGTCCAGTGTGCAGAGGTGGGGAGGTGGGGAGGGTGTCACGACCGACTTCCAGTTAGTACTGCTTCATTTGCTGACACCTTCTCTTGATACATTTGAAGATTCCAAAAGGGAACAGTTCATAGCTCACCCTTTAATTCTGGGCAACTGCTGGCTAAACTGTGGTTAGGGCAAGCTTGGTTTAATTCCTGATGCCTCACTAATTGTAACACCTTGAGAAATTGCTTGGTCCCATCTGGGCCTTGATATTTGTAACTGTGAAGTAGAATTAAGAAAAGTACCTGTCTCCTAGAGTTGCTGTGAGGATTATAAAATCAACACATGTAAAGTGCTTAGAACATTCCCCGACATACTGTAAGTACTCAATAGGTACTAATGGAAATTGTATTATTATTATTATTGTATTACATTATTATTTGCATTATTATATTACAAATTGTTGTATATACTATTATTATATTACAATTATATTAAATTACAATTAAAGTATTATAAATAATTAAATTACAATTATAATTATATTAAATTATATATGGTAATAATTATAAATAAAACATAATTATTATAATAGTACATTATATTAAATTATTATTATTATTATTATTATTACTTAGCTGTGCAGTTGTGGGCAAATTGCATTATTTCCCTGAAACTATTCCTTTTATGTACAATGAAAGTAATAGTGCCTATTTCACGAGCCCCTCAGGGGTATAAAGGGATAGATGAGGGCACCTGGGAGGCTTAGTTGGTTAATTTTCTGCATTCCAATTAGGTCATGATGCCGGGATGCTGGGATCGAGACCCTCATCAGGAGCCTGCTTCTCCCTCTGCGTCTCTTTCTCAATCTCTCTCATGAATAAATAACTAAAATCTTAAAAAAAAAAAAAAAGGGGATGGATGTTGAGATAGGTGCTTGGCTGGAGCTGGGTAGAGTTTGGCTGCTGCTGGACAGAGCTGGGAGATCCCTTGTGCTTGCCAGTCATTTGCGTTTACATGGGAGTGGGGACTTATTAGGGAAGTGGACTAATTAGGGAAGTGTGCACTCCAGGGAACCATGATCAAGGCCAGATTGTGAGAGTAGCTGATCAAGGAAGACCTCTGGGAGAAGTGCACTTTGCAGGCCAAGATCAAGGCTAGCCTATGCCAGGCTGAGGAAGGGGTCCTTTGGGGCCAGAACTCGATCTACCCTGTCTTGCTATGAGGGAATCTTAGGTCTGGGCTTGAACCTCTGTGGACTAAGTATAATCCTGCTGTCAAGATCCTCCATACTCTGCCTAGAGATGCTGGAAGTCCTAGGTCAATTGGCAGACCGGCCTTGAGGGCAGGCAGGGGGTGAGGCACGTGGCACAACCTGGGTAAGGCTTGAAGGAGTGCCCTCCCCTTGGACAGCCCATTTGTTGGCCACACTAGCCTGGGAAAATCAAAGGCGCATTGCCTAATGGCAGGAATGTTGGGGTGCCTGAGCCACTCCCTTCAAACTGCATTTTTTAAATGAAAGAAGATATGTTTTGTAAAATATATCATGTAGTATAAAATACACAAAACATAAGTACATTGATCAATAAATTATTACAAAGCAAACACATAACCATCACTTGCATCAAGACATAGAATCTTTTCCGAACAGGAAGCTTTCCATGTACCACTTTCCCAACACAGGTCCCTCAGTGCCTGGGATATCTAATCAATACCCTGACTTTTAGGAACCACTTCCTTCTTACTGTATAGTTTTATCACCTAAGAGTTTATCTTTATTATTATTATTATTATTATTTTTAAATTTATTTGACAGACAGATCACAAGTAGGCAGAGAGGCAGGCAGAGACAGAGAGAGAGGAAGGGAAGCAGGCTCCCTGCTGAGCAGAGAGCCCGATGCGGGACTCGATCCCAGGACCCTGAGATCATGACCTGAGCCGAAGGCAGAGGCTTTAACCACTGAGCCACCCAGGCGCCCCAAGAGTTTATCTTTAAACATGAGGGTTTAGTAGCTTCTTTTGTTCAAACTTTTGGTGAGATTTCAGCTATATTGTTGCATCTAGCTGAGGTTTGTTCATGTTCTTTGCTGTATGCATAAAACTATAGTTTACAGTATTTATCAATCCTACTGAGGATGGACATTTAGGTTATTTACAGTTCGGGAGGGCTCTGGAATAACGCTGCCATGAATGTTCTTTTATAGGTCTCCAGGTGATCATTGACATGCATTTGGTTAGGTTTATACCTTGGAGTTGACTTGCTCAATCATAAGGCATGTGTATTTTTTTACCTTAATAGATTATGTTAGGTTATTTTCCCAAGTGGTGGTACCAATTTATATTCCCACCAGGCATGATTAAGAATTTTAATTGCTCCACATTCTCACCAACATAGTAATCTTTAAATTTTAGTCATTTTGGTAGGTATGTACTAATTTTGTCACGTTAAAAAAAATTTAATAGCAGTTTTATTGCTCTATAATCCACATACCATACAGGTCACTCATTTAGAATGTATATAATTCAGTGGTTTTTCGTGTATCCATGGAATTGTGTGGCCACCACATATTGTAATTGTTACTTTCCTGATTCCTAATAGATGACCAAAACTTCGCGTTTTTGCAGATCATTTGTCTTCTTTTGTGACGTATCTTTTTAAGCTTCTGTCTCATTTTTCTATCGGGTTGTCCATCTTTCTTTTACTGTTTCATAGGGGTCCTCTGATCTTGAGCCCTTCTTCAATTTGTGGCTCTTGTTTAATATTGCTATCTGATAAATAGAAGTTTTCATTTTTTGGGTGCCTGGGTGGCTCAGTTGGTTAGGCGACAGCCTTCAGCTCAGGTCATGATCCTGGAGTCCTGGCATCAAGTCCCGCATTGGGCACCCAGCTCCATGGGGAGTCTGCTTCTCCCTCTGACCTTCTCCCCTCTCACGCTCTCTCTCTCTCTCAAATAAATAAATAAAAATTTTTTAAAAAAGTTTTCATTTAAAAGAAAAGATTTATGAGAAAGAAAGAGAAAGAGAGAGCATGAACAGGAGGAGGGGCAAAGGGAAAGGGAGATACTGAGCAGGGAGTGGGCTGAGTAGGGAGACTGATGTGGGGCTTGATCCCAGGACTTGAGCTGAAATCAAGACTTGGGTGCTTGACTGACTGAGCCACCCAGGCACCCTAGAAGTTTTCATTTTTGTTGTAACTTAAACATTGTTTTCCTTTTTGGTGAGAACTTTATGTGTCCTATTTAAGGAATGCTGTATTTTCCTGCCTCAGGTCATGAAGTTAGTCTCCTATACGGTTTTCTAGAAAGTTTATTATTTTGCCCTTTACATTTAGATCTCTGATCCACTAAGAAGTGATTTTAGTGTATGGTGTGAGTTAGGGAGTTCAAATTTTATGTTTATTCCATTGGAATATTCAGTTTTCCTAGCACTATTCATTAAAACATCATCTATTCCCTCCTGTTCTGCAGTGCCCCTGTTGGCCTAAATCAAGTATCCATTTATGGATGTGTCTATGTTAGGGTTTTCTTTTCTATTCTGTTGATATAATTGTATATGTTTGGGCCAATACCACACTGTCTTAATCACTGTAACTTTTAGAATGTGATTTGCTATTTGATATCTAGAAAAGCAAGTCATTCTGTCTTCTTTTTCTTTTTTCTTTTATTCAAAAGCATCTTGCTATCCTTAACTCTTGCATTTCCATATAAATTTTAAAATCACCCTTGTCAAGTCCCACAAAAAGATCTGCTAGAGGGATGCCTGGGTGGCTCAGTCAGTTAAGCATCTGCCTTTAGCTCAGGTCATGATTCCAGGGTCCTGGGATGGATCCCACATTGGACTCTGCTCGGCGAGGAGCCTGCTTCTCTTGCTCCCTCTGCCTGTTGTTCCCCCTGCTTGTGCACACCTGTTCTTACTCAAATAAATGAATCTTTGGGAAAATGAAAATAAAAAGGTCTGCTAGCATTTGACTGGAAGAGTTTCTTCATTCTCTTTCCCTCCCACCCCCACTTTTTTATAACATGAATCCCAGAAGAATTTTTCTCATTTTGTGAGAGGTCTTATTCCAGGTGCACCCAATTCATGTACCCTACAGCTGGGATGGCCATGACAGTGGTCCATATTGGCTTCTGTAGGACCAGCCTCTGGACCCACAGTTGTAGAATTGTCCAGGCTTGAGAGCCATCTGAGTTCCTGACCTAAGGGAATGACCAGGACTACTTGGGGATATCTGGGGATCCTTGGAAAAGGCAAAGGTCTGCTCATTTGGGGAGGGGGAATCTGGAGTCATTGCAAATTAAGGTCCCAAGGTATGTTTCCAGAAGCTGGAGAAATCCAGTCATTCTGGTTCCATGATGACTGAAAAAGTGAAGGATTTCTATTAGTTCAAAGAGGCCAAGTCACAGAAGTTGCTCGTGAGTTACCTTTCTCCCTTCCCTTGCTTTGCCCTATCTGTAAGGTGGACACACAGTGGAACTAGGCTATGAACATAAGGCAGGATGCTAGAGTAGCAGTAGACCAATGAGTTTGTAGTTTGTGATCAGAGAGAGGGAATTCCTTTTGAGCAGACCAATCCTGTCCGTGATGCCAGAGACATAAAGCTGTTAGCACCAACTAAAATACCAAATATGTATTGACTGTGCCTTGCTTTACCTTTACTGTTTGTGGGAGAATTCTGAAAATATCCCCCAAAATAAAAGCAATAATCATTTGGTTTCTCTGGTTCCTACTTAGTTTTCTTTTTCTTAAATGAAGTGAACTTCTGAAATAAAACAACAAAACTCCAACGTTGAATTTTTCCTAGGTGTTCTTCTTGAGGTTAGTTGCTTTGGACCCTTGTCCAAGACCTGCAGTTGGAGACAGCCATCAGCAGCAAAGCTGCGTGTTGTCTTACTCCCCTTTGTTAACAGCTTTATGCTGGGAACTCTCCATCCGCTGTTGCCAGCAGGGTGTCCCTGTTCCAGAACCTGTCATCCATGACCTGCCAGCATTCAGATGCATCATCTTCTCTGGTTATCAGAGATTTCTAAGGAACAGTTTTTCTTTTGTTTTATGGAGGCAGTAACTGTGTACATGAGGAGAGAGATGGATAATAGTGATACCTTTGGTTTCTGTAGTTGAAGGATGTTTCTTTCTAGTTTCACTGAAACAAAATGGTCTGTCAGAATGGTCTGTTAAAATTACCTTGATTTGGGGGCACGTGGGAGGCTTAGTTGGTTAAACATCCAAATCTTGATTTCAGCTAGGTCGTGATTTGAGGGTCATGAGATCAAGCCCCACGTCGAGCTCCGTGCTCAGTATGGAGCCTGCTTAAGATTCTCTTGCTCCCTCTCCCACTGCCCCCAGCATGTGCTCTCTCTCTTTAATAAATAAATAAAATGCTTTTAAAAAATTACCTTGATTTTAAAAAATCAAATAGAGGAGTTAAAATCCAGCTACTTCCCAGTTGGTCCCTCTGGGACGGTTTGGGGCAATTAGAGAATCCTACAAAGCAGAACCACGTGAATCAAAATAAAATCGAACACACAGATGACATACTAAGTAGTAGCCATGGGCTTCCTTTCCTTTTCTGAGTTCACTGGATAGAAGCTTAATCAGGAAAGAGAGACTGATCTCTGGTGACAGTGATGGAGATGTTTCCCATCAGAGAATGAAGGAAATTTCACTTCTTTTGCTTTCCTCTAGGATTCCCATCTCAGAATTAAGAGAATGTTGGTTTTCAGTTTTCTGCCAGTAGTTGGAGGCCAGAGAACTTTGGAAGCATTCAAGGCTTGGCCTTGTTGCACAGACATTCTCTTCTCTTGTTTTTTGCTCCCTCTCATGTACCTGTCACACTCCCCTCTTCTCTTTTTCCAAAATTTGAATAGAAAGTGACTCTCAGATCTTGGATTCATCCAAAGGGACAGATTGTGCAAAACCAGATGGATTTATGAGGTCAGAAACTTAAAATAAAGGAATAAAACCCTAAAGGTACAATTCCAGGAATCAGCCAATTGGTGGGAGATTTTGAATGGTGTTCTTTTCTTTCCTCCCTTTCCCCTTTCCTCTCTTCCTTCCTATAGAAGTGGCAGACTCAGTGTTTGTCTTCCAGGAACTTATATTCTGGTTGGTGACACCATCACAAATAAATCAGATTTGAACAACAATGACAAGAGAATACCACCATTCCTTCAGCATTTACTTGGACGATATGCTAAACATCTTATATGTTTATCACATATCATCCTTAAAACAGTTCTGTAATATCAGTGGTATTGTTCACCACATTTTTACAGATAGTGAAGTCAAGGCTTAGATTAAAATTGCACCCAACACCACACATCTATTAAGTGGAAGGGTAAAGTGGTCTGACCACTTTGATAATTTAGCCCTATACCGTGTCTCACAGGCCACAATAATTTGGAATAGAAGAGAGGGAAATAAAATGCCAGTAAAGGAAGCTCTGTGGAGTTGATAGGACTTGAAATGGTAAATGAAACAGGTAAATAAATGTCATTTATGGCCTTAATATGTCCTCAACTCTGCTCAGTTCTTTGCCTCAGAAGCTATAGTTGTTCTAATAGCCACACATGAGTGTTTGGAGTGTAGTAGTTTTCCACTCTAAGTAGAAACTGGTTATCGTTAATCACTGCGTGCAGCCCTGTTTCCTCTGGCCTCTTTTGGTTGATGATAAATTTTTCTAATTAGCTGTAAAAATAATGAAAGTACACATCATGTTTTAATCATAAGCCACTTGGGCCAGTGGCGTTTGTGTGATAGCTTAAATTCTTATTTTCCTGTACCAAATTGCTTTGAGTTTATGACATTTTTAGTAGACCTCTTATAAGTCCACAGAGCTCAGGACTGCAAAAGCTATGAATTGTTTTCAGTAACAAAATCACAGAAAAGAAAAGTAAAAAAAAAACAAAAAAGCATTGACACATTGTCAGTGGTTTATTTTCCCATATGTTGGTGGGATATTAAAGATCTTTGAGATCTTTATGAATAATTTGATGCAGGCCTGGTTCTAAGAATAAAAGCTGGCATACTGATCAGTGAGGGAGATTTTTTTTTTTTTTTTCCCCTCAGAAGCCTAAGTGAACTCTTCTGAGAGTTGGGGGAAAATATATGGGCTTAGAAGTCATATTCTAACTGGCCTTCAGTATTAAGCTTATGGCATCCCTACAGGTTCAGTACACAATGGCTGCAGCTGGGAAAATCACCTCCTAGTAGAAGTTCTCTGTGCCACGGCATATCAGTGCTGCTCAAACCTCAGTGTTTATCACCTCAGATTGCCGGGCACCAGGCCACATTTCCTGACTTGGTAGGTCTTGGAAGGGGCCTTAATTTCTGCTGCTGATAAGTTCTCAGGTGGGGATGCTTCCGCTGGGGCACATACCAAATTCCGAGTCTGACTTCTGGACCCAGCTCAGTGCTAATTAGCTCTGTGACCTGCACACTTTTTAAATGTGTTTTTTTTTTTTTTTGAATCACCTGCACCTAGTTTGCTGAAGGTTTAGGAGTCCCTTTAAGAACCCAAGAATTAGGTATTATCACTGTGATATATCTAATAGCATCTGCTGGCATCACAGCTGGTAAAAATATTCCTTCCAGTCTGTCTGGGATCTGCTTTGCCTGAGGCGTTGGTGGGGCTTTTCTGTTTCTGGGGAGCTCTGAAGAAGAACTAATGCTCTTTTTCAGAATGCAATGCATGTCTCTGAGTCTGATCCTCGTATGGATGTAGTAGTCACAACATAGCACACTAGAGCCTGATAATTACATTCCACACTAATTTTGAAAAGAAAACACTTTTATTTCTTATGTTCTTGACTATATATTCCACAATATGTAACGGAATGTCTTGAGCTTCGTAGGTGTTCAATAAATGTTTGTTGAGTTGAAACATTTAATTTTATTATTTTTACAAATATTAAATATGTAAATATTAAACAACACGCTACTGCACAAACAATGGGCCAAGTAAGAAAACAAACGACAAGTCAAAATATGCAACATTTAATTTTAATTTGCATTTGGTGCCAAGAGTTCATCAGTATCCTTTGAGTAAATAGAAATAATCACAATTCTATACACTTAAGTGTGCTTTGGAATTTATACAGAATTGGAGGACAAATTATTTGTCCTCATCAATCTTTGTAAAAGTTGAATGTATGGATAAAGCATTTGGTGCTCAGATCATGGGAGAGCCTACATGCGAAGTGTTAGGGTTCCTATGACTAGGATTTTTAGGAGTGACTTTTGGCCCCATGTCTTCTGGAAGGATTTTCCCTGTAACCATTGATGGTTGGGTCTGAATATAGGTGAAATGGCAGTTTTGTATCATCACAGAAATGTTGTAACCCCCATTGAGAACTAATTCAGAAGGAGCTTTGCACAGCACGAGCACTCTCCCTGAGCACTCATGTTCCATTCTCTTCCTGAAGACTACAATGAGAGATGGAAGCTATTCTTTCTTAAAATACAATCTGAATGCCTAGATTCAGCACACCAAATACATGGTGATAATTTCATCATCTATTTTAAAAGTCAGGGCAAGTTAGTTTATTTCTTTATTTAATAGATGAAATCCTCTAATGGGACCTTGTGAGTGACCTACTCTTGTTAATCTATTTCAAATGGGTACATGAATCATGAAGTCATAACATAAACCACTTTGGAAATATAACTTGCCTGGTACTCATTTCATGAAGCTTTTCCTCTTTCTCTAGGCTCCTACCGCACATGCTCTCATGCTTTCTCAGGCTTACATGGCACTTAGTCTATATTCTGTCAGAATTGTCCATTAGCCTGTGCTCCATTGGACTGCATACTCCTTAAACACAGACCGTAAGCTTCATTCTGTATTATAGGAGTGTACTGTTTATTGAATCAATAAGTCATAGCTAGATTTTCCTCATCAAAGTAGACTTCTGGTTTGGGTATGGGAATATATATGCTAAAATATTTTGAATACTGCCTATAGCTAAAAGAAATGATCAGAGGGGCCATTACAATGGAGGAAAAAGATACTAGAGCCTAGGAGTTATCACTTCATTTTTTGGTTATTAGTCCCTGGGGGCAATGTCTGTTTTTGTACAATTAGCATAAAATATCTTTCATTGATTTCAGAATTAAATTTTTTACATGTTCTTTTCCTCAGTCATAGAGAAGATTCATCCAAAATGACAACTTCTCAACTTCATATTACAATGAAACATAGATAAATAGGAACTGTATTAGGTATAACCTTTAATTAACTGGATCCCATCTGAACCAGACTTTGGAGAAAAAAGCAAATGCAAAGAGCAAATAAGTAAAGAAAAAACCCCATAAGTCAGTATTTATTCAATCCATTTCTTCATTTGAGTATATAAAAATAATTGTTTTCATGGTAATGCTCCATCATCAAAAACATTTTTTAAGAGTTTATTTATTTGAGAGAGAGAAAATGAGAGAGAGCATGAGAGGGGAGAGGTCAGAGGGAGAAGCAGACTCCCCGCCCAGCAGAGAGTCCGATGATGTGGGGCTCAATCCTGGGACTCCAGGATCATGACCTGAGCCAAAGGCAGTTGCTTAACCAATTGAGCCATCCAGGTGCCCCCATCAAAATTTTTTTAATTAAAAAAAATAATGACTGATAACAGAAATGGTACATTTTAGAAAGGCTCTCAATAAAAATTCCAGAAAATCATTTTAATGTAAATAGAACATCCTATTTAGGCAATCAAGGTTCTTTAAATCTTAAATGTCACTTTTGTGCTCTGTATAAAGAAAACACTGTCAACAATCATACAACTCCTTTTCAGTCTCTAACTAAAGGAACTTGCAAATTCCCATGCAAAGGAAGTCAGAGTAAATGACTATGTGAGATCCATCAGTAAGGCTTTATTTAACTGCTATTTCTGGTGCTGAGAAGTAAGTAGTGTATTTGCAGGCTAATTACCTCTAGCAGCTCCATCAGGTAACGCCCCAAGTCTCAGCAACTTGATGTAAGAAAGCTTGTTTCTTGCTCCCATGGAGTCCACTTTGGGCTGGAGCGTCCTCCTCCTTCCTGTAGCCGGTCATCTCACTCCAACCATAGAGTCTCCAGGGCCACTGTTGCAAAGGATGAAGAAGATGAAGAAAGCATATGGCCCTTAATGGTCTTGGTCTAGAAGTGAGACACGTCACTGTGGTTCAGTCCGTAGGCCAAATCCAGTCCCAGGGTCCAAGATATCTGCAGGGGAGGCTGAGACATGCACGTGAACATGCGGGAGGTTTGCATGCATTAACTGCTCCTGCCAGTCTCCTGGGAAATGACATTTCACTCACCCCCTTTTCCTGCCTGCCAGTGTGCTACTGAAGTTGATGGGGTGGGGAGAAACTGAGGACAAGAGGACATATGTATCAGATATGTACTATCTCTTCTGGTGGCAGAACGCACATTTCCTTATGAGAACAATCTGTCTCCCACTTTTGGTTCATATAGTTCTGGCCTGACCTTTCCTTTTCCTCCATAGTTGAGCATGTGCTTGAGACTGACAAAGCAGAGACAGCCGTGAGACCGGAGAGCCCTTCCTTCGGGACTCCCTCGCTTCAAGGGCTATGGATGCCTCAAATGTCCGTAGCTGGGCCAGTCTGGTGCCACTAGTGGATCTGTCTGCTTGAAAATGAAGCCAAAAAGAGAGACTTTAGGTCCAAGAGAAAACAGGATTTGTATGCCATTGATAGGACCCTGGGAACAAACGGCCAGTTCCTGCCTTGATTTCCCTGGTGATGTAAGCCACATGTTCTCTGAGTCTGAACTAGGATGAATTGTGCTTCTGTAACTCGCAACTCAAAGGGAAGAGCTGGCATCCTTATACCCCTTTGCCTTTAAACTCAAATAATGATAAAACTTCAAAATGGCGTTCTTATACCCTTTGGTATTTTAACCCGAATAACTAGTGGTTACCTAAGAACGTGGTGGTGATTGTCATCTCTCCATATACATCACAAGATTGTTACTTTTGTAATATAATACCATATAAAGGAGGAGTGACTAATTGTCCTGTATGCATTTCTTCTAATCCTAGTTCAACTCCTAGTAGTTTTTTTTTTTTAAATCTTTTTTTAAAGATTTTATTTATTTATCTGACAGGCAGAGATCACAAGCAGACAGAGAGGCAGGCAGAGAGAGAGAGGGAAGCAGGCTCCCTGCTGAGCAGAGAGCCCGATGTGGGACTCGATCCCAGGACCCTGAGATCATAACCTGAGCCGAAGGCAGCGGCTTACCCCACTGAGCCACCCAGGCGCCCCAACTCCTAGTAGTTTTTATAATTACCAGTTGGCTGACCAATTACCATCTGAAGCAGAATGGATTTAATTTTGCCTGTTAATCATTAACACTTGTGAGAAGTCAGATGTTTAAATCAGCTTCAAGAATATTAAAGGAGAAACACCTCTTCATCTCTGTCACTGCCACAAAAATCAGATTGTTTGTCCATTGAATGTTTTGCAAGTATCTCAAGTAAATCTGAATTATGTTTTTGGAGGCCCTGGAACCGCAGGGATACGGATCCCACAGCCAGACCCCGGCTTTGCCGAGTGTGTGGAGGGATTTGGTTCAATTGCCCTATTTAACCCAACACTTTTTGAAAAGAAGATACACAGCAACGTTCTGGTGATTCAAACTAGTGTAACCTCAGTGTCTAAATCACATATTTGCTTACTTTCTTTCCAATAGGCTGATTAATTATGTGTTTTTATTTAGTGTTCTATATCAGAAGCCAAAAGAAATTGAGCAGCTGGGGCCAATTTTTAAATTTAAAACCAACAGAGCATTTGGCTCTCTGACATGGTACTGAAGGATCCTTCTTTAACATCGTCATCACCACAGTGTCCAACCTGCTCTGTTCCAGATGTGCAACATCTGGGCTTTGAGGAGCGTGATTAGGAAATGACACACGTGGACATCCAAAATGAGAGAAGGAGCTCCAGCAGATCACTTTCCCTTCCTATGTTGTTTCTTTTATCTGATTCAAAGTTTGCTAGAAACCTCTATCTGGAAAGCAGAGTTCCTCCTCTTTTACAAGCAAGGCAACAAATGTAAGGAAAGTTTTATTGTCCATGATAATTAAATGAACTGAATCAGAATCTACATGAAAAATCCTCTAAATCCCTCTCCATAGAATATCTTCAGGTTAATAAGGTGAACTGAACTGAAATCCTCTTAGAGTAGAGAGAAAATGTTACTGGTCCCAGAGGGTTGGGTGGGAGGCATCAAGTTTCCTCTTAGAAGATATTTCCTTTCTTCCCAGATTGGGGCCATTTTTCCCTCCACATATATAAACAGTTTTCTTCTCTACACTAGACAGAAGATGTAACAATTGAGTTGACAATTTCAAATGACAGTGATTGATACATAGCAGCTTTGGCTGGGAAGGGCTACTGTTGAGTTTTAAGTAGGATTCCAGGGATAGAAAGAGGTTGCTCATTTGACTGTTAGCTTGTCCTTCATTGAGACCCTCCTTGTGTGGTTAACACAATCACCTTGTGTCTAAAAAATCCTGGAGTTAACACAAACCAAGTCTGGGTTGAAACGAGTTGTCTCAGTTGAATATTAGTGTAGTCCTCACGATGGAGTAAACATCCTTTTTTGAATCTTCAGTGAGTATTTGTTGAAGATACTCTTCATGCTCACATGGTATCAAGAGTCCCTACCTTGTTCACAAAGTAGCTGGTAAGATAATACCAGTGTAGATTAAATGTGGTTACCAGTAAAAGGCAGCATACCGTGAATACTATGTTGTGTGGTATAGACTAAAACTCTCTAGGAGCTCAGGAGACAGACTCTGATTCCACAGCGAGACTGAGGGATTGTTCTGGGATTTAAGAAAGGTTTAATCATAGATGTACACCTCACCCCCTATGTGTGCCTGAAAAACACACATCCTTAGTCCCAAGACAGACTGGTTTGGGAATACGGGTAGCTCCATGCTAATGCATTGTCCCCACCGAGGAAACAGCATTCGTATCCTACTTACTGTCTCTTTGTTGAATAGATGTTTTGCTCATTGGAAAGAATGTTTATCTATAATGTATCCCATCCTTCCTTATTCTTACAAAAGAGATCTCAGAAAAGTAAGATAGTCACTTTCCTGAGGGAAGTGTAGGACTCAGTGATGGAGGGAGCACTTTGGGATTATGAAAATTGCCTATGAAATCAAATTTAGGTAAAAAGATAGCCCAGCAGCCATATGTAAATTGTTCCCTCATGTAGAAACAATAGTGTGCACTGGATAATTCAATAGAAAACATTAGTCATTTATCATCCTTAATTATCAGTCATCTCTAACTGCATCTGGTTTGCATTTTTTATTAGAAATTTTTTGGTGTGTTTTGTGTGTGTGTGTGGGGGGTTGGGTTGTTTTTTTTTGTTTGTTTTTTGGTTTTTGGTTTTTTTTAGTTGGACCCGGGCATTTTTTTTCTTCTGTTCCTGATTTCATTTTGTTCTTTTTAAAATTCCATCACTAATTCCCATGATGTGAGGAGGTTTCTATTTCATAAGGCACAATAAATCAAGCAGCTCCTCTGTGGTAACGTCGTCCTTCCTGTGCATTTGTCAGAGGCCCTCGATGGCTGAGTTTACTGAAGGTTAGCGAGTCACGCTGCTTTGAAGACAAGCTCGGGCAGCAGCAAGGGCATGCACACAGCTTCGGCCGACGTGAGGGAGAGCAGCTGCTTCAAGGAAGCCAAGAGGCAGAAACTGACCTTGGGACATCTTGAAGTTTGTGTGCTCTTGACCTGCTACTCTGGACAGTGTGGTGGCCGAGGTACACTTTCGTCCATAGAACGGTTGCATGGTAGTATTCTTATATAGAATACTAGTAACAGCTAATAGTCACCAAGAATGTTCTACATGCTCTGCATTATGCAATGGGCCTTTATGCATTGTCACCACAACCCTTTGAGGGAGTTTAATGTTATTATTTATTTCTTTCAGGTGAGCAAATTAAGACCTTAGAGAGGTGTAGTTGCTTGTTAATTTCTTAACTGGGGAGTCCCTGGACCATAAAGGTGGAATTAATCAGAACCTCAAATCTGTGTGAGGTAGCCCTATGTCACAGTTTCTCCAGGGACAATCATTTTTACCATGAAAATCCCAGGACAAGATGGGTAAATTCCTTGTTTTTGTTTTTGTTTTGTTTCTCCCCCATGATATCGTGTGTGTGTGTGTGTGTGTGTGTGTGTGTTGTTGTTGTTGTTGTTGTTGTTGGTTCTTTTTTTTTTTTTCCACTGAGGTAATAAGTTTATGTTGAGGGCAGCAGGACATGGAAATCATCAGAGTGTGTTGTGCCGCAGAGATCTTTGGTGGTGGCTGTTGATCACGGTGTCCCTAGGAATGAAACAGATGGGCAGCCTACTAGAGTACTGCTTTATGTATAACATAGGAAAACTCTAGTTCTGGTGGCCCAAAACCTGACTTGAGTTGCTACGATGGAGAGTAAGGGACATTTATCAAATCTCCTGACCCAAGGTAAGTCACAGATTCAGAACCTCTTGACTGAAGGAAAGGCCAGATCCCCTTGAGGAGGAACCCCATTTATTACCTCAAGCAAATACCATAAATCGTTCTGCTTGTCTTTTTTAAAAGGAACCTGCTGCCATATGATAGAATGTGCACTTGGAAAAAGAGATACCTAGATCTTTTGGGAATTGCTAGACACTGCTTCTCATTTATGTTAATTCCTATGACCTAAACTATCCACCATAGCCCATCAGCTAAAATGGGAGTTGCTAGTGATGGGGAGACAGATGAAGGTTGAGCCCAAGTTTCATTCACAGTGAGCCCATTTGGTCAATTGAACTATCCTATGACGATTTCCCCAGTTCCTGAATGTATAATAGGCAACAGTCAGACTTTCCACATTGACTCTCTAACCCATGGAGTATGGGCCATTGTGGTAGGAGGGGCAAAGTGGAAGCTCTTGGAATGTCCCATTCCTACAAATATGGTAAACTAAAAGCAATATCACACCTGTGGGGGAAATTGCAGAGGCTAGTGTACTATCAAAGACATGAAAAGTGCAGAATGATACCTATCACAGGCCCACTGAACTCCCCTGTTTGGTCTGTGAAGACATTGGCTGGGTCTTGGAGAATAAGCAGGTGGTAACTCCGATTGCAGCTGCTCTCACAAATATGCTATCTTTTCGACCAAATAAACACAGGCCCTGGAACTTGAAATCCACCTGTCAACCTGAGTAATACCTTTTATTCCAGACCAGTTTGCAAGGACCAACAGAAGCAGTTTGCTTTTGTTTGAAATAGCCAACAGTTATTCACACATAGACAGTAAGACCTTCACACTCTTGAGTCAGGGCTATGCCAATTCTGTTCTCTGGAATGTAGTTTGCAGAGAAATTGACTGTTGTGACCTTGTATGAAACATCACACTGGTCCTCTACATAATATTTTGTTGATTGGATCCAGTGAGCAGAAATCTGGGTTTCTTAGTTGGTTAAGCCTCTGCATTTGGCTCAGGTCATGATCCCAGAGTCTTGGAATTGAGCCCTGTGTCTGGCTCTGCGCTCAGCAGCGAGTCTGTTTTTCCCTCTCTCTTTGCCCCTCCCCCAACTCGTGCTCAAATAAATAAATAAAATCTTTTTGAAAAACCATATTTAATATAAGAAAGTCTGCTCCCTGTGACCCTCAGTACACTTCAGTGTTTCCTGTACTCATGAAGGCCTACAGCATCAGTGTGTTACAATAGGCCACTCCTTGGCACAGTGGAATAATTCAGTCAACTGACATCGTGGTTGTGTTCAAGGTGATGCCTTCCTGTTGTCTCTGTTCTAGACTCAGAGGTTGAGCAAATGGATGAGAAGTGATATCAGAGGTCTGTGGTCTTTTTTTTTTTTTTTAAGATTTTATTTATTTATTTGACAGAGATCGCAAGTAGGCAGAGAGGCAGGCAGAGAGAGAGAGAGAGGAGGAAGCAGGCTCCCTGCAGAGCAGAGAGCCTGATGTGGGGCTCGATCCCAGGATACTGGGATCATGACCCGAGCCGAAGGCAGAGGCTTTAACCCACTGAGCTACCCAGGTGCCCCCAGAGGTCTGTGGTCTTATTAACTGTGGGAAAATATCCTTAAATCACTCACCTTGAAAGCGTACATTATCTAGTCCCTAATGTCTGTGCTGATTGACTTAAAAGTAACAGATTTAAATTCAGAAGTGCTTTTATCCACTTCGAGTTTATCTTTGTGTATGGTGTAAGAGAATGGTCGAGTTTCATTCTTCTACACATAGCTGTCCAATTTTCCCAGCATCATTTATTGAAGAGACTTTTTTGCACTATATATTTTTTCATGCTTTGTTGAAGATTATTTGACCGTAGAGTTGCGGGTCCATATCTGGGCTCTCTATGCTGTTCCACTGGTCTGTGTGTCTGTTTTTATGCCCGTACCATGCTGTCTTGGTGATCACAGCTTTGTAGTAAAGCTTGAAGTCAGGCAACGTGACCCAGTTTTGTTTTTCTTCTTCAACATTTCCTTAGCAATTTGGGGTCTCTTCTGATTCCATACAAATTTTAGGATTGTTTGTTCTAGTTCTTTAAGAAATGCTGGTGGAAAAAAAAAAATCTTAAAAAAAAAGTATAGATTGCTCTAGGCAGTATAGACATTTTGACAATGTTTATTCTTCCGATCCATGAGCATGGAATGGTCTTCCATCTTTTTGTGTCTTCTTCAGTTTCTTTCATGAGTGTTCTGTAGTTCCTCGAGTTCAGATCCTTTACCTCTTTGGTTAGGTTTATTCCCAGGTATCTTATTGTTCTTGGTGCTATAGTAAATGGAATTGATTCTCTAATTTCCCTTTCTGTATTTTCATTGTTAGTGTATAAGAAAGCAACTGATTTCTGTACATTGATTCTGTATCCTGCCACATTACTGAATTGCTATATGAGTTCTGGTAGTTAGGGGGTGGAGTCTTTTGGGTTTTCCATATAAAGTATCATGCCATCTGTGAAGGGAGGGTTTGACTTCTTCATTGCCAATTTGAATACCTTTTATTTCTCTTTGTTGTCTGATTGCTGTTGCTAGGACTTCTAATACTATGTTGGACAAGAGTGGTGAGAGTGGGCATCAGAATCATAGAGGAGAACATAGGCAGTAACCTCTTCGACATCAGCCATAGCAACTTCTTTCAAGATATGTCTCTATAGGCAAAGGAAACAAAAGCGAAAATGAATTTTGGGGACTTCATCCAGATCAAAAGCTTCTGCACAGCAAAGGAAATGGTCAACAAAACAAAGAGGCAACCCACATAATGGGAGAAGATATTCGCAAATGACAATTCAGAGAAAGGGCTGATATCCAGGATCTATAAAGAACTCCTCAAACTCAACACACACAAAACAGATAATCATGTCAAAAAATGGGCAGAACACATGAACAGACACTTCTCCAATGAAGACATACAAATGGCTAACAGACACATGAAAAAATTCATCATCACTAGCCATCAGGGAGATTCAAATCAAAACCACATTGAGATACCACCTTACACCTGTTAGAATGGCCAAAATTAACAAGATAGTAAATAATGTGTATTGGAGAGGATGTGGAGAAAGGAGAACCCTCTTACACTGTTGTTGGGAATGCACGTTGGTATAGCCACTTTGCAAAACAGTGTGGAGATTCCTTAAGAAATTAAAAATAGAGCTTCCCTAGGACCCTGCAATTGCACTACTGGGTATTTACCCCAGAGATACAGATGTAGTGAAAAGAAGGGCCATCTGTACCCCAATGTTCATAGCAGCAATGGCCACAGTCGCCAAACTGTGGAAAGAAACAAGATGCCCTTCAATGGACGAATGGATAAGGAAGATGTGGTCCATATATTTTATGGAGTATTATGCCTCCATCAGAAAGGATGAATACCCAACTTTTGTATCAACATGGAGGGGACTGGAAGAGATTATGCCAAATAAGTTAAGCAGAGAGAGTCAATTATCATATGGTTTTGCTTATTTGTGGAGCATAAGGATTAACATAGAGGACATGGGGAGCTGGAGAGGAGAAGGGAGTTGGGGGATATTGGAGGGGGAGATGAACCATGGAGACTGTGGACTCTGAAAAACAATCTGAGGGTTTTGGAGGGGAGGGGGTGGGAGGTTGGGTGAACCTGGTGGTGAGTATTATGGAGGGCACATATTGCATGGAGCACTGGGTGTGGTGCATAAACAATGAATTCTGAAAGATTGAAAAGAAATTTAAAAAAATTCAGAAGTGCTCAATCCAGACATCATACACATATAACCACAAATGAAATTTTGCCCACTTTATTCTTGAATTGTGAATGAATTGCTTAAACTTCCCATTATCACTTAAGCATATTTATTTAACTTGGTTCTGGACAAAAATGATTTAAGCCACAAATGAGTGTAAGAGAAGAATGGTTGGTGGCATCGCATCCATGTAGTTGCTAAAGCCAGAAACCCAGACACCATCCTTGACTGCCTTTCTCCATTCCCATATCCGTCCTCATCAAAGCATTCCATGTATCCTGTCAGTACTATTGCCAGCAGGCTCTCCAGTGCACCCCTTTGTTAACATATGAATTTCTACCACCGTGGTCCATAGTCTTATTTCTTACTCAGATGACTGCATCTGCTTCGTCTGTTCTCCTTGTCCTCACTGTTTTCCAAGTCACAGCCCTGTTAAGCCAGATCATACGTCTCTTACTTAAAGTGCTCCAGTCATTCCTCATTGTTTTCTATATGGTTAGGTTCCTCCTTCTTGTCACCACATTCTAAATCTTCCACACTTAGCCTTCAGTCTTACTGTGTTACTGTGTTACTCACATCTTCCATACCCTATCTTCATGGTAGCTCTTGACTTCATGATAGCTCTGCCTTCTCTACTTGCAGTGACCTCTCTCTCTTCTTTGTGCAGCTAAAATCCTTTGCTTTTATTATAGTAGAGGCACCACTTGGGGTTGGGGCTGCTCTTCCTCTGAGGTTTACCCATGCTTACCTTTGTCATGGCATTATTCACATTGTGTTTTAGCTCTCTTTATTTTTCTTTCTCCTCTGCACTCACCAGAGAATTATAAGTTACTGGAGACAGGAGCTGAGACTTACCTGTGCCTAGCCTGGTGCCTGGCACAGAGGATGTTTCTGTAAACATTCGTCAAATGAATAAATTAATGAATAAAAGGAAAACAGTAACCGTCCAAAAGTTTCCTGCTCTTTATTAGTTCACAACCTAGTCAAGTTAGTAGTTTACCAATTATAAAACTGTCCCAAGTTCTGTGCAGGAACTCACTTTTGTTCTAACTGAACACACTGTTCTTCAAAGACACAAATGACATTAAATGTTTTGTAAATGAACCCACTGGGGTACAAGAAGGAATATTATACTGGAAAACATTAAACAACCTGAAACAAAAAGCAGATCATTTCCCAACCACAAATTAAAGAAGAAAAATACTCAACCAATATTAAAATCTACTTTAAATACTGCCAACATTTTGAAGAGAGGACACAACCAAACCCAGAGACCAAGACTGTAGAATGAAGACAAATGATAAACTAAAGGACATTAGCCAAGAAAATAGAGTATCAGGAAACCCATTTGGGCAATGAATGAAAATGAAATAAATTTAAGAGTTTAAAAATGTCTCACTTCTATGGGTGTGCTTCATAGTTTTTGGTTTTGTTTTTTCCCTGTAAGCTGATCTCAGAGACTTTCCTTTGTAGAAAGAGGCTGTGGCTGTCATTTTATCGTGGCCCGTGTTCACATACTACACAAGCACCAAATTATGAAGCAGAGTCCCCTGGGAGGCCAAGGGCAGGCTGGACATGCTTTTAAACTAGATAATGATAAATAGGCCCAGCTAGAAAGATGAATTGAAAACTGGATTCTTCCCAGCATACATCCCCCCAAAGAAGTGAAATTCCTTCTTCCCTGTTTTTACAAATCTTACCACTTTGAGACCTGTCTCAGTTTCTCCCAGCTTCATCGAAGCACTCCCCAGATATTCAGCCACTGTACCCATTTCTGATGACCTCTGCAAGATCTTTGGATTCAGACTATTCAATTGTTGATATTATTGAATTATAGTTATCACTGATTATGTTTTTGTGTGTAAACATTGGCTCCCTAATCAGATTATTCCCTCTGCCAACAATTGTCTCTGACTTTCAAAACACATTCCTGACAGTTATTAGCACAATGTACAGTGCACATAGCAAGCTCTGTGTCCACTCTGTGAATGTGACAGTTACATCGAATTAAATTGAGCAAAAGATACTTTATGACAGAGATGGTTTTCCCCTTGCAAAATTATTGGCAGAAACAAAAATCAGAATGTGATCATTTTAAGTGTTCCTGTACATACCAAGTATTTTCTTTTCTCTCTCGTTTTCCAGATTATAAGTGGGCCTGATGCCACTCCAGTGGTTTTCAATCCTGTATGCACAGGTGAATCAGGTGAGGAATTTAAAAAATACAGATGCCAGGGCTGCTACTGAGACCAATTTAGACAGAAAACACAAGGGAGAGTAAAAGGATTACCCCAGGTGATTTTAATAGCCACAGTTGGAGAACACTGTGCTATCCTGTCAATGGTTGAGTCAGTCAACCCATAGTGCTACTCCATCTGGGAGTCCCTGGAAGCTGCTTCGGGGGGATTCTTCTAAGTAGCAAGTGTGCCTTGTTGTTCATGAGGTTTTCAGCTTCCCAAATATACTAATATCCCTTTCTTTGGGTACTTTTAGTTCACTCATCTATTTAATAAACAGTGTGGCAGCTTTTTTTTTTTTTTAAGATTTTATTTATTTATTTGTCATAGAGAGAGAAGCGAGAGTGAGCACAGGCAGACAGAGTGGCAGGCAGAGGCAGAGGGAGAAGCAGGCTCCCTGCCAAGCAAGGAGCCCGATGTGGGACTCGATCCCAGGACGCTGGGATCATGACCTGAGCCGAAGGCAGCTGCTTAACCAACTGAGCGACCCAGTTTGGCAACTGAGTCCAACTGAGTCCCAGTATGGCAGCTTTTAACCAGAGAATACAATGGGATAATCCAAGTCTAAGAAGTATAGTTGCTTCTATACATTTAGAGGAAAAAAGAGAATTGGCTTACTTTGCTAGAAAAATCAAACCCCAAACTATTTTCATCTGAAACCCACATATTTTTCATATCAAAAATAGCTGTTTTCTTTCCTGCAAGAATGAGAATTCCTATTTGGACAATTGCATAAACTACTAGTTTGCTTGCATTTATGAAGATTTTATTTATTTACTAATTTGAGAGAGAGAGAGAGTGAGAGAGCATGAGAGGAGAAAAGGTCAGAAGGAGAAGCAGATTCCCTGCGGAGCTGGGAGCCCAGGGCAGGACTCGATCTGGTGACTCTGGGATCATGACCTGAGCCGAAGATAGTCGCTTAACCAAATGAGCCACACAGGCACTCTGTTTTGGTTGCATTTACAGACCAGTATTGTATTGTTTTGTTCTTATTTTTAAATTATTTATTGAGATCTCGTACAAGCCAGACTCTCTGCAAAGCTCTTTACATGATGGAGTGCGTGTGTGTGCATGTGTACTTGAGTTGTTAAGATGGGATGGTGATAGACAAAGAGAGGTGGGAAAAAATCATGATGATATATTATCCATTTGAAACATGTGCTTATATAACACCTGTTTTATACATAAGGAAATTCAGGCTCAAGGAGATGAAAAAGTATCCCAGAGTCACATAGCTACTGAGAAATAAAGGTGGGATTCAAACTCAGATCCTTGCAGGCCAAAGATCTTAACCTTCGCACGAACTCCAGGAATAACTTCTACCACCTGGTGCTGCTGGGTAAAATCCTAAGTGAAATGCTTAACCTGAAATCCAAGGGTGATGGAAAAGACATAAAAGACATAAATTGTGGTGGGTTTCCTCTTCATTTAAGTTCAACTGTAAGTCACTTATGAATTTATGTCTACTGTCTACTGAAGCTGTGTTTGTAACTTTCCATGAGACTGTGTTTTGTAGGATCTTGTAAAATTTCAAAGAAAATTCATGGGATCTTTTTTTCTTTTTTCCATATTAAAAGATGGGGAAGGGCAGCAATGTGGCTTTAATGCATGTCTTCTTTGTTATAAGGAAATTATAGAATATATTCACACAACTGTTCTGTGTTGAACTCTAATGATGGTTCAACTCCCAGTTCTATGGCAGTTCTGTGCTGTGCTCTCTCCGCCCCTGTGAATGCATGTGCTCTCAGCTCTACCTACATGTCCCGCCACCCCACTGCAGTCATATCTACCGGCCACGTTCCAGCCAAGCTTTTAAGATGCTCCAACATTTTTCCTCTTGTTGAACAGTTTTCACTACCCCTGTCTCCTTCCCACGCTGAGGCCTCAATAACTTTTTTCCTTTGTCTCTCCACTCAGGCTGTTCCTTTATGGTGTGTTCTTTTTTTTTTTTTTTAAAGTTTATTTTTAAATTTTTTTTTTATTTGTTTATTTGACAGAGAGCTAGAGAGAGAGCACAAGTAAGCAGAGCGGCAGGGAGAGGGGGAGAGAGAGAAGCAGGCTCTCCGCTGAGCAGGGAGCCCAATGCGGGGCTCCATCCCAGGACCCTGGAATCATGACCCGAGCCGAAGGCAGTCGCTTAACCAACTGAGCCACTCGGGCGCCCCCTTATGGTGTGTTCTATGACAGTTCTGTAGCTCTTGTGTAGATCCTTTCTCACCTGTCCCTCCTCTGAGGGACAAGATCTTTGGGACAAGATTCTTTATTGATCCTGTATCCCCAGTGCTTAGAATATAGCATGTGCTCAATAGAGAGCTGGTTGAATTTTTGAATGAATTATTAAACAAATTGGAATTTACCTGACAGACCATGCTGTGAACGTTGAGCAAAACTTTCATCCGGATCTGATTAGATCTCTATTCCACTTGAAAACCTATCACCCTCAGAATTTTTTTTTTTTTAAGATTTTATTTATTTGTGAGAGAGAGAAAGAGCCCTAGGGAGTGCACAAGCCGGGGAAGCAGCAGGCAGAGGGAGAGGCAGACTCCCTGCTGAGCAGGGACCCAATGCAGGACTTAGTCCCAGGACTCAGTCCCAGGACTCTGGGATCATGACCTGAGCTGAAGGCAGACGCTTAACCAGTAAACGTACTGAGCCACCCAAGTGTCTCTCCCTGAGTTTTTTTTTAAGATGTTAAATGTTTTAGGGGCACCTGGGTGGCTCAGTGAGTTAAGCCTCTGCCTTCAGATCAGGTCATGATCTCAGGTCCCGGTATCGAGCCCTGAGTTGGGTTCTCTGCTCAGTGGGGAACCTGCTTCCCCTTCTCTCTCTGCCTACTTCTATGCCTATTTGTGATCTCTCTGTCAAATAAATAAATAAAATCTTTAAAAAAAAAGACGTTAAATGTTTTATTTATTTATTTATTTGTTAAATTAACATATAATGTATTATTTGTTTCACGGGTACAGGTCTGTGAATCATCAGTTTTACACAATTCACAGCACTCACCATAGCACATACCCTCTCCAGTGTCCATCACCCAGGCACCCTACTCCTCTCACCCCCCTCCCCACCAGCAACCCTCAGTTTGTTTCCTGAGATTAAGAGTCTCTTAGGGCTTGTCTCCCTCCCCAATCCCATCTTGTTTCATTTTTCCCTCCCTTCCCCTATGATCCTCTGTCTTGTTTCTCAAATTCCTCATATCAGGGAGATCATATGATAATTGTCCTTCTTTGCTGACTTATTTTGCTTAGCATAATATTCTCTAGTTCTATCTGCATCATTGCAAATGGCAAGATTTTGGTTTTTTTGATGGCTGCATGGTATTTATATCTTTATCTGTATCTATCTTTATCCATTCATCTGTTAATGAACATCTAGGTTCTTTCTATAGTCTGGCTATTGTGGACATTGATGCTATAAACATTCAGGGCCATGTGCCCCTTCAGATCACTACATTTGTATCTTTAGGTTATATACCCAGTAGTGCGATTGCTGGGTTGTAGGGTAGCTCTATTTTCAACTTTTTTGAGGAACCTCCATACTGTTTTCCAGAGTGGCTGCACCAGCTTGCATTCCCACTAACAGTGTAGGAGGGTTTCACTTTCTCTGCATCCTCGCCAACACCTGTCATTTCCTGACTGGTTGATTTTAGCCATTTTGCTTTGGCCATAAAGTGAGGTGGAATGTCATTGAGGTTTTGATTTGTATTTCCCTGATGCCAAGTGATGCTGAACACTTTTTCATGTGTCTTTTGGCCATTTGGATGTCTTCTTTGCAGAAATGTCTGTTCATGTTGTCTACCCATTTCTTTGGGTGTTGAGTTTGCTAAGTTCTTTATAGATTTTGGACACTAGCCCTTTATCTGATATGTCATTTGCAAATATCTTCTCCCATTCTGTCAGTTGTCTTTTGGTTTTGTTGACTGTTTCCTTTTCTGTGTGAAAGCCTTTGACTCAATGAAGTCCCAACAGTTCATTTTTGCCCTTGCTTCCCTTGCCTTTGGTGATGTTTCTAGGAAGAAGTTGCTGCAGCTGAGGTAAAAGAGTTCCTGCCTGTGTTTTCCTCAAGGATTTTGATCGATTCCTGTCTCATATTGAGGTCTTTCATCCATTTTGAGTCTATTTTTGTGTGTGGTGTAAGGAAATGGTCGTTTCATTCTTCTGAGAGTGGATGTCCAATTTTCCCAACACCACTTCTTGAAGAGACTTTTTTCCATTGGACATTCTTTCCTGTTTTGTCGAAGATTAGTTGGCCATAAAGTTGAGGGTCTATTTCTGGCTCTCTATTCTGTTCCATTGATCTATGTGTCTGTTTTTGTGCCTGTACCATACTGTCTTGAGGATGACAGCTTTGTAATAGAGCTCAAAGTCTGGAATTAGGATGCTGTCAACTTTGGTTTTCTTTTTCAACATTCCTCTGGTTATTCGGGGTCTTTTCTGGTTCTATATAAATCTTAGGGTTATTTGTTCCATGTTTTTGAAAAAAGTTGCTGGTATTTTGATAGGGATTGCATTAAATGTGTAGATTGCTCTAGGTAGCATAGACATTTTCAGAATATTTGTTCTTCCAATCCATGAGCATGGAATGTTTTTCCATTTCTTTGTGTCTTCCTCAACTTCTTTCATGAGTATTCTATAATTTTCTGAGTACAAATTCTTTGCCTCTTTGGTTAGGTTTATTCCTAGGTATCTTATGGTTTTGGGTGCAGTTGCAAATGGGATTGACTCCTTAATTTCTCTTTCTTCTGTCTTGCTGTTGGTGTATAGAAATGCAACTGATTTCTGTACATTGATTTTATATCCTGACACTTCAGTGAATTCCTGTATGAGTTGTAGCAGCTTTGGAGTGGAGTCTTATGGGTTTTCCACATAAAGTATCATATCATCTGCAAAGAGTGATAGTTTGACTTCTTCTTTGCCTATTTGGATGCCTTTAATTTCTTTTTGTTGTCTGATTGCTGAGGCTAGGACTTCTAGTACTATGTTGAATAGCAGCGGTAATAGTGGACAGCCCTGCTGTGTCCCTGACCTTAGGGGAAAAGCCCTCAGTTTTCCCCCACTCAGAATGATATTTGCTGTGGGTTTTTCATAGATGGCTTTGATGATATTGAGGTATGTACCCTCTATCCCTACACTGTGAAGAGTTTTGATCAAGAAAGGATGCTGTACTTTTTCAAATACTTTTTCATTATCTTTTGAGAGTATCATATAGTTCTTGTTCTTTCTTTTATTAATGTGTTGTATCACATTGATTGATTTGCAGATGCTGAACCAACCTTGCAGCCCTGGAATGAATCCTACTTGGTCATGGTGAATAATCCTTTTAATGTACTGTTGGATCCTACTGGCTAGTATTTTGGTGCAAATATTTGCATCCATGTCAATCAGGGATATTGGTTTGTAATTCTCCTTTTGACAGGGTCTTTGTCAGGTTTTGGGAACAAGGTAATGCTGGCCTCATAAAATGAGTTTGGAAGTTTTCCTTCCATTTCTATTTTTTGGAACAGTTTCAGGAGAATAGTTATTAATTCTTTAAATGTTTGGTAGATATTGTCTGGGAAGCCGTCTGGCCCTGGGCTCTTTTTGGGAGATTTTTGATGATTGCTTCAATCTCCTTACTGGTTATGGGTCTGTTCAGGTTTTCTATTTCTTCCTGGTTCAGTTGTGGTAGTTTATAGGTCTCTAAGAATGCATCCATTTCTTCCAGATTTTCAAATTTGCTGGCATAGTGTTGCTCATAATATGTTCTTATAATTGTTTGTATTTCTTTGGTGTTGGTTGTGATCTCTCCGCTTTCATTCATGATTTTATTAATTTGGGTCCTTTCTCTTTTCTTTTTGGTAAGTCTGTTCAGGGGTTTATCAATCTTATTAACTATTTCAAAGAACCAACTCATAGTTTCATTTATCTGTTCTACCTTTCTTTTGGTTTCTATTTCATTGATTTCTGCTCTAATCTTTATTATTTCTCTTCTCCTGCTGGGTTTAGGCTATATTTCTTATTCTTTCTCCAGCTCCTTTAGGTATAGGGTTAGACTGTATACTTGAGACTTTTCTTGTTTCTTGAGAAAGGCTTCTATTCCTATATGCTTTCTCTCAGGACTGCCTTTGCTGCATCCCGAAGATTTTGAACAGTTGTGTTTTCATTTTCATTTGTTTCCATGAATTTTTAAAATTCTTCTTTAATTTTCTGGTTGACCCATTCATTCTTGAGTAGGATGCCCTTTAGCCTCCATGTATTTGAGTTCTTTCCAACTTTCCTCTTGTGGTTGAGTTTTAGTTTCAAAACATTGTGGTCCAAAAATATGCAGGGAACAATCCCAGTCTTGGTACCAGCTGAAATCTGATTTGTGACCCAGGATGTGATCTATTCTGGAGAATATTCCATGTGTACCAGAGAAGAGTGTGTGTTCTATTGCTTTGGGATGGAATGTTCTAATATATCTGTGATGTCCATCTGGTTCAGTGTGTCATTTAAAGCCTTTATTTCCTTGTTGATCTTTTGCTTCAATGATATGTGCATTTCAGTAAGGAGGGTGTTAACGTCCCCTACTATTATTGTATTATTGTGAATGTGTTTCTTTGATTTTGTTATTAATTGATTTATATAATTGGCTGCTCTCATGTTAGGGACATAGGTATTTAAAATTGTTAGATCTTCTTGTTGGACAGACCCTTTAAGTATGATATAGTGTCCTTCTCCATCTCTTACTATAGTCTTTAGCTTAAAATCTAATTTGTCTGATATATAGATTGTCACCCAGCTTTCTTTTGATGTCTATTAGCATGATAAATTGTTTTCTGCCCCCTCGTTTGAAATCTGGAGGTATCTTTGGGTATAAAGTGAGTTTCTTGCAGACAGCATATTGATGGGTCTCTTTTTTTTTTTAAACCCATTCTGATGCCCTGTGTCTTTTGATTGGGCCAGTTAGCCCATTTACTTTCAGGGTAACTACTGAAAAATATGAATTTAGTGCTATTGTATTGCCTATAAGGTGACTGTTACTGTATATTATCTTTGTTCCTTTCTGGTCTATGTTACTTTTAGGCTCTCTCTTTGTTTACAGGACCCCTTTCAATATTTCCTGTAGGGCTTGTTTGGTATTTGCAGAATCTTTTAGTGTTTGTTTGTTGTCCTGGAAGCTTTTTATTTCTCCTTCTATTTCCAGTGACAGATAGCTGGATATAGTATTCTTGGCTGCATATTTTTCTCTTTTAGTGCTCAGAATATATCATGTCAGTTCTTTCTGGCCCAACAGGTCTCTGTGGATAAGTCTGCTGCCAATCTAATATTTTTACCATTGTATGTTATAGACCTCTTGTTCTGAGCTGCTTTCAGGGTTTTCTCTTTGTGTCTGAGACTTGTAAGTTTTATTATTAGATGATATGGTTTTAGCCTATTTTTATTTTTATTTATTTAATTATTTTTTTGAGGGAGGTTCTCTGTGCCTCCTGGATTTTGATGCTTGTTCCCTTTGCCAAATTAGGGAAATGCTTTGCTATAATTTGCTCTAATATACCGTCTGTCCTTCTCTCTCTTTCTTCTTCTTCTGGGATCCCAATTATTCTAAGCTTGTTTCGTCTTATGGTAATACCTATCTCATGAATTCTCCCCTCGTGGTCCAGTAGTTCTTTATCTCTCTTTTTCTCAGCTTCTTTATTGTCCAGCATTTAGTCTTCTATATTGCTAATTCTCTCTTCTGCCTCATTTATCCTAGCAGTAAGAGCCATCATTTTTTATTGAAACTCGTTAATAGCTTTTTTGTTTTCAACTTGGTTAGATTTTAGTTCTTTTTCTCCAGGAAGGGATTTTATTTCTCCAGATAGGGATTCTCTAGTATCTTCTATGTTTTTTTTTCAAGCCTGGCAGCATCTTTATAATCGTCATTCTGACCTCTGGTTCTGACATCTTCCTAATGTCCGTATTGATTAGGTCCCTAGCTGTTGGTACAGCCTCTTGTTCTTTTTTATTTTTTGAGGTCTGTTTTCGGCCTTGTCATTTTGTCCAGAGAAGAATAGATGAATGAGAGAACAAAATGCTAAAAGGGTAACAACGACTCCAGAATAATATACACTGACTAAATCAGAAGAGACCTGAAAGGGGGGGGGGTGGGAGAGAAGAAAGGGAAAAAAAGTATGATCAGGCTGGTGAATAGAACAGAGCCACATTTGATTCTGGGTGTATTTTGTCTGTTAGAAGAAACTGCCTCCCAAAATTTTAAAGAAAGAAAGAAATTATATATATATATATATATATATATATATATATATGGCACAATATATATATATATATATATATAACACACACTATATATATATGAAAACACAATGAAGGGATGGAATATATAGATATAGATATAAACATGATGAAGGAATGGAATATGACTGTAAAGATGAAAATTAAAAAAGATTTTAAAAAGGAATTGATAAGTTGGTTGAAAAAAAAAGGAGCAAATGTGATCAGGCTTGAGATTAGAACAAAGCTATATGCTAGATTTAGGGTATATTTTGGTCTGTTAGAAGAAACTGTATCCCAAAGTTTTAAAGAAAGAGAAACTTATATGTATAAAGAAAATTAAGGTTAAATACAATGAAAGGATAGAATATGACTATAAAAATGAAAATTAAAAAGGATTTTTAAAAAGGTATTATAAGATAAAAGGATAGAATATGACTATAAAAATGAAAATTAAAAAGGATTTTTAAAAAGGTATTGTAAGATAAAATAGTCAAAATAGGTTAAAATTAGTAAAGAGGAAGCATTCAAAAAATAGAGAAAGAAAAAATAATGAAAATTTAAAAAATTTAACTTTGAAAGACTAAAGAATCATGGGAATAAAACCATGAATTCTGTGTGCTATATTCCCCTAGCACTGGTATTTCACAGTTCTCATTGATTGGTGAACATGGTCTTGCCTGGATTTTCTTATTGTTCTTCGGGGGGAGAGGCCTGTTGCTGTGATTCTCAACTGTCTTTGCCCGATGCAGAATTGTACCACCCTTGCCAGGGGCCAGGCTAGGTAATCTGCTCGGGTCCACTCTCAGTAGCTTTTGTTCCCTGAATATTTTCTGTAGAGCTTTGGAGGACAGGAATGGAGATGGCGGCCTCCCAATCTCCAGCCCTGTAGGATCTGAGAGCTTGGGGCCCCACTCCTTAGTGCACCCTCAGAGAAATACAGTCAATCACTCTTGTCTCCCTGGTCTCCGGCCGCACTCTGAGCTCACTTGGCTTGTGAGCAAGCGTTTCTGTCTCTGGTGCATGGCTCTGTTTGGAGTCTCCAAACCCAGCAGATTCCTGCTTCATGCTCCAGCGCAGTTTCTCCCGGAGGAGGAAGGTGAGTCTCCTGGATCTGCTGCTTGTGGGGTCCCTGCTCGAAGAGCAGTGGCCCAACTATGCCTTGGATCATGGTTTAAGGTAACCCTGAGCTGAGAGCCCTCTCTTCGGCTCCATCTCTGCAGCTGGCTTCCCCACTCTGATACCTGGGAGCTCTGATGCTGAGGCACCCCTGGTCTTCCTGTGACCCCTCGGGTCCTGAGATCACACTTGACCCTGTGAGTGCTATGCCTCCCACTTATCCTCTGGAGTGATGTCCCTCAGTGGAGCAGACTTCTAAAAGTTCCAATTTTGTGCTCCACTGCTCTACCACTTGCTGGGAGCTGGCTCCTCCCCCTGCGGTCTGTCTTCCTGTATATTGCCTCGGATTCACTTCTCTGCATGTTCTACCTTCCAGAAAGTGGTTGCTTTTCTGTTTGTATAATGGCTGCTATTCTTTTCTTCACTCTCCTGTTGAGTGTATAGGTGTTCAGGATGGTTTGATAACTATCTAGGTGGATTCCTGGGACCAAATGAACTTTAGGTCTCCTACTCCTCTGCCATCTTGCACTTTTCTAGGTAAGCCCATTTACTGTTAAACAAAGATAAAGCCTTCTGTGAAGGCAGTTAGTTGATTTACAGCACCATTGATAACATGTTTATGAATGTGTGTGTATGAATGTAAGTCTCATGTAGACAGTTTCTCTCTCTTGAAATTCTGATATTCTATGTAATATTAAAATTAAATATACCAAGACATTGCAATATCACTGTTTACTCTAGTACATAAGATTGATTAATCCAGACATTTATCTGTGGGGTGTCTGTGACTAAAACAACACTTTCAGAAAGAACTAATCCATACATGTGGGGTATAGGTGTTAGTCTGTTAATATGTGTTGGGGTTCATGTACAGCATGAAATCGTCCATAAAACCTGGATTTCTAAAATGTAACACAGAGGCTGCTGGAGGAGAGGGAAGGTTTTGGAGAAGGGCGTGGACCTTTGGAATGCTGAAGCCTGCATGACCACTCTGCTGTAGGAATGTGGGAAGTTGCCTTCCTGAAGCTTTCTTAGCCCAAACAGCCCCCCTGTGATCTAAGAGATGTATGCATTGTCCCTTAGGCTATATTTAGCAGACCTCATAGAACATGCAGATCAGCATATCATATCATTCCCCGAAAACAAATCCTGCTAGTTCCAGTAAGACCCCTTGGCACACATCATGTGCTTGAGAAACAATAATAAAGATTTACGTTATCTGGAAGGACAAATGAAGGCAGGAGCAAAGAAGAGTAAGGGTCTTCATCTCTGAGCTTTGACCCCCTTGCCTTCTCTTCTTCACAGCAAAGTCTGGAGTAATGTTTCATCTGTCTGCGCAGGGATTGCTGGCCTTTGCTGGCCTTTACTGGCAAATATGGGAAACAACATCTCAATGTAGCCTCATTTCTGAATGCTTTTCTTTGAAACAGATTCGTTCTCTCATACTGAAGAGAGATATTTTGGGGCAACGTCTGTTGGGTGCATGGGGTCAGGTTCCATTTGCCTGGCACTGTGTAGTTCAACCCTGAAGAGCATGGTGACGTAGAGTGTCAACTTGTTTATATAAAAGCCTAAGGGGAACTAGTTATTGTCTCTTGTGGAAATGGTGACATTCAAACAGTTATCTCTCAGTCTAAAGAATGTTGTGCATCTTGATAACACACTGATTGCTTTCCTTCAGTATTTTCTGGCCTTAAAATGACCATATGGAAATTCATTCAATTTCTTGAGAACTTTTCAATTTTCTCAGATTCTAACTTCTTACCTTGTTAATACATATCCCATGTGTTTAAATTACCCAGAAGAGAGGAGTTAAAAATAATTCATCACCTACCTTTATGAGTCTTAAGAAACATTTATATGCAATTGTGTGATTTCAAAATTTTAGAAGCTATGCAAGAAATATGAAATGGCCAGTTAAAGTAGTTATTCAGGTTTAGTCTAGTAAAAACTTTATTTGGTATGATTAATCATAATTACTTGCTCATAGTGGTTGAGTTCTCTGTGTAGATTTTGTTTTAGTTTTAATTTTAACTCAAGTACCACACCTGGTTTTCTAACTTTGTTAGAAGGGAGAGCTGGGGAGTACAGCGAATACAATTTGGAGCTTTTTGCTCTTCTCAGTGGTTGGTCCATATGTTTGTTTATTTTTGTTCTGATATTTGGAGTCATGGCAACTGTGAATGCCAGCATTTGTCTTGGTGATTTCTGGAAGTTTCTGAATCATTGACCAATCCAATGGTCCTGCTTCTAAAGATTTATTTGCTAGCTAATCAACTGGATGGGAATTCTTACAAATAAGTAAAAATGACACTCTTAAGTTGTGACTCAGAAAGTATGTGAGCTCTGCCAATCTTGTTGGAGCCAAATGACACAGTTCTAGCAACCATGCAGAATTTCCAAGTTTATCTTGAAGTACTCTGGGCCCTTCCCTCAAATCTCTTACGTGTTAGGGTTTGTGTGAAAAGGAATCTTAATTTTAACCTGCCCCACGAACTGTTTCTTGCTTATGAAATATTTTCCACATTGCTTATTTAATGGAGGTGGAAAGAAGGAGATATTTTCCTAGGAAGGTATTAAATTATTTCCTTACAAGTCCAAGTATAATTTTGAGAGTTTTATAAGTTATCTTCACATTTAGTCGATCATAAATCTGAGTTATGTGGGTAAAACAAAAACACACTGCAAATTAGCAATTTCTCCTAACATATTCTCCTAATGTAACTATCACATTGGTTAGTTTGAACTTCAGACACCTAAGAAGCAGAAGAATACACTTGACTCGTCCTGATTTCTATACTGGCTTTTGTACTTCATCTCTCCATGCTCTCTGCTTACTATGTATTTGGAATGTTAAGATAAATTGACTGTAAAGATAACTGCAATGTAAGTATGTAGGACTGGTAGAGGGGACTTGTAATTTCTTCTTCTTATGAATATAATAGGGTTCCAGACAGACTAGGGTGATGCTGCTTCAGTCTTCAGTATACTGACCAAAATTGTTTCATTTGGTACATTAGTGCATATAATAGGACATATTTTTGTTCAGGTACTGGCTGATTACTTGGATGCTGGAACTTGCTCAAGAACTTAGAAACAGAAAATAGAGTTAACTCTCTTAGAGAATTAATTATGGAATTAACACTTGTTAATGGAGAATACATTCAATCAGGCACTTGAATAGTGTTAAGCCCTACATGACATATATATCTCCTAAAACTAGAAAGTCAATTTAGTACAATTTAGTTAATGATAGTACACATAGGACATCAGCAAACAAAACAGTAGAGCTGGCTTATTAAACTTGGCCCTGACTACTTTTTTTTGGTGACATATACCTTGGGGGTGACTATTTTCATATCCATAGTCATTTAATTTTGTTTGTGCTTCTTAGAGTAATAAAATCTCATGTGTAATTTTGAACATGGTAGTGTCCTTAAATCCTATGTGGAGTTAGGAACTTTGTCAAAGAAAAGCCTATGTCCAGTAGGGTGGAGAGGAATGTTCCTTGAGAAGGGAAAATTTCTCCTTTAAAATTATATTCTCCATATAAAATGTTATATGGGACTATTTTATGTATGGCAAATTTATGTGTCAGTGTTGACATAGTCTCAAGGATCTTTAGAACTACTGCTCTGGTTACTTGGATTTGATTCTTGTGACTCTGCCATTGAGAAACAGAAAGCTTCTCATCTGTGTGTCTTCCAAAGGCTCTTGTGCCCAAATCTGGGGACATAATAGACATGTCAGAGGAGACATTATTCCCTGGTTGGCAGGCATGGAGAATGCCAGGGATCTCATCTAGGCCTGGCCTGGGTTTAAATGTAGAATGAAAAAGACAATGGCCCCTTTTTTGTAGTTTTTCATTAGTATGTGGAGTGAATGTTCAAGAACATTCTTAGGGTGAACACTGCAGGTCACATGAACTGTGGTCTATTTTCTACTTAGTTAATAACAAGTATATTACATGGAGTCTTTTCAAAGAAGTCTCACATGTGTCTACTCTGCCAATACTTTCTGCCTTATTTTACCTTCACAGTGATTTTGTGAGGCAGGTAGGGATCTGCCTTTAATGAAAGAAGCCTGGATGAAGAATCAGATATAGATACTAATAACTACTTTATTGGCCTCCATTTTCTCATGTTTAAAAATAAGATGATTCTGGGATTGCGGTAGGGTGACCAGTATGAGATAGAGGTGGGTGCAGCTGTGGAAGATGGTCGGGCCAGTCCCCGGGGAGCACCTGGGCTTGGGTGAAGCTGGGAGGCGGCAGCAGCATGACCACGAAGTGGGGTCTCAATCCAGGGCCAATGGGTTTTCAAAAACATTCCTACCGGTTGGATCTCTGGCTCTTCATCCTCTGACATGGTGTTGTTTATCTTCATATATTTTTTTACCATGAAGGGGTTGCCTGATGTCTAGATTAACAAGTTGGCTCCTGGAGTGGATTCTGAAAATGACTACAGACTTCTTGAACAAAGAAGACAGGATTGTGCAACAGAATTTCAAACTCTGAGGGACTTTTCTTTCATTTTACATACTCTTGTTACTCCTTTTGGGAACTATATTAAATGGGTGATGATCTCACCCATTCATAGCTCAGTTCTTAAGAGTAGACTCTTTGATTCATGTTTAAAAACTTTTCAAACATCTGATGGCTTTACAGAGGCTGAGTATTAAAGCATTTATACATAAAGGTTTAGTGAATTCTTTAAGAAATATGGTAATGTCTTGCATTCAACATTTTAAGGGCTAGCTAGGGTTTAGTATTTTGTAAAATTGTTGTGAAATATTTAAGGTGAAGTATTTAAAAATAAATTACTCAAGAGCAAGGGAAGGATTTTGAGAAAAAAGAGTTAAGAGCTATACAGAAAATGTAGGCCCACAATGTATTGGCTATAAGTATCAGTTTAATTTTTAGATTAAGTGGGTGTCTGTTATGGTTGCTGGATTGACACAATCTTAGAAAAAGCATGTAATATCCAGCATTGGAAATTTAGCATGCATGTCCTCTTACCTGTATCCTTCCCTCACTTCGTTTTAAGTTCTTGAACTCCCCTAAAATAAGACTGTGTTTGAAACCTATTTTTTATTATTGCGGTTGCATTAAGAATGCTTATGGCCAGAAACATGTTAGCTTCTTTGTTTTTTAATAATGTCTGTACCTTAAATACTTCAGCAGAATCATTTCAACAAATATTTGAGCACTTATTCTGGGCCAGGTACAGTAGTTAGCAAAAAAGACAAAAGTCCTTGCCTTCATGGAGCTTACATTCTTTTATTTATTTAAATGTTAGTAAGAATTTACATTCTGTAAGTGATCAGCTAGTGTTTAATCAGAAAGGCCACACTCCCAAAGCAGTTACTAGAAGCCCTTCCGAAGCTAATCCTATTGTATAACAGATATTCCTTTATGTAACAGATGTTAGAAATGGGCGCTTATTGAAATTGGTGACATTTGATACATGTGAATTGCCTAAATATTTTGAGGATATTCCCCTCCCTTAGAAACAGGGTATAGATCTGGTGAACTCTACACCCTCTCCCTTTAGAATGGCATTTAGAATGAAATCCGGGAATGATTTTGGAAGATTTTAATTGCCTATTGTAGACTACAGGTAAAAATTACGCCTCCAGGGTATTGTGGCAACTGCCTGGAGAGAGCCTTTGATGTAAAAGTTGGTGCATCTAAAGAAACACAAAACTGGAATTTCACTGAGTGAAACTTTTTTTCTGTTGCTTGCTAGTAATTTTGTCCAATAATTGTTTATTGTATAGCTTAAAAAAAAAAAAAGGAAAGGAAAGGGAAAAAAATGATTCTGGGGCTCCTGGGTGGCCCAGTTGGTTAAGGTCTGCCTTTAGCTCAGGTCATGTTCTCAGAGTCCTGAGATAGAGCCCCACATCAAGATCCCTGCTCAGCAGGAGTCTGCTTCTCCCTCTCCCTCTGCCCACCGCTCCTGGCTTGTGTTTTCTGCTCTCTCTCATGTTCTGTCTCTGAAATAAATAAATAAAATCTTTTAAAAGATCAGATTATTCTAAAACTCATTATTCTCACTCTACATAAATTCATAAAAACACAGAGAGGTAAATTATTTCTTCAAGATCACACTTTTCCAGGTAGTTAGGGCTGGCTCTAAGCTTATAGAATTCACCTCTAGATTTTAGGGATGACTTGCTTAGAATGTCACATACTAGTAATATTTGGAAATGGATGCTGATAATAATCAGCATGTGGTGGATGAGACTGGCCCTCCAGTGTGATCATTCAAACATCAAGTCTTTGCTGAGGAGTACAGACCTGGAAACTAATCTCTTCAGTTACATTGTCTACTCAAGATTGATGAAGAGTTGAATTATTTGCAGGAACTTGTCAAAGCTTCAAACCTAGTCTAAGGGAGAGGCAGCTGTGGCCACACTAGTTGTGGGAGGTAATGTCCTAGAATGGAGTTGACTGCATCATGCTAGAACTTCTGGATGACCATGTTCATTAGAAATATTTGATTCCCTTGTTTTTTTTTTTCCTCTTTGTTTGCCATGTAACCTTCTGACACCAACTTAGCTTTCAGTGTAGACTCACTTTATTCAGTCAGCAAACATTTTTTGAGGATGTCAAGTGCTAGATCTATACATTCAGAGTTGAGAAATGTGGTCTCTATTCTTGTCATTGTGGGGCTCATGATCCAGTGGGGATAGGAGAAGTGGAGAGAAACCAAATATCAAAAATCATTTGAGTGGGATACCTGCTATAACAGAGATACGAGCATATTGTAATGGGAACAACTAAGTCTCCTGGGCCCAGGTTTAAGTGGGAAAGAGGAAGGAGTCAGAAAACATTTCACATGGAAGAAGACACTCAATCCAAGTCTTACAGTACAAGGAGATAAGGAGAGAACTTTCTAATTGGTCTCAGCCACTAGTCAAGGCATGGAGGCATATGAAAGCATGGCTTATTGAGGAAAGAATTGCAGATTTTGTGTGATTGGAGATTGGTTTGGGGAGGGGATTATGGGCGGGCATGTGAGAGAGAAGAGATAAAACTGGAGGCAAGCTGACATCAAACATCCAGTGACTTTGATGATCAGACCAAGTTTTTTCTATGCAAAATCATGAGCCAGCAAAGAGAGAAGAGTTTGCCATTTGTAACCAGTAAAAGAATTCTGGTTCTCTTTGGAATTAACTCTTGCCTGCAGAATAGAGTATTGTGTCTTTTGATGTAGTCTTTCTTTGGGGCCAGTAGACCTATAGAATTCTAAGTTCATTGGCAACTAACCTGATTTGTCAGTGCAAATTGGTAAAGTGATGTTCTAGCTTGCCATTCTGTCCATTTTAAGTCTTAATAGTTTCAGGGGGCCTGATCAGTTCTGTAGCATTCCAGAAAACTGTATTTTCTATATTCACACAATAGAATACCATTCTGTGGATCCCTTTATGATGTTATCTACATCTGTAATCAGCTCCTCTCCAACTCTAAGCTGGAGATTGAGGCTAGACTCCAGATCTTCTCAGTCCTAGCCAATTGGTTACATCACTGGATATCTCCCTGATTTCAAATGCCTGGATAAATTAGATTTTAATTTCATTCTTATGAGAATCAAATACATGGTAGCATGATGATAATAGGCATTAGGGCACTAGTGCTGTTTTTGTGGCTTTGTCTTTAAACCTCTATAAATTGGAATGGGTTTTCTTCATTTTTATATTCTCCCATCATGCCTAGAATGGTCTTATGCATGCGGTAGGAGCTTAGTACCTATTCAGTGAATGATGACTTCACAATCATATTTCTCCTATAAAGAATTTTTGTATTGTATCTGGAATCTATCTTTTGCTATCTTGCATTAGCCATTAATATGAAATTGATTTAAGTTGATCCAACTTTCTTGGAGAATTTCCTTAAGAACAGGCTTGTTGTATCAGAGCTATGAAAGGCTAAATTTTGGAGAACAGAATTCAAGGCTGTGAGTCACTGTTGCAGATATAAGCTTGGGGTTTACAACCACAGTCAATGGCTAGAAACATTTGTAATTACAGGGAATGTTACTTATTTCGTCAGACTTCTCCAACTTGCAGACGATTTTCCCCCTCTCAAACAATATAAAATTTTTCTTTGGTGTTAATGCATCAAAACTAAAGGTGACTAGATACAGAAATGAATGGGTTTATATTTCCCCAAAAATGTGTGATTTGAGGGTGATGACTGTTAAACAGGAGAATGTTCTCATGATGTTGTTAGAGGAGAGGTTATTAACCTCAGGGTTCTAATAGAATACCTGGTATGGAAAATGACTTTCCTTCTTGGGAAGATAACCTCCCGGCCTCAGCCTCTGTTGTTGTTAGCACTATTGGTGTCCCACTAGCTACTAAGCTATAAATAATGCTTACATCAGAGGATCTACATTATATATCAAGAAGGCCGTGTAGTAATAAATGCTAATTATTTTAAATAATATTCATGGGAAACCAAACTTCTAGAGAATACAGTGTGCCAAGTGATGAATAAAAGAGGCACTTTATATAATTTTAGCTTTCCTTACCTTAGGACAATAGTATATTAGGGTGCTTGTTGGAAAAATATAACATAATTTTTATTTGATTGCATGCATGTTGAGTGTGAAACTTTCCTTTATTTTTAATGGTTTATGAAGCATGATTCAGGAAACTAGCTTGCTTGCTTTCTCTCTACATCGTGGGTGTTCTCCAACTTTTTAATCAATTGAAATTAAAAAAAAAATCTGAACTTGAAAACCAAGATTTCTTCATCTCATTTTTACTTCTTTTGCCTCAGGAGATTTAGTTGCCTTATGAAGACTAAAATTTGTTTAAGCTCCTTATTTCTGAACTTTTCCTTTTCTTTGCATTTCAGTATGTGTGTGTTCTTGAGGCAAAGGCTTGTGTGTGGAGGGTGTGGGCAGTAAGGAGAGGAAGTGGAGAAAAGCACTTAAAAATGCCTCTTACCCTCTTAAAGAAACATCTCCAAACTCTTTGTTTATTCTTATGGTAAGTGGTTTTACAAAGTGCTGGGCAGGATAATTTCCCTGAAATTTTCCCTGGATTTTAATGACCTGAAGAATTATTCAAAATTTCTTTCAGAACACTAAATGGAAGGGCATGTGGTCTAATCTGGAGTTTCTGCACTGCTTTTCTGGATGGTTCATGCCTCTAGACTCAACTGGCCACCCCAGAGAAGACATCCTTATTTCCTCTCCTTGAGGAGCCACATAGCTCTCTTCTCTCCACTGCCTCTCCTGCCCTCGAACCTATAATTTGAGGTAACTGGCTATTGAATTTGGTATCCACTCTCTCCCTCCATCTGTTGCCCTCCCTGTCTTTGCTGCTGCCTTATTTCCTCAGTCAGGTGCCACAGAGCCATCAGACAAGCATTCCTTCCAGCCCTTTGGTGAGCACTCTCTATAAAGCCTCCTGATCCCACCCATGTCAGACTTTCTCACCCTCACTGCAGTTTGTGTTCTCCTTGTCTGTATGTGTGTCTCCTTGTGCTATTTACATTCAGAACAATTATTTAGTGTGAATCATGTATATTTCTCTTAGTCATATTTGCCTTTTAATTAAGTGTATGCTTCAGACGCATGATGGTAATGCGAATAAGTGAATGGTGGTTACCTCAGTCCTACAATGGTCTGAGCTTCTTAAAAATGTGCCTTCTATCACACCATGGAGGCCACAGCTGCTGTCTAACTCTTTTACAGTCCTACCCAACCTACTTCTCTTCCCAGTAGCAATTCTCTGTCTTTTCTCCCTGACATGGTTACAGTGACCTCATGCCTTTGTCCTTGCTAGAAGTCTTCAAAACAAGGTTGGAGGGGTTAGGGCATCACAGCTTGGAAAATGGTTAGTAGTTAATAGAAGCCTGCTAAAGAATATTAATATCTGTCAGTCCTTCAGTCTAGTGATCACTTGAGGATCAGTTTCTCTGTCTCATGGACCCAGACAAACAGAAGCCAATAGCATTTTGCTTTCATGTGCCAGTAGTTTAAGAAGTTTCCAAATGTGTGTGCATTTTAAGAATGAGTAAGAAAGGGGCACCTGGGTGGCTCAGTGGGTTAAAGCCTCTGCCTTGGGCTCAGGTCATGATCCCAGGGTTGTGGGATCGAGCCCTGCATTGGGCTCTCCGCTTGGTGGGGAGTCTGCTTCCTCCTCTCTCTCTGCCTGTGTCTCTGCCTACTTGTGATCTCTGTCTGTCAAAAACAAAAACAAAAACAAAAACTTAAAAAAAAAAGAATGAGTAAGAAATCATGGGTTTAAAAATACCAACTGACTTAGAAAATGTAGGCGTTCAATATTCATTAATTCCACAAACATGTACTGAGTACCAGCTATGTGTCAGATATGGTTGGTATGGAAAGAAATTAGGCAGCTGCTCACTTAGGATTAAATCCACAGAGGAGTGGTTTTCCAGTCTCCCTCATTTGGGAGTCACTTCTCATTGTTAAACCTGGGTGGCATCCTTAAGTTGTTGATAGTTAGCTTCTACCATTTGATTACCCTTCAGGGATATATTGTTTTTGTGTATACTGCTTCAAATGTGTTATGTTTTGAGTTTGGGAGGGAAAATTTCCCCCAACTGTAATAAATCCATACTCTTTAATGCAGTGTTAAGCTCACACATGCACATTTTCTATATCCAATCACATCACCTGTTCAGCAAAACTCTGTCTAGATATCTTGCTCTGAATATCCCCTGTTAAGATGAAAACAACTTTTATGCAGTACTCAAAATTTGTCCACATATTATGTTTTGATATGAGAGCTAACAGATACAGATAATTGACTTTTCTGTGTATTGACTTAATGCTGAGATCTTCCAGATAATTTTGATTAACTTCATGAATGGCAAAATAGATCTGTGTACTTTCCTGATAATAATAGCAGTTGGAATGTACAGAAGTCAAATGGGCAGGTCTTATATGTAGTGTCTCATTTAATCCTATGCCATCCCTATGAGGATGGTTCCATTTATTTCTCATAATTTGCATTTGAGCAAGTAGAAACTTAGATTAAGCAATAGTGATAAGTGAAACTTAGCAGATATATTTGGAAGTCTTAGCAAAATTAGATTCTTCTTTGGCACGTGAGACATAATTAAGGTACAATAAGAGATTTGTTGGGGGGGATAAATTTTGAGAAGAAAGAAGAAAATGAAACACTTAGGATTATGAAATCCTCCCCCACATCCTTGCAACACTGAGTGAAAAGTGAAGGGGGTGGGGACTAGACCTTAGTAAAACAGATATAGATATTATTAAATATTTCTTCACTTTGTTATATTCTGCTTATCTGAATATAAAGTAACCCCCAGTATGAGGCCATTTCCCATTTTTCCAATGAGAGGATAATAAAAGTTTTGTGGCCAATTTGGTTACATCAACCCTTTTAGGGATAGATGAAACAGGTAATTGGTACTTATAATGTGATTGATTAGTTTTTTATGCACATTTGAAATACAATAATATATTGATCTTAGCATCAGTATATTCATATAAAGTAAGATGTTCTGTATGGTGACTGACATAACATAATAAAAAAATAAAATCATATATTGATTAAGAAGTACCTCTTTTTTCCACCCTTACATTTCATGAAACAATTTCACTTAAATGTGTCACAGAAATCTTCAACCTTTGTGTCTTTTTTATCACTAGAAGAGTTTTTTAATCACCTATTAAATTTCCCTACACAATAGAATCTTTACCTCTGCCTTACTGCTTGAGTTATAACATTGTTTGATTTGGTGTATGATGCTGACACTGAAACTGATATTCTATTTGTGATTTTTGCATTATGTCCAATTACACTAAACTTATTTGCATAAAGCCTGCTTATAATGCTAAATCTGTATCAAGTTCCTTTGCCTCCTATCTAATTAAAAAAAAACAACAACAGTTCTCTCAGGTGACCTCTAGAAACATCCTCTGATGTAATTTCAGTCAATATTACTTTGTTGTCCAAACTGAAAAATCAAGGAAGAGCCCTGTAATTAAGAGACTTTGTAAAGACTTTAGTATGCAGTGATTCTTTCATTTCTGAAGAATGGTTTCAGAGGAAAAACAAAACTTTTGTTTATATTTATGTGTATATTAAAGTTTTTAGAATTTTCGCTTCTTAAGCATAACCACAGCGACTTATAGATACAAAATAATGTGGAAACTTTGTATCAGGTCCAAGGGATCCGATAAAGTCCATATGATGCAATATTTTATCTTAAGCTCTTTGCTTGCAGTGAAGACACCAAGGCCAACGATAAGATAATAGAGTTGGCTTGGGTTAAAGTAGTGGATGAAATAGGTCCATGGAACATAGAGCCTGAATGCAAAATATGTTGTCAAAAAGGAGGCACAGAAGTTGTCCTTTCTAATTCTACTTGAAAATCCTGATGTGGATAGACATTGCTCTTCACATGAGCCCACCATACTATTTCATATTTCTTTGTTTGCACATGATGCCAAAAACAAAAATGCAAGGGGAGGCAGTGTACTTCACCTCTCTGAGGTCAACAAGAGGTCTGACCTCTGCCTGGATAGACTGCGCCCCACTGTGGCATAATGTGGGAGATAGCAAGGGAAGTGTCAGAGCCAAGTAGACTCTCTTCTTTGGTAAAGATTTCTCAGCTTCGAATTTGACACTTTGAAGAGCTAAATGTGTTGGATGCTGGTGGTGGTGAGTTTGGTTTGACACACAAAAAATAAAAATGCTCCTTTTCAAGGAGCTTATGTCCTGGAAAGGGAATACATCTCAAGATCCGAGCTATGATAACGTTTCCTACTCTTGGTCTCCAGGAAGAGAGTAGGGTGGATAATTAGGCTTAAGACTTCAAGTGGAGGCACTTCAAGGAGGGAAGACAGACCAGGTAGCTACTCTGGGAAAGAGGTAGGCTGAGGGAGGGTAGTGCATGGGGAGCTCCAGAATCAAGGAAAGAAGTGGAATAGGGTTTTTGTTTTTTTGGTTTTTTTTTTTTTTTTTTTTTTTTGTTTTGGTTGTTGTAGTTTTCTTTGTTTTTGTTTTGTTTTAGTTTTTAATTCCAGAGATTGAAAAGGAAAGCAATCAGACTTCTGAGGTGATCTTTGGGATTGGAAAGAAAGATGTGGTTGTGGGCCCTGGAAGGGCTGGACATCTGCACCAGTCTGGGCGTGGAGCCTACGGGGCACTAAGGATTGGAAGGGACTTCCTAGGAATGTGCCTGGCAGGTTTGGGCAGTCTGTGTGGAGTGGAGTGCTCAGGGAACAGTGCTGCTGGCAGTAGTCCCCACTTTCCAGGGGCCAAGCCACATGGCACCTTTTGTATACTTCGGATTCAAGTGAGGTGACCTCCATCTTTGGTTTGCTTAAGCCTCTTGGGTCTTCTGAGATGGCACTGGAGAAGAAAAGTGGAAGACCAAGCCAGTATAAGATTCTTGAGTTAGTTTTATTTAATATTTGGTGAAATAAGAGACAGGATCATATTTGTACCCCATGTGTTATAAACATTTCAAATCAATTCCATTTTATGGATTAGGGGTAAGAATGTGAATTGCTCCATGTCACATGACTAGTAAGTCACAATGCTGAGATTTCCATGCTGTACCTGGATCTCTTAGGCAGTCTCATTTCTTCTTATCCGTTACTTTTCTTTCTTTGTGATATTATTTTCTGCATGTCTTTGTACCCTAAGTCATTAATGCCTCCCTTTTGATTTTGGAAAGCTTTCTTCTGGCAGGTGACAGAAACCAATTTGAACAAGCTTGAGGGGGAAAAATAATAATATATATATATGTATATACATACATATATTTAAAAATATGTATGGAATTTGCTATATAAGGGTGGAGTCATATGTGGGGTACTTCACATTTTATGAGGGCAGGAAGGTGGCTAAACCTCGGGAACATTGTCCCAGTTGTCCCAATCATCTGTTGACCAGACTGAACTAATACTATATAACATGGTGGCTCCCATAATACTAGTGAAGTCTGGGCTGGGGGAGTGGGAGAGGGAAAGTGAGGTGATAGTTTCCAGAAGGTGTGCTCTTTGGTAGACCAAAAAAAAAGGGAAAAAAGTTTACTACCGTTAATAATGATTTTGAAATTAACTATAATGAATGCTCAACTTATTTACAAAATGGTTCAATGAAGCTAATAATAAAAATTTTTCTAAGACTATATACATTACATGACTTTATTTTAAATCATAACTACTTGCCGTCAAGCAGCAGGTATGCCTCTTCCCGTTCTATAGGTATGGAAACTGATGTACAGAGAGGTTACACAGTTTGCCCAAGGACACACAGCTGGTAAGTTATGGGGATGGAACTCAAGCCTTTTCTATGACATCTTCCCCCTAGCGACTTCATTTTTTAAAATAAATCAACTCTGGATGCGCCTGAGTGGCTAACTGGTTAAGCCTCTGGCTCTTGGTTTTGGCTCAGGTCATGATCTCATGGGTCCTGGGATCAAGCCCTACCTCTAGCACCATGCTTAGTGGAGAGTCTGCTTGAGGTTCTTTGTCTCTGCCCTTCCTTCCATTTGTGCCCCTTCTTTCTTTCTCAAATAAATGAATAAATAAAATCTTTAAAGTAAATCCAATTCTGTTGTTTAGGTCTCTTTCATTTATTTGAAGGAAACAACATTCTGGATTAATTTTAAGTAAAAGCAGCCTGAAGTCATGCTGAATTTTCAGACTTGAAGAGCTGATCATCTGATGGAGATGGTAGTGTTTCCATTTCTCTTTTGGTTAGGAGAAAAGCCATTCTCCATGCTCCTCTTTTCCTTTGATTTTCTATTGGCATCTCTGCTTCCCTCCATACTTTTCAGCATTCAAGCCAGATGCCAATTGTCTGTCTGTAGACACACTGCTTCTCAAATATACCAAGATGCCAGATGTATGTGTAATATTTGACCATATGTGAATATTCCAATAAACTCCTGGGAACTTATGTTCCAGTGTCAGTGCTGAACAGCAGGAAGACTATAAATTCCATCAGCTAACCACAAGACTCACATATGTCTCATTTATAAATATCCAATAGATGTAATATATTCTAAATTTGACTTTTTAGTATGATAGAGGTGTTGTATGCTCTCCCCATTGAGGCAGTGACAAATTGCAAAAATACAAATTGATGGAATCGTCTCAGCTTATTGCTGTTATTATTGTTCACAGCAGTTGTTTATTGTGAAGAAATCTGCAAACAAGAACCATTTCTCAAGATGGATCCTGAAAGAAAAGATGTATGTATAAATAGTAGGTAATGGATATGTTTAAAAAAAAAAAAGTTGAACCATCTATACCAACTGATCTAGGAAAATTCCTTGAGGGAATTAAATTCTAGAACCTCGAGCAAAACATTTCAAGGGTATCAGAGAATGGCTAGAGTTTTGAGATACATTTCCACATACTCTCTCTGTCTGCCCCCCAGCCTCCTGAGATGCTGGCCTAGTCCTCATTAAAAAAGCCAAAACACAAACCAAAACCACTTCAGGAGGATTTATTATATGCCAAGTTTTGTTTTGGGCCTGGTGACAGTCAAGAAGATGAAACAGACAGGCCTTTGTCCTCAGGTCACTCATGGGTTAGTACAGGGAATCTCCATGGTTATCAATATACTTAAGAAAGAAAGCAAGAAAGCAGGAGTGGAAGGCAAAATTTCTTTGGAATGGCCCAGTGTTGGGAGAGAGGTTAAGACTCTTAGCTTGCCTCTGAGCTGGCCAAAGGATCTGGCAAACAGGGAGCTCTCTGTAGAACCACCCTCTTCTAGCAAGAATTAACAGTCGCACTGGTAATAATAAGAACTGACATTTATCAGGTGTTTTCAGGAGCCAAACACTTTAATTATTTTTCTCATTTGACTTTCAAAACCTCCTAATGAGGAACAATAACCATTTTAAAAAGATATTTTTTAATTTATTTGACAGAGAGAGAGAGATCACAAGTAGGCAGAGAGGCAGACAGAGAAAGAGGGTAAGTAGGCTCCCTGCCAAGCAGACAGCCCCGATGTGGGGCTTAATCCCAGGACCCCGAGATCATGACCTGAGTTGAAGGCAGAGGCTTTAACCCACTGAGCCAACCAGGCACCTGAAAGATAACCATTTTTATTCCTATATTACAGTAGAGGGAACTGAGGTTTAGAAAATAACATAACTTGCCAAGATCATATAATTGTAGGGTCATAAAATGTTTGATCCTGCAGAGAATTGCATTTTAATTTACAGAGACTGGGGTATGTGAATTGTTTTCTAATGGAGGTGTACTTGTGTGATAAGTGCCAAAGCAAGCCCTATCCATGCTGCAGGAACTGTGAGACTGTCTCTATTTCCATCACAAACTCTTCCTGGGACCCTTTCAACTCTCTTCCTACAGTGCACCTGGAGCACTTAGGTGCGCCTCATTTACTTGGCAGTTGATCATGAACTGCTCTAGCTAACTCTTGCTTATCACATTATATTGTTTAATCTTCCTATACATAATGTAATTCTTCATGTTGGTAGATTTGTCTTAGAGAGTAAAAGTAAGTCTTCTATAGCATCCATGGCAGTGCACATTATGATCAATTTTTTTGTACTTATTTGAATTAAAGTGGTACTGGTTATCTATTGCTACTTAAAACAAAACACATGTTATATTATCATTTCTGTGGATTAGGAGTTGGGCAGGTCTTAACTGGATCATCTGCAAAGTTGTAATTGAGGTGTCAGCTGAGGTTCTGTTCTCATCCGGCGGCCCAAGTGGTGATGGATATGCTTCCAAGCTCACTCAGGTCACTGGCAGAAGTCGTTTTCTTGTTATTATAAAAGCGAGGGCTCCAGCTTCTTGTCAGCTCTCAGAGGGAGCCTGCTTTAGCTCCTAGAGGCTGCCCCTAGTTCTGTGCTATATAGTTCTATCTCACAGGCCCTCTTCCAAAATCGCAGCTTCCTTCCTTAAAGTTAACCACAGAGGATGTCTAGAATGAGTCTGTTAGTAACGTGGAATCACTTTGCCATAGTCTGTTAGTTAAAAACAAGGTATACATTCTGCTTACTTTCAAGGAGACAGAACTCTGCAAGGGCTTGAAGCATAAGAGTCAGGATCATGAGAAGACCTCCTTAGAGTCTATCCGCCAAGACGAGAAAAGCAGGAAATGCCCCAATATTTGACACTTTACCAAGTTCATTTAGCAAATCCATAATAGTACTTGAAATAGAATTCAGAAATCTGATTCTGATCCTTTTGTCCTAATTTCTAAATCATCACCATCAATAGTGAGATGGCCTTGGCTACACAGCGGTTCTTGCCAGTGGAGACGGAGCCCAGGGATGTATCAGCTAGGGTATGTGTTGAGGGAGATAACTTGCTATGAATAGTCACTGTTCAAAGTGGTGTGGTCAACTCAGAAGCTGAGTTGAGATGCAAGGCCGTCTAGCCAAGAGTGGTTGGCAAAGACCTGGGTATATTAGATTTGGGTTCTTCAGGTCCTCAGAGAGAGAAGTTGGAAAGGTCCAGGTAGTTTGTCAGGACCCCAGCCTGGAAAGGCAGAGATAGAGCTCAGCGGGGGATTCAGTCTCTAGCGGGAAACTGAGATGGAGCCACAGCAACGAAAAATGGACCCGCAACATGCAGGTGCAGTTGAGGTCAGATTCCGACTCAGCGTGCCTGCCCCTAGTTCGCTGGAATAGCATTTGGTTACATGTGTGGGCAGAGGAAAGGTTCCTAATGTTCTCCCTGAGGAAGGCCTCACTGAAGAAAGGGACTAAAAATTATCTCAAGAAATCTAGGCTCTGATTCCATGGTGATCAAATTTATGAGAAGCAATACATATTTCCATTTTGTTCTTTCCTGAATGAAAGGCACATTTCCTTAATTATTTTTAGTAAGACTTTCCTTTTTCTATCTTCTTTCCTCTTCTCCCCCTGTTCTTGAAATACTTTAGCTTTCATTAGAATCCTTAGATTTCTTTCCTTATTCTTTTCTCTTTGAAACCTTATGATAAAGATATAACTCTATCAATTGAACAAATTGGATCAAATATGCATTTTTTGCGTATTGCTTATTTATTATACAACTTCCTATGCCTTTTAAAATAACACAGGTTTTATGGGGTCTTTCTCCCATGACTCATTTTTGGAGCTGATCCGAGAAGGAGTTATTCTCCAGACGTGGTACCATTGACCCTCATTTTGAATTACATTATTTATTTATTTTTAAAAAGATATTTCATTCACAGAATCCCCACTGAGCTTTTTATTGTGGAAAATTAGGGCTCGTAAATCATCCTCCTCAGAAAACTATAAATTTTATACAATTGAAACATTCCATGGACTGAGCTTGGCACTTTGATGAAATCACTCCTTTGCTTCTCATAATTTATGAGCATCCCCCATTCTCCTCCCTCCTGCTCCATCATCACCTTGCCCTCCCAGCAAGGAGGGGGGGCAGTGGAGGTATCGTGCCTTTAAATTGCTCACTGGGGTTTATTGAGTATAATTTGTGAGTGAATTTATATGAATCCACAATATTGCAACTTATCCCAAATTGGGAACAATAAAACTTCTCATTTTCTTCTGACAGGCAAAGGGACATGGGTTGATTACGCAGGAGGTGGCTCAGCGTGATGCACTGGGCAAGAACAATGTCCTTGGAGCCAGATAACATGGGTTACAGCCTCGGATCTGCCAGTGGTTTCCTGTGGGAGCTAGGCCTCCGTTCCCTCACTTATAGGGTCAGATGGATAATCTCAAAGGTTCCTTTTAGCTCTCGCACATTCTGATTCTATGAATTGAAGATGGTTCTTAGCATGTTGCTTCTTTTAAAGGGTAATTAGGAAACCGACAGGATATATCTCAAAAGTTTAATGTGCTATTTTGGACATAGACAGTTAATTTTCATTTTTAGGGGAAAGAGAGAAAGCACAAAAGTAGTAAAGAAACAAAGCAGTCCTGATTTTTTTCTGCTAGGTTTGTGCTGGACTGTGAGGTCTTGGAAATCAGGGACTATATCTTATTTAACTTGGAAACCCTGATTCCTAGTACCGAACCTAGTACCTGGGTTTCTCATAAAAGCATTGAATGAATCCAGAGAATCCAGAGCTGTGTTATCCCATAATTTCAAGTGCCCCAAACAGTTGCTACACACACACACAGTAGGTGCTTAATTCATATTTGTTGAATTTCTAAGAAATGGTTTGCTTGCTATCATTGAGATATTGGAATTTCCCCGTGTACATTCCCTCTCCAGCTGACATCTTTATTTTTGTATCCCAGTATTTTCTCCTCACTAGGACTCCAGAAATTGCTAGCTTTATGACATCACTAGTACTCAGTCTTAGAAAAAGTTTTGCTGCTGGAGGAACAGGCCAGAATTAGAAGATGGGGTACTACGGCAAAGTGGCTTAGCTTGAGCTCTGGAATGAGACCTGGGCTGTACATCTTAAAAGCACTTAAAAGACCTTGGATGGAATATTTCCCTCCCCCAAAGCTCCACTCTCTTTATCTGAGCAATGAGGGGGTCATACTTTCCTTATCTCCTAGGGAAGAAGTGAGGATTCAAAGAGGTCATCTGTGTCAACTGCTTAGCCCAGTGCTGGCATAGAGTAAATAGTCAAATAATGGTAGCTATGACTTATTTTAATTATTCTTAGTCAGACTGGTGTATACATCAGTAATTGCAGCGGTTTTTACTTTTGTGTTAAAATTCAGATTCTGCTGTGGCAATGTAACTATTATCCTATGTAAAATTTATTATAGTTTTATTCTAACTGTTTCTTTAGCTCTTCAGGGCATATTTTGAGTTCCTTGCACTAAAAGAAAAGTGTGTCACTGATACTTAGTAAGGAACCTCACCACATTGTTTATCTTTTTACTCTGAAATACAGTTTTTGCGATTACGAATGAGAATATAGTGCTGTAAAAGAAGGGCCTGGTATCTCCTTTTTTCCACAAGATGGAAAATTTCCTTCCTGGCAGTTGTCAGTTATGACTTTGCCTTCATGCGATGGTAATATAACACAGTTCCATTTCACCAAGACTATCACCTGGGTCAAAATGCAAAACAGTCTGAAAGACTTGAAAATCAAGTTGAAGTCAGTTTCCTTTTCTTTGACCTGTCTGCGGGATACCCTGGCAAGGGATGAACTGGACCATATGGTTTGGAACTATTTACCCCCAAACTTTAAAAAATGTAAATAAAAAATGAAGTTTGGGGTGACAGAGGCTCTAAAGTGATGGCCACCCAGCCCTTGCTGGTAAAATATAGCTCACTTAATGACATTTCAGTCCTAAATCACTTCATTGCAGGCGAGTTTGCGGCTGGCGGGGGTCGGGGTGTGTTGCACAAAAACATTCCTTCAGGACCATTTAAAAAGCCTGAATAAGCAAAGTATCCTGTGTGACAAGACCCTGAATATCAAAGGGGCGATTCAGGTACACATAGTCTTGCCTGTGGCTCCAGGCCCAATAACCTTTCCCTCATAGAGATAGATTCCATGGACAGAAAACAAATCTCTTTCCAAGTTAGAGAACTTTATCAGATTTATCTCTGATTGTCAGATCAGCATGCAGGAAACAAACGAGGTCTGCAGCATGATTCAAATTAGAAGGAGAGCAATTTACAGTGCTCGCTGGCTTCTTGTGAACCTTATTAATGTTTGGCATAGGGTGCCAAGGAGCCATAAAATATTGTCCTGTTGAACATTCATATCTGCTTTGTCTCTTATTATATGTCCTCAACACAGCAGTTTAAATAAAGGCAGCCAGAGCATCTTGTGAGCAGGAAATGAGAAAGGTACACATGTTTTTGTCTCATGAGCAAATATTCTCCCCTGTCTTTTTAATGTCTCCCACTGGGAGGCAAAGTACCATTTTTTGGGTTTCATTTTTCCTTAAGCTGTTGCCTGTAATTCCCACTTTGTTTTAAATTTGTCACAGTCCTAAAATGGAATTAAGTTGCTTATTTTTGCTCATGTCTTCCATTATTTTGAATTTGGGGCATTTCTTAATTCAGTCATGGCTATACAGTTGCTTGAATTCACATTTACTTTTGAATTCTAGCTCACGGCATCCTAATGATGTGAACACATGCATGGATAGTGCCAATTTATTTATATATTAGATTTCAATTTTCTTGTTTCTTGAAGGTTCTCAATATATTCGTCCTAATAAGACCAATAGCTGACATTTGCTGAGTGCTTCCTGGGTGCCAGGCATCTTACATTTGTATTTTATTCTATCATCATAATAACACCATGTGGTAAGCACTATTATCACCTTTATCTTGGAGATGAAAAGAAGATCTGCCCTGGGACTCACTGCTAATTGAACAGAAGAGCTGGGAACCGCATCCCAGCCACCGGCTTTAACCACTGTACTGCTGTCTCTCCAACACTGACTTACAGTTCATTGAATGCGCTGCCTTCGACAGCATGAGTGTAACAGAAGAGACGGGAAGAGGATGGGAAGAAAGAAGGGTCTGTGTAGAAAGAGGCGTAACGTGGAGTTGTTACCAACAGTGGAGCAGAGATCTTAGTCACACAATTGGCTCTTGTTGAATTTAATTGAATTGGCTTCTTAGGTACCTTGTTAATAGGAAGTGATGCAGGGTGGGCCACCCAGCCATTCTGAGAACTGGGAAAGGAGGATCTTTCACTACAGATTACAGATTTTTTTTTTTTGTAATTTTTTGTTTTGAAATAATTTATACCCTGAAAGAAGTTACAGAGAAGTACAGAGAACTCCCATATGCCTTCACCTGGACTTTTCCTACTCATTAACATTTTACCACATTTTTGAGGGGTCATTTTTCTCTCTCAATAGATACTTATCATTTTCTGGGCCCTTTGGTGTTCATTTTCTAAGAATAAGTAAATTCCCTTACATAACCACATAATTACCTTCAGAAATCCTTACCTTCAGGAAATTAACACTGATTCAGTGCTGATATGTTATCTGCAGATCTTATTTTTATTTCACCAATCACTCCAATAAAAATATTTTGGAAGATGTATTCAGGGACCCATCTGGGGTCGCATGTAGCATTGAGTTGTTGCTTCTCTATATTTTCTTAGACTGCAACTGTTTCTGTCTTTGTCTTTTTTTTGCTTTGACATTTTTTAAAGGGTCCGGCCAGCTGTTTCGTACACTTTCCATTTGTGTTTGTTTGATGTTTCCTCCTGATGGGATTGAAGTTAGATACTCTGGGCAGGAATAACACCAAAGCAATGTTATGCTCTTCTCAGCAAATCATGTCAGGAGGCACATGATGCTAATTTGTTGCATTGCCCCTAATAGTAACAAGTTTTTCTACTATAAAGTTATAATGTTTCAGTAGATTAAACTTGAAATTTGATTTAGATGCCAGGCGCCTGGGAATTTGGTTCAAAGCAGGCCCATCACCCCCGCAACTTTGAGTATTCTGGAAGAGCTAGCTTCCTGACCTATAAACCCCAGGACCAGAGCAGTGGAAAGTGATGATAACCTAGGTCTTATCTCTATCACCAGAATCTCCAAGTAGTGTTCTTAGGAAAATGTTTGTACTTAGGAAAATGTCTTGATATTTGCTGAAACTTTAATGAGATAAGTGGAATATCAAAATATTTCTATGACAAAACAAAATAATGATTTTTATTATTGATTCAGCTTATGGGTGAACAGAGCCATTTCTAGAGCAATTGCTCTTGGGGAGAAAATGGAGGGTGTGGTCAAATTAGCTTTGTGCTGTTGTTGGAGAAGGAGGTAGATGGACTGAGCCAAGTTGGAAATGCTGGAACCTGAAGTTGCATCTTTTCCCTCGAGTGGAGGGGTACTGTTATTTGTGAACATTTGGTGATTACATTAAGTGATGGAGGAGGCATGTGTCCAGGTAGCAGGAAGTTGGATTCACCCTCAGTCTACCTGTGTGTGTGTGTGTGTGTGTGTGCATGCATGCGCACGCACTTGGGTTTTCTCTGTTATGGGAAGGTGTGTAAGTGGGGATAGTACAGATAGAGAAGAAATTTAGAAGAGGAAATACAGGTGAGGACCCAGTCATAAAAGGGTTGGGCATTAAGCAGGTGCACAGACTGGTACTCTAACCCAGGGGAGCAAATCAGAAGATTACAGAGTTGCAGTATAAGACCAAGTCTGGGCTGGTACCAAGTGTGACTTGAAGGAGGCTCTTGTGAGTGAGGCCAGAGAATTAGTGAAATTTTTAGTCTAAAATCTGGACTAATCTTAGAGTTTAAGGAAGAGAATCAAAGAACTCCACTTGAGGGAGAAGCAGGGCACAGGATCTGTGGACCAAGCATGACCAGCTTATGCTGTTAAAGATCTGAGGTCCGTTCATAATCAACAATGATGCAATCAGCATGGGAAGCTATACTTACCTCATCCAAGCCACACCCACCATAGGGTTGCAATATTATTGGGGAAGTGAAAATTTCTCTCTTCCAAAGTTGTTCTTCAGTCATGTATCACTTGTGCTGCACTGTTGGGGCTGAGAACTACATAGCATGATTTAGTCTGAGCTCCATACTCTTCTAAGAAATAACTTAAGACTGAGAAATATGGTTTCCTTTCCATATTGGGTGGGTGAGTTGGGTGGGTGTGAAAAGAGAAAATCAGAATGTTCAATAAAATAGGTATTGTTGGGTGCCTGGGTGGCTCAGTCAGTTAAGCATTTGCCTTTGGCTTGGGTAATGATCTCAGACACCTGGGATTGAGCCCCATATCAGGCTCCCTGCTCAGCGGGGAGCCTGCTTCTCCCTCTCCTCCCTGCTCGTGTTCTTTGTTGCTGTCTTTGTCTCTTTCTCTCAAATAAATAAACTCTTTTAAAAAATAGGTATTATTAAAGAACTATGCCAGAATAGGACTTTTTGCCAAAAATCGCCTTTAAAAATCATCACCTACTCTTACTGTCTGTAATTCTCTTCCTTTTCAGTTTCCTATTGTAATCCCTTTCTTTCCCCATGACATTTCCTATTTGTTTAATTTAAGCAATGTTCCTATAGATCATGGCAATGAGGTGTTGTATAAACATACAATGGGGCAGAATAGAAACCCTTCCTATAGTAACAGAAACCATACAAATTGTGTGTGTGTGTGTGTGTGTGTGTGTGTGTTTGTATAAAGCTGTTTTAAGGTCAAAGCTTTGCAGAGCTCGTGCAATTGGGAAAATGGAGTGTTTCATTGTGATCACATTGCTATTTGAGTCTGTTGTTTTTGTCATCATGATTTAACATTTACTATAATTCTGTGGTCCCCCAGACAGACCCTGGCATTAGAAGTCAACACTGCTTGGTGGCTTTATGCTTGAAATTAGATAGCAAAGCCACAAAATGGAAAAAGATAATACTTCCAAAACAGAAATATTGACTAATGCATTCCCAGAAAAAATAGGTAAGGAGAAAAGGAGTTTGACCCAGGTGGTGATAAATGAGGAAAGTGTGAGAAGACTTATGAGTCTAGCTTAAGGATGGTTTGCAGCCATTTCCAAGAACCCTGGGAGGGACCATGGAGGCTGCATGATCTAACCCTTTAATCCTCCTCTGCCACAGCGCAGACCCCATGGGGAGGAATCTTGATGAGGAGACTCCCAGTTCTGGATAATAATAACAAGAGACCCTCTGTGTAGGCAAATTTTCAGGGGGAAGTTTTACTCTACCACTTGCATAACCAATGCAACAAATAATCAAATCCTCGAGCTCTGAAGGAAACCCTGAGGGGATTTTTCTTTTAAAGATGTAAAGGTCATTCAAAAATAAAGATGTAATTTCTTAGACTAAGTTTTTCCCCTCCCCTTGACATGTGTCCCAGATCATCCCTTTTTTTTTTTCCTACTTCAAATACCCCCTACACTTTTTAATATTGAATGTCTCAATAACAAAAGTAAGCTGCAGGTTATTTATGGAAACTGCACAATATTAACTTTGCTAATTACATGGTTGCTCACTTTCCCAGGACCAGATCACCTCCCATTTGTTTCCAACTGCTGTGGCCACCATATGCTTAAGAGTAAGACAGAAATAATTAACGGCAGGTTTCCAAAGGAATCACATGTTATTGCTGCAGCTCACACAGGGAGTTTGCCATCTGGGTTGAAGGACACATTATCCCAAGAGAGTGTGGAGGGAGTTGGGCTTTCCCTATCACCTGACCATGTGACCACTTGGGAAGTTTTGAATGGAGTTTTGAGGCCAAAATGACCCAAGTTCAGACTGACACGGGACACAGCAAATTCCTGAGTGTACGGGATTTTCTGCAAGTAACTTCTCTGTGTCTTGGTTCTCTGTATGTGAATTAGGGATAATGAGTCCTAATTTCTAGCGTGGCTCTGAATCTTCACTGAGGTGATAACGAGATGGTACTTGGCATGGGGTCAGTTGCTACTGAATGATGGTTCTTAGTTTCTTTCTACTCCATTTCATGTTCTTCTAAACTCTTAAATACTAAAGTAAGAAGGCATAAAAGATGGCATTCATACCAGGCTTGCTGTAAATCCAGGATAAGAAACTCCAGCTAGGCCTCTTCTGCTAGGGGATTTGCTGTATTATGGGAGCTTCATTTTGCCCAATGTTAACCTATCCTCTGGTCTCCCCTTGGTTGGTGAGCTGGTGCCACCACCTGCTTATTGGAGAACTGGGCTCTCTGCTGGATCCCTACACTGGGTTTGAATAAACTTGTGTCATTCAGCAACCCTTTTTTGGTATTTATTAGGAATGGCAGGAGTGATCAGTCCCTCTATGTGAAATAATTCCTGTGGTTACATCAACTACTCAGGTCCCTGGATCTATAAATTCTTCCTGTCCCTTCTTCTTCTTCTTTTTTTTTTCAAGGGTTTTCTACTTGGATGATGTTTCACCTCAAACAGCCAGTCCTGTTCTGACGTAGTGAAGATATAGAGCTTCCCTCAACTGACGTGGCTTGGCCAGATGCCAGCCAAGAGTTCCTCCAAGATATTTTGGCTATGGGATAAATTATAGATAGTCTGGCCTTGCTATCTTCAGTGATCATTTGTTGTAGTAATAATAACAATCACGGGGTACATAATTGGTTGTCTAAAAACATGAACTTTATTAATTATCCTGCTTGGCTGTTGGCAACTCCATCTAGACTCTATCTCTTCGTATGCCTTCATCTGTCATTTCTACCACAAATCCTTGACTAATCTCTAGCTGCCCACTTACCTCTGTATCACAGTGTTTCTCCAAGCCCCTGGCTTTTGCTCTGATTTTTCACTGAACTAGAGACATAATGCCCTTCTCACTGGTAAGGAAGAGAAACTGAATCATGAGTGTCTTTCCACGTCTTCTGTGTTTTGATGTCTGCTAGTCCAGAGAGCCTATTACAGAGATAGGTTTTGTGTTTCTAGACTACCAAATCAATTCCATACATCCTTGTTGAACTTAGGACCCGATGGACTGGTTGGGCTGCAGGCTGGTGACTGGAGACACAAGGGAAACCCTGTCCCTGCCCTCTGGGAGCTCACATTCCAGCTGGGAAGCTGGACATCTAAATAAACAACCATGGTACAGCGTCCTCAGTGCTAGAACTAAAGGATAAACACAGTGACTTTTGGGGTGCAATGGTGTCTTATTTGTACCTGAAGCAAGCTGTAGTAGCTTGACTTCTTCTAGAGTAACAGTTTATCTCTGCTGGACAGTGCCGGTTTATCACTAGGGCCTTCTTTCACTCTTGGTGTTTCCGTTAGATGGTAAATTGCATAGTTCCTTTTTACAAGTCAAGAACCAACATATGAAGTTGGTTTGATCTGGGAACAATTACATTTCAATTTATCAAGAAGTTTTGTGTTGCTGGCTTTACATGAGTGGTTGAGGCAGGAGAATAGGTTCCTGATCTTGTTCCCCCCCTCCTTTTTTTAAAGATTTTATTTATTTATTTGACAGAGAGAGAGAGAGAGAGAGAGATCACAAGTAGGCAGAGAGGAAGGCAGAGAGAGAGGAGGAAGCAGGCTCCCTGCTGAGCAGAAAGCCCGATATGGGGCTTGATCCCAGGACCCTGAGATCATGACCTGGGCCGAAGGCAGAGACTTAACCCACTGAGCCACCCAGGCGCCCCTTTGTTCCCCTTTTTTATCAGCAGTAGTGCTTATAGTTTTTCAGATCACATCAAATGTAGGGTGACAGTCCTTTGCTCTAGCCCATTTGTATTTTTTAGTAAATAAGCTCAACGGTAGTATGAGTTATTAAAAGCATTTCTCCTCAATCATTTAAATTTTAAAATAACTCCCCAAAGGAGTTGACTAAGTATCTGAAAAAAAAAAAAAAAGATCCAAATCCAGATTTGATTATTCTAAGTCTCCTGTACCACTTTTCTTGGTGGATGGTAGTGAGAATTGCTGGCAGTTGTTCCTCATAGTTTAACTTCAGTGTGAAGGTAGAAGCAGATGCTGAGCATGAAGAAATCTAGATCTGAATTCCATGTGATTCTAAAGAACATAAGTTCAGGTTAGCATATGCATGAGAGATTGTATTGGTTTTATAGCCAAACTAGAATTCATTCATTCATTCATTCATTCACTAATGAATAAAATCCGCACCTATTGGGTGTTACATGCTAGACAATCTATGAGGCACACAGGATACAATGATGATTTATGCAGACATAGCTCTGCTCCCAAGGAACTTGCAGAGGTTGAGCTTCTAAAAGTGATTTGAATTTCATCCCCCTGATATTCAGTAGGACCCAGATCTATTCCTTAACTTAAAAAGGAATATGAATAGCCACCTGTAACCCTACCATCTGTTTGGTAAACAAAACAAAACAATGACAAAACAAAAAACAAAATAAAGCCCTTCAAAATGTACGTCACCAGAAAGCAATAAGTAGGCAAAAAATCACTGAAAATGAACTCAGGAAATGTGGATTCTAGTTAAAATACTACCCCTTATTAACTTTGTGACCATGGGTGTGTCACTTAGCCTCTCTGAACCTTTGTTTCCCATTCTATAATGCAAAATGTAAGTTTTAATATGCGTTGTGTCCACCCTGCAGATGAACTCTTTAGAGCCTGGAAATTCCCCAACTCGTTTGTTCAGGTTGACTTTCTGGAAAAGTGTTTATTCTTAGAGGATTTGATTATTGAGTTATCTTTATATTCTGCTGCTGTCAGTAGATTTACCATAAATGTTTCCTGAGAATCTCTCTCTCTCTTGAAGAGATTCAGACCCCAGTTACATTCATCCCAATTAAAAATAGAACCGTGAGATGCAGAAGCTGTAGCACCTCTTAAACCTCTTCAAATAACATTGAACGACTAAGTGCCTGCTACTGTGGAGATAGTACCCACGGAACCAGCAGCAGGCCCTCTCAGAAAATGATAACACTCTAAGTGGCTGTCAGTCCTCAGTAATTTCTAGTAGTTTGGGGGATGCTGCCTTATCTTCTAAGAGTTTTAAATGTTCCTGGTAGAAAAAAAAAATGCACATCCTTTATTTAAAAAAAAAAAAATCCCACTGCCCACAACAACAAAATCCTCCAAAACAACACAGATCAAACAGGGATGCACAAGCCTAATGAAGCCTGTCATCAGAATAGAGTAGATAGCTATGGTCATGGGGGTGTCCAGCAGGTTTGGGATAAAAGGCCAGTGAAGCAATTACATTTAAAAAATGAACATTGGTTTCTTGGGAGGTGGAAGAAATTTATTTCCTTTCTTCCTATCTCTTAAAGAAATGACCAGCTTTCAAATATATGACTCAAAAATTGAATTTGGCTCTCACGGACTGTTTTCTGACTTTGTTTCTTATTTTCTATCGATTCTTTAAGGAGAGTTTGAAAACATCCCTTAGACTTTCCCTTAATAGAAATTTCGGCTATCAAGAAATTACCAAATAAAAATTATAGAAGGTACTTTGTATATAAGACAAAGCTCAGAGGAAGATCTTGTTATCATATTTCAACAGCTATTCACTGGGGGGACATCTTTTTCCTCTTTCTAAATTGCATGTATCACTATTCATTAATAAGCAGAATGACAACTATTTAGACTGCCAGATCTCTTTATAAACATTTTCTTAGGTGGGTGGGATTTTTATGCACTTTCCCAAAGGGCCAAGTTGACAGAAATGGACTTTTGCTTTATTTCCACAGAGCTCTGGATCCAGATCCCTAGGTCAAAATATATGTTATTCAATTCCTACATTTGGTTGTGTGATCTCTCTGAAGGCTGGCCCAAGAGAGTCCTTTCTGATGAGACTTTCACCATAGCCATTAGTCATGAGATAAGCATGTGACTGTGGGCCATTTGCAAAATGAAAGCTCCCCAATGAGAGAGAGGCTTGTCCTTTACAATAAGAACCGGACCAGTTTTCCTCAGAAGCACATGGCTGCCTGCATGGTGTGATTTGAGAAACCTTAAGCTTTTTGTCCTGGATATTTTCCCTGTTGAGCCCTACATTTTCACTAATAGTGTATCACTCCTGTGTGTGAAATCTTCCCAGGCCATTCTCTTTAAAATATGGCCACTGCCCTGGGAAAAGTCCTAATACTTTGGTGTGTTTGACTTTATAAGATCCTTTTTCCTTTGACAAAAGAAGCAGAGTAGGATGAGAAGACTAGGTAACTGGCAGGGAAAAGGTGTTGAATAAAGAAAAATGAGGCACACAATGGAAGATGAAGAGCCAGCGTGCCAATGAGAGTCAGCTCAGTTCCATTTAAGAGTGCGGATTCAATGTGTCTGTGTGCTGTGTTAGCTTTTGGAATGTTCCCACGAGCCCCCAGCTGAGTGTAAATGGATAATATCTTTCTGGAAAAACAAACTGGAAATATTTATCAAGGCAATAAAGAGTACTTATAGAAAGAGAACCAAAAACTTCAATTGCAGGACTTTATCCTAAAATAATAATCAGCGATGAGCAAATTTGGACCCAAAGAAGTTCATTGGGACGTTATTTATAATTGCAAAAATAATGGAACAAGTGAAATGTTTATTGGTAGGAGAATTAATACTATGGGAATGAATTTATGCTATAAAAGTGACTAAAACAGTATATAAAATATATAAATAATATGATTTCAAGCATATAAAATATGTATGTATATATCATGGAATTTTAATTAGTGATTGTCGGTAAATGGTTATTTTTCTTTATTCATTTATGTATTTTCCAATTTTCCACAGTGGCCATTTATTACATTCAAATACAGAAAAAAGTTATTAAAAAATTCATCCAAGAGCAAATGTTTGGGTGAAGGTTATAAGCCTAAATCATGGGTGTCCTCTGAGGAGGTGGACTATTGCTGTTTAGCAATTTCCCAGTGGATAATTAAAGATCTGTCAGACTTTCCTTATGTATGGGTCTTTTATAGTCAAGGGCTTTAATCCACTTACCTCCTCTCATGTCTTTTGGCCCATGTCAAGTGGAAATTGCTCCTTGAAGCCGCTACTGCTGCCATCAGAAAGTGTGATCTCCCCCTCCTTTGAACCTCCATGGTACACACACGTATGGTATTTTTTACATCCCCCCTTTCTATTAGATTGCCAATTTCTTAAGCATAAGGGCTGCTATGTCTTTTCTCCCCCATGTCTTGCCCATGTGGGCAGAACTGAACTTATTTATTTAATGAATCACGTGTTAATTTGGCCAGCCCACAGTCTGCCTCCCTTTCTTCATGCAGCTTAGATATGATTCCTATCATTTAGCTCAAAAAGATCACTATAAGTAAGGGTAACAGTCAATTTTTCAAAACTTCTCAATGGGGTAACTTTCTAGAGTAAACTATTAACAGATGGAAAACACGGAACTCAGAACTACAACTACTCATGGTTTAAATTACCTGGGCTCTCCACCATGGTTTATTTAACTTGAGTAGTGTGAAAGAACCATGTGGGCTTTAGTGTTAGAGAGAACTGCCACTAGCCCTTGAACCCAACCTTGATATTTGCGGGCAGTGGGATTTTGGGTAAATGATTTCTCTTCTCCATGCCTCAGTTTCTTCATTTGTAATATGTGGAATTAATTAATGGCTGTCTCCCAGCATTGTTGTGAGGATTATATGAAATGATGTTTGAAGACACTTCACATAGTGTCTGGCACACAGATTTAAGTCTCTGGGCTCATGAGGACAGAAGATCAGTCATATCCTGGACAATTTATGCCCTCTGAGAAAGCCAGGACCAAGCACCCTAGACTTTGCAGGGCAGTATTTGCTTAATTTTTGGTCTGTTGCTCTGAAATCACTGACGTATTTGTGGAACACAGTCCCCCAAACAGTGGCTCCTTTGAAAATTTTGAGGGAACACCAAGCTGGATTATTGAATAAATTTCTGCAGTAAAAGCTTGTTTGAATTATAAGTCTATAATCTATGACTCTTTTATGTATCAAAGCAGGAGAGTTAGTGGGCTCCAGAGCTACACTGCTTGGCTTAAAAATTCTCTGCTATCCTTAATTCTCTGTTTCCAAGAGAGGTTCTTACCTAAACTTGGAATGATGATAATGATAATGATACTAATAATAATGATAATAGTACTATCTGCCCTGTAGAGCTGCTCTGAGCAGCTTATGCAATATAGCTTACGTCTGCTGAATACTGAGAACAGTGCCTGGCACACAGTCAGCCGTGGAACAAAGCTAACAACAACTCCTAATAAATTGATTTTAGAAGGTGGAGCTCTTCAAGGACCATGTGGAGCCAAGTATTCCGATAATGAAGTGAAGCTCTTATTTTAGTCCTGGTGCCATCTTTGTGGGGAGGAAGGGAGCATATACTTTGGAGACTTGTGCTGCACAGTGGTTTGGATTTGTTAACAGCACTAGTCAAGGAACACAGTGTGCTGAAAAAAATTGCCAGACGCCAAACGAGATAAGGAGCGTCCTGTGAGCAGTGACAGGCTTGAACACTCCCCGCAAACAGACAAGGGAAGCGATGGCTCTGCCTAAGAAATCTTGTCCTTCAACTTTGACACCACAGGTTTTTTTTTTCCCAGTTGCTGCTGACCATATAAACAAACACAGGAACTTCCTGACAATGGAATGTCTTTATTTTCCTGTGTAATTTCTACCTCTGTTCACAACATGGGTATTTAATACAGTAGAAACGAAATGGTGTGCCTGAGTGAGTAATCTAATAATTAGGTGATCTGATATTAAGAAATAAATGAAATGTGTGATCTATTCTGTAATTTAGTCTATGATCTATTAGATTTTTTCTTCTTTCTTTCCTTATGTTCCATCTCTTTTGTCCTTCCTTCGAGTTTTTTTTTTTTTAAGATTTTATTTATTTATTTGTCAGAGAGAGAGAGGGAGAGAGCGAGCACAGGCAGACAGAGTGGCAGGCAGAGGCAGAGGGAGAAGCAGGCTCCCTGCTGAGCAAGGAGCCCGATGTGGGACTCGATCCCAGGACGCTGGGATCATGACCTGAGCCGAAGGCAGCTGCTTAACTAACTGAGCCACCCAGGCGTCCCTCAAGTTTTTTTTTAAACTTAACCTTCTAATCCTTTGAATATCTACTTCAGCTATAATATTTTATAATCTGACAGATGATTTAATAGGTTTTTAAGTTTTCCTCTTCTCCCTTCACTGTCTCTTCTTTCTTGGCTTTTCGTTCGTTTGTTTGTTTGTTTCTTTTCTGCCTTTTGTGTTAGATTTCCTCAAATGTCTGGCAAACCTAGGTTGTGTATTCATAATTATAAGAGAAGCACCAAAAAGGTACTGGCATTGTGCCTCACAGAAGATTACCAAGGGGGTAAGTCAGATTTCTCATGGGACGAGGTCCCCCAAATATCTGAACGTTAGTTCTTTCTTGGGCCCATCCGTTTCTCTGGGGAGGATTTTAGAGCATGTGAGAGGTATAAAGTCAAATACCAGTATTCTCAGAGCCCAGTGTGGGTGTGGAATGTGGGAGTCTCACTGCTCAGGCTACAGACTTTCACTGAATTGCCCTCTTTTTTAGGACACATGTGATGGCTTGAAGAAAGAGCGTCAGTTCTTCATGTCTCCCCAGAGGCTCTTTGCTGTAGGACTATAGTTCCTCTCACCTCAGAGTAGAGTCTTGTTCTCTTAAATTTGGGCTGCTTTGTTACTTACTTTGGGCAAAAGGATATGGCAGAATTGACAGTATGTCAATTCCAAGCCTTGGACTTCAAAAGCCTTGTGAATTTTGGCATGTTCTCTCCACCTGTCAGTGGCATGAGAACATTTTGAACTCTCCTGCTGGAAGTGAGAGGCTTATGGATCAACATGGTCACCCTAGCCAAAGTGAGCCTGGATCAGCCAACCATTCTCCCAACACACAAGCAACTCCAGCTAAATCCTTAGTCATAAGCAGTACACTGTTATTGTTGAACACCATGGTGGTTTTATGGTTGTTTGTTACAAAGCATTATTGCCCAAACAAATAACTAATACTATAGGGTTTCACCCTATTCCTCAGGGCTGCAAGCCTCTTCAGAAATTAACCTCCAGGTTGGGGAGTAGTTACCAGGTTATATGGGGTACGAGAGGGATTGGGTTGACTAACTAAACCTTATACTAATCTTCAGCCAATCCTCTTGTGAGTCACACCCTGGCCCCCCATTCAGAGCTTTTCCAGGTTTCTGTGTCATTATTAGAGTTGTTTCCTTTGTAATCTCCCTCTGTAGGCACCAGGTTTTGGCCTTTTCCTATGGGCTATGTCATCTGTCTATCCACATCCCAGGTTTTGCTGTTCACTTCTCTCTACCATCATATCCTGCTAGATTCACCTTGTCCTTGGGGCTTGGGCTCCTCAATTTAATTCTTTCTCTCTCATATACAGGGATCTTAGGAGGAAGCAGGGATAAACATGTGTTTCAATATTCCTTGTTTAGCCAGAAATATCTCCAATTATTTATTTTTTTCTCCCTGAAACTAAGTTCTAGGGGTGTGTGTGTGTGTGTGTGTGTGTGAGTGTGTGTGTGTGTGTCTGTGTGAATGTTTGATAGATGTGATTTATTTCATGGTTTTAGATGACATGATTGTAAATATCTCTGAATAACTTAATAATATGATGATAACTGACTCCTCTACCAGTGCTTTCTCTCTCCTGTGTTGACTTTCATATGTTAATTTATTCAGTGGCTTTATATCAAGGGTCTACTATGGACCAAGTAGTGTGCTAGTTCTGGTGAAACAATGGGGAGTGACACTCTCCTCAAGGAAACCACAATGTGGAAATCTATCAACAGTCCTCCCTAAGCACTTCTTTCTGTGTTTGTCCTTGTAAATACTATTGAGCTACCTCCATTGTCCACTGAGGTTTATAATGTGGAGATCCAGTTTAAGAGTGGAGTCACATGGCTGTCAGCTGAAATATGGGGCCGTAACTTAACCTCTGTAAGCCTTGGGATCTACAGTGTAGTGTCAAGTACTTAAAAAAAGTCTTGTCCACATTTAAAAATCAAGATCACTCTCCTCTTTCTAATACATATTACACCTGCATAAGCATGCAGGCATGCACATGTACACACATTCTGATTTCCTTTGAAAAATCCAAAGACACTACAACATTGGGTCACCTTCCTGCATGGCAACATTAAGCAGAATTCAATAAGGGCTAACTACTACTACTACCTACTACTACTACTACTACTACTATTGTTACTACTACTTCCTCCTCCTCCTCCTCTTTCCCATCCCCCTACCCCTCCTCCTCTCCTCCTCCTCCTCCTCTTCTTCCTGGGAAAATAACTTTGTTTTGTTTGAATGTATGGGAAGATGTCTAGTCTGAGAAATTATGAAATTGGTTTTTGGTGTCAGTGGCCTTGGTGACCTTGAACACACTGAAGTGCACAGTTTCACTCAAGGGCTGGGACTCACTGTGACAACATCACCAAACTTTCCATCCCCGAAGCAGGAGAACAGGTACACAGACATGTTCTTGTGGCATTTCTTTTCTTTTTTTTTTTTTTTTTAAAGATTTTATTTATTTATTTGACAGAGAGAGATCACAAGTAGACGGAGAGGCAGGCAGAGAGAGAGAGAGAGACGGAAGCAGGCTCCCTGCTGAGCTGAGAGCCCGATGCGGGACTCGATCCCAGGACCCTGAGATCATGACCTGAGCCGAAGGCAGCGGCTTAACCCACTGAGCCACCCAGGCGCCCCTCTTGTGGCATTTTGAAGCACTTGTACTTTTGGATGTAGAATAGGTAGTTTTGGTAGATGACAGTGGTCCTCTGCATTTTCACTTTGGTCACCACACCAGACAGAATCCACCCTTGGATGGAGACATTACCAGAGAAGGAGAATTTCTTGTTAGTAGAAGTGCCCTCAATGGCATCCTGAAGCCCAGACCAATGTTTATGTAGTATTGCTGGAGCTTCTCCTTGCCAGTTTCTCCAAGCCTGTGACTTCTTTAGATGGAGCGTGGTCTGACCCATTTGCCGAGTTCCCCCCACTTCCCATTGTAGTAGAGCTGGCTGTTTTACATGTTTGCTTTATTTGTCTGTCCTCATGTCCATTTGAGTTTTTCCATCTGCTCTAGAGATTAGGATATTGGAATCTATTTTTAAAATATTCTTAAGGCATATTTAGTAAAACTACAACTTTAAAATATATGAGATATCCTAATTCTTTCCCCAGATAATGTTCCTTTTCCATTATTAATCAGATATCCCTAAAAATGAATATATTTAATAAGTATATTTTAATGTATTTCCTATTTTTAAATGTATTTCAATATTTAATTGTTTCACCAGTATTTGTTAAATGACTGGGTTGCAGATTCTGAACAGATTTTTGGTCTTCTTAGGTATTTAATTATTAAATGCCTTCGTAGGTGTTTAATTTAATAATTAATTTAATTATTTAATTAATTATTTAATGAAGTCCCTCATCTTTCTGATTTCTAGCCCTTTTTGACATATCCTTGTACCCAATTACTCTGGTCTTCAGCCTTCTCTAAATTGTTTCTGACCTGTTTTCATTTTCATTTAGTCTCCACAGAGTTCTGAACTCATGACTCATTTATACAACCTTGTGCTCTCCCTTCAAAACCAACCTTCCTATTTGCTCTCCATGGTGTTTGGGCTGTAGGCATCCCTTGAAGACCCCAGCCTGGCTTATTCTTTCAGTCGTCATGCCTCCCATTAACTTCGGTGGTTTAACAGAACTGTTTACCTTGCCCTGCATCTCTGCAGACCTTGGGCTGGTCTAGCCTTCCTGAGGCCCATCTCTCCCAAAATCAGAAAAGGGGGTTCAGACATCCTGAAAACTTAGGGTCTTGTGATAGTTATCATATTGAGCAGAACACTCATAAGAGATCAAGATTGATTTGAACATTTGAAATGAACTTTACAATTGGCTTCCATCTATGGAAACCCATGAACAAGGATAGATTTTCCTCCCCTACTTAAGAAAGAAAACAATAAATCTTTGTTTTTTTAGATACTATATGGTGCCTTTATATTTTGCCTGATTCCTTCAAAGGACACGAGGTTAATAAGAATAAATATGATTCTTGGACATTGTAGGAGAAGAAGAAGGTGGACAGATGGTCTCGTTCTTCCTTGCAGTGTTTGGTCCAGTTCTGAACATTGTGTTTCAACCTGTGCACTCACCAAATGAAGGAGATATAGAGAAGCTAGAGGCTGTCTAGAGGAGAACCTTCAGGGTGGGGTGTAGGAATGCAAAGCTGTATTATGTAAAGAGAGATTGAGAAGTCTGGGAAGAGTAAGTTTGGAGAAGAGAAGGCTTGGAGTGATTGAGGGAGGACAAAGGAATGTAGTTTTCATCAGAATCACCGAATTGTCATGTGGAAGAAAGAAGAGATGACTCCAAGGGATTGAAATTGATTAAGTGGGCCCCAGAAAGACACGATGGGCTCTTTTTTTTAAAAAAGAAGAATAGTTCATAGCCAAAATGTGCTGCTCAGGGAGAATATTCTGGACCTCTAGGCAACCAAGCATAAAGTGGATGACCACTTGGTGGGGATGTTGTAGAAGGGATTGACTCATTGATGGGAGGATCTGACCAGATGATCTTTAAGGTTTCCTTTTATCCTGAGATTCTAGAGTATTTGAAATTGTCATGACAGGAGATTCCAGCACGTTTTTAAAACTAAAATCACGATACAGTGCATGGTTTTAGGTAATCTAGGAATAATTTATTTCTGTCTATTATAATGGTTAATGACATATTAATGTATGGATATGTTCTGTTTACTCATATAGCAAATTAGACCTCTTTTTTGGTGAACAAGTGCTATTGAATATTGTTGAAATAAAACTGGCTGCTTTTTCCACAAATTAATCACTTGGGCTCAATTAAGATAAGAGCTTAACAAATGTCAGTTTCGGCCCCAGTTTCTGGGCTAAAAATATTTATCTTTTTTCCTTTTTTTCTTTGCTCCTTCCAAATTAGTAGAAAAATGATATAGATAGTATCACTGACAGTTAAGAATATAGTAAATCTGGAAACTCCAGTTAGGAGGACCTATTATTGAATAATTTAGTCTCATTTCTTTCATATGGGCTGAACTTCACTCAGCTTTATTAATTTCTCTCCCCATAGACTTACTTTCTCTTCTCAGTCTGAGTCCTCTCCACTTATTTCTTTGTCCCTGGACCATTTCCTGTGTTTTGACTAGAGATTGGTCATTTGTGAACATATTTGTTTCTCCCTATGGATGGCAAAAAGGAATCTTGTCTTGTACATTTTTGTAATCCCCACAACACCTATTGGCCTCTCCTGCATAAAGTGATTCTCAATAAATGTTTGTAGTTTCAAATGATTTCTATCATAAACTCATTCTGTTTCTTTGCCACAAGATTGGTTTAGCAGTTAATATGCTAGCACTCATTAAATATCCTCTGTGAGAGTGTGATGAACTTGTCTTGGAAGTTAGAGGTCATTACCATTATGTGAGAAGACTACATACCTGGTGGCTCTGAGTGTATAGGAACATGGCAGAAAAGAAAATGCATTTGACAGTTAAAAAAAAAAAAACAAACCAAAAAAACCCATGGCTGTTAAATGGGGATGGCCTTTTCCTGTGGTCTGGAGCCACTATTTCCCAGTGCTTAGACTGAGTTATAAAAGAAGAGGACACTTGGATTTCATCCCAGATTTACCACCAACCAGTGATGTGATGTTGGGCCAAGTGCAGGGTCTTTCTGGTCTCCATTTCTTCATCTGTAAAACGAGGGAAGTGAAATTCACTGGATTTGCAGCTTCTCCCAGCTCTAATATTCCTTGACAGTAAACTGAGAGAGTCCCCCTACCTCTGACATTGTACCCTTTGCTTCTACTCCTTATAAGGTGTGCAACTTCAGACAAGTTATTTAGCCTCTGAGTGGCTCTGCTTCCTAACTTACAAACTGGGGGCCACCTATTTCTTAGTGCTGTGATCAGGATCAAATGGTTGTTGCTGGTGAAGTGTTTAAACAACGTCTGGTGCAGAGGCAAACCAACTTAATGTTGGCTCTTTTATTTTGCTACTTTGCTGAAAATATGTCAGTCAGTCCATCCCCTGTTGTTAAAATTACAAACTAATTCCTGACATGTTGCCTGGCATAGAGAGGATACCCAATACTGGTTTTAAAGCTATTTTCTATTCCTCTTTCAAGTAGCATTATATAAAGTTGTATTCAGAATATCTTGATCACTCACTAACTCTGGTCCCCAATTTGCTATCCTTAACTTGTACTGTAATTCTCAGTGTGTTTGTTTTTACACAGCTGATCTTTGGCTTCTGTCTCATTGTCCCATGTCCTTAGACCATGGAGAGACTTTGACCTTGAATTTCCATGTTCACAGAACTCATCAGTAGTATGTGGAGACAACTGGCACACAGAGATGATGTCTAGGGATATCTGAGTCTAATATCCTAATGGAAGGCTCAGCATCAGGGTGCTTCAGTCCTTCTAGAATTTTTATTTTGGCCTGGGCATGTTGTTACATTGATGACTGGTAGGTGAATCATTTCAGGTCAGTATATTAGAAGTTTAATTATACCTATTTAGCATTTTGATCTGCAATAAGTTCTGTTCAAATTTTGTGGATGTGAGGAAATATATCCCATGAAGGTATGAGAGAGAAAGATATGAAGGAAACCACAGTGGGGTCTTGAGTCTTAAGGAGTTTGTGCTGTTATTTAATGTGGTGTTTTAGGTATTCTGAGTGCAATAAGCCTTAGAAGATGATGCTGACACAAAGAAACTCATTGTATACAAATCCTTTTGTATACGTAATACCCTTTAATCCTTACCACTCTTATTTGATTTTTTAAATCTAAGGGCCAACTGAATTTCAGAGAGGTTAAATAATGTGCCAGCAGGTAGCCAAACCAGAATGTGGACTTGGGTCTTCTGACTCTACAGTGTATGCTCTAGGGTGTTCAGAGAAGAGAAGGTGATGCTGTTTCTGCCAAATAAATCTTGGATAAAATGAAGAAGCTCCTTGTACATTTTGTTTGTTTTGTTATTGTTAGGCTGTAACATCTCTTATTGTCCAAAGTGGTCCACAATTTTCCAACTTTGAATTTTTGACAGAGTCATGATTTAAAGCTTGAAGCATATGATTATGAGATGGTGGTTCTCAATATTTACCACAATCTCCCGGCTAACCACACAGAAGCCAGCTCTCAAGATTTCCTCTGGGAGAGTAGAGAGATTTTTCTCCCCACATGCAGTCCAACTCCATGGGAAAACATTAGCAGTGACAAATGACTCTCTGAACGAATGCTCAAATCTGAGGTAAATATGAACCTTTATTCCTCCACAAGCGGAAACCACCATCAGAATATTCTCTATGATTGTTTGAGAGACGTCATCTGAACACTTTTCGTCATTATCTCTTAGCCTTCAGGAAAATTGCTGTAGTTCTTTAGCATGCAGTGAGAAGTGTTGTATCTCGAGGTGAAGTCTGTGTACATTGATCTTCATAGATATTTCTATTTATTCCTTTGGCAGACATGGACAGAGACATTTTTGAAAAATAGTTAAAGTCTGTGGACAGACAGAACAGAATATATTTTTAAAAATCTACCACAGAAAGGATAATAATAGCTTCCTTGATGGAAGACAACAGACAGGCATAAAATATAAAGGAATTATTTTGTCCTGGACAAGAGAATTGCTGTTACAGCAAATTTTGACCTTGTCGCAGCGGGGATAACTCTTAGGTTTTAAACTTCCACCCCCACAGACCCCAGTCCACAGAGGAGATAACTGATCTGGGGCTTAGCAGTATTGGCAAGGTGGTGCATTATGGGATTTAGCTCTAGAGTGTTTGCTCCGCAAGGAGAGAACTGCAGGAATTTTAAGAACTTGCATCAATTCCCTTGTGTAGAAGCAGTATGTCTAAGTATATTTCAAGTAAATCCTCAACTCAACACATAAAGCTGCAGTTACACCACGCCTTTAAAAGGAAATTAGAGCACGGGAATGAGGCCAGACTGACCTTCATCCACCGTTTATCTCTTCAATTGCCCTGTCAGTCCATTTCAGTCTCATGTTAGAGAGGCTTTCCTTTCACTGAGAGCAGTTCACCTCCCCTCCCACCCACCCCACTACCACATCAGTGTGAGGCAGTATAGCAATGTGCTATGTGTTTCTTTAGACGTGGTTTCTCCAGCAAATTGATTCATTTCATAACTCTTCTTATGACAAGTTTTTAAATGCTGAGTCATCATTTCCCTTTTTAAAAAAATGTCCTCAGTAATGGTCTTAGGAAGGTGGATTTGATCTGGAGAGTTTAAGACAAAACCTCAGTCTTTGACAGTGGCAACAAATGCTGGTGAGGATGTAGAAGAAAGGGAACCCTAGCATCTCTTGGTAGGAATGCACACTGATACAGCCCCTGTGGAAAACTGTATGGAGGTTTCTCAGGAAGTTGCCGGAGGTGTCATATTATCCCGCAGTTCCACCTCTGGGAGTACGTCTGAAGGATATGAAAACGCTATGTTGAAGAGATACGTGTGTCCCATTTAGAGAGGCATTATGGACAAAAGCCATGACATAAAACAACCTAAGTGTCCATGGATAGATGAATGAAAACAGTGTGATATCTATACTTATATCCATGTAATGGAATAATATTCAGCTATAAATGGAACTGTAAAAAATGCTGCCATTTGTGACAACATGGATGGACCTTGAGGACATTATGCTCAATGAAATAATTTCAGGCAGAGAAAGACAAATACTGTATGATCTCACTTATGTGTGGAATCTAAAAATAACAAAACAAAAACCCAAAGTCACACAAAAGGTAATCAGATTTGTGGTTGTCACAAGTGAGGGGTGAAGGAAACGGAGGAAAGTGGTCAAAAGGTACGAACTCCCACTTAAATGAATAAGGAAAGTACTAGGAATGTGATGTATGGTGATGACCATAGTTAACACTGTGGCAGGGGATACACGAGAGTTGTTAAGAGTAAATCCTAACAGTTCTTATCACAAGGAAAAAACTTCTTTTCTTTTTCTTTTTTTGCATCTCTTTGAGATGATGGATGTTAACTAAACTTATTGTGGTCATCATTTCACAATATACGTAAGTTAAAAGCACTATGCTGTACACCTTAATCTTATGCAGTGCTATATGTCTTTTATATATCTCAGTGAAACTGGGGGGAAAACCAGAAAAACCATCAGTCTTTGAAGAAATACAATAATACCTTCGTGGCATAATAACTAGAGTACATGCTCATTAGGACAATTCGGTGGCACCATAACTAGCGTCATTTATTTATGTTACTGCTTGTTTTTCAAATGTAATCTGGGAGAGAGCAACAGTAAGTAACCATTCTACCCTCTTCAGTAGAGATGGTGAGATTCCCTGGGTTCATGTGGAAAACATAGCAATACAGATAATTTCACAAATTCATAAAGCTAATGATTTATTTAACACTTAAAATTTATATTAATTTTATCCCCGACCACACGTTAGAAGTAAATCTCATTGCTTGTAGAGTTTAATGATAACATTACCATCTGTATGTGTATGTTTGGGGGTGGGTGGTAACTTTGAAGACAAACATAAGGCACGGGTGGTACCTTAGAACCTGCCAGTTGGTGGACTGGTCATTTGCTTTTGCTCCTGGTCATCTACACTGAATAAGTACATTTTGAACTGTTCCAAGCAGGTCAAGATTATCTGACATTGTTCAGGTTGTGCTTTGGTGTTCTCCTGTTGACCGTTTGTTTGTTACTAGACTTTGGTTAAGTAGGGAGTCACAACATGGGTATCCTGTCATTTCATATTCTGGCCAGGCCTTGTGTCTATCTCAATGTCTATCTATGATGTAGTCTCACTGTCTGATGGGGGTTGCTAGTGAGAAATATACAAGTTTGAAACAAAATCTATTTTTATTTGTGTGGAGTGATGATCAATAAGCCATCTATTCTATTTGACTTAAACTGATCGCAGTAGTAGGTTACGGTCTCTTCAACACAGTACTGACACCATGACTGTTTTTAATGACTTCCAACATAGGAAGAAAAACTAAGAGCTCAGAACTCAGGGTGGGTGTGGTAGGGGAATTATAGTATAAAAGCCATATGTTTTAGAATTGGTTGTACTCTATGAGGTTGGAAGAGCTCAGGTATGTTTTGGGTTAGTTCAGTCCCTCAAACTATTCCTTTCAAATGTTTTCTTTCAACCAAATCTGAAACACATTTTGCCAAAACCTTTTTTCCCTTAATTTTTAAAGCCATGTGTATTTAAAGGGACATTTAATCCATATGTTTTGGCTCATTTACACTTAACTCATCAAGATATTGTTTTTAAGAGCTATTTGAGCTCCACGAAGCCCATTTTATAAGTCTTTTCTTCCGCAGTACTAGGAAGTTGTGTTTTGCTGGAAACAGAAATTGAACCCACAAAATAATTAAGTTCGGATGAAAATTGGGAATGTACAAGATTTTTGAGAGCCACCAAACTTTACTTAGAAAACTATGTTATCCTCTTGCAATTTTTTAGTTACTTCTTCTAAGTGCTGATATGCTTTAGCCAGGATGCTAAATTTGATCATCTATTAAATCTTTCTTTCACAGTTAAATGTCTGAATGCCTATTGCCCAGAATGTCTTCTTTAGTGTAAAGGATAAAAGCAAGTTCAAAAACTAAGAATACAAGTGAGCTCTAAACTCCTTTAGAGGTGAATGTGGAGCTGTAAACTGGACCTTCAGGGTGCCTTCCTTTGCTCTTCCCACCAGTATTTCCATAGAGTTCTGCCTGCCCTTTCCTTCAAAGTTCTTTCTGCTGCATTCCAGGGAGGTAAGGAGCGGTTGCTGCCCAGGATCTCACTGTGTTATATCCTCTGCACCTCCAGGATCCTCAGATTTTCCTGCTGGTTAGAGATGACCCTAGGGCACTTATGAAACATATAGTGGATTGCCCATCTGTCTAGTATTTCCACCAGAGGTTCAGGTTCTGAAGACGTTCCTGGAGAGAATTCCAGAAAATCAGTACGTTTTACATAGAGTACACATAGACAGTGGCTCTGAAGAGTTGTGAGGCTGAAAAGCTTCTCAAGTCAGTAATGACCTGAAGTTATAATCTCATCATCTAATGGAAGTTGAGCACCTCTGAAATAAGTTTTGCCCCTTGAGCTTCAATATCCAATGAAAAAGAATGGCCTTTTCATTAAGAAATTAGTAACAACAACAAAAAAATGTTCTACAACTCAGTTTCATCCACATGCCTCAGAATTGATTGAGAAAGATTTCTAGAGTGCGTAGAATTGTTGACACTCTTCCTTCTCATGTGTGAGTAGACAAAAAGTAAAAATCGTTTTCTTTTTTTTTTTTTAAGATGTATTTATTCATTTGAGAGAGGAGAGAGTGCACACAGGAAGGGGCAGAGGGAGAACGAGCGAATCTCAGACTCCCCCACTGAGCACAGAGTCTGACGCCAGCCTTGATCATGACCTGAATCGAAATCAAGAGTTGGTTGCTCAACTGACTGAGCCACCCAGGTACCTCAAGATCTTTTTCAATTAGAGAAGATGTGAATAAAAATGAGCATGATTTTTATATTGGTAGTGAAATACAAAAATGTACGTTATGATTAGGTGAATTCAGTTGATATAAATAAAAATCTTCTGATCAGGCTCTCTGCTCTGCAGGGAGCCTGCTTCCTCCTCTCTCTCTCTCTCTGCCTGCCTCTCTGCCCACTTGTGATCTCTCTCTGTCAAATAAATAAAAAATCTAAAAAAAAAAAATCTTCTGGATCTTAACAATCTGAACACCTGAGAGTAAATTATATTTCTCCAAAGGCTAGTTTTTACTATAAGGAATCAAATTTGTTATACAATATTAATGGGGTATAATGAGTTTGATAGGGCAGTTTTGTGTACTTTTTATATCTTTCCTTTTAGGATGAACATATGCTCTTTTCTCTCAACATTGAATTCAGAGTATATTTATCATCTGAGGCTCACACCAAGATTGCCCTTGACAATTAGGTGTACTGTCCATAAAGAAGTGAGTTGTCAGTCTACATGGAATTCTTGAAAAATTCAGTATCATTTTTTAAGGTGACTATTTGATTTGGGAACAGATATCCATCATTCTGAACTTTTCAAGCCTCTCACAAGTACATAAAGGAACCTGGTTACCAGATGTTTAATATCTATGAGAGAGAAAGAGAAATTCAATGATAGAGTGGTCTCTTCTGAAAAATAGTATTAAAAAATTTAATTGTCATAATCTTGAATAATAACTTTCAATGTTTTTTCACAATAAACCTATTTCATTGACCTGAATTTATGGCCAGTTTATTATTTTTATATTTTAACACTGGTAAAGTTGTGGGAAAATCACATATTTAGACATGTCTATGAATACATGTATAAACATTTTCAGTCCTTGACCTTAATATTCTTGAATTGTATTTATCAAAATTTTAAAATGTCAGTAAACTAGTTCTCATAGACATTAACTCAATAATAAAGCATACTTAGCAGCAAAGTTAGCTTTTATGAGCTTATATATGTTCTGCTCCTTTATTTTCCTGATGCTATCCTTGAGGTAATAATAATGCAAACTTTAAGAAATAGTATGAATAGTATGAAATATAAAAATAGTTAAAACTCTTTTTGTATATTTTCAATTTCATTTATTAATATTTAATAGTGTAACTAATAAATATATTTAGGCCATAAAAACAATACAGTCATACCTCATCTTATTGGACTTAACTTTATTGTGCTTCACAGATACTGAGTTTTTTATAGATTGAAGGTTTGTGGCAAGCCCGCAGTGAGCAAGTGTGTTGGTGCCATTTTTCCAAAAGTGTTTGCTCACTTTGTGTCTCCGTGTCACGTTTTGGTAATTTTCACAATATTTCAAACTTTTTCATTATTATTATGATTTATTATGGTGGTCTGTGGTCAAAGACTACAATTCACTGGAAGCTCAGATGACATTAATCAGTTAACATTTTTTAGCAGTGAAGTATTTTTAAATTAAGTTATGTACATTTTTTTTAGACATAATGTTGTTGTATACCCCATAGACTACAGTATAGTGTAAACATAACTTTTATATACACTAGGAAACCAAAAAATTCATTTGACTCACTTTGCTGTGGTATTGGCTTTACTGCAGGGGTCTGGAACTGAACCTGCAATATATCTGTCTTATATATAATATATCTGTGTTATAGATAAAGCCATACTCTCCTTTGATCATCAACATCGATCCTGATCCTTTTTTGAGAAGTACCAACAATGTTTAATTTGATGTGTATCTTTCCAGACCATTTTATCTTTACTTATGTGAGATATTTTTTATGGTCCTATGCTATCTACAGCACTTTTTAAAAAATGTGTGTTTTAAATATACATTATATTTTATGTATATATTATTCTGCAGTTTCTATTTGACCACCTTGATAAACTTTTTAAGGAACTATAAAAATTTATAAGGTGATTTTCTCAGATTTTGGGGGGTAGATGGTAATATCATATTTAAATAATGATAATTTTGTCTCTTCCTTTATGATCCTTATATCTCTTTTTTTTTTCTTGGATAGATAAGGTTAGAGAGTAAGAACTGAATAGATAATGATAATATCAGTATCTTTTATTATTCCTTACTTACTTATATACTGCTTCTAATATTTCATCCATTAAGTATGGTACTTACATAATTCAACTACTGACACTTTAATTATTAAGGTAACATTTTCCTTCTATTCCTAGTTTGCTAAGATAAAAAAAATCAGGTGTTAAATTTCATCCAATGTCTTTACATTATTTAGCTTTTGTCTTTTGTCTTTTGTCTTTTAATACAAAGAATGTATGGAATTTCTACTATTGAACCATCCTTGCATTGTTGGGATAAATAAAATTTGATCTTGATATTTAATTTTTTAAAAAATACATCTATAAATTTTATTTGCTAATGTTTTATTTAATTTGTAAATGTGATTGGGCCCTAGTTTCTTATGCTTTGTTTTGTTTTGGTATCAGTGCTATATTTGCTCAGCAGAGTGGGCCACATGACTTCCTATCTTTTTCTTTGCTCTGAAAAGTTTATATAATAGGGGAATTATTTGTTTTCTAAGGGTGTGATAAAATTTCCAAGTGAAAACTTAGATTGGGTGCCTTCTGAAGTATAACATTTTGACAATTAGTTTAATTTCTTCAGTGGTAATTCCTTTGTGTGACTCTTTTAAACTTTTCTTTGAGCCAGTTTTGGTGAGCCATGTATTTTTTTCTGGAAAATTGTCCATTTCAGCTATGGGTTCATCTAGTTATACTAGATTTTCCACCTAAAAATAAAAGCTGTAGCATTTCTTTCTTATCTCTCAGGTTAAGAGTAGAGGAATTGCTTTTCTTGCCAAGTTAATCTTAACTTTTGTACCAGCAAAACAAAGTATATGCTACTCCAGTTTTTGTGATATATACCATGAAATTAGTTATTTTGGTGTAGGAAATAACTGTAGGAAATTCTGCCTTTTTTTTTTAAACCAAGTGGTAATGCATTTAAATAATGCCACCCCCAACTCCAGATTCAAGAATCAGAAAATTCCATGATACTTCTAATTTTCTTAAACTCTGCATGTTTCCTCATCAATAAAATTGAAAAAAAAATCTTGCTATCTTACAGAGGTAGTAGCTGTATTAAAGCATATAATGACTCTACTAACCTCTACCCAGAGTTTGTATGTATTAAATTATAGGAATAGTTTTGTTGTTGTTGTTTTTTTTTTTACTAATAGATAGATACCCTTTGCTTTAAAGAAAATGTACTTAGGATAAGCTATGTATTTATATAAAAGAGTTTTTCTCAATGGATAAGTAATTGGAATTGAATCTGGAGTTTTGGACTGTTGTCTAATCATCCTAATTAAATAGCAGTATAAAAAAAGTTGACTACTTTGTCTAATTTGAGTTATCAAATGTAATTAAAAGCAAAGCAAATAATAAGCGATTATACTTAGTTAATTGTGGTTCTAATCAATGTAATCAGTCAAGTAAGTTAAGTAGTCAAAAGTAGTCATGTTTTCACACACAGTAAATCAGTGAGAATGATTTTGCTCACTTAGTAGAGATTGTATGAAAGTAGCAGGTCTGAAGATGTTGTGCAGGCATAAATCTCTAGGTTTTTTTTTTTTTTTTTTTTTTTTTTTTTTTGCTGTTGCAAAACTTAAGATGCATTTGGCATGGGGAGAAATTTCTTCACTCTATGCTTGCCAAGCTGGCAGGGCAGTGAAGGTGATATGAGAAGAAAAGTTCAGGAGAAGAGGTAAAGAAGCTAAATTAGAAGTTCTATTCAGTTTGGGATGCCTAGTTAACTAACTTAAATCATTATTTTGTAAAAGGTATGTTTATGGTGTATATTCAGTGCAGTTCAACAACCTTTGGTCCCCAGCAACCCTTGTTCAGTTTTACCCTTTATCTTTGATCTTCTTAATAAGATAAATTTCTTTTATACTAAGGATGAGTGAAACCCAGTCTCATTAATTAATTAGTTTTTATTTATCTTACCGTTGCCTTAAGATTAAGGAAATTAAGACTCTTTCTGTCTTTTTCCTGTAACTTTGAGTATTCCTTTCCCTGTTATACCCTACCAGGAAAAAAGCTCCCACTTTCTCCTAGCAGACCACTTGTCCTATAGCCCTAAATTTTCAGAGTTAAGACACACAATTACATGGTTAGAAGTTTGTGTTTTTTTAATGCTTCCTTGCATTATTCTCCTCAAGAGAGTTAGACTGTACCCTCTAGCAATAAATCTGCTTTTTTATTGGTGGGGGTTCCTGATCTTTTTGTGTTGAGGAGATTTCTATATCTCATCAACTCTTCATCCCTGGGGGAAAAAGTAGGTAGGTGATACATAGTGAGAAGAAATAGTATATTGGAGAAAGGAGGGGAGGGATGATTGTTAAGCAAATCATGCTTGCATTGCTGTATGGAGTAAGGGCACACTTTTTAGCCCAACTATGCCATGTACTTGAGAGACATTTCTTTAAAGGGGGGGGGGGTGTTGTGATTGTATGTTGGCATTTGGCTTTGACTGTGATTGTATTAAGTTATGATTTCTGAACATCAGTATCATCCACTTTATTTTTAAATGAATTTTAAATTTTAAACTAGAATTTTCCAGTTGACTAAACTTGAATTTTATGCAACAAAGCCTGTAACTTCCAATTTGTAAGTAGAAATGGCATCAATAAATAGACAAGGAACATGGATTGTATAGTTAGAAAACCCACATTGGAACTCTAGCTCTGCCATATGTTAGCTGAGTAAATTTGATGAAAGCATTCATAATTGCTGAATTTTGGTATACACATCAGTGGGAAAGATAATATCCATCTTATAGAGCTGTCGTAAAGACAAAATGAAATGTTCATAAAGCATGAGTGAGGCCTGGTGTGTAGAAGACCTTTGATATTAATTCCTCTTTTCCTCAGTAGCTATGTTAACAGTGCTGGGAGCAAGGAGACTGTTCTATTCTAGTCTCTATTTCTTACAAACTATATGACCTTGGTGATTCCCATACATGTTTCTTTACCATAAAGTGGGAAGAAATATCTTCCCAAATGAAAGATCTGTTTCATAGAAATTTTGTGACTTTCAAATGAGAAAGTAATATGCAATAAAATTTGAAAATTGTAAGTACTAAGGAAATATAAACCATTCTCTTTAAAAGTAAATATTAATTCAGGCACTGAAATGCATATATTGTATATGATCACAAAAGCACAATAAACAAGCATTCAGGAAAGAGCAAGTCTTAATATCTAAGATCATATTTCACCACATTTATTCTGGGTCATTTTCTAAGTTCATGTGCAAATAAGATTCTAAAAAATGATTTTTTTTTTAAGATTTTTTATTTATTTATCTGACAGAGATCACAGGTAGGCAGACAGGCCAGCAGAGAGAGAGGAGGAAGCAGGCTCCCTGCTGAGCAGAGAGCCCAATGAGGGACTCGATCCCAGGACCCTGGGATCATGACCCGAGCTGAAGGCAGAGGCTTTAACCCACTGAGCCACCCAGGCACCCCTAAAAAATGATTTTTTTTTCTGACTATCCATATTTATTCTTTTACAAATATAATTGTGGGACACTGGAAGCCACTTTACTTCCTCAGAAATAATTTATATATGGAATCTTCTCCTAGAAAACATATACATATAATGGCAGGAAGATCAGGAGTTTTATTTTGAAGGAAAGTAAGTCAACAAATTTAGGTTGAATGAGAAATGAGATTATTTATCAAGGCCAAATGAAAATAAATATTTTTAGAAGTTTTGTTTTGTTTTTAGCGATAATACCCATCTTGAGGAAACTGCCACTTGACAGAATAAATTTGCTTGAGTAGCCGATTTTCTTCTCTTTTTTTGACTTTTTGATAATTGCATCAGATTTGGAAAAGAAATAAGAATGAGCTCTGTTACTGTCATGGAGTCTCTTTCTGCCCAAGAGAATGGGTTTACCAACTTTTCAAATCACTGACCATAGCCCTAGCAAAGAAGGGTTTGATTTTTTTTTTTTTTTTTGGAAACTGGAATAACGCATGACATTGCTTTATGTAATTAGGTGTCAACCCAGTTGCATACATAAGGTTTGTGCTGATAAGTGGAGAGTCTGTGATAATGCTTAGAAGTACTTTGGAGTCTGGGCTCTATGAAGGGGCCACTTGACTTGCTGTGATCTGAGTTGGAACACACTGCTTTATTCCACAGCCATCTAGACCCAGAGTGAGGAAGAACAATTTACCAGCTAAAGCAACAAAGCGATTGAGGTAGACAGAAAGTAATTAGTTTTTAATGATCTTTTGGAAGTCACATGAATAGATTGATTTCTGTTTTGATCTTACTTGAATTAATAGCGGCTTTTGAGTCTTAAATCCCACTTCGGCACGCATTGTTTCTCCATTTCACGGTCTGGCGCTCCTGCCGTTCAGGTTTTACTTGGACTATTGTTCCATTTTGTAAGGCTCTGCCCAGTGTTTTTGTGCTCTTCAGCTTTAAACATTGTAGTGGTGTTTTCCTTTTATTTCTATGGCTGTTTCCTCTTGGGAATTTGATGGGGTTATTATCACTTCCAAGGGGCTAACATCCAAATTGGAGGTTCGTTGTCAATTCATTTTTTCGCTGAGACAAGCTCCATACTACTCCTTATGAAGAGTGGTTTCAGCCCTGTCCTGGTTAGAGCTCAGACTTTCCCTTCTCTCCTTTTTGGATTATCTAAATTATTTAGAACCAACTAATGAGGTTGCAAGGAAGCAGTTCCTATGACTGGAGAGGCTGTTAGGACTAAAAAGCTTTTCTCAGTAATAAATTTACTTCTCTCCAGAGCTTTCCAGACAACGACAACATCCCTAGTTTCTACTCAAGCTTTGTCACTAACTCTCTATTTCACTGGCAGATAGGTGTCTACATTCCTCTACTCCTTTTCCTATGTGCCCATCCAATTCTCAGACACTTTTCCTTGTCAGGAAGGTAGTAAAGGCTCACAGTTTTTGCCTTCTCTTTTGTTTGATTGTTTTGGTCAATCAAGCTATGCATGTATATTTTTTTTCAGTTTTTCTTTTTGTTTTTTAAAGAAACATAGAAAAGGAAGAAAAAAATCAGTCAAGTTTGCAGCAGTTAGAGACTTTCAACATTTCAAAATAGACTTCCTGATTTTTCTATATAATTGTATTATATATCATATTGATATGATAATTTTTATATAGTTATGCCTTAAAATAATTTTCCACTTAATTTAAAGAAATTTTTCTATGGCAAAAAATATAGACCTCCGTGATAATTATCAAAGACTACCAGAAAAAGTATTGCAGGTTTATGGTCCTGGGCTTTAGGATGGCTATAGGAAGAAAATAGAAGTGATTCAAAACTAGTGTAAGATCAAATAAACACCATTACTAAAGGCCTTCTGGAAAGGAGAAATGGGAACCAATAAGCTTAAAAAAGTCAAAAAAAATTACCTTCTGGTATGAATCAACAACTTTAGACCAGTAACCGAACACTCCACTTACATTAAGTGTGAATTAGTACTTTGGAAATTGAATGTCTGAGTGCTGGGAGTGCTGGGATTCTGAATCTTCTTAGACTGTCATTCACTTCCCCACAGTCCGCAGGACAGAGGAGGGAAGTGGAAAACGGAAGAGAGAACCAGAAAATGGTAGAAGATAAGGTGCAGGAGCCAAATTGGACAAGAGAGAAGGAGAATGCTGGGCTAGCATGTTGGGAAGAAGCCTTAAGAGAGGAAAAGGGAGGGGCATCGGGATATTTACAGCCAACATTCCATTTAGCACCAGGCACCCAGTGGAGAAAATGCAATTTATCCTTGTCATAAACCTGGCTGTGCTGCTTTTCCTGCTGCCAGACATTTTGTTCCCAGAAGAAGGGGCTACCCAGGAATGTGAGGGGAGGTGGGGGGTGGGTGGGAGGGAAGGTCAGGAAAGGCTTTCATGGTCAGCACCCTTAGTCAATTTCAGGTTAGATTACAGTCTTGTCACTTTAACTTCTTTGTTTATTACTCCTTTTGGTTTCCATTTTGTGTTTGGTATAGTTGGGCATCTCTAGCTCTCCATTTCTTCCTTTTATTTAGCTAAGTGTGGTCCTTTAAAAATTTATTCAAAATCCTAACTATGCTGTAAAATGCTATCATGTTTTTTCTTCAATCCTTATAGAGTCAAAACCTTCTGATTTTGTAAAAGCAAATCTTCATTCTGACTGAGGGTTTATATTAACCTACCATCTCTGTGGTCTTAGTATTTCAATGGCAGATATCCCACATGATTTGTTTTTTATTATTCTGTACATTTTATTTCATGAGGATGTCTGAATATGGTCCCTTCACTGAATCCTGAAGAACCTAAGGTTCAGCAAAAGAACAAATGGTTGCTTTCTTCTGTGTCAATGACTAAGTTTGGATACACAATGTGCATCTTCCAGTGATCTTTGGGGTAATTTAGACTGAGCATTTTTCCAAAGTAAGGAAGGAATTATAACAGTTGCCCATTGTTCTTATGAATTCATCCTCATCCCTAATCCAGCATTTGGGAATTTTCCACCTTTCCCAGCAGTAGTCATCCAGCTGTAGTAAAGACAGTGTCCTCGTCATGAGCTAGAGTTTGTGTAACACATTGGCCTACTTGCTCCGGAGGGAAAAGACAGAGCAGTATTAGGTGGTGGATTCGAATGGTGGCTCTGTCTTCTGGAAAAATGATTTTCTGACTAGAATTTGGTTTCCTCATGTGTTTAAGGAGGATATAATAATATTTGTCTCATAGAGTTGTGGTGGTGACTCAGTAACGTTTTATAAGTGCTCGGTACACGGTAAGTCCTCTGTAAGTAATAAGTGCTGGTTTGTTATCATTGTTTATATTAATAACAACTATTATCCATAACTTCAAATCCTTATATGCTGTTTAGGGGTTAAAATTAGCAGACATTAATCACTTAGAGCATATTTAAGTGTTAAAATGTAAGATAATAGCTATATTTTCAATTGCAGGCACTTGAATGAAGGAAAGATTTATGTGGGCCAGCTGATGGGGGAAAGAAGGTGTCCCTAAAGAGGTAAGAACTGAATTGGGCCTTGACGAACAGATAGAATTTAAAACATACAAAAGGGAATTTAAGGTTCAAGAGATAGGAAGTCAGGGAGAAAAGTGTGAGTAAGCACATAATGAAAAAAAAGGTAGGGTTTCAGAGCTTTTGTCCAGCAGTTATTCTCTCTTTTTTCCTTCCTGTTGGTGCCCTGTTATTAAATTAAGTTTTTTTTTTCTTTTTAGCTGTGACCTGCACCAAAATAATAAATATGCTTATAGTATCATGCCATTTCAAATCCTTATGAATCTTGGTTAGTTTAGTATTGAGCTGTTGCTTTGAAAGCATATCATTTTGGAATTAATTCTAGGGAGCTATGTTTGCAAGATTGCATATATTTTAGGCAAATCGAAAGTGTTAATATTCCTCGAGCCAACATGAAATTTCTAAGGAAGAGCATTGCATTTCAACAACTAGTAAACACCATCTCGTGTCTATGCTGGTTGTTTGTCCATTCACTAGAAAGATCATATTTGAGTGGTCTATTGTCATAAGATACAGTGCTACTGGAGGGCGTGGTCCATGCAGCCACCTCTTGTCCTCTGCACTCCCCCACAGTCCCAACTGTGTAGGACGCTTTAGAGGTGAGGACTTAGGTGAAGTGGAATCACTCAGGAAGTCAGGGGATGCAGAGGACTCTACAGTTGAAACAGGTTAAAAATATAACCCTGAATTTCACCGCGACTATAAATGGAAGGTTGGGGAGGTGGTTTTTTAAAAAAATCCCGAGATTGTATGATGCTCTGTATAATAGAATTTAGAGGGAAGTGAAATTAAACTGTACGTAGTGATGTACTCATTTAGTTCTTACTCTCTACAAATATCATTTATTACTGTTCCTGATATTGCCCTGCTGGTCTGTTTGTTGGCCTGGTCTATGGCCAGTGACTGGCTGACCAGGCCACAGGGTCCTGACCAACATTGCTTCACTGGGCAAAGGCAACGTGGCTGTCTTCAAGGCCCAGACTGTCCACCCATTTTTTACCTTTAGCCCTTAATTAAATGTAGGGGAAGTTTGCGTGATCTATTTAATTACATGCATTCTTTCCCAAAGCATTTTATTTTCCATGAGAGCCCCTGTATTGAAAGACTCTGTTGGCCACTGTATCTGAGCATCACTTGGAAGCATATCAGGAAAGACAATATAGCTTAGTGTGTTTGAAACTAAACAGATGTGGGTTGAAGTTCTGTCTTCATCATTTATTAGCTGTATGATTGGGAGCAAGTTATTTAAGCTTGTTCGCTCCCTGGCAAAATAGGGATAATAATAGTATTTATTGCAGCTTTTAAAAAAATAGAGTAAAAGAGAAAGTGTGTTTAGGTCACTTAGTAGAGTGATTGATACATAGTCAATCACCATTAAATGAGATTGATTATTAATCAGTAACCAATGTATTAATAATAAATGTGACTATTAATGATAAATGTAATAATATACTTCTATTGTTAACACACTCTTTAATAAATATGATGGTTAACATGGAAAATACCTACCGTCGCTACTACTACAATTGTTATCATAGCGTTTGATTTGGTTAACTTTGTCAGTTCCCTGAGCGGTCACGCAAGGATAATATTACCTACTGGCTGATGATGTGAGCTACACCCAGATTTACCTGAGAGATGGGGTTATGCCTGTATTTGGCAGACCACACAATAATTATTATGTCAAAGATGGAGACAAGTATCTGATGCCTGGTAGCACTTCTGACTTTAATATATACAACCGGAACCTGCAACACAGAGTTTTGGTGAGTGCTAACCTTCTAGAAGTTAGGGCCCACGTTTCTGGAGAGCCAGATGGAGGATTTGCAATGGAGCAGGGTGCTGTGTCCTGAAAGGCTTGGCTGAGCAGCCTCTGATCCTGTTTCCTTTGCTGGGCCCAGCCGGTGTAGCTTTAGCGCTCTGGTACCTAACACGTAATTACAGAGTTCGTCCTCTTCTAAGAGAATTACTTTGCTAAGGAGTATTTTTTCTTTCTTTTCTTCTTCTGTAACTTTATTGGGATAATCTCACTGGGCATCCACATTGGGTCAGACACTTTATGAGGCCTTGTACCTGCATCATTTAATACTATGCTTATAATCATCCCCTGAAGTGTGCCTTATCACCTGTGTTATAGGTGCTTCACTAACTTGCCTAATGATAAACGGTCAAGCTGGGATGAAAGTGTTTACCAAACCGAAGGTAGGTCTGTTCTTTCCACGGCATTAGCTCCCTGATGCAGGTATTGCTTAAGCGCAAGTGTAGAAAAAGGGTATCAAAGGGAGTGGTTCTCTGGGGAGAGTGGGGTTGCTTCCCTAAGGAAGGTTTGAAAGTGGAGGGAGGAAAAAAAAAAAAAGAAAATGGATGGGGACACTCTGGATGATCATAGTAATGGTGGTGAGGAGGTGCTGCTAGATTTGGGAGGCAGGGGCCATGGATACCAAATGTTTTGTGGCATTCTGGATGGTAAGATTGGAGACTTGTCCCACTCGAAACGCCAGCTGTGACCTCAGACAAGGGACTTAGGTGATTCAGAAATGTCTCTGGCTATTTCTTCTGAAGTGGTAAAAGGGGCTGTGGTGGGTTCGTGGTTATATTTTTGTAGTTTTCACTCACATACATCTTTCTACAGTGTAGAAAAACTCAGCCCTCACTTCCCAAGTAAGACTCTTGTTTCTCATTAGATGTTTTGTTTATATGCTCTTCATAACCCTTGCACAACTTACTAATCTCTGTATCCCAAACCACACAGATGTGAGTGTGGACTCCTTTTTGTTCACTGCTGGTTCTGTGGGGGCCAGCATAGAATCTGGTTAATGGTAGGTGCTCAACTAACACTTATTATAAGGTTTCTCTATCATGTATAAAGCCCAGAAAACAAGCTTAAAATCTTGGATTTATTTGTGCTCTCTGCGCTTCCTCACAGCTTCACAAGTAAGCAGAAGCAGATACCTCAGCTTGGCTGAAAAAAACCAACCAACCAACCAACCAACCAACCCATGAGCGTTTCGGTGGTCATTAAGTATGCTGCATGTTGTTATTTCTGAATTTTTGCTCCTTTCCTGACTCACAGATGCTCTGATAGTTTAGGGTTCTCACTTGGTCACCAGCAATCTTCTAGGAAGGGAAGTTCAGCTTTTGGAATCTGGCCCAAACAACTGGTACCTCACAAAGATTAGTTTCCACTTTAGCTTCCTTAAGGTGTCACTCCGTTTTCCCCTTTGGGCACTTTGAGTGATGTGGCTGTTGCCAGAGCCAGGATCTATATTACGAAACAGTTAGCTGATTTTTCAAAGTGGCACTTGAATTCATCACAATTGTTTGTTGTCGTTTTCTGCCCACTGAACTTTGAAATATTACTTATTTTCCCTCATGGCATTCGTCTATACATTGGGGTTATTTTCCTCTTTCTTAGCATTTATGTAGGCTTTCATCTGTGGTGAATGTATGGAGTGCTTCAGGTCGGCACTTGTACTTTTTTTTTTTTTTTCAAAGATTTATTTATTTGAGAGAAAGAGAGAACATGAGGTGGAGGTGGGGGGCAGAGGGAGAGAGTCTGAAGAATTCTCTGCCCTAAGCTCAGAGCTGGATGGAGAACTGGATCTCATGATCCAGAGATCAGGACCTGAGTGGAAAACAAGAGTTTGACGCTTAACCGAGTGAGCCACCCAGGCATCCCATGCCCTGGTACTTTTAAATGACGAATTAAAATACTTCAGAAGCCTTTGAGAAAGAACTACGTAATTTTCCATCTTATTTATGAGATTTCAGTTGTCATGTGACTTGCCTAAGGTCCCTTGGCAAGTAAGCTGGGGGTTTAAAATAAGAACCAAACATTCTTGATCTTTAGTTATTTGGCTTTAGCATCCTCCCCCTTCCTTCCTTCCTTCCTTGCTCCCTCCCTCCCTTCCTCCCTCCCTGTCCTTTATTTTTTACTTTCTTTCTTTTTCTCAAGGGACTTCATTATTTACTTCCTTTTACATCTGACATGAAACTGCCAACTTTCTTGTTATAATTGTTACCTTATACTAAGAGGGCAGGGTAGAGCCAAGTGTAGATGATTAAGGTAGGTTAGACGAGCCATGGAAGCTGCTCACTCTTTCTCTCTCACCTCAGTGTTACTCTTTTTTTTTTAATATTTTATTTATTTATTTGACAGAGAGAGATAGAGTGAGAGATGGAACACAAGCAGGGGGAGTGGGAGAGGGAGAAGCAGGCTTCCCGCTGAGCAAGGAGCCCGACACGGGGCTCGATCCCAGGACCCTAGCTAGGATCATGACCTGAGCTGAAGGCAGATGCTTAACGACTGGGCCACCCAGGTACCCCTTGTTTCCCATGTTCTTAATACCCTTCTTCAGTTTCTTGAAAAAAAAAAAAAAAGACCACTTTTGTCTACCATCTTCTTTCTTCACCTACTCTTTTATTCATTATTATAACCCTTTCTCATTAAAGCATCTTTTTTTCCCCTTCCTGTTGTAGACACCATGTGTTCTGGTTTTGTTTGTTTTGTTTTCTCTCTCTTTTTCTGGGGGGATGGGTGAGGCAAGGGTGGTAGCAGAATGTATGTCTACACACAGAAAAGTTTAAAACTGCTAGCTGAATGAAACTTTATGACTTTCTGAAATGCAAATTAGGTTGTACTGTGCTGGCTCGTTTTGAATTAATACATTTCATCAAGTGGCTGGAAAAAAAAATCAATCAACATGCTTACAGTTGTTGAAACCATTTAAAGAAAATGCGTAACAAGGAAGAGGACAATGGACACAAATGCACTTCACCCTCTGATGGCCAAAGAGAATTGTCTTTAACTTGATAATGTGTTTGAAAAAAAGACAAGACATTGACTTGGGAAGTTTTTGCCCTCCACTCCGAGTAGAATCCAAGGATTACTGGCATTAGGAGGAGAGATTGCAGATTATGGTGACTAAATGGAAGGATTACTGAGACACACATGCCTCAGGCTTGAAGAAGACAATGGGAATTAAGAGATTACAATGAATAGAGAGTGGTATTAACTGTTTTTCCAGGGTTGAATACTTTACAAAAGAAATGAGAACAACTATTTCTCAGGCTAAAGTGTGGAGCGGTGCTGGAGCCGGAGTTGCTTTTGTATATTCTTGCCAATCTTGGCCCCCAAAACGTTGGGTTCTACACAGTAGTCTCAGGAGACAAAATGACGTTGTGTTGATTTAGATGCTGTTTCAATCTCAGTCTTGATTTGTTGTCTTAATGCATTCATTTGTTGCCCTTCCTTGGTTGCTGCTCTTGTAGTTCAAATAGTGGAAGCTGGTGTAGGAATTGTACCTGAGGCAGCTGTGGAAGAAGGTACAAGGTCCCTCTACCAGTTTTCAGAGACCTGGAGTCTAAACCCAGTTGTGATCCAAAGAATGTGAGTGAATTTTTCAGATCTTCAGATAGTTCACCTGGAAAATGGAGGGAAACATGCTAGAGAATGTTCACAATTTTAGATGTTGTTAAAAATACAGGTACCTATCAAAGATTTGCAAGCATATTAATTAGAAGCATTGGGAATTCATTCAACTGTTCAATGGTTTTATATTTTGGAAATATCAGATGAGAGTTTGTGAATTTTTTTTCATTGAGGCTGTAACATTTATGAGATTCAGATAGACTCTATTGGGATAACTGATTTCATTTTAAAAAGGGCCAATAACTCTTTATTTAAGAATAATAAAACAAATTTACATATAAAACATAAAACATTTAAACATTTCCCTAAAGTGTGTTTTAGTCCAAGTGTTGCTCATTTGTGGGAACCAATAGGCGAAACTCTTGACATTGAAATAAGCTGAAATGATGTCTGATGGTATCGTCTGAGGTATTTTATTTAGTTCCAGAACTCCTGTAAGAGTAACTCCACATTTTGATTATGTACTGACACTCAATATAAGATTAAAATTATAAATTTTACTATAATTTATAATATAGAAATGTAACTAAGAGGATACTGTCACTTTAGTCTTTCTTTAAAAAACGCTAGGGAATTTTGATCGGGATGGCATTGGAAGTATAGATGGTTCTAGGCAGTATAGACATTTTAACAATGTTTATCCTTCTGACCCATGAGCATGGAATCCTCTTCTATCTTTTTCTGTCTTCTTCAATTTCTTTCATGAGTGTTCTGTAGTTCTTCGAGTACAGATCCTTTACCTCTTTGGCTAGATTTATTCCCAGGTATCTTATGGTTCCTGGTGCTATAGTAAATGGAATTGATTTTCTAATTTCCCTTTCTATTTTTTCATTGTTAGTGTATAAGAACGAAACTGATTTCTGTAGATTGATTTTTGTATCCTGCCACATTACTGAATTGCTGTATGAGTTCTAGTAGTTTGGGGGTGGAGTCTTTGGGTTTTCCATATAAAGTATCATGTCATCTGTGAAGAGAGAGAGTTTGATTTCTTCATTGCCAATTTGAATAGCGATTGCTGTTGCTAGGACTTCTAGTACTATGTTGAACAAGAACAGTAAGAGTGAGCATCCTTGTTCCTGATCTCAAAGGGAAGGCTGTCAGCTTTTCCCCATTGAGGATGATATTTGCAGTGGGTTTTTCATAGATAGATTTTATGAAGTTGAGGAATGTTTCCTCTATCCCTATATTTGAATTGTTTTAATCAGGAACGGATGCTGTATCTTGTCAAATGCTTTTTCTGCATCAATTGAGAGGACCATGTGGTTCTTCTCTCTTCTCTTATTGATTTGTTCTATCATGTTGATTGATTTGTGAATGGTGAACAACCCTTGCATCCCATGGATAAATCCCACCTGGTCATGGTGGATAATTTTTTTAATGTGTTATTTGTTCCTCTTAGCTAGGGTCTTGTTGAGAATCTTGGCATCCATATTCATCAGGGATATTGGTCTGAAATTATCTTTTATGGTGGGGTCTTTGCCTGATTTGGAGATCAAGGTAATGCTGGCTTCATAAAAAGAGTCTAGAAGTTTTCCATCCCAATCAAAATTCCACTGGCATTTTTCAAAGAGCTGGAACAAACAATCCTAAAATTTGTATGGAACCAGAAGAGACCCTGAATTGCTAAGGACATGTTGAAAAAGAAAAACAAAACTGGGGCATCATGTTGCCTGATTTCAAGCTTTACTACAAAGCTGTGATCACCAAGACAGCATAGTACTGGCACAAAAACAGACACATAGACCAGTGGAACAGAATAGAGAGCCCAGATATGCACCCTCAACTCTATGGTCCAATAATCTTCGATAAAGCAAGAAAAAATATACAGTAGAAAAAAGACAGTCTTTTCAATAAATGGTGCTGGGAAAATTGGACAGCTGTGTGTAGAAGAATGAATCCCAACCATTCTCTTACACCATACACAAAGATAAACTTGAAATGAATAGAAGACCTGAATGAGAGGCAGGAATCTATCGAAATCTTAGAGGAGAACATAGGCAATAACCTCTTCAACATTGGCCACAGCAACTCTGTCAAGACATGTCTCCAAAGGCAAAGGAAACAAAAGCAAAAGTGAACTTTTGGGACTTTATCAAGATCAAAAGCTTCTGCACAGCAGAGGAAACAGTCAAGAAAACAAAGACCCACAGAATGGGAGAAGATATTCACAAATGACACTTCTGACAAAGGGCTGATATCCAAGATCTATAAAGAATTCCTCAAACTCAACATGCACAAAACAGATAATTATGTCAAAAAATGGGCAGAACACACGAACAGATACTGCTCCAAAGAAGACATGCAAATGGCTAACAGACACATGAAAAATGTTCATCATCATTAGCAATCAGAGAGATTCAGATCAAAACCGCATTGAGATACCACCTTATACCAGTTAGAATGGCCAAAATCAACAAGACAGTAAACAACATGTGTTGGAGAGGATGTGGGGGAAGGGGAACCCTCTTACACTGTTGGTGGGAATGCAAGTTTGTATGGCCATTTTGGAAAACAGTGTGGAGATTCCTCAAAAAATTAAAAATAGAGATACCCTATGACTCTGCAATTGCACTACTGGGTATTTACCCCCAAAGATACAGAGGTAGTGAAAAGAAGGGCCATCTGTACCCCAATGTTCATAGCAGCAATGGCCACAGTCGCCAAACTATGGAAAGAGACAAGATGCCCTTCAACGGATGAATGGATAAAGAAGATATGGTCCATATATACAATGGAGTATTATGTCTCCATCAGAAAGGATGAATACTCAACTTTTGTATCAACATGGATGGGACTGGAAGAGATTATGCTGAGTGAAATAAGTCAAGCAGAAAGAGTCAATTATCATATGGTTTCACTTACTTGTGGAGCATAAGGAATAACACAGAAGACATTGGGAGATGTATAGGAGAAGTGAGTTGGGGGAAAACAGAGGGAGAGACAAACCATGAAAGACTGTGGACTCTGAGAAACAAACTGAGGGTTTTGGAGGGGGTGGGTTGAGCCTGGTGGTGGGTATTATGGAGGGCATATATTGCATGGAACACTGGGTGTGGTGCATAAACAATGAGTTTTGGAACACTGAAAAAAATTAAATTAAAAAAAAAACACTAGGAAACATTCTTAGTGGTTGTGCTTTCTTTATTTAGCTGGGTTAATCTCTTAGTTGCTAAGGGCAGATTGATTTGTTTATAAACTTGTTAAACCAAATCTGCACACAACCACATCACAGATAATAGAGTGGGAAAAGACCACTCAAATTGTCAGTCTGCATCCACTCACCACCTCAGTCTTATTAATGTCTAATTTAACTTTTTCAGCATTGTATTCCACGGTGCCTGTTTTGCATGTTGTATTTTTAAATGATGTGCTGAACGATGATTGTAAACCATGTGTGTGGGTGGGGCTGAAAAGACCCGATGTGCGACCAAAAATCCTTTTCCAGTGACATACTCAGGCTGGGCTACTGTCAGTGAGTCATTCTCGCTTCGATGACACTGGAGCTCCCATATGCAATCTCATGTCTTTGGGGCAGCCTGGCAGATGCCTAGCATGCTGATTCCACATTGGTACCACTAACTAGCACGAGGGAGGAGTGTACACCACTCGTAGGTTCCTGGCAATTAAACTTTTCTCTTGATATTCACCTTTTTTTTAAAAGGCCCCTCATTTTGGAATCAAATTTTGGAATTTTAAGTAAAACCAGATATTTCCATTTGTCAAATGAGCTTTCAACTTTTGTGATGTATTATTATCTCACACATGGAATTCTAAAACTTGAGAGATTAAGAATTTCTGTAAGTGTCATATTTCATTGTCTTAGCAATTTTTATGATCATGTCGGTGTCCAGATAGTGTCAGATATCAGTATGAAAGGGTAGCAAAGCTTGCACATGTGTGCATATGTGTAGTAGAAGTATAAGGAGTAGGTGAAGTGGCTTTTTGACAGGTGACAGCTTCAATCGAAGTATGGAAACTTTTCTCTATTGTAGCAGATTGAAATTTATACACTATTTAGGAAGGTAGATATGTGATTTTTTTTTTTAATTGTTCTCAGTTTTACTCTTCAGGCCTCCTCTCTGCCTAGAAAGGATAACTTAATTTCTTCCACCCCAGTAGCCTCAATTCGATCCAATGATTTTTTTTTGAAAAATTAAATATCTTAGTTATCTATCATTTCAAGAGTTGATCACGTTTTGAAAAAGGGCATCCAGAAGGATTTCTTCCCATTTCTGTCAGTGGCATCTGGGAGCAAGGTGGGAGGTCCAATCAGGGAAGTAGCATGGGGGCTTGGCTGTGATTTATTTGTTGTCCTCTTGGTCCTGTGGATCTCACCATGCAGTGTCTGGCTTGCCTGGTCCCCGTCCATGACTTGTCTTTTCAGCATCCTGCTAATTGCTATAACCGAAGCTTGTGTCCCTTTGATTCTGAGACTCCTCATCAGTGTTGCAGGTCCCTTTTGGACTCAGGTTCTGAACACCTCGGCATTACCCACTAGAGCCCATGAGGACTTTTGGTTTTGAGCTCCACACCTCACTGGAGTGTGTGAACCTCTGGGGAGCTGGTCCTTCAGCTCACACCAAGGCACCTTCCTTAGCTATGGAGACTGTATTCCATCGCTCCTCTGACTGCCATTTTGGATGCTGTGCCATTCCAAATGCAGAACTTCTCAGGAAGGTTTATGATGGGCTCTGTCTCTGCCTAGGAAAGCATAGCATCAACAATGGCTCCTCAGATCCTCCTGTGCTTCTCTTACTGACTGACCTCTCTGCCCCTGAGATTGGAACCCTGGGTGGAGACCAGGGAAGTAGACCCCTCATGGCTGATACCTTGCCCCTCTCTTGCTCTTGCTACTTACTCTAGCACAGAAATGTTTTTTCCTTTCTAATTCCTGTCCTCTAAGAAATGACTGTGGCCCTGTCTTCTTTCTTTTCTACTGTAGGACATTTAACTATTGCTCTGAGTCCTTGAGTTTGGTTTTATATGCAAAATGCTCAGCCTTGGGAAGTTTCAGCAAAGCCCCTTTCTTCCTCCAGAAAGCCTGACTTCTACTAAATCAAAAGGCTTAGCATTCAGGCAACAGTCATACTTTGGGTATAAAATCTGTAAAACTGTAAGCTGACTGATGATTGCCATTCTTGGCTGTGTGTTGCCCTTTTCTTGAAGCAAGGAACTCCATGGATTAAGAGGATGAGGGAAAGTTGGGGGAAGATTCCAGGCAAAGGAGAGTTAGACTCTATGATTAGGAGGCGCATGATATCTGATTGTCTGTTTTTTAATGATCTTAGCAATTGTTGATGTTTAGTGCCCAAGTGAATTATATTGTAGATTCTTTAGTGCTACTTTTATACTCTGGATCCTTAATATATAAGCAAGATAGAGAAAACAGTGGGTAAAACGGAGATGAGTTTTCCCAAATGGCATGGTAACTTTTGAAAGTAAATGTGTTTTGCTTATTTATATATTTGGTAGAAACCAGGTTGTCAAGGCCATATCAAGCTTGGAGCAAATGCAGAGCCACAATTACAGGAAGAAAACAATTTCTCTGGCTTTATCCCCCACCTGCTAATGTGGAACTTCTCACCAGAAAGGCTGCTTTCTCTTATCAGTTACTACTAGAAGTCCCCAGGGAGTGTGGCCTGTATGCTCTGGAAAATAGCATTCTCAGCTACAGTGGGGCATCTTTCTGTCTCTTCCCTCCGTGCCTGTACTGGCTTTGACTTCCTTTGGTGATGTCCTCATTAAAACTTCTGGACTCCATGAAACCTCATACAGGTGACCCTTCATGGCTGCTGCCACTGCACTGATGTAGGTGACATCTTTCATCGATGCCCAGAGGCAGAGTCTGCCAGTTGTTCCCCCAAATATCCATTTTCTCTTCCTCTTGGATATATAACTCTGTTTTTCAGCCATTCTTGCAATCTGTTTGAACTGTGTAACTAATTTCTAGACAATGCTAGCTATTTGGGTATGAAATGTGCCATTGCTGGGAAGGACAGCTTAGCTCCCTCCATATTCTCTTCTTCTGTCTGCTGGTCAGATGCAAATGATGATGATGCTCTGGGGCAGATATCTGTAAATTTCTTCTGGAAAGAGCAAGACTGTAAATATGGTAGGTCTTGAGGGTCATGTGGTCCTTTGTTCCAAGTACTCCGTTCAGCTGTTGTACAAAACCAGGCATAAACGGTGGGTAAATGCCTAATTCCTCAGTGTTCCCTTTACAATTTATTTTAGAAGAGAGGCATGGGAATGCAGTCAATGATATTGTAACAGGACAGATGGTAGCTACACTTGTGGTAAAAATAGCATAATGTATAAACTTGTTAAATCACCTGAAACTAATGTAACAATGTGTGTGGAGAAAAAAAAAGGCACAGGGATGTAGTTTGTTGGCATCTACCCCAGCAGATGGAAGAGCCACAAGATGGAAAGTTCTTAGATCCTGTCAACTAGGAAGACCCACCTTCAGCTATTATATGAGGGAGGAACCAACTTTTATTTGTTTTGATTTGTATATTAGTTACCTAGGACTGCCATAACAAAGAACTACAAACTGGATGGCTTAAAATAATGGAAATTCATCATCTTACAATTCTGGAGGCTAGAAGTCCAAATGTAGGCAGGACTGCACTTCTTCTGAAACCCGGAAGGGTGGCGCGGGGGCCTCCTTGCCTCTTCCTAGTGTCAGGTTGTGGCCATCAGCCTCTTGGCTTGAAGCTCTATCATCCCAATCTCCACCTCTACTGACCATGTGGTGTTGTTCCCATGTGTTCGTCTCTGTGTCTCTCCTCTCCAATAAGGACAGTAGTCATACTGGATTCAGGACCTCACCATAATTTACATCTGAATTACGTCTACAAAATACAAAACCCTATTTCCAAATAAGTCACATTCACAGGTACCGGGGATTATGACTTCAACATATCTTTTGGGATATACAATTCAATGAACAAAAAGCTATTATTCATTCTTGGGGAAGAGTTTGGTTATTACCAAGGCCCACTGGACTCTGAATATTCCAGTGGCGTCTGTTCTTCATTGGGGAAAATGTATTTTTCACACCTTCATATCTCACTTGATGTGTCTCAGAATTATGTGTGTCATGTGTGTGAAATAGCTTCTTCACCTGAAAGAAGAGCCACCATCTTTGTAGAAATCATGCCCCATGCCACAGGGGGCTAGACAGAAACCAGAGTAGTGATGGAAGCTAAGAAATAATAACCATTTCAGCAATGGACAGGCTGGACGCCTGAGCACTGTTCTGCCTGCTGTTCATGGGGCCGCTGAGCTCCATTTCTTCTCAATTCCCTCCCATACACTTTTTCCAGAAGGCTCATTAGTCACATGGACTCTTGGCAGAACCACTTCCTTTTCTCCTGACCCTTCTGCTACCACCCCCCACAGACATGACCAGACATGCTTAATCCTAACCTGAACACAACAGACACCCCTGCTTGCTGTCCTTCTACTAAGAACTACAAAAGGTGTTAAAGACAAATGATAATTACAACAACTTCTCCATCTCCAACCAACAGATTTCCCTTAGGGGAACCATAACAGAAGTAACTGGTTGAAAATTGTCTGTCAGGAAACTGACATAGGCAATTTCCTTCAAGTGAAATTTTGAAACAAAGTTATAAACCAAGGTGAGTCTAAAGATGGAGATTTTATCTAGTTATGGTATACCTTGGCAGCCATCACCTGGTAAACTCATTATTTTAGTTCTTAAACCACTAATTTGTTCTTCCATGGACAGCCTAAATAAAAAATGAAATATAGGAATCAGTGAATTTTGAAAAGGTGATATTCATGTGTGTATCTGTTTGTGTTCAAACATCATTAATGTTTCTTGTTTTTAATCAATAACTTTGTTTCTTAAATTTATGCAAGTGATCAGCACAAAAATGCATTTCTTTGTTGTCATATGCTTATAGGCTGGTCTTCTTCCTCCTATACCTCTGACATATGTTTCCAGGTAGGTTTACTGATTTGTAATCAATCAGCAGAGATATTCACTGTAGCTTTGGTTTCTAGCCCCGTCTGGAAGAACTCCAGCCTGGGAGAATCTAAACATATCATTCAGAGGCCTGTGATGTTGGAAAGAAAGGAGGTTTTGGATGATTTTTGTTTTTGTTTGGACTTGGGTCAGTGCCTCCCATTTACAGCTGGAATGTGTCCTGGATGGTTTCAGATGTGTTTTGGAAGACTGACACGGACCTTATGATAGTCAGCCACAGCAGGGCATTCAGGAAACTCAAGGAGCAGATTATCGTGTGAAGAAACATATCTCTTGATCAGTGAAGATTAATGCTGAATACCGAGGCCGTGGAAATCTTCCCCCTCCACAGGCAGTCTTGCCCCTCCCAGGCAATCTGCACAGTTAGAACCTGTGCCAGGGTCGTAAGCGCTTTTCTGTGGCTTCTCCATCAGGCTTTGACTCCTGGGAGAAAGGGTCACCCAGGGGATTTCAAGTCAAAATCCAAGAACCAAACTTAGTCTTGTAAATGACACAAATGACACATAGGTGAAAGGAAAGAAAAGGCTCCCAGTATGTAAAGATACAAGAACGAGTGCTAGCAGGGAGCTTACCTTTTTGTCTGCAGGCTTCTCATCATGCAGGCTTTCACATGAGAATTGCCGTCGTACCACTTTCCTAGGAGGCAAAGATGTCTTCTAAGAGTGCGAAACATGCTTGCTTTGTGGGGAGATCTACTTGTGGTGAGTCCACTTGTCTCCTACCATCGTGTTCACTCCTTTACCTTTTGATCCCCGCAGATAACGTTCCATCTTCTTTAAAATGTTGTTGTTTTTTTTTTTTTAAAAGATTTTATTTATTTATTTATTTGACACACAGAGAGAGAGATCACAAGTAGGCAGAGAGGCAGGCAGAGAGAAGGGGAAGCAGGCTCCCTGCTGAGCAGAGAGCCCGATGCGGGGCTCGATCCCAGGACCCTGAGATCATGACCTGAGCCGAAGGCAGAGGCTCTAACCCACTGAGCCACCCAGGCACCCCCCATCTTCTTAAAAAAAAAAAAATGCAGGGTCTAAAACAAGATTGCAAACATTCTTTCCAAACAACAGCAACACAAAGTTGAACGAGTTATCAACATTTAGAAATCAGGAGATTACCCATAGGAATTAGCATTTCTTGCATCTCTTGTAAAATAGGTACCTGGAGCAGCAGTGGGCCTGCATTTCCACATGGCAGAACCCACTGGAGCCAGATGCATGGAGCCATGTTCAGATGGAGGCTGGTGTTCTTCTTAATGCAGACCAGCTTTACTCATGGACAGGACCTTCCCTGTCCTTGTAGGCATTTGAGTTAGCAATGTCTGATTTATACACAAGCAAGCTTCAACAGTTTTAATTTTCTTCCTTGAGATTCCAAGTTTTGTTTTTGTTTAGAAATGAGCCACAGCCAGGGAATGGAAATGGCCGGTGAAAATAAGAAAATGGACTTCCCAAGAACCACAACCTGTATACTTCCCACAGTAACTGGGTTCAGAGTTGCCCATGTCTGAAAGACTGACGGAATGGGCAGTACTAGGCAGGGAGGGTGTGTTTATTTCCATAGATACATGTCAAGGGGAGATGTTTTGCAGAGAAGGCCAGTATTGTTGGTCTTGACTGCCTGGAGCATTCTGTTAAGCTGTAACTATGTCTTTCAGGGAGACTGTATCCTGAACTGGATGGTAAAATATATGGTCACCTGGCTAGGAAGAAAGTTTCTGGGTAGGGAGAATGGAATGCTTTTGGATTTAGTTAAACCTTGTCCTCTCTTCAACTTCTTCTACCTGCAGGATTTCTTCGTCTAGAGTTCTTGCTTCCTTGTCTAAGACCATGGCCATCTTTCGGGTTCCAATTGGTTATAGAGAAACTGGTATTTGTTATTTTGGAAATATAATCAGAAAAAAATATAAAAACCATGATAAATGAAATATAATCTCTTTTCTGGTTTTCAATACCAAATAAGACAGATATTTTTCTATATATATTTGTGTTTCTCTTAAGTGTCCTACCGTCCCATGATTGCTATTCTCCTATGATTTATTTTATATGGTCTTTTTCCAGGAATCCTTCTATCCCATTGGGTTTTCCTTTCTTTCCTTCTTTTTTTTTTTTTTTCCTTCTATGCTGCTATGTTTTCCTTTTATTCTAGAATCTGTGTTTAATTTTCTAGCTCTCTGCTTTTATTCCTATTTTTCTTTTGTCAGCCTGGTCTCTTTTATTTTCTGTTATTGTTTCCTTTTCTCCCTCTTGGTGCTTTCGTGTGCTATTGTACGTGGTCTGTTTATTTCTCTCTCAGTTTGTTTTATTCTCTTACCATATATTTAGGCCTCCTGCATACAAACACACAAGCAAAAAACACAAAATGAACTCTTACTGGTTAATTGTAGCAATCTCCCTAATTTCTTTACAAAACCACACACCATAAATCAGTTTTTATATTCTAAATTGCCAAAATTGCATTATAACAAACTTTAGTCCCCCCCGCTCCCAGTTTTCTACAGAAAATTCAAATATTTTTATTAATTTTTTTAAAGAAATAAAGTTTTCTTCCATGTAGTAGCTGCTGGACTAGAAGTCATTATGTAGATTCTGGTGCCATTTTGGTCATTTGCTGGCTCTCTTACCTTAAAAAAGAGTGTCTCTGAATCTCAGTTTCTTATTTTCTCACAGCTAAGGGGGAAGAACTTCCTTGCTGCTCAAAGTCTGGTCTTTAGACCAGCCACATCAAAGTCAGCTGAGAGCTTGTTAGGACTGAATTAGCCCAGGTCTTCCCCTCACCCTTCCAGACACAGAATCTACAGATTTTACAAGATCCCCAGGGTGCTTTGCATGCTTATCAAAGCTTGAGAAGCACAAACTAGATGATCTCCAAGATTTTTTCCAGCTTTAATTTTGCTGAACATAGTAAAAAACTTAACTTAATAAGTGAAAGTGAGTGAAAAAATAAAGTGAAAACTGCCTTGCTCACATGCCATGGTAAAATCATCCCAAAATCTTTGATAAAATGCCAGCAACTTTGGGTCCTCCCTTAGAACAACTAATTGAGATGCTCCAGGGATGGTATTTTTTTTCTCATGTCCTAGTTAAATTTTAATGAGTGGACTGAGACAGCACTCAGGTATACTATTTGAACTTTTACCTCCTTTTCTGATGCTATCAGCACTGCTTTCTTTGGATGTAAGGTGAATCATTACTGTGGAAAGAGAGGAAGTCAAAACTATTTTACCTTCTTAAACCACCAAAAATTATTGTGGGGAAGGATAAAGGTGTAAAGAGATAATTATTGAAGGTGACTGTATGTATTTTTATTGCATTTTGGGAGCAAAAGCAAGGTTTAGTCCTTTTGACTTAAGTCTCACTCAGACATCTGACAATGGGAGTGTTTGTGGTAATAAGAAGGAAGTAACCCCTGGCGAGTGATAGATATGACATCGCATCCTGAGAGTCCTGGGGAGTGGGGGGTGGATATTCTAGCGGGATGGTTTCATTTCATCACAACTTGGTGCTCATGTTGACTGGGTGAGCACATGCTATGATTGAGTTACCAAACATTAAGTTCCAATTTACTTTTAAGTATTTCAGGTTGTTGAACTGTAGCTGATTTAAGAAAAATTGAAACCAACAGAATTTTTTTTCTAAAACTTCCATTATAGTATCTTTACTGTGAGGACTGGGGAAGGAATAGTAAGAGGAGAGTTTGTCACAAAAGTATATGATATGACAATACCATTATGGGGAAATGCTTTTATGTTGCAGTTTTTCAAGTCAGAGCTTAAGAAACTGTGTCTTTAAAGATTAACTTTGCTTTTTTTCTTAAGGTTAAATATTTTTTCTTCAGTGCTCACTGAGAGCACAAGCAAATGATTACATTTTTGATGTGATTGAATTATTTGATTAAAATAAACAGTGTATTGGGGCGCCTGGGTGGCTCAGTGGGTTAAGCCGCTGCCTTCGGCTCAGGTCATGATCTCAGAGTCCTGGGATCGAGCCCCGCATTGGGCTCTCTGCTCAGCGGGGAGCCTGCTTCCTCCTCTCTCTCTGCCTGCCTCTCTGCCTGCTTGTGATCTCTCTGTCAAATAAATAAATAAAATCTTTAAAAAAAAATAAAGAGTGTATTTTACTTAAACATTTTTAAATATTTTTTTTTTGCTTAGTACAGCACTTTCTTTTCTCAGTTTCCATGTCCTGAATTATTTCTGCATCATTAAGTTTAGCTGAGGAGCCAAAAGTGTCATTGCAGGGGGTTTCTGGGGTGTCACATCGAAGAAGAGAGATATTTAGAATAAGATGTCACCTTGGTCTGTTACTTGAGTGTTAGTCCAAGAAGTTATGTGAGCAGAGAAACATCAATCTGGCTGGACATCTGTCTTTCCCACTGTGTAGCAGAATCCCTGTGCAGAATCTTTAGTTGGGGATGGCCATGGCCTCATTTCATCAGGTGTGCAGAGAGTCTCTAGAAGTTATGTGAGTTTTTCTTCACACATTGCTCAAAATCACATGAAGACTCAAAAAATATGTCCTTCAAAATTATTCTAGCCCTGGTCTGCATTATGAGGTAGGAAATTTCCTCTCTAATTGCTGTCTCTCTCTTTTATTGAAACACTTTTACCCATTGTTGGTACTATTTTTTGTCCCTTGTGCTCCCATCTCTGCCCTACTCACAGCTGCTACCTATGTATGGTATCTTTGCGATAACTTCTTCAAGCCTCTCTATTATGCATTTTTTCTGGATAAAGAAATCACTAAACTGATATATTTTTCTTATTAACAAGGTATCTATTTTTTTTTGCAATGTTTGCTATATCTCCTCAGCTTTCTTAAGTCTTTTGTAAAAGGGAGGAAGTTGAACTTGAAAATCTTCTTTTCAGGGGTGCCTGGGTGGCTCAGTTGGTTAAGGAGCTGACTCTTGATTCTGGCTCAGGTTATGATCTCGGGGTCCTGGGATGGAGACTGATGTTGGGCTCTGCACTCAGCGGGGAGTTTGCTTGAGGATTCTCTCTCCCTCTCTCTCTGCCCCTCCCCCTGCTTGTGCATGCATACATGTGCACACGCTCTCTCTTTCAAATAAATAAATATTTAAAAGGAAAAATTCCCATCAAAAACTTGATTGGGGCATTCTAGTATGGCTACTTTGTTTGATTTTTGGAGAAAAAAATTCCCAGAATATTTCTTGAATCTCACCGCTCATCTTTAAAGAAAACAATCTGTATTCTAAAGCTGAAAAGAAGTGTCAAGTTTTTCCCTTTCCTTACTTTAGTAATTTCCTTACTTTAGTCATTTTCCTTACTTTAATACTTTTGTATCTTTTAACTTTAATCATTTTATATCTTTCTTACTCTTTTTTTTAAAGGTTTATTTATTTATTTATTTATTTATTTGACAGAGATTGAGAGAAAGAGATCATAAGCAGGCAGAGAGGCAGGCAGAGAGAGGAAGGGAAGCAGGCTCCCTGCCGAGCAGAGAACCGGATGTGGGGCTTGATCCCAGGACTCTGGGATCATGACCTGAGCCGAAGGCAGAGGCTTTAACCCACTGAGCTACCCAGGCACTCCATACTCTTTTTTTTTTTTTTTAAGTTTTATTTATTTGTGAGAGAGAGAGAGAGAGAAAGCATGCATGCATAGGGTGGAGGGGCAGAAGGAGAAAATCCCCAAGCAGGCTCCCTGCCAAGTTCCAAGCTGATCCCACAATCCATGAGATGATGACCTGAGCTGAAACCAAGGGTTGGACACTTAACCTACTGAGTTACCCAGGTGCTCCTTGTTCTTACTCCTTGAAACCATGATGTCAGATGAAAGTATGTTATGTGCTGTTAAAATTTAGCTCCATAAAAAAATAACAGATAATTCCATCTTAGCTTTATCTTTATATATATTCATCTTAAAATATTTACATATTTCAACAACAAGACTTCTCAAAAATTACTTTTTATGGGTCAGGAATCTTTGTGGTTCTGAATTATTAGCACCTTCCACATTCATATTCATAGCTTTTGATTCAGCCTATATGTCAGCAGGTAGCAAATACAGTTAGTTTGATACACTGATCTGTGCCTACAAACTCTAATGACATGACATTTAATAGAAATTACTCGTAGGGCCTTTTTTTTTTTTTTTTGGATGCTCTTGCTAAATTGTGGTGTGACCACTTCGATTAGAACATACTCCAGACTTACGAAAATTCTCATACCATTGTTAGTGCTGTGGAAAATTTAAAGAACAACAGAAGTAGGCTTGATGCTGGTTAGAATGTGATTCCTCCTGAGAGTATTTGGAATTTGCTGTGGGGTATTGAAAACTCCACCCACTACGCCAGTTCAACGTTTCCCTACTGGCTGGTGGGATTTTCTCACTATTTCCAGATTGCAGAGGGAAATAGGAAATAATGGAACCAAAGCATGAAACTAAGGGCTTATCTTTTGTCTGGTTGTCAGATTCAAAATAATTGAGTTGCCTGAACTGTTAGCACCAGAGCTGGCAGAGAGGATGGACAGTCTTCTGACTCACTCTGTATCCGAACAAGGAAGTTCTGCTCTAGTAAGAAGCCTATCGGGCATGTCAGGATGCGCTTTTCCCATGTTCAGAAGCTCCTTGCACTTGGGATAGAAAAGGAACGCTACTCAGCACTACCTAGTGCTATTGAAGATAGTGAAAACAGCAATACAGTCCCCCCACCCCCATCCATTCCACAGGGCCTAAGTGTCCCACCTTTAGTGCCCTTGCTTCTAGTAGTGTCATTGGCAATATGCAAATAGATTGAGGAGCCAAATACTTTTTTGTTTATGGACTAATAGATTGGATTATTTTGCTCTTAGAAAGAGCTCTGCAGGAAGGGAACACACACAGGAGAGGTATATTTTGCTTGTGGAGTGGAAGGGAGAGACCAAAACATGGGATGCTATAAAATAGATATCTGCCCTTTGTATGTAGTCAGAGTGGGGAATGGGCAGCCTGCAAGTACCCCAGGGAGCCCGTTTTTAGAATGAGTGATTCCCAATCATTTCTCTGCTCTGATACATCACAGAAGTATCATGTTCCTCACCTATAACAAGGACTTCCTTATAACACTTACAGAAGTGGTTCTGAGCTGGGGTATAATTGGGTGTCTGTCAGATTTTGGGAAAGGATGTAATTTGGAAAAATCCTGTGTTTATGAAATAGACGAGATTACATAATTGTTGGCATCATGTATATAAAGCAGTAACTTCTGAGACAAAGTTTGATTTCCTATGGTTTCATCAACATGGGGAATGGGTAGACTGAATCAGTAGGTGTTTGTTGGTTTTGCTTCAGTCAGTCTTTAAATTAGTTTGTCCTGCTGGAGTCAAAGGATCCTTCAGTGGCTTGACATGATATCCTTAGAAAGGATAGTGGTGTCATAACTGTACACTTTTTCTAAACTTGTGCTGCAAATTGGTCTCTGATATATGCAAGATCAGGGAAAATGCAGAACAAAGGAAGGATACAGGAGAGTTGAGGATACTAAGGTGGAAATAAATCTGTGCAGAAGAGAGTTGATAAAATGTGAGCAGAGTCAGAGAAGCTAGCAGGAGGTGAATTGGATCTGATAAGCATGTGTGTATTATGTAGATGTATTTATGATACACCATGAGTTCTCACTAATTAGTACCTTCACTAATCTTTTTTTTTTCAGTCTTCAAATATTTTTTATTGGAAGACCATGCATTGCCTTCCTTTATTGTATTTCAAATCACTGTACATTTACTTTTGTGAAAACACTGCCTGCATTTTCTAGTACAAAAAAACCCCTAAAAATTGTTTCAGGGATGTAGAGAAATATCCAACATAAATAGCGAAAAAGTGCACCATAATTACTGCTGTACTGCAGTCATTTCTGCATTTCCCAGGTTTCTTAAATAACTATCTTGTCTGATAACACACAATATAAAGAGCAGTTATGAAAAACAGACATTTACATATACTTCTAAAGTCTTACTGAGAATATCCTGATTGCATTGTATAACCAATCATAGGCGCAGCTGCAGTAGCAGGATATGCATATGCCTGTGGGTTCATACCATTGTGCATATTTGGGACGTTACTCCCATATTGCTGAGTGCTATCGTAACCATTCTGGTAAGTCCCTGTTGGATTACCAGTCCTAAAACTGGTCTGTATACCAGCAGACACAAAATTACTTCCAAAGCTCCCATTGGTGTATTTTGCAGCACTGTAAACACCATTTTGAGTTTTTGCCCCCAAATCTCTCTTAAGCAGACTAGAGTAACCTCTGTCATAATTTCCCCTGTCTCTAAAAGTATTAAATCCACCCCTTTTGCCCGCAGAGTATCTGTCCTGACGGTCATCCTCCATGCCTCCTCTACCCCTGGAACGACCTGAACCTCTGTCTTTGACCAACTGAAGCAACTTGGGATTAATTGCTTGATTACCTTCCCAAAGCACAGGGATAAGTTCTCTCACTTGCTTTATGTTATTAGGTGTAAAAAAGGGTATGCTGTGCCTGTTTTGGTACTGTGAGCAGTTCTTCCAATTCAATGAATATAATCCTATGAGGAGTTAGGGTAGTCATAATTGATGACAAATTTGACATCTTCCACTTCTAGCCCTCTGGAAGCCACATCTGTAGCAATCAGATTAGGAGCTTTTCCATGTTTGAATTCATTTAGAACCCAGTCACGCTCCTGTTGACTCTTGTCACCATGGATACCCATGGTGGGCCACCCATCTCTCCTCATTTTTCTAGTAAGCTCATCACATCTTCTTTTGGTTTCACCAAAAACAATGGTTTTATTCTCCTTCTCACTTATGATCTCTTCCATTAGATGAATAAGATTTTCATCCTTTTCTACATCATGACATACATCCACAGTCTGAAGAATGTTGTGGTTTGCACTCAGTTCTAGTGCACCAATGTTTATATGAATATAGTCTTTCAGGGAATCTTTAGCAAGCTGTCTTACTTCTTTTGGCCAAGTTGCACTCCACATTAGGGTTTGCCTATCAGGTCTTATCTGATCCACAGTCTTCCTTATTTGGGGTTCAAAGCCCATATCAAGCATTCTATCTGCTTCATCAAGGACAAGGTAGGTAGTTCTTCTCAGATTGGTTTTCCCACATTCTAAAAAGTCAATCAGTCTTCCAGGTCTTGCGATACAAATTTCCCACCTCTCTCCAAATCATGAATCTGTGGTGCCTTGGGAGCACCACCATAGATGCAAGTGGACTTCAGTTGACACGCTCTATAGTATTTGGCAGCTACTTGCTGTACCTGTTGGGCCAGTTCCCGAGTTGGTGCCAGCACCAAGCAGATAGGCCCATCACCTCTCTCTAGGAATGGCTGATGGTTGATGTGGATGATAGCAGGCAGCAAGTAAGACAATATTTTCCCAGATCCAGTCTGTGCTATTCCAACCATATCCAATCCACTTAGAGCAACAGGCCATCCCTGAGCCTGAATAGCAGTAGGTTCAGTAAAATTCTGTCTTGCAATCACATCCATGACATTTGCAGGGAAGTTTGCTTCATAAAAATTCAGAACTGGCTTTGGGCAGTTGTGCCCTCTAACTGTAATTTCCTTACTCCTTCTGTATGTCTCCACCTCTTGTGCTGTTCACCTAGCCAAATCAGGGTGTTCTTGATAAAAATTCTTCTCAAATTTGGGCAGCTCATCGAGATTCCACTTCTTTTTAACTAGTTTCTCCCCAGGGTTTCCAAATTTCTTTCCAGATAGGGCCCTGCCCTACTTCCCCCAAACCGAGGTGCACCAAACCCTAGATCCTGGCTGCGGTCTTGGTTACTCGACATGGCGTCAATGGTTGCGGTTGGTGGGGAACAAAGTGGAAAGAATCAGGTGCGACAAGTCGCTTCAGGTGGCTTTGGCAGTGGCAAAGCCTTGCAGGGGCGGCAGTGGTGGAGGGGCAGCGATGACAGGAGCTGGAGCTGCTCAACAAGAGACCTGTGGAAATGAATGAGTTTACCTTCACTAATCTTATGGTTGCCCAAATACCAATAGGTATTTACTGAGCACCTACTATGTGCGAGGCATTATTCTGGGTGCTAAAGATACAGCAGTAAATGAAGTAACAGAATTCCTGCCTTCAAGGAGATCATGGTCTAGTAAAAGATTCTCCAGCTCTCACTAATTTCAAAGTGCCTGTTTATGGTAAAGAAGTTTAAATGGGAGATGCTTTGGGTAAAACATATTATTTGTCTTGGCAAAACATTCTTGAGAAGAGGTTAGGACAGTGGGGAAAAAGAAAGCATTGAATAACATTCTATCCATTTCCACCTTTCTGTCCAGTCATAGATATAAATGATAGTTCTGGCCCCTTGTTCACCCTCACATAGCTCTCTGGAATTCTTTCCCATTCTCTGAACATGAGAGAAATGAGGAGGTTATTTGGAAAGTCATTGGTCTGAGGAGTTGTCCTGCTACAGTTACCAGAGAATTCTCAAATTTCATCTGCAGAGACTGCAAGGCATCAGGGGCAAACACACTATGAGGAGTCAATTGGTGACCAGACCCCACAGGTGAGAAGCATATGGAAAGTCAAATTCATGACTTGGTTCTTTAAAAAGAATAGGTTTTGGGTGGATTTTAAATCTGACTCTAAATACAAAGCTAGCATCAGTGGCTGTTTTCAGGAAAACCAAAGGAATCCAGCATTCCCCAATGTGTTAGGGAGACTGTGTGGCCTCAAGGAATGAAGCGAGAAGTTCATTCTGTCTTTCTCAAACACCCGCCTGGAGCCCAGCAGAATTCTGGCTGTGCATCTTGTCCTTGGTATGCTGCCGAAGGGATTAGCGTGTCACTGTGGACTCTTTATCTGGCCCAGGAGAATACCAGAGAAAAATCAGAGCACAGTTCTACCTGGGATTGGGTGAGTGGGGGAAATACTCTTTATCAATAGAGAGTGTAAGAAGCCCTGATGCACAGCTCACCACTCAAAATGTGGTCCTGGGTACTTGGGAACGTGCAGATCTCAGATCCCCACAACCACCCCAGAATCAGGAGATTAAATTTGGAGCACTGGCCTAGGTAATGCATTTTCCTGCCTCTCTTTCAGTACGCCTCACTCCCACTGTCTCTTGTTCCTCATAGGCTACCCTCAGGAATGGCGTTGGTGGGTCCTGTTTGAGGCAAGAGGCCACAACACTCAGTTCTTTACTAAACCGGGACTCCAAACCCAGAAGAGTCTGAATCACAAAGAACAAAGAAATGGTCTCATTTCACACAGATCTAGAGTCTTTGCTTGTTAAACCTCAGGAAGGCCACAAAAAAGCCCCTAGACATTTTAGGGTGTGAATTTTGAATCTGTACTTCCTGACATCTGTTTGGCTGGATGACCTTCAATTTACCAAAATATGGAAACTTCATTATGGCATTCTACCCATATAATGAGGAAAACGCTGGTGTTTGTCTCAACCCTAAGCCCCTAAAACAATACTATCCCCAACCACACTTTCCTATATAGCATTTTACACAAAAAAATAAACCAAGATATTGGTTCCCTGGAAGTTAATATAAATGAAGTTTCCTTCTTATAAAATAGGAACAATATTCAGTCCCTTTGATTATCACAAATCTCTTGAGTAGGAGTCAAAAGTTTTCAGTTAAGGTTTTATCCAGCTGAAGACATTTCCTCCTCTTCAGTGTATATCCTCACCTGTTGGTAGTTGGCCAAGTGTACGAGTAGTGAGAACATTGTGAGAACTCATGGCGTATCTTATATACAGTCCTGCCCTTTTAGTTCTTTGTGGGTGAAAGGTAGAGCCGCCCTGGCAACTTTCATGCTATAATTGTGTTTCTTGGGTTTTCAGAAGGAAAGAAATAGTGAGAGAACAAGAGTGAAATGAGAAACGTGAGAGTGAGAAACAGAGTGAATGAGCTGAATAAAGCCCCTGTGAGCCCCAACCACATCTCTCGGTGGTAGTGATGCGAGCACAGATCAGTGATTCCTTGCAGAACGTGGTCTCAAAAGGAGTCTGTTATGTGCAAGGATGACGCAGCTTTCTCGGGCTGGTTTCAAACTATACAATTGTGATATTCACACATACCTTCAGTCAGTAGGGACACACACCAATATATCAATATTTTATATCATTGACTACTATTCCTGTGTCTGTCAACTTTACTGTCTCAATCTCTTTGTGGCAAGAATGAACCTATGTCTCCCACTCAAGAATAATTGATGCGATTTTTTTTTTTTCTTTTTTAGAAGTAGAGAAGCATGAGACCTTGGTATTGCTTGGTCTATTTTGGGTTTAGAGTCTTCAGAATCCTCTCTAGTCTACTCCTACATACTTGGCTTTTTTTTTTTTCTAAACATAGGTTTGGTAAATTTCATGTGCACATGTGGGCATTTTTTCATTCCTGAGTTTTGGCTCAAGGGAGAAGTCAGTTGAGGAGCCAAATTACCAGAGAGGCTTACCATTTTTGTTGTAGGAGTTTATTTCGTGATTGGGGCCCAAAGAGAAAAAGCTTAGAAATGCCCTCAAAAAATCAGATTTAGGGGCGCCTGGGTGGCTCAGTGGGTTAAGCCGCTGCCTTCGGCTCAGGTCATGATCTCAGGGTCCTGGGATCGAGTCCCGCATCGGGCTCTCTGCTCGGCAGGGAGCCTGCTTCCCTCTCTCTCTCTCTCTCTGCCTGCCTCTTGTCTACTTGTGATCTCTCTCTGTCAAATAAATAAATAAAAATAAAAAAAAGATTTGTTTGTTACAAATAGGTTTTTAAAAAAAAATCAGATTTAGCTGATTGCTAGTTTATGCAAATCAATTTGAAAACTTTGGATAAGCATTATTTATTTATTTATTTATTTATTTATTTTAAAGATTTTATTTATTTATTTGACAGAGAGAGATCACAAGTAGAGAGAGAGGCAGGTGGAGAGAGAGGAGGGAGCAGGCTCCCTGCTGAGCAGAGAGCCCGATGCGGGACTCGATCCCAGGACCCTGAGATCATGACCTGAGCCGAAGGCAGCGGCTTAACCCACTGAGCCACCCAGGTGCCCCTGGATAAGCATTATTTAGACAATAAAGGCAACAAAACTCTATTCAGTTGTGTCTACTCTTATACCTGACTCCCAGACTGACTGCTTTCACAGATCCTTTCAATCCTTCCAGAAACCTGAGGAGTGAACATAATAAAAAAAAGAATTGCACTTAGTTACCATCTGAAAACAAGAACAGCAATGTTCATGTTTTCAGATGGTAGCTAAGTGGTAACCTCGACTCATATATTTTTATTCAAGTAAATACCCCACAGACATCTTGTTGGCATATTTTATTCTGGGGGATTGTTAGAACTGAAATTAGCCTAATGACTTAGAGACATGACTTTTATATGTGTTTCTTGAATTGAAGTTTTGGTACTAAATGCCCTGAAATGATTTGACTATAGATATTCATGAAAATTTGCTCCTTATTGCTCATCAGAAAGACAGTCTTGGTCTCCTTTCTTTCCCCTTTCCCAATCAGATTAACTGAGGAAACATTTTAAGAAGTATTTAGTTTTAGTTAAGAAGTAACATTACTAAACAAGTTTTGCTAGGTGTTGTATAATCACTGAAAGGCCCATTTGTTCAGGAAGCAGGAATTAGCACCTCTACTTGAGTGAATTAAAAAAAAAATGGTACAAGGCCTTAAATAACTAGAAATGTGGAGTTTGGTTAAGCCCTTAGGCAGAAAAGGAGAGGTCTGGAGGGAGAGCAACCTTGAGCTGGCAAGCATCATGAACAATTGCTAGCCCAGGGTAAGCTAAGCATCTTTTTATCTTTTATCTTGGCCTAGTGAAATAGTAGCACAATTCAATCTAATCTGCCTCCTTCACTCCTTCACTCCAAAGACCAAATAATTTATTCAAGAAAAAAAATCCATTCAGGCCAGCCATTATACATGGCTCTACAGTTCTTGGAAATAAACCAACTCAGCTTTGGAAAGAGAAAACTAATCCAACTGACCACTTGAGGGAGGTGGTGGGTTATCTTATTTGGAAAAAGGAACCCAGTTCATTTTTAATAATGTGCAATTTTAAGAACTTTGAAAATCTGTGACCTGTGGAGAAGAGATCACAAGAACCCAGACAATGGCCTTTTCTCTACTTGGATCCATTCTCTAATTTTCCTATTAAAATAAGGGGAATAAAATAGATTTATTAAACACTTGTTATGGTCTAGTTGATGGATCACTTTAAAAAGAAAGATGGGGTGAAGTATGGGTAGTTTATTTTCACAAATCAGTTTTAGTTTTTTCCTACGAAATAGATGAACGAGAAGCCCATTAAAATGGTTGTTACAATTCTTCTTTTTAATTGTTTACTTTATTAAGGTGACAATACCTGACACATTGATATATGAACAGTGTTCGCTTGCCTGACATGAACATAAATTATAACATGAGAATGTGATGATCCATCAACATTGCATTCACTCACCCAGATTAAATGTAGAATTTGGAAAGAAATCAAAATTAAAGTTACATTTACTTAGACTCCCAACAGCTGTTTCTTCTTGTTTAAGGGTGGCTGAAGAAAAGTTAGCTGAGATTAAGGGTAAAATAGGTCAATTCCAGCAAAGCCATTGTACTTCATCAGAGCCAAGGGAAATTAAATCATTAAAGCCAGCCCTAGCTGTAAACACCATCCGTTCACTGAATTTCTTTTTTCCCAGGTATGATAGGGTATGCTTAAGTGTGGTTCATTGCTTATGGATTGAATGGTGGCATTATAAAATTAAACTTTTCAAATTATAGAAACAGAAATTTTAAATTAATATTTTATTTTTTGATAAATTTAATACCAATATATATATACTGTAGAGTCAAATAGTATAAAATATATAACAAAAAACAGCAGTATTCTGCCCTACCACTTCTCATCCCAACTCCTGCAGCACAAACAAAACCACTTCCAGTTTGTTTAGCTATTTCTTCTGGCCTATCACTCCAAATGTCTAAATAACATGTTTATACTGTTCTTTCTTATATGTGTGTAGTAAGCCTCAGATACATTCTATTGATTCCACTTATAGGAGAAAGGAATCCAGCCCTAGCCACCATCCCCATACTACTTGCCATGTATTTCCTCATGCTCTAAGTACAGTTCAGTCATCATTTTAATTTAACCTATGTTCCGTGTTATCTTGATTATGATTAAATAAATGCTGTATACAGCTGAGCTTAGCAGGGTGATTTGATCTGTCTTTTTCCTAATGAAATTGTTTTCCTAAATGAAAAATTGCATGATTTTTTCATTAACTGATTTTTATTTTTTTATTTTTTATTTTATTTTTATTTTTTTTAAGATTTTTTTCATTTGAAAGAGAGTGAGCATGTGAGTGGGAGGTGGTGGGGTGGGGAGGGGCAGAGGGAGAGAGAAACTTAAGCAGACTGTGCTGAGTGTGGAGCCCAATGTGGTGCTCGGTCTTAGGACCCTGAGATCAGGGCCCGAGTAGGTCAGGTGCTCAATAGACTAAGCTGCCCAGGCACCCCATCATTAGCTTATTTTTATATACTTAGTACTGATTCATCCCTCAGATCTCAAAGAGCTACACAACTCCTCTCAATGCAGTCACATATAATGTCCCTAATCCCTCACATCCACAGGTGCTTTTTTTTTTCTTTGAATTTTATTTATTTGAGAGAGAGAGAGAGAGAGCAAATGAGTTGGGGTGAGGGCCAGAGGGAGAGGGAGAAGCAGACTCCCTGCTGAGCAGGGAGCCCAACACTGGCTCAATCCCAGGACCCTGAGATCATGACCTGAGCTGAAGGAAGACACTTAACCCACTGAGCAACCCATACACCCTACCATAGGTGTTTCTTATGCCTACTACTAAATTCTTGTCCTGGGTCTTCCCTTCACTATCAAACTGGATTTTCTTTATCCTCTTCTGTCTTTGCTTCTCTTTCCTCAATCACATGCCTTTCCTGGTTCTCCCCCTTTTCTGGAGTTCATTCTCAAACTGTTCCCAAGGAAAGTTGAATGAGAGGAAAACATCTTTTTTTCCTTCACATTCCATTAGAGTTTGGCTTGGTACTTTGGATGGGAATTATTTTTCCTTGGATTTCTAAAGACGTAGTTCCATTACTTTTTATCTTCCACTTTGTTGTTATGAAGTCCAATGCTATTTGAATTCCTGATCTTGCATATGGGATCTACTTTTCCCTCTGACAGCTTTTAGAATCTTTGCTTTATTTCTGGAGTTTTGAAATTTCACAAAACATGATGTCATTTCTCCTCTCATTTATTTTATTGGAGAGTTAATAGGACTTTTCAATTTGGAAACACATGTCTTTTGTCATTTTTCTGGTGTTGTTGTTTTTTTTTTTTTTTGTATATTAGTTACTTGATTATTTTTTTGCTTCATGTTTTCTGTTCTTTCTAGAACTCCCGTTATTCAGATATTAAACCTGAATGGTTTCTCCCATTTTTCACATTCCTTTTATTGAAGCTATTTCCCCAATTTTTCTTTTTGTTTCATTTTCTGGATTATCTTTTCCACTTTTACCTTTCACCCTTTCTGTAGAATTATTGTTTACTTTTTGCTTTTAAATCTAAATTTCAAGAGCTCTTTTATGTCCTCAGTTTACTCCATGTCCAAAAACAAACAAAAAAACTCCAAAGCAAACCAAACCTAGATAACATTCTTTTGTGTTTCACCAGATAACAAGACTTTCTTTTAGCTCTCTGAAGACATTTATTATAGTTTCTCTGAAGTTTTTGTGATGGACGCTGGGAGGCACCACCCAGGTCCCCCTTAAATGAAAGGTGTGGTGCCCCCACTACTGGAGGTGCTATGGGCAGAGAATTGTGTATCATCTCAGTTTCAGAGCACTGCCTTGACCGAAGATCCCCTCCTTTCTGGGATGGCCCACATCCAATGAGTATTCCATGTGGGACGTGTATTCTGGGCCATGTTGGCTCCACTGGGTCAACTCTGAGAGGTTCTAGCCGCAGAGACAGAGGCTGAGCCTACCATGGGACAGCCCCTGCGGTTTGACTTCTCCCCATGCCCATTCCTGCTTTTGTGCCATTTAAGGACACTTCCAAGTAAACTCCATCTGACAGTCTGCTTCCAGGGAAACAGAGCTGGGACTGTTCTTTTCTTTATGCAATATATCTGTTTCTCCTGTTACCTTTCTTCTGTCTATTCCTTTTAGGCTTTGACTTCCATGCTAAAGATTTTTGATTCAAACTCATTTGAAAGCGAAATTGACTAGAAACTTAAGTATGTGTGTTACATGTGTTCTTAGGGTCACCAGGTAGAAAAAGTCAGGAAATCGCTATTTCTTTGGTGTCCATAGATCTTGGCCCCAGGCAGTTTCCTCCTTTCTCCTGCTTGGAGAACATAAACCTGATCAGCCTCTTTCTGGGATCTAGTGGGAGAATTCTCTAGAATTCTCTGGGGGAATTTTCTGGGGGTCCCACTGTTTGTAGAAACATTTTTACATAATAGTCTAGATTTTTAGTTTGGAATCTCAGCCCCAATTTCAGCTTTGCCTGGCAAACCTACCAAACTTTTGTTCTGAACTCTATGGGGAATTCTTTTTACTTGTGTTCTCTACCAGGGTGTGGGAGGGGTAACCTCAGGGTGTGCGGAATTGGAAAGTGATTTGGGCCATGTTATCTTTTCATTGTAGAAATTGTCACCCAGTTCCTTTGTTATCAGGCCCACCCCCCTTCAGAGGCACATCTCCAATACTTGCTTCCTTCTAGGGATCTGCAGTAGGAACTGTGCTGTGGCTTTGAATTGTTTTCTTGTGGGCTTCCTCCCTGCGAAGGCTTGGAGCTCTCTCCTCTCAGCAAAATCACTTGCTCCTCCTCCTTTTACTTTTCATCTTTCAACATTTTGTTGGTATCATTCACCTGCTGTGGTCCGCTTTCATCCTCTTTGTTTATGTGTGTTCAGATCTCATTTTTATTTCTTTATTGTCATTTAAGTAAGGGAATGGGTATACACACAAGCTTTGCTTAAACTAATTTGAATCAGAGTACTCTTACTATACTGAATCAGTGGCATGTGGCAACGTTGATCCTGTCTTCTTTTTTAGAAACACATTCTTGTTGGCTTCCACGACAACACATTTGCCTGATTCTTCTGACTTTGTGGGGCTGTTCAGTCTTACAGGCTGGATTTTAATCTCTTATTTCTCCAAGGAGTATAAAAAGAAACTCAAAATGACAGTTCTAAAAAAAATTACGAACTAATACCAGAACAGGGATCTTTAGATGACATAGCTGGAAGATGAAATTTCACACATCACAAAGAATAACTGTAAGACAATTCACAAATGAAAGCAAAACACATACATTTTTGAAGATATTTATTTAAGACTCAAGCAAGTGGGAAAGGGTTTAAAATTTCTCCTTTTCTGAAATATTATTGTGAATTGCAAATGCTTTAAAAACATGAACACATTTTAATTTATGAAGCCCTAATAATTAAGGAAGAAATTTTTAAAAAAATTAACAAATGGAGATTCATGCTTTTCTTGAGTTTCTTTTCAGTTATAGACTATTTCTGTGGATTATAGAACTTTGTCAAAACCATTTTCTGGGCAACAGCATTTTTGTAAACTCTGTAATAAATAAGAATCAATATGCTTGAATCACTAATAAAACTTTAAACCTGCTTTTTTCAAAAAAGAATATACTGTCTGGTAAAATGACTAATGATAATTTGGAATGAACAAAATAGGAAAACTACAACTTTATAGAAAACCTTAAGTGATTATATTTCTTGATCATTGGCCTATGAAATCATATTTTCAGAAAGAGTCAATTTGGTCATTTTAGATAATTTGCACAGATTACCTATTGTGAATATGAATCAGAAATTTAATATATACATGAGCATATTTTATACTTTTCAAATTGGAATTTCTTCCAGAGAGCTCGGTATTATGCACAATTAGTAAATAGTTTTTTCCTTAAAATCCAAAGCACAGGATTTGTTGCCATTAACTGGGTGAACCTGGCATTGCTTTCACTCATTGGATAGTTTACCATGTTTACCAAGGAAGCATTCAGCAAGGAAAATTTAATATTAGTTATAAACAAAATATTTCTTAAAATTAGTTCAGTCCTTGGATTGATTACTTTAGAGAACATAACAAATTTAGGCCAGAGTTACAACATAAAGAAGTGGGAATGATACATATGCTTCCAATACAATTGTAAAATGAATAGCTGACTATTTTTCTTCAGAAATTGCATATGTGTGCAGCAATCTGAGCCTAAGACAGGTGAGGATGCTTCGGTTACTTGTCTACAAAGTTCTATGGCTTACGAGTCATGGGAATTGCTTGTCTTAATCTGACCACTAAAGCTCTGTCCTATTGTCTTTTCATGTAATAGAAAATGGCTTTAATGACAAAGCCCAACTAATTATAAAACTTAATTTAATAGTTTAAACCGCAAAGAGCATTCCCTAAGCAGTAAAATCTTTTGTTTGGGGAATTTTAAACAAATTATATTTTACTTTATGTCTTATTATTTACGTAATAAGTGTTTATAAGAACACAATTTTCTCAAGATTTAAACTGCTCATTGTTCCATAAATAGGACACACATTTAGAAAGATGAGTTTTTTTAAAAGAAATATTTTAGTGATTACCTCTGGCTCAAAACATGAAACTCGTTTAGTGCTTGATGTTACTGGAATCTTGCCCTAGATTAATTTTCAAATCTTCTCTGTAAGGTTAATGATAGGAATGGTTTCAACTCCAGTTATAGCTTGGAATTACTAATTTGAATTTAGATTTTGTGTCTGGCTAAAATTTCCTTCTGGCTTAATTACCAAGCTGGTAGAAATGTGTTGCCCAAATTCTTTATCTCCTTTTTGTTCAAAACATTCATAATCCCAAACCTTAGTATTTGGTAGCGTACATGATGACCTATAGTCTCATTTCTGTCCCTAGTTTTGAATTCTTCTGACGGTAAACTTTCTAAGTGTTTGTTGCTCAACTTCTGTGTGGCTCCTTCCAGTAAGGGAGAAATTTATGTCAATTTTAGGCATGTGGGGTTGTGCTTGGTTCATTACCAGCTATTTTCACCTTAATACGGATTCCTACCTATGAAAGTGTTTTGTGGGTTGGACCATGAAGCAAGGAGACTTAACTTTAAAAGGTTCAGGAATGTAAATTGACCAATGTGAACTCTGACCTAAAAGAGAAGGGCACCATTGTTCCCATGGGTTTGTGATTATGCGGTTAATAGAAAAGATTGTCAGCCATGTTGGCCCTGGGGATGGGAATGGAGCGTTCCCTAAGACTGGGATTGACATCAGTGTCCTGTGAGTTGAGAGCGTCCTGGTATTAGGCCTGTTTGCAGAACAGAGGCACTGAGATGGCTTCCTGAGCCAAAGTGCTTAGTACACATCTTTTCTTCACCGATTCCTTTATTTTAATGACTTCTTGTCAACACTCTGAGGAAAGCAATATGATCTGCTAAAAATGTAGCAAGTCATCCTGTCAGAAAACAGATACTTTAAGAGTGAACTCCTTGGGATAAGGAGGGAAATTTAGAAGAAATTGTAGACAGTTCCTACTATCAGTGAATTTACAAACTGGTAGAGATAAGAGAAGAGGCAACAGACTCATAAATAAAGCACATAAAACATGAAAACGTTTGTAACTTTATAGAATGAAGTATTACATACTGACATAAACTCTAGAACTCATGGATTCATCAAAGCAGACTGAGGTTGAGAAAGTTTCTACAAAAGAGAGGAAAAGTGTGATTTTTCAGGTTTGGGGAAGAGTTTGGGGTGGGGCGGAGAGGAAAAGGTGTTCTTTAGAGGGGCAGGAGTATCCTGAGATGACCAAAGAGTCGAAGGGTAAGGAAGCTTATCTATGCTCGAGAGACTTGCTTGGGCAGCCTTTCTTCTTATTTCCCTCCACTTTCTGGTGGTCTTTTCTTCAAGAAAGTTGGGGTCCTTCCTACCACTCAAGGGGATCTTGCACAGAGTTGTTTTGCCTGCATGTGGGCTAATGGGGTTTAATTGTTGAAGCCTCCAGCAATCCCTTTTGAATCACTTCTTGTCATCTTCCCCTGTGGGAAGATGAGAGTCTCTTCTGGCTTGAGCCCCCACCCCAACCAGTACTATGGCTCCCTGCTGAGGATTTAGGCTCTTTCCCTTGAGCACCTATGATGTGGCAATACTTTTCCTCCCGAGGTGAGATCTCCGCCTTCACTCCTGGTGCATGTAGGCAGGCAGCTTTAAAAATTCACTCTTGGAAGAATCATTATTAGGACTCTTAGGGCTCTGGGGCTGTCCTGATGACATGAACTGAATCATTGCCTGTGTCTTTAGACCCTCAGATCACCTTTGTTTGTAATTTCTGCCTAGTCACTAGGTATCAGCCCAGCTGCACCTATTGAGAATGACTTTGTGTATTCTGTAATTAAAAAGCCCAATTTCAAACACATTTTTAACTGGGACTGTTGTACTCTGTACAAGTGACACTTTACCTACCCCCCAACAGGGAGGTGAGGTTGGTGACATGAGGAAGCCTTAACAACAAAGGAATTCACACACCCCTCCCTCTCCCAACACTACTCCCCCACCACACTGCAGACTTCTTGAACTGATTTATGACATTTCCTAATATAGCAGGGGTAAGATGACTTATTTTGAAAATAGAATTAAAACTTTCCCTTTTTAGGAGCAAGCACCACTTTGGCAACACCATCAGCCCCAAGCACATTAGTCCTTATGGTCAAAACATTAACAGGGTGCTTTGTTAACAAAATGATCAGGTCATGATAAGGCCAACAAAGGAACTGTAAGACTTTATGAGCTGAGTCTTTCCAAATAGGGCTCCAAGTCAAAAGTATTGAGAGTAAAAACTTTCTCCTGTAAAAACAACGCCTGAGCCAGCTGGGGTAAGAGTTTTCATGAGTAGGCAGAGGTGTCAGGGTGTTGTGTTGACGCAAATGAGCCACCTCATGAAAAGTAGGAAACAAGGGATAGGTCCACAAAGTATGCAGCTCTCTGAGATCTATGAGTAAAAGATCTGAGATAGGCTCATTAATTAGCCTTCTTGGGTAATGTAGGAGAGTGGGGAGCCCTTTAAAGAGGTCCCAGGGAGTGCTAAGTGCTGGGGAAGTTTATTGCCATGCTCATAAACAATGGCACTGGACAGGGAATTGAAATGAGGTCCTGTGGGCTACAGACCACCTGCTCTGTGCACTCATCTCTGTGAAACCTTCCCTGCCCCTAAACACTCATTGCTTTCCTACTCTAGCATCTCCGGGTTTTAAACAAGAACTCTAGATTAATTCTTAGTTTTTACATGGTGATTTGTCTTTTAATGAGATGGAGAGAGTGACAGTGAGAAGAGAAGGAGATGGTGGGGTGCGTGGGGACTGATGCCAATAAGCTGGGAGAGAGGCATCTGTAGTTCTCAGTGCAAATCCCAGCTCTGACTGGGATCTTGTTAGATAATCATGAAACCTCTCTAGGGCCCTGTTTTGTCATCTGTAGAATGAGGACACAATGAGATGTGTTTTTAAAAATCACTTATAACCTCATATATTTGCTAGTGCCTTAACACATCTCATTTGGCTTTATAATAGTCTTTGAAGTAGGCATAATAGAAAACATTCTCTGTGCCTTAAAAAGGAGGAATAGGAGATTCAGAGCCGTCAAGTAATTAGCTTACGAACCATAGCAAACATGTGGCACAAACTGGGGCAAGAACCCAGGTCTTTTGATTTCTAGTTCTTTCTACACATCTCAAAAATTGTAATTTAAATAGTCTAGATTTCCTCTTTTAACGAAGTACTTGAAGGCAAGGAGAGCATTCTATGTATCTAGTATGTAACTATTCTGTATCTGGCTGGAATTTGCCACAGCGTAATAAATATTAGTCACTGAAGCTTTTAGGAGCTTAGGTGACAATGTTCTCACTTCGAAGTCAAGTATAATACTGATAATAGTTAGAAATTTTTGAACTGATACACTGTGCTAGGATTGTTATGTACATTATCTCATTTATTGTTTCTCATGTTGAAGGTGAAGACCCAGAAGCTCGATGGCAAGTCACACAACCAATATCGTAGAGATGGTATACAGACTTCAGGCTGCCTGTTTCCCGGGGTTTCAGTCATTCATCTCTCTGACCTTTCTTTCTCTATGTATCTTATTCTCAGTGCTTCCTCCAGGTGAGAATTCATACCCTTTCTGACCTCCTGAATTGGAAAATAGCCAAGAAAGCTTATAGGCCCAGTAGGTGTTGCGGGAGGATTTCTGTGGGACTTGTGGGTTCTAAGAGTGGGAGAGAATTGTTCCTGGCTCTTTGGTAGAGTTGCTGTGGAGAACTGAGAGGATGCATAGTAGGTAGGGAAAGTAGAGCTACAGGGAACCTCAGAAAGGACTCCCTTGCCTCAAAGCAGGACACAGGGATAGTAGCTAATCAGGGATCAGGGAGAAAGGAGTGATGGACATTCCAGTGGCAATCTGTGAGGACAGATGTTAGAGAACTGGGCCCCTCCCTCACTCCCTGATGAGGTGGCATGAGAACACACCCTGTGGCACAGTTCTAGGGGGGTGACCTCCTGGAAGTTCGAGGTTTCACTTGTATGGTCATCCTGGTGGAAGTGGGGCTTGGAGTCAGAGAATAATTTAAGATATAGAAATGAAAAATTTTGATTTCTAGCATATCTGTTATGATAGACGAAGATAAATATTTTCTACAGAAGATTTCACAGTACTTCATGTGGACATAAATAGTGGAGAAATTGCGTCACTGTTCAGTGACCTATACTTTAGGCATCTGCACTCAAAAGAACACATGCCACAGGATTCAATATGATATTGATGTTTTTGCTAGCAATTAGCATCTGTCCTTTGAAATTAATGTTGTAACTTTGATTTTTACTGGTTTATTATTTCATTTAACTTAATATTAGTTGTAATGTTATTTGGCTCTATATTTTCATGAGTTCTAAAATACTTACAACTGGTTTATGTTTACGCATATTTAAACAACATTAAGTATATCCAATATCAACATGAGTCCCTGAAATTATTTCCTTCTTCATGGCTCACTGAAATTTGAGGAACAATGTTCTAATTCAAAGGAGTGATTCTAATTAGAGTTGTAGTTCAAAAAGTAGGAGAAAATGGGGTAGGTCAGTAGGAGAGGTATTTTGGGGGTTCTCTATTCAAAATGTTATGCAGATAGCTTAGATTTGTGCTGAAATATTTATTTGGTAATGAAGATTTACCTTTAAGTGAAGAGTAAAGTCACTGAAGCCCAGAAATAGACTTGCACATATACAATCAATGGCTGATCCTTTCAGAACCGTCAGTGGGGAATTCATCAGGCAAAGGAAAGTCTGTTCACCAAATGGTGATAGAACAATTGGTTATTTATATGGAAAATGTGAACTTCAGCTTTTACCTCATATTATAAATAAAAATGAATAAGAGATGGATTATAGAATACATTTAAAGTTAGAACAATGAATCATCTAGAAGAAAACACAGGAGAATGTCTTTGCAGCCTTGAGATAATCAAAGATTTCTTATGACACAAAACGCACAAATTATGAAAGAAAAAAATTTGTAAAATACACTTCTTCAAAATTAACAGTCTGTTTAACTCAAGACACCACCACCAAAAAAAAAAAAAAAAAGAAAAGAAAAAATGAAGAAGTAAGCCACAGACCGGCAGAAAGTATTCACAATTCATATATCTGACAATGGACTCACATCCAGAATAGGTGAAGATTTCCTATAAATTGAAATGAGAAGTCTACTCAATAAAAAATGGGCAAAAGCCTTGAACAAGCACTTCACAAAAGAAGATATAAAAATGACCAATAAACATATAAAAAGGGCTTAAAATTGTTAGTAATTAGAAAATTTAATTTAAACCATGATGAAAAATCAATTCACACCCACTAGTATGGATAAAATAAAAAAGTTTGGCATTTCCCAAATTATAAATTGGTAACAACGTGGAGCAACTCCTGCTATTGTGATACTAGTTTAAATTTCTGTTCATGTTAAATTCTGTTCAAATGATTTGATTTTGGATAAAATTTAATCTAGAAAATGTTTACTCACCATGTGCTTATCTAGCAATGATATATTTAGAGTTCACAATGGTTAAAACAAAGTTCTTGCCTTCAAGGAGCACAGAGATGGTTTATGAACTGAAGCCTTATGAAGTTAGCCACCATATAGAGTTTTTACCATATTTCCTTGATTTCCAAGCACATGTGTTATCTTACAATTTCAAAATGAATCTGACAACTTCAACTTAATTGATCTTCTCACCAAGGAGTTTCATGGAATCAATCATGCTACATTTTATAGTTGAGGAAAGGCATTAAATAACTCTAGCTCTTATATTTAAATCAGGCAGCTGTTCTCTCTCATTAACTTGAAATGTGGAAAATAAAAGAGTAAAGGCAACCACTTCTCTATTTCCGTGTGATTAAGGAAAGAAAGTCATAGGAGTTGTAAACCCTGACATTTTACTTATTTACTTGTTTTGAGGGGTTTATTCACTTGTTTTGAGAGCTTTTGAGAGCCTAAAGATTGAAAAGGTGATTTGGTGAAGGAGTTAAGGAATAGACTGTGGGATCAGACTGAGTTCAGCTTAGTTGAATGCAATCAGGTGAACGCAGGCTGGTTTGCTCGCCCTTACCTTCTATGGGTCCCAATTACCTTTTGTATAATGACAGGCAGTGGTGCAGATTTAATTAGGTTTCATATGGAAGGTGCTCAGGACATGTTTTACATATGGTAAGTACTCACTAAATTGCAAATCTTATTAACTAAAGTTTGCTTTCTCATTAGTATTAGAGTCTTAGGTAAGGCGAACTGAGCACAAGACACTAAATGGTTGAGGAAGTTTGTTGAGTACTTAGAGATTGGTAGCCTATCAGAGGCACCTTCACTACTAAAACAGAAATAAATTCCCAGGAAAAACTTGTGCCTCTCAATTAATGTTCAAAGCTTATTAGTTAAAGAAAACTAAGAACTTGGAAGTCTCCCAATTTTACCAGAATGAGAAATGAATAAAGCCTCTTGGAATATTAAGTGTGCCTATGGAAATTGATATAGTACCAGAAAACCAGATGATACTTTTCAGAATATAGTAATTTTATTTTTGATGATTATATTATTTATCAGACGATTTTCTCTCTTGGCATTTTCTCTACCAAAAAGAGAAGGTCACACAGAGTTGGCCAATTCCATCTCATTCACTCAGGTATTTTTTTTCTGCAAGGCCACAGATGCACATTTAAAGATTGACTGAACAAAACCATAAATGTTCACCTAGGGACACATTGTAGTAGGAAGCGGTGTGAGTGGCTTTGGATTTGTATGCACAGCAGCTCTGGTTCTGTTAGTCTATTACTGGCTTTATTGTGGCTTTTTCATCACGTAAACAAATGACTTCATGTTTTTGAGATTCGGCTGTTTTATCTTTACAATTACAGACATCCTACAGGAGTGTGGGAAGGAACGTGGGGATTGGAGTTTCTCCTGAGATGTAAGTTAGCCTCTTGAAATGAGAGAGGCCTGAAAAGGGAGACTTTGCCAAGGAAGAAGTCTCTATGAGGCGGAGAAGGAAAGGGAGTAGAGAGGAAGGCTGCCTGCCATTTAAGAAATGATGTCAGGAAGCAAGAACTGACATTCTGGGGCTTCGTGGTCTGCCCATGTGTGTCATTCCTGGCCTTCATTCACTCACTGAACAAGCAGAGTTTGGGAACTTTACCAAGCTCAACGCACTTTGCTAGACACGGAGCATATAAACATGTAAGACTTGGTCCTTTAAGAAGCTCATAATGTACTGGGGATGCCAACCAATACTCTTACAATACAATGGGATAAGTGCGATGGAAACATTAGAGCATGGGCAGTTCTTAAATTAACTTAGGTAGTAAAGATAGGCTCTTTAATCCTTGAAAGAAAGGAACTTCTTAGTACAGAATGAGGTGGCCATGGCAGAGAACGGAACACAACATAAGAGAAGTAAACGTGTAAAGAAGTAGGTTACCTGAGGATGACTGATTTGGAGTGCCTCATACGTGGTAAGACTGACCAGCAGGCAAAACCCATGGCCACTCAGCTAGATCAGTCTGCAACTCTGGTGAGGACCGATGACTCTTTCTCAGAGCTTTGCAGTGTGTGTGTGTGTGTGTGTGTGTGTGTGTGTGTGTGTGTGTAATTTTGTAGGAAAAGAAAATTGGAGAAATAACCATGAAAAATGTCTCTCTGCCAACATTTCCCATTCAAAGACTTTGGGAAGCACATCAAATAGGCAATGAAGTTTTTTGAGAAAGATGTCCTTAATTTTGAATGTAATTTGAAAGTCATTGGAACAATGAAGAATGTCAGCACTCGCTGCTATGATATTTACCAGGAAAAGAAGAAATCAGAAATTACTGGTTTTGAATACAAAAAGTCTGAGTGAAGCTCAAGTAGAATGTCCCTGCAATGGAACATTTATAATATAGACTTTTCATTGTGTTTGATTTTATGTCCATATACGCTCACAAAGACATATTTGTGTTTTCTTTTTAATTTTCCTTTATCAATATGATTAAGGATACCTCAGATCCCTAAAGGAGATGGTGGTGAAACCACTAGATAACCTTTGTCAATTTTGTAGGCAAAGTATATTTCTTTAAAAAAATAAATCCTTGAACATTCTCTGGCTTTAGTTATTCAAATGTTTCCCAATAAAATTTTGCAGAAAATCAAAAAATGATTACTTAATCGTTTCCCAGAGCTAAGAAAAAGGAGGCCCCAGGTATCTGCATCAGGTCCTGGGGTTTCTATTCTTTGTATGGCTGATAGATGTGAAACTGATTTCAGTTTGCCTGTGGTTCTCATCATTGACTCTTCGGTTTTCGTTTTGTGATTGGGCAGGATTAGGGTAGTTCTGGTAGGGTGGCATACTAGATAGATTTACAAGATAAGTTCATGTAGAGTACTTTATCATATAATAATCTGAAATTCCCACTGGCTTTTCGAAAGAGTCATTATTTATTTTTAATGTCTGGTATTCATGGATACCTTTTATGATTGTCGTTAATGGGATATAGACAATTGTATTATGTTTTTACTGATTGCACAACACTTTTTATTTTATTTTATTATTTTATTTTATATTATTTTATTTTTTTGACATCTTAATTTTATTTTATTTTTTTCAGTGTTCCAAGATTCATTGTTCATGCACCACACCCAGTGCTCCATGCAATACTTGCCCTCCTTAATACTCACCACCAGACTCACCCATCCCTCCATCCCCCTCTCCTCCAACTCTCTCTGAGTTTGTTTCTCAGAGTCCACAGTCTCTCATGCTTCGTCTCCCCCTCTGATTTACCCCAATTCACTTTTTCTTTCCTTCTCCTAATGTTCTCCATGTTATTCCTTATGCTCACAAGTAAGTGAAACCCTATGATAATTGACTTTCTCTGCTTGACTTATGTCCCTCAGCATAATGTCCTCCAGTGCCATTCATGTTGATACAAAAATTGGGTATTCATCTTTTCTGATGGAGACATAATATTCCATTGTATATATGGACCACATCTTCTTTATCCATTCATCTGTTGAAGGGCATCTTGGCTCTTTCCAGAGTTTGGTGATTGTGGCCATTGCTGCTATGAACATTGGGGTACATATGGCCCTTTTCACTACATTTGTATCTTTGGGGTAAATACCCAGTAAGCACTTTATCTTTTAAATCACTTTTGTTAGAGGTGTCTGTATCTGGAAGAGCTTGTATGATAGCTGACATCCTATTGAATCCCATCTGTATTTCTATAGTGCTCATCCACTCAGGACTATGTTATTTCAAGTGCTTCTTGCAGAGTAGCTCATTGGTGTCTTCTCTGGGTCAGGCTTTTGCATTAGTTCATTGGAGGCCATAGTCTCTAAACCTTAGGAGATTTTTCCGCAAGTAGTTTTTATTGTTCTATTTTATCAAGGAGGAAAACTACATTCTTGGAGAGATTAGGAGAATAGTTCAAGGTCATAAGTGACACAGCCTGGTGCCAAAACCTGGTGCACCTAGTCATTAAATCACTTTTGCTTAGTGTACCACACTGCCTGTGTATATCTAATATCCTAGCATGGTTGAGGCTGTGTGTTGTAGCATTTAAGAGACATGAACAGTGCCTGGGTTCCAATCTCAGTTCTGATGCAGACCTGCTGCATGATCTTAGGAGTCATTTAACCTCTTCTTTCCCGCCTTCCTTCCTTCCTTCTTTCCTTCCTTCCTTCCTTCCTTCTTTATTTCAGGATTTTATTTATGTATTTGAGAGAGAGAGACAAAGAGAGGGTTGGGGGAGGAACACAGGGAGAAGGACAAGCAGATTCCGTGCTGAGTGAGAGAGCCTGGTGCAGGGCTGGATCTCAGGACCCTGATGAGATCATGACCTGAGCTGAAATCAAGAGTCAGATGCTTAACCGACTGAGCCACCCAGGCACCCCTAACCTTTTCTTTGCTTCAGTTTTAACACTTCAGGGTTTGGGGTGGGGGTGGGGGATCGAATGAGTTTATGAACCTAAACTATGGTGCTTGGCATAGAGTATGCACTTTGTAAATGATAGCTGGGTTTTTTGTTTGTTTGTTTGTTTTTATGGTTTTTTCTTTTTTTATTGTCTGTTTGCTTTGATGCCTAATATTAGGGACTTTTTTCCCAGGCAGTGGAAACATTAGGACCCAAACCTTCCCTAGCTCTTTGTATCGAGTGGTAACTCTCTCCTTTGTGCTTCTTGCCATTTCACTGATGGTACAGATCACTGATCATTTGTATGGCAATTATTTCTATGTACATTTGGCTACTCTTGCACACTCACTGAGACCTTACCTTATGCATTTCAAGCCCTACTATTCACTGATTCACAGATACATTAACAGAATTAACAGATTGTACAGATTTGAGAATCTAGGATGAACAACCAAACTTTGGAATGTGCTCCAGACAACTTTAAAAATTCACTTATTTGTTATTTCTCTGGACTTATTTAGACCTGAATGTTGATTGGGGTGTGGACTGTGTGACTTTTCACAGTTGTTTCCAGCTCTGTGAATCAATATTAACAAAGCTGTTTGTTTTCCTTGTAAAAGATAGTTGTATACTTTGTACCAGGTCTGCAAAAACTTACTTACTGGAAAGTGTTTGATCACAGGCATAGGGCAGTGACCCTAATTTACCTGTTCACTTGTGATATTTAAAAACTCTTAGTGAAAACTAAGTATCTCATAATTTATTCAAGCTACACACAACCTCATTAGGCTTCTGGAAAAGTCTCTTTCTCCCTTAAAAGTTCATGTTTTTATTTTTAATAGAAACAAGGTTCTTTGAATGGTTAGTAAAAATTTATTTAAATCATGATGAAGGGAGGGGAAAAGAATATAAATATCATCTTCTTTTGCCCTGTAAAAATGGTCACACATAAATTGCTGTTTTGCTTATATTCAAATATTGTCATGATAATCTCATGTATCAAGTATTTTGGCAAATTTTTTTATCATCTTTTGTTTCTTATTACTAATTTTAAGAAAAAATTTAAGAGAAATAAGCACAAGGAAGAATGTAAAAGCCACTCACAGATGTAAACCTGGTGTTTTTCCTTCTAAGCCTTAGAAATGTGTATTTCTGGAGAAATGTATATTTCTGGAGACACTGATTTTTTGTTCAGTGTACATGCCCAACTGTCTTTATTCTTCCTTCAGAATCTCAAGTACGTTCAGATGCCTCCCTCACTTCCATGGCCATGTGTTTTGGAGGGAGGGACTGACACTATCATCAGCCCCACTAGCAAATCTTGAGTCATCTATGCCAGTCATGGTTGTTTCCCCTGCTGGTGATTGGCTTAGACATGGAATGGAACCCTGACCGAGGAGACACTAAAGGGAGTTGTTTGGAACCTCAAGGAAAGGGTTCCCTTTGCTAAGAGAAACACACAGGAAGAGATGGCTTTCTTTTGGGAACATTCTCTCTGTGTGGCCTGTAAGTATAGTTCTCATCTTGCAGCCAGGGGTGGGGGGTCTGGAGGGTTGTGGGGGGGGGATGCTAACTTGAGAGCAGAAAGTTAGAAATAACTTGAATCTTTGATGACATTATTAGGTTGCTGAATTAACCAACCTAGACAAAGTTTATATTTGCTCTTTTTGCCCAGTGGGATAAATTATCTGATTATTTAAACCAGTGGTTTTCAGACTAATTGCCAGTAGCCTGAAGAATCATGGGCTTTGCATGGGGTAAATAGGCAAGGCTAGCTTTAAAGAAATCAATTTCTGAGTTTTCAGCTTCTCTGAATACAATTTCCTAAAACTCATTGGCCTTTAAAACCCACATGAAATGACAATGGTGTGGTGGTTCTCCTTTCCCCTTCTTTTTTTCCCCCTCTCTTTTCTCCTCTCCTCTCCTCTCCTTTTCTTCTTTCTTTCTTTTTTTCTTTTTTTCTTTCTTTCTCTCTTGGGCTTTATTTAGTTGAGAGAGAGAGGGAGAACAAGAATGAGATAGGGGGGAAGGGCAGAGGCAGATGGAGAAGCAGACTCCCAGCTGATCAGAGAGCCCTAGGCAGGTCTCAATCCCAGCACCCGGGGATCACCACCTGAGCCAAAGGCATGCTTAACTCACTGAGCCACCCAAGTGCCCCATCTACCTCCTCTTTTAAAAATCACTTTATTTCCTCTTGGCAAAGGAGTGATTTACCACTCACATCAGTTCCAAATATTACCAATATTTGGTTCATTGCCCAAGGTGTAATCAAGAAGTCTCTTTTAATTGCACCAAAACCAATCTCATTTATCTATCTTAGAACTGCATTTACAATAAAATTTTACTTTTTTATGTTTAATAATTATCAAATTTTATAACAATTTCAAATTTTATGATATTTTGGCTAATTAATTATGTAGTAATAATATTTGACTTAAAACTCAGCTAGAAGATATTTTGATTACTTGGAGCTGTTTTTTGGTAACAGATAATTAATTTTAAAATTTAAAATGTTTAATATATTTTTGTTGCCAAGAAGTAAGACAGAAGATCAGTGGAAGATTTTCAAGCATAAAAGTATTACATTCATTACAATAGCTGTGAAGGAGGCATAATAGAAATATAAATTCAAGGGAGAAAAGAATAATTATTAAGAAAGACCTTGTTAATGCAGCTTTAAAATGGATGATTGTGGCTATAAAATTATCTATATCTATATATTATAAAGTGGTATTAAAATTCCACTGCATATACTCAAAATTGGAGCAAAATTTTAAAAAATAATGTAAATATTTATAATATTCTATTATCTACTTTTTTCTTTTTTTTCTATTATGTACTTTGAAACTTGCAATAAAAATGTTAAATGTCAACTTAAAAATGTGAGAGGATACATAATTTTTCAAATTATTTTATGGAATATACTAGCCAAAAATTTTGACGTTTACCAGATAAACTATGTTGAAATTGTGCATCTATCATTCAATCTCTGTTAACATCACATCTATTTAATTTGACACACCTTAAAATTGGATGATCCTGGCCATCGTTCTCTGTAGTCACTTGAATTTTCTACCCCCACTGTTCTACCTGGCCAGGTATTGCTCCAATGTCCACTTAGCAGTTCCAGCATTTGTGGACATCTCTACTTAGTTGTTTTGCTTTGTCTTTTTGGATTTATGCCTTAGAAAAAAGCTTCATTGTAAGTTGAATGGGATTTCACTTTGGAACAAAGATAAATGAATTTCTCAGTCTGCTATATTTCATTCAGAGTTGGCAAACTGTTTCCTAATTTATATATTTTTTTACTTAATCATGGAATAGGAACATTTTCCATAGTGTTGCATGTCTTTGTTTACCACACATTTTAAAGGCTACATAATATTTCCCATTATGGAAGGTTAACAGTAAAATTTCTAATGCCCAATCCATAAGATTTCTGTAAGTTCCTCAGATTTTCTTTTATCTATTATTTTCACTATATTAAACAAAGCAGACCTGCTTCTGTTTGTTTCCTTCCACATAAATCAGCCTAATTATATCACCGAGAAGTTCATTTATGAGATAGGGATGCGATAAAACCACAGATTCTCGGGTTTTTCTTACTTGGACTTCTTTCCTCTGAATGTCCTATCCCATCACTTTTGTGTGATTAGAGGTATCCCAGTCCTACTCCGCAGCTGCCCTCGGCTGTCCCAAGGTGAAAGCTCATAAAATCCAGGAGGCAATGAAGGACCAAAGAAAACATGAACACAAAGGACATATACCAGTCTAACAAAAGGGCCTCTCTTAACAAGTAGACCCTTTCTTATCCAGGTGAGAAGAAATAATAAAAGCTCCTTATCAGTCAACTTGATCTGGAGTGGAGAAGAATGAATGCAGTCTTTGAAACAACTTAATAAGGCAGAATAGACTTGGTGGGAACATTTTAGACATAGCTCACATTCTACTCTTAACCTTTCAGGACACAGTCACTGCCCTCTGTCAATTACTGCCATCTCTTCATTGACAAGCCTGATGGGTTATAAGTACAAGAATCTTCCAGATGCATGGCAGAGGAAAAAAATAGACCTCTGACACAGGAGTGGTGCTTCTGGTGGCAGGAACTTAGGATCAGAAAAGGAGGAAACCATTGTAGGGAAAGAACAACGCTGAGACTGCTCTCTGTCAAAAGAAATTTGTCAGTGTCTCTGTTCTTACTGTGAGCGTATATGCAAGGATATTCCTCTTTTTTGAGGAAATTTATAATGGGTCTTCATGAAAGCTAAGAGAAAGTTTGATTTTTCTACTGTTCTCTATTTCCGTATCTTGTTTTCAGATAAATCTGCTGATGGATTCCCACCTGAACCTGATTCTGATTTCAGTAACACAAAGCCTGTATTCTTTGTGTTCACTACGTTTATTCTCTTTCCATGAGCTAAGGCTGTAAATCCCACAGTGAAGCATGCATAAACACAAACTGGGCAGGATTAGACCACACTATTTAGTTAATCTCAGTTTACAAAACCCCTTCTTTCTTTGTCTGACAGGCTGCCACAGAAATTCAGCAAATGCAATTTGCAAACCAAACGTGAGAACTTTCTGCATTATGGGTAGAGAGATGGTGAAAAAAAAAAAAAAAAGAACGAACTCCTGGCTTTTGTAAGCTGTTTTTCTTTGAGAAGCCCTTAGGGATATTTTCCAGGGTGAAAGATCTCTACAGTTAATGCTTCAAATCATCATCATGAAGGAGAAGAACACAACATCATTTCCTTCCAAAATTTAAGTGCCGCGACCTCCGAGAATCCTGACGTGTGTAGTTAAAACTACTCAGAAGGATCCTCTCCCTGACCTCCACCCTCCAGCTCACTCACCATCCTCATGTTTAAAACGTTTGCACTTTTGGATCCAGTGGCAATAATACTAGTAGGACTTTAACTAAAGTACTTTGAGTTCTAGGAGGAGAATCAAAGGATGGTTTTCTATAGCAAGTTCGCACAACTGGACATCCATTAAATAATTGGTGTGCAGCTGGGAACAAAAATGGCTTCACAGTGTTTCGAAAACAGATGTGAGCACAGAGTCAGCAACGGACTTGAAGGCTGAGCACTTCAAATATGCTGTCGCAGTCACCTGATGTCACGAGCACCTGCCGTATAGGAAAGCCATTGTGGGGGAAACATCCATGTGTCTATGTGGGATGACACACTTTCCGTTTGAGTTCTGTATTTAGACAAAAGATGCTCTGGGAGATTCTTTTTCTGCAACCTTTAGGCCTGAGGCTCTGAGGGCTGCTTTTTGAATGTCCCAAAAGATCATGTTTGCTTTGGTCAAAGATCAGATACACACCCCAATGTTCACATTTTCTGCTCTCCCAAGTTGGAACAATTCGAAATTGCTTTCTGAGTCCAAATGTGCTAGACTCCTCCAGGGCTCTTGAAGTGTGTTATAAATTACAGAATTTGGTTTGTCACAGAACAGAACTTTATTTCAGTGAAAACAGTGACCACATGGATATGTCTTATGAGAAGCTAATCTGCTATAAACCAAAGAGAAACTAGAACTAGCAAAGGGAGTGATGGTGGCAGTGTGGTAGCAGACTGGGTATGTGTGTGGCTGGCAGAAATTGGAAAGATAACCACATTGTGTGCTAGCCTGTCATTACCAGAATATTCTCTGGCCTTAATGTTTACCTTCTTCTCATGCAGAGAACAACAGTGTTAAGTTATTTTAAAATACCATGTCAGAAAACTTTGAAAACCTCACCACCATATTTTAATTTCTGGAGTTTATACCTAGTTATGAGTTCACTGCTAAGCAACATATAGTGATAAAACATTACTCTTGAGTGTTTAAATCTTCAACCTGGTTTAACATGTACTAATAAAGACTGACTCATCATTGGCCTGTCCTGATTTTTCTGACAAGGAATAGGTCTCCCCAGTGAAGCACTGATTTTAAGATAATGATACAAACACGTATTTTTGAAACATTGAGAGTAGGGAGTGTTTAGACAGGGATTGTGAAGATCTGTCTGCTAACGTGGTTTTAAATGCAAACCCAAGTAACAATCCAAAATGAGCTGCCTGCCAATATCCTATTCCATAAGAAATCTTGGCATCATTAACAAATGATATATTTATTGATTCAATCTCCTTGGTAACTACTTGGTCCATAGACAAGTGCTTCTTTACTTCTGGGATAGCTATAACAGCACTTATCATAAAGTGTTGAATATTGGCCATTGATTTTTAAATAATGAAGGTTATGTTTCAAATGTGCTTCTGTTAGTAAAAAGAAAATCCTAATAGGAAACATTTGACATTAATTTTATTCTAAAGCACTCTGGACAGATTACTTTCCTGAGATAAAGAAAAGGTAGAAGAGTTGGCAGTTAGAAGGAATGCTATCTTTAGAATGTCTGCCCTACACACTGCCTGTTCTATGTGCCGTCATCGTACTTACTCCATATGGGACCATTGCCTTCCAAGAACTGGGGAGCGTTTCCACAGATGTCCTTTCCTGTGGATTGGGCTTAATTCTACCAATGACACAATGGACCCAGGAAGTTATAGAATAAGCCTGCTGTGCTGTTTTTGCTCAAATGATATTTCACAGACCTCTTTCTCCATTTCTTCCTTTCTGGAGCCATTTGGCCCCTTTATCTCTTTGGTCCTCATGACAGTTTATATCATGGTCCCTTTCTCCTTATTCCTTTTCTTCTTCTTGCCCTTCTCCTAGCATTGTTTCCTTATATTCTCTCTTTTCTTTTCTTTTTCCTCTGAATTACTTGTGTGCCCCTTTCATTCTGTCATTTCCTCTTAGATTCCCTTGTCACGTGATTCAGTTATATCTTTTTTGGCTTCCCATAATTAAAATCCAATACAGAGTACTTTTATATTCTGTATTCGACAGCATGGCATGTCCTTTGGGAAACTTGGAGCCTATTCATTGGAGCCTCATTATATTGCATTAAATTGTAATTATTAGGGAGGCTCAACATCCCCCTCCACCATTCCATTTTATATCCCATAGGAACAACCTTATTTTTTTTTCTATTTGTGTATTCCCTTGTGTCCAACATGGAGAAGATGCCCTATGATTGCTAGCTGAATGCTAAATAAGTTGCCATTCTTCAACCTTTTTGCCAGCCACAGAAATGAACTAACCTAAACTCTACAACCCTGGCACGTAACATGGTGTTTGGTATGCAGTAGGTGCTCAATAAAGATCTGTTTAATGAATAAATAATCAAAGACCTAGATTACACCTGAAGCCTGTGTCAGCATATTGTTGCTAGCATAAATATAGTTTCTGTCTTAGGTTTATTGTATGCATATTCAGAAATTGCTTTACTCGCAGTGTTCAGGACTTAATGATCCCTCAGAATTCATTCACTTTCTAAGGCTTGAATGTGCCTCTCCCGTATTTAAAATCAATATTTCTTCTGACTACCGATCTGCATTTATTTCCACTTTTTTCTTGTAGCTGAGACCACAGAAAACCTTGGCTTGCAGCAAATATACATTTCCATGGAAACCAACCCAAAGGCAATAGAAAAAGAAGGCATTGTATAGAAATGTCTCTTGGTTGCCAAATTTCAGACCATTGCCTGATTTCCTTTTAGTTTTGTGTTGATTTCTTTAATTTGATGTGAACACACAGACCAGGATTTTTAAAATTACAAAAAATTTTTTTAAGTATACTGTGTTTGTTGATTTAAAACATGTACTTATGAACATACACAAACTTGTAGGGTGTGGAAAAATAGCATTTGTGAATGAGGTTTGTGTTTCAATGTTATTTTTATGGAAGCTTCATCTTTTCTAGGTTGAATGTATTTGCTGTGAATTTAAACTGTTCACTGACAGATGAATACATTATTTGTTTATAGAATTAGAGTGATATTCCCCCTGCCCCATATGAAGTATAGGATAATGTGGTTGGACATAATTAATGAAAAGTAACAGATGGTTATATCAGCAGGGGCATAAAGGATTCTGCCTACTCTTCAACATGAATAAGGATGTCTGAGCAATAAACCAGTAGATCTGAAAACTGGTGGTATATGGTGTATGACCGAGTGATCATGGCAGATACCTTCTGGGTGAGCATGAAACCAGGACCTTACCCTGCACCTCAGACTTTGCACTTGCACAGGGCACCATATTCAGGCTTGGTACCCCAGGCTTGGTTTAATGCTCTGCTGTTGACATCTTGACATTCACAATCATTTTTTTTAACAAGGGCCCCCATGTTGTCATTTTGCAATGTATCTTGTAAATTATTTAGCTGGTACTGCATGAGGCTTACCCTTCATACCATCTTCAAAGTTAGGGGAGATTACTTGGATTTTCCCTAACCATTTTAAGAGTATTAGAAAGATTCAAAAACGGTGAGTAAAATATCTGTAAAGGTGTAGCCTTTTATATGAGACCCTCCAAATGTACTAGAAATTTTTTTTACAACTTCAGCACCCCCTGGTCATCACTGGTTAAGAGCAATCCGTCTATTGGGCAGTGAAAAGCAATTTATATATAGTGATAAGGAAAGGCTTACCTCAAAACCAACTTGCACCAGGGCATCTCAAAAGCTTTGAAATATCTGTTCCCATTCATTCAGCAATTCCACCCCCAAGACAGAGGATACAAAACTGTATGTACAACAAGTTCATTACAATGTTATTGTAAATTATTGATAGTAAGTTATTGAAAGTGATCTAAATGTCTATCTATACATGAACAAATAAAGTATATGCTACTCAATGGCATATCGGTCAGCCATTAATATGATATTGTAGATGTATACTATCAAATAATAAAGATCATATTACAATACATTATGTATATTATGATCTATTAAAAATCTATGCATAGATAAAAAGTTTACAAAGTTGTCCAATACAATGTAGTTATTTCTAGGTGGTGGGATAATATGGTTTTGTTTTAGCACATTGATAGTTCCAATTTTTCTAGAATGAGCTTGTAGAGCAAAAATATTAGAACCAAAAAGCAAGCAAAAAATAACCATTTCTGAAGTTTGTCTCCATGCTCAAGAAAACTATTACTTATTTTCCTTTATAAGCTAATAAGCATTGAAGAAACAACTATGGCTAAAGAGGAAGTTTCAATGGGATATTATTTTCCTACCATCAAAGAGATTATAAACATCTTCCTTTTCTTTTAGCTAGTCAGCTATAATTTACTATTCTCTGGCCTTCTTCGGAAACTTCTCCAGAAGTAGGGGCAGGTGCAGGATGCATCAGCTCAGCTGTTACTGCATAAAGGTGCAAGAGAAGTGGCAAAGCCCCCATCTGTGAGGTGCATTGCTTGCCAGTTTGATAAAAGAATTCAGGACCAGATCCTCATTCTCTGCCATTAGACTATGGCTCTTTCTCCCAACCATGGCCGATGAGAAGTTACTGTATATACTAGAAGATCTATGGGCATTATATCTTTTCAGTTTCTCCTTTCACTGTAGGCTATCCTGATAGACACAGTTCGCTTAGCTCTGAGCCTTACTTTAGAGGGCAGTGACAAGGTTGAAAGCTTATAAAATCATCCTAGCTGTACTTACATGTGTGTGTTCCCTTCTATTAGATCTTGATTCCATAGGTCAGTCACAATTTAATATGACAGATTGGCAAGAGCCCAGACTTGTCTTGTGGTGGCCAAATTTCATTTTCTTGGGTGTTGATGGAGGGAATTATGGTTCTTTGTTTCTACCTGAAACTTCTGCCAATGTTATGGAGTACCATGAGTCCTATGTACTAACTAATGTACAATATCTTATATTATATCTTTTGCCTATAGTCATAGCAACACCTGTGTGAGCCAGGGATTAGTTAGCAAGTGGGGCAGGTCTAGATATCTAAACCTGTTGACCTTTCAATAGAATCTTTACGATAATTGAGTATTTGTTAATGTTTGCTATGAAATATTTATAACTAGGGACGATTTTCTCCTTCCTTTCAGTCTATGTAGGTTTCTTCTTCTTCTTTTTTTTTTAAACTAAAGGCATCTAAGGAAATTTAGTAAATATATATGTATTTTTAAATGAATGATGAAAACTCTATTTTAAAATTGTATTTAGCAATATCTTTTAATGCTAGTGTATTTGGACCCCAGTTTAGATTTGAACAGAGACACAAATTTGAAATAAGTGCATTTATAGAAAGGGGATACAATGGAAAGACTTGGTCATTTTTCATTTTCTTGATCTCCAAGGGTGAAAAAAACAGATTAAAATAAAAATTCAGATAAGAGAGCATGATATTTTAAAGACGATTGTCTACTAGTCCCTAAGGGAAATTTATTTTCATTTATCATAACTTTGGTTTGAACTGTAATCAGTTGGACTGTGTTTTGATTTGGAAAACACCTATCCTCTTTCCCTGAGTATAATAAAGTCTAAACTGAAGCCCTATTGTTTAGCTACCCAGCCTTGGCTATATTTCATCCTGTCAGGAGAGGTCGAAAAGAAAGTTGCCATGAGAAGGCAGTTATGGAGAATGTCAAGGAGGTGTGGATGGGAGAAACTAAAGGAAGGTGGCAGAAACCTCAGACAGACATACGGACAACAAACTCAGATGTGCATCACATGTGAGAATGTGAGAATGTGTCCATAGGGACATCCAGGAATTGAGCTTCCCACTCAAAGATACTGTTACTAATTAGGGTTCCCCGTTTCAGTCTGGAGGTGTGTCCCCATAAAAATAACTGTCTTAGTAATCATGACCACTGTTATTCTTTTGGGGATTTGTTTCTGTTTAGAACTCTGCCTTTTAAGACTTGCACTCCCTCTTAGAAAATGCCGTTCTTCTGATTGTTTCCCTGTGAGGCTGGCCAAATCTGTTCCCCAGTATTTTTGCATGTAGTCTAGATTGCTTGACGTGATAACCTAGCCTCCCTTTGAGTTGGTGCTCATAGTTTTACTCTAGGATAGTGCTTCCCAAACGTAATTGTCTTTGGGAGTCCTATCTTTAGGCCCCGAGATTCTCCATTTCTATCAAACTCCCAGGTAATGTCGATGCTGCCAGTCTGTGGACCACACTGAATAGCCAGATTTAGGTTGCTCCATGTTAGTTCATAGCGCAAAAGCTGTTATTTTATTAATCTTATTCTCAGTGTCTTATAAGGTTAGAGTGTGAAAAGAATCACATGAAGCCTGGCTGTGTCTAATCATCTAATCCTCAAAATGTATCATACTTTTGCTCATAACACTGGTGGAGAAACTAATTTTAATCTGCAGTGTGTTATTTGCCTAGTGTTGCTGGTTCAGAACTCCTAATACTTAAGGAACTCTCCAGGCCTCCCTTGGATCTTGTCTCCAGACAAACAGCACAGGCTTCCTTCAAAGCACACTGCTGTTTGCGAATAGATTCTGGTTACCTTGTTGATGAGAGAATATTTGACCGCTAGTCATTTCTTTGAGGGAAATTCACCTTAATTTAGCATAACTTTGAATGAAACTCTGTTTTGATTTGGAAAACACCTACACTTGTATCTTCAGTGTAGCAAAGTAGAAATTGTTTCCATGAAGAAATAAGATGCAAATAAAAACAGTATATTTTAGTCAAGTATTCTTATCTCTCTAGTTCTTCTTGGCAGGAGAAGCTGAAGGCCTCATGCCATATAATTTAATGTTAACTTTCACATCCATGATGTTTAAGATCTGCAGTGTTGTCTTCCAATGTAGTTCCTTCTTCCTCTGAGAATTGATTCTCCCCACTTCTAATCAAGTGATTCTGGTAGAACTTTTTTTACTTTGGTACTCTACCTTGTCTCCACATTGTGAGCACATGACCAATTGTATTGCTGTATTTCCCAGTGTAAAATGATTTAGTGCAAAGGAGGGTAAGGGACCCAAGCTGAGCTAAACAGAGGGCTCCTGGGAATTTTTCTGTATGGAGCTTCATGTGAAGGTTCTTTGCATCTGGGCCATGAAGCTGGTGGGAGGTCAATCAGAGAGCAAGATGATACTGATTCCAGTAGGAGAGACTAAAGCCACTCAAAGGGGTGCCTGGGTGGCTCAGTGGGTTAAAGCCTCTGCCTTTGGCTCAGGTCATGATCCCGGGGTCCTGGGATCGAGCCCCACATCAGGCTCTCTGCTCAGCCAGGGAGCCTGCTTCCTCCTCTCTCTGCCTGCCTCTCTGCCTACTTGTGATCTTTGTCTGTCAAATAAATAAATAAAATCTTTAAAAAAAATAAAGTCATTCAAAGATGAGCAGGGATGAAAGATGGGTGGACAGAGAAGGGGCAGGGCAAGGAGCATGGAGTAGAGCTAGTCGCTGAAGATTGCACAGTTGTCTTAAGTACCTTTGACTCTTTCAAATTTCTGAGCTTCTCATGGACATTAAATTCCTTTTTGTAAAACTCAAAAAAAATTTGAGTTGGTGGCTGAAGCATTGTAATTGACAAGAGGCTGGTTAAATATTTCACACACATTTCTTTAGAAGTAAAGTAAAGGGGTATCTCACTGAGGCTGCTGTATCTCAGGGCCATGCTGTAGCCAGTGTGTGTTAACTCAGTTTGCAAATAAGAATCAGAATTAATGAAGAACAACTGAACATGTCTTTGTTTGCCAGCAAGTGCATTACATTAGTAAGTGATACCAAAGGGCTGAGACATAGAATGTCATCATTACAGTTATTGTCACAACAAGTCTGACTGAAGATGAACATTTTGAATACAAAGTGCATAAAATGAACATTAAGCTTAAACTAAAGACATTGATTAAAGAATTAGAAAAATAAATCTTTCTGGCTCAAAAAGTAAGTGAGGTCAGGCCATTGTAAGATTGAATATAGAAAAAGAAAAGCAGCTTAGGCCAATTTTAAAAGAAACAAAGGATGGTTGGTGAGTGATGATTTGCCACAAAGAAGAAAAAGTACTCTGGAGTCTATTTTACTCTCAGTAATACATGCATCAGAACATTTACTAATAGTATTTAGGGATCTCAGCGAGGAAGAGGGAAAGGAGAGGAAGCAGCCCTATACTTAGGGGTAGATCTCCAAATCCCTAGGAAAACTTTTCAAATTACACAAGGTGCTTTCAGTCTCTTTTCGGAGTTTCTCATATGCTTTTCTAGGGAGCATATTTTCCCACGCCAAGTCCCACTCTCAGATGAGAGTCTCAATAAGGGAACATATTCATCCCTTAGACAGCCCTAAAGACAGGATTCTCAAAGACAATAAGGGAATGTATAATGTTCCTCAGATGTGCAGAATTTTAATAAAAGCTGATAACAAATTCACACTGAATAAGAGAGCTCGTTCTTATTTAATGAAAAAATGGGGGTAATTTATATGGAAACCAAAGCATATATAATGCAAACAAAGACAGCATGGCTCCATCACTTAAAAAATGCTGCAAGGATGACTAAAGGGTATAGATGCTCATGAAGGAGCTAAGAAGTAATGGGAGAAAAGTAGCCAACACACTGAGAATCTATGCTGTACTGTATGAGGTACATTTCCCTCATGTGTTACCTCATCAAGTTATCAAAAAAAAAAATAAGAGAGTAGGTATTCTTATATGTATTTAGTAGATAAAACATTGGAGATTCAGTGAAACAATTCCTCAAAAATTACACAGTTGATATGCAATAGGGGCTGGGTGCAAATCTACTCTCTCTGTTCCCAAGCCAAGAAACATTCTGATTCTTCACGAATGAACAACATAAATATCTATTGAGTGCCAGTATACACAAAGGACTTGTAGGGAAAGACTAATATAGATAATTCACAACATTATTCAACTGTTTTGACCAGCAATAGAAACAATATCCTTGCAACAGGAAGGAATTTATAGCATAGTTCAAGTGTTTTCAGCAGAAATGGAGACAATATGCTTGCGATAGAATCAAACAATATAACAGCAACTGATGTTTATGGCCCCTTGGATGGGAATATAAAAGAAATTATTGAGGGAAAGTTCCTGGACCAGTAAAGAAAAAGATCTTCAATCTTCTCAAATTGTCAATTTAGAGTATGTTAACAACTCCACAAAATGGTTTAGCATTGTATATTTATATGACCCCTTGCATGCCACTTGAAAGTATACTTGGTAAGATGAGTGAGGGGATTTTATGAGGATTGTCTTTAGAAAATAGAGCATACTAAGGATTTCTTGCTGTATCCTAAGATATGGATAAAAGAAGGGATAGAATTGTGTCTCTTAAATTTTATTAATTTTGTTGATGATAATTTTTTGCCTAAAGCATCATGACCAACCTTAATCTCATGAAACAGACTTACTAGTTAAAGAAAAAAAAAAAAAAACCCAATACGGATTTCAGAGTCCGGAGGTCTGTGGTTCAGCCATTCACTGGTTGAATGACTTTGGTAAAGTCACTGTCATCTCTACCATCATTGGTAAAATATGGAAGTTTTACCAGATCATTTCTGACATCTGCTCTACTTAGAACCTTTACTGCATTAAGTCCAAAATATTGATAAACTTGTCAGGTCCCATCACACTTCTTTATTAAGTTGCGAAGTCTGCAATAGATCAATTATTTCAAATACTTGGGTATATTATGGCTGAGCATATTGAACTGTAAAATTGTGATAATAAAAATAACAGAGTTTCTACTTCTTTATCTCAATCTCCAATACTTCTATCATTAAGTACTGGAAATCTTCATGGCTGTTTTTTTTTTTTTTTTTTTTTAGACACTATGATCTTGTCTATAGGATATCTTCTTATTCAGACATATGTGATAAACAGAAGTCTAATTGTCCTCCAAGGTCCCACCCTTTCATACACGCATGCTCTGTAATCCTCACCCCTTAGTGTGGGTGACACTTGTGAACATGACAAGAGGATTTTACTCCTATGATTAAGTTATGTTGAATGGCAGGGATCAAAGGATTTTGCAGATATAATTTAAATACATAACAACACAACTTTTTTGTTGATAGTCAAAAGGGTTATTATCCTGGTTGGGCCTGACCAAATTGAGTGAGCCTTTTAAAAGAGGGTCTAGAGATTCAAACTGAGAGAGTTTTGAAACAAGAGCCATCAGAAACTCTCTTGTTGAACATATAGAAGTAAACTGCCATACTCTGGAGAGGGTCACATGGTAGGGAATGGTGGGTGGCCTCTAAGAGTTGAGGGCCTCAGTCGTATGATTACAAAGAACTGAATTCTGCCAACAGCCAGTGAGTTTGGAAGAGGACCCTTAACCTCAGATTAGATTGCAGTCCTGGCTGACACTTTGATTGCAGCCTTGTGAAACCCTGAGCACAGGACCCAGTTTATCCCTGGCTGGACTCCTGACTCATGGAAACTGACATAATGGATGGGTGTTGTTTCAAGCTGCTAAATTGTAGTAATTTGTGATGCAGCAATAGAAAACTAATACAGCATGACTTCAATTATCACCAGATGACTCATAAATTTATATTTCCAGCAAGACATTCCCTTGCATATCCAACTGTCTATTTGACTTCATGAAGGTACTTCATTTTCAGTTCATGTTCATTACTTTTAAGCCAAGTTCTATAAGTAGCATATATCATCCCCCAAGTTGGGAAGCAAAAAACTTAGGAGCTTTTCTAGCTTTATCTCTCATCATCAAATTTTAAATCTTAATCCATAAAAGTTCTAGTTCATTTCACTTCTTTGTGGCAGGTACTTCAGTCTGATTCACTCAACATCTACTCTACTCTATCAAATATACCTTCCTTATACTTTCAAAGCTGAAAATCTGAAGATAACATTTATTTTTCTTTGTAGCTAAGGTTTCTCATGAGACTTAGGTTCTGTGAAATACATGCATTTGTGTGAATTTTGTAAGATGGGCATGAGGAGTGACAGGTGGCAGCTGTGTATGAGGAGCTCAGACCATCTAGCAAGCAATGTTGTAAAGATGACTGGTTCTTCTGGGAAAGCTATGACAGTAGTCATGCTCTCTGGTTCTTAGCATCTTCAAGGCCATGAGCTTTCTGCTAGAACAGCCAATGTTGTACTGCTGGTAGTTTCCCTTTGTTGTAGTGTTTCTAGCTATGGAGTATTCCATCTTGGTGATTTGACCCTTCTAGAAATTCTGTTGGATATATTTATATCCTCCTTACAGTAGATTAGGTGGATGGATGCATATTTTAAGGGCCAACCAGTCTACCATTTTTTCTCCATTTCCACCACCATCATTACAACCATCCTATTACAAGGTATCATTATGTATCCCAAGTGCTCTAGCAATAAATAGCCTCTTAGCTGGTTAATCTCTGCATCCACCATGCTCCCTTATGACTAGTTCTCTACTCTTCAGCCTGAATGATCTATTTAGTGTGTAATGCTCTCCAACTTAAAATATTCAATAGTTCCCCATTACTTTTTAGATAAAGACGAAAATCGTCACAAGCTGACAAAGTCTTGCCCCTACCTAACTCTCTATCCTCATTTTACTTTTTTTTGCCTTTAGTAAGCACTCCAGCTGGAGAATTTTAGTCTCTTGTAGGTGCCATGCTTGTTACAACTGGTCTCTGTGTACAAGATAGTTTCTTCAAAGGCTCTTTCTTCCCTAATTAACATTACTCTGTGACCTCCAGATCTAAGGTAAATCAGCACATCCTCAAGGAGGCCTTTGCTGACCTCCCTGTCTTGGCCAATTATCTCATATGCTTTCTTGCGGCATCTGCCCTTTAGGGATTATAGTTTGCAGAGTTGCAATTTTATACTTGTTTCATCATTTGAGATTAATGACGGCCTTTCCCACTACATGGTCCATATCACATGAACAGGAGCTTTCTGTTTTTACTCACATTAAATTCCCTCCATCTGGCATAGGATTTGGTACATAGTAGAAGCTCAATAAATATTTGTTGAATAATGAATAAATGAAGCATTTACAATGTTCTTGGTATTATTCTAAGTGGTTTATACTTATTTTGTCCGTACAAAAATACTATGAGGTAGGTAGGTATAGATATGTCAGTTAGGATAAGCTAGGCAATGCTGTGGTAACAGATAAACCCTAAATCCAGTGGCTTAAGATGACCTCAGCCAAGGTTTGTTTCTTGCTTATGCTTCATGTACAATTATGGTTAACAGGTGGGAGGCCTTATAGTAGTTACTCAGTTATCCAAGTCAGATGCCCATCTTACCACATTATTCTACAGTTATTGCATCAGGGGAGATAGATGATGGAGAATCATGTTTTGGTTTTTAAATGCTTCTGTCAGAAGTCATACACCTGGGCAAAGTAAGTCACGTGGCCATGTTTAACAACAAGAGGCAGAGATGTACAGTCATACCTGATGCCTGATAGGAGAATCAGAATGTTGGTGATTAGATAAAATATTGGCCTACCATATTTATTATTCCCAATTACAAATGAGTAAAAAGGCACACAGAGAGAAGCAACTTATTTGAAAATAGGACAGCCAGAGTTTGAATCTGGGAAGTTTGCCTTTCCCTCCCCCACCTAGAATGCTATGTTATCCTTCTTTGTCCACATTGTGACCTAAAGAGTCATGGGAATTCTGGGAACAAATGGTTAACTATGTTTCTGTCATTGCTTTTGTTCTCAGAGGAGAGAGGTGAAGCTGACTACTGCACTAGCCAGAGTTTTTCTCCCAACAAACGTAATTGGAGCCTTTTTTTTTTTTCAGGAAGACCATGACCAGATATACCATATACCATGGCCAGATATATGGGCATGATATACAAGCAGTCTCTCTTGCTCTCTGTGTTTTTGAAAAAGTTCATTTCTACCCTCTCCTTATATCAATGAACACTGTAGATAAAGAATGGTTTTGTCAAGCCTGTGTAGCCAAATATTTTCCTAAAACATAAATTTTAAACAAAGCAGATCTTATTAAAGGTTTTTCTGATTGTTCTCATCATTGGTTCTCAAGAGTCTGTTATGCTTTCGACTTTTCAATGAGAAAGACATTTCCTTGGGTAGTGTCACTTTGGAGCATTGAACAAGTTTAAGAACGTGATGAATAATGATCTCTGAAACTCTTAGTTCATTTAGACTTCTATGAAAATCAAATTCAAACCCAGCATTTATATAATACAATATCAAAAAAAGTTAATTATTTTTAACCATGAGACAGGGGAGGAAGAGTGGGAGGGAGTGTGTTTTTATTAATCATGTACTGGCTTTTGAATAATGTATAAAATAAATTTGTAATTTTGACATGACTTACTCAGATTTATTTTGTCAATTAGCAGAAAATACTTTATTTCAAAAGATAGAATTTCAAGCAAAGAACTATATAAATCTGGCTAATCCAATCTCAATTATTTAAGGATATGATTTGGTATGTAGTCAGTGAACATTTTATAAACATTAATATTTCACCAAATTAGTCATATTATCTGCTAACATTATCTTCTATGCTCACATTAATTTTCTTACTTTTCTTTCCATGATAACAAATAGAGATGAATTATAATCACTCCTACATAAAATGTTTATCAAATGGAGTTTGTTGCCTACTTTAGGAATGCAGATATTACAGTAATTGAATAATATATCTGGGACATATTTTCACTAGAGATAGAAAAAGAATAAATAATGTTCAATAAAATAAAGTAATGCTGAAGAAATTGTTTGCGTATATGAGCTTATTTGCTGCCAGCATACTTTTTCTTTTTTAGATCTGAATTCATACTTTAAAAATGTATATTTTCGGGGCACCTGGGTGGCTCAGTGGGTTAAAGCCTCTGCCTTCCGCTCAGGTCATGATCCCAGGGTCCTGGGATAGAGCCCCGCCTGAGGAATCTCTGCTCAGCGGGGAGCCTGCTTCCTCCTCTCTCTCTGCCTGCCTCTCTGCCTGCTTGTGATCTCTGTCTGTCAAATAAATAAATAAAATCTTTTTAAAAAATGTATATTTTCAATGGACCAAAGTGTACAATAGTCATTTATTTATTTTTAAATATTTATCCTTAGGTATATGCTATATAATAATTAACAAAAACTCACAAAGGACTAAAATAGTTCTGCAATAGGGGCTTAACCTGGGCTTCAGTGGTTGCTTCATGGGAAAAAAAAAAATGGGCAAATGTGCCATTCTCCTTGGAGAGTCATGGGAAGAGAAATATACTGTAGAGAGCAGGTTGCCCCTTCTGAATGGCACTGTCATGCTTTGGTATTCCAGAATTCTGGCATGTTTAAATCTCAGCTAAATATAGGAGACTCCCACTGAAATCATCTAGAGAGACATATGAGCATCTTACCCAAGCAGGATAATCTCTGCTCTCTGCCATTGAGCCTGAATTTGAATATATTTACATATCTCTGCAGAACATTTGGCTATTTAACCATGTAAGAAAACTGTTTATAAAAAATATAGCATAGGGGCACAGTGTGGCTCAGTTGTTTAAGCGTCTGCTTTTGGCTTAGGGCATAATCTCAGGATCCTAGGATCAGAGTCCTTCATTGGGCTCCCTGCTTAGTGGGGAGTCTGCTTCTCCCGCTCCCTCCCCACCCCACTCATGCTCTCTCTCTCTCCCTCAAATAAATAAAATCTTTAAAAAAATAAAAAAATTTAAAAATAAAACTAGTGTTTTATAGATTTCAAAATGAAACTTAACCTCATCTTCTCTAATATTATTAAGTCTCTTCTATCTCCTGAAACAAATACCTGAGAAGATGTTTACAGTATTCTTCTGTTTTGTCACCTTACACTGCCTCTATTTTCGTTTAGCTCAAGACTTCCTTTTCTAATACAATTTGCTTACCAGCATGTCTATTCCTCATCTCTCTCTCTCTGAGTCTCTATTGTATCTCCTTTCACATGACACTAGACTCTGCAAAGCCCCCTTGGAAATGAGACCACTTCCTGTTAAGTGATCCTGGGGTATGTAGAATGTAAAGACAACCAAGAACAAGGTAGTGTGTCCTCTTATAATGACACATAAAAGCCATAAAACAACAGAGCAGAGGAGGGGGTACGAGTGGGAGAAGAGGGTGGTGAGTTTTGCCATGTGCTGTTTCTCTGCAGATCTGTCACTTCTGGCCCCTTGGCCAATCTGCACTTAATTACCTGTTCCTGTTCTATACCCCAGACGGCCAGCAGTGTGGCCTGTCTATTCCCATTCCCTCTGTGAGGCCAGCTCTGGGGCTGAGCTGATGCATTACAAATGCCTTGTGGACCAAACAATGTATGTGTCTGATGGGATTTTCCCTAAGCGGTCAGGATGCCAACTACAGTCCTGATCATTTTAAATGGCTTGTGATCTGAGGATAGGGAGATGCTCATTAGCGGCCGTAGGAGACCAATATCAGGAACAGATTGAACCAAGTCGCTCTGCCAACACAAGCATTAATAGAGGGGACTGTGTCAATAAAAGTTCTCAAGATGAAGCCATTGAATGAGGCACTTATGGACGATTATAAACATTTTGCCCCGTGGTGACTCTCCTCTATCAAACCTGCTCCGAGCCTGATAAGCGCTGCCTCTTTAGGGGTCATTAATTTCCCTGAAAATTTAAACAGCTGTCACTTGTGATCCTCCTCAGGTGCTCATGTGGGAGAGATTAGCCTGTGTTTATAAGCCGGTCTGTTCATTAAACGCCTGCCAGTGTGGAACCCCCTCCACAGGCCTGAAGATCGCCCACAGATAATTGGGGGCAGCCGCGAATTACACAGAGGCGCTGCAGGCAGCAAGAATGGTGTGGTCTTATTAATATCAGCTGGGGAGAATGCACCATTTTAATGATTTCCAATAAACCAAAGCAAGCCCTGAGAGCCTCACAAGCATTTGGGCATTGACAGTTAAAGAGACTGCACAGGTTTGGGTTTCCTGTAGGTTACTATCAACTTTTTCATTAACGTTTGAAAATCTTGGTTTAACCCTTTGCAATGAAGTGATTCTTCCATAGTTGGCTTCTAAGTTGAAGTTACTTCTGATGCTTTTAATGCCTGCTAAATCTGGTAGATTTAATGGCTGTTAGAGTAGAAAAAGATACTTCGTGATGGTACACGGCTCCAAGTGGAGGAAGTACATTTGGCTGTGCTATCTAAATAGGATACTTGTGTTTTACATAGCATTCTCCAATTATATAATCTTTTAATGAAATTTGGTGTATTTCTGTATTCTGTGACATTAGTTAAGTTCTTGCAAACTAATGAAGTGTTATATTTTAACATCCTAAAAATATTATTTATTTGATGGAGAGAGAGCACAAGCAGGGGGAGCAGCAGAGGGGGAGGGAGAAGTAGGCTCTCCACTGAGCAGGGAGCCCCACACTTGATCAAGACCTTGGGATCATGAACTAAGCTGAAGGCAGATGCTTAACCAACTGAGCCACCCAGGTGCCCCTATTTTAACATTTTTAACAGGAATTAGAACTTATTGGGGCACCTGCATGGCTTATTCAGTTAAGCATATGACTCTTGATTTTGGCTCAGGTCATGATCCCAGGGTCCTGGGATTGAACCCCACTTCAGGTTCCATATTCAGCAGGTATTCTGCTTGAGGATTCTCTTTCCCTTTCCCTTTGCCCCTCCCCTTGCTCACTCTCTCTTTCTCTCTCTAAAATAAAAGTAAATCTTAAAAGAGAAACTTGCTGAAAATTCTGTTTGGAAGGACTTTAAATAGAATGGACCATACCATTTTCAGTCTGATAAACATAAGGTTAAAGGAAAGATCTAGGGAAATTTAAAAAATAGACACATTTATTTATTTATTTATTTAGCAACAAAATCCTTTAAGAGTAGAAACAGTTTCAATTTCTTTTTCAAAATGCCATCTCCATTGCAAGACTTGCTTTGGAAAAGTAGCCATTCACACTCATTGAAAACATTGAAACTCATTGAAACATCTAACTTTAAATCCAATAGAGGACTTAGATGTGTTTATATTTTTAAAAAAATTCTTCTTGGGAGGATACTATGGGCAGTCATTATAACTGCACTACAAAGCTTGGCAAATTTTGCACAATGAAAAGAAATGTATTCTACCTCCAAGCTCAACAGTTCTCTTTAAGAACTTTGCCATGAGCTAACCAGCACAACTTTGAGGTACAAGAGATTTTCCTGATCTTTTTCTACCCAATTCAGGATATTCTAAATATTCTACTGTTTTTTAAGGTCTCAACTCTATAAAACTTGTCATACTATTGACATCCTATGGCCTGAAGGGCATCTCTGGCTTTGACTTCTTTCCTACCTGCTTGGCCTCTGAGTGATGCAGGAAGCTGTCCCTTGTAGAGTGCTATCTCTGTAAACTTAACTTTGAATCCGTTTCTTATAGTCTTGTCAAGGAAGTGGTTGTAGCAATGGTTATATTACATAGTTGTGTAAAGCATTATTTTAGTAAAGAATTTTTATACTGTTGAGAGCCTACCTTCTTTTGTTTCATCTCTCCTTTGAAAACTGCTGAATAAAGCGGTTCTTTGTGCATTTCACCTAAATGAAATCTGACAGATGTCGTAAACAGAGACATGTGGGAACATCACTGTGTTCATCCAACTTATAGCAAACCTCACATACTTGATAATTTGATCTAATGCTTGTTTTGCCAAATCTTCAGCAATTTTTTATGTACTGTCTAAATCTACTTGTTGATAAAGGAATGTTTTGTAGTTTGTCAGTACACTGATTTTTATAAATTAGAGCAGATATTTTTTACTACGAAGAGAAAGAGTTTCTCCAATGGGATGTGTCTTGCATTATTAACTAAGGAAACACAGAAGTGATTCCTTAAATATTTATCATTCCATTTGGTAAAATGTTTTAAATTGCTGGCTTGAGTGTAGCATGGTTTTAAACACCACTGGAAAAAAATGACTATGCTGTATTTTACATGCTTCTATTAAAACCGTTTGCTTCTTATAATCTTGAGTTACTATCTTATGGTACAATGTGCTCTCATTGATAAAAGTTGTGGCTGTTCATTGTTAAAAATAGTGAAGGTAAATCCGTATTACAAATAGTATTCTTGATTAATTTTGAAGTTTTCAGACTGAGTTCTTTTTATACATGACTAGATGACTTTTTTTTTTTAAAGATTTTATTTATTTATTTGACAGAGAGAGATCACAAGTAGACGGAGAGGAAGGCAGAGAGAGAGAGAGAGAGGGAAGCAGGCTTCTTGCTGAGCAGAGAGCCCAATGTGGGACTCGATCCCAGGACCCTGAGATCATGACCTGAGCCGAAGGCAGCGGCTTACCCCACTGAGCCACCCAGGCACCCTAGATGACTTTTTAAATGTATAATATGGTTGGCAAAAATGTGAGCTAGGAGTTAAGACATAGTTTTGCCATTTTTCCAGTGGTTTGCTTTGTGTTTAAATTACTAGCATTTTTTGATCTGTGGATTATTTGTAGAAACTTTTTAATCCACTTGACATTTTGTAAGGGTAATTTCATTTTAAACCCTTTAATTGGTTAACCCATTTAGTTGGATCCACAAAAAGTACAACATAGTAGAACCCACTGGAAAGAAGCCCATGAGACAGTATATCATTGTTACCCCTGACATGTTTTTAAATGGCTTCTCTCTTTTCCAGATACCTTCCTCAGTGCATGTGGCAGAGGGCTCTGACATACAGACTGAATGAAGGAAGTGGTGTTGATCTGTGTTATTAAGCTTACTTTCTTGTTGTATAGATAAAATATAAAGTTCTTATATTTTTCCCCATACCATGACAAATTATCGTCCATTAATGTCACTTTGGGGAATACTTCAATAGTATCTTTGTCTCACATTCTTTTTTTTTTTTTTTTTTTGTCTCACATTCTTTGATCTGTCTCTGGCTAACAGAGTCTTTGTGACAGGATGGGCAATGATATGAATTCACTTAGTGGCTTTCTGTCTTTTGGGTCAGCTTTGACCTTAGGAGATAAAAGTACATAATCGCAAGGTATGTCTTCTGGTGATACTACTATTACTATATCCAAAATGATTAAAAAAAAAAGGTTGGAGGTTTTAAAACATTTATTATTGGAAGATACAGTAAACATAGTGAGATGCTGTATATTCCATGAATATACTTGTGAGGGAGAAGCTGGATTTCCAGGGAGCAGGTGACTTCTGTGCCCTTTCATTTTGTTTACTCTAATGAACAAGGAGTAGAAGAAAACCCCAGACTCACTGAAAGACTCCCTTTTAAATAAAATAGGGCTTTTATAAAATATGGCTACTGTAAAGGAAACAGATTCAAGCATGTATACAAAATATCTTAATCTTTAAAAAGTGCAATTCAATTAGTAACTAAACTGTTTAGCATATTTAAAGAACAGAAATTAAAAAAAAAAAGAGGTCCTTGTTCATCCTGAGGGATATATTGGTAAGGCAGAAAACTGCTCAGGAGGAATGAACCTGAGGGTTAGAAGGAAACAACTGGATCTGTATTTGGAAATATTTCTCACTAATATGCTTTTACCAGATATGTTTTGTGGGATCTCACCTCAGCATAATATTTTGTGTCTGTAAAAATCAGAAATTATCAGGGCCAAAAAATATTATATAAACTTATAGTCAAACTAACAAATAAGCAAAATGTACTAGATCCATCATTTATGTGAACTATCCCTTTCTTGGAAAGTTTCTAATACTTCCTGTAAGTAGTCATAATTCAAAATGTCAAGTCATGTGGTGCTGGCAAATATCCACATTGAATCTGTTTTATTTTTTCTTTCCATTTGTTTTTTGTTTGGATTCTCTTTTGATGACATTTATTGCTTCATAAAGCTTATGCTCTTCTTTCTCTTATAATTGCTTTGTTCTTCATGTTTTTGTTTCTCTGAAAAGAGAAGACAATGTGGGAAGGCACAGAACAGAGCATAGGGTTTTAAGTATGGATAGATCAGGGTTTACCTTTGCCTCATTTTAGTTTCTACTAAATCATACTGAGAAAATTGTATGTATGCCTCAGTTTTCTTACCATGAAAGGCGATCCTGTTATTTGGGATAAACGTTTGGGTGCATGTAACCAAGACCCAAAATAAGAGGGACTTACACTAAATAGAAATTTATTCCCCATTCATACAGAGCCGGGGCTGATATGGTGGTATTCCTCTGGGAGATCATCAGGGCTCCGTGAGATGTTAGAGATCCAGGTTCTTACTATCTTATGGTTTTAATATCTCTAGGCTATTATCCCCATTCACATGATCAGAATGACTTATTCCTACCACTACTGAATTCCAGCTATAAGGAAAGGGAATACAACCTGGAAGTTACTCACTTTGCTTCTACTCACATTCCCTTGGTCATATATAGCTGCAAGGGAGCCTGGGAACTGTAGTCTTTATTTTGGATGTCCGTGATTCCTGGTTAAAAACTGGGGTTTCATTATTCTAGAAAAAAGGGTAAATAGCTATTGGAGTTTAACTAGCACTATCTGCCATAGGTGGGACTGACTTATATGTTAGCCAATAGGTACAGTGCCTGATGCTCACAATACTTTCAGGGACCTAAAATTTTTTTAAATTTTAATTTTCCTTTAAAGTAAGAAAGAAAATGAATGTAATGATGAATGTTAATGGTACCAGCCTGGATTATATTTGTCTTTACTCCAATGCAGCCATTGTGTGTAGGTGTGTGTATGTATGTATGTATATACATATATATATATATGAATTTTTTTCTTACAGAGGAAGAAGACCACAAAGGGAAAAGTCCCTATGGCCCACAGAAGTCATGATGTAGACTAACTATAAGGATGATAACCAACAGGATTCCCTTTTCTCCACATCCTTGCTAGCACTTATTTCTTGTCTTTTTTTTTTTTTAAAGATTTTATTTATTTATTTGTCAGAGAGAGAGAGAGAGCAAGAGTGAGCACAGGCAGAGAGAGTGGCAGGCAGAGGCAGAGGGAGAAGCAGGCTCCCTGCCGAGCAAGGAGCCCGATGTGGGACTCGATCCCAGGACTCTGGGATCACGACCTGAGCCGAAGGCAGCCGCTTAACCAACTGAGCCACCCAGGCGTCCCTCTTGTCTTTTTGATTCTATCCACTCTGACAGGTGTAAGGGCATATTCTGCCCATCTTGTTTGACTTCACTGTAAGTTTCAAGTAAGATATTTACAAGGAAAAGCTTCAGTGGTGATAGTTTCTTAGCAACTTCTATTACATTCTTACTTCAAAATAACTTTTTTCATGTGTTTAATTTCCTAAATTTCAGATTTAATATCTGTTACCTCCTAATATGTTGCTACCAGAACATGAGAACTTGCCTGATTGCTTGTGGGTATTATTAAAGTTCTGGTTACATTACAATTTAAAGATTTTTAAAAGCGCTTTGACCATATGTATGTTTACATTTAGTAACAAGTCATTTAAAAACCATTCACAAGTTTTTTTTTGTTTTTTTTGTTTGTTTGTTTTCATTTTTGCTGACTGTAATTCAGAATAAAAGCTTTTTGTTCTGGTATTTAACCCTTTTTTATGAGCAGCTGAAGACACCATATATAACTTTATATCTCAGTGATAGGAAAATAGCTGCATTGGTCTTAAGACATTAATTATCATACTTCATGTAAGGATTATTAGTACAATCCCTTTTTGTTATGTTTGAGTTGAATTTGCTCTAAGGGAAAACTACAATTCGTAAGCATCCTCATTATTAAATTTGAAGATTCTTTAACAGATCACAGCAAAGTTCATTATAAAACTGTTATGGTGTCTTCAAAGACTTTATAAAATCTGAGACACTGAGAGAGAATTGGTCCATTTGTATTCTGTATTTCCATTATTTGCCAAAAGAAATGGGGTCAAGATTATATTTGTTTCCATTCTACTTCCTATGGATCTACATCCCCATGTTTAACTGACACATTGGGGGTTCAGTTGTGTGCTGTAATGTCTTATTAAAGAAGATATTAAAGAAAAAAAAAATCTTGTTGTGATTTTGGTTTCCATTTCACTGTTGATTAATGATGTTGCATATCTTTTCTTTTTTTTAAAATATTTTATTTATTTATTTGATAGAGAGAGATCACAAGTAGGCCGAGAGGCAAGCAGAGAGAGAGAGAAGAGGAAGCAGGCTCCCCGCCAAGCAGAGAGCCTGATGCGAGACTCGATCCCAGGACTCTGAGATCATGATCTGAGCTGAAGGCAGAGGCTTAACCCACTGAGTCGCCCAGGTGCCCCTGTTGCATATCTTTTCATGTGCCCTTTGGCCATCTGTACCTCTTCCCTGGAAAAATATCTATTCAGGTCCTCTGCTGATTTATTTATTTATTTTTTTTTGCCAGTCTTATTATTATTTTTTTTTATTTTATAAACACATATTTTTATCCCCAGGGGTACAGGTCTGCGAATCGCCAGGTTTACACACTTCACAGCACTCACCATAGCACATACCCTCCCCAATATCCATAACCCCACCCCACCTCTCCCAACCCCCCTCCCCCCATCAACCCTCAGTTTGTTTTGTGAGATTAAGAGTCACTTATGGTTTCTCTCCCTCCCAATCCCATCTTGTTTCATTTATTCTTCTCCTACCCCCTCAACCCCCCATGTTGCATCTCCTCTCCCTCATATCAGGGAGATCATATGATAGTTGTCTTTCTCCGATTGACTTATTTCGCTAAGCATGATACCCTCTAGTTCCATCCACATCGTCGCAAATGGCAAGATTTCATTTCTTTTGATGGCTGCATAGTATTCCATTGTGTATATATACCACATCTTCTTTATCCATTCGTCTGTTGATGGACATCTGCTGATTTATTTTTTAAAGATTTATGTATTTTATTTATTTATTTAATTTAGGGAGAGCATGAATATACATGTGGGGGAGGAGCAGAGGGAGAGAGAAACCTAAGCAGTGCAGAGCCTGATGTAGGACTTGATTTTGTGACCCTGAGATCACAACCTGAGCTGAAACTAAGAGTTCGTTATTTAACCAACTGTGCCACCCAGGTGCCCCAGTCCTCTGCCCATTTTTTAATTGGGTTTTTGTTTTTTGGGTGTTGAGTTGTATAAATTTTTTTTATATATCTGAATGTTAACCTCTTATCACAAAGGTCTTTTGCAAATATCTTCTCCCATTCAGTAGGTTGTCTTTTCATTTTGTTGATGGTTTCTTTTGCTGTACAGATGCTTTTTAGTTTGATATAGTCCCAATAATTTATTTTTACTTGTTTTTCTTGCCTTAGGAGACGTACCTAGAAACATGTTGCTATGGCCAAAGTAAAAGAAATTATTGCCTATCTTCTCTTCTAGGATTTTCCTGGTTTCAGGTTTCACATTTAAGTTTTTAATCCATTTTGAGTTTATTCTTGTGTATGGTGTAAGAAAGTGGTCCAGTTTCACTTTTTTGCCTGTGGCTGTCTAGTTTCCCCAACACCATTTATTGAAGGGACTGTCTTTTCCCCAGTGTCCATTGTTGCCACCTTTGTCATAGATTAATTGACCATATAACTGTGGTTTTATTCCTGGGCTTTCTATGCTGTTCTATTGATCTATGTGTCTGTTTTTATTCCTGTACCACACTTTTGATTATTATAGTTTTGTAGTGTAGTCTAAAACCTGGAATAGTGATATTCCAACTTTGTTCTTCTCAAGATTGCTTTGGCTATTTGGTATCTTTTGTGGTTCCATACAAATTTTAGTATTATTATTATTTTATTTTTATTTTTTTAAAGATTTTATTTATTTATTTGACAGAGAGAAATCACAAGTAGGCAGAGAGGCAGGCAGAGAGAGAGGAGGAAGCAGGCTCCCTGCTGAGCAGAGAGCCCGATGTGGGGCTTGAACCCAGGACCTGGGATCATGACCTGAGCCGAAGGCAGCGGCTTAACCCACTGAGCCACCCAGGCGCCCCTTAGTATTATTTTTGATCTCTGATAAATGCCATTGGTATTTTGATGGGGATTAACACTGAATCAGCAGGTTGTTTTGAGTACTATGAATATTTTAAAAATATTAATTATTCCAATCCATGAGCATGGAGTATCTTTCCATTTGTTTGTATCATCTTCAATTTCTTTCATCAGTGTCATATAGTTTTCAGAGTACAGGTCTTTCACCTCCTTGGTTGAATTTATTCATAGGTCAATGAGGATGTGGAGAAAAGGGGACCCTGGTACACTATTGGTGGGAATGTATGTTGGTGCGGGGACTCCAGAAAATAAAAAGTATTGAGGGGTTCCCCAGAAAATTAAAAATAGACATACCATATGATCCAGTTAATTCCACTACTGAGTACTTACCCAAAGAGAGTGAAAGCAGTACTTTGGAAAGTTGTATGCATCCTCTATGTTTACTGCAGCATTATTTACAATAGCCAAGACATAGTAGCAACCCAAGCATCCATCAATAGATGAATAGATGAAGAAGATGTCTATCTCTATATCTATTTATATGTCTATATAAATTTATATATTTATACATCTATATTATCATCTATCTAAATATATATTTGTGTGTGTACACACACACACACACACACACACACTGGCATATTATGCAGCCATAAAAGAGATGAGATCTTGTCATTTGTGACAACATGGATAGACCTAGAGGGTATTATGCTAAGTGAAAAAAGTCATACACAGAAGGACAAACACCATATGACTTCACTTATATGTGGAATCTAAAAAACAAATGAATAAACAAATCAATAAAAAGCAGAATCAGACCTATACATACAGAGAACAAACTGATGGTGGCCAGGGGCAGAGGAGTGCATTAGACAAAGTGGGTGAAGGGGAGAGGGAGATACAGGCTTCCAGTTGTGGAATGAGTAAGTCACGGGGATGAAAGGCACAGCACAGGGAATATAGTCAGGGATACTGTGATAGCATTGCAGGGGTGACAGGCAGGAGCTACACTCGTGGCAAGCACAGCGTAAACTTGTTGAGTCACTATGTTGTACACCTGAAACTAATATTACATTGCGTGTCAACCATACTTCAATTAAAAGAAAAAGTTATTTCTATGCATATCACTGTTGCAACCTGGCCTTGTACTCTCTGGGCCTAACAGATGTTTAAAAAAAAAAAAAGAGTCTCTCCTTTCAAAGCTTAACAAATTCACTTTTTTTTTCTGGTCTTTTTCTGGCAACCAAATAGTATTTAGCAGTTTTACCGGCTCTAACCAATCCCTTCCAACTAGGCAAGGATGGCTGTTTTTTTTGGCCTGACTGTTTGGAATCATCTGCATGAATTTGGTTGGTTGAAAATATCTTTGACAGTTGAGTCCCTCTTCTCCCTGCCTTGGCGCTGTAGAGAGAGCTTGTTAAGTTCTTCTGTGTGAGCATGTTGGCACCCAGGGCATGTTTATTTGTACATGTCACAGGGATCTTATTCAATAATTTATTACTTTGATTCCTTAAGTAGACACGTGTGACCTGATTTAGGATTCCTCTAAATGGACTTAACCAGTTATACTCAGGAAATAAACTTTCTCTCATGTTAGGTTAGGTTTAGAAAATGTTTGTATTAGCTCTTAAGTATTTGACGTGGTATAGTATATAGCACATAGAACACAAAGGCAGGATTAAACGAACTGAAGGCTCTTCTGTTTTCACTAATTTTTCACTGAAGCCTTTCACTAGATGTAAACGTTCTTGAATGATAGGGACTCCACTTCATCATGAATATGATTTCCCACTTGATAAGTTAATGTTGCCTTCTTATATTAATTAATATTCAAATTTAATTTTATGTTTCCTTCTTTGCATCTATAAGGTAAGAAATTATCTTCCCATAGATTACTACTATTAACACCCTTCTTCCTAATCATTTCTTAGATTGTATAAATCGATATAGTGGGGATGAATCTTCAACTACAAAACTACAAAACTGAGTGTAAAGAATATAACATTCAAAGTTTTATATAATTCAGCTTACTATGTATTTTGAGCTCTCTTTCTATTATAGTGGGGTAGAATAATTATTTCTATAAACTTGGGATTGCCCTATCCTTCACATTTCTTTAGAGTATATATCTAAGAATATATTTAAGATTTTAGAGAGGAAATGCAGTGTCAAGACATTGGGAGAGGGGATCCATGTGGTCTCTCTGTCATAGTTCCATGGAGATAGCAAGTGAGATATGCACTCTCCTAATTGGTCCTAAGTTATTCCACGTGATTTGCTGCCAAGATGTCCAGGGCTCCCTAGAAATACCTGCTTTGGCTCTGAGGGTTCTCTTTCCTGCTTCTGTATTACTCATAGAAGCAGGGAATCTTCCTATTTCTCTTTGCCAGGCTGAGACATCGGCATCTCTGTGAGGCTGTTTGTGGTCTCTTAAACTGGAGGTGTCATAGAGCCTTTCTTTTCCTGGGTACCTGTCTGCCAAGAGAAATTAGGGGAGAGAGAGCGAGAGATTATTGATTGGTGTATCCATAAATAACTCTCAGAGGAAGGAAGATAGTTTGTGGTTCCTGGAAGCTTTTTCTGGGAACCAGGTACCTTTTGTTTTGGTATTTCATAAAAATATCCCAGGTCTTTCTACCTTCCTTGGGCTCTTCTCTGGGAAGCAGGGCACAAAACCTGATCTCTGGGATCTAGAGAGATTTTTGCTCTCATTAGACCTTCCTTTTCTCTTTATCTCCCCTTCTAGACAACATTTTTCTAGTCTGGATAAACATTAGATTACCTTCAGTTTTAAATCTCTTTTTATCAGAGACTGGGAAAAACTTGCCTTAAATCAAACCCAAAGTCAAGGAAGACAGGGAAGACTATCTGCTCAGATTAGGGGAAAGAAAAGTGAGAAACACCAGAAGAAAAATGGAACATGGTGAATATCACAGAAATGTGATCCTACCTTAATTTTACCTGTGCAAGTTCCCACTATCTGAACCCCCTGACAAAAAAACTAAGGTCTTCTCTATTTTTTCTGAAATTTCCTTGAAAATGAACAGTTTTCTCAATCACCCAAGTGATGATTTTCTAAGCACCCTGCCTCTCTTTTCTTCTTCATACTACTTTCTTCACTTAAAAAAAAAATACTCCACCAGTGTGTGGTGGAAGGAAAATAAAGTTGAACAAATATTTGAATCACTAGTAGTTTTTTGTTATAAGCCTAACATGAAGAAATACAAATTGTTGTTGGCATTTGGTACATTCTGTGAATTTCTCTAACCTAAACTATGCTTTTTCTGAGACTTGATTATAGATACACAGGTAAATAATTTGTCTATCTCTCTGTCTGTCTCTGTCCTCCCTCCCCCTTTCTTTCACTTTCCTTAAGAGGGCAAGTATAGAGAATAAATATGTTCCTCAGCTCTAATGTGCTCATGGTTGACATCATTGGTCAGTGTTAATAGTCTGTCATACTGACTCTGGTGACTGACTTTTTTCGACATCCTGCTCCATACTGTCATTATCCATCAAGCTGACATACAAGGTAAAATCCATTTGATAACATTTCCTAGTAGTTAAACATGTGTGCTTTGATATCAGATTGTCTGGGTTCAAGTCCCAGCTCTACCACTCATGAACTGGAGAAATGACTTGGCCAAGACATTTAAGTTTTCTAAGCCTCAGTTTTTTATGGCTAATAATAATACCTACCTGAAAAAAAGTGCTACTTGCCAAAAAAATTATTTAAAATAATAAAAATAATTTATTAATAATAAAAGAGCATATGTCATTTCTCGACATTGGATGAAAAAATTAAATATGGTCTGAATGACAATAGTGAGTAGAGAATACAAAACTGGAGCCCAGGAGTGCCTGGGTGGCTCAGTCAGTTGGGCATCTGCCTTCAGCTCAGGTTATGATCCCGGGGTCCTGGGATTGAGCCCTACGTTGGGCTCCCTGCTCAGCAGAAAGCCTGCTTCTCCCTACACCTCCTACTCTACTTACTTGTGCTGTCCTAGCTCTCTGTCAAATAAATGAATAAAATCTTTAAACAAACAAACAAACAAACAAGCAAACAAACAAACAAACAACAGGATCCCAGAAGAGAGATGAGAGCTAGTCATGTATAATGGCTTCACTGGCTTAAAGTGGAAGTGGAAGGAGAAAGAAAGGAGATAGATAAGGATGGAACATCAACATTCAGAGAAAGGTAAAAGGAAAGAAGTCAGCACTAATGGAACACATAAATGTCAAAGAAGTGGCAGAAAGCAGGCTGAGGGAGAGGGCTTTGACATTGAGAAAGTAGGGCTTCTGGTTCAAGGTGACAGGTTGGAGAGACATATATCTCTTTTCCTTCTATAAATCCCATTGAAATAAAATCTTAAAATTCTAAGGGTAATAAATTTATAGCAGTTCTTGAATGTAAGCCATTAATCTTGATGAATTTCTGAAAATATGAAAGATATATGATATAATAAGAAATACAGGAGCAGGAGCACAGCCCAGTTGTGCACACACATGCACAGAGGCTGCCATGGAGATAGAAACCATGCTCCCTGATGGCAGTGCCTCGGAAATGCTCCCAACCTGGAGATAAAAGGTCCAGTTTCGGGAGTGGGTAGGGGTTAGAGATCAGGGGTGGTGCTTGTTGTTTGAACATCTGTTCAAGTTAACCACTTCTTCTAGTGCTACTTGCCAAAAAAATTTGGTTTGGGAATCCCAGAATAAGCTCTCTGCTCTCTATTCATGCCATTTAAAGGAAAGTTGTTTGTGGGCTCAGAGCTCATGGTCCACACCTCTCAGTGAAGGGAGGCCTGGTAAGGAACAGGATATATGTTGGCAGAAGGAACCCAGGCCAGAGAATGTCCCAAGTAAGCGAGACTTCAGTTCATGATTTTTATTTATTTATTTAATTAAAAAATTGTTACGCCCATTTAAAAAATTTTTTTAATTTAATTTTTTCAGTGTTCCAAGATCCATTGTTTATGTACCACATGATTTTTAAATAGATAAATATATTAGAGGGAAAATAATCACACCACACACACACACACACACTCACTCTCTCTCTCTCAGTATGAACCAATGAACCAATCCTGAAACAGGTAATTCTGAACAGAGAACATAATTTTATATGTCTTCATAGATACCAAAGAACAAGAAGGACTTATTAGAAATTTTAAATACAATGTATGAAATTGAGAAAAATTAAAAAGAAATTCTGGAAAACCTGAGGAAATTTAGATACCAGGCTAAAAGAAAAATAAGAACATGTAGGAGAAAATTTTTGAAGTCTTAGAGGATCCATCCAGGGGAGCTATGCTCCTTTGAAAAGTTTCAGGAAGAGAACAAAGCATCCTAAAGAATTTATGAGAGAAATAATAACATAATTAATTTTTTAGATGTAAACACATATGTTCTCAGCTTCAAAGGACACATAGAGTGAAGAGTACATGAATGAAGAAGAAAGACCTCATCTAGACAGATTTGTGAAGAGGAAAGAGAGGATCTCGAAAGCCTCTACTTACTGCTTCTGATAAATGGGAATTCAGCTTCTCATCAGAGATATTGTATGGTTGAAGACAGAGGTCAGAGAAAAATATGATTTGGAACCTAAAACTAAATGTCCAGGCAAACTACCAATCAAGAGTTCAGGTAAACTAAGGACATTTTTAGCTAGGCAAGACAGAAAATTTTACTAGACAATCCTCTTTGAAGGTCTTGTTTACTATTTATCCAACAAAATAACAGAGGAACTCAAGGAAGGGAAAAAGTGAGACCATGAAACAAAACATTTAATCTATTGTATTATGTTTATGTAGAAGATTTTCCCTGTCTTTAGGAAATATATACTACATATATATAAATATGTGCTATATTATATATCATACATATAATATATAATATATATTTATTATATATAAATATATACTCTATATATACTATAATATATAATATAATATTCAGAAATGATGGAATAAGCCAGCAACTTACTTTCAAAGGGTTTAGAAATAAAGTCTTGTATTATATCTCCAACTTTTCTGTAACTTTGTGATTTTTGAGATGAAACAATTTTAAAAAATAAAATGGGTATTTACCCCAAAGATACAGATGTAGTGAAAAGAAGGGCCATCTGTACCCCAATGTTTATAGCAGCAATGGCCACGGTCGCCAAACTGTGGAAAGAACTAAGATGCCCTTCAACGGACGAATGGATAAGGAAGATGTGGTCCATATACACTATGGAGTATTATGCCTCCATCAGAAAGGATGAATACCCAACTTTTGTAGCAACATGGACGGGACTGGAAGAGATTATGCTGAGTGAAATAAGTCAAGCAGAGAGAGTCAATTATCATATGGTTTCACTTATTTGTGGAGCATAACAAATAGCATGGAGGACATGGGGAGTTAGGAGAAGGGAGTTGGGGGAAATTGGAAGGGGAGGTGAACAATGAGAGACTATGGACTCTGAAAAACAATCTGAAGGGTTTGAAGAGATGGGGGGTGGGAGGTTGGGGGAACCAGGTGGTGGGTATTAGAGAGGGCACGGATTGCATGGAGCACTGGGTGTGGTACAAAAACAATGAATACTGTTATGCTGAAAATAAATTTAAAAATGTTAAAAAAAAAATAAAACGAAGGGGCACCTGGGTGGCTCAGTTGGTTAAGCGGCTGCCTTCAGCTCAGGTCATGATTCCAGGGTCCTGGGATCGAGCCCTGCATCGGGCTCCCCTGCTTAGCAGAGAGCCTGCTTCTCTCTCTCCCTTTGCCTGCTGCTCTGCTCTGCTTGTGCTCTCTTTCTGTCAAATAAATGAATAAAATCTTTTAAAAAAAGAAGAAGAAAAAAACTGTAAAAGGTAAAAATAGTTACGTTTTCAGAGATGCCCCCCCACAAGGTGTGCCCTGCTCAAATTCTGTCCCATCTTCCATCCCCTAGCACTCTCTTATCATACCTTTTAAACATCATCAACAATTGACTTTTCATTCTATATTTAATTTTTGTATGTTCCTTATCTTTTGCTTCTGCTTCATCATGTAGAATATACTCTTCATGAGGAACTGCTGTATCACCTGAGCATGAAGCAATGCTAAGAACATACTTAGTTCTGGATAAATATTTGTTCAATGAACTAAAAATCTTTTTATTACAAATACTAGTAATAAGTAAAATGTCAGTCTTTCTAAGTTATTAATCCTTTTCAAATACTAAAGTTGCATCTACTCAGTAATGCCTGTTATTTGAGGCAACCAATTTTTACTGCTATTTCTACATGAAAAGAAACCTACTCAAACACTACAAGCAAGATTTTTGTCCCCTGGGATTTTCTTGAAAATGAGATGTCTTCTGCAAGTCAATCCAAGGGCAGAAAGTTTTAAATGTTAATTTGCTCTCCTCAGATAACTGAGAAGATGGTTAGCTACATTATTATTATTTTTTAGAACAAAATATAATAGGATATTAAAAGAAATAGCAGAAGACTTAAAAAAGAAAAATAATTCCAGGATGATGTTTATTTACTAAATCTAGAGTACAAGTTAGAACGGGGAATAAGACAGCTCCAGGAAAATATGTCCTAGATGAGAAAGAATTTCCTGTAATAAAACATTGATTAAAAATTTAAGTGACCTTAATGATAAGGAGAAACTATAGCATCATAAAAATAAACAAACAAATAAAAGCAATGTGCTCTCCCCCTTTCCCTGTTGGGTATGTGCTCTTTCCAACTGCAAAAACTTAATGATAGGGGATCATTGCCCAATCACACCACTTGATTCTGCAGGGAGCTACATTTAAATAATGATTGTAAATGCTATTTTTTAAAAAAATTTACCTATAGACAAAGTAAATAATTATTTTTAGTTATTAGTGAAGATAAGTGATGTAAAATTGTGTCTTATGAAGTATGATGTAATGCCTAAAATGAATGAGTCAAGAAATAGTAGGTTGTATTTTATTTGAAGGCATAGATTAGTAAATAGAAAAGCTGAATACCTAAAAATATGGCTTTTAGAGTTTGAAGTGTGTGACAGGTGGAAATAAGGAAGTGAGAGTGTTTTAAAAATCAGCAAAATTCCTCATTCTTCATGATGGGGGGGAGTAGTTAGTTGTAGTTTAAATTGATAAATAAATGAATGAATACAAACATAATGGATATAAACACCAAAAGAAGTACACTTGTATAAGTGACTATCAGTGAGGATGGAGAGTATAGTTTATTTTTCATGTCAGAACCTCTTGTTCAGTTTGAGTTTGAAATTTCAAATTGTATACTCAATGTGCATACAAAAATGTCTGGTCCTATGCACCTCAGCTGGGAAAATTAGTTCTCCCAACAAGTGGGATAGTGAGGAGAGGGCTTGGTTCTACTCTTCAGTGTAGTTTCCAGCTATTTTTTTTTTGCAATGAGCATATATCATTTTGAATAAATATTACATATAAAATTATATATATATATATAATTATATAATAAGAAGATGAACAGGCCACAGATTTAAATGCTAAATCAGAGGAAGACTAAAACGTCATTGGATTTGGCAATTGAGAGGAGACCAGATGAGTACAGTTTCCATCCAGTGCAGGGAAACTGTGAAGGAAGCCCCCTCTGCAATGAGGAGTGAAAGGGAGTAGGGGCAGAAGATACAAGTGTACAACTGTTTTCTAGAAGTTGTGATGAACAAGGGAAGGGAGAGAATGTAAAAGTTAAGTTGCTAACATTGGAAGAGCATGGTTATTTAAGGATCACTTTGATGTAAAATAGAGTGCTGTATCTAATAGCTTTAACTTAAAAATGAAAGGTTCATGATATATAAAGAGCATCGAATGGTCACATAAAGATTTTCTTTTTTGTTTGGATGAGGCCAGCATACAATACATTTTTATGGAGCCTTATTTTTACAGTTTTAAGGCTTTCCTATATTCCTTCATTTAGCCCATTTTTCTCAGAAATGCCTTTCACAGACTTTCCCTACAGAGGCTTCTAAAGCTATTGGGAAGTAACTCTGTCCCTACACATGTAGGAGGCATCTTTGACTACATCTGATCATTCACATGTATTTCTAAAAAGGCAGTGAAATATCAGTATTTTTAAAATTTTATTTCCTAAGTTTATGCTACTTAAAGCCCAGTCCTTAGCCATTGTGACCAGTGTGCTAAATTGATAAAGCATCTATTTTCCTATCCAGAAATGACTACTGAATGAAGCCTGGTTGTTCTTCGTAACTGAATGACTCCTTGGATGAAGTCAAAGTGTTTCTGCCATTTCATGTTGGCTTTCTGGGCCAGATGCCAGTTTTTTCAGTCATCTTGGGTTAAGGAAAAAATATGACATTGTTTTTTTTTTTCCCTCCATTCTTTCTTGTTCTCATTTTCTTCCTCTGTCCTTTGCATTGCCCTTCCGCTTACTTGTGCCCAGCTCCTAATGTACTTAACATCTTGCCCAGTGCCTCCACAGCCCAACTTTTAGCAAAACCTGATCTTCAGAAAGAATCAGAGAAATTCATCCAACCTGAAACAAAGCTAATAAATGTCTTGCCTCATTAAACCCTTGATGAATGTTAAATGCATGAATAAGATGTAAATGACTAATACTGTTTCTTCTGGCTGGTGATTGTTGTGTAACAAACTACTACAAATGCTCACAGATCCTGTGTCAAGAATCCTGAGTCAAGAATTCACAAAAGCACAGAACAGCTCTGCTCTGTTCCATATGTATGGGACCTCAACTAGAATGACTCAGCTGGGGGTGACTCAGATGGCAGAGTTGGGACACGGGGACTGGGAGTATCTCTCTCAAGATGGCTTCAGTCACCTGTCTGGTGTCTGATCTGAGATGGCTGCAGATCAGGGTCATCTGGGATTGTCAATTAGCATCCCTATATGAAGTTTCTCCAGGATGATGGTCTCAGGATAATTGGATTTCTACAAGAAAACAATTTAGTGCTCTAAGAACTAGTGTTCCTGAGTCCAAAGGGGATGTTGCATGGTCTCTTATGAACTAGCCTAGGGACTCACATAGCATCATGTCCAATATACTCTATTGGTAAAAGCAGTCACAGATCCCACCAGAACTTGAGAAGAAGGGGCTGAGGTCATCTCTCAGCAGGAGAAGCATCAGCAAGCTTGTGGGCTTGTGGCTTCTGGTTAAAATAGGCACAATGCCTATTTTATTAATTCCTAAGATGAGTTCCCTCTTTACAGAGGAAAAGAAGTGAAAAAGCCAAATAGTGAATAGAAAACATACAGGTATCTGTGGGTAGGTGGAGAAAATACATTTTTTTTTTAAAGATTTTGTTTATTTATTTGACAGATGGAGATTACAAGTAGGCAGAGAGGCAAGCAGAGAGAGAGGGGGAAGCAGACTCCCTGCTGAGCAGAGAGCCTGATGCGGGGCTCGATCCCAGGACCCTGGGATCATGACCTGAGCCGAAGGCAGAGGCTTAACCCACTGAGCCACCCAGGCGCCCCAGAAAATACATTTTTTTTAAAGATTTTATTTTTATTTATTTGTTAGAGAAAGAGAGAGAGAGGGAGCGAGCATGAGCACAGGCAGACAGAGTGGTAGGCAGAGGCAGAGGGAGAAGCAGGCTCCCCACTGAGCAAGGAGCTCGATGTGGGACTCGATCCCAGGATGCTGGGATCATGACCTGAGCCGAAGGCAGCCGCTTAACCAACTGAGCCACCCAGGCGTCCCTGGAGAAAATATTTTTAAGAAAGGAACCACCTAGTGATACATAAATGACTAAAAACAATTTCAAGAAGCCCCTCTTTGGGATTTTAGAAGGACTTATTGAACTTATTCAGACTACTGAAAATATTACAATAGCAACTTCTAAGTTTTTTTAATGCATTTGCAAACATTATTTATGAAGTAGGTGGAGAAAGGAGAATGAAACTAACATTAGTTGGATTCCTTCTGCGTTCTAAGATCCCAGGGACTGTGCAGTTCTGAGATTGCAGTTTCTGTGTGTGATGGTCAAAGCTGGCATCAACTTATATGAGAATGCATGGGAATAAATTTACATGTCATCAAATACCTTTATAGGAATGATAAAGTTTCAATGTCTTTAGATTAAATGAAAAAAATCTAAAATAGGCATGTAAATGCTATATAGTTGTATAGAATATGCCTGCTAATTCATCTAGTATAATACATGGTAGATATTTTTTAGTATATTGTTTATAATATGATAGTTGGGTTCCTCAGATCATTTGTACTATCAGGTATTATCTTACAAAAATAAAATTTTTTTTGCAGTGGGGGAAACTAGGAACTATGCAGTTTCAGATTTGCATATAAAAGTTATATTTTTATATTAATGTTAATGATAAAACTGTTTCTATCTGTAATGATAATTGTTATGGCAATAAATTAAATGTCTAAAAAGTGTTACAATGTGACCAAAATGACACATTAACACTACTGATTATATCCCGAATAATATGTATGACTAGACCAAATGTGAGTTTCCAGTTCATAAATAACACAGCCTGTTTTTATAATGAGAAAATTACTTTGGGATAAAATGGCTTTAGAAATCTAAAATTAACAATAAAATGCAGAATTACTTACAATGTTAATGGTAAATAAAGGAATGCAATTATTACTGAAAAACTGCAAGTTACGAAAAAAAGCACTTGTGGGATCTTATTCATGAGTCTTTGACTTTGACTTTACAAAGTCAACCTGGTAAATGGCCACAGGTAGCTGTGGGGAAGGCTCTGTAGAAAATTCATGGTATAAATACCTGCAGTCACATTCCAAGGTCCTTTCTCAAATTGACTTAGCTTATCTTTATGTCAGGGGGTTATAAGTCTGTCAAATGTCTAAATCTGGGAATGAAGCAAAACCATGAATCTCCAGCTGGGCAATCAAAGCTAGGTTTCTTCCCAGCAGACCTAGAATGTTTTCATCTGTATATGTCAAGGAGGACCTTGCCAGACTGTTCATCCATTTCATTTCTGGAGATGCAGTGATTAGCTTGCCACCACCACAGATTTCTTCAGGTCACTTATTCCCATTCTAACACTTTGATTTATTGTGGTAATGGCTCTCACCTTATTTTTTTATATGAAAGCTCCATTCCTGGTCTGTTTTATGTTGGGATCCCATCATTCCTACTGAGATCAGGGACACCAGCTCTATTGCAGCACCCTTCACCACCATCTTTAGTATAGAGAAGATGGCTGCCACAGAACTCTTCTCACCCATTGGGTTAAAGGAATACTTTGGTTAAGGGAGTGACCTTTGAGGCCTGTTGGATGGATATGAAGTGCTAGTGATGGTATAAGAAATGCTGAATCAAAATTGCACTTAAAAAAAAAGATTTTATTTATTTACTTGAAAGAGAGAGAAAGCACAAGTGGGAGGAGGGGTGTGGGAGAGGGACAATCAGACTCTTTGCTGAGCAGGGAGCCTGACATGGGGCTCAATCCCAGGACCCTGAGATCATGACCTGAGCTGAAGTCAGGTGCTTAATCAACTGAGCCACCCAGGTGCCCCAACATTGCACATTTCTTTCTCTCTTCCTTCCTTTCTTCCTTTTTCTCTCTTTCTCTCTCTCTCTCTTTCTTTCTTTCTTTCTTCTTTCTTTCTTTCTTTCTTTCTTTCTTTCTTTCTTTCTTTCTTTCTTTTTTCTTTCTTTCTTCCTTTCTTCCTTTCTTTCTTTCTTTCTTTCTTTCTTTCTTTCTTTCTTTCTTTCTTTCTTTCTTTCAAGATCTTATTTATTTATTTGTCTGAGAGAGAGAGAGCACAGGCAGGCAGAGTGACAGGCAGAGGCAGAGGGAGAAGCAGGCTCCCTGCTGAGCAAGGAGCCAAATGTAGGACTCAATCCCAGGAGGCTGGGATCATGACCTGAGCCGAAGGCAGCTACTTAACCGACTGAGCCACCCAGGCATCCCAACATAGCACATTTCTAAGGATATATAATGAGGATGGATTTGAAATCCAGAAAACAAAGAATAACCTTTCTAAACATCTTTTTGAGAGGTACACCTGGGTGACTCAGTCAGTTAAGTGTCTGACTCTTGATTTTGGCTCAGGTCATAATCTCAGGGTTTTAGGATTGAGCCCTGCATTGGGCTCCACTCTTAGCAGGGATTCTGCCTGAGGATTATCTTCCTCTCCCTCTGCCCTTCCCCTGCTAAAATAAATAAGTAAATCATTTAAAAAAAGGAAAAACAAAATCAAAACATCTGTTGTGTTTGCTTCCTAGTGCCCTACCAACTGAACTTGGCATAGGGCAGAGTGGCCTCATTCTGGGTGTGTGCTCATGTGATCATAATAAAATATTTTAAGAAATAGAAAAAAAAATTTTTAGGACTAGTTACACAATTGTGTTGTGTCAATTGCAGAACCTTATGGTTTATATTTGCTTTCTCTATATATAACTTTAACATTTTTCTGTGGATTTGTTGGTCTCTTCTTAAATAGCCACTAATATATCAATTATATTTTTGTTCAGAATTCTTTATGTAATAGGCTGGTTTTAGATAATGGAAAAATTAAAAATGATAAAGGTAAATGATTTTATTTTACTAATTTCGTGTATTCCTTTTTCCCGAGAAGAGTTGTAGCTAGGATTGAAAGCAAACATCACCAGCCCTCTTCAGCACCTTAAACATGTCTCAACTTGTATCATATTCCTTCTTTCTCTCTTCCTTTCCTCCTTCTCAGAGTTCATCTGGTAGGAACTACTGTTCAGCCACATCCTCCTATCATTGAGAGAAAAACTCTAACTTCTAGTTGTTCTGGCATGGTGTTCAATAAGTAAATCCCAATTTTGAGATTTTCAGGAGAAAATAATCCATTTCTCTAGGAACAAATTTTGCCTCTTACAAGGCAAATGTTCTTACTTTTAGATCATTGACTTGTTATGGACTTGAGTTAAATCTATTTTGAAACCCAGCCAAGAAATGTCAGCAATGATTTTTAAATTCTGCACGATATCCGACCTTTCCTTCCCTGATGCAAGGAACCTTGGGCTCTCGGACTTCTTTTATTGGTGGAGAGTCTGGGGGGAAGGAGTGTTTAAAAAAATGAGAAAAGAAAAACAATTAGGTGATATATCAAAATAACATACTGCTATGTAAAGCCATGCTGTATAACAATGGTATAAAAAATGGTACATATGGGGCACCTGGGTGGCTCAGTTTGTTAAGCGACTGCCTTTGACTCAGGTCATGATCCTGGAGTCCCGGGATCGAGTCCCACATCAGGCTTCCAGCTCTACAGAGAGTCTGCTTCTCCCCCTGACCTTCTCCCCCTCTCATTCTCTCTCTCTTTCAAATAAATAAATAAAATCTTTAAAAAAATGGTACATGTTATTTTATATAAAGGAATCATGAGTCCCCTGTATTAGTTATGCAACAGTGTATAACAAATCAGCCCCCAAACTTACAGGCTAAAGAAATTTAGCATTATTTATCTCTTATGATTTCTGTGGGTCAGAAACTTGGGACTAGCATGGGCAGTTCTGGCTCTGTGTCATTTCATGAGGATGTAGTCATCTGTCAGCTAAGACTGAAGTTAATTGAAAGGCTTGATGGATGCTGGAGGATCCTCTTCTAACTTAGCTCCCTCAGGTGACTTGCAAATTGGTGTGGCTATTGCCTGGAAGTCTCAGCGCCCCCCCCCCCCACCATTTTATTTTATTTTATTTCTTTTCAGTGTTCCAAAATTCACTGTATATGCACCACACCCAGTGCTCACCACCAGGCTCACACAATCCCCCCATCCCCTCCAAAACCCTCAGTTTGTTTCTCAGAGTCCACAGTCTCTGATGGATCATATCCCCCTCCAAGTTCTCTCAACTCACTTCTCTCCATCTCCCAATGCCCTCTGTGTTATTCCTTATGCTCCACAAGTAAGTGAAACCATATGATAATTGACTCTCTCTGCTTGACTTATTTCACTCAGCATAATCTCGTCCAGTCCCATCCATGTTGATACAAAAGTTGGGTATTCATCCTTTCTGATGGAGGCATAATACTCCATTGTATATATGGACCATATCTTCTTTATCCATTCATCTGTTGAAGGGCATCTTGGTTCTTTCCACAGTTTGGCTACTGTGGCCATTGCTGCTATGAACATTGGGGTACAGATGGCTCTTCTTTTCACTACCTCTGTATCTTTGGGGGTAAATACCCAGTAGTGCAATTGCAGGGTCATAGGGAAGCTCTATTTTTAATTTTTTGAAGAATCTCCACACTGTTTTCCAAAGTGGCCACACCAACTTGCATTCCCACCAACATGTAAGAGGGTTCCCCTTTCTCCACATTCTCACCAACACTCGTTGTTTCCTGTCTTCTTAATTTTGGCCATTCTAACTGGTGTAAGGTGGTATCTTAATGTGGTTTTGAATTGAATCTCCCTGATGGCTAGTGATGATGAACATTTTTTCATGTGTCTGATAACCATTTGTATGTCTTCATTGGAGAAGTGTCTGTTCATATCTTCTGCCCATTTTTTGATATGATTATCTGTTTTGTGTGTGTTGAGTTTGAGAAGTTCTTTATAGATTCTGGATATCAACCTTTTGTCTGCACTGTCATTTGCAAATATCTTCTCCCATTCCGTGGGTTGCCTCTTTGCTTTCTTGACTGTTTCCTTTGCTGTGCAGAAGCTTTTGATCTTGATGAAGTCCCAAAAGTTTATTTTCACTTTTGTTTCCTTTGCCTTTGGAGACATATCTTGGAAGAAGTTGCTGTGGCTTATATTGAAGAGGTTACTGCCCATGTTCTCCTCTAGGATTCTGATGGATTCCTGTCTCACGTTGAGGTCTTTTATCCATTTCAAGTTTATCTTTATGTACAGTGTAAGAGAATGGTCGAGTTTCATTCTTCTACATATAGCTGTCCAATTTTCCCAGCACCATTTATTGAAGAGACTGTCTTTTTTCTACTGTATATTTTTTCCTGCTTTGTCGAAGATTATTTGACCATAGAGTTGAGGGTCCATATCTGGGCTCTCTACTCTGTTCCACTGGTCTATGTCTGTTTTTATGCCAGTACCATGCTGTCTTGGTGATCACAGCTTTGTAGTAAAGCTTGAAATCAGGTAACTTGATGCCGTCAATTTTATTTTTGTTTTTCAACATTTCCTTAGCAATTCGGGGTCCCTTCTGATTCCATACAAATTTTAGGGTTATTTGTTCTAGCTCTTTGAAAAATACTGGTGGAATTTTGATTGGAATGGCATTAAAAGTGTAGATTGCTCACAGACAACTACTAATCAAGATAAAGAGCCATATTGATGTGAATACATTAATAGTAGGGGATTTTAACACACCACTCTCAGTAATAGACAGATCATCCAAGCAGAAAATCAATAAAGGGACAAGAGCATTAAATGACCAGATGGACCTCATAGTTATTTACATACAGAATATTCCACCCTAAAACAACAGAATACTCATTCTTCTTGAGTGCACATGAAATCTTCTCCAGAATAGACCACATTTGGGTCACAAATCAGGGCTCAACTGATACCAAAAGATTGAGATTACTCACTGCATATTCTCAGACCACAATGCTTTGAAACTGGAACTCAACCACAAGAAAAAGTTTGGAAGGAATTCAAACACTTGGAAGCTAAAGACCACCTTGCTTTAGAATGTTTGGGAAATACATAGCCATCCAAGCCTCCCTCAAAAAAATTGAAAAATCCAGAATACACCAGCTCTCTTTACACCTTAAAGAACTGGAGAATAAACAACAAATTAAGCCAACCCCACACACAAGAAGGGAAATAGCCAAGATTAGAGCACAGATCAATAAGATTGAAACTAGAGATACAGTAGAACATATTAATGAAACTAGAAGCTGGTTTTTTGAAAGAATCAATAAGATTGATAAACCTTTGGCCAAACTAATCCAAAAGAAAAGAGAGAGGACCCAAATTAATAAAATTATGAAAGAAAAAGGAGAGATCATGACTAACACCAAGGAAATAGAAACAATCATCAGAAATTATTATCAAGAGTTATATACCAATAAGTTAAGCAACCTAGAAGAAATGGATGCATTCCTGGAAACCTATAAACTTCCAAAACTGAATCAGGAAGAAATTGACTACCTGAATAGACCAATATCTAATAAGGAGATTGAAGCAGTGATTAAATACCTCCCCCCCAAAAAGAGCCCAGGACCTGACAGATTCCCTGGAGAATTCTACCAAACATTCAAAGAAGAAATAATACCTATTGTCCTGAAGCTCTTTAAGAAAATAGAAACAGAAGGAAAACTTCCAGACTCTTTTTATGAAACCAACATTACCTGATCCCCAACCCAGGCCAAGACCCCACCAAAATGGAGAATTTCAGGCCAATATCCCTGATGAATATGGATGCTAAGATTCTCTCTTTTTTTTATTTTAAATTTTTAAATTTTTTATTAACATATAATGTATTATTAGCCCCAAGGGTACAGATCTGTGTCTGTGAATCGCCAGGTTTACACACTTCACAGCACTCACCATAGCATATACCTTTCCCACCACCCTCTCCCTACTCACCTACCCCCGGAAACCCTCAGTCTGTTTTGTGAGATTAAGAGTCTTTTATGATTTATCTCCCTCCCAATCCCATCTTGTTTCACTTATTCTTTTCCTACCCTGCAAGTCTCCCACATTGCATCTCCACTTCCTCATATCAGGGAGATCATAAGATAGTCATCTTTCTCTGATTGACTTATTTTGCTAAGCATAATACCCTCTAGTTCCATCCACATCATTGCAAATGGCAAGATGTCATTTCTTTTGATGGCTGCATAGTATTCCATTGTATATATATACCACATCTTCTTTATCCATTCATCTGTTGATGGACATCTAGGTTCTTTCCATAGTTTGGCTATTGTGGACATTGCTGCTATAAACATTTGGGTGCATGTGCCCCTTTGGATCACTACATTTGTATCTTTAGGGTAAATACCCAGTAATGCAATTGCTGGGTCATAGGGTAGCTCTATTTTCAACTTTTGGAGGAACCTCCATGCTGTTTTCCAGAGTGGTTGCACCAGCTTGCATTCCCACCAACAGTGGCGGAGGGTTCCCCTTTCTCCAGATGCTAAGATTCTCAGCAAGATCCTAGCTAATAGGATCCAACAGTACATTAAAAAGATTATACACCATGACCAGGTGGGACTTATTCTTGGGATGCAAGGGTGGTTCAACATTTGCAAATCAATCAATGTGATAGAACAAATCAATAAGAGAGAAGAACCACATAGTCCTTTCAATTGATGCAGAAAAAGCATTTGACAAGATACAGCATCAGTTTCCCTTCATATGGGTGTTTCCACAGGGCTGCTTGATTGTCTTTAACATATGATGGCTGTGTTCCCTGGGATCTAAGGCTGAAGCTGCAGTGTGTTTTATAACTTAGCCTTGGAAATCACACGCAGCTACTTTTGATGTATTCTTTTAGTCACATAGGTTAGCTTTGATTCAGTGTGGGAGGGCACTACACAGGGATCTGAACACAGGGAGGTGAGGATCAATGGGGTTCATAGTCTGCTCTCTGATGCCTAATGGTTGATATTGCTCCCAAATAAAAAAAATATACTTACTGTCTCCCAAGAAACCCCAATGTTTCTTCTCATTATAACATCAGCTTGAGAACCAGGATCTCATAATGTAAATCAGGCTCAGGTAGAGATGAAGCTTTTTATATAGACTTCCCAAAGTAAAGCTCTTCTAATTCCTACCAGCCTGAACACCTAGAGAAAAAACTTTCTGTCCCCGATGTCCACCTAACAGGTATAGTGAGACAAGAGTAGTATAACCGCTTTCCATTCAGAAAAGGAGGAAATGGGAGGCACATGGCAATCACTAGTTCATAACAATTCTGAAATCCATTGAGGCATATGCTGCCACTTCCTGATAAACTTTCATTCCTGCTGCTTCCTGGGATTGATTCTTGATGGCCCTTGTGTCTGTTCATTCCAATCTCTAAATCATCCTCTCCTATCTGCCATAAAAATTAGTTTGTGTTTCCAAGTGAGTAGTTTTCTTGGCCTACTTTATATTTTTGGTTCTAATGGCTCTTTTCATTTTGTACTGTCCCTGCCCATTTTAGTCCAATCTGGTGGCATTTATACTAACACAATTATCCCTTAAAGCTTTGTGGGTCTTTCGTGAATATTTTTGGGGTTCACTCTAGAAACAAACCCTTTAGGATAAGTCCTGATCTACTGTGGGCTTCTGCTGAAATTCCTGAGGGACAGTACCTCAGGAGCCCAATTTTTTTCAAAGTTTTATTTATTTATTTTAGAAAGAGGCAGTATGCACATGCAAGGGAGGGGTCTGAGGGAGTGAGAGGAGCAGATGGGGAGGGAGAGGGACAGGGAAAGCATCTCAAACAGACTACAAGCTGAGCATGGAGCAGGGCTTAATCCTATGACCCCAAGATCGTGACCTGAGCTGAAAACAAGAGTGGGATGCTCAACGGACTGAGCCACCCAGGACATCCCAAGAGGAGCCCAGTTATATGAGAGGATACCACTCAAACCCCTCGAGGGCATTTTTACTGACAAAAGTTCTTGGAGGTACTGCCTTTCTCCTTCCTGAGGTCTCAACAAAGAATTTTCCAGTCACACCTTTAGTTTTATCTTTATACCATGTTTCCTAATTGGACCTTGGATTGGGTCTACTTGGAGGCAACTTCTTAATTTTAGCATTGTGTATAGTCTGGAGAGGCCACGATTCTTGGCTTTTCAACAGTCCTTCCTTTACTTCTCTCTTCTGTTGCATTTTACTATAAGCTGAAGAAGCATCCATATGGCACTTTCAGTAGTGCCTAGAAATCTCCTTGGCTCTCTCACCCAGTTCATGAGGTACAGTTTTTATGTTCTCACCTTATCACAATCAAAAATGTTGGCAAACTGTTTGCTGCAACATAACCAAGATCCTTTTTTCTTTTTCCAATAGTATTTCCCTTATTTCTTTTTTGCCCTTACCAACTACTTTGTGATGTAGTATTTTTGAATGTTGGTGAGGTGGGTGGGATTCAGAGCCCACAACCAGGAAAGAATTCTTTAGATGTCTTTGGTGCCAAAATGGTAGTTTATTGTCTTTGGTGCCAAAAAAGGTAGTTTCTGTCCACAGGACCTGTGGACAAAAAGAGCTTCTGCTGGCTGCTGGCTGCTGCCTTGGGGATTGTGAGGAGCAAATGATTATATACCTTGGGGTTGGGAGAAGTAGTATAAGGGAACTTCCAAAAGGACTTTCATATGCTAAAGGAGACTCGGGATCCAGGAGGAAGGTTAAAAACTGCCCATCTCAAGTATTTGTCAATGGGCAGAAGGTTATAAAGATATTTAATTTTATCTACATTTCCTTCTGCCTTTGTTTCCCACATCACTTGTAGAAGACTACAAGGTTCTTTTAATACTTCAGTTCAATCTGTTCAAGACCCTTTAGATTTTTCACAGATGGGCTTCTCAAAATTCATCCAGTGTTTGCTCTTCATCCAATCCCTAAGCCACTCTTACATTTTTAGCTTTTTGTTATGGCAGTACTCAGTTCCAGATACCAAAATGTATATTAATCACCTACTGCTGTATAAATACATTACCCAAGAACTTAGTGGGTTAAAGGAAAATAAACATGTATTATTTCACACAGATTCCTTAGATTAGGAATTCAGACAGGGCACAGAGGAGATAATTTTTCTCTGCGCCATGATGTTTGGGGTCTCAGCTAGAAGATGCAGAGTTTGGAAGCTAGGAGCACTGAAAACTTGTTCATTTGCATGTCTAGTGGTTGATATGTATGTTGACTGGAAGTCTAGCTGGGGTTGTTGGTTTTCACAGCCACTTTTTTTTTTCAGTCTCCACATGGCCTTTTCTTTACTACAACATGGTGGCTGGATTCTAGAGACCTAGCCTTAGAAGTCAGGTAGCATCACTTCTGCTGTGTTACGTTGGTCTTGTCAGTCACAAGCACCCATGCAGATCTAAGGGGAGGGAATATAGATACCACCTTTTACTGGGAAGAGTGCCAGCCACATTATAAAAAGAACATATAGATGTTTGTATAGGTGTTTCCACTTTTGGAAAATATAATCTACCATAGCCACCAAGACTTTAAGTCATGTCAAGAATGAAAATGCTCTCAGGCACATCAAGCCATATATTGTATGCTACCAATTTACTCACAATATTGTATATGATATATGTAATATATACATATATTTACTTATTTAACTTTAAAGGTGACATCTGAAATTCTAATTCTACTGAAAAAATTAAATCATAAATATAATATTGACAAATAACTGAAGGTATCAATAAAAATATACATATCATTTCCTATTATAGTCAATGATAAAATTTAATAGAATTCCAAATTGTAAGAGTGAATGTTAAAGATGTCCCTTAAAAGTGTTGAATCTTGGGGCACCTGGGTGGCTCAGTGGGTTAAGCCTCTGCCTTCGGCTGAGGTCATGATCTCAGGGTCCTGAGGCTGAGCCCCACATTGGGCTCTCTGCTCAACAGGGAGCCTGCTTCCCCCACCCCCTGCTTGCCTCTCTGCCTACTTGTTATCTCTGTCTGCCAAATAAATAAATAAAATCTTTAAAAAAAAGTATTGAATCTTTTAGAAGAATTTCACCAAATAATCAGAATAATACATATTCTTTTATCTTCCATTTAGAACATTATATATAGTTATATTAAAGATGAATTTTTGCTTTATACTTATATTTTCATAGCATATAGTTAATCAAAGGAGAGGACCAGATGGAATGCAACTCTATTTTGATGCACATTTGCATAAAAAGGGAAATCTCAGCAATCTGTGCATATTGGTTCCAAGATTCTAAATATATAGACATACAGAGAATCTATAAGTCTCTGAATGGGAAAGACTGTATCATACATATACAACATGGTGGAAGATAGATCTTTGTATTTTGACATTCACCGGGCCTATATTTGGTCTGGATGGTAGGCCCTTGTGACCCAAAATGGATCTATGGACCATCAGTGGAGGTTTTTAGAAATGAAGACTGTCAGATCCTGCTGGAACCACTGACCATAATCTGTGTTTTCACAAGATCCCATGCTGATTCATAAGTACACTGAGAAGCACTGAGAAGACAGTATTTTTTTTTAATATGAATATGTTCACATTTCAAGATGGGTGTGCAAATTAACTTATGAATTGACCTTACCATGATTTGATGAGGCAGGTTTCCTGTGTATGGAGTATTACTGACTGGATTTGCCACTTGGCTGCAAGAAACAAAAGTTTTCTAACTCTTCGTTGTTTTTTGACCAAATCATTTTTCACTTTCTTTTTACCTCCCTGTCATCTAGAAAAGACATTGACTGGGTTGGCAAACAACTAATATTGGAGATGTTGCCTCCTCCACTTTCATTATGAAGCATTCACTCTAGACATTCTTCTCAAAGGTGACTATTTAAAATTATGCATTTCAGTTTATTTATTCAAATGCTTAATATGAAAATTTCAAAGATACAGAAACATTTAAACAACTGTACAACAGTGTGCTGATTTTACTGTTATTGCTCCTGATTTTAGGGAGTTACAGACTATTCTATGTGGTCACCTCACAATTGGCTCTTGCTGTAGCCAGCAACTACTTCCAGTTAAGATGGTGTACTAGATCTCTAGCTCCAACAGTAAAAACTTTTGCCATGTTTTCTTTAACTTTATTAAGACTTTTTTTTTCTGAATTATTTAAAAATTATTTAGGGGCATGGTAAACCTTCATCTAACAATATTTTATCACACTTCTAAACAATGAAGACATTTTCTTTTCTAATCCTAATACCATTATCACATCTGATAAAATTAGCAGTACTTGCCTATATTCAAATCTTACCAAGTATCTTTTATAGTTTTTTTTCTTTTTTTAAATCTAGGAGAAAAGGTCATTTTTCTTTGTTTCTTTTTGTTTGGAGAAGGGGAGGGCATAAAATCAAGAGTTTATTTTTTAAACATTTTCTTCGAAAAATAGTTAGCTTCAACCTTTGGCCTCCCAGTTTGACTGGGTAGAAGTTTTGTAAAGAAGAAATTTAGAGGCAAAAGTTTTGGAAATGATTCAGGTAGTGAAGACAAATGTGGTTCAAATATTTACAGATTAAGAAAATGGAGCATAACAAGACATTTGAATCTGAACAAACATTTTCAACAAGATTCCATCAGCTTTTTCTTAAAAGTAAATATTTGCCTAGTGTCTCTGCACACAGGAGCTCTGTTGGTTCCTTCAAATATGAAAAGAAAAAAAAAAGGCAGTTACCTTTCACTATTTGCTGTTTATTACTTTATGTTCTTTATGCAGACAAGAGCCACAGCAATGTTTACCCTAAGTGAGAATCTTCACTCTGTACATAATTTGTCAAAGTTTGGAAGTCCTAGCTGAAGTTGACATGACATCATATTAAAGGGGGACAGAGCAACAATTTTTTTAAATAATTTTTTTTATTTTTTATAAACATATAATGTATTATTAGCCCCAGGGGTATAAGTCTGTGAATAGCCAGGTTTACACACTTCACAGCACTCACCATAGCACATACCCTCCCCAATGTCCATAACCCCACAACCCTTTCCCTCCCCTCCTCCCCCCAGCAACCCTCAGTTTGTTTTGTGAGATTAAGAGTCTCTTATGGTTTGTCTCCCTCCCGATCCCATCTTGTTTCATTTATTCTTTACCTACCCCCAAGCCCCCCACGTTGCATCTCCACTTCCTCATATCAGGGAGATCATATGATAGTTGTCTTTCTCCGATTGACTGATTTCGCTAAGCATGATACCCTCTAGTTCCATCCACATCATCGCAAATGGCAAGATTTCATTTCTTTTGATGGCTGCATAGTATTCCATTGTGTATATATACCACCTCTTCTTCATCCATTCATCTGTTGATGGACATCTAGGTTCTTTCCATAGTTTGGCTATTGTGGACATTGCTGCTATAAACATTCCAGTGCACGTGCCCCTTTGGATCACTACATTTGTATCTTTAGGGTAAATACCCAGTAGTACAATCGCTGGGTCATAGGGTAGCTCTATTTTCAACTTTTGGAGGAAACTCCATGCTGTTTTCCAGAGTGGTTGCCCCAGCTTGCATTCCCACCAACAGTGTAGGAGGGTTCCCCTTTCTCTGCATCCTTGCCAGCATCTGTCATTTCCTGACTTGTTAATTTTAGCCATTCTGACTAGTGTGGTATCTCATTGTGGTTTTGATTTATATTTCTCTGATGCTAAGTGATGTGGAGCACTTTTTAATGTGTCTGTTGGCCATCTGGATGTCTTCTTTGCAGAAATGTCTGTTCATTTCCTCTGCCCAGTTCTTGATTGGATTATTTGTTCTTTGGGTGTTGAGTTTGCTAAGTTCTTTATAGATTTTGGATACTAGCTGTTTATCTGATATGTCATTTGCAAATATCTTCTCCCATTCTGTCAGTTGTCTTTTGGTTTTGTTAACTGTTTCCTTTGCTGTGCAAAAGCTTTTGATCTTGATGAAGTCCCAATAGTTCATTTTTGCCCTTGCTTCCCTTGCCTTTGGCGATGTTCCTAGAAGAAGTTGTTGTGGCTGAGGCCAAAGAGGTTCCTGCCTGTGTTCTCCTCAAGGATTTTGATGGATTCCTTTCTCACATTGAGGTCCTTCATCCATTTTGAGTCTATTTTCGTGTGCGGTATAAGGAAATGGTCCAGTTTCATTCTTCTGCATGTGGCTGTCCAATTTCCCCAACACCATTTGTTGAAGAGGCTGTCTTTTTCCATTGGACATTCTTTCCCGCTTTGTCAAAGATTAGTTGACCATAGAGTTGAGAGTCTATTTCTTGGCTCTCTATTCTGTTTCATTTATCTATGTGTCTGTTTTTGTGCCAGTACCATACTGTCTTGATGATGACAGCTTTGTAATAGAGCTCAAAGTCTGGAATTAGGATGCTGCCAACTTTGGTTTTCTTTTTCAACATTCCTCTGGCTATTTGAGGTCTTTTCTGGTTCCATATTAATTTTAGGATTATTTGTTCCATTTCTTTGGAAAAAATGGATGGGATTTTGATAGTGATTGCACTAAATGTGCAGATTGCTTTAGGTAGCATAGGCATTTTCACAATATTTGTTCTTCCAATCAATGAGCATGGAACATTCTTCCATTTCTTTGTGTCTTCTTCAATTTCTTTCATGAGTACTTTATAGTTTTCTGAGTATAGATTCTTTGCCTCTTTGGTTAGATTTATCCCTAGGTATCTTATGGTTTTGGGTGCAATTGTAAATGGGATGGACTCCTTAATTTCTCTTTCTTCTGTATTGTTGTTGGTGTAAAGAAATGCAACTGATTTCTGTGCATTGATTTTATATCCTGACACTTTGCTGAATTCCAGTACAAGTTCTAGCAGTTTTGGAGTGCAGTCTTTTGGGTTTTCCACATATAGTATCATATCATCTGCAAAGAGTGATAGTTTGACTTCTTCTTTGCCAATTTAGATGCCTTTAATTTCTTTTTGTTGTCTGATTGCTGAGGCTAGGACTTCTAGTTCTATGTTGAATAGCAGTGGTGATAATGGACATCCCTGCCATGTTCCTGACCTTAGTGGATAAGCTCTCAGTTTTTCTCCATTGAGAATGATATTTGCAGTGGATTTTTCATAGATGGCTTTGATGATATTGAGATATGTGCCCTCTATCCCTACACTGTGAAGAGTTTTGATCAGAAAGGGATTCTGTACTTTGTCAAATCCTTTTTCAGCATCTATTGTGAGGATCATATGGTTCATGTTCTTTCTTTTATTGAGGTATTGTATTACATTGATTGATTTGCGGATGTTGAACCAACCTTGCAGCCCTGGAATAAATCCCACTTGGTCGTGGTGAATAATCATTTTAATGGACTGTTGGATCCTAGTATTTTGGTGAGAATTTTTGCATCTGTGTTCATCAGGGATATTGGTCTGTAATTCTTTTTTTTTTGATGGGATCCTTGTCTGGTTTTGGGATCAAGGTGATGCTGGCCTCATAAAATGAGTTTGGATGTTTTCCTTCCATTTCTATTTTTTGGAACAGTTTCAGGAGGATAAGAATGAATTTTTCTTTAAATGTTTGGTAGAATTCCCCTGGCAAGCCATCTGGCCATGGGCTCTTGTTTTTTTTTGGAGATTTTTGATGACTGTTTCAATTTCCTTACTGGTTATGGGTCTGTTTAGGTTTTTAATTTCTTCCTGGTTCAGTTGTGGTAGTTTATCAAAGAAACAATTTTGAAGAGCAAATATTTTAGGTTCATTGGGGCTGCTTTTTTTTCTTTTTAAGTTTTTATATAAATTTCAGTTAACATAGAGTGTAATATTAGTTTCAGGTGTACAATTTAGTGACTCAACAATTCCATATATCACCAGGTGCTCATCACAACAAGTGTGCTTGTTTATCCCTATCAACTATTTGACCCATCCTCCCACCCACCTCCCGTCTGGTAACCATCAGTTCATTCTTTGAAGTTAAGCCTGTTTCTTGGTTTGCCTCCCTCTTTTTTTACCCCTTTGTTCATTTGTTTCATTTCTTAAATTCCACATCTGAGTGAAATCATATGGTATTTGTCTTTCTCTGATTCTTTCGCTTAGTATAATACTCTCTAGCTCTATCCATGTCATTGCAAATGGCAAGATTTCCTTTTTTATGACTGAGTAATATTCTATTGTATATATACCACTTCTTCTTTTTCCATTCATCACTTGATGGACATTTGGGCTCTTTCCATAATTTGGCTATTTTTGATAATGCTGCTATAAACATCAGGGCACATTTAACCCTTTGAATTAGCATTTTTGTATCTTAGGGGTAAATATCTAGTAGTACAGTTGTTGGATCCTAGTGTAGTTCTATTTTTAACTTTTTGAAGAAACTCCATACTGTTTTCCAGAGTGGCTGCACCAGTTTGCATTCCCACCAACTGTGCAAGTGCATTTCCCTTTTTCCACATCCTTGCCAACAACTGTTGTTTTTGTTATTGTTGACTTTAGTCATTCTGATAGGTGTGAGGTGGTATCTCATTGTAGTTTTGATTTGTATTTCCCTGATGATGAGAGATGCTAAGCATCTTTTCACGTGTTTGTTGGCCATCTGGATGTCCTATAGAAGGCCACTTCTATAGGCTTGTCTCTGAAAGTGACTTTAAATCCTGCTTCCTCTAGCTTCACGGCTTCGGAGCTCATGAAGGAAGGAGAGTGATGAGGATTTGGGAGAAAAGGTGAAGATTTTATGAGTTAATTGACTTTATGGCTGGAAAGGATGGAAAAAGGTTGTGGCAACCTTTTATAAATGTGCCAACATTTATTCTGAGAACTCTTTTTTTTTTTTAAAGATTTTATTTATTTATTTGACAGAGAGAGAGACAGAGATCACAAGCAGGCAGAGAGGCAGACAGAGGCAGAGAGAGAAGCAGGCTCCCCACTGAGCAAGGAGCCCGATGCGGGGCTCGATCCCCGGACCTTAAGATCATGACCTGAGCTGAAGGCAGCAGCTTAACCCACTGAGCCACCCTGGCGCCCCGACAACTCTTTTTTTTTTTTTTTTAAGAGATTTTGTTTATTTATTTGAGAGAATGAAAGAGAGAGAGAGCGTGAGAGGGGAGAGGGTCAGAGGGAGAAGCAGAGTCCCCACTGAGCAGGGAGCCTGATATGGGACTCAGTTCTGGGACTCTAGGATCATGATCCAAGTAACAGGCAGTTGCCTAACCAACTGAGCCACCCAGGCACCCTATTCTGAGAACCCTTAAGACACTGGCTAACTAATCATACTGAAACCTAAGAAAAATTGAAAAAAATAGTAATTAAAATATAGTTTGATAAAATATTCATTAGGTTGATGTGGTTTATCATTAAGAAATTGACATAGGGGCACCTGGGTGGCTCAGTGGGTTAAAGCCTCTGCTTTCAGCTCGGGTCATGATCCCAGGGTCCTGGGATCAAGGCCCACATTGGGCTCACTGCTCTGCAGGGAGCCTGTTTCCTCCTCTCTCTCTCCCTCTGCCCACTTCTCTGCCTAATTGTGATGTCTGTCTGTCAAATAAATAAATAAAATCTTATAAAAAAAGAAATTGACACTTAAATATAGTGTTTAGATTATTCCTTTTTTTTTTTTTTTTGACTGAGTACTTTGGAATCATGGACATAAACTATTAGGAATGTTTAATAGAAATTGCAGACTTTTGGGGCATCTGGGTGGTTCAGTCAATTAAAGCATTTGCCTTCAGCTCAGGTCATGATCTCTGGGTCTTAGGATAGAGCCCCACACAGGCTTCCTGCTCAGCAGGAGTCTGCTTCTCTCTCTTTCCCTCTGCCCCTCCCAACCACTCGTTCTCTCTCTCTCTTTCTCAAATAAATAAAAGCTCTAAAAAAAAATTGCAGACTTTCTGCTAAAAGAAGACAAAGGGTAACAGAGTTGGAAAGGACTTGGCCTCTGGATTTAGACAGAGCTTAAAATCTTGGCTCTGTTAATAGTGATGAATCTGGGTAGGTTATTTAACTTCCCTATGTCTCACTTAGTAGGTGGGGTTAATAATACCTCCCAAAGTTGTTGTTAGACATACATAGAAAAATACAGAGTACAGGTTCTGGCAAAAGCAGGTACTCATGAATGTACATTAACCTCCCTTTTGTTACACTTACTGATTTTGATGATTTAACCTGTCTGATTCTGAGGCGACCAAACTGGATGCAGGAGGACAATCTAAAACATTACATCTTCAAAATCAGATAATTCCTGCCACTGTGAGAACACTGGAAATGTGGTCTATTGTTCCAAATGTCAGTTAGATGGTAAGGAATAGTTTCTTTGGTTTTTATTAGTTCTCTGTTTAAGCTTTAGTGCTGTAAGATGCTCTGTGTCCAAAAACTCTTAGGGTGAATGATGTGGGAACATACTCTGGACTATTTCCTTTCTGGGGTATCTCAATTTAACATTTTACACTAAATGATATATTTCACAGTAAGTACTTTTTTAGAACTCAATCTGTTCCCTTTCTCTGTCTGCTCTACCAGTAGCCTAACTCTTACCATCTCTCACCTGATTGCTGATAGCAGCTCTTTCTTTGTCTTCTGGCCTCCTCTTCTGTCCCACAGAGCAGCTGGGTCATTTTTTTTCAAACTTAAATCCAATCGTACCACTTGCTTGATAAACACTCAGCAATACTTTCCATCACTCTTAGAGTAAAATCCAAATGCCTTTTTCTGGCTTACAAAATCCTGCAAGATCTTTCTGCAACCACATGCTTATAAGCATCTCATCTTCCTGCTTATCCACTATTCTCCCAGGAACACTCCAGTCCCACTGTGCACTTCTCAAAAGTGCTACATTTGCTCCCACCTCAGGGCCTTTGCACTAACTCTTTTCTTTCTACCTGAATTGATTTCTTCCTAATTTTTACATGGCTGGCTCCTTCTTACATGTTAGATTTGTCCCTTCTTCACAGACTTTCCCTGACTACCTGGTTTGAAATAGTCACCAGTTATTTTCTTTGCATAGCATTTACCTCTAAAATCCTTCTCATTTCTATCTAATTACCTACCTACCTTTCCATCTTTCTTTATTATTTCTCCCATGAAAGTGTGCGGTATATAACAAAGGGGACGTGCCTTCTTGTTCACTGCTTTCTCCTGCAGCAAGACTAGTGCTTGGCATAATTAACAACTTAATAAATAGAGCTGGGTGAATCAAATGGCATGACTCCACACCCCTCTCTTTATGTCTTTATTCTTGGATATGAGGGAAATAGTCTGATATGGAGAGGCTAAGAAAAGTGGAATGAGGAAGAAAGACAAAGATATCATGACTATGCTTTACCTAAGAAAGTTTCTATTCATTGGAATTTAACTTAAAGATGATTTTACACTATCCAAAAAAAATCTTGAAATAAATGTTTATTTTTTTAAGGTTTTATTTATTTATTTGGCAGATAGAGAGAGAGAGTTCGAGATCACAAGTAGGCAGAGAGGCAGGCAGAGAGAGAGGGGGAAGCAGGTTCCCCACTGAGCAGGGAGCCCTACGCGGGGCTCAATCCCAGGACCCCGAGATAATGACCCGAACTGAAGGCAGAGGCTCAACCCACTGAGCCACCCAGGTGCCCCAAAAGAAAGGTTTATTTTAATAAACAAGTAAGTGTCTTACCACCAGCAGCAGAATCTTACAGTTATCAATCTGATGAAGCTTGGCTTTCTGAGTGATTGCAGATGTGCTGTGTTGTTTGACTGTAATTTGATAATTGGTCATTGTGCTGAGGTTTACAAGCTACAGTCTTTTTTTTTCTTTTCTTATTTTTCATTTCTATCCACCATCCAATGTCACACAGCACATGATAAGTTTTTACTTATAGATTATAAATACCTAAGATTCAAACAGCCTGTGTTCTAATGACAATGTTCTACATCTGTGTTGTACTTAATACATTGCCAAATGTTTTCACATTTATTACTCAATTTATCTTCTAAAATATTTTATTTATAAAATGTGGTTTTTTCACATATTGCCTATGTTCATTTATTGACAATTCCTCTCTTACCATCAGAGAAGTGAAAAGATTTCCAGAAATATTGCATATGCATTTCTTCTAAACTCAGTATTAATTTTTCCGCCATGCATTGAATTAACTCTTGAGTTTTCTAGTATGTTTTACCCCTTTGATCTTTTTTTTTGGTCAATACTTTTTGATAGGTCTATGGAAATTCTCCATGGCTGTTAAAGATCTCTTTAAGCCCTAGCCAGTGTTTCTTGTTTTATCTATTTCTCTCTTCTGTTTAATAAACCCCTGTGCAGACCTGTTTGCAGCTTTTGTGCTCTTTTTGACTGATGTTCTTCTACCTTTAAAGCCTCTTGCTGTGGCAGAGAACAGGTATGGTCTCTGACCTCTTTGAAAAGATTTTATCTATTTATTTATTTATTTATTTATTTATATATTTATTTATTTATGTGACAGAGACAGAGAGCACAAGTAGGCAGAGCAGAAGGCAGAGAGAGGGGGAAGCAGACTCCCCGCCAAGCAGACAGCCGATGAGGGGCTCCATCCCAGGACCCTGAGATCATGACCTGAGGTGAAGGCAGAGGCTTAACCCACTGAGCCACTCAGGTGCCCTTTGAAAAGATTTTTTTGCAAGACTCACGTGTTTTTATGTTGGTCTTCCTTTAATTCCACCAATTTTTGCTTTATAAATGTCAGGGTTTATTTGTATATATCTTGACATAATACAGTCCTGGCTTTCAAATTTGGGCCTTTTTAAATTTAGTTTGTCTTTTCTTCAACAGATCTTTTTAGGTATTGCTATTTCTTTTTTTTTTTTTTTAAGGCAGAGATGTGTTTTTATTTTTTATTTTTATTTTTATTTTTTTTAAATTTTATTTTTTATAAACATATATTTTTATCCCCAGGGGTACAGGTCTGTGAATCGCCAGGTTTACACACTTCACAGCACTCACCATAGCACATACCCTCCCCAATATCCATAACCCCATCCCCCCGCTCCCAACTCCCCTCCCCCCATCAACCCTCAGTTTGTTTTGTGAGATTAAGAGTCACTTATGGTTTGTCTCCCTCCCAATCCCATCTTGTTACATTTATTCTTCTCCTACCCCCTTAACCCCCCATGTTGCATCTCCTCTCCCTCATATCAGGGAGATCATATGATAGTTGTCTTTCTCCGATTGACTTATTTCGCTAAGCATGATACCCTCTAGTTCCATCCATGTCCTCGCAAATGGCAAGATTTCATTTCTTTTGATGGCGGCATAGTATTCCATTGTGTATATATACCACCTCTTCTTTATCCATTCATCTGTTGATGGACATCTAGGTTCTTTCCATAGTTTGGCTATTATAGACATTGCTGCTATAAACATTTGGGTGCACGTGCCCCTTCGGATCACTACGTTTGTATCTTTAGGGTAAATACCCAGCAGTGCAATTGCTGGGTCATAGGGTAGTTCTATTTTCAACATTTTGAGGAACCTCCATGCTGTTTTCCAGAGTGGTTGCACCAGCTTGCATTTCCACCAACAGTGTAGGAGGGTTCCCCTTTCTCCGCATCCTCGCCAGCATCTGTCATTTCCTGACTTGTTAATTTTAGCCATTCTGACTGGTGTGAGGTGATATCTCATTGTGGTTTTGATTTGTATTTCCCTAATGCCGAGTGATATGGAGCACTTTTTCATGTGTCTGTTGGCCATCTGGATGTCTTCTTTGCAGAAATGTCTGTTCATGTCCTCTGCCCATTTCTTGATTGGATTATTTGTTCTTTGGGTGTTGAGTTTTCTAAGCTCTTTATAGATTTTGGACACTAGCCCTTTATCTGATATGTCATTTGCAAATATCTTCTCCCATTCTGTCAGTTGTCTTTTGGTTTTGTTAACTGTTTCCTTTGCTGTGCAAAAGCTTTTGATCTTGATGAAGTCCCAATAGTTCATTTTTGCCCTTGCTTCCCTTGCCTTTGGCGATGTTCCTAGAAGAAGTTGTTGTGGCTGAGGCCAAAGAGGTTCCTGCCTGTGTTCTCCTCAAGGATGTTGATGGATTCCTTTCTCACATTGAGGTCCTTCATCCATTTTGAGTCTATTTTCGTGTGCGGTATAAGGAAATGGTCCAGTTTCATTCTTCTGCATGTGGCTGTCCAATTTCCCCAACACCATTTGTTGAAGAGGCTGTCTTTGTTCCATTGGACATTCTTTCCCGCTTTGTCGAAGATTAGTTGAACATAGAGTTGAGGGTCTATTTCTGGGCTCTCTATTCTGTTCCATTGATCTATGTGTCTGTTTTTGTGCCAGTACCATGCTGTCTTGATGATGACAGCTTTGTAATAGAGCTTGAAGTCTGGAATTGTGATGCCACCAACTTTGGCTTTCTTTTTCAATATTCCTTTGGCTATTCGAGGTCTTTTCTGGTTCCATATGAATTTTAGGATTATTTGTTCCATTTCTTTGAAAAAAATGGATGGTACTTTGATAGGAATTGCATTAAATGTGTAGATTGCTTTAGGTAGCATAGACATTTTCACAATATTTATTCTTCCAATCCAGGAGCATGGAACATTTTTCCATTTCTTTGTGTCTTCCTCAATTTCTTTCGTGAGTACTTTATAGTTTTCTGTGTATAGATTCTTAGTCTCTTTGGTTAGGTTTATTCCTAGGTATCTTATAATTTTGGGTGCAATTGTAAATGGGATGGACTCCTTAATTTCTCTTTCTTCTGTCTTGTTGTTGGTGTAGAGAAATGCAACTGATTTCTGTGCATTGATTTCATATCCTGACACTTTACTGAATTCCTGTACAAGTTCTAGCACTTTTGGAGTGGAGTCTTTTGGGTTTTCCACATATAGTATCATATCATCTGCGAAGAGTGATAGTTTGTCTTCTTCTTTGCCGATATGGATGCCTTTAATTTCCTTTTGTTGTCTGATTGCTGAGGCTAGGACTTCTAGTTCTATGTTGAATAGCAGTGGTGATAACGGACATCCCTGCTGTGTTCCTGACCTTAGCGGAAAAGCTTTCAGTTTTTCTCCATTGAGAATGATATTTGCGGTGGGTTTTTCATAGATGGCTTTGATAATATTGAGGTATGTGCCGTCTATCCCTACACTTTGAAGAGTTTTGATCAGGAAGGGATGCTGTACTTTGTCAAATGCTTTTTCAGCATCTATGGAGAGTATCATATGATTCTTGTTCTTTCTTTTATTAATGTATTGTATCACATTGATTGATTTGCGGATGTTGAACCAAACTTGCAGCCCTGGAATAAATCCCACTTGGTCGTGGTGAAAATCCTTTTAATGTACTGTTGAATCCTATTGGCTAGTATTTTGGCGAGAATTTTTGCATCTGTGTTCATCAAGGATATTGGTCTGTAGTTCTCTTTTTTGATGGGATCCTTGTCTGGTTTTTGGGATCAAGGTGATGCTGGCCTCATAAAATGAGTTTGGAAGTTTTCCTTCTATTTCTATTTTTTGGAACAGTTTCAGGAGAATAGGAATTAGTTCTTCTTTAAATGTTTGGTAGAATTCCCCCGGGAAGCCATCTGGCCCTGGGCTTTTGTTTGTTTGGAGATTTTTGATGACTGTTTCAATCTCCTTACTGGTTATGGGTCTGTTCAGGCTTTCCATTTCTTCCTGGTTCAGTTGTGGTAGTTTTTATGTCTCTAGGAATGCATCATTTTCTTCCAGATTGTCAAATTTGTTGGCGTAGAGTTGCTCATAGTATGTTCTTATAATTGTCTGTATTTCTTTGGTGTTCGTTGTGATCTCTCCTCTTTCATTCATGATTTTATTTATTTGGGTCCTTTCTCTTTTCTTTTTGATAAGTCTGGCCAGGGGTTTATCCATCTTATTAATTCTTTCAAAGAACCAGCTCCTAGTTTCGTTGATTTGTTCTATTGTTTTTTTGGTTTCTATTTCATTGATTTCTGCTCTAATCTTTATGATTTCTCTTCTCCTGCTAGGTTTAGGGTTTCTTTCTTGTTCTTTCTCCAGCTCCTTTAGGTGTAGGGTTAGGTTGTGTACCTGAGACCTTTCTTGTTTCTTGAGAAAGGCTTGTACCGCTATATATTTTCCTCTCAGGACTGCCTTTGTTGTGTCCCACAGATTCTGAACCGTTGTGTTTTCATTATCGTTTGTTTCCATAATTTTTTTCAATTCTTCTTTAGTTTCCTGATTGACCCATTCATTCTTTAGAAGGATGCTGTTTTGTCTCCATGTATTTGGGTTCTTTCCAAATTTCCTCTTGTGATTGAGTTCTAGCTTCAGAGCATTGTGGTCTGAAAATATGCAGGGAATGATCCCAATCTTTTGATACCGGTTGAGACTTGATTTAGGACCAAGAATGTGATCTATTCTGGAGAATGTTCCATGTGCACTAGAGAAGAATGTGTATTCTGTTGCTTTGGGATGAAATGTTCTGAATATATCTGTGATGTCCATCTGGTCCAGTGTGTCATTTAAGGCCTTGATTTCCTTGTTGATCTTTTGCTTGGATGATCTGTCCATTTCAGTGAGGGGAGTGTTAAAATCCCCTACTATTATTGTATTCTTGTCGATGTGTTTCTTTGATTTTGTTATTAATTGGTTTATATAGTTGGCTGCTCCCACGTTAGGGGCATAGATATTTAAAATTGTTAGATCTTCTTGTTGGACAGTTCCTTTGAGTATGATATAGTGTCCTTCCTCATCTCTTATTATAGTCTTTGGCTTAAAATCTAATTGATCTGATATAAGGATTGCCACTCCTGCTTTCTTCTGATGTCCATTAGCATGGTAAATTCTTTTCCACCCCCTCACTTTAAGCCTGGAGGTGTCTTCGGGTTTAAGATGAGTTTCTTGTAGGCAACATATAGATGGGTTTTGTTTTTTTATCCATTCTGATACCCTGTGTCTTTTGATTGGGGCATTTAGCCCATTAACATTCAGGGTAAGTATTGAGAAATATGAATTTAGTGCCATTGTATTGCCTGCAAGGTGACTGTTATTGTATATTGTCTCTGTTTCTTTCTGATCTACTACTTTTAGGGTCTCTCTTTGCTTAGAGGACCCCTTTCAATATTTCTTGTAGAGCTGGTTTGGTGTTTGCAAATTCTTTCAGTTTTTGTTTGTCCTGGAAGCTTTTAATCTCTCCGTCTATTTTCAATGATAGCCTAGCTGGATATAGTATTCTTGGCTGCATGTTTTTCTCATTTAGAACTCTGAATATATCATGCCAGCTCTTTCTGGCCTGCCAGGTCTCTGTGGATAAGTCTGCTGCCAATCTAATATTTTTACCATTGTACGTTACAGACTTCTTTTCCCGGGCTGCTTTCAGGATCTTCTCTTTGTCACTAAGACTTGTAAATTTTACTATTAGGTGACGGGGTGTGGACCTATACTTATTGATTTTGAGGGGGGTTCTCTGAACCTCCTGGATTTTGATGCTTGTTCCCTTTGCCATATTGGGGAAATTCTCTCCAATAATTCTCTCCAATATACCTTCTGCTCCCCTCTCCGTTTCCTCTTCTTCTGGAATCCCAATTATTCTAATGTTGTTTCATCTTATGGTGTCACTTATCTCTCGAATTCTCCCCTCGTGGTCCAGTAGCTGTTTGTCCCTCTTTTGCTCAGCTTCTTTATTCTCTGTCATTTGTTCTTCTATATTGCTAATTCTTTCTTTGGTCTCATTTATCCTAGCAGTGAGAGCCTCCATTTTTGATTGCACCTCATTAATAGCTTTTTATTTTTTTATTTTTTCAGCATAACTGTATTCATTATTTTTGCACCACACCCAGTGCTCCATGCAATCTGTGCCCTCTACAATACCCACCACCTGGTGCCCCCAACCTCCCACCCCCCACCCCTTCAAAATTCTCAGATCGTTTTTCAGAGTCCATAGTCTCTCATGGTTCACCTCCCCTTCCAATTTCCCTCAACTGCCTTCTCCTCTCCATCTCCCCTTGTCCTCCATGCTATTTGTTATGCTCCACAAATAAGTGAAACCATATGATAATTGACTCTCTCTGCTTGACTTATTTGACTCAGCATAATCTCTTCCAGTCCCGTCCATGTTGCTACAAAACTTGGGTATTCATCCTTTCTTTCTTTTTTCTTTTCTTTTTTTTTTTTTTACAGCTTTATAAACATATATTTTTATCCCCAGGGGTACAGGTCTGCGAATCGCCAGGTCTACACACTTCACAACACTCACCATAGCACATACCCTCCCCAATATCCATAACACCACCCCCTCTCCCAACCCCCTCCCCCCATCAACCCTCAGTTTGTTTTGTGAGATTAAGAGTCACTTATGGTTTGTCTCCCTCCCAATCCCATCCCGTTTCATTTACTCTTCTCCTACCCCCTCAACCCCCCATGTTGCATCTCCTCTCCCTCATATCAGGGAGATCATATGATAGTTGTCTTTCTCTGATTGACTTATTTCGCTAAGCATGATACCCTCTAGTTCCATCCACGTCGTCGCAAATGGCAAGATTTCATTTCTTTTGATGGCTGCATAGTATTCCATTGTGTATATATACCACATCTTCTTTATCCATTCGTCTGTAGATGGACATCTAGGTTCTTTCCATAGTTTGGCTATTGTAGACATTGCTGCTATAAACATTCGGGTGCACGTGCCCCTTCGGATCACTACGTTTGTATCTTTAGGGTAAATACCCAGCAGTGCAATTGCAGGGTCATAGGGTAGCTTTTTTGATTTCAACTTGGTTCGATTTTAGTTCTTTTATTTCTCCAGAAAGGTCTTTTATATCTCCTGAGAGGGTTGCTTTAATATCTTCCATGCCTTTTTCAAGCCCGGCTAGAACCTTGAGAATCATCATTCTGAACTCTATATCTGACATATTACCAATGTCTGTATTGATTAGGTCCCTAGCCTTTGGTACTGCTTCTTGTTCTTTTTTTTGTTGTGAATTTTTCCGCCTTGTCATTTTGTCCAGATAAGAGTATATGAAGGAGCAAGTAAAATACGAAAAGGGTGGCAACAACCCCAGGAAAATATGCTTTAGCCAAATCAGAAGAGATCCCAAATCGTGAGGGGGGGAGAAAGGGGATAAAAAGGGGTTCAGAAGAAAAAAAAAAAAAAAGGAAACTATTAAAAAAAGAAAGCCGATAAAAAATATAAAAAGGAAAAAAAATTATATATTAGATAAACTATTTAAAAAACGTTAAAAAAAGAAAACGGTAAAAGTTAAAAAAATTTAGCAGAAGAAGAGAAAAAAAAATTGAAAAAGAGAAAAAAAAAATTAAATTAACTGCAAGGCTAAAGAATCATGGGGAGAAAGCCATGATTTCCATGCTTTGCTTTCTTCTCCTCTGGAATTCCGCCGCTCTCCTTGGTATTGAAACTGCACTCCTTGGTAGGTGAACTTGGTCCTGGCTGGGTTTCTGGTTGATCTTCTGGGGGAGGGGCCTGTTGTAGTGATTCTCAAGCGTCTTTGCCCCAGGCGGAGTTGCACCGCCCTTACCCGGGGCCGGGCTGAGTAATCCTCTCGGGTTTGCTGGGTTTGCTTTCGGGAGCTTTTGTTCCCTGAGCGCTTTCCATAGAGTTCCGGAGGACGGGAGTGAAGATGGCGGCCTCCCAGTCTCCGGCCTGGAGGAGCCGAGAGCCCGGGGCCCCACTCCTCAGTGCGCCCTCCGAGAACAGCGCCCAATGACTCCCGTCACCCTGGCCTCCGGCCGCGCTCCGAGCTGACCGAGCCTGCAACCGGCCCAAGGCAACCCCGAGTTTAGAGCTCACTCCTCGGCTCTGTCTCTGTAGCCGGCTTCCCTGTTCTAATACCAGTAAGCTCTGGGACACTCAGACACCCATGATCCTTCTGTGACCCTGTGGGATCTGAGGCTGCGCTGACCCCGCCTGGGCTTCACCCCAGTTAAGCTTCTGGAGCGATGTCCCTCAGTGGAACAGACTTTTAAAAGTCCCGATTTTGTGCTCCGTTGCTCCGCCGTTGCTCCGCCGCTCGCTGGGAGCCGGCCCCTCCCCCCGCGGTCTATCTTCCCGTCGCTTTGGATTCACTTCTCCGCCAGTCCTACCTTGCAGAAAGTGGTTGATTTTCTGTTTCTGGAATTGCTGTTCTTCTTCTCTTTGATCTCCTGTTGGATTTGTAGGTGTTTGCAATCTTTAGATAAGCTATTTAGCTGATCTCCCGCTACCTGAAGTAGTCTCAGCCTGCTACTTCTCCGCCATCTTGACTCCTCCGAGATGTGTTTTAAATGGTCATTCTTCCAATAGTCCTGGAGGCTCCTGGACAAGGTGACCCGGCCGGTGCGCCCAGGCGGCCGCCCACGCGTCTCTGGAGCCGGCGAGCATGCGGGGCGCCGAGCGGTGCGGCGCCCGCCTCTGCTCCCCAGCTCCCCTGCTCTCTCCTCCTCTGCCCTCCCCCCTTCCCGCCTCCCCTCCGCCGGTATTGCTATTTCTTATAATGAAATGTTGTGTCTTATCGAAAAACTCTCTCATCTGATTTTTAACAGAGCAAGAAGAATTTGATTTCTGCTGTTTTTCTCTCTGCCCCTTCACCTCTCCACCCTATTGTTATCCTCCTCCCTTGAAAAATTTACTCTCCAGAATAGTGCAGTGTGCCTTAGGCAGTGTAAGCTGCTATGACAAAGCATTATAGACTGAGTGGCTTATAAGAAATAGTAATTTATTTCTTATAGTTCTGAAGGCTGGGAAAATCAAGGCTAGCAGATCCCATGTCTGGTGAAACCTCACTTCCTAGTTCATAGATGGCCCTCTTCTCACTGTATCCGCATGTGGTGGAAGTGGAAAAGGAGCTCTCTGGAGTCTCTCCTTTTTTTTTTTTTTTTTTTTAAAGATCATTTATTTATTTACTTATTTGAAAGAGAGAGAGAGAGAAAGCAAAGCATGCAAGAGAGATAACATGAGTGGTGGGGGGAGAGGTGGAGGGAATAGAGACTCCACGCTGAGCAGGGATCCTGGTGGGGGTCTTCATCCCAGGACCCTGGGATCAAGACCTGAGCCAAAGACAGATGCTTAACCAACTGAGCCACCCAGGCGCCCCTCTGGGGTCTCTTTTATAAAGGTGTTGATCCCATTCATCAGGTCTCCAACCTCATGACCTAATAGCTCCCAAAGACTCCCCTCCAAATAAGTTCACATTGTGGAATAGGTTTCAACATACGAATTTTGTGGGGAAACAAACTTTGTCTATATCACACAGTAGGCAATTTTGAATTGCTACAAGATAACACTTCTCTGTAGTAAATGTGAAGTAAATGTTTTAGTAAGTTTTTCTTAACTTAAATTCATGGAATTGGCCAGTAAAATGTTTAACTATTCATTTGATGGTTGACATACAGAGATAACATGCAAGAAATTGCCTTAATCCATTTTAACTTTTTTTCTGATAGTGTTTTCTACTATTTGATGAAGTAACTCCTATTGGCTCAACTTCTACAAAATTTTCTCTGGAAGAACTCTCCTGACACTTTACTCCTGGATTAGATAACCTTCCTATATGCTTCCATAGCATCCCACACTAACCTATCACAGCCCTGATCACAGATCATTTGTGTCTTTTCTTTTTTATTTTCTTCTTCTTCTTCTTCTTCTCCTTCTCCTCCTTGTCCTCCTCCTTCTCCTCCTCCTCCTCCTTCTTCTTCTTTACATTTATTGGTTTGTACCAGGAATGTAGGGAATATACCTTGTTTTTGCTATATTACCAGCCTTAACAAAATACATGCCCATGCTGGGCACTTAATAGATATTTAAGTTCTTTGGTTTGGGGTGCCTGGGTGACTCAGTTGGCTAAGCATTTGCCTTAAGCTCAGGTCATGAAATCAGGGTCCTGGGATCAAGTCCCACATCTTGCTCTCTGCTCAGCAGGGAGTCTCTTTCTCCCTCTGTGCTCTCCCTCTCCCTGTCTCTCTCAAATAAATTTTAAAAAATTAAAAAAAAGTTCTTTGGTTATTTATGCCTCTGTGGAATTTTTCCCCCCTCTAAGCCCTCTTTAAGTCTTGTCAGATTTCTGAAAGAGTCTTACAGTCATGCTCAGTAACCTTTAATGGCTCAATAGCCATAAGTTTCTAATAATTTTTTCCTCTTTATTTTAAAAACATTAGTTTTTCATCATTCTCAGGACATTTGATTGTTAAAGCATAGAATGTTTAGAGACATAATTCACTTACCAATCCCCCCTTCTCCATTTTAAAGATGAGGACACTCAGGCCCAAAGATGTCTGGATGAGTATAATTTACTAATTGACTTCTTCATCACAAGAACCTATCTCGTATGTCTTTCACCGTGTTACACCACTCTAGGTCATTCAAAACAAGACCCAGTAGGTTTCTCAGGGAACCTTCATGAGTTACAAAAAACATTAGAGTGACGTTACTAGAAGCAGGACTATTTCTTTTCTTTAGAAAAGAAATAATCTCAGCTCCCTTCTCCTCTCCATCTCCCCATGTTGTCCATGTTATTTGTTATGCTCCACAAATAAGTGAAACCATATGATAATTGACTCTCTCTGCTTGATTTATTTCACTCAGCATAATCTCTTCCAGTCCCGTCCATGTTGCTACAAAAGTTGGGTATTCATCCTTTCTGATGGAAGCATAATACTTCATAGTGTATATGGATCACATCTTCCTTATTCATTCATCTGTTGAAGGGCATCTTGGTTCTTTCCACAGTTTGGCAATTGTGGCCATTGCTGCTATAAACATTGGGGTACAGATGGCCCTTCTTTTCACTACATCTGTATCTTTGGGGTAAATACCAGTAGTGCAATTGCAGGGTCATAAGGAAGCTCTATTTTTAATTTCTTGAGGTGGCTGCACCAACTTGCATTTCCACCAACAGTGTAAGAGGGTTTCCCTTTCTCCACATCCTCTCCAACACATGTTGTTTCCTGTCTTGCTAATTTTGGCCATTCTAACTGGTGTAAGGTGGTATCTCAATGTGGTTTTGATATGAATCTCCCTGATGGCTAATGATGATGAGCAATTTTTCATGTGTTTGTTAGCCATTTGTATGTCTTCACTGGAGAAGTGTCTGTTCATGTCTTCTGTCCATTTTTTGATGTGATTATCTGCATTGTGTATGTATATTATATTTTCTATTTCTCTTCATTCTTTGATGGACACTTTGGTTATATATCCTTTGGATATATATCCAGAAGTGAAGTTGGGAGTGGTGCAAAAACAATGAATACTGTTACACTGAAAAGAAATAAAAAAAATAATAATTAAAAAAATAAAGTAATTATTGATAAAAAAAAAAAGAAAAGAAACCATCTGATAATGCTACTCAACTGTTGAGCTATGAAATGTTCCTCTAGATGATTTACTTTCTGTGATTCCTGCCTTGATTTGGGTCTACTGCATTTCTTTTTCTTCTTCCTATGCTAGGGACAGAGATTTTCCTCAGAGGTGCAGAATCATACCTAGATGCTGACTGGTGAATAAGACATTTTAGTTGGAGAAACGACACCCACGGGAATGATCCAGGGTGGGGTATGCATTGAAAGGAAATGAGGTCATTGATAATGTAATCGATGATTGCTACAGATTACAACACTCACAGGGACCCTATTTTTGGCCTTCCTCCTCACTCTGAACTGGCTGAACTGATCCTATACCTCCAACCATTTTGAATTTGGGTGGAAGGTCAGCTTTCTTCCTCCTGTAATTCCCTTTTGTACATTCTGGACTGCCCTTTCTTGCTCATCTTTAACCATAGCAACACCCTTACATCTTATCTCTGATTTGTATAGATTTCTTACAGTCTTCTACCTGCTCTTATCCCTTTCCTTTTGTCTTCACTGTCAAAGGTTTATTTCTTTACTATCATTTTATTGATATAAATTTTTATATTTATCTCCCCAGTAGGAGGGGAGAGTTGTGTTCAGCAAAGTAGCCATTTTGAGCCATTATCCCTGTTTTTCTTTCTTTTAAATAAAAATGAATTTGCTGCACTTGGTTTTCTGTCTAGATTCTGAAATATTTACCTATTATTCATGCTGGTTATGTTGGGGGAAAAATAGTGAATCCTAGTTGTGTACCATATGCCCCATCTGCCATAGAATTAGGTGATATCCATTTCTTTTGTTTTTTTTTTAAAGATTTTATTTATTTATTTGACAGAGATTACAAGTAGGCAGAGAGGCAGGCAGAGAGAGAGAGGAGCAAGCAGGCTTCCTGCTGAGCAGAGAGCCCGATGTGGGACTCGATCCCAGATCCCAGAGATCATGACCTGAGCTGAAGGCAGAGGCTTAATCCACTGAGCCACGCAGCTGCCCGTGATCCCCATTTCTAAGCCTAAAACTTATACATCTTTAAGTATAAAATAATATTTGTAATTGGCAAAAATATAAATGGCTCAGCAAATACTTCTTTATTTCCTCTGTTGGCTGTAATTTACTAAATATTACAAAACAAAAATATCCACAAAACATGCAAACTGTCAAGTGTGCAACATCTTAACATTGTGTGAGAGCCAGATATGGCTAAGACATGGAGAGCTTATTGGAGGTAATATTTATCTCCAATAATAGGAGCTAATATCCGGCAAAACGTAGAAGGTTCAATTTAGGTAAGTATCCAAGTGCTTGGCTACTGATCCCAAACCTTATCTGAAGTATCCGAACTTCTTAAGTCTTGAAAACTGGGTTGGACATCTTATAAGAACAGCTTCATCTGGGACGTTTGGGTATGTTAGATTCCAGCTGGAACACAAAACTGCAGAGAGAAGCAAAAATGAAGAATAATTGGGGGGAAATGCTGAACTTCCTCAAACCTCAGAAAGAGGCTTTGGTAAAATTTGGAGCAAAGGTCAGGGATTATGAAGAGCTTCTATTTTAACTGGATGCATTTAGCCATCCTTAAAAAATTCTATTTTAATCTTCCCAATGAAAGGTCATTAATATTTCTTTGTTTTTGGCTGGGCAATATACTAAACATTTTTTTTTTTTAAATAGTGAAACTCTGCTGGTTTACATGTCACAAGAATTTGACAGCAGATGATTGCTTCAGCATGGCAAAGGGCATGTCAGTGATCATTAACACATACCTACCTGTGGTTTGGGGCATCTCACCAATGGAGCCTTAAATCAAGTTGTAGGAACACCATAAAATATAGTCCCCTGTAAGCATAGAGAGTAAACAGGAATAAAATATTCTCTATTGTGTTGTGCTTCATCAGCTCTGTGAATTTACATATTCAAAACATTATTTTTTGGTTTCCATTTTTATTCATTTATTTCATTACAATTGAGGGATGTTGAACATATATAACATGTAGATGAACACTAGTTATTGTTACTTGTCTACTATATGCTAAGTATATGTACATAATCTTGTAACTCAAGGAGGTAAATATCATTAACCTAATTTTACCCAGACAGAAGTTCAGAAAGGGCTATTTATTTGCTTAAGCTTCTACAGCTAATATGATGGTTAATTTATTACATCAACTTGGCTGAGCCAAGGTGTCCAGATATTTGCTCAAACGTTATTCTAGATGTTTCTATGAAGTTGTTTCTGGATGGGATTACCATTTAAATTGGGGAATTTTGAGTAAAGCAGATTGTCCTCCATAATATGGGTGCCTCATCCAATCAGTTGAAGACCTGAATAGAATAAAATACCGACAAAAAAACCCCCTCCAAGCAAGAGGGATTTTTGCTGGTAAGTCTGCCTTTGGACTCCATCTGTGACACTGACTCTTCATGGTTCAAGAACAGATTGCCTTTGTACTCTAAGTGCAACTCTTTCCTGAATCTCTGGCCTGTAGATTCAGATTTTGGACTCGCCAAGCTCCCACAATCACATGAGCCAACTCCTTAAGTCTCTTCCTATGTATATACACACATCCTATTGGTTCTGTTTCTCTAGAAAACCTTAACTAATACAGTTAGTAAGTGTGGAAGCCGAGGTTCAGACCTACGTCTGTTGACTTTTTGAGTATTACATTGAATCTCATTTCATATAAACACTTCTTTTTCTGCTTACTGAATTTGTAATTCAATTTTTTACTATTTGCTCACATTTACCTTCATATACACACATGTATACCTGTATATGTGTCAGTATACAGTTATTGAATGTCTGTTATATGGCCTTGTTTATATGAGTTACAAAATTTTGGCTTCTGCTATGGAAATACTTAATCAAAGAGAATGATGAAAAAAATCAAAACAAAAAATCAAAAAAGGTAATAAATCTTATCCTCAACATGTAATTAATCTTATGAAGATAGACTCACTATCTTCATAGACATCTTTCATATGTCAGCCACTGTCTTATATAACTTATGTTCATCACCTTAACTACCTGACAATACTGTAAGATAGAAATTACCATCCACATTTTATTTTTACTTATTTATTTTTGAAGACTTTATGTTTAAGTAATCTCTACACCCAGTGTGAGGCTCAAACTCACAACCTTGAGATCAAGAGTCATAAGCTCTATCAATTGAGCCAGCCAGGTGCCCCTACCATCCACATTATAAAAATGAGAAACTTGAGGTTCAGAAAGGTTTGTCCAACATCAAATATCTAGCACAAGGTTTAGGAGAATAAAAACATGTGTCTGTCTAATTCTAAAATTCAGTTTTCTAATTATACCATGGTTAAGATAGGGATACCACTAAAGAATATGCCACAAAAAAACTCTTCTGCTCATATGTTCCAGAATAACCTTTAGAAGAAACTGAATCTACCACTTTCAAAGATTTTTAAAAATATTTTGGCCATAAGTACTAGTTACAATCTTTAGCCTTGTTGATTTCTTTCACATCTAGACTCGGAGGGACCTTTGAGTGAAAATGGTGTTCCAACATAAGAAACACTTCCATTTACCCCTTCCCTCTCATGAATCTCCCTCTCCCTCTCCATGTCTCTTTTTCTCTCTCTGGTTGCCAGATCCTTCTCATGAAGAATTGAATATTCTTAGATCTTCTCCATCTATTTAAAAATAACTCTTCAATACCACTTTCCCCTCCTGCTACTCTTAATTCTTTGTTATCGAATTTATGGGAAAAATTGCTTTATCCATTTCCTCACATTCTCAATCGAAATGTCCCCTGCTAAGATCATTAGTAATGTTGTCAACAAATCCAATAGTACTTGTTTTATTCTTTATGCTTTTTGAACTTTCAGCAGCACTTGGTAGTGTCCATATGATCTTCTTCATGAAAACCTTCCTATGTGTAAAAAGTTTAGGCTCTGATTTTCCTTCTACCTCTCTGGAAAGTCCTTCTCAATCACTCATTTCTTCCTCTGTTCAAATCCTGAGACTCCTCATGGGTCTCTCTAGATTCTTTTCTCATTTTCTATTCTCTGTAGATTATCTCCACTGTTGACTTTAATTAACATTTGTGCACTTACAATGGGAATAATATTCTTGAACTCTGATAGAAAATTGGTCATGTATTATTCAACCTCAGATAAAATTTTCTGGTAACAAATCATTAAAACTAGAAGTTAAAATGAAGCCACCTTCACTATCACTTAAAAGCAAATTGTATTGACTTTTTTAGGGAAGTTGAGTTTAAACATTTCTTTAAAAAAAAGTGTTTTTTTTTGTTTGTTTGATTTTGATTTGAGAGAGAAAGAGTATGGTCACAAAAGAGAGTATGAGTGGGTAGAGGCAGAGAGAAAGGGAGAGAGAATCGCAAGCTGGCTCTGTGCTGAGTGCAGAGCCCGAGTCTGGGCTCGAGCTCACGACCCTGAGATCACAATCTGGGCCAAAGCCAAGAGTCAGATGTTTAACTGATTGAACCACCCAGGAGTCCCAAATTCAAATTAAAACTATTCCACTAATATGTTATCAGGTTTCCTATTATCTTTACTTAATTTTTGCTCACTTTATCCAATATGGATTGAAATAAGTGAAATAAAGTTTACTTCTGCTAATGTGTTTGTAAATATTTACCCTTTTATTTACTATAGTTTTCTCATTGTGAGTGTTGAGCCAGGTTATTTTGTGGTTATTTGTTCATACTTGCTTTATATATTCATTGTGAATTGCATCATTTCTGTAATAAGATGCCTTTTTTGTCTTGTTTGATATCTTATTGCTTCAGTTCAATCTTAAATAGATCTTTTTAAAAAAGATTTTATTTAATTATTTGACAGAGATAGAGAGTAAAAGAGTGAGCACACAAGCAGGGGGAGAGGCAGAGGGAGAGGGAGAAACAGTCTCCCCACGAAGCAGGGAGCCTGATATGGGGCAGGACCCTGGGATCATGACCTGATCTGAAGGCAAATGCTTAACTGACTGAGTCACCCAGGCACTCATCAATCTCAAATAGATCTTAAAATACCTTTCTCTATGTATACCTTTTCAGTTGCTGCATAATGATTATCATGAGCTTTGTGGCTTAAAACACCACCCATTTATTAACTCACCATTCTGTATGTCAGTAATATGAACACTATTGCTGGCTTCTCAAGGATGAAATCAAGATACAAGACTTAGTTCTTGTCTGGAGGCTCTGGAGAAGAAGCTGCTTCCAAGTGTATTCTTGTTGGCATGATTCTTTTCTTTGTGTTCCTATGATGGAGGTCCTTTTCTCCTTTTGAGGTGTCAGCTGGGAACTGCTCACAGATCCTAGAGGCTGCCAAATGGCCGCCTTCATTTTCAAGCCAGAAACGCTATATTAAATCTTTTCAGTGCTTCAGATCTCTGACTTTCTCTTCTTCTACCTGTTGGAAAAAACTGCTTTGAAAGGGCTCATGTGATTATTTTAGGCCTACCTAGATAACTTCCCTCCTTAGGACTGATTGTGTCATATAACATAATTTAATCATGGGAGTAAAACCGATCATATTTCCAGTCTAAGGGCATGCACATCAGGGGGAAGGAAATCTTGGGAGATACATTGGAATTCTGGTGACCATACCATTCCATTTGTGTGCATTTATTATGTTGTATATATGACTATTTTTATTAACCTTTCTGAATCAACTTTTAAAATATGTATTTATTGTAAATAATGCTTAGTAGGGATTTACTGTGTGGTCCAAAATGAGAGGTTTTCCTCTAAAATATGAATTTAGTCCCTACTGATTTATTGATTTATTGATTCATAGACATCTGGTCTTAATTCTTCCAAGATAATTTAGTTTCTAGTTTCTATCTTTATTGTTTCCACAAAAAGATCTTCACTATTTTATCTGTAGGCATACTTTTTCATATTGATTGGTGTGCATTTCTTCTAAAAATGTATAAGCTTTATATTTAAATTCCTCATGTAATTTTAATTATCATATCACTTTACAGTTCTATAATTTATAGCTTATAACTTTTATGTGTAACTTTACCTAATGCATTTAATCTTTTATTTCTTTTTAACAGCAGCTACTTACTCATTTGGACAAACATTTACCAGGTTTCCAAAGGTTAATTAATACAAATGGAATTATTCTTGCTGAGAGCCAGGAAACTTGATCTAAGCATCAATAATTCACCTTTGTATGTTAGTTGTGAAAAAAAGTTATGTTCTAGAAGCATTATATGTCATTCTTTTTAAAGTCATATCAGTAGGACATAACTTAGTAAATATTAAGGTCAAAGGAATGTATGTCTATAATTTGTTGGAGTTGTCTCTGAATGTGATTTTCCATCCATGTTCCCATAAACCCTTATCCTGATTTCCTTTCAGGGAGAAGAGTTTAAGGAACTCAGGGCTATAAGCCACCCTTTCAAACAAAAAATTATTTATTGCCATAATATAGCTCAAAATCAGAATTTTATACTTGAAAATGATCTTAGATGATCTTGAATCTAGTTTTATTTAATAATATAATAATCTAATATAAATAATAATCTAGCTAGTATTTCTTTATATTTTATAGATGAGGAAACTGTGGCCCAGGTAGATCACCTAAGTAGGTGATTCAATTGGACTAAGACACAGTTTGCTTGACTTCTCAGTGTGTATTATTTCTTCAAGAAAGTATGTTGCCTTTCATATGAAAAGACCCAAAAGAAATTCCAAAATCAGAAATACTACTTGGACCACTAAGAATTTGAAAGATAAACTGTTGATCTATGACCTGGATCTTACCACATTCCCACTCAGTGTCAGAGCTTCCTAACATCTGTGCCTGTGTGTGCTCACTGTAAGCCTTTTGTGTTTAACAGCTAATAGCTAATTTAACAGCCAATAGTTACTTTTCTTGTCATTTTAAGCATTTTAAGATCTTATGAATTTGTATTCTCTATTTTTGCGCTAGATGCAAAAGCCCTATATTCAATTCTTTTTATTTTAGATATCAATTCTTTATTGTGTGTGGTTTGCTATAAAAAGCAAACAGATGGATTTTATAAATCTATCTTTCCCTTTTTATCTTCTAGGTGGTAATAAAAACAAGGTACAGGGTTTCTACCTCTCGTGTTCCAGAATTGTTCTAAACTGCATATTAATATCACCTCAAATAGAATCAAATTTTATTTTCATTGCAATAGTAGTCAACTATGTCTAGAAATTTCAACAATTTTTCTTGGCTTCATCCTATTTCTAAAGGTAACTGTTCTTCTACAAAGACTTCCTTTCATGTCTGATCATAATTTCTTTATAGTTGGAGATAGATTCATGATAGCATAGGATGACTATTCAAGATTATAGATTTTCGGGGCACCTGGGTGGCTCAGTGGGTTAAAGCCTCTGCCTTCGGCTCAGGTCATGATCCCAGGGTCCTGGGATCGAGCCCCGCATCGGGCTCTCTGCTCAGCGGGGAGCCTGCTTCCTCCTCTCTCTCTCTCTCTGCTTGCCTCTCTGCCTACTTGCGATCTCTGTCAAATAAATAAATAAAATCTTTTAAAAAAAAAGATTATAGATTTTCTTCTTTTCACTCTCTCTCCTTTACGTATAGAGATAAAACAGTATTATGAGTATGTTGGTGAATATGTACTGTAAATAAGAGTGACATGGGGATAGTCACTATTATTAATTTTTGGTATGGGAAATGGTTATTGCGTTATTTTGTTGTATCATGTTTTAGGCCCTGTTTCCACATGGACCTGCCCATTGCTAGTTTGGAGCTGTAGAATGAGCATGGACTTCAGAAATGAGTTCTAACTTTGCCACATGCCAGCTGCGTGAGGTTGGGCAAGTCTCTTAATCAATGAATGTTGCAATTTATTTATAAAAACATTGATAATAAGCTTTTGTTTCACAGTTTGTTATAAATATTAAATTATTTAATGTGCATATTATATAATGTATAACGAAAGGATTTAGAAGAAAGCTTGGCACATAGCAGGGCTCAACAACTATTAATTTCATTATCTTTTAAATCTCTACTACTGCCTTTCATTTCAGGATTTATGACTACTGGTCTAGTATAGCCCACCCACCTGAAGGCTGTCTAGTCAATCTCTTGTAGTCTTTTTGCAGGTGGAAGATATTACATCCATTACATACATTATATGCTTGAAAAGGAATAAGTGTGTGCATCTTGTCTGCAGTTAATTTCTCCTTCCATTAAATTGTGATTGTGTTTAGGGTTTATTTAGTCATTGTGTTAAATCTAGCACGGTGAAAGTATTCAGTGATAGATACAATAGGGAAGGCTCTGGAGTGAGGTTAGAAGACTGTTAGGCAGTTTTGTTTGTTTAAGGAAAAAGAGCAGGAAAATTTTGCATAATGCCTTTTGGAGCAGTTTTGTTCTTCATAATTGCCTGAGATATTTCAAGGTGCTTTGCTATAAATCTGAAGACTTAAAAACATTGTTTTACAGTCTGGCCCACTAAGAATAATGACCTCTCTCGTTCCTTGTTTTTCTGGGTGATTAAGGGTTTCCTGACTGGCCCCAGGCCATCTGCCCTGACTTTTTTTTTTTCCTCCCAAGGATTTAGAACCATATTGTCAAAAATAATCTCTTACTCTAAGAGATTTTTTTCTAGCCCCAGAAGATAGAAAGCATTGCAGCATGTGCTCAAACCTTGCATGAAAAATCTTGCAAGTGATGCTTCTTATTGATGGTAGAAAGCAGGCCCATCATTTATGCTCCTTTAACTAAATTAGGTGTAAATTATTTCAAGGAGGCCAGAGTTCTTCTCTGAGTCCCTATGAGGATAATTTCACAAATACACAGCAGGTCCCTCCAACCACAGATTTTGGGGCAGAGAGAAGAAAATAAGAAGAAGCGAGCTGTGGCCTGGGGCCAGTACACACCTCTCCACAGGGGGTTTCCAACATGTGGGTGATTTTTAACCAAGCTGATATAAATCAGACTGTGCAGAGCAACGACATTTGGATCACCGTGCTGGGAGATGCCTGGATAGTGTTACGCTTCCCTCATTAGGAGGGACTGGAGCTGAGCTGGGGAGTTGAACTTTTAGCTGTATCAAAATAACAGTGTGGGAGCAAAGAAGAGGCTGGGATAAGGAGGTGTAGCCATCATAACCCTACCTATACAAACAGGTTATGTGAAGTGTCCCGAACCCTTATCCTTCGAGATCATTTATTTGCAAACTGAGCTCAATAGAATCAAGAAGAATTTGGTCCATGTGTGTCATGGTTTAAATCTTCTGGGCAAGACTTGAGCCTCATTCTTTCTCAGCTGAGATATTCTGCCACAGTGGTGTACAATCTAATGCCCTGTTAAAACTGAGTTTGTAACGTATAAAAGCATTTGTTAGTGTCTAGAAACATTTGTACTTAAATCAAATTATTTATTATTTATAGCCATTAACTTTTGATGAAAATTGGGTGTTGAAATCCAAAATTGGGTATAGGACAAAGATAAATCTTCCTAAACTAAACATAAATTTTAAAACCAGCAGAGATTCATACCACAATGAGAAAGTAAAATGGCAAGTACACCATAGTAAACCAAGTAATTACAGCATCACATTATATATTAGAGTTGGTACAAAACACATTCATCATTGTGAGCTATAAATGGGTCTAAATCATCTATTAAAAGAAAAAGATTTTCAAATTGGTTGATAAAGCAAAACGCAAGTCTATACATTTATAGGAGACACGCCCAAAACACAAGATTCAAAGAGGCTATAAGTAAACATATGGGAAGAGGTATAGCAGGCACATAAAAACAGCTTAAGAAATCAGAAGGTTAGATCTTGATGTCAGATAAAGTGGACTTGATTAAAACTATACATGCTCTAATCTTTGGCCCAGAAATTCTGCTTCTAGGAATTTACTCTAAAGGTACACTTCCAACTGTACACAACTACATATGTACACCATTATTCTTATTGCATTACTTGTCATTGCAAATTATTACAAATGCTTAAATACAGGAGATTTGTTGAAAAAATTTCATACACACAATGGAATACTACCCAGCTATTAAAAAAAAAAAAAGAAGAAGAAGAGGAAGAGCTCTACGAACTGATAAGAAGTCATTTCTAGGATACATTATTAAGTGAAAAAAGCAAAATAAGAAAAAATCTGTGTATTAAGTTAACTATTATATAAGAAACATGGAGTATAAGGACACAAACACATATCCACTTACCTTTTCAAAAAGAAACATAAAAGGATAAATCAGGAAGCACTGAAAGTGGTTACCTGTAAGGAAGGAATGGGATGAAAGAGATGCAGGCAGAAAGACAGGTGTCTGGGTGTACTTTTATGTACAGTGTTGGCATTTGAAAGCATATTAATATTCTACATATTTAAAAATGAAATTAAATCAACAAAGTTAGAGAATAACTATCCCACCAAACTGATTACAAACAATATTTCCAGTACAGTTGCCTCTTCACAGCATGGGTGTGAACTGCAGTGGTCAACTTATATGTGGACTTTTTTGGATAAATACAGCACAGTACTGTGAATGTATTTTTTCCATTATTTTCTTAATAACATTTTCTCCAGATTACTTTATTGTAAGATTACAGTATATAATACATATAACATATGAAATATGTGTTAATAGACTATGTTATCAGTAAAGCTTCTGGTCAATAGTAAGAAATTAGTAGCTAAGCTTTGGGGGACTCAAAAATTACATGCAGATTTTTGACTGCATCGGGGATTGGTACTCCTGAACCCTGTGTTGTTCATGAGTCAACTGCAGTTGTATTTCAAATCAATGACATGACCGTGTTGAAGGAATAAAAAGAACTAATCCAAATCATTTGAATATGGTACTTTGGCTCTATATCTTAAACTCTTTTAGCTTTCTTTTTTCTGGTTGTATGAACGTAGGAATTTGAAAGCTGTTGTTATTATAGGATTAGTCAAATGGGTAAGTGTGTTTATGGTGGGAGACACAGTTTTCACTGTGGAAAAAGGGAGACACAAAAATATAACAGGGATGTCAAGGAAGATGCTTGTGAGGCTGGACTGCATTTGGTGATATCAGAATGATACCACCATTGTGGTTTCTAATATATATCTTTTCCAAAAATGTCAGTGTCATGAACAACAAAGGAAGACAGAGCTACTTTTCCAGATTAGAAAAGACTAAGGGAATATGACTTCTAAGTGCAATACTTGATCCTAGACTGGGTAATAGACTGAAGGGAAAAAAATATTACAAGTTTGTTAGAAAAATGGGCATATGGACTATACCTTAAATCAAATTAGTTAAAAATATTTTTATCAAGGTCAAACTTACTGAATTTGATTACTGTACTGTGGTTATATAAGCAAATATTCTTGTTATTAGGAAATTCCTTCTCAGAGAGAAAATGATGAAACAAATTTTATAAAACACTAAAGCATTGGTAAAAGATGTGTTCTTTAATTAACTTTAAACATTTTTGTAGGTTTGAAATTATTTCAAAATAATAAGCCAAAGGAAAAGTCACATATAACATTCTAATTATTCCTTTATATCATATTTTCTAATAAAAATAAAATATATCCATGTATTATTATGTCACCATGTTATTCTCCCATGTTTCTTAGCCTTTAACTCCTCTATGATTTTGTGAATACTTGAAAAGCATTCATGTATTCTTACTTTTCAGTGCTTGTCATCTTTTAACTCTTATGGTTGCATTTTTCAAATATTTGTTGACTTAATTTTGTATACACATAAAACAAGTGTTTCTAAAGGAGTCTCTTAATTGGCTCCAAACATGCTTTCATCAGACATATCTTTCAAGAGATAGAGTAAGTTGTTGTTGATAGAAAGTAAATCACATGGATTTGGTCTGAGATGTGATTTCAGCCATGTTAGTGAAATTTGAGGGCAAAGCTGACCTACATGTTATTTTAATAATATTCACTTCCCATAATTTTTTTTCTTATTTCTCAAATGGCTTATGTATAAATAGCCCATGTTTGAAACTTCTTATAGAATGTTAATAGCCATTAAAAATATATATCAAAAGAAGTCACAAGTAAAATATATTTTTGATAAATATGGTAAAAATGTGTCATATTAAAAACTGCCTAAAATAAAATTTACAGGCATTTACCAAAATATTGGGCTTAAGATCTTTCATATGTCATCCATTACAGCATTGGGCCATTAGGGACTGACACTGTTGTCAAAGAATGTTGTGTAGAATGGATTGCACATGAAATGTCAGGGGGTTGAGTAATGGAAGGACCCATTTTCAATTATGACTCTAGGAAGGTCATAATTTTATTTTACCTAGCAAAAGGGGCTTAAAATTCTCCAGCCAGAGTCTTGCATCTTAAAAATGAAGCAAAGAAAAGATCCCCAAGAGGTCATAAGAAGCAGAGCTGTAGAATTCTGATCTCTCAGAGAGAGTACAATCTCAGAGCAGTTGTCTGAGAGGCAAAGGAAAACTAGACTAGGTTAACAGGTCTGACTGTGAACACACTAGGAGCCCAGAACCAAAAAGGAGAGGTATCAGAAAGGGCCAGACTCTGTTGGACAAGAACACAAGGCATACAAAGATGATCTGGAGGGGACAAAGACTATCTCCCACCTTTGGATATGGGTTACCACCAATTCCTTAATGTGGAGAAACTAAAGATAAATATCAGAATGATGACTATTATATCATTAGTTTATACAGAAGTGCCAAATAGAAACATAGCTCTTATCATAGAATATGGATTTAGTCATGAATAAATAAATCCTTTAGTCATTCTCATAAAGTTTCTACTTAAAAGCCCATGTAAATATTATACATAGATACTTGCACTGGGCAGCTTTATAGACAAAATTCTGGTGTCCAAAGTAACCCAAACCAAGGAAGTGACCCCTTTTCAGAATTCCATATTCAAGTGGCTCCTTCCTTCCTTCCTTTCCTATTCTTTCTTTCTTTCTTTCTTTCTTTCTTTCTTTCTTTCTTTCTTTCTTTTTCTTTTTCTGTATACAGCACATTGTTCTCTGAGTATAGTTATCATAAGACTTGACTTTAAAATAAAAGTTTTGTCTTTTTTTGGTATTATTTTAAAACGATCTATTGATGATGGACTAGTGGAGTCTTTTCAAGATTAAATGCTTTGTGAAAAAAGGAATAAATGAAATAATACAAATGACAGTACTAAGGTTGAAAAGTGTGTGTGTGTGTGTGTGTGTGTGTGTGCATGCGCGTGCATGTGCCAGAAAGTTAGTGTGACTGGTTTTATGCCATATAATTTAAAACAGAATAACGGCATTCTAGTAATTGGAATCTTTCACATCACTTGGGAATTTCTTTGCCTATTAACCTAGAAGGTGCACATATTGTACATATAAAAACACAACACCTGGAGTCTGTGGTTTCTTGGGTAAACTGTGCTTTGGTGAAGTGTATTCTGTTTGTTTTTCCTTGGAAATTATTGGATATCAAGTAATGCAATGACAGAAAGCTTAGAGCATAAAAAGGAAAAAAAATAATCTGAGCAGAATAGCAACAAGTGCATTTTACTGACTATACTTCCTTGCCTCCTCTATTTTTTAGTCCTAATTTTCATCACTTTCATATCTTCATTTCCTCCTCCTTTTTGTTGTTACCTAACTCTTGCCAGACTATTTGAACTGGTGTTTGGCAAAAACAGGTTCCCAGAAATAGGGATGAAAGGAAGCTAACATTTCCTGTGTGTAGGAAACTTTACATAGATTACTTACTCCATACTGGAACTCTATGAAGTTGGGATTATTATTTCTGCTTTACAGATGAGGAAACCAAGGATCATAAATGTTAATTGTCTAAGACTACCAGTACCAAGGGAGGGAGCCAAGAGTCCCTCCAGAAATGATCTGAATACATTTCTGATCTGACTGCATATGCTATTGTATACCAAAGCCTGCTACTTTTCCAACACCTTTGAGTTGAATCAGTCTTGCAGCATTTCCACTTTTAATCCTTGACTTCTCCACAATGTCCAAAGGGTCAATATCTGAATTCAACATCAGGGAACCAGACCAATCCACGTAGACTGTGTGTGTGGTTACAACAGCTTTAAACACTAGTTTGAAGGCAGTATTAAATGTTGACTCCACAAAAAGGACTATTTATTGAATCACTGCATGGAATTGCACCTTGGACTTTCTTTGGTGGTCTTTCTTTTAAGTAATGACAAAATAAGGCCTAGTTTATTTTATGGGAACTGAAAAAGTAATAGCACAGCGTGGTCTTAAGTCTCAGAAAAGTTTAGCTTTTGTTAAAATAGATTTCTCCAGTCCTTAAAGTCACACTTCTATGCATAAACAAAAGTTTTAAGAGTCATGTGTTTTCAATGGGCAGTGAACTCCTCAGTAAGCACTCCTGGTCATTTGCCTTTCAGTCATGGTAACTGAGGAGGTTCGACCTGTGATGAATTCATTGTGTTTGAAAATCAGTTGCTCTCTGACACTTTTCCTTAGATTTAACTTTTATGGATTTAAGAAGTTACCAATAGCTTTATTACCAAATTCCACAAACTTGCTACTTTCTCATTAATTTTTCACTTCAAACACATGAGAACTGTCTACATTCCAATATGTATTTCCCTAGGCATGACTGGCTGAAAAGAATTAAATTCAACTAATATATAGATTTTTCTTTTTGGCTTGAATCATTCCCAAGGCTTTGTGAAATATGGGCTCAAGCTATGTTTAATGGTAAAAAAAAAAAAAAAACCCACCCAAATCTAGATATATATTAAGTTGCAGAATCTGATGATGATTACAGCATACATCTACAAAATTTGGTGAATTTAGGTTTTATTTGAATAAGTTTAAATAATTATTAATTTAAAAGCTTTTTAATATTTAGTCATGATCAGTAGGCTATGTGCTTTCCTTATTTACTCCCATTTAAATATTGTAACAAATAGGAAACAAATCAATAGACAAAAATATTCCCTTTTCACAAGATAAAGATATTACAGATTTTAACTTGAATTGATTGATAATTGCATTCAACTTTTTTTAATTAATTTTTTAAATTTATTTTCAGCGTAACAGTATTCATTGTTTTTGCACCACACCCAGTGCTCCATGCAATCCGTGCCCTCTCCAATACCCACCACTTGGTTCCCCCAACCTCCCACCCCCCGCCCCTTCAAAACCTTCAGATTGTTTCTCAGAGTCCATAGTCTCTATGGATCACCTCCCCTTCCAATTTCCCTCAACTCCCTTCTCCTTTCTAACTCCGCTTGTCCTCCATGCTATTTGTTATGCTCCACAAATAAGTGAAACCATATGATAATTGACTCTCTCTGCTTGACTTATTTCGCTCAGCATAATCTCTTCCAGTCCCGTCCATGTTGTTACAAAAGTTGGGTATTCATCCTTTCTGATGGAGGCATAATACTCCATAGTGTATATGGACCACATCTTCCTTATCCATTCGTCCATTGAAGGGCATCTTGGTTCTTTCCACAGTTTGGCGACCGTGGCCATTGCTGCTATAAACATTGGGGTACAGATGGCCCTTCTTTTCACTACATCTGTATCTTTGGGGTAAATACCCAGTAGTGCAATTGCAGGGTCATAAGGAAGCTCTATTTTTAATTTCTTGAGGAATCTCCATAGTGTTCTCCAAAGTGGCTGCACCAACTTGCATTCCCACCAACAGTGTAAGAGGGTTCCCCTTTCTCCACATCCCCTGCATTTAACTTTTGATTGATGATTGCATTTAAATTAATAATCATAAATAAAATGCACCTTTCTAAACAATATTTTATTATGTGTATTTCCTAGTAAGTTTTTTTTTTAAGATTTTATTTATTTATTTGACAGAGATCACAAGTAGGCAGGGAGGCAGGCAGAGAGAGAGATGGGGAAGCAGGCTCCCTGCTGAGCAGAGAGCCTGATGTGGGGCTTGATCCCAGGACCCTGGGATCATGACCTGAGCTGAAGGCAGAGGCTTTAACCCACTGAGCCACCCAGGTGCCCCCAAAATAGCTACTTTAAAAAAAATATTTTATATTAATCAAACAGGAGCTTAAACTTTTTAAAAATAATTTTAGATCAACATAATTCATTTTCCAAGTAAAATCCTTCGGGAGCCCTAAGTATTTAGAAACTCATGAAGCCATGGTCTGTTCTTTAGTTCACATACACAAGCTGATGGACAACGACTATGAACGTAAATGGGAGTGGATGATGGCTCCAAATGAGAATTACATTTTTGAATGTCTTCATTACAGTGCTGATTAATCAGAATTCAGAATGAATTTGCTGTAAATAAGTGTAACTTTTATAGTTGAGGGTGATGTAGTTATATTGATATCTGCTATTAAAATACTTCCTAGGGGAGGTGATTCAAATGGCGGTGTAAGGAGATCCTGAACTCAGGACCCACAGACCCAACAAATATGCAGCTACATTTGGAATAAGTCCCTCTGAAAAGAACCCGAGAACCAGCTGAACACCTTACCCATAACAAAGGATCAAAGGATCACACTGAGACAGGTAGGAGAAGCAAAGACACATTTGCCAAAATCTCCACCCCCTGCATAGTGACCCATTATCAGGAGGGACCTGAAATAACAAAAAAACAAAAAGCAAACAAAAATATAAAGGGAGCCTGTACCTAAGAAGAAGCAGGTGATAGAGAATAGAAGGGATAAAATGGCACAGCACTTTATGGAAGAATACCAGAAGGGAGGTGACTTGTGAAATAATAGGTTATTGAAGACTATTATGAATGACAATTATCACTTTGCCATTTGCAATTATTCATGCATTTCCTGGAGGGCAGCCAACATATTTATCAGTTATGACTAATAAATGTATGTGTTAGCAACCTTGCATTAGCATATTAGAAAGCCTTAGTATATATTTTCAGAGACCCAAAACGACTTGGTCTCATGCTTTAGTATTGTAATTGTTGCCACTTTGAAACCAGTTCCCTGGTTTCTGCACTTTAATCAGCTTTTCATGACCTACATTGGTGTCCATGGACTCCTCCCCACTCTCTTTCCGTGTAACTCTCATAATGGGCATCACACTGTTTTCTGCGGCTGGAACTCCACCTCCAACCACATAGTTTTCTAAAAAATTCTCTTTTTAGATTTCATCTTACCCACTAATGACTTAATGTTCATCAATCATTTAGCAATGTGGTAATAGAAGAATTCTTCCAAAAAATGGTGTCAGTACTTAGATTTTTTCCCATAGTGTTTATGTCATCATACCTTGCTTTGGAAGACTGGGAGAGAGTCATGATATTAGGGGAAGGGAAAATCATATTAACTGACACTCTATCATAAAAATGGAAGAGCTTGTGCATATTTGGTATATTACTGGCAGAACTATAAATCCACAGTTATGGGAAGCAATATGTATTTATACTTTTGGCTAAAACATTCATTAAACTAGTCTCAAAAGAGACCTACCATGATCCACACTTTCATACATGTCTGCCAGGGAAATATGGCCTTTTGGATCTCTGCATTTTGTAGAATGGTAAATAAGCCTGGCTTGAATAGGCTGTCAATTGCACTGCCATAAAGTTGAAGTCACTTTGTTTTGGGCCACCTGAAAACTTGTGCTCTATCTCCATTGGGTATTCTTACCAAGGCAATTTCTTCCAACCAGTATCATTTGAGGCTGAATGCTATTTAAACTTCTTTATGTGTTTCTTTAGCTTGGGAGGATACCATATGTATGAGGTTATGGTCCAAAGATGCTGCCTTTCCAGTTTACATTATGTAAAGTTATACGGTCCTCCTTCAAATTAAAAAAAATGCTGCATGATGAAAATTATTTCTGTACCTGAACTAGTAATTTGCTAGCTATAGTTTTAGAGATATGTTTCTACAGGCTCTTGACTTTTCCCAAATAAAATTTATTTTTGAGAGCCACACATTTTGGGGGCACGTTCTTCTACTTTAACACCTTCACAATATTCACTATTTTTTTCACTTATAGTTTTACATAGGCTACAACACCTATTGAAATAATTTTACAAATTATTTTTTCTTATTTCTAATAGAAAACAGGGTAGAATCATTCATATCATAGAGCCAACAACAAATTTGCTATTTGTTCTCATAATTTATCTAAAATGTGTATTTTGTCCCTAATCACTAACAGTAGACTGAAGCAAAAAGGGATTAGCGAAGTGTGTGTGTGTGTAGAGAAGAAAACTTGCTAGCACTATCCTGAATGCCTTCCTGTCTCACTAGGATATGTTTCCTCATATTTACCTGCTTTACTCAATATCATGCTTGGGCAATGACTTGATTCCCACCACATCAACTATGGGTTGATTTTATTTGCAAGGATATTTTTCCAAGAAATAAATTTCATGATATCAGAAATTTCCATATTTATGATCAAAATGAAAAAAAAATAATTAACTACACTGAAAAGTGGATGCTTCCTAGCAGGTTAGATTACATCTAGTGAACCAATCCCATGGTATATTCAGTTGTATTTTGTATCTAAGCCAAAGTCAAACTATTATGCAATTCCTGGAAAATTGTGAAAACCACAAAACATTAATTCCAAAATATAAAAGACAAATATGCAAGAAAGTATAAGACAAGATGTACTACTCCCCTAGTTCTGACCAGGACAAAGTATTTAAGGTATGTATTTACTACTCAATATTTGATTAACTTCAGTCCTTGAGCATTGACTCTATGTCCAGAACTGTCATTGACCTTTTGTTTGAAATAAGTAAAAAATTTCATTTTACCCCTCAAAGTCTTTACAATAAAATGTCTTCCAGGATGTTCCACAAATGCTTGTACTTTTTCCCAACTGAAGTGTATGCCTAAGAAAGTCCAAATAAAGCAACAATTTATTAAATATCCACCATGGAGAAAGAACTTGCAACTTTATTGATGGAATTTTAGTTCTCTGTTCAGAGGATTGTCTTTTTCATCATCATTGTTTTCAACATCATCATCAACTCTGTGATCATTTTTTCTATGCTTCTTATATATTCACATGTCTGGCTCATAGTAGAGCTGATCATACAGCATGAGGTTGGTTTACAGTATCAGTATGGTATCACAGTTAAGACTACTGGCTTTATGTACTGACTCCATAGCCAATAGCCTTAACTGTCCCATTGTATTGTCTCTACTTACTACTCTAAATGAAATATTAAATTCTCAGATTAGGCCATTACCAGAGTAAGTGTTCACTACATATTCTAGACAAATGTTTGAAACCATTTAGTCTTTTCAGAACTGACACTAGGGGAAGCACACTGTAACTTTCATGTAACTAATGGGGGAAGAGTAAAGATGTGGTGACTATCCCCTAAAATAAAAAGCCCTGTGATATTTAAGGGAAATTTGGAGAGTTAATGTGACAGCTTTTGAAGTTCCAAGAGAAGGATCAGAAAACTTCAGTGTTAGAATTAATGAAACTCACATTAGGGTCTGGAGGTAATTTGTCTAGGTACTTCTAGGCTTTACATTTATGACTTCAGGAAACACTGTTGGGTAAGACTCTCCTAGCCATTGCCATTTTTAAGAACCATTTAAACAAAATCAATGACAATGGTCTCTGTTATGAACTCAATGTATGTTGAAACTTAATCTCCAAGTGATAGTATTTGGAGGTGGGGCCATTGAGAGGTAATTAGGTCAAGAGGGTGGAGCCCATGAATTCGATTCCTGCCCTTAAAGAAGAGGCCAGAAGGGTAGCCTGCCCTCTGTTTGCTTTGTCAGGATATGAGGAGAAGTTGGCACTTTGCAACCCAGAAGAGGGCTCTCACCAGAACCCAACTAGCTAACACATTGATCTCGGACTTGCAGCCTCCAGAACTGTGAGAAATAAATTTCTGTTGTTTATAAAACACCCATCCTATGGAATATTTGTTGCAGCAGCTCAAGCTGACTACAGTAGTCTCTAAATATAAAGGTGTATTTTTTGTGCGTTACAGAGAGCTAAGGCAGAATTTGGAAAATTTTTATATGTCAACACATTGTTTGTAGAGATTTTAAAACTAAAATCAGCTGAAGTTCCCTTCTATGTCTTTTAATTAAATATAATTTTAAGCAGAGTTAAAGCAGGGAGAGGAAAGTTTTTTGGGGGGAAGAGGAAAATATTCATACTCCTGACAAAATCATATCAATAGTAAGTGGTGATGTGATCTCAGGTAATTTATATCTTTTTATATCTCAATTTACATATTAACAAAATCTTCAGAGGAGAGGCAAGATCTGCCCTGAATCTTCAGAGGCAGGGAGAAGGAGCAGAATCCCAGATGAAAGGAAGAGTGGGCAAAGGTGTGGGAAGAATGGGTGTTTTTTGAGGAAAGGGAAAGTGAGGAGCAGGATAGTATGGTAAGGGAAGAAAATGAAAGAAATACAAGGTGGGGTGCCTGGGTGGCTTAGTCGCTTGAGCTTCAGACTCTCCGTTTCAGTTCAGATCATGATCTCAGGGTCATGGGATCAAACCTGGAGTCTGACTCCACACAGCAGTGTGTTTGCTTAAGATCTTCTCCCTCTCCCTCTCCCTCTTCCTCTCCCTGCCCCCCTCCCTACTTGTGCTCTCTCTCTCTCTTTCTTTCTCTATAAAATAAATAAATAAATCTTGAAATAGATAAATAAATCTTGAAATAACTAACTAAACAAACAAACAAACAAACAAACCAACCAGTGAAAGGTTTTGTTGTTCAGATGAGAAAGTCTGGACTTGGTCCTGCAGATAATGAGGAACCACTACAGGTACTTAAGCTCTATGATGATTTTTTAAAACTCCCTGCATTTAAAATGTATGGTACATAATCTCTTTTATATCCTTCCTTAATTTTGTTTAAATGGCCTGCTACTGGAGTCTTCAGAGTCTCACTATTTTTATACTCTTCAGGGCCTCATTGACTCTTTCTTGACTTTAAATTACTTCCATGATAAACTGCCTTTAAGTCCATGCTAGTTGTGCCAAAGTGAACAGATATGGTTAATGTAATCCCTAAAGGGAACTCCCTCATGAAATGTAATGGATATCCCTGAATCATTTGAGAGTCATGCATTTATATTAACTGTGTAATTGCCGCACTTCGGCTTCAGTTACTTCGTCTGGCAGTACACAGCTGAAGATGGCTAATATCATATGAAACATGGGAATACCTAATATCATACGAAACATGGGAATACTTAGTTAAAATTAAGAAGTATGGACAGGTCCAATTAGTCAAACTGAGTTTCTGTGGGCATAATGAATTTTGAGTTATTTGTAAAATTGACTTAAATATTTTTAGAATATTATGACATTTTTGGATAAAAGTCTCTGGGTAAGGCATCAAGTATCATTTTACTGAGTGTTCAAGGCTTTGAAATAATCTTAACATTCTTGCATATTATAAAATACTTGGATTAATTGATATTTTGAAATGTATCTTTCCTGGGACTTGAAGGTTTACTTGGTGCTCTAGTTTGAGATAAAATATTTCATACCTTCTTACTTAGTCCATTGTCCTTTTCATGAACTTCTTAAGAATATGTATAATTATAACTATTGGTTGTTGATTAGAATATCTAAATTTAGAATGGAAACATCTTCTTAAAATGAACTGATGGTTCCTGTGATGAATAAAGTATTCAATTTGTTCAAATTTGGGGTTATAATAGGAAAAGAAGATAATTAACACATATGAATATATAACACACACTATATATATGTAATATAAAACATACATTAGACAATTTAGTATTTCACAAGCAATGAAACATGAATCCTCTGAGGCATTAAAAGTTGTTTTGTGAAAAAAGACCATAACCAAGTAAGTCTGGCAATGCCGACTTATTACTTTTCTCCCCCTTTCTTAGAAAACATTAATACTTATTAGCCCTTTAGAGTCTTCTAGATGTTCTGCCATAAGGAAACCCATTGTTTAACCTAATGCTTCCAAAATTTATTTGTGTTTGGAAACTCTCCTCTCCCTAGAACATTTATTAATATCTCCCGGGACTCCAGTATTCTAAGGAACATTTTCTGGGAAAAATTGACATAGAATTTAAGTAAATACAATTTATTATATACACAGAGGTGCACACAATAAACACAACACATTGCCCCTGATTAAATAGAGCAGGCTGTCTGGAAATAAGTTGTATACTTTGAAGTTTTACAGTAGACTACGGTGCCTGGAACACAGTAGATATTAAATAAATATCTATGGAAGTGATCTTTTATCATGTAGTCACTTCACTCTCCCCACCCTTCATGCCCCCTCCAATGGCCAACTTCCTATAGCACTCCCTGAAACTACTTTTGGCTGTGGTGAGACAAGCTATGTAAGTTATTAAGGTCCCTTGTAATGAAAACCCTTGCTCAGCATATTTTAACTTGTGTTACAGCAAGGAGCTTCTTTTCGTGGTTGTAAAACACCCCTTAGCCCTGAAACCCTAGCATGCTGAAATAGATCATGTAGCCATTAACCATCAGAGGGTTGTTTTCTCAATGCTACATTACCTCTGCCCATGTTGAAGAAGGCATTAGTCTTCAGGGCTCACTGCTCTTCTTTGGACTCATGCTTTTTCAGCATTCTCTGCTCTGATGACAATTCTTCACTTAGGGCTTAATCATTTCAGGTTTAAGGTTGTGCTTCCTAAATCTATGGGAACTCAGGTGCTAAAGTCCACTCTGTATTTCCTGAAATTTACAAGAATCTAATGGCTTTTTTTTTATATTGACGTTATTTCCCAAGGTTTTTCTATGAACTCCAGCAAACATTTTAGTGCCAACTGATTTTTGAAACTATAGAGGTGAAATATAGACTATTCAAAATGTTCTCATGGTCTAATTATAAAGCATGCACATACCAACAATCACAGTTCTGAGTGATAATAAATACAATCAAAGTCTACACAGGAAACAGTGTTATCTCAGAGAAGAGTCATAGTCAAATGCCCTCAGATTCTTTTCCTTTCTCCCTCCACTGTACACATGAAAAGAGAATCTGTCTTTCTTGTTTCTCTTCTGGACCCAAACCACTGTTGAAGGTAGTGGGTCACACAACTAGGCTAATGGATTCATTTAAAATTTGTGACTATGTATTCCAAATAAGGTCTCAATGATGCTCAGTAGTTCTGTTATGTCTTTCTTTAGGCTCAGTTTGGAATTCAAGACATTTCTTACCAGTTTTTCTTCTCCCCTTAAATCTCCCTCTTCTCCTGCCTTTTAAATATATACTCTTAGTTGATAATCTTGTCTCATTTTTAAAAAAAATAAATAGAAGACCTTATAATAACTTCCTCATCTTCCCACCATCAAACTTACAAGCTACCTGCATCTGCACTCTTTGCCTTGCTCCTTCCTGCTGTGTTGGAAGAAGTATCTCTCCTTTAATCAAAGGTCAATGCCTCCACTTTTGCCTTATATAGAAATCTATTTCTACTATTGTTTCTTATACTTAATCTTTCCATCTTTGCTGGGTCATTTCCACAAACGTAAACATCTTCCAATATCTCCCATGTTGAAAAACCAAAAGATGGAGGAGAAAAGAGAGTATGTTTGGTTTTTAAGCACTTTAACTACTAACCCATTTCTTTGGCCCATATTACATCCAAATTTACTGAAACAGCTATCTACACACTCTGCCTGTACCTCCTCACTCTTCTTCATTTTTCAATCTGCTCCAATCTGGCTCTGTTCCTATATCTTCATTGATGCTGATCTTTATGTCATTGAAACCTATAAACTCTTTTTAAACTGTTCTCGTTTTACTAGACCTGTCAGCAACCTACAACATAACATGTAGGTCCTTATCAGAGCCCTCTTTGGCCTTGCTTTCTGTATCTGTTTTCCTGATTATATTCCTACCACAGCAGCCATTCCTTCTTTTATTCTTTGGTGCTCTCTCTAATGATTATTATTTTTTAGGACTTGGCTTTCCCTTTTTATTTGGCTGAACTTAAACTGATCATTATGTGATCTCATCCATTTCCATGGTTTTATATTTCTCTGTTGTGTTGTGACTCCTTTGAACTTCAGAATCATATCCAACTACCTACTTGAATAATTTCATCACTGTCTCAGTTTGGGAAGTATCACGAGGTGGCCTAATTTGTTATTCTACTCCACTCACTATAGGTGTAGGAAGTCTCTCTTCCAGACCACCATCTCCCCACTAACTATTCTGGGCTTTCTCAAGTATTATGAGTCACTGGGATATTGAAAAATGATTTGTGTACTTGTCCATATGGGGTAAGTCAGAGAAGAGTCAAGCAAAATCTGAAGAACCAACAGGTGTCACTCCTGCTGAGCAGTGACTGGGAGAAGTGCCAGGAGCTATTGAAGAGATGCCTTTATTAGACATTGATGAAAAGAACAGCTTGCATAACCTCTGGGCACAAGGGATGGACCGTGATTGCATAAAAAGTAGGCCAGGGCATTCATCAGGTGATGACTTCCACATGGTTCCTAGGTATTTTAGCAATGTTCCTCAGTGCTAATTCCTTTGCTAAGCTAGTCCCCTTTCCCGTCCATGTGGCCCATTTAGGTCTAGCCCTCTTGACCTGTACCACCAACCTCTCTACTCTCGTCACTGCCATTTCTTTGTTCCTTTTCATCTCAGGGAATATCTTCTTTTCTGTCTATCAGGAAAGGGAATAGGATTTCGGGGGGGGGTGGTGTGAGGGCATGCTAGAGCAAAGGCCTGATCTGCATAATGTCTTGTTCAGTCATTCTATCCATGCTAGGCACTCTTTCATGTTTTAAAAGGATCCAAAGCCAAGAAGTGTCCTTCTTTTCTCTGGATTCTACAGTCAGATCCTTACCTTCATTCAGTTGGGTACAGAATAACATGGTTGTTTGAATAGAGCTTGGAAAGAGGGAAGTAAACATCAGGAAATATATCAAACTATTATCTCACCAAGCTGTCTCTTTAGTCAGCTCAGGGTGCTATAACAAGATACCAAGGACTAGGTATCAAGTAGGCTTAAACAACAGAAATATATTTTCTTACAGTTCTGGAAGCTGGAGAGTCCAATATCAAGGTTCAGTTTGGGGTGAGAACTTTCTTCCTGGCTTGCTGTCCTCAGGACGACTTGCTTTCAGAAGGAGGGAGGGAATAAGAGAGAGAGAAGAGGCAGACAGGGAGAGTGAGGGAAAGAGAGAGAATTTAAAAGGACATCAGTTTTATAGATCATCCCCACCTTTATGACCTCATTTAATCCTAACTACCTTCTTAAAGTTCCTATCCCCAGTATAGTCATATTGGGAGTTAGGCCTTCACCATATGGATGGAGTGGGAGGACATAGTTGAGTCCATCGATACATCTGATAGGAATTTCAAATTTTAACATGTCTTAAAACAGATCACCTGATTCTCCCCAACCCCCATATGCTCATCCACCAAAACTTCTTATCGTAGTCTCTTTTTCTCAGATTGAGTAATCAGCACAATTATCTGACCACTTGCTTTAGCATCTTATTTTCTTATTCTGTATATCAAACCCCAAAGCAGGACTGTACCTTTTTCTCCACAGAATTCCTTGAATTTCCTCTCTATCTCTACAATTCATACATTTGTGCATGCCACAATCACTTGGACTGCTAACCTCCTATATGATGTCCCCACTTCTAATTTTCCTACCTTATAATCACTCATACAGCTAGAATAATTTTATCAAAATGTCAATCAAATTATTACACTCACCATCTAAATGAAACTTTCTAGTGACTCTCACTGCACCTAAAATACAGTTTAATTGCTTTACCTTGGCCTATAAGACTCCTGTAAAATTTTTGGATGTTGAAGGAAAGATGTTTAGATGTTACCAAAATTCAAACAGGGGAAGAAATGCTTAGATCTACTTTGTTTGAAACAAGCAATGTGAAAGCAGAGAGATGATAGGAGAAAAACCGCTGGTGACAAGAAGAGATACCTAGAGTCTACTGATACAATCCAGAAGGGAAGTTATAAATGTCAAAACTAAGGTAGATGGTATTGAGATGAGGGAATATATTAAAGGGTACTTATGAGATATAGGGAAAAAAAGCCATGCTGAACAGACATGACAATGGAAGAGACAGTAAGGGAGCAGAATTCTCCCAGACTTCTGACTTTGGTGCCCAAGTGCATTGCAGGATCATTCACTTAGACAGAGGTGTAGGGGGAGGGAAGATTTGTAGAGGAATGGATAAGTTCCTTCTGACACATGCTAAGTTTGAAAGTCTATGGAGAAATAACAATGGGTCATGTTAACTAGGCAGCTGCATATAGATTTCTGGGACCTAAGGTATAAAGATTTGGGAATCAGAGAGGATTCAAAGACCAAAGGATAGAATCCTTAACTGCACACTGTTTCAGTAGATAGTGGAAGAAGAGGAGTCCATGGATGAGATGGAGGAGAAGTAGATAGAAATGTGAGTGGAAAACTGGTCTATGAGAAACCCCTACGGAGTGAGTAGGAGACAATGGCAAATGTTGCAAAAGAAATAATCAAATAGCTAGGAACTAAAAATTGTTCTTTGGATTTGCAACCAGAAGTCATTAGTGGTATTTTGAAAGGAGTTGGGAAGAAGTTGTAGTGACAGAAGGTTGATTACAGTGTTTTGAGGATAGAATGAAGGTTAGTTCATTTTCAAGAAGCTTGGTAGAAAAGGAAATGACAGAGCTAGAATATTAACTAGTGGGGCTGTATAGTCAAAGGAAGGTTTTGTTTTATGTGTGTGTTTTGTTTTGGGCTTTTTTTTTTCAACTAGAAGAGAAGGAATCATTAATTATGGAGACACCCATCAAATAATGCATTGGCTAATAAACAGTAAAATAGATTAGGATAGTAGATGGTAGGGGGAGGAGGAGCCTTTGTCAAGTAAGGCAACGCATCATCCTTATCCTTATCATCTACCAATCAATAGCATGGGATTGATGTATATATTTTACTTCCTGTTGAATACAACTTTATGTTTTCTATGGAGTTAAAAAGTGAATGATTTGTTTGTGTGTAAGGGTTTTATCTCCAGAGTGCTTAAATTAATTTTGTTTTTGACTTTGTATGGCTTATGACTGATTTCTTTCCTTGTTGATGGATTTCCTGGAGAGATAAAATTTGACTGTACCCTGCAGTGGCATTATATTCTCCCTGACCTTCTCTCTATACAAATGGAAGTCTAATGGACTCTTCGAAGTTAAACTATAAAAGTTTCAAAATACATTGCCACTTCTGTGCTGTTGTCCACTCAAGTCTTAATCATTTCAGGTACAGCATGTTTTACTTTGTTTTATTTTTTTAATTAGACCTTTGACATCAATTCTTTTCTCCACAATTTAGTTCATTTCTATTTGACAACTTAGCTTGTTATAGGAGCAATTAAAAAACTCACCTAATTAAAATTCACAGATCATAAAGTTTAATTCAGTCGTAAGGTTAATTTTCCTCTAAGCTATTGAATGTCAGTGATTACTTTTCCAGTGGGAGTGAAGACAAAAGCAAAACAGGACACTTTGTCTCTTTCATCATTAGCATAAACTACCCCAACCAAAATACTAAAGTGAAAGTCCTAGGAAAAATCCTCAATATGGATCAAGATTGCACTCTTGTAGATGGCAAAGATTCTATTCTCAGTAAGTATGCAGTGCTTTAAAAAGAAAGTGTTAAATGTAGTCTTTAAAGAACTAAATGGATAGGGCCCGATCATCTTAGAAATAGTTCACTGCTTAGAGATTTCACTAGTTGATATTTGTTCTAATTCACTAGTTCTGGTGGTCTGAAGCATTATGTACACTTTCACTTTGCAGAAAGGGAATGTGTTAAAGGAGAGAATGCTTGAGAAGAGACACCTCAGAATTGTGAATCTCCTTCCTTTCTGCTTTGTGAGTAGCATTCAACCACACTAGAGATATTTGGACATGGAAACAGACTATGCGTTTGTCCTAACTGTTTCCCAAACAAAACCTGGATACATTACAATGATCATTATTTTTAAAAGATAGAGGTAAAGAAATATTTTGCTGAGGATGGAATTAAGGTATCCACGTCCCACTGTCCTCAGTAGGCATAGCCTGCTGTTACATTGTGGAAAGCTGCAGGAATCTTCAGGTCTTTCCCCCCTCTTTTCTTTACGCCTTAGTTGAAATTACACAGTATCTAAGCTTAGTTTGGCTTAATTATATGTTTGCATAATTAAATTTGTTCATCTATAAAATGGCAATTATAATACCACACAGTCCATAGGGCATTTTGTGAATAAAATGAGATTTATCCATTTACAGCAACTAGAATCACCCAGCACAGTTTAAACACTCAGTAAGTATTGGCTATTATTATACATTATTCACTTATGCAGTGCATATTTGTTGGCCACAGGTCATGGTCAGGGTGTCATGTTGACAGAGCATTCATTTATTTATTCATTCAACTAGTATTTACTGAGCACATATGATGAGTTGGGTACTATACTAGAGGATGGGGACACAGCAGTGATTAAAACAAAGTTCAGGCCCTCATGGATTTTATAGTATAAGGGGAATGAAAGATGATAAATAAGTATAGAATATAGAATATAATATCAAGAAATAAGGCTCTGAAAGATAAATTGTGTAAGCAAGATAGATATAGACCTTACACTCATTAGTTAAACTCTAGACAAACTAAAGACAAATACAGGAGTTTAAAATGAAAGGATAGAGCAGTTCTGAATGGTGACAATGTCCAAAGAGTAGCTATGTGTTTGGGTGATTGAAATGAGGTTTATGGGGGGGGGTGGTTTCACTGAAGTTGCAAAGGTCAAGAATCTGTGAACTTGGGAGTTGAATGGTTCATCCATACAAATCCTGATTTGGCATTGACCTATAACCTGGGAAAGCCCTGGATGAGAACCTACTTAAGTCAGAACATAGATGTTATTATAAAGTGCAAATGAGATGCTGGTCCAGATTAGAAATAATGGGAAAAAGTTTGGTTTATAATTAAGGCATTCCCATCCCAGAAATTTAAGAGTTTTGTTTTTTGTTATCCTTTGTTTTTTACGTAAATGACATGGTTTTTAACAGGCATCTTAAAGAACTTGATTGAATAAAAAGACCGTAAGAACTCCATATATTTGGAGATTGATAAGCTGATTTCCTTCAGAAATATACATTTGCTTCAAGTTTATAAGATAATGAACCCCCAGTTCAGTATCAACCCTAACAGTATTCTTGGCCAAGCATGTTGTCAAAAAAGCTTATATAAGAAGTTTTAGATTGCCTGGGGTGGCTGTGTGGTGCAGTTGGTTGAGCTGACTCCAGCTTTCGAGTCAGGTCATAATCTCATGGTTGCTGAATCAAGTCCCAGGTTGGGCTCTGTGCTCAGCCGAGTTTGCCCGAGATTCTCTCCTCCTCTCCCTTTACGCTTCCCACTTCTGTTCTCTTTCTCTAAAGGCTTGCTTTTTCAATTCATAGCTGCTCTCATCTATGTCTAATGTTACCAAGAAAAGGAAGAAATAGAGCTTGATTCATAGAAAGGAGGGATCTAATAAAAAGTAAAAAATGGTTTGAAACCATAAATAAAAAAACACATAGATCGTGAAAGCTGTTGTTTTTAATGCTTTGGAGATGTTAATAATTTACTTTGCTGTGTGTTATTCAATAGGACACTTGGACTAGCAACATGGTGGCAGTTATATTACAATGGCATTTGGACTAATCATTAAGTGTTTTTTTAAAAAAGAACTTAATTTTTAAATGTAGGAATGACGAACTCTTTAAAAGACAATTCATGCGTTTCAGTTTTTCAAACTAGAAACTTAGAAACTAAAAAGTTATTACAGAATCCTCATGCGGCATAAGTTATCGTATTGCATTGCCTGGGGAAACACACACTCTATGCTTTGTGCAGTTGGCATTGCTGAATGCCTGCCTGGTTAAACAAATCGGTGAGAGACACTATGGAACTGCCACTTTCCAAAGCTACAGTAATTCATCAAATTAAAAAAAACTGAGTTATAAATATGAAGATCAAGTCAATATCTTCTCTGTATAACTGTATCTTTTCATTAAAAATGAAAATACCTACAGATATAGCTGGGCTTGCCATTTTTCTTATACTAAGTATCAGCTGTTGAGTATCAGCACAAATTAGTAATCAATTTCTTCTGTGTGAGTGTTTGGCAGCAACAGAAAGGCTGCTGAAATACTCAAAGGATTCAATATCTTCTTTTGAACTATCCTCTGAAACAACTGTTGACATTTGCTCTGATGGTGCAAGGGCAATTGGTGAGTAAAACTGTTAACACAAGTCAAAGCCATGACCCGAAACTGTATTAGTACCCATCAATATCTCTACAGCTACATATTGGCATTAAAAAGAAGGCACCAGTTTTATTTATGAATGTTCTTGAGGGGCATCTGGGAGGCTCAGTCAGTTAAGCATCTGCCTTAGGCAGTTATGATCTCAGGGTCCTGGGATCAATCCCCGCATCAGGCTCCCTGCTCAGCTTGGAGTCTGCTTCTCTCTCTCCCTGTGCCCCTTCCCCAACTTGTGCTCTCTCTCTCTCTCTCTCTCTCTCAAGTAAATGAATAAAATATCTTAAAAAAAAAAAAAGAATGTCCTTGAAAGAGCAGTAAAAAAATATTTTTAAAGTAAATCTTAACTTGAGGTACATGTCTTTCAATATTCTGGGTGATAAAACGGAAAGTATGTATAAAGCCCGTATACTGCCAACAGAAGTATGTTAAGACAAGTAGCAGTATATAGGCAGCCCAGATTCAAATGAAGTGTCAGTTGTAAGTTGAAATGGCCACTTTATTCATGGAACACTATTTGCACTTGAAAGAATGACAGACAAAATTATGGTTGTTAAGATTTAGGTGTTTGGTAGACTTGTTTTCAAAATAAACCAAATGATTTCTAAAACAATGTAATTTTTAAAAACATTATATAGTAAAATATGTCAACAGAGCCCATAAAGTTCATTGATATTGTGGCTAACCTTTAAGAAACTATCACTTGTTGAGTACTATGTACTATGAAAGAAGAATTTCCGGAATTATCTGAAAAGGTATTAAAATAACCCTTTCTTTTCTCATTATATATATGCATGTGGATGGGTTTTCTTTAAACATTTCACAAACAACGTATGGCAACAGATTGAATACAGAAACATATAACAATTCACTTGTCTTCCATTAAGTCAGACATAAATGAGATTTGCAAAACTATAAAACAACTCCATTTTTCTCAGTAACATTTTTTTTTTTTTTAGATTTTTTAATTTATTTATTTGACAGAGAGAGATCACAAGTAGACGGAGAGGCAGGCAGAGAGAGAGAGAGAGAGGGAAGCAGGCTCCCCGCTGAGCAGAGAGCCCGATGCGGGACTCGATCCCAGGACCCTGAGATCATGACCTGAGCCGAAGGTAGCGGCTTAACCCACTGAGCCACCCAGGTGCCCCACATTTTTTTGTTTAGAAGAAAATAAAGTTATTTTTCTTAAAAATGTTATTTATGCTAACAAGGAATACACTTATTTTCATTTTAAAATAAATTAACAAATAGTTTTACAATGCCAACTGGACATTTTTCTTACTTAAGGGTCCAGTGTTCAGCACTGGTACAGCAAGCCCCCAAATCTTAAATATCCACCCTTGTGATTAAAGCTGTTCAACTCATGGGGTGGTTGGGTGGCTCAGTCAGTTAATTGTCCGCCTTCAGCTCAGGTCATGATCTCAGGGTCCTGGGACTGAGCACTACATTGGGCTCTCCCCTCAGTGGCTACTCTGCTTCTCCCTCTCCTGCTTCTGCCCACAACTTGTGCTCTCTCTCATTCTCTCTCAAATAAATAAATAAAATCTGAAAAAAAAAAAAAAAAAAAAAGAATACCTTCTCTCCACTATGTCCTATCTAGTGGGATCCATAGCACAACCCCAGAGCAGCTTTGTTTTGTGAGATCCACATTGATTCCTGGAACATCCAATTTCCCTTTCCCCCATTATAAATGCACCTCACTCTCAATATGGCCATCTCTTTGCTCTCCTGTCAGGCTGTTTGATCCAGCCCTTGAGCTTACTAGACAAGAATCACGTATCAGTCATTAGAATTATGCCCTTCTGACCACGTAATGGGGACATATCAAGCTCTATGTGATTTGAAGTTATCTTAGAGTTCAACTGAGTTAGGACATATAAGATGCTCACTCACTTGGTTGGCTGTGGATGTTGACTGTTGTCAGGAGTTGGCGGGAGACTGCTGGGCCTCCAGAGTGCTTCCATTCTCCTCTATTTGGCTTTTCCTTCTGCCTTTGGCTTTGGCTGTATCAGTGGGGTGGGGGAGATTTTCTTAAGAGCAAGAATTCCAAGAGCAAGGAAGCAGAAGCTGCCAGTCTTCTTAAAGCCTTCGGTCAGAAGTTCCAGAATATCACTTCTACTGCATTCTATTGGTCAAGGCAGTATATAGGCAGCCCAGATTCAAATGAAGTGGAAATAAACTCTGTGTCCCATGGGGTAGCGGCATGCATAAACAGGGAAGGAAAGAATTGATAACAGCTATCTTTGGAGACTGGAAACTGTGGAATGTAATCATTCTCAAGAATCCTTTGTTTTCATAAAACTATGACTTCAAAACATGTTCAGGTTTTATTATATCAGAGAGATTGTGCAGACTTTCTGGTTTAATGGAAAATTCTCTGGCAACCAGAATAGACAAATTCAGGAAAGCGCAATGCCTTACGAAGGCCTGTTGTTTGTTTTTGTAACCTGGCTTGGGGTCAAAGAGGGTATGCACTTTCTCACTATAATCTTTATTAATATTAGTGATTAACTTCCAGTAAGAAAAAATGTCTATTTTGACTCTGTCAACTTAAATCTTTGTATTTGAATTTTTCAATTTTTAATGAGTGATTGGGAAACACAGTTTACCAAAAAGAGGAAGTAGTTTGAAGACAGTGGTGGATATGTTAAATAAATGTATTAATTACACAAAAAGTAACCAGAAATAATATTACATTTCAATTAAATTCACTTTTTTTTAAAAAAAAATCAAGCACTAATATTATCTGTATAACACCTAGTTAAAAAGGGGAATAAAACCTCACTGAACATATTGCTGGAACTATAGGATTTAAGTAAAAAACTTGTTTTCTTTTCTAGAAGTTAAACTTCATATGCCTAATACTTGACAATCAGGTAGAAGTATATGTTGACCAAATTGTTAAGACTGACCAGAATCAAAATCTAGGTAGAAACAAATGGCTTAAAGTTACTTTATGCGGGTCCCTTTATGGACCAGGCTTATCATACAAAGAAAATCCGAGATAGTATACAAAAGCTTCTTTGCAGTCCCTGGTCCTTCCTTGATCTCCTCATCTCTGGATTCTTCCTGTGTGTATTAGTCAAGGTTCTCCAGAGAAAAAGAACCAACAGAATGTGTGTGTGTGTGTGTGTGTGTGTGTGTGTGTGTGCGTGTGCGCATGCACGTGCGTGCGTGTGCATTCATTCATTCATTCATTCACTTATTATGAGGAATTGGCTTATGCGATTATGGATCCTGAGAAGTCCCACAGTCTTCTGTTTATTAAAGACCCAGCAAAGTCAGTGGTGTAATTTAGTCTGAGTCAAAAGGTTTAAGGACCAGGGGAGCCAATGATTTATATACCAGACTGAGGCCAGACAAGATGAAATGAGATGTCTCAACTCAAGCAAGCAGTCAGGAAGCAACAAAGGGGCAGAGTCTTCCTTTCTACGCTTTTTGTTCTTTTCAGGTGCTGAGTGGATTGATATGTCTACTCACTTTAGGAGGGTCAATCTATGTTACTGCTTCATGGATTGAAGTGTTAATCTCATCCGGAAATACTCTCATAGACATATCCAGAAATAAAGTTTAATCTAGATGCTCCCTGGCCAGTCAAGTTGACATATAAAATTAATCATTACACTCTGTGCTCGCACTTGCTGCTATTTGAGCTCACTTCTTTGAGGTTTTCCCCTTGAATCTCGATACTTTCTTGAGACAGATTTTAAACCTAATTTTCTACCTTGTGATCGGAACCTTATACAAAGCACTGGACAGTTGCCTTCTGGTCTTATAAAACAGAACTTGGCTAACAGGAACTTAGCCTTGTCTCCATTTTTTTCTTCCTCCTGCTCTTCCTTCCCTCCTTGTTTGCCTCCTTCCACGTATATCTTCTCCCCTTCCTCCTTTCTTTATTTTTCTCTTCCTCCTTGTCTGCCTGCCTTCTTTCCCTCCCAAATAATTACTCATGTACTTAGGTGTTCAGATCACTAATTCTGGTATTTAGGACCCAGTGACCTACAAGATAGAGAAGATACCAGCCTTTCAGAAACCTACCCTCAAACACTAAATAGTTTGAAAATTAAGGATTTGGCTCTAATTATAAGTGCTATGAATAAGCAACAGATGCAATAAAAGAACAGGATAAGACTCTTGGGGTAATCTTGTTTGGGGGGGCAGTCATCTTCCTGGAGTAAGTGATATTAACATTGAAATCTGAGGAATGCATACAAGTTAGTCACGTGGACTCTGATGGGAACTGGTCTTTCAGGCAGAGAGTAAAACGTGCTAATGTCCTAGGCAGAAAGACGTGGGGTGGGGGTAGGGGTGATTTGAGGAACAGAGAAAAATTCCGTGTCCCTGGGGCTTATTAGAGAAAGAAGGAGAGTAGGCAAAGATGAGCCTGCAAAGGATGGTAGGAGCTAAATAATGCAGTGCCTTGTGAGTGATGATAAATCTCCTGGAGGGAATTAGGTGGAGAGGGATTAAGTATTTAATCTGCGTGGGACTGAATGACCATGCCTGACCATTAGTGTAGGGAGGAGGAGAAATGAACGTACAAAACTCACAATTAAATGAAACTTTGAGATAATCTTCGATTTGTGTTCACTTATTTTATACCCATTAGTGAATAATAGTTTTAAATCTTTCAAATTGAACACGACAGTGGTCTTGTTTGTTTTTACTCTTACCTAGAGTATGTTCTGCTTCTGTGCTTTACATATGAATCCCGTTCTCTGAATTGAATTCAGAAGCTACTTTAACTGATACATTTTTGGACCTCACATAAAAGTAAAGGAGGATCAAGAGAATACTACAGTACTGTTTGTAGTTCTCTGTTTATAAGAACACATAGCAATCAATGTTTGCACCCCATGGAAATATGGTTTCAATTTTGTCCTTGAAATATGAGAAGAGATGTGTTGCCAGCACATATTTATTCCTGCAACACATCTTTTTATTTCTGAAGTGTACAGATGTCCGATGAAGTTTTGCTTTCAGTTTTTTCAAGTTTAGTTTCATTTTAACGTGATGAACACCTGATAAATGATAACACTTGACACAATGAAGAGAATACTAGCTGGGATGATGTGCCCACAGAGATGGCAGATGGACACCAATTGCCTTGAGTCTACTAACAATATCACCTGTTGCCTTATTTATTGGGATTTCTATTTGGACATTCTGGCTAACTTTCAAGTCTGAACTTTGGATTGCTTAGAGTCAAAACAAGAGGCCAGGTTTTGAGGCTGGGTTTTTAGAACTCGCACTTTGAACTGTGTAGCTTATCACTGTATTGAATAACATAGCAGGAAAAGATGATTAACAATCATGACCTTGAAAGTTCATTAGAAACATGACACATATTCATTTGCCACACATTTGAAACCTTAAGGTTTACCTATGACCAACAATATGGCCTGCAAATAGCAAAAATATAACCATTATTAAATAGACTTTCAAATCAATTGTCACGTTGTAGGACTTCATGTTCATACTTTTCTTCTTTTTTATTTAGTATTTCTGAAGTAATAATAGTATGCAATCCAGCCTTGACACAAAGAAAACTAAAATATGAAATATATTATTTTGGCAAATTCACTCTGGGATACAAAAGTTCTCTCATGATAAATGGGTAAAGGCCCATCAGAGTTGGCCTTGAATATATTTGGGTTTCCTCTTACCACTATTCCCTTCAGTCTTACTTCTTCTCTTACATCAACACCTCATGTCATTATTATTTTATTTTATTCACTACATTACCTATATATTAAAAAATCCCAGAAAAAATTCCTTTTCTTCATATCCTCAAGTCAATATCCAGATCACTGTGTGGAAGAAATTTAGAAACATTTAGAATCTGAGTGGATATAAAGGTTTTGTTAAGCTTAACCAACACAGTAATTCTATTTTTCCAAGTATTATGTGTTTATATTTCTGCACAATTGAGTATTGATTTTCAGTTAAGGTTAAAAAAAAAGTCTCCTCAAATCTAGATTCTCCCATTACTTTGCTGATGTTGCTTGCATGAAATTCACCAGTAACAGCCTACTCATAAAAATCCATTAAATTTCATGATTTTTTTTAGTAGTATTTGTCTTTGTTGACCACTTTCCTACCTACCACTTACCTTTTTCCTGCCTCTGTTTTCTCATATATAAATTGGGTTGTTGTTAGATTTAAGTAAGTTAACATATGTAGAAATTTTAAAGTAGGGTCTAACCTAGGGTAAGGGCATAATACTTTTTAGTTATTATTTTATTATTAGATACCTTCCTAACATGCCCTACTCTGTGTTTCCTGAAAGTAGAGGCTGAAATCAAAGCTGGTGTGAAAGTGGTTTATTGTGAAATGATCCCAGGAAGAAGTAAGGAACTAGAGGAACAAAACAAGGAAGGAGGAAAAGCCAACACAAGTTTATGGTTTTATCTGTGAGAGATTATGTAATGCATTTTGAAAGTGACTACATTTGTTCATTGTCTAATACCCTGATATTCGGGATAGCTAAATGAACATTAATTTCCCTGTATTTTCAGGTTGGGAAATTGCTAGTGCCAAGCTGGTTCAGCATGTTAGAGAGAGCAAGAATTGATGGAACCAGAGCTCAGGCTGAGGTGAGAAGCTGTCGGGTTGCAACTGTGCAAAGCTTGTCAAAGACTGCACAGAACTGGTTACTGCTGCATGGTTGTAGTAGGAGGCGTGGCCAAGAGTATTTTAGATAGTGTTCAAAAGGTATCTAATATGCACATACTCTTGGATTTTTTTCTTATCTCCTTAGCTACTCTTTTTTGCTCTCTTAACATGTGGACCCCTTTTTTTTTGGTAATTTTTTAAAACAAATTTTGTGGTATAATTCACATAAATAAAATGTACTGATCTTAAGTAAAGAGTTGGATGGTTCTGACAAATACTTATATACCTAATTAACCACTACTCCAATTGCAGTCATAAATCATATCCAGTTCTCCCCCAAATTCCCTCCTGCTTCTTTATAATCAACACCCCCAGCTCTGCCTTCAGGCAATCAATGATCAATAAAGATGCTGAGCATTGTTTTGTAGACATTTTGGATATTTTTATTCTTTTGTGAAATATTTGTTCAAATATTTTACCTATTTTTACTTCAGTTTGTTTTCTTGTTATTGTGTTGTAAGAAAGCTTTATGTATTGTGGATATAAGCCCTCAATCAGATGTATGTATTATGAATTTTTCCTATTCTGTGGTTTGCCCTTTTATTTATCTTTAGCAATGTCATTTGAAGAGCAAGAGTTTAAAATTTTGATGAAGTCTAACTTACCAATTTTTTTAATCATATAGGTCTGCTTTTATGTGTGCAACCTAAGAGATCTTTCCCCATCCCATTATAGCAGATTTTCTCCTGTTTTCTACTAAAAGTTACATAGTTTCAACTCATATTAGGCCTATGATACATTACAAATTAATTTCATATATTGAATGAGGTAAGAGTAAGGAAATAAGTTTCTTTTTTTTTTTTTTTTAAACAATATGGCTATTCTATTGTTCCAGTGCCATTTGTTGAAAGGTTGCCCTTTCTGTATTGCATTGCCTTGGCATTTTTGTAAAAAATCAATTGACCATATATATGTGGGTTTATTTCTAGATTCTTCTGTTTCTTTGATCTACATGTCTAATCTTATATTAATACCATATTATCTGTTTTATTGCATTTTTATAGTAAGCATAGAAATCAGGTAATATAAGTCTTCTGATTTTGTTCTTTTTAAAAATTATTTTGTTTCTACTTGTTCCTTTATACTTTCATAAGAATTTTAGAACTAGTATATCAATTTTTACAAAAAGTTTGCCATATTTTGGTTGAAGTTACATAGAATTATAGGCCAATTGAGCAGAATTGCTATTTTAACAATAGCAAGTCTTCCTATCAATAAACAGGGTATGCCAGTCCATTTATTTCACACTTCTTTAATTTTTCATAACAGTATTTTGTAATTTGTAATATTTGTAATAGTTGTAATGTAAGGGACAAATAGTTTACATCTTTTGATAAACTTATCTCTAGGTATTTTGTGGTTATGCTTCTTTATAAGTGGTATTTTATAATTTTGAATTTTCCAGTTGTTTTTTGATAGCATATCTTCATACAATTAGTTTTGTATATTCTTTTTTTTTTTGACAACTGAATTAACTTTATTCTCTTCTAACTTCAGATTCAAGGTATACAACTGAACATTGCTATTTTTCTTATGAGACTTATAAATAAAAATACAAAAAATGTTCACTACAAAAAAATCTACTGTTAGTAGGATGTAAAAAATATTCTCTTTGCTATAGAAGGCACAAACTTCATTTAGTGACACATGGAGAGAGAAAAAAACCTGCAGCAGTAAATTCATTTTTTCTTCTTTTTTTTTTCGTTTTTAAATCTTGTCAGAAACACTGAAATTACAAAGCAACGCATCAATCTACACGAAACGAAGGCAGATGCGGAAAAGCTGCGACCAGGACCGCACAACGTGGGGTAGGGAACGGCATCAGGGGAGGAGAGAACAGGTAGGGCTGGCAAGCGAGACGGGGGGTGGAGGGTGGTGGGGGGGTGGGCAGGGAGTCTGGGTGGGGAGAGGGGCGGGGCAGGGGGGCGGGGGTGGGAGTTTTGTATATTCTTATATTTTTTCATATGGATTTTACCTTATAGCCTTACTAAATGCACTTATTCTCATAGTTTTCTTTGTTGATTCATTACCAATTTATGTGTACTCAATTATCTTATTTGTGAATGAAGACAATTTGCCTCTTTTAAAAAAAAATCTGTATACATTTTGTTTTTTTTTTTCTCTTGCCTTATTTCTCTGACTTGGACTTTCAATACAATGTTTAATAGAAGGGATGAGAGTAGATATCCTTGCTTTGTTCTTGATCTTGGGGGGGAAGTAATTTTTTTTTTTTTCACCATCGAGTGTATACTAACTACAAGGTTTTTTAGATGTTCTTTAGTGAAGGAATTTTCATTTTAGTTCTAGTTTAATGAGAGATTCATTAATAATGGGTGTTGAATTTTGACAAATGTATAGGCCCAATTTCAATAGCAGCTTTCCCTTTTATCTTTAATAAAACATTTACTTACTACAGTCACATCATTCGGATATTAAAACATACGAAGTACCTCTATTATTCATCTTCCCAGTTGCCATTCTTTATCCACAGATAAACACTTTTATTAATTTCCAGTATGAATAGGCTTTCTGAATTTTAAAATGTAACCAATAGAAAATGTCAATATATATTCTAATTTGCTCCATCTTTTAAACACATGGAATTCTATAAAATGGTTTTGCACAGTGCTTTTTTTCACTTAATAGACCTTTGAAAGCTTTTCTCATGTAGTGCTGTTATGGACTAAATATTGTGTCTCCCCTCCACTTTCCCTAAACCCCCATGTGATGATATTTGCAGGTGAAGCTTTTGGGTTGTAATTATGTTTAAATGAGGTCATGAAGTTGGAACCTCCATAATGGGATGGTGTCCTTATAAGGAGAGGAGGAGACTAGCACTCTCTCTGTCTCTCCATCATGTGAGAATATAATTAAAAAGTGGCTATCTACAAGCCAAGAAGATGGCCTTTGCCAAGAACTACATCCCTACTGGTACCTTGATCTTGGACTTCCCAGCCTCCAGAACTGTGAGAAATAAATGCCTGCTGTTTAAGCTGCCTAGTTTATGGCAATTTGTCTTAGCAGCCCAAGTGGACTAAGTGCATAGAGAGAGACCTTATTATTTCTTATAACTACATAATATTCTATTGCAAGGGTATACATTTAGAAAACTAGTGCCCTTTGATGAAAATCTGGGTTGTTTCCAAGTTTTTGTTGTTGTAAGAATGCTGCAGGGGATAACCACATATGTACGTCACTTCCCATAATTAGTAAACCAGTTCAAAGTTTACATGCATTTCTAATTTCGTTAGTACAGATTTGCATTGACTTGTTATTTCTCATTATCGTGAAATGATGAGACTCTTGCTCAGCTGTGTTATGGGAATGCTTCATCCTGCTCTTGTCTAGAACCTGTTCTTCATTGATTGTTCTGACTCCGAGGCATATGTTCTTTCTCTTTAGTTCCCTCAATGTGTTTCAGAATAGACTGTGTCAGGATGATCACATTATTTATCATGATTTTATAGTGACAGTAAAGAATTCACAATCCCTTGATTTGCTGCTTATCAGTTACATTCAGTTGTATTTTTGTGACTAAAGTTGCTGGTGTTGCTAGATTACTAAGGAAAACATACATGCAAAAAGTAAAAAGATTTTTATTCTCCAGTTAGGCTGGGAAATACCTGCTATAAAATTAAGCCTTCTTTCTTTCTTTTCATGGTACTCTTTCTTTGCACTATTTCTCTCTGTCCTTGAGAAAAGGGGTTCACTTGGAGTAGAAGGAGGAAAAAGACTCACAAGTTCAGTACTATCTAATTAATTTCCCATGTTTTGAAAAAGGGATTGACTCTCTCTTCTCTTGAAAACAATCGTGTTGGCATTTAAGCATGCTTTTTTGAACTGTTTATGTACTCTAGGTGGAGACCGTCCCTATTTTGTTATCTCTTGAAAAGGAATGATAGGAACTTCCACAAATGCAGTAGATGGGGCCTCAACTATTCCTTGCCTATGTGTAGGGCTAACTCTAGATTTACTCATTACCTTAAAGTAATGCCAGCTTTATCTTCTTTGTACTCCCTGTGGAAAAGAACTAGAAATGGTTATGTATGCTGGAAATAACACTGCAGATAACCAGTAAATCCAAATATATTATCAACTCTGTTATATCTTCGATAATATATCATCCTGCTTTCTCTGAAGTTTAAGATAATAGGCCCTTTTCATCCCATTCCTATCATTTCCATCTTTGGAAGCACCTCTGAAGAGAGTACAAAAGGCAGAAGGGGAGCTGTATGCCAGGAGAATAGAACTCACTGTACAGAAATTAAAAGTGTGATGGAATCTCTTGAAGGAACAGAACAGAATGCAAAGCATTCTTGTGTGACTTTAACTTGAGCAAATGACAATGCTATAGACTTTAAATAATCAACAGTATTTCAAGAAATGCTACAGAAATGTAAAGTGCCAAAATATCTCAGACGCTATGTTAGATTTGTATTCTTCTCAAATAGTTTTGGATGTTGGTGTGAGCGAGCAAGGGGATATTTAGGGCTAGAGAATAAGAAGAGCAATCAATTCCCTCCTACTGTTTTTAGTTAAAGTGAATATGTTTTATTCATTTATTATAATCTCTTCAATGAAGAATACTTAATTGGAATCACTTTTATATCCCTTTTGTGCTAATATATTGAGTTAGTTTAGTTTGCTGACTTGAAAGAAATATTGGTTAAGAGCAGTGACTCTGGAGCTAGAGTCTGATTTTGAATTTTGGCTTCCCATTTATTAACTAGTTGTCTCACATAAGCCCTGACTTCTCAGAGCGTAATTTCTTCCTTGGTAAAACAGATATAAAGATACTTTAAAAGGTCATTGTAAGGATTAAATGAGATAATATATGTTAAACATTCAACAGAGATTCCTGGCAACTAATAATTTTTTAATAAATGATAGCAAAAATTAAAAGAACAAAAAATTATTTTCCATTCCACTAATTGAATATGAGGAAATATACTTTAAGGTGATTATTTAAGCAAACAGAGAAAGACAATTATCATATGATCTCCCTGATATGAGGAAGTTGAGAGGCAACGTGGGGGGTTAGGGGGACAGGAAAGGAATAAATGAAACAAGATGGGATCGGGAGAGAGACAAACCATAAGAGACTCTTAATCTCACAAAACAAACTGAAGGTTGGGGGGGATGGGGGGAGGGAGAGGGTGGTGGGGTTATGGACATTGGGGAGGGTATATTCTGTGGTGAGTGCTGTGAAGTGTGTAAATCTGGCGATTCACAGACCTGTACCGCTGGGGCTGATAAGACATTATGTGTTAATAAAAAAATTAAAAAAAAAGATGATTACTTAAGAAAACAATTCAATATGGCAAAGCTTTATGGAAGCATACGTATAGTGTGTGTGTATATATACATATATACACACACACACATATACATACACAAACACAGATACATATATGCATATACACAAAGTAATGGCAAAAGAACTTTAGGTAGCAAGAAATAAATGTGCTTAATCCATTTACATATGTTTTACAATTACTTATTCTAATATTTGTATCTGTTTCTGTATTAGCACATTCCAGAAGAATAAGCAATATTTCTAGGACTGCTTATTCAGAAAACACATCTGCATGTGCTTTAAGAATCCACTGGGGTTCTAGGCTCCCCGTAGTATAATGCTGTTGAGTATAACTTAGGCTGGAAATCTTTCAGGGATAGCATTATAACACATCCCGTGACTTCATGCATTATCTGGCTGGCATTGTTCCCAGTGGGGCAAGAGAGACACACACCAACATGACTGTCGAAACAAGTGAAGATGAATCATCTGAAACTATTTTAAAGAACAGGATTAGTGAGGACAGCCTACTAATTTTCATTTAAGTGTTTTGTAATATCACTTGATATTAGACCGTCTGTTCAGGAACATACCACCTGCAAATTCTATTTCTTTATTAAATCCAAAAAGTCTAACTTTCAGAGTAGATGACAGAGAGCTAAAAGGAAATGTCGAAAAGTAAAAACTTATAAAGAAGAAGTTTTAAATGAGATGACTGAAATTATCCAGAGAATCATTTTTATCATCGGTAAATATGCTTTTCACCCTTTCCTCTTGATTCACATAAATTTAATAAAGAAAGTAAAAAAACGTGTGCTGGCCTGCATTTTATTATGTCATAACTTTTGCATGGTACCGCTTCTCTGTTTCTCACTTCATCAGAGCTGTTTTTCATTTGGTTGGACCTCCTCAGCTGTGACAGTGTCGGAAAAAAGCATCTGTACTTGTGCAATCATCTACTGAAAGCTATTCTGTTTCCATGTAACTATACGTCTCTTTGAGACCAAATGGGAGATGGTTGATGTTAATAAATAAGCAGTTTCTGCATAAATAAAGACCAGGCCCTGAAATCTCCAGACTTGATTAATTATTTTTTTTTTCTGTGCCAAGCCAAATGGACTCATAAAACAAGCGATAAAGCTGTGAATTGTACACTTAGTTACAAATGCATTCAGCATAAATATGGTTTCTATTTGTAAATACAAATATTATAGCGCTGTGGATTCAACCTTAATCCATTACAATAGAGAAAAATACAAATATATGACCCTTGTGCATAGAGCACGTTTGTGCCAAAGTACCGGAGCAATGGATAATATATTTGTCTTTGTTTTGGACGCCAAAAATATGCTTCAAAGGCCTGGAAGATGTGACCAGCTCACCTCCTTTCTGGCCTCTCACTGTTCCTCACAAACTTTAATATTTAATCTGATCAAATGGGGACATTACATGGTGATTTTCATACTAGCTGTGTATAGTTGCATGCATTTAAGAATATGGTATTTATTGGGGCGCCTGGGTGGCTCAGTGGGTTAAGCCGCTGCCTTCAGCTCAGGTCATGATCCCAGGTCCTGGGTTCAAGCCCCACATGGGGCTTTCTGCTCAGCAGGGAGCCTGCTTCCTCCTCTCTCTCTGCCTGCCTCTCTGCCTACTTGTGATTTCTCTCTGTCAAATAAATAAATAAAATCTTTAAAAAAAAAAAAAAGAATATGGTATTTATTTCTTTCTTTCTTTATTTATTTGTAAACCCAATGGTGACTCACAGTGTTGTTGTTGTTTTTTTTTTTAAAGATTTATTTATTTATTTATTTGACAGACAGAGATCACAAGTAGGCAGAGAGGCAGGCAGAGAGAGAGAGGAAGGGAAGCAGGCTCCCTGCTGAGCAGAGAGCCCGATGCGGGGCTCGATCCCAGGACCCTGGGATCATGACCTGAGCCGAAGGCAGCGGCTTTAACCCACTGAGCCACCCAGGCGCCCCAAGAATATGGTCTTTAAAAAAATACTGGTACTCATTTTTTAATAAGATTGCTTCATACTTCTGTAAGTGTAGAAACTGAGGACTGTAATAAAGGAAGAGCAATGTTAGCTTTTATTTTTCTATTGCTATGAGGATAATTTTTACTACTGTTTGAATAATTTGTACAAATAATCTCTTTTGCTGCAATTTTTCTCATTTGTTACAATGAGACTATAAATTCATGACTGACCACAATAACAATTGGTTCCCCTAGGTTGGATTTTGATGCCACAAATTCACTATTTCTCTTTAAGTTCCAATAGTTGGAGAACTCAAGTTGGGAGGAAGGAAAACCCTGTTTAAATATAAATAGTTTTGACAATCATCTGGGATAGTTAAAAGGATTATGAGAAACACATGAAAGGTAATAGATACTTTTTTCTTGACAATAGAGTTCAAAGTTTCTTCAGTTCTGAATGTTCTACTTTACAAAGAGAAAATATAAATTAAAAAGATAAATTATTGTATTTGATTTGTGGCCTTGTTTCCATTTACCAACAAAACTACTTTGTGATGATAAGATCCTGGTAAACTATTGTCTTCTTTTTAAAAATATACTACTTTTTTACTAAAAGGATATTTGGAACAATTGGTACTTCAAGAATACCCATTTATAATTAACATGAAAATATAATAAAAAAATAAACTATGCCTTAAGGAATATGAAGTCCCCATTAAGAAGCCCCATGTGTTTTCAGCTGTCCTGCTAGACTTCAGTTGGCTCCACTGGCAATTACCTTCTGCCCAGTCTATATTTAATACCTATTATGTTCAACTGTCCCCCTCCGATCTGAATCTAGTATCCATGATCTACTGTGTAAATATTTGTATATTGATCCCAGAAAAGGAGGATTGTGACCAAGGCCACTTCTGCTCTAGTATATATTTTTCATGCCTAAACTAAAAATTGAATTCAATTTTAAAATCAACTAGTACCTGTTCTGTGAAGTTCTCTTCAATTTTTTTTATTCTATCTCAACCCTAAATTTAGATCTTCCTCCTTCTGTAATCCTATTCCTTTTATGTAGATGCACACTTCCATTAAAGACAAAATCACACTTTTTTTTTTTTTAAAGATTTTATTTATTTATTTGACAGAGAGAAATCACAAGTAAGCAGAGAGGCAGGCAGAGAGAGAGGAGGAAGCAGGCTCCCTGCCGAGCAGAAAGCCCTATGTGGGGCTCGAACCCAGGACCTGGGATCACGACCCGAGCCGAAGGCAGCGGCTTAACCCACTGAGCCACCCAGGCGCCCCGACAAAATCACACTTTAATGTATGCCCTGATTTTGCTTATCACCTCTTCTGTTTGGTCTATAAGATACAGAAAATGTCTTTCGATCAAATACTTGTTAAATTAAAAAAACCAACTAATATGTGATGACTAATTAATTAATTCAAAGTACTTAGAAAATTTATTTTGAAATTCTGGATTACAGATAAATTACTGATTTGATACACTCTTTTTCACTCTACCTGAACCTGTTTTCAAGCCCATCATCTAAAATGCTTTGAATAGTAGAATGAGGAATATAATTTAGTTCAGCTAGCCATTTAACTATGAAACCATATTACTTATGCAGTAAGTGTTTCCAAATTCTGAGGGAATTAAATACATTTTTAAGAGAAGCATGTGAAGCCAGAAGTAAATAATGAAAAATTATTCCTAAGAAGATTCTATGAACACAAGTTATCTTAAATATTTTGGAGACTCTTTGAATGGTGTAATTCAAATCATTGGAAGTTTGGAATCCAAGTGTTCTCTTGCTACTTCAAGTCATTATTTTTTTTTTTAATAAAGAGAGTAATAAACAGGTGAAAGCAAATACATGCATTATAAAATGTTTTGATTTAGGTAATTAATACTCTATGTGTTCTCTTCTGTTTTGTTTTTGTTGAGAAGAGAAATTTACATATTTATCTTCCTATTATATATATTTTCTAAGTGAAATAATGCTTTTATTAACCATTAATTAGTCTATGCGAACTTGCTACATTGACCTTTAGTCCCTACAAGGGTCTAAAAGAAACAGGAGTATAAGCCACTTAGGTGTCATAAAATCCCCAAATTAAAAAGATATGCTTGTTGTTTTCTATTGCTACAGCCAACTTATTCCCTTGAATGTTAAATAGTAGACTGTCTTCTTTTAGTCTTTGTTCATGCCTTTACAATCATTGCAGCTATTTTAATATCAATGGTATTATAGTTGCCCCTAAAACTGAGCTTACTTCTGTCAATTGGGTTTAAAACATTTTAAGACTCCGTACAATATATACACTTTAAGAAATGAACCATCAAGTTCTTATTCATGTTTAGCTAAAGTGATAGGACTAGCTCTCAAATTAGTTTAAGTTAAAAAGGAGATTCACAAGAAAAATGCCAGGGTGGACCACTAAGGAAGGTAACAGGAACCAAGACAGCCTGGATATTAGAAGCTCTCTACTTCTAATCAGTACTTCTTTCTGTGTGTTAGGGCTGCTGGGAATTCTGATGTCTTGGAATTTGATTTTCATGATCAGAAAGGAAAGAGGTTCTTAGCATCTCTAGCAGAACAATCCTGGGGAATTACTCTGCTTGGGTTCCTGAACACATATACCCATCCCTGGACCATTGATGTAGCCAGAACTAAAGTAAATTATGAGTGATCCAGCCTTGATCTCAGGATGACCTCTGTGGTCAAGATATAGGATTTTTTTTAAAAAGATTTTATTTATTTATTTATTTGACAGAGAGACAGATCACAAGTAGGCAGAGAGGCAGGCAGAGAGAGAAAGGGAAGCAGGCTCCCTGCTGAGCAGAAAGCCCATGCGGGACTCGATCCCAGGACCCTGGGACCATGACCTGAGCCGAAGGCAAAGGCTTTAACCCACTGAGCCACCCAGGCACCCTAGGATTATTATTTTTTTTTAAAGGATGGTGATGGCGATGCCAGGCCAACAATAGCAATTGCTGCTACAAAGAGAACTCAATAATTTTTATTTCATTAACCTTTATTGCCTCATTCTGTAATGTCTTTGAGATTACAGAAAAATAGACCTATATTAGTGTCAAATATTTGTAATGATGCTATTAATTTAAAGGTGGAAATATTTTGTCTGTACAGCAGTTAAGTATTTTCTCTAGCTAGGGATTATTATGAAAAAAAAAAAAAACTATTGAGGCCAGATGTTAACGTGAAATTTTAATTGAAATATTAGATGTAATGTAATGGGCTATGAAATTCTAAAGTGAGATGCCAGAACAAGAAGAACATTTTCAAAGGAAATGTCTGTAAATGGGCTTCTTGACATTAAAAATCTCTTACTCTCATTGGGAATATAAATAACAAAGAGCAGAAAGGGAGTGGAGATTAGTGAACAGGATTTTTTTTTTTTTAAACAAAATTAGGATTCCCTCTTCATTTAAAGTCAAGTGAGGATTTCTATCTAATAGGATTACTCAGAGACTGAACTAAGGCCTGGGAGTTAGGGAGTCACAGAAACGTAGAGGTAAGGGAACAGCTAGCTACAATGGGAATGGAATGTAGCTCCTCTGTTGGGATTGTCCTGCTATGCTTATGTGGGAGAAGGATGCCCAAGTGATTTGTGCTTATCATATACGGTTGAGATAGAGAATTTTCATAAGATGTTTATGAGATAGTATACAAACAGGTCCACAAAAGGCAAACAAGCCTCAGAAGGAGAAGCTAGAGGTGAATTGCCAAACTCAATATGGCAGAGAAGGAGTAAGCAACCACAGAAGTGGAGTGCATTTACCCTTGTCTAGAGAACGGCAGATCAGAGACCACCTCAAAAGGGAGGAGGGTAGAGTAGGGCATTCCAAACAAATATAAAAGTTCCCCAGAAGATAAAGTGTTAACTTTAACCATCTGCCAGCTCTTCAAAGATACAAGGAAACTTCAGACAATGGCAGTCAGGTAAGAATTTCCTTGCTCCAGCTTGTTCTTCCTCTCAGAGTAGCTCTAGAGGGAAGCTTTAATAACCATAGTTAGCAAGATAGTGGTGTAGGACTGAAGGCCTGAGGAGAAGAGTGAGAGAGAAAAAGATACAACATGTGTACCTCTCACCACTTTATTGGCTTTTTACAATAGGCCTATAAACTCCACATCAGGATCTGGTGTACCTCTAATTTTCAATGAAGTTGGATACTCTATTACACGAGACTCAACATGCTAAGTACTAAATCCAGGCTTTGAAACCCTGAGTGATCATGCTATTTTTTTTCTTTTTTAATCTGTAAGTGAGAACAGTTATGGGGTTACTTGTGTTTTATTCCAGAGTAAAAGTGAAGAGCTCTTATCACTGAATAAATTTTGAAAGGAAAGCGGATAGGGGAAGAAAAGTGTATTTCTGATTATAATCTTTGAGTTATTTTTCTGGCTGGCTTGCTTGCTAGATTTTCCTTTTTCTTTATTAAGCGGATGTAGGCCCTCCGCTACATTATCAGGTTCTTAGGCTATACCTAACCAAACAAATCTTGTGAGATGGTAGAACTTCTATTTTATCACGTCTGATATATAGAAATTCTGTGTACTGCATTATTTGTGCCTGTGTGCATGTACATTTTGTGTTCTTTATCATTTAATTCATCTGATGTCCCAATACAGTATTAATTATAGGAACACCTTTGTTGAACTTAAAAATTATTTGAGAGTCAGATTCATATTATAAAAGCAATAGAGAAAAATCAACCACTAATTAGAGCTTGGAAAATACATTTTTACAGATTAAAATGAAAAACAAAATGCCATTTAAATGTTTTAATTGGTTTCAGTTTTACAACTGCAAACCAGATGGTTTCTTTTCAAGTAGTTTACAATGTCTTTGCCGAATAACTGAATTACCAAACCAGCTGTTATTATTAACATTTACCTAAACAGAAAAACATGTCTGCTATTTGTTTGCTAAAAAAGTACCTGCTTTGCAAAAGTTTGGCAAACAAACCATGACTCCATTCTGGATAGCATATATTTTAATAAAATAGAGAGCAGAGATAAATAGAGGTGCACATATTAACTTATATCTTAAAACAAATGCTAATTTAAAAATTTAACTTATTTACCAGGTGTCAGAACCAAGCAATCTCTTGCGGATTCTTTCAATTGTGTGATTCTATAATGGTAAAATCCATTTAGATTTTTAATGTGAAGAGACTGTTTTTAGATTTGTTTTAAAACCCTGTTAATAATTCCCTTTAACTGCTTGTTAAAATATTATATTTTGGAAACACTAGTCCTAGCAGAAATTTGTTTCTGATATAAGCCGAGGCTTTCTAACTCTAAACTATGAGCAAATGTAAACTTGTAGATACCAATTGTAATTGGAGTGTTGAATTTACAATCAATTCTCTTTAGAGTGCATTAAGGAAGAAGACAGTTATGGGGAAGTAATAGTGAAGAATGCTCTTTCTATTCTTTAACCAAAAAGATAAATTATCAGGGAAAATTCTGACTATAAAAATGACATTGTACACATTCTATTACAGTCATTTTCCACTCAGAATTTTCCTTGAAATGTATTGCTTTGGTGAAAGGACTGAAAGCTAATTTTTGTCTCACGACTCTATGATTGGCTGGGCATTGTTACTGATCTGGGTTTAGCTTAACTGATCAAAGCAGGACTCTCTCAGACCTCTATCTCTCAGCAGTTGGAGGCTCTGAGAGGGCCAGTTGGTGCAGGATGATCAACACAGTGATGACTCAGCTTTGCTCTTGCTATTCCTCATATTTCCCCAACAAAATAGCTCCGGCATGTCCTCATGATTCTGGTAAGGAGCAAGAGGTCGAGTCACAATGCACAAGAATTTTTCTCACCTCCGGTTGTGTCATGTTTGATAACATTCCTTTGGCCAATGCAAGTGCTGTAGTTGATCCCGGAGTCAAAGAGTGGGACAGAATGCCCTGAGTTTGATCAGAAGCATAAAAAGTGGAGCCACCAATGCAATCAAACAAATACACATTCATATAGGTGTACACTAGCATTCCTGGGTATGATGTATCGTAATTTACTTATTCATTTCCCTATTTATGGATATCCAATTGATTCTAATCCCTTTTTTTTTTTTTTGCAATTACAATCAATGCTGCAATAAAACTCTGTGTACATACAGCTTTATGCACAGGTATGAATATTTTAAAAATTTTGAACATACAAAAATATGTCCTCACCACTGAGATAAAACAGTTTTCCATATTTTGTCATACTGTTTCAATCTTTGTGAATATCTTGTTTTTAGTTTGAAGAAACAGCAACAGCTGAAGCCCCATTGTTTATCCAGAGGCAGCCACTACCCTGAAGTTGCTCTGTGCAATTCCAGTATGTGCTATACATGTATGTAAAACTATACTGCTTGCTTTACATTTTTATATCAGTGTTATCATACTACATATAAGTTTCTACAGCTCTATTTTTATCCAACATTAAGTTTTTGAGATTTAGCCATATTAATGCATGCAGATTTACTTTAATAATTTTTTAACAGCTCTAGGCATCAGTCCATTGCATGAGTAAGCTAGTTATTGGGAGGTAGTTATATTTTTCCAAAGTTTTTTTGTTGCAGAGTGCTCAGTGACCATCCTTGTACATGTTTCTTTGCATATGTATATGAAAGTTGTCAAGGACAGAAACCCAGAATAATTTTTGTCTGGTAAGGGCACCTGGGTGGCTCAGTGGGTTAAGTGCCTGCCTTCGGCTTAGGTCATGATGTTGGGGTCTTGGGATCGAGCCCCACATTGGGCTCCCTGCTCAGCTAGCTCTCTGCTGCCTCTCTCTCTGTGCTCGCTCACTCTCACTTTTGCTCTCTTTCAAGTAAATAAACAAAAAGCATTAAAATATTTCTGTTTAGAAGTATTAGTAGAGTATGTGCATATTTTTTTGCTTTTTTACAGTCTCATCTTATGTCAAGAATGTATAACTGATTTTGTTAACTGTTTCCTTTGCTGTGCAAAAGCTTTTGATCTTGATAAAATCCCAATAGTTCATTTTTGCCCTTGCTTCCCTTGCCTTTGGCGATGTTCCTAGGAAGATGCTGCTGTGGCTGAGGTCGAAGAGGTTGCTGCCTGTGTTCTCCTCAAGGATTTTGATGGATTCCTTTCTCACATTGAGGTCCTTCATCCATTTTGAGTCTATTTTCGTGTGTGGTGTAAGGAAATGATCCAATTTCATTTTTCTGCATGTGGCTGTCCAATTTTCCCAACACCATTTATTGAAGAGGCTGTCTTTGTTCCATTGGACATTCTTTCCTGCTTTGTCGAAGATTAGTTGACCATAGAGTTGAGGGTCTATTTCTGGGCTCTCTATTCTGTTCCATTGATCTATGTGTCTGTTTTTGTGCCAGTACCATGCTGTCTTGATGGTGACAGCTTTGTAATAGAGCTTGAAGTCTGGAATTGTGATGCCACCAACTTTGGCTTTCTTTTTCAATATTCCTTTGGCTATTCGAGGTCTTTTCTGGTTCCATATAAATTTTAGGATTATTTGTTCCATTTCTTTGAAAAAAATGGATGGTACTTTGATAGGAATTGCATTAAATGTGTAGATTGCTTTAGGTAGCATAGACATTTTCACAATATTTATTCTTCCAATCCAGGAGCATGGAATATTTTTCCATTTCTTTGTGTCTTCCTCAATTTCTTTCATGAGTACTTTAACCAAAAGACAACTGACAGAATGGGAGAAGATATTTGCAAACGACATATCAGATAAAGGGCTAGTGTCCAAAATGTATAAAGAACTTAGCAAACTCAACACCCAAAGAACAAATAATCCAATCAAGAAATGGGCAGAGGACATGAACAGACATTTCTGCAAAGAAGACATCCAGATGGCCAACAGACACATGAAAAAGTGCTCCATATCACTCGGCATCAGGGAAATACAAATCAAAACCACCATGAGATATCACCTCACACCAGTCAGAATGGCTAAAATTAACAAGTCAGGAAATGACAGATGCTGGCAAGGATGCGGAGAAAGGGGAACCCTCCTACACTGTTGGTGGGATTGCAAACTGGTGCAACCACTCTGGAAAACAGCATGGAGGTTCCTCAAAATGTTGAAAATAGAACTACCCTATGACCCAGCAATTGCACTGCTGGGTATTTACCCTAAAGATACAAACGTAGTGATCCGAAGGGGCACGTGCACCCGAATGTTTATAGCAACAATGTCTACAATAGCCAAACTATGGAAAGAACCTAGATGTCCATCAACAGATGAATGGATAAAGAAGAGGTGGTATATATACACAATGGAATACTATGCAGCCATCAAAAGAAATTAAATCTTGCCATTTGCGATGACGTGGATGGAACTAGAGGGTATCATGCTTAGCGAAATAAGTCAATCGGAGAAAGACAACTATCATATGATCTCCCTGATATGAGGGAGAGAAGATGCAACATGGGGAGTTAAGGGGGTAGAAGAAGAGTAAATGAAACAAGATGGGATTGGGAGGGAGACAAACCATAGTGACTCTTAATCTCACAAAACAAACTGAGGGTTGATGGGGGAGGGGGGTTGAGGGGGAGGGTGGGGTTATGGACATTGGGGAGGGTATGTGCTATGGTGAGTGCTATGAAATGTGTAAACCTGGCGATTCACAGACCTGTACCCCTGGGGATAAAAATATATTATATGTTTAAAAATAAATAAATAAATAAAATTAAAAAAAAATGTATAACTGATTTGCCTTTCCTCACATCTCACAAAACTTTGATATTATCTAATCTAATAGTTTATGTCAATCTGATGATTCTGAAATTGTATTTCATCATTACTTAAATTTATACTCCCATGATTTTAAGCATATTTTCATATGCTTATTTTGTATTCCAGTTTCTATCCTGTCCCTTTACTTTTTCATGTAAATTTTTGGATTTACTTGTTAGGTTCCATAAAAATCCTGTGGATTGAAACTGCATTAATTTTATAGATTAATTTTGGGAGAAACTGTCATATTTTTATTATTCATGATTGCTATTCATAAACATTTTATAGCACTTATTTAAGACTTTTATATGCCTTTGAAAAATATTTTACTATATTCTGTAAATGTTATACTTCATTTATTAGATTTATTCTCAGGAAATTTATGGTTCTTGTTACTATTGTAGATGATATCTTTTTTAAAATACATTTTTCAGTGTGTCTGGGTGGCTCAGCGCATTAAGCACCTGCCTTCGGCTCAGGTGGTGATCCCAGGGTCCTGGGATGGAGCCCCACATCCGGCTGCCTGCTGGACAGGGAGCCTGCTTCTTCTTCTCCCTCTGCTGCTCCCCCTGCTTGTGCTCTCTAGCTTTCTGTCAAATAGATAAGTCAAATCTTAAAAAAAAAAATACATTTTTCTGTTTGTTGCTCAAGTATATTGATCGCCATTGGTTTTATGTAGCGAGCTGATGTCAAAAAAATTTGCTAATATCTTTTATTTAATGAAATTATATATATCTGCAGATTTTCACAATAATTTTTTTGTTTTTGATAGTGACAGTTTTATTTCTTCATTCCCAAGCGCTTCTACTTCCTATTTTTTATACCTTTTACCTTATTTAACTGTAAAGAGCTTCCAATATAATGCTGACTAACAATGTTTCTGCATTATAAGGCATTGCTTATCATGCTCTGATTGCTTATCATGTTTCAAAATTGAGTTTGTTATCTGCAGTGGATTTTGAGAGATAACATGCATCATGGAGAGGCGGTTCCTTCTATTCCTAGTTTGCTAGTGGTTTTATTAAGTTATACATGTGTGATGAATTTTTATCATAATTGTTTACTTCTGTTGAAATATTCATATGATTTTTTCCCCTTCCTTTAAAGTCACTGTGGTGAATTTACATTAGTAGCTGTAGAGAGCAAGATGGAGTCACTCATGTCAAGCAGGGGCCTGTGTGTCAAGCAATGACTCCAGCAGTTAAGTCCAGACCCCCACCAGCTGACCATACCCCAGAACTGATAACAAGTAGAAGCAGAGGAGATCTGCAGGGGCCTAAGACTGATTAAATCCCTTTAAAAAGAGAGGATTTTTGCAGCAAACTCTGACTCCTCCTCAGACACTGACCCTTCTATGTCTGACTACTTCAAAAAGGTGGCTGCCGCCAAGCTCTGCCCAGCTGATTTCCTGACAGAACTGAGATCCTTCACTGCTTGATGGCAACAAGCAGTAAGTGCCCAGAGCCCACCCGGATGGGACCAAGGCCTTATCTCAACCATGTGCCCACCAAACTGACTTTGGGTTTGGTTCTTCAGCTTCCTCTTCCCTGAGTTATCTTGTTGTGTAACTCGTCTTGTGTTCCGCTTTATGTGTTGTAAGAAGTCAAGTTAATCATGTGGTAAAATGTCCCTGAGTTTGGAATCCTGAATCTGCTTTTTAATTATGTTAACCCTCCTTTATGACTGAATGAAGCTGACACTATGGAAGAACACAGCTCATGGGTACGCCTTCATAGGGTGCTTGTGACAGTAGCTGTTACAAAGTTAATCATCTTATATTCCTGGGTTAAATCTATTAATATGTTGCTAAATTTTTTTGCTAAGATTTTTATTTAGAATTTTCTATTTAGCCCATAAGTAAGAGCCTCTCTTATCTTCCTTTCTTTTATTGTCCTTATCTAGATTTATGTTAAAATTATACTCTCGTCATAAAAATATGTGAAGAACTTCACCTGTCATCTGTTGTTCCTCTTAAGATCTCTATGTCTTAGGTTTTCTGCAATTTCACTACAGTGCATTTGTTGTATATTAATTCTTTTTTTTTTTTCCCTGCTTGTACTTCAGGAGTCTGAGATTTTGTATCTTCTGTCAACTCTGGAAAATTCCAAGCCATTCAAAAAAGTATTGCCTCTCCCTTATCCTCTCTGTTCCCTTGATATGGAATCATCTTTATGTCAGATATTCTCATTCTATCCTCAACATCTCTTACTTCTCTTTAGGAATTTCTATAATTTTATATCTCTGTTCCACATTGTAGATAATTTGTTAGATTTATTTTCCAGTTTAGTAATCCTCTTTTTAGTTTTTATGCATTTACTCACTTTAAGAATACTGATTCTCAGGGCGCCTGGGTGGCTCAGTGGGTTAAGCCGCTGCCTTCGGCTCAGGTCATGATCTTGGAGTTCTGGGATTGAGTCCCGCATCGGGCTCTCTGCTCAGCAGGGAGCCTGCTTCCTCCTGTCTCTCTGCCTGCCTCTCTGCCTGCTTGTGATCTCTGTCTGTCAAATAAATAAATAAAATATTAAAAAAAAAGAATACTGATTCTCCTTCAAAATTTTGTTCTATTATCTCATATACTTGTGGTTAATAATGCTGCTGTTTATACCTTCTGCTTTTGACTAATTCTGTTTTCTTTTGGATATTTTTGGTGGATGTTATATCTTCTCTTCTTTTCTTAATCCTTTCATATTTTAATATACATACTTAATAAAATATAAAGTTATCCAATATTTCCACTTTCCTTCCCCCAAACCGAAGAATATCACACTATTTTGATTTGGATTATTCTTCTTCCTATCTCAAATGTCATTGTTGTTTAGTATTTAACTTCCTCCAAATTCTCCCAAATTGAATATTATTATTATTACCCTTTATGATCAATGCTTGTCTGGATTTACTCACTTGTATACTTATCTGAATTTTTCCTTCTGGTTTTAACTTCTTTCTTCCTGAAAAACATTCTTTAGACATTGTCTCTGTAAAAGCTGTTGATGGTAATGATCATTTTTTGTTTGTCTGAAAATGTCTTTTATATTGCCCTCAGTGATAGGTTAGTTATAAAATTCTGTGTTGAGTCTTATTAGCTGCAGTGGTTTGAAGTTGTTATATCACTATCTTTTGGCTTCTGATACTATAGTAAATTATATTCTCAGCTTATTTTTCTTCTTTTGAAGACTGTGGTTAATCTCTAGATGCATTTACCATATTTCCTTTGTCAGTGGTATCCAATAGTTTTCCTAACATGTTTCTAGGTCTGCATTTTATTTATCCTGCTTGAGATGTATAATGTTGCTTGAAAGTAAAAATTCAGTTCTGGAAAATCCTAGCCATTATGTTTTGAATATTCCTTTTCTTCCATTCTATCTACTCTCTCCTCCTGATCTCCTATTTTTTTCTTCCATATTTAAAAATTTTTCATATTTTCCATCACTTTGTAATTTCCTCAGTTTACAAGTCACTGCTTTCCTATTTTGCCACTCCCAATGCCTTAATTAATTATTTAATTTTAAATAATACTCTTTTAAAATTTATTAATATTCCACTTTATTTTTGAAAAAATATGGGTGGCTTCATTTTTGTAATGAGTTGCTTGCTAATTAAAAAAATTTGAACATTTATTTTATATACTATAGTCCATCATGTCTTTATCAGATATTTTGAGGCTCTACTTCAGATGCTTATTACTTCCCTTGTGCTTGCTGCTGATGGTTAGTTTTTTCACATGTTCATTAATTTTGCATTAGAAATTTATGTATAGAGGTAGATTGGTAGAGAAAATAGAAGCTTGGATGTTGGAGGATATTACAAGGATACTGTTTTCGTCACCTGTTCTGTAGTCAAACGCAAAAGTTTTCTTTTAAAATGCATCTTTTCAAGGTCCCTGGCTGGCTCAGTCAGTAGAGCATGCGACTCTTGAGCTCAGTGTCATGAGTTCAAACCCTTCATTGGGTGTGGAGCCTGATTAAAAAAGCAAAAACCAAGAAACCCCCATATCTTATATTTGTGTATTATTATGATAATTGAACTAATCATAGAATTTGATGATTAGTTTTTGGTTTGAAAACATCTTACAGAACATAATAACAAATTATAATAGGAGCAGTAATGTAAAGATTTTATTTATTTATTTGACAGAGAGAGATCACAAGTAGATGGAGAGGCAGGCAGAGAGAGAGAGAGAGGGAAGCAGGCTCCCCGCTGAGCAGAGAGCCCGATGCGGGACTCGATCCCAGGACCCTGAGATCATGACACGAGCGGAAGGCAGCGGCCTAACCCACTGAGCCATCCAGGCGCCCAGGAGCAGTAATGTAAACAGAAAATTGTTCATATCTCATGCAGTGTGATGACAGCTTTACAAGACTCACACAATCATTATTTCCTGCCAAAATAGGAAGGCAGTCAGAACTATACTATATAGTTATATACTATATAGGCAAATGTATACTATAGTCATAATATTAGGTATTTCCCCCTTTTCAGATCATATAATTCATGGTTAAAGAGATTAGCCATTTTCTAAGATCTCAAAGCTAAGTTATAGACATGTACTCAGATTCTAGTTTATTTGACTTTAAAATCCATTCTAATCTCTATTTATATTGACTCTCAGTAAAACCTCATGTGTCAAAAGCTGCCAGTTATTATACATCCCTTGGTTTATAGCTGGGCACACTGTAGCCCAAATACAAATAGCATTTTCTACCCTGATTTATGTTTTGGTGTCATAATGTATCGGAATTCTTTTCAAAGGAATAGAAGTGATGTGATATGTGTAGTTTTCAGATACTGACCTTAAAAAAAGGGGCATGTACTTCCCTTCTGCTTCCTCTTTTGTTCTTGCTGGAACACAGATGTGCCCACAGAAGATCAAGTTTAAGGATATGACCATGTTAAAAGATGGATTTTCAATAAGGAGTAAGAAAATTTTGTGATTGTCATTCATTGCTAGTTTCATAATACTAAAAATCTAGCTTCAGTCAGTGTTTAAAATATAAACCATTTGACTGGTATTGATGAAAATTTCAAGTGAATTACTTTTCCTATGTTATTAATTTATTCTTCCAGTAGAGATGCAATCTTACTACATTAAAAAATAGGAAATTACAGAGAAAAAAAATTACCTATAAAATTAATACCCTTTCAATCACATTTTGTGATTTTTCTTATGACCATTTTTTTAAACTTTATTTTAAACAAAAGATGTATAAACTAAATCACCAATGATAGAATATCTTGATTTTTTTAAAATTTACCATTATTAAGCTACATTCTTACATATTTCCACCTGGTGGTTAAAATCATGCTCTAAGTGAATGCATGGCAGTTCAAGGACAGGCTATGTTTACTTAACTACACATTTTATGTTGTTCCCAGATTTTGCTGTGATAAACTTCATCTCATCTCCACTGGAGGTATAAATTTCACAAGGTTACCACTCCGTCTCCCTTATCTTCTCTGTAAAAGAGGATAATAATAGTACTTATCTCTGGAGTTCTAGAGAAGATTAGATGTGTGCAGGTGTGGTTGATATCTAGAGCAGTCTGGGCACATGGTAAACATTCACAGAAGTATAGTTATTTTAATTGTATTTTTTTGTAATGGCTTAAGATATTGAACAAGCCAGACTCGATGAAGTGTAGGCAGAAATGAACTTTCTTCTTCTTCTCTCCGAACCTTTTTTTTTTTTTAGATTGAAGTCTCAGGACTTAACTGTCTTCAGGTGATAAACTCAAAACCCCTGTATTTAGATGATTAAAAGCTTAGTCTATTCTCATAATTACCTACCATTTCAATTCAGTCCAGAGAAATAATAAAAACTTTAAACTTTTACCCAACTTAAAACTTTACTCTTCCAGTTCTTGTACCTGATCCCAACTGAGAAACCTGAAGTAGAAGGAGGGAGGAGTCTTAATTTTTTCACTTTATCCTAGCTCTCCCCCTTACTTTCTAATAAAAGTTGCTAAATAATAAATTATGTTGGAATTTTCTATATTTGCTTAAAAATTCTTCCCTTACCCCCCCCCCCCCCCCGGAAAAATGTGGCTATTTTAGGGATAGAAGAGAAACAGTTTTACCTGGAAAGAAATAATTAGTTTCTTCTACTATTATTGACAACTGGCCAACTGATGTCATGTTATTTTCTCACAGAATCCTTAATAATTTGTCTAAGGAAAGTGGTGCCAATTTGAAAACTCTTTAGAGTCCCTAAGTTAAGAGGAAAAAAAAATACTGATGATTTGATGTGGGCCTATTACCAGTTGAGGAAAATTTTTAAATTACAGTATTTCTCTTTTGCCCTGTTCTATTCCAAATAATGTTCTAGTAGCAATTGTTCTCCATAGTGTAAAAAAAAAAGTTACAGAAAAATTGTTCACAATGTAGCTTTTGCTCCAAGTTATGATTTTTATTCCCACTTGATATTTCCTAACAAAGTTCATTTGTTTTGGAATACTATGTCCTGTTTCAAAGCCATCTCTCAGTCATGGAAAACACATCAAAAAGCCCAAGGTTTCTGGGATTCCTAACAAGGAATTATTTCAAAGCCAATATCCATCATCAACACTAAAACATAGATTTGTGTCCCTATAACCACTCCATATTCCATATGAAAAATGGGAGAATCAGTGAGGGGAAGAGGATTAGGAAAGATGCTCTTAGTTGAGCCAAACTTTTGAAACATGAATATTAATTAAGAGATGCACAAGTAAGCTGAAAGTTTCCAAACTTCTGGAATAATTTGTCTTATAAACCACTCTGTTCATGAAAAACTGAAATGGTGCAGGTTCCAAAATTTTCTGAAATTCTGTATCTCATAAATGATGAAAGAAGCCATGACAGAGGTATTTTAAAGTTACAAAAAGTTTTGGCATATGTGCTGCATCTGGCAGATTAAAATTTCTATTTTATTTTATTTATTCAAGTTTTTACTTAAGTTCTAGTTAACGTATAGTGTAGTATTGGCTTCAGGAATAGAATTTCATGATTTCTCACTTACATATAACATCCTGTGCTCATCAAAGTGCTCTCCTTAATACCCATCATCCATCTAGCCCATCCCTCACCCAGCTTCCTCCATCAACCATCAGTTCACTATAGTTGAGTCTCTTATGGCTTGCTTCTCTCTCTCTCTTTCTCTCTTTTTTTCCCTTCCCACATGTTCATCTGTTTTGTTTCTTAAATTCCACATGTTAGGGAAATCAAATGGTATTTGTCTTTCTCTGACTGACTTATTTTGCTTGATCTAATACAGTCTAGCTCTATCCACATCATGGCAAATAGCAATATTTCATTCTTTTTGATGGCTGAGTTATATTCCTATGTATGTAGCAATATATCTATACCTAAATTTATCTATATCTATCTATCTATTTATCTATCTATCTACCAATATACCACTTCTTCTTTATCCATTAATCTGTAGATGGACATTTAGGCTCTTTCCATAGTTTGGCTATTGTTGATAATGCTGCTAAAAACATTGGGGTGCATGTACCCCTTCTAATCTGTATTTTTGTATCCTTTGGGTAAATACCTAGTAGTGCAATTGCTGGGTCATAGGGTAGTTCTATTTTTTAACATTCCGAGGAACCTCCACACTGTTTTCCAGAGTGCCTCACCAGTTTGCATTCCCATCAGCAGTGTAAGAGAATTCCTCTTCTCCACATCTTTGCCAATATGTGTTATACTCTATGTTGTTAATTTTAGCCATTCTGACAGTTGTAAGGTGGTATCTCATCTTGGTTTTGATTTGCATTTCCCTGATGTTGAGGGATGTTGAACATCTTTTCATGTGTCCATTAGCCAGTTGTATGTCTTCTTTGGAAAAATGTCTATTCATGTCTTCTGCCCATTTCTTAACTGAATTATTTATTTTGGGGGTGTTGAGTTTGATGAATTCTTTACAGATTCTAGATACTAGCCCTTTATCTGATATATCATTTGCAAATATTTTATCCCATTCTTAGGTTATCTTTTGGTTTTGTCAACTGTTTGCTGTGCAGAAGCTTTTTATCTTGATGATGTCCCAACAGTTCATTTTTGCTTTTGTTTCCTTTGTCTCTGGCAATGTGTCTAGTAAGAAGTTCTTATAGCTGAGGTCAAAGAGATTGCTGCCCGTGTTCTCTTCTAGAATTTTGATGGTTTCCTGTCTTACATTTAGGTCCTCCATCCATTTTGAATTTATTTTTGTACATGGTGTAAGAAAGTGGTCCACTTTCATTCTTCTGCATGCTGTCCAGTTTTCCCAACACCATTTGTTGAAGAGACTGTCGTTTTTCCATTGGATATTCTTTCCTGCTTTGTCAAAGATTAATCATTATTACAATAACCCAATTTTCTTAATGTTCTAATAAAACAATGTGTCAAACTTTTTGCAAATTAAAAGATTCTACCTAATTATTATTAACACTTTATAATGCTTTGTTAACAAGCACAAAAGCACAAATCAGAAACAATCTTTTAAGCCATTCACTTCATTTTAAATGATCCAAAAATGTCAATTCATATGAAAACATTATCTAGTAACATATTCCATTTGTGTGCATTAGTTCAATATATGAAAAACAAAATCAAATCATTTTCCAAGATGGTGTCAAATACCAGAAAGTATTATCAATTATTCTTTAAAGTTTTTAAATGTAGCTTTCTTAGAGAAATATATTAATGAAATTTATTCAGTAAACATGTTAGCTAAAATATGAAATATGTCATCATTTCTTTTTTAAAGTATGTTTATTGTAGAATATTGGACATTTAAAATAATAAAAATATCATCCATATGCCCATTATCTAAAAACTAAGTTCATATTTTGGTATATTTCTTCTCAGTGTAGTGTCTGGGTGCATGGACATACATGTTTTTCAATATTCTTGGGGTCATACTATATTTAACTTGGTATACACATATTTTTCTCCCACTTGCCATTAACATTAACTTCTTCTAGGCTTAAGTCTTTCATCAGTGTCATTTTTAATATGGCTACAATAATAGTTAACTGAATGAATGTATGTGCCCAAATTTCCACATTAGATAATGTTTTTTATTATATTATGTTAGATATTTTTTTAAAAAATATTTTTAAAATCTCTGTGCATAAAATGGATTTTATATTTAGGATAATTTTTGTAGGCTAGATCCTGAAAAAAAATGCATCCCTATTTAAAAAACAATCTTAACAGACATCAAAAGATGCACTAACAAAAAAGGCAAAGATTCTCAAAATTTATATTTATATTTATTTCTCACATATTAGAATAGAATGACAGGAGTGAAAATCTCTCAGTAATTTTCTTTGAACAAGTTTTAATTTTGTAAATGTCAAAGTAAACAGCAGTAGCATGGGGGCTTTGTGCTTTTCAAATCAGGGCAAAATTTACCTTAAAAAACTAGTTGGGATAAAGAAGAGGATGTATTTATCCTTCTAGTGTCACTGCTAACTCCTGTCCAGATCTTGCTCTTTCTACTTGGATGTCCTTTACTCTCCCTGGATTTGGACTTAGGGCTGTCATTACTCAAGACACTTTCAGTTTTTGGGGAAGATTCTAGTTTTGTGGGTAGGGTTCCAATAGCTGCCTTGTGATTCTTCACCCGTTGAATCAAAGGAACTTACTGAAAAACCATAAAAGAAAAGAAGAACATTTTGAAAATTTAGGTTGTGATGAAATTTTCCAATGTTTTACTCTATGAAGGTGAAAGTCTATAAAAAAAATAAAACTTTTTAAAGGAAAGCAATTGAGTGGAATTTAAAACTTCTCTTCTATTTAGACATAAACTTTTTTATTTTCAGTCACTCAAGCTCTCTGATCATTTAATTTCATGTGCAATAGAAATAATAACACCCCATACCAGCCCTACAAATACCATAGTTTTGTTAAGATCAAATAAGATAATATCTAGAGAAATGCTTCACTACAGGGATAAATACAATTATTACCATCATACTCTACTTAACTATTGTTTCAAATGTGCAAAAATTTAAATAAAAGTGTTCTCATTGTAGAAGTATGAAAAATGCAGATAAGTTGAAAGTCCTTTTTAATCCGGTTCCCTGGCTTCCACATACCTACAAAAATGTTAGAGAGAATTACTTAGAATTACTTGTTAGTTTGCTTTAACTGCACTGTCTGATATGGTAGCTACTAGTGACATGTGGCTAGTAAATGTAAATGTAAATTACATTTAAATAAAATTGATATTGTTAGTCATACTAGCCATATTTCAAATGCTCAGTGGTCACATATTGCTACTGTATTGGACAGAACAGATATAGACCATATCCATCACTGAAGAATGTTCTATTGAACAGTTCTACTCTAGAATCAAGTCCAGGAAGAGATCATGTAGTAAACAGAATAATGCTCTCCCTCCCCCTAAGGATAGCCATGTTCTAATCTCTAGAATCTGAAAATGTTACCTTACTTGGTAAAAGAGGCTTTATAGATGTGATTAAGTTAAGGATCTCATGATATGAAGATTATCCTGGATTATCTGGGTAGGCCAAATGTGATAACAGGGGTTCTTAGAAGAAGTCTGGCAGATCAAAGTCTGAAAAAGATGTACTGATCAAAACAGAAAGTAGACTGATGTGCTTTGAAGATGGAGAAAAGAGATTTGAGTCAAAGAAAGGAAAAGGCTTCTAGAAGTTAGAAAAGTCAAGGAAACAGACACTCTCCTATAGCCCCCAGAAAGAAGGCAGTGCTGCTGACCCTGTGATTTTAGGATTTCAGACCGGCAATCTGAAAGATGGTAAGTTTGTACTGTTTGCAGCCATTAAATTGGTGGTAATTTGTTACAGCAATGCTAGGATACTAATACATACAACCATAGGTATTTCCGTTCCCTTCTTAATGAATGTCAACTGTCTCCAATTATTTCTATAATAAATAATGCTATGATAACATTTTTCTATATGTAGAAGCAAATATTATACTGTGAAACATGCTAGAGAGAAAAATAAACCACAGGGTTAGGATGTTCATCTCAGTAGAGATATGTGCAGTGTTATGTTGGTAAATGTTTAACAACTTTCTTTCCAGAAAACAAAAACAAGAACCCCTGATTTGTGTATTTGCCAATTCCAGTGGTGTAAATATTTTTAGCTGCCAACAAAATGTTACTGAACACAATGCTGAGAAGATAAGTCAGCTTTTGCACCCTGTTGGACCTGTGTGTGTGTATGTACACCTACGTGTGTCTAGGTATATACCTGTATACATGTGTGGCATTTCTATATTAAATAGGAGGTCTCTCTGATACTTGTTGGAGCAGAGACTTGAAGGAAGTGATGGAGACACTTATACAAATAAATGAGGAAAAAATATTCTTAGCAGAGAGAATAGTAAGTGCAAACACTTGATGGATGAGTGTTTGGTGTATTTGGTGGATTTCAGGTGTATCTGAAGGCTATTAAGTATGCTAATACAGCTGGAGGAGAGTGAATTCCTTAATTGTGGGAGATAAAGTCAAAGGGTTCATTGTGTATTTTTAAGTGTGTTTGTACTTGGCAGGCAGGTAAGGCCTCAAAAGTCATTGTAGGAAATTTTATTTTGATGGAAATGGAAGGGGTTTGAGGAGTAGAGTGATATAATCTGAGTTAAACCTGCCTCTTCTGTTGAGGATAAAGAGAAACAGGCTGAGGCACAGTCAAGAGGGTGTTGGCAATAATCCAAGTGAGAAACGATGGTGACTTGGCCAAAAGTGATCAGAGACTGTAAATAGAGCTGACAAAATTTGATGAAAGATTGAGTGTGGGGTGAGAAAAAGAGGGGACCCAAGGATGATTCCAAGATTTTGGCTTGAGTAATTGGAAAAATGGAAGTACCATCAACTGTAATAGGAAAGTTGGTGTAAGGAGCAGGTTTGGGATATAGGGGCCAATCAAGAGCTAATTTTGGATATGTGAAATTTAAGATGATTTAAAATTCCAGTCCAGTAGAGAATTGGATATGCACATCTGATTAGGGAAGAGAATTAGCTGGAGATGGCTAGAGAGCTGAGGAGAAATGCAAGGGAATATTCTAATAATGGGCAATGGACCACAGGAGGGAGAATGAGTACAGAAGGGCTGGCGGCCTGGTAAGGATAGAAGGAGACTGCTATCCCATCTAAGTGACATCTAAGAATTATTGGATTTGTAACATCGGAAGGAGTGATTTGAAAAGATAGATGAGGTTGAAGAGTGAGACAACTAATTGAGAATATGGAAGGGTATGGTGTTTGGTAGCAACAAGCCCTAGTGTATAACTGCAGGTATGAGTGGCTGATAGGGTGAAAGATATCACTGGCAGAGAGGAGGTCTTCGAAATGGGAGACCAGATGGTGGAAGGATCATCGGTGTGGATATTGAAATCACAATAATTACCACAGTTATAGTATTAGAGATAATTACAGTGAACATCACAGTGATCTCAGGGTGGTCCTCAAACTAGCAGCGCCAACATGACCTATTTGTTAGAAATGCAAATTCTCAAGTCCCATACATATCTATGGAATATCCCCCCCCCCCCCCCACTGCCCCGCCAGTGGTGCTTCTTCTGATCACAGTGAAGTTTAGGGACTACTTGTACTGATAGCACAGAAGATAGCAAAGTTAATTACTTGGGGGAAATAGCAAGGATTTCAAAGAGGTAGCATTTAAACTATATCTGAAGTAATCGCAAGATTAAGTGCAGGGAACTTAACATGAAAGGGAGCAGCATTTGTAAAAAAAAAAAAAAAAACACACAACAACAACAACAAAAAAGCTAGAATCATGAGAAGACCTCAAGTAAGATGAAGTGAAATTACGTACAAGTGTAAATTGTTAGCTATTAATATTAGAAAGTCATGCCCTGCTAGGAAGGCATTGAATCTTTAGGAATCCTGATAAAATATCACAATCTTCTATTCATCTATTTCTTAGTATAGGTATTAGGCTCAGTATATAGAATAAGTGTAACTACCTTGGCATACCAGCATTTTCCAGTTTCTCAACAGACCTGTGAAACACAGGAGAAACACAGGAGAACTGTACCAAAGCGCAGGTACAATACAAATAGTGATTAAAGGAAGCCTAGACCTTTAAGGAAGTCACAGAACGCCTACCCAGGGTGTTTCCCTGAACAGCCGGCACTCCAGGGGCGGGGCTTGCACCCCGTGAACGTCACTACCTAGCGCCGAGAGCGCTCTTTCGGCGGCTGATTCAAACGTTTGGGCCGGGATTTGGGGGCCTGAAGAAGCCGCGTAGCGGCGGAGTGGTTCCTGTTCTTCACTCCAGGGTGAATTCCTGTGCAGTCCCGGGAGGATCTCGGACGCTTAGGAGGCTGGTGCGTGAGGGAGAGAATGGCGTTCTCGACCACAGTCTCCCAGAGAAAGTATATAAAACGGAAGGCTCCCCGGGGCTTTCTTAAGCGCGTCTTCAAGCGACAGAAGCCTCACCTTCGTCTAGAGACAAGTAGCGACTTACTGGTGAGATTCTGTCCCTTCTTTGGTTGGGAATGGAGCAAGAGAGAGATAGAGGAAATAAACCCCAGCTTTTATTTCGTCACCCCTAGCGAGTCCAGCTTCGTCAGGCCTACGTTTAAGGGGTTTCCTGTGATGACGAGGCAGGTTTGTCCTCGCCGCACCCGTCAGTTCATATTCCTGACGCTTAGTTGCCTGGGGTCCTCCTCTGAAATGTAGGTATCCGGACCTTTTTTACGGGAGGCTATTAGCCACATCATCTTAGGGGGAAAACTAACGTTCACTTCCTGCTTATGGCTTTCCCAGGGCGTAGTCTGGTACTGCGCTTAGTGTACTTGCGAAAGATACAGTTAAAAAAAGTAAATTTTGGAATTCAGGCAGGGTCATATTTATTGAATGATTGTAAAAGGCATAACTGACAGGCCTTTTACGTGTGTGTCTCCTTTGCCTTTCTCCCTTTTTTACGTTGTTAACCAAACATATTTCCCTATTTCCTGTACTGTAGCTTAGTTATTAAAGAACCCTGATTCAAGTTTACTTGTAAGTGGTATGCTTTCAACTGTGAATTCATTTTCCTAGACAAATAGAGCAGCTGTTAGTTGAGTATTCAAGGCAAACCACGAAGACTTGTTTATCTGACTCAGAATTCCTGCAGCATAATGCTCACTTAATAGCCATAGCCAAACCACTGTATATTTCTGTGTTGAAATAAATTCGGAGTTTTTTTTTTTTTTTTTTTTAAATTCGGAGTTTTTATGTTGAGTGCCTAGAACATATGTTTCTCTAGCAGAATAAACACTCTTTCCCTAGGTTTAAACCATAAGAGGCACCGCCTTCCTTTTGTCAGAACAGATTTTTTAATAAAGGAGCCATTTATAAATTGGCACCTAATTTCCAGGAAGCCAAGGTAAAGAATTGTTGGTAGCTAGGGCACAGGGCCTCGAGAATGTCTTCAAATGCATCATCCATCTGTTCTTAAACTACACTGGGTTTTTACAACTCTCTTCTCTACAGCCTCCCCAAGTTCACTACGGCCTTCCCATCTGTTGCCTGCAAGTGCAGCATTTCCCTTTTTGCTACACTACTATAGAATTGTCTTTACTTTTCCGTTATTTGGTCTCTGAAGCCAAAGCAGCTTTCTTGCAAGAGTAGCTCTTCTACTGTCTCCTGCCCTTCTTTTCTTAGACCCTTAAGGAAAGACAATATAGTTGATCTTTGAACAACCCTTGAATGACCCCTCTAACCTGCCACAGTTGAAAATCCATGTATAACTTTTGGCTTCCCAAGAACTTAACTGATAGCTTATTGTTGACCAGAGCCTTACTGATAACATAAAACAGTTGTTAACACATATTTTGTAAACATATACTGTATTCTTACATTAGCATAAGATAGAGAAAAGAAAATGTTAAGAAAATCATAAGAAAGAGAAAAATGCATTTACAGTACTGTATTTATTAAAAAAAAATGTTTTCAAGGGTCAACCTGTACCTACTGTTTTGATTGCCTCACCCAATGGTGATAAAGGTAACATAAGTGAACTGGATAAGTGAAATTGATCTGCAGAACATTTTCAGGAATTTATTCTGGAGTTTTCATTGGAGCTTGGGTTCTAAATGGGGAGGAGGTGTACTTGCTCAGGAATATCTAGGAGATTAACAGCTGGTGCAGATTGTTTGGCAGAAATTTCTCAAGTAGAGTCCTCCCACATCATACCTGTCTGCCTCAAAGTGACCCATGGATACCTGGGCTCTCTCGTGGGGTGGGATTGGGATTCATGATGTGGGAAAAAGGAGTTGGGGTGTGGTAGGGGAAAGGAAGTTCTTTCTGTTGGCATCTATTCCTGGGTTGTATGCTTGTCTTTGGCTTGCACTGGTTCTCTCACTGTCTTGTATATGGCATGCATCACCCTGGTTTCTTTGATTATGGCTTTCTGCTTAACGGTTTTCTTCTTACCTTTGACACTTCGTAATCTTACCCAACAAGTGTCCCACATCATCCATAAACTTTTCTACAATTAGGGCATTCTGTTTTGATCTCTTTTTTCTGAACTTTGATAGCAATATAAGAATTACATCATACAATTAAACTATTGAGACTCTGACACTATTCTGTAAGTTTCATATGTCATTGTGTCTCCCAGTGTGGTACGCAGCTTCTTGAGAGGAAGGAACCATATAGATCTCCTTTTTGTGTCTCCCATTATCTTTAATACAAAACTAATTTACTTTTATGCTGTCTTTTGTTATACTGCATTTCTTCTGCCTGAAGATTACCTCATTGTATTCCACTTGGCAGACTCCAATTTCAAAATCCAGTTCAAATGCTAGCCACTTCCTGAGTCTTCCTTAATTTTAGGACCAACTTTATCATCTATTGTCACACATTTGTCATTAATTTCATATGGGTTTGGTTCCCTCATTGGATGAAAACTTTGAATTGGGGATTTTTTGTATTTCTAATGTTCGGCGTAATACTTTGAATGTTATGAGTGTACAAATAATGTTGGGAATATATAGTAACTAATGTGGATTTATTGTTATTTCTCATACTTTACTCTTAATTTCTTTGTGTTATTTCATAGTTCTTTTGTACCAGTTTTTTTTTTTTAAGATTTTATTTATTTATTTGACAGAGAGAAATCACAAGTAAGCAGAGAGGCAGGCAGAGAGAGAGGAGGAAGCAGGCTCCCTGCTGAGCAGAAAGCCCGATGTGGGGCTCAAACCCAGGACCTGGGATCATGACCTGAGCCGAAGGCAGCGGCTTAACCCACTGAGCCACCCAGGCGCCCCCGCACCAGTTTTTTTGTTTTATTGTATGCTTTATTTGGTTGTATATCCCCAGGGCCAGTACTGGGGAGCACATCTGTTAATCTGTATAAATCGTTCAGCTTTCTCATGGCTCAGTGGGTTTTCAGATTTCTCACTGAGGAAATCTCTGGATGCTTACAGTTTATGCAAAATTCAAAAGTCCTATGATGAAGGGAGGGGGAAATCAGACTGGCACAGTGTTTTGATCAATTGACCAAATTGACTGTTAAGGAATGGATATTTCTTTTTTTGATTTACCTTTCAAGCAAGGTGATTTTTTTTTTCAGGTAAATTTTTGATGGAATGGGCTTTTTCAAGTTTGAATGTCTAGCTGAATACTTTAAAATTTGTTTTTGTTTTGATATTTAATTTAAACCTTAGTGCAGGGGTGCCTGGGTGGCTCAGATGATTGAGCCTCCAACTCTTGATTTCAGCTCAGGCTGTGATCTCAGGGTCATGAGGTCAGGCCACGCTTAAGGCTCTATGCTCAAAAGGGAGTCTGCTTGAGATTCTCTCCTGCCTCTCTCTGCCCCCCCATAAGCTCTCTCTCTAAAATAAATAAATCTTAAAACAAAACCAAACCCAAAGAACCTTAGTACATTTGAGTGGCACCACTCCAAAAATCAACTATTTTATGGGAGAGGATTAGGTTGCTTAAAAAAAATTCTGTGACAGAGTAATATTAATTTGTCTCAGTACCTATGGCTCATGCTTACGAAGAGGAAAAGACTTTCCATGTAGATTAATAGGGTGAACCAAGTCTCAAAACAGTGTGGGTTTTTTGTTTTTTCCCTTTTCATTTTTGCTTTTCATTTTTTCAAAATTGAAGTATAGTTGATGCATAACATAGTGATTCAACAAGTTTGTATGGTGTGCTCATCACAAGTGTAGCTACCACTACCATTCAATGTTGTAACAGTACATTGACTATATTCCCTAAGCTGTGCCTTTTATTCCCGTGACTTACTCATTCCAATGGCTTATTCATTCTATAACTGGAGGCCAGTATCTCCAACACCTCTAAACCCATTTTGCCCATCCCCCCCACACTTTCACCTCCATTATCCATCAGTTCTCTAAAACAGTGGGTGTGGTTTATTTGGGAATGGCTAAAAAAATTTTTTTTTGCCTAATTTGGGGAGATATGGAGAAATCTTTTGTTCATGCAATAACTGTTGACTACCTACTATGTATTGTGCATGGACTAGAGATCACTGATGATACAATGTTGGGGAAGGTAAACATAGTTCTTATCCTTATATGTCATTGAGGAGGACAGGTGAGAAATTGCTTCATGGTGTATATAGTATGTGCAGTGGTAGGAAGTTCAGGGTGCATAACCTTACGTATTGGGGGCAGTTGGACTTTTCAGAGACGTTTACAAACTAGTAGGATGCCTGTAGGCAAGGTTTTATTTGAATATGGAAAGAAGTTCAGAAGACTTACTATAGAACTGTAAGCTGGGAGATGAAACTGGAAAAGTCTAGTCAAATGGGGTTTAGTATTAAGGAATTTATCTTGGGCATATTGGGAAGCTATTTATCTTTAGAAGTAGGAAATCTAGATTAATAGGAAATTACACCATGTTATATACTGTTTTTGCTGCAATAGGAAATGGGATGTCATTGGAAGTTTAAAAAAGAATTGAATATTGATCTATGTGTCTGTTTTTGTGCCAGTACCATACTGTCTTGATGATTACAGCTTTGTAATAGAGCTTGAAGTCTGAAATTGTGATGCCACCAACTTTGGTTTTTTTTTACAACATTCCTCTGGCTCTTTGGAGTCTTTTCTTGTTTCATATAAATTTTAGGATTATTTGTTCCATTTCTTTGAAGAAAATTGATGGTATTTTGATAGGGATTGCATTAAATGTGTAGATTGCTCTAGGTAGCATAGACATTTTCAGAATATTTGTTCTTCCAATCCATGAGCATGGAACATTTTTCCATTTCTTTGTGTCTTCCTCAATTTCTTTCATGAGTACTTTATAGTTTTCTGGCACATGCACCCGAATGTTTACAGCAGCAATGTCCATAACAGCCAAACTATGGAAAGAACCTAGATGTACATCAACAGATGAATGGATAAAGAATATGTGGTATATACACACACACACACACACACACACACACAATGGAATACTATGCAGCCATCAAAAACCCCTGAAATCTTGCCATTTGCAACAATGTGGATTGAACTAGAGGGTATTATGCTAAGCAAAATAAGTCAGTCAGAGAAAGACAATTATCATATGATCTCTCTGATACGAGGAATTTGAGAGGCAGGGTGGCGGGTCGTGGGAGGTAGGAAAGGAAAAAATGAAACAAGTTGGGATCAGGAGAGGACAAACTGTAAGAGACTCTTAATCTCAGGAAACAAACTGAGGGTTGCTGGGGAGTTAGGAGGAAGGATAGGGTGGCTGGGTTATGGACATTGGGGAAGGTAAGACTGATGATTTACAGACCTATACCCTTGAAGCCAATAATATATTATATGTTAATGAAAAAAAAAGAATCGAATAACATGGTATTACATAAAGAATCAGAATTGGGTGCTTTACCCTAGAGTTCTTGTGAGAATTAAAGGAGACCAGCATCAAGAAAGTACCAAAGGAAGATGTCCTTCTATAGGTTCTTTATTGTATTAAATTTAAATTCCCAAACTCCTATTTTTTCCAGATATCACTCAAACATTCTTAAACATCTATAACCATCCACCAAAGATTTCTGCATAATATTTAAATTTAAAACACTACATTACCTAGTTATTTAATGTTTAGTAAACTGAGGGGAAGTGGTTGTGTGTAGTATTCGTAGTGAATATTAGATGAGTATTGTTCTAACTGCAAAGAACGTGTAATATATCAATCACCAATATAGTAAGGATATTTTCTAATTGTACTCAAGTAATTAATATTATTTATCTGCTTATATTATCTATTTTCATTTCTTAAGGGCCTCAAAGATTAATAGTAGATGTAATTATTTTGATATGTTGGATGACAAGTAACTTGACCTTTATACATATTTCACTTCAGGAAGGTTAACATTCCAGTTACTAACATGTTTTTGAATAGATGTTTCAAATTAAATACCTGGTTAAAAAATCTTAAACCCATGGTTCGTAGAATGAGATGATCAGCCTTACACATTTTTGATGTTTTGCTTTTAAATTTTTTGGGAAATTCCATTATAACTTTAAATTTATTTGGAGTTGGAAGCAAGAATATTTGCTATTTAATAGAGTCCTACCTAAGCTTTGTAATTATGCTTTACAAAATGTTATTGTCTATGGACTTTGGTCAGCCTTATATATAGCCTTGGTTTATGTATTCCTGATACTAAGTCTCTTTTGTATGGAATTTAAATTGGACTTAAATTAAATCGAATTCTGTGTTACTTTAAATAAAAATGAATGGACTTAAGCACACTAATAATAAATATTTTGGAATTAATAAAATAAAAATTAATAAAATAGAAATTTTGGAATCTTTTAAAAAATCATTACTCAAAGCATCAAAATCCTTTTGAGTGTGCCTGGGTGGCTTAGTCAGCTAAGTGTCTGCCTTTCAGCTCAGGTCATGATCCCAGTGTCCTGGGATCTAGTGCCATGTCAGGCTCCATGCTCAGTGGAGAGCTTGCTTCTCCCTCTGCCTGCCTCTCCCCCTGCTTGTGCTCTTTCCCTCATTCTCTCTCTCTCTCAAATAAATAAATAAATAAATAAAATCTTTAAAAAAATAAAAATCCTTTTGAATTTTCTCTTAAAGGTGCATCTGAATTGTTTACTGTTTGTTCATCGGTTAGCAGAAGAGTCCAGAATGAATGCTTTTGAGAATAAGTATGGAATCATTAAAAAGGAGCATGTACAGGCTGCAGCAAAGGTAAAATCTTTCTTTTCTTGAGCAAGAATTAATTTAAAAAATTATCATCTCGTATATCAGTTCTGTCTGCTTTGAATTCCTTATTTAGCTTTGTTGACTGATGTTTGGCTTCCCCACCCTACCTCAGTTATGCTGGCATCCTGGTAAAGTTAACAACAGAATTGGCATGGATTAGGCCCAGAATGCTGACCAGTTGTCAGCTGCTATTTCCCTGGCAGTGTAACTGTTGCCTAGGTACAGGGCAATATAGGCAGCTGCCTATAGCTGGGGAGGTGTGGCTTTTTATGTTAATGGGTTTAATTATGGAGATTTTATTTTTCTATAGTATATATTATGGATTTCTGATGGGAAGATTCATGGCCAATGCTTTATCATTACTTAAGGGAAATGAATGCTTGGCTGTTAAACTGTATGATTTATAGTAGGCTATACATAGTTGAGAAGGCTTATCACCTTGAAATTTATGAAAACTTCTTGATCATTTTAATTTTTCCTCATTACTTGTTTTGAGGTGACTTATGATATGTCATAAGTCATAATGATTTATGAATCAAATCATTTATATAAGCAGAGAAAGTTGCTTCTTACTGGTATTTCTATATAATGTAAGAATATGATACCTAGGATAGTTTTTTCTAAATATGTCTCCAAGATTATTATTTTCATTTGATGTTAAATGAAATCAAATTTATGGCCCACCATAAAAATTTTGGAGGGTCAGAGAAATTGAATAGTCACAATGTTATATAGAGAGCTTGTTTCTAAAATAACATAAGAAATTGGCAACCATGGTTGACTGGTGGATGATGTGGGAGAGATACATATTTTTGACAGTCTACTTTGTGGACTTTTGTTTAATTTTTTTAAATTTTGAAATAATTATAGTCTCACAGAAGATGCAAAAATAATAGAGTTCCCATCTGTCTTTTATCCAGTTTTCCACAATGCCATCATCTTTATATAACTATAGTTATGTAAAGTTATGAAAGTTTATGAGAAACAGAGGTAAAGAAATTTGTTGAACTCTGTTTAACTTAACATAGTAAAGATTTGGGTACATAATATACTCACCAAATTTGAGTATGTTGTACTTTTTTTTGTAGTGCTCATGCTAACATGTAGAACCAGAGAAGTACAAGTACTGGCCTGGGATATAAACCTATTCGAAGGTCTCTGTGGAAGCCTAGAAATTGCATGCCCTAGTACTTTTTTAGGGGCTTCAAATTTGCTTATGTTTCAATATGTTTCTAGACTGTTAAAGGCAATGTAAGTATTTTTTTTCTGCAGGTAAAAGTAAGGCTAAGAGCTTGAAGAGTATATGTGTGTATTTTAAATTTAGGGTTTGTTTTTATTATAGGTGTACTTACAGTTCTTTAAAAAGTTTCTGGATATATTCTGGTTTACTGCTTCCGATCTTTTATAGCTAAAGATCTGGTTTTATTTTATTTTCTCATGGGCTATATGTTTTGAAAATTGTCTACCTAAGTTGTTTTTTTTTTAAGCATATGATGACTAGTCTTTGTCTCTAAATTGATAGAATTCTAGCTCAAATATAAGAAATTTGGTGTTGCAATGGATTTGTATTGCTTTATAGTTGTTAATGCCTGATTTATAATAGGATTTTGGAAAATTATTTAACTCCTTAGATTACCAAATTGTCTACAAACTTCAAGTTGGGAACCACTAATCTGGGTACTTTTGGCTTACATTTGAAGAAATTGACATTCAGAAGTTACTATAAGACCAGACTTTGTGAATTGCTTGTTTCACATTTTTTGAGAGAAGTGGACTAGTTTAGGGGGAAGTCTAGGACCATTTATAAAGTAAAACATTCCATAATCACCTTCCAAACTGGGTTTTATAGACTCAGACTCTTGAATATTATGCACATAAGATGATTGAACTTTTTGTCGAGGAATTCTGTTTTATTTGCCTTCGGTATAATATGAATCTTCATTTTTCTCCCCCCTCACAGGTAATTCTAAAGAAGAGCAGAGGTTAGAAGTCAAAGAACACATTTTGAAAATTATATGATGTTTTATTTTAGATGGTAACAGACTGTGAAAGCACTTTTTACGTATCAGCTAAGTTTGTTTATTATTAAAATATTGACTAGTTGAGGGATGTGTGTATTTTTTTTTTTTTTTTTTTTACTGGTACTGGAATATCTCAAAAACATAGGACTATTTAAAAGTTTTTTTGAGAAATTGTTTCATTCAGTTTCAGTAGCCTCATTTTACTTCATTTTGTTGATATTACAAATGTTTTACATAACAAAAATGATATTTTACATATGAAGTAGTTTGAAGAGATGTGTTAGAATTGTTTATAAGGATTTAGATTTAGTTACAATTAACTATGGAATCAATTTAATTTCTGAAGAAAGACAATATGCAGTCAATCTAGATACCAATTTTAACTATTTAATGCTGTCGCATAAGCAATGCAATTTTTGCTTTACACCATTATTGACCTTTCTCAACTAGAAACATCAGCAAGGTGTTTTCAAAACCTGTTTCTCCTTCCAAGTCAAAAAAATAATAGAGCAAACTGACTTATTTTAAGTAGATTTAATAAGTGGGTGTTTCATTTCCCCTAAGGAATCCTTTAGAAGTTTATTGTGTATTATCTGATAGTTATTTTTATTCCCCAGTGGTTACATCTTAAATAGTTAAAATACTCGAAACAGGAATTTGATATTAGCACCGTGTAGGTGTAATTCTGTACCATTTTATCATGTGTAGATTTGTGTAACAGCCACTGTAGTCAAGATACAGAATTATTCATCATCAGAAAGTTCTCCATCATGCTGTCCTTTAATAATTAACACTTAGCCTTCTGTGGACACCCCTCCTCTCCAGTCCCTAAGCCCTGGCAACCACTAATCTCTTCTCCAGCTCTATAATTTTATCATTTTAAATGGAAATCATACAGGTAATGACTTTTGGGGATTTGTCTCCCCCTGCCCCACTCAGCATAACTTCCTTGAGATCCATCCAAGTTGTTGCGTGTAGCAGTTCCTTTTTATTACTGAGTCATATCCCTTGGTATTTATGTACCACACTTTCTGCAGCTGTCCACCCATTGTAGTGCATTTTGATTATTTCCAGTTTTTGGCTATTATAAATAAAGCTTCTATGAACCAATGTGTACAAGTTTTTATACAGATAAAAAAGTTCTCATTTCTCTGGGATAAATGGCTGGGAGTATGATTGCTGGGTTGAATGGTAAGTTTATCTTTACTTTTTAAAAAAGAAATGACCAAACTGTTTTGCAGAATGGCTATACCATTTATATTCTCATTAGCAATTTATGTGAGATCCAGTTTCTTCACATTCTCATTCTCATAAACATTTGGTATTGTTATTTTTTATTTTAAGCTGCTCTGATGAGAGTGTGTCTCATGGTTTTTTCCATTTCCCTAATGGCTAATGATGTTGCACATAATTTCATATATATTTCTCATCCATTTTTCCTCTTTGGTAAAATGTTTCTCATTTCTTTTGACTTTTTTATTTGGATTGTTTGTTTTTACAGTGTTGAATTCTAAGAGTTCATTATTCTAGGGCGGGTCATTTGTCAGATACGGGGTTTGCAATATATATATATATTTTTTCCTGTTGTCTTTTACCCTCTTAACAGGGTCTTGTGAAGATCAACAGTTTTTAATAGATGAAGTCCATCTTAATTGGGTCCTCCCACCCCCTTTCATGGTATTGGTGTAATGTTTGAGGACTCTTAAGTCGTTGGTCCTGAAGATTTGCCCTGTTTCTCTCTTCCTTTCTTTTTATATATTACAAATTTTATAGTTTGTTTTACAGTTAAGTCTGATTTATTTTGAGTCAGTTTTTATATGAGGTATGAGGTTTAGGTCAATAGTTATTTTTTTTGTCTGTGGATATTATTTCAGCACCATTAGTTTGAAAAGACTATTTCCTCCATTGAAGATCTTTTGCACTTTTGTCACAAATCTGTTAGTTGTACTTGTGGGGCTATTCCTGAATTCTCTGTTCCATTACTTTTCCTCAGTCTCCACCAATAACACATAGTTTTTATTACTGTGGCTATATAATCAGTCTTGAAATCAGACAGAGTGATTCCTCTCACGTGATTCTTGTTCATAATTGTTTTGGCTCATGCTGGCTTCTGCAGCACATATACTAAAATCAGGACCATGCAGAGAAGATTAGCATGGCCCCTGCACAAGGATAACATGCAGATTCTTGTGTTCTGTGTTTTTAAATGGCTATCTGAGACAGACTTAAAAGCTTGTTGAAAACTGGTAAGGAAAAAAATTGTTTTGGCTCTTCTAGTTCCTTTGCCTTTCCATATAAATTTTAGCTTGCCAGAATTTTAATGGGAATTGCATTAAACATGTATATCAATTTGGGAAGAATTGGCATCATGACTTTGTTGAGGCTTCCAATCCATGGGTATAGAATGTCTCTGTTTATTTACATCTTTGATTTCTTCATCAGTGTCTTATAGATTTCACTTTTTGTCGTTTCCTTTTTGTTTAGAGAACTTCCTTTTGTTATTCTTTTAGGGTAGAGCTGCTGGTGATAAATTTTCATTTCCTTTATCTGAGAATGTCTTGATTTCCCCATCATTCCTGAAATATATTTTCACTGGATAGATAATTCTGGTTTGACTGTTCTTTGTACTTGAAAAATGTTTTATCATTTCCTTTTGGCTTCCATGCTCCTTGATGGGAAAAAAAATCTGTAATTAGTGTATTGTTTCTCTGGCTACTTTCAAGATTTTTGTTTTATGTCTTTGTTTAGGTTTGATATGATGTGCTGTGGAATGGATGTCTTTGCATATATCCTGTTTGGAGATTACACTATGAATCTGGTTTTTGTTTGTTTGTTTGCTTTGTTTTTGCCAAATTTGGGAAATTTTCAGTCATTATTTTTTTGAATACCTTTTAGCCCCATCTGTCTTCCCTTCTGGGTCTCTAATGACATAAACATCAGATTTTTTTTTTTTTTTAAGTTCCATAAATTCCTGAGGCCCTTTTTTGGGAGGGGGGGGGGTGTGTATATTTTCTCATCGATTAGGAAATTTCTATGTTCTGTCTTCTAGTTCACTGGTTATTTCTTCTGTTTCACTATTCTGTTGTCTCATTTTTTTCCCAGTTATTAAACTTTTTAGTTCTAAAATTCCATTTGCTTTTTCTTTATAACTTCTGTATATTTGCTGAGGCTTCCTTTTTTTTTTCATTAAGTGTGTTTGTAATTACTCAAGAACTTTTTGATGGGTGCCTTGAAATCTTTGATAATTCTAAAATCTGTACCATCTTGGTGTTGAAATTTGTTTTTTATCATGAAATTTGCATCTTGATTCTTGGTATTATGCGTGCTATTTTTTACTGAAACTTGGATGTTACGAGACTGGATCTTATTTAAATCTTGTGCTATCACAGGACTTTTCGGGCACCATTCTAGTGGATAAAACATGGTACTGCCTTGTTACTGCTGGTGAGGATAGAAGTCCAAGTTCTCTACTTAGCCTCTGTTGATGGCCAGTAATGGTGAAGGAAGGAGCTGTCTCTTATTATTTCTGGGCAGAGGGTGGGAGCTTAGGCTCCCCACTAAGTCTTTGCTGATACCATCCTGGTTGGGAGAGGGAGGAGTCGCCTTATTACTGCGTTTGCGTGTATTCCACTGATGTTGTAGGAAGGTAGTCATGTTACCCTTGAGTATTGGTGAAAAGTCCCAACTTGACTATTCTCCAATACCACGCAATGGGGAAGTTATAAGAGGTGTTTTTTTTTTTTTTTTTTTTTTTTTAACTGCAGCATAAGTGTGAAATACCAGACTTCTTATGAGGTCTTCACTGACTGTGAGGGTATACCCTCATTACTGCTGAGTGGTAACAGTTCTGCCTCTCCAGGTTTCTGATCCCTGCCCAACAATAAGAAGATGAAATTCCTTCTCACTGCTAGTTCTTTGAGGATGAAATTCTGGGCTCAGGATGAAATTACTACCTCCTCACTTGGTCTTCGACACCACCCTAATAGCAGGATTTAAAAAGCTACATTATGTCTCTGCAAAAATAAAAGTCTAGGCTGTCTACTTGATGGTTGCTGAAGGGGGTGCGGAATGGAGGCTGCAGTTTTTATCTGTGCTATTTGGCTGGAACAGATTGGTTATTGTCTAATATTTTCTGTTTTGCTAGGGTACCCTTTGTTTTTTGGTTAGAGAAGGTAGTTTTTTTTGGGAGGGTTTTTCAGTTTTCCCCCTCATCTGTGCTTATTGGTGTTTCTGAGTTGCCTCCTTCTCTAATAATCTAGTCTAGGATAGAACTGGAGAGAAAACCCAGGGTACTCCTCACTGTTTTTGTTTGTTTTTTGCCTCAAGTTTCTAGGTAGTCTGTTTTCTCTCTACTTTTCAGTCTCATATATAGGATTTATATCCATAGAGATGATATGGAATTTATATCCATATATGTGGAGTTTATCATATACTATGTACATCCATTCTAGTGACCTAATCCTCTGTGTAATTTATTTAATTTCTTTAGAGAAAAATCTGTACCCCCACACTTTTTTTCCCCCCTAAGATAAAGTTTTGGAAAATGAACCATCCCACACACAGATCACTAGTTAATCATTTTGTTATTGCCCTATCTTACAAGATCTTCTTCCATTGTACATGGCTGTCTGGACTCAGGAGAAGCCCCAGAGTTCTGCCTGGCTGGGTTAGCTGTAGCATCTTCTCTTGTTACCTGTGACTTCCTTGGCTCTACCTCAGTACTCTTTGCATCTAGAAGTTTCTTGAACTCTCTTGAATATCTGTATCTTATCTCTTCAATTTTGGCTTATATTCTTTAATGCTTTATTATTTTAATGGATTCTGAGTAGAGAAAATCTGTGTGTGTGTCTTTGTGTGTGTGTGTGGTCAGTCTTGAACAGAAAACCTCATGAATTCTTTATGTTGAATGTAATACAAAGCATTAATGTGCAAAGATTTCATCATCATATTTACTTGTAAATACACATTTTAATATAAAATTATGTTAAAGATAAATTATAGATAAATATTAAGATTTTCCATGAGAATGTCTAAGTTTGAAAACACATGCAACTAGAATATGTAATTCATGCTGAAGAGTTCTATAAATACATGTAATATCAATCTTATTTTTCATTTGACTTCACTTTAAGAGCCAGATTAGGGAATTTTTGGACCCAGGAAACTAGAACTAATATATTTAGAGTTAATATTTAAGTTACTTTAAAAACAAGTTTTTCCCTTATGTTTGCTTTGGGAGTACACATATTAAAATTAGAACAATACAGAGAAGATTAGTATGGCCCCACTCAAGGATGATATGCAAATTCATGAATCATTAGATTTTTAAAAAATGAGATTTTCTCATCCTTCCTATTTCTTATAGTGACAGATGAACATCATAATGCAGTTAGGCACACTACCACTTCCTAAAAAGACTTGAAAATAATTTGGACTTATTTTTACATTATTTATATTAGGCTTCTATTTGCAATTTTTTAACCTCACCCTAACCTTCAAGTATGAAAACTAAGAGTGGGCTAAGATTAAGCTTCTCCAATTGAAGAGCAAAATAGTAAGTATTCTCATTGGGTGTTTGGAAAAACTTGGGGGTTTTTGCCCCCATGATTGCAGACCATAATATTGCTAACCACCAGGAAAATACAAGACCAGAAGAGGTGTGTGTGCAGCCTGGGGAGTGGGATGGGATGAGGGAAGTTGGTAGAAGTAAGAGTAGAGGTAATGATGGTGTCTATGTGGGTTTAGCATCTCTTCTGAGAGGCTTTTGTTATAGGTAGAAATTTTGCTATGTTGGTAAACTATATAACTCAACATGTTAATGAGAGTTAAAGATTGAAGAAAGCCAGAATCAAGACACAATGAAGATAGAAGAATAGTAGGGGAAATTTATTGGCTTGTCTAATGTATCTTGAAGTAGTTATATGCCACCCATCCCTCACACCTGAGTTAGAAACAATGAAGAGAATCTAGGATATGAGTTCCGGCAGAGGTAGGGAAAAAACTAATTTTGGACTAAGTGAATTGTGTTTTGCATGTTGAGGAGGGCCTGTGAGACCTTAAAACAAGTAATTTAAATGTTGGCTCAGTTTCCTCATCTGTAATGTAGTAACTTGTTTTTGGCTATGTACTCTCCTTCCCACTGTATCCCTTAAACACATTTAGGCCTTGATTGCTTAACATGAAGGTGGTATAGTACCTAAGGATGGGTGTTTAGTTGTCCTCTTTGGTATTTGAATCTTGACATTCAGTACGGAGATGGCTGGAGATGAGTTTCATGATGCCATGCTCCCTAGATAAGTGATTTTCAAGCTTTATTAAGCTTCAGAATCACCTGGAGGGCTTAAAGTATAGATTGCTGTGTCTAATCTCTTCCAGTTTCTGATCAGTAGATCTGGGGTAGAACTGAATCTATTTCTATCAAGTTCCCAGGTGATACTAATTTTGCTCATCTAGAGACTACACTTTTGAGAACAATTGCACTGGATCAAAAGTTTTATAAATCTCTATTGGAATATAGGCACACATGTGCCTATTATTTATGACTGCTTTCATGATAACAAATTATGGTACAGTTGATTAGTTGCAGTAAATGCTATATGTCTTGTAAGCCTAAAATATTTACTATCTAGTGCTCTTTTTAGAGCTTTTATATATTTGAGAGAGAGAAAGAGCACGAGTCAGAGGAGGGGCACAAGGATAAGCAGACTCCCTGCAGAGCAGGGAGCCCCAGGGTCTATCCTGGAATGCTCCGATGATGACCTGAGCCTTAGGCTGACGTTTAACCAACTGAGCCACCCAGGCACCCCTTACTTTCTGGCTCTTTACAGAAAGTTTGACCCTGTATGAGATCATTCTTTTCTTAATCTGGCTATATTGCTTAAACTGGACTTGCCAAATGGCAGATTACTAATCCAGAGGCTGCCTTTCTTGCTAGTTGTGTATCTATGGTTGCCCAAATACATTAGGTTCAAATCTACCCATCTTGTTCATTTAACAAAGACATGGCAGTTGTCTTTCTCCGATTGACTTATTTCACTAAGCATAATGCCCTCTAGTTCCATCCATGTCATTGCAATTGACAAGATTTCATTTCTTTTGATGGCTGCATAGTATTCCATTGTATATATACACCACATCATTTTTATCCATTCATCTGTTGATGGACATCTAGGTTCCTTCCATAGTTTGGCTATTGTGGACATTGCTGCTATAAACATTCAGGTACACAAGCCCCTTCGGATCACTATGTTTGTATCTTTAGGGTAAATACCCAGTAGTGCAATTGCTGGGTCATAGGGTAGCTCTATTTTCAACTTTTTGAGGAACCGCCATGCTGTTTTCCAAAGTGGTTGCACCAGCTTGCATTCCCACCAATAATGTAGGAGTGTTTCCCTTTCTCTGCGTCTGCACCAGCATCTGTCATTTCCTGACTTGTTAATGTTAGCCATTCTGACTGGAGTGAGGTGGTATCTCATTGTGGTTTTGATTTGTATTTCCCTGATGCCAGGTGATATGGAGCACTTTTTCATGTGTCTGTTGGCCATCTGGATGTCTTTGCAGAAATGTCTGTTCATGTCCTCTGCCCATTTCTTGATTGGATTATTTGTTCTTTGGGTGAGGAAGTGGAGATGCAACGTGGGGGACTTGGGGGGTAGGAAAAGAATGAATGAAACAAGATGGGATTGGGAGGGAGACAAACCATACGAGATTCTTAATCTCACAAAACAAACTGAGGGTTGCCAGGGGGAGAGGGGTAGGGAGAGGGTGGTGGGGTTATGGATATTGGGGAGGGTATGTATGTACTATGGTGAGTGCTGTGAAGTGTGTAAACCTGGTGATTCACAGACCTGTACCCCTGGGGCTAATACGTTATATGTTTATAAACAAATAAATTATTTTAAAAAAACAAAACAAAAAACCACACAAAAACCACAAACACATGGCAGTATACTAGCTTCTGGGTATTTAAGCAAAATCTAGACAATAAGAAATGGTTGGTAGAATTTCCATTAAGTAGATAAATCAATTGTCCTGCTCTGGGGATAGATACTAATTTGTTATTTAAATCATTCCTCTTGGGGCATGTAGTCATAATCTTGTATCCAACCAATATTTCTAAATATTGTCAATAAAACTTGATAATTAAAAATAAAACCTATTGACATGCTGCAGTTTCCTCCTTACTTATATTAGCTACATTAAAGCAATACTTTCCTGATTGGATATAGTGATGGATAGAGTTTTGAGATGTTCCTTTTATTACGTGTAAAACCATTTGCCTTGTTTTCTTAAGATATTGCCATCTACGTGTGATTTTCTTTTTTGAGTCTTAGAGTTCCCTGTGTCTGACTAGCTATGAGTTTTCTTCAGGTGGTATTTGTATGATATTTATTTTCCATTATATTTCTCAGACATTCTTTTTCTTTAAAGTGTGTCACTTATAATTAGCATATACCTGGGTTTTGTTCTTTTAAAATTATTTTATTTAGTTTTTTAGGATTTTTAAAAAAACATAAAATGTATTATTTGTTTCAGGGGTACAGGTCTATGATTTGTAAGTCTTACACAATTCACAGCATTCATAGCACATACCCTCCCCAGTGTCCATCACCCACCCACTCCATCCCTCCCACACTGCTCTGTTCCAGCAACCCTCAGTTCGTTTCCTGAAATTAAGGGTCTCTTATGGTTTGTCTCCCTCCCTGGTTTGGTCTTGTTTCAATTTTCCCTTCCTTCCCCTATGATCCTCTGTCTTGTTATCAAATTCCTCATAACAGTAAGATCATATAATTGTCTTTCCCTGATTGACTTGTTTTGCTTAATGTAATACCCTCTTGTTCCATCCACTTGTTGCAAAGGGCAAAATTTTGTGGAGTTTTTTTTTTTTTTTTTGATGACTAATAATATTCAATATCTATCTTCCCTATCCATTCATCTGTTGATGGACATCTGGGCTCTTTCCATATTTTTTGTGGACGTTGCTGCTAAAAACATTGGGGTGCACATGCCCCTTCGGATCACTATATTTGTATCTTTAGGGTAAATTCCTAGTAGTGCAATTGCTGGGCCGTAGGGTAGCTCTATTTTCAACTTTCTGAGTAAATTCCATACTGTTTTTCAGAGTGGCTGCACCAGCTTGCATTCTCACCAACAGTGTAGGAGGGTTCCTCTTTCTCCACATCCTCGCCAACATCTGTTGTCCTGGCTTATTAATTTTAGCCATTCTGACTGGTGTGAGGTGGTATCTCACTGTGGTTTTGATTTGTATTTCCCTGATGCCGAGTGATGTGGAACACTTTTTCATGTGTCTCTTGGCCACTTGGACGTTGTCTTTGCAGAAATGTCTGGTCATATTTTCTGCCTATTTCTTGATTGGATTATTTGTTCTTTGGGTGTTCAATTTGGTAAGTTCTTTCTAGATTTTGGGTACTAGCCCTTTATCTGATATGTCAATTGCAAATGTCTTCTCCCATTCTGTCAGTTGTCTTCCAGTTTTGTTCACTGTTTACCTTGCTTTGCAAAATCTTTTGATCTTGATAAAGACCTAATCGTTCATTTTTGCTCTTGCTTCCCTTGCCTTTGGCGATACTTCTAGGAAGAAGTAGCTGCAGCCGAGGTCGAAGAGGTTGCTGCCTGTGTTCTCCCCGAGGATTTTGATGGATTCCTCTATCACATTAACATTTTTCATCCATTTTGAGTCTATTTTTGTGTGTGGTGTAAGGAAATGGTCCAGTTTCATTCTTCTGCATGTGGCTGTCCAATTTTCCCTTCTTGAAGAGACCTTCTTTTTTCCATTGGACATTCTTTCTTGCTTTGTTGAAGATTAGTTGGCCATAGAGTTGAGGGTCTATTTCTGGGCTCTCTATTCTGTTCCATTGATCTATGTGTCAGTTTTTGTGCCAGTACTATACTGTCTTGATGATGACAGCTTTGTAATAGAGCTCAAAGTCTGGAATTAGGATGCTGCCAACTTTGGTTTTCTTTTTTAACATCCCTCTGGTTATTCGGGGTCTTTTCTGGTTCTATATAAATCTTAGGGTTATTTGTTCCATGTCTTTGAAAAAAGTTGCTGGTATTTTGATAGGGATTGCATTAAATGTGTAGATTGCTCTAGATAGAATAGACATTTTCAGAATATTTGTTCTTCCAATCCATGAGCGTGGAACGTTTTTCCATTTCTTTGTGTCTTCCTCAACTTCTTTCATGAGTATTCTATAGTTTTCTGAGTACAAATTCTTTGCCTCTTTGGTTAGGTTTATTCCTAGGTATCTTATGGTTTTGGGTGCAGTTGCAAATGGGATTGACTCCTTAATTTCTCTTTCTTCTGTCTTGCTGTTGATGTGTAGATATGCAACTGATTTCTGGGCATTGAATTTATATCCTGACACTTTACTGAATTCCTGTACAAGTTCTAGCAGATTTGGAGTGGAGTCTTATGGGTTTTCCACATAAAGTATCATATCATCTGCAAAGAGTGATAGTTTGACTTCATCTTTGCCTATTTGGATGCCTTTAATTTCTTTTTGTTGTCTGATTGCTGAGGGTAGGACTTCTAGTACTATGTTGAATAGCAGTGGTGATAGTGGACAGCCCTGCCATGTTCCTGACCTTAGGGGAAAAGCTCTCAGTTTTTACCCACTCAGAATGATATTTGCTGTGGATTTTTCATAGATGGCTTTGATGATATTGAGGTATGTACCCTCTACCCCTACACTGTGAAGAGTTTTGATCAAGAAAGGGATGCTGTACTTTGTCATATGCTTTTTCATCATCTATTGAGAGTATCATATGGTTCCTGTTCTTTCTTTTATTAATGTATTATATCACATTGATTGATTTGTGGATGTTGAACCAACCTTGCAGTCCTGGAATAAATCCCACTTGTTCGTGGTGAATAATCCTTTTAATGTACTTTTGGATCCTATTGGCTAGTGTTTTGGTGAGGATTTTTGCATCTGTGTTCATCAAGGATATTGGTCTGTAATTCTCCTTTTTTGATGGGGTCTTTGTCTGGTTTAGGGATCAAGGTGATGTTGGCCTCATAAAATGAGTTTGGAAGTTTTTCTTCCATTTCTATTTTTTGGAACAGTTTCAGGAGAATAGGAATGAATTCTTCTTTAAATGTTTGGTAGATGGGACGCCTGGGTGGCTCAGTTGGTTAAGCGGCTGCCTTCAGCTCAGGTCATGATCCCAGCATCCTGGGATCTAGTCCCACATCGGGCTCCTTACTTGGCGGGGAGCCTGCTTCTCCCTCTGCCTCTGTTGCCACTCTGCCTGTGTTCACTCTCTCTCTCTCTATCTCTCTTTCTCTGGCAAATAAGTAAATAAAATCTTTAAAAAAAGAAATGTTTGGTAGAATTCCCCTGGGAATCCATCTGGCCCTGGGCTCTTGTTTTTTTGGAGCTTTTTGATGACTGTTTCAATCTCCTTACTGGTTATGGATCTGTTCAGGTTTTCTATTTCTTCCTGGTTTGGTTATGGTAGTTTACACTTCTCTAGGAACGCATCCATTTCTTCCGGATTGTTAAATTTGCTGGCGTATAGTTTCTTATAATATGTTCTTATAATTGTTTTTATTTCTTTGGTGTTGGTTATGATCTCCCTCCTTCATTCATGATTTTATTAATCTGGGTCATTTCTCTTTTCTTTTTGGTAAGTCTGGCCAGGGGTTTAGCAATCTTATTAATTCTTTCAAAGGACAAGGTCCTTGTTTCATTGGTCTGTTCCACTGTTCTTTTGGCTTCTGTTTTATTGATTGTTGCTCTGATCTTTATTGCTTATATTCTACTGGGTTTAGGCCTTTAGGCTCTGTTTGCTGTTCTTTCTCCAGCTCCTTTAAGGTGTAGGGTTAGGTTGTATATTTGAGACCTTTCTTATTTCTTGAGAAAGACTTGTATTGCTATATACTTTCCTCTTAGGACTGCCTTTGTTGCACCCAAAGATTTTGTACAGTTGTGTTTTCATTATCATTTGTTTCCATGAATTTTTTCAATTCTTCTTTAATTTCCTGGTTGACCCATTCATTCTTTGGTAGGATGCTCTTTCGCTTTCATGTCTTTGAGTTCTTTCCAAGTTTCTTCTTGTGGTTGAGTTCTAGTTTCAAAGCATTGTGGTCCAAAAACATGCAGGGAATGATCCCAGTCTTTTGGTATCTATTGAGACCTGACTTGTGACCCAGGATGTGATGTATCTTGGAGAATGTTCCATGTGCACTAGAGAAGAATGTGTATTCTCTTGCTTTGAGATGCAATGTTCTGAATATATCTGTGATGTCCATCTGGTCCAGTGTGTCATTTAAGGCCTTGATTTCCTGTTGATCTTTTGCTTGGATGATCTGTCCATTTCAGTGAGGGGGGTGTTAAAGTCCCCTACTATTATTGTATTATTGTCAATGTGTTTCTTTGATTTTGTTATTAATGGGTTTATATAGTTGGCTGCTCCTATGTTAGGGGCATAGATATTTAAAATTCTTAGATCTTCTTGTTGGCAGATCCATTGAGTATGATATAGTGTCCTTCCTCTTCTCTTATTATAGTCTTTGACTTAAAATCTAATTTGTGTGATATAAAGATTACCACCCAGCTTTCTTTTGATGTCTATTAGCATATTCGATTGTTTTCCATCTCCTCACTTTAAATCTGGAGGTTTCTTGGCGTCTAAAATGAGTCTGTTTCAGACAGTATATTGATGGGTCTTTGTGTGTGTGTGTGTGTGTGTGTGTGTGTTTAATTCATTCTGATATCCCATGTCTTTTGATTGGGGTATTTAGCCCATTTACATTCAGGATAAGTACTGAAAGATATGAATATATTGCCATTGTATTTCCTGTAAGGTGACTGTTACTATATACTGTCTCTGTTTCTTTCTGGGCTATGCTACTTTTAGGCTCTCTCTGCTTAGAGGACCCCTTTTGATATTTCCTGTAGGGGTTGTTTGTTTATTTTCCCTTCTATTTTCAATGATAGCCTATCTGGATATAGTATTCTTGGCGGCATATTTTTCTTGTTTAGTGCTCTGAATATATCATGGCCATCCTTTCTTGCTCTGCAGGTCTCTGTGATATGTCTGCTGCCAATGTAATATTCCTACCATTGTAGGTTACAGACCTCTTGTCCTGAACTGCTTTCAGGATTTTCTCTCTGTCTCTGAGACTTGTGAGTTTTATTATTAGATGACGGGGTGTTGACCTATTTTTATTTATTTTGAGGGGGGGTTCTCTGTGCCTTCTGTATTTTGATGCATTTCCTTCCCCAAATTGAGGAAGTTCTCCACTATAATTTGCCCCAATATATCACTTATCTCTTAAATTCTCCCCTTGTGATTCAGTAGTTGTTTATGTCTCCATCATTTGATCTTCTTTATCACTAATTCTCTCTTCTGCCTGATTTAACCTAGCAGTCAGAGCCTCCCTTTTTTAATTGCAACTCATTAACAGCTTTTATGATTTCAACTGGTTAGATTTTAGTTCTTTTATTTCTCCAGAAAGGGATTCTCTAGTATCTTCTATGTTTTTTTTCAAGCCCAGGTATCATCTTGATGATTATCATTCTGAAATCTGGTGCTGACATCTTCCTAATGTCCATATTGATTAGGTCTCTAGGAGCCGGTACTGCCTCTTGTTCTTTTTTTGAGGTGAGTTTTTCTGCTTTGTTATTTTTTCCAGAGAAGAATAAATGAATGACAGAACAAAGGGCTAAAAGGGTAACAATGACCTCAGAAGAATATACACTAAAGAAATCAGAAGCGATCTGAAACTGGGGGGGAAACAAAAGAAAAAATATATATATTTTATTATCTATATCTATATCTATATCTATATATAAATAATCTGGCTGGTAAATAGAGCAGAGCCACACACTTGATTTTGGGTGTATTTTTGTTGGTTAGAAGAAAAAGCCGCCCACAATTTTAAAGAAAGAAAAACATATATATAAAAAATAAGGGTAAATACGATGAAGGAATAGAATATGATTGTAAAGATGAGAATTAAAAAAGATTTTAAAAAAGGAATGGATAACATAAGTTGGTTGAAAAAAGAATGAAAATACTTAAAAAAAAAGAATGTGATCAGGTGGGCGACTAGAACAAAGCAATACACTGAATTTAGGGTATATTTTGGTCTCATAGAACAAAGTGTATCCCAAAATTTTAATGAAAATCTTATATATACAAAAAATAAGGTATATTTAAAAATATGGTGAAGGGATAGAATATGATTATAAAAATGAAAATTAAAAAATTTTAAAAGAGGTATTGATAAGATGTTGGTTAAAATAGGAAAGAGAAAAATTCAAAAAATAGAAAAAAAATTAAAAAAAAAAGTTTAACTTTGAAAGACTAAAGAATCATGGGAGAAAAGCCATGAATTCTATATGCCATATTCCTCTGGCACTGGAGTTTTGCAGTTCTCATTCATCAGTAAAGTTGATCTTGGTTGGATGTTGTTGCCAATATTCTGGGGGAAGGGCCTGTTGCAGTGATTCTCAAGTGTTTTTGCTGGAGGTGGTATTGCACCCCCTTGTCAGGGACCAGGCTAAGTAATCTACTCGGGTTTGGTCTCAGGAGCTTTTGTTCCCTCAACACTTTCTGTAGAGTTTGGAGGATGGGAATGAAAATGGCAGCCTCCCAATCTCTAGCCCCATACGAGCTGAGAGCTTGGGGTCCCACTTCTCCATGAGCCCTCCGAGAAAAGCAGTCAATAACTCCTGTCTCCCTGGTCTCTGGCCATACTCCAAGCTCACCCAGCCTGTGACTGAACATTTCTATCTTGGGCACACAGCCCTGTTTGGAGCCTCCAAACCCAGCAAATTCCTGCTGTATGCTCCCTCACTGCTCCTTCCAGTGGCGGAAAGCGATCTTTCCAGGATCTGCCACTTGTGGGGGTCCCTGCTCAAAGAGTAGTGGCCTAAATGTTCTTTGGATCACAGTTTATGGTAACCCCAAGCTGATAGCCCCTCCTGGGCTCTGCCTTTGAAGCCAGCTTCCCCACTCTGATACCTGGGAGCTTTCCCACACTGAGGCACCCCTGGTCTTTCTGTGACCCTGAGGGTCCTGAGACCACACTGTCCCAGCTAGGATTACACACACACACACACACACACATACACACTCACACACACAGACACCCCACTTAGCCACTGGAGCAACATCCTTTTGTAGAGCTGACTTATAAAATTTTTGATTTTGTGCTCCACTGTTCTATCCTTTGGCAGGAGCCAGCTGATGGAGGCTCCCTCACCCCACATTTTATCTTTCCATATATCATCTCAGATTCATGTCTCTGCACCTCCTATCTTTGAGTAAGTGGTCACTTTTCTGTTTTTAGAATTGCTGCTATTCTTTTCTTTGATCTCCTGTTGAGTTTATAGGTGTTCAGAATGGTTTGCTAACTATCTGGCTGAATTCCAGGGACCAGATAAAATTTAAGTCTCCTACTCCTCCACCATCTTGCTCTGGGTTTTATTTTTTTATCCAATATGATAATATTAGTAATTGAAATTTGTGGTCCACTTATATTTAATTAACAGTCCTTCATTTGGGTTCAGATTTATTTTTTTACTAATTCTTTTCTATGTGATCAAGCATTTTTCTATTTTGTTTTCCTTTGAATTTTATGGTTCATTTTACTATTATCCTAGTTATACATTGTTATACTAGAGATTATAATATGTATCATTCACTTGTTATACTATTTATTAATCTATGCACTCTTTTACTAGAGATTACAACATGTACCTGTGACTAATTCTAGAACCTTAGGACATTTTCATTCCATTTACCTACTTCTGTCTTTTGATTATTTTAATTTTACACATGTTAAACCATACTGGGATTATTAATACTTGATACTGCCAGTATTCAGCATATATTTATATCTACCTTCATGTCCACCTTTTGATCATTTCTACAATTCCATGTTTTTCTTTGGAATTTTTTGAAATTACCTGAAGAACTCCTTTCAGAATTTTCTTTAGTGTCTATTTCTTGGTAACAAATTCTGTTTTTTGTCTGTGAAAAAATTTCATCTTTTTTAAAAAATTAAATGTTTATCTATCCATTTGACAGAGAGCACAAGCAAGGGGGAGCAACAGGCAGAGGGAGAGGGAGAAGCAGGCGTCCTGCTGAGCAGAGAGCCCCATGTTGGGGTTGATTCAAGGACCCCGGGGTCGTGACATCAGCCAAAGGCAGACACTCAACTGACTGAGCCACCCAGGCTCCCCAAAATTTTAATTTTCAAATTTGAAAGGTATTTTCATTAGATGTAGAATTCTAGAATTGGCTGTTACAGCACTTTAAAAATGTTATACTGTATCTTCAGGCTTCCATCATTTTTTGAGACGTTCATAAGACTTACAGCAATACTTTTTTTTTTTTTTCCTGTTAACAAAGGTTTTCCTTTCTGGTTTTTAGCAGTGTTGGTGTGATTAATTTCCCTAGGTTTTTTTTTTTTTTTTTTTTTTTTTTTTTTTGGCTTGTTTGTTTGTTTTCATTTTTATTTTGCTTGAGGTTCCTGAATTTTCTGAAAATAAGGTGGTACCTTTCATAAGTTTTGGAAGATTCTTAGAAGATAACGATCTTTTCACATTTTGATTCTGGCCATTTTCTTTTTCCTCTTCTGGTATTCCAATTATGTGTTATATTAGACTTCTGTAGGTATCTCTTACACTCTAAATGCTTTTTACATTAAATTTTTTTCTCTGTCCTTTAGTTTGGATATTTCTGTTCGCTTGACTTTGAGTTTACTAATTTTTGTCTTCTGCTCTGTTTCATCTGCTCTGAAACATATCTGATAATTTCTAAATTACAGATCTCTTTTCCCCCTGAATGCTTGCAGCCGACTCATCTGTTGAAATTCTTAATTTTTATCCATCCTTTCCTCTATTGTCTTGGACATATTAATTGTATTTTAAGGTAATCATCAGTGAATTCCAATATTTGGGTTATCTGAGGCCTTTTTTTCTTCCTCTTCTTTTTCTTTCTTTTCTTTCTTTTTTTTTTTGTTCATGTAGTTATGTCTTATGGCATGCCTAATAAATATTGCTCAAATCCAGATATTTTGTTGAAAAAAGTTATTCTCTACAGAGGGGTCATTCTTTCCTGCACTATGCAGACAGTGATGGCTTATCACCTTAATCCAATTGGTGACTATGCTAACTCATGGCTGAGGTGTAGTTTGGAAGAGATTCATTTCATCTCTTACCTGCACTTGGCCTTCCAGGTGTTTTAACCAGGAGCTTGATTATGGTTTTTTGATGGCTCTTCTTCTGGCATGTACTGAATGCTAATCTTTGACACATGAGAATGCCAAAAACTCTGCTTCACTTTTCATTCTTTGCCACATAGGCCTAAGAATTCTGTAAATGCCCTGATGGAAAAAACTGATCTTGTAATCCAACATTCCAGGTCTCCATTAAAAGCTCTGCTATAGCAGCCTGGAGTTGCAAACTTCTTCTTTTGTTAGAATTGGCAGATGCCTCCAAGGTAAAATTTGCTGCTAATATTAGCTTACTTTTCTAATGTCCTGCCCTCCGGAGTCAGTCCTTCCATTTCTTGTTACCTTAGCAGATCTCATTTGTCTTCATATAAATGGTTTCTGTATATTATCTAGTTTACTTTGTTCTCAGAGGGAACACTTGTTGGCTATAAATTTACTTCAGTGAGGCTGATCACCTATCCCAGTTTGCCCAGTTGTTCCAGTTTAGCACTGTAGATCCTCCATCCCAGGAAATGCTCCACTTCCTGGCAAACTGAGACAGTTGGTCATCATAATTCTAAGCCATCCAGAAACAGAAGTTAGTAAATTTAACTTAGCATAGAACTAATATGTAGGAAGGTACTTTAAATAAGACTCGTGTGAGAGAGACTACTTTTCACACTGAGGTTCTTTGTTAAATTATTTACCTTAAGATTGTTATAGTCAATATTTTCATGAGTAAATATTTCAGGAAGATGCAAATAGTTATTGTTTAAAAATTATACCTATTAGAAATTTTTAGAAGATCATCTAATTATTTTGTTGATTGTTTTAAGCAGAAAGTTGGTAAAATCATTGGTTTGTTCTTAAAATAGTTTTTATGTAAATGTTTTAAATGAAATAGTATTTATTTAACTGTTTCTTCCTTAGAGTTGGAGTTGTTTTATACAAACCCTAACTTTCATTTATCTCTTTTTTAAGTGGATGTTATGACTCTAAAATGTTTTTGATCAGAAACTTTTGTGTCTAAATAAAAATTCATGCTGGCCAGTGTATCCTTTGTTAAAGCAGTGGACTCAGTGCTCTTAGGGCTTCATAGCTACTGAGCATCATAGAAAAGTGAGACAGGGGAACACTGTGCTTTTGAGACAGAGTAGTTGTATTCACTATCCTCAAGAAATAATTTATTTAATTTGTAGATGCTGTATCTTCTTTTACTGATATTTAAAGTTTGAAATAATAGTTTGTCCACTAAATAATGCTACAAAGGCAGATGTTTTTTATTAATGGAGATATAGGTTTTAAAAGGCTAGATTGAATATCTGTACATGATTCAAGTTTGGGCAATTAATTACCTGCCTTGTGATAGTTCTCATGCTGTCTTAAGTTGTATTTCAGGTTATATTTTTAATTGTCATTTTATATTCATTTCTGTTTGCCCGTAGAATGGAAGTTCTTCTAGGGCAAGAGCTTCTAATTATTTAATCCCTCAAAGCCCATATATAGATTTTTATTTAATTCCTAAAAGGACTGTTTTTTCAATAGGCAGGGCTTGATGTAGATGTAGTTTCAATTCTTTTGGTTACATATATCCAGATATACATCTTTATGTATATTATAACCTTACCAAACTCCAAAAATAATCCAAAGGATAGAACTTTGTTGCTTGTTTTAAGAAATATCAATGATCATCTCAATTCTTCCATTAACTACGCTTAAGCAAAGTAGCTTCAGTTTCTCCCTCTATAAAATTAAGGACTTGAAGGCAGTAGTTTCTAACATTCCTTCTAGCTCTTCAAAAATAAAAATAAAAAATAGACTGGTTTCTGAGAAAGGTAATATGGAAAATGTTCTATTTGGATGTATCAGAGCCTTAACCCACGTTGTCTAAAGTTCATGAACTACCATGATTACACTTCTGAGCTCCCTAATATCTTTAATTTCATTTGCATAAAAACTGAAAAGAGAGAAACCTTATTGGTAACTTTTCTTAAATCTGTTGCATTTAGTTGTTTTTCCTATGTTCTCTTCATTTCTAATTTTTTCCCTGTGATTTTCTTTAGTAATTGTACTGAAAACAAGTCAGAGTTAAGATTCATACTCTTCTTGATTTATCTAATGCTACATATAATGAGGAGAGGAAAACTGTTAGAAGATAGATATTGTTTCAAAGGGATAGCTTGGTGAGGTTGGGATGGTTTTGGCCTGTATACTTGAATTTTATTATTAAAAACCTTTGTAGTTAGCACAGAAATATATTTTAATAGAAAAATGGCTTATGTCTATTAGGTCTCAACGTGAGGATTCTTTGTGGACCCATAGGCACTGAAATCTCTTTACTTAATGAATAACAGCACTATCTGAAGACAGTATACTCCTAAATAAAGACTGTTTGGGATGTGTATGTTGACTTCATAACAACTAGACCACCTGGGGAATTGTTTATGTTCATATTGGAGGGATTTCATCAGCTACCATCTATAACAGTTGGAGTGTGAAAACCACCATGAATTAAATTAAATGGTTCAAGTGCTGTATTTGGGTTGCAGAGTTTTGCTTGACACACATAGTTTTGGTGTTTTTAATTGAGTTAATTACATTTTAAAATTAAATTTCATCTGCAAATTTAAAACTTCTGGATTTTTAAAGAATTAGACAATATGGAAATAATACATCCATAGTCAGTGGGCCTAAATATTAGCTTCTTTCAGATGATAACATTCTTTTTTTCACTCCCCTTAATCAGGTCTGCTTTATTTGTTTATGTTAACTCTGCTCCTCTGTAAGCATTTGAGTTCACAATCTATTTGAAAACTTAAAAATTGGCATTTTTCTTGACATTCCTGGCCAATTTTAGTGGCACACCCTAGCCATGACTCAGTTATGTTCTCTTTCTCCACATGGTATTTTCCAAAAATTTCTCAAGGATTAGCTTGTACCACTGGCTCCAAGGCTTATTCTAAGTCCAATAGTAGCAGCAAAGTCCTTAAAGAATCTGGTCTCTGGCAACAGATTAGGGCAAAGTAAGAGGGTTCCCCTTTCTCCACATCCCCTCCAACACATGTTGTTTCCTGTCTTGCTAATTTTGTCCATTCTAACTGGTGTAAGGTGATATCTCAATGTGGTTTTAATTTGAATCTCCCTGATGGCTAGTGATGATGAACATTTTTTCATGTGTCTGATAGCCATTTGTATGTCTTCATTGGAGAAGTGTCTGTTCATATCTTCTGCCCATTTTTTGATATGATTATCTGTTTTGTGTGTGTTGAGTTTGAGGAGTTCTTTATAGTTCCTGGATATCAATCTTTTGTCTGTACTGTCATTTGCAAATATCTTCTCCCATTCCATGGGTTGCCTCTTTGTTTTCTTGACTGTTTCCTTTGCTGTGCAGAAGCTTTTGATTTTGATGAAGTCCCAAAAGTTTATTTTGGCTTTTGTTTCTTTTGCCTTTGGAGTCATATCTTGAAAGAAGTTGCTGTGGCTGATATCAAAGAGATTACTGCCTATGTTCTCCTCTAGGATTCTGATGGATTCCTGTCTCACGTTGAGGTCTTTTTTCCATTTTGAGTTTCTCTTCGTGTATGGTGTAAGAGAATGGTTGAGTTTCATTTTTCTGCATATAGCTGTCCAGTTTTCCCAGCACCATTTATTGAAGAGACTTTTTTTTTTGACTGTATATTTTTTCCTGTTTTGTCGAAGATTAACTGACCATAGAGTTGAGGGTCCATATCTGGGCTCTCTACTCTGTTCCACTGGTCTATGTGTCTGTTTTTATGCCAGTACCATGCTGTCTTGGTGATCACGGCTTTGTAGTAAAGCTTGAAATCAGATAATGTGATGCCCCCAGTTTTATTTTTGTTTTTCAACATTTCCTTAGCAATTCGGGGTCTCTTCTGGTTCCATACAAATTTTTGGAATATTTGCTCCAGCTCTTTGAAGAATACCGGTGGAATTTTGATTGGAATGGCATTAAAAGTATAGATTGCTCTAGGCAGTATAGACATTTTAACAATGTTTATTCTTCCGATCCAAGAGCATGGAATGGTCTTCCATCTTTTTGTGTCTTTTTCAATTTCTTTCCTGAGTGTTCTGTAGTTCCTCGAGTACAGTTCCTTTACCTCTTTGGTTAGGTTTATTCCCAGGTATCTTATGGTTCTTGGTGCTATAGTAAATGGAATCAATTCTCTAATTTCCCTTTCTGTATTTTCATTGTTAGTGTATAAGAAAGCCATTGATTTCTGTACTTTGACTTTGTATCCTGCCATGTTACTGAATTGCTGTATGAGTTCTAGTAGTTTGGGGGTGGAGTCTTTTGGGGGAGTAGTTTGGGGGTGGGGTTTTCCATATAAAGATCATGTCATCTGCAAAGAGAGAGAGTTTGACTTCTTCATTGCCAATTTGGATACCTTTTATTTCTCTTTTTGTCTGATTGCTATTGCTAGGACTTCTAATACTATGTTGAACAAGAGTGGTGAGAGTGGGCATCCTTGTTGTGTTCCTGATCTCAACGGGAAGGCTGCAAGCTTTTTCCCATTGAGGATGATATTTGCTGTGGGTCTTTCATAGATAGATTTTATGAAGTTCAGGAATGTTCCCTCTATCCCTATACTTTGAAGCGTTTTAATCAGGAATGGATGCTGGATTTTGTCAAATGCTTTTTCTGCATCAATTGAGAGGACCATGTGGTTCTTCTCTCTTCCCTTATTAATTTGTTCTATCACATTGATTGATTTGCGAATGTTGAACCATCCTTGTAGCCCAGGAATGAATTCCACCTGGTCATGGTGGATAATCTTTTTAATGTGCTGTTGGATCCTGTTTGCTAGGATCTTGTGTTTGAATCTATCCAAGCATATCTCCCCAATCAACCTTATCCCACCCATCTGAAAGTAACTCAAGTTCAAGATTTCTTGTATTATGTAAGTTGGATTAAAATTCATGTCCAATTTGCAGTTTCCTAAGGGAGTTTCTTAGGCTTCCTGTATATGTTGCACAGGTAATAGTGCTATACAGGATTTGCTTCTTTGTATATTCAGCACCAAAAGGAATCTTCTCAAGTTGTACTCATCTCAATAATGTCTTTTTCCTTTATGATGCTGTACCAGGAACCAAAATAGCACAGAGTTAGCTATCTTTTACTCAATCCATTGCATCCTGACTCCCAAGAATTTGATAGGCATGGTGAAAATGCATTCTAATCTTAGTTCTGTAGCATCTCTTAGTGTCGCCTGGTACTAAATCTGAGATCTAGAATTCTAGAGGGTAGCCCTGCAAAATGTGCTACTGTGGCTACATCAGTTGGGCACTCAGTTATACATTTGTTGAATGGATAAGTAATGTAAGTCACATAAAATTGACCACTTAGCGTGGTCTTTGCTGTGTCACATTCAAGAAAACAGAAACCTGTTTTCAAAGGTTTGAAGGATAATACAGATAAGACTCTATCTTCCATTATTCATCAATTAAAGGCACAGTATAGTGTTTTCTGTAACATTTCACCCAGAAAGCTTCTAAAATTTTTCCTGAGATAGATTTTCTTTTCCCTATTTATGAAATCTGCTACAATTTTTTGCTGCTTTCCCCTCCAGAGTAGCATCAGCACCACTTTTCACCCTCAGTGCTAGCTCTTCTTTTCCTGCATGGAACTTTCAGACATCCTGATTCTTGCGATCATATGACCCTCCATGTTTGGTGCTGTCCCCATATCCCAGTCCATTCTAAATGTAATTTTCCAGTCAAGGTTGCTTTTGTCTTCAAAATCTGCTCTTGTGAATGGGTGAAGAAATTTGTTTACTTTATTATATGTCAAAGAAAACTTGAATGGAAGAAATTTCTTTCTTGTTTCTCTCCAACTCTTTTCACCCACCCAACCCGAATTGAGAGTCATCAAGGAGAATTGCTGAACTAGTATGGGACACATAAAGTAAATTTAATACCCAGGCAAATCATGAGTGAATAAAATCAGGTCAGTAGACACCCCATCTGCATGATGGTAAAGTTATTTAGTTCTTACTAGAATCCTATAAAATAGATGTTATTTATAATTATTCATTTAAATTACAAACCAGGAAGCTAAGATTCAGAGAGAAGTAACTTGATATTCTTATAATCATGCTCAAAATTGCCTGTGGCTGGCAATTTTCATGTAGACAAAAAAGCTGAAGGAAAATGCCCTGGTAAGTCTTGAGACGAAGTTGTGAAATGACTGGAATTTTTATATTTCTTAATTTTCAGGAGAACCACAGACTACTGGGGATGGTAGCATTATAATGAACTCAGGGCAACTGGCCTAATCCTGCTTTAAATACTGCAAATTTAGGGGTCAAAGATGATTAAAATGGAATTGTTATCTAATTAAATATTTTCAGAAATTTATATGAGTTGGGATTAAACCACAACTAGGATATCACAATGTAAAGAAATATAATGTTATCTGTATATAAAAATATGTGCTTATGATGAAGATCTTCTAAAGCTACCATTTATGGATTTTAATAACTAGTAAAGCAAGAAAAAAATCCCAATTTTTTTCTCCCTCACTCTGATCTACAAAGAATTAAATGAAAATGAGCATTTTTATGTTTTGTGGTCATAGGAGTTCCCTTCCCCCCATATTTCATGGGTGATGAAATTTATTAATTGTAAAGTCAGGCTTTCTGATTAAGCAGTTGTTCTTAGTGGGCTCTTAAATCAAATTTTATCTCTGGGCTCTGAGAGTTAAGGCTGCCAAGATTTAAATAAAGAAAACATTCATTTTGATCCCTACTGACTTTAATTTTAAGGCTTTGCAGTTGTAAAACAAATACTAAAAATTCAAATTTTAAATAAAGTTGAGATTGTTCTATTATTTTTGTATTACAAAGGGAAAAACCAGTGAAGTCTAATTAATGTGTAGTTACATTTGATTTGTATTATAAGATGAAGTTAGAGCCTTGAAAATAATTATTTCTTTTATGAAAGTTTTATTTTATAATTATTTTCAAAAAATTATTTTATACTTTATATTATGAAGCCTATGATATAAAAAGAATACATTTCTTTGAGTAATTTCTTACACAAACAGTCTGGCTAATGAAATGAAATTTTCAAGACTATGCAAGTTTTTCAATTATTTTAGAAAACTTATTGAAGTTTTAGTTATAACTTATTAAAGTTTCTATTTTTAAAATTACCATACAGTATTTAAGTTTACTCTACTTGTAATATCATGTACTTACAAATACAATATATGTAGTTACAAATACCAATATGGAGCACTTGGGGGATGAGAGGAGGTGGGTTGGTGAGATATTCAGATCAGTAAATTGATTAAATTCTCCTAACCATGTAATTTTGTACATAGAGCACCCTGTGCTATGAAAATTAGATATTCTTAGATTTTCATTGTAACTTGACTGTTTAGCACCCAGAAGAAAAGAACAGTCCTAATTCTAATAAATTCCTATTTATTGTCAGTGATACATAAACATTTTTTATCAATTTAGATTTTAAGTGGATTAAATTAAGTATTAATGAGCTATACCTGCATAGTTATCTTTGAGATCTAATAATGTCTTTTGAGTGTCATCTTAGGAATAGTTTCTAAATTTGTAAGTGTATGCCATACGCTCAAATAATCATGTTGGGCATATTCATTTATTTCAGTACTTGCTATGTGCTAAGCCCTCAAGTAGAGTGAAAGAGGAATAGTATCTCTGCATTCAAGAATACCATCTAACTATTTATATGAGGGTTTTTACTATAGAGTTTGCTTAAATATGTGTGTGTGTGTGTATTTTTTATAAATCAAAGTCATAGTAATCAGAAGTTAATTTAAAGGATTTTAATCAGAAAAACTTCCTGAAGGTGTTTTGTTTTGTTTTGTTTTGGCAGGGGACACCAAATTCAAACTTGGTGGAAAAGGATAATGGAAGGTTGAAAGTTGGCATAAAACACACAGGAAATGATACATACGAGGAGGAAGGAAAAACTGTAAGATGAACTCAAGATTATAGTGCAAGGGTATATCTGCTGAGATTGAAGAGATTGTATGGAAGACTCCCAATTGTGGGAAAAGTGAACATCAGGAATTTAGAGTCAGTGCAGGGGACAGGTAGTCAGTGAGACTCTTTGAGTGGGGTTATAAGTAAAGAAAATGTTTTTTATTTTTTGTTTTTTTAAAGATTATTCTAATAACCATGAGTGGGATAAGAGATAATAGAGACAGTGAAATTACTTAGAAAACTGTTACAATGTTCAAATATGAAGTAATTACATAAAAAGTTCAAAGTTTTGAAATAGGAGATACTAGATCTGGGAGAACCCACGAAAAGAATTTATATACAATCTTTTGTCTAGTGTCTATGTTATTTCTTTTTTTTTTTTTTAATTTTTTTATTTTTTTCAGCATAACAGTATTCATTATTTTTGCACCACACCCAGTGCTCCATGCAATCTGTGCCCTCTACAATACCCACCACCTGGTGCCCCCAACCTCCCCACCCCCCCCCCCTCCAAATTCTCAGATCGTTTTTCAGAGTCAATAGTCTCTCATGGTCACCTCCCCTTCCAATTTCCCTCAACTCCCTTCTCCTCTCCATCTCCCCTTGTCCTCCATGCTATTTGTTATGCTCCACAAATAAGTGAAACCATATGATAATTGACTCTCTCTGCTTGACTTATTTCACTCAGCATAATCTCTCCAGTCCCGTCCATGTTGCTACAAACTTGGGGATTCATCCTTTCTTCTTTTTTTCTTTTTTTTTTTTTTACAGCTTATAAACATATATTTTTATCCCCAGGGGTACAGGTCTGCGAATCGCCAGGTTTACACACTTCACAGCACTCACCATAGCACATACCCTCCCCGATATCCATAACCCTACCCCCTCTCCCAACCCCCTCCCCCCATCAACCCTCAGTTTGTTTTGTGAGATTAAGAGTCACTTATGGTTTGTCTCCCTCCCAATCCCATCTTGTTTCATTTACTCTTCTCCTACCCCCTCGACCCCCCATGTTGCATCTCCTCTCCCTCATATCAGGGAGATCATATGATAGTTGTCTTTCTCCGATTGACTTATTTCGCTAAGCATGATACCCTCTAGTTCCATCCACGTCGTCGCAAATGGCAAGATTTCATTTCTTTTGATGGCTGCATAGTATTCCATTGTGTATATATACCACATCTTCTTTATCCATTCGTCTGTAGATGGACATCTAGGTTCTTTCCATAGTTTGGCTATTGTAGACATTGCTGCTATAAACATTCGGGTGCATGTGCCCCTTCGGATCACTATGTTTGTATCTTTAGGGTAAATACCCAGCAGTGCAATTGCTGGGTCATAGGGTAGTTCTATTTTCAACATTTTGAGGAACCTCCATGCTGTTTTCCAGAGTGGTTGCACCAGCTTGCATTCCCACCAACAGTGTAGGAGGGTTCCCCTTTCTCCGCATCCTCGCCAGCATCTGTCATTTCCTGACTTGTTAATTTTAGGCGTTCTGACTGGTGTGAGGTGATATCTCATGGTGGTTTTGATTTGTATTTCCCTGATGCCGAGTGATATGGAGCACTTTTTCATGTGTCTGTTGGCCATCTGGATGTCTTCTTTGCAGAATGTCTGTTCATGTCCTCTGCTTTACCGAATTCCTGTACAAGTTCTAGCAATTTGGAGTGGAGTCTTTTGGGTTTTCCACATAGAGTATCATATCATCTGCGAAGAGTGATAGTTTGACTTCCTCTTTGCCGATTTGGATGCCTTTAATTCCTTTTGTTGTCTGATTGCTGAGGCTAGGACTTCTAGTACTATGTTGAATAGCAGTGGTGATAACGGACATCCCTGCGTGGTTCCTGACCTTAGCGGGAAAAGCTTTCAGTTTTTCTCCATTGAGAATGATATTTGCGGTGGGTTTTTCATAGATGGCTTTGATAATATTGAGGTATGTGCCGTCTATCCCTACACTTTGAAGAGTTTTGATCAGGAAGGGATGCTGTACTTTGTCAAATGCTTTTTCAGCATCTATGGAGAGTATCATATGGTTCTGTTCTTTCTTTTATTAATGTGTTGTATCACATTGATTGATTTGCGGATGTTGAACCAGCCTTGCAGCCCTGGAATAAATCCCACTTGGTCGTGGTGAATAATCCTTTTAACGTACTGTGAATCCTATTGGCTAGTATTTTGGCGAGAATTTTTTGCATCTGTGTTCATCAAGGATATTGGTCTGTAGTTCTCTTTTTTGTTGGGATCCTTGTCTGGTTTTGGGATCAAGGTGATGCTGGCCTCATAAAATGAGTTTGGAAGTTTTCCTTCTATTTCTATTTTTTGGAACAGTTCAGGAGAATAGGAATTAGTTCTTCTTTAAATGTTTGGTAGAATTCCCCCGGGAAGCCGTCTGGCCCTGGGCTTTTGTTTGTTTGGAGATTTTTGATGACTGTTTCAATCTCCTTACTGGTTATGGGTCTGTTCAGGCTTTCCATTTCTTCCTGGTTCGTTGTGGTAGTTATATGTCTCTAGGAATGCATCCATTTCTTCCAGATTGTCAAATTTGTTGGCGTAGAGTTGCTCATAGTATGGTTCTTATAATTGTCTGTATTCTTTGGTGTTCGTTGTGATCTCTCCTCTTTCATTCATGATTTTATTTATTTGGGTCCTTTCTCTTTTCTTTTTGATAAGTCTGGCCAGGGGTTTATCAATCTTATTAATCCTTTCAAAGAACCAGCTCCTAGTTTCGTTGATTTGTTCTATTGTTTTTTTGGTTTCTATTTCATGATTTCTGGTCTGATCTTTATGATTCTCTTCCTCGCTGGGTTTAGGGTTCTTTCTTGTTCTTTCTCCAGCTCCTTTAGGTGTAGGGTTAGGTTGTGTACCTGAGACCTTTCTTGTTTCTTGAGAAAGGCTTGTACCGCTATATATTTTCCTCTCGGACTGCCTTTGTTGTGTCCCACAGATTCTGAACTGTTGTGTTTCATTATCATTGTTTCCATAAATTTTTTCAATTCTTCTTTGATTTCCTGGTTGACCCATTCATTCTTTAGAAGGATGCTGTTTAGTCTCCATGTATTTGGGTTCTTTCCAAATTTCCTCTTGTGATTGAGTTCTAGCTTTAGAGCATTGTGGTCTGAAAATATTGCAGGGAATGATCCCAATCTTTGATACCGGTTGAGACTTGATTTAGGACAAGAATGTGATCTATTCTGGAGAATGTTCCATGTGCACTGGAGAAGAATGTGTATTCTGTTGCTTTGGGATGAAATGTTCTGAATATATCTGTGATGTCCATCTGGTCCAGTGTGTCATTTAAGGCCTTGATTTCCTTGTTGATCTTTTGCTTGGATGATCTGTTCATTTCAGTGAGGGGAGTGTTAAAATCCCCTACTATATTGTATTCTTGTCGATGTGTTTCTTGATTTTGTTATTAATTGGTTATATAGTTGGCTGCTCCCACGTTAGGGGCATAGATATTTATAATTGTTAGATCTTCTTGTTGGACAGTTCCTTTGAGTATGATATAGTGTCCTTCCTCATCTCTTATTATAGTCTTTGGCTTAAAATCTAATTGATCTGATATAAGGATTGCCACTCCTGCTTTCTTCTGATGTCCATTAGCATGGTAAATTCTTTTCCACCCCCTCACTTTAAACCTGGAGGTGTCTTCGGTTTTAAGATGAGTTTCTTGTAGGCAACATATAGATGGGTTTGTTTTTTTATCCATTCTGATACCCTGTGTCTTTTGATTGGGGCATTTAGCCCATTAACATTCAGGGTAAGTATTGAGAGATATGAATTTAGTGCCATTGTATTGCCTGTAAGGTGACTGTTATTGTATATTGTCTCTGTTTCTTTCTGATCTACTACTTTGAGGGTCTCTCTTTGCTTAGAGGACCCCTTTCAATATTTCCTGTAGAGCTGGTTTGGTATTTGCAAATTCTTTCAGTTTTTGTTTGTCCTGGAAGCTTTAATCTCTCCGTCTATTTTCAATGATAGCCTAGCTGGATATAGTATTCTTGGCTGCATGTTTTTCTCATTTAGTACTCTGAATATATCATGCCAGCTCTTTCTGGCCTGCCAGGTCTCTGTGGATAAGTCTGCTGCCAATCTAATATTTTTACCATTGTACGTTACAGACTTCTTTTCCTGGGCTGCTTTCAGGATCTTTTCTTTGTCACTAAGACTTGTCAATTTTACTATTAGGTGACGGGGTGTAGACCTATTCTTATTGATTTTGAGGGGGGTTCTCTGAACCTCCTGGATTTTGATGCTTGTTCTCTTTGCCATATTGGGGAAATTCTCTCCAATAATTCTCTCCAATATACCTTCTGCTCCCCTCTCTGTTTCCTCTTCTTCTGGAATCCCAATTATTCTAATGTTGTTTCGTCTTATGGTGTCACTTATCTCTCGAATTCTCCCCTCGTGGTCCAGTAGCTGTTTGTCCCTCTTTTGCTCAGCTTCTTTATTCTCTGTCATTTGGTCTTCTATATCGCTAATTCTTTCTTCTGCCTCATTTATCCTAGCAGTGAGAGCCTCCATTTTTGATTGCACCTCATTAATACCTTTTTTGATTTCAACTTGGTTAGATTTTAGTTCTTTTATTTCTCCAGAAAGGGCTTTTATATCTCCCGAGAGGGTTGCTTTAATATCTTCCATGCCTTTTTCAAGTCCGGCTAGAACCTTGAGAATCATCATTCTGAACTCTCTATCTGACATATTACCAATGTCTGTATTGATTAGGTCCCTAGCCTTTGGTATTGCCTCTTGTTCTTTTTTTTGTTGTGAATTTTTCCGCCTTGTCATTTTGTCCAGATAAGAGTTTATGAAGGAGCAAGTAAAATACTAAAAGGGTAGCAACAACCCCAGGAAAATATGCTTTAGCCAAATCAGAAGAGATCCTGAATTGTGAGGGGGGAGAAAGGGGATAAAAAGGGGTTCAGAAAGAAAGAAAAAAAAAACTATTAAAAAAAAGAAAGCCGATAAAGAAAAAATATAAAAAGAGGAAAAAATATATATATATTAGATAAACTATTTAAAAAACGTTAAAAAAAGAAAACGGTAAAAGTTAAAAAAAATTTAGCAGAAGAAGAGAAAAAGAAAAAAAAAATTGAAAAAGAAAAAAAAATTAAATTAACTGCAAGGCTAAAAAATCATGGGGAGAAAGCCATGAGTTCCGTGCTTTGCTTTCTTCTCCTCTGGAATTCCGCCTTTCTCCTTGGTAGGTGAACTTGGTCCTGGCTGGGTTTCCCGTAGATCTTCTGGGGGAGGGGCCCATTGTAGTGATTCTCAAGCGTCTTTGCCCCAGGCGGAGTTGCACCGCCCTTACCCGGGGCCGCGCTGAGTCATCCGCTCGGGTTCGCTTTCGGGAGCTTTTGTTCCCTGAGCGCTTTCCGTAGAGTCCGGAGGACGGGAATAAAGATGGCGGCCTCCCGGTCTCCGGCCCGGAGGAGCCGAGAGCCCGGGGCCCCACTCCTCAGTGCGCCCTCAGAGAACAGCGCCAAATGACTCCCGTCACCCTGGCCTCCGGCCACGCTCCGAGCTGACCGAGCCTGCGACCGGTTCAAGGCAACCCCGAGCTGAGAGTCACTCCTCGGCTCTGTCTCTGCAGCCGGCTTCCCCGTTCTAATACCGGTAAGCTCTGCGACACTGAGACACCCCCGATCCTTCTGCGACCCTGCGGGACCTGAGGCCGCGCTTACCCCGCCTGGGCTTCACCCCAGTTAAGCCTCTGGAGCGATGTCCCTCAGCGGAACAGACTTTTAAAAGTCCTGATTTTGCTCCGTTGCTCCGCCGCTCGCCGGGAGCTGGCCCCTCCCCCCGCGGTCTATCTTCCCGTCGCTTTGGATTCACTTCTCCGCCAGTCCTACCTTGCAGAAAGTGGTTGATTTTCTGTTTCTGGAATTGCTGTTCTTCTTCTCTTCAATCTCCCGTTGGATTTGTAGGTGTTTGCAATCTTTAGATAAGCTATTTAGCTGATCTCCCGCTACCCGAAGTAGTCTCAGCCTGCTACTTCTCCGCCATCTTGACTCCTCCCCCCGTGTCTATGTTATTTCAACTTGTATTTTTAACCAGTTAGGAATAGATACTGATAAATATAGTTGTGATTTAAACCATGACATAGAGGGCTTTGAGGAAAGTAAAAATGGATTATGGAAAGCCCAAATACAGCAACCTAGGCAGAAATGGGGAAGTGGCAGTTTAGGACTACTGCAATGGCTTAAATGTTTTATCAGGGTCTTGGACTCCATATTTCCTCTCATTCTTGGGGAGAAGACCTTTCTTTATATCCCCATTGTTTCAAAATTGCTGCTGCATTCCCACATATCACTTTCATGTCCCATACTAGAGGACAAAAGAACAAACAGAAAAGGTGGAACCTGTATCTGAAGAGAAGGAGCTTTTCATCCTATTGACTTGAACTTGTCATACAACTACTACTAGTTGCAGGGGAGTCTGGAGAAAATCAGTTTTTAACTTTATTGGCAAACAATTGACAAAAATAATTGTATATACTTAAAGTGTACAATGTCATTTCACACACACATATATTTATTGTGAAATGATTATCAATATCAAGATAATACATCCATCACCTCACAGAGCTAACTTTTTTTCCCTTTGGGTGACAATGCTTAAGGTCTACTTTTAGCAACTTTCAAGTATACAATACTGTATTATTAACCATAACCACCATGCTGTACATTAGATAATCAGAACTTCTACTTTGATTCACATCACCCTATTTCCCCCTCTCCTCCTCCCTTCCCTGGTAAACACCGTTATATTTTCTGTTTCTATGAATTATCTTGGCCTTTTTTTTTTTAAGATTCCACATATAAATGGTAACATATAATATTTGTGTGTATACATACACATTTTCTTTATCCATTCATCCATTGAAGGACTTTTAGATTGATTCCATATTTGAGATACTGTGAATACTGCAATGAGCATGTGTGTGTAGATACCTGTTTGAGATACTCATCTTAATTCCTTTAGATATATACCTAAGAGTAGGAATTCTGGATCATATGGTAGTTCAATTTTCAATTTTTGGAGGATCTTCCATACTTTTTCTTTAATGGCTGCACCAATTTATGTTTCCACCAACAGTGTGTAAAATTTCCCCTTTTTCCACAGTTTCTCCAACATTTGACTTCCTAACAGGTGTGAGGTGCTATCTCATTGTGATTTTGTTTTGTATTTCCTTGATGACTAGTGATGTTAAGCCATTGCAGTAGTCCTTTTCATATACCTGTTGGTCATTTGTATGTCTTTGGAAAAATGTCTATTCAAGTCCTTTGCCCATTTTTTAACTGGTTTATTTTCTTTTTTGCTATTGAGTTGTATGAGTTTTTTAAAAATATATTTGGGATATCAGATACATGATTTACATGTATTTTTTTCCCATGCTGTAAGTTGCTTTTTCAATTTATTGATGGTTTTTATTACTGTGCAGCAGCCCTTTAGTTTGGTATAGTTCTCCCTGTTTATTTTATCTTTTTGTTGTCTGTACTTTTGGTGTCTTATCTAAGATGTAATTGCCAAGACTACCAAGGCCAAGGATTTTTTTCCCTATGTCTTCTTCTAGGAGTTTTATGGTTTTAGGTCCTACATATTTGTCTTTGTTTTTCAGTTAGTTTTTGTATGATGTAAGATAGAGGTCTGTTTTCACTCTCCTGCATGTGGATATCCAGTTTTCCCAGTGTCATTTATTAAAGAGACTGTTCTTTCCCTATTTGTGTTCTTGGCACTCTTGTTAAAAATTAGTTGGCCATATACATGGGCTCTCTCTTCTGTTTCACTGGTCTATGTGGCTGTTTTTATGCCAGTACCATACTGTTTTGATTAATATAGCTTGAAATCAGGAAGAATGATGCCTCCAGGTTTATTCTTCTTTCTTAGGATTGCTTTGGATATTTGGGATCTCTTGTGGTTCCATACAAATTTTAAGATAGTTTTTTGTATTTCTGTGAAAAATGCCATTGGGATTTTGATAGAGATTGCATTGAATCTATAGATCACATTGGATAGTATGGACATGTTGACAATATTCTTCCAATCCAAGAACATGGGATACCTTTTTGTGTCTTCAGTGTCTTTCAGTGTTTTACAGTTTTCAATATTCAGGTCTTTCACTTCCTTGGTTAATTTTATTCCTAAGTATTTTATTGTTTTTGGCTCTTTGTCTCTCCACAGTTCTGTCATTAAAAGAAGGAGAAGCACGTATTAGGTAGGTGTCTGGCGGAAGAGTTGTTTTGTATAACCCACTGATTCTACAATATATTAAGCCATAAAGTTAAAAACCTTAGCATATTGGGCTGTGGTTCTTTCAGTTGTCTGAATACTGACTCAGGACATTTGTTACTGTTTTTGATCTGATTGCTTTCTCAAACTATATGTCAGAGGAAACCCAAATTATACCCAGGTGAAAATGTAGGAAGTTCATGTATTCTGAGGACCAGTTTATAAATATTATTTCAAATATTTTTAAATTTAAATTTAATTTATAATCTATGTTTACAGTATTAAAACTTAATATACTAAATTATATTTTCAAAATTGTGTATTTTATGCTCTTTCTAATACCTGTGATCCCAGATGAAGGTAAGCCTTTAAATTAAGTGACCAGTGTACTTGTAACAATTTTATAATATGAAATAAGTGAGGCCAGATTATCAGGTATGCATAGTACTTGTTCCCCAATTGATATGTGACTTCAGTGCAAAATTGTATAGCTAAAGATATTTAGCCAATAAGATCATTGAATTGGCCAAATATTCTTGAATGTTTTAAGAATGAAGCTCTGAAGTTACATGGTTATTTAAAGTATGTTTTGGACAAGCCTCCAATGACGGAAAAGAAGTTAAAACATAGACCAAAAGACTGAATCACTGAAGTGCAGAAAGGACCAACAATAAGCTTGCTACATGTCTTTTCTGGAAATGGAATCATTTCATTGTTACTCACCTAAGTCTTCTAAAGTGCTTTGGGATATCACGGGCAATATAGATTCTATGCCCTTGGATAATTAAAATGTTACTCGTAGTCATTTGGAATTTTAAATGTTACTCTTTTTCTAGATGCAGCTGAGTTTTTGTTTGTTTCTAAGGAAGGTCTCAAAAACAATTATGTTTTCTTCTTATTATAGTTGAATAATTAGGTAGCAATGCTTCTTCACATATAAAAAATAATAAAAGTACAAATGCAAATAATATCAAAATTATGTTTTAGATTCTGAAAACTTGTTAATAATATAGTCCTCAAAGGTTTTTTTTTATATATATTAGAAAATTATTTTAAAATAAAATTAACTTTATTCTAAAACTTCCAAGAGCCGGAAGAAATTAGATGGGCCTTTAAAGTACTTAGTCTGTGGACAAGATAATAATCAGTACCTATAATTTTGGGGACACTGTGCTAGAGAGTAAGTGACATAAAAACCATTAAAACACATTCCTTGCCCTTAAGACAGGACAGTTATTATATTTAACGCCACTCAGTCAATAAATACCTATGCTGCTAACATGACTGGCTATTTTGGTTATTGCTGCATAACAAATCACCCTAACAATGGCTTGACAATAGCCATTAATTTGACTATTTCTTATGATTCTATGGATTGGCTGGGGCTTAGCTGGGCAGTTCTGGTTTGACTTGAAGTCTCTCATACCATTGCAGTCAGATGATAGCTGAGATGGGGTTTCCCGTAGTATCTCATCCTCCAGAACACCTTCATGTGACTCTTTTACCAGTGCGGTTCCTTATATCACACATAAGTCTCCAAGATTCAGGAAGTAGAAGTTCTTGGACTCTTACATCCTCTGGTCGAAGTACCAGATATCATTTTCACCCCATTCTATTGGTCCAGGCAGTCACAAAACCAGCCTGTGCTGGTGAGATGGAGTTGGGAGAGTAAAATCCCCCTCTTGATGTGAGGAAAAGCAGGTAGGTAGTAGAGGCATTTTTTGGAGGTCAGGTTTAGGAATAAACTACTTCAGTGGCTGATTAGTGGTCTAGGCCTTAATTGCTCTGGGAGTTGTACGAGAGAGAGGATTCTCTGGATTTGGGTGACTGAGAAATTTTTAAAGATGAGCTAAAGCTTTTCCCCGAGTCAAAGAGGCTGAACACAGAGGAGATGGTTGGGGTAGAGGGGCAGGCACGGGGGGTGGGGGGATTATGGGATTATGGGCTGGTGTAATTCTAAACAGGGAGCATATCATTTAACAACAGCAAAGACAGTGACTCTTTAAAATTGAATCGGTAATGGGCTTAGAAGTAAGATGGTAAAATTTAATTTGGAAGAATTTTCTGTTGGTTTTCATCACATGTGAGATTTTATTCAGGTAGGTGGACAATGAAACATGCGACTTGAATATAGGACACATAAGAAAAGACAGGTGTGGACATGGCTTGGGAGTTTTGCTTCCTGGCTGATCCAGTTTGATGGAGTGCAGGTTCATAGCAACTGAGATTATCATATTCATCAGCAATAAGGTGAAGTCTGTAGCTCAGAGAGTAAACAGGAGTCTCCTGAAAACAAATAAATCTTGACCTTAGGATAGTTATGCATGCTGTGAAATAGGAGTCTGGTGTAAATTCTTAATAAAGCAAATCATTATAACTGACCCCACTTGGAAATTTAAGTAAAACAATCAACTTCATGTATATAATAAATAATTCAATTGATTCCTTTTACACTTCTGTGGATTAGCTGCTGTGTGAGTAGCTCAATACAATGATGTATAAACTGCCCTAATTTTTAGGAAGTTTTTTTTTTTTTCTTATTAGTCTGAAACTTATATTCCTGTTACTTCCATGCATTGGCACTATTTCTGTGCTCTAAATGAACATAAATTAATGTCTTCTGTAAGATAGTCCTACATCATCTGGACAGACAAACATTTCCACTGGCCAACTCCGATTCATCAATTACTAATGTTATGCTCAAGTTTTCATTATCCTCATTCATGCATTCAGCAGATATTTATTGGTTTTTATCTATGAGTTAGACAAAGCCAAAATGACTTTTGAACTATAACCTACAGTATAAAAAGGAGTCAGCCTGGAGAAGATCTGGTAAGAGAGAGTTCCAACACAAAACACAAAGACCCCAAAGAGGAAATAAACCCAATATATTCAAGGAATAGAAAGAAAGTCAGCCTTAGAGAATGCTGAAGAAGATGTGAATTAGGACACATAATGTGTAGCCTCAGAAGCTATGGTAAGGATTTTTGAGTGGGAAAGGAGGACATTGGAATGTTCTGAGTAGGGAAGTGATGCGACCATAATTTACCTTTTTAAAAGGATCATTTTTGATTCTGGGTAGAGAAGAAACAGGAACAAGGGTCAGGAAGATATCAGGAAGCTATTATAATAGTCCATGATGATGATGGCGATCTGGATTAGGTACAAGTGACGTAATTGCTGAGAAGCTGGATGCTCTCTGTCTCTCACTGTTTTGTCCATCTTGTCTTTGCTCTCCACATATTGCCTCTATTTTCCCATTTCAGGGCAGCAGTTGGTAAGTGCCTCTCTGGGGCCTCACAGCTCTTCACTTCTTTTGCCTCAAACCCTCTTTTCTTTCCTATTTTACTTCCTCACCTTTTCTTTCTTGCCCATTTCCTCATTTTTTTTCCCATCCCAGTCCTGATTTTTCCTTTTTTTCTCTCTCACTCTTCATTTGCTTGGTGGCTTTCACATCTTGAATCAATGGTTGGGACCTAGGTGAACATGTGTGCTAGGCACCCCACCTTGCTTCTGAGACAAAATGAGCATCTTTCAAGGTCAAGATATTCCAGACTTAGGATTCCAACTATCTGCATTATTGTATTTATTGTTACATTAGTAATATTAGGCCACTCTTGTCATTCCTATCATTGATATTCAGAGGTGAGTGACTCGGGAGCCAGTCAGATATCCCACTAATAGTAATAGAGTTGACCTCAGAGGTTGGGGACAGCTAAGAGAGGAGACCAGAGTAGATATTGCAGCTGAGGTCTTGGAAGTGGGCGTTTCTTGGGAATGTCCACTGTCAGAATTTATATAGCTAATTCTATCATACAAATCATGTTTTTAGCTTTATTAAAATATTAAATATTCTTTTAAGGCAAACTGAAGGACACAATACTTTTTCTTAATCATAGGAATTGGCAGTAAGGAAGTATTTATTTACATGGTGAGTAAAGTGCCATTGACTGATAAAAGGAGAGAAGAGTACAGAGTGCCTTGTGCTGATGGGGTGCTTCTCTGTATCCAGGATGGGGCTATAGTTTGGTGCACTCGTTCTCATTTTGGCAAAGCCCCCATAAGATTAATTATTCTATATGCACAGTTCAGCCTATGTGAACACATAGGTAAGGTAGGGCTGATCTGTTTTTGTAGGTGAAGGAACTATATCAATTAAATTAATTAAATTTTATCTTTAGATTCTAGGATTTAAAGAGAGAACGAAGATAAATGATTCAGCATCTTTTCCCTAGGAATGTGCAGAAAGGGAGATATGTGAATTGGGAGAGAAGAGCTTTGACCCAGACTTCTATTCATAAAGAGTTTCACATTTATATCAGTATTTTTCAACTAAAGTTATATAGATGGTTACAGAAATACTCACAATTTAAGGAAAAGGAGGTGTCTTTTATGGAAACATGTATCCCTGATGAATTGTTCACTGCTTTACATATGTATCAGTTTATCTTTTCCGCAGCCTCCTATTGTAAAGAAAAAAGTTCAGAGTTAATTCCTACATATTTGAGCTAGTTTAAACCTTAGTAAAACACAGTAGCAGGGAAGTGGTATCACTGTCTACTTAATTTTTAAGATGTGGCTCCTAATAAGCTATTCTTTTGTAATATATGGAGATTGGGGAGGAGGAAGAAACAGACTAATAATAGCTTCTGCAGCATTGCTAAACTCAGGTTGAAGAAGGTGACAGTTAAGGACCTCACCAGATATTTTAGCCAGTGTGAGTCTGTTGTACCACAAAATTGGGACTGTTAGGAACTTTTCTCAAAAACACTTATACTTTTAAGAGAAGTACTTTAAATTTTGATTTGTTTTGCATAAGTAAACCACATGCTAACACACCACTCAGTTTAAGAGTACTATCCAAACATCACAAAGTCAGTTCCAAATTCCAGACAATTTCCAGTCCCTCTGTCGGAAAGCAAATAACAACAAAAGACTTACTCCAAACATAAGTCAACCAGAACCTTGGAGATCCTTCATAGCAACTTGCTTTGTACAATAACTTCAGGAAATTTTATGAATAACCCACAGAGGGGAGCACATAACCCCATAATACTCAAAACATATTGCCCAAAGTATACATGATGACAAGGTAAACATTTGCTTAAGAACTCCTTCAAAGGCGGAAGTGGTATGGAAACCAGGGGAAACTCTCCCATCTTTGAAACCCCAAATTAGATATAGTGTTGACTATACCCAGCATCCTTAGGGTCTGAGCACTGCAAATTACATCATCTTTTGGTTCAAAGAAAACAAATTTACCTTTTCCACCAAAATACATCTAATTGTTAACCTATTGGGATGAAGGTAGGAGTATGTATGCATAGATTATAGGTCCTGTTTTTTCTGCTTCTTTTGTATTTGGTGTGTAAGCATTTATCCGCTGGCTGGTAGTGACTCCATACCTGGATACTATTATTTATATATTCCTTTATTACTTTCTTGCTGAAAAGTACATGACGATCAATCACTTGTGGAGATTTTCAGCATGGATGCAATTCACAGTAATTGTTCAGGTGCCATAAAACCATGGTACACTGACTTCATTTTAGTAGTTTTATGCTTAGCTATAATCCCACATACAAGGGCCATTAAAGTTAAAGTGTTTCTTTAACTAGTTTCTTTAACTAGTTTAACTAGTTTCTTTCTAACATTAAGTTTATTTCAATCACTACAGATGGAAACAAAACAAAACAAAAAATGTACTGGTCTTAAACATCATCCCTGAATAAAGTAAAGCTATAATGATAAGATATTTCATCATAGTGTTATCATAGTTGCCATGATATATTGCCTAGTGCATATTGCATAAAACAGGGAATAGTAATTAATCTTAATGTTGAAAATATGAGCCTAAAGTCCAGAAGAAAGTCAGAGCTGTGTCTACACAAGATCCATAGAATGTGGAATGTCAGACCTATCTATATGACAATTTGAAAATATTATTCCTGATTCTCATAGTTATACTCCTCGGAGGAAAAGGAAATCCGTCTCATGTTCTTTATGGAAAACTCTTGTATAATTCTGAGTAAAGAAGAAACAGATTGGTTAGCTACTACCATTATAAGTGGAACTACATTGTATATAGAAAGTTAAAGAATTTGATTTGGTGTTAAATACAGAAAGAAACATTTTACATTATTTTGTTATATCAGTAGAATTTTTATTTTTGGTAGATAAATAATTGGCACTTTAGTGTTTGACCTTTTTATGCTGGTTACATCCTGTTTTAACTCTTATTGAGATCAAAAAATAAAGTTAATGCTGAAAAATGAATTGGTTATCATAACTAATAAATCCACTCAATAAGCATAGATACAGCACCAGCTTTGCCAACTTCTCTCTGTATGGTACATGGATTATAAAAGTAAAAGACAATCTCTATCTCCAAGGAGCTCCAAGTGCAAGAAATGGTGCAGGTTCCCATACTCCCAGGAAACAGTTTTTTGTTGGAAATTTTTAAGATTAAATCTTAGACTATGAGGTAGAGACCTTACTTTTCTCTTGTATAATGTGGTTCTTCATGGAAAATGGATAAGTTTAGTGGAGAAACACTAGAGGAGATTTTACTAATGTTTGGGCCTGAGGTCTACATAATACATGCCTTAGAAATAAAAGAAAGACACTAGCCTCCAGTGCTGTCAGGTTAGCTTTTTAGGTGAATTTTATGCTCTTGATTTTTATTATGCTGCTCTGCTTCCCCTGAAACCTACACTGGTTTATTCCAACCAATGTGGTCTGAATTCCATCCAACATTTTGCTAATATTTATCAGTGCTAAACTCAGTATTGCTTGATAAGTCAAATTTGTTGCAAATCACTTCCAGTTGTACAAATACGTTATTTACTCATAACTGGTAAAAACTCCATGCTGTCATTAAATGAGTCGACATATTCATGTAATTACCTAGGCTGGAAATCTGGTTAATCATCATCATTCTGGAGCAAGAAAATTTAAAAGAATTAAAGTATAATTCTGTGAAAACTATAATCTTTCACAGTTATAAAAGTAGACATTTTTCAAAACTGTGTTTTATTTTATTGTAACTTTAAAAATTTCTCAGTTTCTTTTTATAAAGCCCCTATAAATTGTCCAAAGTTTGGATGGATGTATTTAAATATTTCTATCAAAGCTTGGCAGCTAATGAACTGAATCTAGTTTTATTACCAGTTCCAAATGACCCACCCTTTAGATTGAGTTCATGGGTTATGCCACCAATCCCTAAGTCATGGGTGTAGTGACTCATCGCCAATGGAAATGCTTGTGCCACAACTCCAGTTTGGAACAGAGACTGGTAGTTGATGTAAGCTTGGGAGCAGAGACAGGGAAGAAGCCAAAGTCTAAGCTGAAGCTGGAATAAGGCTGTCATAGTACTGAAACGCATCCTCCCAGATTCACTGGGCTGTTCTCAAATTGTGTATTGAATTGAAAGTAACGAGACCTCAGATCTGGTACTGATTTAATCCTGAAACATACCTATGAGCTTGGTGATGAGCGGCGGCCCTGCTGTTGCCTCTAATGCTGGTGGTCATGGCAGAAGGGCTCCCTCTGCTTTAGGTTGAGCTGTCACAAAAGTCATGGAAAGGACTGATGAAAAGTGGGTGAATTCTACTCTGGAATGTGACTTTTGTCTCAGGTGTCTCCTTGGGGACATGGGCAAGGGGCTCCCACTGTCTTAAATCTACCTGATCACATAGTAGGCACAAATATTTTGCTGATAAGGATTTATTAAGCTCCTACTATGCACCAAGTATGGTGTATCTAGTATACAGGGTATATAGTAGTGGCCTCTATAGATGTGATACCTGTATCATGACTTTGAAGTATGGGTTTGTTGGACTTACTTTCTAAATTTAATTTTTTTTTTTAGTTCATTCTGACATAATGATAACAATAACATGGAAACCTTTAGGAGTCACTATTTGTAGACATATCAACTCTCTCTACATTATCTTAGAACCTTTTAGTAGCATCTGTGTCACTTCTATTGCTAGCAGTACCACCCTTGGGCAGAGGGGCCTCACACATCTTTAGAGATCTCACTGATGACTGGATATCCCAAACATACACATGTAATATATTAAAGTACATGTGAGCACCTCTGTTACTCATGATCTGGTGTTCAGTCCTGATAGAGCTTAAACTTTCTGAACCTGAAACCTTAGGAACCTTAAACATCCTGAACTGTCAAGACTAACATTCCGGCCCCAGGGAAAGGCTTTTTCACTCCCCGTGCCCCGCCCCCCTGTGTTCTTGAAACAAAAGGTAACTGTATGTAAATGTGGTGAGTTTGTGGATTATACGGCTGTTCTTTGAAGATGGATAACGGCTTCAGTGTGTGGGAAAGATTTTTTCCCCCAGCTTTATAGAGATATAATTATAACATTGTATAAGGTATACAGCATGTTGATTTGATGAACTTGTATATTGCATTATGATTATTACTGTAGAATTAGGTAACACCTCTATCACGCATTCAAGTGGAAGGTACACTTAGGTAATTAGATAAATTATTACATCTTAGATAGCATGAATGAAATAAATTCTTGTTAACCAGTAGTACATAACATATATATTTACCAATAGAATACAACATATATATATGTTTTGGGCTTTTGTCTTTCAGTTTCAATCTGGGGGTACTCACAGATTACTATGGTATTTACAACATTTGCTTGAGGCAGTTGAAAAGAATTATGCAATATTTTTCAGTTTATATTTCACTTAAATTTCTGCAGATGCATACATATAATATGCCTAAAGCATATCAGATATAATTAAATTAATGCTGAGTATTAGAATTGCTAATAGTTTCATTTTATTAAAATATTTAATAAAATATTGAATATATTTAATTACATTTTCAAAAAATTTTTAGGTTTTAAATGTATTTAAAATTTTGATATGAGATATAATTTGTACCTTTCCCCTCACTTTCAGTAGATGTTGAATACTTCAGAAGAATTTTTTTGACAATATGCATGTAAGATAATATTTTTATTTTTAAAATTACCTTAACATTTTTGTAAAAATATTAACATTTTGTACACATTTATGATTGCATTTAATTTTAAATTCTTAAGTGAATACTTTCAAAATAAACAAAGACTATAAAAATCTTGAATAGAGTAATATATTTTGCTGAAATGAAGGTAAGAAAAATGATTTTTAAGTTTATGAATTTTATAGTTTTATTACTCAGTCCACTCACAGACCACTTTTACAACAATAACACTTTAAAAAAAATTATTTATTTGCCAGAGAGAGAGAGAGAGAGAGAGAGGGAGAGCACAATAAGAGAGAGCAGCAGGCAGAGGGAGAGGCAGGTTCCCCACTGAGCAAGGGGCCCAAAGCAGGACATGATCCCAGGACTCTGGGATCATGACCTGAGTTGAAGGCAGATACTTAACTGACTGAGCCACCCAGTCATCCCAGCAATTATACTTCTTAAATTTAATTCTGTTATTTTGCTGAATTTAAGTCATATATGAAAAAGCATAGCTTTATACATTTATCTTCGTTATGAAGTTGTATTTGTCAGAGTAGGAAGATAGAATATATTTTTATTTAAAAGTTGCCTTGATTTATAACTTTTGAATAAATGGAATATAGTATGTTGGCCTCTATTTGTATTCTTGCTCCAGGGCTCTCAAATGTTAGGGTTCACCAGCATGGCTTGTTAATTGGTATAGACCTCAGTATAGAATTTCAAGGTTACAACATTTTTTTTTTAACGAATTGTTGCAAAATTGAAATGATTTAAACAAGTATCTTTTGAGGGCTTACTTTATTTTTTTAGCTGGTTTTGATAATTCCTTGTTCTGATGGCCTCCACTCAGGGGACTGTCTCTTTAGTCTTCTTGTGTGGAAGGAGCTCTGTAAGAGTTGCAGGGGTTTTTGTGGGTGCAGAAATTGTGTCCTCTGCACCTTCTCGACCACTGCATCTGAACTTTTCTCTTGACTTGCTCTATTATGTTGATTTTGCTGCAAGATCTTTTCCTTTTACTTGCCTTTTGTATTGATGATGTCTTTTGGCAGTTGGCCAAGTTTTTAATTTGGCCTTACCTCAAAATGTTACATTTGGTACCATCTCCATCATACTTCTCCACTTACAGATCTTCCCAGCCAATCCTTCCTAGCTCCACTCATTTCCCATATTGGGAATGAGGAGAAGAGATAGTTTTGTAAGTAAGCTAACCTTTCATAAAATCAAATTCATTTGATAATTCCTAAAATCCATAAATCAAGAAATTGTAATATCAATGCATTTTTTTGAAAAACAGGGTTTTATTAGATATAAAAGTGGTTATACCTGGGGAGTGGGATTCAGTGTTAGAAGGCATGATTTATCATTTTATTTTATTTTATTTTTAAAATATTTTATTCATGAGAGGAGAGCATGAATGGGGGGAGGGGTGAGTGGTAGCAGGGAGCAGAAGGAGAAGCAGACTTCCTGCTGATCAGGGAACTAACTGTATGTGGGACTTGATCCCAGGACCCCAGGACCCCAGGATCATGACTGGAGTTGAAGGCAGTTGCTTAACCAACTGAGCCACCCAGGCACCCAGTCTTACACCCTTTAATAATAAGAGCTCAAATCCAGACTGTGGGATCAGATATGAAACAAAGGTTTTCTTCTACCCTACTTTTGATATCTGCTTTAATCAGACTGTTTCACTGTCTACCAGTAATAAAATAAACATCCAGTGTATATCAGGGAGAAAATTCCCGTGAAGTGAATGATGTCAAAGTCAAACTGCAATGCCCCATCCTATCAAACTAGCTGTGGCTATTTGAGTTAAAACAGCATAGGCCTTGACTACTTCACCATATTAGATTCTGTCCTCAGAATGTAATGTCATCAGTTCCTTTAGTTAATTCCACTGTTCTTTGAATCCATTCCTGTACACTATACGCTGTGTCAGCGTATGCACACTCCTGGGCCCATGCTTCACAGATAGGCTATATCTTTAAACAGGTTAGTGCTTATATTTTTAAATCTATTGAATAATTAGTGTACACTAGAGAAAAATCTCCAAATTGACTTTTCCTTTTGTTTTAAAACAATTTGTTCTTTTATTCAACACCTCCCCTCCCCCCCACTTAGCTTCTTCTAGGTAGACACTAGGGGTACAAAGATGGATAAAACATGGCTTTGATACTAGAAGAACTCCTAGTTCAGAAATAACTGTATTTCATCTTGATAAGTATTATGGTTGTATATAAATAAAATGTGGGAACACAAAAGTGGGAAGATTAAAAAATGAGATTAAAAAGATTAAAAAATTAACTTTTAATTTTTAAAATTAAATTCTTTTAAAATCTTTTTTTATTTTTAATATTTTTATTTTTTCAGCATAACAGTATTCATTATCTTTGCACCACACCCAGTGCTCCATGCAATCCGTGCCCTCTACAATACCCACCACCTGGTGCCCCCAACCTCCCACCCCCCGCCCCTTCAAAATTCTCAGATCGTTTTTCAGAGTCAATAGTCTCTCATGGTTCACCTCCCCTTCCAATTTCCCTCAACTCCCTTCTCCTCTCCATCTCCCCTTGTCCTCCATGCTATTTGTTATGCTCCACAAATAAGTGAAACCATATGATAATTGACTCTCTCTGCTTGACTTACTTCACTCAGCATAATCTCTTCCAGTCCTGTCCTTGTTGCTACAAAACTTGGGTATTCATCCTTTCTTTTTTCTTTTTTTACAGCTTTATAAACATATATTTTTATCCCCAGGGGTACAGGTCTGCGAATCGCCAGGTTTACACACTTCACAGCACTCACCATAGCACATACCCTCCCCAATATCCATAACCCCACCCCCCTCTTCCAACCCCCTCCCCCCATCAACCCTCAGTTTGTTTTGTGAGATTAAGAGTCACTTATGGTTTGTCTCCCTCCCAATCCCATCTTGTTTCATTTACTCTTCTCCTACCCCCTCAACCCCCCATGTTGCATCTCCTCTCCCTCATATCAGGGAGATCATATGATAGTTGTCTTTCTCCGATTGACTTATTTCGCTAAGCATGATACCCTCTAGTTCCATCCACGTCGTCGCAAATGGCAAGATTTCATTTCTTTTGATGGCTGCATAGTATTCCATTGTGTATATATACCATATCTTTATCCATTCGTCTGTTGATGGACATCTAGGTTCTTTCCATAGTTTGGCTATTGTAGACATTGCTGCTATAAACATTCGGGTGCACGTGCCCCTTCGGATCACTACGTTTGTATCTTTAGGGTAAATACCCAGCAGTGCAATTGCAGGGTCATAGGGTAGTTCTATTTTCAACATTTTGAGGAACCTCCATGCTGTTTTCCAGAGTGGTTGCACCAGCTTGCATTCCCACCAAGAGTGTAGGAGGGTTCCCCTTTCTCTGCATCCTCGCCAGCATCTGTCATTTCCTGACTTGTTAATTTTAGGCGTTCTGACTGGTGTGAGGTGATATCTCATGGTGGTTTTGATTTGTATTTCCCTGATGCCGAGTGATATGGAGCACTTTTTCATGTGTTTGTTGGCCATCTGGATGTCTTCTTTGCAGAAATGTCTGTTCATGTCCTCTGCCCATTTCTTGATTGGATTATTTGTTCTTTGGGTGTTGAGTTTGCTAAGTTCTTTATAGATTTTGGACACTAGCCCTTTATCTGATATGTCATTTGCAAATATCTTCTCCCATTCTGTCAGTTGTCTTTTGGTTTTGTTAACTGTTTCCTTTGCTGTGCAAAAGCTTTTGATCTTGATAAAATCCCAAAAGTTCATTTTTGCCCTTGCTTCCCTTGCCTTTGGCGATGTTCCTAGGAAGATGTTGCTGTGGCTGAGGTCGAAGAGGTTGCTGCCTGTGTTCTCCTCGAGGATTTTGATGGATTCCTTTCTCACATTGAGATCCTTCATCCACTTTGAGTCTATTTTCGTTTGTGGTGTAAGGAAATGATCCAATTTCATTTTTCTGCATGTGGCTGTCCAATTTTCCCAACACCATTTATTGAAGAGGCTGTCTTTGTTCCATTGGACATTCTTTCCTGCTTTGTCGAAGATGAGTTGACCATAGAGTTGAGGGTCCATTTCTGGGCTCTCTATTCTGTTCCATTGATCTATGTGTCTGTTTTTGTGCCAGTACCATGCTGTATTGATGATGACAGCTTTGTAATAGAGCTTGAAGTCTGGAATTGTGATGCCACCAACTTTGGCTTTCTTTTTCAATATCCCTTTGGCTATTTGAGGTCTTTTCTGGTTCCATATAAATTTTAGGATTATTTGTTCCATTTCTTTGAAAAAAATGGATGGTCCTTTGATAGGAATTGCATTAAATGTGTAGATTGCTTTAGGTAGCATAGACATTTTCACAATATTTATTCTTCCAATCCAGGAGCATGGAACATTTTTCCATTTCTTTGTGTCTTCCTCAATTTCTTTCATGAGTACTTTATAGTTTTCTGAGAATAGATTCTTAGTCTCTTTGGTTAGGTTTATTCCTAGGTATCTTATAGTTTTGGGTGCAATTGTAAATGGGATGGACTCCTTAATTTCTCTTTCTTCTGTCTTGTTGTTGGTGTAGAGAAATGCAACTGATTTCTGTGCATTGATTTTATATCCTGACACTTTACTGAATTTCTGTACAAGTTCTAGCAGTTTTGGAGTGGAGTCTTTTGGGTTTTCCACATATAGTATCATAGCATCTGCAAAGAGTGATAGTTTGACTTCTTCTTTGCCGATTTGGATGCCTTTAATTTCCTTTTGTTGTTTGATTGCTGAGGCTAGGACTTCTAGTACTATGTTGAATAGCAGTGGTAAAACGGACATCCCTGCCTTGTTCCTGACCTTAGTGGAAAAGCTTTCAGTTTTTCTCCATTGAGAATGATATTTGCGGTGGGTTTTTCATAGATGGCTTTGATAATATTGAGGTATGTGCCGTCTATCCCTACACTTTGAAGAGTTTTGATCAGGAAGGGATGCTGTACTTTGTCAAATGCTTTTTCAGCATCTATGGAGAGTATCATATGGTTCTTGTTCTTTCTTTTATTAATGTGTTGTATCACATTGATTGATTTGCGGATGTTGAACCAGCCTTGCAGCCCTGGAATAAATCCCACTTGGTCGTGGTGAATAATCCTTTTAACGTACTGTTGAATCCTATTGGCTAGTATTTTGGCGAGAATTTTTGCATCTGTGTTCATCAAGGATATTGGTCTGTAGTTCTCTTTTTTGTTGGGATCCTTGTCTGGTTTTGGGATCAAGGTGATGCTGGCCTCATAAAATGAGTTTGGAAGTTTTCCTTCTATTGCTATTTTTTGGAACAGTTTCAGGAGAATAGGAATTAGTTCTTCTTTAAATGTTTGTTAGAATTCCCCCGGGAAGCCGTCTGGCCCTGGGCTTTTGTTTGTTTGGAGATTTTTGATGACTGTTTCAATCTCCTTACTGGTTATGGGTCTGTTCAGGCTTTCCATTTCTTCCTGGTTCAGTTGTGGTAGTTTATATGCCTCTAGGAATGCATCCATTTCTTCCAGATTGTCAAATTTGTTGGCGTAGAGTTGCTCATAGTATGTTCTTATAATTGTCTGTATTTCTTTGGTGTTCGTTGTGATCTCTCCTCTTTCATTCATGATTTTATTTATTTGGGTCCTTTCTCTTTTCTTTTTGATAAGTCTGGCCAGGGGTTTATCAATCTTATTAATCCTTTCAAAGAACCAGCTCCTAGTTTCGTTGATTTGTTCTATTGTTTTTTTGGTTTCTATTTCATTGATTTCTGGTCTGATCTTTATGATTTCTCTTCTCCTGCTGGGTTTAGGGTTTCTTTCTTGTTCTTTCTCCAGCTCCTTTAGGTGTAGAGTTAGGTTGTGTACCTGAGACATTTCTTGTTTCTTGAGAAAGGCTTGTACCGCTATATATTTTCCTCTCAGGACTGCCTTTGTTGTGTCCCACAGATTCTGAACCGTTGTGTTTTCATTATCATTTGTTTCCATAAATTTTTTCAATTCTTCTTTAATTTCCTGATTGACCCATTCATTCTTTAGAAGGATGCTGTTTAGTCTCCATGTATTTGGGTTCTTTCCAAATTTCCTCTTGTGATTGAGTTCTAGCTTCAGAGCATTGTGGTCTGAAAATATGCAGGGAATGATCCCAATCTTTTGATACCGGTTGAGACTTGATTTAGGACCAAGAATGTGATCTATTCTGGAGAATGTTCCATGTGCACTAGAGAAGAATGTGTATTCTGTTGCTTTGGGATGAAATGTTCTGAATATATCTGTGATGTCCATCTGGTCCAGGGTGTCATTTAAGGCCTTGATTTCCTTGTTGATCTTTTGCTAGGATGATCTGTCCATTTCAGTGAGGGGAGTGTTAAAATCCCCTCCTATTATTGTATTCTTGTCGATGTGTTTCTTTGATTTTGTTATTAATTGGTTTATATAGTTGGCTGCTCCCACGTTAGGGCATAGATATTTAAAATTGTTAGATCTTCTTGTTGGACAGTTCCTTTGAGTATGATATAGTGTCCTTCCTCATCTCTTATTATAGTCTTTGGCTTAAAATCTAATTGATCTGATATAAGGATTGCCACTCCTGCTTTCTTCTGATGTCCATTAGCATGGTAAATTCTTTTCCACCCCATCACTTTAAACCTGGAGGTATCTTCGGGTTTAAGATGAGTTTCTTGTAGGCAACATATAGATGGGTTTTGTTTTTTTATCCATTCTGATACCCTGTGTCTTTGATTGGGCATTTAGCCCATTAACATTCAGGGTAAGTATTGAGAGATATGAATTTAGTGCCATTGTATTGCCTGTAAGGTGACTGTTATTGTATATTGTCTCTGTTTCTTTCTGATCTACTACTTTTAGGGTCTCTCTTTGCTTAGAGGACCCCTTTCAATATTTCCTGTAGAGCTGGTTTGGTATTTGCAAATTCTTTCAGTTTTGTTTGTCCTGGAAGCTTTTAAATCTCTCCTTCTATTTTCAATGATAGCCTAGCTGGATATAGCATTCTTGGCTGCATGTTTTTCTCATTTAGTACTCTGAATATATCATGCCAGCTCTTCTGGCCTGCCAGGTCTCGTGGATAAGTCTGCTGCCAATCTAATATTTTTACCATTGTATGTTACAGACTTCTTTCCCGGGCTGCTTTCAGGATCTTTTCTTTGTCACTAAGACTTGTAAATTTTACTATTAGGTGATGGGGTGTGGACCTATACTTATTGATTTTGAGGGGGGTTCTCTGAACCTCCTGAATTTTGATGCTTGTTCCCTTTGCCATATTGGGGAAATTCTCTCCAATATACCTTCTGCTTCCCTCTCTCTTTCTTCTTCTTCTGGAATCCCAATTATTCTAATGTTGTTTCGTCTTATGGTGTCACTATCTCTCGAATTCTCCCCTCGTGGTCCAGTAGCTGTTTGTACCTCTTTTGCTCAGCTTCTTTATTCTCTGTCATTTGGTCTTCTATATCGCTAATTTTTTCTTCTGCCTCATTTATCCTAGCAGTGAGAGCCTCCATTTTTTATTGCACCTCATTAATAGCTTTTTTTATTTCAACTTGGTTAGATTTTAGTTCTTTTATTTCTCCAGAAAGGGCTTTTATATCTCCCGAGAGGGTTGCTTTAATATCTTCCATGCCTTTTTCAAGCCCGGCTAGAACCTTGAGAATCATCATTCTGAACTCTAGATCTGACATATTACCAATGTCTGTATTGATTAGGTCCCTAGCCTTTGGTACTGCCTCTTGTTCATTTTTTTTGTTGTGAATTTTTCTGCCTTGTCATTTTGTCCAGATAAGAGTCTATGAAGGAGCAAGTAAAATACTAAAAGGGTGGCAACAACCCTAGGAAAATATGCTTTAGCCAAATCAGAAGAGATCCCAAATTGTGAGGGGGGAGAAAGGGGATAAAAAGGGGTTCAGAAAGAAAGAAAAAAAAAAGAAACTATTAAAAAAATGAAAGCCGATAAAGAAAAAATATAAAAAGGGGAAAAAAAAATATATATATTAGATAAAGTATTTAAAAAACGTTAAAAAAGAAAACGGTAAAAGTTAAAAAAATTTAGCAGAAGAAGAGAGAAAGAAAAAAAAATTGAAAAAAAAATTAAATTAACTGCAAGGCTAAAAAATCATGGGGAGAAAGCCATGAGTTCCGTGCTTTGCTTTCTTCTCCTCTGGAATTCCGCCGCTCTCCTTGGTATTGAAACTGCACTCCTTGGTAGGTGAACTTTGTCCTGGCTGGGTCTCCTGTTGATCTTCTGGGGGAGGGGCCTGTTGTAGTGATTCTCAAGCGTCTTTGCTAAAATCTTTTTAAAAGATTTAATTTTTAATAAAATCTTTTTAAAAGATTTAATTTTTAATAAAATCTTTTTAAAAGATTTAATTTTTAATAAAATCTTTTTAAAAGATTTAATTTTTAATAAAATCTTTTTAAAAGATTTAATTTTTAATAAAATCTTTTTAAAATTAAATTTAAAAAAATTAAAAGGATTAAAAATGAGATTCTCCACTTGAATGGAGCAGACTCTTTGGAATTTAGTCTATTTCATTATAGTATTAAATATAATTATTTTAAAAATAATTATCATTTACTACAGATAAATTATATCTTTTTAAATGACCAAGTGATTTATTTAGAGATAAACTGAGTTAAGGTGCTTAGTATCTAGTGAAAGAGTAAGTCCAGACTATGAATTCTTAATTTTAATTTTGAATTAGATAACTAAGAAAGTCATTTTCTAGTTTTTCTTCTTTATAAATACATTCTAAGTCTTTCTACTTTCCACTGAGGTCCTATCTATTTTTATTTTTGGTACTAGCTCCCAGTGAACCATACCAGTCTTTTTTAGGCATGAAATCTATGTATCTCCAGACCAGGCTACATCCTGGCTCCTCTCCAAATAATCACAGTGAAAAAAGTGAAATTTGAAGTATGAAAAACTTGTTGAAGGAATCAAATAAATATAAATTTGATGTTTTATATCCAGTTGTGTCTTGATTTTGGAAATTATATACAAATTCTACAAGGGGAATTGTGTTTTTTTTTTTAACGAAAAAAACTATCATAACTTTTCTATCTTCACATAAAATGAGTATTTTCAAAGACAATTAGTATACTTATCCTCCTCTAAATCAGCATCTAAAAAACAAACATGTCCCTATCTGAGAATTTAAGGCTAATAGCATTATTTTATGGACAGTGTAAAGAAGATGTGAATTAGGCAATATCATAGTTTGTTTTAGCAAGGGGTTAAGAGTCTTCCTAAACCAATAATTAAGAGATTTCTAACTACTATGAGGTTTACATAAACTGCTTTGGGGTTATCAGTTATTCATAGGTATACTTTTTGAGATGCTTAGATGAGTAGATTGATCTGGAATGATAGTTCATATATAATTCAGAATTTATAATTCATATATAATTCAGAATATGCAATTCATATAATTCAGAAGGGCCAGCAAAACTCCTCATGTCCATTTTCCTAAGTGCCAACCACATGTGTTTTTTTTCCCTTACTACTCCAATATAAGCCTGAATTCTAGACATTATGAAACATGTTAGCCAGACCCCTACTGACTTTTAGTAAACAGAACTGAGTGTAAATAATATTTATGACTATAGACTACTTGGCTAAATCCACCTGAAAAGACAGTTTCATTCTGCTTATACAGCAGTGTTTCACTATCTACAGTAGCACACGTGCACATATACAAATTACACTCAGACCAAGCCAAACGGAGAGATGAAAATGTAATTCACCAAGGAAAGAAATGTATAAAGGAAGGTGACTAAATGGAGACTTCATACAACTGTTTATTTGTCATAAAACCATCCATGAGCTAAGACATAAGCATAAGCATTAAGTGAATGACAGTTGTTTTATTGTATTTTCAACGTTTTTAGTTGTATCTTAAAAATACCAGATGCTGTTCACATGATGCCAAACATATGGCTTTTGGCTGTGCTCTTGTGATCTGTAGTAGATTGCTATAATGTACAGAGCAGGGAAAAAAAAACGATTTACAGATAGCCCTGGCCTGAGTGGCTCACAGCTGGATCTAATTTCACTGAACTGATGGCCTCTTCCCTCCAGCACCTTCTATTTTATCAAATGCCACATATTGTTTTTCTGAAGTGGTTCTTGTTGTCCTAGTGAATACCACAGATGGATAGCACAGAGGACATTTGGTTGTCTGTTTTCTGATTAAGGTCAGGACCTACTGTTGTTCATGTTTGGGTGGAGGACGTATTTCATGGGACTGCCCAAGAAATTTAATTGGTTTCAGCTGTCTAAGAGATAATGTATAAGACATTGCTCACTTGGTTGACATACTTAAGGCCATTATAGTCATTTAGATTCTTAGGCAGTAATATGGTTCTTCCCAAGTGTGTCTTTGTATCAGTTACTCAGCTGACATATCACCTGGAAAGATGAAAAGGGTAAGAAGGAGAATGAATAAATGCTAATAATTACTCAACTTAATTATGATTGCCTCTATATTTCCCTGTCTCTCCTTCTAGATTTTAAGCTTCTTGAGGGTATTAAATATGTCTTGTTTAACACTTAATAGTCTGGACATAGCCCAGGGGCTGGTACAAAATGACTTAAATATTTGTTGAATGAATAGTTGGAAGAACAAGCATTCAAGGAGTTTCTGTAGATGTGGTAATTCTGGAGGGGGAGAATAACTAGAATATGAATGGTAAGGTTGTAGATCTCATTCTGTTTCCTAATTTTTCTCTAAGCCCTATTGTTTTAAGATATATCTTTGTTTTTCTTTGTTCATAATGATTTGTTTCTTTTTGTGTGCATTTGCCACATTTTACCTATCACTCCCTAACTGATGGATGCCAAGACTGACTCTATCTCCCTTCCAACACAGAATAATTTCCAGGCATCTCTACTGCTGCCATGATATAGTGATATGAGACCATATGGGAGACAATTGCTATCCACACCTGCAGGTAGGGCTGATTAAGTTTTAAAATGTTACTGAAGCCATAATTCTTTCTTCCCCTTCTCCTCCTTCTTTTCTTCTATTTTTAATGAGAGCCTTTTCCATGAGGTTTCTACTTCCTTAGGTTTCATTTAGGAAACTAGGCATAGATTTCCCAAAACCACTTTAAGGGATTCTCTTGTCCACCACTACCCTCTCTAATAAGTCCCCAGGGAGGATATATTTCTTTTTCTTCTCCAAAACCCAGCCTCATCCAACATACTCAAACTAGTTTATATTGTCAGAGCAATGAAATTATATCTATATACTTATGCCTATCATCTTCATGGCTTAGCTTTTCAAGTTCCAAAACACCCCACTCGAACAAATAAAAACTAGTTTTCCACAGCTGTTCTTGTTTTCTTATGATCCATTATCTACAATGCAGGTAGTTGTTCTTTAAAGAAAAATTAAGCACTTATTTTTTTTCAATTTATCTTTACTGTACAATACACATAACACAATTTACCATCTTAACAATTTTTAAGTGTATAGTTCAGTGGTGTTAAATACATTCATAATGTTCTACAACCATCACCACAATCCATAACTATTTCATCTTGCAAAACTGAAACTTTATAACATTAAATAATGTCTCCATTCCACCTTTCCCTAGCCCTAGGAACCACTATTCTACTTTCTGTCTTTATGATTTTGACTGTACTCATATACTCTAAGTACTCATATAAATGGAATCATACTCCAGAGGTAGAATATGTATCTTCCACTCTTGTACAAACATATAATATTATAAAGCATTTGTCTTTTTCTATCTTATTTCACTTAGCAGAGTGTCCTTGAGTTTTATCCATGTTGTAGCATATATTACAATTTCCTTATTTTTTAAGGTTGAATAATATTCCAGTATTTCTACACACACACACACACACACCATGTTTTGCTTATCTATTCATCTATAGATAGGTACATAGGTTTATGAATGATACTACTGTGCCATCTCTTTGAGACCCTGCTTTCAATTCTTTTGGGTATATACCCCAAAGTGGAATATGGGAATATGCCTCAAATATTGATCATATGGTTGTTCTATTTTTAATTTTCTTGAGGATTGCCACACTTTTTTGACACACAATTTTTTTTTTTTAATTAGACATTTTTTTTTCTCTTGTTGATTGTGCCTTTGGTGTCATATCCAAGAAATTATTGCCAAATTCAGTGTTATGAAGTTTTGTCCAATGTTTTCCTCTAAGAGTTTTATAGTTTATGTCTTAGGTCTCTGAGCCATTTTAAACTTAATTTTTGTATATGGTATTAGCTAAGGATTCAAGTTTACATGTAGATATACAGTTTTCTCAGCACCACTGGTTGAAAAGACTGTCTTTTTTTTTCCCCATTGAATGCTCTTGGCACCATTATAAAAAAAATCATTTAACCAGGAGAAGATAGCAGAGTAGGAGGGCCCAGAGTCATCTTGTCCCATGGATAGAACTAGGTAAAACATAACGTAACCCAGAAAATGACCCTAAGACTGGCAGAACAGATTCTCCACAGTTAAATGTAGAGAAGAGGAAAAACTGGAGAAGGTGGGAAAGGCACAATTGAAGTCAGGAGCCAAATGGACCCATGGGATTGTCCATAGTAGGGAAGAACATGGCAGGTGCAGAGAGGAGAGAGGACCAGACCCTAGGCATATAGGACAGACACAGGGAAGATGAATCCTTATAATATTTGGCTTTGAAAATCAGAGAAGCCTAACAATCAATGGGGCTCAATACCTGGAACTTTAAAAATCATCAGGCTTGGTTCTAGGAGAGCTGGAAAGGTGGAGTCCTTGTCCTTAAAGAGAGAGTATAACAGCTCCACAGATACAGCATAGACTCAGCAGTTTGAAAAATGCATGGAGTATATAGGAAGATTTATTTACTAATAAATAATTTATTTACTAATCTTGAAGCTTGTGCTGGAGGGGCAGAAGTCTTGGGAGACTTCTCCAAGAACAAAAGAGCTCCCAGGGTATATTTTCCTCCCCAGCCTCCCCACCCCTTGCCCAGCCTAGTTACATGACACCTGCAGGAACCAAGTGGGAACACTACACTTAGCTTGCTCCACCCTGCTTGCTCTCCACCTAGCTTGCTAATGGCATGCACTGCTGCTACATTGCTTCTGCAGATCCACCCCTCCAACCCGGCCACCTTGACAGTTTTACCAGGCAACTACGGATTCCTTCCCACTGAGAACTGGCTGTTGGTACTGTGCATTCTACCTCCACACTCTCCCACAGATCTGCTCCTTCTGGTACCCTCTTGGCTAGAGTCCATCCAAAGTGCCAAAAACCTGGCAGTGTGTAAGCAACTCAGTAGGGTCCAGTGCCACTCCAAAGTGACTCCTGCCCCAGGTAGAGGGGAAAATAACCACAAACAACTGTTACCCCAGCAGTGGACTGGGGGCAGTCATCTCTTCTGACTGCTGCCTCCACCCACCAACACAAACTTCTCAGGAGACAATACAGAGAAAGTGCCATGTAGTTTGGTGCTACTGTGTCTCTGGTGAATGCCTGATCTGACTCAACTCAAGCCCAGGGTGGCTCCAGACTGGCCTACTAACAACATGGGGACCAAATCCTGCCCACAATAGGCAAAAAGAACCATGGCAGATGATTGGACTGAAGTCAAATGTGCTCCAGCCACAACAGTAGGATGTATGCAACACACATAGGGGACATCAACGAAGTGCTAATTTCTGGTGAATAGGGGACATTGCACTTCAGGGCACTACAGGGACTTTTCTTCATAAAGTCACTACTTTCAAGAGCAGGAGACACAACTGACTTTCATAATACATGGAAAGAGACACTGAAAGTTAGGGAAAATGGGGAAACAGAGGAATATGTCTCAAACAAAAGCACAGGACAAATAGAAGAAAGCTGAGTGAAATAAAGATAAGTAATAGGCTTCATAGAGAATTTAAAGTAATATAGAGATAATGGACCTGAAAAAAGAGTGTAGAATCTCAGTGAGATCCTTAACAAAGAGAAACATAAAAAAGAGCCAATCAGACATGAAGAACTCAACTAGTGTATAAAAATACACTAGAGGGAATAAATAATAGACTAGAGGAAGCAGAAAAATGACTCAGTGACCTGGAGGACAGAGTAATAGCAATCAAGCTGAAAAAGAGAAAAGAAAAAATAATAATAAGTGAACACAAAGAACTTAGTAACATCATAAAAAGTAACAACATTTGCATTTATAGGGATCCCAGAAGGACAATAGAGAGAAAGGGAGGCAGAAATTTTATTTAAAAAAGTAGTATCTGAAAACTTCCTGAATCTGGGGAAGGGAACAAATCCAGATCCAGGAGGCACAGAGAGCTCCCAACAAAATCAACCCAAGGGGGTCCACACCAAGGCAAATAGTAATTAAAAGGGCAAAAAGTAGTGATCTGAAGGGTTTGAAGAGGTGGGGGGGGGTGGGAGGTTGGGGGAACCAGGTGGTGGGTATTAGAGAGGGCACAGATTGCATGGAGCACTGGGTGTGGTACAAAAACAATGAATACTGTTATGCTGAAAATAAATTTAAAAAAATGATTAAAAAAAAGAGGGAGTTTAAAAGCAGAAAGAGAAAAGAAAACAGTTACATACAAGGGAAACCCCATAAAACTACATCTGATTTTTCAGCAGAAATTTTTCAGGTCAGAAGGGAGTCACATGATGTATTCAAAGTGCTGAAAGAAAAAAACATCTGCAGCTGAGAATATTCTATTTAGTAAGGCAATTATTCAGAATAGAAGGAGAGTTAAAGAATTTCCCAGAAAAACAAAAGGTAAAAGAATTCATTACCACTAAACCAGCTCTACAAGAAATGTTAAAGGGGATACTTTCAGTGGAAAGGAAGGATCATAAGTAGGAGTAAGAAAATCAGGAAGCACAAAAGCAGTAAGATGAAGCATATTCTAAAGCTCAGTCAAGGGATTCACAAAATAAAAGGATGCAAAATATGATATCATATACCTAAAATGTTGTGAGGGATGAGGGAAAGGAGAAAAGAATGAGTTCAAACTTAAGTGACCATCAATTTAATATAGATTGCTATATGCATAATATGTTATGCATAAACCTAATGGTAACCACAAATCTAAAACTGGTAATAAATATGCAAAAAATAAAGAGAAAGGAATCCAAGTATATCACTAAAGAAAGTCAGCAAACTGTGAGAGAAGAGAGCAAAAGAATAAAGGAACAGAGAACTATGAAAACAACCACAAAACAAGTAACAAAATGGCAATAAGTACATACCTATCAATAACTACTTTGAATTTAGTTGGACTAACTGCTCCAATCAAAAGAGATAGGGTGATGGAATAGATAGAAAAGCAAGACCCATCTATATGCTTCCTACGAGAGATACATTTCAACACCTAGACATATGCAGATTGAAATTGAAGGGGATGGAAAAGCATTTGCCATGCAAATGTCAGTGAAAAGAAAGCTGAGACACCAATACTTATATTGGACAAAATAGACTTTAAAGCAAAGACTAACAATAGACAAAGAAGGACATTACATAATCATAAAAAGAATAAACCAACAAGAAGATACAACAATTGTAAATACATAAAATAGCAAAAAAAAAAAAAGATAGAAGGAGTAATTGATAGTAATACAACAATAGTAGGGATATTTAACATTCCACTTACATCAATGGATAGATCATCCAAAAAGAAAATCAACAAGGAAACAGTAGATTTGAATGACACATTGGACCAGATGAATCTACCAGATATATTCTGGACATTCCATCCTAAAACAGAAAAATACATATTCTTTTTAAGTGCACATGAAACATTCTCTAGAACAGATCATATGTTATACCACAAAACAAGTCTTTAAAAATTAAAAAGATTGAAGTCATACCATGCATCTTTTCCAAAGACAATGCTATAAAACTAGAAATTCACCAAAGAAAAAATCTGGAAAGAACACAAATACATGGAGGTTAAAAAACATGCTACTAAACAATGAATAGGTCAATCAATCAATAAAATAAATAAAATAGGAAATAAAAATAATACATGAAAATGAAAACATAAAATTCTAAAATCTTTGGGATGCAGCAAAAGCTGTTCTAAGAGGAAAGTTTACATATTGTTTACCAGCAATAAAATTGAATCTGTAATTAAAAAAACTTCCAACAACAAAAGTTCAGGACCAGACAACTTCACAGCTGAATGCTACCAAATATTTAAAATAGAGTTAATATCTATTCTTTTCAAACTATTCCAAAGCATAGAAGAGCAAGAAAAGCTTCTAACTTCATTTTATGAGGCCACCATTACCCAGGTATGAAAACCAGATAAAAACACTACACGAATATAACTACAGGCCAAAATATCTGATGAACATAGATGCTAAAATTCTCAAGAAAATATTAATAAATCAAACCCAAAACAATTTAAAAAAATCACTCACCCTGAGCAAGTAGAATTTATTCCTGGGATGCAAGTGTGCTTCAAGATTTGCAAATGAATCCAATGATACATAACATCAATAAGAGAAAGATTAAAAGCCATATGATCATTTCAATAGATGAAGAAAAAGCATTTGACAAAGTGAAACATCCATTCATGCTAGGAACTATTAAGAAAGTGGGTTTAGAGGGAACATACCTCAACATAATAAAGGCCATATATGAAAAACCCACAATTAACATTGTATTCAATTCTGAAAGACCGAGAATTTTTTTTTTAAGATTTATTGAGAGAGAGAGAGAGAGAGAACATGTGGTGGGGAGGGGCAGAGGGAGTAGAAGAGAGAATTTCAAGCAGACTCCATGTGGAGCACAGAGCCTGATACAAGATTCTATCTCATGACCTTGAGATCATACCCTGAGCTAAAACCAAGAGTCAGACACTTAACCAACTGCACCACCCTGGTGCCCCTGAAAGCTTTTCTCCTAAGATCAGGAATAAGACAAGGATGTTCACTCATCATTTTTGTTCACCACAGTACTGGAAATCCTAACCACAGCAATCAGACAAGAAAAAGAAATAAAATGTATCTAAATTAGTAAGAAAGAAGTAAAGATTTCACTATTTGTGGATAACGTGATACTATATACAGAAAACCCTAAAGACTCCACCAAAAAACCACTAGAACTTACAAATGAATTTGGTAAAGTTGCAGGATACAAAATCAATATACAGAAATCCATTGCATTTCTATACACTAAAAAAGAAATAGCATAAAGTGAAATTAAGAAAACAGTCCATTTATAATTGCCGAAAAGGATAAAGTGCCTAGGAATAAATAACCACAGAAATGAAAGATCTATAATCTGAAAACTATAAAGCACTGATGAAAGAAATTGAAGATGACATAAACAAATGGAAAGATATTCCATGCTCATGGATTGGGAGGACAAATACTGTTAAGATGGCCATACTACCCAAAGCGATCTACAGATTTAAGGCAATCCCTATCAAAATGCCAACAGAAATAGAAATAGAAATATTTTCACAGAAATAGAACAAATAATCCTAAAATTTGTATAGAACTGCAAAAGACCCCTAATCACCCAAAGCAGTCTTAAGAAAGAAAAACAAAACTGGAAGTATCACAATTTCAGATTTCAAGATATATTACAAAGCTGTAGTATCAAGACAATATGGTACTAGCACAAAAAATAGATACATAGATCAATGGAACATAATAGAGAGCCCAGAAATGAACCCATGATTATGTGGTCAATTAATCTATGACAAGAAGGTAAGAATGTACAATGGGAAAAAGTCTCTTCAACAAATGGTGTTGGGAAAACTAGACAGGTACATGGAAAAGAATAAAATAGGACCACTTTCTTATACCATACACAAAAATAAACTTGAAATAGATTAAATACCTAAATGTGGGACCCAAAATAATAAAAATCCCAGATGAGAGCACAAGCAGTAATATCTCTGACATTGGCCATAGGAACATTTTTCTAGATGTCTCCTGATGCAAGGGAAATAAAAGCAAAAATAAGGTACTGGGGCTACATCAAAATAAAAAGCTTTTGCATAGCACAGGAAACAATCAGTAGAACTCAAAGATAACCTACTGAATGGGAGAAGTTATTTGGAAATGATATATCCAATAAAGGGTTAGTATCCAAAATACATAAAGAACTTATACAACTCAATGCAAAACAAAACCCCAAATAACCCAATTAAAAAATGGGCAGAAGACATGAACAGATATTTCTCCAAAGAAGTCATACAGATGACCAACAGACACATGAAAAGATGCACATCATCATCAATCATCAGAGAAATGCAAATCAAGACCACAGTGTTGTATCACCTTACTTCTGTCAGAATGGTTAAAATAAAAAACATGAGAAACAAGTGTGATGAGAATGTGGAGCAAAAGGAACACTTGTGCACTGTTGGTGGGAATGCAAAACTGGTGCAGCCACAGTGAAAAACAGTATGGAGATTCCTCAAAAAATTAAAAATAGAATATCCATATGATCCAGTAATTCCACCACTGGGTATTTACCCTAAAATTACAAAAACACTAATTCAAAAAGTTGTATGCTCTCTCTTATAGCATTATTTACAAGCCAGATTGTAGAAGCAACACAGTGTTCATCGATAGATGAACAGATAAAGAAGAAGTGATATATGAAAATGGACTATTACTCAGTCGTAAAAAGGAATAAAATGTTGCCATTTGCAACAACATGGATGGACCAGAGGGTATAACACTAAGTGAAGTAAGTCAGTGAGACACACCAAAAAAAAACTTAACTAAAGAGAACAAGTTGATGGTTACCAGAGAGGAGACGGGTGAGGGGAATATATAAAATATGTGAAGGGGATTAAGAGTACACTTACTATGGTGAACACTGAATAATATAGAATTGTTAAATCACTATATTGTACACCTGAAACTAATATAACTAATATAACTAATATAACACTGTATGTTTACTGGAATTGAAAAAGGAAAAATAGTAGTGAAAATAATAAATATTAAAAAAATCATTTGACCATATGTGAGAAAGTTTATTTCTGGACTCTATTCTATTTTACTAATCTGCATGTCTGTCTTTATGCCAGTACAACACTGTTTTGATTACAGCGGCTTTGTGATAAGTTTTGAAATTAGGGAGATCCCTGGGTGGCTCAGTGGGTTAAGCCTCTGCCTTGGGCTTGGGTCGTGATCTCAGGATCCTGGGATCAAGCCCTTCATCGGGCTCTCTGCTCAGCAGGGAGCCTGCTTCCCTTCCTCTCTCTCTGCCTGCCTCTCTGCCTACTTGTGATCTCTGTCTGTCAAATAAATAAATAAAAATATTAAAAAATTTTTTTTGAAATTAAGAAGAGTGAGTTTTCCAACTTTGTTCTTTTTCAATATTATTTTGGCTATTTGAGGCCATTTGAGATTCTATAGGAATTTTAGGGTGGGCTTTTATTTATTTATTTATTTATTTGAGAGAGAGAGAGAGTGAGAGAGAGCATGAGAGGGGAGAAGGTCAGAAGGAGAATCAGACTCAGACTCCCCATGGAGCGGGGAGCCCAAGGAGGAACTTGATCCCAGGAGTCCGGGATCATGACCTGTGCTGAAGGCAGTCGCCTAACCAACTGAGCCACCCAGGTGCCCTGGGTAGGCTTTTCTACTTACTCCAAAAACGTCATTGGGATTTTGGTAGAGATTGCATTGAATCTGCAGATTGTTTTGTGTAGTATTGACATCTTAACAATATTAAATCTTTCAATCATGAACATGGGATGTGTTTCCATTTATTTATATTTTCTTTAATCTTCTTCAGCAGTGCTTTATAGTTTTCACTGCACAAGTTGTTCACCTCCTTGTTCAAGTTCAGCTGTAAGTATTTTATTCTTTTTGATGCAATTATACATTGCATTTGTAATTTCCTTTTCGGATTTGTCATTGATAGTGTATAGAATTGCAACTGATTTTTGTATGAGTTTGTACCCTGCTATTTTTCTAAATTCATTCACTAGTTCCAACAGGTTTTGGGTGGAATCTCTAGAATTTTCTAGATGCAAGATCATATCTGTAAAGACAATTTTGCTTCTTTCTCAATTTTTATGCTTTTTATTTCTTTTTCTTATTGAATTTCTTTGAAGTTCTTGGCTAGAACTCTAGTACTATGTTGAATAGAAGTGGCAAAGAGGACATCCTTGTCAAAGTGGACATCCTTGTCTTTTTTTTTTTTATATCCTTGTCTTGTTCCTGATCTTTCACCACTAAGTATGATGTACAGTGTGGCTTTTTCCTTTATGGATTTTATTATGTTGAGGTATTTTCCTTCTTCTTACTTTGTTGAATGTTTTATCATGAAGGTCTGTTGAATTATATCAAATGTGTTTTCATCATCAGTTAAGAATATCCTCCCTCCCGCCCCTGTCATTCTGTTAATGTAATGAATTACATTGATTTTCATATGTGGAATCATCCTTGGATTCCAACAATAAATCCTACTTGACTATAGCGAATAATGCTCTTAATATATTGTTGAATTTGGTTTACTAATTGTTAGGGATTTTTGCATTGATGCTCATAAAGTACATTGATCTGTAATTTTCTTTTCTTGTGGTGTCTTTGGTTTTGGTGTCAGGATAATGTTGGTCTCATGGATTAATTAGAAATATTCCCTCCTCTTCAATATTTTGAAGAAGTTTGAGAATGACTGGTGTTAGTACTTTAAATGTTAGGTAGAGGGGGGATGGATGAACCTGGTGGTGGGTATTGAGGGCATGTATTGCATGGAACACTAGGTGTGATGCATAAACAATGAATCTTGGAATACTGAAAAAAAATTAAATTATGTTAAAAGAATATATTATGTAGAATTCACCAGTGAGGCCATCAGGTCCAGGGTTTTGATTTGTTGTGAGGTTTTGTTTACTGATTCAGCTGCCTTACTAATTATATGTCCATTTAGATTTTCTAATTTTTTATTATCAGTCTTGACAGGTTTTGCATATCTAGGAATTTCTCCACTTCATTTGAGTTAGCCAATTTTTTTGTGTTCAATTATTTATAGTACTCTTTTACAACCTTTTTATTTCTATAGAATTGATAACAATGTCCTGACTTTTATTTCTGATTTTTTAATTTAAATATTTTTTTTGTGTGTGTCTATATAGTTAAAGGTTTGTCAATTGTTCATCTTTTTGAAGAACCAACTTTTTGTTTTGGTTTTCTATATTGTTTTTCTACTCTCTGTTTTTGTTTGTTTCCTTCCTTGTGCTCTTTTTTTCTCCTTGTTCCTAAATTGTAAAGTTTGGTTGTTGATTTGACATCTTCCTTGTTTTATAATATAGGCATTTACAGCTAGAAATTTTACTTTGAACACTGCTTTCACTGTATCTCATAAGATTTAGTGTATGTGTTTTTATTTTTATCATCGCTACATATTTTCTAATTTCCTTTGTAATTTCTTCTTTGACCAATTATTTAAGTGTGTGTTTCTTAATTTCCACATTTTTGTGAATTTTTCAGTTATCTTTCTGTTATTGATTTCTACCTTCATCCCTTTGTAGGTGGAGAAAGTACTTTGTATAGTATCTACCTTTTAAAATCTATTGAGACTTTTTTTTTCTCTTTTTTTGCCTAACGTATAGTCTATCCAGGAGAATATACACATGCGTGCACTTGAGAAGTATGTGTATTCTGTGGTTGTTGGGTGGAGTGTTCTGTATAGATATGTTTGGTCTAGGTGGATTATTATGGTTTTCAAGCCCTCTATTTCCTTACTTATTTTCTGTCTGATCTATCCATTATTTAAAGTGGAGTATTAAAGTCTACAACTATTATTGTACATGTATGTTTCTCTTTAACTGTCAATCTTTGCTTTGTGTATTTTGAGGCTTGTTAATTATGTTATATCTTGTTCTATTAAAACTATCATTAATATATAATGTTCTTTTTGTTTTGTAACTTTTTTTTCTTTTTGATTTAAAGTCCAGTTTGTCTGATATTAGTATAGGCAACTAGCTCTCTTTACCATTTGCCGGGAATGTTTTCCATTCTTTCATTTTGTGCCTTTGGATCTAAAGGAGGATTTTTTTTTTAAATTTTTTATTTTTTCAGCATAACAGTATTCATTATTTTTGCACCACACCCAGTGCTCCATGCAATCCGTGCCCTCTACAATACCCACCACCTGGTGCCCCCAACCTCCCACCCCCTACCCCTTCAAAATTCTCAGATCGTTTTTCAGAGTCCATAGTCTCTCATGGTTCACCTCCCCTTTCAATTTCCCTCAACTCCCTTCTCCTTTCCATCTCTCCTTGTCCTCCATCTAAAGGAGGTTTCTTATAGATAGCATAAAACTAAATCATGTTTTTTAATTCATTCTGCCAATTTCTCTTTTGATTGAAGAGTTTGATCATTACATTTAAATAACTAATAATAAGGGACTTCTGCCATTTTGCTATTTGTTTTCCATATGCCATATAGCTTTTTTTTTTTTTTTTTTTTACCCATCATTTCCTCTGTTACTAATTTCTTTTGTGTTTACTTGATTTTGGGGGGCCAAAATATTTTGATTCCCTTATTTTCTTTTGTGTATATTTTATAAATGTTTTCTTTGTGGTTATCATGAACATTACATTCAACATCCTAAAACTATAACAATGTACTTTGAATTTATACCAACTTAACTTCAAAGGGCATATAAAAACTGTTCCTATGCAGTTCCATGATTTTCCTTTCTATTATTGATATCACAGATTGCGTCTTTATATATTTTGTGTCTCAAAACATAGATTCATAATTTTTTGTGACTTTATTTTTTCAAAAAAGATTATTTATTTATTCATGAGAGACAGAGGGAGAGAGCGAGCAGAGGCAGAGGGGGGATGATCCCAGGACCCTGGGATTATGACCTGAGCTGAAGGCAGATGCTTATCCAACTGAGCGCCAAGGTGCCTGTGAATTTATTTTTTAACTCATGTCAAAAATTAAAAATAGAATTACAAAATAAAATTTCAGTAATATTAGGTTTTATAATTCCCCATGTACTTATCCTAACTGAAAATCTTTATACAGCTTTGAGTTACTGACTACTTCCCTTTCATTTCAATCTGATGTTGTTTCTTTATCATTTTTTTCAGGGTAGATATAGTGATAACACACTCCCTCAGCTTTTGTTCATCTGAGAATGTCTTAATTTCTCCCTCATTTGTAAGGACAGTTTTGCTTTGGAGTTATTTTCTTTCAACACTTTGAATATATCAACCCACTGCCTTTTGGCCTCTAAGGCTTTTGATGAAATTGATAATCTCATTGAGGATTCCTTATATATGATATATTGCTTCTCTCTAGCCATTTTCAAAATATTCTCTTTTTTTTCTTTTTTGACAGTTCTGTTATGATGTGTCAGTATGAATAAAGATCTGTCTCATAGTTTAGCTTGTTTTTATGAAGGTGTCAGATTTTTAAAAATTGCTTATCACCAGAGTCACCATTGTTTTGGAGAGTGGCCTTAAACTTGAATTTCCTCACCCTGCATTCTAAATAAAATTAGTTCTTTGGGAAGATCTTTAGAGCTCTCTGTTCTTATGGACTGCATCTTTCTCTAGGTAAAATTTCTGTACAATACTAGAGCTAGGGGTGGAAATCCTCCCACTAACATGACAGCTTTAAGAGCAGGGTGCTGGAAAAAAGTGGTAGCTTCTGATTTTCTGGGCTTTCCTCTACTGCCATGGAACCTCTACCAAAGTGAGTGATCTAGAAGAAAGCTATTGAAACTTATTATTAGCGTGCCATCTCTGGAGTGGAATAGCCACCCTATGAATTGGGGTTGGGTAGAAGAAGGGAATCCAAGTCCTTTCAGCTGCACTTGCTTGGGAGTTAGCCTCTGTAACAGGGAGGCATGAGATTGAGAAATGCAGGTGTTCACTAATATGTGGAATTTAAGAAACAAGGCAGAGGATCATAGGGGAAGAGAGGAAAAAATGAAAATGAAAAGAAATGAAAATGAAATAAGATTAAACCAGAGAGGGATAGACAAACCATAGGAAAAAAACTGAGGGTTGCTGGAGGGGAGGGAGCTGGAGGGATGACATAACTGGTGATGGACATTGGGGAGGGTATGTGCTGTAATGAGCACTGGGTATTATATAAGACTAATGAATCATGGACCTGTACCCCTGAGACAAATACATCCTATGTTAATTAATTGAATTTAAAATAAACAAAAGGGAGATGCAGGTGGCCTACCTTTCCCACAGAAAAAAATTATGTAGAATGAAAGGGAAGACAATGCACTACAGATCCTATAACCCACAGGTCCTGAGTATGCTATAGTATTATTGCAAAAAAGTAACTGTAAATGAAAGGTGTCATAATTTTTTTAAAAAGGATGTTGAAATCCAAGCAAAAATGAGACTAATGTTTTTGAGATGAGATATATGTATGTATGTGTGTATATATATATATATATATAAACATTCTGATAGAGGCGCCTGGGTGGCTCAGAAGGTTAAGGCCTCTGCCTTTGGCTCGGGTCATGATCTCGGGGTCCTGGGATCGAGTTCTGCATTGGGCTCTCTGCTCAGTGGGGAGCCTGCTTCCTCCTCTCTGCCTGCTTCTCTGCCTACTTGTGATCTCTGTCTGTCAAATAAATGGATAAAATCTTTAAAAAAAAGAACATTCTGATAATTCATTTAAAGAGAAAGAAATTGTCATTTATCAGTTATTTAAATGTTTCAAGTAAAATATTTTGTGTTTAAATTTTAATTTAATTTATTCTTCTGAACATTATACAGATGAAGATAGATTATGGCTTTGCCCAATAATGACCTTAAATAGTCACACACACTAAAATTGCTAATAGCTCAACAAAGATTTGGAGGCTATAAATTATGTATTTTTACTTTTGATAATTATGCAGCCAAGATAATCATCTATTCAATTAGTATCAGATAACATAGATTGTTTATTTTCTTCTGGGTGAAACAGTACTGCTATGAAGTCATACACTAAAGAAGTGATTTTTCTGCTGGTTTAACTCCAAAGGTTATGTTCAGCTCCAAGTCCTATGGCTAAAAATTAGGTTCTTGGCTGTCTTTTTCATTCTAAAATTAAAATATGCTGAATTTGCAAAATTTAACACTTTCTGAGGTTTTTCCCTGGCTACTGTAACTAAACACTTTAGACACAGGAGAAATTGCTATATTAAAATATTTTTGGAATTCTAACAAATATATTATGAAGAATTATTCTTATCTACTTTCCAATGAGGAATTTTTATGAGTAAATGGATCACAGAATATGGAAAATAAGATAACATGTATATAGGCTTTTGTGTGTACAATTACTTTTTTTTTATTTAGTAATAACAACTCTGGTAACTGAATTGGGGGTTACTATTGCACTTCAAAATTATAACCACTATTTGAAAGTCCACTGACCATAGTGCAAGTAAGTTGGGGAACCTTCGCAATGGAGAAAGGTGACAGAGAGTTATCACCCTACCTAAGCCATCCACAAAGACAGCTGATTCTACTTACTCTGGTATCCTAGTCCTCACTAAAGAATATTTAAAGACTCTTATCTTTTTCTAACTTCTAATCATTTTATAGTCAATATTTATTTTTAACATGTAAAATAACTTTTCTTGAAATATACTTTTCTTTTTTTTTTTGGCAAGACAGTTTTATTTGCTGGCTAATTAGGATCCACATTTTAAAGGCATATTTTATATAAAATAGAAAAACTGAACAACTTTTCTGGTACTTGAAAAACAAGGTTTGGTGTTTGTCCATTTAAATATTTTCTTATTCTTTCTTTTTCTTTTTTATTTTTTATAAACATATATTTTTATCCCCAGGGGTACAGGTCTGTGAATCGCCATGTTTACACACTTCACAGCACTCACCATAGCACATACCCTCCCCAATGTCCATAACCCAAACCCCTTCTCCCAATCCCCCTCCCCCCAGCAACCCTCAGTTTGTTTTGTGAGATTAAGAGTCACTTATGGGTGGGGAGAAGTCAAGATGGCAGAGAAGTAGTAGGCTGAGACTACTTCAGGTAGTGGGAGATCAGCTAGATAGCTTATCTAAAGATTGCAAACACCTACAAATCCAACGGAGATCGAAGAGAAGAAGAACAGCAACATTCTAGAAACAGAAAATCAACCACTTTCTGAAAGGTAGGACTGGCAGAGAAGTGAATCCAAAGCGAAGGGAAGATAGACCGCGGTGGGAGGGGCCGGCTCCCAGCAAGCGGCGGAGCAATGGAGCACAAAATCAGGACTTTTAAAAGTCTGTTCTGCTGAGGGACATCACTCCAGAGGCTAAACTGGGGTGAAGCCCACGCAGGGTCGCAGAAGGATCGGGGGTGTCTGAGTGTCGCAGAGCTTACAGGTATTAGAACGGGGAAGCTGGCTACAGAGACAGAGCCGAGGAGTGAGCTCTAAGCTCGGGGTTACCTTGAACTGGTCGCAGGCTCGGTCAGCTCGGAGCGCGGCTGGAGGCAGGGTCACGGGAGTAATTGGGCGCTGTTCTCTAGGGTGCACTGAGGAGTGGGGCCCCGGGCTCTTGGCTCTTCCGGGCCGGAGACTGGGAGGCCGCTATCTTCATTCCCGTCCTCCGGAACTCTACGGAAAGCACTCAGGGAACAAAAGCTCCCAAAAGCAAACCCCAGCGGATTACTCAGCCCGGCCCCTGGTAAGGGCGGTGCAATTCCGCCTGGGGCAAAGACACTTGACAATCACTATAACAGGCCTCTCCCCCAGAAGATCACAAGAAACCCAGCCAGGACCAAGTTCACCTACCAAGGAGTGCAGTTTCAATACCAAGGAGAGCTGCGGAATTCCAGAGGAGGAGAAAGCAAAGCACGGAACTCATGGCTTTCTCCCCATGATTCTTTAGCCTTGCAGTTAATTTAATTTTTTTTCTTTTTCAATTTTTTTTCTCTTCTTCTGCTAAATTTTTTTTAACTTTTACCCTTTTCTTTTTTAACGTTTTTTAACTAGTTTAATATATATATATATATATATATATATATATATATATATATATATATATTTCCTTTTTATATTTTTTCTTTATTGGTTTTCTTTTTTTAATTGTTTCTTTTTTTTTTTTCATTCTGAACCTTTTTATGCCCTTTCTCCCCCTCACGATTTGGGATCTCTTCTGATTTGGCTAAAGCATATTTTCCTGGGGTTGTTGCCACCCTTTTAGTAATTTGCTTGCTCCTTCATATACTCTTATCTGGACAAAATGACAAGGTGGAAAAATTCACCAAAAAAAAAAAAAAAAAAAAAAAAAAGAACAAGAGGCAGTACCGAAGGCTAGGGACCTAATCAATACAGACATTGGTAATATGTCAGATCTATTCAGAATGATGATTCTCAAGGTTTTAGCCAGGCTCGAAAAAGGCATGGAAGATATTAGAGAAACCCTCTCAGGAGATATAAAAGCCCTCTCCGGAAAAATAAAAGAACTAAAATCTAACCAAGTTGAAATCAAAAAAGCTATTAATGAGGTGCAATCAAAAATGGAGGCTCTCACTGCTAGGATAAATGAGGTAGAAGAAAGAATCAGCGATATAGAAGACCAAATGACAGAGAATAAAGAAGCTGAGCAAAAGAGGCACAAACAGCTACTGGACCATGAGGGGAGAATTCGAGAGATAAGTGACACCATAAGATGAAACAACAATAGAATAATTGGGATTCCAGAAGAAGAGGAAACAGAGAGGGGAGCAGAAGGTATATTGGAGAGAATTATTGGAGAGAATTTCCCCAATATGGCAAAGGGAAAAAGCATCAAAATCCAGGAAGTGCAGAGAACCACCCTCGAAATCAATAAGAATAGGTCCACACCCCATCACCTAATAGTAAAATTTACAAGTCTTAGTGACAAAGAGAAAATCCTGAAAGCAGCCCGGGACAAGAAGTCTGTAACATACAATGGTAAAAATATTAGATTGGCAGCAGACTTATCCACAGACCTGGCAGGCCAGAAAGAGCTGGCATGATATATTCAGAGCACTAAACGAGATAAACATGCAGCCAAGAATACTATATCCAGCTAGGCTATCATTGAAAATAGAAGGAGAGATTAAAAGCTTCCAGGACAAACAAAAACTGAAAGAATATGCAAACACCAAACCAGCTCTACAGGAAATATTGAAAGGGGTCCTCTAAGCAAAGAGAGAGCCTAAAACTAGTAGATCAGAAAGGAACAGAGACAATATATAGTAACAGTCACCTTACAGGCAATACAATGGCACTAAATTCATATCTCTCAATAGTTACTCTGAATGTTAATGGGCTAAATGCCCCAATCAAAAGACACAGGGTATCAGAATAGATAAAAAAACAAAACCATCTATATGTTGCCTACAAGAAACTCATTTTAAACCCGAAGACACCTCCAGATTTAAAGTGAGGGGGTGGAAAAGAATTTACCATGCTAATGGACATCAGAAGAAAGCAGGAGTGGCAATCCTTATATCAGATCAATTAGATTTTAAGCCAAAGAGTATAATAAGAGATGACGAAAGACACTATATCATACTCAAAGGGTCTGTGCAAATAGATCTAACAGTTTTAAATATCTATGCCCCTAACGTGGGAGCAGCCAACTATATAAACCAATTAATAACAAAATCAAAGAAACACATCAACAATAATACAATAATAGTAGGGGACTTTAACACTCCCCTCACTGAAATGGACAGATCATCCAAGCAAAAGATCAACAGGGAAATCAAGGCCTTAAATGACACCCTGGACCAGATGGACACCACAGATATATTCAGAACATTTCATCCCAAAGCAACAGAATACACATTCTTCTCTAGTGCACATGGAACATTCTCCAGAATAGATCACATCCTCGGTCCTAAATCAGGTCTCAACTGGTATCAAAAGATTGGGATCATTCCCTGCATATTTTCAGACCATAATGCTCTGAAGCTAGAACTCAATCACAAGAGGAAATTTGGAAAGATCCCAAATACATGGAGGCTAAACAGCATCCTTCTAAAGAATGAATGGGTCAACCAGGAAATTAAAGAAGAATTGAAAAAATTCATGGAAACAAATGATAATGAAAACACAACAGTTCAAAATCTGTGGGACACAACAAAGGCAGTCCTGAGAGGAAACTCTATAGCGGTACAAGCCTTTCTCAAGGAACAAGAAATGTCTCAGGTATGCAACCTAACCCTACACCTAAAGGTGGTGGAGAAAGAACAAGAAAGAAACCCTAAACCCAGCAGGAGAAGAGAAATCATAAAGATCATAGCAGAAATCAATGAAATAGAAGCCAAAAAAAACCAATAGAACAAATCAACGAAACTAGGACCTGGTTCTTTGAAAGAATTAATAAGATTGATAAACCCCTGGCCAGACTTATCAAAAAGAAAAGAGAAAGGACCCAAATAAATAAAATCATGAATGAAAGAGGCGAGATCACAACTAACACCAAAGAAATACAATTATAAGAACATACTATGAGCAACTCTACGCCAACAAATTTGACAATCTGGAAGAAATGGATGCATTCCTAGAGACATATAAACTACCACAACTGAACCAGGAAGAAATAGAAAGCCTGAACAGACCCATAACCAGTAAGGAGATTGAAACAGTCATCAAAAATCTCTAAAGAAGCAAAAGCCCAGGGCCAGATGGCTTCCCGGGGAATTCTACCAAACATTTAAAGAAGAACTAATTCCTATTCTCCTGAAACTGTTCCAAAAAATAGAAATAGAAGGAAAACTTCTAAACTCATTTTATGAGGCCAGCATCACCTTGATCCCAAAACCTGACAAGGATCCCATCAAAAAAGAGAACTACAGACCAATATCCTTGATGAACACAGATGCAAAAATTCTCGCCAAAATACTAGCCAATAGGATTCAACAGTACATTAAAAGGATTATTCACCACGACCAAGTGGGATTTATTCCAGGGCTGCAAGGCTGGTTCAACATCCGCAAATCAATCAATGTGATACAACACATTAATAAAAGAAAGAACAAGAACCATATGATACTCTCCATAGATGCTGAAAAAGCATTTGACAAAGTACAGCATCCCTTCCTGATCAAAACTCTTCAAAGTGTAGGGATAGAGGGCACATACCTCAATATTATCAGAGCCATCTATGAAAAACCCACCGCAAATATCATTCTCAATGGAGAAAAACTGAAAGCTTTTCCACTAAGGTCAGGAACATGGCAGGGATGTCCGTTATCACCACTGCTATTCAACATAGTACTAGAAGTCCTAGCCTCAGCAATCAGACAACAAAAGGAAATTAAAGGCATCCAAATCAGCAAAGAAGAAGTCAAACTATAACTCTTCGCAGATGCTATGATACTATATGTGGAAAAGCCAAAAGACTCCACTCCAAATCTGCTAGAACTTGTACAGAAATTCAGTAAAGTGTCAGGATATAAAATCAATGCACAGAAATCAGTTGCATTTCTCTACACCAACAACAAGACGGAAGAAAGAGAAATTAAGGAGTCCATCCCATTTACAATTGCACCCAAAACTATAAGATACCTAGGAATAAACCTAACCAAAGAGACTAAGAATCTATACACAGAAAACTATAAAGTACTCACGAAAGAAATTGAGGAAGACACAAAGAAATGGAAAAATGTTCCATGCTCCTGGATTGGAAGAATAAATATTGTGAAAATGTCTATGCTACCTAAAGCAATCTACACATTTAATGCAATTCCTATCAAAAGACCATCCATTTTTTTCTAAGAAATGGAACAAATAATCCTAAAATTTATATGGAACCAGAAAAGACCTTGAATAGCCAAAGGAATATTGAAAAAGAAAGCCAAAGTTGGTGGCATCACAATTCCAGACTTCAAGCTCTATTACAAAGCTGTCATCATCAAGACAGCATGGTACTGGCACAAAAACAGACACATAGATCAATGGAACAGAATAGAGAGCCCAGAAATAGACCCTCAACTCTATGGTCAACTAATCTTCGACAAAGCAGGAAAGAATGTCCAGTGGAAAAAAGACAGCCTCTTCAATAAATGGTGTTGGGAAAATTGGACAGCCACATGCAGAAAAATGAAATTGGATCATTTCCTTATACCACACACGAAAATAGACTCAAAATGGATGAAATACCTCAATGTGAGAAAGGAATCCATCAAAATCCTTGAGGAGAACACAGGCAGCAACCTCTTTGACCTCAGCCGCAGCAACTTCTTCCTAGAAACATCGCCAAAGGCAAGGGCAGCAAGGGCAAAATTGAACTATTGGGACTTCATCAAGATCAAAAGCTTTTGCACAGCAAAGGAAAGAGTCAAAAAACCAAAAGACAACTGACAGAATGGGAGAAGATATTTGCAAATGACATATCAGATAAAGGGCTAGTGTCCAAAATCTATAAAGAACTTAGCAAACTCAACACCCAAAGAACAAATAATCCAATCAAGAAATGGGCAGAGGACATGAACAGACATTTCTGCAAAGAAGACATCCAGATGGCCAACAGACACATGAAAAATGCTCCATATCACTTGGCATCAGGGAAATATAAATCAAAACCACAATGAGATACCACCTCACACCAGTCAGAATGGCTAAAATGAACAAGTCAGGAAATGACAGATGCTGGCGAGGATGCGGAGAAAGGGGAACCCTCCTACACTGTTGGTGGGAATGCAAGCTGGTGCCACCACTCTGGAAAAGAGCATGGAGGTTCCTCAAAATGTTGAAAATAGAACTACCCTATGACCCAGCAATTGCACTGCTGGGTATTTACCCTAAAGATACAAACGTAGTGATCCAAAGGGGCCCGTGCACCCGAATGTTTATAGCAGCAATGTCTACAATAGCCAAACTATGGAAAGAACCTAGATGTCCATCAACAGATGAATGGATAAAGAAGATGTGGTATATATACACAATGGAATACTATGCAGCCATCAAAAGAAATGAAATCTTGCCATTTGTGACGATGTGGAATGAACTAGAGGGTATCATGCTTAGCGAAATCAGTCAATCGGAGAAAGACGACTATCATACGATCTCCCTGATTGAGCGAGAGGAGATGCAAAATGGGGGTTAAGGGGATAGAAGAAGAGTAAATGGAACAAGATGGGATTGGGAGGGAGTCAAACCATAAGTGACTCTCAATCTCACAAAACAAACTGAGGGTTGATGGGGGGAGGGGGGTTGGGAGAGGGGGGGTGGGGTTATGGACATTGGGGTCGGTATGTGCTATGGTGAGTGCTGTGAAGTGTGTAAACCTGGCGATTCACAGACCTGTACCCCTGGGGATAAAAATATATGTTTAAAAAATAATAATAAAATTTAAATTTAAAAAAATCACTTGACTATATATATGGAGATTTCTTTCTTTTTTTTTTTTTTCTATTTTGTTCCATTGATCTATTTGTTTCTTCTTGCACCAATACCACAGTCTTGATTAATAGCTTTATATAAGTTTGGAAATTAGGTAGTACCTCTCATCTAATTTTGTTCTCTTCCCCTTTGATATTGTGTTGGCTCTACTCAGACTTTTGTCTCTCTGTATAAAGATTAGAATCAGTTTGTTGATGGCCACAAAAATCTTACTGGGATTTTGATTGGGATTGCCATAGAAGCTATATAAGTATTTTCCATATTTTTAAAAATGTGTAACTAACAAAGTTTTCGGTACTGTGCCATTAATGTGCCAATTTTCCCCATAAGTCCTGTGTTTTTGTTCAACAATTTTGCATAGTGAGGGTTTTTAGGAATATGTATGAGTGTTACATCAGAACTGACTATACGTAGGATGGATGGACTTTTTTTGAAATCTACAAGCTTGTTCTCCATGAAACTATCTTTACATTTTCACTATTGAAAAATCAAAAAGAAAACTATTTTTTTTTATTTATAATCCCCTATCATGTTAAGGAAAAGAAGGGCATAGAACTTTTCAAATAAACTATATTGTCAGTATCTCACTTTCGTCCTAACAAAGCTACCAAATGCTCTGAACTATCAAAATGAAAATGTTTTAACTCAAGAGAAAAGCTAAGATTCTTCAGGAAAATCAGGTTTTACCAAAACTGTAAAACCAGGCATTATTTCTATATTATTTGCCACAAGGCCTTGATTTTGAGAGTTAAACTCACTTTCTCACATATCTACATAATGACACGTGTGTATCTTGATATTTGTTTCTAATTAAGTCCTAAACCCAGTGGAAGAGACCATACCTCCTCTGTAATCAACAAACCTAGGGCTTGTTAAATGCTGAGGAAAAATGCAGCAGGTTTGAATATATTTTAAAATAATGTCATAGAATGGAATATTTTCCCCTGATTTAGTTGAACATGACTGTATTTTGCCATGGTATAAGTATGGACATATCTAGCAACTTCAAAGAGTTAATATGTTTCCTTAGATCCCCAATAGAATGGTCTAGTGGAAGGCAGTACTGGAGAGGAATATTCCCTGGATGTTGTCTATTCAATTTGTGTTGGCGGCCAGATTCTCTGTGTCTGACTAGGTGTACCAATTGGGAAGATGAGGGCAAGCAATAACCTCACACTATAATAAACGACTATTATTCATTAAAAGAGAGTGTAAAATCCCCTTCTTCCAGCGTTTACTTTCAGTGGCAAAAGGAAAATTGTGCTCACTCCCATAAGGTACCTTGCCCTTTTTCCAATATAGGAACCAACAACTGTGTTTTTGCTTTTTTGTTCAGTTAGGTAAATGATTTTTCTTGATATAATACCATTGAATATGCATTTTAGAAATTTTAAAAATGCAGATGAAGAGAAAAAGAAAACAAAAACCACTATTTTATCTACTAGTGGTGTAATATGCTACTATTTTTGTACGGATTCTCATGGTTTTCTGTCTCTATATGCATAGACATAATTTTTTCCAGTTGACATAAAGCATGCACATAAGTCCACATTAACTATTCTTCAATATATTTAATAACTGTATATTTTATTTTTGATTTGTACACTAATTTATTTAACCTCTTTCTTATTGCTGGATATTCATTTTTTTCCCAAACTTATCTCTACTACTAAACGATGTCCTGATGTATCTCTTTGTTAATATATTTTCTTATAGGCTAATTATGATTTCCTTATGATATATCTCAAGAAATATATAAAAATGTCCATTTTATGCACATTCTTGCCAAATCAGAGTAGTATAATTTATATTATTGGTAAGTGAAAAATAAATATTTTGTGTTTCTTTGCTATCCAGTTAGGTTGAATTTAAACGGACGAATGGATAAGGAAGATGTGGTCCATATACACTATGGAGTATTATGCCTCCATCAGAAAGGATGAATACCCAACTTTTGTAGCAACATGGACAGGACTGGAAGAGATTATGCTGAGTGAAATAAGTCAAGCAGAGAGAGTCAATTATCATATGGTTTCACTTATTTGTGGAGCATAACAAATAGCATGGAGGACATGGGGAGTTAGGAGAAGGGAGTTGGGGGAACTTGGAAGGGGAAGTAAACAATGAGAGACTATGGACTCTGAAAAACAATCTGAAGGGTTTGAAGAGGTGGGGGGGGTGGGAGGTTGGGGGAACCACGTGGTGGGTATTAGAGAGGGCACAGATTGCATGGAGCACTGGGTGTGATACAAAAACAATGAATACTGTTATGCTGAAAATAAATTAAAAAATGATTAAAAAATAAAAAAAACAATAAAAGCCTTTTTTAAAATAAATGAAAATAATTAAAATAATAAATTTAAAAAAATATATATATATTAGTTATTTATACCTCTTCCTTTGTGAGTTTATTGTATGTCAGACAACTTCTATAGGGACCTATGAACTCCCCAGAGCATACCTGAAAATACCCCTCCACTGATCTGCTAAGCTTGTCCTACCCAAGAGAACAAGAAGCATTTTAATTTTGATAGATTTTTTTCATTTCCCTGTGACTTGGTCTGTGCTTACCCTTCTGCCTGCAATATTCTTCCTTCTATAGGGAAAACTTATCCTTGAATTCCAAGGTCAGCTCAGTTGTCTGTTCTCTCACTATATTCTGTGGATACTGTCATCTCATGTTATCATTGAATGCCTGGTTATAGGATGAGTGACCTTGTGTACATGTCTGGAATAGATTGTGAGCTGTTTCATGCAGGGGCCACATCTCATTCCTCCCTATACCCCCTCCCAACCTTGATTTATTAGCTTAGTGCCTTGCACATATCAGGTGTGTGGTGCATATTAAGTTTATATTTACGGGGCACCTGGCTGGCTCAGTCAGTAGAGCATGTGACTCTTGATCTTGGGGTTGTGAGTTTGAGCTCCACATTAGGAATAGAGATTTCTCAAAAAAAATCTTTAAAAAATTATATTTACAAATAAGTGATGAAGGGAAATATAAGTAAAATTTAATTTGGCATTTTATAAACTCTCAAGTGAGATGAGACTGTGCTCAATATAGAAAAGGATGATTTGACAAGAATATATTCAAACTTTAGTTCAGTACAAGACTGCTTCTAAATGGCCCATACAAATAAAATATAAGAGACATTGGGGCACCTGGGTGGCTCAGGTGGTTAAGCATCTGCCTTTGGCTCAGGTCATGATTCTGGGGTCCTGGAATCAAACCCTGTGTTGGGCTCCCCACTCAGTAAGACTACTTCTCCCTCTCCCTCTGCTCTCCCCCAGCTCATGCTTGCTTTCTCTCATGCTCTTTATTTTTCTCTCTCAAATAAATAAAATATTAAATATATATATATGTCAGATATATGTCATATATATCACATAGATATATATGAGAATAGATATATATGACACACATCAGTGTAACTTACACATTTACACTGTTTTTTTGCCTGTATCATTGCTAGATATTGAACACAAGGAGTAGGCAGAGTGTTGTTTTGCACATGTATCTATGATTTCTCACTGTGGGTCCTGGTGAGGCAGTAATACTCACTGCTTTAGAAAGCTTTGAATTCTTTTCAAAACAGTGGCTGCTGGAGATGCCAGATGTTGATGTCTGTAGAGTTGATGTCTTCAATTCATCTAGTAAATATTTTACAAAACAAGAAAGACCATCACTTTATCTCCCTCACCACTGTCCTACTACACACATGCACACAGATATGGTCAAGCCAGCTGAAATCATTGCCTGAGGGACAGGAGAGTTTTTCCTCCTGTTTTATCATAAGTATATTTAGGGCAGCCAAGGAGGTTATTAAAATAGTATTTTAATATTATTATTATTTTTATATATTTTTTATATATTTTTATATATATTTTATATATATATATTATAATTATAATTTTAATTAATAAAATATTTGTATCTTATGAGATAGACACCTATTGATTTAAAAGTACATAATATTCTAACACATCAGATGACTAGAAAGAAGACTTTCTTCTGAGGCCCAAGTTTGGCATATTGAACACTAACTTTCTCTTTTATTTCCCAAATGTTCTGAACCCAATTTTTTTTCCTGAATCTGATAATGTTGAATCACTTTTGAAAAAGTTTTTATTTTTTATTAACATATAATGTATTATTAGCCAGAGGGATTATTATATTATTAATATATTATACTAATATATTATTAGCCGGAGGGATACAGGTCTGTGAATCAACAGGTTTACACACTTCACAGCACTCACCATAGCACATACCCTCCGCAATGTCCACAACCCAACCATCCTCTCCCTAGCCCCCTCCCCCAGCAACCCTTAGTTTTTTTTGTGAGATTAAGAGTCTCTTATGGTTTGTCTCCCTCCCGATCCCATCTTGTTTCAGTTTTTCCTTTTCTACCCCCCAAACCCCCCACATTGCCTTTCAAATTCCTCATATCAGGGAGATCATATGATAATTGCCTTTTTCAGATTGACTTATTTCACTCAGCATAATACCCTCTAGTTCCATCCATGTTGTTGCAAATGGCAAGATTTCATTTCTTTTGATGGCTGCATAGTATTCCATTGTATATATATACCACCTCTTCTTTATCCATTCATCTGTTGATGGACATCTAGGTTCTTTCCATAGTTTGGCTATTGTAGACATTGCTGCTATAAACATTTGGGTGCACATGCCCCTTCGGATCACTACATTTGTATCTTTAGGGTAAATACCCAGTAGTACAATTGCTGAGTCATAGGGTAACACTATTTTCAACATTTTGAGGAACCTCCATGCTGTTTTCCAGGATGGCCGCACCAGTTTGCATTCCCAGCAAAGGTATAGGAGAGTTTCCCTTTCTCCACATCCTCTCCAGCATCTGTCATTTCCTGACTTGTTCATTTTAGCCATTCTGACTAGTGTGAGGTGGTATCTCATTGTGGTTTTGATTTGTATTTCCCTGATGCCAAGTGATGCACTTTTTAATGTGTCTGTTGGCCATCTGGATGTCTTCTTTGCAGAAATGTCTGTTCATGTCTTCTGCCCATTTCTTGATTGGATTATTTGTTCCTTGGGTATTGAGCTTGATAAGTTCTTTATAGATTTTGGATAATAGCCCTTTATCTGATATGCCATTTACAAATATCTTCTCCCATTCTGTCAGTTGTCTTTTGGTTTTGTTGACTGTTTCCTTTCCTGTGCAAAAGCTTTTGACCTTGATGAAGTCCCAATAGTTCATTTTTGCCCTTGCTTCTCTTGCCTTTGGCGATGTTTCTAGGAAGAAGTTGCTGTAGCTGAGGTCAACAAGGTTGCTGCCTGTGTTCTCCTCAAGGATTTTGATGGATTCCTGTCTCTCATTGAGGTATTTCATCCATTTGGAGTCTATTTTTGTATGTGGTGTAAGGAAATGGTCCAGTTTCATTCTTCTGTATGTAATTGTCCAATTTTCCCAACACCATTTGTTGAAGAGACTGTCTTTTTTCCATTGGAAATTCTTTCCTGCTTTGTCGAAGATTAGTTGACCATAGAGTTGAGGGTCTATTTCTGGGCTCTCTATTCTATTCCATTGATCTATGTGTCTGTTTTTGTGCCAGTACCATGCTGTCTTGATGATGACAGCTTTGTAATAGAGCTTGAAGTCTGGAATTGTGAGGCCACCAACTTTGGCTTTCTTTTTTAATATTCCTCTGGCTATCCGAGGTCTTTTCTGGTTCCATATAAATTTTAGGATTATTTGTTCCATTTCTTTGAAAAAAAAATGATGGTATTTTGATAGGAATTGCATTAAATGTGTAGATTGCTTTAGGTAGCATAGACATTTTCACAATATTTGTTCTTACGGATCACATTTTTAAAAGATGTGCAAGGGAATCAGTGGAATAAAACAGAACAATGGATAATTTTCCCTCATCCTTCAAGGATTTTTCCTGGCTAAACAAAATGTATGTGATTTGGGGATTGTTTCTCCAAAAAACCCTGGGCCAGATTATACTGGTGAAAAGACTACAAATGCTTCTACTGGGTTGAGCTTGTTAACTCTTCCAAGTAAAGTGTCTTATAAGTAGCCCGGTTATCTGAAAGGTATTGTAAATGCTATGCTATAAACACATAAATAACACTTATGCTATAAACACTATAAATACTGAAATGTATTGCAAATGCTATAAACATTTTTTCCCTACCTAAACTTTATTTTACTTTTTACTTCTACTCACCAGATTCCTGATCCTCCCCCTTTTCTCTGAGATTTGAAAACTTTTAAGGATTTCTTTCTTTCTTTTCTTTTTTTTAAAGATTTATTTATTTATTAATGAGAGAGAGAGAGAGAGAGGGAGAGAGAGAGAGGATGTGTGCTTGAGAGTGGGGGAGGAGTAGGAGGAGAGGGAGAGAGAAAATCCTCAAGCAGACTTCCTACTGACCTTGGAGCCCAATGCAGGGCTTGATCCCAGTACACTGAGATCATGACCTGAGCTCAAATCAAGAGTTGGACATGCAACCGACTGGGCCACCCAGATGCCACTTAATGATTTTTGCTTCTTAACCATGTCAGCTATGTAAGAAAATTGTCAGCACATAAATTTTAAGTGAAACTTCTTGGAATGAGATCTTCCAGGGAGAACATACAGAGAATGATCTGAGGACAAAAAATGGAGCTTTGGAACACATGGATCCTTAAGAGGTAAACAGAAAAAGAAGTTGAGAGATCTAAGTTGGAATTGCTAGAAAGTTAGGACAAAAATCAAGTTTATGGAAAGCAAGGGGAGAATTTTAATAATAAGAAAGTAGTGATTACTGCTAAGAGCATTTTAATCAATTTTCTGGTTTAGTCTTTGCTTCAAAATTAAGCTAGTGAGTTTATCAATGTATTTTTATGAGAACTAACAATTTTCTCTGCTTATAAATGCCAAAGAATTAGGTTTTTCCTGAGTTCTTATAATCTGAACTACTTCTAATCCTAACTGATATGTGATAAATACACAACCCATGTTGTTTCAGGCCAACCCAGAGGGGAGTGTATAGAGATGGATTATTAGAAATATGCAATACCATAAGTGACTCTTAATCTCACAAAACAAACTGAGGGTTGATGGGGGGAGGGGGTTGGGAGAGGGGGTGGGGTTATGGATATCGAGGAGGGTATGTGCTATGGTGAGTGTTGTGAAGTGTGTAAACCTGGCGATTCGCAGACCTGTACCCCTGGGGATAAAAATATATGTTTATAAAGCTGTAAAAAAAAAAAAAAAAAAAAAAAAAAGAAAGAAAGGATGAATCCCCAAGTTTTGTAGCAACATGGACGGGACTGGAAGAGATTATGCTGAGTGAAATAAGTCAAGCAGAGAGAGTCAATTATCATATGGTTTCACTTATTTGTGGAGCATAACAAATAGCATGGAGGACAAGGGGAGATGGAGAGGAGAAGGGAGTTGAGGGAAATTGGAAGGGGAGGTGAACCATGAGAGACTATGGACTCTGAAAAACGATCTGAGAATTTTGAGGGGTGGGGGGTGGGAGGTTGGGGGCACCAGGTGGTGGGTATTGTAGAGGGCACGGATTGCATGGAGCACTGGGTGTGGTGCAAAAATAATGAATACTGTTATGCTGAAAAAAATAAAAAAAATTAAAAAAAAAAGAAATATGCAATATTTCCTTAGCTTTCACTTTTATCTGCTATTTTCTAAAAGAGTTTATTTATTTATTTGACAGACAGAGATCACAAGAGGGAGAGAGAGAGGGAAGCAGGCTCTCATGAGCAGAGAGCCAATATGGGCCTTGATCCCAGGATCCTGGGATCATGACCTGAGCCAAAGGCAGAGGCTTTAAACTTCTGAATCACCCAGGTACCACTTAAGTAGTATTTTGAGACTTGACTGTATTTAATGTCTTTCTTACTTATAGCTGGGAATTATGCTAGGTAACAAACATGTGTTCCTTAACACATTCTCAACCTCCACAGATAGCCGTGGCCTCTAGCCCTTACATCCCCCATACCATTGTTCTTGAGGTATACTGCCACTTCCGGCACTGTTAGCTGTGCAGTGTATCACGTTCCTCATGGAGCTGGGGAACAGCTGATACCCTGTACCCCATGGTCCTGCAAGGTCATTGGGGAGTATGTCTTTCTGTTGTCTTAGTATTTTTTTCTCAATGAGCATATCCTCAAGGATTGGCTTGAAACTCACTCAACACCTTATGAAATGTTTTTTTAAAAAAACAGCTTTTTAAGTTTTGTTTTCTGTTCTAATTTGTAGTATCATTTCCCTAAAACTGACACATCAGGTTAAGTCAGAAGACAAATTTGATTAATAATAAACTTTATTGTATTCACTATCAGGTTTACTACCAACCCCGTTGACCAATTCAGTTGTTTATATTGGGCAAAGTCTATGAAGTTGGCTCTTATCTATTAGGATGGACTCTGTTCAAGGAGGTCCTTTGCCTCTCACTCAAATAAACATCTGTTGGGCTGCCCTGATGTCTTCCAGACCTGGACACGGGTCTGTCTGAATCTGTGCTATACATAACACATAGACTCTACCTGAGGTAGTCTCTCCATTACATAGTCACAACCATGGTTCAAACCTGTTATCTAAAATAATAGTTCGCCCTACAACTTCAGGTTATGAGGCATTTTTTTTCTAAAGATTTTATTTATTTATTTGACAGACAGAGATCACAAGTAGGCAGAGAGGCAGACAGAGAGAGAGAAGGAAGCAGTCTCCTTGCTGAGCAGAGAGCCCGATGTGGGGCTTGACCCCAGGACCCTGGGATCATGACCTGAGCTGACGGCAGAGGCTTTAACCTACTGAGCCACTCAGGCACCCCTGGGCTATGAGGCATTTTACCAGAGATGGTCATCTTGTGAGTAAAACACATTACAACAACAACAACAACAAGAAGAACTTTGGGATTAGGTGTGGTGGGAGAAAATGGTGACTTTATATCTACTGACCTGGATTCATGAACAGGTGCTTAGCTTGCTCAACAGAAGCATGTCAGTTCTGATATCTGTTCTGAGATGCAACCCTATCAATGTCAATCCTATGTGCCAGTCTATTGTCTTTAAAAATTCTTCTATATTTTTTAGATTATGTATGACAAATTTCATTTAGGAAAATATATGACCTTATTTTTAAAATAATTTTTATTCTGGAGAGAGGTTTTATTTCTATTATATTTAGTAGCTCCTCAGATTTTAGAGAAGGTATTTCCATATTTAACTCCCATTGTCCTCCCTTCTTTTTACCATGTATTAGGTCCTGTGCTAGAATTGATTTTTCATAATTTAAAATGCCCAGAGCTATCTGCAAAACTGAGTAAACCCAGATTAGAAAATACTCTGCACCAATCAGAAACTCAGTGGTTAATTAAAGAGAGCAGTTAATCTGACTTTCTTAGACTATTGGTATGACATATCAGAAAGAAACTGAATTGTTTGCTCAACTTTGTCATTTCTTTTCAAGTACCTGAAATCTGAAGACTGGAGAACATGTTCAGGTAGGGAACAAGAGAATTGCTTTGGGCATAAGGGGTGGAAGGTGGTAGAAAATGAATAAGTGAAAAGAATATTTAAAATATTGGAAACCAAGGTTTTAATCAGGTTGTTTAAGAAAATACAATGTAAAATGGTCTTTACAAAAACCTTTTATTGAGCAAAAGCATGGAATAGCAAATTTAGGTATTAAGACTCAACTTTGTCCTAATTCTGAAGGACAAAAAAGCTGAATTTAAGAAAATTTGCATAGAAGATGTTAATTGCAATTTTGTCAATGTCACTCTGATCTTTTGCTATTTTGATAGTGTGGTCTCATGTATACAGAATAAATATTTTATATTCATCCAGCTTTATATGGAAGTTAGGATATAAAACTTTGATGCTGACTAGCGAAGTGGCCATTTTAGTTTCAATATTTTCTCTCGGAACCCATTGGAAAAGATTTTAATAGATTTTCATCCAAGATAGGCAAGCACTTGTAGAAGCAAAGCAAAGTGCTGGTATGCAGTTTCAGAAATCTGTTGACTGCATGTTCCCATATGTGTTCCAGGAAACTCACATTTGGATTTCAGTATAATTCAGAGTTATGGTAGTGCTATCCAACACTTTTTTGGAAGGGAGTTCGCTTGATACCAACATAAGCCTTGCCAGAACTCAGCAGGCCAAATTCTAGTTCTGGAATATGTGGGAAACAAGAGATCAGCCGTTAAATGATGAGGGCTGTATCACTTTCAGTAGTTCACGGAAACAAATTTTACCTAATGGTCTAGAAGGTCATTTTGAATATAACCAATAATATTTTAAAAATGAAATGTCTCTTTTGTGGCATTTTATAGGGCATGTAACATTTAATAACAAAATTTACTATTACATTTTTTCTTCTGAATACTGGCTAAAATGTTTCAGTTTTTCAGACTTAATTATATCTGGCCAGACATGTACAATTATACTTACCTTTAGAAATGAAAATCCACTAGTATTCATTGTGTGTATTAGACTAAGTTAGAAATTCAATCATTTTATAGCTAATCTGTATCAAAACTGCCCTGGTTAAAGTGATTGGATTGGCATCAAACTCATTATTGAATACAAAGCTTCTCATCTTCTTCTAAAATATTGCTATTAATTTGGCAAAAATGATGTGTTAAAATTATAATACATGTAATAAAATAAGAAATCATAAACCACAGTAAATTTAGGAATGTCCTTTTGTTTTCTGAGAAAAACTATAAAATCCAAGTGCTTGCAGTGATCTCAAAGGTCAATTGTCAAGTACCTAGGCTTTAGCAAGGTGAGGCCAAAACTTTCAGGATAAATTATATTTTCTATTCTTAAAGATCCTGAATACATGCCCTCTCAGACTGTTTCAATGCCTATCCACATAATAAAACATCTTAGTAATCCCAACTGTGACTTATCCTTCTAAGTTTTACAAGTATTTCTGCTAATGTTTTAAAATTCATTCATCTTGTTATGGTGTAGAATGACTGGTTAACAACCTCTTCATAGTGGCCTTTTATGTTAAGAGAATAGTGGATAAAGCATCCTCTTTTTCATCTTAAGCCATTCCAATTTCTTTAGTTCTGTGTAGTAAGAATTAGTTTGAATAGTTTTCTCTGAATAGTTTTCTTTTGACCTCAGGAAATTTTATTTTTAATACCTCCTTCAGAAGAGGGAAAATTTTGATAAAACTTTTTAATGAAAGTAAAAAAGGGACAAGCATACTTTTTTTCTTATCTTCTTAATGTAAATCTGTATGTTTATTTTCATATTAAGCTGGCTTTTTGTACTCATAGAATGTTAAACCTCTGAGCCATTATGTGTGTGATATCTTTCGTTTTTCTGCCTTCTGGGGGCTCTATTAGGCTTCATCCATCTTATATCTGTTTACTTGGAGAGAAAAATTCTAGATGTTTTAGTAGTACTTTGTGACTTCTCAGTATATCGTATCTTTTATGAAAATTAGATAGTTATCCGGGACCTGCTTTTAAATATAAAGGTGGATTTGACATTTTTGTGAATCCTACAATCCATATTACTTATGTAATTAATTTTCTCGGATGGCCATTGTTATTCCAATTTTGCCATTTATTTATTTTTATTTTTTTAAAAAAGATTTTATTTATTCATTTGAGAGACACAGAGAGAGGGAGAGAGTGCATGAGCAGGGGGGAGGGGCAGAGGGAGAGACAGAAGCAGACCCTTCCCCCACCCCCATGCTGAGCAGGGAGTGCCACTGGTCCTGATCTCAGGACCCTGAGATCACGACCTGAGCCAAAGGCAGATGCTTAACCACCAACTGAGCCACCCATGCGCCCCCTAATTTTACTGTTTAAAAATAGTAAGTTAGAGGCCAAGTCACTTGCCTAAAGTCTTGTGGCTTATTAGTCAGAGTCATCTGGAAACCTTTGGACCAGTGCTCTTCCTACAAGGCCACATTGCTCATATTTCACTTTATTTGTGTAGATAATCTTTATACTCTAAGCACTTCATTTTCTGTTCTTGAAAAAATGTACTAACAAATGCAGTGGAAATTTTGGGGAAATAAATACTACATTTTTTTCTGCCATAAAAATAATGTTTCAGAGTTATTGTACTGTCATTAAAAGCTTGGCCTGTAGATGACTGTGTACAAAATGATTCATCTTAGAACCAACCTTATTGTCCAGAGTTTAGTCTTCTGGAGTTGTATGGGTAAGAAGTCTTGTAATGCTGTATACAAAATATTTCCAGACAATAAAATCTTTGGAGCTAGAAATGATCATTACTGATGTGATGTATTTTATGTATTTTTCCCCCACCAACAATATTTATTAGATAATCTAGGTATAATCCTACTTGGAATCAGGTAGGTGTACTAATCACTTGTGGAAGACATTTTTCTCAATGGATATAAAACTAAGTAATTAAGGAAATGGTGATTTTACCAAGATGCTTTTCAATCTATCAAAGTTCATTTTTGCCTCCAGATTGTTGGTGTTACATAACATAACAATCATTATTCTGTTAATTACAACATAATTGAAATCTATATTATAGTGTCTTTTAGGGGCCCATTTTCAGTGAGGACTGTGAATACAAGCTTTACTTACTAGCATACCCCAGATATCTATTTCCTCCTAAATTTTAGACATTGTTTGGCCTTGTAAGGAAATCTAATATTTCAAATACTTCCATGTTGTTGGGATGCAGATTGGTGTTTGAGCTCCTAAAATGTGAAGCACAATACCAAAGATGACAACTTTGGAAAATATTTTGAAAGTTCTATGACCTCATAAAAATTTCACTTTCCTTTAAAATGTTTAAAAGCCCTCTCATGGTTAGTAAAATCTAACCATAAATTCTTTTTTCTCCATATGCCTTTAGGCTAAATGAAAAAAAAAAAAAGACCCAAGTTAGATATATACTTTTATTGATTTAAAAAAAATAAATTAATTTATTTTTTTGACAGAGAGAGTGTGCACAAGGGAGAGCACAGCTGGGGGAGAGGCAGAGGGAGAAGTAGGCTCCCTGCTCAGCAGGAAGCCTAATGCAAGACTCAATCCCAGGACCCCGAGATCATGACCTGAGCCAAAGGCAGATGCTTAACCGATTGAGCCACCCAGGTATCACTACTCCCATTGATTCTTATTCCTGTTAAATATATCAGTTTTCTAATAAAAAAAAAAGAAATAGAACTTGTAGATATATCATATCACCTGGTTTCTCCTAGGCACATGGCCTGCTTTCTTTCTGGTCCCAGATTAATGTATTAATTCTCATAATTGTTATTCATTAAGATGTACGAAATGATAGTTTACAGTTAGAGGCTTAATCTTCTAATATTACATGATGCATAGGTCCATAATAGGTATTGAACTTTTTTTGTTCATAGTGTTGGCATTTTAATTTGTTAACCACATTCGGTTAACCTGTATTTGAGTTATTGAAAGGTTTTCATTGATTTAGGGATACCACAAGTAAATCTGCAGGTAGTAACTTTTTTTCTTTAATGCCAAAAGTTTTCTTTGAGTCACTGAATGTCTCATTTCTTTACATCAAAATTTCATGTACAAATATGTTGAAAATTGCCTGGCATGGAAAAACCAGGATAATTTGTTAGAGAATTAAAATATAATGTAAAAATATTTTACATTTGGGTATCTATCAAAATAAATCTTTCCATACCATAAGCTTATACAAAACAATCAGACATATCAGTATCATGCTCAAATTTTGAATATAAGCCAGTTGAAATTGGTTTCCCACTAACTCTCTGGAAGGCCAATGCCATGACCCCTGCCTCTTGAGCCAAATCAGACACTGAGCAGCCTCTTTGGCTCCTTAGTTGGTGGGAAGACTTTGTAATGTTATAACCTCAGTTTGAGCAAAAATACAGTTTGAAATGATAGTTTCTCTTGGATTTCTTCACCTATTTTGCCTACAAAAAAATTACGTATTTACTGAGTAACTGAAATATACTTTAATAAAGTGCTTTTAGTGTTTCCAAAAATGGAATTGTATGGTAGTACCATAACAATTTCAAGCTTAATACCATAACAATTTTTTAAAAAATTGTCAATTTTGGTTTTGTTCTAGTCTTATTTTATTCCCATATGATGCTACAGACTGAAATATAGTTTTTCTAGTGTCGAGTGTTTGGGTTGTAATGCTAATATTTCTAGAGGATTCAGAACAAAGTGAAGTTAGTTTATAATAGGAATTTAGTGTTAGAAAACATTGTGGCAATTTTCTCTACTGCAACAGCTATATTGCTCTGAAGTAAAGATTCAGTAAATAAATGTCAAATTAAAATATGCAAACTTATTAATACGAAGAGCATATATTGATCTATTGGCAAGCCATAAGAGATTGACTACTTTTTTTTTCTTCCAACCCAGAGAAACTTTGAAAATTCCCACAATTAACTTAGGGTTTTATATTGTCCTTCTATTATTAACAACCATTTCTCTGGAAGAAAACATGTGATATTAACATCTTGCTAAATGTAGTGTTTATTTTTTTTTCTCTCCAGATAATCTCTTTGTGCTTAGTTTCAACATTTATTTTAGAAATCACACATAAAAAAATGTCTTTCTTAAGAGATTTTCTTCTTATGGAAATCTAAGTCAGACTGTGCTTAACAAAATCAGAAACATAAAGTTAATTCATTTGGATAGAAATTTCACATAAGAGTGTCAGTAAATGATATGTATCTGATTGAAAATTAAATAAAGCAAGGGCTCCAAATGACTAAGGTAAAGTGTAGGAAGATTCTTATCTGATCTCAACATGAATCAAAAAGAAACATATTTTCTGATAGAAAAAATGATCACACATTAACATCTGGACATCATGTGGATATTTGCTCAGTAATTAGCAGCAGCCCCTGTTCAGCTACATTCCAACATCTGGGAACAAAACATCATAGGGCCTAAAAATAAAGACAAGGAGAAAAGTAAAAAATTTTCTGCTATAAAATAGCATGGTTGCTCTACATTATGAATGAAAAGGTTCTGTCATTTTCTCTGGTGCCCCAAAATACTTTCTCCAATAGTTATACCCAAGATACTATGTGGACCTTATAAACTGATGTTTTATTATTATATTCAGAGGGAAAGATTGTAATTTGAAATCATGATTTTAGGACTTGAAGAATGATTGAAGTATTATTAGAGGATTTTCATACTGATATACTTTTATTATTTTTATTTATTTATTTATTTTTTAAAGATTTTATTTATTTGTTTGACAGACAGAGATCACAAGTAGGCAGAGAAGCAGGCAGAGAGATGGGGGAAGCAGGCTCCCTGCCGAACAGAGAGCCTGATGCGGGGCCCGATCCCAGGACCCTGGGATCATGACCTGAGCCGAAGGCAGAGGCTTTAACCCACTGAGCCACGAAGGTGCCCCACTGATATACTTTTAAATAAACAGAATATATCAACATTAATTGGTAGAATTGTTATCTCAAATGTTTCTTCAGGGCCTAATAGCCAAAAACTGTTTAAATTGTATTGCATGCCTTTGAGAATGTGGCTTATATAGGTACAAAAGTGTGTGTATCTGTTAGTGTATTATGGCTACCAAAAGAATATATTTTTGCTAGTCTTAAAGGGACAAAAATTACAGAATTCCAACTATACTGGATAATCTGTAATTTTTCTCCTATTAAGAATGGCAAAATAAATATATCTACTTGTGCTTATGGACAAACTGATACTAGCAAGTTTTGTCTGACAGTAAGGCAGATTTTAATTCTCTGTTAAATTGTAGATTCTATGGAAGATACATTGTACAGTTTCTCTAAAGTATTGTGGAATATGTACCATATGTTTTTGAATACTGCTTATCTTTTAATTGACTTAAGAATAAACCCATATGGTAAACACAGGCAGGGCCTGTAGTTCATTGTAAGGATGGAAATACTCTCCAAAGATTTGAACGTTGCTTGCCAGATCCCTCTGGGCCAACTTGAAAGAGATTGGTCATTGTATCTGACATTGGTCCAATAATCTGTGCAAGAAGGAAGACTGAAAACTATCGATATATCTCTCTCTGGTCTATCAAACTTGGTTATAATCTGTGAGGGTGGCTCTGAGAGTTCTTTGGGGCAAAGACTACCCTTTATAGTTTTGTAGTTTTCTTCTCTGGTTTTAATTATTATTTCTTCATTATGTTAGTTAAAAAGTTTCAGTCCATCAACCAATTACCATTGTTGGAACATCTGACCACTACTATTTGTACATGAATATTTGTGCTAGATTGAAAACAGCCTGTAGTTTATCAAAAACAAGAACTTTGAAATATACCTGTTTTGAGCCAATGAACCAAAGATTTCTTTTTTCTTCTTAAGATTTATTTGTTTGTTTGAGGTGCCTGGGTGGCTCAGTAGGTTAAGCCGCTGCCTTTGGCTCAGGTCATGATCTCAGAGTCCTGGGATCGAGCCCCGTATCGGGCTCTCTGCTCAGCAGGGAGCCTGCTTCCTCCTCTCTCTCTGCCTGCCTCTCTGCCTGCTTATGATCTCTCTGTCAAATAAATAAATAAATAAATAAATAAATAAATAAATAAATAAAAAAGATTGTTTGAGAGAGAGAGAGAGAGACAGAGAGAGAGGGAAAGAACATGTGAGTGGGGAGAGGGGCAGAGGGAGAAAGAGAATTTCAAACAGACTCCCCACTGAGTAGGGAGTCTGATGTGACGTGAGGCTCCATCTCACTACCCTGAGATCAGGACCTAAGCCCAAATCAAGAGTCAGTGGTTCAACTGACTGAGCCACCTAGGTGCCCCATGAACCAAAGATTTCTAACCACTGTCTTTCTATCCTCTTATTCAATAGTCAAGATCATGGTGTTCCTCTGGCATCATTAAACCAATTGTCCGTCATTACCTTCTGTATCATATCCTAATGATTCATCCTTGCTTTGAGCAATTCCTTCACCCCTACCTTCATCTCTTTCACATTTCTCTATTCAATTCACAGACCTCAACAAATTATATTTGCTCATTTGTTTCCTTTTTCATTTTGCCTGTGAACAGAAGTATGAAATGTTTAAGTCAAATTGCAAACTTAGATGAGCTAATGCATTTATCAAACCACTTCCCTAGAAGACAAAACTCCTTCACTCTTCATTGAGTTTACTTATACTTCAATGATTTCATGTGTATGTATGGCTATTAGAAAAAAGGAAAAAGTCCTTCAGTAAAGGGATGCTATCCACAGGTGAGAATAATTTTTCTAATTTCATTAAGTTCCAAAAGTCGCCAAAACAATGAATGTTAAGTTTAGAAGAGGAAAAATGGTGGCCCCTCTATTTTAAAGACTATGAATTTTGGAACTTGGCCTTGTTTATAGCAGAAGGATCATTTGGGGGTTATTATTTTGAAAAAAATAGTTTGGTAATATATATGTTGTTTTACTTTTTCTTTTTTTTTTTTTAAAGTAAGCTCCACTTGCAGGGTGGAGCCCAACATGGGGCTTGAACTCATGACTCTGAGATCAAGACTTGAGCTCAAAGTTTAACTGACTGATCAACCCAGGCACCCCTACTTTATACTTTTAAAAGTAGCTTCTAACATATCCTAAATACTTTTCAGAAGATAATTATCTTTCTTAATGACTTTAAAAAGATAATCTAAAACCAAACTTATAGGTTTAATTAAAGAAATACACGCTAATATTTATACAGTATGTTCTAGATGGCTACATAAGAAAAATGGACCATATCAAACAAGTCAAACATGCATCTGCAAAACTGATTTATTTTCATAAAGGCCAGAATAGAGTGGGATATTTTAGGAAATGTATACCTTTTTAAAATGTCATCCTTCTGCTCTACTAGACATTAATTACATACATTAGAATAAAAGGCAAGCTTAATAACATTTATGGGAGGGTGTGGAAACACTGGAGAAACTCAGTAAAGATAAAGGTGTTCAGTAAAAAAATCGTCCCTTGAAGGAGGATTAGAGGAGTCAGCAGGACTTATATTAAAGAGGGAAAGCACAGATTGAACTTCAGTATTTTAGAACATGATGAAAGACACTTATTTTAGTTCACCTAGTGAGCATTAGATTCCCTTCCATCATAATTTTTGTGCAACAGAGTCTAGGCTAAAGCTGTATTTTTCAGACACCTTTGCAGCAAGGGTTCTACTTGTGACCTAGGTTCCACCAAGCAGACATAGTCATTGAGACCTGGAGGTGGAAGCCAGTGTAGTGGTTATGTTGAGGAGATCAGGTCAGCTGACAATTCTGATGGCGGAGGCACTTGATTCTTTTAAGGCAACCTGGAGTCTAAGTTACTGGAGTTTCTGGCCACCTGTCCCTGGTGTTTTAGTTGTTACACAACAAAGTGATATTTGTCTATTAGTTGTGAGTACACTAGAAGTTTGGGCATTTCTCTTTGATGCTCTATTCTTGCCTCTGTAGTATTTAAACTCAATTTTTGGTTCTCTCAGAAATTCTGTCAATTACCTAACTTTATTTTCAATAATACCCTTCTTCTAAAGTTAGTTATTGTGTGTTGCTTTTTAGATGAGTAAGGATCCTGCAAGATACAGCTATCAATAAAAATTTTTATGTAATAATAATTACTAGTGAATGCTTTTCACATGCCAGTATTCTAAATACTGTCTCATTTAATCTTCACATCTGTTCCCTGAGGCTCTTTCTCAAAACTACCAAGTGGTCACTGATAAAAAGATAGTAAATACTTGTCTGTCTTGAAACGGCCATTTATAAGAAGGCCAAATAAAGGAAATGCATTCAAACATGAGCCAAAGAGAGCTCATTTTATACATAAAAATAGTGTAATAGAAAAATAACTTTGTCTATGGAATAGATTAATTAGTGAACTCAAGGTTTCATGATTGCACATCCTTAAAATGACCGGTTTGGGGCCAAGCAATAATTTGCTAGATTAGATCTCATTTGAAATACTTTCTTGAATTTAAGTTCTTTATTTTCATCCATAGAGCTTCTGAATTTCTATATGATCAATGTAATATGATATTACCATGATGCTATACTATAATTTTATGCTAGCATATTCATAAGTTAAATAATGTGACTATATAATAGTAAAGATTTTTTTAAGTTGGTTGTTTAGTCTTTTCTAAGACATAGAACTTTAGTTTATTTAAAATCCCCCATTATTTCCTTAATATCTTTATATATTCAAAAGAGTATTCTCCATTTCCCCAATTCCTTCATAATTATTTTTAAAAATTTTTTGTTCAAATCAGGATTCAAATCAAGCTTATGCATTGCAATTCTTTGACTCATATCCTAAGTCTCTTTTTAGCTATAAGCCCACTTCACTCCTTTTCCCCTGGAAATTAGTTTGTAGAAAAGACAGAGTAACTAGTCCTGGAAAATTTCCTACAGTCTGGGGTGTATCCCTGTGGGCTTATTTAACAAGTTTTTCTTTTCCCCTGTGTTTTCTGTAAACTACTACAATTCAGAGACTTTCAAGTTCAGGTTTGATTTTTTTAATATGTAACAAAAATACTTCATTGATGGTGATGTGTACTTTTATCATGATGCACATGTTGTCTGGTTGTTTCTCTTTTTATGGTGCTAACTACCATTAAAAATTCTTGTCTAGATTGTTAGTAATATCCTAACTCTATGCTACCTTCATTTATTATCTAGCAATGTTTCTCAAAGTAATTAACAAGTTTATTCTATTTTCCATATTCCCTTCCTGTACTTCTCAATAATTGTCCTGTGTGTCCTATATATGTCATCAGAATATATAGCCATTATGTACTATAATGTTTGCTTTGTATACATTATTTAATTTAATCTTAGTTCCACAAATAAATATGTATTAAATCCTCACCCCCAGTCCCTATGCCACTGACTCTAGTCATTTTGTTTGTCCAAAGTTTGTTCTCTAGGAGATTACCCAGAAAGGACTCCACGAGGCAATATTTCCTAAATTCTTATATGTTTGTAAAAAGTTCAGCATTTTTCCCTGGAGGTCACTTTCCATATAAAAGCTTTGGCTTATGATTTCTATCCTTAAGTATCTCAAGTGTGCTAAGATATTTCATTGTCTTTTGTCATGAAGCGTTCTTGTTAAAAAGCATGATGCCCATCAGGTTTTCTTTCCCTACAAATCACTTTGTCTTTTTGTCTAGATACTGAAAGGACTTTCCCCCCACTAAAAGTTAGTTTACTATCACAATATGTGGTTTCTTTTTGTTAAAATTTTTTTAGTTCTATGATTTGCTCTTTCAATATATTTGCTCTTTATTTATTTCAGAAAGGTTTTCCTGGATGATAAACATTTTAGTATTGAGTCTCTTCTATTGCTTTAGGTATCCTCTCTGGGGACTTCCATGATGTAGGTGGTAGACCTTGTTTCCTTTTTTCTTTCACTTTCTTTCTTTTAAATGATTTCATTTCTTTTTTTTTAAACTTTCATATATTTTTAAAATTTCTTCTTTACCATATTCTGTTTTTTTTGTAAGGCAGTATTGATGTATCCCATGGCATTATCCATTATCTAAATCCAATTATTTGTTCTTGTGTTCCTTCTAGTTTAGTCATCATTTCTGAAAGTGTTTCTAGTTTTATTTCTAAGTCTTTCCTGAGTTCTGTCCTCTGCCTTTTCAAATATTCCTTATTTTCCCCATCAGCTATTTCTGAATGTTTCTAATTCTTTTGGCATTCTCTCATTGTTTCTATTATTTTCTTAAATTCTTTTAGCTATTTTTCTAATATTTTAGATATTTTTAATCTATTTTGTGGGATGGTTTCTGGCATGCCTCTATTGTCTACATGAATATTATTTTGCTTACTGTTCTTTTCCTTATAAAAACTTTACATGGGATCTGTTTACATTGCAGTCCTCTCGCGGATTTTAAGTGAGAAGGGTTTTCCTATATTCAAAGAAAGGAAGGTTCAAGTGAGCTTTCTTAGCTTCCTTCTCCTGGCCTTCCCCCCCCATTCTTTTACTCTAGAGCTTCTCTTTACTTTGTCCTAGTGTTTCCACTTTGCTCTGTTTAGCTCCTCCTCCTCCCAGCTGTTCCCCTTAGGTTGAGCATGTGTCTTGAAAGGGGCCTTCCGCTGGTCAGACTCTGAAGGTCCCTCCCACATGTGTTTGCTGTTTTCAGATAGGGTCACTAAGCTTTTCATAATAGTAAGGACATCTCATTTTGAAGGAAGTATCTGTTAAGAATTTGTTTTCTATATCTCACCCTCATTTGAAGTGCTTTTGTCTTCTTTCCATGTTTTTCCATGTTATCCCAGTTGCTGATACCATGTAGTCCTGATGGCAGATGCAAGTTTAGGGAGTGTAAGAATACCCTTTTTTGAATTTTGCTGTAGGTGTCTGTTATGAAATTTTGTTTTATTATTCTGGGATCTCTGTGTGTTTGTTTGTTTTCATTAGAGGTTTGGAAAGAATAAAAAGCTAGGCCAGAATTGCCTGTACTCCTGCTGGAAACCAGTGATTAGTTTGTTCTTAATCTTACCTCATGACTGCAGATGAATTTGAACTCTTTTTCCTTGAAGAGTTTAAAGCTGGGTTAATTAAAAATCATTTTGTATATTTGGGGCACTGGCTTAGTAGTCTATGAATTCAGCCATATACTTTTTTGAGATCTTTTGCCATTATTATATCCTCTATAATACAGTTTAGTCGGTTTAGAAAAGCAGTAGCTAAATACATTCTTAACTAGCAGAAACTTTATAAATGCATTTGTAACTATATATATGCACATATACATATAGCTTTATGTATTTGTAAATGCATGTGTTTATACATAAATTTACTATATTTGATACATATTTATGAAGTGTATAAAATAAAAAACCTATCAGAAATTAATTTGGCTTACACACTTTTCAAGAGCTCTTTTTTTTTAAGAGTATGTGGCTTTATTTTTGCTTATAAAAGACAAAAGTAATGCATTCTCACTTTAATCATTTTTGTTTTTACCCTAAATGTTTTCTTTTCACCTAATAAAGAAAGGAAAGAATGTTTTGCCAAACTCAAGACCCATTTGGATCTGTGGTTTCTAAATGTCAAGCCCAAACCGAACACTCTGGAGTTTAATCTTGTTTGCTTTTGGCTAAAGTGACTTCCTGTTTCTAAGAAAGGAATAAAAAAAAAAAGGTTATAAAAGTCTATTAAAAAGATCACAAGCCTTCTGCAAGACCCAGTGGCTCACATGACAAAACACTTTGATGAATTAAGTACAAATGAATCTTAAAATGTAAATTAAATTTACCTGTAAAATTCAGTTGGCTTTATAGTTCAGAAAAGGAATAGTAGACTGAGACAGAATGTTCCTGGGAAAAAGGCTATGGTTTGGCCAAACCAAGTGTTTGAGAAACACTGTTGCTAGAGATATATAATGAACCAAAAATTTTCTGCAGTTTTTGTTTTTCATTCTTATAATTTTGTTGTACTTATTCTCACAGCCAACTTCAAATGACCCTCTATCCCCCGACAAGTTAAAAAAAAAAAAAAAAAAACAGGGCAGCTGAAAAGTTTGCTTAAACTTCTTAATACTTTTAATCCTTACTTGTTATAATTTGATTACTGAGACAGATTTTCTCTGTGGGCCTCCTATTAAATCACTTTCAAGTTGAAACAAACCAGAAATCGTTTTAAATAGCAGAGCTAGACTTACTTTAAGCTGCTCAGAATTTACACAGAAACTGCAGAATGTCTCTTCTAAAATGCTGTAAATGTGCCCAGAGGCTACTGTGATGGTTTACCCTTCCAACCTAACTAAAAACAAACAAGCAAACATGAAGTTCTGGGCTATAAAGTAGAGGACAATGTTACTCAGCCTATATCGGATTTCATTTATTTTCTGTGTTCCTAGATATTAGTGTTTTAGGATTACCTCCAATTAACGTTGAAGATAGTTTTTCAGTTTATGCACCCAAGAGTATAATTCTATGTGGTTTGATATTATGAGGATCTGGTCTAAACCCATCTTTACAGTGTATATTTTAACATGGGAAAAAACCCTCTTAATTGTAATTAAATGTTTTCTAATTTTTTTTTACTATTTTTGAGTAGTTTTAGGATATCCAGGAATGATACACATCTTGTGTCTTTAAAAAGCTATTTTGAATTATTCACCTAGAAGGGGTAATACAAGTTACTAAATTTATAACAGCTGAAGTCTACCCAGAGGGGAGAAAGAGTGGAAAGGGTAATAATTCAGTAATTTTCAACCTTTTGTGTGCATAAAAAATTCTAGGGGAACTGCTTAAAGTACATGTTCGAGGGACTGAGCTCCAGAGATTCAGATTGAGTAGGTGATGCCCAAGAAGCTGCATTTTAATTATGATGCTGCCGGTTGTCTTCATACCTTAGTTTGGGAAATAATTTTGTTAGAACTTTAGCCAGTGAAAAATCAGAACAATTTGGGAACTTCAGTTCCCAGGAAAGAATTGTTTTTTTTTGAAAGGGGCACCTTACACCAGTTAAAACGGCCAAAATTAACAAGACAGGAAACAACATGTGTTTGAAAGGATATGGAGAAAGGGGAACCTTCTTACACTGTTGGTAGGAATGCAAGTTGGTGCAGCCACTTTGGAAAACTGTATGGAGATTCCTTAAGAAATTAAAAATAGAGCTTCCCTATGACCCTGCAATTGTACTACTGGGTATTTACCCCAAAGATACAGATGTAGTGAAAAGAAGGGCCATCTGTACCCCAATGTTCATAGCAGCAATGGATACATTCACCAAACTGTGGAAAGAGCTAAGATGCCCTTCAACAGATGAATGGATAAAGAAGATGTGATCCATATATACAATGGAGTATTATGCCTCCATCAGAAAGGATGAATACCTAACTTTTGTATCAACATGGAACGGGACTGGAGGAGATTATGCTGAGTGAAATAAGTCAAGCGGAGAGAGTCAATTATCATATGGTTTCACTTACTTTTGAGGCATAAGGAATAACACGGAAGACATGGGGAGATGGACAGAAGTGAGTTGGGGTAAATCGGAGGGGGAGATGAATCATGAGAGACTGTGGACTCTGAGAAACAAACTGAGAGTTTTGAAAGGGAGGGGGTGGGGGGGTTGGGTGAGCCTGGTGGTAGGTTTTAAGGAGGGCACATATTGCATGGAGTACTGGGTGTGATGCATAAACAATGAATCTTGGAACACTGAAAAAATAAAATAAGATCTAAAAATAAAAGGGGGTTGCTTTAGTGACTCAGTCGGGGACAGAGCCCCACATCAGGCTCCCTGCTGGATACAGAGCCTGCTTCCCCCTCTCCCTCTGCTGTTCCCCTTTGCTTGTGCTCTCTCTCTCTTTTAATCTTTTAAAAAATTGTTTTTTGAAAAAGATATTTGGCATTTGTACTCTAAATAGCAACAGAGAAAACTTTGGGAACAAGTAGGAATAAAAATTATCAAAATGACAGGTAGTTGGTGGATGAAGAAAAAAAGGCTCATTAATTGGAGAATGGAAGTATGTTTTGTAAACTATAAGAAACTCTTTTCAAGTGAAGGCAAGGGGAGAGGTGTGTAGGTATTAGTGTCTAAGTAAATAGATACTATGTTTTGAATGTCCATGTTAAATTCTCTCCACTCTTCCAGGGAAGGTGTCAGGCCAGCCAGTACAACTTAAAATTGAGCCTCTGTCCTGAGCATCTTGCTGTGAACCACTTTATGCTTATATGTCCTGACCCATTCCTGATTTTCTAGCTTGCAACCCCATGACTCACTTTTCTGCTAATATGTCCTCAGAACTGACTTTGACCTTTGGCTTCCCTTCTTTAACCACAATATATTCAGACTGCTCTGGCTACATTACCACCCATTGCCTTGGTCAGATCCTGCTTCCTCTACCCACTATTATTAAACCAGTTCATGCTGAAGTGCAAGGACTCTGGAGCTGGAGTCAAGGTTGGCTTGGCTCTTTTGCATTCACATACCCACCTGTTATTACCACTCACTAATCTACTTCTGGTATTGTTCCTTCTGGCTTTGACTCGAGTAACACTTGGCTTTTGGGGATACGTACCATTTGCTGACTGTTCCAGGGTCAGCCTCCTATAGCCAATCAGTCTGTGCTGGCTTTAGGGTTCTCACATTTTTATGTTCACTATAATTATTGGAGAGGTATGTTAAAAATCAAAATGCTCAGACCCCAGCAGCTCCGAAGAGCAATCCAAATCAGTGTTACCCAAACTGTGATCCTCAGACAAGGAGCGTCAGCAATCACATGGGAGCTTGCTGAGAATGTAAATTATTGGGTTCTACCCATAGACATTCTGAATCAGGCTCTCTGTGGGTGAAACCCAACAATGTGTGTGTGTGTGTGTGTGTGTGTGTGTGTGTGTCTATGTTTAAGATTTTATTTATTTATTTGACAGACAGAGATCACAAATAGGCAGAGAGGCAAGGCAGAGAGAGAGGAAGGGAAGCAGGCTCCCTGCTGAGCAGAAAGCCTGATGTGGGGCTTGATCCCAGGACCCTGGGATCATGACCTGAACGGAAGGCAGAGGCTTTAACCCACTGAGTCACCCAGGTGCCCAACAATCTGTGTTTTAACATGGAAGTTCAACCTTAATTTACTGATTTTGGATGATGTTGGTACTGGCTTTTGGTACATAAATTATGGTCTGATTCTAGACCCACTGAGGCAGAATCTGTATTTTTAAAAAAATACTCAAGTTTTAGAAGTACTGCTCTGATAACCTTTTAACAAATAACCTCAATGGTTTTTAGGTATAACAAAAAGTTAGAAAACATCTGCATTAACACATGCTCTGTACTTAAGAGAGGGGCAGTACTGTTCAGTCTCAGCTTGATGTTTCTCCAAGAATTTTCTGTTCAAATATGTTTCTTCTGGTGCCTATATAGTTTGTAATACAAACCCTGCATAATAATATTTGTGTTTCAGAGCTGATTTGAGGCTTTACTACTTAATGCCTATAAAACTTGCTGAGATCCTCTGGTAAATCCCAGGGTCAAAACCACATTCATTTATCTGGGCTTTGCTGTCACTGGTACTATAACAGATTTTAACATGTCATTCACTCCCTGAAAATAATGGCTATACCCTCAAACGAGGTGCTATGACAAAAAGAAATAAACCAAATAATAGAATAAAATGACACAAGTTTATACACACCCCTCTGCCCCCAAAGTAGGATAATTAAGAAGGAACAGAGTGTCTATATTTTTCTTTCATTTCTCATTTAAATTAAATATTGAAACAATATTCAGTCAAAATTACCTTGCTGGTAACCAGAAGCTCTGCAGAAAAATTTCGTGATGTCTTATTTTGCTATCGGTTCCCAAGCATGAACTACAGTTTCTGAATAATGAGGCAAACTGATGCAGTGCTATTTTTAGAGGTAAGTTGCAAATGTTTACTTCACAATATGTGTAATAAACAAACTTCTTTTGATTTCTTTTAAAGATATCATGACTCTTTTTTGAGTTTTCTTAAAAAGAGAAATGGGAACAAACATGCACCAACTCCTCTGGGTGCCATTTGAATGAGTAAACTTACTTATTTCATTAGAGATGCTACTAAAATTAAAACACTTTGACACACAATCTACCTTGTAATGTAATTATTGCACATGTGTCTCTTTTCCCAGTAAATTGTTAGCCTCTAGAGAAAAGAGAATGGATCTTATTTATATTTGAATTCTCCACAGTGTCTAATGGTGCCTTACAAAACCTCAATAAATATTTATAGAATGAAAAAAAAATGGGTGGTCTTTTTGTTCCTTCTATATTTTTGAACTTTGTTCATTGTTTTCAGTGTGCTGTTAACCAAACTCCTGGTTGACCATTTAGATAACTTAAAGCTCAAACCCTTAGGAAGTTACTTGGCTAATATGGCAGGGACCAATTAATCCCTGCAGATTTATCCATTTTCTTTGCTGTGTCAGAAGGGACTGTAGACTAGGTAAAACTAGTAAATAAGTTCACAAAGAAAATAACCAAAGTTAATCTTATTTATAGTACAAACATGCTCTTCTCAACTCTTAAAAGTAGTGACCTAAAATCCTCAGAATAATATCCTAAACATCAAGCCATCTTATAAGTAGCCTTGCTCTGTAATGTAGGGGAAAAGACTGAAGGAAATTGTGCCTACTAAATTATGGGAAATGACAAACTAAAAGAAAATGACCTAAGTTGAATAATAAGATATTTCTCTTTCTGTAGGTGAAAATAATTGAATATTAAGTTTCCTATAGCTCAAACTAATACCTTTTTGCAATTTCTAAGCTATTGTATTTTAAATCTACACATTGCCCAGTGTTGTCTTTCAAGTAAAAGAATTTAAACCATATAGTAATTTCTGTCAACTCCAAAAGTTGAGTTTAGGAGATTCATAAATTTTGTAAACCAAGGTTCTAAGAACACTTAAGGTCAGAATCTCTGTGAAATTTTTTTTTAATTTGAATTCTGCTTTTATTTGTTTCCTAATAAAAATTCTCAAGATAAAACCAGAAGGAAATTGGACTATTTGATTATATTTTCTAAATTGTATTGCTAAGCAACACACATTAGATCACTTCAGGTATTTATTAAGATGCAATTTTGTAGGCCTGACTTACTGAACTAGAATCTTAGGGTGAAGCCTCTGAGGTCAACATATTTACTAAGAATAAAAGATCGATCTTATACCAGAGCTGGTGAAACCCTCTTTTCTATGGATGAGATAATTGAAGTCTAAAGACACTAAGTGATGTGTCTTAATATCATACAACTAGTAAGCAGTAGAGTTGCTTTTCTAATTCAAGAAGATGGGATAAACTCTCTCTCTATTGCCCCCCATCCATTGTTTTTCCTCCTCTCTGTCTTTTTGCTACTTGGGTCTATTCACAGATGTGTGTAGCAGGGTGGAGTAACTAAAATACCAGCTTTCTGGTGATAAATATGAAAAGAGGAGTCCAAAAGAATTGGTAAATATTGGGGGGTGGGAACCATGGAGAGGAAAGTTGTCTGGAAAATGATTTCATAGTTGATTATCTCTGGGCTCACCCCAGAGTTGTGCATGCATAGATCTGAGCCTAATCACTATACTAAAGACTTTGAGAAGGGAAGTAGCAAAAAGACTATAATCCAGGTCACAGAGTGACCACTGGCTAATGCCCATGTGAGACAGATACTAACAGAACAGCAAAGCCTTTGAAAACTGAATTGACATTGGAACTACAGAGCACAGAAGGTAGGTTAAAAGTGATAGCCTGGGGCTGCCTGGGTGGCTCAGTGGGTTAAGCCTCTGCCTTTAGCCCAGGTCATGATCTCAATGGGATCCAGTCCCACATCGGGCTTTCTGCTAGGCAGGGAGACTGCTTCCTCCTCTCTCTCTCTCTCTCTCTACTTGTGATCTCTCTCTGTCAAATAAATAAAATCTTTAAAAAAAAAGTGATAGCCTGAACTTAACCAGATTGATTGCCTGCTAAAACAAGAATATAAACATTCCCAACAAGATTTAAATAGGACCTATTGTCTCATAACATAATCAAAACATCTAGGATTCAATCCAAAATTATTTGGCATGTAAAGAACTAAAAATATTTCAAATTGCATGGAAAAGATAATCAGCAAATATAAAAACCGAGATGACATAGGTGTTGGAATCATGTAAGATTTTAAATATCTCATTATAGAAATGCTGCAGCAAGAAACTCTAAACACTTTTGCAATGGAAAAAAAATAGAAAGCTTTAGTAAGAAATAGAAGATATATATTAAAAATAATTCAAATCTTAGAACTGAAAAATAAAGTAACTGAAACAAACTAACCCATCAAAAAACCCAAATTCTCATTGAATGGGCTTAAAAGCAGAATAGGGATGGAGATGATAGATGAAAGTCAGTGAACTTGAAGACAGATCAATAGATATTATGTAATCAGAAGAACAGAGAGAAAAAAAAAATTAAGGAATGAAAACATTACGCCATGATACAATGTCAAGTGTTCAGGCTGTCTGTGTACCAAAGAGAGAAGGAGTGAAATGTTGGGGGCAAAAAGTTTGAAGAAAAATGACTGAAAGATTCTCAAATTTGTCAAATAACATAAGCCTATAGATTTAAGAAGATTTAAGAGTCTAAATGTATGTATCCCAAAACACAGCAAAAATGGACAGATCTGAAAGGAGAAATAAGCAAGTCCACAATAATAGTTGGAGCCTTCAGTGTTCCTCTCTCTATAATTAACAGAAATAGAGATAAAATTAGAAAATACAGAGAACTAAACAATACCACCAACCAATTGGATCTAATTGATATTTAGGACACTCCAACCAAAACCAGAAGAATGCAAATTCTTTTTAAGTACACACAGGATATTCACTAAGATCACATCCTTGATTATAAAACCTTAACAAATATTAATTAAAAAAAAAACAACAACACATGAAGTATGTTCCCAGATCATAGTGGAATTAAAGTAGAAATCAGTAACAGCAGGATTATGTCTCAAAACACTTACACATTAAACAACACACTTCAAAGTCATCATGGGACAGAAGAGGAAATCTAAGGATGTATTAAAAATACTCTAAATGAAGGGGAATCTTGGTGGTTCAGTTGGTTAAGCCTCTGCCTTTGGTTCAGGTCATGATCCCAGGGTCCTGGGATTGAGCCCAGCACATTGGGCTCCCTGCTTAGCAAGGAGCCTGATTCCCCCAACCCCCTGCCCCTCTCACCTACTTGTGTGCACCCCAAATGCATGTGCTCTCTCTCTGTCTTCCTCTCTCTCAAATAAGTAAAATCTTTAAAAAATATATTCTGAATGGAAGAAGAGTGAAAATATAACAGGAGAAAGTTTGGAATGTACCTAATTAATATTTAAAGGAGAGTTTATAGCATGAATGCTTTCATTAGAAAAGAGGTGAAGGTCCCAAATCAGTAATTTGAACTTCCTTATTGGGAAACTAGAATAATAAGAACAAAATAAGCCCCAAACAAACAGAAGGAAAAAAATTAAAAGAAAAAAGAAAAAAAGAAAGTCAAGAAAAGAGTAGACGTTGAGATCAGGAGCACGACAAGGATGCCCACTCTCACTACTCTTGTTCTACATAGTATTAGAAGTCCTAGCAACAGCAATCAGACAACAAAGAGAAATAAAAGGTATCCAAATTGGCAATGAAGAAGTCAAACTCTCTCTCTTTGCAGATATGATTCTTTATATGGAAAACCCAAAAGACTCCACCCCCAAACTACTAGAACTCATACAGCAATTCAGTAACATGGCAGGATACAAAGTCAACGTACAGAAATCAGTGGCTTTCTTATACACTAACAATGAAAATATAGAAAGGGAAATTAGAGAATCGATTCCATTTACTATAGCACCAAGAACCATAAGATACCTGGGAATAAACCTAACCAAAGAGGTAAAGGAACTGTACTCGAGGAACTACAGAACACTCAGGAAAGAAATTAAAGAAGACACAAAAAGATGGAAGACCATTCCATGCTCTTGGATCGGAAGAATAAACATTGTTAAAATGTCTATACTGCCTAGAGCAATCTATACTTTTAATGCCATTCCAATCAAAATTCCACCGGTATTCTTCAAAGAGCTGGAGCAAATATCCAAAAACTTGTATGGAATCAGAAGAGACCCCAAATCGCTAAGGAAATGTTGAAAAACAAAAATAAAACTGGGGGCATCACGTTACCTGATTTCAAGCTTTACTACAAAGCCGTGATCACCAAGACAGCATGGTACTGGCATAAAAACAGACACATAGACCAGTGGAACAGAGTAGAGAGCCCAGATATGGACCCTCAACTCTATGGTCAGTTAATCTTCGACAAAACAGGAAAAAATATACAGTCAAAAAAAAAAGTCTCTTCAATAAATGGTGCTGGGAAAACTGGACAGCTATATGCAGAAGAATGAAACTCGACCATTCTCTTACACTGTACACAAAGATAAACTCAAAATGGATAAAAGATCTCAACGTGAGACAGGAATCCATCAGAATCCTAGAGGAGAACATAGGCAGTAACCTCTTCGATATCAGCCACAGCAACTTCTTTCAAGATATGTCTCCAAAGGCAAAGGAAACAAAAGCAAAGATGAACTTTTGGGACTGCATCAAGATCAAAAGCTTCTGCACAGCAAAGGAAACAGTCAAAAAAAACAAAGAGGCAACCCACGGAATGCGAGAAGATATTTTCAAATGACAGTACAGACAAAAGGTTGATATCCAGGATCTATAAAGAACTCCTGAAACTCAACACACACAAAACAGACAATCATATCAAAAAATGGGCAGAAGATATGAACAGACACTTCTCCAATGAAGACATACAAATAGCTATCAGACACATGAAAAAATGTTCATCATCACTAGCCATCAGGGAGATTCAAATTAAAACCACATTGAGATACCACCTTACACCAGTTAGAATGACCAAAATTAGCAAGACAGGAAACAACATGTGTTGGAGGGGATGTGGAGAAAGGGGAACCCTCTTACACTGTTGGTGGGAATGCAAGTTGGTGCAGCCTCTTTGGAGAACAGTGTGGAGATTCCTCAAGAAATTAAAAATAGAACTTCCCTATGACCCTGCAATTGCACTACTGGGTATTTACCCCAAAGATACAGATGTAGTGAAAAGAAGGGCCATCTGTACCCCAATGTTCATAGCAGCAATGGCCACTGTTGCCAAACTGTGGAAAGAACCAAGATGCCCTTCAACGGACGAGTGGATAAGGAAGATGTGGTCCATATACACTATGGAGTATTATGCCTCCATCAGAAAGGATGAATACCCAACTTTTGTAGCAACATGTACAGGACTGGAAGAGATTATGCTGAGTGAAATAAGTCAAGTGGAGAGAGTCAATTATCATATGGTTTCACTTATTTGTGGAGCATAACAAATAGCATGGAGGACAAGGGGAGATGGAGAGGAGAAGGGAGTTGAGGGAAATTGGAAGGAGAGGTGAACCATGAGAGACAATGGACTCTGAAAAACAATCTGAGGGTTTTGAAGGGATGGGGGGTGGGAGGTTGGGGGATCCAGGTGGTGGGTATTGTAGAGAGCACGGATTGCATGGAGCACTGGGTGTGGTGCAAAAATAATAAAAAATTAAAAAAAATAAAATATTTTCTCTTTCAAAAAAAAAAAAAAAAAAGAAAAGAAAAGAGTAGACGTCAAAGACATTTTTTAAAAACCCCAAAATAGAGGGTGCCTGGGTGGCTCAGTGGGTTAAAGCCTCTGTCTTTGGCTCAGGTCATGATCTCAGAGTCCTGGAATGGAGCACATTGGGCTCTCTGCTCAGCGGGGAGCCTGCATCCCCCTCTTTCTCTGCCTGCCTCCCTGCCTACTTGATATCTCTCATTCAAACAAATAAATAAAATCTTAAAAAATAATAATAATAACCCCCCCAAAACAAAACAGAAAAATAGAGGCAAATCAAAGAAACAGAAAACTGTTTTGAAAAGATGAAAAAAATTGACTAACTTCCAACAAAATTGACAAAGCATAAAAGAGGGAAGATGTATTACCAAAAAGCATATAAAAATTAAATCTTGCCTTATTTATATCCTGGAAAATATGAATTAAGATGAGATACAATTTTGCCTTTTCATCAGGTTGTAATTTTTTTTTTTTTTAATGTGACATTTAGCACTGAGGGGGCTGTTGGTAAAAGCATATTCCACACTGTTAGGACTATAAATCATTATAGCTTTTGGGAAAATAATTTGTTAATATGAAATTTTTGAATGTGCAGTTTTTTTTTTAAAGATATTTTTTATTTATTTGACAGAGAGAGAGAGAGAGGGTCACAAGTAGACAGAGAAACAGTCAGAGAGAGAGGAGGAAGCAGGCTCCCCGCCAAGCAGAGAGCCCGACGCGGGGCTCGATCCCACGACTCTGGGATCATGACCTGAGCCGAAGGCAGAGGCTTTAACCCACTGAGCCACCCAGGTGCCCCTGAATGTGCAGTTTTGACTCAGCTATACCATTTGTGCAATAAAAATAAGAGTATAAATATACATGTATAAAAGTGTTTACTGTATCAGTGTTTATAAATATCAAAAGCAGGAATCAACTTAAATGCTTAGGGGAATAACTGAATAAGTTACTGCATATGCTACAGAATATTCTACCACTAAGGCATGTCTGTATGTGTCAAGATCTATATATACTTAGAGAGATGTTCATGTTATTTTGTGAAGTAATAAAACAAATGTGGCAGTTTTAAAATATGGTCCTCAAATTCTGTGACCCTCTTTCCATCAAGAAGTAGAATCTATATTCTTCCCTTGAGCCTAGGTTCTGTGAGTATTTGGCCAATAGAGTATGGAGCAAGTGGAAGTGTGCCATTTTTTGTGACCAGTCTTTAAGAACCTAACAACTTCCATTTCCTGTTCCTTGAAATGATAACCTTTGGAACTCAACCACCATACCATGAAAAAGTGTAAGCAGCTTGAGGAGAGCCCAGCTTGGGAGTCTAGTTGAAGAGGAATGGAGGCTTTAGAGGCACAATTTGGGTTAAATTCCCAATGACCAGTCAGCAGGAAGTTGCCAACCACAAATGTGAATCACAGAAAGTGGATCCTCCAGTCCCCTGCTGTGCTATATAGACATTGTGGACCAGAGATTGTGCCCTGAACCTCGTCTGAGTTACAGATTTGTCAGATTTGTGAGGAAACTAAATGGTTGTTTTTGTTTTAAGCGACTGTGATTTGGGATGGTTTGTTACATGGTAACAGGAACAAGAAGGTATATAATATATATAATACAAGTTTTCTTGGAAAAAAATTAAAATTAAAGAGAATTCTCTATATTTGTATATGCACATGGGAAAATTAGTATTAATTTGGGATGTAATATACTGTTAATTTTACTCTGGATTTTTGGGAATCAATGATATAAAAATATATTAGGAATATAAAACTAGAACAAATTTACTTTAAAGCTTGACAAAATTTGAAAGAGGAATTTAAATGATTTTGTCAAAGGGTTATTTTTCTTATTATTCCCAGAAGCATGTCAGACTAAACAGAATTAATAATTTATCCTTCTAAACTAATCTTTGAGGGACTACTCTGAATTTATAAAATAGAAAAGGTATATCTTCAGCCAAGATCAGTGTTACTTTTTTCTTTTACATATACTGTTTCTTTTTTTTCCTCATCTCATTCTCATTCATCCAGTCTGTATTACACTTTAACCTTAACCTCATCCATTTTCAATTCACAGAAGGTCTAGATAACTGTGTTGAATTAATACTATTGAATATGTATTATAAAGAACACATCAGACTTTATGTTTCCAGGAGATGAACAGTCGAAGACATAGATACCATTCTCAGCATTGTGTACCTCACATTAAAGCAAGCAGAACCATAATTGGTGTCTTTCTGATGTTGCCTCTGGAGCAGAGTAGCTAACATTAGAATGTGAATAATTTAATGCACATTCTATTTGAGAACTCAGGAGTTCTCAAACTTGGTTGGGTATCAGTTTTGCTTGAAGAAGTTTTAAAATATATACATTTGAGATTTCACACCCGGATATCCAGATTCAGAAAATTTGAGTTTGGCGCTCAGGATGCTACATTCTGAAAAGGATTTCCAGGTGATACTGATGCATAGTCAAGTTTGAGAGCTACTGATTTAGTCACCAAATAACCATGATTGGTGAGAGAAGACACATGATTATCAAAACCGGGGCAAGAAACTGAGGTAAAGTATATGTGTACTGCTGAAAGTGTGCCGGGAGGTGTGTAATGGCTTTTCTGTTCTCTGGGTTGGGGAAATATGCTTTTTTCTTGCTGAGTACATGCAACCTATGTAGAGTTCATTCCTTCATTATTCCACAAATATTGAGAAGCCAACACTTGGCACCTGCTGATCTAGGACACTGAGCTGTAATGAATGAAACAGAGAACAATCTTGCCTTCATGAAACTTACACTCTGTTGGGTAGAAACAAAAATAAAGATAATAAATAAGCAAATCATGAGATATGTTAGAAGTTGCAAAGTGAAAGCAAGTTATGGGGATGTCCCTAGTCCAATTTCACTCTCACTCTTGTCAAAAAATATTTCATGTCTTCTCCTTTCTCCTTAAACTACAACACCTCTTCCCACCATCTTCACTCAACTTCCAAATTCACTGAGAAAGTTGAAGCAATCATGAAAGAACTTCTCCAGTTTCCTGTCACCACATCTGCTATTTATCAGCATATGTTTTCCATACTTCTGAGGGTCATCTCTCTATTTGTGCACTGGATCTACTTCCCTGTAGTAATGAATTTTCATGAGGACAATGAGAATCCTAGTTAAATTCACCTAATGAGAAAAACTAAGTGTGAGTGAGAGCATAAAGTTATGTAGAAGGTGTAGTTCAATAATGTTATTTCCTGAGTCTTGATAGAAAGAAGGCCTGTCTACAGAGAATAGCAATCAGTTTGGAAATATAATTAAAGATAACTACATCTAGCAAGGTAGTGCTTGAGGAGTTTTAACAAATAGACCTTGCTCTCTAGAAAGATCATGTTCTGAAAAGTGGTAGGAACAATATTCCTGAACTCTTCCTATGTGTACCAACTGCATAATTTCACACTTAAATAAGATTCAAAATACTAGGAGTTTATCCCAGAAATTAGAATAATTAAATATGCACTATACAATGGCTTAATTTTACATTTCTAAATCCCCTTTTGGTCTAGGTAGAAGACTTTCCATATTTGATGAAGACCTACCCTGGATTCTCTCACTGACTAGTGAAACCACCTTCTCTAGCATCTTTTCTCTGATTACAGTGATCTCCATTCCATCTATATTTTTGTAACACTTATTATTTGTACCATGGTTTTTGTCTTTTATTTTTTAAAGATTTTATTTATTTATTTGACAGAGAGAGACACAGCGAGAGAGGGAACACAAGCAGGGGGAGTGGGAGAGGCAGAAGCAGGCTTCCAGCCAAGCAGGGAGCCTGATGAGGGCTCCATCCCAGGACCCTGGAATCATGACCTGAGCTGAAGGCAGATGCTTAACAATTGAGCCACCAGGCGCCCCTGGTTTTTGTCATTTATTCCCAAGCCATCTTTGATTGTTTTTAAATTATTTCATATCTTAGCCCCAGATTCTGATATCTGTTCTGATTTACACTGATTCATACCAATGGATTTCTTAGCTTCTCTGTGACCTGCTATCTACACTGAGATTTCTAATTCTTACATGAGGAAACTTTGCAATAGCGTCTACATTTTAGATGATTAATAGCAATGTAAAGTCAAGTGATAAAGAACCAATAAGCTTCAGGATGGTCAGAAGGTTAAAAGGTTGGTGGTAATTTGTAAATGCAGGTATGATTTACCTTACAAGCCGATCTACAAAATAAGAATGAGAAAATACCCATAGCCAATTTATTTAATGTATTTAAGTTAAGGTATTTAATCACCAGATTGCTCTATTTAAGGCAGGTTGAGCAATCATTTACTTATGAAGGAATTTTGAATATAGAATTCACATCTTAATTTGTGAACTGAATTATCAAGAGGAAAACTAAGCATAAATGAAAATTATTTCTGAGGAACATGTCAATTGGGTAAAGTAAAGTATGACATATTAAAAATATTTTTGTATATTTCCAACTACCTTGCAACATCCAATGTTAGAGGTATCAAATGTAGAGACATCTGTAGATGGAGATTTCAAGAGCAAGTCAGTGAATTAGCTGCATTATAAGCAAACTCAAGTCATAACATAACCATAATATCAGATGATATTGTTCAATAAGTCATGAAACAGTTTCCATTTCTCCCTGATTTTATGGTCCTCACTAACCCCATTAAAATACTGGGATTTAGGTTGGTTAACTCTTCAGACTGAAAAACTAATTGTAAGCAGTGACAACTCTTAGATGCCTCAAAAGAATGTCCTGTCAAAGTCAACATGTCCTTTTTTCCAACAATTTTTTTTCTTTTTTAATGAAAGCTTTATTCTTTGGTGGTTGAATTTTAATTATTTGTTTTTGAACAAATGGATATTACTTTTGTGGATAATTGTGTTTTTAATAAACAAGATGCAGAATTTCTATTCATACTTAAACTGGATAAAAATTACATTCAAGTGATGACAATTCCGAGTTTAAAACTTAAACCAAATTTTTAGTAATTTAGTTTATTATTTATTGTTATCATGAGAGTTTCTAAACTGGCAACCATATGTGTTAATGGGGAAACAATTTAGATCAGGGGGTGGGGATTTGTTTTAAATTTACTTAAAGAAGGAATTCTGAATTACACTTGAGACCCTTAATTTAAGATTTTAAAGTCTTTCCTAGTTAGTACCAATGTAACCAATATTGTTTTCTGAGGCTTTTCAATACTCACAATGATATGGCCTGAAATTATGGAAATTTGACTTTATTAGCTCAGTTGCTTTTCTGTCTAATGTGAACACTTTAAATAAGGGAAACTTCTCTACATTTCCAGCTTGGCGTGTCAGCTAGGATGTACCCTAAAATCTTACTCCCTCACTATGACAACACCCTTAAGTATCATTCTTCCCTCTCAGCACTTAGCTTATTATATTGCTATGACTTGTTTCTATGTTTATCTCCTTACTAGAGTTCAAGAAAACCAGAGGAGAATAGTAGTGAAAGCAGTTAGAACAGATTTTATTCCGGAACTACTGCATTAAGGGAAAAAGAGTCTTCATATTGAACTGGTCTCAATTCCTAATTGAGCACTGGCCGCTGGGAATTTCTGGCCAAGGAGTGGGTTGGGGTCAGTGGATGGAAACATCAAGGGTAAGGAGGGGTTCTGGCCAAACCAACTTGACAGGATTCATGCTGAAACCAGGTGGGGGTGATTATATACCAAGGGTGGGGGATGAGGAGTTTGATTGCAATGGAAGGTGATCACATTTTAAGGGTGGGGGATTCTCTCTGAACTGACTTAGAACAATTCTTCTACCATTAGGCAATATAGGCCTGAGGAGGACAATAAGCACAGACTCCAAAGTCAAGGCCTCCAGGGCTTGCCAGAGATTGATTAAAGTTTTGTAAAAGAGAGTCTTTGTCATTAGGTGATCCCTGAAAGGCTCTGAGTATATCAGTTGTCTGTATTTCTAGTTCTTAACATACTGCATAGCACACAATGGCTAGTCAATGAATGTTTTTGAAGGAATAAATTAAGGATAGGGAATTGACATTTATTGAGTGCTAAGTATGTTGCAGATACTAAGTTACCAAAGAAATAATGCTGGCTTTCAAGCTTGGTTTTGAATCCTGAATTTAATACCAGCTGTGTGACCATGTACAATTTATATACTTTCTGAGGATTAGTTTCCTTAACTTTTTAAAAATATTTTATTTATTTATTTGACAGACAGAGATAACAAGTAGGTAGAGAGAGGCAGGCAGAGAGAGAGGGGGAAGCAGGCTCCCTGCTGAGCAGAGAGCCCGATGCAGGGCTCAATCCCAGGACCCTGGGATTATGACCTGAGCAGAAGGCAAAGGCTTTAACCCACTGAGCCACCCAGGTGCCCCTAGTTTCCTTAACTTTAAAGAGATAATATACTTACCTAAATTTTTATGTGAGAATTAAATGTAAGTAATATCATGAAGAAGCTATATTGTAGCCACTTTGGTACATTATCTCTTTTAGCACATTTTCCACTTTGTCAGACATTACCTATATAGAATTATGGGAATTATACAGCTTTAATCCATAATCCAGAGAATTGTAATGTAATGAAAAATTTTCACTATGTGACTTTGAGCCAGTCTCTTAATATATACTTTTCTCTGTTATAAAATTAGAACACCTAACTAGATGATCTCTAAGATTTCTAATGGTAACATTTTTGAATCATACACCCTAGGAACAGAAGTAGTTCAATTTGTTACAATTTTTGTAAGAATCTACCAGTAGATTCTTTCTTGCTAAAATATGAGGAATTTAGTACGCTATCTCTCCTAGGAGAATTTTCCACTTAAAAAAGAAGAGAAATGGGATGTTGAAAAGATTGCTAAAAAGTAGATTGTTGGGGCACCTGGGTGGCTCATTCAGTTAAGTATCCAACTCTTGATTTTGGCTCAGGTCTCTGAGATCAAGCCCCGCTACTAGCCTGGTGCTCTGCGGTCAGGCTGCTTGAGATTCTGCTTGAGATTCTCTCCCCCTGCATACCCCCACCCTGCCCCTGCTCCTGCATGTGCATGCGTGCTCTCTCTGAAATAAATAAAAATAAATAAACCTTTTTTAAAAAAGAGTGGGTTACTAATAGATTACTCAGATATCAGTAAGGGAACCAATTTTGAACAGCAGGGACATCTTTCCTGTCATAGGACATAGTGTTCCTGTCATACTATTTTACCTATGTAACTTAGAAGTTTAAGCTGATAAAAAATACCACTGAAGGGGTTTTAGGTTCTCTGAAGAAGCATTTTATTGATTTGGTTTAGATTCTTTAGAACATTTTGGAATGCTTTTTATTTTATTTTTATTTTTTATTTTTTTAAAGATTTTATTTATTTATTTGACAGAGAGAGATCACAAGTAGGCAGAGAGGCAGGCAGAGAGAGAGGAGGAAGCAGACTTCCTGCTGTGCAGAGAGCCGGATGTGGGGCTTGATCCCACGACCCTGGGATCATGACCTGAGCTGAAGGCAGAGGCTTCAACCCACTGAGCCACCCAGGCGCCCCTGGAATGCTTTTTAAATACGTTCACGTTCATGTTGAAAGTTGAAGAAACAAGAAAATTAGTTCTTAGCTCTTTCTTTCTTTCCCATCTCCTCTCTCTCCCTCCCCCACCCTCACTCTCATTCTTGCTCTTTCTCTTTCCTTAACTTGAACAGCTAAGAGCACTTGGAGCACTGCCAGCCATAAAATAAAGCGGTATCAGACTGAGACAGGTATACAAAATATTCTACTCCTTTAAAATCCCCCCCGCCAAAGTATCTACTCTTCCATTGCAGTATATAAAGCTTTTGGTGGCTTTGCTGGTAGCTGATGTAATGAGTTCAGCTAAGTGCAGACTAAGAAGGATGAGTGTTTGTAAAATCAACTGCTGTATTAATCTACTGGCATGTTCTTAAGTAGAAGGCATGTACACTAAAAGTACAAAATCCAACTTTTTAATATGATGAACTGGATTTTTGTTATGTTATGAATTAGGATTTTTTCTAAAAGGTGTCATTTTGTCATAGGGTACTAACTTCAGTTAATACTATGACAGTTTATCGGGACAAGGTTAAGAATAGTGAAAAGAAGATTAGGTATAAAGTCTGGAGCCAAAGGTTTTAGCTGTGGCTCTGTTTCTAATTTACTGTGTGACATTAGACAGACACATTCCTTGCTTATGTTAAATTACATGATCTTTAAGGTCATTCCCGTACAGACATTCTAACTAGGACACAATCACAAGAAGACCAAAGTCCTAGATGTTCTGAAAGTTTGAGCTGTACTTAGAGGCAGGCAGGCTATCTAGGAAGTGTTACTTAAATATAAGTATCTTCTCGTTAACATAATCTAGCTTTTAGATGATGGTTTAGGAAATAAGAAAGATGTATATTATCTCCTTTAAAAGACATTAGCTTCCATCTTGTGAAATAAGAAAATGAAAAGATAAACCCAAATTAAGTAGAAGAGAGATAAATATTAATCAAAGTAGAAATCAGTGAAATAGAAAACCTATTAGAATGAATGAAGTAAAATTTTTATTCACTGGTATCATGATTATCTATATTATATGGCAATAAGTTTTCATATTCACACTTTATACAAAAATGCTCTCAGAATTAATCACAAATCTAAAATGCAAAACTATAGTTACAGTAAAAAGATTTAAGTGGTCGTCAAAAACTTGGGAAAAGATGGTGTATTTTAGTTAATAATAATGTATCAATATTGGTTCATAAATCTTCCATATTAATGTAAGATATTAATAATAGGGGAACCAGATACAGGATATTTGGGAACTCTCTGTACAGCTTGTAGTTATTCTGTAAATTTAAAACTGTTCTAAAAAATAACATTTACTTTTAAAAAGTATAGTGAAGTAGCATTAAATACCTACCAAAATAACTGGAGTGTGAGACAGAATGTATAAGCTTGGTGAAGACGTAGAGCAATGAAACACTCATACACTATTGGAGGAAGTGTAAATTCATCCAAATACTTTAGAAAATTGTTTTTGGAGATAAAAATGCAGTTAATCTTTAATAAATAGGATTTGTATCTCTTATGATCTACCAATTCCACTCCCGAATATACTCAAATACATACATGTATTCATCAAAAGGCTTGTACCAGAATGCACATAGCTTGTTATAGCCCAAAATAGAAAACTAGCCAAATGCTCAACAATGCTGAAATGGATAAATATATATTTTCACAGAAATAAGAATAAACAGCCCACAACTACTTGCAAACATATGATGAACCTCACAAAGTTGATATGAAGTACCAGATACACAAAAATGCATAACTATATAACTAATTTATGTATTATACAACAGGCTAGACTAATGTATGGTGTTAAGGCACAAGAATGTTTACCTTGGGGAAAGGGTAGTTCTTTTAGGAAGCAAGAGGGAACTTGTGAGATTGGCATGTCCTATTCCTTGATCTGGGTGTGCAGATCAAGAATGTGTTCAGTTTGAGAAAATTATTTTTATCCATATGAATTGGAATATAAATAAATTTTTCATACTATCCATTATCAATTATGTGGATTACAAATCTCTCTTCTAGGTTTGTAGCCTGTGTTTTCAGTTTCTTCATGTTATTTTTTTAACAGAAGCTCCTTTTAAAATAACTTTTAGGGGGCCTGGGTGGCTCAGTGGGTTAAGCCTCTGCCTTCAGCTCGGGTCATGGTCCCAGGTTCCTGTTATTGAGCCCCGCATCAGGCTCTCTGCTTAGTGGGGAGCCTGCTTCCTCCTCTTTCTCTGCCTGCCTCTCTGCCTACTTGTGATCTCTGTCTGTCAAATAAATAAATAAAATATTAAAAAAAATAACTTTTAGTAAGAGAAAAAATTCAAACATACACAAAGGAGAAGAGAAGATTATCATGAAATCTGTGAGCTTATCATCCAGCTTCATCAACTACAAACTTTGGCAATTTTACTTAACCTGTCTCCCTTACCCTACTTTTTTTTTCCTGGTATACTTTTAATAGTTTTATTGTGTTATAACTGACATACAAAACTGCACATATTTATAGTATAAAATTTGATAATTTTTTTTTTTTAATTTGACAGACAGAGATCACAAGTAGGCAGAGAAACAGGCAGAGAGAGAGAGGAGGAAGCAGGCTGAGCAGAGAGCCTGATGCAGGGCTAGATCCCAGGACTCTGGGATCATGACCTGAGCCAAAGGCAGAGGCTTTAACCCACTGAGCCACCCAGGCGCCCCTAAAATTTGATAAATTTTGACATATGTATATACCCATAGCAACCATACCTATATTCAAGAAAAACATAAATACTCCCACCCTCAAATTTTCTTCATGTGCCATTGGAATTCCTCTTTCTGCTTCTGCCCAGACATCCCAGCTGCTACTGATCTGCTTTTTATCACTATAGAGAACTTGCATTTTCTAGAGTTTTATAAAATGGAATCACATAGTATGGACTTTCTTTGTTTTTTTTTTTTTTTTTAAACCAGGTATAATCAATTTGAGATTTATCCATGTTGGTCCATATATCAGTAGTTCATTGATTTTAATTGATTAATAGTATCTCATTGTACCATTATTTGTTTATCCATTCATCTGTTGGTGGACATTTGGATTGTTTTGAATTTGAAGCTATTAGAAATAAAGCTCCTATGAACACTTCATGTGCAGGTCTTTGTATGGACACAGATTTCCTTTTTTCTTGGCTAAATACCTAGGAGTAATATGACTAGATCTTATGGCAGGTATATATTTAATTTTTAAGAAACGGACAAACTATTTTTCAAAGTGGTTGCACCAATTTACAGTCACCCAGTATCATAGGAGAATTAGAGTTCTTCCACATTCTTGACAACACTTGGTAAGGGCAGCCTTTTTAATATTTTAACTATTTTAATAGGAGTACAATGTTTTAATTTCCATATCCCTAATTTAAAGAAAAAGGGACAGAAGATTTGAACAGACATTTCACCTAAGAATGTACTGATGACAAATAAACACAAGAAAAGATGCTCACCATCATTAGCTATATCATTGAAATCACTTAATATGTGTTCTTGTTTTCTGGCTGGCTTTTTTTAAATTAAGCAATATATACTTATTATATTCCATTGCATGGTTATACTGTAGTTTATTCATTTGCCTATTGAAGGAGATCTTGGTTGCTTCTAGCTTTGGGCAGTTATAAATAAACCTGTTATAATCATCCACCTATAGGTTTTTGTGTAGATATAAGCTCTTGATTCAGTTGGGTAAATATCTAGGTGTGTGATTGCTGGATCATATAGTAAGATTATGTTTAGTTCTATAAAAAACTGGAAAACTTTCTTCCATACATAGGTTTTTTTTTGTTATAGAGCTTCAAGTACTTTTAATCTCAATTTTGTTTTCTTTTTATACACATTGCTATTTAGAAGTGTTTTTAATATTACCAAATGTATGGACTAAAATTTTTTTTAACTAAAATTTTTCTTTTATTTATTTTTTAAGTTTTTAAGGATTGTTGAGGACATGAAGTTTCTTTGAAATTTATTGAGCTATGTTTTACAAAATATTATATGGTGAATTTTATAGGTGTTAATATGTGATTGAGAAGAATGTATATGTTCTAATTATTTGGTACAGACTTTTTATATGTTACTGAATCAAGCTTCGTACTTATGTTTTTCTACTTTTCATATGTTTACTAATTTTCGAACTTCATGTAATCTATCAATAATTAAGGGATGTGTTTTGAAATCTGATAATACAGTGTTAAACTTTTAGGATCTCTGATGTCTGACACTTCTTATTTTTTTATGATCTCAAGCTATTTTAATTGGTGCACACTCCTCTGGAATTGTTAAATATTCTGGCACAGCTGAACTTTCATCATTATATAGTGAACCTATTTTTTTCTAATGGTTATTTTTTCTTAATATCTACTTGGATCAGTAATATAAATAGTCCAGCTTTTCTTTTGTTAGTATTTGCTTGTTATGTTTTTCTATCCATTTACTTTCAAACATCAAGTCTTTATGTTTAATGTGACATATAATAATAATGCATAGGTGGCTCTTTTTTCAACTTATCTGACAATCTATCTTCTGTACAAATGCAGCCAATTTATAATTTTCATGGTTGTATAGGTATCTGAATGTTTATTCCATTTAATTTTGATTTCCATTTTTGTTGCTCTATGTTGTAGTATTATTTATATTTTCTTTCCTTTTATTTTGGAACAATTGATTTTTTAAAAATTTTTACTTTTTATTGGTTTAGAATTTGCACACACTCAATATCAGTTCTTTTAGTAGATATGATTGAGAATTTACTGTGCTTATCAAAGGCTCTGGCTCCACCCAGGAGGTCTCAGGTCCAAGGCTCATTATACTAATTGCTATGTTGCTATAATGCAAGTACCTTATGGTTACTGTTCTCTTCCCCTAAGTCAGGTTTCAATTTATAGTATCAACCTGGACTAGTTATGACACCTAATTTGCATAAGTTTATTTATTTATTTTTTTGATTGTGTGGAAATGTCTTATGAAAGTGAATGCAGGATCTTGCCAATTCTCCTTAAACATTTGACACTATTAGGAAGAATATTTGCTCTGAAACAAATGAAGAATCAAGCAATCTTAGCTCAGCAAAACAGACATAATAGTACACTCTGTAATGTGCATCTGCTACCTGTAGTATTACTAGGGACTGGCTCTTTGGCAAGTCATCACATGCTGTTAAAGATATAAGCAATTGATAGACATTTCTACTGCATGGTGTTTATGCCTTTCAGTCAATTCACTATAAACATTCTTGAGGGAAAAGAACTTAACCCTTAGCTTCCAAACCTCTTGAATTTCTTACTGTCAATATTCATAGCATAAATTTATTCTTTTGTGTAATTATATAAATTAGTATTCCCCAAGCAATATTTAATAATTATAGTGATCACGAACGTCTTTGACTTGCTCATGATTCTAACAAAAATGCTTCTTGGATCACCATTGATAAATATGATGTTGACTTTAGATTTGAAATTATATACCTGTATAAAATATTTATTTTTCATAAGCCAAAGATCTATTCTTGACATCTATTCCTGTGAACCTTGACTACTTTTTAATAATATTCATTCATTCATTCGTTCATTCATTTATTATTATAGTAAGAATATTTAGCATGATCTACTCTTTTAATAAAATGGTACAATACAGTATTGTTATAGGTACATGTTGTACTAAAGGTCTCTAGTAGTTACTTATGTGTAAGTAAAAGTTTATATATCCATTAAGTCATAATCCATATTTCCTCTCCCCTAACCCCTGGCAATTCTTCCATTCTACTCTTTGTTTCTATGAGGTTATCAAGTGTTTTTTTGTTTGTTTGTTTTTTTAATTAAGCATTCAGAAATAAACCCATACATCTATGGTCAAATTCATAAAAAAGCCCCATTTATTTATTTATTTATTTATTTATTTGAAGTATAATTAATATACAGTGTTATATTAGTTTCAACTAATATACAACTTATTACAATTTAATGATTCAACAACTTATACATTACTCAGTGCCAATCTCAATAAGTAACTCATAATCCCCTTTATCTCTTTCACCCATTCCCCCTAACCCTTCTTTCTAGAAACTATCAGTTTGTTCTCTGTTGTTTAAGAGTCTGTGGGTTTTTTTTTAAATTTGTTTTTCTCTTTTTCTTTGTTTGTTTTAGTTCTTAAATTCCACATATGAGTGAAATCATATGGTATTTGTCTTTCTCTGGCTGACTTATTTCACTTAACATTATGTCTTCTAAGTCTATCCATGTTGTTGCAAATGGAAAAATCTCATTTTTTTATGGCTAAATTTGACTATTTTGAACTCCTTATATGAGTGAAAGAATGCAGCATTTGTCCTTCTGTGCCTGACTTATTTCACTTTGTAATATCCTCCAGATTTATCCATGTTGTCCCATATTGCAGAACTTTCTTCTTTTTTAAAGCTGAATAATATCTCATTCTATGTATGTTCCACATTTTCTTTATGCATTCTGGAACAGATGACTTCACTGGTGAATCCTACTAAACATTTAAAGAATAATTAATGTCAATCCTTCTCAAACCCTTCCTCAAAAACTAAGGAGGAAGGGCTATTTCCAAACTCATTTTATGAGGCCAGCATTATACTGATAGCAAAGCCAGACAAAGGCATTACAAGAAAACTACATGCCTATATCCCTGATGGTTATAGATACATAATCCTCAACAAAATACTGAATTCAACCACACATTAAAACCTTCTTAAACATAATGCCTAAGTGGGATTTATCCCTGAAGAGAAGGAAGGTTCCACATTATACAAATCAATTAATGTGATACAGCATATTAAAAGATGAAGGTTAAAAACACATGATCATCTCAGTAGATGCAAGAAAGCATTTGACAAAATTTAACACCCTTTCATGACAAAAAGCACTCTCAACAAATTAGGAGGAAAAAGAAATTACTTACTTCAGTGTAATAAAGGCTAAATATGTAAAGCCTACAGTTAACATTTTAGTGAAAAACTAAAAACTTTTTATTCAAAATAGGGAACAAGGCAAGGGTGTCCACTCCAGCCACTTTGTTCAACATAGTATTGGGAGTCTTAGTGAAAGCAATTAGACTCCTTGCTAAGGATCCAGAATAATAAAATTTTCCACATGAAAATCTCATGCATTTAAAAGCTCAGAATTCTGGAGAGGGCTTGAACCAGTTGAGATCCCGCACTGTGATCTAGCCTACATATTTTTCACTGAGAGCTTAGGGGCTTCTTGTATGTGGTCCAGAGCAAAAAAACAAAAACAAAAACAAAAACAAAAAACACCAAAAAACAAACAAAAAACTGCTTAGAATATTTTCATAAGAGTTATTAGAGCCAATAGAAAGAATTCTCATCTTTTATCTCCTATGAGAGTCATCTCTTCAAGACTTTCCCAACTAGTAAATTAGTATCATTTTTAAGTTGGCCAGAATATTTTATCACCCTCTGAAGCAAATACTTTATCGTTTAAATCATATGCTAAAAGTGTCATTACCTTTCAGCACACCAGGCATCTGTTTTCTCTGACTCACTCATTTTGTTCTCTCTTCACCGGTGATCTCTAACTAGGGTGGTGTGTAAGATTTCTAAAAGTAAACATGGAATCCATTGAAGATTTTATTAGTGCTAGCTAGTAAAAATAAAATGGTTTTAAATAAAGCTGCTACATTATCTGGTTTCATAAATTTTATTTTCCTACATACAAAAGCAAAGTTTAGGTGCATAGCTATTAAGAGAGAGGTCGTATTACACCAGCCTGTAAATCTTAAAAGGCTCATAATCACATTAATGTGGCATGTGGAAGGTGAATACTTTGCAGCAACAACCAGTCCTTTGAAACATCTGTTCCTGAAAAAAGAAAAAAAAATAGCTTTAAGGTTTGAAATTAAAGATTTCTAAGATTCCTAATTTTTAACCCAATTTTATTTTAATAATACTTGTTTTAAAAATTTAAAACCTGAATGTGTCCCCTCAGTAATACAAGTGATGAGTGGTACCCACTTTTATATTAGTCATAATTACCAGGGGATTTTACATCAAGAAGTGAGTGTCTTCATGAATTATGAGTTGCAGTTCAACTTCACTTTCTCAACATATCGAGGTTGGAATACAAAGAAGTCATTTTTTTTTAAAGATTTTTATTTATTTATTTGAGAGAGAGAGTGAGTGAGGCATGAAAGGGGCGAAGAAGTCAGAGGGGGAAGCAGACTCCCCGTGGAGCTGGGAGCCTGATGCGGGACTTGATTCTGGGACTCTGGGATCACGACCTGAGCCGAAAGCAGTGGCTTAACCAACTGAGCCACCCAGGTGCCCCAGCAGTCATTTTTATTCAGACCGTGTCAACAGTCTCCATAAGCTGGGCAAAATATTTGCTATGTTGGTAAGAACAATGGCTTTATCTTTCACAGTTTAAAGTTTAAAGTCTGTATTTTTTTTTTATGCTTACCAGCAATTTCTGGTACATCACTTAATCTTTTTCATGCTTAGAAGTCCCATATTTGTAAATGTTGATGATAATAATTATGTGGCAAGATTGTTTTAGAAAATTATAATAATATATATAAGGTCTTTGACATAGGGCCTTGAAAGGCATTGAAAAATACTGTTATTGTTTATGTATGTCTATAGTATCGGACGTTGCTTAAGTATTCTTCATACCTCTCAATAGATTTGGCATCCTTATACATGGAATGCCAGAACAAAATACAATGTTGGATATTATCTAGTTGCCACTAACTCTTTATTTTACAACTGAGAAAACTGTCCCCATCGTGTTAAGCATTATCCAAGGTCACACACTGAATAAATAGCACAGGTGGTATTGGAACTTAAATTTCTACATTTTTTTCTACCTTGTTGCCAGTACATTTTTCTAGATTACATATAAAAGCAAAAAAAATCATGTAATTAATTTTCCCACATCAGTTTCCATACTTTTCCTTGCTAGAAAGCCAGCAGGTACAGTTGGCTATTAACAGAAAGATAGCCTTATGTTTGTTGAATTGTCATGTGCATTATGGTCAGTTTCAGTTGAACAGTTGCATTAAATAATGCTTTTTCTAGTGTTGTTTTTTACTAAAATACTTTTGAAGAATTTAATCTGATCAACATATCCTTTAGTTTTCTTTTTTCTTTTTTTTTTCTTTTTATTTTTTTAAATTTTTTTTTAAAGATTTTATTTATTTATTTGACAGAGAGAGATCACAAGTAGACAGAGAGGAAGGCAGAGAGAGAGAGAGAGAGAGAGAGGGAAGCAGGCTTCTCGCTGAGCAGAGAGCCCGACGTGAGACTCGATCCCAGGACCCTGAGATCATGACCTGAGCCGAAGGCAGCGGCTTAACCCACTGAGCCACCCAGGCACCCCATCCTTCAGTTTTCTATTGAAAGATTCTAAAGCTTTTTCTATTAACATTTATGATGATCAATTTTTTGAAAATTTAATTTAGTAATTGGCAAGGAATAACATGGAGGACATGGGGAGATGGAGAGGAGAAATGAGTTGGGGGAATTGGAGGGGGAGATGAATCATGAAAGATTCTGGACTCTGAGAAAAAAACTGTGGGTTTTGGAAGGGAGGAGGGTGGGAGGTTGGGTGAGTCGGGTGGTGGGTATTGTGGAGGGCACGTATTGTATGGAGCACTGGGTGTGGTGCATAAACAATGAATTCTGAAACACTGAAAAGAAATTAAATAAATAAAAATTTAAAAAAAAAAAACAACCTTAATTTGGCTCAGAATCACGAGAGACAATTCCAGACTTCAAGCTCTATTACAAAGCTGTCATCATCAAGACAGCATGGTACTGGCACAAAAACAGACACATAGATCAATGGAATAGAATAGAGAGCCCAGAAATAGACCCTCAACTCTATGGTCAACTAATCTTCGACAAAGCAGGAAAGAATTTCCAATGGAAAAAAGACAGTCTCTTCAACAAATGGTGTTGGGAAAATTGGACAATTACATACAGAAGAATGAAACTGGACCATTTCCTTACACCACATACAAAAATAGACTCCAAATGGATGAAATACCTCAATGAGAGACAGGAATCCATCAAAATCCTTGAGGAGAACACAGGCAGCAACCTTGTTGACCTCAGCTACAGCAACTTCTTCCTAGAAACATCGCCAAAGGCAAGAGAAGCAAGGGCAAAAATGAACTATTGGGACTTCATCAAGGTCAAAAGCTTTTGCACAGGAAAGGAAACAGTCAACAAAACCAAAAGACAACTGACAGAATGGGAGAAGATATTTGTAAATGGCATATCAGATAAAGGGCTATTATCCAAAATCTATAAAGAACTTATCAAGCTCAATACCCAAAGAACAAATAATCCAATCAAGAAATGGGCAGAAGACATGAACAGACATTTCTGCAAAGAAGACATCCAGATGGTCAACAAACACATGAAAAAGTGCTCAACATCACTTGGCATTAGGGAAATAAAATCAAATCCACAATAAGATACCACCTCACGCCAGTCAGAATGGCTAAAATGAACAAGTCAGGAAATGATAAATGTTGGTGAAGATGTGGAGAAAGAGGAACCCTTCTACACTGTTGGTGGAAATGCAAGCTAGTGAAGCCACTCTGGAAAACAGCATGGAGCTTCCTCAAAAAGTTGAAAATAGAGCTGCCCTACCACCCAGCAATCACACTATTGGGTATTTATCCTAAAGATACAAGCGCAGTGATCCAAAGGGGCACATGCACCCGAATGTTTATAGTAGCAACGTCCACAATAGCCAAACTATGGAAAGAGCCTAGATGTCCATCAACAGATGAATGGATAAAAAAGATGTGGTATTCATATACAATGGAATACTATGCAGCAAATAGAAGAATCAAAATCTTGCCATTGGCAGCAAAGTGGATGGAACTAGAGGATGTTATGCTGAGTGAAATAAGTCAATCAGAGAAAGACAATTTTCACATGATCTCTCTGATATGAAGAATTTGAGAGACAGGGCAGGGTTGATGGGGAGTAGGGAAGGAAAAAATAAAACAAGACGGGATCAGGAGGGAGACAAACCATAAGAGACTCTTATTATCACAAAACAAACTGAGGGTTTCTGGGGGTGGGGTCATAGGGATAGGGTGGCTGGGTTATGGACATTGGGGAGAGTATGTGCTATGGTGATTGCTGTGAAATGTGTAAGCCTGATGATTCACAGACCTGTACCCCTGGGGCAAATAATACATTATATGTTAATAAAAAATAATAACAGTAAAAAAAAAATCATGAGTGAATCAGTGCTTTTGTCCAAAAGTGTGGCTCATCTGGTGCTAACATTTTTATCACTGTGTGTTTGACTTTATCAAGTCAATCCTGCATTGAAAATACCGTTTGAATGTCTTTTTATTAGAAGAATCATGTCATATGTTACTTTGAAGATTGCAAAAAGGCTTTCAGTAAAAAACCATTTTGGATTCCCAAAGACCTTGTAATTCTGATTTGGGATTGTTTGTAAGACTTCCCATTTGTATTTTCTAAATTTTGCAGCATATCTAGTATCTCAGTTTGAGAAATGATCAGTGCATATGAACCTCTTCTGAAAGAGACATTTCATAAGTTAGACGATCTTTTTTCTTTCATAGAGATATGCTTTTGTTGATTATAGCTGCCTTTATATATCTGTTTGTACGATCATTAGAGCCAGAAATCTGGAAATGTCTAAAAACAGATGGGAGAAAGAGTGTAAACTAGGCCTTCCCAGTTTAAATGGGTGACTCTTCTAACTCAATTCTTTACAGACAGTAAATGAGAAAAGGAACTATACTGAATTAAAAAATAAGCGAGGTTATGAGAGAAGTAAAATCTAAAGAAATAGTATTACTGGATTCAAAACACGAGGCTAAATGGGTCTTAGAGAAAGTTCAAACCCACTTTCAATAATCTGGATCACATTTTCCCCACTAAACATGCCTTTGCTCACATCCTCTATCTCCAGAGTATTATTGAACAAACACCAGTTGCCCCTTGAGGGCAAAATGTTAATATACAATTTGCTTAATTCCTTAATAGAATCATTAGTATAATTTAAAACTAGCTTACTGATAACCATTAAGAACATGAATAAATGGCGAAACTGCAAATCATTACAACCAAAATAGGTTTCTATGAGAGTCAATCCAAAAGGAGCTTGATAAAATGAAGAAATTCATTAATTTTTTTATGCTCAAATTTTAGTCCTTGAGCTGGGTGACATATTTCATTAATGTGAGCAAATTTGTGATAGATTATTAAACCATTTTAAAGAACTCTTTGCCTATAAATAATATATTAATTGTATTTAATTCTTACACACTACTCTGTAATAAGTACTATTATTCCATTTTCCATATAAAGAAACAGACTCAAAGAGATTAATTGATGTGCTCAGTTTTGTGTCTATAACCTAAATTGTGAAAGTTTGAATTTGTATGAGTGAAGAAAATAATTGTGATAGCAGGAGGGCAAGTATTTTAAGAAAATTTTAAATGATAGGATTTACGTGATGTTTAAAAATTAATTCCCCGGGGCGCCTGGGTGGCTTGGTGGGTTAAGCCCCTGCCTTTGGCCCAGGTCATGATCCCGGGGTCCTGGGATTGAGCCCTAGGTCTGGCTCTCTGTTCAGCGGGGAGCCTGCTTCCCTTCCTCTCTCTCTGCCTGCCTCTCTGCCTACTTGTGATTTCTGTCTGTCAAATAAATGAATAAAATCTTTAAAAAAAAATTAATTCCCCCAAATCGTCTTTCAATCCTGCATGTCTTTTTTGTTTTCTTTGCTTTTGTAACTAAACTTCCAGATTCTCAGCTCACTGGCATCTGACGTTTGCTTTCACCATCGCTTGAAAACTCTTTTGTCAATAGTCGAACAATGATTGTTGATCGCTTAGTTATACAGACCCTTTTCATTCTTACCTTACTTAACCTACGCAGCACTTAACTCTTGTCATCCAAGCCTCCTCTGGCTTCAAGCTTCCATCAGGCTATGGATGCCAATTGGTCACGTTTATAGGAATAAACTATATTTCATATTTATACAACATTCTCTCTTATTCTGGAGCTATTCCTTTGGGGGAAATAGCTTCTCCGTGACTCCATTGATTTGGAGAGGGGAGTTTACCCACTGACACAGTCACAGTGTTTAGCATAAGAAGTGGCCTGTATGAGTGAATTGGTCATTTTCCTGGGATCATTAAATAATGAAGTAGGAAGAGTATTACCTCACTTTTCTTCCACATCACTAAGCTGGAAGAGAAGCTTAGGTCTGCCAGAAGCCATTGGTCCCCATCTGGTGTCAGATAGAGCACACAGATACACACACACACACACACACACACACGCATGCGTGCGCACACGCACATAAATATATGTGCATGCTCTTAGTGTATGGAGGAAACCATTTGAAGATAAAAAGAATGAAGCCAACATACAGAGAAAGCCAAAGCTACAGCTGGAGAGAAAGAGGTGTTCTGAAGGCAGTATTTGAGTTTCTGAATCTACTTAACTGCCCTCTGAGACTGGTGTCTTTTGCTCATTAGACCAAGGGTCCTCATTAGACCCTTGATGTCTGTGAAAAGATGATATCCACCAATTGTCCTTGAGCACACTACAGATGCTAAAAATGACATCTCACAGCCATGCTGTGACTTGTGAAGAAGTGGGAGAATCTTCTTGGATCTTTCTCACTTTGTTATCTGGACATGAAAAGCAACACAGCTGGACCTCCATGTTTTAGAGCTCCCAATAAAAAAAAACTTTTTTGGCTTCTGCAGTTCCCTCCCTGTTTATAAGGTACATATGTGAAGAAAGTATGTGTTTTCTTTAACCAAAAGTCCTTGGATAAACCTTCTCATGAACCTCCCTACCAGCTCCTCACAAAGTTCTGAACACATCTGAGTCCTGGGCCTGCTACACATGGTTTGCTCTTTCCTTCTTCAGTCATCCCTTGGTTTATGTGTCACACTTACTTGGTTTTATCACTGTTCTTCTGGTTCTCCTTCCCAATATTAACTGTGGGCCAGTCTTCCTCTACTTTTCCTGTAAAGGTTGTTGTCCCAGGACTCCATGTCTTTAATAGTTTCTATTTCTACTTTGCCTCCTATCCAAGCAACCACTATGTCATCACATACTACTTATAAACGAGTGACTCATTTTTTTATCTACAACCCAAACATTTGTCCTGAGCACTCGACCCTCACATTTACCTGCTTGCTACATACACATCACTTCCTAGATATTCCATGAGGATCTTGTATCTTCTACACCATTAAAAGTAATCTCATCATCTTTATCTTCTTTGCTTCAAAATTCCCCTCTTACTTATAGTCATTACCTTTCAGGTGGTTGCCCCTTCCCCCAAACACTAGGGGATGCATCCTAGATTTTCTTTTTCTTTCCAGATTCATAGGCTATCAGTCTCTAAAATGTGTCCTTCTAGGGAACCCTCCTACACTGTTGGTGGGAATGTAAGCTGGTGCAACCACTCTGGAAAACAGTATGGAGGTTCCTCAAAAAGTTGAAAATAGAGCTTCCCTATGACCCAGCAATTGCACTACTGGGTATTTACCCTAAAGATACAAAAGCAGTGATCCAAAGGAGAATGTGCACCTGAATGTTTATAGCAGCAATGTCTACAATAGCCAAACTATGGAAAGAACCTGGATGTCCATCAACAGATGAATGGATAAAGAAGATGTGGTATATATATACAGTGGAATACTATGCAGCCATCCAAAGAAATGACATCTTGCCATTTGCGATGACATGGATGGAACTAGAGGGTATTATGCTGAGTGAAATAAGTCAATCGGAGAAAGACAACTATCATATGATCTCTCTGATATGAAGAAGTGGAGATGCAATGTGGGGGGTTTGGGGGGTAGGAAAAGAATAAATGAAACAGCATGGGATTGGGAAGGAGACAAACCACAAGGGACTCTTAATCTCATAAAACAAACTGAGGGTTGCTGGGGGGAGGGGGGTAGGGAGAGGGTGGTGGGGTTATGGACATTGGGGAGGGTATGTGCTGTGGTGAGTGCTGTGAAGTGTGTAAACCTGGCGATTCACAGACATGTACCCCTGGGGCTAATAATACATTATGTGTTTATAAAAAAATAAAAAAAATTATAAAAAAAATGTGTCCTTCTATACCCTAAATATTCTTCAGCATGTTAAGAAAAACAGACGGTATAAAGGAAGGGAACACAGATCTCTTTCCCTCACATTTGCAATTCCCATCTTCTGGATTGGTTTTCTTTTTAGCAAGCAAGAGTTTATATTTGGATCTTTAATTCCTCTCAAGTTTTTGCTATAATACATAATCTTCCACTTGTTACATGAGAACACTATAATTTTAAGAAGTATCTTCCAGATTCCATCATTTTATTTATTTTTAACCTTTTTTTCTTAACGTCCTGGGAAAATTTTTCCCAATGCTTTTCCTAAATGCTTACACAACCACTTAATATATGGCTTTCAATGTCTTAAAAATAAGTACTCTTCTGACCAAAATGACCTCCCACCATGCACGGAGAATATGGGTGTGAACCAGAAGCCCATCCCAAACATCTAAGGGTTGGTGGTGGTTATAGTTCTTTTCTATTCTCCTACCTCCTCCTCCACCTTCATTTTTATAGGATAAAAAGATACAGCAGAGAAGACCCAGATTATTATTTAACTTTGTTTTATTATTTTAAAGGTCTTATAGGTCTCTATAGAGACACACAAGGAAACAGAATAAGAATAATATAAGACATTTCAGAGTGGCAGGGAAAGGTTAGAGGAAATAAAAGTATTCTCTTAGTTTATGATAATTTAATCATTTGGGTTATGAAGCATGGTCTTGTGGTCTATGAACATGGGGAAGGGAATTGGGAATTCTAACTAATACTGGCTCTAAAAGCTTACTCGGTAGGTGGTCATGGACAAATTGCCTGATACCTCCATTTCACTTCTCATGACTTCTACTCAACATAGAGATCGTTAATTTGAGTGACAATTCAACTAAATAAATAATGCCCTAAGGGTTAGTTGGGAATCTGAGAAATGCTGATTTCTTTAGATTCATAATATATTCAATTTGTTATTGATAGGTCATCTCAAATACTACAAAATGAATGGGAAGATGAACACTATGCAAGTACTCATTAAAAACATCCCAAAATTTTGGAGGAAACTCTTTAGTGTTAAATGGCTTCTTTTGTGCTAGAAAATTTTTATTTCAGAGAATAGACATCAGCTTGCATTTTACTGGATGGCATAGTTCTTTTGGGCTATTTGATCGTAGTTGATTTTCTCAGTCCAATATATCCGAGGGCAAAATATGATCTACTTAATAAAATAAGTATATCTTTTAAAGCCAGATGAGTCCCTTCCAGCAAGTATATTAACATTCAGTGTGTTATATTTTACCAGAGGTGAAATATTTATACTCTAAAGTCTTTTACCCCAGGGAATAAGAGAACGTTAACAATTTCAACCACTATACATAGCTTGGTAATAAGATCACTGCATCCAGTGGAGCCAGCTTTGGTTCACACTATTGCTGCATACACATATAATGGATGTGTCTCCTTTTATGATTATGACTAGCTTCTTTATTTCATTACTTTAGTACTGCATTTGTTTTCACTCTATGTCTTCCTAGATGGTGCTAATTTTTGGAGAGAGGTATTTCATTTAAGTCTCTTGTTTCAGATTATCTGATCCCAAACATGGAATTCTGTACTTTTAATATTTAGGATTTTGTAGTTGATAAAAATAAGCATTTGTTTTTATTGGGTGACGATATAGAAATGGAATTGCTGGGTCTTATGTTTGGCATATGTTTGCTGTAAAAATGCTAAGCAGTTTTCCAAGTAGATGAACCAATTTTGAACTCCCACCAGCAGCACTGGAGTGTTCCAAGCACTCCATATCTTCATTACAATAGGTATAGTCAGGTATTTTAATTTTAGCAATGTGATGAATATATGGTTATATTAAACTTTGGTGTTAATCTACATTTCCAAAACGATTAATGATACTGAACACATTTTCATATCCTTATTGGTGATATGGATATACCTCTTTGTGATGTTCCCATTGAAACACTTTGCCAACTTTCCTTTTGTCTTGTTAGTCTTTTACTTACTGATTTATAAGCATTCCACACATATACCATTATGATTATTCTGGCAGACAGATATATATAGCAAAAATCTTCGCCTAGTCTGTAGCTTGTGTTTTTACTATGTCACTGGTGACTTTAAGGAATAGAAGATTTTACTGATAAAAGTTTAATATCTTAATCTTTTCTTTTGTGGTGAGGGCTTATTTATATCCTTTTTAAGAATTGTTGAATAGTCTTCTATATTTTCCCCTAGAAATCTTATGTTTCCCCCTAGAAACTTTATTTTTTTTATTATGTTTCACATTTAGTTTTCATGGTCTCTGAATAGATTTTTTTTTTAATTTTTTTTAATTTTTTTTTTCAGCATAACAGTATTCATTATTTTTGCACCACACCCAGTGCTCCATGCAATCCGTGCCCTCTACAATACCCACCACCTGGTGCCCCCAACCTCCCACCCCCCACCCCTTCAAAATTCTCAGATCGTTTTTCAGAGTCCATAGTCTCTCATGGTTCATCTCCCCTTCCAATTTCCCTCAACTCCCTTCTCCTCTCCATCTCCCCTTGTCCTCCATGCTATTTGTTATGCTCCACAAATAAGTGAAACCATATGATAATTGACTCTCTCTGCTCGACTTATTTCAGCATAGTAGTACTATTAACTATATTCCTTGTGCTGTACCTTTTATTCCTTGACTTATTCATTACATAACTGGAAGCCTATATCTCCTATTTCTTTTCACCCATTTTGCCCATCCCCCTACTCCCTTCCCTTTGGTAAGCATCAGTTTGTATTTATGGGTCACTTTCTATTTTTCGTTTGTTTGTTCATTCATTCATTTGTTTTGTCTTTTAGTTCTCACATATAAGTGAAATAATGTGATATTTGTCTTTCTCTTACTTATTTCACATAGCATAATGCTGTGTAGGCCTATCCATGTTGTTGCAAATGACACAATCTCATCCTTTTTATGGCCAAGTAATATTCCACTGTGTATATATATATATATATATATATATATATATATATATATATATATGTATATGTCACATCTTCTTTATCTATTCATGTATCAATAGGCACTTGGGCTGCTTCCATGTTTTGGCTATTGTAATAATACTGCAATAAACACATGGGTGCATGTATCTTTTCAAATTAGTGTTTTGTTTTCCCTGGCTAAAGACCCAGTAGCGGGATTATTGGATCATATAGTATTTCTATCTTTAATTATTTGAGGAAACTCTATACTGTTTTCCATGGCAGCTGCACAAATTTGCATTTCCACTGACAGCACATGAGAGTTCCTTTTTTCTCCATATCCTCACTAACACTTGTTATTTCTTATCTTTTTTATCCTAGTCATTCTGACAGGTGTGAGATGATATGTCAATGAGATTTTGATATACATTTTCCTGACAGTGACATTGGTCATCTTTCATGTCCCTGTTTGGCATCTGTATGTTTTCTTTGGAAAAATGTCTGTTCATATCCTCTGTGAATTTTTAAATCAAGTTGTTTGGGTTTCTCAGTATTGAGTCGTAAAAGTTCTTTATATAGTTTGGATATTAACCCTTTATCAGATATATCATTTACAAATATTTTCTCCTATTCGGTGGTTTGCTTTTTCATTTTCTTGGTGGTGCAAAAGCTTTTTATTTAGATCTAGTCCCAATAGTTTATTTTTGTTTTATTTCCCTCGCCTTTGGAGATATATCTAGAGAAATGTTTTTAAGGCTGATGCCAAAGAAATTACTGTTTCCTTCTAGGAGTTTTGTGGTTTCAGGTCTCATATTTAGGCCTTTAATCCATTTTGAGTTTATTTTTGAGTATGGTATAAGAAAGTGGTCCAGTTTCATTCTTTTGCTTATGGCTCTCCAGTTTTCCCACCACTGTTTATTGAACACTGTCTTTCCCTAATTGCATATTCTTGCCTTCCTTATTGTAGATTAATTGACCATATAAGCATGGGTTTATTTCTGAGCTTTCTATTCTGTTCCCAAGTACTTTAAATAAATTATCTCATTAATCCTTATAGTAAACTTATTATGTTGCTACCATTATTAATTCTCTTTTACAGCTGAGAAAAGTGAGGCAAAGAATTTGAGTAAATTACCAAAGCCATACAGCTAGTAAATGGCAGAACTTTTATTTGTATTCAGTTTGATTCAGAGCCCACTTTTGTAATCATTACACTATGTATTGAAATGATCAACAAGGTTGACTATTGAATGGAAGTAAAGTTCTAGAGCTATCTGCTGTATTTGGTAAATGGTATAGTAGGATAAATGGAAGCAGTGTCATGTACAGGGCATTTAAGAGAACCTCTGCATGAGAAAGAGGCTCAAGAACTGTTAACGGTTCCTGCACAACTTCCCCTGAGCTCTTCTGTTTTCTGCCATGTCTTCAAGTGACAGAATACATGGGTAAAACATGAAATATACAGCCCTTATATTTTAGCTCATCATGGAAAATAAATTATTCTCAGATAAAGGGAAGTTAAGAGGTCATTCACTGTATTAGAGAAATAGGACAGCAGACAGTTCTGTGCAAGGTTCAGCCAGAAGAGAATGGCATGATAGCTATGTAAACATAACATTGTTTGCACATTGTATGCAAAAGACAGTTAAAAAATCCGTCCAGAGTCATGCTGGAAATCTGAGGCTATCTACTTTGCCCATAATTCCTTTGACTCATAATTCCTTTGACCTATAGTTATGCTTTTAGATATATATCATGGGAACAAATATAATAATGTTTATAAAAGCACTAAACAAAAGCACTAAACAGGATGCAAAGACATTTTCTTATGATAAAATACATAGTTTTTAAAAGTCACAGAATTGTATGCAACCAATTATAATAGTAAATTAATGAATAAAATAAAACTATTTGTAATACAGGAAACTTGACAAAATAGAGTTATAGTAAACACTTTATTTATGCCTGTCTCAGAACTGATCAAAGAAATCTAAGTATTTTCTTTGTAAATAAATATTTGTATGGTGCTCAGAAATTTCTTCGTATTTATTTCTTGTGTCTTCTAGCCCATAAAGGAAAGCTAAATTATTTTCGTTAAAATAACACATGTAATATATTTTTTACAAGTACTTTTATTTATGCATGCATCCATTCATCCTCTGTTCAGATTTCTGTATATGTTTCAGATAGTTATTTCTAGGTGATATTTTTCAATTGTGTTTTAGTATTCATCTGCATTGCCTAATTCCTTTAAATTTAGAAATACTGTTTCTATAAAGTAAAGTGACTTTCATTTAAAAAATCCTGGAAAGTCCCCAAATTTGCATCATTTAGTAATTCAACTCAACTAAATTGGTTGACAAGTTGTTTTGAATCATGAATTTATAATTTCAAAATAAAACCTTATTTTTTGGCATCAGATATTTGAAACTTACAACTCTAAGAATCAGAATTTTTATCATTTTAACTATTTTCTTGGGAATGTTTTATCTCTTTCTCTGCCTTCTTAAATAATGTATGACTTGCAAGTTAAGAATTGATAGATCATTCAGCCTTTACTTAAAACTTTTTAAAATTATTTATTTATTTTAGAGAGAGTGAGAGTGGGGAGAGGGGCAGAGGGAGAGAATATCAAGCAGAGTCACAGCTGAGCATGGAGCCAGACCTGGGACTCAGTCCCACAATCCATGAGATCATGACCTAAGCCAAAACCTAGAGTCAGATGCTTAACACACTGAGACACCCCGGACCCCTATTTAAAACTTTAATCATTAGACAAGGCTCTATTTTCTTCAGAGTTTGTTGACATATGAAGAGATGATTATGCTCACACTAAATATCCTAAATCTACTTTTTTAAAATAATTTTGTGCCTTTTTTCATTTTCTCCTCTGTGGAAATGTCAACTATCATTTCTTGCTTTTGTCAGTGTGTCAAATTTGAGCAGCTTCTTTCTTTTACAAATTTGCAATTTTCCTGCTTATACTAATATGTAATATATTATATATTCTCTATTAGAGAACGCATTAGAGTAGGGTTTCATACGTACATAGATTAGAATTCGACAAAAAAGAAAATGTATTTTTTGAGGAATTAATATAGAAGTATGAAGTCCATGCAACAAATCTTTCTACAATTTTCATGGAGAAGAATAATCAGAAGGATTTAAACTGTGGTCCTCAAGGTAAAATTGTCTCCTTTTAGTTAAAACGTTCAACACTACATTTACTTAAATACAATTATGGTAAATCTTACATGAAGGTTTACATACTTTGTTTGACTTAATTACTGATTTCCTTTCTTAATTAGACTCCTTGTGAGTAAACAATGCCTGTCATATATTAGGTGCCAAATCAATAATAAGTTAATGTTGGTAAAAAAAACATGAGTTATTATCAGATATACTTTTGCCATTTTATTCTAAATTCTATCATTTTAAAGCAGGTAGTATTATAGTTAAAAACACACTTCTAAAGTGGGATTTTTTTTTTTATCACCAATACCCTTTGTCTACTGCTCAGTTTGAATTCTGTCTACTTTCTCATATGACTTCTATTAAACAAAACTTCTCTTGAATTTGTTTTGTTTTTACACACTCTCATTACTTATATGATGCTTTGTTATGCTGACTAATTTTCTAAACCATTTTCCCTCTTTGATTAAAAGAAAATTCAAGAGCTCTCTCTTATACTTAGGTAAAAGTATATTAGTTGTTAAAATAATTTATAGTTAAATTAGTTAGTAGTTTCTAACTATATAATTTGATGACTCAGAATATTTAGAATTTCATCATACTGGTATTTTTAGACTAAAACTATAAAAAACTTCAGAAAACAAAAATTCAGTTCTTGAAGATACTCTAAGATAATTTTTTTTTCTTCTACCAACTTTGGAAATGGAAAGATAACCAGTTCCAAAAACTATACACTATTAGATCATAAAAATTTCGCCGGTAAATATTAACCAATTGAAAAAGAATAAGAAAGAAAAAAGGAGGAAATGAGTAAGTAAAAATTGTGCATATCATAAAATGAAAAAAAAATTAGCTTTAGAATTTACCATGGAAATCTCTGTTCTAACTCCCAGATTGAATTCACTTTACTGGCACTTTATGTAACTGGCAGGTGTCTTCTTAGTGATAGGGAAATCACTACCACTTGAATCAGCTGATTCAGTTTTCATATGGGTAAAATTCATCCGATTTCTGTTGTGAGTCAAATTCTGCCTCATAATAATGGTCTATCATTTGATCATATTTCAGTCCTCTTGAGACATACATAACTGATTTAATTGCTCTTAATTTGTCTTTTAAATATTTAAACACTGCTTTTATTTGCCATCTGAGTCTCCTCCAGATTGAATAGCAATGGTTGCTCTATCCTTTCCTTAAAAAAAAAAAATGTTGACTTCTCATTTTCCCTCTATTCGCCAATTATCTACATCTATATTTTAAAATGAGGGAAGAAACCTACAAAGAGAACAAAAGTATTGTAATCATGACTAACATAGGAAAGAGTAAGTAATACACAGATTTAGGATTTCATTAGATGTGTTTTAAGTGAAACACTAGGTTTTCATCATTTGGGGCTTTCAGTGAGGTAGAATTTGTGACTTTTTCACCTGAAATGTTCTTGACATGTGTAGCTTAATATGTGTAGCTTTTTTGGTTTGTTATATTTGTTTTAATGTAATATAATACTTATTATCTTATTGTTTAATTTCACAAAGATTTAACTTCGTTTTTCTAACTGTTTGAAATATTTCTGGATTAATTAATTCATTATTTTACCTTGACCAAAAATGAAAAACAAAACCCAAAACAATCTTAACAAATCCCTGTACTTAATTCTAATAGTAAGTTGGGTGCATGTGATTCGGTGTATTCCCTTTCTTTCCACCTTTAGTTTATATCCATAACTAATATGTATGCTATTTCTATCTTCAGATTATTGATAAAACTATTTAACAGAATAGGAAACAAAAAGAAAAGCAGGGCTCCCAACAGACATGCTTTCGTAGTGACATTAATCCCTTATTTGTAAGCCTTTTTTTAACTATAATTTTTTTTATTAATGTAAGCCTTTTTAAAAAACCAATTCCATCTCACTCTACTGTCATTAAGTCCATATTTCCTCATCTGTTGCAGATTCTATCAAATTAAATACCTGGCAGAAATTCATTTATATGATGCCTCCATCATTTCTCCTATTTGTCATTTTTAGTACTTCCTTTAACAAAAGTGGTGAAATAGCATCACTTTTGTGGAGTGTATTCATAGTAAACCTATAGTTCTTTCAAGATATCATAACTTCCCTTTATTTTTGCACATAGTCTTTTGTTTAATAATCAGTACAATGATTTTCCTTGAAATTAATTTAAATTTAATCAAGCCAATACTTTATGTTATAGTCTTTTTCTTTGGAAAATCAGATACTTATTTGCCTACCTTGGTCACTTGTCCTGTTGTTCTGCATTAGTAACTACCAAAATATATGTGTGCAAAAACTATCTACAAATTCAGCAATTTGATATATAGCCTTCTGGGTAAAAAACTTGAGTTAATTTAATTACTGTTCTGACCGTTTGATTAACACCTTGGGTTTTAATCCACTTCTACATATGTTTATTCCACTTTCCAGTCTTAAAATTATCCTGATCAGAGAGCACAAAAGGAAGTACACATTTTTTTCTATCTTTTGCTATCACATCTTCTTTCGTGATCGAAAGTCTAATATTTCTTCATGTGGTTTCTAAAATAGCTTCATAACGCTCCTCAGAATTTCCCTCTGTATTTAATTTCATTTTGGGAGTTAACCTCTTGATATTATAGTATGAACTCTTTTATTTACTCTCATATCTTTTATTTACTCTCATATAACTCTCATATTAATTATTTAATTATGCAGTGATTATTTCCCATATTCAAATTATGGTACTCATAGATAAGACTAAAATATAAATTATATATGATCATTATATTATAATTATAAACATATTTATCCTTAAATATCTTAAAATGTAGTGCACTTGGGTGAATCAGTTGGTTGTCTGCCTTTGGCTCAGGTCATGATCCCAGAGTCCCAGAACTGAGTCCTGAGACTAGCGCCCCAGTCAGCAGGGAGTCCGCTTCTCCCTATGACCTTCCACCCTCTTATGCTTTCTCTTTCTCACTCTCTCTCTCAGATAAATAAATAAAATCTTAAAAAAAAAACCTTTCAATTTTTTCAGGACCCCCCAAAATAGTTATATCAATAATGTAAGGATGGTTCAATGTCAGAAAACTATTTACTCTGAAACCCTTCATAACAAATTAAGGGAGAAAGAATACATATGATTGTCATCTCAATGAATGCAGAAAAAAATTATAAAAATAGTTCATTTAGATTAGAAAATAGTATCTTTTTATGCTCATTAAGGGTACTTAGAAGATTTTGCAAAGATAACTTCCCTAATCAAGATCAGTTACAAATCATAGAGAAATCATATTTAATGATGAAGCACTAGAATCATTCCCAAGAGCAAGAGTTCTAGGCAGAAACATGAATAGAATCCCTGCTATCATTACTTCTTTTATATATTTCATGATTGATCCTAGCTAAAATAATAATAATTTAAAAAATTAAATGATAGAGAAACACTGAGAAATAGGAGGAAAAAAAACTACTATTTGATAGTGACGACAAGGTTGTCTATATGGGAATACAAGAGAATTTACAGACAAATATTGAGAACTAATAAGAGAGTTCAAGGAGATTGCTATACATGTATACAAGACCAACATTTTAAAAAATCATCAGAATTCCTAAACACTAGTTATGACTCATTAGAAAATATTATAGATAAAGACTGTATTCACATAGTAATGGACCCTCTATTGTACTTTATAAAAAAATTATAAAGTATTGTTGAGGACATTAAAAAAGAACTTAGAAATTGGAAAGCTATATTATATCCACAAGTTGGAAGACTCAATATTCTGAAGATGTCAGTTCTATCCATATTAATTATAAATGTAATTTCACTCAGGTCACAAATGGATTTTTTGGGAAAGGGATGTGATAAGCTCATCTGAAAATTTGCAAAATGGAGCTAAGAATGAAGAATATCTAAGGCAATTTTGAAAAAGAAGAAATAGAGTAATTTTTGGTCAAATATTGAGAGTTTCTGTAAGCTTTTCATAACTAAGAAAGTGACTATTGGTTTAGGAATAAACATTAAAACCAAAGGAAAAGGAAAGAGAAACAAACCAACATTACATGAAAAGTTGATTTATGGTTGAAGAGAACTACAAATAAGTCATAAGAGGATGAACTCTACAAGCAATGATGCTGGAAAACTGATTTTCCAAGAGTTAAAACAAAAAAATAAAATTACATGTTGGTCTGATATAATACACAGGATATCAATTCCAGATTATTTAAAAATAAATGTGAAAATCAAAATATTGAAATTATAGGCAAATACTAGGATAATACTTTTATAATAATAAATATGGAAGTGTTTCTTAAATAAATACGACATAAACTTAAAAAAATTGAGTTCTACTATTTCAAAGAGGAAAAAGAATTTGATGAAAGATAATAAACACAAAGAACATATTTATAAAACATACAAAAAAACCAAGGATTATTACACAGAATATACAGGAATTCTTATTGAAATGTTATTTTAAAAAAGAATGAAAGGAATGAGCAGGGAAATTCACAAAAAATTTTGGATGGTCAATAATTATACAAAAAGCTGTTTAATTTCAACTAAATACTGAGGCAAACCCTCATTTAAGTGATGGGCAAAATTAATGGATCAGTTATTTTCATGCTTTGGCAAAGAATATGGAACAATAGGAATGTTCTTGTAATTTGACAAATATTTTACAGTTGAAGGTGCATATATCCCACTGTAGAAATCCTAACCTACATAAATATATCCAAGAGAAATGTGTACAAATGTGTACAGAAAGACTGCTTTCAGCATTTTGCTTTGTCTAGGGAAACCAAGTAAGTTGTCATCATCTTAAATATCCATTAAAGAGAAAAAATGGTGGACTGGTCTGGTCTCGTGGTACACTTATACAATGGATGCAGCACTTCAGGGGAGTTTGGGATGAAGAAAGAAGTCCATCACATACTGAGAATAAAACCCTGATTTAATGAACCAAATATACACAGAATCAAATCTATATTCCTGAAGTAACGTTCAGGCAGTAACTTAATATAGTTTTGTGTTTTGAGTGGAGGGCGAGGCTCATAATTACAACTATTTTTTTTCTTTGCAATTGAATGCTATATATCAGTTTTAAAAATGGAAAGCATGAAAAAAGGTCAGGCTGGTGAGCTAGGAAATGCAAGTAGCTCTGTATGACTGCTTTACCCCCATTTTTTCTATGACATTTAAAAAATTTATAGGGGCACCTTCAGGGCTCAGTCAGTTAAACATCCAACTCTTGACTTCAGCTTAGGTCATGGATCTCAGGGTTATGAGATTGAGCCCTGCATCTGGCTCTGTGATGGGTGTGGAGTCTGCTTAAGATTCTCCCTCTCCCTCTGCCCCTTTCTCTCTCTCTCTCTCTCTATTAAAAAAAATGTATATAAAAATTTTGTCCAGAGGATTTTGCTGGATTAATGTATGATTTGTTCTGTTGCTTTTGAGAGTGGCTTCTTATTTTGTATTCTATATTCTAGGTGGTTACTGAGAGTGGAGAGGGAACATTTAGATTTGTGAGTTAATATTTGTGAGTTTTCTTTTACCCAGAAAACTTGTTATCTGCTCTGAGTCTCTGTTGATTCCATTAATTTCACAAAACCAGTTTTCACTTATATTTGTTTTAAAATGCTATGTTTGCAGATACTTCCTACTTTTTTCATTTTATATTTTGTTAATTTGAATTCCTTCTTTTATTCTCTACTTATCCCCAAAAGACATGTCTCAGCAGTTTTCAGTGTTTGTCATAATGACAAACATAGTCTTTATTGAAAACATCTTAATTTTGTTGTCAGTGTAAATGGTTGTAGAATTCAAGGTCAACAGGTATTTTCTATCAGTGCTATACAGCTGTTTTTCTATTATCTTCTGTTCTCCATTATTACTATAAAAATAGTTATAGTTTAGATATCTTTATATATAATCTTTCTTCTATCATGGGCTTGTTTTTTTCTTTTTTTCTATCATGGGCTTGTTTTAAGACCTCATTCTTTCTGGTATGTAGCAGTGTTACTATAATATGTCTAGAAAGGAATTTATTTTATTTATCCTGCATAGAGCTTATGGTCCTTGAAACTGGCCCATTATCTCTTTGCATGTTGTCTCTCCTGTCATTTATCTCTTTTCTCCTTCTATACATCCTATCAGAAGTTGATCCTTTCACCCTGTTTTCTGTATCTCTTGAACCACTTGTGTTTACTATCTCTTAATCTTTCTGTGCATCATTCTGTGTGATTTTCTCAGATCTGTTTTTACCAGTTCATTAATCCTCTTTTAAACTTTTTTGTTATTTATATATTTATTTATTTATATTGAGTTGTGATCACTAGTTTAATGGCTTTAGCTCTATATTTTTAGTTATGCGTGATTTCTTAATTCAAACGTTATGCTTCTAAAAAAAAAAAGTAGAGTTTTAGGTAGGACATTCAGTATGGCCATACTTTATCAAAGTCATATATATTATTGGCTGATGAAAAACATTAGCACAATTATCAGCAAATCAATAGCTACATTAGGACCCATAAAAACGTCATTTCCAATATCTAACAAATACAAATGCCTCAGCTAGGTAATAATAACAATTGCTAAAATTTATGGAGCACATGTAATATGATAATTACTATTTTAATCTCTTTACATCTATATTTTTAAAATTTAAATTCAATTAATTAACATATAATGTATTATTAGTTTCAGAGGTAAAGGTCAGTGATTCATCAGTCTTATATAATACCCAGCGCTCATTACATCGTGTGCCCTCCTTAATGTCTGCTATTTATTTTTACATTTTTAAGACGATAACTCTCTTTGTGGAGTTTTCTTTGTTCTTTCTACATCTTTTTGTTCTTTCTTTTTTCTTTTTGAAGATTTTATTTATTTATTTGAGAGCGAGAGAGAGCGTGAGAGCATAAGCAGGGAGAGGGGCAGAGAGAAGCAGACTCCCTTCTAAGTAGGGAGCCTGATGTGGGGCTGGGTTCCAGGACCTTGAGATCATGACCTGAGCCAAAGGCAGACACTTAACCAACTAAGCCACCCAGGTACCCTTCTTCTGTTCTTATTTCTGAGCTCTCTCTGTGTGTATGCACTTTCTTTTGCAATTCCTTATTTATATCTTTGTTTAAAGCATTTTTAATATCCCACTAATTATTTTGCCATCTTAAGTACTTGATTTTCCAATCCTTTTGTTTGTTTTTTTTCTGTTGACTCTAGCATATAATTCTTTTCTTATGAATTTCGAAGTTTCCAATTGTGAATACATCTTTACTTGAATTTTTCAGGGGGAATTGTGTGTGACTTGAGCTAATGGTTTACCTTTCTAAAGTGGTAATCACATTCTGCCAGGTTTCTCAGTGATATTATCAACCCAAGATTAATTTTTTAATATTTTATTTTGTTTTATTTTTATTCAAGTATAATTAATGCACAGTGTTATGTTAGTCAGGTGTACAATATGATTCAACAATTCTACATATCACTCAGTGCTCATTGTGTTAAGTATACACTTAGTCCCCCTTACCTCTTTCATCCATCCCTCCACCAACCTCCCCTCTGGTAACAACCAGTTTGTTCTCTATATTTAAGAATTTTATTTGTTTGTTTTTTCTTTGTTTGCTTCTTAAATTCCATATATGAATGAAATCATACGGTATTTGTCTTACTCTGACTGACTTATTTCACTTAGCATTATGCCCTCTGATCTATCCATGTTATTGCAAATGGCAAGATTTCATTCTTTTTTATGGGTGAGTAATATTCCATCATCTGTATATGTCACATTTTCTTTATCCATTCATCTATGGGTGGACACTTGGGTTGTTTCCATATCTTGGCTATTATAAATAATGCTATAATAAACATGTAAACATAGGGGTGCATATATCTTTTTGACTTAGTGTTTTCATTTTCTTTGGATAAAGACCCAGTAGTGGAATTATTGGATCATATGATATTTCTAGTCTACTTTTTTGAGGAACCTCCATACTGTTTTCCACAGTGGCTGCACCAGCTTGCATTCCCACCAACAGTGCATGAGGGTTCCTTTTTCTCCATATATTTGACAACACTTTTTATTTCTTATGTTTTTACCAAAGATGAATTTTTAAATTCATTTCTTGACTCAGGGCTTTCCAGAACATAAGGAGATTATAATTTCAAACTTTAAATTAACATGGGCCACAAGTGTGGAATTCTCATAGGAGCTCTCATCGCCCCCCCCCCTTTGTTTTGTTTTGTTTTGTTTTGTTTTGTCATCCAGAGCCCTGAAAGACACATTCCTTTAATACCTCCCTGTGGTGGTGGGCAGAATTTCTCTTGTCCATCCTTATACCAAGGATGTATTCCCCTGAGGTTTCCAACTTTATGTTTTCTATTCACTCCTTCATGAGATCCAATGTTTATTTTCCTATCTTCATGTAGACTTTAAAATCAAGGCCTTTGGGTTAGAAAGCCCCCAAATTAGTCTACTTACCTTATATTCATCACCTTGTGTTCACAGAAGCCACAGCTTTAGTTAATTACAGTTGAATTTTCAGTTCCCTCTTTTTTCTTTTCTCCTTAAAACTGCATTTCCCCTAATTTCTTGAAAACTCCAGTAATATAGTTATAATCCTCTTTATATTGCTGTTTTTCACATTTCTACATATTTTTAGAAGAATTTCAGGTGTAACTTCTGTATTGTCATAACTGGAGGTTAGGAATTTTTAAATTCATTGATCTACAATTGTTTTTATTTTTGTTACAGTGTCTCAAACCTTTTGACTTTGATTATTCTTTTCCTGTCATTTCTAGATCTTCCTCTCTCTGACTTCTGTCTTGTTGTTTTCTTTCTGTTTAAGAATGCTGTGTTGTCTCAAATAAGACAAAAATTAGAAAGATGCTTTCCAAATCTTCGTACTATCTTCAAATATACAGTTTTATTTTTTAGTTTAAATGCATAAAAATATGGAATGTTTCACAAATTTGTGTGTCATTATACAGAGATTTTTTTTAATTTAACACATGATTGTCTGGAAACTTATGTAGGAAGTAAAGCAATATATATCTGCAATGCATAAAACTAGTATTTTGATTTCAGTACTTTCATGACTCTGTAAGGAATTATAGACCCTTGGAATTCTTCCTGGAGATAATCTGTGGCAATCTATGGTGGCCAAATGGTTAAGTTGTTTGGCTTCTGCAGCTGGCCACTTGGTTTGTCAAGAATTCCTAGCAATACTAGATTTATTATCTTCTTGTTTTTGATATCCTTTATGAGAATTTTCAGGTATTTATGTATTTAAGGCATTTATCTTAGCTTCCTATGTTAGGAATCATCTCCCAAATTATACCATCAAAATCACAAAAACATGATTGTTTTGAAGATGTGAACAGGGATTTAAAAACCAAATAAAACCCTCAAACGATCTCCTGTTTATATTTAATGCTTCTCATAGGATACTCAGTGCTGCTGATCTGATTAGACCAGAAATAATATTCAGTACTTGGAATAACACATCAAAACCAAACTTTAAAAGAGTTCTTTAATTTTCAATTCAATAATAGGTAATCAATGATATAAAATTGAATGTGAATGTGATTTTTAAAATGTAGTTCTCATTTCATAAAGGCACAAGGTAAAGCTGTTTGTACTGATAGAAACTGCAATACAATAATAAAAAACACATTTATTTCAAAGGTGGAAGAAAATGATATTTCTTTTGTCTTTAATGTCTATGTTTGACACAAGAAAATATGCAATAAGAATTTAAAACTCAATACAATAGGTATTCCAGAGCTTGTTTTAAAAAATGTAGTAACTAGTCCCATGTCCCTGGTAAAACACTCCTCGATGATTGCTGTTGAACTCAAGAGTTTTTCTGAGTGAAGGTGTTACTTCATCTCACATTTTCTTTTTACAGACAAAACAATAAGAACTTAGTACACTAAATTTTAATTGTTTAATTAATGATTGTTAATTATATAATAGCACATTATTATAAGTATCTATGGCATACTAAATTTGTGTGTGTGTGTGTGTGTGTGTGTATTACCATTTTTGGCCTATTTAAACCATAATATGGAAAAAAATTATGAGTTGACCAGAGGTGGTGAAACATGTTTATGATTCTGCTTCAGCAATAACAACACAGGCCTTTGGTAGATAATATAAAAATAGCTATTGTTTCATTTGGAAAATAAGATTCAACTTATACAGTTTGAATTTAGAAACACTTTATAAGGGATTTTACTGATTACATATGAGCATTATCTTTTCTTACTTAAGAAATTAATTTTAAGAGATTCAATTATTCAGATGGAGGTTTTAGAAAAATATTGAAAATTGAATTAAAAAAATGTTTGACTTTAATAGGAATAAGCTTCAATTATGTAGAAAACTCACATAGATATAACACTTATTTCCCCAGGAATGCTTAGATGAATGAAGAAATAGTTTAATTGTGGAGGAAAACAAACAAACCTGTTTCTTAAAATGAATTCCTATTTGCAAGGATGAAGGAAGAATGGGTCATAGAAAGTGCAGACTCCGATGGTCCTATTCCTTAGTCATTATGCTGCCTGTGAGGCTGTCCAATGAGAAAGTATGTCAAACAAACAAGCATATTTAATTTTTCTTCACCTGAAAAACCAAAATACTAAATGATTAAATCTCTGCAGTAAGCCTAGCATACTGATCAAATTTTCCTAGCACTTTTTCAAGCTACTTTCCCAAACAATTCTTAAAAAGTAGAATAGTCAAGGAAAATTTCCTTGCCAGCTTGCCTTAAGCATATTGAAGCAGCAGTAATAGACATGATTGTCCCAGCCTTTTCACTGTGTAAATCCAGGCAGGAGTGCGGAGAACATCAAAGGGGTCAAAGGGATAGTTGAGGTTTTGTGTCCCAACTTGTCTCTATTCTCTCTGTGGTAGCTGATCCCATCTGTCTCCAAAGCTGAGTATAGCTTGTTCTATTGTAAGTATTGTTCACAAGTCACCTAAGTAAAGATTAAACTTGTGGCTCTTTTCCCACATGCTCAGTCTGGTGTTAAAATGTAGAAACGGGCATGTACTTGTACAAGCAAAGAGTCATAAATAATGTTACTTTGTAATCCAGAATAACAAATAAATTATTGAAAGATATCAATGTTTGAAGCATTTTATTATATTTTCTCTCTTTTTTAAATTTTTAGTGATTTAGGTAGCTGAATTAGGTTATAATAGCTACTGTGTGGGGTGATTTTGAGGCTAGAGATTTCATAAGCCTACAGAAAATACTTGATACAGTGACTGATGAGGGATAAGTAATAGTTATGAATCATCATTATCTTCTGACCATAATGAGATTCATTAGCTGAAGATAAGTGCTCTCCATGGAAGAGTACTTGTTTTTTGTCTTCCCAGATCTTCACTGATTTTCTAATTCCTTTTTAAGCATAAGGACGATGGCTTCCATATACTGAACAAGTACCCCATACCAAGCTTTGTTGTAATCATGTTACATTCATGATGCTGTGGTGCCTAGTGATAAAATTTCCCATACCCAAAGAGCTAGATATTTAACAAGAACATAATAGTATTTAGAATTAAGAAACAATTTGTCATTTGTTCTTAGGCTAAGTTTTAGGGGAAACCAGAGTTAGTGTACTTTAAAAAGTCTTCCTGAAGTATATACTATTCTAAGAGAGCTCTAAATTATTGACTTAAAGTATGCAGGTGGAGTCTAATGTGAATTAAATTATGTCTGTGTACATCATTTTTTCTTCTGATTTATTTATAATTATAGAGTATTCTTTATTATTTTGGTCACAATCAAAGAATTGTTTGACATTGGCATTTAAAAGATTTTTCAAAATTAAAACAGGTAAGTTTAATTGCTTTTATGCTCTGTGAACACTCCAGCTTTGTTCATTATAGAAAATGGGGGAAGTACAAGTCATTTGATTGCTCTTTAACCTTTCATTATATCGACAATCTGTTATTGCCTAGCATCAATTCCATTCTTCTCAGAAGGTGGCTTGGCATTTTTGTGGTGTTTTCAATCTAAGGAGATAAATCTGCATCTCCATCTGGATTGACCAGATGAGGCTCCCTTCAGAGCCAATTAACACTTTACCGATGGGGTCACCTCAGCATGGTATGAGGTGCTTTGCACCTCCGGGCTACCATAAACTGTCTCTACAATGCCTCCAGATGCTCCAGGACTAGAAACCAATCAATCTTTTACATAAGTGGTTAGCATGCCTACCCCAGGGTCCTAGGAAGACACACAGCAACAACACTGAAAGATGTATATGGCTTCCCAAGCCAGAGACTTTTGAATATTCTTTTGTTAGCCTCTTCACATACTTACACAGACCGAGAAGGTCATGTCTTCATGACCCACAAGACGGCAAACTAGGCTTGGTGGGCAAGATGCAAGAAGCCCCACTCCTTTTCAATTTTATAGTCATGTACACATATTGTTAGAGTTTCCTCAGTAGCTTGACTAGAAATTTCTCAACAACTTCAATCATGACAACTGAAAGCCATAAATCAACATGAAAAGCCTTCCAGGGCCCAGTCCAGGGTAAGAGTTAGAGGTCACACTTGTTTAGATGCTAAAGGCATGGTCATGCCAACTCTGACACCACTGGATGCAGCTTAGGGCATCTCTCTGTGGTATCCTGGCTGTACCTGGGCTATCTGCAGTTATTTCTATAGGAATCCAGACTTGACTCACAGATTGCTGAGGCTTTTCTGCACAGGCATCTTACTTAATGAAGCAATTCTCTTTAATTCTGCTTTAGCTGGGAAAGAATGCAAATTAAATATTCTTTAGTAAGGAGGCTGGGAGGGGTGACAAGTGAAGGGGAAAAAAGAGGAAAAAAAGGCACGGGGGAGCGTGGTGGAGGCACAGCGTTCCCTCAGGTGGCTGGCTAACTAGCTCAGCCTTTGTATAGACACTGTCTGCCTGTGGGATGGAGCTAAGAGACAGAAGAATGACAGTCTGGAGGAAGAAAGAAAGACAGTAATTATGGGATGCGTGCGATTAGTGCGGTAGCCAGAGAAATTAAGCCACAAGTCCTAGGAATCTTCCCTTCTGTATGGTACCTGCAGAGGGAGAGAAAAGGCCTCACTACAGAGTGCAGTTGGAATCCACTCCCTGCCAGCTCAGCTTGATTGCTTTCTGGGTTACCTACTGTGGAGGTTCAGCAGCTCGACCTTCCTTTCAGTGGAGCTATATTGTCCTGCCCTGAAAAAAAAAGCAGATTAAGAATTTACAGGGATCCCTCCATCACTGGCCTTTGACAGGAACACTCAGGCAGCTGATTTTTCATGGTTCAATTTGCCTGGGGCCAAGATTCTTATCAAAATGTATTTTGTTAATGTAAAGTACCATTGCAGATTTAAGAAATATCTATTTTCCCATTAAACTTTCTTTCTCATTTATTCCCCTGTCATTCTCTTGTTTTTGTGGGTGGTGTTCTTCCCGAGCTACTTTACTATTATTGTTATTCTTTGAAGAATACATACATTTGAGTTCCGGTTTATAGATGAGCAGTAAATCATGTCGGTTAAGAAGTTTGTAATTATTTTGCAGGGAGGTAAATTGTAATCTAACTGTCTTGAGTGTGAGATATTCCCAGCTATCATTCAGATCATATTTCAGTTGTTTAATTCAGTTAAAGGCTTTAATTAAAAGCTGTAAGTTTGCAGAACAATTGAAAATGCTTTTTATTAACATGAAAACCATTTAAAATTTCATCAGACTGGGAGGAAACGAAGGCTACTCAAAGTCCCTCTTACTTTAAGGTGTTTTTGAGAGTTGTTTCAGATTGCAGAGGGGAGGGGTTAGTCAGATTTTGTGCTGGGGAAAATGTCCAGCCTCGGGCGGACATTATCATGAATAGTTCCCATTAGGTCAGAGTATTCCCATCTTCTTTTTTGCCTCTTTTAGTTATAAGTAACTTGACATCAACCATTTTAGCATTCCCAATTTTATCAATGTTTTTGTTGAAATTTTGAGGTTGTACCAGTAAATGACATAATTGTACTTTACTTGCTCATGGTACACCCAAAACTGAAGGGATTATTTAAAGCTGTGTGTTTTGCTACCAAGGAAGTAAAAAACTAGAAATCATGTTCCCTGGAAATAAGAAAGCTTAGCAGATGGTTGTAATAATTTTCCAGGAGGAGGAAATGAAACGTCTTTGTCTCCTATTCGTATTGGTGCCACCTGGTGTATTTAGATCCAGAACAGACGAACTCATCAGCCGGCTCAGCAATAATGCCACTATTTATGATTTTTGATATACTGTATTTTATTACATTATTTACTGCTTTGAAACAAGTAGTTTGAGATTTATTCATTGACACCCATTCTTTAAAAACATTCAATATAAAACACACATATGCTCTTGTTTTTACCTCATTCTGGAGGGATTTATATCTCGGTCTGTCCTATTATAATATCTTTAAACACAGACCTTGATCCCTATTATAATGAAATTCTAGTGATGTTAGTTCTAGGAAATGTGCTTCAGAAATGCAGAATGATGGCCCCATTGACCTACTATCTCTGATAGCATCTCATCTAATTCATTCTTATTTTCCTTCTTGCAATGTATGGAACTAACAAAGGAGGAAGACTGACATACAGTTTAGTAGCTCAGAATGACTTACTTCACTTTTCAATCTGCTTATTAATGATTAGATGGTTTCAATGAAAGATATACATTCTTGTTTTAGTTATTTTGCACTATCCATTGATAATTATATGAAAAATCCAGTCGGAGTTCTCATTAAGAAATGCTCATGATTTTTTTGCTGCAAAGACCTGTTGCTAAATCAGACAGTCCTTCTCATTACACTCTAGCAGGTTAAGCTTCTACAACATTACTCTTTGTGACTTGAAAATGTTGTTTTCCTTTCTTGATGTTATTAAGAAAAAATTTTACTTTAAAGCACTAAAATAATGCTGTGGCATTCTTCTAAGTCATGAATGAATGCATTTTAAATGGGGTGGGTGGGATGGGAAATAAAAAAAATGAAGTCAGACATTTGAAACTCGAAGTCAGTTGGTTACTAATATATCTCATTGATAAGACAAAATAAATAGGGTGATTAAAGACTAAAGTGACTCATTTATACATCTGATACTAATGAATCGTGTTGGAAAATTGTGCAAAAAAAAGTCACGCTGAAAAAAGTTATAAAACATGATCATTTGGCCAGAACAACAACAAAACAATTACTGAAATGCTGCCCAGCCTAAAGGGTGTATTCATCTTCAGTTCCAAATTAGTTAGCTGGGACAGACAGCTATGTTGAGACACATAACAGTGTCAAAGTGAGTACTGAGTATGTTGTGATGTTACCAGTGTACAGCAGAGAGTGCTAGCATTATTAAAACAAAACTACCCAGCAAGTTCAAGTCTGTGTTAATTTACCAGTGAAGAAAAGAAAAAGAGCCAAGGGAGAAAAGAAAAAATAAGGAAACTGGCTGTTGATAGCTCGCATGCACTTTTAAGCCATAAAGGACTTTTTGAAGTTCTAACAGAAACAGTCCCTGTGGAACAATGATAACAGGAGAGACAGACACTGATGTGTAAATGACATCATCACCCAAAGCCACTTTCACTCAACCAGAGTCCTGGATCATTTGGGGTTCAAAGGGACTCTAATCTGACCCTGTTCATTTTTTTTTCCTCCTAAGTTCTTGCCAGAAATGAGGGAAGAACAGTGAGGCTTGTTCATGTCAGCTTTGTCTGTCTTGACCTGGAAACTGAGAGTCATGTAACTAGACAAGGGCTGCCCAGAGTTCAGAGATTTTAGGATCAAGTTTATGAAGACACTGGCCTAGATTTAGATAAGGACAGTAGTTGAAATTAGTGTTACATAAGCTTGAACAACTATCTATCTCAGGAGATGTCTAATACTTTGACAGAAACATGAAGTTGTATCAACAGTTTATAAATAAATGTGAATTTATCATAATGTTGCTGGAACTTTCTGTGAAAGGAAGAAAGCTGCTTATTTCTCCTGCCCTGAAAAGTCTCTCTTGTCTCCTTCGAAATAATTCAATGCTATATAATTTGGTGTTTTATGTATCATATGAATCAACATTCTACTTTTCAGTGGAAGATAACTTTTTTTTTTAAGATTTTATTTATTTATCTGACAGACAGAGATCACAAGTAGGCAGAGAGGCAGAGAGAGAGAGAGGAGGAAGCAGGCTCCCTGCCGAGCAGAGAGCCCGATGCGGGACTCGATCCCAGGACCCTGGGATCATGACCTGAGCCGGAGGCAGAGGCTTAACCCACTGAGCCACCCAGGCGCCCCGAAGATAAACTTTTTAACAGAATGAAGAGGGTACCTCCAATTTCTGAGTCATTGGCTGGAATTCTTAGGAGTCACCACCTTTTGAAAAAAATGGATATTAATGACAGTTTCATCTAACTTTTCAAATGTAGTGTAAATGACTTGGCTATTCACCTAGAGTAGTGCATAAATCAGGATTCCTGAAACCCAGAATTGTAGAAATTATACTGGAAGGACAAATGAAACAATGCTGTTTGTCAAATGTTACCCCTTTAATAAGAACCATAGATCTGAAATGTCCCTAAATTCAAACGATAAAATCCCTTCTCAGTATAAAATGTTTATACAGCACAAGCTAATTAGTATTAGAAATATCTGCTTTATTTCCTTTTCTCTGCAGCTTAGACATCTATCTGAGAGGGAGCTGAGTACACCAAGTGTTCCTTTCAATGTAAGCAGTAAGTAGTTCACTTCCTGTACTTTTCGTGAACTTTGTAATGGTTAAATGGAGCTATATTCAACATGAACTTGTGAATATCTCCCTTTTAATTTTTTTGGCTAGGATTGAAATCCCCATATAAAGTAGAAACTATTTGACTTTCTGTTCTAACACTGTAACAGGTTATTTAATGGTAGGGTAATATTAATTAGATTTGGTGATTCATTGTCTTTGTAAGTTAAATGAGAACTTTGTCACTGTACAATATTGCATTTGGTGTGTGTTATTACATATTCTTCAACCGTTAAAATATTATATGATACTTGTGGAAGTCTTTAGTAAGAGTTCTTACAGTAATTATTCAAATATCAAACTAGATTCAAGTTTACCTAGTGAGAGTCACCGAGGTGCTGTTTGGTTATATTTCGAAGACGAGGTTGCCCTATAAGTGAATGTGTTTGTATATGCTAATTTTAAATGGGTATATTTTGGCCAGGACTCTAGCTGGCAATTTGACAGTAAGTTAAATGCAAGGTTCCTATGTAACAGATGGTGAAAAAGAAATGAAAACAGGAACATGGAAGTTAGTGTGCAGTTTGTGGAGGAAGCTAGCTTTGATAAGTCACACAGCAGAGGAGCCTGTAAACATGCTCTCTTCCTTCTACCACTGAAGTCCTCCCCCTGTGCCCCGTATTCACCTAGCTGTTCTGTAATCTTTTTCATTCTTCTTCTTAATGAACCTGTCCCTGGTAACTCTACTTCCTGGATATATTAGCATTCTCTCTTCCCACTGGCTCTCCTCTTCTTCATTCAAGTTCTGCCAAATTTAACCCCCAAAAGCATACTTGAATCTTGATACTCATCTCTGCCTCTTCTTTCATTGGCTCAATTCAGGCCTTAATCGCATGTTTCTCTTCTTCTGCATGCCTAGAAGATAAAATCCAGCCACTCTTTAAATGCTTCTAGACTCTCAATCATCTGGCTCTTGCTCATTATTCCAGCTTCATCTCCTCATCTCTATCCATTTTCTGTTTTAAAACATTGGGCTGGCAAACGTGCTTTCAGAGCCTAGACAGTTAACTGAAAAAAGTGAAGATTGGTAGAAGAAGTAGGAAGTTCTGGGACCATCTGAAGTATATCTTTGTCCTGCAAAGCACTCATATTTATTTGTGCTAAAAGGAGAAGTCTTCAGGGCAAATGTTTACCCAGCATTACCATTTTGTGACCCGTGCTAGTAACCACAAACTGCTCATAATTGCCTGCTTCTGCCATGTTATTTTTTCCTTCCACGGTGCATTAGTTCATGCTATCTCCTTTGTGGATAATGCTCATATGTTACCCCTCACTCACCTCGTCCTCCTCAGGTTAACCATTAATCATTATTCAAGATTTAGATCAAGTAGTCATCTCCTCCAAAAATCCACGCATGATCCCTATTTGGTTCCCATATAATTTTTTACAGCACTTACTATATTTATTTTAATTAATTGCCTGACTCCCCTAGTATACTATGAATTCCTTGAGGGAAAAAAAAACATATATTGTATTAATTGCAGTATTCTCAGGGTATAGTGTAGAACTAGGTATTTAGTAAGTACTCAACAAATGCATGAAGATCGTGTTAAGTCACATACAACAATGGCTTAATGCCTTGGGTTAACCTTAGAGTCTGTGGCTATCCTGGAAGTCCATGGAAATATCAAAGAGTCATTTGACACCAGTCACAGAAAGAAAACAGAAATCCTGTCTTGATAGTCTTTCTATCCCTGGAATCTAAAATTACATCCATCACAAGGTGGAAGGAAGAAGAGAAGGATGAAAGGCAGAAGAAAAAGAAATAAAGAAGGAAAAGATTTATTTTCTCAATACAGAAGTGTTGTGGAAGAAAGTCGGGAGACAAGGGGATAACTGAGCTGAAATGAAGAATAGATATAAAAGCCATTCAGAAGAATGAGGACTTTTGAAATCGCCATACAAGAAGCCTAGACCAAGAACGGGTTGAACTCAGAAAGTACTTTACTGCTCTGTGTTACATTTAATTTCCCAACAGGATGTAGATGGATTCTGTTTCAATCCTTCAAAACAGTCTCTCCTAGAATAAATCATGTACCCAGATATATTTTCTTCATGTAACAACTCATTTGAATTTTTCCCCATTTTTACTTTTAAGGATGATGTACAAGAGATGAGTTCTCAAAACTTTAAGATGGGTTCTCCAGCTTTTGGTAAAAGGAGTCATAGTAAAGAGGTCACCTAAATGTGCCATTTCACCACAGGGGCACTACTTTGCCTGGGCATCCTCTGCCGCCTACCAGGATCACACTTCAAATGTCCCTAAAGAGTTATGCCCTATAGATACCCGTGATAAATTCAAAGGTCTTAGCAACAAACACTGATTAAGAATGTAATTTAAAAATTTGAAGGTCCTATGTCTATTTAATTCTATGTACATAGAAGTAAGAGCAGGAGGAGCCTTAATAATTTGATATGATATTTCTGGTTTGAGAAGAGTCATTGAATAGGATTGTCTAAACACATACCAAACATAATGTTTCTTCCCTCTTATGGTAAATGCTATGAGAATGATCAAGACAGCACCTAAAAGTCCTTGAAAGATAAATATAAAGAGTATTTGCCAGTTTCCTTGTAACTCATTTTCACAGGGCTACCAAATGCATCTACTGTTTGCCTCACACCAGGGGTGTGTCAATGATGTATTTTTACAAGTGCTTAAATACTGAGAGATAAAAAGTGTAGTGTGAATATCAAAGGTGGACTAAAACACAAAGCTCTACTCCTTGCCAGTTCTCGCTGAAGATAAATAGTTTTGCTTTGTAATAACAAAGGATATCCACATCTTCAAGTCAGCTACCTTCCAGATCAGGAAGTTGTTCTCAAGGAGGCCCAGATTAGAGCTGACATGGCCCCAGTGGTGGGTGAGGAGTGTCATTCTGGTTCAAAAGACAACATACTGTAGAATCCTGACATTTTAAATCAGCCTTTGTAGCGTAACTACCTTTACCAATCTGGATTTGGAATATACTCTCAACTAACACTTTTCAATATATAGCCATCGTATTCTTTCCCCCCTAACTACACGCTAGGCCTTGGATTTCAATAGTAAATAAGACCATGCACTAGCCACATTCACTTTGATAGCTAGAATAGAGAAATCAGGTGGTCCTATTTTTATTTGAGCAAAAATTAAGCCATTTAAACTACATATGTGTTTATATATATATACACATATACAGATATGTATGTGGTTATATATTATATAACCATAATATATAGTTACATAACACTATGTATCTATATATATAGAAATGTATACACATATATATATATAAATTTTTAACAAGTTCAATAAGGGGATGGAAAATATAAAAAAATTCTTGGAATTCAGAAGCATGCAAGAACAACTAATCCATTGACTGCAAATGTTATCTAAAGGGATTAAAAGAAATCAGACTTCACTGTGGGTTGTGCATAGGGTATGCATTATGTGCTGTCATTAAAGTATTTTTTTTCTCTGTTAAGCAAGCATCCCCTGCTGGGACATCTCTCTAGTTTGGTGGGAGTCTGGAGTTGTACATGCAATGTGTGTTATCAGCTAGAAATTACTCCACATAAAAATTCAATGGTATTGTCCTAGCTATTTTTCAATTAGTGCATGTGTTTTATTCACATGATCTTTATTATTGAAGACATGAATTATAACTCTGTGGTAAAGCATGATTGGAGGATCCCCCCCTCTGCTATAATCTTATGACTGATGAGAAACTCTGAACAACAAAAATGAGTATAAATAAAATAAATTGTCTTACTATTGGTAATAATTCTGAGATGCTAACTTATTTTATGCTGGTTATTTAAGGCTTTCACTCAGATTACCTTTAAACTGCATAATGTTCAACCACTACACCTTTCTTTTTGCTTTCAGCCCTTGTGCTTAAATCCATCAGTGTCATGGAGTGGTACGGTTTTAAAAAATATTTGGAAGGGCACAAAGCCTGAATATTTTGAGAGCACTAAGCAAGCTACACATAGGACTGAATATATTTTCATGGAGATTAAAACAGATTTTTCTTCTAAGAACGTTATTAAAGAAAACCCTGGATACTTCCAAAGGACAGTGGAACCAGTCAATGGATTGAGCTATTTTGCTTAATTAAATCCATATCTTTTTGCAAGGCTTTTGAAATAGAGTAATCATTGAAAGACCATAGCCATCTCTTTTGTGATGTGAGATATTTGTTTTCTTCTTTTAAAAACAAATTAGAATTGTTTATTTTGTAAGATATGTTTTTAAAGGAAGAAAGCATGTGAATTTTGAAAATGTAAATGGATTATCTATTGGAAGTTATGCTGGAATTAGTCACAAAGTAGTTATATTTGTGCCACTCTGTTCTAATTCATACTTTTGTTCAACATTTTTATATCAGCTATCTCTAGATGTAATATAAATTTTATAGTAGATCATTTGTTTGTTTTATGTTCCTCTGATTACTTTGAGACTACTGAATTTTTACAACAACTTGAATTTAATCTAAGAACAACTTTAGGCAAATTTATTTTTCTTAATTTTCCACAAGTCAAATGAATAATGGTTGAACATATGAATATTTTTCCTTCAAAATTACCTTTGTGAAGAGATTAATTAAGAGGGAATCCTCTGGAGGTGTATTATTCCAATATCTTTCAACATCCCATATATTGATCTATTTAACATCTTTCTTGTATATAACTCAGAACAGCAGTTTTGAGTCTGATAATTAGCATCAATCTATGCCACAATTAGAACGTTAGACAGTCCGTGTAAATCTGATATGGTTTATGGTGAAGTATTTTTAAAATTTATCAAATTAAATCTACTCTCTTTCAATCTGTGAGTAAACATATTCTCTTCTTGGATTGTTTTTAATGATCAAAAAAAGTGTGTGTGTGTGCGTTTTGTATTAGATATATGCAAATATTGGGAGGGCAGTGTATTAGTGTCTTTTTGTCCCTTCCCTTCTATTTTCTTTGAGAAAGTAAAGAATTACAAAGATGTACAAAAATTAATGTAAGAAACATGTTATTCTTACTGCCCCAAATTATCAATTCTGTGTTGCTTTTTTGGTTCAGATAAAAAGTTTCAGGTTCCTAAAATGTGAATTTTATAAGCACTAATTAGTAATAAATGGATTCTTATATTTTAATCTGTCACTTCCTTGATCTCAGGTATTGAAATTTACTGAGAGAGCTAGAAGAGTCTACAGTGGAAATCCTGTTAGTTTTCCACAAAGAGAATTCAATAAAGTTGATAATGTTGATAGATTTGGGAGCACTCAGTTGGCAGGAACAGGAGAGGGCCTTTAATTTGGAAAGTTTAGCACACTGGCATGGAAGGAAATGTAAACCAGTTTGCATGCTGCCACATTTCCTCACCATGATTTTATTGTTCTTTCACTATTTTCTCGTACTTCTTGGAAGTAAAATTTCCCTATATTGTTTCATTTTACTTTGCCTGGGAAGTCCATGTTTTATCTTTTAAATATTATTCTTAAATAAAGATGCTGCATTTTAAGTCTTAAAAGATGGATAATTCTGAGAGTGAGGTGGTGGGAACTAGTTTGAACGAATAAATAAATAAATAACAATGTTGAGACTACTGGTCCAAGTCAAATTTCATTGTTCTCTGTTTGGAAGAGGAATGAAGTTATTTTGCCAACTTTCAAATACAGTTCACTCAAAAATTGTCGGCTCCAAGTTTGTGGAGCACATCTCAGAATTATTTTGGCTCAACTCAGCTATGTGACTTTTGGTTTGCTTTTACTTTCAATTCTCTTGGTAATTCTGGAGGAAAGAATGAATTTCACAAAGGAATCTTGTTTGCACATTACAAACCACCTTTTCTACCAAAAAAAAAAAAAAGTAATTGTATGATTTATGTTTTCCTGGAAAGAAGGGGCCTAAATTAAAGAGAACTGAAATTAGAAAAATGCTATAAAAATACATTCTTTCTTTAAAAGCTTTCATAAAGAAGTGTCTATTAATTTTTTTCACTGTACCAGTGGTTTTATTTTATTTAGAATAATAAAGATGCCTCAAATTCTATTTAATCTCCACTAATTTAAGTGTTTAGATGGATATTGTCACTTACAGTCATATGTGGCTTTGTGGCTGCTGGTGCTGCTCCTCTTGCTGCAGCGGATGTTATTTTGTGTAATGTCAAATTTTGTGACTTACGTTTGTTTAAGTGAAAGGGAGAGTGGAATGTTCTTTCCAGTTTGATTACGCACACATGAATCTGCCCTTTGGTACCTGCTCTTTTATTTTGTATTCTGTCACAGGATTTCTTTGCATGATCAGATCTCCCCCATCCTTTTTTTAAAGCAGGTAGTTGCTTATTTTTCAAGAAAACTGAAGAAAAACATAATCCTGTTAACTGTTAGATCATTAAAATAATTTTTGATGATAGATCACCAAGTGGATTTTGGCATGAAGTGCGGACAAAGTTCAAACAATTTCAGGAGATTTCTATGGAAATAACTTTCCCATTTCCATCTCCTTATTTTATGAGCATCTTTTCCTATGTTACATTTATAAAGGTGAAAAACAGAATTGACTTGATGGTGAGCCATGTTTCATCCTAGTCAAGATGATATATGTTTATTAATAGTATATATTTTTGAACCAACTGAAAAAAACATGCCTCACTTGTCACATTGCAAGAGTAATTTCCCAGAAAAATTCCTTTTATGTTTAATAATTAATTATCAAAATTTGAAATCTAGGTTGTGCTTTGACAAATTCTGCACTACTACTAGTATTAATAACTCACTATGGAACACTTACTATTAACTCTAGAGACTTTAAGGACAAGAGAAACAGATGGCATTTCTTTCTATTTATACACACACATTAATTTTTGTTTTTGTCAGAGAGGTGTTACAGCAATAAAAGACTTTCAAGTGTACAAATATATGAGGTAAAATCATGTCATGGCAGTGGAATCAATATAAGTTCAAGAGAACATATTAACAATGTAAAATTTAAAGGCGAGATTACCCATCTTTATTTAAATGGATGATAGTTGTGTATGTCAAAGTAACACTTAGGTTCTATTGGTTATATTTAAAAGAGTGATGGAACAACATTATTTTAAAAGCCAATATATTAAAAAAAAACAAAAGCCAATATATTATTGTCCAGAAGTTGTATCCTTCACAACTATTTAAATGTATAATGACTACTTGATTTAGATTTTAATCTGAAACTATTTGAGGGGGCATCTAACTTTAAAAATTCTTTTGGAGTTTGTGAACAAAAACATTTGAACACCAGTATCCTATGCCAAATCACAACATATTTGCCTGAGGTTTTGCCATTTGCTTCACTCTCATCCAACCTTTTTATTTGACCACTATAGGTCATGACATAGGCCTGAGTCATTGTGAATTAGTCATCCTTCTTTGAGCACTTAAATTAGAGAGGGGTCACCTCTTCTTTCTGGTTCACACCTATGTCACAGCTATTATGATGTCTTCTGTTAAAAGTCTAGCCCTCCTTTAAGGCTGAACTAAAAGTTTGCCTCTTCTTTGGTATTGCCCATAGTCATCACAGCTGAAAGTAATTACTCTTTGTATCTTTTAGAAATTAGCTTGTACCACTTTATGACACTTATCTGACACCATCTTTTAGGTAGATTTTGAGAATTTTCTTTCCCATGTAAACTCTAATGTGGAGAGACAGTGTCTTCCCTGAGTTTATATGCCTCATAGTGTCAAATATAGAACCTAATACATAGAAGGATCATTTATTAAATGGATAAGTGAATGAATTAGATATATTAAAAGGGAAATTATATCAAAGCTCCTTTGATGTGGCTCTCTTGTAACCTCTGTCTTGGAAATCAGAGGAGATATTGCGATCAGCAGGATGTGTATAGACCAATGAGGGGAAGAGAGTCAATGTTGAAGAAACCATAACAGGAAAAAATATTTTAGATAGCTAAATTTATTGAGATTGGGAAGAAATGACATCAAGAGGAGTCAAGACTAGAAGGAAATAAACACATTTTCAATTTGTTATGCTACAAAATCGGGTAGGAGTGATTTTTGAAGGGGATGGGAGGGAAAATGAAGGACTCAAACAATAGGTAAATACATAGGAACAACATCAAAGGTGATGGAAGGAAGCTAGAGACTTGGTCAAGAGATTTTTTTTTTTTTCTGATCCAGCTTGTAGGAATCTAATCTAAGAAGTGTATTGCCAGAACAGCTGTACCTTTAATGGTTTTATTACTTTTTTTCACAGCATGAGTTCCAAAGTAATCAAATTACTTAGACAAATAAAAAGGGTTTTTTCCATTCCATTTTCTCATAAGATTTTTGTTTTGTTTAGTTTTTATTGGGGAATAAAATATTTCTCAACTTTTCTGAATTTTAAAATAATGTTCCAGAGGACAGCTATCTATAATCTAGAACCTATGAGTTGTTTCATTCCTCAAATAATGCTTTTAATGGTCTCATAACACTTGAGCCAACATGACTCCCAGAACCAGAAGTCCAGTGTTGTTGAAACAGTGTCTTCTGGGGATCTATTAATGTCAGGTTTTTTGGTGTGTGTGTGTGTGTGTGTGTGTGTGTGTGTAACATGCAAAGCCCAGGTTTCTGACATGGAGAGTGCATTTTGGGAGCTAATCTGTTATGCATTCTTATACTTTTCTGTTTTGGAAGAGGGCAGTAATTATCTAAACACTGCTTTTATTTGCTCACTGATCTTGAATTCTTAAAGAGGAACCATACTCTATTTGGTAACTGATAGCAAAAACCCAAGACTTTCAAAAGCAAATTTTATTACAAGAATAATGAGATTAGACAAAGTCTAGTGAAGAGTTTCCAGTAATTACATAACCCTTTTAAGGAAGCAATAACAATTAATTACCAAATTCTGAGCGGAAAACTTAACCTTTGAAAAATATATGTTAATGAAATGCAGCCTTTCCTGGAATATATAGGATTTATACTGTGATTTTTAAGGTTTTTGAGATTTGTATTTTAGCAGAGAAGCACATTTTCTTCTTTCCTACCATACCACTGCAGAAATAGAAATCCAAGAAGAGAGAGACAGAAAGGTATATATATATAAATCTCTATCATTTACAGATATAATAGAATTGCATGCACACATGTACAGTTCTATCTGTATTCATGGGCTTGTAGTTTAGATGAAAAAGCTAATAATGTAAATCAAGATGTCCTGTGCATTTGGATGTGCCTGAAAAATCATTTTTTTAATGGTCACACATTAAGATATTCTTATTCTAATAATAACACATTAGCTACCATGATTATGAGAAACCTTCTTTACATTAGGGTTGATTCAGGAAAAATAAAATATAGGCCACATTTTTACTAATTTAAGATAAAAATAGCTTTAATGAATTACTGGGAGGGGTATCATTATCATATAGTTTAGAATGCTTGCTTTATTAAGTAGAACAATATGAATAAAAATTGATATCCTCAAAGATCAGTTAGTTATTTAAAAGTCATTTATTGAGCACCTACTGTATGTTGGGTAGTATTCTAATCACTGAACAAAACAGACAAAATCTTTGCTCTTTTGTAGCTTATATTGTTCATGATGGATAGGCAATAAACAAATACAAGATATATATAATAGATATCAATACTATGAATAATAGAAACTAAGATAAAGGACATAGTGAATTACAGTTCTAAATAAGTGTTCTTTCTTATGGGTTTGGCCAGGGAAGTCTTCCCTCTGTCTCTGGACAGAGTGAGGAAAAAAAAAAATCCCTGACAATCTTCAGGGGCCAAGATTTCAGAAGGAAGCAGCAGTGAGGGCACACCTGAGTTTGTGTTCTGGAAAACAAACAAACAAACAAAAAACCGAGAGTCCAAATTAGAATGGAGTAAGCAAAGGGAAATACTGAATAAGATAAGGTGGAGAGGAAGCCAGGGTTAAGATTATAGGTGCCTTGAAGGAGATGAGTAGGATCTTAGTTTATTTGGAGTGAGCTGGAATTATTGAAGGATTCTGAGCAGATGAGTGACATGGTCTAACACCTTGCTATGTGGAGAATAGATGATAGAACAAAATGAAAGCAAGATACCTAAATAGGGGCATTATAATAATTTGTAGGAGAGATATGAGGGCTCAGGCCAGGATGATAGCAGTGGAGATGGAGAAAAATGGTAGGATTCTGCATTGATTTTGAAGGTATAGCCAGTGAAGTTTTGAGGATGTGAAAGGATACAGAGAATATGTTATTTATGCATCACTTCAGAGGAAAATATGTCCCTTTTGAGAAACCTCATGAACTCTCACAAAGAGTAAATGAAATCTTTATGGCTGCTCTAAGGACAGTGACTATAAGTTGAGGCAAGAAGACTAATTAGGAGATCAACAAAATTAACCTGGTGAGACTCTTGGAACAACTGTGTAAAGTAAGGGAGAAAATTTTATTGCTTCAGTTTTAGAGATGCAGATGAGTTCTGGGGAGGTTGCATGTCTCAGTCAAGGGTAGAGTTCTAATGGGGAGAGTGTGGATAAGAATCCAGACTGGCTGACCCCAGTTGTAAAAACACTGCCACAAAAACTAACACTGTGTTTATGGTGGTCATTCTATGTGTAGGTTATTGAACATCTTTCTGGGCATAAGCTTCACAAAAGCAGAAGTATTTGTTTTGTTCAGTGGTGAGTTTCATGAGCCTGGAATAGTGCCTGGTACATAGTAGCAGGCCACTTCATCAAATATTCCTAAAATGAAAAGAAAAATCTGCAACCTTGCCTGCTAGGCTGATATGCCTAGCTCAAGTGAAATCTGAGCATTAATCTAAACCAGAAGTGGCCTACCCTCACTTTAAAAGTGACATTAATTTAGGATTTCATAGGTCCTGGATTAGAACTGTGAACTACACCCTACTACCATTAGAACATGGAACTATGCTCTAACATCTTATTTCCTGCTCTTTTATCATGCTCAATTATTCTATAAGATTAATGCTATTAATTAGTTATCCGTGAAAGAGAAAGCCAGCTGATCACCAAAAATTCATTCTCCCCTTTTCAAAGGATAGCCCAGCCAGGGACTGTAATTCGTGTGTCTTATTTACCCAGATATAGCCATGTGATTCATTCCGCCCACTGGAATATGAGAGCAAATGGTTCTAAGGAGTTCCTTGCTTGCTAGCAGAACCATTTGATTGATGCAACTTGGACACAGATTTATTATCTGACAGGAATTGGAATATTTTAAGTGAGAAATGAACATCTACTATCAATGAAAAAATTTTTTGTTATAGTGGCCAACGTTACTTAACCAAGTGGATACCAGAAGTTGTGTCACTGCTTAAAAAAAATAGGTAACTTTGACCTAAAGATTGGATGATGATAAAACAGATATTAGAGGTTGGGGCAGTGGAGATGCATGTTTTGAACTTGCAGGGCTTGTGATAAAACTGTTGCCTGTGATGACTTTGAAGGTTGGCCATATGCCTTCGAAGCCTATGGCTCTAGGCCCAGAAATTGGAAAACAGAATATTACAGTTTGTGTTTATTGTTATTTTCTGCATTTTACAAGATATTATAAGAAAGAGATGCATTCAGGCAAAACTTAACTAGCTTTAAGAGCATAAATAAAGGGCAATACATAAAATCCAGAAATCTCTGACCTCATAAGATTTGGAAAAACTTAAGGCTCTGGACCTCAATTTAGATGAGATAAGGTTGATAAAATCCATTACAATTTCAGCTAAACTGTTGAACTCAACATTGTCGTGAAGGTAAAAGAACTTTGTCAATATTGACATGGAATTCCCTAGAAGTAAACAAATCCAAAACCTACTAACTTTGAACCTACTAACTGTATTGGCAAGGGAGTTTTGAGCCAGAGTCTAATCAGAGAACTTCTATCATGCAGGGTAAGATCTTCATAATACCTGCCCCGACAGGACTTCATTATTACTATGGACCAAGAACACCATGTGTTTCCCATTCTTCCTTTTCCTCATTTGGAATTTTTATGGTGATTATCCTGTCTCTGCTTTAACACTGTATATTAAAAAATGTCAAGGATGTGGAAGGAAGACAACTTGACTTTTAGTTCATCCATCTCCAGACTGAAAGTTGCTACATATGGATCTAATGGAAAGGACTATGTCACACTCAAAGCTCCTAGATTTTAAGCTGGTGACAGGACAGTCTAGGGTGGAGGTAAGTGTGTTCTGGTGGGGAAGAAGGGTGCACAGAGATGTTCACATAGAATCTGTGTTCTGTCTTTTATAGTGTGGAGTTATCACTAGAAGAAGGCTGTTCCACTAGAACTACATTATGCAAGCCCATTAACATCTAGATGGATTGTTTGATTTGTTTTAACTGAGGGAATATGTATGAAAGTGATACTTGTCACCATAAGATTGGGCTTTTAAAAGAGTAGCTGAGGCTTTTCCAATCTATTACTCCTTTTGCTGAATTGGAACAAAGGACTCATGAGCCCTAGGGAATAAGTGGACCACAAAATGGGAACAACCTATGTTCCTAAGTTACCATCATGAGAAAACTCACCCTCCAACTAACACTTGCATGGGATAACATAAACTTCTATAAGTTAAGGCACTGAACTGGAGGACTTATTAGTTACTACAGCCAGTATTTCCATAATTAATTCAATATATTATTGACAATAGGAATACTACTTTTTATTGAGTGCCTGCTATGTGCCAGTTGTACTAAGTGTGTCAGATATGCTAATTAATTCTTAAACAAATCTTCAGTAACTCCAGTATTTGTATTTATTTACCACTTTTTTGGATCAAATACTAATATAGCATCATCAGTAAAATAGTTATGTCCTCACTTGTTAATCTTTGACTGCTCAGAAATGAAGAGAGCCTCTCTCTGCAGCAACCCAATAGGAAGACTTCACGGAAGACATTGTTTGGCTTTTGACTGTATCACTCCAATATCTACCTCTCTGTTCTGACCTCTCTGTATGTCTTCTCTGTTTGTATAGAATTGTCCTCTGCTCTATTTTATAAGCATACTCATGATGGCATTTAAGACCCACCCAGATAAAAATAATCCAGGGCAATCATTTCATCTCATGGTCTTAATTATAATATAAAAAACTATTTTCTCAAATAAGGTAAGCTTTACATGCACCAGGGATTAAGACTTGACATCTTCGAGTGGCTATTTTTCAATATATACTAATGAGTTTGATTACTTTCCTTTTATAGATGGCAAAACTGAGATTCAGAGAGATTAATTTGCATTTATTTATTAATAAGTTATATAGCCACAGTTCACACTACACTTACACTGAATTTCTTTCTTCTATAATATGTTATTTCCTTTCATAAGTAACATGGATTAAGCTTCTACTATGGATCTGGTATGTACTTTCATTTCAACCCTTACAACATACTGTAAGATAAATTTTTTAAAAGATTTATTTATTTATTTGTGGAGGGGGAGGGGCAGAGGGAATGGGAGAGAAAGTCTTCTTTGTTTTTTTCTTTTAAAGATTTTATTTATTTATTTGACAGAGAAAAAGAGAGAGAGCTCAAGCAGGGGGAGTGGAGGCAGAGGGAGAAGCAGGCTCCCTGCCCAGCAGGGATCCTGATGTGGGACTTGATTCCAGGACCCTGGGGTCATGACCAGAGCTAAAGGCAGAAGCGTAACTGACTGACCTACCCAGATGCCCAAAAAGGAGAGAAAGTCTTAAGCAGACCTGAGTGTGAAACCCCTTATGGTTCTTAATCTCATGAGCCTGAGAGCATGACCCTGGGATCACAACACTGAACTGAAACCAAGAGTCAGACATATAACCAACTGTGCCACCCAGGTGCCCCTCCTATAAGGTATTTTTAATTCCACTTTATTTTTAAATGCTTAGAATGATTAATTGAATTGGAAATGTTATAATTTTCCTAGAGTCCTAGTTCTGTAGAGCTGAGATTTGCAGATATGTCTATCTGTTATGCCTCTTAGTGTTTCTCAATATCTTTACTCAACTTTAAAATAAGAACCTGGAATAAGTGATCTAAAGATCGCTCTACCTTTAAAAAACAAACAAACAAAAAAATCCTCTATTTCTTTGGTGAGTTTAAAAAAATATTTCTTCCTTATGTACAACAATTTTCATGAAATATGTCTATAAAGTTTTCATATATATATTCATATATATGGAGGTGATTGCTTTCCTTTTGTTTTTCCCTAGAGGAAAAGCATTCTTATGTCCCAGAGTAATGTGTAAATAAAATCACTGAAATTTGATCATTGTTATAAAATATGTATTATAAAAACCCAGATATATCTTTTGGCAGTCATTTACTTTTCATTGGATTATTATATTTTTGCATTTTGTTACAGATGTTCGGGTGATGGGTACATTTTTTCCCCATTGATCCCTTTTATACTTACATTCTTACTCAATAACTTTTGAATCTATAGTAGATCATAAGCATTGGGGATACAAGACAAATGAGATGCAGTTGTGCACTTTAAAAATCTCATAGTCTAGTTGAGCTGCCAGACAAATAATTAAGTAAATTATTACATAATCTGGTAAAGGCCATAATAGAGAAGTGCACTCTATGTTACAGGGATCAGATGGAGGGTTTAACCCAGCTAGAGGAAGAATCACCACCAATATTTTGTTTGCTGATTAAAAGTGACTTCATAATATTTTCTTAAATTCCTTTGTTGTGAATACTCAGTAAATATTTATAAATTAGATTATATTAGTTTTTTCATGTTAAATAATACTAAATGCCAAACCAGATGTGATTTGATTTATAAGTCCTGATGAAGTATTCGAGTACAGTAGTGACCCATGGTAACAATTCAATGATTTTATGATGTTTACTGCTAGGAAATTCTTTCTCCTATCTAACCCAAATCTCTCATGTCAATTTCCAAGTCAATTTCCTTTCTTTCAGAACTATGCAGATGGGCTTTGCAGGATGAAAAACTCATCATATCTTCTTTCTTTCTGATCTTTCTCCTAGACAATTTAGTGTGACTCAGTGTTTTCAAAAATACCCTTTTTATTTATGGAGGATAGTTTAGTAAGACATTTCATATTTGCTTCTCCACTAGGTCTTGAAGTCATTGTACTTCAAATTAAGTCTGATACTTTGTGAGTAATATAAGTTAGCATAGAAATCAAATATCTGAAATGTGTCATAAGTAATACACCAAATGTATCATTGGTTTTATGGATGCTTTGATTGCTTCATTGATTTAGAGTGAGTCATTGATTTTCAAAAAACATAGAAAGGATTTATATCAAAAGATCATTCTACTAGAATTATGATGTTATTGTTCAAAACCTAACTTTGATTTTTTTCAGACTATTGTATATTGTCTCATGTGACAAATAACAGATTTACTCAGCTAAAATATAAAATGATATGGAATAAAGTAATTCTTTACAATGCTTTGAATATACTGTTTAAAAACTTAGTTTCTGAAATAAAAGAAACCATCAACTAAAATTATTATACCATTCTCTTAAATTTCTTTGGAAATGGTCACCCTTCCAGCATTTCATTCAATTTTCCTGAGACTTTGATTTAAAGTTGATGAAGTGCTCTAAAGTTAGCTATAGATTTTAACCTCAGTGATAGACCTAAGACTATGCATACCTTTTCTGGTTTTCTTGTTTTCACATTCAAAATTATTTATTAAGCCTTGATGTTGTTTTATATGTTTGGAAGCTCTGGGACTGAAACAAATCATTTCATTAGACACAGAACCTTACAAACTCAGATCAACAAGGTTAAAAATAAGTTACATGGTGACACAGTTACTGTAGACACATTACATGACTATGATCTGCTTTGTTGGAAGAAACAGTTGAGGTTCTCTGTGTTACATGTGTTATCCAAAATTAGAAGGTCCTTGATTATTCTTTTAAAGCTAAAAGAAAAAAAGACACAACTTAAAGATATGTTATTTTACTCTGAATAATGTTGAGGGGAATAAAACCATCATTTATTGATTTTCTATTATGCTTTTAATAAAAAAATGGTAGGTTTTTAATTCTTTGCATTTTTCTGCCAGGTAGAAAGATCCTCCCAACTTTCCCAGCACTTGCCTACTATGTGTAAGGTTCTCTATTCTTGTACAGTGTTTGTGAGAAGAAAATTATTTCCATGAAAATTTTAGCAACTTTTTCCTGAAAGCCTATGTTCATTTTTTTAACCATTTAAAGTTATTATTATTGTTTTAAAGTAGCCATTACAATGGGGCCATTAGCCGAGTGGTCTCACAAGGTTTTCCCTGTTTCTCTCAGCTTTTATAGCAAGTGCCACTTCTCACAGATCAACACCACCTGTGTGTTCTGAGAATGTTACATTACTGATTTTTAAAATTGCCAATTCATCTGGGACATGTACTATCCTTGTCCTCAGACACTTTCCTGATGCTCTGTTAAATATGGTTTTAAAAAAATGAGGGTGATCTGGGCTGAGTTTTGTTTAAGATCATGGATACCAATGATACAATGTGTGGAAAACTTCCTGTCTTTGTCATTGATATATATTACACCACTGGAGTTATTGTGTTTATAGCAAACTTGTATTTTCTTTGGTGCAGGTTGAGAGAAAAGCAGGAGAAAAATATTTCTGAAATGAATGGTTTTTGGCAAGCACATGACCTGAATATTGTTACTTGAGAAGGAAAAACTTACTCTGATATTATGATGGTTTTTGTAAGTCTCCTTCTTAGTCATCTTTTGTATGTGTTGAAGTAGTCTTGTCTGAGACATTGAATGGAAACTTCGGGTCATAAAAAACAAAAATTCCTTCCTTCACTTGTTGGATATGTTTATGAAGTAAAATTATTGGTGGGATGCTAGTTTTCATTACATATAACATTTAACTTAGCTAAATTGAGACATGACCTTAAACAGCACTTGGGTGATTGCCCAGGTGTGAGGAATCCTTTGGGATTAAGAGTGGATGATACTTAGTTCATAATAAATTTGTTAACTAAGCGGAACACTTAATTCCTTGGGATGCATTCCTAAGCCTGGTTAGTAACTAGTTTGCCCTATTAATAAACAAACTTCAACATATTCAGAGGTTAGCCTTAGAAAACAACTCTCAAATTTATCACTCTTTATCTTAACATGATCTAATCTGTTTTAGATTCGTCTAAAGCAATAATTTCTGTTTCTTCCTTTTAATACTTCCACAAAGTATTAAAGTTCCTTAACACAGAACATATTGAGGCATAATTAGTTTTCTTGTCAATTCTGCCCTTGTTCAAAAATCGGTGAGATTTGAATGACAGTGGGGAGAGAATAAAGCAAGGCCCTACTGAGTTTCTCAGCAAATATGGTTCTCCCTGATTTATATTTTTGTGTGCCTTATGTATCTTGATTCTTGAAGACAGAAATAATCTGGGCTCTTTTTAAAATAGCTAATCTGTTTTCATCTCATTTCTCTAGGCTATTTTTCTTTTCTTGGAGCTCAATTAAAATAAGAACATAGTAAAAAATTGTGTTTTGTCAAAGCCAACATTACTTTGTTTCTGCAACATCCATAAGGGGATAAGTCCGCTGGGACCATAGCTCCTTTTTGGTAAAACATCTGTATATATGAAAAAAAAAATGTGTGATGTTAGTCAGGAAAACCATAGGTCTAGGTGTAGGGGAAAGACCCAGAGTTCAGTCTTAGAGAAGACAGGTCCTTCTCTGGTGGAACAGCAATGTTTTAGCAGATAGTAAAGTAGTTGGCATGGTGATGGTAGTACAGACTCAGCTAAGAAGGTAGCGGTGAAACAGAAGCAGTTGAGGCCAAGGTCAAAAAGAATAGAACATAGTAGGGTTTGAACAGAGAATAACAGGAATATTTGCTGATACTATAGGTGGTAGCTAAAAAGCTTCAGATTATGACTTAAAGAACAGCAATGCTTCTACTATAAGCCCATTATTCTTTTGATATTTCTTTTAAAGAAATATTTCAATGACTTGGGTCAGCACTGAAGTCTACTGAAGGAAGCCAATCATAGAAATAATCTTAGGGAACTCAGAGTAATAGTTCCTACTTGCTCTCAAGAAAATCCTAATTAGGGCGCCTGGGTGGCTCAGTGGGTTAAGCTGCTGCCTTCGGCTCAGGTCATGATCTCTGGGTCCTGGGATCGAGTCCCACATCGGTCTCTCTGCTCAGCGGGGAGCCTGCTTTCCTTCCTCTCTCTCTGCCTGCCTCTCTGCCTACTTGTGATCTCTCTCTGTCAAATAAATAAATAAAATCTTTAAAAAAAATTCCTATTTATTATGCAGAGGTAAATCATCTTCTTCAGGGAGACTTGAGGAATGTTTGGTCCATAAAAAACCTTCCTTCTGTCTTTAATGGGCCAACTCTCTTTAAGATTAGATGAGACCATATGGGCTGAAATGAACAAGAGAAACCTTGAGCTGCTATGGAAAAACTAGGCTGAAAGGTCTGATACTCAGCTTTCTTCTCTGGGAAATATCCCTGATGATTCAATCCAAGCCTTGTGCTTTTGAGTGAGTGCCTGAGGACTGCTTTTCTTGCTTCTATTTTCATTAGTTCCCCAAAGTTGTGTTTTGTTTTGTTTTCAACATTTGCACATCTGATCATTTTTTAGCTTAGCTCACCACTTTTGTCTACTTACTGCTGATACTTGTTTACCAAATCCATGTTCACTCAATGTAGGTAGACTGCAACATCATTCACCTTGTAGAAATGAGAAAAAAATTTTGTTGATTTGCTTATTGTACCAATGATTATAATTAAAGATTTCAAATTGGTTCTAAAAAAAAAACAGTCAAGGCAAAAGCTAGATATGGTTAGAATATTCAATTTTGATCATAGTATAGTCAACATAGTGATATAGATATGACTTGAGTACCAAAATAATTTGAGGATATTATTAACTTAATCATTAGATTCAGGGAATCTCAGAGATAGAAGCTAGTCATGGGGTTTCAAGATAGCCCATTGTGGGTCACCTGGGTGGCTCAGTGGGTTGAAGCCTCTGCCTTCGGCTCAGGTCGTGGTCCCAGGGTCCTTAGAAAAATCAAAGGGGAACATGGTCCAGAGAGCCCCACATCAGGCTCTCTGCTCAGTGGGGAGCCTGCTTCCTCCTCTCTCTGTCTCTCCCTGCCTCTCTGCCTACTTGTCTGTCACATAAGTAAATTAAAAAAAAAAAATAGCCCATTGCATTTTGAAAAGCCTAAATATGTCTCTTTAAAACTTCATACATTTATTCTAATTCAGCCTTCTGGAATACACAGCACTTATTCATCACATGATTGTTGTTCAATATTTGAAATTTTCATGTTCCCCAGCATTAATTTTTTCTAATATAAACAATTTTGTTTACTTCAACCATTTATCTTATGACATGTTTTTCAGAAACTTTATCTGTAATCATACCTAGAATCACCCTAGTCTGTTATTTTCTCTAAATATATGTCAACAGAACTGAATGCCACACTTTAGTCAGTGTAATATCACATCTCTTGTTCTGGATATTCCATTTCTGTTAATATATCCTAATATTACAATCATTTTGTTGGTTTGGTTTGGTTTGGTTTTGGTTTCCAAGAGTGATATTACTACTTGGCTCATGTTGAACTTACACTGAATTTTGCCTTTTGGACAACATATTTGTCAGTTGGATTTTCTTCATCTTTAAAGAGATGTTATTGTGGTTTTTAAAATGTAAGTTCAGAACTGTGTTCTTAATAATTTATTCACTCACCATTCATTCATTCATTCATCCATTTATTCTTTTAATATCATAGGATATAAAAAAATTAAACCAGAAAATGCATTCTTTACTTTATGAATAACTTCTATTAGTAAGTTTTATTTTGTTAGGCTCACTTCATCAATCTAATCCAGAACTAGAATTCAGGGTGGTTTTGTTCCCAGGAAACATTTGGCAATGTCTAGAGGCATTTTTTTTTTAAGATTTTATTTATTTGTCAGAGAGAGAGTACACACAAGCAGGCAGAGAGGAGGAAGCAGGCTCCCTGCCGAGCAAGGAGCCCAATGCGGGACTCGATCCCAGGACTCCAGGATCATGACCTGAGCCAAAGGCAGTGGCTTAACTCACTGAGCCACCCAGGCGTCCCTAGAGACATTTTTGATTGTCAAAATTGGAATAGAGAGGCAGAGAAAGTTATTAGCATCTAGTCTGTAGAGGCCAGGAATTTTGCTAAAGACCTATAATGGGCAGGACAGCTGTCCCCTTCCTCCTAAAGAATGAACTGGCCACAAATGTCAATAGTGCTAAGTGGTATACTCCTGAAGTGTATCCCAGATGTACTTTCTAGTGTTTTATCAGTAAATATAATGAAACTGTCTTTTATGTCCTTTTCTTAAGTAGCTATTAAAAATGCTCACCAGAAAACCCCAAGCATGAAACCAGTGGCACAACACCAGAAAATTTTTTCTCCTGAGTTTTCTCCATTAACCAATACTCATAGGGCACAGACTGCAAACAGTCCCCCAATTTATTTAATAGTATTGTCATCATCATTTCTTCTTCTTGTCAATGATATCTTCAAGGACTTAGTCAAATACCTTCCTGAAATCAAGGTATACAAGGGCTTACAATTTTAAAGAATATTAAGAATAACACATAGTTGGTATTCACTATTCTCTTGTAAATATGTAGATTCCTAGTGACTATAGCATTCTTTAGAAGTACCCCAAAGGTATTTATGCTAGAATATCTCATAGATTTATGTCTAATTTACCTTTCTAGGAAATGCCTTTATACCTTTTGAAAATATTTCATGACTTTCCATAATTTGGAAATCTTTTAAAAGATTTCTCATTGGTTGCTTATAGTATTTTTCCAACATCAGTTCCTGAGCAAACCTCATGTGTTCCTGGCTCTGTGCGTGGCTTCAGACAGAGGTGATTAATACAGGATCACTTTCTCACCATGTATAGTACAAGCTAACATTGTAATAGCTAACAAAAGAGAATAATGGCAAGTGCTATAATACACATATAGATTAACAATGGAAGTCCATAGCTAGAAACTAAATTTCCTAGGAAATACCAAGCTAAGTTTCCTAGGGAAGATAGCCGAGTAGGCCATTAAGTAAGAAGTAGATTTCATTAAGTGGAGCAGTCTTTTGGCATTTCAGGCATAGCAAATGCCAAAGACAAAATTAGAAAGGCATGCAATTGCAAAGTGTTTTGGGGAAGTAGATAGTCCAATATGGCTAGAGCACATGAATTTGTGGAGATGGTGGGAAATGCAGTTGTAGTTGTGACATATCCAAGAATGTCCTTGACACCAAACCAGGGAGTTTGGGGTTCATCCTTCGGTGTGCCTTTTCGTGTTATGATCAGTAAAAATAGAAGGCCATTAGAATTTAATCAACATATTCTATTTCTCAAAGCAACACTTTTAAGTAATTATGAGTCTCGGTTTTATAGATAGATAGTGTTATGGGCTGATTATTAGTGGCTCCCTTCTCCCCCCACCCCCAAATTCACATGTTGACACCTAATCACCAATGTGATTGTATTAGGAGGCCATTAGTTAATGAAAGTGGAGGCCTTATGAATTGGACATAGTGCCCTTAAAAAAGAGATCCTAGAAAACTTTCTCACTCCTTCCACCCACTGAGAACTCAGTGAGAAGACAACTATCTCTGACTGAGAAAGTAGGTTCTTACCAGACTCCACATCTTCCAGAATCTTGATATTGGACTTCCCAGCCTCCAGAACTGAGAAATAAATGTTTAAGCCACCCAGTCTATGGTATTTTTGTTATAGCAGCCTGTTATAATTGGCTTACTAAAACATGTAGATAAAATAGGATTCACTGAGATTAATGGGTTTTCTAAGTTCATTTAAGGTTTATAGATTTTAAAACTAGGTTTGTCTAATGAGATCCTGCCAATATGGTTAGATTTTCTTATAGGAAGATAAATTTGGTAGGGATTAGATAACTGTAAAGCTTTTTAGAAGTTAGTGGGAAAAGACCATATTCTTATTTCTAATACAAAAACATACAACACTGAAAGAATGCTTGAATGTAGATGCTCATTTCTTAAATATTTGAATAGCTTAGTTGGAGGAAACTGATCCAAAATATGTTTATTAAAAATAGTTTGGATTCTATTTTGGAGAAAATACCAGATAAAGTTTAGTATAGAAGTAAAATTCATTGCTCCCCCTTTTCCCAACACCAGTACAAACCTCAGTTGGTAAGAATTCAAATATAACACCTTTTAAATAAAATTATAAAGACTCCAACACCCAGAGGATTCACCTAATGGAAAGAAATACGGCAAGGGAGTATTTCTTTTGTTTTGATATTAATTCCTATGTTGAAATGTTGGCATTTCTGATAAAGTAACTGAATTATTTAGTCAGGGTTCTCCAGAGAAACACACCCAATTTTCCTGTATATATGTATATATGAGGAGATTTATTATAGGAATTGGCTCATGTGTTATGGAGGTCTAGAAATCCCGTAGCCTGCCATCCAGAAGTTGGAGAACCAGATAAGCTAGTGGTATAAATTCAGTCCAGGTCTGAAGGCCTGAGAATCAGAGGACCACTGATGTGAGTCCCAGAGTTTGGAGACCTGAGAACCTGGAGCTCTGAAGTCTGAGGCAAGAAATGATAGATATTCCTGATCAGAAGAGAGAGAATTTGTCCTTCCTCTATTTTTTGTTCCATTTAAACCCTCATTGGGTTGGATGATGGTTCTTTCCCGCAGTCCCCCACCCCATACTGGTGAGGGCTGGTCTCTTTATTCAGTCTACTGAATCAAATGTTAATCTCTTTCAGAAACATTGTCACAAACCCACCTAGAAATAATGTTTTACCAGCTACCTGCCATCCTTTAACCCGGTCAAGTTGACACATAATATTAACCATCATGGGAACATTCTGTCCTAAATGATGTAATAATTCTTGAGTTTAGGAAAGAAGATTCTAAATGAACTAAAATTCAGAATAAGGACCCCTGGAGAAAGAGAATTATATTATGGAATTTGCTTAGATACCTGTATAGCTAATACATTGGAAGACACAACCAGATAAACAGTGCCTAGAACTGCTTCATGTGTATTTATTTATAAACAAATTTGAATGGTAATTTGACATGTAATAGACTAACATAAGCTTTAGTTTATTCCCATCACTACTACTTAAGGCATTACTTCTTTATTTATGTCCACTGTTGTGGTAGCCAGGCTTCAAGTGGCCCTCAGTGATTCTGTTCTGATATTGACACCCTTGTGTTATCTCTTCCCACATAAAATGTGTCTGACTTGTATAACCAAAAGGATATTAAATAAACGAGGCATTTATAATTTTTGAGGCTGCTCATCAAAGACATTATGGCTCTGCTCTCACCTTTTGGGTCACTTGCTTTGGGGAAAACCACTAACATGTCATGAGGACACTTAAGAAACCCTATGGAGGGGCGCCTGGGTGGCTCAGTGGATTAAGCCGCTGCCTTCGGCTCAGGTCATGATCTCGGGGTCCTGGGATTGAGTCCCGCATTGGGCTCTCTGCTCAGCAGGGTGCCTGCTTCCCTCTCTCTCTGTCTCTCTGCCTGCCTCTCCGTCTACTTGTGATCTCTCTCTGTCAAATAAATAAATAAAATCTTAAAAAAAAAAAGAAAAAAAAGAAACCCTATGGAGAGGTTTATATGATGAGGAACTGAGGCCTCCCACCAACAACCAGCACTAACTTGCTTGAGTGAACCACCATGGAAATGGACCCCTTAGCCTCAGTCAAACCTTCAGATGACTGCAGCCACTGCAGACTTGTGGTCTCAGAATAAGAGATACTGGGACAGAAACACCCAGGTAAGTCATTCCCAAATTTCTGACACACAGAAACTGAGCTAATACGAGTTTCTTATTTTTAAGCTGCAAAGTTTTAGGGTAATTTTTTATGCAGCAATAATTAACAAATAAGAACTGGTCTAACTCTTCAGGTTAGGGTCTGGCACAGAAATATTCACTTTCCATTGAAAAGGTTTAATCATATTAAATTAACATTGATTGCTGCCTCCGAGTCTACATTTTACATAGAAAATGTCTCAGGTCAGCCAACAGTCTCCTAACTGCTTCAATCTGTTTCTCAATAACAATAATAATGCCACTTGCTAAGGTGTATTATTGCTTAAAATTTCATTATATTTTATGTGATGATAGATTTAAACCAAAAATATTACTCTTATGTTTAGAAAAATGTGGTCACCATTTTCATGTTATTCTAACCATTATATCATGGATATTTCAATATAGGTCTTATGAACAGACACTGAATGCCTTCTTCACTGTAATGGGTCCTTCATGACTTATAAATCATTTTACCTTTCTTTTTCTTGGGATAGACCCAGGCCACAGTATGTACTATATATATTAGAAAAATGGGGATGATTTTCTTTGCATTATATCCAGTGGAACATATGTAATGCTTCTGAATGGCTCATTAGTTTAGAATTGTTCTGAAAACAAAACATATTCCCCTCCTCCAAAAGAACCATATAACTACAGCCTCCATTTTTAGTTTTAGAAATAATCAGCACTGGAGTCCATATTATTATTTCTAATAAGGTATATGTGAATTCCAGAAAATGTCAAGAAGCTCATTGAAACAATCACTAATAAGTAATGTAGGTAGTATTCTGAGAGTTCTTTAAAAGAATGTTTTAATAATCCACAATTAAGACATTAGTTCAAGTGAAAGAAAAGGTTTGGTGTGGTTTGAAATGAAAATTTCAATCTCTCTGCAGTTTTGATTGCCATTTTGGCTGAGGAGGATGTGGAAAGGAATGGATTGGGTAAGTCAGGTATTTTATCCAACATCCATGATTACTGGTACCAAAGCATCCACAATGTGTAATATGGGAAAGAGCTAAAAAGCTGCAAACGTTTATATCTCTTGTTCCAGAAACTGTGTTGGGCTTGACTCCTGAAGTATTCTACTACAGCGGCTTTGTCCCTGTCTGCACTGGAAGTAGATCCATGGTGCAGCACGAGCACCAGTTCTTGATTTATTGCTGATAATATAAGACCAATAAAATAGAAAAAATAAGAAATGGCAGAACAGCTGTCTACTGAGATGAAGGTTAAGGACTGTTAAACTCTGCTACATGTTAAATTATGATGCTTGCTCCAGTGGTCTCCTCATGAGAGGTTGATATGCTCTGTTATTCTTAGGCAATTTATGAAAACTAAGAGTGACCTGCACATCTGTTTTTCTGGGAAGTGAGCTGCTTGTAGCCCTGTCAATAGTAGTCCCATAGTACACCATGATTAACATCAGTCAAAATTCCACTTTCCCCATTTGCTCCCCTGCATAGATGTCACAGTCTTTTTCTTTCAACTCAGCCATGACTTGTCATATTGTTGGTTGACAAGTCCCTAAGACAACATTGACTCTTGTGCCGATACAGAAACAGATTTCTCCCATAACATTCTTGTTTCTTCACCATGGACCTAAGTGGGGGTGGGGGTGGGGGGGAGAAGCTAGGCATGTCTTTATTTTTTCCCTTCTCATGAGCAGGAGGATGAGAGGAACACTCATCATTCCCATGAGCTGCCTAGTGCCAAGTAAGATGGAGATTATTCTATCATTCAATGAATGTGTATTGAAACTTCATGATATGTTGGGAGCTAAAGATATAATGGTAAAAAAGATACATATGGCTCTCACTTTTTTTTAGTTTCAAGATGGTGGAAGAGACATATTACAAGTATAGTAAGTGTTATATATATGGAAAAATTTAGGATGCTATGAGAGTAGATGTCAAGGAACAAAACCTAGGCCAGGAGATTCTGGTTTATCAATATTATTAAGCGAAGTGCTATCTCCTTTTTGATGTTGTTTGATATATTTTTGGCTTCACATATGCATGGGAATCACAATGGGGTAATGTGATGTGATGAGCAGGAATATGCTAATTGAGATGGTTTTTATAGGACTGTCATGACAAAAATTATCGTCATCTATTTGGAGATGTTTACCCAAAGCCAGAGGTAGTGCGGCATGCTTCCAGTAACAGTTTTAGTAGGGATTCTCAATCTTGGCTGCACATTAGAATTACCTGGGGAGCTTTTAAAAATTCTGATTCATAAGCCACCCACAAAAGCAATTAAATCAGAGTCTCTGGTGGTGAGACCCAGATACCACCACTCTTTAAAACTCCCCAGGTCATTTCAATGTGTAGCCAATTTAAGAACCACTGAGTTTCAGGCTTCCTACACTTTCCAAAATTCTCCATGAGGACCCACAGCTGCCAATTTTACCACTTTCAGAGAAGAAAATCACCAGGTGCAAGAAACTCCTTTTGCCATCCTAAAGTTTTAACTAGATTTTTAAAAATAAGGTACTGGGGCACATCAGTGGCTTGGTTGGCTGAGCATCTGCCTTTGGCTAGGGGTCATGATGCCAGGGTCATTGGATTGAGCCCCATGTTGGGCTCCCTGCTCGGCGGGTAGTCTGGTTCTCCCTCACCCTCAATGAGTGCTCTCTCTCTAATAAATAGATAAATCTTTAAAAAAAATAAGGTACAATTACACAGTAACATTCATAGATCTTATATAGTGTTCAGTGAATTTTGACAAAGTGTATGCTCATGTAACCAACAAACCAATTAAAATATAGAGCATTGCCCTCATCTTAGAATATTCCTAGTGTCCCTTTTCATTATTTGCCTCCACCCACTAGAAACAAAAATTATTCTAATTCCTACTAGAGTAGTATAAAAAATTAGTTTTTCAGAATAATAAACTAACCTGTAGATTAGTTTTGGCCATTGTTAGACTTCCTAAAAATGGAATAATACAGTATGTACTCTTTTGTTCTGGTTTCTTTTCCTTAGCATAATGTTTTCAAGATTCATCCATTATCAGTATTTTTCCCTCTTTATTGCTGAGTAGTATTCCATTGTACAGATATACCACAATTTGTTTATCCGTTCTCCTATTGATCAACATTTGGTTTGTATCTAATTTTTATTAATATAAATAAACCTCAATGAACATACTATTAAATGTTTATGTGGACTTATGTGTTTTATTTCATTTTCACTTTTCATAACTAAGAGTGAAATTGTTAGGTCATGGAGTAGTTGTATATTTAACTTTAAGAAAATACCAATTTTTCCACAGTGCTCATAGCATTTTTTTTTAATTTTCAGCATAACAATATTCATTGTTTTTGTACCACACCCAGTGCTCCATGCAATCTGTGCCCTCTCTAATACCCACCACCTGATTCCCCCAACCTCCCACCCCCCCACCTCTTCAAACCCTTCAGATTGTTTTTCAGAGTCCATAGTCTCTCATTGTTTACCTCCCCTTCCAATTTCCCCCAACTCCCCCATTTTTAATGCTCCTGTGAGCAATGAATGAGATATCCAGCTGCTCTATATTTTCTCCAATTTTTGGTCTTGCAAATTTATTTTAACTACTGATTTAATTTTAGTCATGTTCTTGAACATGTCATGGTAACTAATTGTGGTTTTATTTGTACTTCCCTACATACAAACAATGTTGGGCATCTTAAATTTGTGTTTCTTGGCCATTAGTATATCCTTTTTTGTTGTTGTTGTTAAGTTTCTTTCCAAAACTTTTCCCCATCTTAGTATTTGGTTGCTTGTCTTTTTATTATTAATTTGTATGAGTTCTTTATATACTCCGAATATGAGTCATTTCTCAGACAACACATCATGAGGTTTTTGTTTGTTTCTTTCTTTGTTTTGGTAGTCTTATACAGGCTTTTCTCCCTTCTTCATGGTGTCTTTTGCGCTTCTTAATGTTGATAAAGTTTAGTTTATAGTTTTTCTTTTGTGGTCATTGATATTTGTGTTTGTCTGGGAAATCTTTGCCTATCTCTAGGATATAAAGATATTTTCATGTTTTCTTTTAGAAACTCAAAATTTTTTAGCTTTCAGAGTAACATCTGTAAGCCATCTAGAATTTTGTTTATGGCATTAGGTATGAACCAATTTTCCATTTTTCAAGTGCCACTCATTTAAAAGATTCTTCTTTCTCTACTGAATGACATAGGAAGTTTTGTTTAAAAAAACCCTTTGACTATATATGTGTGCTTTAATTCATCTCTATGTTGATCCACTCACCCATTTATTTGTCTATTATTTATCCTTATGCCACATTGTATTGATTAGTATAAATTTATAGTTAGTCTTGAAATCATGTAGATAAGTTCTTCAGGTTTTTTTCAAGATTGTTTTGACTACCTGAGGTCATTAGATTTTTATGTAAATTTTAGATCAACTTCTCAGTATTTACAAATAAGTCTGTTGGGAAGTTTGAACTGATGCATTGTGAATTGTTTAGGGAGACTTGATGTCTTTATAATATTGAATATTTATATTTATTATATGTAATAATATAATAATATATTTGTTTTATTTGCATAAACATTTTATTTATTAAATATTTATATTCAATGTTTAATGTATTAAATCTTCTAGTAATGTTGAATCTTTTCAACATGTTTTGTACTTTTATAACTTTTGCTAAATTTGTCCTCAGATGTTTTATTTATCTTTAATGTTTTAAATAGAATTAATTTTTAATTACATATTTCATTTGTTTAATATTTGCATATAGAAATACTATAGATTTTTGTATTTGACCATATCCTGAAACCTTGATGAATTCACTTATGGACTTAGTGGAAAGTTTGTTTGTTGTGCAGATTCCTTTGGATTTTGTATACATGTAATTATATCATCAATAAACAGTTTTACTTCTTTTTTTCTGATATCTATTTCTTTTTTCCTTCTTTTTTTCCTTTTTCTAGCCTTATTTCCTTGAGTGGACCCTCATATGCAATGTTAAATTGAAATGGTGTGAGTGCTTTCCTTGCATTGTTGCCAATTTTAAAGTATTTCAAAATTTCACCATTAGATATAATGTTAATTGCAGGTTTTTGAGATTATGTTTCATTTATTCCTAGTTTGGTTAGAGTATTTTTTTAAAATCATGAATAAATGTGGGATAAAAACAAACACTAGGGGTGCCTAGGTGGCTCAGTGGGTTAAGACTCTGCCTTTGGTTCAGGTCATGATCTCAGGGTCCTGGGATTGAGCCCAGCATCTAGGCCCTCTGGTCAGCAGGGAGACTGCTTCCCCCTCTCTCTCTGCCTGCCTCTCTGTCTACTTGTGATCTCTCTCTGTCAAATAAATAAATAAAATCTTAAAAAAAAATACTAGTTTGTATCTACTGAGATAGTCATAATTTTTCCTTTTTAATCTTATAAAGGTTTATTTTAGTGATTTTATATTTTATAACTTCAAATCCCTATTTTTCACTAACAATTATGTTTGTTTTCTCTCCAGAAGAAATTAAATAGTTAGAAATAAAACAAAACCCGTGGGACTGAATAAATTGAACCTCATTTTCCCAGATAGTTTAAGGCCTCTTCTTTTAAAAGAATGTGTGAGGCTTAAGTATGAAACAAATATTTCATGGAGAAATTTTTATCCAGACAAACTATGATTATACTAAGAAATAAATCTGAGAAGAAAGTCATACTTAATGTAAAAATATTCGTAAATAAAACATCAAAGATAGTTGAGTGAATTACTTGTCTCCTTTCTATTTTTAGTTGTTCTCAACCCATGGTTTGTGCATCAAGCTCTTGGGAATCTAGAAAAACCACTGAAGTGTCCAATTACTAATTTTGAGGGCATTTGCATTTAAGAGCTATAGATATCATGAGATTATCAAAGAGATCTGTGACCCTAAATAGGCATAGAGCACCTCCTAAAAGATGCAAATCTCATCTAGGAAAAGTTGATTGTGATTAATGTGGATCAGGATTTATTTGATCTGAAGCATCTCATATCTGTAAATGTCCTAGATTATTATTCTTTGAAAAGCAAGCTTGAATTAAGACTTAAAGTTGTCTTAGTTCTGGAGTACCTCGGGGCTTAGTGGGTTGAGCATCCAGCTCTTGATTTTGGCTCAGGGCATGATCTCAGGGTTGTGAGATCGAGTCCCATGTTGGGCACTGTGCTCAGCACAGTCGGCTTGTCCCTCTCCCTCTGCTCCTCCTCTAGCTCTGTGTCTCTCTAAAATAAATAAATAAAACCTTTAAAAAATTTTTGTTAGTTCTCTGCTATTCATTCCAACTATAGACAGAAAGAAATGTATATTATTGGATATAAAGTTCCCAAGAGATTTACCTTGGCCAAAAGGTAGTAAGAAGTACAAACCTTCAAATTGATTATGAAACTTAATGTCCATCAGCTTGTGCTTGATCTGATATGCTGCTTTTAATCATTTAACTTATCAAAATCTCCTCATTATTGGTTCCTATTTGTTGTTAAACTGTGTTTGATAGAATGCTTTGAAAGACATTTTCTTGAAGCACTGAATGAATCACTGGTAAAAATATTTTGATAATATATAGTATTTATTTTCTCATCTCAAATACTATAATAATTTTATTCATTATATTTTAGATATAATTTCTATTGTAATCCTAGAAATACTGTAAGATATTATCCAAAAACTTTACCAGGTGCTTAGGAAGATCGATTTACTAATATGAGGCCAGTTTTTATTTTTTGTTTGTTTCTTTTTTCTTTGACTTTGTTTCAGAATCTAAGCTTTACTCCACCTCTGAAAGGTCTCTTGTACTTTTTGTTTTATATCAAAAGAGCTAAAGATATTAGATGGTTCTGCTATGTTCTTAATCTGATTGTGAATCCAAAGAATAGAGAATAGAGTATAAAACAGAGTTTAAAAATAGACTAATTAAGGAAAAATTTATCCTGAAGAGCAAATTGATGACAAGTCAGAAAACAGGACCTAATAAACTATTTTGTATCTCAAGTTCTTCTAAGTAGTAACATTAAAAAGTAGCAACTGCCATTGAAGTGTCTTCTGATCAGAAACTAAGTTTCCCATTTAAACAACAGCCAGAGACAGTGGTAACAACGGTGGGGTCACTGCCTACCTGGGGTCTTAGGCAGTTTTTTAATTTTTTTCTGCTCTTACTAATTATTATTTTATTTACTATTGGTCTATGACAGTGATTCTCCTTTGAAGAAATGAAAACAGATATCAGTGTTCATAATGTGCAAATAGATCAGTAATAACTGACCTCATTTCAACCTTTGGTTCTTGTCTTTAATGTGTAAATAAAACTAGGGAGAAACAGGATCTTTAGTATTTTGGTAACAGAGGATTCCTTTTTCAAACTGAGTTGCATGATTTTTCACTAATGGGTGGGTGAAATGCCTTTAAGTGAAAGAGGAAAATAATACAAACTTACTAGCTTTTATAAGCCTACAGTAGATGTCTGTAGGTTAAGTAACATAATGGAAGAAAAACTGCTTTGGGAAAGTGTAAACACAATATAAATATAAGGTATAATTTCAAGGCTTAAATTATGAATTTTAATTATAGAGATAACCTGAAGTAATAAAATATATTCTTCCAAAGCAAATACTGTAGTCTCTTCGTGGCCTATTTTGTCACATCCAGAAGAAGACAATGTTAATCTGGAAACAAAAATATGAAAAATAAGGCTCCCACAAAAAAATTAATAGAGTGGAAACTTAAATGTTACTAGAGAGGTTCAGGGTAGTCTTTCTTTATTGCTTAACTTGCAGTTATAAAAGACATTCAATTCTATGAACTTTTATCAAGTCACACTTAGGGTCCATACAATATCCATTTCTACCAACTGCTTTTGTTGTCTGTTTCTGCTAAATAATAAACACTACATCATTTACTGACATGTGAGAGAATTTATGTTCTGATGGCCACTGTAGAAAGTTTTGTTAGTGTCAGAGGTCAAATACTTATGTCAGAAGGACTTTATTCAGTAGCAATAAAAAAATGACTAGGCATCAGTAAAGCCCAATGGAGCCATATTAAGAACTGTGGGTTTTGAGTAGATGTATATATAGAGTAAGCGTTTATTTTTCATATAGGCGTTGAGATAGTACAGTCAGCAGTTTTCTTTCCCAGTATCTTTCTCAAGCTATCTTCTCTAAGAAAAAAAAAAAAATTGGCTTCTGTTTAATTATTTACATACAATCCAGAAAGTATCAAAAACATAGAGGGTTTTTTTTTCTTAAAAAGAAAATAAATTCTGAGCAAATAGGAATGTATTTATTACATCAAGTTACATTGGGCTGGGGAATACCATTATGTAGCTAGCTAGGGACACTCTTATTAAAAGATTGTAGTAATCCAGCTAGAGTGGTGTGTAAGTTATGTAAAGTTTTTTTTTTTAAATTTTAGGTGAGGTATTTTTACTTAATTAAAATCAATAAACATTAATCAACACCTACCATATTGGTAGTCAAAGTCTGAAAAATCCTTACATGAAGTTAATCATGATTATCCAAGGTAGAATCCAGAGACCAACACCATCAGCATCATCTGGGAGCTTGTTAGAAATGCAAAAAAGGGAGAAAGGAAAGAAGGAAGGAAGAAAAAAAGAAAGAATGGAAGAAAGGAAGAAAGATACTATCTCAGATCTATTAAATCAAAATTTACATTTTAGCAAGATCCTTAGGTCATTTTTATAAACTAAAATTTGAGAAACAAGGTTTTCAACTTTATTTGCATTGGAGGAGATATTCAAACTTTCAACTCAACTTTCAAACCTTCTTTATCAACTGAGTTTGTGGCAAAATTTAGAGTTTGTACAATTTATTTACTTTTTTTTTCTCTTAGCTTGCCTTATTTCAAAAGGGAAATGAGACATTAGGGAGTAATGAGTTTTTATTTTGTAGAAAAACAAGGGTTCATCAGCAGAGCAGAAGAAGTAGGGACCCCAAAGTCAGAAAAATTTGTGCTCACTTTCCAGCCCAATTCTCAGCTACGTGATTCATCATTTGGATCCAGAGCATATTTCTGCCCACTCTGGTAATGCAGGCAATCCCCAGTTCAAGAACTGATTGTGGTCCAAATGATTGTTTATCAACTGGTGATTTGTGACTTTAAATGTATCTTCCTATAGAAACAGTGTTATAATCAGTGAGTAGATTTCTAGGCATCCTGCAAAAACCTACTTAACTTACAATGTACTGAGAAGTAAAATGTTGAGAGGCACTAGGGAAAGGCAAGCATATTAGAATAACACATAGCCAGGTTCTTTGGCTCTACCACTCTCCAACTTCTTACCTTCAGGACGTTATTTAACCTATTCATCATCCATAAAATATACATAGTAGTCATTCCTCCCCAAAATCTTTGGAAAAGCTGGAATATGTGTTGACTCACTTGTTGCTGAACTGATAACTTACATGATTGGCCGCACAGTAAGAGACCAAAAGACATTTTCCCATACAATACTGGTGAGTATGGATTAGGACACCTGATCCATGAAGAAAGATGAAGATCTCAGGGAAGACTTGGTTACAGAAAATTACACCTTGAAAAGTAAGGGAGTCTGTGGTGGGCTTAGGTAGAAATTAAGGAGAATATGCTGGGCAGAAGATAAAATGGCTTTATAAGATGTTTCTATAAGAGATGTAGTAGGGGTGCAGAATAAGAAGAGGGTGTTCAATGGGTTTGGGATAGAGACTATGGAAAGAACTATCTGGTGTGTGCCTTTCTTTTTCTTTCTCCCTTGCCGCTACCTATATTGATAATGCTAATCTACACCAAGCACATTGTAAGATCAATAAGAAGCAAAGGCCAATGTTGTCTGGGAAGCATCAAAGTCTTCTTTATGGTGCCCAGCAACAAGGAGGAAAGTGGGGAGAGGGAAAATAGCTGTCAAGGGTAGAACTGGTTGGGGAGACCAATGTTTGTGGTCTCTCTACTATAATGGACATTTTTGTGCTTAATATAGTACATTAAATGATAAACCCTTAAGATTGACAGCAGTAATGTATGTGCTACCTTCCTGGAAAGCAGCTGTGCTCACCACTATACCACCAGCACTGGGCTACCATCACATCAGGTACCATTTTATACTGAAGAGTTAATTTAACATTCCACTTCCATTTGAATCATACGCAACTGTGGGTCAGGGGTTATTTTTGGTTTTATGTTGATTTTTGATAGTCAAATTTAATTTTCTTTTGGCATCTTTGCAGGTGTTTGTGTTGATGATGCCATTTTAGCAAACCCAAATTGTACCTTTGCTGACAAAACGAAGTGGAGGATTGAGGCAATTATCTTAATATTGATAGGGTACCAGTCAGGACTTTTGCCAAAACAGAGTGTTTTACTCTGATTTTAACTGGATATTTTCCCATGTTTTTTCTCAGATGTTGTCAACTCATAGTTTTGTTTGTTTGTTTGCTTGTTTTAACCTGAAGTTATTTATCAAGAAATGTCTTCTCATAAAAAAACCTGAAAGGAAGTATGTTACATTGTTTTGTGACACCAAAATGTATTAAAGATAATAATTAGAGTTTATATTCAGGTAGCGCATTGATAATGATGAAACACTTCAACATACATTTTATTACGTCATATGCTATCACCCTGTGAGCTAGGCTGGACAGGTAGTATTGTCCTTTTTTTATCTACAAGGAGAATCAGAAAGGTTTAGTAATTCGCCTGAGGTCACACACCTGCCCAGAGGTGGGTTGACAACCCAGATTTCCTGTTTCCCAATATAGTACTCTTCTATACTTCTTTCAGTGTTCCTGTCTTGTTTTCTGTGGACCCCCATGATGTGATCCACTGACACCTCGCTACCTGCAGTCTCAGCCTTACCCCAATTTCCTGACCTATTTGATCAAGACCGAACATTGATATATTGCCTCAGTTCCACCTGCTAAGACACTTAGTTATGACTGGTAGACATGCTTATGGCTCCCATCATCTCTTTGCTGCCCCTCCTGTGTCCTTAGTATGCAATTTGAGTACTTTTATTTCTCTATTCCTGCAGGATGGCTCAGTCTTTGGGAATAGGATGCCATCTTGATGTCTATTTCTGGGTTTTGACTAGGTATCTGTATTTCCTGCCTGGACTGAAGCATTTTGGGAGCTCAAAACTATTGCTTTTAACCAGTCCTTTTTCCTGGAGGAACTGGAATACAAATAACAAAGGTGAATGCTAGAAAAACAAACATAAGCTTTTGGGAAATGTGAATGAATTTACGTTTTTAAAAAAATATTTATTTATTTGACAGAGAGAGAGAGAACACAAGTAGGGGGAGCAGCAGCAAAGGGAGAGAGAGAAGCAGGCTCCTGAAGAACAGGGAGCATAATGTGGGGCTCCATCCCAGGGCCCTGGGGTCATGACCTGAGTTGAAGTCCTGGGATCATGACCCGAGCTAAAGGCAGATGCTTAACCAACTGAGCCATCCATGTGCCCCTGAATGAAATCACTTTTTAACTAAGTCAAGAGGATGAAAGAAACTGGGTATATCTAAAGCCCACCTTCTCTGGCATAATATTTGCATAAAAGGTACAGAAATAACAGAAAGTCATACTTGAGTGATTAGACCATATTTCAGCTCCTAATCCTAACAATTACAACTTCTTATCTCCATTTTATTTTATCCTGCCCAAACTGATCCCATTTTCAATATTTGTAGTCTCCTGCTTCCTTTCAGAAACATTCAGCATCTTTTAATTACTACCAACTGACTTTGTAAGACTTAACAGGGTTAAACTAAAAGATCTACGTGATGTACTGCATTGTATATTCTTCTTTCTAATTTCTAAAATAATTAGGGGGGGAATCTTAATTCTATTTTCAAAAACTTGTTTAAAATAAAAAAAAATTTAATGATGTAATAGTCATTACTTTTAACTGCAAAATTGTGGGTCCACTGAATTAATCACATTTAGTGACTAAGCATTCTTCCATATCCTGCATGTAGGACTTGAGGGTAGGGAGTTGTCAGATCGAAAGTCAACTGAAACAGCTCTTAATTGGTCATTACTCTTAATAAAAATGATTAAGAAAGAATTTAAGCCCAAAGATCTGTGAGTTTAAGGAAAGAAACCATTAAGTCATTATATTATTACACATTTACCCTTGTTTTTTGCTAAGCAATGGACTAATGTGTTTTAGAAAGGTTAAAAAGGTTAATTGGAGGGGAAAAATAACTTCCTTCAAGGACATTAAGATATAAAAAGAGTAATTAGACAATGCACTTAAATGATTATAATTATAAATACAAGGCTAACAAAAGAACTATAATATAAAGTAAAACGCTAAATTAGCTGAAGATGTGCTCCAACCTCATTTTTGGCCACAACTTATTACTTGGTTCTGCTAAACAGTTTTAACATCATATTTGCCATCACTGATATTGTATATTATTAATATAGTGGTTTGCCATGATATCTAATTAGCATAGTAATGGAGTAATATTGCAGTAATATGAATAAACATTATCATTCAAACTGATTTTTTATTATTGAATAATGATTTTTACATATAAGTAGAGATTCTATACCTGACTTGGAATGTACGTTTTTTGTGTGTGTGGTAAGAATATTTAACATGAAATTTACCCTCTCAAGATTTCTAAATATAGTATTGTTAATTATAGTCACAATGTCTTATAGCAGATCTCTAGAATTTATTCATCTTGCATAACTAAAACTTCATATTCATTTAATGGCAAGTCTCCATATCCCTCTCCCCATAGTCCCTACCATTTCTTCTAGCTTATACATTTTGTTTGTGTTCTATTGTTTTTAGTAGTTTCTTATGATTTTTTTAAACTTTTTAAATTTATTTACATATAATGTATTATTAGCCCCAGGGGTACAGGTCTGTGAATCGCCAGGTTTACACACTTCACAGCACTCACCGTAGCACATACCCTCCCCAGTGTCCATAACCCCACTACCCTCCCTCCAGCAACCCTCAGTTTGTTCTTATGATGTTTTTTGGCATCAGTTGGAATGTTTTTTCTCTAATTTCTGATTTTATTTGAGTCTTTTTTCTTCGTCTAGTTAAAGTTTGTCAATTTGTTGACTTTTCAAAAGATTGTTAGTTTTATTGATGATTTTTATTTTTCTTTTCTCTATTTTATTTCTGCTCTAATCTTTATTATATCCTTCCCCCCCCTGAATTTAGGCTTAGTTGTTCTTCTTTTTCTAGTTGAGTGAGTTGTAAATTTAGACTATTTATTTGAGAAGCTTTTCTTAAATTAAATATTTTATTACTATGAATGTCTTTCTTATATTACTTTTGCTGTAGCTCATAAGTTTTGATATGTGGTGTTTTCATTTTAATCTGTCTCAAGATATTTTTTGAAATTTCTTTTGATTTCTTAATTGGCTCATCAGTAGCTTAGGAGTCAGCTATTTAATTTACACACACTTGTGAATTTTCCAGTTTTCCTTCTGCTATGAATTTCAGTTTTGTTCCATTATGGTTGGAAAAGATATGATTTCAGTCTTCCTAAAAGGTTAGTTTATTCGTGACCTAACATGTGATGTATCCTGGAGAATGTCTTGTGTGAGCTTGAGAAGAACGGTTGTTCTCTTGTTGTTCAGTGAAATGTTCTGTATGTGTCCCTTAGGTCCATTGTGTCCATAGTGTTGTTCAGTTCCACTGTTTTCTTACCAGTTTTCTGTCTGGATGTTCTATCCATTATTTAAAATGAGGCATTGAAGTCTCTTACTGTTCTTTTATCGTCTATTATTTCTCCTTTCAATTCCATTTAACCGAGTTACTTAGGCGCTCACTCAAGGTATTCTTGAACAAAAGTTGGGCTCATTTGTATCTCAATTATCACGCTCAACATTTCACATTAACATCTACATACATAATATAATTTAAAGATTGAGGGCAGCTGCTTTCTCCTAACTCCCTAGCTGTGCCTGGGATAATGATGTCATCCTCGCTGCTGACAAGTACGCAGTGGGTAGCCTCAGGACCAACTGCATTTTTGTCATAATACTTGATGATCTCAAATTGTTTTGAATTTCCTTCATTAGCATGTTTGTTTTTTCTTATTTTAAGCTTATGCTTCAGGCTTTTTGTTTTTAACCACAAACCCATGTTCCTTGGTTTTAAATGTTATATAAATATAAATATATATTTAATCTTTGTATATACACATATATAAATACATATAAATATGTACACACACACACACACACACATATATATATATGTAAAATCTTTAGACAACTGGAAAGTGTAAGATCATGAAAAAACCTGAATTCTTATTTGGGGTTATTCTGAAGCTTACTGTGGTGGGAAATAGAATAGAGCACACTATCATAGTTGTAAATAAAACATCTTATGGAGAGCAGGAAGTTGAAGTAATTTGTGGGAGACATTTTTCTCCTAATTTTTATTTCTCCTACTTTTATTTCTTTTTTCATTTTTCCTCCTTTCGTTTCTTCCCTCTTCTTTCCCCCCTCCTCCTTCTGAGAGAAACTATAATGTATATTTTTCTAATTGAGGGAGATTGCTAGTAATCCTGCAGCATAGGGAGGTGCTAGTCTAATCTGATCTTGCTTAAGGAGCAAATGCTATTCCTATTCATGGGGTTGTAACTCTAAGAACACTAGGTTAAATTATAACTCAGTGTATCAAGTACATGAATTATACTATGCACAGGAAGTTTGTTCTTCAGTCTTCCATATGGAAACACAAAATTGAACATCATAGAATATAAGAACCTATTATCTTTGCCTTGACATTTCTGTGGCCAAAAGTATGGAGCTTAAAAATTGAATTCTTCCAATTTTTTATTAAAATTGAAAGTCTATGACGATAGACAATATTTATAGCTGATTTTGATTTATATGCAGTTCCTGACACATTTCTGTAGTTCTCTAGCGTTAAGCACATACACACTAAGGAAGCAGGACTCTCTGAATTAATAATATTGGCTTTCAAAAAGTATTTTAAAGATATTTATTTCAAGGTTAAACTGACACAGAGTGGCAAAACAATTAAAAACATGGACCTCAGAATCAGAAGCTTTAGGTACCTTGAGTTTAAATCCTGAATGTGTGGGACGTCTGGGTGGCTCAGTTGGTTAAGCAGCTGCCTTCAGCTCAGGTCATGACCCCAGCGTCCTGGGATCAAGTCCCGCATCGGGCTCCTTGCTTGGTGGGGAGCCTGCTTCTCCCTCTGCCTCTGCCTGCCATTCTGTCTGCCTGTGCTCGCTCTCTCTCCCTCTCTCTCTGACAAATAAATTAAAAAAAAAAAATCCTGAATGTGTCTTTTTCACCATGGATACTTCAAAGTTACTTATTCTGTCTGTTTTTAATTTATTTGTAAAATAAGAAGTATATGACAAATTTCATAAAGTTATGGTGTTGATTAACTAAAACTTTATTGCCTACTTCAGTATTTACCAGGTATTGCAGATGCTTAATAAATGATGTTTTAGATTTGTCCAGACTGTCTTCTTGACTTGAATTCCTTTTTTTTTTTTTTTTAAATTGGCTCTTTCAATCAATCTACAGTTCTATTATTTTATTCCCTTATGATTTGTAGTCACAGATGCTTGAAAAACTTATTTTTTTCTTCCTTGAAAGCATGTTTTGTGTTTTCCCCCCTTAGCTTTGTAATGAAGCCTAAATATCTTAACTCTTTGGAAATTGCCCCAATTACTCAAGCTACTGGTAACACCAATAGATAAAAATCATATAAAGCATGTACATGCTAGAAAAAGGAAAGAACATGCTATTTCTATGCTTAACTGGGAAAAAAAAAACAGTTAGCTGGTAAATTGCTTTTTATTTACCTTAGAATAATATCTAGAAGAGGAAAACTATAGTTTTCACTCATAAGTTTTCTATTTTAAACTCATTACTTTTAAATATAGTGTTTTAGAATTTCAATCAATTCATTTTTTGGTGAATTTTAATCATTTCCCAAGTGTGTGGTTAAGGACACTTATTGGCTTTCAGTGATTTTTGCTGATTCCTCTTCTCTCTGACCTTTCCTTTTGCAGTGCCCTAGTCTCAGTTTTTTTACTTCTCTTTCTTCTGTCTTCATCATTATCTTTGTAAACTTGTCCAGTCCCTTGGTTTTAAATACCATTTACATGCTGACAAATCCTGATATTTTATCTCCATCATAGTTTCTGTCCCAAACTTCGGATTTCAGATTCAACTGCCCATTTATAATCTTTACTGGATTTTAATACACATTTTGGACCCAATACTGAGTTTTTGAACTTCCTCAAAAACCTGCTCCACTCAGTGGTCTTTCCTTTCTTAGTAAGTGGTAACTCAATCCCTCCATTATGGGCCAAATTCCTTAGGATTTATTCTTGATTCCTCTCTCTCTCAGACTTCACGTACTATCCACCAACAAATACCGTTAGCTCTACATTCTAAATATAACCCAGTGACTTCTTACCACTTTCACTATTTCCATCCTGGTCCAGGTCACTTTTTACCTGGATTACTGTCATAACCTCTAAGTACGTTTTCCTGCTTACACGCTTGCCCTTCAACTGTATATGATCAACACAGGAATTTAAAAAGAGTGAGACTTTTTTTTGTTTAAGATTTCCTTTATTTATTTGACAGAGAGAGAGTGAGTGAGTGAGACCACAAGCAGGGGGAGCAGCAGAGGGAGAGGGAAAAGCAGACTCTCTGCTGAGCAGGGAGCCCGATGTGGGGCTCAATCCCAGGACCCTGGGATCACGACCTGAGCTAAAGGCAAATGCTTAAGTGACTGGGCCACCCAGGTGCCCCCAAAGAGTGAGTCTTTTAAAGCTAAAATCATATAATATCGTTCTTCATCACAAAATTGTCAAATGGCTTCTCCTTCCCATAAAGTTCTTAAAATGGCCTACTAAAACCTTGACCATATCAATGTGTCTCTTAACCTTCCTGCTCACTCTGCTTCATCTCCACTAACCTTCTTTTAATGTGTTAGTCCTTCTCCTGCATCAGGACCTTTGCTCTGGCTGTTTCTTCAGCCCAGAATTCTCTTTCCTCCAGACACCTTTTTCACTTACTCTATTACCTCTTTCAGATCATACCTGCATAGTAAGGCTGACCTTCCCCACACTTCTGCATGGTGTTACCTGCCTCCTCCCACTTGCCACACTCCTGACTCTCACGCCTGGGTTTAGCACCTTCCAACATACTATATAATTTACTTGGTTTTCTAGTTATATTATTTATTGTCAGACTCCTTCTACTAGAATGTTAAAGTTCTATGCTAAGTTATGTTAACGTTAAGTTTTCTTAAGTTATTTTCTTAAGTTATTCTAATGTTAAGTTCTATGAGTGCAGGGGTCTTTGTTTATTTCTCTCCTTATATATCAAGATCCTTAAATATTGACTGACATCTAATAGTAGGCAATCAATGAACACTTGGTGGCTGAATGAATGATTGCAAATGTTCTTACTTTTTTACCGAAAAATTCGACATTGCATATGTCATTGGTATCAGTGAGAAAATGGACCTGTGTTTCAGCAGTACAAATATGAACTAATATTTTTATTTTTGCAATAAAAAGTTTTTACAAAATAGTATTTATGTAATCATTCCTTTTATGTTCGTAGAAACCATTTCTCATATATAGGCTCACACTATGACTTCAGTTAAAATGGCAATGGTGTTTGGGTGCCTGGGTGGCTCAGTGGGTTAAAAGCCTCTGCCTTTGGCTTAGGTCATGATCTCAGGGTCCTGGGATCAAGCTCTGGGCTCAGCAGGGAGCCTTCTCCCCCCGCCCCACCCCACTGCCTGCCTCTCTACCTACTTGTGATCTCTTTCTCTCTGTCAAATAAATAAGTAAAATCTTTTAAAAAAATGGCGATGGTGTTTCAAAAACACCTGATATTTACAAATTTGATCAGTTTATCTATCATAAATAATAATAAATACATTTGGAGGCAAACCTACCTTTAAATGGACATATTCCATTGATCATTGGTGAAAATCACCTATACTTATATCTATTATCTCTATCAATCATCTATCTCATATAATCTATATATTTGTATCCCTATCTCTATTTGTTATGTGTCTGTATATCTATATATCTTTCTACCTTGCCTATCTACCTCTTTATCTGAGAGTAGATTTAGTCTAGTGAATTTAGTAGAAAAGCAAAGAATGATTCTTTTTCTCACTGTTACCTAAAAATTTCAATCAGAATCATGCTGCTCTAAGTAAAACTAGTGTCCAGGGGCACCTGGGTGTCTCAATCATTAAGTGTCTGCCTTTGGCTCAGGTCATGATCCCAGTGTCCTGGGATCAAGCCCTGCATCTGGCTCCCTGCTTGATGGGAAGTCTGCTTCTTCCTCTCCCATTCCCCCTGCTTGTGTTCCCTCTCTTACTGTGCCTCTCTCTGTCAAATAAATAAAATCTTTGAAAAAAAAATACACATTTTAAAAGCAGTGTCCAGAATTGTTTCTGAGATATTCTTATCTCACTTTTTTTGAGTCTTTGTGTTATATGGCTTTGCTCTGCAACATTATTTTTAAGATGTTTTCCATGCTGAATGATCGTAATAGCAAATCAGAAGTTTTTGTAACAGCTGACTATAGTTTAAAATAATAGATTGAATTTTATATAGTTAATAAAAGCTTCTAAATCTGTCAAAATCTAGTTGAAAATCACGTGAGGTGGAATTTAAGATAACTTAATACTTACAGGATAAACTAAAAGAGATAAGGTATTGAAATGTGTGTGGCTGAGGGCATATGTGTCCAAATATCCTTCAACATTATGTATAGGTGGGCAAGATAGAGAAGTCTAATTTTTTAAATATAAAAACCTGACTGATTAAAATTTTATGCAAACAAATATATGTTAGTTTTATTATTCAGTTTTTAAATTCTAAATTCTGTGCTGTTTTATGGCTATTTAAAATAAGGAGTGTATTTTTTTCCCTCAGGCTTTGTCCCTATTTGTATAATTTAACCTGATAAGCTATCCCTAGTCCTCCTTCCTTTTGTCTAAATTATCTAGATAATTAGGAGAATGGCTAATGTATTTTCTAAATTAGACAGATTATGCAGAAGATTTTAAATTCACTGAATTCTCAACTTCATTTTTGCTGCCATACCTTCTCTCTTTGTAATATCATTTGATAAGACAATATGGATCATTAAGAGCTTCCTTTTAAAAAAAAATTTTTATTTATTTATTTATTTACTTACTTATTTAATTTATTTAGAGTGTGAGATGGGGGAAGTTCAGAGGAAGAGGGAGGGAATCTTAAGCAAACTCCATGCTAAGTGCAGAATCCAGTTGGGCTTGATCCCAGAACCCTGAGATCCTGACCCTGAGATCACAACCTGACCTGAAACCCAGGGTCCAACACTTAACTGACTGAGTCACTTGTGAACCCCCATTAAGAGCCTCTTCGAAGTCTTCTAATAATTCTGTAATGCAAGGATCCTTTTCCTTTTTAATGTTTTCTAAGTAAAAAGGAATTCCCTTAGAAATAGTAGTAACTCCTAATTTTCTCTTATCTTAAATAGTACTTGAAATCCTTAAATTAATGTGCTAGAAATTGGTTGATTTTCTTTTCAAACTACCCTAGCTATCCTTAACCTTCAACTCAGGTTTTCTGATGTGGCAAGCCATCCTGCTGTCTGTTCGCTGTGCATAAAACAATTCCCCTTACACTTAAATTTATGTAACTTTATAGTAAAATCTAAGGCCATTTAGAGTAAACTCTGCATTTAGAGTAAAATCCAAGGAGACAAGTGTCTGCCTACTGCTGTGCTCGACTTGTACCCGCCTCCCTTCTGGCGATTCAGGACTTTCCATTCCCCAGATCTGCCAAACTCATGATCTTTACTCTCTTTGTCTGGAACATCAATCTCTGACAATAATAAGGTCTAATAGCTAATATTTATTTGACCCTATATGACAGGTACTCATAAATTTTGCATATGTGTCAGTTTATTTAATCTTCTAACAGCCTGGATAGCTGGATATTATTCCGACTTTACAAATGAAAAGAAAATAAACTGAACCATACATAGGTAAGTATCTTTCCAGAGTTGATACATTTGGTATAGAGTTGAGAATGGAAGTCCAGGATATGTGCCCAGCTTGAGAGTTTAACCAATACACTATGTGATATTCAAGTATCTAGAAACAATTATTTACATCTCAGCTTAAAAATGATTTATCCCAGGACTTCCATCAGCATCTAGTCATTTTCTATCTTATCAAATTTTAGTTTCTACATAACAATTATTATTATCTAGTAATGTTTTTGTTTTGTTTATTTGTACCAATTTCACTAACATGTCAAAACTACAGGCACCACAAAAATAATGTCCTACCTTACCTCCAGAATCATACCTAGCATATAATTGGAACCCAATAAGCATTTGTTGGATAAATGAATTAATAAACCTTCCCTGTTCATGTCTTTCTCACCAAATAATGATATACATTAAAGAAATGGGGTTGATTTTGTTTTGGGGATTGAGGTGAGATGATAGGGAAATTTTTTCTAAAGCATCATGTGTCTTTAACACATTCTTGATTGTCATAAAATATAACATCTATAGTAGTACATTTCCACTCCACCATTTTGACTCTGAGGATCACAGAGAACTTTTTTCATATTAAGGATTATAAATTTAAATGTCAATTAAAATTGTATTAATAAATTTTGCTGCAAAAATTCTTTCTGGGACTAATTTTATTATGCTTACAAATTTCTTGATTAATTTTCTTCATAGAGTAAACAGTTTTACTTTTTTATCATTTGTAGTTCACTACTATTCTTAATAGGATCAATAATTTAAAAATATCATTTCTATTTTGTTGTTGTTGATGTCAATTTTTGTAATTCTAGTTTCTGATGCTGGGAACATTTTAAAAAGTTGTATCTATGAAGTTCATTTTTCCTTGGATTGAATTTTACAGATCTAAATTTTACCAAAAGCTTTATCATACTTTATATTTGGTCAATAATAATGCTAATTTTTAAACATTTTAGTCACTGTCAACTTTATTTTTGTATTAAATTTTATTTTGTAGTGAGTTATTCTTCCAGTAATATGTACTTAGGACTTAATATAAATTCTAACGATGAGCAAAGTGTCTTGGTAAAGCATCCCTAGAAAAGCTGAAGGGATGATAAAGTCAGCATCTGGCTAATTTGACAAGACTAAAGATGCACTTTCACCAAATATCAACTAAATTTTTAAAGTAACATGGAAAGTTGTGAAGTTTTTAGTAATTACTCAATACAATTTTATATTAAATCATGCCTTGAACTTTAGTCAAGTGTTTTCTTTCCAAACTAGTATTATTTCATTTATGAACCCTCAAAAATATACTTAACAATGTAAAGGTTTTTTCCCCTCAAATTATTTGGATGTATTATATTTGTTCCTATTTTATGTAAGTATAGTTTGATATACTTACATATGTAGTATTTTACATATACTTTATATATATAGAATTTTGATATACTTACATATATAGAAGTTATATAGAATCACTTCTATATTATAATAGAAACATTAATAAGAACAATAACAAATTCCATGAGGTTTAGAAAAGCATTAATTGAATATATGTGATCAACTATTGAAAAGACAGTATGAAGAACTCAACGATTAAAGAATCAATTTCATGCGAAATAACATGAAATACAAATAGAATCAGGACTTGGGCTTTTGATTTTACTGTTTTTATTATTAAGCCTTCTTTTATTACAAGTTTTAAGGGAAGCAAACAACCTTAGTAAAAAAAATCCATGATATAAACTTGAATTTTGAAGATCAAAGTTTTGGGGCACCTGGGTGGCACAGCTGGTTGGGCATTGGACTTTTGGTTTCAACTCAGGTCATGATTTCAGGGTTGGAGATTAGTCCCAGTTAGGCTGAGATTGTCTCTCCCTCCCCTTTCCTCTCCTCCCCACTCATTCTCTCTCTCTCTCTCTCTCTCAAATAAATGAATAAATGTTTAAAAAAAAAGAACAAAATTTTTTTGAATGTTATTAAATTTGACTACTCGAGTAAAGTAACCATTTTATTGAACAGCCTAAACTTGAGGGTACAAACATGAAGAAGTGTTCTTTCCTCTCCAATCTTCACCATTGAGTGTGGCAGGACAAATCTTTTCCCATCTCTCAGTGACATCTCAAGTGGACCCAATGGCTTTTGTTCATTTTAAAGTATAAAAAAAAAATCCAGTGCAATTCCTATTTAGTCCAGTTTAAAACTTTAAATTCTTATTTTTCCCCCTTAAATTCAAATGTGACCTTGGACCAAGGGCCATTGAGGGTAGCAGTGAGAGCTATTCTTCCCTTTATCCTTCTCTTCCTCCTCTGGGCCCACTTTTATCCAGGCATAGAGAAAAAAATACACTCTCCTCACTGTTGATTTCCCTGTCCCCTCTTCCAAACCCTCTTTATTGCAGGTATATAAATGATGGTCTCTTAAGTATCTGAATTGGTCCTTTGGAGGCACCTTTGGGAAGTTCTTCATCTCATTAATCACAAATAAGGGAAATTATCTTCTGACTTGATCTTTTCTAAACAATTTCTTAGATGGTCTCACTTTTGGCTTTTTATTCCTAAACTCTTGCCAGGAATACCAAATGGATAGACAAATCCTAGTTACTTTCCATATTGCTCTCTTTACCATCATGAGGCGAAGATTATAATTATTGCCTCCCAAAGAAATAAAGAGTGCTTCATTGCATTTCTTTCTATATATTGCCCTTTTTCTCTGCTCTGCCATATACTTAAATTCTCTACTCTTCCTATACGCCTCCCCCACTTCAAATGGATGGACACAGACTAGCCCCTCTGTTGCATAAACAGGAGTGTAATTGGGAAATTAGATGATTGTTTCTATTGTAGCTCAATTATGTATGTATGTGGCTCTAAGAAATCTCAAATATCTCTAGTCTTTTGTTTATGTGAAGTGGTGAGGAGCAGGGATTTCTGCCAATATTTAGTAGATCTTGTGCAAAGTATCTGGTGACTTTTATTAATCTGACACAAATCCATAGTTTCTTTTGTCCTTATATTTTTGTCTCTTTCCTAAAAGAGAGACATGTCAAAAAGTTCAACTAACTTTGAACTTTTTTTACCTGAACAATGAGATAAGAATTCCATTCAATTATTCACTTAATTTTTATTTTTTTATTAGGATCAGGATGGATCTTGGAATTTTGGTTTTGGTTTTGGGTTCTTTTCCCCCTGTCGATAAAAAGCTTTTTCATTTTTTTTAATTTGCACTCCCCACCCCCAGTGCATAGGCAACAACTCTCTTTCAAGATTCACTGCTTTTTCTATTTAACACCTCTGACTCTGTCTAAACAAGTTATTTCAAAACAAACTTGGAACATTCTTTGTTTTCCCTCCTCAGATGACAGTCTGTGATGACTGGCAGATGTTACTTATGATCAATAGTTCAGAAAAAAAAAAAGAAGTTTGAAGTGAGATCTAGCCAATTAACAGAGAAGGAAACATGTCTATTGCTTCTAAAATCATTAAAAATCTTTTGAAAAAGTTGACACAAAAAATAAGAAAAAACAAGATTTTTGATTGTTTTTTCATTCTTACAATGATATGTTCTTTATTTGCTCACTATTTAAGATGACCAATAAAAGGGATTTTTGTAAAAGTTATGATTCATATTGTGTAAAATGTTACCTAATATTTAAATATTAGCATATATGTCATTTATATCATATTTGGTACAAGCTTTCAGTTAAGTATCTGATGGAGAATGAATGTGGAAATGATTTCCCGATCACTTACATATTTTTTCTAAGTTAGTGAAAAGTCTTACATTTTGTGCAAAGCTAGGAAGCCAGGAAATTTTCAGACATTGAAACTGCAACATCTAATTGGATTCAAAGTTTGAGGAACAATTAATCTAAACATGATTATGCAAAATATATTGAACTCAAAATAATAATCTATTACACTTTTGAATGAGAAATGCAACTGGTTTACCTGAAAAGTATAAAAGGAACTGGGAAATATGAATAAAGGCAATTTTGGCAAAAAATATGAGTACATTTTTGACAGCAAGATGGAGTTGACCTTCAGTTTCTGCAACAAAACGGGAATATATTTCTTATAAGAAATACTTTGAGATTTCTTGTTAAGAAATTTGATATAATTTTTTTTAGTTCTAAGTAGAGAAATGGCTTACATTTTGGTGGAATACATCATAAAATGGGCTTTCAAATATAGCCATGATCTAATGATGCAAAGTAAAAAACAGTAAGGAAAATCAGGCAAGTACTGGGTGTTTCCCATATGCTATCTCATTTAATTCATTAATCATCTGCCTAAATCTACACAGAAAATTTAAGCAAGTTGTCCAATGTCATAGAACCATTATGTAATGAGGCCAGTATTAAATCCCAATCTGTCTGTCTTCCAAGATAGTACTTTTCCCAAGAAGCCACATGACTTCTCAGCTAGAGAAAGAACACAGCTTATAGAGTGGCACAGAAGCAAACCCTGAAAGAAGACTTGTCCTGGGCCTCATGCAGTCATTCCTCAGAACTTCCCAGAATAGGTTTTTAGGAAGCCGAGGCCAGGGAAAGATCACTGGAAAAATATTTCAGGATTGAATGTGTTTGATATCTGTACCAGTTTCTTCCATTTGAGTTTTTAATGAAGCCTTAAAAATGATCGAAAATGAAGCATTTTAAAGGAACCCAGAACAAAATCTTCAGGAAGATAAATCAGAAACAGCAGCATAGGTTCAACATAGTGTTAGCCTCATTTGTACTATAGACTTAATTGAGTGATATATCATTTACTGTAATTTCTGTAAATCTTCACCTAATATGCATAAAGAGTTTCTAGCCTCATATATTTGATTTTACAGATTTAAGGAAAGAACAAATAGTTGTGTGAGTGTCTATACTGTTAGGCCTGAGTTTTCACATCCCAGAGACCACCAAGGAGCCAAGCACTGATGCAGTCACACGAGGGTTTATTTGACAAGCTTAAGCTTGGGCCCAAGTATACCCAATGAAGCGGAGTAGGGACTTGGACCCCGAGGCTAGTTAAGGCAGGGGTTTTTATGGGTCGTTACAAGAGGCTTTGGGGTGGGGGGAGGAAGAGAAGTTACAGACTTTTCTGCAGTAAGCTGATTAGCTGTTGCCAGGGTGTTGCAGGGTGGGGTACTTTCTTGGAACTAAAGCAGGGTGGGGGTCCCTGGAACTAAAGTAAAGTAGGGGAAAGTTCAGCCATTGGTCACAGGGGCCTGAGATGGCTGCTGAAGCTAAGATGGCTGTACTTATGCTAAGGCTAAACCTGAGGTGGGATGGCCTTAATTTTTCTCGGCCTCCACATATACATCATTTATATGTAAATGTTGAAGTCATAAAAGACTATTTCTTTTCAAGTATTTTACCATGTGGAGCATCTTTCTCCATTCTTACTACTATCCCATGACCTAGGAGGATGGTACATCTCATTTAATAATTTACTACTAAATGGACTATATCTTAAGACATACAAATACACTATATCTTAAAAAATACAAAACATGGGGGTGCCTGGGTGGCTCAGTGGGTTAAGCCGCTGCCTTCGGCTCAGGTCATGATCTCGGGGTCCTGGGAACGACTCCCGCATTGGGCTCTCTGCTCAGTGGGGAGCCTGCTTCTCTCTCTGTCTCTCTCTGCCTGCCTCTCCATCTACTTGTGATCTCTGTCAAATAAATAAATAAATAAAATCTTTAAAAAAAAATACAAAACATGACTCGTATCATTTCCTACATAGAAATTTCTTTCTTAACACTGGAAGATTTGTGAGTTGATATTTTAAAATTTCTTGCTAGTCTGTAGGATGTCTACCCACACACTCATTTGACAAAATAGAAATCATATGGATATTGGCTCTGATGGCTGTGTTAACATAGTCATATAGTGAGTAATAAGGAGAGTAACCCAAATATCTCTATTTAAAAGTAGGAAGATGGGATGCCTGGGTGGCTCAATCGGTTAACTGTCTGCCTTCCGCTCAGTGTCTTGCGGTTGAGCACCGCATGGGGCTCATTGCTCAGAGGGAGCCTGCTTCTCCCTCTGCCTGCTACCCACCCCTCTGCCCCTCTGCTTGCACTCTCTCTCTCTCTGACAGATAAATAAAATCTTAAAAAAAAAAAAAAGTAAGGGGGTGCCTGGATGGCTCAGTGGGTTAAGGCCTCTGCCTTCGCTCAGGTCATGATCTCAGGGTTCTGGGATCAAGCCCTGAGTCGGGCTCTCTGCTGGCCGGGGAGCCTGCTTCCTCCTCTCTCTGCCTGCCTCTCTGCCTACTTGTGATCTCTGTCTCTGTCAAAGAGATAAATTTAAAAAAAATCTTTAAAAAAAAAGTAAGAAGAGTGGAGAAAGGAACACCATTGTAATAGTAAATTGAATTATGATTTAATGAGGATAATTTATAATTTAGTGATATACTCATAATAAATGTAGTAAGATTCAATATGAAAGACAATAATCTAGGCCTTTAAAATCTGTAAATTTTATCTTTTTAGTCTTAAAGTATTTTCATTGTATGACAGTCTTCTATAATCCTGGGAAATATGTTAACTTTTTTTATATTTCAAATTAAAATTTATGCAACTGAATTAATAGCGCCTCCAGATCTGTTCTCTTTTCAATTTTCAAACCCTTTAATCTAATCACCTACCACTTAGAAGTCCCAGGGATTTTTTTTTTTCTTTTCCAAATACATCCTTTATTTTTTTTCTCTGCCTCTTTCATTGTCAACATGCTTCCAAAACAACCACTTCATTCAGTCAATTCAGTGAAAAAAAGAATCCCTCAAGTCAGTTGCTGGGTTCCCTGTAGACAAAACAAACAGCTGATTGACTAGATGTTTCACTTATCAACTGTTTGTTTTGGCATTATTTAGACATAGCCTTTGTCTCTTTCTTTTCTCCCTTTATTGAGTCTGTTCTAATTGCTTTTGTATTATCTTTTTTGGCATTCTTCTAACTTCTTCCTTCCACTTTTGATTGTTTAAACAGTTCTATTTACAAATGCATTCTTCGATTGATCTGTATGATATGTGTTCTAAGTGGTTTAGCACAAAGTATACGGGCTATTTATCTTGATATTCAAAGTCTATGCTCAAATAACTTGAGTCCAAGTTTGATTTGGAGTAAGATTCAAGACCATGTGCACGAACTTATTTTTTTTAATATATCTGAGCCAGCTTTCTAGTATTTTTAGAAAATACATTGTGTGATAGCAGAGAGAAAATAAAGTCAATTATCAAATAATCAAGTACTGATACTTTGCTTCTTTAATTTCACTTTTATCCTACTTCTCTTAGATTCCATGGTCCAGACATCATATCCATCTGACCAAAACCTGGTACCAATGAAACCTTTTTTTCTGTTTACTTTCTAAGTGCACCTAACTGACAAAACCTGGCCAAAGAAAAGCACACAAGTGATTTTTGTAAAAGTGCTCAAACTGGATTTAATTTAAATCTTGAAACACTTCAACACTCCAGAATATCATTACACTTTTCTTATAAATTCCCCTTCCAATTTTTTCTCCTCAGATCCTTAATAAAATCTTCCCTTTTAACATTCACATGATGACATCTCAAAACATTCACAGGGAAAACAAATGTAATCTGATAAAAACAGTATCACATTTCCACCACCAGTTGTGAAAACTTGCCTTGGTCTGCACCTACTTGGCCCTCTACCCTGTTATGAAAAAGAAAGTGTCTCTGTTCTGCAGGCCAGCGGACCTCCCTTTGCCCCGGACCTCATTGCTTCTCCTCAAGGGCTTTGCTGCTGTAATCATATTACCCACTCCCCTTTCACCTGCATCACCAATTTCTCCCTCACTACAGAATTAGCCCACATATATCCCGACATTGCTCATCTTTAAAAAACAGAAACAAAAACTTATTTCTGACCCCACGTTCTCCTCCAGTTACTGCTCTGGTATTCTCTAAGAGCAAAACTCCTTAAAAAGTAACCCTGTTATTGTCCTCTGCACTTTCTTACTTTCCATTATCTTTTTAGCCCATTCCAATGAGACTTTTCTTTCTGGTTAGCATTTTTTGGTTCATTTTCCCAAGGATCTATTGAAGCAAAAACTAGATGGCCAGACATTTGATGGAAAACAACAGGAACAACAACAAAAAGTCTCAATGGTATTCAAAATATTTTTTAAAGGACATAGTGTAGGACAGACTGCATTAATTAGATTGTGCTGTAAACTATTTTTCTTAATCTTTAGGAGAATTGGTTCTTCAGCACCATAGCTTATTTTTCTTCTAAGTCTATCTTGTGCTACTGAAAAATTGCACAAAAGCATCAGAAAGCTGTTTTTTGTTTTGTTTTATTTTTAAGATATGGATTTCTTTTCTAGCTGTGCTGGAAATATATTGTTGCACTAAGTTGTGTGTACGTTTCATTGATATCATGATGCTGCAAAGTTTCATTGAAAAACCTGTCCCTAGTTTTAATCTTCTCAATCCAAAGTATCCATTTTGAGTGGCTGTCAACCAGAAGGAGTGAAGCCAGAATGTTTTCCCTCAGGTTCAGGGAGAGAAGTTTGGAAAAGGCAGGGACACCCTGTTTTTCTTGTCTTCCAGCAGCTTCTTGTTGGGTGGGAATCTGAAGATCAAGGCTATGTTAATATTCTATAAGAAGGCGGCAGTCCATTTCTTCCTTCCTGTTCTGAATCTCACTCTGCAGGGGGCCAATACTGTTTTTTATTTTGTGCATCAGAACCTCCCTAGACTTAGTTCTTTTAAGCCAGCCACTTTGCAAGTGCGGGACCAAATCTGTCTCGAGTACTCTTTTGACTACTGATTAACTGGTGCAGGGCATCATTGGTCTGGTGTGGTTAGCAACCACGTTTCATTCTGCCAGCCCCGTATCAGGGACAGCAGCTGTGAGGTCAGGCTTGGAAATATCCACACCATTTTGTCCACACTACATCTGAATCTGGACCTGTATAGCTCATGGATTTCATCATTGTGCTGTTCCTTCAAATTTAATCTCTTCTAGAAGGAGTCCACTTTATGTTCAAGGTCAAGGATTACCAAAGACACATTGTCAACATCCTGTCTAAAAGGGTGCTCTGAGCTTCTTCTCTCTGAAGCATCTCCTTCTGCAGCTTTTCCTGGAGCTGCATGATGTCCTTGGCCACGCTGTGGCATTGCACCTCCATGTGGACTTTTTCCTTGGTAGACAGGTCCACTTAATGGCACAGTTCCTGCATCTCCTTCTTGCAGGTACGACTTACCTGGCCCTTGCACTTGGACAGCAGGATCTTGTTCTGTTGCTCTAGGGAGTGCACCTTGGAGCTGTAGTTTAGGTAATATGGTCATTCAGCTCCTGCAGCTCCATTTTCTCATTGGTGTGGGTATTTCGCATTGTTGATGGCACATGGGCACTGAGGGTGCGGTGTACTGCAGCCTCCACACAATAAAATATAACCACTGAGCTCTGGCTAGAGCTGAATCTTCTCGCAGTGCAGAGAAGTAGGAGGTAGGTGGTCCTGAGCTCCTGAAGTAGGAGGACAAGGAATCTGATCTGGCTGCAGAGAGTGGAGTTTCCCATTATTTTCCCTAACTCTAAGATAAAGAGCCAATTAATGGAGTCATATATAATATATTAAAATGTTTGACACTGTCATTAAAAAAGTACACCTATTCAAACATGAGGTTTCTTTTAGATCTAAATCTGATTTGATTTCCTGGGTTATTAGTGTTTTTCTTGTTGGGAAAATTTTACTTTCCTGATTTTAAAACAGGTTTTAATGAGAGCGTCAAGCAATTGGAAAATAAGTACTTGTTTGAGTATCCTTCTTATTGGGTTTCTTTAACAAAGAATTTTCTCTTTAATTGTGAAAAATTCTTTAAAATGTCCATGCCTGGATTTAAATGTGGTTGTCAGAGTGATGAGTTCTTAAAGATATTAGTCAACTTTTTTCAGTTAATAGTCACATATTATAAATAAAATCTGTATATGATACTTCTTATATTGGCTGCTTACTAAAGATTCTCTGTGCTAGAGGATTGCTATCTTCTTCACTATCACGTTCATTGTGGGGAGTTTCAATAACAACTTTTTTCTGTTGCAAACATCAAGTATTTTAGATTTTCAAAAATTTTTCTGTCTTTTGTGTATTTTGTGCTTATATCAAGCTATGCCTCAAGCTTTTAGTTTTTATCTAACACACACGCATTCTATTCTAAATATGGTTTTTAAATTATAATGCCATAAATGTGTTGCTACAACAGCAAAAAGTTTTATGTATGTATTATCCGGGAACTTGCTTTTGTAAGAAGGGGAAGTTATCAAATTTATAACTGGATCAGGAAATTAAGTTGACTAGTAAGAGTTGTATTTTTAAATAATACCTAAAATAACAAGTTTAGACTTGTTCATATTCATAAGGTGGCACAGCAGTTTAAAAATATAGTAGTATAGGTCTATTCTGATTCATGGATAAAGTAGGTGAGTTAGCAATGGCCATGTGGGCAAAAGACTTGGGCATAATCTGATCTTATTACAATCTGTGCTATTGATGTGACAATAGCCATAATAAAAACAGGCTTCACTGTAAGAAAAAACATTAAGTATTCTTTCATAATATGCTATGCACTTTTCTTTTTTTTAAAAATGGACAGCCCTTAAGAAAAAAAGTTGCTATTTAAAGCAAAACTAACCTCAAAGTTATACTGCATCTTCATAAATAAGAACAGGAATGGAAATACATATTAGTATCAAAAATTCTCCCAAGATGGTTCTGTTGAACATCACTTTCTTATTTCAACTTTACGAATACCACTAATGATGTTAACTACATATCTTAATTAGTGGCAACTTGTAAAATCATAAGGCATATAGCAAAATAGCTACCAGAGCAAAATATTTTAGATGTGCCATATCAAATCCAGCTTTCATTTTGCTGCTAGTATTTATGTGAATTGCATAATATTTATAAGTGCTGTGCCCATGTAAGGAATCTATTTTTGGAAAATTAAAAATAGCCACGTATGACATAATCTTCTATGCAAAACCACTATTTCTCTTGGATATTATTTGGCCCAATGTGATTACAAATGATATGATGGTAACCAGAAAGGTCAAAATAGAATATTTCTGTATGAACTTCCCAATCAGAAAGTCACTCTTCCAACAAAGGAAGTGGAATGCAACCCTCCCATTTCTGCATCCTGGCAGAGAACAGAAAAGCAGGGCTGATGTCCCTCGTCATAGAGAGAAAAATTAGTAATTTTTAGTGCCTAAAAGGGGAAGTTAGATTACATGAAAATCAAGTGATAATGCTGTACTTAAGATGAACTTTGAACAAGTTCATAAACCAGCACTGAACTGAAGGCTTGATGTAAAGCAGTGACTATCCCACTACAATATCATGTGGTACACAGCAGCAGATTAGCTATACCCTGGAAAAGAGAAACACAATGTGGACCAGAACAGAGATTATTTACATATCCACATCACGTAAAAATTGTTCACCAGGTTTGTAGTGGAACTGAACTGTACGTAAGCATATGTCAGAACATCACTGTATAAATGTCAGGGATTATTTTACATAGTCGTCTTTAAATATTACAGTAAATTATGTATTTTTCAAACTTTGTAATTTAGATTTGGTTATTCTCAATGATTCCTTTGATTTTATTTATAAGGTCTCAAGGTAAGAGTCAACATTGTTTCTAGAATTCTGGACCAAGTGCATTCTACCTGACCATTTCAGTCAAGGTTTTAGTATACAAAGTGGGCTAACCCACATGAGAATTGGTCCTTAAGCACTATTTATTTCTGACCTCACGTGTATATTAAAACATGCGTCTGCGTAGGCGCGCGCGCACACACACACACCCCTTGACTGGTAAGAGGGTAGTTTACCATTAACTTCAGTCAGGGTCATCTTAGTTCATAATAGAGATCCCATCAATATCACCATCTTTAGTGTTATTTTACGTTTTGGGACCATATCTAATGCTAAAGACAAACAAGGCACTTGAAGTCACCACGAGTACCAATTGCTAATCACCAAGTTTCAGGTTATATTATCTAAAGTTTCTGGTATCCTGAATCCTTTAATAAAGACTTTGGGTTATATTAACTGAAATTCTTAAAGCAACCCAACCTCTAGCATGCCTGTGGCACCTATAACACTGATTTCTGGGAACCCCGTTCATGGCACTACTTTTTTTTAAACCCCGTTCGTAATTACAGACCTCCCCAAGCCAGTAGCTCCCTTGGCAAGTGGTGGATCTGTGAGGAACGGAGAATTCTTTCTAACAGAGTAGAGGTCAATTATAGTGCAGTACACACCATTAACAATAAATAAACAGGACTCCACTTTGGGATAAATTCTGCTACCATGTACGAACGGTATAAACTTTGTGTCATGGTTGTTTTAAAGAAAGCAGCTTTCCTGCTGTATACAGTTCAGCTTTCAAGAAGGTGAGAACTTTACTTTATTTCTCAAACAAATAAACAGTGAAGTGTTATGTGAGAGTTTGTAGCTAAGAATGTCTGTCAGTTGACAGTGAAATTGCTTTAATAAAATGATTCATTTAATTTCAAAATGTTTTTACTTTGCTGCCTTCTGAGAGTCCTTGTAACCTACACCTGAGAAAGGAAGGAATAGAACAAATTTCAATCCATCTTCCCCTACAGGGTACATTTACAGGAGCATGCAAATAATATCTGGGAGATAAACAAACAAAAACAATCCAAAACAAAAACCAATAAACAAAACAACTCTGCAATGTTTAGTAATGGGATTTTCATTTTGTTCTAGAAAGCTTACTAAAGAAAAGGTCAAGGCTATTTAAACAAAAGATTATCTAATTTTTGGATACAGAATTTCTGAATATAGAATAGTTGTCTTTTAATTTCAAAAGTCTAACACCAGCATGGCTCTTATGTAGAAGAATGTGACGAGTAGTGAAGCCACATCTAAAACATTTCCAGTTTTATTCGATGTAAGTGTAATGGGGCTTCAGATATTTGCAATATTAATTGATCTGTAAATGTCTGACACACATGCGATTATGAATATATGTCGAGATTATTTTTAGTATTTAAGTTAAATCTGTGCTCGGGTATATATATTGGAAGGTGAACAAGGAGTACTTCAAGTTCTAAGTTACACTTACAGATGGTTATATTTTTTGAACTAGCCATAATTAATAATGAGTTGGAAACCAGGAATATTGGTGTTTATTTTACTGTCTTACATTAGAGAAGTTTAAGCTAGTAACTCTGTTGTAATTATAAAATGTCTGAGAGTATAACTGAGCCAAATTTATGCTCCACATTTGACAGTCATAATCTTCCCATGAGGTTCTCCAGGTCGCTTGTTCAGCAATAACCCTTCTAGCTTAATCCACTTCCCACCACTACCACTTCCACTCACAGCTCCTCCATTACCCCACAACCATCATCAAGAAACTCTTAGAAATACATGCTGTAAAAAGCAGCTTGCTAGCATTGCTAGCTAGCTTTGGTATTAGTCTTGGAAATCATGTTTAATGTCTTGAAAAACTACATAAAGAAATGGGTAGAATGAACATTCAATCTGAAAGTGCTAAAATATCTGCCAAAATGTTCATTTCTTACAGGTTGCTTGCAATGCATATACATAAAATTCATTCGCGCTGGCAAGAAAACCAACTGAACTGGCATGTGAGAAGTGTGGAGGGTGGTGGTCATCATCCTAGAAGCTCGAAAGTTAGTATTCTTAGTTACAGTCAATATTGACCAATGTCCACTCCTAAGGGCTGTATTAACCATCTGACAATTACTGACAGACTTTCTGATTATAATGGTTCTTCTATCAAAACACCACTTGAATCCCTAGACTCTGTACTCTTTTTTCTTCTTCCTCTGAAAAGATTTCTCAGTGTGCCTTCATTTTGGGGAGAGGATGGTGATGGTCAGGAGGAGTGATGGGAGCTCTTTGAGAAGTTTCAGCATCAGTTCGTACTCGGCCTGTGGCAGTTCTTCCTACTGCTCCGTCCTCATCCCTGCTTTGCTCCGTCCTCAGTGCTACCCCATTCTCACTTCATTTGAGTTTGTATGTTGCGCATTAGATTTCATCTACCTTTGGTTTCTTTTAACATCACACAAATGAGATCCCTTAGGTTACTTGTTTAGCAATATGTCTTTCAGCTTAATGCCTTTTATGACACTACAAAAATTAAGAGTTTTGCAAGTGGCTATGTTAGTCATATATCCTGCAGCACTGAAGATGACTTTCCATTGGATACTCTAAATCAGGGCATTATATTAACCTTTATTTGTTTAGCTAGTCCTATCCTCATGCAAGTAACAGAATTTTAAAAATAATGTGACGTAATTTAGAGCAATGTACAAACAGATATTAAAACATATTTGTGATAGATCAAATGTTACAACCCATGGGACATAACAACACTGCCACAATACAGTGACTTGAACTGGTTTGGTTTCTTTTAAGGTCACATTTAAAAATTCCGTTGTTAAATATATATTGTGTGATCCCATACATACTATATTCAAAAACCAACTTATGTATTATATGCTAACAGAAATCAGAAGAGTTGTTTACGAGGAGCTCAGATTGACTGTAAGGGAACAGGAAGGGACTTCCTGGGATGATAAGAATACTCAGTATCTTGATTCATTACATGAATGAATTATATACTTAAGGTGTATGCATTTCACTGTAAATTTTATACTATTAAATTGGGAAAAACTGCTTATTTAACTGTAATATTAATTCATCAAAGTATCAGTTGAATATCTCTTTTCACCATGCTATGTCTTTGTAATTGCTTTAGCCATTTGCACAACATCGGAAAATTTTCTTGAGTTTTCTGTTCTTTATATGGATTTGAAACAATTTAATTGGAATAGTATTTTCTCACCTGTCCTTAATTTTATTTAAAATAACAAGTTAATATAACTGTTATATATTACTTAATAGATATTCCAAGTATCACACTTTATTTTCCAATGTACTTTTTTCCACCTCACACTTTTTGGACAAGCAGATTCATATTTGCTGTCTTGGCAGAGCTTCTTGAAATTCACTTTTATTCCTTCAACCTTCCTCCCACATAGAAAATGTGCTCTGTGAGTTAGACAACCAAATACTTAGTCCTGAATACTAATAGTGCAGTCCCAGACAGACACTAGACCTCAGAGTAAGTGACTTGACATTTTTTTCTAAGCTATATGACATCTAACTATATGACATCTTACATTCTGAATTCATTCTTAGAAAACATTATTGTATAAGAGGCACGTAAGAGATGATAGCTGTAGGACACTTTTTAAAATAGATTTATCTTTAAAATTTTTAAGTTTCTTATTGTGTTGTGTTAGTCACCATACAATGCATCATTAGTTTTTGCTGTAGTGTTCCAAGATTCATTGTTTATGTATAACACCCAGTGCTCCATGCAATATGTACCCTCCTTAATACCCAGCACCAGGCTCACCTATCCCCCCAACCCCCTCCCTTGTAAAACCCTCAGTTTGTTTCTCGGAGTCCACAGTCTCCCATGGTTCATCTCCCCTTCCGATTTCACCCCCTTCACTTTTCCTTTCCTTCTTCTAATGTAAGACACATCATTTAAAAAAGAATTTCGTGGTAAAGACAGAGCAGAGCAGTGGATACCTTATGATTTTGTGATGCTGATTAATATTGAGGATGGCGATGGTGGTGAGTAATGCTAACTCTGGGTTATTCACTCTGCTAAACTCTTTTAAATATGTTGTTGTATTAATCTTCCCGGCAGCTAAGGAAGCTAAGCATTATTAGATAGGAAAGTGAATCTCAGAGAAGTTAATCAGTGTGGCTTGTCCTTACATAGCTATTTTAGTAGTGCTGCAGTTAGAGTGAAAACTCTCTAAGGGATTTTCCCCAAAAATAGACCCATGTTCATAAAAAGTAACCTGCAGACATCTGAGAGATACCACGCACCTCATCCTGATGACTACTTCTTACAGTCTTTCTGTTTGATCAAATAAAAGCAAACAACAAAGTACCTGCAGAGAACAAGGTTGGGGTCAACTGTTGCAGGGAAGGGAAAGGCCTTGAGATTCCAGAAAGAGACAAGAAAATTATGTTTGAAAAACCTGAAGTGGTGTTGGGAGGCTGTGCATCATTCTTTCCTAATGATTCAAATAGACATTTCTTAGCAGAATTTGGATGCTTAGCAGTGTGTATGACGCATTGTGGGAAACAGTGAAGAACCCAATACGGTCTTACTTATAGGACCTTATAATTAAGTTGAAGAAGAAAATCAGACTGATATTAAAAACAACTAATACTCATAATAGAAATGAATTTTGGCTTAGTATCGTCAAAACCATAGCCTTTCAGGAATACAGAGGAAAGTAATAACTTTTGGATGGGCAGTCCACAGAAGGCTGGATTTTAAAGGAGAATATAAGATACAGATATGAGGACAAGATTATGGTTATAAAGTGGTTAGGAATAAGGAGAAAGAATATACAAAGAGTAGAGAGGAAGATATGAGATTAAAGTACCTGTTTTCCTAGAAACTTTATGAGTCACCACTGGGCGCTGTAACAGAAAACATTCCCTTTCCTAAGATCTGGGAATGTGATTGTTGCTTTAATTCTGCTCGGGGGAATTAGCATGTGTTTGTAAAGTTTATTAGAGGTGCATGTGTGTGGGGAAAACAAAATGAAACACTGTGTTGACAAGAGCTGTCTGTAAATGTCTAGGTTTGGATCAGCTCCATTGCTCTTGGCTTCATAATTCTGGCATATACAACACAGGTCAGAAAGTGTTACTGAAAGGTTTCAAGTAATAGTTTTTAATTGAAAACCTACAGATATATTTCATTAGGTAAAATTCGGAAAGTTTTACTTTAAAACATGTGGGTAGCTTCTTACTGCTTGCATAGTATTTTTTAAAGAACTGCTATATTTTCATATTAAAAATGTTCAGGTTTTCATTTGAAATGTACTGTGGAACAGTAGTAAACTAGGAAAATAAAAACAATCACACACAGCATTGCTCTTCAAACATGACTTCTTGAATTTCTCTCTGGTCTTTTTTTCTCATGAAGAGAAATTTGGAGTAGCAAGACAAGGAAACATTTATTTTTGGGATCCATATGTTTGTCAGAATAGAGTAACTTGGACAGAAAGAAAGCATAGACATTTTTTGAAATTTTTCGTAATTCTTTTACATGGGAACTATATAAGTAATTACATCATTGTGCATAGAAAATTCCTTGGAAAGGCTCATACTAAACTATGAACAAAGATTTTCCACGCAAAGAAAGAGTTTGGAGTAGGGAGAAAGGAAATATGCACAGTATGCATGCTTAGACACATGCACACACCACTTGTTGGAAGCAGCACATACTACTTCTGAAGTTAAGGAAAAAAAAAATCAAAAGCCAGCCCAGTGCCCGAGGTGTTGACTATGGATTCCTTCCCCCCCCACTAAATTATCAGTTTAATGTGTGAATAAAATTAATACCTAAATATTTTTATAGTCTCCAAATATGTCAGAAATCATGTCTACCCAAATATGATAACTAAAAGCTAGTTAGCATACATGGAAAATACTCTTTAGTATGGCTAAATTCGTCTTCACATTATTGCCTCTGCATTGCAAGATTAGCTTCTATGAATACAGGCAAGGTCATTAATTCAAATGAACTGGGGACAAGATCATTTTGGATTAGTAAGAATATGCGAAATGACTAAAATGTTAAAGCTTTTTAATAATGTCAAATAGATGTATAACCCTACTAATTAAATTCTTTCAAATAAATGTGTTATGAACTGTAAGTTTTTTCGATAGAGAGATGATAAGGATAAAATTTTTCTTAATCAGGGATGATTTTGCCCTCCAGGAGACATGGGTAATGTCAGGAGACATTTTTTGGTTGTCACAACTCAGGGAGGGTGCTACTGGCATCTAGTGGGTAGACGTTAGAGATGCTGCTAAATGTCATATAATGCATAGGACAGCCCCCCTCAATAAAGAATTATGTATTCATAAGCATTATCTCCCCATATCCTAGTCTCCAATTTAATTGTACTTCATTATTCTGATTTATACATGTTTGCTGTACTTTCCTTTAAATTTTAATTTAGTTTCAGTTTGTAGTTATTTTTAAAATTTCAGGCTTTTAAGTGTGTATTTTAAATTAGTAATACCCAGAATATGGTTATGGCTGTGATTAATGGGAACTGATCTACACTATAAATTAGGCTATAAGTTGGCACAACTGTAGAAATGTGTTTAGGAAGCTTTAAAATATACATGCCTCTGACTCAGGTTTCATCCATTTTTAAATGTTAAGACCTCATTATATCATATAATCTATTAAGTACCTTTTATTCCAAGACCCCTCTTTCCAGATGTCTCTGTTGACTTGCTGTAATCTGGATCAGTGACTGTTAAGGACTGATACAATCGTCATCCTGAGATTTCTCTTGATGGATTTTCTTGAATTGATTGTTCTCTAAATCCTATTTCATTCTCTTTTTTTAGTTAACCCTTTTTTCCAGATGGTATGTTTCTTCAAGAAACTTCTTAAGAAATGGTAGCAAATTTCTGATTCCCTACTTGTCCGAAAAAGTCTCTGCAGTAACTTATTGGTCAGTGCCATTTTTTCCATTCCTCATAACCACTTCTGCACATCATATTATAATATCTATATCACTTCTTTCTATGGATGTAATATTATCCCAATTTAAGAAATTTTGTATTCCAGGATCATTTTTATGCTTTTTATCCAAGATTTTCTCAAAATTTTTATTATGTTTTTTTTGTCTTCATTTTTTTTGAGTGAGATTTTAAAAGCTATTTATGAGCTCCATGTATGTTAGTAGACATTTTAGTTGGTGAGCTCTTTTTTGATTGAGGGGGTGCTGGCTATGTGGGTAATTCCTCTATGACATAAGAGATCTGTTCTCTCAGGTCATTAGCCAGAAGTAAATATGTAATGGTTGTGGTCTTCATGAAAATGAGTGGACAAATAGTATATTTCTTATTTTCCTTTCCTATTTTGGGAGAAAAGCCAAGACAGCCACGCTATAGTTAGCTCAAAAAACCCATTACTACCCAAAGCAATGGCTTCAGCTTTCTTTTTCAACTCTCTTCAATTCACTGGCATAATTAAGTAAAAGGTCCAAATTTCTAGGGATGCTCTTAGTCTCCTGAGCTACCCCATATTTGCAATACTCTTACATCTGTTTCAACCTATGAGTTCACTGTACTTGATGCTGTCCCCCAATCCAGTTTTTAGAAGAGGGCTAATCTTTAAGAAGGAGAATTTTAAAATGTTGTTATAATATAATGAGTGTTTCTTAAAAGAACCAAAGGAGGCAAGCTTGAAGGCAGTAAAGAAATGTGTTGGATTTTTTTTTTAAAGGAACATAATATGAATGGTTAAGTTCATAGGGAAATGATTTATTGGTAATGAAATAGAAAAAAGTGAAGACCCATATGGCAATGGGAGTTTTTCTGATCTTTGTAAACTTGCTCAGACTTCTCAAGTTTTCCTGGTAAGTATGTGTGAACAATTAATAGGTGACTATTTCCATTGAGAATGGCAACCACTACTAAGGTGTTTGTATTAGGTACTCACCTAGGAAATCAGTCTATTTGGGGGCATATATGAAAGGTTATAGGGGCAACTAGCAGGCAAGTTAGCAAAAAGGATTAGGCAAAACTTCCTTAAACATAGTTGAGAAAATTAGTTGGTTGGCCTTTTAACTTAATTGTGTATAGAATAGCTATGAGTATGAAAATGCTAATTGGAATTTGGGTTGCTGAGGTGGAACTACAACAGAAGTTACGTTCTTAGAGACCCAGGGCTCTGGTCCTTTGGGCCAAACACAGCCTCAATCCAGTACCCTGGATAGCTCCTAGGAATGGCAGGAGCCCTAAAGTATCCGCTCTTATTGAAGTCACCATTGCTTCCTCCTACTTGGAATTCTCTACACATGCCCTACTCAGTCACCAAGAAATAAATATCATTCCTGTTTCATTTGTTTTTCTTTCTCATCAAATTTGGAGAGCCAGATCTTCAGAACTGACTTGGGCTTGACAGTGTCTTGCCTCCAAAGAATTTAGCAGACTTGTTTGGGGAAGAGAGTATTTTCTCCAAATAATGGGGTGGTTTATCTTCTGGGACCTATTATTTTAGATTTTTTTTTTTAAATTGGAAAACATGCTTAACCTTACTTCAAATTAAAGACATGTGAATTAAAGCTAGATTTTTGTTGTTGTTCTCTCTTTGGGAGACATGAAAATATCTAGTGATTGAGAGAGTCTGGGGAAACAGACTTTTATATGCAAAAAAAGCATTAATTTCATTTGCTAGAAGGTAATTTGGAAATTCATATCCTAAGCCCATTTAAACTAGCAACTATAATACTCCATGTTAATGAAATGATCAGAGATGTATTAATTATAGACTTGTTGATTATATCCCCAAAAAGATTATTGGTAAAAAAAAAATCATGGTACATTCAAAAGACATTAAATAGGTAATATAAATGTATGAATATGCATATATTTATATACATTTAGACATAGAAAGATACAACATGTTAAACTGCTTATACAGATGCATAGTATATTTTAAAACATAATGTTTTGGGGCGCCTGGGTGGCTCAGTGGGTTAAAGCCTCTGCCTTCGGCTCAGGTCATGATCCCAGGGTCCTGGGATCGAGCCCCGCATCGGGCTCTCTGCTCAGCGGGGAGCCCGCTTCCTCCTCTCTCTCTGCCTGCCTCTCTGCCTACTTGTGATTTCTGTCTGTCAAATAAATAAATCTTTTAAAAAAAAACATAATGTTTTGTGTAAAAATTACAAAATCCATACATGTACCCATACTATCTATTTGTAAGTAAGAAAGTATTATCAGATTTAGGTAATTTACAGGCCTGCATTTTGTTTGTATTCCACCTCATTCACTCTTAAAATAACCCAAAACTGATCATCTAGTTAAAATGTTACATGGATACAAAGGCACAAAATGAATGGCTTTCACTACCAAGATGAGCTCTTCTCCCAAGCCACTCAAAAGAACAGTAATTATAATAGCCAAAGAAAAAAATTAAGTTTATTTGGTTATTTTGTTTATTTACAGTATCCATGAAAGAAGTCATCAATCATTGTCAGCAGCAGCAACATTGAAAGAGACCCAAGTATTGAATCAAAACAACTTGCTGCACATTTCTCTCTTCCTTTCTCTCACTTTCTCTCTTTCCCTCTCTCCCTCACTACATTCCTCTCTCCCCCTGCCCTCTGCCAGATGTCAATAATCAGTCTGTTCAGGTATTGATCTTTTAACTTCTTAGATTCTTCACAGGTTTAGAATGTAGTGTTCTTGAAGATTTAGGTAAAGTTTCTTTACCTTGCTTTGCGTCAGAAGACACAATTCTCATAGAATTGACATCAGTTTCTCTTCTGTACTCATGAAATCTTCCAGTGTTCTACTATCCATATTTGTGCCAAGATTAGCTTTAGGGTAGTTTGGGAAGCAGATCTTCCATGAGGTATTATGCTTTGATGTTCCCATTCATACCTGTTTCACCAACACTTTTCAAAAAGTGACAGGGAATTCTGGAGACATGGTACATGTTCATGCCCAATCTCCCGAATTCTCATCTCTGAAGTGATTAGTTTCACTACCAAGAAAGAGAGGAGAGTTATTGGTAACTACTCTTCTTGGCACCTAAGCAACTCCAGGCTAATGCATGAGATTCTTAGTGCCACCATCTTGTTCCTTAGTTGGTGGTTATATCCAAAAAGCTAATTCTCAACATTTGAAGAATTTACGAAACTTAGATGAATATTACAAAATGCCTACAAAGGAAATTTTTTGGTTCTTTGTTTGAAGCTTCCTTCCTCTCTATCTTCCATCATTATAGACTTACCTTTTGCTCTCTGTGGGAACTAGAGTTATTCTGTATACTGGGAAGCAAATGGGGTAGTTGATTCAAGAGAGCATTCTATCTGATGCTCTGGATAGTAATGCAGGATAAGTTCACTGTATTTTACTATGTGATGGACTGACAGTGATTATAACATTCATCAGAGAAAGCATGGTCCATAGAAGTCCTGTGGTATTGTTTTCTAACGGACAGGATTTAAATTACGTCTGGGTTGTAGGGCCTCTGCACTCTCCTGTGGAGCTTGTTCTCTATCCAAGGTCCCTGGGCTGAGGATAACAATGAGGACAGAATACAGCCTGTATTCCTTCAGCCATGGCTCTGAGGAGGGTCTGTATCTGCCTGGAGTCAGTGGGTGGTCTTGCAGGCCAGAAGATATCTTGGACATCTCGCAGCTTGTTGGCAGAAGTATTCAATTAGGGATCTCAAATGAAGACTGATGAAAATTTTGAGCACTTGGTACAGCTGCCTTGCTGGAGACTATTCCAGAGGAGGGGAACATAAGTATCCCAGAAGAAAACACCAATATTTAGTGAAGTGAAGATAAAAAGATATGAAACATAGTGCAGAACCTGCTGTAGTACTGGCTTACTAGAAACACAGTAAGGCTTCCATGGTTCAGGCAAGGGGTCTGGAGGCTTGTGTAGTTTCATATGAGGCCCATGGAGGGCCTCACCATTACTTTTACTCCTCTTCACTCATCTAAAAAATTCTTTAAGTTTAGGGGTGCCCGGGTGACTCAGTAGGTTAAGCGTCTGCTTCAGGTCATGATCGTGGGGTCCTGGGATCAAGCCTCATGTCAGGCTCCCTGCTTGGTGGGGAGCCTGCTTCTCCCTCTGCTGATCCTTGCTTTTATGTGCGCTCACTCTCTCTCTCTGTCAAATAAGTAAACAAACAAACAAACAAATAAATAAATCTTTAAAAAAAATCTTCAAGTTTAAAACCGCAAAGAAGGTGGAGGTGAGAACCCTTTACTGTCTCACCTGTTGTTAATTCAGAAGCCCAACTTTTTTCCCCATTCTCTAGTTCCACATTCCTTAACTAAGTGCAAGGAACATTTCTCTCAGGTATCTCATACCTACAGAAAGAGATGAATGGTAGCACTCACTACTTTTTAAAATGTTCTACTGCTAATGTGAATTTTATTATAATGGAAAATCTACAAAATTGTCCAGACATGGACTTGATGGGGATCTTAGTAGATTAGCAAGTGAAAAAGAAGACAATATACTGATTATTCATAATATTATTTGTGTCTGACTCAGGTGATTAGTTATTACCCCCATCAAAGTACTGAGGGAGCCCTTTCGAGGTAGGGTGGTAAATTTGAGAAAATTCAGATAAAATTTTACTTAATGATTTTAATTCCTACGTAACTCAATTACTTCCTTCTTTTCTCCTCAGCTCTTCTTTAGCTGTTGAGCTATGATGGCAATAGAATACAGAATTCACATACAATGCTGCAGCATGAAATGAGAAAATCATAGGAGGACCCCAAATCAGAATGCTCTGAGACACTAACTAGATTGGAATTGGAAACAGGCCTTGGTCTTATCCTTCATTTTGTGCCAAACTTAAATGGGGGTAAACTATGTTATAAACATAAATCATACATGAATGATTAGTACTCAGATGGTTAAAACCAGGGTTTGTATGATTCAAAACTATACTATAAATAAAAGAAATTTCATGTTATACACAAGAACATTGTGATTGCTGGACCTTCATTTGTAGAGGTAATAAGGTCACAAGATATGTATGTTACCTCTAGTTTTCTAGCTGTCATTTGATATGTTTGTGTGTTGGGGTGGGGAAGAGTGCTTTAAAAGAAGGCATGAAAGTTCAATGTAAGTAATTTTAACTTGAGCTTTTTGGAAGTTGCTGAAAAAAATTCAACTTGAATAAAAAATGTAAACCTCTGAAATTTAAGTTTGTTCATTGTTATTGCTTGAGGGTGCCCTTATTATATCTGGCTAAGCTTAAAATAACTAAGAGAGGAAAGGAAGTAGGAGTATACTTTTGATCTTAATATAAGGAGAGAAAAAAAGAAGAAAAAAATTTGTGTTCTTAAACTGCCCATAATAGGCAAAATATCATTAGACTTTTCTGGAAGAAAATCTTACTAAGCTTATTTGTCTGCTTTTTTTTTTTTTTTCTCATTGATTTTTAGCTGCTATTTCTTATTTTATCTCTTTTTTAAAAAATATTTTATTTATTTATTTGACAGACAGAGATCACAAGTGGGCAGAGAGAGAGAGGAGGAAGCAGGCTCCCTGCTGAGCAGAAAGCCCGATGTGGGGCTCGATCCCAGGACCCTGGGATCATGACCTGAGCTGAAGGCAGAGGTTTTAACTCACTGAGCCACCCAGGTGTCCCTTTTATTTTATTTCTTATGTGATATTTCTGTTTTGATAATAAATGACCTCAGAGCGGATTCCTCAAACTATGTAGATATGAGTATGGCATGGCTATGTTACATAAGAATAGTTGATTTAGGGGCGCCTGGGTGGCTCAGTCACTAAGTGACTGTCTTCTGCTCATATCATGATTCCAGGGTCCTGAGATCAAGCCATTCATCAGGCTCCCTGCTCCGCGGGAAGCCTGCTTCTCCTTCTTCCACTCCCCCTGCTTGTACTCCCTCTCTCGCTGTCTCTTTCTCTGTCAAATAAATAAAATCTTAAAAAAAAAAAAGAATTGTTGAGTTAAAAAAATAGTTGATTTAATCATGTCATGATATAGCTTTAATAGCTGGTCATTTGCTTAATGTGTTCTTATAGGAGTGCGTGGGTGGCTCAGTCTGTTAAGCGCCCAACTCTTGATTTCAGCTCAGGTCATCATCTCAGGATCATGAGATTGAGATTGGTGTCAGTCTCTGTGCTCAGTGTGAAGTCTCCTTAATATTCTTTCTTCCTATCAAAACCACAATGAGATGGCTGAAATTAACAACCCAGGAAATGACAGATGTTGGTGGGGATGCAGAGAAAGGAAAACCTTTTTACACTATTGGTGGGAACGCAAGCTGGTGCAGCCACTCTGGAAAACAGCTTGGAGGTTCCTCAAAAATTTGAAAATAGAGCTACCCTATGACCCAGCAATAGCACTACAGGGCATTTACCCTAAAGATATAAATGTAGTGATCTGAAGGGGCACGTGCACCCGAATGTTTATAGCAGCAATGTCTACAATAGCCAAACTATGGAAAGAACCTAGATGTCCATAAACAGATGAATGGATAAAAAAAAGATGTGAGATACACACACACACACACACACACACACACACACACACAATGAAATACTATGCAGCCATTAAAAGGAATGAAATCTTGCCATTTTTGCAATGATGTGGATGGAATTAGAGGGTATTATGCTGGCTGAAATAAGTCAACCAGAGAAAGACAATTATCATATGATCTCTCTCATATGAGGAATTTGAGAGGCAGGGCAGCCGGTAGTGGGGGTTAGAGAGGGAAAAAATGAAACAAGAGGGATCCAGAGGGAGAAACCATAAGAGACTCTTAATCTCAAAAAACAATCTGAAGGTTGCTAGAGGGTGGGGGGATAGGGATAGGGTGTTTGGGTTATGGACACTGAAGAGGGTATGTGCTATGGTGAGTGCTGTGAAATGTGTAAGCCTAATGATTCATAGACCTCTACCACTGGGGCAAATAATACATCAATACATTATATGTTAATAAAAATAATTAAAAAAAAAAAAGATTCTTTCTCCCTGAAGGGGAACACTCTTACACTGTTGGTGGGAATGCAAGCTGGTGCAGCCACTCTGGGAAACAGTATGGAGGTTCCTCCAAAAGTTGAAAATAGAGCTATCCTACAACCCAGCAATTGCACTACTGAGTATTTATCCTAAAGATACAAACATAGTGATCCAAAGGGGCACATGCACCCAAATGTTTATAGCAGCAGCATCCACAATAGCCACACTATGGAAAGAGCCTAGATGTCCATCAACAGATGAATGCATAAAGAAGATGTGGTATATATATATATATATACAATGAAATACTATGCAGCAAATAAAAGAAACAAAATCTTGCCATTTGCAGTGAAGTGGGTGGAACTAGAGGGTATTATGCTGAGCTAAATAAGTCAATCAGAGAAAGACAATTGTCATATGATCTCTCTGATATGAGGAATTTGAGAGGCAGGGCAGGGAGTTGTGGGGGGTAGGGAAGGAAAAAGTGAAACAAGATGGGATCAGGAGGGAGACAAACCATAAAAGACTATTAATCTCACGAAAAAACTGAGGGTTTCTGGAGGGTGGGGGTAGGGATAGGGTAACTGGGTTATGGACATTGGGGAGGGTATGTGCTATGGTGAGTGCTGTGAAATGTGTAAGCCTGATGATGCACAGACCTAACCCCTGGGGCAAATAATACATTATATGTTAATTAAAAAACAAAACAAAACAAACAAACAAAAAAACAGAACCAGCTACAGAATCTAGCACATTGTAGGGGCTCAACAAAACAATGTTAAATCATGGAACTGAACCTTTAGCAACAGATTCTAAAGTGTTCTGAATCAAATTTTCTTCATTTAGGGAAAGAGAGCATTAGAAGGTTTTATTTAGTTTTTCACCTGCAGATGACATAAAACTAAAATTCAACAGATTAAAATTTAAAATATAGGAATACATTGCCTCCATGACTGAGAATTCCAAATATGAGGCAACCTTCATGAGTAATTTGATCAGAAAGTTGGTTCCTTCTCATATGATCTCTCTGATATGAAGAATTTGAGAGGCAGGGCAGGGGGGTGTTGGGGTAGGGAAGCTAAAAATGAAACAAGATGGGATTGTTGGGGAGATAAACCATAAGAAACTCTTAATCACACAAAACAAACTGAGGGGTTGGGGGTAGGGATGGGGTGGCTGGGTTATGGACATTGGGGAGGGTATGTGCTATGGTGAGTGCTGTGAATGTGTAAGCCTGGCGATTCACAGGCATGAACCCCTGAAGCAAGTAAATAATAAATAAATAAAATAAAAATAAATAATATAATATAATATATAATATTATAATATATAATAATATAATATATATTATATATATGATAAATATATATATAATAAATAAATAAAATAATACATAAAATTTAAAAAATAAAAAAAGATTCTTTCTCTCATTCTATACCTTCCCCCATTCACACACTCTCTTTCTATATATAAATAAATTTTAAAATTTTTTAAAAAATAAAACAAGAATGTGTTTATATGTATCCATAATATATGTGAAAATCACTCTATGTTATAGCATAATAATTTATATTCTGAGCACTGTGGATTTTAAAAGGAATTTCTCAGTTCTGTAGCATGGAAAATTCTCCAACTGCATATTAGGGATGATATTTGATGTTGATTTTTGGAACATTTTCATCCAGCAGAACAACACAAATGATCTATGGTTTGCCTAAATAATGCTTTCAGCCATTAAACATTAAATGTGTTATGAAGGGTGTACAAGTAAATAAGACACTTTCTCTACAGCCAAGGAATTCACAGTAAAAATTGGTGATGATGATGGAGGAGGAGGAAGAAAGGAGAAAGATAGAAAAAGATATAATGGGCACTAATAATATGTCAGTCTCTGAACTAGATATTCCACAAACATTATATGATATTTTCTATTTAATACTGATAATAGGGAGACTCTTTTGTTATTTTCCTTTTACAGATGAGGAAACTGAGGTCCCTCAGTTTAATAAAGGTTAAATAAATTTCTTAAGTTTACAAAATTGGCAGTGTGACAAAATTGGCAACTTAGATTTAAAGTTATGCTATATAATGCTCTTATCTTTCACAGAGACCATAGAATTAGAACCCTAGGCATCTTGCTTAATATTAAAAGGATGGGGAGGTCTAGTTTCTATTTTTAATTGCTATCACTGTCTCACAATGTGCTTGTTAGTTTATTACAAAATCTTTCCATACCACTTAAATAATAATGATTTTTATATTTCATTCACTATCCATAAAACATAAGCGCAAATCGAGTTAAAATAAGAAAAGAAAAAAAAAACACCTGATGTATATTTTTGGCAGTTGTCCTATTCTTGCTTCAGTTTAATAAGGTAGATGTTGTTACTTGTGCACTGGCCCTTTACTGGAAGAGTTTATTTAGTAACTGTGCTCTCTAAATTTTCCTAAGAGCTGTAGTTTTGGACCCACCATGTGCTAAAATTTATTAAGCAAAAAACATGGCTCTTGGTGTTGAAAGCTATATTGGGACAGCCAAGCAGGTCCTTGTATGTCCTAGTCATGCCAATAAATCCAGCCAGAAAACTCTGTTTAATACTTGCATGAGTAGCTGGTATTTTAAGAAGACACCCACACAGAGGGGAGAGGTACAGGGAAAAATCAGATTTTCAAGGGCTCAATAGGGGAATTTGCTTATTCTGTTAAACTCCACCTGCAGTCTAAGCAAGAGTTTGGTGCCGAGTCTGCAATAGCACTATGTGCTTCCTTTATGTCTTGTGTGGGATCTGATAATTTTTCAGGATCCAGTCCAGCTGTGCTCTCATCACATTGATTTAATGGCTCTTAAGAGAAACCATAAAAGTGCTTTCTGGTTAGTGGGGCCCAGCTGTTTCTCATAGTATTGCATAAGACAGCAAGCTGAGTTAGCTATAGATTAATGATATTAACAATTCAACTTTTTCCATATTGTTTTCTTTTCATACCAAAAAAGACTTAAAGCAAATATGTGATTTGTTAAGTTAGGTTATAAAGCCCAAAGTGAAAGGACCCAAAGAGATTATCTGATTTGATTTGATCCAAATAAGCTAATTGAAGCCCTCAAATAAACACTGAGTCATATTAAAATATCTAGTATGTATATGAATGTGTGTGTGTGTGTGTGTGTGTGTGAGTATTCCCCAAGGGTGATGTGAAGGCTGAGGGATGGAAGGAGGGCTCTGTTTTCATTACCAGGCAACAGTGTAAGAAGCCAACAAAATTATTTGAGGATTATCAGACTCTCTGATGAGGTTAAGAACACTGAGAGTCAATATGAAATGAATAGTAATGTAGATTTACAGTGTCATTCATGTCATTTGAGACCTGCAAGCAAAAGGGTGATTGCACTACCAGGCAATCTGTTAACTATTAAGTCTGGGTATGAAACAGACTGTATTGAAAATGTTTCTACTCAGAACCAGACATGAAGCATTTAGAGCTTTTTTACTTCAGGTACTTTGAGGCAACAAAGTACTCAATAGTAGAGTAAAATGTTTTCTCACTCCTGTTTAAACAAGGAGAGGTATGGGGATGGGGAGAGTTAGAAAAGAAAAATACTAGTTCTAAAACCATGATTTTTTAGTATGTTACCAAATTACAGTTCCTAAATTCAGGGAGTACAGCATGTACTCACTGAAATTAGAAGTAATAGAAATAAATGGCTGGAGAATTATATGACTAATTTTTGGTGATCAACACTCTGATTGTAATAGCCTCTTTGACTATGACCACATAGAAGTGACTGATCCTTTGTGATTGTGGGATCACAGAAGGTGAAAGATCGTGCATATCAGACTGTTGTGATTTTTAAATACTTGTAGTTTCCATAGGAAATAATTACCCTTCTATTGTCAGTGAAAAAAGATTTTGGTAAATGGGCACCTGCATGACTTAGTAGGTTAAGCATCTGATTCTTGACTTTGGCTCAGGTGATAATCTCTGGGTCCTGAGATCCAGCCCCTTTCTGGGCTCTGCACTGGGTGTGGAGCCTGTTTAAGATTCTCCTTCTCTCTCTCCTTCCCTCGACCCCCATACTTGTGTGTGTGCCCTCTCTCACTAAAAAAAAAAAAAAAAAAAAAATTGCTAAGCAAAAATATTTTTAGAAGGATCTCAATTTAGGGGAGGAGTCAAGATGGTGGAGAAGTAGCAGGCTGAGACTACTTCAGGTAGCAGGAGATCAGCTAGATAGTTTATCTAAAGATTGCAAACACCTACAAATCCAATGGCAGATCGAAAAGAAGAAGAACAGCAATTCTAGAAACAGAAAATCAACCACTTTCAGAAAGGTAGGACTGGCAGAGAAATGAATCCAAAGCGACAGGAAGATAGACCGCGGGGGGAGGGGCCGGCTCCTGGCAAGCGGCGGAGCAACGGAGCACAAAATCAGGACTTTTAAAAGTCTGTTCCACTGAGGTACATTGCTCCAGAGGCTAAACCGAGGTGAAGCCCACATGGGGTCAGTGTGGCCTCAGGTCCCGGAGGGTCACAGAAGGATGGGGGGTGTCTGAGTGTCGCAGGGCTCCCAGATATTATAAAGGGGAGGCTGGCTACAGAGACAGAGCCGAGGAGTGAGCACTCAGCTCGGGGTTACCTTGAACCAGTCACAGGCTCGGTGAGCTCAGAGCGTGGCTGGAGGCCAGGGAGACAGGAGTAATTGGGTGCTGTTCTCTGAGGGCACACTGAGGAGTGGGGCCCCGGGCTCTCGGCTACTCCGGGCCGGAGACATGGAGGCAGCCATTTTCATTCCCGTCCTCTGGAACTCTACGGAAAGCGCTCAGGGAACAAAAGCTCCAGAAAGCAAACCCCAGCGGATTACTCAGCCCGGCCCCTGGTAAGGGTGGTGCAATTCCACCTGGGGCAAAGACACTTGAGAATCACTACAACAGACCCCTCCCCCAGAAGATCAACAAGAAATCCAGCCAGGACCAAGTTCACCTACCAAGGAGTGCAGTTTCAATACCAAGGACAGTAGTGGGATTCCAGAGGAGGAGAAAGCAAAGCACGGAACTCATGGCTTTCTCCCCATGATTCCTAAGTCTTGCAGTTAATTTAATTTTTTTTCTTTTTCAATTATTTTTTCTCTTCTTCTGCTAATTTTTTTTAACTTTTACCCTTTTCTTTTTCTTTTTTTTAAGATTTTATTTATTTATTAGAGAGAGAGAGGGAGAGAGAGCACAGTCAGACAGAGTGGCAGGCAGAGGCAGAGAGAGAAGCAGGCTCCCTGCTGAGCAAGGAGCCCAATGTGGGACTCGATCCCAGGATGCTGGGATCATGACCTGAGCCGAAGGCAGCCGCTTAACCAACTGAGCCACCTAGGCGTCCCTACCCTTTTCTTTTTTAATGTTTTTTAACTAGTTTATCTAATATATATACATTTTTTTCTTTTTTATACCTTTTCTTTATTCGTTTTCTTTTTTTAATTGTTTATTTTCTTTTTCCCTTTTTTTTTTCTTTTTCTTTTCTTTCTGAACCTCTTTTTATCCCCTTTCCCCACCTCAGGATTTGGGATCTCTTCTGATTTGGTTAAAGCATATTTTCCTGGGGTCTTTGCCACACTTTTATCATTTTACTTGCTCCTTCATATACTCTTATCTGGACAGAATGACAAGGCTGAAAAATCCACCACACACAAAAAAAAAAGAATAAGAGGCAGTACCGAAGGCTAGGGACCTAATCAATACAGCATTGGTAATCTGTCAGATCTAGAGTTCAGAATGACGATTCTCAAGGTTCTAGCCGGGTGCGAAAAAAAGCATGGAAGATATTAGAGAAACCCTCTCGGGAGATATAAAAGCTCTTTCTGGAGAAATACAGAACTAAAATCTAACCAAGTTGAAATCAAAAAAGCTATTAATGAGGTACAATAGAAAATGGAGGCTCTCACTGCTAGGATAAATGAGGCAGAGGAAAGAATTAATGATATAGAAGACCAAATGACAGAGAATAAAGAAGCTGAGCAAAAGAGGGACAAAAAGCTACTGGGCCACGAGGGGAGAATTTGAGAGATAAGTGACACCATAAGATGAAACAACATTAGAATATTTGGGATTCCAGAAGAAGAGGAAACAGAGAGGGGAGCGGAAGGTATATTGGAGAAAATGATTGGAGATAATTCCCCAATATGGCAAAGGGAAAAAGCATCAAAATCCAGGAGGTGCAGAGAACCCCCCTCAAAATCAATAAGAATAGGTCCACACCCTGTCACCTAATAGTAAAATTTTCAAGTCTTGGTGACAAAGAGAAAATCCTGAAAGCAGCCCGGGACAAGAAGTCTGTAACATACAATGGTAAAAATAATTGATTGGCAGCAGACTTATCCACAGAGACCAGGCAGGCCAGAAAGAGCTGGCATGATATATTCAGAGCACTAAACGAGAAAAACATGCAGCCAAGAATAATATATCCAGGTAGGCTATCATTGAAAATGGAAGGAGAGATAAAAAGCTTCCAGGACAAACAAAAACTGAAAGAATTTGCAAAAACCAAATGAGCTCTACAGGAAATATTGAAAGGGGTCCTCTAAGAAATGAGAGACCCTAAAAGAAGTAGATCAGAAAGGAACAGAGACAATATACAGTAACAGTCACCACACAGACAATACAATGGCACTAAATTCATATCTCTCCATAGTTACCCTGAATGTTAATGGGCTAAAGGCCCCAATCAAAAGACACAGGGTATCAGAATGGATAAAAAAACAACACCCATCTATATGTTGTCTACAAGAAACACATTTTAAACCTGAAGACACCTCTAGATATAAAGTGAGGGGTTGGAAAAAAATGTACCATGCCAATGGACATCAGAAGAAAGCAGGAGTGGCAATCCTTATATCAGATCAATTAGATTTTAAGCCAAAGACTATAATAAGAGATGAGGAAGGACACTATATCATATTCAAAGGGTCTGTCCAACAAGAAGATCTAACAATTTTAAATATCTATGCCCCCAACATGGGAGCAGCCAACTATATAAACCAATTAATAAAAAAATCAAAGAAACACATTCATAATAATACAATAATAGTAGGGGACATTAACACTCCCCTCACTGAAATGGACAGATCATCCAAGCAAAAGATCAACAAGGAAATCAAGGCCTTAAATGACACACTGGACCAGATGGACATCACAGATATATTCAGAACATTCTATCCCAAGATAACAGAATACACATTCTTCTCTAGTGCACATGGAACACATTCTCCAGAATAGACCACATCTTGGGTCATAAATCAGGTCTCAACTGGTATCAAAAGATTGGGATCATTCCCTGCGTATTTTCAGACCACAATGCTCTGAAGCTAGAACTCAATCACAAGAGGAAATTTGGAAAGACCCAAATACTTGGAGACTAAAAAGCATCCTTCTTAAAGAATGAATGGGTCAACCAGGAAATTAAAGAAGAATTGAAAAAATTCATGGAAACAAATGATAATGAAAACACAACGGTTCAAAATCTGTGGGACACAACAAAGGCAGTCCTGAGAGGAAAATCTATAGCGGTACAAGCCTTTCTCAAGAAACAAGAAAGGTCTCAGGTACACAACCTAACCCCACACCTAAAGGAGCTGGAGAAAGAACAAGAAAGAAAGCCTAAACCCAGCAGGAGAAGAGAAATCATAGAGATCAGGACAGAAATCAATGAAATAGAAGCAAAAAAAAAAAAAAACAAAAACAAAAACAATAGAACAAATCAACGAAACTAGGAGCTGGGTCTTTGAAAGAATTAATAAGATTGATAACCTCCTGGCTAGACTTATCAAAAAGAAAAGAGAAAGGGCTCAAATAAATAAAATCATGAATGAAAGAGGAGAGATCACAACGAACACCAAAGAAATACAGACAATTATAAGAACATACTATGAGCAACTCTACGTCAACAAATTTGACAATCTGGAAGAAATGGATGCATTCCTAGAGACATATAAACTACCACAACTGAACCAGGAAGAAATAGAAAGCCTGAACAGACCCATAACCAGTAAGGAGATTGAAGCAGTCATCAAAAATCTCCCAACAAACAAGAGCCCAGGGTGAGACGGCTTACCGGGCGAATTCTACCAAACATTTAAAGAAGAATTAATTCCTATTCTCCTGAAACTGTTCCAAAAAATAGAAATGGAAGGAAAACTTCCAAACTCATTTTATGAGGCCAGCATTACCTTGATCCCAAAACCAGACAAGGATCCCATCAAAAAAGAGAACTACAGACCAATATCCTTGATGAACACAGATGCAAAAATTCTCACCAAAATTCTAGCCAATAGGATTCAACAGTACATTAAAAGGATTATTCACCACGACCAAGTGGGATTTATTCCAGGGCTGCAAGCTTGGTTCAACATCCGCAAATCAATCAATGTGATACAATGCATTAATAAAAGAAAGAACAAGAACCATATGATACTCTCCATAGATGCTGAAAAAGCATTTGACAAAGTACAGCATCCCTTCCTGATCAAAACTCTTCAAAGTGTAGGGATAGAGGGCACATACCTCAATATTATCAAAGCCATCTATGAAAAACCCACCGCAAATATCATTCTCAATGGAGAAAAACTGAAAGCTTTTCCGCTAAGGTCAGGAACATGGCAGGGATGTCCGTTATTACCACTGCTATTCAACATAGTACTAGAAGTCCTAGCCTCAGCAATCAGACAACAAAAGGAAATTAAAGGCATCCAAATCAGCAAAGAATTCAAACTATCACTCTTCGCAGATGCTATGATACTATATGTGGAAAACCCAAAAGACTCCACTCCAAAACTGCTAGAACTTGTACAGGAATTCAGTAAAGTGTCAGGATATAAAATCAATGCACAGAAATCAGTTGCATTTCTCTACACCAACAACAAGATGGACGAAAGAGAAATTAAGGAGTCCATCCCATTTACAATTGCACCCAAAACTATAAGATACCTAGGAATAAACCTAACCAAAGAGGCTAAGAATCTATACTCAGAAAACTATAAAGTACTCATGAAAGAAATTGAGGAAGACACAAAGAAATGGAAAAATGTTCCATGCTCCTGGATTGGAAGAATAAATATTGTGAAAATGTCTATGTTACCTAAAGCAATCTACACATTTAATGCAATTCCTATCAAACGACCATCCATTTTTTTCAAAGAAATGGAACAAATAATCCTAAAATTTATATGGAACCAGAAAAGACCTTGAATAGCCAAAGGAATATTGAAAAAGAAAGCCAAAGTTGGTGGCATCACAATTCTGGATGTCAAGCTCTATTACAAAGCTGTCATCATCAAGACAGCATGGTACTGGCACAAAAACAGACACATAGATCAATGGAACAGAATAGAGAGCCCAGAAATAGACCCTCAACTCTATGGTCAACTAATCTTTGACAAAGCAGGAAGGAATATCCAATGGAAAAAAGATAGGCTCTTCAATAAATGGTGTTGGGAAAATTGGACAGCCACATGCAGAAAAATGATATTGGACCATTTCCTTACACCACACACAAAAATAGACTCAAATGGATGAAGGACCTCAATGTGAGAAAGTAATCCATCAAAATCCTTGAGGAGAACACTGGCAGCAACCTCTTCGACCTCAGCCGCAGCAACATCTTCCTAGGAACATCGCCAAAGGCAAGGCAAGCAAGGGCAAAAATGAACTCTTGAGACTTCATCAAGATCAAAAGCTTTTGCACAGCAAAGGAAACAGTAAACAAAACCAAAAGACAACTGACAGAATGGGAGAAGATATTTGCAAATGACATATCAGATAAAGGGCTAGTGTCCAAAATCTATAAAGAACTTAGCAAACTCAACACCCAAAGAACAAATAATCCAATCAAGAAATGGGCAGAGGACATGAACAGACATTTCTGCAAAGAAGACATCCAGATGGCCGACAGACACATGAAAAAGTGCTCCACATCACTCGGCATCAGGGAAATACAAATCAAAACCACAATGAGATACCACCTCACACCAGTCAGAATGGCTAAAATTAACAAGTCAGGAAATGACAGATGCTGGCGAGGATGCGGAGAGAGGGAAACCCTCCTACACTGTTGGTGGGAATGCAAGCTGGTGCAACCACTCTGGAAAAGAGCATGGAGGTTCCTCAAAATGTGGAAAATAGAACTACCCTATTACCCAGCAATTGCACTACTGGGTATTTACCCTAAAGATACAAACGTAGTGATCCGAAGGGGCACGTGTACCCGAATGTTTATAACAGCAATGTCTACAATAGCCAAACTATGGAAAGAACCTAGATGTCCATCAACAGATGAATGGATAAAGAAGATGTGGTATATATACAGAATGGAATACTATGCAGCCATCAAAAGAAATGAAATCTTGCCATTTGCGATGACATGGATGGAACTAGAGCATATCATGCTTAGCGAAATAAGTCAATTAGAGAAAGACAAATATCATATGATGCAACATGGGGGGTTAAGGGTGTAGGAGAAGAATAAATGAAACAAGATGGGATTGGGATGGAGACAAACCATAAGTGACTCTTAATCTCACAAAACAAACTGAGGGTTGCTGGGGGGAAGGGGGTTGGGAGAAGGGGGGGGTTATGGACATTGGGGAGGGTATGTGCTATGGTGAGTGCTGTGAAGTGTGTAAACCTAGCGATTCACAGACCTGTACCCCTGGGATAAAAATATATGTTTATAAAAAAAAATTAAAATTAAAATAAATAAATAAATAAAAAGGAGCTCAATTTAGATACACCCATTTAAATGTAGAGCTTGATATATTCTTATCTACTCATTAATGTGATTTCCAGTAGTAATAACACTTTGATAGCTTATTTTAAACTTCAATTGATTTTAAAACCTCTAGAAGTTTTATATTTCAAATATAAGGATTTTTTTTTTCTTCACAAGCTTAAACACTAAAGATATCTATGTGTTTTTTAGAGGCTGTTCCAGGCTTAAGTGGATAAATCTTTCTGAAAATCTATAGACTATCCTATTATAAGACAATCTGTGGACCTTTCTCTGGATGGAGAGAAAATGGCACATTTGTGTAAAGCTAGGCAATGGTTTACATCGTATAGACCCATTGGTGTTTTTATCTGGGGAAACTGAAGAAAGACTTTAGAATTCTTAACAGGCACCTACAGACGGAATGGGAGCAAGATAGATGTTACTAGGGGTGTTTTAAGGTCAGTATTTCAGTAGCTGCTCTTTTTGATTAAGTATCCTGTAGACCAGTTCCTCTTTACTGCATAATATTAGCTTGAAAAATCAAAGGCTTGGTGGCTTAAATAGACAATAATAGCCAATATCTTAACTTTGCCAGATACTTCTGTGGGAAATGCTAAGCCATGTCAATATTGCCATTGTTAACAATTCTATCCAATGCTCTAAAGGCAGAGTCATGTTGCTTGGTCATGATATGGGAGTGGTGCGGATGAGGGTTCTCTCTGTTCTATTGTTTGCCAACAAAGTCAAGTTTTCTTTTGCCATCAAGAACAGTGCAGTTTGGGCTCTCTGTACTTCTCTGTGGTCTGCATTCAGTCCTGAATTTAGAGACCAGGATAAGAAAGTTGCTGGCAACCACCAGCATGCAAGTCAGAAAAATGCCAGGGTGATGTAATGCAGGCTTCTATTTCACTTCAGAATGAAAATTTAATGTTCTTTGAGAGTGTTTTACAGAGGAATTCATTATGGTTATCTTATGAATGATGGGTTCTGAAAAAATAATGTTTGCACTACATATTTTTGTGGCTATTTCAGAAAATACATTATAAAAGCAAACAGCCAGCAGCATGCACCATGCTTAAGACTAAGTTAGAAATAGATCTGGTTCAGCACAAATGAAGTTTTTGTTTATTTGTTTAGGTCAAAGGTAAAGGGCTCTGGAGTCTAGCATGAACTTTTGGGAAGGGTGCCTGTCGTGTAAGGGTTTTTCCCTTCTCTCTTTTGCCCACTTTGAGCAACTGACTCATTTTGAAGTTTTTCTAATTAGTATCACTCTATGTGCTCATTTTGAAAACATGGAAAATGAAGAAAATAAAAAGAGAGTGGAAGAATATCGTTCTGACCACACATATGCAACTATTGTCAACACGTTGATGGATCTCCTTCCAATAAAATATTTTGATATATATATATATATAGGCAAATATATATATTTGATATATTTGATATATATATAGGCTGTAAAAACACCATATGATCACAGTATCAGATCAATATAAAAACATATATATGATCCATACTAGTATCAGATTAATATTTCATTCAATACCAAGTTCCAGGCATTTTTCATATTTAAAGGAGATATTTCCAGATTCTAACATTAATACCCAAATATTAATAGCCCAGAATCTCAGGTTATTTGATTAGTAGGAAGACTTTTATCAGGCTTCATTCCACAGGTATTTTTCAGATCCTTGGGGAATAGTCACATGTTGTCACCTTACTGCAATATCACCATTGGTTGCTGCTCTACCATTGCTCTCCCTTACCACTTTATAAACAGCATTTCCAGCATACATTAGTTCTATCCTGACTGCCATAACTCAAGAATGCACACATGCTAAATTTCCCAAGTAAGAACTAATACCAGGCAATTAACAGGTAATAAAACTTTGTTAGAATTAGAGGATTACCAGAAAATGCAATGTAACAAAGAAAAAAAAATTAGAAATTTTTAAAAAGCTACTTAATATTCTATTGAGGGAAACAATCTGGAATTTCTTAATTGTGGGCCTGTCATTAAGCATTTAGGTTGTTCTCAAGTTTCTGTTTTTTAAAATAATTCTCATATAGGTGCAAAATTTTTATAATTCTTTTTTACATACTATCTCTGTGCAGAAAATGTTCTTAGTCCTTCTCTACTGGAACATTTTATGGGAAAGAAATCTTAGAGGAAGAATTTCTAGATTCATTTACTTTAGTGGTTAGCAATTGTTTGTGTTTTCTATTTCTACTTGAGTCAATTTGATAAATTATATTTTTCTAGGAATTTGAGCCTTTTGTCCAAGTTTCCAAATTTACTGACATAATCTGTTTATAGTATTCTATTACCTGTTTCTCAGTTGTAGTTACTATTTCTCATTTTTTATGTCCAGTATTGTGTGTGTGTGTGTGTGTGTGTGTGTGTGCATGCATGTGTGTACCCTTCTTTTATTTTCCTTGATTGGTTTCCCCAGAGTTTTATTGATTTTGCAAGGGAAAAATTTATGGTTTTAATTTTACGTTTTATTAATACCTTCTCTTATCTTTTTTTCATATTTAAATTTTTCTTTTTTTTTCTTTTTAAAAATTTTTTTAATAAACATATAATGTATATTTAGCCCCAGGGGTACAGGTCTGTGAATCGCCAGATTTACACATTTCAAAGCACTCATCATAGCACACACCCTTCCCAATGTCCATATCCTCACCAGCCTCTCCTGTCCCCCTTCCCCCCAGCAACCCTCAGTCTGTTTTTTGAGATTGAGTCTTTTATGGTTTGTCTCCCTCCCGATCCCATCTTCTTTCCTTTTTTCTTTTCCTACCCCCCAAACCTCCACATTGCATCTCCACTTCCTCATATCAGGGAGATCATATGATAGTTGTCTTTCTGATTGACTTATTTAGTTCAGCATAATACCCTCTAGTTCCATCCACGTCGTCACAAATGGCAAGATTTCATTTCTTTTGATGGCTGCATAGTATTCCATTGTATATATATATACCACATCTTCTTTATTCATTCATCTGTTGATGGACATCTAGGTTCTTTCCATAGTGTGGCTATTGTAGACATTGCTTCTATAAACATTCCAGTGCACATGCCCTTTCAGAGCACCATGTTTGTATCCTTAGGATATATACCCAGTAGTGCAATTGCTGGGTCATATGGTAGCTCTATTTTCAGTTTTTTGAGGAAACTCCACACTCTTTTCCAGAGTGGTTGTACCAGCTTGCATTCCCACCAACAGTGTAGGAGGTTTCCCCTCTCTCCGCATCCTCGCCAGCATCTGTCATTTCCTGACGTGTTAATTTTAGCCATACTGACTGGTGTGAGGTGGTATCTCATTGTGGTTTTGATTTGTATTTCCCTGATGCCGAGTGATGTGGAGCACTTTTTCATGTGTCTGTCGGCCATCTGGATGTCTTCTTTGCAGAAATGTCTGTTCATGTCCTCTGCCCATTTCTTGATTGGATTATTTGTTCTTTGGGTGTTGAGTTTGCTAAGTTCTTTATAGATTTTGGACACTAGCCCTTTATCTGATATGTCATTTGCAAATATCTTCTCCCATTCTGTCAGTTGTCTTTTGGTTTTGTTAACTGTTTCCTTGGCTATGCATAAGCTTTTGATCTTGATGAAGTCCCAAGAGTTCATTTTTGCCCTTGCTTGCCTTGCCTTTGGCAATGTTCTTAGGAAGAAGTTGCTGTGGCTGAGGTCGAAGAGGTTGCTGCCTGTGTTCTCCTCAAGGATTTTGATGGATTCCTTTCTCACATGGGGTCCTTCATCCATTTGGAGTCTATTTTCATATGTAGTGTAAGGAAATGGTCCAATATCATTTTTTGCATGTGGCTGTCCAGTTTTCCCAACAGCATTTATTGAAGAAGCTTTCTTTTTTCCTTTGGACATTCCTTCCTGCTTTGTCAAAGATTAGTTGACCATAGAGTTGAGGGTCTATTTCTGGGCTCTCTATTCTGTTCCATTGATCTATGTGTCTGTTTTTGTGCCAGTACCATACTGTCTTGATGATGACAGCTTTGTAATAGAGCTTGAAGTCCGGAATTGTGATGCCACAAACTTTGGCTTTCTTTTTCAATATTTCTTTGGCTATTCGAGGTCTTTTCTGGTTCCATATAAATTTTAGGATTATTTGTTCTATTTCTTTGAGAAAAATGGATGGGATTTTGATAGGGATTGCATTAAATGTGTAGATTGCTTTAGGTAGCATAGACATTTTCACAACATTTGTTCTTGCAATCCATGAGCATGGAATATTTTTCCATTTCTTTGTGTCTTCCTCAATTTCTTTCATGAGTACTTTATAGTTTTCTGAGTATAGAGTCTTTGCTTCTTTGGTTAGGTTTATTCCTAGGTATCTTATGGTTTTGGGTGCAATTGTAAATGGGATGGACTCCTTAATTTCTCTTTCTTCCGTCTTGTTGTTAGTGTAAAGAAATGCAACTGATTTCTGTGCATTGATTTTATATCCTGACACTTTAATGAATTCCTGTACAAGTTCTAGCAGTTTTGGAGTGGAGTCTTTTGGGTTTTCCACATATAGTATCATATCATCTGCAAAGAGTGGTAGTTTGACTACTTCTTTGCCGATTTGAAAGCCTTTAATTTCCTTTTGTTGTCTGATTGCTGAGGCTAGGACTTCTAGTACTATGTTGAATAGCAGTGGTAATAACGGACATCCCTGCCATGTTCCTGACCTTAGCGGAAAAGCTTTCAGTTTTTCTCCATTGAGAATGATATTTGTGGTGGGTTTTTCATAGATGGCTTTGATAATATTGAGGCATGTACCCTCTATCCCTACACTTTGAAGAGTTTTGATCAGGAAGGGATGCTGTACTTTGTCAAATGCTTTTTCAGCATCTATGGAGAGTATCATATGGTTCTTGTTCTTTCTTTTATTAATGTATTGTATCACATTGATTGATTTGTGGATGTTGAACCAAGCTTGCAGCCCTGGAATAAATCCCACTTGGTCGTGGTGAATAATCCTTTTAATGTACTGTTGAATCCTATTGGCTAGAATTTTGGTGAGAATTTTTGCATCTGTGTTCATCAAGGATATTGGTCTGTAGTTCTCTTTTTTGATGGGATCCTTGTCTGGTTTTGGGATCAAGGTGATGCTGGCCTCATAAAATGAGTATGGAAGTTTTCCTTCTATTTCTATTTTTTGGAACAGTTTCAGGTGAATAGGAATTAGTTCTTCTTTAAATGTTTGGTAGAATTCCCCTGGGAAGCCGTCTGGCCCTGGGCTTTTGTTTGTTGGGAGATTTTTGATGACTGTTTCAATCTCCTTACTGGTTATGGGTCTGTTCAGGCTTTCTATTTCTTCCTGGTTCAGTTGTGGTAGTTTATATGTCTCTAGGAATGCATCCATTTCTTCCAGATTGTCAAATTTGTTGACGTAGAGTTGCTCATAGTATGTTCTTATAATTGTCTGTATTTCTTCGGTGTTCGTTGTGATCTCTCCTCTTTCATTCATGATTTTATTTATTTGGGTCCTTTCTCTTTTCTTTTTGATAAGTCTGGCCAGGGGTTTGTCAATCTTATTAATTCTTTTAAAGAACAAGCTCCCAGTTTCATTGATTTGTTTTATTGTTTTTTTTGGCTTCTATTTCATTGATTTCTGTCCTGATCTCTATGATTTCTCTTCTCCTGCTGGGTTTAGGCTTTCTTTCTTGTTCTTTCTCCAGCTCCTTTAGGTGTGGGGTTAGGTTGTGTACCTGAGACCTTTCTTGTTTCTTGAGAAAGGCTTGTACCGCTATAGATTTTCCTCTCAGGACTGCCTTTGTTGTGTCCCACAGATTTTGAACCGTTGTGTTTTCATTATCATTTGTTTCCATGAATTTTTTCAATTCTTCTTTAATTTCCTGGTTGACCCATTCATTCTTTAGAAGGATGCTTTTTAGTCTCCAAGTATTTGGGTCTTTCCAAATTTCCTCTTGTGATTGAGTTCTAGCTTCAGAGCATTGTGGTCTGAAAATACGCAGGGAATGATCCCAATCTTTTGATACCAGTTGAGACCTGATTTATGACCCAAGATGTGGTCTATTCTGGAGAATGTGTTCCATGTGCACTAGAGAAGAATGTGTATTCTGTTGCTTTGGGATGGAATGTTCTGAATATATCTGTGATGTCCATCTGGTCCAGTGTGTCATTTAAGGCTTTGATTTCCTTGTTGACCTTTTGCTTCGATGATCTGTCCATTTCAGTGAGGGTAATGTTAAAGTCCCCTACTATTTTTATATTATTGTCAATGTATTTCTTTTATTTTGTTATTAATTGGTTTTTATAGTTGGCTGATCCCACGTTAGGGGCATAGATATTTAAAATTGTTAGATCTTCTTGTTGGACAGACCCTTTGAGTATGATACAGTGTCCTTCCTCTTCTCTTATTATAGTCTTTGGCTTAAAATCTAATTGATCTGATATAAGGATTGCCACTCCTGCTTTCTTCTGATGTCCATTAGCATGGTAAATTCTTTTCCACCCCCTCACTTTAAACCTGGAGGTGTCTTCGGGTTTAAGATGAGTTTCTTGTAGGCAACATATAGATGGTTTTTGTTTTTTTATCCATTCTGATACCCTGTGTCTTTTGATTGGGACATTTAGCCCATTAACATTCAGGGTAACTATGGAGAGATATGAATTTAGTGCCATTGTATTGCCTGTGTGGTGACTGTTACTTTATATTTTCTCTGTTCCTTTCTGATCTACTTCTTTTAGGGTCTCTCATTTCTTAGAGGACCCCTTTCAATATTTCCTGTAGAGCTGGTTTGGTGTTTGCAAATTCCTTCAGTTTTTGTTTGTCCTGGAAGCTTTTTATCTCTCCTTCTATTTTCAATGATAGCCTAGCTGGATATAGTATTCTTGGCTGCATGTTTTTCTCATTTAGTGCTCTGAATATATTCTTTATATAGTGAATATATAAATTTTTCTGGCCTGTAGATAAGTCTGCTGCCAATCTAATGTTTTTACCCTTGTATGTTACAGACTTCTTTTCCCGGGCTTTCAGGATTTTCTCTTTGTCGCTAAGACTTATAAATTTTACTATCAGGTGATGGGGTATGGACCTATTTTATTGATTTTGAGGGACATTCTTTGCATCTCCTGGATTTTGATGTTTGTTCCCTTTGCCACTAGGGAAATACTCTATAATAATTCTCTCCAATATACCTTCCGCTCCCCTTCTCTCTTCCTTTTTCTTCTGGAATCCCAATTATTCTAATGTTGTGTTGTCTTATGGTGTCACTTGTCTCTCAAATTCTCTCCTTGTGGTCCAGTATTTGTTTGTCTCTCTTTTGCTCAGCCCCTTTATTCTCTGTCATTTTGTCTTCTATATCGCTAATTCTTTCTTCTGCCTCATTTATCCTAGCAGTAAGAGCTTCCATTTTTTATTGCACTGCACTAATAGCTTTTTTTATTTCAACTTGGTTAGATTTTAGCTCTTTTATTTCTCCAGAAAGAGCTTTTATATCTCCCAAAAGGGTTTCTCTAATATCTTCCATGCCTTTTTCGAGCCCGGCTAGAACCTTGAGAATATTCATTCTGAACTCTAGATCTATCATATTACCAATGTCCATATTGATTAGGTCTCCAGCCTTCAGTACTGCCTCTTGTTCTTTTTTTTGTGGTGAATTTTTCCACCTTGTCATTTTGTCCAGATAAGATTGGCTTTCTCCTCCTCTGGAATTCCGCTGTTCTCCTTGGTGAGTGAAGTTGGTCTTGGCTGGGTTTCTTGTTGATCTTCTGGGGCAGGGGCCTGTTGTAGTTATTCTCAAGTGTCTTTGCCCCAGGCAGAACTGCACCACACTTACCAGTGGCCGGGCTAAGTAATCCACTCAGGTTTGTTTTGGGGAGCTTTTGTTCCCTGAGTGCTTTCCGTAGAGTTCCGGAGGACGGGAGTGAAAATGGCGGCCTCCCAATCTCTGGCCCAGAGGAGCCGGAGGGCTCAGGGTCCTGCTCCTCAGTGCACGCTCAGAGAAAAGCGCCTAACCGCCCCCGTCTCCCTGGCCTCTGGTCGCGCTTGGAGAAAAGCACTCGATCACTCACACTTGGAGTAAAGGTCTCGGTTGCTTCCATCTCCTTGGCCTCCGGCCATGTGCTTGGAGAAAAATGCTCAGTCACTCCGTCTCCCTGGCCTCCTGCCATGCTCCAAACTCACCCAGCCTGTGAACTGTTCAAGGTAACCCTGAGCTGGGAGCTCATTCCTCAGCTTTGTTGCTGTAGCCGGCTTCCCCTCTCTAATACCTGGGAGATCTGCGACACTCAGACACCCCCGGTCCTTCTGTGACCCTGTGGGACCTGGGGTTATGCTGACCCCATGTGGGCTTCCCCTCGGCTTAGCTTCTGGAGCAATGTCCCTCAGTGGAGCAAACTTTTAAAAGTCCTGATTTTGTGCTCCGTTGCTCTGTCGCTTTCCGGGAGCCGGTCCCTCCCCCCATGTTCTATCTTCCCGTCACTTTGGATTCACTTCTCCGCAGGTCCTACCTTTCAGAAAGTGATCGATTTTCTGTTTCTAGAATTGTTGCTCTTCTTCTCTTTGATTTCCCCTTGGATTTGTAGGTGTTTGCAATGGTTAGATAAGCTATCTAGCTGATCTCCTGTTACCTGATGTAGTCTCAGCCTGCTACTTCTCTGCCATCTTGACTCCTAAATTTCTACCTTTTCTTATCTTTATTACTTACTTCCTCCTACTACTTTTTATTCATTACTTTTCTATTTTAAACTTCTCTATTTGAATGCTTAATTTTCAGTCCTCATCCTTTTCTGTTATATATAAGGCTATATGTATATTTGTCCTAAGCACTTCTTTAGCAGCATCCAGATGTTTTTAATTTGTAGTATTTTTAATATTCTACTTATTAATAAAATACCTTCAAATATTTTCAAATGTCCATGAAAATTTATAATTTCTTCTGTCCTTATGCTTATTTAGAAATGTTTTGCTCAATTTCCAAATTTAAGATTTTCTAGTGATCACTTTATTATTTTCTATCTTAATTACACAGTATAATATATAGTAGTAGTGTGTATTATATGTATACAGTGTAAGAATACATTATATTACATATGATATTCTATATTTTACAGTATGCATTGTACCTATCCTTTGAAAGTAATTGAAAGTGGACTTGTGGCCTGTTTTGTGCCCAACTTTTAAAAGTGTATTCATATGTGCTTGAAAAAACTATGAAATCTACAGTGGTTGGGTATAGTATTTTAAATATAATCCCAGTGGATCAAGTTTACTAATCATGTTACTTAAATCTTATGTTTCTTTAATGACTTTTTGTCTGTTTTTCCAGTTATTTACTAAAAAATGTATATTAAAATCTTCAATATGATCATGAACTTATATATTTTCTTTATTCTGAAAAATCCATTTTGCTTAAGACTATATTACATAAGCATATAAAGGTATAGAATTGTCATAAATTCTTCAACTTATAATTGAAATCTTTATCATTATGTGCTAACCCTATTTATCTCTAGTAATGATTTTTTTAAAAGATTTTATTTTATTTATTTGACAGAGAGAGATATAGTGAGAGAGGGAATACAAGCAGGGGGAGTGGGAGATGGAGAAGCAGGCCCCCTGCCAAGTAGGGAGCCCAATGAGGTGCTCTATCCCAAGACCCTGGGATCATCACCTGAGCCAAAGGCAGATGTTTGACAACTGAGCCACCCAGGCACTCCTCTAGTAATGATTTTTATTTCAAGTTAAAAAAAAAATGCTAACAAAGCTCCATTAGTTTTGTTTGGTTAGTATTTACTTGATATGTCTTCTTCCTTTATTATTCTCTTTCTATCTTATTGTATTCTTAGTTCAGAAATGTTACTTGCACACAGAGCACAGGTAGATTTTTTTTTTTTTTTTGCACAGGTAGATTTTTAAAAGTTGAGATTGACTATCTTATAATTTATTCTGTTTGATATTCATCAGTTTTCTTGAATTTTTGGATTCATTATGAATTCTAACTAGAGGTATGTTGGATCTTCTCATTCTAATGTCATATCTCTTCATCTCCCTATCATATCTTCCATATTTGTTTCTCTAAACTGTATTTCTGATATTTTCTTCAGATCAATGTACTAGTTCAAGAATCCTTTTGGGTTATATCTAACTTCTGTTTAATACATAAAATATGTTCTTAATTTCAGTTATATAATTTATATTTTTATTTCTAAGTTTCTTAGTCCTAAAAGCATTCTACCACAAGTTGTTCTAACTGACCTCCAGAGGTTCCTACTGCTTTGGTTTTATAAACTAACAATCTTTGCTTATAGATGACTCATAAATCTCTCAAGAAGAGATCCCATAAAAAGTCAAAAAGAGATTGGGAAATGTGGCCTTCCTATTGCTGGATTTTCACAGCACTCATTACTCATAACTGAATTTTAAAATCACTGGTGTTCTCAGTAGTCTCTTTTGACTTTTTTTCCCCAAAAATATGTTTTAAATTAAAATAAAATGAAAGATTATTGAATGTGATTACTTACGTATGCTATGACTACATTCACTCTAACACTTAGATATGCTGTGACTCAATTGGTTTTCCTTGCACTTGACATGCTATTTAATTTATACAGATCTTTGACTAAGACTTTTTTAAACTTTAAATTACTAAGTTTGGCCTCTGGAACCAAGACTTAGAACTTCATCTATTTGTTGCCAGCAGCATATATGAGAGAAAAAAAGCTTAACCTCTTTTAATGAACCTAGAACATATCCTAATATGAATAATATTAAAAGGCAATATGTAATTGAAAGCAAAGGTGAAGTACAGTCAATATATACTGTAGTTCAGAAAAAGGGAAAATCTTGAGGGCAAAAGTGGTGAGGAAATTTTTTATGAAAAAAGATAAACATAGGAGAAATAAGTAGGAATATAAAGGAGATAAGTAAGATTATAAAAGAGTAGAAAACTGACAAGAGAGGTAAAATTATTTGCTCAAGGACAAATAATAAGCCTCAACTTTAGGAACTGAGAACCTCTATTTCTAACTACACTGGGAACAGTAAACATTAAGATTGGGTTACATAATTCTAGGTAATACTAAGACTTGGTTTCTCTCTGCAGAGAAGGAGTTGCAAGCTCTTTTCCTGAGAATTGAAAGAAGAATGAGTATGGAAACATTTTGAAGTCAGAATAAAAAGACGAGGCAGAAAGTTCCTTTGGGTAAGTAAAATAGGGAGAGAGTAGGCATTTGTCAATAGGTGATAGGACAGGTGAAGAAAAATGACAATGGAATTTAGATGAGCAAGAGATAATTTAATTAAATGGGTCCTTCCTATGAATGCTGGATTTACCAAGGATAGTAAGTAGCAGCAATCATGGTAGAAAGAAAACTTGCATATGGGATGCTAGAATCCTTAAGGAATATGATAGTGAATATTAAATCAGAATGTGAAATTTCTGTAAATTTTCATTTCATGCAAATACTTTATTTTTTATATTTAGGGGAAAGTTAGAGGAACATGGAAATATTTTCAATGTTACATTTATTTTTGTATTCCTTTAAAATCTATAGTTACCATTTTAATATTTTTAAAAAGATAATTACATACAATTTTTCTCACAAATATATGTATAAGGAAAGGTTAGGAGGTTAAATTTGCACATACAAACTTAATGCTGATTACATTTTGATGGTTATCTTTTTAATGCAGATAGAAAAATAGGCCGTTGAAATTTACTAATTCTACCATCTCTTAGTTTTTGTAATTTTTATGAGAATCTGGAAAAAATGTGAGAAGAGATGATGTCCCCATAACCACTGCTACCACTTCTACAACTCTTGCTAATTCCACTAATAGCACTATTCCAACAGTAGCTTCTGCTGGGTTTTTCTACTGAGTCTGTCTGATGAGCAAATGTTGTACTCAGCAATTTACCTCTCAATTCTTTTCAGCTTTGGAAAAGTCTTCTGAGATAGGTGGCATTACTGTCTTCACTGCCCAGGTGAAAAAAGTGAGACTTTGGGAACTTAAATACTTTTTCCAAACTTGTGATTTGTATATTGTTTACTAGTGTTTTATCTGATTTTTTTTTAAAGATTTTTATTTTTATTTATTTGACAGAGAGATCACAAGCAGGCAGAGAGGCAGGCAGAGAGAGAGGAGGAAGCAGGCTCCCTGCCAAGCAGAGAGCCCGATGCGGGGCTCGATTCCAGGTCCCTGGGATCATGACCTGAGCCGAAGGCAGCGGCCCAACCCACTGAGCCACCCAGGCGCCCCAGTTTTATCTGATTTTTTATTACTTTCTAAGATGTGTGTTAACATTTTCCACTGTCATTGTAGATTTTAAATTTTTTCCTTGTAATTTTAGCAAGTTTAGTTTTCTTCATTTGGGGATAATTTTGAAAGTTTATGGGAGCTTTATCATTAATTGGATTGGTTACTTTTGTAAATATTCATTAACTCTCTTTATCTCATGACTATTTTTACTTTGAGGTCTTTTGTATTTGATATTAATGGGGTTTTGCTAGTTAGTATGTTACTTTGTATTAAGGAAAACTTAGCTGGATATTTTAAAAACTTTAACTGCTGAATTTAATCCATTTATATTTATTGCGATTACTGATAGAGTTTGATTTATTTCTACATTGTGACACAGTTCTGTTTATAAGTGAGATTGCTTTACAATTTCCTTTTTTAATCTCTTCTGTCATTTGCTGGGTTTGATTTTGTTTTGGTATCATTAAAAAATGTGGTATCACTTTTTAAAAAAGAAAGGAAAAACACTTAAAATAAGTTCTATGGAAAATTTCTAAAGATAGCAAAGTCATGTGACACATTTTGCCTAAAGATATATAAAGGGAAGACTGCTGTGGAACTTTTGGTTCTCTGCCATGGTGTCATACCTTTTCCTTTCTCTTTTTCCCTTCCAGAAAGTGGATGTGCTGGCTGCAGCTATAGCAGTTATCTTGTAACCAAAGGAACAATAGAGACATTGTTAGCCTTAGAACAAAACTTAGCAGTTACCTAGCTCTTGTTTTCTTGTTATGTGAGAAAAATAATCTGTTTTAAGCCACTGTTGTGGGTTATAAACAGCCAAACACAACTAAACTTATATCTTTTTTCCTCCTGTCCTAATTTCTATTTGATGGTAATCCCACCTACTTTTCTTCCTCTGTTAATTTTTTTTTTAATTATTATTTATTTGACATGGAGAGAGAGATCACAAGTAGGCAGAGAGGAAGGCAGGGAGAGGAAGGGAAGCAGGCTCCCTGCTGAGCAGAGAACCGGATGTGAGGCTCCATCCCAGGACCCTGGGATCATGACCTGAGCCAAAGGCAGAGGCTTTACCCCACTGAACCACCCAGGTACCCCATTCCTCTGTTGATTTTGAAACTGTATGTTAACTGTACATTCAGTTTTAGTTCTTCAGTTGTTATTCTTAATATTTTTAAAAACTAGTTTAACTGTTGGTTACAAATAAATTGATATCTGTATCCTTCCATATATACAATAAATTTAATATGCTTTAGTCTTGATTATCCTCATCATTCCTTCCCACCTCCTGAATATGTTGTCTTACATTTTAGTTCCAGCTTGTTTTTAACCTAGTCATAGTGAATTTTATTGTTGCATCTACCATTAAGTCATGTTTAGATCATGTTTAGATTTGCTGATATTTTTTCAAATTGCTTTTGTAGTCTTCCTTCTGATTTTACTTCTTACCAAAATTCATTCTGTAGTGGTTCTTTCAGTGAGGCCTTTGAAATTTAACTTAGTCTTTGTTTTTCTGATAATATATTATTTAAGCTTTGCATTTGAATGAGTTTAGCTATATAGAATTTTAAGTTAACATTTATATTTCCTTGGCACTTTAAAGATGTTACTGCATTATCTCCAGCTTCCATTGTGGTTCTCAGCAATCCTGTTTCATCTAATTGTCCCTTGTATGTCTTTTCTCTCTGGTTGCTTTTATGATATCCACTTTGTCTTTGATTTCCCTTCTGTTTCTGCTCCTGGCAGTGGCAGCAACAATGTTCCATCAATGTCAGCACCTCAGACTTCTGGTTCTGCTGACTAGCAGCTTCAATAGGTAATCTCTAGTGGTAGGAGTAGCAGGCCACAATGGTAGCATGGATACAGCAGCAACAGTGGGAATATGGCTCCCAGATATTTCAGTGCCCTTAAGAGTCTAAACTGTTGGATTCCTGCAATACGATTGTGTTGTTAGCTTTCCCAACAGCCACAGAAAGAGCAACACTTAGATAACACTACTTTCCCTTTTGCTGTTCTAGCCCTTCGAAAACAACATGAATAATTCTCTATATTATATACTGCTGCTTGAAATATTTAGAGTGGTTTCTGTTTACCAATTAGATACTAATTAATATGATCTATATGAGAATATGCTAGATAATATTAATGTGGGAAGATTATACAGTTTTGTTCCATTGGTGTCAATATTAGCCATGTGACTTGTCTCAACCAGTGAAATAGGAACAGAAGTGACATGTATAATAGCCTAGTGGAAGCTTTAAGAGCCATTTATGCTTCCCCACCATTCTCTTTACCCTGTGCAAAAAGACCCACAGTGTCCCAGAGAAGAGATGCCCATTATTAGGATTTGGGAGTGCATGCATGAACCTGAGGCATAGTAAGCTTATAATGGATAAATAACACGAGTTAAAACTATACTGTTGTTTTAACAAAATACTAAGATTCTTTAGTAATTTATACTGTAGTATAACTTAAGATAGCTGATATAGTTTGAGTTTATTTTTATTATGCATGAGAATCACTTTATTTTTTTATTCTGAGAAAATGTTATTCTTCAATTCTAAAAAATTCTCTAATTAAGTCTTTGAATATTGCCTTCTTTTACTCTCAAGTCTTTCTAGAACTGAAATTAAAAACATGTTGACTTTTTAGGAATGTTAATTTCTGCATATATGTGAATTTTCCAATTTCCTTCTATTGTTGACTTCTAGTTTTATTCCATTGTGTTGGAAAAGGAACTTGGTGTGATTTCAATGTTTTAAAATTTGTTAAGACTTATTTTGTGACCTAATATGTGATCTATCTTGGAAAATATCCCGTGTGTGCTTGAGAGGAATGTTTACTCTGCCGCTGTTGGGTGGATGTTCTATACATGTCTATTAGGTATGTTTGATCAATTGTGTTGTACAATACTGGTTATTGAATTTTATTGTGTCCTTTCTATATCCTATATATGGTCTGTCCATTTGTAAAAGTAGAGTATTAAAGTCTCCTACTGTTACTGTAATTGCTGTCTGTTTCTCCTTTCAATTCTGTAAATGCTTGCTTTATATCTTAGGTGTTCTGATGTTGTATGCATATGTATTTGTAATTGTTATATTTTCTCAATGAATTGACCATTTTAATCATTATATAATGTCCTTCCTGGTTTTTTTTAATGGTTTTTTACTTAGTCTATTTTGCCTGTTTTTTAATTTCAAGTCCCCTTTGTGTGATATAAGTATAGCCAGCCCTATTTTCTCTTAGTTACCATTTGTGTGGAATATTTCTTTCCACCCCTTCACTTTCAGTCTATGTATGTCCTTAAATCTAAAGTGAATCACTTGTAGACAGCATATGGTGAGTCTTGTTCTTTTGTTCATTTCATCCACTCTATGTGTTTTGACTCAAGAATTTAGACTATTTGCATTTAAAGTAATTATTGATAAGTATGTATTTACTTAGTCACCTTGTTAATTTTTTCCTCTTTGCCATGCATTGTAGTTCTTTTGTTCCTATTTTCCTCTTTCCATCTTTTTGTTTGTTTGTTTCATTGATTTTTTTGTAGTGATATGCTTTGATTCCTCTACCTTTTTCTTTTGTGTATCTTTTATAGGTATTTTCTTTGCAGTTTTCATTAGCTTACATAGAATATGTTATAATTTTAGTAGTCTATTTGAAAAGGATAACAACCTAACTTCAGTTGCATACAAAAATGCTACACTTTTACACCCTCCACACTCTGTGTTATTAATGTCACAACTTACATCTTTTATATTGTGTATTCACTAACAATTATTTTTGTTATAGTTATTATTGATATCTTTTTGAACTTTTATACTAAAATAAAAGTGATTTACATATCATCATTACAGGATTACAGCACTCTTTATATATCTATTTTTTATACATGAGTTTCATACTTTCATTGTCTTTCATAATGCTTGTTAGTGTTCTTTCATTTCAATTCAGAGAACTACCTTTAACATTTCTCTTAAGGCACATCTAGTGGTGATGAAATCCTTCAACTTTTGTCTCCTTTATTTTTGAGGGACAGTTTTGTTTGGTATAATGTTCTTGGCAGTTTTTGTTTTTCAGCACGTAGAATAGGTTATCCAATTTCCTTCTGTACAATTTTTGTTTTAAAATCCACTAATAGTCTTATGGGGTTTCCCTTGTATGTGATGAGTTACTTTTCTCTCTGTGCTTTCAAAATTCTCTCTTTACCTGTGACTTCTGACAATATCATTATATGTTCTGGTGTTGATTTATTTGAGTTCACCCTTTTTGGAATCTTTTGGGATTCATTAATCTGGATGTCCATTTTCCTCCTCAAATTTGAGAATTTTTCAGCTATTATTACTAAATAATCTTTCTGTCCCATTCTTTCTTTTTTCTTTTGGGACTCCCAGAATGAATGCAGTGATTTCTTCATGGTAGGCTTTCTTCACCTTTTTTCTTTCTTTTTGTTCTCTGGGTAATTTCAAATAATTGTCTTCAAGGTAGCTGATTTGTTTTCTTCTGCTGCTTCATCTAGCTTACTATTGAAGTTATTGAATTTTTCATTTTGATTATTATATTCTTTAGCTCCATAATGTCTATTTTTCTCTTTTTTATGTTTTCTATTTGTTGATATTATTATTTTGTTGTTTTAGCATTTCCTAATTTCATTTGTGTGTGTTCTCTTATATTTTACTGAGTTTCTTTAAAGCAATTATTTTGGATTCTTTGTCAGGTTATTCATAAATTTCCACTTCATTAAGGTTTATTGTTGGAGGTTTATTTTATTCCTTTGGATGTATCACATTTCCACATTTTTCATGTTCCTTGTAGCTTTGTGTTGGTATCTGGGCATATGAAGAAACAACCACCTCTGTCTATATTTAAGGGCTGCCTTAACAAAGAAAGAACTTCATCACTCAGCCTGGCTAGATTCTGGGAGACTTTCAGATCTTTTCTATGGATACTCACACTTCAGTCCTTTCACTCACTGGGGGACAAGTCTTAGGTTTGTGCATCTTCTCCAAATTTTACAGATTCCTGCTGGTAGCAGTAAGCCCCCCTTTCCTTTTCTTTCTTTCTTTCTTTCTTTCTTTCTTTCTTTCTTTCTTTCTTTCTATTTTTTCTGCCTCAGACATCTAGATCTTGCCAGGTCTGTCAGTGATCTGTGTGAGGCAAGACATAAAACAGTATCTAGCCAGTTGACTGAAAGGCCTGGGATGTTGGATGCACACTCCACTCTCTTCCTCAAGGGGGAAATTTTGGATCAAATTGATATTTCTTGGTGCTGATCTGTGCTGGCTTGTGGAAGGAACTGATGCAGCTAAAGTAAAATTGCTCATCTTACCCATTTCATTTCAGCTATTCTTGATGTGCTCATCTAAGGAAATGCAATTTCTTAACTGAAATCTGTATCCCTCATAAAGCTATTTTGGTCAATCTACCGTTGTTACTTCAGTATTTCTATGAGATGTATGGGCTAAAACATCCTATTCTGCCATCCTCCTGGTGTCACTTTTCACATTCTTCTTGGTGATGTATTTTCTATCCTTGTGTATTTAGTCTTTAGGTATTTTTTTTTACTTGGGATCAGTAGTTTTTCAAGATAAAGATTGGCTCAAATACCTAGTTTTACTTCATTGTTGCACTTTGTTAGAAATCACTCACAAGTTAAAACACAACTTTAAGCAGTCCCCAAAATGTTGAACATATGGTTTTATCATTTAAATTATTAACATTTAAATTCTGGCTAAGCATGTTGTTGGTAATATAGTAGAATACTAAATATTAATCGTCCTTAAGAGAATATAATTTTAAGAAATCTTGTAAATATTAGAATTGTTTATTAATGGATTTAAATTAGTGGCTCTCAAACTTGAGTAGTCATGGGCCCTGAGAATGTATTTACATTTACCTGAGGGAACCACAGACCCCAGTTTGAGAAATACTAGGCTTAAATCTTGATTTCTATTAAAGGCTTTTCATTAATATACTTCATAAAGTTATACAACTAGAGACGGCTAAATTTGCTTCTTTTAGCAGCCGAAGACAGCTATTGTTAGGGATAATGATGCTTTTGTTCAACTTAATGATAATTGTATGCAAATTTTAGAATTTGCCACAAGCTTACTATTTGTGGTAAACTTGTGGGAGTAGTTATATTTCCTTTTTCTTTTCAGGAAAACTGCCAGTATCAGGAATCACTGTCTGCCTCAAAATTGCAGCTGTGGTTGTCCTCTCAGATTACAAGGAAATTATAGCAAAGTTTCTAGCAAACTTGAATATTATTATACAGCAAAGACTTGTTACTAAGAAACACAATTAATGAATAAAGACAGAGGAAAAGAAGGAATAAAAATAAGAGAAAGTTACAGGAAATTGTTAAATTAACTAACTGGTTTTATCCTAGAAAAAAGAAGTAATAAAATGTTACAAAAATGCTATCTTTGAAGTTCCTCTCCTGAAACTGGATTTCTCACAATCTCTCCTGTTCTTTCTATTTTTATATATGTATGTATGTATGTAAGTATTTTTATTTGACAGAAAGAGAATACAAGTGGGCAGAGAGGCAGGCAGAGAGAGAGAGGGGGAAGCAAGCTTCCTGCTGGGCAGAGAGCCTGATGTGGGACTTGATTCCAGGACCCTGAGATCATGACCTGAGTTGAAGGCAGAGGCTTAACCTGCTGAGCCACCCAGACACCTCTCTTCTGTTCTTTTTAAAAATTTAATCTTTCTGTAGGTAATTATTTATTCCTACATATGGATAAAGTTTGATGAAAAGTTTTAAGCAAAATAGAGATACATAATATGTAATAAATCATGTAAAAATTAATAAGAATTAATAACTATTAGAATTGAAATGTAGTCAAAGATAATGTATAGACTTGTAATAGAAGCCACTACTCTACTTCAATTAAATGAAGTAATGTATAAAAAAATAAATATGGATGAATAATATTAAAATTTATAATATTGCTTCTCTCTAACCTTCTTAGATATGAAGGTATATGTGTTCTATCCAGAGCCAGACTTCATTATGTGAAATTTATTAAAAGTTTGAATGATATATATTATCTTTCTTTGTGTTCTCTTTTACATATGGACAATTAAGTACTCTAGAAAACCCATTCCACTTCATACAAAGATCTTAAATATGTCGTGAAGATTCTGTGACTTAAGGTACACAACACTCTAAAATAATATTTAAAACAAAAGAAAATTATGTTAAATATTCTGAGGTTATTCATCATTAAAATAGTGTTTACTATATGTTCAGGCAAAACAGTTGATTTAATTAAAGAAGCTAATTTGGCTTTTAAAATAAGACATTTTTCTCCCTGGTATTATATGCTGAGTCTTTCGATCTTTATCCCCTGACCATGCTCTCTCAGGATTTGGCTTCATTAAATTTAAACATCAGTTTTCTTCCCTTTGTCAACATTTTTAAGGCAAAAGTTTTCCTCATTGTATCAAACTGACATTTTTTTTCACAAACCAAATTTTCCTAGGTTCATTGGTCACTTAAAATTATTGTAAAGTCATGGTGGGCTTTTGGGAAGTAAATAAGAACCTAATTTCTTCCTGGTCAATTGTCAATTAGGATTGGCATTCATATTATCTTAAGATAAATCAGACAATTTGTTTTATACATAGATAGTTCTTAAAAAGACAAAAAATTGGGTTGGTTATGCACACAAAATACTCAAGTTTCCAAATGTGTAAAATGCACACAGTTTTAAAATTCAGCAAATGATTTTCCAGGAAAACATGCAAAAATGATAAATGCTAAAAATATATGTTAATTTTGCTAACCTCAGATTATTATAGGAGTGCCAAAATAAATTTAAGAAAAGAAACTTCTCAGGGGCTCCTCTCCGCTTCCTAGGTGGGATGATGTCTGATTTATGAATTCTTTAATAAAGCTAACTAGATCTTCAAATTTAATTGGATAAAAAAGAAAGAAAAAAGAAAAGAAAAAAGAAAGAAGAAAGAAAGAAAGGAAAAGACAGAAAAGAACTTCTCTCGGTAAGTTTTGACACCCCAAATTTGGTCGTATACTATTTCTTTAAATAATAATTATGTGAACTAATTTATTGTATCATTTTATATACATACATCTTTTAAGATAAATAATAATAATTTATATTTGCATGACATAAAATGTATCAAATAATCTAACATTTTTCCTTATCTAAATATGTTATTATACTGTCGAATAAATAGATAACAGCATTTGAGGAGCCTCCTACAACTCTGACCTACACTCAAACATCCTATTTCCTAATTTCCTTAAGGTTAGTTTTAAGCTTATGATTCCTTTTGCTAAGGTTTTGAATTAAAAATTTAATAAAAATGTGCACAATAAGAATTTTTAATCTGTGGTAATTTAATAAATCTATCATTATCTTGATAAAAAATCTAAAAATAACAGTATGGTCATTATGATTTGGCATGTTGTGATAGCACTTAATTTGAAAAATTATGAGTGCATTGCATTAGAAAAAAGTATATAGTCCTTATCTGAGAAAGACTCTTTCAAGTGTACTGTAAATGCTGAAAAAACACTGTATAAAAACATTTCACTTGGACTTAAAAGTATCAAATATTTTGAAAAAATGCCTGTCAGCAAATTTAAGCTATTTTTTTAATGGATGGTGGAATGAACTGAGAGGATATTCTTTATTTAATATGAAATGTGTAGAAAAGTAGCTTAATACATTATAGTAAGGAGATTCATGATGAGTAACACCATGAGTTCTTGCCTTGCCTCAGTATGTGAATCACATTAATAAACAATTGTTTAATTACACAAAAGGGGTAATATTCATAGTGTTATCTTAGAGGACTAGATATCAAAATTGGATTTGGTCAGAAAACAACTGTGGTGCCACTGAAACTAAGTTAAAGGTAAGCCAAAGTGTTCAGCCAGCAAATGTCAGAGATTTGAGCTCCATCATCATAGATGGTACATTAGTAGCATATTAGAATGGAAAATGAAACCCCTCAATTTATACTGGCTGATGGTTGATTGATGACACTGGAAAATTTGAAATGTGGAAATAAAATAGAGGAAAAGGAGAAGAGAAAGAAAATATGAAAGAAATTGAGTGTATGTGTGTGTGAGAGAGATTCATAGACTTGACACACCTTATTTTCTTTTATTAAAATTTCTGTCAGACTTCAGGCATTATGTAAAGTGAACACCATTGGGTTGAACTATATAAAATTACCAATGATTGGCATCTTTTATCAACAAATATGATTTTTCATATGCTTCAACATAATATAAAGCCCTTACCTGGTATTTTAATGAGGTTTCAATAGTAGACATTTTCTTACTTTTTCTCAAATAATTCATGATACAGTTTTTTTCACCCCTCTCATATTAGCATTCTACAACCCTGCAGAGATTCTAGGGTTCCAGAGTACTGTTGAAAAAGGAATAGAAATGGAACTTCCTGCAGACAAGAACAAGGGAGGAAAAATAATCCCAGCATTTAACAAATGTTTATTGAACTTTTACAAATGAAACAGAAGAGACAATCTCAGGGAATGTGACCAGAAGTGTCCACTATGTAAAACAAAATATCTTTAAATATCATGTGATTTTTGCAGTCTACAGTATGTCCATTTTTTCCTGTTGTTTTTATGGTCTCAAGGTCTTAGAGAAAAAATAATTTCCATGAAAGTATATAAATGTATCATGTGGACTCTAAAAATTTCGAGATTACCAATTCATTAACTACCTGGCCAAATTTGAAAAACATGGGACAACTTCAGGAAATACAAGTGGAAAAAGGGCTTCTGAAAAGCATAGACATTGTGAGTTGGAGTAGTTAGATATTGATGGAAGAGACAGAACTTAAGTATACTTTTAAAGAGGAGTGGAGTTTAGCTAGAGGTAGGGAGTGGAATCCAAATAAGAATGAGAAAAAGAAAAAAAAAGAGTGAGAAAAAGTTGGAATCTGTTTTACATGTGGAAGAAAGTCAGCCAAAGATGGATTTGGATTAGAAGAGTTAATATGGTGAAATTGTCCATACTACCTAAAGTGATCTATAGATTCAATGCAGTCCTTACCAAAATTCTAATGGTATTTTTCAAAAAAATAGAAAAAAGTATCTTATAATTTCTATGGAACCACAAGATACCCCGAATAGCCAAAGAAATCTTAAGAAAGGAGAACAAAACTGGAGACATCACACTTCCCAATCGAACTAAATAACAAAGTTAGAATAAGTAAAACAGTATGGTACTAGCATAAAAATAGGCACATAAATCAGTGGAACAGAATAGAGAGCTAAAGAAATAAATCCAAGCATATATAGTCGACTAACGTTTGACAAAGCCCCAAGAACATATAATTAGGAGAGTTTAGTCTCCAAAAAATGATGTTTTGGAAAACTGGTTATCCACATGCAAAAGAATTAAACTGAATCTTTATCTTATACCACTCAAAAAAATTAACTCAACTTGGAGTAAAGACTTAAATGTAAGACCTGAAACTGTAAAACTCCTAGAAGAAAATAGGGTGTAAACTTGCCATTGGTCTTGGCAATGGTTTTTTGAGTTTGACACCAAAAACATGGGAAAGAAAGCAAAAATAGATAAGTGGGTCTACATCAAACTGAAACACTTCTGCATAGCAAAGGAAACAATCAGCAGAGTAAAAAGTCAATCTACAGAATGGGAGAAAATACTTGCAAACCATATATCTGAAAAGGACTTAGTATCCAAATTATATAAAGAGCTCATACAACCCAATTACCAAAAAACCAAAAAATCTAATTAAAAGTGGGAAATGGCCTGAATAGACATTTTTACAAAAAGATGTACACATGGCAAAGAAGTACATGAGAAGGTGCTGACGATTACTAATTAAAACCACAAAAAGATATTATACCAGTTAGGATGGCTTTTACCAGAAAGACAAAAGATAACAAATGTCAGTGAGGAATTAGAGAGAACAGAACACTTCTACCATGTTGGTGGAGATATAAATTGGTATCTGTACCATTATGCCATTATGGAAAAGTACAGTGGTTCCTCAAAAAATTAAAAATAGAACTACCATATGATACAGCAGTCACAATCCTGGGCATATATCTGAAAGAAATGAAATCAGTATTTCCAAGAGCAATATAGGATTTCATTTGTGACAACATGAATGAAACTGGAAGACATTATGCTAAGTGAAATAAGCCAGACAAAAAAAGACAAATGCTGCATAGTAACATTTATAAGTGGAATCTAAAATATTTTTTTAAGTTTCATAAAAACAGAGAATAAGGGGCGCCTGAGTGGCTTAGTGGGTTAAGGCCTCTGCCTTTGGCTCAGGTCATGATCCCAGGATGCTGGGTTCAAGCCCCGCGTCACGCTCTCTGCTCTTCGGGGAGCCTGCTTTCTCCTCTCTCTCTCTGCCTGCCTCTCAGCCTGCTTGTGATCTCTGTCTGTCAAATAAATAAATAAAATCTTTAAAAAAAAAAAACAACAGAGAATAAAATGGTGGTTGCCTGGCTGGAGTAAGGTAGAAATGGGGAAATGTCAACAGATACAACTTTCAGCTATAAGAATAAGTTTGGAGGACCTAATGTACAGCATGCTAATGTACAGCATGGTAGCTTTAGTTAATAATATGGTATTATACACTTGCAAGTTTCTAAAAGTAGATCTTCAGTGTTCTCACCACACACACACACACAAACACAGAAATATGCAGACACACACAGAGCTAACTATGTGAGATATGATGGATATTTTAATTATTTTAATCTTGGTAATCATTTCATAATGTATATGTATATCAAATCATCATGTTGTACACTTTAAGTATATACAAGTTTTATTTGTCAATTACTTCTCAATAAAGTTTAAAAAAAGAAGAGTACAACATACAATGTGGATTTTTCCTAAAATATATCTGGCCTACCCATCTTTTAAGGAATTCTGGCTTTACAAACTGGATCAAGTCATGAAATTGGATAAGAGGATAGAACTCTCCGTTTTGATGACTGAAGACAGACTTTATATTTATTCCTAGAGTTTATATGATCAATTAACTACTGCCAACAATCCCTGTAGTTGAAATTTTTCTGCTTACTGATCTAGCCATGAAGATTATTATGATAACCAACTCACCTTGTTTCTGATGATTAAAAGACACTTTTAGCTTGTTGCCACTCTTGGATTCCATTCCTTCCATTAAAATCTACTTAAATAAATAAAAAAAAAAACTACTTAAATTATACATGTAACAGTTCATTCTCAACCATTGTCCACAGAGGGTAGCAAATAAATGCTTTCAATAGTGGCTGTGCTTCTCTCACTATGGATTTTGTAATTCCTTGATAATGACACAATCTCCTGGGGTGGGGATGGGAGGATAAAGAATGCTTTAAGGAGACTGAAGATAAAATACTAGTCAATACATAAATCTATATAACTGTCTTCTTTAGCATTATCCAGGACCTGCTTTGATGCCAAAACTATATTCTTGTGATACACGTGTGTTTATGTGTAAGCTTCTATTAAAAACTATCTTAAAAACAAGTGCCTATTTTTATATATATAGTACATTGAGAATAGGTGCTATCTTTTCATCTCTTTTGGTGGTTGTATTCCAAATTTCAGTGCTATTAAGATAGAAAGAACAAAAATAGGTGAAATTTGAAGTATAACATCATGCTCAAAAGCATGGTTTTCATTAGATATGTTTTTGTTGTTTATTTTGGAGTCTTTGATTCATAGGCTATTATTAAGAAAGGCTACTCTATCAATCATTTGGATTTTTTTTAAGTAGAACAATGAGTTTAACATAGTCATCCTTTTTTTTTCTCTGAAGGAGCCTAGCATATATTTATTTGCCTTTAAGAAAATTAAAGAGTGCTGAATCTCCAAGACATCTTTTACTTTATATATCATTTAGTTAGTATTTTACAAGTTTTTATGTGCCATTTGCCTTGAGTGGAATAGCAATATGAATACATTTGTGATATATGCTATTCTTGATTTCACCCAAAATACTTTGGTTGACTTAGATCATAAATTGTCAGTAACTCTAGGATACATTTCTCATCCCTGCACTTTTTATACATGGAATCTATAACATAAAGTAATAATTGGGAACTAAAATTGGAATTGAAAGGAATAGAGACAGTGAGCACACAAGCAATTACACTGTGACCTAACCACTAATACTGGCAATAAATAACAGCTGTGGAAGACCTTTTTAGACCTAGCTGGTAGGAAAAAGGAAGAAATGAAATAAGAAAGAAATTGCATCAAAAAAGCAGGAGAAGCAAAAGGAAGAGTAGGATGAAAAGAATAGAGGTTTAGTAATGAAGGAAGGCATGACAGTAGGCTTCCGTGACAACTGTCCAACCTCTTTCAGATCCATGGGTCCTTCTGAGGGAGAGCGAGGTTGGGATTTAAATAATTAAATATATGCCTGACTACAATCTCCTAATAATCTTTGCTATCTCTTCAATCCCTGTGTGCATTTAGCTCCCTCTATTGGACTGGTATTGTTTACACACAAGTGATATTTGCTCTTGGAGAACACAGTCAAAATTTCCTTATAATATTTTACATTCGATGAGGAAAATATTCTCTTCTTAGTGTTTCCACATTTGTATAGATCTTCTAAGCAGTAACCAAGATGAACCGTTTGCACAGCTCAAGACTTTTCCTCCAGGTCTTTGTTCTAGTAGAGAAATTTTAGTATTTTGTGTCTTTACCACACTGACTCTCTTGCACCAAGTATTCAAAATTGCAACCACATTAAGGGAGAAGTTTGGAAATTCTCCTATTACAAGGCAATCACAATAATTTTCAGTAACCACTAGACCTCTTGTGATTTTGTGATTTTAATGTAATAACGAAGCTCTCATTCCCAAATGGGTGAAACGTACACATTTTTCTAATAGCTTAAGTCATATCTGGAGATGAAACATAAGGACTAGGAACCCCAGAGTCCTGGAAGATTTTGGAGCAGTCAAAATAATTAGAATATATTTATGTATGAATGTTTGGTAATGTGCAATATATGATGCTAGAGTTGTATGCCTTGTATTATTGTATGCCTGTATTATTTTGTGAAGTCTCTCAAGAAATTTTTTATTAGTGTACTGATTTTAGAAAAAAAATCCTGAAAAAATAAACTTGTAATTTCATTTTTATGATATTTACAAACTTTGCTCACTCTTTGCTTTTCTGAAACAGCACACTTGATATCTTTTTTTTTATTTTTTTTTAAAGATTTTATTTATTCATTTTACAGACAGAGATCACAAGTAGGCAGAGAGGCAGGCAGAGAGAGAGAGAGGAGGAAGCAGGCTCCCTGCTGAGCAGAGAGCCTGACGTGGGGCTCGATCCCAGGACCCTGGGACCATGACCCGAGCCGAAGGCAGAGGCTTTAACCCACTGAGCCACCCAGGCGCCCCAGCACACTTGATATCTTAAACTGGAGTGCGGGTTAGAGTCCAAAGATTGGAACTGACCCAATCATAAGAGTTCTAGGATTCCCCAAAATTTGAATATATCTTGGACTGCCTCATGTTGTCTATAGTTCATCCTCATAAACTGAAGGATGAACCCTGACGTTTCTCCCAAGGCCACAGTGTTTATCTTACTAGGAATGATAACAGTGTACTATATGTTGACCCTTCCATGACTCTCATAATTTATACCTCTGGGAATTCCCTAGATCTTAGGTGTGCGTAGGGCTTTATATAAAATTTTGACTCTTATGTAAATCATATAAATTATATTTTTTTCTCTGTAGTATTTATTTTGCAGACACTATAGTATATTAAAAATGGAAGATCTCATATTGGAAGGCACTGATTGCCTTTATGTTACTCAGGTATACGACTATAAGAAAAGAAGAATCTCTCAAGCTACACTTAGTAAATGAGATTTATGGTAGGAAAACAAGGAAACATCATGAAATCCAAATGGAGAGAAGTTGAGCTAGCCAAAAATGATTCTGAAATGATGGACTGTTAATGTTGTTTGAGAACTGAAGATGCTAATTTCTTGATTTCTTTCCTTCTGGGACCACATAACTCTTCATCTCTATGGACGTCTATTTCATGCCTCTCTGTTCACAGAGCTAATTTTACCGCATTCATATGGTTTGTGTAGCTGCCCCAACCCTCTGTAATCTTCCATGCCTGGCACCCATAACTAAGTTAATATGGTTCCTATGGGGGCGCCTGAGTGGCTCAGTGGTTTAAAGCCTCTGCCTTCAGCTCAGGTCATGATCCCAGGGTCCTGAGATCAAGCCCCTGCATCAAGCCCCTGCATCAGGCTCTCTGCTCAGCAGGGAGCCTGCTTCCTCCTCTCTCTCTGCCTGTCCCTCTGCCTGCTTGTGATCTCTGTCAAATAAATAAATAAAATCTTAAAAAAAAAATATGGTTCCTATGTACTGCTTTTACATTCCAAAGAGAAAGAATATGTTACTTCAGCTTGTGTCATTACACACATAGTCTTAATCAGAGAACTTGGCTTTGAGTCTAGAACAGGGATATTTCAATATCTACTTAGTGGAAAGTTGGTATCAGACTCTCCAAAAGGGGTGTGAAGAAGACATCAATGGTAGATTCAATATTTCTCCTTCCATGTATAAACAATTCTTTTTAAAGAAGAGAGAGATGAAGGTAATTCTACCACTGAAAGTTAAATTGAAAATTAAGACATTACTTTCAATAATATTCAATATAAATTCATTTGAGTAGATGCCAGAAATCATACCAATTTACTAAAAGAAATATGCTAAGTTTATTTTCTTTTCCACAGTACTCTGAGACGTCTAAAATATGGGAGTTTTGAGAACAGCTTTCTTACCTATAATATAGGTAGCCCAGCCAACTGCCCATGAATTAAATTCTGCTATTATTTCCACTTCTAACTGAATAAAAGCATAACAATAGAAAATTATCCTATAACAATGTGAAAGTTTTGAAATATATTTTGAGTTCTCTTGACACCATTTGTAGAGGTGTAGAAGATTTAAACCATTTACAGACTGTATTAGGTTTCAGAACTTGCATACACACAAATATTCATTCAATTTCATAGAAAAAATTTAGAGCCAATAGTAACTTTGGTATTTATTAAAAGCAGGTCACCCTTTTAATGTGAAATATCTTGTGCTAAAAGCAGGAATAGTTCTCTTTACTAGATTTGTTAAAGAAGGCTCAAAGAACACAGAAATGTTTCTTGGAAAGGATAGTTTATAGCACTCAAAATATCCATGAAACCTAATATTGTTATCATATTTTCTATACTGATTAGAGAGCACCTTTATATAAATGAACTATCTGTTAATGTTGAAAAGTACAGGAACAATTTTGTGTTGTTATGGCCAAGTTCTGTCTTAGAGACAATGCTAAATTTTTAAAAATAATATCCATTAATCACTGGGCATATTAAAATACCTTTTCTACATTTTTGTCTGCTGATTGCTTCTACTAAATTCAATCTCTAACATTCTTCATTGACTAAATAATTGTCTTAATATCTTCCTTTTCAAAACATTCTGTTAAAGGAAGGAGGACAGGAAGAATGAATTAACAGTTGTGCTGTAACTATTAAATAAGCCAAGTGCTTTCCACAAGCAAGCGTACTTCATCCTTACGACAATGCATGAGAAATATTATCTTATGTATAGAAGAAAATTAAGCATCAGAGAGACCAGAAAATTGTCCAAAATCAAATAGCTAGTATGTGTCAGAACCAGAAGTCATTAAGTTCCATGCATCTATAAAGATTTTTTTTAACTCCATATATCCTATGTCAATAATTTCTCATTTCTTGTCATGTCAAGTTGAATCTGCTCAGCCTGGCTTTCAAAATCATCCGTTATCTGGTATCTCCTTGGTTAATCAGCCTTCCTTCTCACTGCTCTCCAGCATGAAGTTTCTTTAGTCATCAATCTATTTCTACCTCCAGGCCTTTATTTTATTCAATCTGGAGCTAGAAGCCTCAAACCCTCTTTTGTATCAATCCAAATCCGAAATACTCCATGACAATCCCTTCCCTTATTATAAATAACATTCCTGGATCTTTCTGAATTTACTTTACTGTCTGCCTGCTGTTTTTCCATGTTTCTCTTCTCTTATTGTGTTCTAACAACAACCCTTTAGGCTTACCATCCTGTCCTCTTTTCCTCTATGGTATCCCCTTTTTACTCTGTCTCTCACTACCTGATTTGAAAATGGGCTGTTTTCCTCAAGGTCACTTGGATACTACATAATTAGTAACCATATGACCATACTGTTGTATGCAGAGTAGGGTATAGAAATGTATATCATCTAATAGGATTGATTTAACACCTGCTTTTATGAATTTTTAATTCTCTGAAGAAACAAAATATGCAGGTTTTATGTGTGTAAACTATAATAAAATCCAACATGAAGGCAGACTTTTATCTAAGTGTGAAAGTATAAAGGAGAACTTTGTTGTTTTTCCTGTTACACACACACACATACACACACACACACAGGCACACACAAAATTATGTTACTTTGTATCGTAAGGGATAGTAGGAAGGAAAGAGGAAGGCAAAGAGAGATCTTACACCTACCAGAGTACATATCTTTCAATAACTTTCTTGCTTCTCATCACTTCTGTATTGTTATCTATCTTCTTGCTGTATATAACTGACATTAATTCAAGGTTTCGAAAATGAGATAGGTAATTGGACCACATTAAGTTTAGGAAAAATCTTGCACGATAACTTGAGGGAACTGACTTTTAACTCTCATGTCAGTAATAGCAATTTCTCCAAAAACAGATCAGGGCTGAGGATCTCATGATTCTGCTGCCAAATTTAAGAATCATCAAATGTTTTGTGGTTTCAGACACCATTTTTCCCCTGGTGAATTACTACTTACATGGGGCAGTGTAATTCATGTTTTCCTATATTTAGCTACATTCCAAAGAATTTCATAAGCATTTCCCTGAGCTCATTTTCCCATCCTCAGTCTGATGGCATGAAACAAGAGGGGATTTTTGATGAATGTACTAATATTTTGTATCTTGGAATGTAGATTAGGGGTATTTTCATAGAGAGCGGAAAAGGGATTGGAAATGGTGGGAATGAAAGTGATTTCTTCTGGGAATCCTCATTTGTGCACAAGAAGAGGGGCTTCTATACTGACATGCTTCTCCACTTCCATCTTTTATTTTATCCAAACCTACTTGCATAAATATTACATCATGTTTTACCTCCCCATTCACGAGAGGCTGCTTCTCTAACTTGTCTGTAAGAACTGCACCGTGAATGAAGATAAAGGCCACAAGAAGAAAGAGGAACCCATTGTTATTTTTTCATAATTAATCCTTTCCCCCCCACAATTAAGGCAGAAAATATTCATTAGCAGGGTGCCTGCATGGCTATCAGTTAAGCATTGGCCTTTGGCTTGGTCATGATCTTGGAGTCCTGGGATAGAGCCCCACGTGGGGCTCCCCACTGGGCAGGGAGCCTACTTCTCCTTCTCCCTCTGCCTCTCCCCCTGTTTGTGTTTTCTCTCTGTGTATCAAATGAATCAATAAAAATCTTTAAAAAAAATATTCATTAGCTACTTGATCCCCAAATCATTAAACTTGGCGTTTCTCATCCTCAAAAAAGGAATGTGCTGGTTTTCCTTGGTTCTGACCTCCAGCTTCCTGATGGTGTGCATAAGTGTGTGTCATCTCCACAAACAAGTTAGGGAAGAGATGAACAGTGGTGCCCACCATTTTCGGAATAGTAAATCGTGTTAGCTATTGAAAACTATCCACATAATCTCCGCCTTCCATGAGGAATCGTTAGCTCTTATTGTAGTTATACATATCCCGGTTTTATTATCTTTCTTTAGGTTTCTGTTATAGTAAAATTGTATGTAAGTCAAATTAGCCCCTATTGCTCCACATTAAGGCATCTCATCTAAATCAGGCCAAAAGCAAAACTAATCAGCTCCATTTAGAAATTTGATTCCAAATACCAGTTTTTAGAATGTGAAGGTAGGAGGTACTTACAGTTCTAATATCATGTAGATGTAGGAAATTTGTAACTGTTCTGTTATTTGGTCTTTTCCAGTAGACTTTTTTGATGGATCCCTGGCCTTATATAGTATTTGTATATTTCTTTTTTTTTCTCCTAAATAATTACCTTTTAACTAAATTAAAAACTCTGTAGAGTGAGGTTATGTCTTATCTTCTTTAAACTGCCCTTTTCTAAATTAATACACTTTTTTGTTTATTTTGTTTTGTTTTGTTTTTACATCAGAGGAAGTCAGTACATTTTTGTTGTACACATGAATGAATGAATAAATGATAAATTAATTCTGAGTAGGAATGCTCAAGTAATAAGTAACTTTTAAATTTACCCTTTCAAAACACTCTGGTTGTAATCTGATACCAATAAATCCCCTCAAATATGACTCATATTTCATCAACAACTAACATAACCAGGCACAGACTAAGCATTTTGGGTAGCATAAGAATATATTAGACTCAGCCCTTGTCTTTCATCAGCTTTCAATCTAGTTGCAAGTTCCTGGGAAATACTTCAGTTTTGACACTAAAGAAATCTCATGTCAGAAATTTCTGCCAGTACCAATTAAAAATATTTCCCTCAAGTACCCTAAGGCTAAAGTATTCAAGGTCTGCAAATTACCTGATTATGGAAATGAGATCTAGAATAAACATTGCAAAAAAAAAAATCCCAAAATTATCAACCAAAGCATTTTTTTAAAAAAAATCAAACATTCTCAGGGCGCCTGGGTGGCTCAGTGGGTTAAAGCCTCTGCCTTCCGCTCAGGTCATGATCCCAGGGTCCTGGGATCGAGCCCCACATTGGGCTCTCTGCTCAGCAGGGAGCCTGCTTCCTCCTCTCTCTATGATTACTTGTGATCTCTTTTTGTCAAATAAATAAATAAAATCTTTTAAAAAATAATAAAAAAAATCAAACATTCTCAATAGTGGTGCTAGGAGATATACCAGTCAGACGGGGGGAAAAAAAAACATATTTCACCTGACTACATGTATTTCCTTGTCGGAGCTGCTTAACCTTTGCTTTGGTAGCCAGTGTGCTTAGACTAGAAAACCAGAGAAGATGTCAAAGATCTTTTCAAAGCCCATGAAGCTTTTATTTCTCACTTGAAGGAGCCTCAGTATTTCTAAAGATACACAGATTTGCACTGTCTAATTAAAAAAAAATGACTTTGTTCTCAATGCTAACCAAGAAGTTTCTGACAGTGTCAAAAGGCTGGAACTTACTGGATCAATGAGAAGGGACTTCTGGCTTCTCAGTTAGACAAGAATCAGTAGAAGCTGAGCCATGGAAGTCCACCAAAACCACAAAGCATTAACACTGCTGCTCTGCTTCAATCCCTGCTACAGAAGTCATCTGAAGCATTTTTTTTTTTTAAATACAGTTCTCAACTTGTGGTAAGAAATTAAGCCCAAAGCATCTTAGTAAACCTTGTGTTTTAATTTAGTAAACATTTAAGAATGCATTTTCTTCCTTTTGTAGATTTGTGTCATGATTTTATTTTAAAAATGTATGACTTTGTCTCTACTTATTCTTTCCCAGAAATGGTTCCATGTGTACAATACATTCACAGTCTTTTCGTTCTCTGAGGATCTCAGCACACTAAAGGAGGAAGAAAATAGTGTGAACACCAAACCAAGAAATTGCTGGCATCTGAACAAGCCTTGCTGCTGGGACCTAGTAAAGATAAATACTCATCCATCCAGTGCCTTCATTTCTGTAATGTCTCACTGTCCAAGTTAATAAATGCTTTCTTGCTAGTTTTTTTGGCATCTCTTTGAATGAGGAATGTAAACTGAAAAGGCCTAGGAGACAAAAACTGGCACAAAACTCTATGATGAATAATATCAGGAGACACAGAGACTCGCTCAGGCATCCCATATACAGTGCCACAAGCTCTATCAGAGGACAGATAGATTTGCTGCCTGGGAGGGGGCTGTTACATAATTTCTAGATACATGAAAAAATAAAGAAAAGAATAAGAAAAAATCCAGGTCCAATTTTATGAAGATAGAAGTATAAAACAAGAGATTTATAGAAAGGATATTAAAGATAACTTAAGCTTGATAAACAGAACCATCAACATGTATTTAATCTTTAGATATTGGGAAATGAAAACAATGTGGATTTTTTGAAGAACACTTAGAAATTTGGGGAGAAACTTCCAGCAAAATTAGACTAAAACTATTATTTAGTTATCTCTGTTTTTGCACTGTATTATAAACTATTTCTGTTTAAAAGCCTTAAAAAGCCCCTGGAAAATCAGGCTCATCTTTCCCAAGTTGAATACCATTAAAAAGAAAACTTTCATCTTGGTGCTGAAGAGTCTGACTAAACTTTAGTTCAAATATTTCACCCAAAGAAGCCCTCAATTATATATTTTTGAAGTTTTTTTTTCTTTTCTTTTTCCATATTAGAAAGTTTTACCCAGGCCGTCATTTTCAAATCCTGGCTTAGAATATAAAAATCATATGCCCAGATGATTTGAAATGAGTATTTCTTAATTCAGACCCACTGAGTAAATGGGTAGTTTGATTAATCACTATCTTTTAGGCCTCTAGGGGAACAGTTTTGAAGTGTGTTGCAGAAGATGGAAGTGGAAAATCAGGTAGCTTTCCCTGGGAATGGTTCACCATCAAGGTTCATTGGTGGGAGGTTGGTGTTGAATATGGTGGCAATAAAGGATGTATTATTTACATTTTGGGCATTCTACCAAACCAGTAATACAGAGCCCTGATAACTGGAAAGTTTAACTCATGTTCCAAGACGGTTCTTGGGTGGCACATAGAGAGTTTCAAATAAAGTGGACTTGATTTAGGGAAAAAAAAAAAAAAAAAGATGGTTCTTAGAACTCCACCCTTTGTATCAATCAGAAAGTAGAAGAGAGAGTTGAAGGTAGAAACACCCGTTTTCTATAAGGACATTCCCTAGGAGTTGTTCAGGCTTTCTTCTTAAAACCAATTGGCCAGAACTGAGGATCACATCTAGTTGCTAGCAAGGCCAAGAAATGTAGCTATTTCTTCAAATAACCATGGGCCCAGTAAAAAATTGAGACTTTAAGGAATAAAAAGAACATGGATATTGGGGAGCAAATAGCAGTATGTATCTCAGTAAGAAAAGACTAGAACTATTTGCTTAAGTGGAGAACATGCTTATTTATAATGCTCATTATTGCTCTTCAAAAATAAAAATAACTTTTCTAAATTTTGTTGGTGTATTGGAATTATGTTAACTTTACAGTACCTTGAAGAAGTTATTCTTAGTCAAAATTTTCTCAATTTTTATGTATCTTTTAACATTCATGCATAATCTGTTAACATACATGACAATGAATCATTTCTAAATAATGAGATTTCAACTAGCACACACATTTGTTGGCACAAAATATTTACCTCTCTTGTTAATTATAACATATTCTTAAGTTTCAATTAAATTCTAAATTTAGTCTATTATTAATTTTCTCCTTTGTTGTTTATTCTGCATAAGAAAAGTTATAGGAACTACATGGGACTATGTATTAGTACATGAAAGTTGGGAAGGGACTTCCACTTTGGAATGCTTATGACAAGGATCTTTTGGCTAAATTGAATATGTCAGTTCCTTGCATCATTACTTCCTAGAGGCAAGGAGAACAGGAAAGTTGCAATTGGACTGTGGTTCATGTTTATTAATTTTAATACTAAACACACTTAAGTTGCCCGTAGATAGTATTCTCTGTAAGTACTCATTTATGTCTGCCATATGAGCTGAACTGGAAGTACACTGGTGGCTAAAATCATGACAACAGTCTTAAAAAAAACATAATTCCAATAAACTGGTGAATAAAAGTAATGACACAGCCTTGCAATCTAGCTTCAGTTTGTCTCCTATAAAACAGGCATTAAAAGATTCATTGTTATTTAGATGAGACATATTTACATGTTAACAGTCATGTTTATTAACAATCTCAACAAGGGAAAATATAAGAAGTTTACCATTTCCACCATGTTTAAGAAAAAATAGTTTGGAACCAGGACAATTCAGCATATGTATAGAGTGAGACTCTAGAACATTAGGAAGGTGGTTATTGCAGCTGTAAAATAAGCACAAACTTGGGACAAGATTTAGGGCACATTTGATGCCTGGTGGATGAAAGACACATGTGTAAGTGATTTCATGCAATTCTGCTTGTTTCCTACAGACTTTTTGCTTTAGTATGATGTATTAGTTACCTATTGTTATGTAACAAATTATCCCAAAACTTAGTTTCCTACAGACTTTTTGCTTTAGTATGATGTATTAGTTACCTATTGTTATGTAACAAATTATCCCAAAACTTAGTAGCTTTAAAATAATATATTTATTATCTCATAATTGTGATGAATCAGGAATCAAGATATAGCTTAGTTGGCTATCTTTGCCTTGGCCTCTCTCAAAGGCTACAATTGAAGTGTTGGCTGAGACTGTCATTTCAAGGCTCCCCCGAGGGAGAATGGGCATTCAACTCATATGGCTTTTGGCTGGTCTCAAGTTCTTGCTGGCTCTGGTTGAGATATCAGCTCTTTGCCATGTGAGCCTTTCTACTGGGTCCCTCACCAGAGGAAAGCCAGCTTTCTTCAGAATGAGTGATTAAAAGGGCAAGAGAAGGAGTAATCCAGATGGAAGATACTGTCTCTTTGTTACCTACTTTTGGAAGCCACATTACATCACTCTTTCCAATTTCTATTTATTTCAAGGGCATCACTAGGCCTAGCCCACACCCAAGAGGAGGAAATTACACAAGGGAACAAATATCAGGAGGCAGAGAATCTTTGGGGAGTATTTTGGAGGCTGTCTACCACCTCTTGTGAGGTAACCTAATAAAGAAAACATGGGGCGCCTGGGTGGCTCAGTGGGTTAAGCCGCTGCCTTCGGCTCAGGTCATGATCTCGGAGTCCTGGGATCGAGTCCCGCATCGGGCTCTCTGCTCAGCAGGGAGCCTGCTTCCTCCTGTCTCTCTGCCTGCCTCTCTGCCTGCTTATGATCTCTCTCTGTCAGATAAATAAATAAAAATCTTTAAAAAAAAAAAAAAAAGAAAACACATGGACTCTTGGACAGTTTCTCAGATTTAAGGTAGAATTTGGACTCTGCACCTTATTAGCTGCCTGATTATGCGAAATTCTCCAGTCTCCACTGTGAAGATAAATAAATGAGTGCTAATGTACCATACCATCTCTCAGTTCAACATATATAAAATGGACACAATAATCTATAACTCTTAGGTGTGTGTGATTAGGATTAAATACAGTAACTTGTGCTTAACATATAGGAGGCAGGCAGCAGATATCCCCCTATCTCTGGTAGAAGTAACAGGTTTGTTTGTAAATTCAAGAAAAACAGCTGTTCACAGTGACTGTCCCGTGAACTTCCTGGGTTCAGCATTGATGCCTTCTTGCAGAATAGCCAACATATTTATATCTTCAGAATTCAGTAAAAGTGCTGGTTATTTTGGACCACTTTCTGTCAGAAGCAGAATATTATGACCCAACTGAAAGGAGATATTTTTTCTAAGTTTTTTTTTCCCTCTTCCTGGTACTTGAGTTCAGCCAAGATACAGCAATTCCTCATTATTCTCAGTTAATAGTTAGACCTCTAAAGAGTCTACTTTTTATTTGGCACTGACAACCCAATTGGAGTGTTTTGATAATTTCTAGATGTTACATTTTAGAAGGGGGCATGGACAAACGGGAACATGTTCAGAAAAATGATCAGACTGACGAGTGGACTCTAAAATCAGCCATATGTCATATTAAAGATGAACTACCAGAAAAAGAATATTTAAGGAAGAAAAGACTTAACGGTACATGGTAACTACCTTCAAATATATTTTTTTTAATTTAAATTTCTATTTATTTTTTTTAAACATATAATATATTTTTATCCCCAAGGGTACAGGTCTGTGAATCGCCAGGTTTACACATTTCACAGCACTCACCATAGCACATACCCTCCCCAATGTCCATAACCCCACCCCCCTCCCCCATCAACCCTCAGTTTGTTTTGTGAGATTAAGAGTCACTTATGGTTTGTCTCCCTCCCAATCCCATCTTGTTTCATTTATTCTTCTCCTACCCCCTTAACCACCCATGTTGCATCTCCTCTCCCTCATATCAGGGAGATCATATGATAGTTGTCTTTCTCTAATGGACTTATTTTGCTAAGCATGATACCCTCTAGTTCCATCCAAGTCGTCTCAAATGGCAAGATTTCATTTCTTTTGATGGCTGCATAGTATTCCATTGTGTATATATACCACATCTTCTTTATCCATTCATCTGTTGATGGACATCTAGGTTCTTTCCATAGTTTGGTTATTGTAGACATTGCTGCTATAAACATTCGGGTGCACGTGCCCCTTCGGATCACTACGTTTGTATCTTTAGGGTAAATACCCAGTAGTGCAATTGCTGGGTCATAGGGTAGTTCTATTTTCCACATTTTGGGGAACCTCCATGCTGTTTTCCAGAGTGGTTGCACCAGCTTGCATTCCCACCAACAGTGTAGGAGGGTTCCCCTTTCTCCGCATCCTCGCCAGCATCTGTCATTTCCTGACTTGTTAATTTTAGCCATTCTGACTGGTGTGAGGTGGTATCTCATTGTAGTTTTGATTTGTATTTCCTGATGCCGAGGGATATGGAGCACTTTTCCATGTGTCTGTTGGCCATCTGGATGTCTTCTTTGCAGAAATGTCTGTTCATGTCCTCAGCCCATTTCTTGATTGGATTATTTGTTCTTTGGGTGTTGAGTTTGCTAAGTTCTTTATAGATTTTGGACACTAGCCCTTTATCTGATATGCCGTTTGCAAATATCTTCTCCCATTCTGTCAGTTGTCTTTTGGTTTTGTTAACTGTTTCCTTTGCTGTGCAAAAGCTTTTGATCTTGATGAAGTCCCAAGAGTTCATTTTTGCCCTTGCTTGCCTTGCCTTTGGAGATGTTCCTAGGAAGATGTTGCTGCGGCTGAGGTCGAAGAGGTTGCTGCCTGTGTTCTCCTCAAGGATTTTGATGGATTACTTTCTCACATTGAGGTCCTTCATCCATTTTGAGTCTATTTTTGTGTGTGGTGTAAGGAAATGGTCCAATATCATTTTTCTGCATGTGGCTGTCCAATTTTCCCAACACCATTTATTGAAGAGCCTATCTTTTTTCCATTGGACATTCCTTCCTGCTTTGTCGAAGATGAGTTGACCATAGAGTTGAGGGTCTATTTCTGGGCTCTCTATTCTGTTCCACTGATCTATATGTCTGTTTTTGTGCCAGTACCATGCTGTCTTGATGATGACAGCTTTGTAATAGAGCTTGACATCCAGAATTGTGATGCCACCAACTTTGGCTTTCTTTTTCAATATTCCTTTGGCTATTCAAGGTCTTTTCTGGTTCCATATAAATTTTAGGATTATTTGTTCCATTTCTTTGAAAAAGATGAATGGTCCTTTGATAGGAATTGCATTAACTGTGTAGATTGCTTTAGGTAGCATAGACATTTTCACAATATTTATTCTTCCAATCCAGGAGCATGGAACATTTTTCCATTTCTTTGTGTCTTCCTCAATTTCTTTCATGAGTACTTTATAGTTTTCTGAGTATAGATTCTTAGCCTCTTTGGTTAGGTTTATTCCTAAGTATCTTATGGTTTTTGGTGCAATTGTAAATGGGATTGACTCCTTAATTTCTCTTTCTTCCGTCTTGTTGTTGGTGTAAAGAAATGCAACTGATTTCTGTGCATTGATTTTATATCCTGACACTTTAATGAATTCCTGTACAAGTTCTAGCAGTTTTGGAGTGGAGCCTTTTGGGTTTTCCACATATAGTATCATATCATCTGTGAAGAGTGATAGTTTGACTTCTTCTTTGCCTATTTGAAAGCCTTTAATTTCCTTTTGTTGTCTGATTGCTGAGGCTAGGACTTCTAGTACTATGTTGAATAGCAGTGGTGATAACGGACATCCCTGCCGTGTTCCTGACCTTAGCGGAAAAGCTTTCAGTTTTTCTCCATTGAGAATGATATTTGCGGTGGGTTTTTCATAGATGGCTTTGATAATATTGAGGTATGTGCCCTCTATCCCTACACTTTGAAGAGTTTTGATCAGGAAGGGATGCTGTACTTTGTCAAATGCTTTTTCAGCATCTATGGAGAGTATCATATGGTTCTTGTTCTTTCTTTTATTAATGTGTTGTATCACATTGATTGATTTGCGGATGTTGAACCAACCTTGCAGCCCCGGAATAAATCCCACTTGGTCGTGGTGAATAAGCCTTTTAATGTACTGTTGAATCCTATTGGCTAGTATTTTGGTGAGAATTTTTGCATCTGTGTTCATCAAGGATATTGGTCTGTAGTTCTCTTTTTTGATGGGATCCTTGTCAGGTTTTGGGATCAAGGTGATGCTGGCCTCATAAAATGAGTTTGGAAGTTTTCCTTCCATTTCTATTTTTTGGAACAGTTTCAGGAGACTAGGAATTAGTTCTTCTTTAAATGTTTGGTAGAATTCCCCCTGGGAAGCCATCTGGCCCTGGGCTTTTATTTGTTTGGAGATTTTTTTTTAAAGGTTTTATTTATTTATTTGTCATAGAGAGAGAAGCGAGAGCGAGCACAGGCAGACAGAGTGGCAGGCAGAGGCAGAGGGAGAAGCAGGCTCCCTGCCAAGCAAGGAGCCCGATGTGGGACTCGATCCCAGGACACTGGGATCATGACCTGAGCTGAAGGCAGCTGCTTAACCAACTGAGCCACCCAGGCGTCCCTGTTTGGAGATTTTTGATGACTGTTTCAATCTCCTTACTGGTTATGGGTCTGCTCAGGCTTTCTATTTCTTCCTGGTTCAGTTGTGGTAGTTTATATGTCTCTAGGAATGCATCCATTTCTTCCAGATTGTCAAATTTGTTGGCGTAGAGTTGCTCATAGTATGTTCTTATAATTGTCTGTATTTCTTTGGTGTTCGTTGTGATCTCTCCTCTTTCATTCATGGTTTTACTTATTTGGGTCCTTTCTCTTTTCTTTTTGATAAGTCTGGCCAGGGGTATATCGATCTTAATAATTCTTTCAAAGACCCAGCTCCTAGTTTCATTGATTTGTTCTATTGTTTTTTTTTATTTCTATTTCATTGATTTCTGCTCTGATCTTTATGATTTCTCTTCTGCTGGGTTTAGGCTTTCTTTCTTGTTCTTTCTCCAGCTCCTTTAGGTGTGGGGTTAGGTTGTGTACCTGAGACCTTTCTTGTTTCTTGAGAAAGGCTTGTACCACTATAGATTTTCCTCTCAGGACTGCCTTTGTTGTGTCCCACAGATTTTTTTTTTTAAAGATTTTATTTATTTATTTATTTGACAGAGAGAGATCACAAGTAGACAGAGAGGCAGGCAGAGAGAGAGAGAGAGAGAGAGGGAAGCAGGCTCCCTGCTGAGCAGAGAGCCCGATGCAGGACTCGATCCCAGGACCCTGAGATCATGACCTGAGCCGAAGGCAGCGGCCTAACCCACTGAGCCACCCAGGTGCCCCTGTCCCACAGATTTTGAACCGTTGTGTTTTCATTATCATTTGTTTCCATGAATTTTTTCAATTCTTCTTTAATTTCCTGGTTGACCCATTCATTCTTTAGAAGGATGCTGTTTAGTCTCCATGTATTTGGGTTCTTTCCAAATTTCCTCTTGTGATTGAGTTCTAGCTTCAGAGCATTGTGGTCTGAAAATATGCAGGGAATGATCCCAATCTTTTGATACCGGTTGAGACCTGATTTAGGACCGAGGATGTGATCTATTCTGGAGAATGTTCCATGTGCAGTAGAGAAGAATGTGTATTCTGTTGCTTTGGGATGGAATGTTCTGAATATATCTGTGATGTCCATCTGGTCCAGTGTGTCATTTAAGGCCTTAATTTCCTTGTTGATCTTTTGCTTGGATGATCTGTCCATTTCAGTGAGGGGAGTGTTAAAGTCCCCTACGATTATTGTATTATTATTGATGTGTTTCTTTGATTTTGTTATTTACTGGTTTATATAGTTGGCTGCTCCCATGTTGGGGGCATAGATATTTAAAATTGTTAGATCTTCTTATTGGACAGATCCTTTGAGTATGATATAGTGTCATTCCTCATCTCTTATTATAGTCTTTGACTTAAAATCTAATTGATCTGATATAAGGATTGCCACTCCTGCTTTCTTCTGATGTCCATTAGCATGGTAAATTCTTTTCCACCCCCTCACTTTAAATCTCGAGGTGTCTTCGGGTTTAAAATGCGTTACTTGTAGGCAACATATAGATGGGTTTTGTTTTTTTATCCATCTGATTCCCTGTGTCTTTTGATTGGGGCATTTAGCCCATTAACATTCAGGGTAACTATTGAGAGATATGAATTTAGTGCCATTGTATTGCCTGTAAGGTGACTGTTATTGTATATTGTCTCTGTTCCTTTCTGATCTACTACTTTTAGGGTCTCTCTTTGCTTAGAGGACCCCTTTTAATATTTCCTGTAGAGCTGGTTTGGTGTTTGCAAATTCTTTCAGTTTTTGTTTGTCCTGGAAGCTTTTAATCTCTCCTTCTATTTTCAATGATAGCCTAGCTGGATATAGTATTCTTGGCTGCATGTTTTTCTCGTTTTGTGCTCTGAATATATCATGCCAGCTCTTTCTGGTCTGCCAGGTCTCTGTGGATAAGTCTGCTGCCAATCTAATATTTTTACCATTGTATGTTACAGACTTCTTGTCCCGGGCTGCTTTCAGGATTTTCTCTTTGTCACTAAGACTTGTAAATTTTACTATTAGGTGACAGGGTGTGGACCTATTCTTATTGATTTTGAGGGGGGTTCTCTGAGCCTCCTGGATTTTGATGCTTTTTCCCTTTGCCATATTGGGGAATTATCTCCAATCATTTTCTCCAATATACCTTCTGCTCCCCTCTCTGTTTCCTCTTCTTCTGGAATCCCAAATATTCTAATGTTGTTTCATCTTATGGCGTCACTTATCTCTCGAATTCTCCCCTCGTGGTCCAGTAGCTGTTTGTCCCTCTTTTGCTCAGCTTCTTTATTCTCTGTCATTTGGTCTTCTATGATGCTAATTCTTTCTTTTGCCTCATTTATCCTAGCAGTGAGAGCCTCTATTTTTGATTGCACCTCATTAATAGCTTTTTTGATTTCAACCTGGTTAGATTTTAGTTCTTTTATTTCTCCAGAAAGGGCTTTTATATCTCCCGAGAGGGTTTCTCTAATATCTTCCATGCCTTTTTCGAGCCCGGCTAGAACCTTGAGAATCGTCATTCTGAACTCTAGATCTATTCCTGTATTGATTAGGTCCCTAGCCTTTGGTACTGCCTCTTGTTCATTTTTTTGTGGTGAAGTTTTCTGCCTTGTCATTTTGTCCAGATAATAGTATATGAAGGAGCAAGTAAATACTAAAAGGGTGGCAACAACCCCAGGAAAATATGCTTTAACCAAATCAGAAAGATCGCAAATCATGAGGGGGAAGAAAGGGGATAAAAAAAGGTTCAGAAAGAAAAAAAAAATGAAACTATTAAAAGAAGAAAATGAGGGGCGCCTGGGTGGCTCAGTGGGTGAAGGCCTCTGCCTTCAGCTCAGGTCATGATCTCAGGGTCCTGGGATCGAGCCCCGCATCGGGCTCTCTGCTCCGCGGGGAGCCTGCTTCCTCCCCTCTCTCTCTGCCTGCCTTTTGCCTACTTGTGATCTCTCTCTCTCTCTCTCTCTCTCTGTCAAATAAATAAAATCTTAAAAAAAAGAAGAAAATGAATAAAGAAAAAATATAAAAAGTTAAAAATATATTAGATAAACTAGTTAAAAAACATTAAAAAAGAAAAGGGTAAAATTTTAAAAATTTAGCAGAAGAAGAGAAAAAAATTGAAAAAGAAAAAGAAAATTAACTGCAAGGCTAAAGAATCATGGGGAGAAAGCCATGAGCTCCGGCTTTGCTTTCTCCTCCTCTGGAATTCTGCTGCTCTCCTTGGTATTGAAACTGCACTCCTTGGTAGGTGAACTTTGTCCTGGCTGGGTTTCTTGCTGATCTTCTGGGGGAGGGGCCTGTTGTAGTGATTCTCAAGCATCTTTTCCCCAGGCGGAGTTGCACTGCCCTTACCCAGGGCCGGGCTGAGTAATCCGCTCGGGTTTGCTTTCGGGAGCTTTTGTTCCCTGAGTGCTTTCTGTAGAGTTCCGGAGGACAGGAAGATGGTGCCCTCCCGTTCTCCGGCCCGGAGGAGCCAAGAGCCCAGGGCCCCACTCCTCAGTGCGCCCCCAGAGAACAGCGCCCAATTACTCCCTTCACCCTGGCCTCCGGCCGCGCTCCGAGGTGACCGAGCCTGCGACCGGTTCAAGGTAACCCCGAGTTTAGAGCTCACTCCTCAGCTCTTCTCTGTAGCTGGCTTCCCCGTTCTAATACCTGTAAGCTCTGCGACACTCAGACACCCCCGATCCTACTGTGACCCTGTGGGACCTGAGGCCTCGCTGACCCTGCACGGGCTTCACCCCAGTTAGGCCTCTGGAGTGATGTCCCTCAGCGGAACAGACTTTTAAAAGTCCCGATTTTGTGCTCCGTTGCTCCGCCACTTGCTCCTCCCCCTGCGGTCTATCTTCCCATCGCTTTGGATTCACTTCTCCGCCAGTCCTACCTTTCATAAAGTGGTTGATTTTCTGTTTCTAGAATTGCAGTTCTTCTCTTCGATCTCCCGTTGGATTTGTAGGTGTTTGTAATCTTTAGATAAGCTATCTAGCTGATCTCCTGCTACCTGAAGTAGTCTCAGCCTGCTACTTCTCCGCCATCTTGATTCCTCCCCCACCTTCAAATATTTTAAACTGTTATGTTGAAGAGAGATAATATTTATTTTTTATTGTTTGGAAATCTAAAGCTGGGACAAATGTGTTGGGAAAGATTTCAGGTCAATGTAAAGAAAATTTTCAGAGAGAGTTAAAATGGATGGAGCTGAATTAGAATCTTATGCCTCTTACTAGCTGATCTTAAGAAATTTCATGTATCATCTCTGAGACTTGGTCTCTGAATCTGTAAATTTATAATAATGATCATATATTATGGATACATGTGCCATGTACTGAATAAGTTGCTTTGTACATAATATTAATAATGTTAAGGATGGTTCTTCTTCTTTTACACATAAGGGAAGAGCTTTGTGGCAGTAGGTTTCAACCTTCCGCTGAAGAGTTTCTTCAGTATTTGTGTTGGTGCCTGAGACATGCTGGTGCAGAATATTTTTTTTTCTAAGTGAAGTTATTGCCTATGTTAGTGATCAAACCTGTCAGTATCACAATTTTATTTGGCTCATAGTCTATTAGTAGAAATTGAAAATGAGTACCTGGAGTGGGCCTTTAAAGGCATAACAGCTATGGTGAAACAATATTAGGTGAGTGTGTGTGTGTGCATTTGTGTGTGTATGAGTGTGTGTCTAATATCAGAAAACTATGAGAGCTTTGATTGATTGATTGATTATAAAATCTTGAAAAAGTTACCTGGTCTCTTTAAATATCAGAATTTTTTATTTGAATCTCTCTGATGGCTAATGATGAGGAGATACCACCTTATATCAGTTAGAATGCCAAAATCAATAAGACAGTAAACAACAAGTTTTGGAGAGGAAGTGGAGAAAGGGGAAACCTCTTACACTGTTGGTGGGAATGCAACTTGGTGCAGCCACTTTGGAAAACAGTGTGGAGATTCCTCAGGAAATTAAAAATAGAGCTTCCCTATGACCCTACAATTGTACTGCTGGGTATTTATCCCAAAGATACAGATGTAGTGAAAAGAAGGGCTATCTGTACCCCAGTGTTCGTAGCAGCAATGGTCACAGTCGCCAAACTGTGGAAAGAGTCAAGATGCCCTTCAATAGATGAATGGATAAAGAAGTTATGGTCCATATATACAATGGAGTATTATGCTTCCATCAGAAAGGGTGAATACCCAACTTTTGTATCAACATGGATGGGACTGGAAGAGATTATGTGAGTGAAATAAGCCAAGCAGAGAGAGTCAATTATCATGTGGTTTCACTTACTTGTTGAGCATAAGGAATAATATGGAGGACATTGGGAGATGGAGAGGAGAAGTAAGTTGGGGGAAATCAGAGGGGGAGACAAACCATGAGAGACTATGGACTCTGAGAAACAATCTGAGGGTTTCGGAGGGGAGGGGGTTGCAGCTTGGGTGAGCCTGGTGGTGGGTATTATGGAGGGCAGGTATTGCATGGAGCACTGGGTGTGATGCATAAACAATGAATCTTGGAACACCGAAAAAAAATTTAAATAAATAAATAGGTAAATAAGTAAATACATAAATAAAACATCAGAATTTTTCCTATGAAATGAGGAAACTGTTATAGGTAGTTTCTCTTCATTTCATATCTGGAGCTCTATAAATAGACTGAAAATTACTACATGAGTTGGAAATGATAAATTAATAGGCTTCCTTAGATTTTACTTCTTGCATTTATATATCATAATTTAAGTGAAATGAAATGTCACTGCTTATTATTATTTATATTTATCAGATGGAGTGTTCTTCTGACATTCTTCAGGTTGCCCAGAGTTTATTTCATCAGGACTTGAGTGGAGAATACCATATATTTTATTTTGCAGATAAAGTGATTTCAGTCATAAGTATGACTACAAAATTTAAAATTTAAAGTATTATAGAACACTTGCTATCTTAACATGGATTTTAATTTTATTTATATATTACAAAGAGGCAGTGAGGTGGTGCTACATAAATGAAAGGAAAATGAAGAGAAAAAGGATCCAATTGATTTATAATTGGAGTCCTCAGTAAAGGAAACAAAAATTAAAGAAGAAAACCCATGATTACAATTATAATTCAAGATTTTTTAAAGACATAGAAGATACATGAATCTGAATATTAAAAAATGGCAAGGCATTGTGAAAAAATGATCCAGGATGGTCAATACTAAGACATTATTGGACTTGAAAGATAAAGAAAAGATCCCTTTTCAAGACTCTACCAAAAAAAAAAGAAAAAAAAGAAAAAGAAATAAAAATCACCTAGTAAGTAGTGCATCAGACTGGTCCACATTTTCCCTGCTGCAGTATTCAGTGTCATTCAAACAAATAACATCTAAAAAATTTGATTAAAAAGTGTCAACCCAAGGATGTCATATACAGCCAAACTATCTTTCAGGTTGTAAAATACTATACAATAATTTACGTGCAAAGATTCCCTTGAGCTTCTCTGAGAAAACTATCAGTGTGAAGTTCAGCCCACAATGTGATGAATAAAAAAACTATAGCAAAAGGACTATGTGAGTACTATATATAAATTTTTAACTACAACTAAAATACATAGAAAACATGTATACAGTACTTCCTTTGTACTAGCCACTGTTCTAAATTCTTGACATATGTTAACTGTAGATACTAGAGTGACTGACAAAAATGTAAATATAATATGCTTTCACAATTTACACATATGCCTCACAATTTAAAGGTAGGACTTAGAGAAGGTTTGCAGCAAATGTGTTTCATGTAAATGTGGGGATCAAATGACTTAATTTCAAATATACTGAAATAAATCAACTATCAGAATATAAATTGATTTAACCATATAAAATTAAATACTACAAAAGATAATATTACCTAAATTTGGATGGAATGAAGGGAGGGTAAAGAAAAGAAATAGAAGGGGCGCCTGGGTGGCTCAGTGGGTTAAAGCCTCTGCCTTCGGCTCAGGTCATGATCTCAGGGTCTTGGGATCGAGCCCTGCATCGTGCTCTCTGCTCAGTGGGGAGTCTGTTTCCCCCACCCCTTCTCTGCCTGCCTCTCTGCCTACTTGTGATCTGTCAAATAAATAAATAAAATCTTAAAAAAAAAAGAAATAAAAAAAAAGAAAAGAAATAGGATAATGCTGTATTGATTGTGATAGAAGTGTGATGGACACAGTTTTTGAAATACCAGGCTGAAAGTAAGATATAAAGTTGTAAAAGTTATCTCTATAATAAAAATGTAAGAAAATTAAGCATTTTGATAATTACAAATATATATAACAAAGAAAAAAGACTACTAAAAGACTTTTAAAAGAACCATAAAAACAAAAAATACAACATAAAACAGAGTCAGAACTAAGGGAAGACATAGGTTCATATGTATAGATATTATTTAAAAGAAAAGACAAGGATTTACTAAAAGACAAAGATTTTCAATCTGAGTCACAAAGTAAAATCTAACTCTGTACCAAGTACATGAGATACACCTAAATCCTAAATGAAAGGTACGAAATGTATAGGTTTACGATGATTATCAGGCAAATGTTAATAAACAAAAGCAAAGATTTTATACTATCAAAAATGGCAACATAACTTGTTACAGAACAATCTTTGTTTTGAGAATAAGCAGCAAGAATCACGGACATACACATATACACACCAACACACACACACACACACACACACACACACAGAATCTGTTTTGAGACACTGGAGAGCAAGGAAGAAAGATCTCAAAGAGGATCAAAGATACCAGACAGAAGGGTGATAAGGAGAAAATCCAATATTCAGCCTATTTTCCTATTTGACATTTGTTAGTTTGCAAGCTGCTGCTGAGAAGGTGAGAAACTGAATAAAGCCTCCAGGAGTCCTTTGAGAATGTAGAAACAAAAGTTGGACTTCAGACTTTCCAAAGAGAGAGACCTGACATATAATCCAGGCTTTCAGATGAGATTCCCACTGGGCTACACTCTAAGAGTAAGGGAGAAACAAAAATAGACCAACTCCCCTAAAAATGAAGCCCAATCTAGAAAAGATAAGATCTGACTTCAGCCTATTTGTGTAAAACAAGATGATTCCTCTCTTGAGGAAGGTAACGTCATCTAAAACTTCAAATTATCCCTATAACATTTCATTTTTTAAATTTTTATATTTTTACAGTCTTGAGGCTTTTTATTTTTTTTTTTTTATACTTATTACGCCATGAATTCATAGAGAATAGGTTCCAACAACTCAGGCTCCTGCCCATTGGTTCTTACAAAATGTGTTTTTCTGGGTGGAGCAGGCTGATACTTCAGTTGAACACAAGTATCTTTCTTGTTGGCTTCCTTCTTTTTCTGATCATTTTCCTTCAGACATTTTAGGAAGCTACTTTGGCTCTTCAAATGCTTAATATGCTCAATACGTGAATTCTGTTGGCAGGAATCTTGCCCTTAACTTGTTTGTTTAAAGCAATGCAAACAGCATTTTATATTTTAGTCTAATATTTTAGACTCTTCCAGTTTTGCCATGGTAACATCTGTGGGGCATTCCTATTTGAACAGTGCCCATTCCCTTGATGTCTACAATACCACCTTTCTCATAGATTTGCATGTATGTGGCCAAAGAAACAACTCTACGTTTTCTAAAAGGTCTGCAGAACATAAAGCAAGTGCCTCTCCTCTTTCCATCTGTGTTGGTCATTTTAGTGAATTACTGGAAGATGAAGGTTCTAGCTGAAAAAGCCCTATAACTTTTCATTTAAAATGTCTGTACTTTAGTGAAAAAATTACCAGGCAAATTTGGAGGCAGAACACGTAACAAAAAAGCTAAGAGGGAAAAACAACTAATAGAAACAGAACCGCAAGAGATACAGACTTTTAAGTTACTAGATGCAAGTATAGATTGTGCACTCCTGACCAGGATGTGAAAGACTGTCAAACCTAAACACTCACAATTCACAACTAAGAGAAAAAGAGAAATTACAAAAAATAATTTTGAAAAGGCAGCCTACAGCCATCAAAGCCATGAAGATTAGTGGTCCTAAATTATATAGAGAGGAAAAACATTCAAAGGTGAGTATATAAATAGCAGCTCAGTTTGTTTGTTTGTTTGTTTGATATGGGGAATTTGCCAGTTCTTGATGTGAGCTCAAGTGTGTAGCTTGCTCAGACAGAGAGCAGAAGTTAAAAGGAGAAACCAATGTAGCAGTTAGCAGTCTCTCGGTGGTAGAGAGACAAAATTAAAGGCTTGAGGTCTACAGATACATAATCATTTTCCACAAAAGATATTTGCTATATTCTAAGACTACATAAAAGGCTGAAATCCAAACAAAAAGTTTTGAAAGTGAAATCTATTGCAGTCTCATACTTAGGAAACAAAGACCTAAAAACAGAAAAGGCAAGAAATGAAAGCCATAGAAGATGTGGTGTATTGACACTGAGAATCAACAGCCCTTTTTACTAACCAATGCTGAGTATACCAAAAAGTTGAGAAACCAAATCTCTGGCAGACCATTACTGCTGGGATAAAACCATTGGATAAATGTATTTGAGAAGTAGGTTATTTATACAATCTGGGGGGGGGGAATGTTTTCACATATTGTTTAGTAGTAACCAAGGGAAAAATGATATTTATACAGTGAAAAACAAAACAAAACAAAACAAACCTTTGTCTTAACAAAGTGCCTAAAGTTAACTTCATCAGCAATAGGACAAAAAAATATTGTGTGCCTCTAAAAATGGTATGCTAAGAAGGTCACAGCATCACTTATATATAGAGAGAGCATTCCTTCCAAGATGGTCATAATCTGAATCTCATCTTGGAAAAAAGCAGCCAACAACCTAAATTGATGGATTTCATATAAAACATCTGACATATATTCTTTATAGAGGTCACATCATGAAAGACAAAGTGTTATGTCAGTTTCAGCCTATTGATAGTGGTGTTTCTGGCCAGGATTGCCTAAGGTTCTCACTCAAGGTTCAATATTTACTTGTAGTGAGCCCCACATACATTCCCCCCAACACTACCAAGGACCTATGTTGTGGCTGGACTGGTCATTAGGGTTCTTTTTATGATGATAAGATGCACCTCAGCAAAACAACCAGGGAACTTTGAAAAACAAGATTATTTTACCAGTAGGTGCTGGAATATACACAGCAAATCAGGGCCACACAGTGAGGTCACAAGTGGATAGAGAGAGAAGTAGCATGGACCAGGGATTCTGCTTTGATTAGGGTCTGAAGATGGAATGCTTAGCGTTCCAGAGGTTCACTCTTTATTGGTGAATTTAGGGCATTAAGAATGGAAATTAAGTCCCAGGAGAAGAAAAGTGGGGTCACTTAAGTGGCCCATGATCTATATTCCCAGTGTTTTCTCAAGAGGGAACTTCATGGGTAGGGGTGACCTGGTTCCTTATCTAATTGTTTTACTGTAGCTGTGACATGCAGCTAGCAATAGTTTATTCAGAATGAATGTCTTTGAAATGGATGCCTCAGCAATCAAAAGCTTAATGTCAGACACTTATATTGCAATCAAAAAGCTTAATGTCAAGCACTTGCACTACACAAAGAAAGACTAAGAAACTTTTAACTTAAAAGAGATTAAAGACATATGACAAATAAATGGATGCATGATTCTACACTGGATACTTGATCAGAAAAAAAAATTCTACAAAGGACAACATTGAGACAATAGATTAAATAGTTTTGTATTCATGTTTAATTTTTCTAAACTTAGTAAGTGTGCCATATTCTATGCAAGAAAATGTCCTTTTAGGAAACATACACTGAAGTATTTTGGGGTGAAGGGTCATGATATTTGATACTCAAATGTTTCAGCTGGTATATAACGTGTACGTATTGTGTATGTGTAGAAAAGAAGGTGTGACAAAAAATTATCAATTGTCACTCTAGGTGAGTGTACATGGTAGTTCATTGTACTATTCTTGAAATTTTCTTGCAGCTTAAATGTTTTTTTAACAAAAGTTTCCAAAAAAAAAAAGCATGAGAAAACTCTGGAGAAATACGTTACAAGAACAGAAACAAGCCAGAGCTACCCTTAGTCTTGACCATTTAGGTGAGATTATGTTTATTTTGGTGACTAGTTCATCACTGATTGAAGAGTAGTGATCATCTAGTGGACCTGAACTATGAGAGATATTAAGAGTAATCTTCAGGCATCAGGAATATGATACTCAATAAAAATTTGGACCTACATAATGAAATAAAGAGTGCTGGAAATGAAATAAAGGAGGGTAAAATCAGTTTTTCCCTCTCTGTAGTAGCTCATATGGATCCCCTCTTCTGGTATATATTACTTACCCAGACTACTCACCTTTAGAACTTTTATCTATTCTTCAAGATTCAATTCATATGTCACCTCTTTCAAGAAATCTTTTCTAAAATTTTTATTCCTAACAGGCAGAATAGGTTTCCTTGTCTGTATGAATCTACAGGAACTTAGACCTCCTGGCTATACCTCTGACTTGATTTGTGACCCTTGGAAGGTATTTAATATCCCTAAATCTTAGTATTCTCATGTATAGGATAATAATAATACTTAAGTTACAAGGCTGTTCTGAGAATGCCTGTGCATTACTTAACAAAGAGATTGAGCCAGAGGAAGCATTTAAACCATATGAAATGATGTATAATAATATTGTGATGAAGATAGTTACTCCTTTTTCATGATGGATAATATTGGCCAGAAGTAAACTTTATTTTGCTTTGTAATACTTTTATAAAATATGCTTTATTAGTAACTGTGTAAAGAAAAGTTATAATAATGTTATTAGGTGTATTTGGATTTTTTTTTTGTTATTTTAATAGCAATAAAATGTACTAAATCAGAAGAACATGTCTTACTCAGTAAGATATATGAAGAGGCAGGTAAGATAAGGAAGGATAAATATTATGGTCCCTGTAATTTCTCAACCACTAAAGAAAAGTAAGCCAAGAACATAGCTGGAAGGAGACCAAGTGAAGCAGGGTCCAAATGAGCTTGTCAGCTATAAACCCTGATTGCACCAGACACAAAGCCCTGTTCACACCAAGGAGCACAGCAAATAGTGATGGACAGAGTCTTGACTAATACCATCTCAAGAGAGTAACAATATTAAAGTTTGGAAGGGATATTGAATAGAGGTGATGAGTCGAGTGGTGAATAAGAATGAACAAAATGCATGCTTGGGAATATCTTGGGTGTGTCATGTGTCTATATATTCTTTAAGTTGGTATTTTTAAGATCTGGATTAATAAAACAAATATGGAGATACATGTTGCCTCATGTCTTAGTAGCTCTCCTTAAAAAAATAAAAAATACCCTAATTATGTAATCAAGAAAGACAAGATAAAAGCATATTTTTCTCCTTTCTTCTCAGCAGATTTAAAATGTAATTGTATACAATTGTATGCATATTAGGCCTATGAATGTATATAAATAAATATAGTGTTTGGCCTATAACATTAAAATGTGATATATTTGCCAGTAATAGCACAAAGAAGGCCAACAGGAACAAAACAGGAACAAAACTAAATTATGTGATATTGAGTTTGTAATATTAATTGATGTAATATATAACATTAATAGATGAACAATAATACCACAAAAGAGGGGGAAATAGTATAGTTATATAGGAGTCACGTGTTTCTGTATCTCACTGGAATCAAGCCAGTGTAGAGCTAAAGCTGATTAGTCAATATATAGATAGTAAACCCTAGAACAACAATTAATATATGTTATATGTGTATGTACATGTATAGATAGATAAAGTAAAAAATCATTAAATAAGTTTAAATGTTTCATTGGAAAATACTTAATACAAAAGAAACCAGTGAAGTAGAAATAAAGGAACAAAAAGACAGGAGACACATGGAAAACCAAAAGCAAAGTGGCAGATGTAAATCCAACTGTATCAATAATAACATTAGGTATGAATGGATTAAACAATCAAATAAAATATAGAGACTGTAAGAGTGGATTAAAAAAAAAACCTGATCTAACTACATGCTGTCTATAGGAGACACTTTATAGAAGCATTATTTATAATAGTCAAATAGCGGAAACAAACACACATCCATTAACTGATGATGGATAAATAAAATGTACTCTGTCCATAAAATGGGATACTACTCACCATAAAAGTGAATGAAGTCGGGATGCCTGGGTGACTCATCAGTTACGGATCCAATTCTTGGTTTCAGCTCAAATCTCCAGGTCCTGAGATGGAGCCCCGCCTGGGGTTCCATGCTCAGTGTGGAGCCTTCTTGCTTCCCTCCCTCTGCTTCTGCCCCCCCCACTTTCTCTCTCTAGAGTAAATAAATAAAATCTTTGAAAGAAAAGGAATGAAGTAATGATTTGTGCTACACCATGAATGAAACTTGAAAACATTATGCTAAGTGAAAAAAGCCAGTCACAAAAAACCACATATTGCATATGTCTACTTATATGAAATATTGAGGACAAGAAAATCTAAAGACACAGAAAGTAGATTAATGGTTGCTTATGAATGGGAGTGAGATGGAGAAATAGGGGATGATATCTAAAGGGTAAGGGGTTTCTTTTTGATGTGATGAATATGTTCTCAAGTTGACTGTGGTGCATATATCTGTGAATGAATATCCTAAAAACCATTAAATTGCACACTTCGGGGAAATGATATGGTATATGTATATTTTAATGAAGCTATTTTTAAAAAATAAAGGAGGTACAGAAAAATGAATGACTAAAATTGAGAAATTCATGAAAGGAACACCATTAAATCTAATTTAGAACATTATTTTGTCCAGAACTAAGAAATCTTTCATAGTTTCTTTCTGGGAAAGAACAAGAAATAGTATCAGAACCCCATTGTATAAAATACACAATCCATTGTGTGTAGTTTTTTAGAAAAGATCTTACTAATTTATTTGAGGCAGGATAAGGAGAGGGAGAATCTGAAGCAGATTCTGCACTAAATCTGGACCCCCACTCAGAGCTCGATCCCACAACCACAATATCATGACCTGAGCCAAAACCAAGAGTCGGGCATTCAACCAACTGAGACACCCAGGCACCCCTCCAATGTGTGCATTTTAAATTATTAAATTTGTAAGGTTAAAAATAAACTTAAAAGCATGATGACAATACACAATACTTCTTGGGCATATTTATGCATAGAGTTAAAGTAGAAGAAAGTTTCAGGGACATAGTTCATATTGAGGAGAAATTTCCTTTCCTAGGCCTTACAGGTTCAAGTCTAGGCACATCCAGAATAAGACTGCTTGCTTTTCTCAACCCACTCACCATTTTCCCAAAGAGAACAAGAGGTAGTTGGATTAGTGATTTGAGGAGAAAGATTGATACTTGCTCTATTCCATCTCTCTTTTCCTCCTCTTGAGAACTGCCTCAGTCAGAAAGAAGGACACTTTTCTCTCCTTCACATGGTAAGTTGGCTCTGTTTTTTTTTTTTTTTTTATAAACATATAATGTATTTTTATCCCCAGGGGTACAGGTCTGTTTATCACCAGGTTTACACACTTCACAGCACTCACCATAGCACATACCCTCCCCAATGTCCATAACCCCACCCCCCTCCCCCATCAACCCTCAGTTTGTTTTGTGAGATTAAGAGTCACTTATGGTTTGTCTCCCTCCCAATCCCATCTTGTTTCATTTATTCTTCTCCTACCCCCTTAACCACCCATGTTGCATCTTCTCTCCCTCATATCAGGGAGATCATATGATAGTTGTCTTTCTCTAATGGACTTATTTTGCTAAGCATGATACCCTCTAGTTCCATCCAAGTCGTCTCAAATGGCAAGATTTCATTTCTTTTGATGGCTGCATAGTATTCCATTGTGTATATATACCACATCTTCTTTATCCATTCATCTGTTGATGGACATCTAGGTTCTTTCCATAGTTTGGTTATTGTAGACATTGCTGCTATAAACATTCGGGTGCACGTGCCCCTTCGGATCACTACGTTTGTATCTTTAGGGTAAATACCCAGTAGTGCAATTGCTGGGTCATAGGGTAGTTCTATTTTCCACATTTTGGGGAACCTCCATGCTGTTTTCCAGAGTGGTTGCACCAGCTTGCATTCCCACCAACAGTGTAGGAGGGTTCCCCTTTCTCCGCATCCTCGCCAGCATCTGTCATTTCCTGACTTGTTAATTTTAGCCATTCTGACTGGTGTGAGGTGGTATCTCATTGTAGTTTTGATTTGTATTTCCTGATGCCGAGGGATATGGAGCACTTTTCCATGTGTCTGTTGGCCATCTGGATGTCTTCTTTGCAGAAATGTCTGTTCATGTCCTCAGCCCATTTCTTGATTGGATTATTTGTTCTTTGGGTGTTGAGTTTGCTAAGTTCTTTATAGATTTTGGACACTAGCCCTTTATCTGATATGCCGTTTGCAAATATCTTCTCCCATTCTGTCAGTTGTCTTTTGGTTTTGTTAACTGTTTCCTTTGCTGTGCAAAAGCTTTTGATCTTGATGAAGTCCCAAGAGTTCATTTTTGCCCTTGCTTGCCTTGCCTTTGGAGATGTTCCTAGGAAGATGTTGCTGCGGCTGAGGTCGAAGAGGTTGCTGCCTGTGTTCTCCTCAAGGATTTTGATGGATTACTTTCTCACATTGAGGTCCTTCATCCATTTTGAGTCTATTTTTGTGTGTGGTGTAAGGAAATGGTCCAATATCATTTTTCTGCATGTGGCTGTCCAATTTTCCCAACACCATTTATTGAAGAGCCTATCTTTTTTCCATTGGACATTCCTTCCTGCTTTGTCGAAGATGAGTTGACCATAGAGTTGAGGGTCTATTTCTGGGCTCTCTATTCTGTTCCACTGATCTATATGTCTGTTTTTGTGCCAGTACCATGCTGTCTTGATGATGACAGCTTTGTAATAGAGCTTGACATCCAGAATTGTGATGCCACCAACTTTGGCTTTCTTTTTCAATATTCCTTTGGCTATTCAAGGTCTTTTCTGGTTCCATATAAATTTTAGGATTATTTGTTCCATTTCTTTGAAAAAGATGAATGGTCCTTTGATAGGAATTGCATTAACTGTGTAGATTGCTTTAGGTAGCATAGACATTTTCACAATATTTATTCTTCCAATCCAGGAGCATGGAACATTTTTCCATTTCTTTGTGTCTTCCTCAATTTCTTTCATGAGTACTTTATAGTTTTCTGAGTATAGATTCTTAGCCTCTTTGGTTAGGTTTATTCCTAAGTATCTTATGGTTTTTGGTGCAATTGTAAATGGGATTGACTCCTTAATTTCTCTTTCTTCCGTCTTGTTGTTGGTGTAAAGAAATGCAACTGATTTCTGTGCATTGATTTTATATCCTGACACTTTAATGAATTCCTGTACAAGTTCTAGCAGTTTTGGAGTGGAGCCTTTTGGGTTTTCCACATATAGTATCATATCATCTGTGAAGAGTGATAGTTTGACTTCTTCTTTGCCTATTTGAAAGCCTTTAATTTCCTTTTGTTGTCTGATTGCTGAGGCTAGGACTTCTAGTACTATGTTGAATAGCAGTGGTGATAACGGACATCCCTGCCGTGTTCCTGACCTTAGCGGAAAAGCTTTCAGTTTTTCTCCATTGAGAATGATATTTGCGGTGGGTTTTTCATAGATGGCTTTGATAATATTGAGGTATGTGCCCTCTATCCCTACACTTTGAAGAGTTTTGATCAGGAAGGGATGCTGTACTTTGTCAAATGCTTTTTCAGCATCTATGGAGAGTATCATATGGTTCTTGTTCTTTCTTTTATTAATGTGTTGTATCACATTGATTGATTTGCGGATGTTGAACCAACCTTGCAGCCCCGGAATAAATCCCACTTGGTCGTGGTGAATAAGCCTTTTAATGTACTGTTGAATCCTATTGGCTAGTATTTTGGTGAGAATTTTTGCATCTGTGTTCATCAAGGATATTGGTCTGTAGTTCTCTTTTTTGATGGGATCCTTGTCAGGTTTTGGGATCAAGGTGATGCTGGCCTCATAAAATGAGTTTGGAAGTTTTCCTTCCATTTCTATTTTTTGGAACAGTTTCAGGAGACTAGGAATTAGTTCTTCTTTAAATGTTTGGTAGAATTCCCCCTGGGAAGCCATCTGGCCCTGGGCTTTTATTTGTTTGGAGATTTTTTTTTAAAGGTTTTATTTATTTATTTGTCATAGAGAGAGAAGCGAGAGCGAGCACAGGCAGACAGAGTGGCAGGCAGAGGCAGAGGGACAACCAGGCTCCCGGCCAAGCAAGGAGCCCGATGTGGGACTCGATCCCAGGATGCTGGGATCATGACCTGAGCCGAAGGCAGCTGCTTAACCAACTGAGCCACCCAGGCGTCCCTGTTTGGAGATTTTTGATGACTGTTTCAATCTCCTTACTGGTTATGGGTCTGTTCAGGCTTTCTATTTCTTCCTGGTTCAGTTGTGGTAGTTTATATGTCTCTAGGAATGCATCCATTTCTTCCAGATTGTCAAATTTGTTGACGTAGAGTTGCTCATAGTATGTTCTTATAATTGTCTGTATTTCTTTGGTGTTCGTTGTGATCTCTCCTCTTTCATTCATGGTTTTACTTATTTGGGTCCTTTCTCTTTTCTTTTTGATAAGTCTGGCCAGGGGTATATCGATCTTAATAATTCTTTCAAAGACCCAGCTCCTAGTTTCATTGATTTGTTCTATTGTTTTTTTTTATTTCTATTTCATTGATTTCTGCTCTGATCTTTATGATTTCTCTTCTGCTGGGTTTAGGCTTTCTTTCTTGTTCTTTCTCCAGCTCCTTTAGGTGTGGGGTTAGGTTGTGTACCTGAGACCTTTCTTGTTTCTTGAGAAAGGCTTGTACCACTATAGATTTTCCTCTCAGGACTGCCTTTGTTGTGTCCCACAGATTTTTTTTTTAAAGATTTTATTTATTTATTTATTTGACAGAGAGAGATCACAAGTAGACAGAGAGGCAGGCAGAGAGAGAGAGAGAGAGAGAGGGAAGCAGGCTCCCTGCTGAGCAGAGAGCCCGATGCAGGACTCGATCCCAGGACCCTGAGATCATGACCTGAGCCGAAGGCAGCGGCCTAACCCACTGAGCCACCCAGGTGCCCCTGTCCCACAGATTTTGAACCGTTGTGTTTTCATTATCATTTGTTTCCATGAATTTTTTCAATTCTTCTTTAATTTCCTGGTTGACCCATTCATTCTTTAGAAGGATGCTGTTTAGTCTCCATGTATTTGGGTTCTTTCCAAATTTCCTCTTGTGATTGAGTTCTAGCTTCAGAGCATTGTGGTCTGAAAATATGCAGGGAATGATCCCAATCTTTTGATACCGGTTGAGACCTGATTTAGGACCGAGGATGTGATCTATTCTGGAGAATGTTCCATGTGCAGTAGAGAAGAATGTGTATTCTGTTGCTTTGGGATGGAATGTTCTGAATATATCTGTGATGTCCATCTGGTCCAGTGTGTCATTTAAGGCCTTAATTTCCTTGTTGATCTTTTGCTTGGATGATCTGTCCATTTCAGTGAGGGGAGTGTTAAAGTCCCCTACGATTATTGTATTATTATTGATGTGTTTCTTTGATTTTGTTATTTACTGGTTTATATAGTTGGCTGCTCCCATGTTGGGGGCATAGATATTTAAAATTGTTAGATCTTCTTATTGGACAGATCCTTTGAGTATGATATAGTGTCATTCCTCATCTCTTATTATAGTCTTTGACTTAAAATCTAATTGATCTGATATAAGGATTGCCACTCCTGCTTTCTTCTGATGTCCATTAGCATGGTAAATTCTTTTCCACCCCCTCACTTTAAATCTCGAGGTGTCTTCGGGTTTAAAATGCGTTACTTGTAGGCAACATATAGATGGGTTTTGTTTTTTTATCCATCTGATTCCCTGTGTCTTTTGATTGGGGCATTTAGCCCATTAACATTCAGGGTAACTATTGAGAGATATGAATTTAGTGCCATTGTATTGCCTGTAAGGTGACTGTTATTGTATATTGTCTCTGTTCCTTTCTGATCTACTACTTTTAGGGTCTCTCTTTGCTTAGAGGACCCCTTTTAATATTTCCTGTAGAGCTGGTTTGGTGTTTGCAAATTCTTTCAGTTTTTGTTTGTCCTGGAAGCTTTTAATCTCTCCTTCTATTTTCAATGATAGCCTAGCTGGATATAGTATTCTTGGCTGCATGTTTTCTCGTTTTGTGCTCTGAATATATCATGCCAGCTCTTTCTGGTCTGCCAGGTCTCTGTGGATAAGTCTGCTGCCAATCTAATATTTTTACCATTGTATGTTACAGACTTCTTGTCCCGGGCTGCTTTCAGGATTTTCTCTTTGTCACTAAGACTTGTAAATTTTACTATTAGGTGACAGGGTGTGGACCTATTCTTATTGATTTTGAGGGGGGTTCTCTGAGCCTCCTGGATTTTGATGCTTTTTCCCTTTGCCATATTGGGGAATTATCTCCAATCATTTTCTCCAATATACCTTCTGCTCCCCTCTCTGTTTCCTCTTCTTCTGGAATCCCAAATATTCTAATGTTGTTTCATCTTATGGCGTCACTTATCTCTCGAATTCTCCCCTCGTGGTCCAGTAGCTGTTTGTCCCTCTTTTGCTCAGCTTCTTTATTCTCTGTCATTTGGTCTTCTATGATGCTAATTCTTTCTTTTGCCTCATTTATCCTAGCAGTGAGAGCCTCTATTTTTGATTGCACCTCATTAATAGCTTTTTTGATTTCAACCTGGTTAGATTTTAGTTCTTTTATTTCTCCAGAAAGGGCTTTTATATCTCCCGAGAGGGTTTCTCTAATATCTTCCATGCCTTTTTCGAGCCCGGCTAGAACCTTGAGAATCGTCATTCTGAACTCTAGATCTATTCCTGTATTGATTAGGTCCCTAGCCTTTGGTACTGCCTCTTGTTCATTTTTTTGTGGTGAAGTTTTCTGCCTTGTCATTTTGTCCAGATAATAGTATATGAAGGAGCAAGTAAATACTAAAAGGGTGGCAACAACCCCAGGAAAATATGCTTTAACCAAATCAGAAAGATCGCAAATCATGAGGGGGAAGAAAGGGGATAAAAAAAGGTTCAGAAAGAAAAAAAAAATGAAACTATTAAAAGAAGAAAATGAGGGGCGCCTGGGTGGCTCAGTGGGTGAAGGCCTCTGCCTTCAGCTCAGGTCATGATCTCAGGGTCCTGGGATCGAGCCCCGCATCGGGCTCTCTGCTCCGCGGGGAGCCTGCTTCCTCCCCTCTCTCTCTGCCTGCCTTTTGCCTACTTGTGATCTCTCTCTCTCTCTCTCTCTCTCTCTGTCAAATAAATAAAATCTTAAAAAAAAGAAGAAAATGAATAAAGAAAAAATATAAAAAGTTAAAAATATATTAGATAAACTAGTTAAAAAACATTAAAAAAGAAAAGGGTAAAATTTTAAAAATTTAGCAGAAGAAGAGAAAAAAATTGAAAAAGAAAAAGAAAATTAACTGCAAGGCTAAAGAATCATGGGGAGAAAGCCATGAGCTCCGGCTTTGCTTTCTCCTCCTCTGGAATTCTGCTGCTCTCCTTGGTATTGAAACTGCACTCCTTGGTAGGTGAACTTTGTCCTGGCTGGGTTTCTTGCTGATCTTCTGGGGGAGGGGCCTGTTGTAGTGATTCTCAAGCATCTTTTCCCCAGGCGGAGTTGCACTGCCCTTACCCAGGGCCGGGCTGAGTAATCCGCTCGGGTTTGCTTTCGGGAGCTTTTGTTCCCTGAGTGCTTTCTGTAGAGTTCCGGAGGACAGGAAGATGGTGCCCTCCCGTTCTCCGGCCCGGAGGAGCCAAGAGCCCAGGGCCCCACTCCTCAGTGCGCCCCCAGAGAACAGCGCCCAATTACTCCCTTCACCCTGGCCTCCGGCCGCGCTCCGAGGTGACCGAGCCTGCGACCGGTTCAAGGTAACCCCGAGTTTAGAGCTCACTCCTCAGCTCTTCTCTGTAGCTGGCTTCCCCGTTCTAATACCTGTAAGCTCTGCGACACTCAGACACCCCCGATCCTACTGTGACCCTGTGGGACCTGAGGCCTCGCTGACCCTGCACGGGCTTCACCCCAGTTAGGCCTCTGGAGTGATGTCCCTCAGCGGAACAGACTTTTAAAAGTCCCGATTTTGTGCTCCGTTGCTCCGCCACTTGCTCCTCCCCCTGCGGTCTATCTTCCCATCGCTTTGGATTCACTTCTCCGCCAGTCCTACCTTTCATAAAGTGGTTGATTTTCTGTTTCTAGAATTGCAGTTCTTCTCTTCGATCTCCCGTTGGATTTGTAGGTGTTTGTAATCTTTAGATAAGCTATCTAGCTGATCTCCTGCTACCTGAAGTAGTCTCAGCCTGCTACTTCTCCGCCATCTTGATTCCTCCCCCACCTTCAAATATTTTAAACTGTTATGTTGAAGAGAGATAATATTTATTTTTTATTGTTTGGAAATCTAAAGCTGGGACAAATGTGTTGGGAAAGATTTCAGGTCAATGTAAAGAAAATTTTCAGAGAGAGTTAAAATGGATGGAGCTGAATTAGAATCTTATGCCTCTTACTAGCTGATCTTAAGAAATTTCATGTATCATCTCTGAGACTTGGTCTCTGAATCTGTAAATTTATAATAATGATCATATATTATGGATGCATGTGCCATGTACTGAATAAGTTGCTTTGTACATAATATTAATAATGTTAAGGATGGTTCTTCTTCTTTTACACATAAGGGAAGAGCTTTGTGGCAGTAGGTTTCAACCTTCCGCTGAAGAGTTTCTTCAGTATTTGTGTTGGTGCCTGAGACATGCTGGTGCAGAATATTTTTTTTTCTAAGTGAAGTTATTGCCTATGTTAGTGATCAAACCTGTCAGTATCACAATTTTATTTGGCTCATAGTCTATTAGTAGAAATTGAAAATGAGTACCTGGAGTGGGCCTTTAAAGGCATAACAGCTATGGTGAAACAATATTAGGTGAGTGTGTGTGTGTGCATTTGTGTGTGTATGAGTGTGTGTCTAATATCAGAAAACTATGAGAGCTTTGATTGATTGATTGATTATAAAATCTTGAAAAAGTTACCTGGTCTCTTTAAATATCAGAATTTTTTATTTGAATCTCTCTGATGGCTAATGATGAGGAGATACCACCTTATATCAGTTAGAATGCCAAAATCAATAAGACAGTAAACAACAAGTTTTGGAGAGGAAGTGGAGAAAGGGGAAACCTCTTACACTGTTGGTGGGAATGCAACTTGGTGCAGCCACTTTGGAAAACAGTGTGGAGATTCCTCAGGAAATTAAAAATAGAGCTTCCCTATGACCCTACAATTGTACTGCTGGGTATTTATCCCAAAGATACAGATGTAGTGAAAAGAAGGGCTATCTGTACCCCAGTGTTCGTAGCAGCAATGGTCACAGTCGCCAAACTGTGGAAAGAGTCAAGATGCCCTTCAATAGATGAATGGATAAAGAAGTTATGGTCCATATATACAATGGAGTATTATGCTTCCATCAGAAAGGGTGAATACCCAACTTTTGTATCAACATGGATGGGACTGGAAGAGATTATGTGAGTGAAATAAGCCAAGCAGAGAGAGTCAATTATCATGTGGTTTCACTTACTTGTTGAGCATAAGGAATAATATGGAGGACATTGGGAGATGGAGAGGAGAAGTAAGTTGGGGGAAATCAGAGGGGGAGACAAACCATGAGAGACTATGGACTCTGAGAAACAATCTGAGGGTTTCGGAGGGGAGGGGGTTGCAGCTTGGGTGAGCCTGGTGGTGGGTATTATGGAGGGCAGGTATTGCATGGAGCACTGGGTGTGATGCATAAACAATGAATCTTGGAACACCGAAAAAAAATTTAAATAAATAAATAGGTAAATAAGTAAATACATAAATAAAACATCAGAATTTTTCCTATGAAATGAGGAAACTGTTATAGGTAGTTTCTCTTCATTTCATATCTGGAGCTCTATAAATAGACTGAAAATTACTACATGAGTTGGAAATGATAAATTAATAGGCTTCCTTAGATTTTACTTCTTGCATTTATATATCATAATTTAAGTGAAATGAAATGTCACTGCTTATTATTATTTATATTTATCAGATGGAGTGTTCTTCTGACATTCTTCAGGTTGCCCAGAGTTTATTTCATCAGGACTTGAGTGGAGAATACCATATATTTTATTTTGCAGATAAAGTGATTTCAGTCATAAGTATGACTACAAAATTTAAAATTTAAAGTATTATAGAACACTTGCTATCTTAACATGGATTTTAATTTTATTTATATATTACAAAGAGGCAGTGAGGTGGTGCTACATAAATGAAAGGAAAATGAAGAGAAAAAGGATCCAATTGATTTATAATTGGAGTCCTCAGTAAAGGAAACAAAAATTAAAGAAGAAAACCCATGATTACAATTATAATTCAAGATTTTTTAAAGACATAGAAGATACATGAATCTGAATATTAAAAAATGGCAAGGCATTGTGAAAAAATGATCCAGGATGGTCAATACTAAGACATTATTGGACTTGAAAGATAAAGAAAAGATCCCTTTTCAAGACTCTACCAAAAAAAAAGAAAAAAAAGAAAAAGAAATAAAAATCACCTAGTAAGTAGTGCATCAGACTGGTCCACATTTTCCCTGCTGCAGTATTCAGTGTCATTCAAACAAATAACATCTAAAAAATTTGATTAAAAAGTGTCAACCCAAGGATGTCATATACAGCCAAACTATCTTTCAGGTTGTAAAATACTATACAATAATTTACGTGCAAAGATTCCCTTGAGCTTCTCTGAGAAAACTATCAGTGTGAAGTTCAGCCCACAATGTGATGAATAAAAAAACTATAGCAAAAGGACTATGTGAGTACTATATAAATTTTTAACTACAACTAAAATACATAGAAAACATGTATACAGTACTTCCTTTGTACTAGCCACTGTTCTAAATTCTTGACATATGTTAACTGTAGATACTAGAGTGACTGACAAAAATGTAAATATAATATGCTTTCACAATTTACACATATGCCTCACAATTTAAAGGTAGGACTTAGAGAAGGTTTGCAGCAAATGTGTTTCATGTAAATGTGGGGATCAAATGACTTAATTTCAAATATACTGAAATAAATCAACTATCAGAATATAAATTGATTTAACCATATAAAATTAAATACTACAAAAGATAATATTACCTAAATTTGGATGGAATGAAGGGAGGGTAAAGAAAAGAAATAGAAGGGGCGCCTGGGTGGCTCAGTGGGTTAAAGCCTCTGCCTTCGGCTCAGGTCATGATCTCAGGGTCTTGGGATCGAGCCCTGCATCGTGCTCTCTGCTCAGTGGGGAGTCTGTTTCCCCCACCCCTTCTCTGCCTGCCTCTCTGCCTACTTGTGATCTGTCAAATAAATAAATAAAATCTTAAAAAAAAAGAAATAAAAAAAAAGAAAAGAAATAGGATAATGCTGTATTGATTGTGATAGAAGTGTGATGGACACAGTTTTTGAAATACCAGGCTGAAAGTAAGATATAAAGTTGTAAAAGTTATCTCTATAATAAAAATGTAAGAAAATTAAGCATTTTGATAATTACAAATATATATAACAAAGAAAAAAGACTACTAAAAGACTTTTAAAAGAACCATAAAAACAAAAAATACAACATAAAACAGAGTCAGAACTAAGGGAAGACATAGGTTCATATGTATAGATATTATTTAAAAGAAAAGACAAGGATTTACTAAAAGACAAAGATTTTCAATCTGAGTCACAAAGTAAAATCTAACTCTGTACCAAGTACATGAGATACACCTAAATCCTAAATGAAAGGTACGAAATGTATAGGTTTACGATGATTATCAGGCAAATGTTAATAAACAAAAGCAAAGATTTTATACTATCAAAAATGGCAACATAACTTGTTACAGAACAATCTTTGTTTTGAGAATAAGCAGCAAGAATCACGGACATACACATATACACACCAACACACACACACACACACACACACACACACAGAATCTGTTTTGAGACACTGGAGAGCAAGGAAGAAAGATCTCAAAGAGGATCAAAGATACCAGACAGAAGGGTGATAAGGAGAAAATCCAATATTCAGCCTATTTTCCTATTTGACATTTGTTAGTTTGCAAGCTGCTGCTGAGAAGGTGAGAAACTGAATAAAGCCTCCAGGAGTCCTTTGAGAATGTAGAAACAAAAGTTGGACTTCAGACTTTCCAAAGAGAGAGACCTGACATATAATCCAGGCTTTCAGATGAGATTCCCACTGGGCTACACTCTAAGAGTAAGGGAGAAACAAAAATAGACCAACTCCCCTAAAAATGAAGCCCAATCTAGAAAAGATAAGATCTGACTTCAGCCTATTTGTGTAAAACAAGATGATTCCTCTCTTGAGGAAGGTAACGTCATCTAAAACTTCAAATTATCCCTATAACATTTCATTTTTTAAATTTTTATATTTTTACAGTCTTGAGGCTTTTTATTTTTTTTTTTTTATACTTATTACGCCATGAATTCATAGAGAATAGGTTCCAACAACTCAGGCTCCTGCCCATTGGTTCTTACAAAATGTGTTTTTCTGGGTGGAGCAGGCTGATACTTCAGTTGAACACAAGTATCTTTCTTGTTGGCTTCCTTCTTTTTCTGATCATTTTCCTTCAGACATTTTAGGAAGCTACTTTGGCTCTTCAAATGCTTAATATGCTCAATACGTGAATTCTGTTGGCAGGAATCTTGCCCTTAACTTGTTTGTTTAAAGCAATGCAAACAGCATTTTATATTTTAGTCTAATATTTTAGACTCTTCCAGTTTTGCCATGGTAACATCTGTGGGGCATTCCTATTTGAACAGTGCCCATTCCCTTGATGTCTACAATACCACCTTTCTCATAGATTTGCATGTATGTGGCCAAAGAAACAACTCTACGTTTTCTAAAAGGTCTGCAGAACATAAAGCAAGTGCCTCTCCTCTTTCCATCTGTGTTGGTCATTTTAGTGAATTACTGGAAGATGAAGGTTCTAGCTGAAAAAGCCCTATAACTTTTCATTTAAAATGTCTGTACTTTAGTGAAAAAATTACCAGGCAAATTTGGAGGCAGAACACGTAACAAAAAAGCTAAGAGGGAAAAACAACTAATAGAAACAGAACCGCAAGAGATACAGACTTTTAAGTTACTAGATGCAAGTATAGATTGTGCACTCCTGACCAGGATGTGAAAGACTGTCAAACCTAAACACTCACAATTCACAACTAAGAGAAAAAGAGAAATTACAAAAAATAATTTTGAAAAGGCAGCCTACAGCCATCAAAGCCATGAAGATTAGTGGTCCTAAATTATATAGAGAGGAAAAACATTCAAAGGTGAGTATATAAATAGCAGCTCAGTTTGTTTGTTTGTTTGTTTGATATGGGGAATTTGCCAGTTCTTGATGTGAGCTCAAGTGTGTAGCTTGCTCAGACAGAGAGCAGAAGTTAAAAGGAGAAACCAATGTAGCAGTTAGCAGTCTCTCGGTGGTAGAGAGACAAAATTAAAGGCTTGAGGTCTACAGATACAGAATCATTTTCCACAAAAGATATTTGCTATATTCTAAGACTACATAAAAGGCTGAAATCCAAACAAAAGTTTTGAAAGTGAAATCTATTGCAGTCTCATACTTAGGAAACAAAGACCTAAAAACAGAAAAGGCAAGAAATGAAAGCCATAGAAGATGTGGTGTATTGACACTGAGAATCAACAGCCCTTTTTACTAACCAATGCTGAGTATACCAAAAAGTTGAGAAACCAAATCTCTGGCAGACCATTACTGCTGGGATAAAACCATTGGATAAATGTATTTGAGAAGTAGGTTATTTATACAATCTGGGGGGGGGGGGAATGTTTTCACATATTGTTTAGTAGTAACCAAGGGAAAAATGATATTTATACAGTGAAAAACAAAACAAAACAAAACAAACCTTTGTCTTAACAAAGTGCCTAAAGTTAACTTCATCAGCAATAGGACAAAAAAATATTGTGTGCCTCTAAAAATGGTATGCTAAGAAGGTCACAGCATCACTTATATATAGAGAGAGCATTCCTTCCAAGATGGTCATAATCTGAATCTCATCTTGGAAAAAAGCAGCCAACAACCTAAATTGATGGATTTCATATAAAACATCTGACATATATTCTTTATAGAGGTCACATCATGAAAGACAAAGTGTTATGTCAGTTTCAGCCTATTGATAGTGGTGTTTCTGGCCAGGATTGCCTAAGGTTCTCACTCAAGGTTCAATATTTACTTGTAGTGAGCCCCACATACATTCCCCCCAACACTACCAAGGACCTATGTTGTGGCTGGACTGGTCATTAGGGTTCTTTTTATGATGATAAGATGCACCTCAGCAAAACAACCAGGGAACTTTGAAAAACAAGATTATTTTACCAGTAGGTGCTGGAATATACACAGCAAATCAGGGCCACACAGTGAGGTCACAAGTGGATAGAGAGAGAAGTAGCATGGACCAGGGATTCTGCTTTGATTAGGGTCTGAAGATGGAATGCTTAGCGTTCCAGAGGTTCACTCTTTATTGGTGAATTTAGGGCATTAAGAATGGAAATTAAGTCCCAGGAGAAGAAAAGTGGGGTCACTTAAGTGGCCCATGATCTATATTCCCAGTGTTTTCTCAAGAGGGAACTTCATGGGTAGGGGTGACCTGGTTCCTTATCTAATTGTTTTACTGTAGCTGTGACATGCAGCTAGCAATAGTTTATTCAGAATGAATGTCTTTGAAATGGATGCCTCAGCAATCAAAAGCTTAATGTCAGACACTTATATTGCAATCAAAAAGCTTAATGTCAAGCACTTGCACTACACAAAGAAAGACTAAGAAACTTTTAACTTAAAAGAGATTAAAGACATATGACAAATAAATGGATGCATGATTCTACACTGGATACTTGATCAGAAAAAAAAATTCTACAAAGGACAACATTGAGACAATAGATTAAATAGTTTTGTATTCATGTTTAATTTTTCTAAACTTAGTAAGTGTGCCATATTCTATGCAAGAAAATGTCCTTTTAGGAAACATACACTGAAGTATTTTGGGGTGAAGGGTCATGATATTTGATACTCAAATGTTTCAGCTGGTATATAACGTGTACGTATTGTGTATGTGTAGAAAAGAAGGTGTGACAAAAAATTATCAATTGTCACTCTAGGTGAGTGTACATGGTAGTTCATTGTACTATTCTTGAAATTTTCTTGCAGCTTAAATGTTTTTTTAACAAAAGTTTCCAAAAAAAAAAAGCATGAGAAAACTCTGGAGAAATACGTTACAAGAACAGAAACAAGCCAGAGCTACCCTTAGTCTTGACCATTTAGGTGAGATTATGTTTATTTTGGTGACTAGTTCATCACTGATTGAAGAGTAGTGATCATCTAGTGGACCTGAACTATGAGAGATATTAAGAGTAATCTTCAGGCATCAGGAATATGATACTCAATAAAAATTTGGACCTACATAATGAAATAAAGAGTGCTGGAAATGAAATAAAGGAGGGTAAAATCAGTTTTTCCCTCTCTGTAGTAGCTCATATGGATCCCCTCTTCTGGTATATATTACTTACCCAGACTACTCACCTTTAGAACTTTTATCTATTCTTCAAGATTCAATTCATATGTCACCTCTTTCAAGAAATCTTTTCTAAAATTTTTATTCCTAACAGGCAGAATAGGTTTCCTTGTCTGTATGAATCTACAGGAACTTAGACCTCCTGGCTATACCTCTGACTTGATTTGTGACCCTTGGAAGGTATTTAATATCCCTAAATCTTAGTATTCTCATGTATAGGATAATAATAATACTTAAGTTACAAGGCTGTTCTGAGAATGCCTGTGCATTACTTAACAAAGAGATTGAGCCAGAGGAAGCATTTAAACCATATGAAATGATGTATAATAATATTGTGATGAAGATAGTTACTCCTTTTTCATGATGGATAATATTGGCCAGAAGTAAACTTTATTTTGCTTTGTAATACTTTTATAAAATATGCTTTATTAGTAACTGTGTAAAGAAAAGTTATAATAATGTTATTAGGTGTATTTGGATTTTTTTTTTGTTATTTTAATAGCAATAAAATGTACTAAATCAGAAGAACATGTCTTACTCAGTAAGATATATGAAGAGGCAGGTAAGATAAGGAAGGATAAATATTATGGTCCCTGTAATTTCTCAACCACTAAAGAAAAGTAAGCCAAGAACATAGCTGGAAGGAGACCAAGTGAAGCAGGGTCCAAATGAGCTTGTCAGCTATAAACCCTGATTGCACCAGACACAAAGCCCTGTTCACACCAAGGAGCACAGCAAATAGTGATGGACAGAGTCTTGACTAATACCATCTCAAGAGAGTAACAATATTAAAGTTTGGAAGGGATATTGAATAGAGGTGATGAGTCGAGTGGTGAATAAGAATGAACAAAATGCATGCTTGGGAATATCTTGGGTGTGTCATGTGTCTATATATTCTTTAAGTTGGTATTTTTAAGATCTGGATTAATAAAACAAATATGGAGATACATGTTGCCTCATGTCTTAGTAGCTCTCCTTAAAAAAATAAAAAATACCCTAATTATGTAATCAAGAAAGACAAGATAAAAGCATATTTTTCTCCTTTCTTCTCAGCAGATTTAAAATGTAATTGTATACAATTGTATGCATATTAGGCCTATGAATGTATATAAATAAATATAGTGTTTGGCCTATAACATTAAAATGTGATATATTTGCCAGTAATAGCACAAAGAAGGCCAACAGGAACAAAACAGGAACAAAACTAAATTATGTGATATTGAGTTTGTAATATTAATTGATGTAATATATAACATTAATAGATGAACAATAATACCACAAAAGAGGGGGAAATAGTATAGTTATATAGGAGTCACGTGTTTCTGTATCTCACTGGAATCAAGCCAGTGTAGAGCTAAAGCTGATTAGTCAATATATAGATAGTAAACCCTAGAACAACAATTAATATATGTTATATGTGTATGTACATGTATAGATAGATAAAGTAAAAAATCATTAAATAAGTTTAAATGTTTCATTGGAAAATACTTAATACAAAAGAAACCAGTGAAGTAGAAATAAAGGAACAAAAAGACAGGAGACACATGGAAAACCAAAAGCAAAGTGGCAGATGTAAATCCAACTGTATCAATAATAACATTAGGTATGAATGGATTAAACAATCAAATAAAAATATAGAGACTGTAAGAGTGGATTAAAAAAAAAACCTGATCTAACTACATGCTGTCTATAGGAGACACTTTATAGAAGCATTATTTATAATAGTCAAATAGCGGAAACAAACACACATCCATTAACTGATGATGGATAAATAAAATGTACTCTGTCCATAAAATGGGATACTACTCACCATAAAAGTGAATGAAGTCGGGATGCCTGGGTGACTCATCAGTTACGGATCCAATTCTTGGTTTCAGCTCAAATCTCCAGGTCCTGAGATGGAGCCCCGCCTGGGGTTCCATGCTCAGTGTGGAGCCTTCTTGCTTCCCTCCCTCTGCTTCTGCCCCCCCCACTTTCTCTCTCTAGAGTAAATAAATAAAATCTTTGAAAGAAAAGGAATGAAGTAATGATTTGTGCTACACCATGAATGAAACTTGAAAACATTATGCTAAGTGAAAAAAGCCAGTCACAAAAAACCACATATTGCATATGTCTACTTATATGAAATATTGAGGACAAGAAAATCTAAAGACACAGAAAGTAGATTAATGGTTGCTTATGAATGGGAGTGAGATGGAGAAATAGGGGATGATATCTAAAGGGTAAGGGGTTTCTTTTTGATGTGATGAATATGTTCTCAAGTTGACTGTGGTGCATATATCTGTGAATGAATATCCTAAAAACCATTAAATTGCACACTTCGGGGAAATGATATGGTATATGTATATTTTAATGAAGCTATTTTTAAAAAATAAAGGAGGTACAGAAAAATGAATGACTAAAATTGAGAAATTCATGAAAGGAACACCATTAAATCTAATTTAGAACATTATTTTGTCCAGAACTAAGAAATCTTTCATAGTTTCTTTCTGGGAAAGAACAAGAAATAGTATCAGAACCCCATTGTATAAAATACACAATCCATTGTGTGTAGTTTTTTAGAAAAGATCTTACTAATTTATTTGAGGCAGGATAAGGAGAGGGAGAATCTGAAGCAGATTCTGCACTAAATCTGGACCCCCACTCAGAGCTCGATCCCACAACCACAATATCATGACCTGAGCCAAAACCAAGAGTCGGGCATTCAACCAACTGAGACACCCAGGCACCCCTCCAATGTGTGCATTTTAAATTATTAAATTTGTAAGGTTAAAAATAAACTTAAAAGCATGATGACAATACACAATACTTCTTGGGCATATTTATGCATAGAGTTAAAGTAGAAGAAAGTTTCAGGGACATAGTTCATATTGAGGAGAAATTTCCTTTCCTAGGCCTTACAGGTTCAAGTCTAGGCACATCCAGAATAAGACTGCTTGCTTTTCTCAACCCACTCACCATTTTCCCAAAGAGAACAAGAGGTAGTTGGATTAGTGATTTGAGGAGAAAGATTGATACTTGCTCTATTCCATCTCTCTTTTCCTCCTCTTGAGAACTGCCTCAGTCAGAAAGAAGGACACTTTTCTCTCCTTCACATGGTAAGTTGGCTCTGTTTTTTTTTTTTTTTTTTATAAACATATAATGTATTTTTATCCCCAGGGGTACAGGTCTGTTTATCACCAGGTTTACACACTTCACAGCACTCACCATAGCACATACCCTCCCCAATGTCCATAACCCCACCCCCCTCCCCCATCAACCCTCAGTTTGTTTTGTGAGATTAAGAGTCACTTATGGTTTGTCTCCCTCCCAATCCCATCTTGTTTCATTTATTCTTCTCCTACCCCCTTAACCACCCATGTTGCATCTTCTCTCCCTCATATCAGGGAGATCATATGATAGTTGTCTTTCTCTAATGGACTTATTTTGCTAAGCATGATACCCTCTAGTTCCATCCAAGTCGTCTCAAATGGCAAGATTTCATTTCTTTTGATGGCTGCATAGTATTCCATTGTGTATATATACCACATCTTCTTTATCCATTCATCTGTTGATGGACATCTAGGTTCTTTCCATAGTTTGGTTATTGTAGACATTGCTGCTATAAACATTCGGGTGCACGTGCCCCTTCGGATCACTACGTTTGTATCTTTAGGGTAAATACCCAGTAGTGCAATTGCTGGGTCATAGGGTAGTTCTATTTTCCACATTTTGGGGAACCTCCATGCTGTTTTCCAGAGTGGTTGCACCAGCTTGCATTCCCACCAACAGTGTAGGAGGGTTCCCCTTTCTCCGCATCCTCGCCAGCATCTGTCATTTCCTGACTTGTTAATTTTAGCCATTCTGACTGGTGTGAGGTGGTATCTCATTGTAGTTTTGATTTGTATTTCCTGATGCCGAGGGATATGGAGCACTTTTCCATGTGTCTGTTGGCCATCTGGATGTCTTCTTTGCAGAAATGTCTGTTCATGTCCTCAGCCCATTTCTTGATTGGATTATTTGTTCTTTGGGTGTTGAGTTTGCTAAGTTCTTTATAGATTTTGGACACTAGCCCTTTATCTGATATGCCGTTTGCAAATATCTTCTCCCATTCTGTCAGTTGTCTTTTGGTTTTGTTAACTGTTTCCTTTGCTGTGCAAAAGCTTTTGATCTTGATGAAGTCCCAAGAGTTCATTTTTGCCCTTGCTTGCCTTGCCTTTGGAGATGTTCCTAGGAAGATGTTGCTGCGGCTGAGGTCGAAGAGGTTGCTGCCTGTGTTCTCCTCAAGGATTTTGATGGATTACTTTCTCACATTGAGGTCCTTCATCCATTTTGAGTCTATTTTTGTGTGTGGTGTAAGGAAATGGTCCAATATCATTTTTCTGCATGTGGCTGTCCAATTTTCCCAACACCATTTATTGAAGAGCCTATCTTTTTTCCATTGGACATTCCTTCCTGCTTTGTCGAAGATGAGTTGACCATAGAGTTGAGGGTCTATTTCTGGGCTCTCTATTCTGTTCCACTGATCTATATGTCTGTTTTTGTGCCAGTACCATGCTGTCTTGATGATGACAGCTTTGTAATAGAGCTTGACATCCAGAATTGTGATGCCACCAACTTTGGCTTTCTTTTTCAATATTCCTTTGGCTATTCAAGGTCTTTTCTGGTTCCATATAAATTTTAGGATTATTTGTTCCATTTCTTTGAAAAAGATGAATGGTCCTTTGATAGGAATTGCATTAACTGTGTAGATTGCTTTAGGTAGCATAGACATTTTCACAATATTTATTCTTCCAATCCAGGAGCATGGAACATTTTTCCATTTCTTTGTGTCTTCCTCAATTTCTTTCATGAGTACTTTATAGTTTTCTGAGTATAGATTCTTAGCCTCTTTGGTTAGGTTTATTCCTAAGTATCTTATGGTTTTTGGTGCAATTGTAAATGGGATTGACTCCTTAATTTCTCTTTCTTCCGTCTTGTTGTTGGTGTAAAGAAATGCAACTGATTTCTGTGCATTGATTTTATATCCTGACACTTTAATGAATTCCTGTACAAGTTCTAGCAGTTTTGGAGTGGAGCCTTTTGGGTTTTCCACATATAGTATCATATCATCTGTGAAGAGTGATAGTTTGACTTCTTCTTTGCCTATTTGAAAGCCTTTAATTTCCTTTTGTTGTCTGATTGCTGAGGCTAGGACTTCTAGTACTATGTTGAATAGCAGTGGTGATAACGGACATCCCTGCCGTGTTCCTGACCTTAGCGGAAAAGCTTTCAGTTTTTCTCCATTGAGAATGATATTTGCGGTGGGTTTTTCATAGATGGCTTTGATAATATTGAGGTATGTGCCCTCTATCCCTACACTTTGAAGAGTTTTGATCAGGAAGGGATGCTGTACTTTGTCAAATGCTTTTTCAGCATCTATGGAGAGTATCATATGGTTCTTGTTCTTTCTTTTATTAATGTGTTGTATCACATTGATTGATTTGCGGATGTTGAACCAACCTTGCAGCCCCGGAATAAATCCCACTTGGTCGTGGTGAATAAGCCTTTTAATGTACTGTTGAATCCTATTGGCTAGTATTTTGGTGAGAATTTTTGCATCTGTGTTCATCAAGGATATTGGTCTGTAGTTCTCTTTTTTGATGGGATCCTTGTCAGGTTTTGGGATCAAGGTGATGCTGGCCTCATAAAATGAGTTTGGAAGTTTTCCTTCCATTTCTATTTTTTGGAACAGTTTCAGGAGAATAGGAATTAGTTCTTCTTTAAATGTTTGGTAGAAAAATCCCCCGGAAAGCCGTCTGGCCCTCGGCTTTTGTTTGTTTGGAGATTTTTGATGACTGTTTCAATCTCCTTACTGGTTATGGGTCTGTTCAGGCTTTCTATTTCTTCCTGGTTCAGTTGTGGTAGTTTATATGTCTCTAGGAATGCATCCATTTCTTCCAGATTGGCAAATTTGTTGGTGTAGAGTTGCTCATAGTATGTTCTTATAATTGTCTGTATTTCTTTGGTGTTAGTTGTGATCTCTCCTCTTTCAGTCATGATTTTATTTATTTGGGCTCCAGGTGTAGGGTTAGGTTGTGTACCTGAGACCTTTCTTGTTTCTTGAGAAAGGCTTCTACCACTATATATTTTCCTCTCAGGACTGCCTTTGTTGTGTCCCACAGATTTTGAACTGTTGTGTTTTCATTATCATTTGTTTCCATGAATTTTTTCAATTCTTCTTTAATTTTCTGGTTGACCCATTCATTCTTTAGAAGGATGCTGTTTAGTCTCCATGTATTTGGGTCTTTCCAAATTTCCTCTTGTGATTGAGTTCTACCTTCAGAGCATTATGGTCTGAAAATATGCAGGGAATGATCCCAATCTTTTGATACCAGTTGAGACCTGATTTAGGACCAAGGATGTGACCTATTCTGGAGAATGTTCCATGTGCACTAGAGAAGAATGTGTATTTTGTTGCTTTGGGATGAAATGTTCTGAATATATCTGTGATGTCCATCTGGTTCAGTGTGTCATTTAAGGCCTTTATTTCCTTGTTGATCTTTTGCTTGGATGATCTGTTCCTTTCAGTGAGGGGATTGTTAAAATCCCATACTATTACTGTATTATTGTTGATGTGTTACTTTGATTTTGTTATTAATTGGTTTTTGTAGTTGGCTGCTCCCACGTTGGGGGCATAGATATTTAAAATTGTTAGATCTTCTTGTTGGACAGATCCTTTGAGTATGATATAGTGTCCTTCCTCATCTCTTATAGTCTTTGGCTTAAAATCTAATTGATCTGATATAAGGATTGCCACTCCTGCTTTCTTCTGATGTCCATTAGCATGATAAATTCCTTTCCATCCCCTCATTTTAAATCTGGAGGTGTCTTCGGGTTTAAAATGAGTTTCTTGTAGGCAACATATAGATGGGTTTTGTTTTTTTATCCATCTGATACCTTGTGTCTTTTGATTGGGGCATTTAGCCCATTAACATTCAGGATAACTATTGGGAGATATGAATTTAGTGCCATTGTACTGTCTGTATGGTGACTGTTACTGTATATTGTCTCTGTTCCTTTCTGATGTACTACTTTTAGGCTCTCTCTTTGCTTAGAGGACCCCTTTCAATATTTCCTGTAGAGCTGGTTTGGTGTTTCCAATTTTTTCAGTTTTTGTTTGTCCTGGAAGCTTTTTATCTCTCCTTCTATTTTCAATGATAGCCTAGCTGGATATAGTATTCTTGGCTGCATGTTTTTCTCGTTTAGTGCTCTGAATATATCATGCCAGCTCTTTCTGGTCTGCCAGGTCTCTGTGGATAAGTCTGCTGCCAATCTAATATTTTTACCATTGTATGTTACAGACTTCTTGTCCCGGGCTGCTTTCAGGATTTTCTCTTTGTCACTAAGACTTGTAAATTTTACTATTAGGTGACAGGGTGTGGACCTATTCTTATTGATTTTGAGGGGGGTTCTCTGCATCTCCTGGATTTTGATGCTTGTTCCCTTTGCCATATTGGGGAAATTCTCTCCAATAATTTTCTCCAATATACCTTCTACTCCCCTCTCTCTTTCTTCTTCTTCTGGAATCCCAAATATTCTAATGTTGTTTCATCTTATGGTGTCACTTACCTCCGAATTCTCCCCTCATGGTCCAGTAGTTGTTTGTCCCTCTTTTGCTCAGCTTCTTTATTCTCTGTCATTTGGTCTTATATATTGCTAATTCTTTCTTTTGCCTCATTTATCCTAGCAGTGAAAGCCTCCATTTTTTAATGTACTTCATTAATAGCTTTTTAAATTTCAACTTGTTTAGATTTTAGTTATTTTATTTCTCCAGAAAGAGCTTTTATATCTCTCAAGAGGGTTTCTCTACTATCTTTCATGCCTTTTTCAAGCCCGGCTAGAACCTGAGAATCGTCATTCTGAACTCTAGATCTGACATATTACCAATGTCTGTATTGATTAGGTCCCTATCCTTCGGTACTGCCTCTTGTTCTTTTTTTTGTGGTGAATTTTTCATCCTTGTCATTTTGTCCAGATAAGAGTATATGAAGGAGCAAGTAAAATACTAAAAGGGTGGCAACAACCCCAGGAAAATATGCTTTAACCAAATCAGAAGAGATCCCAAATCGTGAGGGGGAAGAAAGGGGATAAAAAGAGGTTCAGAAAGAAAAAAAAAAAAAGAAACAATTAAAAAAAGAAAACTAATAAAGAAAAAATATAAAAAAGAAAAAAATATATGTATATATGAGATAAATTAGTTAGAAAACGTTAAAAAAGAAAAGGGTAAAAGTTAAAAAAATTTGGTAGAAGAAGAGAAAAAAATTGAAAAAGAAAAAAAATTAAATTAACTGCAAGACTAAAGAATCATGGGGAGAAAGCCATGAGTTCCGTGCTTTGCTTTCTCCTCCTCTGGAATCCCGCTACTGTCCTTGGTATTGAAACTGCACTCCTTGGTAGGTGAACTTGGTCCTGGCTGGAATTCTTGTTGATCTTCTGGGGGAGGGGCCTGTTGTAGTGATTCTCAAGTGTCTTTGCCCCAGTTGGAATTGCACCGCCCTTACCAGGGGCCGGGCTGAGTAATCCGCTGGGGTTTGCTTTGGGGAGCTTTTGTTCCCTGAGCGCTTTCTGTAGAGTTCCAGAGGACGGGCATGAAAATGGCTGCCTCCCTGTCTCTGGCCAGGAGTGGCCGAGAGCCCAGGGCCCCACTCCTCAGTGCACCCTCAGAGAACAGCGCCCAATTACTCCCGTCTCCCTGGCCTCCGGCCGCATTCCGAGCTCACCGATCCTGTGACTTGTTCAAGGTAACCCCGAGCTGAGAGCTCACTTCTCAGCATTTCTCTGTAGCCGGCTTTCCCATTCTAATACCTTCACGCTCTGCAACACTCAGACACCCCCGATCCTTCTGTGACCCTGCAGGACCTGAGGCCACGCTGACCCCATGTGGGCTTCACCCCGGTTTAGCCTCTGGAGCGATGTCCCTCAGCAGATCAGACTTTTAAAAGTCCTGATTTTGTGCTCCGTTGCTCCGCCACTTGCCAGAAGCTGGCCCCTCCCCCCACGGTCTATCTTCCCATCACTTTGGATTCACTTCTCCGCCAGTCCTACCTTTCAGAAAGTGGTTGATTTTCTGTTTCGAGAATTGCAGTTCTTCTTCTCTTCAATCTCCCATTGGATTTGTAGGTGTTTGCAATCTTTAGATAAGCTATCTAGCTGATCTCCTGCTTCCTGAAGTAGTCTCAGCCTGCTACTTCTCCGCTATCTCGACTCCTCCCCTCAGTTGACTCCTCCCCTCAGTTGGCTCTGTTTTTTTGCCAGAAATTCTACTCAGGGAAATGCTAGAATATCATATGGCCAGATGAAAAAGCATCTGCTTCTGTCTGATTTCTGTGTTTGTCTTTTACTTGGTTTTGAATTTGGCAGGGGGGAAAGGATGTTGCTCATTGAACTCCCTCAAAACCCAGTAGTTAAAAACAGAGTTACCCGCTATTCAGCAGTATGAACCTGTCATTTTAGTGTTCTCAAAAGAATCAGAGTTTTCTCCACATTTCAGTTATTAACATCAGAAAACATGAGACTCATCTTCCTTATTAAAACTGACAATCAAAACCAGCATTTACCTCTTCATAAAGGAAATGAGAAGAGAGTACATGATCAGGGCAATGGGGTCCCTGGGTCTTCAACTCCACTTGCAACATTTAATTCATTAAGCTCCTTATTACATATATTAATGCTTATTATGCCATTCCTGATATATTTTTGTGTTGTCTGAAATATGTTTTAATATTTTTTTAAAGGAAAGAAAGGGTGTAACTGGACTCAAGATATGGGGTGTTATTACAGAAGGGGAAAATTGGAGAACTTTAAGATCTTTAGAGTGCACTATTTCTGATTGTAAGTTTTTCTGGAACATTTCATGGACCTACAATATAGAAGCCACCATTTGCAAGTGCTTGAAAAGTGTGTATTTCTATGTAAACATTTATAGAAACAACTGAGCAGAAAATAATTTCAAGCCCATGTGATGAAAATGCCTTAGATTTGTGTATTGAAGCTAAACCAAAACCTCTATTCTTCTTGAAGTTTCATGTATTGTCACATGCAACAAATTAAAAAGCTGTTTAAAATAATTCCCATTATGGAGTGCCTGGGTGGCTCAGTGGGCTAAGCCTCTGCCTTTGGCTCAGGTCATGATTTCAGGGTCCTGAGATCGAGCCCTGGGATTGAGCCCCACATTGGGCTCTCTGCTCAGCAAGGAGCCTACTCCCCCCGCACCCCGCCTGCCTCTCTGTCTGCTTGTGATCTCTCTCTCTGTGTCAAATAAATAAAAAATCTTAAAAAAAAATTCCCATTATGTTTAAGATTATTTTTTCCCTGTGAGAAAGCTTACAGAGGGCATTCATGTATACTTACTTTAAGACAAGTAGAATTGTCAACCACAAAGGACATAGAAAGAAGCAGTAAAAACCATGCATTACTGCTAATACATTGTCTAAGTTGGTGCTTCTCAAGGCTGTCCTTGGTGAAGGCCAGTCATTAAATTTTAAACATTAAAAAAATTTTCAGTTTTAGGGCCGCCTGGATGGCTCTGTTGGTTAAGCAACTGCCTTGGCTCAGGTCATGATCCGGGAGTCCTGGGGTCGAGTCCCACATTGGGCTCCCAGCTCCATGGGGAGTCTGCTTCTCTCTCTGACTTTCTCCCTTCTCATTCTCTCTCTCTCACTCTCTCTCTCTCAAATAAATACATAAAATCTTTAAAAAATAATTAAAAAAATTTCAGTTTTAAACATTAATTTTTTTTCAATTTATCACTTTGACTTCTAAAAATATATAATTAAAAGTGTTTTCCAAAAAAATCAAATAGAAAATGTGCAGATATAAAACCAATCTTTCATCAGATTCATCAGATTCGACAGGCACAAAATTACTCTGTCCAATTGCTTAAACATTTTTAAATGCTTACTCTTTGATTTTTAAAGAAAATGCATACTCTTTCATTCTGTACTTATTTCACAGACCTGTAAAACTGTGGACCAGCACTGGCCTACAGACCACTATTTGAGTACCACAGATTGAAGCCATTCTTTCCTTTTTTCCTATAATTTTTTTGCCTTGACGGTAGTACCCAAATATGCTTAATCTTGAGTTTAACTTGCTGTGACCTTTGTGTTTCTTCCTTTAAAGTATTCAGCCTGTTTTTCCTTTTCCAATTAAAAGAAAATGATGCCTCTCCTCTTTTCTTCTCTTGACAGATAACAGCATCTCTGAGATCAAACTGATCTAACAAGCAGTATTCACAGATGATTTGTTGCCCTCAATTTCTACCTTTGTCTCCCTCTTTCTCTTTCCTTAACAAATAGTATTTCAATATCTACTCTATACCAGGAACTACAGATCCATTGATAAGACACCAGGTCCCTCTCCTTGTGGTACTCAGTGTCGGCTAGGAAAACAAATAATTGAGCAAATAATTTATTACTTGAAACAGGTATAAGTTCTACAAAAAAGAACGAGAGGCTACTTTGACAGGGTTAACATACATGATGAGACCTGCTAAACTATATAATTCTAGAAGACAAAAGGTTAGATTTACTTATTTATTTATTTATTTATTTATTTATTAAAGATTATTTATTTATTTATTTGACAGACAGAGATCACAAGAGAGGCAGGCAGAGAGAGAGGAAGGGAAGCAGGTTTCCTGCCGAGGAGAGAGCCTGATGCGGGGCTCGATCCCAGGACCCTGAGATCATGACCTGAGCGGGAGGTAGCAGCTTAACCCACTGAGCCACCCAGGTGCCCCTGGATTTATTTTTAAGAAATGAATTATGTTTATATGTACCATCTTTAAAATGAACCTATAACTTTTCAAAATGACATTTTTAATTTTGAAAGCCTCAAATGAATGATTTCTTTAATTTTGATTGACTCAGCTTAAGGAACTGAGAACAGTAATATAATTTTCAAAAAAGATCTCTTAGCCTAAAGGATTTTAAAAATCAGATTACAACCTGATTTATATTTAAATGCATTAATATTTTTTCTTAGTATTTTTTAAAAGATTTTATTTATTTATTTGACAGAGAGCTCACAAGTAGGCAGAGCAGCAGGCAAAGAGAGAGGCGGAAGCAGGCTCCCCACCAAGCAGAGAACCTGATGCAGGGCTCTGTCCCAGGACCCTGAGATCATGACCTGAGCCGAAGGCAGAGGCTTAACCCACTGAGCCACCCAGGCGCCCCTTTAAAAGATAAACAAATATCTATAATTGTTTTAGTTTCAGTAATATGAACTTCCAAACTCAATTCAGCTATTACTGTTAAATTAAAAATATCTCTTGTTGTGAATTTCAATAATTAAACATGTTGTCAATATTTACTTTTTTTTTCTTGGATGCTTCAGTTTAGTTTGCTGGGCTGAAATTTTTGGCAATTTTGTTCTTTCTTTAAAATCATTCTCTCATAGAAATGTCAACTCTAAACTTTCACTCATCTTTGTTGATAAGGAAAACAAGGATGATTTTACCCAGATATAAAGCAAGTGTCTTATATTATCCAATTATTCCAACATGTAACATTTCATAAATGTAGACATTCTTAATTTTTTATCAAATTATTCCTGCTCTTACTCTCTTTTTAAAGAAGTAGCAAAATTTCAAAATAGTTTTGATGATTGATAGGAAAAGAACAAGAATATTATCTTGTTCTAGCACTGAAGAGTTATCAGTAAACAATAGTACAAGTGGATAAAGTGATCTCTCTACTGTTATTGAAAATGTCCATCTTGGAAAACCTTGTAGTTTCTCTTGATTATATGAACAAAGGAGAGAAACAATAATTAGCAGCATAGAATGATGACAGTAAGAATCCCAGGAGCCTCACTATCTCCAGCTTGGTGTAGTAGTGATGAACCTATGCATCATTTTAAGGTAGTCTATCCAGAAAAATACAAATACATATATTCTTCAGAAAACTGACAACTGTGTTTTATATGAGATTGCTAACACCCAATAAGAAGCAAAAGGTAAATGTCTATGAACATGTTTGTGTCTGTATATTTATTTGTTATCTATATCTAGTTTTGTAAAAAACATAGATATACTTATAAATCAGGATTCTAAAGTGTTTTAAAATTGTAAGTTCAAATAAATACTACTCAAATTTTAAAAAGTACTCACTAAAAAATCAAATTTTCTGTTGTACCTTAAGAATACAATATTAGACTGCCAGAAATCTAATATTTCTGAAATAGTTTATGCTGGATCAGTTTAGAAAAATAAAACTTACTTTTATTGCTGAAGTATGGAACACAGACTAATGAAAACAGTCAACAGAAGCTGATTTCTTTTCTACCATCTGTGCTGACAAAAACCACATAGTCCACCTCTCGGTCAGTCATTTTAACTATTTGTTCAGTAGTAAGTGCTCTGGAACTATAGTCCTGAGAACATAATTATTAACTTTATTGATACTTAGGTCTACACTTACTTTTGACAGACATATTTATAACGGATATATCTTATACAGTGTCATTCAAGAATGACTCTTTTAATCTCCTGGGAGTTCAGAACAATGTCAGGAAAACCTGAAAGAGTGGAGTGTTTGTATAGCTAAGGAAATATATTTTCCATCATGATTTTGCTGTACTACTACTGCATGATGTACATAGGAAGTGTCCTCAGATGAACTAGTGGAAAGGGCTTATTAATGTATTTATGTATGTATTCATGTATTTATTTTAAGCTACTATGTCATTAGCTTTTATACAACTAGGATGTATTAAAACAGTGAAAAAATATATATATACTTTTTTTAGTGAAAATATATTTTAAAACTCACATTGGCAATAAGGAATTAAATTTTTGAGTGAAATTTTAAAAATAAAATGTCGTACTATGGTACAACATGTCATACGTAATCTCCCTGTGTTCACTTTTCATATTCATGGATTTCATGGCTGATCTTTTTGTCAGGTATCTCAGGTGCTTACTGGCTTCATATTTCCAGCCATCTCTCTAGTTTCAGTTTTTCTCAACTATATAACGAGTAACAAGTATATATATACATATATATTTATATATACTATTCATATATATTATATATATTTATAAAATATATTTATTTTTATATATAAATAATATATAAATATATATACACACACACACATATATATAAATACGTATATATATTTAATTTCTTGGACTACATCACTGTAAGCCTACCTGCAGACCAATGTGATCCCCTATTAATATATATTTTCAGCTGGGTCTGGAAATACTAAGTGTGATTCTCAACACTCCTGACTTCACTCCATGTATCTCTGGCAGAGTGCAAGGCAGCATGACTGATCCACAGGTGAGTAGCATTGGCTCTTCTAAGAACAGTACATCAGAGTTTTTGCAAACCCATGGCTTAAAGGAGAAACAAACATATGGAGCCTGGAAAAGGTTGGGACTGGAGCCATCATGATGCCATGGTTAGCCAATTCCATAGGCACATCTGGTAAGCAATTGCAGTCCATGAACCCTGTAAAACCGTAAACGTGGCCTGTTGAGCATAAGGGCCCTTTATATCTGACATTATATTGACCAGGCTCTTGCTATTCCCTCCAGAGAGGCCCTTCACCCTGCTCTGTAAACAGAGAAGGAAGTCAGAGGCCCGCTCTTGCATGCAGGCGGTCAGCAGCTCACCCTGAACTTGCTTCAGCCAGAGCACACTCAGGCGTCATGGTCAGTGGATATCTTGGGGCTTCAAAGGTGAGTCCACTGCTCAAAAGGAGACATTTCGATGACCCAGGATTCCTGGCAGATTTTATTTCAGTTGCTGGAAAGTTCTCAAAAAAGCTCAAAAGCTCTCCAGCTGCCCAGAGAGTCTGAAATGCATGCAGTGGGTCTCCCAGACAAAGCTTTAGAAAGCTGCTAGCAGCACAGATCCAACACAGTCTCTGCATCTTGATTTCACTAGAACAGATGTTATCTGCAAGCAATTAACATACTTGTCATCACCAGTGAAACAGATACAGAATTCCTCAGGTTTTTTTTTTTTTTAATGCACCCTAAAGAAAAGTGTTTGTACATAAAACAAAAAGTTCACATTAGTATTAAAATAATATTCAGTGAAGAAAGTTGCATGTGTCAATTTTTCAGTTTTTTCTATTTTTTTTTGTAGAAAAGACTGCAATAATTTTTAGAAAACTGTGAGGGAATAAATGTCACCAGCAATATAAATATTTGTAGCAACTCCCTATCCTATTAAAGCAATATTTATTTTTTATTATTTTGTATCTTCATACCTTGGCTTATAAAATTTGCCATTTGTGCATTTTCTTCAACTTTAAATTTTTCAAAATTGATTGATTTTATAGAATTCTATGGGAAATAATGGGATTTGCTTTACAATAATAATTCAAATGTCAAATAGTAAAATATTGATCAAAATATGACCCTTAAGGGCGCCTGGGTGGCTCAGTGGGTTAAGCCGCTGCCTTCAGCTCAGGTCATGATCTCAGGGTCCTGGGATCGAGTCCCGCACTGGGCTCTCTGCTTAGCAGGGAGCCTGCTTCCCTCTCTCTCTCTCTCTGCCTGCCTCTCTGTCTACTTGTGATCTCTCTCTGTCAAATAAACAAATAAAATCTTTAAAAAAAAATGACCCTTAAGATGGATTCAAGTGAAAAGTTTGGTAAAACTCAATGTATAATTATCTTAAGTGATAAAAACAAAAACAAAAATAAAACAGAAATCTTAAGCTTGAGTCGCTCCTAAAGGAAAAAAAAACCCACATAGCATAATACCTATGTATTATATAATTGTACTCTTGACATCAACTCAATTTCTTATAAGCTAGCTTCGTAACACAACATTCCTGATTTATCTTTCCACATAAAATTCAGTTTTCATTCACCATTCATACCCTCAACACTTCTTTTTTTAATTAATGAAAACTGGAAGACTTGATTTCTAGCATTTCAACTTCAGATCATAAATTTTTCTGCAGAGTTTAAATACATTTTTTTCTTTTTTTTTCCTTAAAAATTTTTGTAAAATTTGACAGTAATGTTTCAGCCATACTGACAGCTTAACTAGTTTGAAAATACAAACACATCACCTAAGCAAATGCTATGACTGATACATTCCTTCTGAACAGAGTGCTTATATGAAGTGAAATGAATGTTCACTGCAACTAAATGGGAGGCAGATGTGGAATAGTAAAAGATCATCGAATTAGTGCCTAATATTCTGATTCACTCTCACAGGTCTGTAATTTACTGGTGGGTGATCTTGAACATGGCTTAACATTCTTATCTAGAAAATGACTATCTTCTTAACTGATTTACTCTGAGTTAATATAATTTATATGAAAACACTTTGTAATTATGGCACATTATATAAATGAAAATAACATTTTAATCATAAAATATTTTACAAAATATATACTCATTAAGTATCTAGTGTAAAGTTTTGCCACATCTATTGGGTGATGCTAGCTCAAGTGCTCCATTGGTTCTTGAGGCTTCCTCTCCAACAGGAAGTGTTTACTTGTCTCAACTTTACTATTAGATAAATTGGTTGTTTAATTGTCTACTGGTAATCTCGCCTCTGTCATACAGATGGTTGCTCACACTCTTCTCCCAATATTTTCTTTCTCTATCTTTGTGCAAGTCCTCATGTCTTTATGTCCTGCTCAAGTCTTGCTCATCCTTGGTGTTCAGTGTGTGTCAGGAAGTCAAATCCTTTAGTTTAAATTCTCCATAGCACTTATTAGGTATTTTACTGCTTAAAACAAGGCTATCTTATATTTTAACATCTTTTACTGATTTCCATTTAAAAAAGTTATTTCAGAATCCCCCTGTGGTTTCTTATTCTTATTCTTCTGCATAGTCTCAACCTCTATTAAACTTCCCAGTGAGAAATAACTACTTAAATGTCAACTAATATTAATGATTTGAAATCTCTAAAGTCAGAACCTGGATATTATGGGCGAGTTTTTGCCCAAGTGATTTTGGACCAATCCTTCAGCAAGACAGGCAAAATAACCAATGAAATTATCAGGGTACTATGATGGAGATGAGCAGGTACAGGAGGGCACTTAGTGGAGTCTAGAAGTGACAGTATAAATTGAAATGTAAAGGAGGAGAAGCAGCCTTTCAAACCAAGGGCAAGGCAAAGAACAAAAGGTTCAAAATCCATTAGCGGAAAAGAACTTACCTATTCTAAGTTTTCTGAGGGCTGTGTGGATAAATAAAGCATGGTGAAAGGAGAAGAAAAGGCATGGGATAATGAAAGATAATATGGCAGTTTTGTCCACTAACATTTATTGTGTGCTTTCTATTGCCAGATACAATGCTGATTATCTCACTTGATCCTCAGGAAAATCCTAGGAGGTAAATATTATGAACAACATGTTACAGATGAAGAAGCTAATGCTTAGAAAGGTTAAATAGGTAGGGACTCCAATCACAGAATGAATTATAGGATTTGGTAAAGAATTCAACTTTTGTCTTAGTACAATAGGAAGCCATTGAAAGATTTCAGTTCACAGAAGGATGTGATTCATTTCTATTAATAGAAAAATTTATCCTGAATGATGGGCAAACATGGATTGCTTAATTTCTCCCTCTTCTCTTCACACCTGGTTTGTTTTGTGCCCACTGGATTCTGAGCCACTTTGAAAGAACAGAGATCTAGTCTTGCTTATTACCTTATGTTCAGTGCTTAGCATGGTATGTAACATATTTTGGATGCTCATTTAATACTGATTGAGTGAATGTCTGAATGAACTTGACACTTGCTGATTTCCATTTTGGTCTCTGATATTAAAAGTTACATTAGCTTTTATTTTTTGAGCCCCATAACTAATCCAATGTCCATTTACCTTACCAAAGATTTTGTTGTGTGCTCAATTGCATACAGTAATGGGTGTATATTGTTCCTTTTTAGCTTTACCACAATGGCTATGACAAATTCCACAGGCTGGGAAAGGGTGGATATGGGGGCTACAGCCAAAGGGGTCAGATAGGAGATTACAGAAGTGAAATAGATAAGAACCATCAGGGCAGAGTCTAGGGCAGTATAGAAAAACTACATTTCTAGGTTTCTTTAGATTGCAAAGTCCCATTCCACCCAAGGACCCCACTCTGTCTTGCTTGGTTCATTAGGCTATCTGTCTGAGTATTTTGTTCCCTCCAAGTCAGTAATTCTTCAATAATAATAGTTATTATACATGTTTTACTGGATATAATGAACTAAATGAGGATCTTAGTACTGGTAGAGAAGTAAAGCTCATAAATTAGAATTTAATCCTTTTTATGGCATTATAGGATTATATCCACTTTGAAGGGAAAAGGCAAAAATTCTAGTTTTTTGTTATTATAGGAATCACCAAAATTTTGAAAACTTCAATGATTTTTTGATTTGTAAAATGTAATACTAGATCTAGCAGTTGCTCAGTATTAGTCAGAATAGGCTATAGTTTGTTGTTATAACAAATTAATCCCAATTGTCAGTGCTTTATCACAAACTCACCAATATAGACAGAACTCTGGTCTGCATAGTTGCCTGTAGTATCCTAGGATTACAGAGGCTGCATCATTTTGAAGTAGCACCTTCTGAAACATGTAGCATCTTTGATTGTTGGGGAGGCGGAAAGATACATGGCAGATGCGTTGGTGGGATTTTCAATTCCTCAATCTGGAAGTTACACATATACCTTCCATTATCATTTTATTGTCCAAGCTTGGTCACATGCTTGTGATGAACTGCAAGAAATATGGACAAGTAGGTGAAATTCAGTTGAGCATCAGGTCTTCTGTAATGCTCCTTAAACACCACTTTAAGAAGGGTAACAAGCCCGAGATTTTTAGTTGATAGTAGAGGGATCACATTACTCTTTCAAGTCTGTACTCTCAGATTTTCTTCTGGTGTTCTTTAGAGTCAGGGTATACTGATTATTACACAGTCAGTGCAAGTACCAGATGTTTCCATAGTTCCCCTTCATGTAGGAGATTAAATAAACAGATGCCATTTCTAATTAGAAACTTCCATTTCTTCCTACTTAATATAAAATGTATCAAATAATTTCCAAATTAGAGATTTTTTTTCTCTCATGGTTTTGTAGTAATGCTTTCTAAGAGGGGTAGTCTTAAAGCTTTTGCTTGTCCCCATTGTACTGTTCATATGCTGACTGATTTGAAACACAACTTCAAGAAATGTGAAAGCATCTTCCAATTTTTAAATAAGATGCAGTTGTGCTTTTCTTAAATGATATACTGTGTTGGCATGGTAGCTATATGGTGTCATCATTATTGTAATATCGAAGGTTTAGGCAAATGTTCAATTGTGTTTTCACTTATTTTGGAAAATCGTATCACATTAATAAATTTAGCAGGAAAAGGGATACATTCAAATATTTTAAAAATATCTTTCAAACATAGTTCTAGAATTCAAATTGAACATCATTGTAAAATGCTTTTAGAAATGTTGGAAAGCCATCTGTAGTATGCTTTCAAAGGAATTATTGTATCAATTGGGAGGTTAAATTGGAGGACTTCTGGATTTTCCTGGAAAGTTTCATTCATTTCTGTAGTTCTTTTGCTTTAGGATCTGACATGCTTAAGATTTACTTACTTACTTCTTTTACTTCTTCATTTATTCTGTCTTTAATCATTAGGTCTTTGGTTCAGACAAAGAGCACGTTCCTCCCTTTTTTAAAACAAAAATTTGCAAACAGATTATTATGAGTTTTGAGTTAACCTGATAGGTAGGAATTGTACATTTGATTAATACAATAGATGAAATACTGTGAAGTTCCCTCCAACTAATCTGTAAATAAAGACTGACTTATTTATAGCAAACATAATTTTTTTTTAAGATTTTATTAATTTATTTGACTGAGAGAGATCACAAGTAGGCAGAGAGGCAGGCAGAGAGAGAAGAGGAAGCAGGCTCCCTGCTGGGCAGAGAGCCCGATGTGGGGCTCGATTCCAGGACCCTGAGATCATGACCCGAGCCGAAGGCAGAGGCCCCAACCACTGAGCCACCCAGGTGCCCCGCAAACATAATTTTTAATCACCGATTTTCTTACTAAAAGTTGAAAATTAGTAAGGGTAAAAAGAACAGACAGCACTGAGAGTCAAGATGCTGAAGAAGGCTTAGATCAGTGGCTAATTCTATCATATTTGTAGGAAGACTCAATATCTTAAAAAACATCAGTTCTCTTCAAATTGATACATGGGACAATGGCAACTATGTTAAAAATCAAAGCTGGATTTTTATTAAAGATTTGATATACAGATTTAAAATTTATGAAGAAGTTTAAGGGCCCAAGAATGGTCAAAATATAGAAAAAGAACAATCATGTTAGGGGGGTTGTTTTAGCAGATTTAAGGTGTATCTTTATGAATTGGAATACGCTTAAAAAATGACCAAAAAAAACAGAATAGAAAGCCCAGAAATAGAACCATTAATCTATGGAAATGAATATATGTCAGAATCCTCATTGCAAGTAACAGGGGAAAGCAGGAATCATGAAATACCTGTGCAGGACAGCTGATTATTTATATGGAAAAAATTAAATTAGAACACTACCTCAGATCCACAAATATCAGTTTCTGACTGACAAAAAAGATTTCTTTTTAATTTTAAGAAAAATGTGGGAAAGTATCTTTATAACATCATGATACAGTAAGAGTTCCTAAGCAAAGCATAAAATGTTACTAGCTACAAAAGAAAAGACTACAAGTAAATTTATGACCTTTGGTTAATAACCATTAAAAAAAATAAAGACACATGTAATAAGGGATTTAAATTATTTAAAATTATTTAAAATATGTAAAGATACTATTTAATATTCTCTAAAGCAGTGAAGGTAAGGTTTGCAAAAGATGAGAAGCAGTGGAAACTGTAATATACTTCAGGAATGAAAATTTTTATAACTACTATGGAAAATACTTGGGCATTATATAGTGAAGTTGAATCATAGTATACCCTACATTTATAATATTATAATAACAATACTAATATTATGTTATATATTATAGTACATATGTAATAATAATAATATAAAAGAACTCCACTCATAAATATTCTGTCAGGATTCTACCAAAGAAATAGAACCTGTAGGAAAAATAGACACACCTGTCCTCTCTTCCCCAACACACTTTTGTTTGTTTATCTATGTGTGGGCTTATGTGATTATGGGAGTTGACTAAAAGTAAATCCAAAATCCATAGGTCAGGCCATCAGAAAAGGTAAGCTAGAAATTGTTGGACAGGAGTTGAAGCTACATTCCACGGGTAGAATTTCTTTTCCCTTAGAAAAACCTAATCTCTTCTCTTAACGCCTTTCAAATGATTGGCTCTGGACCACCTAAAATATTGAGGATAATCTTGTTAAAGTCAACTGATGGAAGCTGTTAATCATGTCTACAAAATATCTTCACAGCAGCACGAAGATTAAAATCTTAATATCTGGAGACTATATCCTAGACAAATTAACACATAAAACTGACTATCACAAGTATAAAGTCTGGAGAAATTCTTCCCAAGTACCCTAAGAAAAATGCACAAGAAATTTTATGGAAATTTTTATAAAATTTCCAAATAGAAATTAACACAATGTTCACCAAGAATTAATGAAGAGAAAAATTACGAACTAGTCACACAATGAAATACTATGCAATAATAAAAATGGACTCTATCTACCCAAAATTGCATGGATGAAGTTTAAAACATAATGTGAATGAAAAGCAACTTCTAGGGGCGCCTGGGTGGCTCAGTGGGTTAAAGCCTCTGCCTTCGGCTCAGGTCATGATCTCAGGGTCCTGGGATCGAGCCCCATATCGGGTTCTCTGCTCTGCGGGGAGCCTGCTTCCCTCTCTCTCTCCCTGCCTCTCTGCCTACTTGTGATCTCTCTCTGCCTGCCTCTCTGCCTACTTGTGATCTCTCTCTGTCAAATAAATAAATAAAATCTTTAAAAAAAAAGAAAAGAAAAGCAACTTCTAGAAGACTACGTTCATGCTCATTTTTTAAAATTTTTTATTATTTTTTATAAACATATAATGTATTATTACTCCCCAGGGGTACAGGTCTGTCAATCACTGGGTTTACACACTTCACTGCACTCACCAAAGCACATATCCTCCCCAATGTCCATAACCCCACCACCCTCTCCCTACCCCCCACCCCCTGACCCCCCTCAGTTTGTTTTGTGAGATTAAGAGTCTCTTATGGTTTGTCTCCCTCCTGATCCCATCTTGTTTCATTTATTCTTTTCCTACTCCCCATTGCATCTCCACTTCCTCATATCAGGGAAGTCATATGATAATTGTCTTTCTCCGATTGACCTATTTCACTAAGCATAATACCCTCTAGTTCCATCGACGTCATCACAAATGGCAAGATTTCATTTCTTTTGATGGCTGCATAGTATTCCATTGTATATATATATACCACCTCTTCTTTATCCATTCATCTGTTGATGGACATCTAGGTTCTTTCCATAGTTTGGCTATTGTGGACATTGCTGCTATAAACATTTGGTGCACGTGCCTCTTTGGATCACTACGTTTGTATCTTTAGGGTAAATACCCAGTAGTGCAATTGCTGGGTCATAAGGTAGCTCTATTTTCAACTTTTTGAGGAACCTCCATGCTGTTTTCCAGTCACTCTCATTTCTAAAAGGTCAAAAGCAAGAGTTTTACTAGTTTATACATGTGAGAAAACAAATACAAAAGAAATGAAGGAATAATAAATTCAGAATCTTGGTTAATTATGTTAGCTTTGAAGAGTCAGGGGCATTGACACGTGAAGGCACATATCGTAGATTTAATGATGCTAAAATTACCCAGGTTTTATGTGGTGATGTGTTTACAAGTGCTTGTTTTATAGATGCCTCATAACTTACATAGTACCTATATATTTTTTTCTTTTTTAAAGATTTGATTTATTTATTTGACAGAGAGAGATCACAAGTAGGCAGAGAGGCAGGCAGAGAGAGTGAGGAGGAAGCAGGCTCCTTGCGGAGTAGAGAGCCCAATGCAGGGCTCGATCCCAAGACCCCGGGATCATGACCTGAGCCAAAGGCAGAGGCTCTAACCCACTGAGCCACCCAGGCACTCTATTACATACTACCTATATTTTTATGTATCAAATTTTATAAAATAAAAAGGTAAGATTAAGGAACCAATCATTCTTGTCATTCACTTGATGGGCATCATCATTTTTGGAAAGTGTGGAGCCCAGATGCATGTTCAAGCCTGGTAAATGGAATTTATTGAGCAGGGGCCTCAGTTGCTGTCCTGATAAAAATGACTGTGATTTGTGCAAATTGCAAATACTTCCATAACTCTTGTATACTTTCTTGGTTCCCCTAGCTTCTCTCTTTATTTTTTTTTCCCTGTTAGTGCTCTTCCCTAATTTCCAAGAAATCTCCAATTCCGAGCTGGGGTTTATCTAGATTGTAGGAAACACCCTCATTCCAATGAAGTTGGGATCAGACTACAAGGAGGGTTTGAAATGTTCTGATTGGAAAGCAAGCAACAAAACAGATACTCGCTTTTGAGTCCCAGCTATGTGTTTCTTAGTTTGACCACTGATGTTTTGATTCATTGTTGAACAATTGATTGGGCTCTGACACCACTCCTTGCCATATTTTTTATATCTTAACAACAATGTGTCAGTGAAAGATACTATGAAAATGCCATTATCAAGATTGTGAAGGGAAGTTGTTGCTCTCATTCCTTGCTCCCTCACTGCTGAGGGTCTCAAATCGATGCTGAATATTTTGTTTTGGCCTGCTCTGGTATTAACCCTTGTCCTAGGCATTTCTGGTGTGTCTGTTCTCAATCTGCTCCATTTCTGCTCTTTTTACTTCCATCTCACTACTGAAAATACAAAGGCACATACTTTGCTATAGTTCTTAAGATGAGGTAACAATAAATATGCAGACAGGATTAGAAATTTGAAATATATGTAATTAGATTTTTACTCTAATAATTTTATTATTTACCTCATTCCTTCTAGTTTCCTATTCAATGTTTTCAGTGACCAAAAAAAAAAAAAACCACCCCAAAAAACAAAAAATAGTTCTTTCCTAATAATCAGTTCTTGTCCTTACTTAAATTACTGTTCACATATGCCGAGAGATAAATGCTAAATATTAATGCTAAATAATATATTAAATACATAAATATAAAACAATTGCAACAAAGACTCTTTTTCCAGTGGACCTTAATTGCTGTGGTCCATTGCTCATAGGGCTCTCAATCTCTTCTACTCCTTCATCCTGGCTTATCCTGGGCATTCCTAACTAGTGGCATCTCTGAGCAGTTTATCAAAAAAGAGCATAAGCTTTGCTTCCCATAGTTCTTCTCAGTATGAGGGGTTCCAAGGCACTGAACCCCAAGACTGAGGGTATCTTGAATGGTCCATTCAGAATTCAGACCCCTGGGCTGTAGCTAGGTTTATAAGTCCCCCAAGTCCTGCAGGTAAATACAGAGCTGCACGAACTTTGTCTAGTTAACTCTACACCTGTCATGGGAAGGGGAGTGCCTAGGTAGGAAGTAGAGTATAAAGAACCACATTTGAGATTTTGAATTCTGGGTTCACCAGAGAGAGGACAAATGACAGAAATACAGACTTACTAAATCTACTTGTATGACCCCACCTTCTATTTTTCCCTCTTTTCAAATTACATTGGTTAGAACAATATTAATTGATGTTAATGATAACAGGTGATTTGTTTAGCATGGTGATACCTTTTTAGATAGGGGATAGTGAGAAAAGGGGTAGGGATCCCCAAGGACTAGGAAAAATGGCAAAAGAAAGCTGAGGCCAGGCTCATGAATATATATTATCATTTTACCTCAATTTTTAAAAGGACTATTGCTGCTTCTAAGTGTTTAGGAGGAATAGAAGCTACTAGTTCAAGATGAAAAATGAAACCCCTTCCTTTCCACAGTCTCAGTAAAATTTCAGAACAGAATATATTTAAATTGTTTCATCTATTTAATTTTGACTATGTAACATATAAACTAAAAATTTTAAATCAAATCCCACAGCAGCGTTTATACTCAAAAGTAAGTTTCCTGTTTACCCCATGCCTCCTACTCTTTGTCCCAGGGGGCAACCACTCTTAATGGGGTCTTGTGAGTATTTACAGAATATTCTGTCTGTACAAACCATTTTCACGAAACTTATAGATGACTTCTATATAGATGGTTCTGTCCTTTGATTATTTTTTGCATAGTAATGTATTTCAGAAATCATTCTCTATCAGTATATAGATCTGCCTCATTCTTTTTAATGGAGATCATGTGGAGAAACCATAATTTATAGGACCAATTTTTATTGTTGGGTGTTTAGGTTATTTTCACTCTTTAGTTACCACGACCAATGCTGTTAATAATTGAAGAGTTTAGAGTATAAGTGTGAGGATATTGGTAGAATGCCAAAAGTGGACTTGGTGGGTAGAGGGATATATGCCTTTTTTTTTTTTTTAAGATTTTATTTTTTTGACAGACAGAGAGCACAAGTAGGCAGAGTGGCAGACAAGAGAGAGAGGAAGAAGCAGGCTCCCTGCTGAGCAGAGAGCCCGATATGGGGCTCGATCTCAGGACCCTGGGACCATGACCTGAGCCGAAGGCAGAGGCTTTAACCCACTGAGCCACCCAAGCGCCCCGGGATATGTGCCTTTTGACAGAGAGTATGAAAAGGCTTACATAAGACGTTGTTTATTTTACAGTAATGCTTACAATACTCAAGAGTGCCAGTTCCACCTACCCAAGCCTAACAGAGTTGATTTATAATCAAGCTGTGTGATCTTTATCAAGATGATAGATATAAAATGGTATAATATTCTATGCATAATCTGCATTTCCTACTTTCAGAATGACTTTGAACAACTGTCATGCATCCAAAATTGCTGAATGTTTCTTTTCCTATCCTTTGACTCAATTCCACTAGAATGTTGGGTCTTTCCTTACTGGGATATGTTTACATACTACTCGATTGCCCTCTCTCTGTTATATGTATTGCACATACTTCCCAGATCATAGTTTGTCTTTTGCTTTCAAATATCACATTTGTTTCTTGCATATTAAAAAGTTATGTAGACAAATTATCAATATTTTTATCTATGGCTGCTATAGATTATATATCAACTAGATATATAGGTCTCATAATGAGACTTAACAGTTTCATAGTTTCAAATTTTATGTTTATTCTTGAAGTCATCTGAAATTTATTTGGTATAAGGTTTGAGGGAGTGAATATATGTATTTTAATATGGCTTTTGTTTTTCCCAGCAAATTAATTCAATGATCAATTTTTGACCAAAGATTGCAAATACTATGTATATAATTTTATAAATCCTGACACAAATTTGGGTTAGAGACACTGTATCCTATTACATTGGTATGTTTGTATATTGATATTCCAGTATGAATCCTACTTTAATTAATAAAGCTTTACATTACAGTTTGTTATCTGATAAAGCTACTTTGTTTTTCTTTCTTTTCTCTTTCAGACATTTTCTGCCTATTCCTGTGCAGGAATATTTTGCTGTAAAAACCATAGAATTGCTTAGTCTAATTTTTAAAAATATTTTAAAATTATTTAAGATAATCCATTCACCATTTTTATTGGGATGTGTAAAAATCCTATATAAATTTCAAGCCTTCCTATCAGAGAACAGAATGTGTATTTCCAGATCCTCACACATTTCTTGCTTAATTTACTAACTTCATTTATTTACATCTTTTATGTTGTTATTTGTAATGAGTTCTTTTCTCTTTTATTTTGTTTTGCAATGGAGAGTCATTTCCATGTAAGAAGGTTATTAATTTAGTATGTTAATATGTACTCAGCCAACTTACTGAATTCTCTTATCCTTGGTTATAGTTTCCTGAGTGAATGCCTTGGAATTTTCAGTTAGGACATTATATTTCAATGTAATATAATTTCAATTTTTCTTTAAAAACTGTATATTCTTTATTTTTCCTTTTTAATTGCATTTACTAGAATAATGTTAGTTAGTCCTTATGTTAGTGAGTTTTTTAAGAATGTTTCTGATTCTATAGCAGCACTGTCATAAAACTTCATGCAATGATGACAATATTCTCTGTCTGTGTTATACAATATGGTAACCACTAGCTGCATGACTATTGAGCAGTTGAAATTTGGCCAGTGATACTGAATATCTAATTTTATTGAATTTTAACTAATTTAAACACAAATTTAAATTAGCAAATGTGGCTAGTGTTCTATATTGGGTGGTACAGTTCTAGAATTTTAACATTAAGCATGATGATATAAGTTCTTCAACTACCCTATATTTTTTCTTCAATTGTTTTATGTCATTGGTTTTTGTTTTTTTCTATTTTACTTAACTAAATTCTTTATTTATTTATTTTCATTCTTTTTAACTTATTATTGTAAGAAGTGCTTAACCACTTTTTCTACTGTATCTCATATATTTTGAAATGTCATATTTCATTAGTTATAGATTTTATGTAACAACTTTGGTACTGTCTTTGACAAGATGTGGTAGGGTAATCTTATTTTTCTAATTGTTAATTCATTGAAATATGCCTTGTGCATACATATGATATATATATATATATATATAGATATATAGATATATTTACTTTTCTCCCTTCTCACTACCCTACAAGCCCCTTCTCCCCAATAACTGGGCAGCCTGGAAGGTGTAAGGTAATCCAGTGCAAACCTGGAAGTTTTAGCTGAAAGTATTTGTTAACTTGAAGAATAGAGATAAGAAATTATTTAGAGGTGAGAACATGAACTGCTATTGGAGACAACCTGGTATTTCTGAAGTTTAGTTCAGGTTAGGGCAAGAGCAGAGAAATAAATCCAACATGAGAAAAAGACATTAAAAGGAAAGAAGAAAAATTAGGAACTGGATATTGTAGTGGTCAAATATTCTCTTGGGTCATTTCTAGAACATGAGTGTGAGCATAAGGAAGGCTAATTTCCCTAGTTAATTTACTGGTTCTACATCAGTGCAAGACAATAACCTCTCTAAAAAACCAAGAATCAGAACTACTAGAATAGCCTGGGCCCTATCTATATCTTAGCTGAAAGAAGTATATGCTCCCCATTTTTTCAGATGAGTCAACCAAGACCTTTAAAGAACACCTGACACATAGAGATTGCTTCCAAATATTAGTTTGATGAAAAGGTGAATGAATAAATGGTTCAGCCAGGGTCAGAGAGCTGGAGACAGTTGGAGAATTAGGGGGAAGTGATCCTAGTGTCTTGTCTCTTCATGCCTTATTCTTTCTAGCACACCATATTCACTATTTATTAAATATAACAGACTTAAAATTTCATTTAATTGGATAGATATTGTTTCAGTTTCTGCTTTTCCTAATCTTAAATATGAGAAAAAGAAACAGCCAGGGCAAGAGCTTATGAGTATATTAATTGAAGTGTTTAGGAAACATGTACTAAAGGGAAGAACTGTAGAGGCATATGATGGGAATGTCCAGACACATAAAAAAATCTCATATGAGGTATTATCACTGCACTCCAGCAAAACATTCACAGTTAAGAGTTGAAGATCCCTCAGAGTAATTGCATATAGTAAGAAAATAGAATACAGGTTATATTTGCTATACCAACTCTGGTGGTTTGGTGGTGGTTTTCTGGAATACAGCTGAGAAAAATTCAGAGCTCATGCATGAGATCAGCAAGAAAGTATACATGACTGATTAAAATATCTAGTATGGCTATGGAGGAACATGCAGTATTATTAATACCATAAATTTTCAACTCTGACTTATTAAATTTTGCCTAATTACTCTCACATTATTCAGTGAGTTAGCTAAGCTGACAGATGACTAAGCCATAGTAGACAATTTGTAGGTATTTGTTGAACTAACTTTTGTTGAAATAAGCGCTTTACTTACAACAGTGGCTGGATAAAATTTCATGAGTTACATATGTAGTGATCAAAGATTTTGGAGGTATGCTGATAGGAATATAAATTTGAAAAGATAAGAGAATATCATCCCAGAAATAAGAATTGCATAGCTATATTGCCTGGAAGTGAAGAGGAAGAGAGATTTCTTGATACCAGGGAAAGATGATTGACATTGCTTCACATGCCAGTGGTCAGAACAAAAATGCATTTTAATTGCAATATTTTAGAGAAGTTCAATTAAGTCTACATTTTGAAAAGATTTGGGCTGAAGTCAATTAAAAAGTACAAGAGAACTAGGTTAAACTTGTGGTTAATGTGGTTGCACCATTCAGTGACATGTGGGACACATTCTTGGATGGAAGAAACCATCATCCAAGTTTAGAATTATTTGGAACCTGTGGCTTTTGAGATCTGAACCCAACCTGAACTTCTTGGTGCTGTGTATTTTCTTTTTGTTTTATTTCCTGGCATGAGAACTTGTGTGTGTGTGTGTGTGTGTGTGTGTGTGTGTGTGTGTGTATTCATTCTAACATTTATAAAAAACAGTTTATCATAAAGCCAACTGGGAAATATATTTTTATTAAATACACTTTGATGAGTTAACTGTAAATAAATTAATATTAAGAGGATTAAATTTCCACTAAAACATAGAAAAATTTAAGAGTTGAAAAGAGAGATACTTAGAAAAACATAGCTTAGGTTTTATCCAAACCAGAACATTTGTAAAAATAGCTAAAAAGATATTAGTTGATCTCAAATTGTGGTCCAGCTCAAAACCTTAAGTTACATTGTTTTCCAATATTCAGATTCTCTAGGATCCCCAAGCAATAGAAGGTAAAACTATTACTCCTTGGGGAAGAGAATTTCAGATCTCTGATTTTGGTCTTCTGCTCATTCATCAAACCACACTGGAACCTGTCCTTGGTTGGATAATATATAGGGCCACCATGCAAGTTCTAAGAGCCACCTGGGAGAAATGATTAAAATCATGTGGCTAAGCTCTTCAAAACATATAGAAAAATTGATATGCCTGTCCCTGTGGGAGGAAAAGAAATCCACAAGAATAATGACCTTAGTGGAGCCTTGGGTGTTGCTTGACTTCCAGTGTGTATCCTGCAGTGTTGCCAAATCTTCTAATCTGGTGTTGGCCACGAGGAGAGTAAAATAAATGTATGGAATATGGGACACTGTTTGCATGTGGTTTTGTGAGCATATCATGGTTTTAAGTAGTAAGTCTTTTACTATTTTACTCAGTTCATTGTGGTATTTAAAATTTTTTTTCACAGGTACCATTTTAATTTAATATGGTGGAATGGAAAGAGCGTGGGTTTTGGAGTCAAGCATATTTGACTCTGTCATTCACTAGCTGAGTGAATTTGGGCAAGAACTATACCTGGCATATGGTGTAAATAAATACTTGTTAAAGGAGAGAATGAATGAATTAAAGCAAATAACCACTCTTAGCTTCAATAAAATTTACCCATGCCTGACAGCTTTTGTTTAATTTTCATGTAATGGGACCAGATCACTAGGCATTTAGTACAGAAGACATGAGAACAGAACCTCTCCTCTTGACAAAAGGGTCTTAACAGCATGGTAGCAAGTTAGAGAACAAAACTGGCTTTATCATATATGAGAGAGAAATTAAGAGATCACATTTAGAATGGTTCTTTGCCAGTGTTTTATGTAAATATTCAGCATTGCTGTTCAGTGCTGTTGTAACATTTTGCTCTTAGATCCTCTAAAATGAAACCACTGAATGCTGGTTTTTGTAGTCTAATTTTTGGACAGCTATAACCATCAGCTGGAAAACAGTATTCTGGAATCAATTGTTAAGATTATCAAATAAGAAATGTTTTCCATTGTTTGCCCATCTTACCCAGGCCAGTTTCTAGATATTGCTGATTGCCCTAGAATATTTATATCCATTCCAGAATAATGTTCTTATTAGCCCAGAGGATGTCTGTTAGTACAGAGCATCCAGGATGCCACTAAATCCATATAGGTTATTAGCAGTTATATATCAACTTGGATGTTTGAAGGGTGCATATATGCCTGGTGTGTTTTCCTTTATAGGACCTCAGTTCCTAACTAATGAACGTTAATTATTTCTGATCTTTAATATAAATCTACACTGTTGGTGAGAAAGCAAGTTGGTGCAGTCACTTTGGAAAACAGTATGGAGATTCCTTAAGAAATTAAAAATAGAACTACCTTAATGACCCTGCAATTGCACTACTGTGTATTTACCCCAAAGATACAGATGTAATGAAAATAAGGGCCATCTGTACCCCAATGTTCATAGCAGCAATAGCCACAATCGCCAGAATGTGGAAAGAGCCAAGATGCCTTTCAACAGACGAATGGATAAAGAAGATATGGTTCATATATGCAATGGAATATTACACCTCCATTAGAAAGGATGAATACCCAACTTTTATATCAACATGGATGGGACTGGAGATTATGTTCGTGAAATAAGTCAAGAAGAGAGGGTCAATTATTATATGGTTTCACTTATTTGTGAAGCATAAGGAATTACATCAGGGCACTAGGAGAGGGAAACAAAAAGTGAATTGGGGGATATGAGAGGGGGAGACAAATCATGAGAGACTGTGGACTCTGAGAAACAAACTGAGGGTATTGGAAGGGAGGGGGGTGGGGGATGGGTGAGCCTGGTGGTGGGTATTAAGGAGGGCACGGATTGCATAGAGCATTGGGTGTGGTGCGTAAACAATGAATTCTTTTTTTTTTTTTTTTCAGTATAGTTGAACATGATGTTACATTAGTTCCAGGTATAAAGAACAGAGATTCAGCATCTCTGTACATTATGCTATGCTCCCCACAAGTATGGCTCCCATCTGTCACCATACAACACTATTACAGCACCATTGACTAGATTCCCTGTGCTGTGCCTTTTATTCTTGTGACTTATTCATTCTATAACTGGAAGCATATCTCTCCACTCCTCTTCACCTATTTTTCCCATCTCCCCATTGACAACCATCAGTTTTTTATCCATATTTACAAGTCTGATTCTGCTTTTTGTTTATCTATTTATTTGCTTTGTATTTTAGTTTCCACATATAAGTGAAATAATATGGTATTTTTTTGTCTAACTTATCTCACTTAGCATAATACCCTTTAGGTATATCCAGGTTTTCAAAAGTGGGATGATTTCATCCTTTTTTACCCCTGAGTGATAGTCCATTGTATATATATATACTAAATTTTCTTCATTCATTCATCTGTGAATGGACATTTGGGCTGCTTTTTATAAATAATGCTACATAATGCTATTATAAATAAAGCTACAATAAACATAAGGGTGCATAAATCTTTACAAATTAGTACTTTGGGGGGGGATAAATATCCAGTAGTGGAATTATTAGAGTATATATTTCTATCTTTAATTTGTTGAGGAACCTCCATTCTGCTTCCATAGTGGCTGTACCAATTTACATTTCCACCAACAGTGAACCAGGTTCCTTTTTCTCCACATCCTCACCAATACTTGTTATTTCTTATATTTTTGTTTCTAGCCATTCTGACAGGTGTAAGGTAAAATCTCATTATGGTTTTGAGATGATATTTATAAATGATATATTTGATAAGGGGTTAATATTCAAAATATATGAAGAACTTATACAATTCAACTCCTTGTATTCTTTTTATTACTACTTCTGTCTTTGTGTTTGAGACTCTCATCAGTTCATCACTTGGTTTTCCATAACTCAAACTATCTCATAGTTCAAGGAAGTAGAGTATTGAAGATGAAAATATGGGCTCTGAGCCAAATGCCTCATTGTGAATCTCAGCTTTGCCAATTCCTCCATGCATGAATATGGGGTACTTAACATTGTTGTCTCTCAGTTTCCTCATTTGTTTGTTATACAGACTAAAAGAGTTAATACAAAGTAAAGAAATAAGAATATTGGCAAATTGTAGCTGTTCAGGGAAAAAAATTCTTACGGCAGAAAGCAATGAGACTGACACATGTCCAGGTAGTTGGACTATAGGGATAAAATACAAAGCCAACATGGATATTTCAATTCTCATATGTATTTCCCATTTTAAAAGAATAAGTTAGCATTTTGATATCTACTTGAGTTCTATGTATACTAAAGATAACATGATTCATTCTCTCAAAGTCTGATAATCCTTTGGCAATGGCAATAATGAATTTTTGAATCTTCCAAGTTGTGGGCCAGATGATCCAGCAGAACTGCCAATATGTTAGTTGTTCCCAGACACCTCTCAGTGGATCTATATAAGTCCATAATGAAGTGTTCCACAGCCTGAAGCAAAATAAAAACATAAAGAATGGACTTTTCTCAAACCAAAGTTTTTAATTTAAAGGAACATCCTTTATTTTGAGATTGTTAATAGGGTATTTTTTGTTTGTTTGTTTGCTTCCAGACAAAATTTATACTGAATTTGTTTTACTTTATTAGAATGTGAGTTCCCACATTTTTTGCCTGGCTCTTCCTAACTAATCACTACCAAATTATTTCCTGAGCTCCATTCAGCCAGAATTTCTTACTTTCCCCTGACATATTTGAGCAGAATCTTCACATTTCATCAAAGTCTTATCCGAGTATTTCTTGGAGGCCCAGAGTCTATCCAATAATGTCATCCCTATCAAATCCATGGTGCTACCACACCAAACCTAAAAAGTACTGTATAAGCCCCACCCCAACATGCGAGTGGGCTATTCCTACCTGCTCTTGCAGATGCTATAGTTTTTGTTGGCCCCTCTTCAGACCCCAGCTGCCAGTGGGTGCCACATTGGGAAAATAGCCCTTTTTCCTTTATATTTCTCTTTGATATGGCCCAAAGAAGCATTATTTGGGGCCCTGGTGTCATTCATTGGTATTCAAATACCAGCCCCCACAGTAATTCACATGTCTACTCTTCTCCTGTGACTTGAATGAGTCACTGGGTCAAGTTCATCATGCCTGGCTTCATCTCTCCCAAGGGGAATCCTCTCCGGGAAATTTATTCAGGACCTTGTGCTTAAAGGCTTTGAGAAAGCCACCCCACCAGTATTATCCACCAGTGTGTCTGAACTACAACAGTAGATTGAATTTTTTTTCCAGAGGGTACAAGTATATTTCCATTAAGACTATTTCATCAGCTTAACAAACATACTTGAAATCCAGTGGTTGGTAGGAGGGGCCCACACATAGCTCAAGCTGAGTCATTACTATCATCATTTAGGAAGATTTGGATATGTAAATAGCACCCAAACATCTAGTCTCGAGTTCATTTCGACTGTCCTTGGCAAATTACTTAATCTTTCCAGATGTTAGGGTTTTTATTTACAAAATGGGGATAGGGATGCCTGGGTGGCTCAGTTTGTTGAGTGACTGCCTTGGGCTCAGGTCCCACGGTGCTGGGATCTAGTCCCACATCTGGCTCCTGGCTCAGCAGAGAGCTTGCTTCTCCCCCCAACTCTGCCTGCTGCTCTCCCTGCTTCTACTCTCCCTCTTTGTTAAATGAATTAAATAAAACCTTTTAAGAAAAAAAAAAAACAAAATGGGGATAATAATAGTGCCTACCTTATAGGTAAATTAAATGGGTTTATATATTTTAATATACATCGTAATATATTTTAGGTTAACATATTTTAATAGTGCTATGTGTAGGAAATACTATGTACAGATCAGATATTATGTAATTATTAACTCTGTCACACTATCTCCTAGGATAGAAGTAGGCAGATATGTTTGATTATTTTCATAGTAAGTTGAGCGAGGGTATTCTGATATCATTTCTTTTAAATATACACATAATGCCTTAAAAGAGAAACTGTTATAATTAATTGTGTTGTATTATTACATTTACTTTACACTTTACTCTGAAGAGTTTTTAGACTAACAAACAGGAAATCTTGGAATACAGCACATAAATAAGTCAATCAATTAGTTATAATATTATTCTACATGACTAGCTGTGTAAATTGGTAAAAGCATTACATCGGATGATGGGATATGTAAGGGAATAGAATGGAAAATTTCCTTCATACTATAGATTGTCCTTCTCCTTCTTTTTTTTTTACCCAACAAGTGGCAGGGAAGTTCAAATGACTGCTCACATTGTAGCTTTAGTTCAAGTCACGGCTCAACCTCACAAAGGCAAAACTGACAATTCCAGATGTCCATTAGTCACGGCACCATGAAGACAGACCCCACTGATCAGTTTGTAAGCTGTGGGCATATCATGAAATTGTCTTGCCACCATACAGATAAACAAAGCATATGTGCTATTAGCTCAGAGCTGAAGATAGAATAAGAATATTAACTTCAAAATCAAATGAGGACATGCAAGAAACAATACAATTTTTATTTTAAAAGAAGAAAATACAAACTCTGAGGACATAAACAAAGGTAGTGGTAATGTAGAAGAGAGCCTGATTTTTGTGGTAGTTTCGCCGTCTTTGATTATTGTATGGGGCAGACCCATGCTGGCTAAAATTATGTCTAGCACTTTACAGCAGCAGATTGGACTAGCCAGAGGCTTGGAACCTTGTGGATTTGTGGCTCTTCAGAAGTGCTTCTGTATTGGAATGTGTTTGTGTTTGCCTTTATTTGTTTTTAATAAAAAAAACTTGAAGAAAAAGTTTCTGCCTTGGTAGATTTTCTTTGGAATCCCAGAAAGGGCTCTTGAGGGCTCTGTGGCTCTTTTGTGATGATAAACCAAAGCTTTGAGCTTGTCCCAGTTGGAATTCCAGACACTAAAAAAGCCGACTTCAATTATTATTATTGTTGTCTACAGAACTAAGCCCCCTTCTGATTATTCAGGTTTATACTAATAGTCTTCTAAACATATTAAGTTTTTTATTTTTTCCAGCAAAGCTAGGACTACAAAACAAAGCAGGGGAAACTTCACAATAATGTTTCAGAGGTGCCAATTTTCTGAGTCTCCCTGGCGGGTACCTGTGGTGTGGCGGGTTTTATTGGGAGGGAAACGTTAATAAAAATATTCTTCCACAGTGAAGAACAGGTTTCATAAACTAGTAGAAGAAATTATTACATAGGACAAGATGGCAGCAGAGATAAAGGTAGTCTCTCTGAAAGAAAAAAAATTATTGCAATATTGGAGTCTCCAAACTGAGTCATTAATAGTTGTGAGGATAATCATAGACTCTTAAGAGTTATACATGGAAAGTTGAAGATTTTCAAATACAACCTTAATGGTTTGCAAGATCTAGCTGTACCATGTCCCAGATAGAGTACTTCATTTTTACTTAAGCCCATATCCTAGCAGAGAATTATCTACCATACAAGAAAACCCTTTCCAGGTGAATACAACTCTGAGACAAAGTTCAGCTCCATACAGGGCCAAAGTTATTTCATTTTAACTTTGACCCATTAACCATGATTCTGTCCTCTGAAGTTACTCCTTCTTTCATGTAATTTCTGTCATTTATTAAAGATAGTTATCATTTCATCCCATTCCCTGAAGCCTTTTCTTCTCAAGAATCCTTAGCTCCTGCAACCGCTAAGTTAAATTAAATCAAATTAACATTTGCTGAATACTGACCATGAGCTATACTCTGTGGTAGGATCTTGGAATAGAAAAATTGATGGTCAGTATTCTTAAGATCACAATTGGGACAGAAGGACATTAATGACATATATAGTCTTATCATTGTAATACCTTCTCACGGATCTTAGACGGAGACCTGTGCAGACTGGATGGTGGCAGGGGAGCAATTAGATCTGCCGGGGAAGCTGGGAAATTCGTGTCTAAACAATAGCATTTTCCAAACGAAAAATTAAGGAAAATCATTCCAGGTGAATTGAAATACTGTGTATGGCATAGCTGTGTGAAAAGCAAATTGTATTAAGAGACAGGATCACATGTATTATGAAGTTTTTTCTATAAAGCTTGAATGGTCCCAGAAATATTATTAACATAAAATCAGCTAGGGGCTCTTTTCCAATTTTCTAACCTATGTTGAATTTCCATTTCCTCTTAAAAATGTTTATTCTGCCTTTTCCAGTTTAAGAATAATTCTACTTCATAGGGAAGGCAGAGTGAAAGTGTAATTGAGAATTTGGACTGTCTCACAAATTCCTTAAAAAATCACAACCTTCTACTTCAGTTGATTGGTCCATTTCTCTCTTTTCCTAATTCTCATAACCCCATAGCTTTAAAGTGCTTCTCTTCTGCTGATCTTTAAGCTCATCACAGGGCTTATCTTTATCAACACTATTCTATTCTTATTCTTATTCTTACACTTTGTCTATGATTGATTGTGGTTTCTGTGTTTCTTATGTTTACCTATTTTATTTTATTTTTTTTTAAAGATTTTATTTATTTATTTATTTGACAGACAGAGATCATAAGCAGGCAGAGAGGCAGGCAGAGAGAGAGGAGGAAGCAGGCTCCCTGCTGAGCAGAGAGCCCGATGCCGGGCTCCATCCCAGGACCCTGAGATCATGACCTGAGCCGAAGGCAGCGGCTTAACCCACTGAGCCACCCAGGCGCCCCTGTTTACCTATTTTAAATGGTCATTGAAAGTCATCAGTACTTTTTAATAGTTAATTATTTAACTATTACTGATCATTGCTCCAAGAACTTTAAGTACATTATTACATTCAATCTTTAGAATAACTCTATAAAATAATAATTATTATTTACAATTTACAGATGAAGAAATCTGAAAGGATAGGCCATTTAGGCACAAAATTTGACTCTGATGCTGGCTCTCTTATCTGGTGTAATGTACTGATAATACTGTAACTTTCAGATCTTTTTTATCTTTAGTCCTTCCGCCCCATTGGTAATGGTAAGTGGGAAAATTTTATTTTTAACTCTTTGCTTACTTTTTTTTTTTCTATTCTGGAGTCTTTAACCATGTAAACAATCCCCCCACCGACCCCCATTTTTGAAATTTTCTTTGTGCTTTTAGCCAATAACTCATTGAACACTCCTGGAATGACCCTGTCTGCAGATGCTCTCCTGAGGTTCCTAGATGTGTCTGACAAATAAGACATTTTCTTAGAAACCAAGGCTTATTTTGGGTGATTTCTGCAATTAAATAATGTATTGCTTGGGATTTGTGGTTTCTATTTATGCATAATTGCTTTTATTAAAAATCTTATATTCAAATCAAAAATGTTAACGTCAGTAACAAAATTCAAACTGAAAATTAGAAAATTACAATGAAGCATTCTTGCCAACTATAGAAATCCAGTATTTTACGTGCTTTTGCTGATCTCCTAAATTTCCAGACACCCAGATTCTCATCTAACCCAGAAAGGCCCACTGGATAGCCACAGACCTTAGCATCTCCTTAGCCTTTAATATCTTAGTTGTTATTTTTAAACTAAAAATAACTTGTGATTGGGATCATTGCAAACATTTGTTGGTAAACACTAAAGACACAAATGGGAAATTCTGTTACATTAGCTTTTATAAGATGTGAGAAGTGTGTTGTATCAAAGGAAAGGACACACTTAGGGTACTTCTGTGGACAAAAAGGATGGCAATTTATTGGAAGGCATCAGAGGAAATTGAGCTGGAAGAAGAACAAACAGAAACAAAGTTGGAGCTTTGTTAAAGGAAAGTACACTTGTTATTAGTCTCCATGTTTTAAATCTTTTGAAGAGAAGTAAGCTCTGAAAAGCAGGACATTGTCTGTCTCTGGTGCCTGACAACATGAGAACAGAAATGGGAACATTAATGGTCTATCAAATGACCAGTGCAGGAAGCACATTCTGTCCTCCTAAAAGACATAATGGACCCCAAAGAGGTGTTGATAGCTCGGAAGGAAAATGCAGAATGTATTAAAACAGATACATAAGCTTAAAGAAAATTAACACATAATTAATTACAAAATTTTTAATTAAAAGAAAGCACTAAGAATTGCTTCTGATCCTGTTCGTAATCCCATGATTTCTTTTAATGTGAAAATGCCTGCCAGACATTTCTTCAAAAAAGTGAAATAATGCCCTTGCCAATCCAAGAAGAGGAGAAAGGATAACTCCTGTGGAGAAAGAAGGGGGGAGAAGAAGGTGTGAATGGTGTTGAAGTAAAGGAATGCTCTTTTGGCATCTCATCCATGTCAGTGACAGCAGGTGCCACAGAGGAAAAGACAACCAAATAAAGGGCAAGGAAACCAGGAGAGCAGACACAAAGAGGGAAACACATCCATCTGCCCTGTGCCTCATTAATCTTGTCACAAATCCTCGCTGCTGAGAAATGCTAATCTTCTCACTACCCAAACTAGCCTCCTTCACAAGAATGTTTTCAAGGTCTGGTATATCTAATGACTGAACCATTTAATAAATTACTTACTTATGTTACTATGAAAGCCAGGCCAGCAGCTGTAACCTACATGCAAAGCACTAAATCCTTATACCTGACTTTCTAAAGGTTCCTCTAAATCATATTTAGTGACAGGGTGAGGTACACAGGAATCAGGATTTAGTGGCCGGGCATACTTCATGCTGTTTTGGGTAGGTCAGAAGGTCTGACTTGGATTTCTTCCCAGTAACCTGATCTAGGTGAATCAGCAGGTTATAAATGAAAGTCAGTTTCTAAGATCTCCTGATTTTCTCTATCAGAAACTTTATAAAAACATAGCGAAAAACGGGAAAAGACGGAGAGATAATAAATATCACTGATTAATATTATGATATTGCAATTTCTTCTTCCTCAGACACTGTGAAATGAGATGCCATTTTGTATCAGCTAAATATTTGCATAGATTCCTGAGCTTTTTTTTTCTATTGTTAGCCAGAAAAAATACTCAAATGACTGAAAAGTACTTAAGAGCTCGTTTTACCTTTTCTAGGTCACAAAATACAACATTGGATTGTGAGTTTTTCAAGGGCAGGTTCTAAAGACTTTTGTATATTTTTATCATTCACAGTATGAAAATACCTCCTTAACATGATAAATCATAGGAAAAAGAAAGAATAAAGGGGAAGACAAACAAAATGTATTAGACTTATCAAATTCAAAGCGCTAACATTCATTGCATCATCCCATCTTCACGACAACTCTTGGATGAATTAAGAAACTTTAGTTCAAGGTCACAATGACAATGATAAAATTAGTGTTTGAAAGTTTCATCTGATTTGAAAGCTTGAGCAATTTGCTCAGAAAGGAAGACATTTGAGTACAAGCAAACCTTCCACGCCCCTGAAACCATGCCTCATTGACAACTGTCCTCTTGTCCTACACATGCCATGACTGCACCAATTTATAGAGCATTTCTAAAGGATCATTGGTCCTTCTCTTACTCTCAATTAAGAGACTTCTGAATTAGCATAGAATGCTAAATCTAAAAATTGCATTTGTAGAATCTCAGAGAAGCATAGTTACTAGTAGCATGCTTTCTTCATTGTCAAAGGGACAATAACACTTGTTGTTTTGAACCCCAGGAACACATTGGGAATATTTGGCCACTTTGTAAGTGTAGGAAAATTGTATGAAATATGAAGAAACTCTCATCATATGAAAATGGTAATAATAACAATAATGAATATTAACTATGCTAAAAAGATTGACCAGCTACTGTGTGTAAAGCAGCTCACAGCACAGAAAAATTGTTAAGTTGATGCTAGTTTTTATTAACTCTATTTTCATAATTACATGTTTCTATACTCTGAGATAAGAGCTCACTAGCTTCAGAATCCTAAAGTAAAACACTTTCTTCTGTTTATCTCCCCTCCAATCACAACTTCTTTGTTTCTATCTTGTATTCCAGGAGAGTGATCAGGCCCTTTATAAAGGAAGTACAAGAATAAGCTATAAATGAGAAGAAATCACATATATTTGCAAATTCAGCCCTTAGTAGCTAGTATATTTATAAATAGCTCAATATTTTTGCCTCCATATATGCCAAAAGGACAAGTGAAATTCATTTTTTACACTTCTTCTAACCTTCCCCTACACCTCAAAATAATATAGGAAACTATGACTCTAGCTAAATAATAAAGCTTTGCCTTTATTGCTTACCTTTTTCTGAAGGTCTTAATGCATTTCAGGAATGTCCATCCTTGGTCTTACTAGTCCACTTCTCTGAAATATCTGATTTTATTTTACATTTATTGTATACTGGGGTGAGGACAGGCAGGTAAAGGCTGGGTTGTGTGGTATTCAGAGGCTGGAAATTGAAACCCCCTGTTTCTCACAGCCCAGGTGTGGTGCAGACAGCCCTGGCCTCCACATTTCCTCACCATGCCCCAAAAATGACCTTAACCCTGACATAGAAAGAGAAGAAACATAACTGTGAAAGGCCGTTGTTGGCTGGCTATGGGAGACAGCACTTTTCTGAACACTGGGGCTGTATCTCATTGCTCTCCCCTGAGTGTTAACACTTCCAGTCTCTCCATTGACCTGGAGTCTATGAAGCCAAAGAGGGGTCAAAGCTAATCCTCAGTGCCCATCAAACTCACTTTATGAGTTGGTCCTTGAAGCAGTGGGAAAATGACTCAGATAAATTCTCTCCCTTCTATTCAATCTTGAAATCTATCCAAAAGCATCATTTTCTTCTAAGATATCTCACCCAAATACACTCTGTCTTTTTTACCTCTTGCTCTATCCTCATAAGTAAGTAAGTAAGTAAGTAAGTAAATAAATAAATAAATAAATAATTTATGCATGCACAAAACACTGATGTTAAACAACATTCCATCACTCTAACAAACTGCATTTTCCTTGCCCTGTTTAATCATTTTTCATTTATTACATATCTTTACCTGTTATAAATCTGACAGCAATAACAAAAATATCCTTTTGGCTTCTTTAAAGAGTATGTGTTCTTATTTTTTCTTTGAAGACAGATGTTTAGAATGATAGAAGGTCATCAAACCAGGGAACAGAAGAATTTAAGCACACGGAATTTTCTTTTCCAAAATTTATTGAAACAACATGGACAGGTTTTACTCTTTTGAAAAATAACTGGCAAAGTTAGCTTTATAAAGTATTTCTTGCAAACATTTAATTACATTTAAATCCTGTGCAGACTAATTCAAGCCTTACATAGTGTCGCCTCCTCTTTGCAAAAAAGAACTGTTTTAGGGAAAGAGTCATTTCTAAAATGTCTACTTGTTTTCTGTAGTAAGGTTCCAGCATGCATGCTCCGGACTCCTGGCAACCTTCTCTTCCTCTTTCAGCATGTCTGACTAAAAAACAGGAAATGAAGGAACAAGAGCTCTGATAGATTTCATGACATTGGTGATCATGGAAGTGGGATGTCTTGGTGCAGATAAAGTGATCTCCCATTGTCCTTTGCTCCTAGGTTCTTCCTCAGAAAGATGACTTAGTAGAAAACCAGTTTCTATTGCCAATCTGTTCAGATGCCATTGACCCGTTGAGCATTCATATGCTAAAGTAGAATATTTATAGATTTGTTCTTGACTATTCCAAAAATAAGGACTAATGTGAACTGATGACTAATGACAGTATCAGAGCAGTATGACTTTTTTCAAGTAGTATTCAAAATGTGATATTTCAATCCAGTCTCAAAATCTGGGCCTAGGTTCAGTGAATAGCAGAACACTGGTCTTAGACGTGGTGGTTCACTTTGGACTTGTTGGTACAGCAGAAAGACCAGAACCAGCAATTCTTTTTTAGGGGTTGATCTTGAAGGAGATGAAGGAGATGATGGGTGAATTACTACGGACACTAAGAAGATGTGCAGTTTTTCATTGCATTTACTTCCTTTATTATATACCTTTCCCAGAAATGTATTTTTATTGGTAACTAGGTTTTGAAATTTTTACCAAGAAGACAGTATAAACCATTTCTCTAAATAAATGCCTCCAATATCTGATGTGTAGGTATAGGCAAGTATGAGCCAACCATGCTATTAGGAAACTAATAAATATGTCTCCTTTGTTTTCTATTAAAAGAGAAAAAGCAAGACAATATGGCTCATGCCAGATCAGGTTGTCACTGGTATGTGCTTATCCTTTACATAACAAGTGTATTGTATAAGAAAAAACACAAGGGAAATATTTTTATTTATTTTATTAGTTGTACAATAGCCATGTTGGCAACTGAAGAACTAATAAACCAAAATTGTCTCATGTGGTTCTTATTATGGAATCAAATAGTAATGTAAAAGGCAAGCGCACACCAATCAAAACCCCGTATGGCTGAAAGAACAGGAAAATGTGGCTCCATTTTCATTAGAAAATAGAGGTATATATTTCATGATGTGTTCAAACCTGGCTCTGAAGAAACTCCCAGTGCACTATGGCATTTTGTACCACTCAAGGGGTGCCACACTTATACAGGTTATTGTTGATGTGGGTTGGAAAGACAGGGCTGCTCTCAGTCTTGCAACAGTATTAACAGAGCACCAGTGGAGAACAGAGCAACATTCCTTGGCAGTCTTGGAAGAAAAACATGCTACCCCAGTACATGATATATACAGTCTTTGCCATGTACAGTTAGTTGGCTGATTTGCAACAAGTAAGTTGACTGTTGCATGTAACCACCAATATTTCATTCCAGAATGTTTAGTCTTTTCAATAACCAGACAAAACTATTCAAGCTCTGGAATCAAAAGACTGCATGCATAAATATTTTCTAAGTTCCTTCAGTGCAATTTTCAGTTTATCTGTAAGGAAATATAAGGGTATCTATTATCAGTGGAAGGTAGGTATTCCTTAGAGCAAGACACTGCACTAATGAATCATCCTTGGGATAACAAAGAGTGGTCGTTGGGCTTCTAGGAAGTGTTGACATGTAAGAGCACTAGATTTTTATTAGGAACAGAAAATATTGGGTGCTAAGAATCAAAGTTGGTTCTTTCTAGCTTCTCTGTCTGATTTGCTTTTTCTTTTCTGTTCTTACCTACTTGTGAATACGTGGCTAGATGATCATGTCAGCCAGACATGAGTAAGTCTCATGACTTTTGAACAGTATGTGCCACAACTGAGATAGAATTATGTTCTTATCCTGGACTTGTTCTGGAGTGCAGAGGAAATGACAAATTCATTCTTGACATATTTTGTTAAATTACACTTAGGTTTATGGAGAACATTGATTAATCTGGCAAGAAAATTAGTAGAGAAGAGAACTCAAGTCACACAAAATTTCTAGATTTATCATCCAATTTTTAAAATCTATGCTTTTGGTAAACAATCTTTTAGAGTATAGTCAACAGACAAAAAAATTAAACCATGACCAGAATTACTTATAAGAAATTAACACTAACCAGTGCTGTTATCGGCAGCGTCCATGACTACCGAGTGCATTGAGAATCTATACTGCCACACCTATTCACGTGGGAACTAAATATTTGACCAAAGATATTACTGGAACTGAAATGACCACCCCATTAGATAGTGACCAACTGTTAAAGAGGATACTAAACCTCTTCTTAAGGATCTCAGAATAGTTCCTAGGTGAGAAGAAAATGTCATTTGCCCTCTTGGGATCTAATGTATCTGGAACAACTGGGGGCAATATACAAAAAGCATGCAGGCTTCTGACACCATTTTTATTCTCCTTTAGTGAGAAAGAAAAACAGGTTAATTCCTGACTCTTCTAAGGGGAAACCTAGACTTGAATGTTAGAACTGTTACCTAATGACTGCAACATTATTATTACTTTCTTTTGTTTTTTAGAAGATTTTACTTATTTATTTGCAGAGAGAGAGAGAGCACAAGCAGCAGGAGTGGGAGAGGGAGAAGCAGGCTCCCCACTGAGCAGGGAGCCTGATGTGGGGCTTGATCCCAGAAATCTGGGATCATGACCTGAGCCAGATGCAGACAGTTAACCGACTGAGTCAGCCCCTCCTGCTTTCTTTTGGTAAACCAATGAGAGAATGGATGACTGGGATTTCTGTTTGTTATTTTACCCCTATACCTTCCTCCAGTGTTTGGCATACAGTAGATATTCAAAACATATTTTTTAGAAAAAAATAAGTGAATGAATAAATACCTCTAAATTTCATTTTCCTTATTTATAAGTTAGAAATACTAATATTTACTTTACTGTGTTATTTTAAAAACCAAAGATGATACGTGTAAATCCTGGCACAGTTCTCGACATACTATTGGTGGTAGTTAGAAATATTTGATGGTGTTTATTTATAAAGCAGATTATCCACTTACAAATGAAATATTTTTTTTTCTTTATCTGGTACCTTCCTTGACAATTAATGTGCCCCTGAAGGTGAAGATGAGGTAAACTTTGAAGGAAGAAGACAAAAGATGTGGATTCAAGATTAATATTATATCAATTTGGAAGACACACACACACACCCAAATATGTTTGATTCCTAAAATACCTAAAACTTGACCAATGTAGTATATTTTCATGGAGTCCTGGGAGCTTGTTACATACCACTCAAAAATTAGTGGACTATATTATAAAAAGCATTTCAATTCAACTGATATGAACTCAACTGAATTGGGGAGAGAGATACACAACAACTATATACTTTCTTTTATGAAGAGAATTTTTTTATCTTGAGCCACATTATTCGTATGATGTAGATCAGCACATGTAAGAGAAAAGACCAGATTGGAGGAAGAAGTATTAGTATTTTACAGCTGTAAAATGTGACATTGTGACTCATAGCAACAGAATGAAGAGGGGAATGGAGGAGTGGAGGAAGTCAATAGCACTGCAGACATGGGAGAGAGGAACAAACCAGCCTAAACCGAAAGGGTATGCCTGCCGGGAAGTGCTGCCCTTACCGGAAATGCAACACAGCAAGGATGGAGGGCACACGTTTTCTGTACCAGCTTCTGAGACTGTGGATGTGTATGTCCCCAGGCCTCCTATGCATAGGCCACTGATTAATCCTTTGAACAGCATTGCTTCTGTTTCTGAAGGCGAGGCTGGAGCTCAGCATAGCCACGGTGCCAAGCCACTAGAAAGGAAAACCAGAACTGGCACTGATCTTTCAGCACTATGTTCCCATCTACAGTGTTTATTTCTCTAAATCTTTTAACAATTAAAATACTCTCAATTAGTATACAAGCATCTTTATGATTTGCTATATTCTTTCAACTTTCAGTGTAACATTATTTATTTTAACTTCAATTTGCGTTTGATGTGGTGCATGTATACAATTTACCACAGAACCCATTTTAACATTTAACAGCACGCTTCCTTTTTCCTTTCTCAAACTATTTAAAATCACATGTTTTACATTTTCATTGGATTCAGATATGTTTTCAGCAGATAGACAGTAAAACAAACAGAAATAAATTGATTTGGGTAAACAGGGGAGATATAACACGAGGCAAAAGTTCAATTTACACTTTTCATGTTTCTCTTATCCTTTTTATTGCCAAAAAATACAATTTTCATTTTAACAGATAAGATAATCTAAACTAGAGGAGATAATCAGACAGTTAAAGTCTAGCATTTTCCTTTGTTTGATGGTCTCTTCTTTATCTGAATTATAACACCGTGCCAGCATTTCTCTAACAGTTAGTACATGGGAGGGTTGTAATAAAAAATGTCATGTTTATTTAAAATACAAAGCATAACTACCACCACCAACATCAACAATAAAAATTCCTTGTTAAAAACAAGTGAACTAAAAACCTTCAGAAATTGCGTCTGATTTTTAAAAATCTATTGTTAGTGAATACTATCATGGTATTTCATTCAGGTCAAATAAAAGTGAGATAACATTTCTAACTGCCCACCAAACAAGGACCCCTTCCCCCAGGGACTCGATCTTATCACCATATGTTTCAAAGGGCTCATTGGGAAGACTCTCTCCTTGTTTCAGAATGTTTTAAGTGAATGGAATCCAAGGAAATAAAAATGGAGGACGGGGGTCACAGTGATGCTCCATATATGGCTTGGAAATCTTGATTTTCCTAAGAGACTCCATTGTGTTAAATAATGTATGGCCAAACCTTCTACAAATGCTTTCAAGAAAATTAATACTTATTCTCTACTTATACTGGGAGAAATGGAAGTCCAGACATGTTAGTAACTGACTTGTGGTCGCACAGAAGAGTAATCATTTATTTGATCATGGATCTGATAGAACCAAACCCGTGGATATCCTGCTCAGTATAGCCCACTCTCACCCACAGACCACATTTTGAGGGAATTTACATGTACACTTAAAAAGGAGGAGAGGGTCAGGGAAGCCGATTCAGTTCACTGTGAGTTCTCCTTTATCCCTTATCACCTCCTTTACTTATCTTGAGCTCCTTCTTAACCTCTTGCTCAGTTAAAACTCCCTTTTCCTGGTGATGACTGTATTAGTTTCTTTTTTTTTTTTTTTTAAAGATTTTATTTATTTATTCGACAGAGAGAAATCACAAGTAGGCAGAGAGGCAGGCAGAGAGAGAGGAGGAAGCAGGCTCCCTGCTGAGCAGAAAGCCCGATGCGGGGCTCGAACCCAGGACCTGGGATCATGACCTGAGCCGAAGGCAGCGGCTTAACCCACTGAGCCACCCAGGCGCCCCGACTGTATTAGTTTCTATCACTTCATAATAAAATTACCACAAACTTAACACCTTTTAAAACAGCATCCATTTATTATCTCACAGTTCTGTAGATCAGAAGTCTCCAGGATACAGGGGTTCTCTCAGCGTATCGTGAGTCTGAAATCGAGGTGTTGGCCAGGCTGAGTTCTTATCTGGAGGCTCTGAGGTGATATCATCTTCTAAGATGATTCTTGTTGTTGGCAGAATTGAGTCCCTTGCAGTTGTAAGATTGTCCCCATTTCATTGCTGTCTCCATTTCATTGCTGGCTCTCAGCTCCTAGATGTTCCTCTCTGGTAACTTTCCGCATGGCCTCCATAGACAGTTTACAATATGGGTGTTTGCCTTCTTGTAGGTCAGCTGCAACTTGTCTCTTTCCTCTTCTTCTACCAGGCAGTGAACACTCTGTTTTAAAAGACTCATGTGAGTCATTGAGCACATTTAGATCATCTCCTTTTCTGAAATTCAACCGTACCATTTGACATAACCTAATCACTAAACTAAAATCCATTTTCTTCACAGTCCCAGAAATTAGAGCAGGAATGCTTGGAGTCATTATAGACTTTAGCCTGCCTACTGTGAGACATCATCTAGTGTTGCTCCAATAATTATTTTAAAGTTTATTTACTTATTTTGGAGAGAGAGAGAGATTGTGTGTGTGTGTGTGTGTGTATGAGTGGGGGAGGAGCAGATGGAGGGAAACTTCAAGAAGACTCCCTGCTGAGAATGGAGTCTAACATAGGGGCTTGATCCCACCACCCATGAGATCATGACCTGAGCTGAAACCAGGAGTCAGACACTTAACAGACTGAGCCACAGGAGCCTCTCTTCCAATAGTTTTTAAATGAATTTAGATTAGGAAAAAATGTACACAGAAAGCATGTATTCAAATTTTTAAGTATATTATTAAGTCACATTATTTGATAATTGATGGAATCTGTGGGAAAGACATTTTAGGAGTAGCACAGTGAAACATGTTGGGCTAATGTAATGACTGAAAAATGCAGAAATTGCTTAGTGTATTTCATTTCTGATGATCATTTATATGATCAATATGGTAGGATTTAAGTTAAAAATATTCTTATAATGTTGACATAGCATCAAAATCAGTACTGTTATGGTATTTGTACAGGTGAAACTACTGGAAGTGGGAAAGTGAGAATCATTTTATGGATTGGTGACTGCTGTGTACCTCCTAATTTCTCCCTTTTTGAAGGAGGATATCTAAAAAAGGCCAGTCACATTTGTCCCATTAATGAGTATCAGGTATTTGGGAAGTGGATAACTCAACTACTTAGTCCTCATGTCTTCAGATAAGAGGAGTGTTACTGAAGAAGCTGTACTCGAGGAACTGCACCCAAGGAGCCTCATCTGCACCTGAACCTGATTTAGATGAAGAAATACCAGACGTTTAAGTAGACAACAAAGTAGAATGAGATTTGGATGTCTCAGGGAAGAAGATGAATGCACCTTGCATGTGGTAGGGTAGGAAGGATATGAATTTTTGTAGCCAGAGGTTGGATGGTGACTTCTATATTTTCCAAAGATGGCCTTCATGTTCTCACAATACAGTTAAATAAAAGATCACATTTCTAACTACCCTCAAAATCTTGATACTGCTCCCACTGAGTGGTGAAGTCATGTTCCCTCTTTCTCTACCAGCAGAACTTTGGATGATCTCATATAATAAAGTATGGCAGAAATGATACTGACTCTTAGGCTTAAACACAAAAAATGTCCTGCATCCCTCCTTGGCTCTCTTGGGATACCATCACTTTTCTGTGAGAAATTCCACACTAGTCCACAGAGACAGACGACATGAAGAGTCACATGCACGTATTCTTCCTGGCTGATAGCCAAGCTGAGGTTCCAACCAATAGTCAGCACCAACCATCAGACATGTGAATGGAGACATGTGAAGATGCCCCCAAGTCCTAGCTGTTGAGTCACCTTCAGCTTTAAAGCTTTTCCTGCTAAGACCCCAGACATTGTGGAACAAAAACCACTCATTCCTGCTACTCCCGGTATGAATTTTTCACCCACAGGATCTGTGAGCCCAATATAATTGTTGTTTTCATCAAGTTTTGGATGGTTTGTTAAATGCAATAATAACTGGAAAATTTAAAAATTAGAATACAAATAACTATTTCAGCCCTTCACTTTATTCAGATAATCCTCTGTAGTGCCCTCTCAACACAATGTATTATATACATTATGGACTCTGTTGAAACCAACAAAGCTTATTACAAAGTTGAACAATGCACATTTAATGATATGCATTGTCCTTATTGCTAAGTAAGGAGGCATAAAGTTAAAATAATTTAAGTAAGTGATTTTAATTTGTAACATATTCAAGTTTTTATCTTGTCAGTTCTCAATATTTTTATTTGTATTTCTTATAATTTGTGGTAGGTTTCTAGGCTACATTGATAAAATACTACTCTGGATTCCACAGATGAGATTAAATTTCACTCAACTATAGTCAGACTAAGTAGACTAAGTAGTCCATCCCACCCAGGAAGAGAATATATACCTCTACAATTGCTTTAGATGTTGTTATAAGCCAGGTGTAGGAAACAAGAAGCTGGGGGTCTTATATGAGGTAAGTGGATAAAAATGTCCATGGGGAGCTGCTAACAAGTCTTTCCTGTCATGGTGGACCAGAGTAGTTAGAGAAAGAGCTGTCTACTCCTGATTACTACTTTCTATTTCCATTCTAAGAGAGAAGTTAAATGTGAGATACAATCAAAGAAAACATGCAGGAATTCAGAAAAAAGTAAGCCACCAAATAGTAAAAACAAGCAGTGAAGTAACAGCATGGAAATCTCAAGTAGGTAAAAACTCTCAACATGCCAATTTAGAGAAATAAAGAAGAAAAAATCCACCCCAACTGACCAACCAATGTTAATAAACAAATAAAAACAGAGAACTCTTGATTGCCATGTGTGGCATTCTGAGAGGAACACAGTTATCAGGAAGGCCCAGATAGCTTCTGTTGAGAGGATGCTATGAGCATATCTGTGAGGTAAGTCACATGAGATCTCTAATTCAAGGGACGGAGCTGGACAATCAGTTTCTTTGTATCATAGGGAATTTACTTTCCCTCTTGGTCATAATGAATTTATTTCTCTCATCTCAGCCAGCAAGCTATCATCCCCTAGACCTGTACTCTCAACATTTTGATGATTCCCCTTCAGAAACAAGTGATTCACTGTAGACATTTCTCCTGAGGTTCATACACATGCTGGTGAGAACAAGCCACTAGGTAGAGAACACCCCATCTCAACACCCCAACACCACTGTGACGTACAGTATTAGAGACAATTTCAAGACGTTAGGTACTTTTTCTTATCACACCTTCATGTAGTATTAAGCTTAGGCTGTCACATTATCACAATTTCATAGCCTGCTTTCACCTCTAAGCCTGAGACCCCCATCTACTCTAATCTTGCCAATAAACTCCTATGTCCTCTCCTACCCCCTGAACAATCTTATTTTATCCTCTCGTCCTCCAAAATAAGAAAGCTGTTGCCTCCAGAGGTTAATTCTGAGCTGAGTGCCTTACAATCTGCAAATTTTCAGAGCAGATACTGGGTCAGAGGCGGGAGCCATGCATCTTACAAGGGGGAGCACCTGCAACGGGAAGGTGAGCATAAGGGAGGAGAGAGAGCATCATAAGAAAGGATCTGACTGTGCATAGAGGTATTTACCAGAACCTTCAGTCATTGAGACTAAAGGATAAAGGATAGAAGTGTGAAGAGGGAGAGAAGGAACTGACACTACTTCTTCCCTCCCTCAATGTGCATCTCAAGTTGCTTCTCAATTAAGCCTTCACACTCCAAAATGCTGAAGCAAATCCATCTGTAGCTTCACTTTAAAGTCACTAGGCTTTTAAATGGATATTAAGTGCCAAAAAGTAGAAGGGTAACACATTAGTGTTATAATGCAAACTCCTAAGAGAGATAACATATCAGTGTGAAGCAAGCTCATTCAAAATGTGCATAATGATATCTGATCACTTCCTGCTTTTTTGGAGGAGGAGGGAGGGATGTAACTAGGATTTTGCTTCAGTCCAAAGCCTAGACATTAAAGTGAATATACAAAATGGTTACATACTGTTTAATACTTCTGGCCTTTACATACCTTCGTTCATTTCACAATGAGATATTCATCTTACAATGAACTCATGCTCTCCCATTATCCACCCCCAATTTCAGGATGATGGAACTATGACCCAAACAGTTTAAGTAACTTGCCTGTGCCCAGGCAACCAAGGAATGGGTAGAACTGCCACTGGGACTCAAGACATTTGACTTGAGTTCTCATATTCCTTCCGTCTCACGAGAGCAGCTTCCTGTTTACCCGACTTGTGTACAGACACAGAAGAACAGTGCCTAGTGGTTCTTGATGGCCTTCACTGTTTGAAGTCTGTACCCTCAAATAAATCCTGGGCACTGTCTTCCATGTTATAATAATAGTTGCCTGGACAGTGGATGAGATGTTCTGATGCTGTGTGTTGCCTTTCATTTTGAGAAAATACCACACAGGGTACCCATAGTCTAGGGCTGACAAATGTGATATAGGGGATCAGAAAGAAAAGCCAGGATTTCAGTATTCTTAAAACTCTTGCTTGACTTATTTCACTCAGAATAATCTCTTCCAGTCCTGTCCATGTTGCTACAAAAGTTGGGTATTCATCCTTTCTGATGGAGGCATAATACTCCATAGTGTATATGGACCACATCTTCCTTATCCATTCGTCCATTGAAGGGCATCTTGGTTCTTTCCACAGTTTGGCAACAGTGGTCATTGCTGCTATAAACATTGGGGTACAGATGGCCCTTCTTTTCACTACATCTGTATCTTTGGGGTAAATACCCAGTAGAGCAATTGCAGGGTGATAGGGAAGTTCTATTTTTAATTTCTTGAGGAATCTCCACACTGTTCTCCAAAGAGGCTGCACCAACTTGCATTCCCACCAACAGTGTAAGAGGGTTCCCCTTTCTCCACATCCCCTCCAACACATGTTATTTCCTGTCTTGCTAATTTTGGCCATTCTAACTGGTGTAAGGTGGTATCTCAATGTGGTTTTAATTTGAATCTCCCTGATGGCTAGTGATGATGAACATTTTTTCATGTGTCTGATAGCCATTTGTATGTCTTCATTGGAGAAGTGTCTGTTCATATCTTCTGCTCATTTTTTGATATGATTGTCTGTTTTGTGTGTGTTGAGTTTCAGGAGTTCTTTATAGATCCTGGATATCAACCTTTTGTCTGTACTGTCATTTGCAAATATCTTCTCGCATTCCGTGGGTTGCCTCTTTGTTTTTTTGACTGTTTCCTTTGCTGTGCAGAAGCTTTTGATCTTGATGCAGTCCCAAAAGTTCATCTTCGCTTTTGTTTCCTTTGCCTTTGGAGACATATCTTGAAAGAAGTTGCTGTGGCTGATATCAAAGAGATTACTGCCTATGTTCTCCTCTAGGATTCTGATGGATTCCTGTCTCACGTTGAAGTCTTTTATCCATTTTGAGTTTATCTTTGTGTACAGTGTAAGAGAATGGTCAAGTTTCATTCTTCTACATATAGCTGCCCAGTTTTCCCAGCACCATTTATTGAAGAGACTGTCTTTTTTCCACTGTATATTTTTTCCTGTTTTGTCAAAGATTATTTGACCATAGAGTTGAGGGTCCATATCTGGGCTCTCTACTCTGTTCCATTGGTCTATGTGTCTGTTTTTATGCCAGTACCATGCTGTCTTGGTGATCACAGCTTTGTAGTAAAGCTTGAAATCAGATAACGTGATGCCCCGAGTTTTATTTTTGTTTTTCAAAATTTCCTTAGCAATTCGGGGTCTCTTCTGGTTCCATACAAATTTTTGGATTATTTGCTCCAGCTCTTTTAAGAATACCAGTGGAGGGATGGGAGGTTAGGGAAACCAGGTGGTGGGTATTAGAAAGGGCGCGGATTGCATGGAGCACTGGGTGTGGTACAAAAACAATGAATACTGTTATGCTGAAAATAAATTTTAAAAAATGATTAAAAAAAACTCTTGCTATTTATCTCTTAGTTTAAGATAATCTGATTAAAATTGATCTTTCACATATTTTAAAGTGAGAAAAATATGATGTAGTCCATTACAGAATATTTTTAAGTAATTTCAGTGGATATATACAGGTTTTGTAACTGCTTAATAATGGCTAATCCAGGGCTTACCATGTGCCAGCCTCTAGTTAAATAGACCAACTCTTTTCATTTTTATAACAGTCACCACATGGGCTAAGTGCTTCTATTAATCTGGATTTTACCAAGGAGGAAACTGGAGCCTCAAACTGTTAAGTGACTTGTCTACAAGTTCACAGTTAATAAGCTGCCTCGCTGGGGTTTGAAGGCAGGTGATCGGACTCCGGGATCCACTCTCTGTACCACAACGCCAAAACTATCTTCCATGACAAGGAAAAGTGAGATCCTTCCAGATGGGCCTCAATTTTTGGATGACTTATCTTTGTCATTGACTATGTGGTTACTGTGCATTTTCCACACACACTGTATTTCTTCCCAAACTCATGGGCTTCCCTAGCTACTAATTGTTGTATTTTGTTTTGATATCTCTATTTCTTTCTATTGTTTTTCATCTCTTGCAATCAGGAACAGAGTTTCTGTTTCAGTCCCAAATGTAAATGGGCTTGGAATATAGTTTTTGAAAGGCCTATCTAATATTTAATGAAGAAATGCATGTGTGAATTATCATGTGAGATAGTTAAATGCTTTTAAACCTGGTTGGACATAGTTTTCCAGGAGAGGAGGCCCTGTTTGAAGCTCTCCCTGAAATGAACTCTATAGGGAGGTCAGGGAGGAAAAGTACAGGAATGATAGAAAGCTGGAATGAGTGTATAAACTGGCAGTCTTTAGGAAGTGAACAAATTTCCCTGGGCTATATTTCCTTACCTGTGAAATTAAGCTTTGGCCTATGAATTCTTTGATCCCTCTCAGTTCAGAATTATATGATGCTATGAATCTATATCAAAATTTATAACAAAATTTCAATGGCCATTTTTTAAGGGCCTTAAGCATTTTGTTCCTGTAACTTGACTTTTGCTGGGCTTTCTTTCTTCTCTCTCTCTTTCTGATTTCTTTTTCTATCTCCTTCTCTCACTTTCTCCCTTTCAAAGAGAAAAAAAAAATGACTCCCCAAGTGTGACAGTGATTTTTCAGGCTTTCTCACAGCTGAAATTATTCACCACATAAAAACCCTGAACTAAAGCAGTGACATATCCCTTGTAAAGTATTCACAAGCTATTCAACCAACATTAAAAGTGGAAAATATGCCTTTCCTCACAAGGGGGCATTGGCAAAGATTAAATCAACTTCTATGAAGTTCAGGGGGTGAAAGCCATATTGCATCATTATCAAAGTTAGACATTTTTCTTCTAGTAATGGGTTACAAGAGAGCCATCTTCTGTCCTTGCAGTGCATGTGGAAATCTGTGGATGACAGTGGAAACTTTGCATGAAGGTCTGATCACAGAATGCTTCTTTTGCTTATTATCTATTTGATTCATTAAATTTGTCTGAGCCTCTGGAGTCATGAATGTAAACTGTAAAAAATATTAGTGTGCATAGATCTCAGTCTCTTTCCCAACCTCACAGTTGGGATTCTCCATATCAAACAGACAAAAGCCTGGATACAGCCCAGAGTATTAATAAAAGTTGTATTCTCATTTTGCAGTCCTAAACATAATTACATTTGTTAACACATTTTCCTCTCTGATCATTGTCCAGAATGCCTCAGGTTTTCTAATGTTTATTTTGCTTTTTCTAATTCATTTTCCACTTCCAAGGGTCGATTGTACTACAAAATGAAGAAGGATTGATGGAATCTTCTTTTCATCAAGACTAGAGTCTTAAAGGCATTTCCTTGAGAAGTATGACCCAAAGTAATAAACACAGAGAGAAACTGGCTGGCAGTTCTCCTTTGTACCATATATCCAGATTGCTAGTATTGATAGTGATATACTATTAGATCTTCTGAAGCTAGAAATATTGGTCACCAACAGGTACTGGTTACCTCTCTGTTCCTCTTTTTGAAGCTAGGTCTAAAATTTCCAAGGGTCACTTAAGATAAAGACCAGCTCTATGGGCACATAACTTGTGCAGTCACAGAGGGTTCCACACTGAGAAGACTCCATACTTGATTTAATGCTCTGTTATTACAATCTTGAAAGTCTGGATAGTTTTTGAATAAGAAGCCCTATATTTGCACTAGGCCTTATAAATTATGTAGCCAGTCCTGCTTAAGAGTACAATGTAGGGGCACCTGGGTGTCTCAGTTGGTTAAGCAATTGCCCTGGGCTCAGGTCATGATCCCAGAGTCCTGGGATTGAGCCCCATACCCACTCCTTGCTCAACGGGGAGCCTGCTTCTCCTTCTCCCTCTGCCTGCTATTCCCCCTGCTTGTGCTCTCTCTCTCTCTGTATCAAATAAATAAATAAATAAAATCTTAAAAAAAGAGTATTATCTAATTAAGCAATTTCAGTGATGTCATAGTTGCTAATTTTATTTTTGAAAGAGGGCAAATTACACTAGAATAACAGCAGCAGCTGCCAGTCACTGATTTACATACACCCAGAGCTGTATAATGGACCACAAATGTGGTAGATAGTATTCCCTTGAAACCCGAAGATACCATTTTTCTTGCTTTTAAAGATAAGAAATCTGAGCCCCAGAGATTTTCAATGGCTTGTCCAAAGTTACTCCAACAGAAATATTGGAGACAGAACATGGACATGTGCCTTTAGCTTCTAAGGTCCATATTGTGTCCTGTATGTGACACCCCCTTTCTATGATTGTTCGCTTTAAACTTGTGTTGGAGCAGGATTTAGGGAGGATCCTCTGGTGCAGGTATAGTTAGTAGGAGTTTCAGTAGACTTGGATGGATCTTATTCACCAAAACCCAAATGTCACAGGATAGCCATTTGATCTATGTGTGGTTTCTTTTGCCATCGTAAGACAAGTTAGCTCAGAGTTGAAGCCTCTATTTATTCATAAGTAAAGATATTACTGTATTAGTGTTCCCTTTGACAATAAAGACTATTGTGACATTCTCAGCGTACTTTGCACCTAGTGAGTAATGAGAAAAACAGTGGTTAAAGTGGAGCTATTTCTCCACTACTGAGAATTAAGTATTAGTACTGTTTTATTTTTCTCATACCATTCTTAAGAAACTAATGTAATGTTGTGTGTCAACTCTACTCAGATTAAAAAAAAAAAAAAAGGTAACTTGAGGCTTTCCCCTCTAGTCACGCCCCTCTTCAACAATGTTTCCTGTCAACCTCTCTAGTCTTGCCAATGTCATCAATCTTTTCACTGTAGGACTTTGTAGACACATAAACATCTGACTAGAAAGAAGTCCTTCTGCCAACTCTTATGTTTCTTTTGTCTTTTTTTCACTCTTGGTGATAATATTTTTGACTGTTACCTTCCTATGTTATGTTATAAACTTCCTTGACAGCCTTATATTTCTTTCTTTTTTAAAAATTAATTTAAATAAAGTGGTAGACCAAGTATTTGCTCACTTAGCTTTTTTTTAGTGCTTATTCTGCCTTCTGCCAAAATGGAGCTTGCTTTCAGTTCTCATTTTTGATGACCTGATAGGAAACATTTAACCAATGATATTCCATCCCCTTTACTAATGAGGAATGTAGCATGCTTATGTAATATAGAAGTGCATACACAAAGACAAATAACAGCAAAAGCTCTTTTACACTGGGCAGACAGAAAAAGAAGACCAATTTAAAAGGCCTTGTAAAAGGCTGGTAAGGCTTTACAGTCTCTTTGGAAAGAGTGCATGTTTCAGTGAATGGAGAAATTATAGTCATCAATTTTTACAAAAATATTTTAAATACTGAGGAATAAAGTTCTATATATGATCTTATTAAAAATCTCATGTTAGCAAATCTCATGTTAGCAAATGCTGGGAAAATGAATAAACTTTAATTTTTTTTTCCTGTTATTTATCTTCAGCAAATACACTTCAGGTATTCAGCAAACAGTGTGACTAATGGGTATATTCTAAAGTTTTCCCTGGTGATTGTTCTCAGAATATGGCCTAGGAATTCATCTGCCTCCCACATATCTAAAAGAAGTAAGAAAACTTAACAGGTATAGGAAAAAATTGAAGTTACTTATACATGACTTTTATTAGACTAAATCCATTTTTAAAAAAAAGGTTTTGAGTATAAAAGAGAATTATTTTCCCACTGAGGGAACAATATAATAATTTTCAATTATCTAATTGGCCATTATCCACAGTGCTACACATCCAGCCTTTTCCCCTTGTCTTTTGAACAAAATCTATCAAAGGGTGGACAGAAACATGATGCTGACAGAGGTTGTTAATGCTTTCTTCAGAGTCTACCTACCTCTTTCATTGTTTCATATTCTTGGTTCATTCCCTTCTCCAGTGGAATCCAAAATTATTGAAAGGGGTTTCTTTCTGGATTATTAAGAAAGTGGAAAGCCCCAGTAAACTTCAGGAGCTGAAGCAAATATCACTTGTTGAGCATCAACAAACATAAAATAATAGAATATGTGAGAGGGAAGGGCTCATAGATATCACTGGGTCTTATGTTTGCCCTCCTAACGCAGGGCTAGGGCCTGGAGAAGCCTTAGATTAATGTGAGGGTTCTGGGAAACCACATGCCTCTTATGCAATACAGACCGAGTAGGGTTTTCAAAGGTATACAGATAACAAAATACAGGTTTATTTGAAAATCATTACTTAAAGAAGCTGCCCTTTGTAATTATAAAGTTTGTCATTCAACAAATACATGGATGATATAGGAAGGTGCATTTACTTTTTTCTCCTAAGAATGGATTTTTGAGTTAATTAAGATAAGAAGCAGGGATGGCAATGATGGAATGTGTGGGAATTGGTGTCAGTCTACCAGGAGATGAATTTTATATTAAAAACTTCCTTGCTATATTAACTTGGACAAGTTATCTTCCCTCTCTTGCTTCTATTTCTCCTGTGTTGAATGAGGATAATGACATCTACTCTTTAATGTCATTGTGAGTACTATTATTAGTAATTATAATAAAAAATATTTAGATGAGCTCCTGGCCCAAAAAATAAATGCTACAAACTTTAAGATGTTAGTACATGTTTTGTTCTAACATGTAAACATGTTCTAACATGTAACATATTCTAACATAAAGTAGTTCTATGACCCTCACTTGTCAGTTAAATGAGTTTGAGAAATTGGTTCTTTTTTTAGCATACACAATCTAACCAAACTTGTGAAGAAGCCCTCTTTCCTGTACCATCATTAATAGCACACTTTATATAGATTGAAGTATTTAATCTATATGAATCTATATCATACATGAATGTATGATAATATTCTGGCTATGATTTGGGATTTGAGTGGCAAATTCATCTCAAGAGTTATCAGCAGTCACTTTGTTGCTTTTAAGTGTCACCTGATGATTCCGTCCTGGACTCTTCCCTTCTTCAAGTTCACAGCCACATTTCCAACCAGGCCTTTCTTCTTTTCCTCAAATCCCCAAACACACATGGCTTGAGTGCACTTCATGACAAGTCTGGGACTATGCCCTCTGAGAGCCAGAAAAATGGGCACACACAATCCAAGGGTCACAGTAATAAGGAGAATGCTGATTTGTTCATGGAAGCCATTCAAAGAGTTCCAGAGCCTATCCACAAAGGCTGTCACATTGTTACACCACATTAAACACAGGCCTGTGCAATATTGATGTGTTTCGTAACTTCAGAAATAACAAAAACCTCAACTGCTTCCAGGCTTTTAATTTCCTTTTGCAACCATTGTTAACTGACTCTCCAATGCAAAATTAAAAGCTAACCCTCAGTCAGCTAACCCCTCCAATTCCTCCCCCTGCTTCTAATTCCTTCTCCAACACCCACTTAAAAAATAACCTAGTCTCCCCTTAGCCTCATTTTTGAGCGGAGAAGTCATTCTTCTTCCAAGCAGATTCTCCCAGTGTGGTATGGTCTGTCGCTGTGGTCAGCCTGCACGCCAGGCCTGCCCAAAGGCTCGCCGTGTCTGGAGCTGTTGGGGATCATCAAACAGGAGAATGCTTTGAATCCCCTGAGTTGTTCCATGTATCACTGTCTCCAGATGCACCTGGGGATAGTCAGTGACTGCCTGTCAAGGAATGCTATAGCCATGCCTTTCCTGAAAGAGTCTACACTCCTTATTCCAGGGGAAAGAGAAAAAGAAAAGCAATTAACAAGATAGTGAAGTACAAAATTCAGGTTCACAAGAACTAACGATATTATAAATGCAACATAAATATTGTAAACCAAAGATGACAGGATAGAAATTATCTGCAGGCCAAAATAAAGTCTTTTAAAATTTTCCTGGATTTTTCTCCTCCTTCTGTCTTCTTCCCATTTAACCAGTGTGATCCCTGTTTCCCCCACAGTCTTTTCACACCATCCCCTGTGTATCCAAGACACTCAATAGAATTTCCAAATCACTCAGTGAGTTTTTCCAAATGGCCCTCATCGCTCTCACCCAGAGCTTTCTAAACTCATTTCTTTGAAGTTTACTTAGTCCAGATCTCTCGGGTCCTTGCTGAGGTGACTAGATGCTCATAAAATCTAAACTGTGCTAACATATTAAGAACTATCAATATAATAAGCTAATCCTCTGAGAGGTATTTGTATTTTCCCTCAGAAGTCATAGAGAAAAAATATTTTGTGCTAAATTATATAAGAATTCAAGGAAACTGAAGAAAAGAGATTTGAGGCTAAATGAAAAATACATCCAACACACATACATAAAATAGGCTCTTGAGAGACGGTGTGTCAAATACAGTCATTCCAGACAGAAGATTGATAGATGCTGGGTGTTAGGGAACGGTCAGGGGTAGAGAGGGGAGGAGGGGAATGATTATGGATATTAGTTGATATTTAAAGTAGAATTTGGGGGATGCCTCAATGGTTCAGTTGGTTAAGCCTCTGCCTTCAGCCCAGGTCGTGATCCTGGGGTCCTAGGATTGAGTCCCACATCAGGCTCCTTGCTCAGTGGGGAGCCTGCTTCTTCTTCCTCTTCCTGCTCCCCCTGCTTGTGCGCTCGCTCTCTCTGTCTCTCTCTGATGTAAATAAATAAATAAATAAATAAAATCTTTAAAAAACTAAAGTAGAATTTTATACTTGGGAAAGTGCCAACAAAGTATTACTTTTCATAACATCACAGAAAGTATAATTCTACAAAATTTCCTGAGCGATTTAGCCATCCTCAACCTTGGGAGTTCCTACATTGCCATCTAGGTGAGGAGGGGAGTATCTCAGAAACCTGACAGTTTCCCTCCTTATGTTCCTCCATTGAAGACTATGATGAGACAAAAAATAGAGGAAGATGCATGGCCGTGGAAGGCAGATGACCTTAAAAGAGAGCTCTCGCTCAGTTCTTACGAAGCTGTATGATATTCTGTAGGCTATTTCATTTCTCCGCATCTGCTTCTTTACCTGTAATACAGAGATGATTTTCAAACCTATTTTGGAAGATTGTGGAGATATCGAATGTGAAGGACCTACCATAATGCTTCACTTATAGCAAACGGTCAATAACCAGTAGCTCTTGTTATCAGTATTACGCTTCTAAGAATGAAGCCTGAATTACTGTTTAATGGCACTTGGAGGTTGCCAGCAAGGCCCAGAGCTACTCCAAGTTTCTGATTTGTCTTTTGAGTCATGAAAGCATGATTAAATGGCAATTTACACAGTTATTTTATGCCATTTCAAAATTCATCTTTGTCGAGCCACTCAACATAGCACAGTGTTTTGTGCTTAGTAGGTATTCACTAAATGTTTGCCAAGCTGATAAATTTGACAACTGAAAATATCCACACGAGATACAGGGCCGTTCTGTTGATTTAGTTGGAACACTCCCAGCCTCAAGTCAATGTGGTATTCTTGAGTGTCAGCAGTAAAAGTTATGGGGGGACATCAGGTTTTTATTTTCGGTGGAGAAACACATTTGCATGCGTGTGTATGTGTAAAACTAAAATGTTCTGGCGTAAAGCAAATATCCAAGGGGCAAACTATGAGGAGGTTATTTATTTATTACAAGTTATGGATGAGTTCTCAGGGCTCCCTCATAGCTCAACCATGTGTGAGAGCCATGTAACAAAGAAAAGGATCTTAATCAACATGTGGAAATAACAGAACTTGTCCTGGTCAGGCCACAAGATAGACATCCCGCCTCCTTAAATAGCCCTGTTGGGGGCAGGAAGGTGATTTCTGAGAAGCCTATGTCTTCTGTTATTGCAGAACACTGTGGGGCTGACCCTCATATTTGAATATTAAATTAGTGAAGGCAGAATCTACACAATACCAATGGTATTAGTCATGTCTGCTGGGGCATCCAATACCAGATGTCACTTTTCTGATCTTTCAGACTGAGCCTTCACTGTTTTTGGCACATCAGAGTTCGCATCTGAGTACAATTTAAGTTGTAACAATGCAATCAGCGTGCCTAACGATTTTTTTGCCTTCCTCTCCCGCTATTTTGGGAGCTGAAGCTATGAAGTCCCTCTGCCTATTAATCTGGGAAGTTAGAGATGATTTTCCTAGACTCCCTTCCCCCATCCTTTTTGAGGGAATAAGAGAACCTGCTCTCTGCTGCCTTGCAAACATTCATTTGTAAGATTTACGGTAATCTTGCAAATAACCATTCTCCAATGGAAAGTAATAATTTATGTTGGGTGAGTAGGAAAGAGTTCTGATTCCACTCATTTTCCCACCTGCGCACCTCCTGGGAGAGAGGCACTGGTCAAAAAAAAATGAATGTGTGCTAGTGAACTGTTTGTAGTTATTTTCAAGTTTGACTTAAAGTATGATAGTTGAGAATTCACCCATCTGCTATACCTCTTAAACTGAGTCTCATTTGCAGGTAAGAAAGAGACATAAATCCAGGTCTATCTCACAGTTTCTAATTATTAAACAATAAGACTGAAGGGAATGTTTTCAAGCCCAGGAGTCCTCAAAGTTTGGTCTGTGGATTACATTCTAAAAAACCCTGGGACAATGCTCATGTGCAACCAGTTCTAACGCAAGTGTTACTTCTCTGTGTGTAGTAAACATTGACATGTGGCATTTGTTTGAGTGATGTGTCATCTTTCAGATTTTGAACTTCTTGAGAGCAGGTATCATGGTTTTGTGCCATCATTTAGTATGTGCTGGGTGCAAGGTAAGACTAAAACAAAGCCTTCATTGAACTATACTGACATTACCTGTATATACTTTTGTCATTTCTACGGCCATGGTTTTCAAAAGTCATGTCTACCGCCAAGTTCCAGGTTCCACTATGAAGAGTCTGTTTGTTTGTTTGTTTGTTTGTTTTCCCCCTCACCATGCATCTTAGCAGTTCCAGCTCTAAGACACTGTTTGGAAAACACCCTGTGTCAGAGTCTCAGGAGAACTCAAATGGCACTTGCAAACTGGGTAGTGTGAAGACAGTTTCCAAAGGTGGGCAGGGTGTAGGAAAATACGAGGAAGCAGAGAACCCTGTAGTTTGGAACAGCAGAATATTGTTACCAAACCATAGGATGAAGGGAGCTTCTTCCTGAATACGGGTTAGAGAGCATAATGTGGAAAGCACTGCCTGATATGAACTTGGACATTTGAGGAACTCATCAAGCCTTTGGCAATGCAGCAGAGAGGCAGCCGGGGAATAAATATCCCAATTTCTCCCCATTGGCTGAAACTAATAGAAGATAAAGGGTAAGGGAACATATCAGGGTGGGAAAAGCAGAGAATGGCACAAACTGAAGCTATCAATATACTTAATATCTCCCACTTCCTCAACTAGCTTCAGTGGAGTTCTGCTTCCAGTTAAGGTCTAGAAGGATATAAAAGATGTCCATTTCTATCAAAACAATAAGACTTCAAGGGATAAACCAAAAGTTCCTAGTAATGAGGCATTCTGGACACAAAGAAATCTAAAACTGCTAAAGTTGAATCAAAACTTCAGAGATATGGGCAAGCAAAGAAGAGGACATGGCTGAGGTTGGAAGCAGTCAGAGAAGCAAACCTGCCAGAGAATGATGATCTTTGTTCAAATAAGAAATCTGACAGACATTTTCTAATCCTACAGTCTGGCCTATTGGGTTTGAATTTGGAGAAGCTGTAAATCCAGAGATCATTCTGCCGAGTGACAATCTCTCGGACTTGTAGTCTTGGTGATTTTGGAGCCTTGCAGTCCTACGGTGTTGAAGTCTTGTGATCTAGAAGTGATCTCACAAATCTAGTTGTTTCACACTTGTGGTCTCACAAGTCCAGTTGTTTTACACTCAACACACCCCCATTCCCAATGTCTGGCAGCTTTACATGTTTACATGCTTGTGATGTGTCATATCTGACCTCTAATAGTCTTGAAATCTCTATATTGAGGTCCAGGTGTCTAGCCTTCTTGCAGTGTGGAGGTCAAGCAGATTCAAGGTCTTACACATTGAAGTCTGACAGCACTTGTTCGTGGTGTGCAGTGCTGGAGAGAAAGGTTTGTAACCACTTTCAAAGCATTGGATGCTAGATGAAAATTGAGTCTAATCAAATCTTTAACAAAAATGCCACCCGATTCAATGTCTGGTAAAATCAGTAAAAATCGTCTTAGTGGCTATGCAGGAAACTGGAGCTGGAATGAAAAGCCTATGGTGCTTGAATTCTAAGATCTTGTTGGAGGGACTCAAGTCATAGCCTGCCCCAAAGTAGCTAAATTCATGATTAAATCCAACTGATCACCTATATGTCTAATATAGAAAATTGTGTTCCTTCTTGAGAAAATATACTTAATATATAATGCAATATGATATGATATATTATAAAATAATATAACAATATATGCATACAGGTGTATAATACTTTTTAAAAAATCTACTACAACACCTACTATTCTTTTCTTTCTTTCTTTTTTTTTCCTACTGTTCTTTTCAACACAATATCCAACACGTAATATTAATAAAACATGTGAGGAAGTTTGAAAAATAGAAAAAAAAAAAAACCCACAGAATCAAGAGATAGATAATCTGAATGAACTAAGTATTGAAAAAATCAGAAAAGGAATTTAAAATAACTGAGATAAATATCTTGAAGTATCTACAGGACAAGGTATAAATAACAGTAAAAAGGTAATTAGTGATGTTAGTTTTTGGAGAAAAAATAAACAAATGGAAACACTAGAATGAGAAATACAGTATCAAAAATATAAAATTTACTGGATGGCATTAACAAAGAATTGAACAGAACAGAAGAAAGAATGCCTGAACTGAAGGAGGTCAATAGAAATCATCGAAGCTGAAGCAAAGAAAAGACCTTTTTAATAAAGACCTTTCAACAACATATTGACCAGTATTAAGGAGAAGTCCCAAAAGAAGAAGAAAGAATGGGCCAGAAAAACAAGAATTACTGGCTGAAAAATCTTGTAATTTGATAAAATGCAAAACCCACAGACCCAAGATGCTCAGTGAAGCTCAAGAAGAATAATTACCAAGAAAACCACCTCTAATAACAAAATTGTCCAACTGCTGTAAATTAGCCATAAAATCTCAAAAGCAGCAAGAAAAGAAGTCATATTATATGAAAGAAACCAATGATAGAAACAAGGGCACCCCTTTCATCAGAAACAATGCAAACTCAACAGAAGTGGAATAGCATATTTACAGAGACAGAGGAAGAGAACTGACAATTATAAGTTCAGTGAAAATACTTTTCAAAAATGAAAGCAAATTAAAAGTATTTTCTGATAAACAAAAGGCTGAGAGTGGACCTGCACTATAAGATATGCTAGGGGGAGGGTTGCTCAGTCACTTAAGTGTCTCCTTTGGCTCAGGTCATGATCTCAGGGTCCTGGGATCCAGCCCCGCCTTGGGCTCCCTGCTCAGCAGGAAGCCTGTTTCTCCCTCTCCCTCTGTTGCTCTCCCTGCTTGTACTCTGTCTCTCTGTCAAATAGATGGATAAGTAAAATCTTAAAAAAAAAAAGATATTCTAAGGAGAGTTCTCAGGTCAAAGGAAATTATTCCAGAAGTAAATTGATCTATAGAAAACAATAGAGGTCCTCTGAATAGTAATATGAGTAAATATGATTTATTTTCTTTTCTGAATTTTTAAAAAGTCAATGATTTCAAGTAAAGTCATAACAATATATTGTTTATAATATGTTTAAAGTTTATAATATGCATAGAGATAAATATACAATAAGCAGAACACATAACAAAAAGGCAGGAAAGCATGTAAACAAAGCAATAGGTTCTTACATTAAATAAGAGCAATATAACTTTAATTTGAGATAAACTGTGAGAAGGTCAGAATACCCATTGTAATTGCTAGAGTAGTCACTAACTGCTAATGAAGTATAGCTTAAAAGGCAATAGAGGAGATAGAATGTAATAATACTAGGAAATATTCAATCCATGTAAAATAGGAAAGAAAAGAAAGAAAAGAGTTATAAAGAACAGAGGACATAAAAAGAAAACAAATGGCTATCAGTGGACTTTGTTACACATTGAGTAGAAATGGACTAAACATTCCAATTAAAAGAGAAGTTGTTAAACTGGTTAGTGGAGGAAAGCCAAGACAAACACAGGTTGTAAATAAAAGGGTGGAAAACAATACACCATAAAACACTAAGAATAAGCAAGTGATTGATTATACTAAAATCAAGCTGTCTCAAGAGAAGTGTATGACAGAGATAGAGGGTCATATTTAATGAAAAAAGATATTACAAAGATATCTTTGTAGACTGTAGCTAAAAGATTTCACAAAAATTTTTACAATCTTCAAATAAAGCTTAAGTAAAATGTGAAGCAGAAAACAAAATAAACTAAAGGGGGAAAAGAGATGTTTTAATATTGCCTCTCAATAATTAGTAGTTCATGCAGACAAAAAACCAGTATGGGTATAGATTAAACATCATCAAGTGAGTTGATCTAATAGGTATTTATAAAACACTATACCTAACAAATGTGGAACACAAAATCTTTTCATGTGTATAGGGAATATATAATAAAACAGATCATACACTGGTCCATAGAACTGGTATCAATTAAAAAGGAATTTAATCCTATAGAGTAGGTTCTCTGACAATAAATAATTAAATTAAAAATCAGTAATAATATAAACCTCAAATACTTTGAAGTTAAACAACCACTTCTAAATAATTCATAAATCAAAGAATAAATCCAAGAGAAATTAGAAAATATTTTGAACTCAGTGGTAATTAACACATGACATATCAGAATTTGTCTGATGGAGCTAAAGCAGACCTTAAAAGAAAATTTATAATATTAAGTGTTTATATAGATAAGAACTGAGTATTAAATCAATGAGATAAGGTTCCACTTTAAGAAGTTAGAATAATAATGGTCAGAAGAAAAGAAATAATAAAAAGCAGAAATCCTGGCTAACTGATCTAAAATGAGAAGGATATAAATTATCAATATCAGGAATAAAAGTGTATATATCACAATTGGTCCCAGAGACATTAAAAGCACAGATATTTTTATCAACTTTATGCCAATAAGCACATTTAGGGAAAAAATAGACAATTATTTGAAAAATACAACCCACCAGAGCTGACATATAAAGAAATAGACAATTTAAATGGAACTAAAATATTAAAAACATTGATTTCATTATTGAAATTCTCCCCACAAAGAAATCTTTCAAATTGGAAAGATTCACTGGTGAAATTTGTCAGTTTTTCTATTATGGTAAAATATATATATAACATAAATTTATCATTTTAACTATTTTTAAGTGTACAGTTCAGTGGTTTTAAGTACATTCACAATTTTGTGCAACCATAATCACCATTCATCTTCTGAACATTTCTCATTTTTCCAGACTGACACTCCATGCTCATTATATAGTAAGTCCTTACCCTTCTCGCAGCCCCTGGCAATTATCACTCTGTTTTCTATCTCTATAAATGTGACCAGTCTGGGTACCTCATAGAAATGGTATGATATAGTATTTGTTATTTTGTAACTGCCTTATTTCACTTAATAATGTCTTCAAGGTTCATCCATGTTATAGCATGTGTCAGAATTTTTTTCTTTTTTAAGATTGAGTAACACTCCAATGCTACCGTGAACATGAGTGTGCAAATAATCTTAAAGTCCCTGCTTTCAATTCTTTTGAGTAAAGAAGTAGAATTGCTCGATCATGTGGTAATTTGATTTTTAATTTTTTGAGGAACTACCATATTTTCCATAGTGGCTGCACAATTTCACAACCTCAATTAGCAATGCAGAAGGGTTCCAATTTCTCCACATTTTCCCCAATAGTTATTATTTTCTGTTTCTTTAGTAGTAGCCATTCTGATGGATATGAAGTAGTACCTCATTTTATTCTAATTTGCCTTTCTGTAATGATTAATAATGTTAAGCATCTTTTCATGTGTTTTTTGGACATTGTATATCTTCTTCAGACAAATGTCTATTCAAATCCTTTAACCATTTTTTAAATTGGGTTTTTTGTTGTTTTTGAGTTTCAGAAGTTCTTATATATTTTGGATATTAACATTTTATCAGGTATATGATTTCTAAATATTTTCTCCCATTCTATGGCCTGCCGTCTTACTCCGTTGCTAGTGTCCTGTAATGCACAGAAGTTTTAATTTTGATGTAGTGCAACTGATCTATTTTTTCTTTGGTTGTGTGTGTTTTTGGTGTCCTATCCAAGAAAAAAGCGCCAAATCCAATGTCTTGAGGTTTTTCTTGTGTTTCCTGCTAAGAGCTGTATAATTTTAGTTCTTAGGTGTAGATCTTTGATCCATTTTGAGTTAATTTTTTGTATACCATGTAAGGTAAGGGAACAACTTCATTCTTTTGTACATGGGTATCCAGTTTCTCCAATGCCATTTGTTGAAAAGACTGTCATTTTCCCATTGAATGGTCCTGGCACCCTGTCAAAAATCATTTGACCATATGTGTGAGGGTTTATTTCTGGACTTTCTATTCTATTCCAAAGGTTTATATGTCCATCTTTATGCCTATACCACATTGCGCTGATTACTCTCTCTTTGTAGCAAATTTGTGAAACCTCCAACTTTGTTCTTCTTTTTCAGAAGTGTTTTAGTTATTGGAGGGGGAGGTCCCTTAAGCTTCCATTTGAATTTTGGCATGGACTATCAGACTTCTAATCAGAGTTGTCAATGACCTGTGGGAAGTCTTATGAAAGAAGCTTTGTGATTATGAGTTTAATGTCTTTTATAGATATAGAGTAATTTACATTTAAATTTCTTTTTATGTCAGTTTTTAAAACATTTTTTCCTAAAAATTCATTTATTAAAATTGTCAAATGTATTGACATATTTTCCAAAATTCTTCCTTAACTCAAAAACCATGAAACTTTGCTAATAGAAATTAAAGAAGATATAACTAACTGGAAAGATACCCACTAATTATGAAATTAAAGAACTCAATATTTTTAAGAAGTTAATTCTTAATCAGTGTATTTCCCACCAAAATTCTGGTAGACTTTTGAAGAAATTGATATACTGATGCCAAAATTCATATGGAAATTCAAAGGACTTATATTAAACAATACAACTTTGTAAAAGAAGAACAAAGTTGGAGGATTTATACCATCTGATTTCAAGACTTGCTATAGAGCTAACTAATTAAGATAATGTGGTATTGGCATAGGAATAGACAAATAGATCAATGAAACAGGATTTTAAAAAGTCTAAAAATAAAGTTGTATACATAGTTAATTAATTTTTGAAAAAGCACCAAGATAATTCAATGTGGAAATAATAGTCTTTTCAACAAATGGTAGTAGAAGAGATATATATTCATTTCAAAAAAGAACCTTGACCTCTCTCTCTAATTTTTTCACAATAGCTAACTAGAAACATATATAGACCTAAAACTATAAAACTTCTAGAAGAAAAATAGAATACTATCTTTATGATGATATCTTCTTGATTTTAGGAGCAAGCAAATTTTTCTTAGAAAAGACACCAATAAAAAAAGAAGAAAGGAAGGAAGGAAGGAAGGAAGGAGAAAATATTATACATTGGAGTTCATATCGATTAAAATTATTGTCCTTCAAAAGATACTAAGTAAATGAAAAAGTAAGCCATAGATTAGAAGAAAATAATCACAATGTAGCCATCTGTAAAAGAACTTACATTTAGAATATATGAGAAAAATGCCTAACTCGCTAATAAAAAGATAATAGACTTTTTAAATGAGCAAAATATTCAAAAGACACTTCATATACATAGACACACAGACACACACAGACACAAACACAGACACACATTACACACAATGGCACGAGAAAACTAGGAAGTATAGTTCTTGGCTACAAAAGCATGTACTTTGAACTCAATATCATTAGTTAACCAATAAGCCAATGAAAAGTTACTCAACATCATTAGTCAGCAAGGAAATACAAATTAAAACTAACATGAACTGGAACTATTATTTATTTTTCACAGGAGTGTAAAATTGTGCACTTTTGAAAATAATTTACAAATTTCTTATAAAGTTAAACTAAAACCTATCCTATGACTCAGCATTTCCACTGTTAGGTATTTATTAATAATAACCAAATCTGGAAACATTTTACATGTATGTCAGCAGGTGATTGGATGAACAAATCATAGTCCATTCATATAAAGAATACTGCTCAGCTATACTACTGATATGCTCAACAACATGGATGAAATTTGGAAAAGCTATGTTGAAAGAAAGAAGTCACACAAAATGGCCCATACTATATGATTGCATTTGATATTCTAGAAAAAGAAAGACTAAGCTATGGTTACAGAAATCAAAATAAAGGATGGAAAGGTATTGACAGCAAAGGGATGTGAGAAAACTTTCGGGGGTGATAGAACTGTTCCTTATCCTTAATGGAGTGTTGGCTAGAGAAGCATATACTTTGAACTATACCTTAAAATCTGTACATTTTTAAAATATAATTTAAAATCAATAAAGTTTATTGATTTATAATAATTATTGATTTATGGAATAAAGATTATTCCATCTTCTTTTCCTGAAGAAAAGCAGTCCACTGATTGGATCAGGATTAGGACTTAGTGTTTTCCACTATTATTCTCTCAAGAAATGTCATTACAGTATATACCAATCTATCTTTTTTTTTTTTCCTGTGAGTTTAGGTATGCCAATATCCTGGGCAAGAGTCCTGAAGCCTTCTTGAAGTAGAGGACATTGCTCTTCCAATGCACAGTCACGTTTCCCAGGATTCCCAAAGCATGTAGGCAAATATACTCATGTAGTCTTTGTTATACTGATTTTAATTAGTTATATCAACTTAACATTCATTTTGTCAAAGGGGACATCACCACGTTAGTTAGGTAACTAAAAAATAGCACTTTTTTTTTCAGTACTAAGTCCAGCAAACTTCTTTGTTTACTGTTTTTGCAATGATGAGCCATTCCAGTAGAGATTCACTATTCAGCAGGACCCTTGTTATATAGTAGAATTTTAGTGTGTAATCAGCCTCATTCCATCCTTTTGCTTTCAAGCAGAATTGCCTTAAGTCATTCCAGGTTGATTCAATCTATTTAAGTACTCACCAGGAGCAAAATTTCCCTCTCCTCCTTTCTAACTTTCAGAATTATAGTCTTTGCAGCTCTTATTTCAAGAAAGCTCTTCTTTGCTCCAAGTCAAATCCTCTGTTCTGAGGTTCAGTCACAAAGGGAGAGCAAGGGATTTGTCAACCTGGCACTGATAATCAGCAGATCCCAGAAGTGATAAGTAGCCAGTTAACATAATAGGAGTGGGGCCCAAGAACAGCAAAGACAGGAAGGTGATTTAATTTATCCGGATAGGCTAGTTTACACCATGGTAGTAGCTATCCAAAAAAATCTTAGAGGATTAAAACAATAAAGGTTTGTTTCTCACTCATGCTGCAATTCTATCAAAGATTGTTGGGGGTTAAGATGTATTGACTCCAAGTCATCCTCACTCAGGAATCTAGACGAATGGAATTTTCAAATCTGGACTATAATTGTCACTTTCAATAAATATCACTGAGCAACTCACAAGTCCAGACAGGAAGCAGTAAATTACTATCCTCCCAGGATAGAGGAGGGATGGATATTGGTGAATAGTAGGATTGGTTGACTGTATTCTTGGTCACATTGGTTTCTAAAAATACAGGAATGTCAAAGACCCTCAAAGGATTGTATGTACCTGAAAGTAGCAAAGTTTTAAGCCTTCATGAAGGAACTGGGCTGAAGGACGGATCCTGAGCTCCAATCTCAAGATTGGTGAAACAAGAGGAACTAGAAGACTGGATAGAAACTTGAGAGTGAATAAAATGACATCTCTGGCCTCGCAAGCTATGGCAGTGGGGACAGTGTTCCTTGGGCTCTTAGCAGCAGGAATGAGATCATTAATATCAGAGTATCAATGAGAAGATCTTGGATCGAGGCACAGCTTGAGAGCACAAAGGCCAGTCCTAAAGTGCTGGGTCTTGAGACAACTGATAAGGAGAACCCCTAGGTTGTACCTGGTGGAACTCTCTGGGTAGAAATTGAAGTCTCCAACATTTTTTGTGCTTCATGCTGGTGTTTTGTGGAAGAGGGGCAAGTAAGCCTTTAAATGGAGGGGTTTAAATGAAAAGAAACTATAGGAAGAGGGAACGGAGGTAAAGAACCAGGTTTGGCAGTCCCTGATGTCTGGTGTCTTACAGTTTACTTGTCAGGGAGGAAAAGAAAGTGCATACATGAAATAATGAACAATTGACTGCTTCACCGTCCATAGGTGATCTAGAGCTGATGCAGAGAAGAGTAGCTTCCTGAGAAAACTTCATGGATGAGGTTGGTCTGGTTCAGTTGTTCAGCTAGGACAACTTCCCATGGCAATGTGTCTAGTCCACTGTCATACCACAGAGACACCCTCTAGTTGCTCAACAGGATGAGAGACTTTACAGGAATGTGACTCCAGAAACAACAGGTACACTGGATGTTGCCTTCTGTATCCGTCTAAGGAAATGATGTTTAGGACATTTGTTTCAGTTCAACCTCAAACCTGGAAAACCCTTTCTCAGGTGGATCAGGGTTAATACCTGTGATCTGAGTAGAAGAAAGACTGCTGCTTCATTCAGGAAGAGGGCTTAGAGTCCTGTTGTAGTGTATAGTTACGTAGAGAAGAAACCAGACAATGATATGTACTTCCACGGCTTCAAAGTTTCTCTCTCCCTGAAACTTCCAACTCCGAGTCTTATTCTAGACTCTTCTCTCAAAACTTTACTTGCATACTCTTCTCTACATGCATGTTCTATACTCCCTTCAAATCAACATATCCCAAAATAATGAAGCATATTCCCCACAAAGCCTATCTCTCCCCCTTGCCTAAGGAGAGCAACACATTTACTTCGGTGAGAAATTTCTGATCCTTTCTTGTCTCCTGCTTCTAAATATCCCAAACCAGTCAGTCACCACATCCTAGTAATTCCAACTCTTTAATAGCTTTAAATGGGCCCACTTTCTCCATCCACACTGTTCCAGACCCTCATGTTTCTTGCCAAGACTGTATGATTACACTTGTTCTCCCACATGCATCCCCTCCTGGGGCCTATCTGTTGTTCATACAACAACTGGAGGCTGCTGCTTAGCAGGCAACACTATCATCCTAATCCTCTGAAATCAGCTGTTGCCTTAAGGATAAACTCCAAACTGGCCCTTCCTGATCTGGTTTCAGTGGATCTCCCTGACCCTGATTTTTGCTCTATCAATGAACCCTGCTTTTTTCGCTTTTTTGTTTTTCTGTTTTGGGCGCTCTCACATCTTTTTTGGATCTCTTTCCTTGGGTGAAGTGCCTGACTAGTGCTGTAATTCAGGAAGTTAAGCTGATGTGTCATCTCGCACATTATGGTGGAACCAACCAACAAACCAACCAACTGTGTTGATGGAATTCCATTTCCATCTACTGCTTTGGCCCACATTTATCTGAACACTTCAGTTATTCAGTGTTAGATCCAAAAGGCTATCGACCAATTTTCATGACCCTGTTGATTTTCTCCAGCCTTTAGAGATAAAAGTATCGATGCAAAGCAATTTTTAAAATATCTAACCACCAGGTCATCTCTAGAGACTTTACACCTAAATTCTTTATAGCATAATGATAGTCTTAAAATTTAAATTAGACAAGTCTTATTTTTATTGAAAATATGATGAGATTTAAATATACCCAAATCTCATTGACTAGACTATGTTATGTATTTTTCTTGGAAATCTATTTCAGGATGATCAGTTTTGCTCTTCAGCTATAGTCTAAAAAGTAAACCCAACCAGCTGTTCTGAAAATACCTATCAAAAGAGAAATAAGATGAACGAATGTATATAGATGTATATAGGTCCATGGGTCCATTCTCATTACTGAAAATTCAACCCACCCTTCTTTTTGAATGGTATGTGGGTAAAATGACATATATGAAGGATAAAGAGGTTTTTTTAATCAAGTTAAAACAAAACTCAAAGCCTGATAACATTCACAGAAAGAAAGAAAGAAAGAAAGAAAGAAAGAAAGAAAGAAAGGCAGAAAGAAAGGAAGAAAGAAAGAAAGAAAGAAAGAAAGAAAGAAAGAAAGAAAGAAAGAAAAAAGGAAGAGAGAAAGAGAGAGGAAGAAAGGATGAAGGAAGGAAGGAGGGGAGGGAAGAAGGGAGGGAAAGAAAGAGGTACTTACATGTTGGGCTTAATAATTTAACATGGAAAACAAATTGCCTAGCTTTGGGTAAGGTACATTTAATCATTATTAAACATATTAGTTCCTGAAAACAGCCTGGGCTTTGAAGATACCAGTTCTAGGTTTTGTTAAATTGTATACAAATCAGTAAATGTCCCTTAATGGCAAAAGGGAGCCCTGAGAGAGGATTAGCACATTAAGAACATTCAGGATTTCTACCTCATCTGCTGCATGGTTCTACATAAGACTGAGTATTTTATTTTTTGCTGTAGAGGATTATGATCCACCCCATGATCAACATTTAATGCAAGAATTACACTAAGTTATTGAAAAGGTAACCAAAATTTTTTGCCAGCAGAAAGTTGTGGTTCTATGAGTGAGGAATACAGAAATGAAATATAAGCAATAAGCTGACTTTACAATTTTAAATATTAAGGCATGGCCAGATTTGGCGTCCATTTCATTGACTGCCTCCTCTACCCACTAACTTTTTGGTTCAGAGTTAGATTAGTGATGGAATGGGGCCGAGGGTCTGGAAGATGGAAGTGGAGAGAGGAGAAATTATGGCAAGGAAATCTCTTCAACATAGCAGCCAAGCTGAGCAAAGGATCCCAGAGTGCAGACTGCTTCAGATAGGTTCAAGATTTAGAACCCACCAATTATGAGGTGGCTTTATGGTCCCCAAACTGATAACAGGGAATCCCAATGGCTCTAGGTGACAAGAATCCAAATGTCTGTACAAGATTCAAGTGATCTTTCAAATTCCAGTTAGATGAGGGAACATACAGGAAAACAACTGGCACATAATTGGTGCCAAGCAAAAGTATAATTCCCAATCCAGAGCAAACCAAACCCTTGGGTCATTATGAATCATAGCAGTGACCCTGGGTCTTAAATCCCAGGGCAGGTTCATGATTCATGGGTGGATACTGTTAGTGACTTAAAATGGAATACCAAGGGGAAAACTTCTTTCTGTTGATGAAGATGGCAATTCACTCCCAGGCAGTTCTAGACTCTATTTTGCTGGCTTTTTGACCAGCCAATATGAGTCCCTAAATGAGGAAAAAGCAAAAACTGGTCATTCTCGAAGTTAAGTTGTCCTGAAAGACTTTTAATTCACTTTGGCATATGATCTTCACCTGTTTCTGTTAAACATAGCATATCATCCACATATCCCAATTAATTAACAGTTATTGAGCATAGTTTCAAGGTTAAGTGCTTACTGTAATTTGCCTATAGAAAGGAAATGTAATATACTGCTCAGATAGCTTGTATCACAAAAAAAAAAAAAAAAAACCTCCAAAAAACCAAAAAACCAAAAAAAAAAAAAAAACACAAAACCCCTCACTGGTTGTTGCATTGTGCTTACAAATATTTTGATTGCTGTTATTTGCATTCAATAAAATGTAATGAGGTGCTCTTTGCCTCTGGGCAAAACTGACACAGAATTTCATTTGCACTAGTCAGCTAAAGGCACAAAATGTTCCCGGGGAAAATTCTGCTGTGCCACACAAACATGGGACTCTTACAGACAGGTTCTTGGAAATCCTGTGCACAAACATCCTATGCAAGTGAGGGGTGGGGGTGGGGGTTGTCCTGCTAACCACAAACACTACTGGAGTTAGAGTAGAGTGTTCACGTATTTGACAGAATACACTACATTGTTTGGAGACCTTAGTTTGCTCCCTAAAGGTCAATATTTTCATTTTGCAACTTCTAGCTAAAAGCTTTGGCAAATAAAGCAAAACAGGGTGTGTGTGTCTTTTTAAGGAAATTTGGTAGGAAAGAGATGACTTGAAAATAATTCTAAATTACTTTTTTGGTGGTTTGTACATGACCTCCCACAGTCATGAGAACTAGAGGCCAAGGTGACTTTCTCTCAGTAACTGACTGGGACAGGGTTGTTTTTTTTTTTTTTTCCTGAAGAGTCAGGATTATGTGACCTTATAAATTGGTCTCATTACAGAGCTACTGACAGACAGACATATTGGTTGCTGCCAGTAGGCATATGGGCTGAAATTTGGAGGAGGAGGGGCGAACAGATGGAGTGGAGAAACAGAGTGACGGACGGGCCCCTCACACAGGGCCCAGCTGGTAGGGAGCAGGTCATGTCTGTTACTGCTACGCTGAGAAAGATAAGAGTGTCAGCAGTGGGGAAGGTGACTCCATCAATCAGCCTCCTCATTATAGCAAGAATGAGCCTCGTGGTCTGAGGGTGGGAGAAAGGGACTGGTCATCCCACACCCCACAGGTGGCAACTCTGAAGGGGCTTACCTTTCACACTGCCGAAAGGAAGAAGAATGTGAGTTCCATAAATTCCTTTTAGTGGTTGCAGGTCTTTCAGAGAAAACTCTGCTGATGATTGACTATCTTAAATTTTGTTTTCAAGGGTTTTTACTGTGAGCATAATATTACATGAATGTCAGACTTGGTAAAAATAAGAAAGTCACATTACAAAGGGTTTCAGGTGAACCCCAGGCTGTCTTCTACATCTATGGTGAAGTCCAAGGCAAATGGGGTGGAAGCAGGGAGGCTATTTCAGTATTTCTGGAACGTAAGATCCTTGAGAGAAGTGATTGCTGGTCTTGCTCATCTCCGGTACCTGGGTGCCTAAAACAGAAGTGTGTGGTACATATTTATTGAATGAAAAAGTCAAAAAATAGGAAATGCTCCAAAATGACTTTAACTTCCAAGCAAATGTATTTTCTGGCTCTTTTCCTGATAGCTATTTTTACTTTCCCAACTTTTCTTTGCTGCTATTTGAACGTAGGTTCAATGGGTCTGACCTAGGTAAGGAGCAGCAGTGAGTGGAACATTTGAGACAAGAAGTGATTAGTAGATACACTCAACTGGTTGAGTTCTGTGCTAAAGTTTCACACTGTGGTGAGGATATGATGACATTTGGGGAAAGGAGTGCTTTTTTTTATTTGGGGGAATATACATGATACTGAGAGACTGGTTAGGTTTGCTTCAGTTTTCTCAAAGACAGAATATAATCTTATTTGTTTTATTACTCACTACAATGTCTTGAAAATAATTATACGTAATAAATGCTGAATCAAAGAGTTTTAAATAATTATTTTCTATTCACAGAGATTTCTAGGAAAGGGTAAGTTTCCATAAACTAATTTGGTGTTCTTAAATATTTCAGGGAGGAAAAAAAAATGAACATAAAGGATTAGGAATGTGATCCAAAGATCATTCAATTTGGACATATTTTGATCTTTAATTTTATTTATTTCAAGGGAGGTACATTTATTCTCTTAAACAGTAACATTTTGGTGACCATGTGGAAATTAGAACAACTTTGGAAGTCAGAACAGCAAAGAGTTGAATCTAACAAGCCGATCTTAATCCTTCATTATTAACATAGACCAATCAATGAAGATGTTAGGTATGATTAATTTGCAGATACATTTGAAGGTTATTGAATTGGTGAAATAGGTTAAATAGATGAGATTCGTTTCTATTTTCTCTTATCTTCCAATTGGAAATTAATAACATAAATACCACACATAATACAAGAAAATAATCAACTTTTGGGAGGTTACTAGAGCAATTCTTTTTTTTTTCCACACGTATGTCTTTAAAAATCTCATTCTCAGCAAGGTTCTATTACATACTAACATAATGTCAGGCTACTCAGTTCACTACTTTGTATATCCTAAAAGACAACTGTCTATTTATGAAATTAGAACAGATTTTGAACAAATAACTAAAAAAGTTTGTTAAATTTGAAAAATGTGTCCATCTTTAAATTGTGGGGGTCATTTGACTTCTGTGTGATAAAATTTGCTTCATGGATCCTTCTGGACTCTCAGGAAGGACACATTGCTGACCTCAGTAACTGGTTTAGATAGCGGTTTCCTAATTGATAATGAAGGGTTTGAACTAACAAATGCATTTTAGATTGAAGGAAGCCTGCTCCTGAACAGGGGAGGAGACAGGTGATTAAGTGCTTGAGATCTAGAATGCAAAGGGCTTGACTCTGAATCTGGTCCTGTAGCCCTAGGTGAGTTAATTAACCTATAATTCTCTTTTTCTTGTGAGTTCCTGTTGACACTAAAGCAGATAATGCATTCAAAGCACCTATAGCAGTGTTTGGAACAGTCAGTGCTCATAGACAGTAATGGTTCACTGTTGGAGTAAACTTGTTCAACGCTGCTGTTTGGTTCTTAACTACCCAAAGATCTTTAGTGCTTTTGTGCTCCTCCTCTCCAAAAACGACCTTTGAAGGAAATCTAGGAATTGAGTCTTTCTTCCTTTCCTTCCTTCTTTTTTGCTGCCTTTCTTCCTCCCTCCATCCCTCCCACCCTCTCTTCTTTCCTTTTCCACATCTAAAGTCAACAGATTTTTAAATGGTTGCCAAATGGGGATCCAAAATGCTCATGCAGGTAGGACATTTAGAAATGCAGTTTCATTGTTTGTAAACAGGATTACTTATGCTGTCTAGATTATCCCAGAAGGGGAAAAATACTTTATAATTATAAGAAAAAATGCCTGATATAAGGATCATATATCTCTTCTAAATGTAGACGAGACTTTGAATTCCTGAGAGTATTTTTCATTCAGTAATGTTGACCTTACTGTAAAAAACCATGATAGATTAAAGGTATGCCCTCTCCCCAGTTTCCTGGTGGCCTGGAGGACCCTCACCTCCTTGATCATCCTAAAATATGTATTAGCATCTGCCCTGAATATATTTGCTTCTTCCCCTATGGGAGATATTCACATGCTGGTATCCTTTAAAATAAACTTGCTGCCATTTATTTTGGGATTCTGTGCCAATCCTCTAAAGAAGACTCTCTCCCCACCCCCTTGATTTCATTTGTCCACAGTCATTTTGATTTCCATTGATCCTAAGATAACATGGAAGTATACATATTAAAAATAGGCATGCTCAAGTATTTATATATCTGTGTATTGAATCTGTGATCTGAAATTTCTGATATCGACTTTCGGAAATTGAGAATTGACTATGGAGGAAGAGAGTCCAACCACAATCTGGATTATTTTTCAAATGCCTTGGGTTTGGCGAAAACTAGAATGCTTGTTGCCAAGCCCCTTTCCTCTTAATTTTTAAAAATCGTGTGTGTTTCAAGGGAAATTTAATCCACATGTTTCTGATTCGTTTGCACTTAAGCTGTCAAGCTGTTTTGTAATCACAAGTCTCTATCTTTCTCCACAGAAAGTTGGGTTTTTCCAAGTGTGCACAGACAATAACCTCTCAGAAGAATGAACTGAATTTCAAATTCAGAAATCAAGGATGGGCAAAAATGTTTATATCTCACCTGCTCTCAGCTGAGGAAATGACTTTTGGACTTTTGACCCTAACTCAAACCTTTCGATGTAGACATTCACTTGCCCTTGGAAATATGTAATTCTTCCAAGAAAAAAGTATTTTTAGAGTTCAAAATATTCAGTAGAAGGTGCCAATGGAAAGGAAGATTCTAATTCTTTAAAATTATAAGTAAATATGACTATGAATAATAATTAGAGTTTTGTTTTCTAACAAAAAACTTATTTTAAGCTTCATAATCTCCACAGTTGGATTTATTTACCACTATCCGCTCTTCATGTCTTAGATGTGAGCTTAACAAAGCAAAAGTGCAAACTTTCTTTCCCCAAAATACTTTATCTAAAATTAGTTTAAGTTATAAATAGGAGAATTTACAGGGGGACATAAACACGATATTTTAAAAAGCCTGTTTCATCTCCAAAAATAGTACAGAATTTGCTCTATTTACATTTTTTTTTCTTATAAGCCATTCTGCAGTGAGAGTTCAAATACTGAAGCTTACTGTGACAGAATGTCCCATTTGGGAACGTTAAGAACTTGTGTTTTATGGGAACACAGGGATCGTTACTCCCATTTGGATCTCTTAGGAAGTGCTAATTCCGAACACTTCCTCCTTTATCTCGAGATCAAACCATTTGGACCACTTATTATCATGTACCCAGTAAAACTCAATCTGTTGTGTTAATTAGTTATGTAAACACATTTTATAATTGTGGGGACAAAGCAGAACTAGGCAACTGGGTAGGTGAGAAAAGATCAAAGATCTTCCTTAATAAATTGTTACGCTAATTAGTGTTTGTCTTGTAATGCCTCTCCAGGGGGTCTTTTAAACCCAAGCTTGGGAAAACCTGCTAGAGAATAAGAAAGCTTTGGCAAAAAACAAATCATGCCAAGTTCCCCAAACCGACTTAAAATCAGTGAAGTGAGAGAAAAAGGAGTACACACACACACACACACACACACACAGTTAAAAAGGACTAGAGATTCCTCTTGAAGAGACCCTAGTCCTAAGAGTAAAATATGGAGAATTGTCAGATCACATGAAGCTTACTTTTTATACGTGAAATCACCTTCCCCTCACCCCCACCTCCACCTCCACCAGGAATGATTGTGTATAATTTATCCTGCAAATAATCGAGATACCCTAGTGTCCCTACCTCTCAGAAAATGTTTCAAAAAGGACCTAAATTTTAGGAAGACAAAGTCCCCCTGGAGGTGTTTCCCCCCACCCAATCACTATTGCCCAGGCTTTTCCCTGCTTTATTCTCCTTCATAGCATTGACCACCATCCAATATAGTACATAATTTACTTATCGGTATTCTTTCACTGTCTCTTCCAATTAGAAAGGGCATGAAGTCAGGGATTTTTTTGTCTATTTATTTACGACTGGTTTGTTCAATGACTAAGTAAAAGAATAAAAATGTAATAATGTTCTAAACATTTTAGAAACAACATGGTACAACATGGAATTGTTCCACCACTTGCAAGATGTGAAATGACCTTGGGCAATTCACTTAATCTTTCTGAATTGTACTCTCTCACGTGGATATGTGGTACTTATCATCTAAGAGTGGAGATGATTTACTTAAGCTACCCAGCAGTGTCTGCACTTGGGAGATGCTCAGGTAAACTGTGCTTATTGTGTTATCCTTGTTGTCATCATCAATTCTTTTTCCTTTGTCTTTATGCAAGCCAAGTAATATTAAGACCCTTGGGTTTAGTATCATGCTATTTGTTTGTTTGTTTGTTTTACCTCACTTCTTGTTGTTGTTGTTTTATTCACATTTTCTTAATTTTACAGTACTATCTTGTTGGTTAGTCACTTCAAATGTTAAAGAGGCAACAATAAAAGAAACTAAATATAATTACAATTTATTAGGACTGTTCTTTAAGTTTCTTCAAAAATTTCCACACATTTATAAGTTGCTACTAACGTTCCCAATTTCCAAATATAGTAATAGGTAGTGGTGGGTACCTTCCATTTCCAAGTATTGATATTTCCAAACCGACGGACAGTGAGTTACCATCCACTTTGCCCGAGGTTGCCAAGTATGATTTCGTGCGTGTCCTTGAAGCTTTGGTGGAGATGGACTAATCCCAGCCAGATCTGTATCTAAGATTCGCCTTGGCCTCAGCCTAGCTTTTAACTTCAGGTTTTATCTCCAAATTATAGTCCTGACCCGAAACTCCCTCCAGGAAGGCTGGGAGTGCAGAAGAAAAGAGGAAGATAAAAAGAGCCCAAGAAGTTGTCCTTCTAGAATGTTCTTCATCTGGTCTTATTTTCAGGCACCATGCCTCTTTCACAAGTTCCTAGTTGTTATGTAAAAGTCAACTTAAAAATACCTTTTTACCTCTTATTAAAGTAATATGTAAAATAAAATAGTAATATGTAATTATTGCAAATTTAGAAGATATGGACAAGCACAAAGAAAAAGAGTAAAAAATCCGTAATCTCACTAGATAGAATCTTCTTTCTGTGTACAAATATTTATTATCACAAAAACTACTATAGTATATACATAGAAAATATTTCTGGGACTGTTTTTAAATTTATAACTTAGCATCTTTCTATCACTAAACACAAAAACATCATTTTAATGATAATATAGTATGCATATATTACTTTCTATTAAGGCAACCATTTACCTATAGATATGATGAAAAAATATATTTGAGCAAAAATTGAAAATAGGGATTTTTGGATGGTAGATAAAAGGAAAAGAGTTAATAGTTTTAACTTACTTCCTGACTAATAACTCTCTTTATTCTTACGGTATTGCTTTCCTCTTCTTTCAGATAAACCTTGTAGATAGGAGCGCTCACACACACAGAAATCAGAGACCCATCTTAGGAAACTGGAATTACAATAAACAAATCTGTCTTCTTTGTCTTGGGGCACCTGGGTGGCTCAGTCGATTGAGCCTCCAACTTTTGATTTATGCTCAGGTCATGATCTCAGCTGGTGAGATCGAGCCTTGTGTTGGGCTCTGTGCTGGGCATGGAACCTCCTTAAGATTCTCTCTCTTCCTCTACCTCTGCACCTGCCTCCCACTTGCACACCTTCTCTCTCTTAAAAAGAAAAAAATTCTTCTCTGTCTTGTTCAACATTTTCTCCCTCAATACCCAGTATTGTTACTACTCAAACAATAGTTCTCAATAAAGACAGCTGAACAAATGAAGCTAAATCACAGACAAATACTATCTCACGACTTCTATGATTACAATTTTACCAACCAGTTTGTTTTGCCATTACGGGAATTAATGAATTGACATTTGCTCCTTTTTCGTTCTTAAGTCTTTGTCATTTTTGTGCAGGCTGAAAGCTGCCAGTCAGTGTTCTCCAAAACGTAGACCATCTGGATCAGAATTACATGGAATGCTGGTTATAAATGCAGATTCCTGGGTCCCAGCCTAGACCCGCTCACACAGAACTTCTGAATTTGGAGCCCAGGGAAGTCTGAGAACTTCTTTGGGGTGCAGCCAGTAACCAACTAAATTTTGCATATCAGTTAATAGAATGAGTAGAACATACTGCACTTCTCAGGATGTGTGGAATTAATTTATCATGGGGAAAGATAGAACAGAGGAGAAAATACGTGTTTTCTTAAAGACAGTGACATTATCTTCATGATTAGAGGATGGTGAGGAACTAGTGAGGGAAAGAAGTCCCATTGGAAGGTCAATTTTGTTTTATCTGGAAACAATTTCATTGGGCAATTCTAATCAAGGGAAGAAAAAGAACACAATCTAGGTTTTAAGAGTTTCTTTTCAAAGCTTTTTTCTCTATCTGTGGTATCTTTTGAAACTCCAGTGAAAGTTATTAAGAAAAATGTCCAATTCACTGGTTATAAGCAAGAATCTAACATATTAAAGATGTTTTCTTCTATGCTTTTTGTACATGATATGGCTTTCTGAGGGTACCTAAGTTTGCTCAGGTGTTGTTCAATCTATGAAAGCATTAACTCTATCACTCTGTCTAATCAATCTGACAGAACCAAAAACCAACCTTTAAAAAAAATGGTTTTTTGCAAGATGTGAAAATTAATATGGCGCATAGGTGCTGTTGCTTCCAATTAAAATCAATATCTGTCCTGATTTGTGCCTCTTGTCTCTATGACAGCAAGGGGGCTGGCTAAGGGGATACATCTGCTCCTCTCTCCCAAAGGGGCTCAAAACAAGTGAATGACCCGCAGTGTTTATTATTAAGTTTTCAAAGGGAAAGTTGTTTTGGTCTAATTGAAGCAATAATAGGAGAGAGGTTATTTCTGGTCAGTTCCCTGCTGTTTTCACTCTGGAGAATATATTCCAGGTGTGGCTGTGTTGCACTCAGTACAGCACTGCCCTCCCTTGAGTGTAGGCATGTTAGTGCCCACGGAGCAATAAACTAGCTTTAGGAGTCTAAGCCGGTTTTGGCGTGTCAGAAACAGGTTTTTGGGGGGTTTTTTTTAGTTAACTTTGTAGTAAACCAGATGGTTAATGACCACATTCGTTTTCAAGAATTCCAGTTACTGTGGAATAAAGCAGTGAGACTTTATAAATCTCTATTGCATTAAAGGAATGATTTCTTTTATTTCCCTGCGCTCTGAATCTTTGCCACACCAAAGTCGCTGTGGTGTCAATCACTGTGCTTAACTTTTTCAAGAATGGTTTTTTTTTGTTGTTGTTGTTGTTTTTTCCCATCCAGATGAATGGTCCACTTCAAGTAAGCGAGGAAAGAAAAATTAAAATTTCTCTCATTAGTCAAAATATTAGCTATCCTTGAATTCATAACTGCTGATTGTACTTCCCTGCTTTTGAAACATGTATTCTAGCTCCATGATTTTCAAATACACCTGGGGTGTCAAAAAATATTGAGTATGATTAGTTAAGGATAGAGTCTCTGAATCTGAAAGTTGGACATAAACGCAAATATCCAGTATATAAGATTTGTCTCTGATTTACCTGATGTACATATGACTAGCCATTTCCAATAAGGAAGAAGCTTGTCACAAAGAACAGTTTGGGAATTTCAGAGGTGATCCTCCTCCACTTATTGGCTAGCAAAAAAAAAATGCCATAAACTTTTATTATTACTTTGAGAGATTCCCCGCCCCCCCTCCCCGAGTTATAAAACTAAAAAGAACATATTGGTAGAAGTTGATCTTAATTTTAAGAATTGTATGCAATATTCATTGAAGAGACTTTAATTTCAATTAAATGCTCAGGTAAGGGCGCCTGGGTGGCTCAGTGGGTTGGGCCGCTGCCTTCAGCTCGGGTCATGATCTCAGGGTCCTGGGATCGAGTCCCACATCAGGCTTTCTGCACAGCAGGGAGCCTGCTTCCCTCCCTCTCTCTGCCTGCCTCTCTGTCTACTTGTGATATCTCTCTGTCAAATAGATAAATAAAATCTTTAAAAAAAAAAATGCTCAGGTAACCCATATTGATAATCACAAAACCAAAACACTATTCCAAAGTCGAAATTCAACTTCTTCCTGGCTCCAAGTGGAATTTTGGATCTTGATTTTGCTTATTTTCATCTGTGAACCTAGTATGAACCCAGAGACCAAAATAGTCACATTAAGAATATGGGCTGGATTTCAGGCTAATCAGGGGAAATGCCTGGGGAGGGTGGTGGTGGTCTGCTGCTCGCCCGCTTAATCACACAGACTTTTTGAGTTCAGGATCCTTCCAGAGCTTGAGTGGTAGCGACTGCTCAGTTCACATTCCCAGATGTGCATGTCAAAGGGTCTAGCACCGAATGTCCTCAAAGGCAGGGCTCTGGGATGGGGATTGCTTTGCCTCTCCAGAAAGAGAATAATGAGTGGCACTCAGTGTCAAGGGCATCATATTTAAAAAGCATTTCGGGTTCTTTGGATGAGGTTCAAGGTGCTATGCAGGATCAGGATTATTACTTATGTATTTTCACTCATTCCAAGGAGAGGCCAGTAACCCAGCCCCAGTGACTGTGTATCAGGCAAAGGAAGCTGACAAGCACATTCCTCTCATTATTTTTTCCCTGTCCTTCCAAATACCACACACATAGGGAGCAGGTGAGTTGTGCAAATTAACACAGAGGGCAAAGTTGTAGAAGTTGTTGGAAGGGGGAACCCTGGGAGTAGAGAGGAGGAGGGAAGGGAATAACTGCCTGGTTGGGAAGGCAAGCAAGCCACAGTGCCCCGTAAAACATATGACAGTTAATTTAAAAAGATTTAATTTATTGAACAGGAAACAAACAAACAAAACCCTCCATACGATTCCATTCTGAGTGTTTCCAAAAGGTTTGTGATGTTATTGTCTCCGTTTGAGATTTGTCCCAAAACAAAAATGAGGTTCCTTTTTAATTTGTAACTAACAAAAGAGAGAAAGAACTATTATCACCCAAATGATTTAAAGCACTGAATTCTTGTAGCATAATGTCATTCTATTTCAGGGCCCATTGTTAGAGAGTACGCTTAGATTTTTTTTTTTTTTTTGCTTCTTACAGGTGTAGGCATATTGCAGAACTAATTATTTGCTATTATTTAATAGTCATAAAAGAACTTTCAGAAAATAGGGGTGAGGTAAGAAGGGAGGTATCTGTTACTCCCTTCCTCCCCGCCCACTTTTAAAACCCCTTGACAGGTGATGCCAGAAAGCAGAGTAATCACTGCCAATCTTAATAGACGTTCATATGTAGGCTTTACTACATAATGTCAAATTCATTGTACTCTCAAAAATTAGTATTCTTGCTGATCATTTCAACAAGATATTAGGCAAACCATAAAGATTACCTCCTGAGTGCTTATTGTTCTATGGTTCAAGATGGGCTAAACTCAAGAAAAACTAGTTGTTGTTTTCTTAAAGATTTTATTTATTTGTGAGAGAGAGAAGGAAAGCACGTGCAACAGTGGGGATGGGGAGGAGGAGGAGCAGAGACAGAGGGAGAAGGAGACTCCATGCTGAGCAAGGAGTCCGCCAGGCTGTGGGTCTTGATCCCAGGACCCTGAGATCATGACTTGTGCTGAAGGCAGATGCTGAATAGACTGAGCCACCCAGGCATCCCAAGGAAACCTAGTTTTTAAAGATGAAAAGTTGGAGGTTGAAAGGTCCTTTGTTTTGCATAAGAGAGCCACATTTTTAACAACTGGAGAAGGATAAGATGCTTGTAGTGCTAATCCTGTTGATTTTAAGTCATTGTTTTTATTATTAGAATGTTCTTCAGGACCATGCAGTAACCTAGAATAGTAATGAGCTTCAATTATCACTTTATTGGAGATATCTCAAAGAGATGTATAGCTGATAGAATGTGAGATAAAAGATCACTTACACTATTGTTCTTCAAAACACAAAGGTAACTTTGAAGTATTTTTCTCCTTATGACCTTTCTGAGGTATAGCAAATTATTTTGTGGGTTTTTTTTTTAAATAAGGAAACTGAGTCAAAAGCTGATTTATTCATGGTGAAATAAAAAAAACTCTGATCTCCTGTATCTAAAACTGCTGTTTAATTATGAAGTTTTTAAGAAGTTGCTGATGTTGTCTATCACTGACATAATTTGCTGAATAAAAATCTAGGAGCGTGAAAAAAATAAAAGGTAGTACACTTCTGACAGTGCTGGGCTGTATGCATACAGACAATTTGATAACCATGAAGATGGTTTCACCATCTTAATATTCACAGTAACTATTGTTCTTGGGCTGGTGGGCGTATAGGTGACCTGCACACCGTTGACTGTTACAGATAACTTTGGAGTAGAGGCTGTTGGGTAGGGTTGGTTGAACATGGTGGAAGCCGTCCTTGAGTAGATATACATGATACCGGTATTGTTTTTGTAGCAGCTGTTGGTATGAGTACCCCATATTCACAGGTTTACTCTACAGTTTTCTTTCTTTAAAGATTTTTTTTAAAGATTTTATTTATTTATTTGACAGACAGAGATCACAAGTAGGCAGAGAGGCAGGCAGAGAGAGAGTGGGGGAAACAGGCTCTCTGCTGAGCAGAGAGCCCAATGTGGGGCTTGATCTCAGGACCCTGGTATCATGACCTGAGCCGAAGGCAGAGGCTTTAACCCACTGAGCCACCCAGGTGCCCCAGATTTTATTATTTTTAAGTAATCTCTACACCCATTGTGGGCTCAAACTCACAATCTCAAGATTGAGAGTCTCACGCTTTACCCACTGAGTGAGCCAGGCACCTCTTTACAGTTTTCAAAACTTTTGTAGCATATCTTCTCAGACTTTGAAGACTTTGGAGATGAAATAGCCATGCCACTTGATTTTATAGGTAAAGGAGCTGAAACTCATAGATCTCATAGTGTCTTCTCTGAGGCCACACACAAGTAAAGGGGACCAAGGGCTAAAATCCAAGATCTTGATTATTTACTCCATGACCCTGTACTGTTTTAATCAATATATCTTATTTGATCTTCATCACAACTATATGAAATAGAAATTGCTATTTATGCTTGTTTTATAAGCAGTAAAAATGGCTCCAAGGAGCTGCACAACACCCCATCCAGAGTCTTAAAGCTTATTAAAGACAAAATTTGATTTGGTAGCTAGACCTCGTTAAAAATTCTAAAAGTCATCTGAAAAGGTTTTTAGTTACATTTTACCGAGAAACTATTTCAATTTATCTGTGTGTGATCTGTTAAGTGTCTATTGAAATGAGCATCAGTTAAATCTCTTTAAGACCTGTGAAACAAAAGTGGTTTCTATTAAATTATAACTTCCAGGGGACTGACATTTTCATCATGGTGCTAATTTTGTACAATGGTTAGTAGCAGATGAGCTAAGTTACTGCTGATCCTTGAACAATTCTGGGGTTAGGATTTTCCAACCCACTATACAGTCAGAAAGCCATCTATAGCTTTTGACTCCCCCCAAATTTAACTACTAATAACCTGTTGTTGACCTGAAGTCCTCCCAATGACATAAACTGTCCATTTGTATGTTATATGTATTATACATTATATTCTTACAACAAAGTAAGCTAGAGAAAAGAAAACATTATTAAGAAAACCACAAGAAAGAGAAAATACATGTATAGTACTGTTCTTGTGTCTGAAATATTCTGAATTATTCACATTTTCTGGCCATGTGAGGATCTTTGCCACTCTCAATAAAGACTTCAGGACATTCTGATTGCCTATTTATCTCATTGTTTACCCGTCATTTATTTATTTTATTACTATTTACTGAGCACCTTGTTCATGGCAGGCACTGTTCCAAGAGCTGAGAAAAGAGAACTGAAAATAGAGAAGTCCAGTTAGCTTGTAGCTGGGAGACCCATTCAATGTACAAATAAATGTGTAACACATCAGGTCCGAAAGCTGTAAAGGGTAACATGAAGCTGGAGAGGAGGGTAGGGATTGTTGAGGTGAAGGAGGATTGTTGTTGTAAACACAGTAGTCAGGGAAGGCTTTAGAGATGAGGGGACATTTCAGCAGAGAACTGGAAGGGGTGAGTTGTGTAGAAATCTGAGGCAACAGCAAACTGGAGGGATTAAGGTGGGCCTGTGCTTGGCATGGTCAAGGAATAGCTAAAGATGGGGAGAATGTAAAAGAGGTCAGAAGGAAGCAGAATTTAGAAGGCTTTGTAGGCCATTTTTAGGGCATTGGATTAGAGGCATAAAGAGTCACCAAATGGGGTTAGAGCAGAGATATGAATAACAAAAATTTTTATTTTGAAAGATCTATTTTGAGTGTTTTGTAAGAGTTCACTAGCAGGCACAAGAGTAGAAGAAGCAGAGAGACCAGTTAAGAGGCTATTGAAAAAAAAAAAAAACCTCATGTCATAAATGATGGCTTAGGTCAGAAAAAACCATCAAATTCTGGTCATATTTTGAATGGTAAAGATGAGAGGATTTATTCAAAGGTTGTGAAGTGTCAGAGAAAAAAGCATTCAAAGATGCTTGTAAGGTGTTTGGCCTAGGAAACTAGAAGGATGGCATTGTCCTTTACTTAGAAAAAAATGATGGAGGAATATCTTGATGGTGCAGAATCAGAAATCTGTTCTTTTGACAATTTATGCTTGAGTTGCCTATGTATAAATGGAGACTTTGAGTAAAGAGTTGGATTATGAGTATCAAGACTGGGGGACAAGATCATGAATGAACGTGATTATCTGGGACTAGTCAGATTCAGGAGCTTGCCAAAGGACTAAGGATAAATACAGAAGTGAGAGGACTAGGCTTGTTAAAATATAAAGAAGATAAGGAGGAATTAGTGAGAGCATGGAGAAGGAATGGCCAGTGAGGAAGAAAGAGTGTGCTGTCTCAGAATCCAGCTGTAGAAAGAATTTTAAGGAACAAGTAATTAATTGGATTTTCCTTCTCATCTGCTTTTTAAAATCAAACAGGATGCTAAAAGATTGGTTCAAAATTAACATCAAGATTATGGTGTTTAAGTAGAATGACACACTTTAAAAAACTGCCCAGTAGGAAAGATTGATGGGAGCTTTGTTTATAGTTTTCTGTTCACAAAGTTACTGTTTATATTTATTGTCTTCCATGTAACTGTTGGGTCTGAGAAGATTTGCTCTAATATAATTTTGCATTCTCATAATGAAGGCAATATGGAATAAATTAATAATTCTGAGGACTATTCTTCCTAGAAAGACAATGTAGTTTAGTGTAAGAAACACAGACTTTGGAGAAGGACAACCTAAGTGTGAATCCAGTTTCCATACACATATTAAGCAGTGAGACGTTGGCCAAATTGCCTCACTTCTGTAAGGTCACTCCCTTCCTTCTTAAAGTGAGGATATTTGCACTTACCTCTGAGTTTTACCATAAAGAGTATAAGTAAATATATAACTTGCTTAACACATTGTGAACATGTAATATTAATCTCTAAATAATTTAGTACTTTCAAAGAGGCGACTTGCTCTGAAAGAATTGCATTGCAGGGGCGCCTGGGTGGCTCAGTGGGTTAAAGCCTCTGCCTTTGGTTCAGGTCATGATCCCAGGGTCCTGGGATCGAGTCCCACATCCGGCTCTCTACTCTGCGGGGAGCCTGCTTCCACCCCAAACCTCTACCTGCCTCTCTGCCTATTTGTGATCTCTGCCTGTCAAATAAATAAATAAAATCTTAAAAAAAAAATAAAAAAAGAATTGCATTGCATATTAGTTTCTATTAGGCCAATATGCAAATATCTTGACAGTGAACTATTTATTTATTTAGTTGTTTAGGAAGCCCCATAGCTTCTTATAGCTGATGGACATAGTTCTTAAAATATTTAAGCAATTCTTTACTTTCTTCCAGTTTTGACTCTAGGATAAATAAGTGGAATACTTCTTACCTTTCTTTCACTTAGCCATTTTGGCAAAGTCTACCAACCTGAGAAGAGTGACTTTGTCTTTCCAAGATTTTGTTCAACCCAGCTGGAAGATATGAGTAAGAAAGACCTTTCTGAAACAGCTATTGCCTCCACAATGAGCAGGATTCTCTGGGGAGAATATATTTTAAAAACACAAATGAAATGATTTTGTGACCATTTTTAAAGTGCCCTGCATGTATACTCTGTAAATCACTCTTTTGTGCAGACCCAGTGAATAAGGAATCTGAGTTATTTATCTCCTCTGAATCTCAGAAAGGAATCACAATTCACAATTTGAATTCAGACGATGGACTTATAATCTATTATGAAATGAAAAAAAACTCATCTTCAGAAGAAACCTGAATGAAGAGAAGATACTAATTAGATGCTATTTGCTTTTAATGGTGCTTTTTTTTTTTTTTTACTTCCTGGAGTGAATAAATTCCACTGTCACCAAGACATTCTATCATTCAATTGGTGTCCCTGTCCTCTCCAGGACCCACAATACAGTCTAATGGAGACTAGACCTGGATCTCTTCAGAGCTCATTAATGTGGGGCCTCTGTTGACTAGAGGTATAACTTTGGTTAAACTTAAAATACTTTTTTCTATCTTCTAAGAGGCTGGCCTTACTGTCTCCAGAGAGCTTTAGCCAAACTGATCAAAGATAATAAAGCCAAAGATTTAGAGTGTATATCAAGCATGGAAGTGAGAAATGTTCCCTTTCTAATCAAGGCTAGACTGGAAATAAAGTGGAAAAAATGAAACTTTCATATAAAAAAGGAGGGAAAGGATTATTCTAATCTTTGACTCTCAGAAGCTTAATTTGGAGTTTACAAGGTTTACTTGGTATACTTTTCAAAAATTAGAATGGACTGCACCTTTGAAATGGGGAAATTTTTCTTTGAATAAGTGTAATGTTATCTAAACATTTTAAAAAATGATAATTAACATGTTATAATGAAAATATGGATCAAATATTAATCCATAGAAAGTATTTAATTAGGAAACAAGGAGGTAATTCATTGAGAATAAAGTATTTTCCTTGAATTCCAAATAGTGGTCTGTGCCTTTCCTTAAACACTAAATAAAATTAGAATACAAATTTTACATTTATACTAGACAGATGGTTATTGAATTTAAAATGTCTATTGAGTCCTTGCCATGTGCAAAATTCTGTACTAGACACTGGGGACTATAACAATGAACAAAAAATAATCTCTTCATAAATGGAGCTCGGTTTCTGGTTGGCTTGGTCAAAGCCTCAAATGAACCAAGAAAAAGAGAGAGAGAAATTAATTCCAAAACACAGTTAAGTGAACAAATCGAGGTACACAGAAGAAAAAGGCAGTCATTGTTGATTGGTAATCATGAAAGGCAATTGTTACTTGAGTTGCATAAAATATGTTTAAACAGGGAGAAAACAGGATATTTCTGGTTAATGGAAGAGCTGAAGCAAGCTGTGAAGTTGTGAAATTTGTTCAGGAAATGGAGAAAGGACTTGGGTAGCCAGAGCAGAGAGTCCATGGAAGCATGAAAGAAGGAAAGAAGTTGGAATCATAACCTAGATATCTGAATGCCAGTTGAGGAGTCTGGACTTTATCTTATATAAACTTAGCAGGCTATTTTGGATAGGGGTGTATAGAGTTATTGTTAAGAAGAGATTGTCAGGAGTATATATGAATTCATCAATGGAAATGTGATTTGCCACATTAGCTCTAAATAATGAAGATAATTTTTTTTTTAAATTTTCATTCGGTCTGCTCTGAGTTATTCCCTCTTCTTAAAATTTCAAACTGAGTTTAATATTCTTTCCTAACATTTAAAAATTTAAAAATACTTCTGTTCCCAACAGGGATAGAAGTACCATTGGCATAGTGTTCTATAGACTGCTTTGATACACTTGGCATTTTGTCTTGTCAGCACTTAACTCATTCCACAGCCTCTGTCCTTCCCAGTTTGGTTCGGTGAGTTTTCCATTAAGAGATTATCCGATCCCTCATTCTCATTCTCTGAAACAAAATAAATCTCTGAACCCACATGTCCAATATTCTGTTGAAGTTTGATATTCAGAGGTCTTTATGTTGATCACTGGGCTCTCTGTCTGCCAATCATACCCTGGATCCAGAGTGCTATGATGGCAGTGACCCATCAAGGGTCTTGCCAGCACTGGAATTAGAAACCCACGCCTGAACCCCATACCAATGATCATGGTCTTGCTGCCTATAATAATGGGATCTTGGTTGCCTATTGCCCCATCTCATCTGTAATTCTTGCCCATGTCCCATTGCAATGTGTAATCAGACTGTATCCACAGTCAATCTTTGTAGCTGGGAGAGTTCTCCAATTCTGTTTACTATGGGATAACATCTCTTGTCAATCTCAGGTCTCTCTTCTTTCTTGCATCTTTGAATTGTTTTAGGAGGCATCTATAGGATGCATCTATAAGTGCCCATAATTAACCGTCAGTGCAATTCTAGAGTCTTCTGAAATACAGAAAACTGGAGCTCCTTTAACAGAAAATCAATAAAATATGAACTTTTTACACTACATGAATTAACGTGATGATCAAAGGCTGTTGAGTCTGCATTTAGATTGAAGGAATCAGAAGTTAATGCTTTTCTTTATAGCAAACAAGAAAGCAAACATCTGCCCTTCTATGTTCTATAACAGGCTCTGTGTTGAGGTGACTTATTTCTCCTTATGTCTTGTCATCACCTTACTTCCCAGCCAGAGTACAAATTGTACTTAATTACATGAACATGCCTGGAATGCAAACAGGAAAAGAAGGAAAACAGGTCAATTGATTGTTGATTGGTCTGCCGACTAATCCCATAGTAAAAGAAGGTCTCTCCCACTTTATAGGCATCTAATTTATGACTTTGAAAGTACAAGGAAGGTCAACAAGGACAGTATACTACAGGATAACAAAAATTTAAGAACAATTTTCAAAATATTTTCTGTTAATTGTATTTTCTCTGTCTTGTTGCTAATGACTTATTTTAAGATCTTAAATTCTACAGCATATGCTTGCCTTAAGGAAGTGTTGTGATCCTGAAGCTGGAGGGTAAAGGCCTCCCTCCCAGGCCTCTGGAATGAAGATCTTCCAGTTGGGGTACCCTGAAATCAGTGTTTTTAATAAACTCCTTGTTATAGTAGAAAACATTGATACACAATATAGAAATATTAAAGCGTTATTAATTTATATCCTATATTTTAGTTGTTGGCTTCCTTTTTAAAGTTTTCTTTTAGAATCAGAATATTCTTTCAGACAAATCAGTTGTGTTGATTTTTGATCTATTTTTAAGTCATATTTTCTACTTGAGACAAAGAAAAATTAGAAAATCTGAGGTTAGGACAGAGAGAAGTTAGTGAGGAATGTGAGAAAATTTGATGAGGGAATAGTAAAAGAGGTTTGCAAGCATTTGCAGCAACCAGAAAGATGGTTTTTTATTCTTCTATAAAATAATGGGTTTTGCCTAGGGGAGTTGGTAAACCAGGAACTTTACATTTAATAGCCATTACAACAGTTATTATAATTTGCACATGTTGTAGACAAAATATGCAGGCTTTGTCTCACTGAAAAAATTGATACTATTATTTTGACAGTAATCATTTTCAGTTTTTAAAAATTAGAATCTAATAAAATAAAACTGGAAAGTCCTGCTAAACATTTCATAGGCACTGTTCATTTACTGATCTCCCAGACACAGACACCAGGAGAGATGAGGATGGCAGAGAGCAGTTATGATGAAAGCAGAAAAGGTTCAGTAAAAATTTACACTTGAGCTACACAGAACCTGTCCAGGTGAGTCATTGAAGGCCAATGACACAAGCTTAAAGAATGAAGAAGCTTAGTCCCTAGCTTAGGCCATATAACATATAAATACAAAAGGGGGAAAAACCAATATTCCCACTAAATAAGCCTCTGGTATATAAAATAATTTTAAGTCCTCTTACTGAAAAAGCCCAACAAGTTAGACAGATGATCCCCTATCATGCCTTAACCTTCCCAGACAAATGCAAACCAAGAAACATTAAACTAAATTTTGAAGATCACCAGAGGGGCAATTAACTCCTGCCTAATTATCTAATTCTGGTTTTTTCCAGTCCTTGTTGCAGGATAAATCTCACATCTATTCAATTTAAATCATTTCCTTAAGGCATTCACTTATTTTTTTTTCCCTCATACTCCCTCAGTGGAGATGGAGAATAGCTCGTCAACCCACCTTTCAATGGTATTTATGAATAGACAATTTCTTTCAAAATTCAAGTACTCCATGCAAATTTTTTAGAATTTTCCTCTTCAATTCAGTTTTCTTTCTTTCTTTCTTTCTTTCTTCCTTCCTTCCTTCCTTCATTCCCTCCTTCCTTTCTTTCTTTCTTTTTAAATTAATTTGTTTTAGAGAGCAGGGAGGGGCAGAGGGAAAGGATGAGAGAGAGAGAGAATCTTAAGCAGGCTCCAGGCCCATCAGGGAGCCTAAGGCAGGGCTTGATCTCAGGACCCAGATATCATACATGACCTGAGCTGAAATCAAGGTCGAATGCTCAACAAACCAGGCCACCAAGGCAGCCCTCCCTTCTTTTTGTTTTTTGATGTAAACACTTGTCTAATGGAGCTGAAGGGATAGAATTATATGAAATTATCTTTCATCTGAAATTCTCTTCTACTTATCTAATATCTACACATCTTATCTAAATACCTACATATTTCTAATAACTCTCCTAATACGTTGAAGTTATCTAAACTGCAACATATTAGGAGAGTGATTAGAAATATGCACGATCCTTTTAGGTTGACATTTAATTATTAATAACAATGATTTAAAAGGACCTATGGAATGCAAACATTAAACAGTCAGCCCTTCTGTTGCAAACCTGAGTTTCTTATTGAGTAGACTTTGTAGGCAAATTGCTTCTGTCATTTCAAAATACAATGAGCAGATTTGTCATTCCTTAGCCTAGTTCTCTGCTCCTCTTTCTCTCACTATTTTCTCTTACTTATGGGGATTTTCCAATTCTTTTATTTTTTTTCTGGTAATCTCACAACTTACTTCTTCATTACTTACAGACCTTCTAGTTCTTTTCCCCCTTATGTTTTTGGAAAAACCCTACTTGCTACATCTGTATACTTCTAAAATAACAGTACTGCCTAAATGGAACGTATTGGTAAACACTGTTGGTAAAATGATAAGGTCCTCTGCAGTAAGGAAAATAAAGGGAGACTGGAGTGGAATGCAGTCATTCAGCATCAGAGAACAAGCCCTAGTGCTGTGCTTTAGGAAGCACTTAGCTATTTCTGATCTTAGGAAGGTGGAGTTGAGGTGTAAGTCCTTTATCTGCCCCTGTTCTATTAATAAAGTATTTTCCTGGAGGAATGAGGGTACAAGGGGGTAGAGGATCTTTATTTCCTCTGGTAATAGATTCATCTGAGGGAAAAGAACTGCAACTTGATCTGGCCTTAGAATCAACTGCCTATCAGATCGCCCAAGAAAGGCAAATGAAATCACTTAAAGTAAACAACTGCCTATTTGGGGTCATCAGGGAGGTTACTGTGGCCGTGTTAAGTTTGTTCTAAGGTTTCTAGTGTGACTTAGTGGGTGACAGCAGCCTCATATGGGTGACAAGAAACCACCAGGGAGGGTTGCCTATGCCAATGGCAACATTCCCTCAGAGAATTTTTACCTGGTGTGAAACTGTAGATTAATGTACAGTGGTTCAGTTTGGATACCTTACAGAATAGTATCAAATGAATGGTGTGTTAAATTTTCTAAGTAATATTCCTGCCTAAACACAAAGAACATCATGCTGTCCTGGGAAATTTTCCCCTCCTCCGAAAGGTAATTTAGGAAATGAGCTATAAACTCTATGTGCACAAGTGTACCATAAAAAGCCCATTAACTGAGGTGCATGTGAAATGGATCTGACTACCATGTGTCCAGCATGCCATCTCAAAATGTGCCACTTAATAGCATTCCTGACATCACCTTGAGCCCCCAATGAGAAGGGAAAATGAGAAGAAGGAGGGTGGATTTTCTCTCCCACTCTTAGCAGATCAAGCAGCATTTCATCTAAAGCAAAGTCAAGATTGAAAAAGCAACAACATGATATATCTTGGTCTTCTTCCAGAATTTGTGAGAGTTTGCGCCAAAAAGCAAGAAACAGTATCTGAAATGTTTGAAAGGCCGTGCCAGCCTTCATCCACAAGGTTACTTGAGATGTGGATGAAGAGCTCCTGAATGATTGGCATGACTTGTTGCCATTATCAATTAAGGGTTAGAAAGTTCACTTGATATGCTTTGCCATTTTACCCAGTACCAGAAAAGCAGCGTTTCTCCACGGTTGAGAGTGTTCAAGGTCTGTGTAACATAGCTAAGCAAAGACTGGCTCTAAATGCAACAACAGGTTTAACTGAATTTGCTTGACAACAGGCCATGGAAAATACGTTTGTCATTATACACTTTGGTCATGACCATCTTTCCCTCAGGTCAAATGGCACCTACAAGGAGGGATAGCCAGGGCTTCTCATCTTCTGGATAGACCACACAAAAATGCAACACTGGGACATGGCCAAGTCAAAGTGGAAGACATTGAGTTCTGGGGGTGAGGTACAGACAATGTCCCATCTGCTAGCAATCTGGTTCATTTTTCCTCTGAACCTCGACTCTCTTCAGGCCCCATAGGAGTACAGAAGGAGAGCCATCTGGGACAAGGTCAAGAGGAGTATGTATAGTTTGCATCCCTCCTTACTTCTCCTGCCTTCTGTGTGAATACAAAACAGAATGGATAGTGGATAGTCATGACTAAATCAAATGTATTTTACCCTTTTTTCCCTACTACTCTCTATTAGTCTGGAGACAGGAAAACTGAAAATATGGAGTCTTTAATCTAAGAAATACTTTTCCAGGTCCTTCTACTCTGTGAACTGATAAGTAGATAATTTCCTTGAGAGATGCATTAATTCCTTCATTTCAGTGAAATAAAGTCTTTTTTCTATATCTTCTATCTGCTAAAACCTATGGACTTGAACACCAGCCTATCTCATCCTTTATTACATTCAACACATATATAAGGACCAGAAACTAAGCTAGGCTTTAGGGATCCAACAGTGATATGACATTAAGTAACTGATCAAGAAACTACATTAGCTTATGGAGATTGACATTACAAACAAATTGAAAGTAATCTTCCTTTCTTCCCTTCCTTCCTTCCTTCCTTTTGGTTGTTGTTTTCAAAGTGAGATTGACTCAGGTTACACAAGGCTTTAAATCATAGGCTGAAGCTTTCATCCATCCATAGGAGTCTGATGTAGGGTCCAGAGAATGCAATGTTAATTTTGAGATAAATTTAGTTGCTTTTTAAAGAAAATGTGCAACATTTTATTTAGAATTTATAGCCTCAGAATATTTGGAAGTGATCCTAAAGAAAAATCTAACCTATTTTCTTAATTTAGAGATAAAAAAAATATTGAGATCCAGAGATATTAAATTGAAACTTTGAGTTAAAGATGGTGGATTGAATGTACCAGAGAACCCACTTTCAAGACTGTGAAAGGGTACACAAAAGCAAAGAATGGAAGAACCAGGGGAAGCAATATTTAGGAGCCTAGAAAGCAGATGGCTGAGTAGTAACCAACTTGGCAGATTTTAGAAAATGATACTCTAAGCCAGTAGTGGAAAAAATGGAGACACAACTGAATTTGCATCTCAGAACTTCCACAAGCTGAGGGATGGGTGGTATGAAGTACACTATACATGCATATTGTTGTGGGGATAAAAAATTGTTGATAGCCTGATTGTCATATCCATGGATGAGGCATATGCTGAAAAAAAAATTGAATAAATCTTTTAATGGGAGAACTGGGACAAGAGCCTCAAAATCTGAGTCATCATAATATGTTTTATTCATTATGTATTTAGGGGTACAATGTGTGTGAGAGAGAGGGGAAACAAAGAGAGAGAAGGAGAAGGAAGTGAGGAAAAAAAAAGACCGATTCTTAATAATACATGAAAACACTAATTTAAAAAACTGGTCATGATAAAAGTCATCATGGAACTAAGTCATTATTTGGACATTAAAAGGAAATCCCTGTCCCACCGCTTAGTTATTATTTGAAAAAAAATTTTGGAATAACTATAGTGATGATTTTTTGCTTTTCATTTTATTGTAGGTTGATTTTGAGGCTGTTTTGTTTTGTTTTTTTCTTGCTAGATCATGGAGCTCCTGGAGAGGTCTCATTTAAGTACCAACTAAGGGAACTCTGCAAGTTGGGTGGCCCACCACAGTGTGGTTACACGGAGTTACAAGGCCCCCCTGGGAGAAAGAGCCAAGTCTACTCTTTGACTCACAAGTCTCCAGGTTATAATTCTCACACTGAGAGGTGAGAGGAAGGCTGTTTCAAAACTGTCAAGTTCGTTCTAATTTCCTCACAGAAGAGTATGAACATGAAAAGGGAATAAAGTTACTTACAAGATATTAAACAAAGAAATAAAATATTTACAGACCAGAAAATCCAGAGACTATTAAAGGGAAAATGTTATCATTATGGAAAAACAATTCCTCCACTGCAACATAACCATACCCTAATTCTGGAGTTTAAAAAAATAACACACAGAAGGCAAGGAAGCTGGTAGAGAAAGGGAGGGGGAGGGGAAGGCAAGTGAGCAGAGACCAGTGATTACTGCAGGAGAGCAGACCAGCTTCCTGTGAACACTGGCTAACTGGCGAAGCTGTGGGACCAAGAGAAATTTAGGACATACCTAGGAAAAGAAAAAGAAATTGTGTTTGTGTGTGAAGAGAAATGAGAGCAGGAGTGATTAAATAAAGATATGCATGGGGGACTCGGAACCAAATTCTAAAACTGTCACCTGCATATTTTATAGATTTAGAAGGTGACTATCTATAGTGTATGCTCTGGACAGTCTCAGATTTACGCTTGTTATCCAAGTTTGATTATTTATAGCACCCTTTTCACTTTCAGAAGTGTCTTGATGAGGACAATAAATTATACCACCATAGTCCCAGAGCTCTTATAGTTGGGGAAAGAAAGTTGAAATGTTTTTAGAAGAAATGAGATGGATGAAGAGGTTGGAGAAGTAGGGTATTCACTATAAATAATATAAAGAAAATTTCATGGTTCTATCAGGACCAAGAAACAAAATAAGGAAGCATGCAATCTAGAAATATGCATGTTCTTAGAAACTATAAAGGTCTCTATCACTCTGGAGCAAATTAAAAGTTCCGTGATAGTGATCTAGTTTACAATTCTGAGGATCATTACTCTTTACTAGACTATATCTTAACCCCTAGAACTATCTTAAAACATTACACGGAGTAAATTTTTCAGTGTAAATTCTCTTTTGTTTTTTGATTTTATTATGGATGGAATTTCAGTTCATGGTTATGACATAGAATAAAATCTGAAAATTATATTTAGTCTTGTTTCCCAAGCATCGTTATTTGTTTGTATGTAAGATTTTGCCTTTCTTACAGCCACTAGTAAATCAAATGGTGTTCTATCTCATACCACAAAAGCAGTAGGGAAAAAAGGATTATCTTTTTAAGATCTTTGGCTAAGGTCAAAACTCTAATTATATAACAATTAACACCAATAAGTGTATAAACTAAGAGACAAGGAACAGATATGTTATTCATTATATTCTACTTTAACCAGAATTTGGTCTGCTATTGAAATGTTCACATTAGAGTGACTAATTTGTTTTAGGTTACCTGGTACATTCCCCATTTTGGAACTGAAGTCCCACATCTAAGGAAATCTCTCAATCCTTAACAAATCTAAACAATTGGCCATCCTAGTTCATATCGACCCATTATTACAAAAGGACCAGCAAAACATGTTAGTATTTAAGAAAGTTTTTTTTACAAAAACCCAAACTCCTACTAAGGATCTAAAACAATTAAAATGCCCTTTTGTCTTTGTTAATTCCTTGTTTGCTGTTTGTAAGCAGCATCAGACCCAGAGGTGCCAAAAAAACCCTTTCTAATAGCCCACCCTTACGTGGTTCCAAGCCAGGCCCAGTAAGAAAGAGCCAGAAATATCCAGGCCAATTCTGGGGACTTAAAAGGTTCAGATAGTTCGGATAAGCTTTGGACAAGCAGCCAAATTCTGGAAGCGTATCTGAACTTCCTCCAAATCACAAAACTTTTGAGGTTTGCTCCTCCTTCCATCAAAGCCACTGCTACAGCTGACAGCCTCTTCACAGCTCTGCGTGAGCAATAATGAGTATGAGATTATCAGAGGCTCCGAGTCACGCCATCCCCTCGTTGTTTGGATAATAAAGTTCAGGGGTACTGAGGATAATCTCACTAGGGAGACAGAGACCAACATTTACTTATCATTTTTCTGTTCACTTCCTTTTTAGCTAATTAAACCTTAGTTCTTCACAGGAAATAAAACTTTGCAACCTCCATAATGGTTTGGCTTGGTAATATTGTATATATCTTTCCCGGTTTGTCTGGAAAAACAGGAAACGAGAGGTGCCGGCATGAAGATCCAGAATAGAGGGTTATCTTTTAAATTAGCAAATTTTTCATTTGCACGTGGCCGGGGCTGGCTGTGCCACTGGGTCAGTGGGGACGCCTGCCCTGATCTTTGGAAGGCTTTAGAGAGAGCCATGGAAGGGAAAGGGGAGAATTTTTAAAGCAATATGTTGCCCTATATAAGCCTCCCAAGAGGCAGAGTAGAAGACTATGGAGTGTGCTGTATAAGGAGGAAAATAGTAAGACAAACCCGTTTTCAAGTTTAGGCATATGTAAGTCATGTGAGAATTGTCCCTTTTTATCACTTTCCTGGGGAATCTGAATCATGTTAACAAGTAGCCCTGAGCTTGCTGTTTCTTGTTTACTCAAAGCATAATGGAGTAAGCAAGAAGACAAATGTTATGGGACTAGGTCCTTCCACAAAGTCACACACACGGCGTGAGGAATTCTGTTTCAAAAATGATCTGTAGAAATTCTTTTTTTCCTAACATATTTCTAAAGAAAAGTGAGGAGTGGAGAAAATAAAAAGAAAGCTAGATTTAGCAGATACATTTTCATACAATTAGCACATTTAATCTATCACTTGGAATTTTACATACGGAATCCAGTAAAAATTAACAAATGTTCATACAAGATAGCAAACTGCCAAGAGATGTGCTAATTAAACAGATTTGGTGGAATAAATATGCTAAATTAGAAAGGAATTAGTACATTTCTTTATTCCTATACTTTGGACAATCCTGTGATTTCGGCACCCCCACTGGCCATATTATTCAATGACAAGGATTACTTGTAGTTTTTGACTAGAATGTGGCTAAAACTATTTTATTTATTGTCAGTGGTGCTTAAGGTTGGAAATAATGGTATCTCAAATTATAAGATCGCCTCATTTTATATCATAAATGGATTTTGGAAAAGTATTAAAGCAGCTTACTATAAATTGAGTAACAGATTGCTATTTGAAAGCTAATTTTAGGAAATCCTGTTTTAAACTAAATACCTCTTTTGTGACATGCCTAAATACTTCCTGCTTTGTCTTTTTTTATGTAAATCTAAATTTTTGTGTATTGGATTTATTAAGAAGGAGCTGAATTTTACATGAGTGTAGAGACGTCTCATAAACAAGAAAACAGTTTGGTGGTGTAGAAAAAAAAAAGCATTCATTTAAGAATTTGGGCTAAAACAGGGCTTAAAACCATAAGGTAACATAATTTTTGAGTAAGAATGTACAAGAATTTGAATACCTAGTTAGTCTCTGTAATATATCCACAAGATTCATTTTGTGAACTCATGGACTAGAACAAGACATTGGATAATAAACATCCAGGTTGAAAGAATGATTAATGTCAAATTAAATCAATGTCCTTCAATGATGTAATAATTAGGAGTCAGAGGTATTTGTATCATAATGATGAGAGGTGAGCAATTGCAGTGCTTGGAAAATTATTTTCTCCAAATATATTGAATGAATATAAACAATAATGGATTGTAGGTTGTATAAACCAAGTGATATCTTTTTAATACTAATAGCTTTATAGCCAGACTACTCCCATAGAAGGTACTAGAACTTCCTGTGAATGACAAAACATTAAAGGAAGATCTTAACTCTAAGATACTTTTATTTTTCCAATTAACAACGGACAAAATATTTGGTAACATGGAGTAAAAGCAGGAGTGGGTGTTGAAGGGCATCCCCTTTAAAATAATTTTAGCAGAAAAATCTAATAATTAATCATGGCGGTTGCAGCACACAAAAAAACGGTAATGTGTCCATTCGGTTTCCTCTCTCCTTGTTGGTACTAGATGCTTCAGTGTTCTAGGTTCCTACTCTGACCCTTGCCACATTCTGACATCAGGTAGTAGTCCATGGGCTGGAGACTGCTGGGAACACATGCTCTCACTAGGTCTGTATTTTTGCCATGCAACTGGTAGTTCAAACTAATTTCAGATAAAGTGTTAAGAGTCACTAATCAGCCCCTTTCCAGTATCGTTTCCTACAACAATCATGTGGTAGGCAAGACACCTGGGGACAGAGGAAGAAGAATGGGAAGAAAAGGGTCGGGGAGAGGACAAGTTTTTGTTCCCCTTAAGCTTCAACACATGATATGGATAAGGCTGACTCTTTCTGTTAGAATCATTACATGTTAGAGCTGAAGGAAACAGATATTTTGTGGTAAAAAATCTATTCGTTTTAGAGTTGATGAAACCAAGACTTGTAAAGTTTAGCAATTTTGTCCAGAGTCACAAATATAAGTTGGTTTTTGAATAGGAATGAGAGTCAGACCTCTTGAAACCATACCTATGTGCCATATAGGACAATTGTGCTCTTTTATCTGTTTCAAAGTCATAATTTCCAAGAAAATGTCATCCTGGTCAGATTCTCCATACAATTTTTAACAAATTCAGATCGCTGTCATAATTCAATAGAGAACTCGATAGATAACTACTTCTCCTCCCACCCCTTACCCTCTCCCTCCCCCTCTCACCCTTCTTCTTGTTCAACTTTTAATACAGAACTACCATTCCTTGGATATTGTTTGCTCTCCCCTATGGCAAAGCTAATAAAACATTATTTGTTTAACATGTGTTTAAATATATTATTTACAAAACAAAATAGTTATAAAAAGCAAAATAGTAATTTTTATTGTAATTATGCTTATTATATGTATGTGTGATTATATATTATGTATTACATGTATGATTTTAATTGTGATTTATATCATGCCTTTGAATTATATTGTCTCATTTAAAAAAATCAGTGAATACATGTTAAAATGTATTTTGTAACATAAGTTATTGAACCCTCAATGCATATAAATATACAATGGGATAAAATGTTAAAATGTAAGCTTATTTCTCTGGTCCCCCTCTCTTCTTTCTCTCTCTCTTTCCCTCTCTCCATCCCTTTCTCTCTTTTGCCCCAGACTGAAACTGAAAGTTTATTCAGCTGTTTTTGATGTCTTAAACTTACTCTTTCTAGCCATCTGTTGAATTTTTTTTCTTTTATGAAAATAGACTGAACTTGTACACACAGTATTCGGGTAAAAAAATTATTTCAACTTCTTGTTGATCGCATGTGAGGAGAATTCAGGCTTTGACTTTAATAAGCATATCAGTAATATTTATTCTCACCATCCACCAGACAACGGTTTGAATTTCGTATGACTGTTTTCTTTACCCTTTCTGTGCAGACGGCATTATTCACTATAAGCACCATTAAAGAACCAAGTGTCAATGAACCCAGCAGTGAACTGACAGTTACTTAAACAGCGCATGATCCAAAGCTGTTTGAGGAATGCCAAATGCTTCTTTTTTTTTTTTTAATAAGTTCATTTCATCCAAGGGAAAAAATCATTTTATTTAAAGATTTATATTTATGAACATGTTATGAAGGTTCTGGATGTTCCCTGTAATGTTTTATGAAAGATACAGATGCGTTTCCAAGAATCATGAAGCATGCCGGCTGGCCAAGGAGACAGTTTGGCCCTCAGTGGGCAGATCCAAGGGATGGAAGGAGTCGTCAGAGCCCTGGAGAGGGATTACACTCACTTGACAGTGGGATCTGCTGATCTTCCACCTGACAGTGTTCCATGGTGTTCCTCTTTGTTCTGACTGCTTCCTCTCAACTCCCCCCAGATGGGTAATGGGAAGAGACCAGCTGCTTGGGAAAATAATCAGGAGGATCATTCCTAGGAGCCCGTCCCAACAGTCCAGGTTGGAGGCCAACCACCTGAAAAGGTTGTTAGCCAAGAAGCACTTCTCCTACTCTCTGGTGAACTACTCTCTGGAGCCAGTTGAGAGGAGAAGGCCAAGAACAGCAGAAGGCTGTCCCAGGGAGAGGGAAAGATAGGCTCCAGGGAGGCGAGCTGAGAGAGGACAAATTTCCCTCCTTCCTTAGTGTTTGCATAGTTCTCTATCATTCCAGTGGAATTGGATGTGCTGACTTATTTTGTGATTTTGATTTTTCTATCTTTCATTTCCTGGCTTGATTGGCTTGCTTGGTTAAAGCATGTGCCTAACTAAGTAAAAAGGGTAAGTAACTATTCCCTAGAAGGACCTGTCAACATATGCCAGAGGAGATCTCTGTATTTATATGGCTGGAGTCTGTGTCCCCAAACCTGGCCCACATTCTCCAATGCCATGTAGTTGGTCAGAAGAGTATTAAAAAAGAGATAGTAAAAGGTTAAGCATAAGACATTGCCTATTCTGGAGGAAACAAGTTAGTATATCTTTCTGATGGTAAGTGACTCTGATGTGTTTTCTAACACCAACAAGAAATTCTTCACTTCTGCGTGGACACTGACTGGGTAACCTACAAATCTAACCCAATTCTGACACTGGGGATAGAGTCAGACCCACAGGTTAAGAGCTCAGCCCTACAAGACCGCCCTCTGTTTCAGACGCTCATTGGAAGTCCAGCTTGTTACCTGTGTTTCTGGTTCATTATAAATCAGTTTCCCATGACCCCATCTCAGGCTCAATGAATTTGCTAGAGTGCCTCAACAGAACTCAGGAAACCAGCTAATTTACTAGGCTTCCAGTTTATTATAAAAGATATTAAAGGGTACGAGTGAACAACCTGATGAAGAGATACATAAAGAAAGGTCTGAAGGAGTCTTGAACACAGGGAGCATCTGTCCTCTGGAGTTTGTGGTGTGTCACCTTTCTGACATATGTTCTGGTTCACCAATCTGGAAGGTCCCTGAACCCTCTGTTTAGGGCTTTTAATGAAAGATTTATTATATAGACACAGTTGATTAAATCATTGACCATTGGTGCTTGAACTCAATCTTTTGCTCCTCTCTCTGCCCCAGAAATTGGGGGGTGGGGCCAAAAGTTTGAACACTCTTATCAGATGGTTGGTTCCCCTGGCAACCAGCCCTCCTCCTTAGATTACCTCCTTAGTAGCTTTCCAAAAGTCACCCCATCAATGTAAAGTCAAGTGTGATTGGAAAGGGTCTTGTTATGAATAAAAAGTTACCCATTTGCTCTTTATGTCTCTGGATCACTTCAGAATATCAGGAACTGAGAATGAAAGACTACATATTATAAAAAAAAGATGTCTCTTTTGTTCTTATAATTTAGAAAATTTCAAGGATTTGGGGGTCTTTGAACCAAAAATCTGGGATAAAGACCAAAATATATATTGATTATAAAACACAATATACAGTGATTTTGTGTGGGTTCCCTGGAAAGCAGAATCTGAGACAAGGCTTTGCATAGGTAGCTTATTTAACAAATGACCACAAGGAGCAAGAGTGGAGGGCTGATAGAAGTGAAATAGGGCAGGAGAGAAAGGCAATCTATGGCTTCTTAATTAGCTGTTCACCTCTGGGACTCTATCTTGCCAGGAATCCTCTGAAGAGCCTTATGGAAATTGCCTGAGGAGCTAAAGAGGGACATATTTCCACCCCTATCATTCCCCCAAAATCAATCTTGTTAAGTTCACCAGCTTCCAGTTTATCAAATCCAAAGGTCAATTTTCAATCTTTTCTTCCTTGACTTCTTGATAACATTTGACATAGTGGATTTACATGGTTGATCTGTTCTTTTTGATATGTTACCCTTTCTTAGCCTCAGGGGCTGTATACATTGCAAGTTTGGTATTGGAATACCCATAGCTCACTCCTTAAGAAACTTAAGTTTTCTTTATAGTCATTCCTTACGGGATCTTATCCATATTGATGGTTTTAAATACTATCTAAATGTTGATGATTCCTAAATTTATATCTTCATTTTTGACTTCTCCCTGAACCCCTACCTCATATAATCAACTACCTACTACGCATGTTCCATTGGCTAACAGATGTCTCAAAGTTAACACTCAAAATAGAGTCCTTGAATTCCTACCAGACCAATGTCAATATTTCTAACTCCATACAAAGCAGTACCATTCAGCAGGTGCTCAGGCCAGAAACCAAGGGGATATTCTTGATGCCTCTGCAATAGTCTCACAAATGAGTCCTGCTCCTGCTTTTACTCCCTATCAGCACGTTCTCTCTGGAACTGGAGAAAAGAATATAATTATAATTCAGTGCATGTCACTTCCCTTGATAACTGTCCAATGACTGTGACACATTTAGATAAAATCTGTAGGCCTACAGGGTTGGATGTGATCCTGTCTCTGGTTGACTCCTCAATATTATCTCCCACATACTACCTCTTACTCAACTTCACCTCCACTGGCCTCCTAGCCAAGCCTTGAATACAACAGGCTTGTGCTTGGCGCCGGGACCAGCTACTCCCCCTTCCTCTCTCTGGAGGGCCATTGCCCCATGTTTTCACCCAGCATGATTCCTCATTTCCTTCAGTTCTGTGCTCAAATATCATCTTCTCAGGGAGGTCTTTCCTGAATCCTTTGATTAGAATCCTACACACAGTTACCTGTAGTTATGCTTACCTTTTTTAACATACCCTTGTCTCTTAGTACTTGTTCCTACCTGATAGTGGTTTAACTCTGTCTCCATCCCTGAAAGGTAAGCTGCATTCTGTCATAAAATCTGGACATTGTCTTAGTTACAGCTGGCATGGCCAGTACCCACAGCAAAGTCTAAGACAAAAGAGGAATTCAGTATATATTCATTGAATGAAGGAACCTGAATTCTCATAATAAAGAAAAAAATAATACATATAGTAGTGTAGAATTTAAAAGTATTAAAAATGTTCTTATTCTTTCATATAATATGAGTGATTAAAAATCAGCCTTACACACTTTTGGAGAGTCCTATGAAAATGGATATTAATTAGACCTCTATTCCCTAAAATTACCAGAAGACTAAAGCAATGGATTCTCAAATTTTAGTCACCAACCAGAAGGTTCTTTCCCAGCCCTTTGCCTTCATCTAGACTTTCTGGCAAATGCTCTTAAACTGTTACGCCTTTGGCTCCTCTGTTTGGTTCTTGATGCTTGAGTGCTCTTAATGGGTCTTTTCTGGCACTGGGATAATAAAATCCAGGATCCAAAGGAATTGGTAGGAGAAGGGAAATCATAGCTTTGGGGCTGCTTTAACCCACAGAGCCACCCAGGTGCCCCATGGCCTGCTTTAAATTGAGCCTAACTAAAAGGAGTTCCCCTGGCTTTTGAAAGTTGTCACCAAAATCTGGGGTCAAACCCTTGTTTGGCCTTATTCTCTACATTCATATTTCCCGTAAGGACCAAACGAGGCAAGAAAACTACATCTGCATGCTTGCACTTGTCCATTTCTCTTTCACTAAGCCTTTATCACTTTACTCTGTCATGGGCTACTTCTTCTCGCAGCCAGCCCCTACTTCACTTTGACATAAGAAGGTAGAAACACTAGGAAAAGGAATATTTCTATTAATAGGAAGATGATCATTTAGATTTTTCTATTCATAGAAAGATGATAATTTCCATTCTTTGTTCATTCTTTCCTTTGTTTGATCATTTCCATATTGAACAAATATCAGTTGAGTTGTTACTCCTTATGAGGCAACATGCTAAGCACTAAACATAGACGATTGTGTAGGACCAACATGGTTCCTGCATTTATGGAGCTTACATTATAGAAGAAGTGATAGATATTATTCAAATATTGTTTAATTTGGTATTTATATTGTCTAAAGAAAAGAGCTAATATATAGGAGGAACTCAAATCAGAATGAGCAGGAAGTAATGAGGAATAGGAAGGGGTGACGTGAAGGGCTGCAAAAGAAAACAAAGGGAAAAACACAGACAATAGCCTTGAGGTAAAAAAGAGCTCAGCATCCGAGGAATAGAAAACGTCCTAAGAAGCTGGCGTGGAGAAAGCAAGGGCCAAAAGGCCCAACATGAGGCCACACAGGTTTGATGAGGCAAACCATGTAGGCTTTTACACTGTGCTGACGACTTATGTTTTATCTGAAAACCCATTGGAAGTCATTCCAATAAATCTTAAAAAAATCTTTTTTTTAGTAATAGTATGTATTACCTGGAGGTAGAGATAAAATGGGATATATTGGGATGTGTCCCAAAATGTCAGATGTAGGTGATGGTGATCATAGCAGGAAAAGATGATGCTGCTTAAAAAATTAGAAATGCAAGTAGATTGAAATATATTTATTCTGGAATTTAGTTTGTAAGTAAGTACAAAGGATTGTCTTTTGTCTTTTACTGTTTTGAAAGGGAAGGATTATGTCACAGAGCCCTCTGAAACTGAAGTGAGAAGCAAGTGGTGTGATTAATCACTCACTGGGAGGAGACAGGATAATCATGTAAAATGCAAGCTCTATTGGCTTCATAATGAAGCCACATTTCAGCAATACATAGATAACAGACCTTTTTAAACAATTGTCTCTTTTACCACATATATATTACAATTTCTCCCTAGAGTAATTTCACGACAAGGGCATTGCAAATTTTGTATAGAAGGCAAAATATACACATTAATTATACAATAAACATTTGTACTATGCTTTCACTTTCAACCTTGACTTTACCATTAATATAGAGAAAAATTTATTTATACTTTTCTCTTTTTAGATAACTTTTTTAGATTAAGCAATCTTCAGTTATATTGAGGCACTATTTAGTTCTTTTTGCAAGTTTCCATCATAATTTGGGTATTTATTAGAAATCTAAGCAGTAAACTTATCACAGATCTTTCTTTCCCCATTCTCTGCAACCAAGAATTTTTTGTTTGTTTGTTTGCTTGTTTTCATTTCTGTTTTTGTTTTTACTGTAGTGGTGGTGGTGGTGATTGTTTTTTAATTTGGACCACCTTTGTGATGAGAACCTATGATGACTAGATAAGCTGGCTGTGCTGAGATGATTTCTTTATGTTCTGTGATATGCTTACATCAGGAAAGTATAAATTACCAGAGCAGAAAAAACTTACATAATTGCTTTGAAAGGGGAATTTCTCTAAATACTGGTTGATTTAGTGATTTCAAGGTCTACTCCTGAAATTCAGAGGTACAAAATTGGAGGAGCAATTCCTCCAGCACTTTTGCTTTCACAGACAGTTTGTGCTAAGGATTATGAGAGCCTGGGAAAAGTCTTCCACCGGAGACATTTGAGGTTACTTGGTCAGAAAATAGGTCAAAACAAAGCAGAAATGGAGTGAACGGAAAGTCAACACAGGAAAAACAGGACTCACAGAAGCCAGTAGATGGACAGAGATGTAGCGGCAAAAGTCAAAAAGCTGATGGTAAAACATGAAGCATGAAACGATCATCATACAGGTATTAGCATTACAGATACAAGTACCAGCAAGAAGAGCACCTTGTAAAGATCCCAATACCTGCTCTAGTTCTCACAACGAAAACAGAAGTTTGGAACAATTGCTCAGGTAATGAAGTTGCACTGAAGGCCAATGTGGACTTCTTCGAGTACAGGGATAACGCTAAACATCTGATGATCCTCCCGGTGAAAGTCACTCTGAGTAGAAACGGAAGCTATTCCCCTTCAAAGTGACAATAGCAACCATTCCCATTGGTCAAAAGGCAGTTCCCAACACAGTCTCTTTTCTGAAGGAACCGAGAGGACGAGATTTGATTTTGAAATCTTGACATTTGTTCTGACTTTACTTTGGTCTGAGCAATAAAAATTGGAGAGTTACTCTGATTTAGAGGCTTTCCCTCTGCCCCAAGCAATTCCTAGTTAGGCACAATTAAAATTTTAACCAGCTACCCACGGTGATTATTACCTTATTCATTGTAATGATTCATTGCAACTTCTTTGGGTTTTGTAAAGATTTTATTTTTTTGTGGTCTTCAAAATGTCGTAAGTGTCTAGCTTATTACATATGGTGACATTTGTAAACTGTATGATTCAGTGAAAACTTGTAGAGCGGTGCTTTTTCTAAGATTAACTTTATGAGCTTTTTCTCCTTCCTCTTAATGAGTGTTGTGGGGACTTTTTCCTCTCTGCTGGTTCACTCCCTCTTTGTAATAAGGGATGCTAACTGATATTACACTTTTTTTTCTTTTTTAAGAGAATGAAGTCCTAAGGTATTTACATTGTGCCATGGATATGATTCCAGACACGCATCTAGTGAGTCTTCAAGGCTCTGTTGGGCCTGGTGACTTCCAGCAGCTGGGCTGCTGCTCTGTAGTTGATGTGGGGACCCCAGAATTTGATGAATGATGATATGTTAATTTTGGGACTCTCTTCTCAGTCAGACGGTGGATGGCCTCAGATTTTATTCCAAGCATTTTTTCTGTATCTCATTCTAGGAAGTTTTAGATTAGTTGAAAATATGTGTAAACAACTTTGAAGATTTTTTTCTGTAATTAGTGTAATTTTTTGCACTCTCTGTTCTGCTGGTTGAAGATACCAAGTCTGTTGAGATCTGTGAGTTGTTAGGGGAAAATCTTATGCATAACTTTTTCCGTGTCATTTAAAAAAAAAGAAGTTCCAAACCAAAATGAACTACACTAGAAGAAATAATAGATTAGTTCTTGTGAGTTGACTTAATGCAAAAACCATTTATAATGCACCTTTCATTTGTGAAATATTTTAGCTGCTAGATGCCTCTTTAGTTTGCTGTTGAATTCTTTTTAAAAGAACATAAATTGGCCTCTTTCACGCTATTTTAAGGAGTGTCTTGTTTACTAGGTGCTTTATCCATCAATGCATACCTGCACTGTTTGTATGTTTTAAGAGAATATCATTCTTTCAGACCCTTCAGAGATTTATGGTTAGAGAAATGGGTAAGATGCTGGTACCTTGATGTGTATACGTAGTAGGCAAAAAACAGTGAACTAAAGAATCACCTTCCCATTTATGATTTAACTAAATCCATCAGAGTTTTGTTCTACTGCTTTCTGGAATGTCTTTTATCCCAATTAGTCTCTAAAAGTGTGAGGTCGAAACAGCAAGGCTTATATCAGATATTCTCCAATTGAATCTTGCAGTCAGGGTCTTTTATTTTATTTTTTTAGGGGGAGAAAGGAAGGACCCTGGGAATGAAGTCCATGTTGCTCCGGGGATGGTTTTTCCCCTGAAACAATTTCACATAAGCCTGCTTTATTAAAACACACATGCACGTGCGCGCACACACACACACACACACACACACACAGACTCACCCCTGATTTAATTGCCACTAAAATATAATCATCTAAAGACTCAGGAGTGGGTGGTATTAAGGGTCACCAGACCCCCAGGGAATTGCAGCCTAGAATTAACATGGCCCATTACCAAATGTGACTGCGGGTTTCCCTCCTTGCTCCCCGATTATGCCTTCCTTTCCCTTCCCTCACTGTCCCCTGACACTATATCACTGTTTTCCTCAAAATCTCCTTTGACAGTTCATTAAGGCACCAAGTTTCCAAGTTCCCTGAGAAAATGATTTTTTTAATATACTCTCTATTTCCCACAATGGATCTGACCAAAGTATTTCTTAATTGTCTGCTTGCATTTTTTATGGGACCACACAGATCATTTCCCCTGAGATCTTTCAGTTTGTCCTCTCCACATTCTCCCAGCTAACCCTACTTGTCTTATTTACCCTTCACCTTTTCCGACTTCTGGTCTTACTTCCGTCTTGAACTCTTTCTTTCTCTGGAGAGACTTTTTTATCCCCCAGGTCATCACATGCTGTACTGACCCCATACATGGAACAAGGGCCACACAAAGGAACAGAATAAAGATTCTGCAATAGGAATCAAGTATGGGCACCATCTGGACTACAGGAAAGGTACTAAAAACTCGAGTATATTGCCAAGACAAAGAGGGATTAGAAACTCAGTGACTGGAAGATATACAAGTATAAGAGGTCTAAATAAAGGTAAGTCAAATCAGTAGCCACAAGATATCAGCACCAAAAGGGCACTGGAATAATTGCTACTCAGACAGGAAATCTTGCAGAGTGCAGGCCAGTCTTACAAGTGGTCTGCCAGTGTGAATAAATGAGCCATGTTAGAGTGCTGGCAAATCTCTTAACGGGGCTTAAATAGAAATGTGGTAACGTATCCTTGCTCCATATTCTTCTACTTCCAGCTTTCCCCCACCCATCTAAATGGATAAAACCCACAATCCTGTTTTCACTCAACACCCTGCCAATTACAGTTGCTTTTTTGTCTATATATAATGGAAATGTGTTATAAATTTAGGTGTATATCACCATTTTCAATATTTCTCTATTTCCTGTAGACTTTTCTCTAGTGGGGGAATTATTTTTTGGACTAACCATTTCTAAACTATTTTTATAACACTTAGTCCAAAGATGGTAAAATGGGTACTATACACCAGACCACCTCCACAGATCCCACCTCTGGCAGCCAGTATTTTAATCAAGGCACAATTTCCTGCTAAGCTCTGGCTTTACCTCAGACTTCTCAGTGGAGCTCTCCAGGAAGTTACCAGCAATTTAACTGAACAGGCATTTGAGTTGACACATTCACCATGTTGGCCCATCCCTCGACATAGATGGGAAATTTAAGTGTTTTTAATGGTGATATTGGCCTAAGGGTTTTGGGAAAATTGCTCTACTTCATCACCAAAAGTATAGTCAGACCAACTGCATGAAGGAAAAAGAACATGAATATAGACATTTGTAATTTGGTTTTAAAAGTGGGCATCGCTGCTTCTCTGCGACAGACACAACTTGGGTATGAATCTTTCCAATAAATTGAGCTCTTATCAAGAAGTCTCTCTCTCTCTCAGTAGGAAAGTATTTAATCCTCTTTGCAAATATAGTCCAGCTCTCAACTTAACAGGACTGCCTACTGTGTTGAATTATAATCAGAACTTTTTCTGACAGAGACCACTCTCCCATAGGGACAGGACCAAGAATATTCATTTTGTAAAGAGCTGTCGGTCAGATTGAAACCTGTATCTCTGGCAAAAAGCCAATAGTTTATTTGCCATGTCACTCAACTTTTTCTCCCATGTTATATAATTACACCATAAGTGTCCAGCTTGACATTTCAGTCTGAGTAAAAGTAGATGTAAAAATCCAATTCAGACATGACAGACAAGAGACAATCAATTTTTACTTTCAAATATACAGTGACTAGATTAAAGGAGGGAACAGGCAGTTGCAATCTAGGATGTTGCCTTTTACTAGTTAGGTCACTAGACACAATCTGAACTTAAACGCCTGGGTGCAAAAACTTTGGGGAGAGGGCGTGTGATGTGTGTGTGCATGTATACACGTGCATGTATTTTTTGGGTTTGATAGAAGTGGCTGAAAGAGATTAGTGTAGGGACAGAAGGAAGGAGATAGGTTTAGTTACAGGGTTTCACAAGAATGCTTCTTGTTTTGCCACCATATCTTCCTGTAGGTGGCAGCACTAACAAGGCTGGATTAGAGAAAAAAAGTTTTGAGCTGACAGATTCCGAAGAAAAATTTTCAGTAACAAGAATACAGGGAGAAGTTAAGACTTGTGTTTTGCCCTTTTTAATTTGACTGTAAATGCCGAAAGTGTTTCAAGTAATCAGTTATTCAAATGAGATCTCTCTCTCTCTCTCTCTCTCTCACACACACACACACACACACAAACACACACCTGAGCCATCTTATTTAAAGAAAACAGAGCAAAGTTGGGTAACTTGACATCACCAACTGCACTAGAAAGACCTGGAATATCTCATGTCTCTTCGGGAGGGAGAATGAGCATGGTCTGCTCTGCCTGAAGCATCACTTCTCATTGATTAACATAAAATAGAAATTTAACCCAAACCTTTTACTTCAGGGAATATTCAAAAATTAGTTTTAGTGAATTTGGTAGCTGGAGTTAGAATTCCAGGCTCCACTTTTGAAGACAACGAACATAAATTCATATATTATCGTTATTATTCAGTAATTAAGAGATTACTGAAGTGGTAATAAAGATAAAATAAAACAAAAATCCAGCCCATCAACTAATATCAAATACATATCCATATTTTATAATAAAGTTAATAGATATTGCCTGGCAGCATCAAAAAAGTGCTAGAAGTGAGCATGTTGAAAATTTGGTTTTGTAAAATTTAATTATTACTAATCACAAAATCTTAAATCTATGATCATAGCCATGAAATTAATTTAACATTTAAAAGTATGTTCACTTATATAATGCCTAATTTTTAAAATCAGCTTTTGGGTTTGTTTTGTTGCCCTACATAAATTATAAACTACTGAAAAACCACATTGTTTCATATTCAGCAGCAGTAACATTACTATCAGTTTGGGGGCAATTTCTATAAAAAAAATTCACCTCGTACTAATCCTCCCAACAAATGGAAGGGGTGGTATGGTTTTCTCCATCTTTCACGCTATGAAGCTGGAGATAAGAGGAAATTTCAGAGGAATTTGCTTTCATGTTAGCTGACTGATCACCCTCTATTCTCTACCAAATAAAGGAATTCCTTGGATTTCTACATGGCACCCTTTCTAGAGAAATGAGAACAACAAAAAAACCCCAGACTATATACTACCCATATATAGCTGTGTTGCTATAAATTCAATTTATAGGAATTTGTCTGAATACCCTCAAAGAAGAGCATTTTTGTGGTATTTCTTCTGGAAATCGCTCAAGAACAAGCAATGTGGTAATATTTCTCATTGAAATACTGCATTTTTCTTCCAGTGGTGGCAGAAGAAAACCATGAGAAAATTTGCCTTCCTGAAAGGCATTTCTTCTCTCACACAGTGTGTCTGAGGGAAAGCAGTAGAGTCTGCAGGTGGTAAAATTTAATAAGGGAACTTTGCATTCACTAGTGCCTTTGACCTATGAATCATAAAGTGCCTTACAAGATTAATTAATTAATCCCTCCAACACCTATACAGAGTGGGTAAATCATATAACCAAAATCTAGGATTCGTTGCAATTTTGTGAGCATGAGAATAGCTATAGAACTGTCCACTATTAAATAATCTTGGTGCATAGAAGGAAGTTTACCATTAACAATTCAGCTGAATGGGGAGCTAACAAACTATGTGGAAAGTACAGTTTTAGGCACTTGAACTACGTTACTTTATTTACACCTCATAACAGCCTGGGAAGAAATCTATTGTTATTGTCACTTTCCACAAAGGTCAAAAGCTTCACATCTGCCCAAATTCAAGTGCTTCATAGAAGAGTATGTCTTGCTCTGAAAATTTTGTTTCCATGACATCACCCTGCCTCATGAAGGATCTCAGTTATGTGTTGTCCTGTACTAAAACCCAAGAACTTTTCTGATAAATTTTTGACAACTTTTCGCTATCTCTCTTCACCACTGCTTTCTACTACACAGCCAACACAGCCAGTGGAATGTCTCTTCCGTACGTTCTAGTAGGCAAAATAATTTGAATTATTAAAGACAGGACAGGAAGGTAGCTATACTATTTGCAAGTTTTAATGAAACTTTACTTTTCCTTTTTTCTCAGGTTGAAATTCAATTGTGTTTATAGATCATGAGTACCTTAAAACAAAGAGCAATATTTTAATTAATGTAAACTTTCTGGGTGGTCAGAAGAGATTTGATAAACTAATGAAATCAGAGAAAAAGATTTACTACTTTATATCATGACTTCATTTATTTCTACATTTTACAAAATGACATTTCCAAAACTATTAAGGCTCAGCAAATTTTGGCTCAACATCACTAATCATCAGGGGTATGCAAATCAAGTCTTCTAGAAGATGTCATTTCTGCCTGTCAGAATGGCTAGAATCAAAAAGACAAGAAATAACAAGTGTTGGTGTGGATGTGGAGAAAAAGGAACCCTGGTTTACTGTTGCTGGGAATGTAAATTGGACCGCCACTGTGGAAAATGGTATAGAGGTTCCTCAAAAAATTAAAAATAGAAATATCAGATAATTCAATAATTCCACTGTTGAGTATTTAATCAAAGGAAATGAAAACACTAATTTGGAAAGATATACACATCCCTATGTTTACTGAAGCATTATTTACAGTAGACAAGATATGGAAGTAGCCCAAGTATTGATTTATAGAAGAATGGATAAGGAAGATGTGGTATATTTATATCATGGAATATTACTTGACCATATAAAAGGGTGAGATCTTGCACTTGTGAAACATGGTTGGACCAGAGGGCATTATGCTAAGAGAAATAAGTCAGTCAAAGAAAGACAAATACCATATGGTTTCATTTACAGTGGAATCTATGAAATAAAACATAAATAAGTCAAATGCAGAATCAGACCTATAAATACAGAGAACAAACTGATGTTTGCCAGAGTCTGGAGGGTGGGCAAAATGGGTGAAAGGGAGAGGGAAATACATGTTTCCAGTTATGGCATGAACAAATCACAGGAATAAAAGTTATAGCATAGGGAATGTAGTCAATGGTGTTATAATAACATTCTATGGTGACAGATGGTAGCTACATTCGTGGTGAGCATAACATAGCATACAGAGTTGTTGAATATTATGCTGTACACCTGAAACTAATGTAACATCATATGTCAACTATACTCAAGAAAACAAGCAAATTTTGGTGTACCATACATCTTTTTATGGTTATGAAATATTTCCATGATTGATACCTATGAAGTAAAAAATGCTGTTTGGGGCATTATATTGCTCTAAGGATAGTATAAATTATAGATGTATAACTTCTTTTTGAAAATATAAGGAGGCTATATTTCAAATCCAGCAGTCAGAGTGTTTCTTCAAAAGCATGAATGCTATGATATTGGCACAAAAACAGACACACAGATAAATAGAACAGAATAGAAAACCCACAAATAAACCCACAATTACATGGTTAATGAATCTTCAACAAAGTTGGAAAGAACATCCAATGAGAAAAAGACAGTCTCTTTAACAAATGGTATTGGGAAAACTGGTCAGCTACATGCAAAAGAATGAAACTGGAACACTTTCTTACACACAAAAAGAAACTACAAATGGATTAAAACCCTAAGTGAGAGACCCGAAACCATAAAAGTCCTAGCAGAGAGCACAAGTAGTAATGTCTCTGACATCAGCCATAGCAACATTTTTCTAGATATATCTTCTGAGGCAAGGGAAATAAAAATAAAAATAAATTATTGGGACTATACGAAAATAAAAAAACTTTTATACAGTCAAGAAAACAATCAACAAAGGTAAAAAGCAACCAATGGAATGGGAGAAGATATTTGCAAATGATGTATCTGATAAAGGGTTCGTATCCAAAATAAATAAAGAACTTATACAACTCAATACCCCAAAACCAAACAATCCAGTTAAAAATGGGCAATAGGGGTGTCTGGGTGGCTCAGTGGGTTAAGCTTCTGCCTTTGGCTCAGGTCATGATCTCAGGGTCCTGGGATTGAGCCCTGCTTAGGGCTCTCTGCTCAGCAGGGAGCCTGCTTCCCCCTCTCCACCTACTTGTGATCTCTCTCTGTCTATCAAATAAATAAATAAATAAAATCTTTAAAAAAAGGGGCAATAGACTTGAACAGACATTTCTCCAAAGAAAACATCCAGATGGGCAACAGATACATCAAAAGGTGCTCAACATCACTCATCATCAGGGAAATGCAAATAAAAACTACAATGAGCTATCACCTCACAATTAACTCAGAATGGCTAAAATCAAAAACATACGAAACAATAAGGATGGAGCAAAGGGAACGCCTATGCACTATTGGTGGGAATGCAAACTGGTTCAGTCACTATGGAAAACAGTGTGGAGTTTCCTCAAAATGTTAAAAATAGAACTACTGTATGATCTAATAATTGCTCTACTAGATATTTACCTCCAAAACACAAAACCACTAATTCAAAGGGATACATATACCCCTGTGTTTATAGCAACATTATTTACAGTAGTAAAATATGGAAGCAGCCCAAGTTTCCATCAATAGATGAATGGAAAAAGAAGATGTAATATATACAAGATATATACACCACACACACACACCGGAATATTATTCATCCATAAAAAAAGAAAGAAATCCTGCCATTTGCAAAGACTTAGATAGAACTAGACAGTAGAATGTTAACCAAAATAAGCCAGTGAAAGACAAATAACATATGATTTCACTCATATGTGGAATTTAAAAAACAAAACAAACAAGCAAAGGAAAAAGAGAAAGAGAGAGAAAAATCAAGAAACAGACTCAACTATAGAGAACAAATTGATGGTTATCAGAAGGGAGATCCGTGGGGGCGTGGGTGAAACAGGAGATGGGGTTTAAGGAGTACACTTGTCCTGATGAGCACTGAGTAATGTATCGAATTCCATATGTTGAATCACTGTTTTACAACTGAAATTAATATAACCCTGTATGCCAACTATGCTGGAATTAAAATAAAATTTTAAAAAATAAATAAAACATGAATGCTACAATCTTAATGCCCTCTTCAAAACCCTCTTTTGGTTTACCATCACATTTAGAATGAAGCCAAATACCTCAAGATGACTTAAAAGACTCTAAAAGGCCTGTCGCTTCCTTTTCTCAGGCCCATCTCCTACCCCACTCCATTTGCTCTGCCTGTGCTTTACAATGACCTTTCTTTGAACAGGCATCAGAAACTTTGCATGCACGATGTGGATGGAACTAGAGGGTATTATGCTTAGTGAAATAAGTCAATCAGAGAAAGACAACTATCATATGATCTCCCTGATATGAGGAAGGGGAGATGCAACGTGGGGAGTTTGGGGGGGTAGGAAAAGAATAAATGAAACAAGATGGGATCTGGAGGGAGACAAACCGTAAGAGACTCTTAATCTCACAAAACAAACTGAGGGTTGCTGGGGGGAGAGGGGTAGGGAGATGGTGGTGGGGTTATGGACACTGGGGAGGGTATGTGCTATGGTGAGTGCTGTGAAGTGTGTAAACCTGGTGATTCACAGACCTGTACCCCTGGGGCTAATAATACATTATATGTTAATTTAAAAAATTTAAAAAATTAATTAAAAAAAAAGAAACTACGCATGCTTTCATGTTTCTTGCTGGAATTCCTCATCTCTCACTCCCTGATTTCCCCATGGGTCCCTACCTCATCTCTCTGCCTTTGTTCATCTCCTCCACCCATTTGTGTATATGTTCAATCTCTATCCTTGTAGGGTGCTTTACTTTTTTCATTCCACTTATCATTACCTATCATTACAATAAATATTTATTAATTTATGCCTGTCATTTCCTTCTGCAGTGTAAGGTCTGGGAGGACAGAGATTCTTTTTATCCTATTCATCTCTCTACCCTAGGACCTAGAGTCCATGATAAGCTCTTATGAATGAATGAAGGAAGGAAGAAAGGAAGGAAAGAAGGAAGGAAGGAGCTTTTATACTATTTATAGCATCTGTAAATTATTAAACACATATGTCATGGCACTCTAATTGCAGGATGGTATTTTATTTTTTTCAAGGCATTAGAATTCCCACTTAACGGAACAATGCATTTGAAGATGCAGCCCTGCACATTGCTCTTTATGAGTATTCTACATTATAAATTTTTTTTTAATTTTCTTTGTGGATGTGATATTCTCAATGATATGATGAGAAGAAACAAAAACCTATGGAATTTCTTTGATTTATAGAATTTGTGGCAATCGGTATTTTGGGGGTTAGGAACTCAGACAAAGTTTCTCGTGTTCTCTTATATAGAATGAAGATAATTGAGGTTTGATATAATTGCTTAAATTTCTGAAATCTTTTTTTCCAAATGTTGATTGGAAACCTGGAGTGTACTATATACGAAAGAAGGATTTTAAAGGGAGAGTTTCAATTTGCAGGTTTACCTAGGAAACCTGCTATCATTACTCTATAAGCAAACTCTGTGTAGACTATTTGAGATGTTATTAGGGCCTTAAATGAGAAATAGGTGTTAGCCTCATGACCTTTATTTTGTGACTGAGATATATTACTATATAAGGAGCAATACGAATGAGTTGGTAAATGGTTAGACTAGCATATGTTCGGGAAGAAACAGAGAAACTCCCTTCTTTTACCAAACCAATACATCCACCAAATTTACACTATTTCATGAATTGAAACAGATGCAAGTTTATGGGCTGACTGCAGGGCTCCATATCCTTATTGTTTTTTTTTTTTTTTTTTTTGCTGTGGACACTATTGGCTGTCTAATAACCACCATAACTTCAAAGTGATGATGACCACACTTGGTATTTCAAAATGTCTATAGCAATTATAATATTCCATAAAGATAACTATGATATACTACGTTCATAGTTTCAGAAAATGCTAAATTTGCATCAGAAGATGACAAAAACAAAAATGTAATGTTTTTCCATCATAGATCTCCTGAATTCTATGTACAGACCAATGGATCTGTGATCTAATATTAAAAACCTCAGGTTAGGGAATGACTGGGTGGCTCAGTCTGCCTTTCTGCTCATGTCATAATCCCAGAGTCCTGAGAATGAATCCCATATTGGGCTCCTTGTTCAGTGGGAAGCAGGCTTCTCCCTCTGCCCCTGCTCCTCCCTGCATTTGTCTGTTTCTCTGACAAATAAATAAGATCTTAAAAAACAAAACAAAACAAAAAAAAACAAACCTCAGGCTAGAGAGCAAACAAAAAATCTACTTATTACAAAAAAGAATTTAAACTTATTTATTCTACTTTAGGAAAATTCTAATTTATATAAAATCTAATAAGGTTTAATTAATTCTTAGAAGATTTTATAAAGGAGAAAGGGAACCAGCATTTAAATATGAGCATGCTTGTCTTCCAATCTTCATACTTTTAGACTTTCTTTAAAAGCTAAGATTTTATTTTTTAGAGCAATTTTAGGTTCATAACAAAACTGGAAAAATACAGAAATTTCCCATATATCCTCTGCTCCTACATGAGTCTTGCCTCCCTCATTATTAACATTCCCCACCAGCTTCGCACTTTTCTGAAAAACATGAAAACCAGATGCCTGCTTACAGCGGTAGAATATCCCCCTGATAAAAATGGACAGAGCTCCCGGATCAGTATTTAACTCATTCGCTAATTTCCTCAGAGTTCAGTAGTTTCATGTTTATGTACTTAGGCTTCCTTTGGCCCACCATCTCTTTGCTTTGGCTTTGTATTACAGAGGCAACTGTCCAGATGATTTTAGCCAAAATCCACTTTGGACATTTTCTGGGGCTTACATATCCATGTGAGTCTTGTACTTTATTCATTAACGTTTTATGTTAAGTTGAAATGTACACTAAACTTTGTTTATAGACAAATGTTTTAACGAAAGAAAAGTGATGACTGAGTATGTAGCCCTCAAATTATTTTTTTGTTTGTTTTTTGTTGTTGCTGAGGCTGAAATTAACTAATGCATTCATTGTTTAATTAAAATTTGAAATACATCAAAATGCAGCCGTAAGTAAACTGTGAAACATTATAATAAAAGATAATACATTGAAAATACACCTTTCAACTCAAAACTAACCAAATTGATAATAATCACAAGGTTATGTTAGGCTGAATAAGAGAAAAGTGGAGAAAGAAATGGTTGTGTTATCTATTTATGATTTCTTACGTATCAGACATTGTATTATCTCATTCAATCTTTACAATAACTGTAAGACAAAGGTATTATTATAATATTATTACTGGAAACCAAGATTAAGAAACTTCTCCAGGTCACACTAATTGACAGATATAGAATTCATGCCCAAGTATTTCTGTCTCCCTATGAATAACAGAGCTCTGGATATGTAGCTAAGAAAAAAAACACAGCCATTACAGACACAATATCCAAGACATCTCATAACAGATTGACCTCAAGCCAATAAATATAAAGACACTGAACCTTGCAGTTAGCTTTTTTTCTTTTCAAATTTCCCTGAGGAGTTAGTTTCTTTTTTACTTTATTTTATACAAAGCTGAGTTAAAAGATCACTTTTTAAGGCATAAAACTAACAAGTAAATGAGAAAGTTTACATGACAGTTGAATTTACTGTGAAGTTATTTTTAAAACCACATTTAAAAAAGGTATTTCTTTTTCAGGATTAATTTTTTCAGCAAAAAAAGAGACATTTTGCTAATGGACTCAGCACCTTCTAAATCTGTAGCCCTAAATTTCTTCAGTTTTGTTTCTTTGTGTTATTTTTTTTTTTTTTTACTATCAGATAACACTACCAGAATGTCTTTTTGGAAGGAAAGGGTGTGGGGGTCATGGGCTAAGCACAATAGAAAAGAATATTCTGCCTTGTTAAAAAAAATAATAATAATAAGAAGAATTTTGAAATTTTTATCATGCTCTTACAGCTTTCTCTTTCTCTCTCTGCCTCTCTCTCGGCTTCAGGGCTGCTGTGTACTTTGGGGTCACTAAAAGAGCAGCTAACCATTTGACACAGTGTTTGGATTCTCACCCCCACACAACAGACCCTCATTACCAAACTGTTAATCACTGCCAAAGGAGCAAGTCCCCTGACAGCTCTCAGGCCCCCCATCCCCCAAAGTACATCTTTCCACACTTGGTATCAAATTGCATTGTGATTATAACAACACGGGGACTGGGTAGTTTAAATGTACATTAGCGATGAGGAAGCTTTTATCCAGCTTGGGTTTAAGTGTTTCTTCAGCTATTGAGTGCGTGTTTGCACATCAGTTATAAGTATAGAGTTTGAAATTTGTTCTTATAAACACATAAACATTACACACAGCATAACTGATGCCCTGGTTTCTTGGAGTCAAGACTCTATCTTGTAAGAGAGCCAACCTTCCAATGTGGAGTTTTATATTTTCTTGTCATTGGATATTGCCTCATCTTTTATTTAGCTATTAGGTTAATGACACAGCTACTTATTCAAAACAGAAAAGTTTGTCCCATCAACAGTCATTTTGTTTATTTGATGCCAAATAGCCACACTGGCTGATGTTTTCCACCTACCCAGCAGACTCATTGAAATCATCTGGTTTGTTTATAGTGTGTTACAGAGCCAAGAGGTGAGGAGGGGAGGTAGAACTTAATTTTTATATAATAACTTGTATGGCTCATTTCTGTGTTTTTAGCATATCTTTGTTTTTAAAGATTTTATGTATTTATTTCACAAGTAGGCAGAGAGGCGGGCAGAGAGAGAGGAGGAAGCAGGCTCCCCACTGAGCAGACAGCCCAACTCGGGGCTCGATCCTAGGACCCTGAGACCATGACCTGAGCCGAAGGCAGAGGCTTAACCCAGGCACCCCAGCATATCTTTGTTTTTAAAAGGTGATGTTTTCATGTCCTGAACCCAAATCTTTATTTAAAAGTATAGTCTCTCAAGGGACAATGTAAGACTGAAGACAGTTATGTAAATTGACCACTTTGTCATGTATTTATTTATTAGATTTGCAAAATGGGGATCTCCTGCCTTATAGCTGTTTGGTTCCTTTATTTTTACACCATTGTATCAAAGGCATTCCAAGTGACATGAAATTGATTACCTTACACCAGTTCATGTCCACCAAAACCTCTTGAAATTATATATATTTTTGTGGAATATTAATAATATATGACTAAAAATAAAAGTACTATCTCATGATGATTGGTGTTAGTGCTTCTGTAGATATCTCAGTCCTCTTCCCAGTGTCTGAATAATAGTTCCAGTCAAGATTCTGTTAGTTGAAGTGCTGGACTCCCAAGACAAATTGGCTTAAACTATAAAGGAATATATTGCTTCACATAACTGGGAAGTCAAAGTAAAACCTGTTGTCTCTTGGCGCTATTGAACATAGGAGCTCTGTGAGGGCAGACTGTCTAATTTTCCCCACCTCCCTGCTCTCTGGCTTTGCCTGGCTTTCCTCTGCAGGCTGGATCTCACCATATGCTAAGTAAGATGGACCCTGGCAGAACCAGAACTTTATTTTTCTGGAAAGAGTAGTTCTTTCTTCCAGGGTCTACATATCAGTCCCTGAAAAATATTTGCCCTTTTTCTGATTGAAATACATGCTATCACTGGAAATAAATTGTGTCCAAAATAATTCAGAGCAGTAATTGGTACAGCCTCAGTGATATGCTCATTGCTATGGCTTTTGGCAGATTTCAATGATTACAATCCTACCAGGACTCTATGGGCTGGAAGAGAGATGATTCCTTCAAAGTTCTACAGAAACATAACTGACTTACTCCCCCTACACCACCCGCCAACACCAGTTGCCAACAAGAGGGGCAATAGCAATCGACCTAATAGTCACTAAATATAAAGTCAGGAATTCAGAAGGCTGCTATTACTTGCACTCTCCATCAATCTAAGCTCTTCATTACAAAGACAAGGCTTGAACCAAGCCAGTTTCCTTACCATCTTCATTCTGTTCTGTAATCTGTATTCCATTTTCATCCTCCATTTTCCTAGGATTGATTTGGCTTTCTTTTTATCCATTCAATTGGATATTCAAATTATATGTATGTTTTAGGAAGCAACTCAAGCCTCCATGTAACACAAATCCTTACATAATTAACAAACACGCTTGTATTTCTTTTATTTCTTATAGCATTGTGTTTATCTTTTTTTAACATCTTAATTTAATTTTTTTCATGTTCCAAGATTCATTGTTTATGCACCATACCCAGTGTTCCATGCAATATGTGCCCTCCTTAATACCCACCACCAGGCTCACACATCCCCCGCACCTCCCTTGCCTCTATAACTCTGTTTGTTTTTCAGAATCCACAGTCTCTCATGGTTTGTCTCCCCCTCCGATTTCCCCCAATTCATTTTTCCTTTCCTTCTCCTAATGTCCTCCATGTTATTCCTTATGCTCCATAAGTAAGTGAAACCATATGATAATTGACTTTCTCTACTTGACTTATTTCACTCAGCATAATCTCCTCCAGTTCTGTCCATGTTGATACAAAAGTTGGGTATTCTTCCTTGCTGATGGCTGTGTAATATTCCATTGTATATATGGACCACATCTTCTTTATTCATTTGTCTGCTGAAGGGCATATTGACTCTTTCCACAGTCTGGCAATTGTGGCCATTCCTGCTATGAACATTGAGGTACATATGGCCCTTCTTTTCACTACCCCTGTAATCTTTGAGGTAAATACCCAGTAGGGCAATTGCAGGGCCATAGAGTAACTCTATTTTTAATTTTTTGAGTTAATTGTTTTTAATACATCTTTCTTTGCCTCCAACAATGTCACAAATTACTTTCTAAGTATAAATTTTGCTTCCCTTGATATAATCATATGGCTGCCCACAGGCGCTAGGGAATGTGTCTTTTTATTCATATATAGCAAGGAGGATAAAAATAAAAGGACAGAGAGAAAGAAAGAAAAGAGAGAAGAAGCTGGCTCTATTTCAAACAAGATCTGAGTGAGCCTCTCTTCAGTAATATTAGCCCGGTCAGACTTGCCCATTCAAGATCCAATCCAGGGCCAGAGGAAAGGAATATTAATTAGGTAAACATCAACTGGCATTCCAATCACCTGAGGCAAAATAAAATTAACAACAAGACCAGTATTATATCTGGTCCTGAAATGAATATACAGTAAAGGGTCATATGTAAATGCAAATAGAATGAACTATAATGGAATTAAAGCATGTAATAAGCTGATGAAATGAAATTAAATGAGTAATAATTAATGTATAACCCCAATTCAATTAGAATTAAGAGACCATTTTGCAACTCAAATGAATTTTATCTTATTCACAATAATTTTAAGTAATATCCTGAGGAGTTTATCTAATTAATCTTTGTGTTATATTATTAAGCCTAGTACAAAATTCCTAAAACAAGCAGTGTTGTATTATTAAGAAATGATACAATTAAGTAATCCAAAAGGCTTTTATTCCACGAGATAATTCAACATATTGATTCATCAGTTTTCACCAAAAAAGAATTAAGAATTTGATTTCCAACTATTGTGTCAAAGATATGTTTCCTTATATCTTGATTATCAAGAAGTTGAGAGTGTTAGATGGAACAGTACCTGATTGATTGCATATTCATTCCCCATGATACCCGATAGCAGTTTTCTATACCACAGAACAGTACAAGACTTCTAAAAAGGCAAAGATCTAAATTTAATGTGTAGGTCTTGACTTAAATGGATTATGTAGAACATTGGCTTTAAGATCGTCTTTCTATTTGCCCTTCTTCTTAGAAGGCTGTGGGGACAGAAGAGTCCCTTTTTTTTTTTTTTTTGGTCAAAAAAGTTCATGGAAGAAGATCTGTGCCTAGATTTGAATGGTCCTGCATATAGCCAAGAAGTTGTCTTATCATGAACTAAGATAATACAACCTTTAAATTTTAAGATGGCAACACCATTATTATATCCCAATAAGCATGTAGCCAGTGTCCACACCTTCTGAATATAATGTTCATCCTGTAGTTTTCTATGTCAGTTGTCAAAGTATTTGCCTAGCAATCTGTGTGTGTGTACATACAAAGAATTATTCACTTCAAAAAGACACTGAGCAAAAACAGCTACTTAAATTCTAAAATTTCAGTATTTTTTTTCAGTATGAGGGATTCAACATAAGGCAATCCTTTCTGTGATGTTATTTCCCACAAACTTCAATGAACAGTGATTAATGGGTTTCTGTTATTATTGTTTTTATTATTCCAATGTTTGGAAGTTTGCTATTTGGTAGGGAAGACTCTCACACTTGAAGTTTTGGGGGGGACTTTTTCCTAGCTGCAAGCCTCATGATTTTCCTGGACAGTAAAGCTGAAGGAAATTAGAAATGAGTACAATGGAACAACACTAATAGATTGTTTAAGTTGCTAGAATTTCTTTTCCTTTTACATGGTAACTGAGAGCGATTCTAGAAATATCCTGAATAGAAAAAAAAAAAGTAACTTTAACACTGAGAAATAACTTTTTCCAGTTATCCTATTAGAATTTGAGATCATCAGATTTTTTTTTTTAAGTACAACATGTTTAGACACTAAAAAAATATTACCTGTAGGTAAGATAACCTTACAGGGTGATTTATGTCTAAGTTTTAGATCATGCATCAAACATGGTTTTATTCTAGATACCATAACTAATGAGAAGATGAAAGTACTAGAAGGAAGAGTATAATTTCTTGTGTATTCCCTCACCATAATACCTGACCGATGCTTTTTTATAACATACTATGACACAATTTTCCCAAAAGGCAACGATTTGAAATAGAATATGTAAGTATTAACTCAGAAAACGTACCTTTTTTTTTAAATTGTGATCTCATATATTATTTATAGCCAATATGTAGGTCTGAAATTTGAAATGTTTACCTAAATTAGGCAACTAAGGACATCATTGTCTTTTCCTGTTAACTATGCAGAAACAGAAATAACGGCATATTGTTGCATATTAAGTGATCTAACTTTAAGTAAAGGGCCTGGGAGTTTGAATGTTGAATTTTGAATGGCCAAGACACTCAATATATAATAACCAACTATTTCATATTATGGATTAAAACACTAAAGTAATTTATTTTTTAATTTTTTTGGAAAATCATAGTTCAACTCAGAATATTATCTCTAAAAACCAGTCTCACTAACTGAGCTTTAGCTCTTTGGGATAAATCAAGTTAGATAAAAGATATTGATTAAAGTTTAAATTTTAAAAATAAACTATATTTGAAGGAATTTAAAAATTGTAAAATAGAGAAATGTTTATTTTACAGAATTTTTACTTAACAGATTTTGCTTTAAAATATTTCTGAGAGATTAATGTGCCTTAAGAAATCTAGCATTCTACCCTTTTTATAACACCAAGAAAAAATAGGAAGTAGTTGCTGAGTTTAACACTTGTATGCCTGCAACTGCATTTTTAAGTAATACCTAACTTTAGACACATTTGCACATACATATTTTACTTTCAAAGATTTGAAATAATTTATAATAGACACACACCATAAAATAAAATTTTCCCATTCCAAAAAACGTAGTTAAAGTTGAGGACTCCTACTTTACCTTCACTAATTCATGCCTTAAATTGAATCTTATTCTGCCAGAACTTGTTATTTTAGAATAAAGTAACACTACTTTGGAACCCATATGAGCTTTTTCTTATCATGAGGACATCATTAAAGAGGAAGCTGTAACTTTCCAAGCAGTTTTGAAAAATAAATTCAGAACCCTTTACCCCTAAGTATCCACAAACTGCTTAAACTTCAATAACTAAAACATCAAAGCAGGAAAGGTCCCATGTACTATTTACTCTAAATCCCTCAGTTTACAAAAAAGGAAAAAAAGAAGTCCCGGTGAACTGGTGTCAAATCCAAGCTAGAACCCAACTCACCTTACTTCCAAGGTTCTTGCATCAAGCTATTCTTGGGATGGCATCCCAGGAACACAGCTGTTTCCTTTGATTCTTCTACTCTGCTAATTTGATCTTTAGTCCATTTACATCACAGTTTTGTCAGTTACTGTGTTTTCTTAAATCTTCCTTGGGAATTTCGTAAAATCATCCAAAAATTATTCCACTACCACATATAAATAAAGCACAAAGTTCCAGGTAGAAGACTTACAGCTCCCAAAGGGATTAATTTGCATGGAGAAGTAATTTCAATAAAGAAGGAGATCCACTGGGTAGAAATTAACTTTGTCTTTTATCATCAAAGGGTATTTTTGAAAGGTAATGAAAATGTAATAGTCATGTTAGACAATGTTCTTATTTATATGATGTCATTTGATCTTTAGTAATCTCAGGCAAGTATTATTACTTCATGATAGATATATAAAATGGAGGCTTAGTTTACTAATTTGCTTCTTGTAATAGAACTAGTTATTGTCAATGCTTGGGCATGAACCAAGGTGTTCCAACTCCAAATCAGAATTCCAGCCTTCTTATTCTTTATCAAGTATCAGTATCAAAAATACTGCACAAATGCACATGAATTCACCCTTAAGACAGTGAATTAATTTCTTCCTATTGTTTAAAGGTGTGAAATGCTTTTACATTCATTATCTCATATGATATTAAAAACAGCCCCATGAATTAGGTAAGACAATTATTATCATGACTTCCACTTCATTAATAAGGAAACTGAGGGTCAGAACGTTAAATGATTTAATGAAGGTCACACAGTAGGTATGTGACAGAATCAAGCTTGATCACGTTTCTCACTCTACATATAACTGTCACAGCGAAAGCCCGTATGTCTCCAAGAAATTAACTGATTCTGAGTTTTTAATGATTGGTTAAACTTAACTGCCCTCCAATACCACTTAATTTCTCCCTTAGCAAGGGATTCTTTTAAACAACTCTTCCTGTCATTTAAAATGCATTCCCAGAGGTGCCCAGGATTCATCCAGGCTTTTGATTATGTCCAGACAATCACTCCAATAGTTAAATATTTGTTCTACAATGACTTAAACACAAATGTGAAGTAGACAGATTAACCCAACAACAGTTGCTTAATCAGCATTTTTAAACCCCTTCCTTGTAGATGTTGTTCTGAGGACTAAAATCTGCTTTCCCCTTTGAGTCTTTATGCTATATAATGGAGATGGCTGGAAGCCATTAAAACAAAACAATCTGTGTATCCTCAAGGCAGAATAAAAATGTAAGTTCATTTTAAGCATGGCACTGCTATGAAGCTGATGCTGTGCTGTTTTTGATTAATCTCCATGTGTATATTCATTTTATGCAATATGTTGTATGACAGTAGCTTTCCATTTAGCAAATTAGTTTCTGCTCTAATTCAATAGGGATGAAAAATATTAAAATCTACCCTTTTTGTGAGACATTTCCATTTCAAGAGTCCCTGTTTCCAAGAAAAGTATCATTTTGAAGTACACAATAGACATACTAGCTCAAAAATGGAATTACTTCTGTTTAAACTGGGTCTCATGAGTAATTATAGATTTGTGGTAGCAATAATATTACCAAAAACAAATACTGCCCTGAACTTTTAAATATTTCCCTGTAAAGAAGAAAAATTATATAATTTTAGAGTTGCTTTAAAAAGGATATGAAGAATCCAACAGTGAAACATAATTTGGTAAGTTTGCATCAAGGTTTTGATGTTGATGTTGAGTAGGCAGCAGGGGGTGGGGGGCTGGGATGGGGTGGTTGAGTGGAAAAAGGTTGTTATTAAATTGTGTGTCCCTGGTAGTTTCATTCCCCTAAGGAACTTTCAGAAACCTTGTTTCTGGTGCTGATACAAGTGCCAGACTACAGTTTTCACATTATAAATTACTCTTGTTTTGTTAAAGCTTAAATTATTTTTATTAGCTGGTCACCTGGGATGTGAGCAAGAGTCAAGTTAAAACTTTCAGATAAGCAAAACAGCTGTTGGAATCAGCTTTCTTTTTGTCCCTTTTACCACACACTCTGCCTCCTGCCTTTCTCCAGCCAATCTATCTCTCTCAATCAATCACTCTCTCATCTCCCCTTTTCTCCATGAGGAAATAAAGTGACAGAACACATGAGTTTTAAGAGATACTTTGCAAGCCCAAATAGATCAATTTTTCATCATGACAAGAATCTATGGGTACCAGGGCAAGTGGTATGGCTGTCCTGTTCTCCAGTACGTGAATCTAAAAGTTTTCTAGTGGGGTGACACAAGGCAAATAGGAATTTGTTCATAAGATCACTTGAAAGAAATTTTGTTCCATAAAGAAAAACCTAATACTTATGCAAAATTGGTTGGAGAGCTTTCAATTTAATTTAAATTTGATAATTATAGAAGTTGGGAAAATGTATAAAAGTAGAAGGACAAAACATGAAATAGTATACCAAATAAAGATAACTATAATTTTGGTGTTTCATTTGCAGTATCTTTGGCATGAATAGTATATATGTTCCCATCATATATATATTTGTCATACAAATTTTTCTGTTTTTATTATTATTTTACCATTATTATCTTCATGTTACATACTAATTCTTATGGCTGCATAATATCCATAGAATGAATTACCATTCTATGAATGGATTTATTATAGTATTTTCTATCACTGGAAAATATCCATATATATTTGTGATATTTCATATCAAAATTGTGCTCTTTGTGCATAATATTTTAATTTGATAGTTCAGATTATTTCCTTAGTTACATTCCTAGAAGTGGAATTTATTTGTTTAATATGAGAAGAGTGTGGTTTCAGGGGCACCTGGGTGGCTCAGTGGGTTAAGCCTCTGCCTTTGGGCTCAGGTCATGATCTTGGGGTCCTGGGATCAAGCCCTGCATCAGGATCTCTGCTCAGCAGGGAGCCTGCTTCGCCCTCTCTCTCTGCCTGCCTCTCTGCTGTGCTCTATCTGTGTCAAATAAATAAATAAAATCTTAAAAAAAAAAAAAAGAAGAGTGTGGTTTTAGAGGAAATAAACATCATAGCTATGATGCATTCTATGCCAATCAAGTTCTGATATGTTACTGCTCTACTACATAGTGTATGAAATAATTTGCTTTCTCAAGTGGTACATCACATATTAGGTTGTTACAAACACACAGAAATCTCCACCAATATTTAATTATAAGCACTCTATTTTATGAAGAATACTGTTCATCAGAGTAAAAAATGAGAACTAAAATGGCTAGGTATCTACAAGCCATTAAAATATGATTTAAAGACTTAAGTGTTTTTATCCTGGACATCTTATGGGGAAGGATGGTAAGGATAGCATATATTTTTTCTTTATAACATTTTAAAAGGCCAAACCAGAAGCAATAAGTGAAACTATAAGGAAACAGCTTCTGGTTCCTTCCACAGAGCTCTTTATATAATTAACTTTCATCCAAATTGAAAGAGCTGCCTTTACAGACCATAGGTCTTTCAAACATATGTTTCATCTCTCTGTATAAGGGGCTTCTGTCCTGTGTGAGAGGATGAGCTATTTCCCAATATAAAATTTGGCAATTCTATAACTTTTAAATACATTTTAAATATTTCTGAGGACTTATTTTTAAACTTGTTGCTTGGAACATTTTCTATTTAATAATAAGTTTAGGGATTAGATATAATGAATGAATCCATATGTAGAAGAATACCACATTTTAACTGTGGGAGATTTTGCCAACGCTCTTGCCTATTATTGTTCTCATCAAACTCCATGAAAAAAATGGAAAGAAATGGCCAAGGTTGTGATTTCTCACATTCTGGAATGTGAGGGAATCACATTCTGGAAATAAAATATGAAACTTTTTTTTTGCCACAGTACTGAATGAATGTATCTCTTGATTAAAATGGCTTTGATAACATTTTGAAATTTACAAAATACGGGTATAGCAGGTAAAAATGGGATAGAAATTATAAGTGAGAAAAAGATAAGAAACATATAATCATATGGTATCATCAAACCCCTACCTATAGAAGATTCATGATCCTTGGTGTAGAATGCATTTGGTCATACAAGCCTGCATAATCCTAAAGACGTATTTTCAATTATAATTATAAGGTGCAGTTATTACCGACCTCACTCGCTGAGGCAAATCAACAAAAGAGAGCTAGCCAAACATTGAATTCTTGCATTCCTAAAATAGTTTGAGGAAACCTCTTGAGATCCAATATCGTGATTCTTCAGATTGTCTTGGGAGAAGGAAAAAGGAAGTCAGAACAAAGTCATACATATTCTGAAACAAAAACAAATAAACATGGTTTTAAAAGTGAAAAAAAGATGATTGACAAGAACAAACATACCCTTAGAATTATAATGTGTTTGGTCTTAAAACTCTAAGGCAACAAGGGATTTTTATATGAAGATGTGACAAATTCCTCACCAATGGGAAAAGATATAAAATGCTGCTTTGTAAGCATTCATTTTAACCAGAAAGGATTTTCTCATACAATGGCAATACACACTGTGTGGCAAATGATAAAATAAATAGATAGCTAGTCAAGAGTATTCCACTGCATTAATCTACAGGCCAAAGCCACCAGCATAATCTCTACAGTTGAAACAAAGTCTCTTAGATTTAGAATGGCCACACAGAGAGATTTTATCCATCTGCTTCTGGGAAGAGACTTCTTCATGATGTTGACATAGTCTAAGGGTTTATAACATGGGAACTCACCTAGATAAGGCTGCCCACCTAAACAAGCGGGATCCCTGAACTGTGATTGCCCTCAATGCTTATGTTTACTGTCCTCTGCACCTCCGCCCAGCATTTCTGCAATGTTCCTCACTCATTGTCTGTGCCTTGGCTAACTGGCATCAGCTCTATTACATTTTCTTTTGTTTCTTTGCTTACTTGTAATCACAGCAGGGTACCTTATTTTATCTTGCTCATCGCCTGGTCACTGAGTGTCATAGGAGGACAAAGGGGGGATCACACAGAATTAGGGATAAATAAATGAAAAATTTATTTGATTCTCAAAACATTTGAGAACAATGAGATCTGAGACAAGAACAAATTACCTACGTTTGGGCGATTGTTAACTCCCTAAGATATTAGGTACCATTTAGTGGGGTTTCCCAAGCCCTAGTTTAGAGAACAGCAGCAGTCCATGACTCTGTTGTTATTCTTCCATGAGAAAGCATATTCAAATTTAATACTGAGTAATTATAAAAATGATTGCTTTTCATCACTGATAGCAATTATGATTGCATTTCACATTTTCTCATTTTGTGCAGAAGGGATACCACACATCAGGAGTGATACTCATAGCTCTCAGCTTGTCTTTAGCTCTCTACCCCTATTCTCACATAAAAATCTTCACTGGTGGGGGCGCCTGGATGGCTCAGTGGGTTAAAGCCTCTGCCTTCGGCTCAGGTCGTGATCCCAGGGTCCTGGGATCTAGCCCCACATCGGGCTCTCTGCTCAGCAGGGAGCCTGCTTCCTCCTCTCTCTCTGCTTGCCTCTCTGCCTACGTGTGATCTCTGTCTGTCAGATAAATAAATAAAATCTTAAAAAAAAAAAATCTTCACTGATGGAGTGTAGAGTCCCAGGCCAGGAAAGAAATGTGATGCCATAATATTTGGGCTAACAATAGCACTGAAACCCCAAAGGAGAATGAGAAATGGAAAAATAACCACAAGGTTGGGAAGAGAGTGGGAAACCGAATTTATGCCAAATTCTAACCTTTGTAAAGGGAGAAAAATATAGAGTGATTCAGAAGATAAGTCTTATGAAAAAGCAAGTTTTTATTTTAGAAATCTGAAAAACCTCACTATTCTATAAAAAGTAATATGTGAACACACTGTCAATTAGATTTTCCAGTTTCTAATAGGTGCGAATAATATCTGAAAACAGCAGCAAGGCCTCAGTATAATCTCTTCCAGCACAATGTAAGAATTTAATGGGTTGAAAGAGTTAACTTTGATAATCAAAGATATGTTATTCACTTCTTACTGGCAGGAACAGGTTACATTTTTAAAATTTCAAAAACCAGCCATCTCCATGTATATGGATATCAAAACTATGTTCCAACCTGCTGAAAATCAGATTCCACCTTGTTATTAATCTCCCCTCTCCCTTCCCTGCACAAAAGCCCTCTGCTTTGCCAGCTGTATACCATATTGAATCAACTAGCATTGATAGGAGGACAAAGGGGGGATCACACAGTCTGTGTGATCACATAGTCTGTGAGACTGCTCTGAAATTCCCATAGGTGTTTTGACTTAGATTATACCTATATATAGAAATCACATAAGGCTACGCCTCCCTGGAAAATGCTGTACCTAACCCTCTGTCAATGTGCTTGGTTGGAAATGACCCCTGAAAGTTACATCTCTCAACTCTGTTCTTAGTAGAAATAGATTGCCCATATTACTAGATAAATGTCATCCTGTATGTCAACAGTTTAAGCTATTCCTGTGCCTGATAGTTAATACCTTTTCAGCTATCCTGCATATAAATGAGGGCCTTTTGACTCATATAATTATTTTGTTGGTCTTCTGTAGGAATGTGTGTCTAACTTCTATTACAAAACTCATTACACCTTTATTTATGTGATCTACTAGTATAGTCTAACTGAATATAATGTATTGATTATTATTTATTATTATATGGTTATTAGTTTATTTTTATATTCTAATTATCTCATGACCCAGATTAGATTATAAGCAACTGAGAATAGGGACCATGCTTTGTCTTTGTATCCACAATACTTTGCATTTGACAGTGATATGAATATGATGTTTGCTCAGGGAACACATGAACACTGACCATGCATGCCTGGAAAACATACCTTTTTCTTCTTTTGGATTCAATGCCAGGATTACCAAAGAAGGTAAGAATGCAATTTAACTGCCAATCAAAGGCTAGAACGAAACCATATTCTTCAGTGGAATACAAATCTTTGCTGTCTATCTAGGATCATGAAAACTTGTAATAAAAATTACAATATTTAGTGTTACAAAAACAGTAAAATTCTCTTATTAAGATTTGCCTTCTTGTACTCAACCATTTTTCTTGCATTTTAGGTATTTAAAACTTTGCAGCCTGATAAAATTATTAATGATAAGCAGACTCAAAATTTGTTTTAACTTAGGTGCAAGGGGGAATTTCATGAAAAAAATTAAAACATTAATTTTAAATTTTAATACAATTTTTAAGTGATTGTTTTATGGAGCTAACACTCACTTTATGCATTAGTAATATCCCATCACATTCTAAGTTGAAATAGCCTGGAAATACATCAGATCTAATTATAATTATCATTCTTCTAAGACTATGCACTGAATTTTTCAAATCTAGATTCAAAATGGAGAAATAAAGAATTGATAACCTGGGACTGCTTAAATCTGTCACCTTAGTACACCGCACCTCCTATTACACAAGTGAGATTACACTTGAACTTTGACCTTGACTACTATATGCCCCCATAAAATAGAGACCAATTCAGTCTTTTCCATGCCCTGATAGTTTCTTTAACAAAATAGAATGAATGAATTCTGAGCTATTCAACAAACACTCTGATTAAAAAAAAAAAAACACTTAGAAGCTTACCATACCCACTCTGTGCATGAAATCCTGAAGTACTAAATCAACCACCCATTACTGGATGTGTGAATCAAGAACTATAGAATATCTAATATTAGATATATGTTAAAATACTGATCAGTCAAATTCTTATAATCACTTACTGACCTTCTCCCAAAGAACAAGCATACACCCATATTTCTTATTCCTTAAATTATTACCTGTACTTTGTTGATGAATCTTATTTCTTACAGACGAAAATGGGCTAATTATGTTTTTTAAAAAAATCTGTTGGAATGGGAGAATCTCCACTTTGTTGCTAAAGTTTAGAGGTCACTTATGAAAGTCCTTCCATATTATGCCAAAAGATGGTTGGGGAAATGCCATTTCCAAAAAGATAAATATTTAAAACTTTTCTCCACATTAAAAATCATAATCTGAGATGGGAAAATGATCTTGACTTCTTTTTGTATTCTACTCGTATTTTCATTTCTCATGGCATTTTTTTTAAAAGATTTTATTTATTGATTTGACAGAGAGAGATCACAAGTAGACAGAGAGGCAGGCAGAGAGAGAGAGAGAGAGATAGGGAAGCAGGCTCCCCGCCGAGCAGAGAGCCCGATGCGGGACTCAATTCCAGGACCCCGAGATCATGACCTGAGCTGAAGGCAGCGGCTTAACCCACTGAGCCAGCCAGGCGCCCTCTAATGGCATTTTTGATATCATCATGGATTCTTGCCAAATGAATTATGTCAATATTTGCAAGAGCAACTAGTAAACAAGTATTGATGCAGTAAGACTTCGAGACAGAGAGACACTATACCCCAGGGAGAAAAGAATTACATACTTCACTTTAACTTAACAATGATTCCCCATCTTACTATCTCATAGAGTGCTACTCCCTAGTTGGTAACTATGGCAGATACTGTGAGTAATCAAATCAAAACATTCTAATCTCTCCCTGCACATACGTGCACATCTTGCAAACAGAGGTTTCTTCTGTTCAGACACTGGACTATCATCAGTGTGTTCTGACAAGGTCGCCTTCCCCCTATTTCGAAGGGGTCTCAAACAACCATGAAAAGCACATACATTATAATGAATGATCTATGGGTGGTCATATTATCCAGTTTTGAAAATGAGATAGAAACTGTGAAAAGAGCCCCAGCAGTAGAAGGGAGATGTACTTTCTAATAAATCAGAAAATATTTGTAAATTAGCTTTTCTTCTTCCTTCTTTATTTCTTTCTGATTGTGTAAAATGAGAATGCTTAAAACTGCTGCAGTGGGGCGCCTGGGTGGCTCAGTGGTTAAAGCCTCTGCCTTCGGCTCAGGTCATGATCTCAGGGTCTTGGGATCAAGTCCCGCATCGGGCTCTCTGCTCTGCAGGGAGCCTGCCTCCTCCTGTCTCTCTCTGTCTGCCTCTCTGCCTACTTGTGATCTGTCTGTCAAATAAAAAAAATAATAAAAAAAAAAAAACTGCGGCAGTGATTCTGTGATCATGAATTGAAAAATTTAGAGGAGGGATAAAAAGCCAAATGCTGAGAAAAATAAAAGGAAAGAATAGAAAAAGCCTGAGTCACTGTACTGGCTTTAGAATTGCCAGAATTCTTTTTTATTCCCCCAAATATTCTATTACTTGCAGCTAAATACATCCAGATACAAAATTGATGTTAAGTTTTAGAAAATTAAAAGTTGAGCCAACAGGAAAATACATCCAATTTTGTTTTTTTGGTAAAAAATAGAGACTAAATGCCCTTTGATGTTGAGGCACCTGGGTGGCTCAGGCATCCAAATCTTGATTTCTGCTTGGTTCATGATCTCAGGGTCGTGGGATCAGCCCCATGTCGGGGCTCTGTGCTCAGTGCAGATTCTGTTTGTCCCTTTCCCTCATTCCTCACCACCCCCTTGTACTCTATCTCTCTCTCAAATAAATAAAATCTTTTTTAAAAAATAAAAGAAATGCCCTCTGATGTCATCAGGCGTAAAGTTAATTATTGCTTGAGGTGATGACAAGAACCATCAAGTTACTCCAGTTATCAGCTGTCCTCAAATGTAGGCAAAACTGAATTTGAGATGCAACATCAGGGGATTTCCCAGTTGAAGGCCATATGCCTGCTCCATGACCTTGTCCTCTTGTCATCTCACCAATGAAGGGACTCTCAGCGTTGGAACTATGTTCTCTCTCAATAAATACAAACACTATTTAATGAGTAAGTCAGCACAAAAATGAAGATGGATTTGCATTAACATCTCCTTATCAAATAACTCAAGAAATAGTACCAGCAACTTAATTGCAATGTTATGATATAAATTAACAAGGTAAATGCTTAGGGGAAGGGAAGATATTTTCAATTCTTCTCTACAGTTCTTAATTTTTGTATTAAATTTTTTGTTGTCATTTTAGAGAGAAAGAGAGCATGCATGCACAAAAATGGGGGGTGGGGTGGGCAGAAGAAGAAAGAGAGAATCTTAAGCAGGCTCCATTCTCAGCACAGAGCTTCACAAGGGGCTCAGTCCCATGACCCTGAGATCATGAGCTGAGCTGAAATTAAGTCAGTAGGGCACCTAAGTGACTGAGCCACCAAGGTGCCCCTAGAGTTCTTAAATTTTTTAAATTGATAATGGAAGGTACCTCAGTGTCCTACAGTTTTCTTCTTGGTAAAATATATGGTCTAATAAATGTTATTATAAGAATGATCATGGTGGAACAAAAAAGATACAGTATTTTTAAATCTTTAATTATGAATTCAATTGTTCCAGTACTAGCAAAATTACTTATAGATGATTTTCATTTATTAGACATAAACTATTTAAGCTCCAATCTTCTTAAATTCAAAGTTTCAAATTAGGATTGTTATTAAATGACTGATTTTTGTAAATAGATATAACTGTTGTATCCAAAGTATATAGATATTCTGGATATATCTATATCTATTTTTCATCATTCCTCTTAATTTTGTTTGTTTTTGGAGAAAAATGCTGGTTTGGAGAAGACTGTGGTTAAAATGCTAAGATCTTCTATGAAACAAAAATGCTAAACATCATCCCCACTGTCGGATTGAAATTATATTTTAGTAGTTAAATTTGGTCTTCAGCTGAACTGATAGATATGTATGTTTAATACTGTTTTCCTGTACAATAGTAAGCTCTTAGCAGAACAGTTACTATTATTACAAAAATGCAGGTACAAAATCGAACATGAAGCCAAGTGATAATATGGAAAAATGAGTAGCCTGCTTCCTACCAGAGACTCATGTTTGGTGGAGCCCTTCTTAGAAAGATTTCTAAACAATTATTCAATATGTCATTGTGCCATTCCACAGAACACACATTTCTGTGTAGATTGTACCTTGATGACATGCTAACCCTCTCATAAGGAGTACATTCAGAACTTTAAACCACATAGGAATCAGTTCAAGTACTTGTCACATAAATAAATGATAAAGATAAATAGCATATGTCAAACAAAAAGAAAAGAATTAAGAGCAAAGAAATAAATTTACTTCTGATTTTCAAGTGCAGTAAATATCTTCTTGTTGCTCATATAAATCAATTTTCAATTCAAATTTGGCTCAGGGATAATTAGTAAAAACAGGAATATGTCAATCAGACGCTGACTAACAATGTGAGAAATGAGACGCAAAACTGCCTACTATTTTGTAACTTCAAAATATATTAAAACAAGAACAGAATTGGAATCCATGTTCCCTTGCTGATTGTCTTTTTGTTGCAGTATCCATCATAATTTCCTCTGTGAACATTATTTATGTATGTATTATCTCCCCCAGATTGTGGGCACCTGGAAGAAAGAAGTCACATTTTTCCCTCAAGTATTAAACCTCTAGAAAACCTAACCCAGGTTTTTGTACAGTAATACCAATATAGTTTTTCCCCCTATGTCACATAAATGTATTTAACTGTTTCCTATACCCGACTACTGTTTCTCTATTATTTTATCTCATATTTAATATAGCTTGTTTTACCATCAGGAGAACTTCTTAAGGTTTTTAAAATCTCAAGTTTCTAAATTTTGGTCCTGGAGATAATTTTAGGACTATTCAGGTACTGAATTTCTCTTTTCCATAATGAGTTGAAGTTTTCCATTCTTTGGGAAATCTTCAAGTTTGAAAGGTTTAGCCAAAAAGGTTGTAGGTCTGACTTTTCATATTATCTAATCATGTAATACTTGGGCTTTGGTGAAGAAACATCCTCACAAACCAAAATTTTCCTTACAACATCTGGGACCTGACAATTTATAATGGATTATTTTTAACTTGCTCTGGATATTAAGATGGCCCCTCCCCCCTTTTTATAAAGCAAACCATACATATGACACAATTTCTACATTAAAGCTGCATCTTTGTAGGAAACAGGCAGAGTGTTTGACCAATGATATACCTGACTTCGTTCCAAACCAAACAACACAGCCTTTTTTATTTTTGCCCATGCCTCAGGCTATCTGAAAGTATTAGAGTTAATGCACAATCAGGTAAGTAAACCCATATTACATATCTGTAATTTTCATCCAGTAGAAAGAAAATATTACATTACAAGCCTCCATAATTGCATTCAAATGTAATCAAATACAAAACTTTAGGAACCCAAATCCTTTGAGTTACAAGATCTCTTTTTCTATACATTTAACCAATCTTAATAGCTACAAAAAGAAGTTGAGATAATTTTCAAGGCTCTAAAAGAACTAACAAGATTGCCTTATATTGTAACTGCCAGTCCCTGGCTCTAATTTTCTTATAGCACTGTCTACACCAGCCATTTATGTGTTTAAGCAACAAAAGCCCGGACAGGGGTGTATTTCCAAACATCTATTTGTAACTAGGAAAATAGCCCTTTGTAACCAAATAAAGTTTCTTTGGCTGGGGTGTTGGATGAAAATAATACTATAATAAATAGGAGTTATACATTTCCTTTTTGATCTATGACTCAAGAATAGAGGGTTCTTACTTAGCATCAAAATTGAGGAAATCTAAATTAAAAGAAAACTCTTAGAAAGGAGATTCATCAACACTAGGAATATGATCCAAACTTTGAATATTTAAAGTGCATTATGTTGGCAATAACTCTATTATCTAAGATGGCTAGCTTCCTTCCTTCTTTAGGTTTTTTTTTTTTTTTTTTTTTCTATCTTGGGGAAAATACAGAACCACTTGAAAAATAAGGATGGGAAATGAGGGTAGATGCTACTAAATAATGTTGAGTCCATCTGTTACACTCTATTCCAGGCTATATAAAAAGAAACAGTATATAAAGGGGTTGGAGACATAAAATATACTAAAATGTTACAAAACTTCTTGGCCAACAAAGATTTTCCTCTGTGTTCCCCATATTGTATGCATTAGAGTTTCATTTGCATTAAGCATTTCTACTTTTAAAATACAAATGTTATATTCATAATATGATTTCTTATAACAAAAAGTTGTTATTTGATGATTTTTTTTTCTCACAAGAATAAGTATAAAGACCACTGGACAAAATACACACAAACTGCTTTCTTGCCCTCCAACAGTTTGAAAGCATTTGAGAAAATCTATGGCAGCTATGGGGCAAGATCCTGTGGAGAAGGGAAGTGCATTGAAATGAATATTACAGGAAAGCCATTGATTTTCCTCTTGAGCCCTTGCTGATTCAAATTGTAGGGCACAGAGCTACATGTGGCTGCATGGAGCTTAAACTAGGCTCTCTCTGCTAGGAAAACAGAAACTAGAGCTTAGAGTGCCGGGTGGGCCAGAAATGGGGGTAGGGGGGTGTTGAATATCTCAAAGAAAGGGAGGCACAGCAATATCCTCCTGAGGCAAAATGCAATAACTGACATTAAAAATTTAATATTGTGTTTAATAGCGAATTAGATACAGCAAGGAAGAGGACAAATAAACTCTGATATACCTTAGTAGAGCATTACCAGATTAAAGCACAGAGAAAATAAGAAGACTTGGGAAAATGTAACAGAGCATGAGAGATACATGAGACATTGTAAAATGGTCTAATGTAACTGGAATCACAGAAGGAGAGTAGAAAGGAGTAAAGAAGAATTATCTAAACAAACACTGGCTGCAAATTTGCCAAAAGAGATAACTGAATGAAGCATAGATTGAAAAATTTGAAACAAGATAACTATAATGATAACCACATCTGAGACTGAGACTGTCACAGTAAAAACACTGAAAACCAGAGACCAGAGAGTATCTTAAAAGCAGGCAAGGGTGGTTGGGTTATGGACACTGGAGAAGGTATGTGTTATGGTGAGTGTTGTGAAGTGTGTACATATGGCGATTCACAGACCTGTACCCCTGGAGCTAATAATACATTATATGTTAATTAAAAAAAAGATTGTTAGTCAGTCTCCAGGTCACATGACCTGGAAGTTCACAAATTGCAAGACAATATCCTTGAAGGAGAGAAGATTGTTCTTTGAATTTGGAGTTCTAAATCTAAACTACATGTTAAGGGGCACATGGGTGGCTCAGTCGTTAAGCGTCTGGCTTTGGCTCAGGTCGTGATCCCAGGATCCTGGGATTGAGCCCTGTCTCAGGATCCCTCCTAGGTGGGAAGCCTGCTTCTCTCTTTCCCATTCCCCCAGCTTTTGTTACCTCTCTGTGTGTCTCTATCAAATAAATAAATAAATAAATAAAATGTTTAAAAAAAAAAAAAAAGCAGGCAAAGAGGAGTAACAAAAAGACCAAGAGCTGACTTTGTAACAGAAAAATAGAAGCCAGACATCAACATAATTACATCTTAAACTTTTGAAAGAAAATAATTTCAAGCCTAGAATTGTATACCCAGTTAAAACATTTTCTTAAAAATAAGGGTGAAGGGGTGCTGGGTGACTCAGTGGGTTAAGCCTCTGCCTTCGGCTCAGGTCATGATCTCAGGGTCCTAGGATCGAGCCCCTCATCAGGCTCTCTGCTTGGCAGAGAGCCTGCTTCCCCCTCTCTCTCTGCCTGCCTCTCTGCCTATTTGTGATCTCTCTCTCTCTGTCAAATAAATAAATAAGATCTTTTAAAAAAAAAATAAAGGTTAAAAAACAAGAATTGAAATAAAGGCATATCAGAGAGAATCTGAGAGAATTTGTCACCATCTGACACACACTAAGGGAAACACTAAGGGTAGTTTTTCAGTGTAAAGAAATAAGATTGCAAATGGAATCATTGTAAAAAATTAAGAGTATCGAAAAGGGGGGTGCCTGGGTGGCTCAGTTGGTTAAGCTGCTGCCTTTGGCTCAGGTCATGATCTCAGAGTCCTGGGATGGAGTCCCACATCAGGCTCTCTGCTCAGCAGGGAGCCTGCTTCCCCCTCTCTCTCTCTGCCTGCCTCTCTGTCTACTTGTGATCTCTCTCTGTCAAATAAATAAATAAATAAATAAAATCTTTAAAAAAAAAAGAGTATCAAAAAGGGTGAATATGAAAATAAATCAAAATGTATGTCAATTGTTTAAAACAACAACTAAGTAAATAATTATAATATTACTACTGTGTGAGATAGAAAACCTAGGTAAACCTAAAATACATATCAGTAGCATAAAAGATGAGAGGTGAATAAATGGAGGAAAAGTCTATATTGCCTGGAAAATGACAAAAGTACTAATTAAAGATAGATTTTTACATTTTCCAATTTCTAGTGTAACTGCTAAAAAAATCATAATATCAAATATAACAAGGTGAGGATAAACTATAATAGAAGACACTATTAATCCAAGGGAAGGTAAGAAATAAAAATGGAGAAAATAAGGGAAAATAGAAAATAAATAGTAAGATGATTGGATAAATTTCAAACTCAATATATGAGTAATTATATGAACTATAAGTGGAGTGACAAATATTGTTGAATTGAACAACAATGGCAATAAATAATGCTCACACAAAACTCTTCAAATATAAGAATTTGAAAGTAAAAGGATAGAAAAGCACATATGCAAACACAAAGCAAAAAGAGACTTTAGTGGCTATACTAATATGAGAAAAAATAAACTATAAGGCCAAAAGAATTACTTAAGATGCAGGAGGCATTGCATGCAAGAATGGTGTCAATTCACCAGGAAAATATAATAATTTAAAAATTGTATACATCTAACAGCATAACTTCAAATTTTATAAGGCAAAAATTAACAACACTAAAAGGAGAATAAAGCCCCTATCCTACTATTATATTTGTAACACTCTCTAAGTAAACAAATATATCTTTATCTATACCTATATATCATCTCTACTTCTATCTACATATCTATCATCTACCCATCCATCATCTATCTCAGAAAGCATACAGAAGATTTAAACAATGTGATTAACAATTTGACCCACTTGAACTTATTCAGAAAACTGGATTAACTATAGAATACATATTCTTAAAAAGTGTACATGGAATATTTGCCAGGATAGAGAATATAATGGGCTAAACAAAATCATATACCATATATTCTCTAACTACAGCAAAAACTAGAAATCAATAATAAAAAGTAAATAAAAATCCTCAAATGTTTGAAAATTAAACAGGATACTTATAAATTATGGGTCAAAGAAGAAATTATGATGAAAACTAGAAATATTTCAAGCTGAATCATAATGAAAATGTAACAGCCTACTTCTTCATGTCATTCCTCTCCTGTGTAATTTCCAAAATGTTCTTTGAATAAGGTTCTTACTCCATGTCACATTCTCTTTCTTTGCAGTCCCAATCAACAAAATGATTGGCATGACTGCTCCTCCTTAAATATCTTATATTTACTCTAAACCCCTCTTTCCTTGATTTTCCTTTGCACAGTTATACCCTTCTATTCAGTATAACAGTTAAAAATATTGGAGAGTGTGGACATTCTTCATATTGTAAGAACTTATCAAAAATGTTTTTTAATGTTTTTCAGAGGGAAAGAGATAAAATCGAGCCTAAAAAACAATAGAAAATATCAGACAAAGACTTTTTTTTTTTTTAAGATTTTATTTATTTATTTGACAGAGAGAGATCACAAGCAGATGGAGAGGCAGGCAGAGAAAGAGAGAGAGGGAAGCAGGCTCCCTGCTGAGCAGAGAGCCCGATGCGGGCCTCGATCCCAGGACCCTGAGATCATGACCTGAGCCGAAGGCAGCGGCTTAACCCACTGAGCCACCCAGGCGCCCCAAAGACTTTTTTTTTTTAAGACAAACTTTTAGCTAGACTTACCAAGAAAAAAAGAGATAGGACTCAAGTAAATAAGATTAGAAATGAAAGATGAGACATTGCAGCAGATATCACAGAAATACTAAGGATTATAAGAGAATACCAAGAACAATCATATGCTTCAAAATGTACAATATGGAAGTGGATAAATTCCTTGAAGCAGACAACCTATCAAGACTGAATCAGGGTTCCTGGGTGGCTCAGTGAGTTAAGCCACTGCCTCAGGCTCAGGTTATGATCTCTGGGTCCTAGGATTGAGCCCCACATCAGGCTCTTTGCTCAGTGGGGAGCCTGCTTCTCTCTCTCTCTCTCTGCCTGCCTCTCTGCCTACTTGTGATCTTTCTCTGTCAAATTAATAAATAAAGTCTTACCAAAAAAGACTGAATCATAATGAAATAGAAAATCTGAATGTATCAACTACTAGTAAGATCAAGTCAGTAATCAAAAACCAACCAACAAAGAAAAGTCCAAGACCCAATGGCTTTACTGGTGAATTCTAACAATTATTTAAGAAAAATTAATACCAGTCCTTCTCTAACTCTTCCAAAAGAAGAGAACACTTTCAAACTTATTTTGCAAGACCAACATAACCCTGATACCAAACCCAAACAAGGACACTACAAGAAAATAAAATTATATCCCTGATGATACAAAAATCTTCAACAAAATATTAACAAACCAAATTCAACATTATGTTAAAATAATCATACATCATGATCAAGGAAGATTTATTCCAGTGATACAAGGATAATTCAACATCTCCAAATCAATGAATGTGATACTCCACATTAATAAAATCAGGTGTAAAAATCTTGTGATCATTTCAGTAGATACAGAAAAAGCATTTGACAAAATTGAACATCCATTCATGGTAAAAACTCTCAACAAACTAGGTATAAAGGGAAGATACCTCAACATAATAAACCTCATATATGACAAGCCCATTGCTAACATCATACTCAATGGTGGAAAGCTGAAATCTCTCCCTCTAAGATTAGGACCAAGACAAGGATGCCCACTGTCACCATTTTTATTTGAGATAGTACTGAAAGTGTTAGGGAGGACAATTGGAAAAGAGAAAAAAAAAAAACTTATCCAAATCAGAATGGAAGAATTAAAATTGTCTTTATTTGCAGATGACATGATTTTATATAGAGACTGCACCAGAAAACTGTTCAAACTAATACACAAATTCAGTACAGTTGTAGAATACAAAATCAATATACAAAAATCAGCTTTGTTTCTATATACTAATAACAAACTATTAGAAAGAGAAAATAAGAAAACATCCATTTACAACTGCATCAAAAATAATATAGTACCTGGGAATAAATTTTACAAAGATAAAAGATCTCTACACTGCAATCTATAAGTTAATGAAAGATATTGGAAAAACCACAAATAAATAAATAAAAAATAAAAAACCACAAATTAAAAAAAACCCTCGGGACGCCTGGGTGGCTCAGTTGGTTGGGTAGCTGCCTTCGGCTCAGGTCATGATCCCAGAGTCCTGGGATCGAGTCCCACATCGGGCTCCTTGCTTGGCGGGGAGCCTGCTTCTCCCTCTGCCTCTGCCTGCCATTCTGTCTGCCTGTGCTCGCTCTCTCTCCCTCTCTCTCTGACAAATAAATAAAATCTTAAAAAAAAAAAAAACCCTCATGTATTGGAAGAATCAATATTGTTAAAATTATCGTACTACCCAAAGCAATCTACATTCAATGTGATCTCTACCAAAATTACAGTGATATTTTTCATGGAAAAAAGAAAAAAAAAACTATCCTAAAATTTGTATGAAATTACAAAGACTCTGAATAGCCAAGCTAATACTGAGAAAGAACAAAGCTGGAGGCATTAAACTTCCTGATTTTAAATTATTTTACAAAGCTATAATAATTAAAACAGTATGGTATTGGCATAAAAACAGACATATAGAGCAATAGAACAGAATAGACAGCCAAGAAGTAAATCCTTAAATATATGGTCAATTAATTTAAAAACAAAAGAGCTAAGAGTACACAATGGGGAATGGTTAACTATTCTCTTTAATAAATGGTGCTGGAGAAATTGGATAGCTGGACCTTATATTATGCCATTCACAAAATCAACTCAAAATATGTTAAAGGCTTGGACATAAGACCTGAAACCATAAAATTCTTAGAAGAAAACATAGGGGGTGAGTTCCTTTACATAGGTCTTGACAAAGTTTTTTTGGATTTGACACCAAAACTACAGGCAACAAAAGTGAAAATAAACAAGTGGGACTACATCAAACTTCAAATGTTCTGCACAGCAAAGGAAACCATCAACAAAATGAAAAGGCATTATACAGAATGAGAGGAAATATTTGCAAGCCGTACATCAAATAAGGGGATAATATTCAAAATATGTAAAGAACTTCTACAATTCAATAACAAAACAGCAAACAATCAGATTAAGAAATGGGTAGAGTAATTAAATATTAGACATTTTTCTAAAAAAGACATACACATGGCCAACAGGTACATGAAAAAGTGTTCAAAATCACTAATCATCAGGCAAATGCAAATCAAAAGTACAATGGGATCACCTCACCAACTGTGAGAATGGTATCATCAAATGACAAGAGATAACAGGTGTTGACAGGGATGTAGAGAAAAGGGAACCCTTGTGCACTGTTGCTGAAAATGTAACTTGGTGCAGACATTATGGAAAACAGTACAGACTTCATCAAGAAATTAAAAAACAGAATTACCATATAATCCAGCAATCTTGCTTCTAGGGATATATCTAAAGGAAATGAAAACAAGATATCAAATAGGTAACAGTACTCTTATGTTTATTGCAGTATTATTCACAGTAGCCAAGATATGAAAACAACCTGTCTTTCAACAGTTGAATGAGTAAAGATGTTTTATATACATATATATATACATATATATGTATATGTACATATACATATATATGTACACACACACACACACATACACAATGGAATATTATTCAATGATGAGAAATAAGGAAATCCTGCTGCTTGCAGAAATACAGATGGACCTTAAATTAAGGGCATTGTGCTAAGTGAAACCAGACAGACAGAGAAAAACAAATACTACAGGGTATCACTTACGTGTGGAAACTTAAATAAAAAATATGTCAAACACACAGAAACAGAGTAGAAAAGTGATTGCCAGGGACTGGGGATTGGGAAAAATAGGGAGTGGTTGGTAAAAGGGTAAAAAATTTCAACTACAGGTTGAATAAGATCTGAGTATCCAATATAAAACATGGTGACTATAGTTGATAACACTGTATTGTATACTTGAAATTTACTGAGAATAGTACTTCAATGTTTTTATTCTAAAAAAATTATAAGTGAGATGATGGATATGTTAATTAACTAGATGAGGAAAATTTTTACACAATGGATATGTATACTACCAAACTGTACAATATGAATGTTTTACAATTTTACGTCAATTATACCTCAATGAAGCTGTGATGGAAAAAAATAAGTAGAGATAGGAATTGCCCAGTTGATTCCTGATGATCTGGGAAAATTTCAAGCTCAGAAGTAGTTCATGGATTATCTCTCTAGAATAGCAAACTACTGCCTGTGGACCAACTACAATACCTCTTCTAATTTTGTAAATACAGTTTTATTGAAACATAGTCACACACATTCATTTAAGTATTGTTTATGGCTGCTTTTGCACTACAGAAGCAGAACTGAGTAGCTGTAACCACAAAAATATGGTCCACAAAGGCTAAAATGTTTACTATATTCTCCTGTCTATGGAAAGAAAATTGTTTGGTCTAACTTGAATCATGGACTTATCCCTATGGTTTAGGGATAGTGTTGGGATTAATTTCTCTGATTGGCTGGTCTATCAGAAACATGGAGTCCCAAAAGTTCATTTTTGCTCTTGTTTTCTTTGCCTTTGGGAACATACCTTGAAAGAAGTTGCTGTGGTCAATGTCGAAGAAGTTACTGCCTATGTTCTCCTCTAGGATTTTGATAGATTCCTGTCTCATGTTGAGGTCTTTTATCCATTTCGAGTTTATCTTTGTGTATCGTTGTGTAAGAGAATGTCAAGTTGTGTAAGAGAATGGTCAAGTTTCACTCTTCTATACATAGCTGTCCAATTTTCCCAGCACCATTTATTGAAGAGACTGTCTTTTTTCCACTGGATATTTTTTCCTGCTTTGTTGAAGATTATTTGACCCTAGCACTGAGGGTCCATATCTGGGCTGAAAAGATATTCGCAAATGACACTACAGACAAAGAGCTGATATCCAAGAACTCCTCAAACTCAACACACACAAAACAGATAATCACATCAAAAAATGGGCAGAAGGCATAAGCAGACACTGCTCCAAAGAAGACATACAAATGACATGAAAAAATGTTCATCATCACTAGCCATCAGGGAGATTCAAATCAAAACTACCATGAGATACCACATTACACCAGTCAGAAAGGCCAAAATCAACAAGACAGTAAATAATGTTGTTGGAGAGGATGTGGAGAAAGGGGAACCCTCTTACACTGTTGGTGGGAATGCAAGTTGGTGCAGCCACTTTGGAAAACAGTGTGGAGATTCCTTAAAAAATTAAAAATAGAGCTTCCCTATGACCCTGCAATTGCACTACTGGGTATTTACCCCAAAGACACAGAAGTAGTGAAAAGAAGGGCCATCTGTATTCCAATGTTCATAGCAGCAATGGCCACAGTCACCAAACTGTGGAAAGAATCAAGATGACCTTCAAAGGACAAATAGATAAAGAAGATATGGTCCATATATACAATGGATTATTATGCCTCCATCAGAAAGGATGAATATTCAACTTTTGTATCATCATGGATGGGACTGGAAGAGATTATGCTGAGTGAAATAAGTCAAGCAGAGAAGTCAATTATCATATGGTTTCACTTACTTGTGGAGCATAAAGAATAACACGGAGGACATTAGGAGATGGAGAGAAGAAGTGAGTTGGGAGAAATGGGAAGGGGAGACAAACCATGAGAGACTATGGACTCTGAGAAACAAACTGAGGGTTTTGGAGGGGAGAGGGGTAGGGGGTTGGGTGAACCTGGTGGTGGATATTAAGGAGGGCATGTATTGCATGGAGCATTGGGTGTGGTGCATAAACAATGAATATTGGAACACCGAAAAAGAAAAAAAGTTCAATTAAAAAAAAAAAAAAGCCCATGGAGTAGAAGAAAGTCAGCTCCCCAGAGTAAGGGCATTACTAATCCTTGAAGAATGGGGTGGGATATCAAGCAGATATAACTAATACATGGTCTTACCCTATGCAGTCCAATCCACAAAAATGCTATCAATGCCAAGTTGATATACAATTGATAATAAGCAATTACAAGCAGAGCTTGAATTCTAAGACTATGACATTAAGTGGAAAAAAAGGTTGCTGCTATATATGACAGATTATTTTACTATTATAGGCCACAGATTAGAGCAATAATTTGTATTTTATAATTATATATCTGACATTTATTAGATTATAAAGGGAGAATTTATTTTAATATCTGCTTCCAGACAATGTTGTTATCCCTATTTTATCTGTGAGAATCAGAGAAGTTATGTGATTTGTCTATGATATAGACTTAATATGCAGAGGAAGTCTGGAATATGATCCAGCTCAGCATTCATATTGTACTTTAAATGCTCCTCATCTATTTTCTGACAATTACCAACAGAAACAACAAACAATATTGATGAAAAAATATCATAATATATATTTCTTTTAACACTATTACAAAAATTGTATCCTAAATAGCATTCATCTTTGGTCATTTCATTTTGCTCAATCTAGAACAATCCAAATTGCTAATATCATGACTATATGTTACTTTTTTCCCAAATAAAATAACTATTGATCCTGGAGTATAAAATGCATGTTAAAGGTAATAGCAATAAGAACTGTAGTAGATATCTGGAGAAGAAATTAACATATTAGAGCTGGCAGATTCATTCTATATCAAATCTAAGTTGCCTTTTTTGTTGTTGTTAAGGAAACCACAGATTCAGAAAGGATTAGTAACTTGCTAAAGGTTAAGTAGTTATTTGAGAAGAAATCTAAGAAGAAGAGTGTAAGTGTATTATTTCCCACTGAATGAATGTGTTTTTTATCCCTTGGGGAATGTTGCCTGGCTCTATGTATTTAAGATCCATATGGCAATTGGGAATACTATCAATTTTTTGAAGACTTTGGATGGAATAAGAAACAATCTGGCACAAGGAACATTTATTTGAATGTTATTCTAAATTAATTCCTTATATAATCACTTATCCAACTATTGCAGGAAGATAAAAAAAGCAATGACGTTTCTCCTAAAATATATCACTGCAGTCTGTCTTTGCCTAAACTACTTTTATCATGCCTGCATACACTGCACAAATAAAATAATTATTTTATCAATAACAAGAAAATTTTATCTTGACTGAGGCTTCAAATCCATAGTCATAAATCTTTTTTTTTTTAAAGATTTTTATTTATTTATTTATTTGACAGAGAGAGATCACAAGTAGACAGAGAGGCAAGCAGAGAGAGAGAGGAAGGGAAGCAGGCTCCCTGCTGAGCAGAGAGCCCAATGCGGGACTCGATCCCAGGACCCCGAGATCATGACCTGAGCCGAAGGCAGAGGCTTAACCCACTGAGCCACCCAGGCGCCCCCATAGTCATAAATCTTAAAGCCAACATTTATCTGTCTATATCTCTTATATTTCTTACAGTGCTAAAATGCTAGTGCTAGGTAGTGCTAACATATAGCATAGTTGTATTCTACATGGCAAATATATTTATGGAATGAATAGCATACACATTTATTTGAGAACTGTTATTTATCTTTACCTTTAAAAGCTAACATAAATGTGTTTTGTATGTCATAAATTAAACATTATTATTTTTCCTTTAACAAGAACCTCTTATTAGAAACCCCAAAGAAATACAAGTTATAGGCAAGGTCAGCAAAGGATGCTAAAATCACTAAAATTCTGTTAGGGCAAAGGATAGTGTCTCCATAACCAAGTACCACCTAACATATGACTTATTAATTGAAATATATATATATATATATATATATATATATATATATATACAAAATTTTTCCATGGGGAGATTCTAGTGGTCATTGCCACAAGTGATCAAAATTAGTGTCACCTCTGATGATACTATGTACTTGTACTTAGTATCTATATACTAATACTGTGTACTTCCTGATGTCATGCAATATGAATAACACAGTATTACCTTTAAAAAGGTATGGCTACAGTCATTTATCCCAAATTTAATCATGCTTTGAAATCTAACTTCCAGTTTACAGAAGATATAAGGTGTAGAAGAATAACTTTATTATATCACAAGGACATATTTAGACAAATTCAGGATGTTAGATGTCTTATGAGAGAACTGACCTGGTTTCTTCAAAAAACCAGTATCATAGAAAAAAGGTAGGAAGATAATTCCATGTTAAAGAGACATAATAATCAAAAGTACTATGTGCATATTGATTCAATTCTGGCTTTAAAAATAGCGATCAGGGGCAACTGGGAGGCTCAGTAGGTTAAAGCCTCTGTCTTCGGCTCAAGTCGTGATCCCAAGGTCCTGGGATCAAGCCCCATGTTCTGCTCTCTGCTCAGCGGGGAGCCTGCTTCCTCCTCTCTCTCTACCTGCTTCTCTGCCTGTTTGTAATCTCTGTCTGTCAAATAAATAAATAAAATCTTTAAAAAAATAGCCATCAGACATTTTAGGGGCAGTTGGAGAAATTTGAACAATAACTGGTAAAGGATGATGTCGGAGAATGAATGTTACCTTTCATCAATGTAATAATAGTAATGTAGTTATGTAGGAGAAACTTCTTATTCTTAGGCAATGATGCTGAAATTTTTAGGGATGGTATCTCGATATGTCTGCATCTTACTTTCAAATGGTTAGTCAGAGAATTAACAGGAAAAAAGACAGAAGAAAAAGAAGAAAGGAAGGGAAATATAGGATATTATAGAATAAGATAGAAGTTACAGGAGTCTACTGTACATTCATTAATATTTTTTGAATGTTTGAATTGCTCATAATGAGAATGTGAGGAAAAGTTCTTGTAAATCTAGGCTGGAAGAATAACTGCTACCTTCAGAAAGGTATTGCCTTTGTCTGCAAAAGATGGTACATTGGTAAGGTAAGCCAAAACAAAGATCAAGATTAGTCTTTTCAGAATGCCCCTGAATATACACCTCAACAACTATGTTGTTATGTCAACAGAGAGGAGACAGCTTTAGCTTTCCCTCAAGTGATATTAGAGCAGGAGCATGAGAAAGGATGTTAACTTACCTTTTATTCATTTCTGAACCAATTTTTTTTTTTTAAGACCAATAAAGGGAACATGAACAGGGGGAGGAACAGAGGGAAAGAGAGAAAGAATTTTTAGCAGGCCCTCTGATCAAAGTGGAGCCTGACACAGGTCTGGATCTCATGACCTTGAGGATCATGACCTGAGCCAAAATTAAAAGTTGGATACTTAAATGACTGGGCAACCCAGGTATCCCTCTGAACCAACTTTTTAAAATTGACTCTAGTACAATTATTCTTTTTCCAGTCATAAACATTTGAGAGTCCAATAAAGAGATATTTCTACCTATAAAGATGTTCTCTAAAAGGATTTTAAAAAGGAGCTTTTTGTCTTACACAATTAATGTGCTCTTAATGAAGTCACCTGAAAATAAATGTCTCTTTATTCTTCGGTTTCAATTATTATATGAACAAAGGATTATATTAGAAATAAATCACAATCCTCTCACTTTCTGTCACTAGAATGTTTTAATAGATACATACTGTAAGATTTTTAACTGACTGATAAAAATACTCAATTCCAGGAATTATGTTTTATTATAAATCTTAGCCTTTGATATTGTTTTCCAAAGAAAATGCTCGAATGATTTTCAATTCCTAAGGGCCAAATTCTGCCGTCAGTTATCCATGCATGGCTCCCATTGACTTCAATGGCTTTCATTGACTACCATGGAAGTAAGCCAAATTCCACTGGAGGATGTGTGCATGCAACTCTATTTGAAGTTAGTGGGGGTCACATACATATCCTAGGGCAGAACTTGGCCCAAGGATTCTATACTAATCAATTGCTGTCTTAGCATGCAAAACAATGGAAAAAATATTGCCACTACAAAAGTAAAACAAATGTTAAAGACAGCTCTCCAAGAGAAATCTAGAAAAGACTTCTTAAAGAAATATAAAAACATTGTCATGCCATTACTTCTCTGCTGGAGACTGAAAACAATTAGGATTCTAATAAGATATATATTGCAATGAAAAATTTTCCTGGATTATACAGCATTCTCACACGGATCTGGCCCACTCAAGACTCTGGCCCATTTCAAACTTTGGCTTTTCCTTGTGTGAGTGTGTTGATCTCTTGACCTTTCTCCAAGCTTAGCTCCCACAGTTACTTTAAAAATGGTGTTCATGTCTTTTATATAAATACAATACTAAACTTGGATAGTGAGTTTGGTGCCTTCTCTTGTTTTTTTCCTAATTAGTTCCCCAACATGGGCTACTAGTTGAAGGTATCAAATAAGTACAGTGTAATTACTATAGTAGGGAGAAACATAACAATGATCATTTTTATCTATAATTTTCATCTTTTTTCCAAACTTCTTTCCCTGTCTGGATGACAAATGAGCCCAAATGTGTTTTCTTTATTTGTATAAACAAAGAATGTTGTGAATTATGCCTCTTTGTGACTACCTTAGCAATACTTAATTTTTTTTAAGGCAAGAGATGCTGATTTTTCATTTCTTCTCAAGCTAAAATGCATACAAAAGAGAGTACATATCCCAAATGTATTTTTAAATTTTTACAAAATGAACATGGTAATGTAATTACTACCAGATGAAGAAATTATCATGACCGGCACCCCAAAAGTCTTCCTGGTTCACCTTCCCAATCATTACTCTCTTAAAGGTAATGATTATTCTGGTTTCTTACTCACACATTAATGAAAAAGACTGGAGTGTTTCCAGAATCTCTCCTGTTTGTTTCCTGCCTGTTATGACTGAAAAATCTCAGGTTTGCTTTTTAGCCTTTTTTTTTTTTTAAAGATTTTATTTATTTATTTGACAGAGAGAAATCACAAGTAGGCAGAGAGGCAAGCAGAGAGAGAGGAGGAAGCAGGCTCCACGCCGAGTGGAAAGCCCGATGTGGGGCTTGAACCCAGGACCTGGGATCATGACCTGAGCCGAAGGCAGCGGTTTAACCCACTGAGCCACCCAGGCGCCCCTAGCCTTTCTTTTTTTAAAGATTTTATTTATTTATTTGACAGAGAGATTGAGATCACAAGTAGGCACAGAGAGGGGGAAGCAGTCTCCCCCACTGAGCAGAGAGTCCGATACAGGGCTCAATCCCAGGACCCTGAAATCATGTCCTGAGCCAATGGCAGATGCTTAACCCACTGAGCCACCCAGGTGCCCCTGCTTTTTAGCCTTTTATCTGTACCTTTTAATTCAACCATCTTGGCCCAGAAGACCTTAAAAATAAGCAGATTTTTCAAAAGAATAGGAATATGGGCTGTCAGACTCATTTATCCGTGTTCTCTCATCCCTGAGATTTTGGCTTCTGAAGTCCTGACTGCATTGGTAACCCTGAACTCCAGTTGTGTGTCCCTGAAACCATGAGACAGCTGAGAGGTTTGAACGACCACTTCAGACTTAGGCCATTGGATCACTACTTATGAAACCAGAAATACCTGATGTGGAAAAATGACCGCAAAGTGTGGACTCATCTCAATTTGTTCTCCTTCTCTTTAGAATTTTTGACCCTCAAAGCCAGTTGGCCTTGACTATTCTCTAGGACTTTAAAGAGCTTTCAGAAAGATTACTTATTCATCTTTATAGTTATTTTGAGTGAGAAGATTGATTTGGTATAATCTAGTCCATCATATTCAAAACTACAACTGTCTTCTTCAGCTCTTTACAATTCTATCTTTTTAAATCTCAATTCCAATATAGTTAACACAGAAGGTTATATTAGTTTCAGGTACACAATATACTGATTCAGCAATTCCAGACATCATTCCAGTGCTCATCACAACAAGGGCCTCCTGAATCCCCATCGTCTATTTCACCCATCCTCCCACACACCTCCTCTCTGGTATTCATCATATAAGTGTGTTCTCTATAGTTGAGGCTGTTTCTTGTTCTCTCTCTCTCTCTCTCTTTCTCTCTCTCTGTCCCTCTTCACCTCTGCTTGTTTGTTTTGTCTCTTAAATTCCACATAGAGTGATATTCTATGGTATTTGTCTTTCTCCAACTGACTTACTTTGCTTAGCATTATGCTGTCTAGCTGCATCCATGTCTTTGCAAGTGGAAGATTTTATTCTTCTTTATGGCTTAATAATATCCATGTGTGTTTTTAAAAATGCTATTTTTAAATGCAAACAACTAAATTGATTTTAATGACCTTTAATTTGTTATTAACTAAGAGTTGTGAACTCCTTGAGCCTAAACTAACTTTTTATTTTATTCATAACCAAGTGTCCTCTGGGTCCAGAATTATGCTAGCATATTGCAGGCGATTAATAAATATTTGAGGCCTGAACAAACCTTATAAGACATACCTCATGGCTCCTGGTTGGTCCAGTGAAGGCATTGTTAGAAACAAATTGCTAACTGAACTAGAGCTATTTAGGGTCATTGTAACATGATTCTTATGGAAATGTATTTCTGAAATACAACAGTAATTTCTTATCATTGTTGCTCAAAGACTAGAAATATCTGTGCAGTTTTAAATTTCATTATATTTCATAACATTATTGAATTGTAAGCGACATACAGTGAAATGCACATATTTGATGAGTTTTAACATATGTGTAAGCTTTTGAAACCAACACCATGATCAAAATAGTGACTTTATCCACTACCCCTAAAAGTTCCTTTGTCCCTTCTATAATCCATACCTCCCTCCACTCCATCCTCAGGCAACAACTTGTTGACTTCTGTCACTACTTAGTTGCATTTTCTAGAGTAATCAAATCACTTAGAGTATTATTTTGAGATTTATCCACATTGTTGTACATGTAAATGGTTCATACTTGTTTATTGTTGAGTTGTATTCTATTATATGGAGTGCTATATTTTATCCATTCACCAGTTGATGGACATTGAGTTTTTCATGCTTGGAACTGTTAGAGACAAGTTGCTATGACCATTTGTGTACAAGTCTTTGAATATATGCTTACACTATACAAAGAAGTGGAGATGACTAGGTCATACAGAAGGTTTATAAGTAAGCTTTTTAAGAAACTACAAATGGTTCCCACAAATGGTTTCCAAAGTGATAGCACCATTTTACATTTCTTCAACAGTATAAGTGTTCCACTTGCTCTGCATTCTTACTAACAATTTGTTATTCTTTTAATTTTAGCTACTCCAATGAGGTGTGGAATTTAGGTAGTTTGAGCAAGCATTCCTCTGCATCATTCCAGTTACTTATTAAAAACAGCATACTGTTTAAGAGTCTAGCTCTGCAGTTATACACACTTGATTTCAACATGTTCCTCTCTATCTATATGAACTCAGAGGAGTTATTTAATATCTTAGAGTCTCAGTTTATAAATATCTTATTTAGATATATTATATAATATCTTATTTAGATATTTATAATATTAATTTCTGGAGATGCTGTAAACTCAAATAAAGAAGAATATCTTATATTATTATTTCTCTTTCCTCCTTTTCCTCTCTTGTTTCCATATAGATATCTCTCCAAAATCATAACAAATTGCAAAAAATTTCACTTTCACTCTCTATAAATAAAACTAGTATACACACTGTTGGTATTAGCTTTAACCATAGTTGACTTAAACCACATTTTAAAAATATAGTCAGTGTGACATCAAATTAAATAAATCCTTATTTCCTCTTTCCTTCTTATCAGTTCTTTCTTTTTACTTCTCTCAAACTCAGTGATTTGTTTTTAAAAGGTCTGGTCATGCACCAGATTAAAAGTTGAGTTCTTATTTATCAAAATTTTTGGCAATGCCATGCTTTTGTTTTTTCTCTCTGAATAATACCTTCCTGGAAACTAGCTACAATAATAAGTTTATTTCAGATTAAAAAGAAAATTATAATACTGTGTGTTTCAAAGGAGTATTTAAGTTATATGAAAGCATTAAATTGAAAAAATATGATAAATCAATATTTACAAACCTGAGAAAGTCATTTAATTGGCATCTCTTATAGATTGCAATTAATCAATTTTTATGTAATTAATGTTCGAGTTTAATAAATTATTATGAAAAACACATGAGATGGAAGTTATGGCAAAGAGAACATACAACCATTATACTACAAATTTGAATAATTTTGAAAGAACAGACAGTTCTTGGCAACTGCAGTTAAACTCACTCTTTTGAAACACCACAAATTCTGATAGTTTGCAATTTAATTCTATTTGGAGAAGTAATAGTCATAATAAAGCAGAGATTTCTTGATTAGCATTAAATGGGTTGACTTTCAATGGTTGCCATCTCTTATCAATAACACCAAGTTTTCAAGTTAAGAGTATATTCTTTTAGTACCTTTATCTTTGTCACATGCATTCCATATAATATATTTTTAAACTCCTTGTTTACCTTTAACATGAATAGTTTCTATGTAATAATTTGTTGCTAATATAGGTTTCCAGTGCCTGACAATTGGAAGAGGGTTTCACCACTTGAGTTTGTCTTCTTGCTATCTTATCTCTACCTCCGGAAGGCCCAGGATGGTACACAAAGTCTGTAAGTAAGAAAGGGTTTGCAAACCATACACTGATACTGTATTATCTTCTTAACCATTTTCCATTTGACACTCCTTGCTTAAGATTAATTCACACTGTGTTCTGAAGTTTTAATTCAACTCTAGCCTACAAATATTTGCACGTGAATAGCTCTTGGGCTGAGGAGGAATGCAAAAGAGATACTATATTTTCTCAGATCTGAGATATCATCTATCATAAGATGCATGAAAAAATGCTGCCAATTAAATTATGGCACAATTGAAAAGTGCTGCTGATTATAACATGCATCCCAAATTCAGCGACGAAAGAAATTAAAGGAAAATATTCACGTTAAAATTCAGTGAAATATGGTATTCATGATATGGCTTCTGTGCAAAGCTTGCCTGTTGCCATATGAAGTCAAATGAGTTATTTAACTCCACCATACTTCAGCTCTTTCGCCTCTAAGATGAAGATAATAATTACTTCTCGGTTGAAAGGATGAAGGGAAATATGTGCATGTGAAACTATTAGTGTTGTGACTGCCACATAGTAAGCTGAAAATAAGTAATCTACTACTGCTATTCTTTTTTAAAAATTAAACTGAGATAGCAAAAAAATAGAAAGTAATTTAAAGTAGCATAAATATAATAAAGAAATTGTGATTAGGCAATAGGTACATTAAGTAGTTGGGCAAGGCAGACACAACAAGTAAACTAGGAAAGCTTTGACAAAAGGGTTGTATTTTACATAGGCAACATAGAAGAATGAGAACCCCTATGTGGTAAAAAACAGAGTGAGCAAAACCACAGAGGGAGTAAGTGTGAGACTCAGAGTGAGTTCAGTGAAAAAGAACACTACAGGTGATCATTGACAGCTGAGTTTTCCTCTTGAATCTCCTCAACAGACATGAGTCTTCAAACAAGTAATCCCTGCTCTCTTGGCCTCATTTTTCTCATCTTTACAATTCTGGGTCTAGACCAAGTCATTTTTGTGAGCTCTTCTACCTCTAAAATTTCTCATGTCCATGAATGTACAGAGAGAGGGAAAAAAAGTTAAACTTTCCAGAATGGAGGGTTAACACTGAAGTGAAGTAGGAAACCAGGTTCAATATCATACTACAGATGAACAGCTTTTACCCAGGATAAATGTGCAGATGTTATATAGTTTATTACATTCATTTTTACTATTCTATTGTTCCCAGTAATATTATTGGTGAGAGTATATAAATATGGACATATGTATATACACATATTTTCACATATGTCGATAGATAAAGCAAATTGTGGAACCTTTTATTAGTACAAAGAATTCTGTTTCTAGCAGTCTTAAATGAAGTATTCCTTTTAAATATCCTGCTTGAGTTACTACAGATATACATAATTTTTAAATTTCAAAATACAATAAATAACATTTACTGATGATATTCTATTTAAAATAATTTATATTTTAATTGATGAATAAAAGCAAATTTAGGAACTTTTGGGATTATTCATAAATCACTTTTTTCCCCCCAGTGATATGTGTAACTGTCAATTTATGAGCTTGCTGGTGAAACTTCCATATACAGATGAGGACATATAACAGCAGAAATTACTATTTCTGTTATGTTAATACACATGAAAGAACATATGATTTCTCTATCCAAATATTAATTTTCAAAATGGTGTTTTATTACTCTAACAGATGAAATCCAAAAATGAATCATGCACAGTATTGGTATGGGAAATGGCAGTGAGTGAAAAGCAAAGAAGGTAATGCAAAGAACTACCTCACTGTGGAGATAGCTTTGTAGATTATGGGACATAGAAAAATACCTTTCTTCCCCCCTCTTGAGTTTAACTCTACTATCCATGAGGATGAATATTTGACCTTGGGGAAATGTATGCATGCATGTGCCTGTGTGCATGTGTGAAATTTGAGAGTTACTTGCTAGTCACTATGAAAGAGAGAAGCCAGTTGCCTTGGAGCCCCACCCCCAACAGGAACACAGGGTGACAAGTGAGGGTCATGGATATAAGCACTCCAGAGCTACTGAGTCTTGAATTCCCCTGCCCTGCAGCTGGGGGCAGCATACCAAATCCTTAAAAGAAAAGAAAAAAAAAAAAAAAGAATAGAAAACATACACTGTAGGAGAGACCAGGAAGGGCTACTTTGCGTGGAGATTTCATTCCTATCTTGGCCTGGACCATGGGACTTGAATGCTAAGGTGATCTCTCTCTGTTCTGTTCCAAATTGTTTTCCTTCAAAATTCACAGGTTGAAGTTTTAACCACTGATGTGATTGTATTTGTAGATAAGGACCATAGGAAGTAAAGGTTAAATGATTTTGTAAGGGTGGGTCTCTAATCTTATAGAATTGGTGAATCTGTAAGAAGAGGGGAGAGAGAGATCTCTATGCACATGCACCAAGGAAAGGCTATGTGAGCCTGTGGTGGGAAAGCAGCTATCTGCAAGCCAGAAAGAAACCTCTCTCAGATCTTGATTTTCCAGTCTCAAGAACTGTGAGAAGATACATTTCTGGTGGTTAAGCCACCCAGTCTGTGGTATTTTGTTATGGCAGCCTGCTCAGACTGACTCTCTTCTTCCTTCGACTTTTCAGCACCGCAGTCTCTCTCCCTGGATCTCTCTGGAGTGTTGGACTATCTTGGCCTTTCTCAGTCTTTTCACTAAAGAGGAACACTTGAAATATCTTTGAGGCTCAAAAACTTGAATAAAAATTATTGTATTGAGGCTGTTCCAGTTCTACATATAAGGAACTGGGAAGTAGCCATTCCATCCTAACGAAAAGCTAAATGGACTGGAAATACTCAAAAGCAATAAAAACGATGACTGAAAAAACAAAAGAGAATATCCAAGGGCTGTGGGACAACTATAAAAAATGTAACATATGTATAACAGAAATATAAGAAGGAGAGAAATTTCCCCAAATTAATGTCAGACACCAAACCATGGATAAGGAAGCTTAAAGAACACCAACCAGGCTAAATGCTAAAAAGGCGAACACCTAGGCCTATCATTTTTAAACTAGAGAAAATCAAAGATAAAGAAAAATCCTGAAAGAAGCCAGAAGAAAAAATATCTTATTTTTAGAGGAACAAGGATAAAAATTCCATCCAACATCTCCCCAAACCACATAAGCAGGAAGAGAGTGGAATGAAATATTTAAAGTGTTGCAAGAAGAATTGACCTATCTAGTATGCTGTATTCTGTAAAGTTATCCTTAAAAAGTAAAGGGGAGAAGAATACTTTCTCAGGAAAACAAGAAGATGTGGTCCATATACACTATGGAGCATTATGCCTCCATCAGAAAGGATGAATACCCAACTTTTGTAGCAACATGGACAGGACTGGAAGAGATTATGCTGAGTGAAATAAGTCAAGCAGAGAGAGTCAATTATCATATGGTTTCACTTATTTGTGGAGCATAACAAATAGCATGGAGGACAAGGGGAGATGGAGAGGAGAAGGGAGTTTAGGGAAATTGGAAGGGGAGGTGAACCATGAGAGACTATGGACTCTGAAAAACAATCTGAGAATTTTGAAGGGGTGGGAGTGGGAGGTTGGGGGCACCAGGTGGTGGGTATTATAGAGGGTACGGATTGCATGGAGCACTGGGTGTGGTGCAAAAACAATGAATACTGTTATGCTGAAAAGAAATAAAAAATTAAAAAAAAAAGAATTGAGGGAATTGAAGAAGTAGATCTATTTGATAAGAAATGTCAAAAATAAGCTCTTTGGAAGATGGCGGAGAAGTAGCAGGCTGAGACTACTTCGGGTAGCGGGAGATCAGCTAAATAGCTTATCTAAAGATTGCAAACACCTACAAATCCAACGGGAGATTGAAGAGAAGAAGAACAGCAATTCTAGAAACAGAAAATCAACCACTATCTGAAAGGTAGGACTGGCAGAGAAGTGAATCCAAAGCGACGGGAAGATAGACCGCGAGGGGAGGGGCCGGCTCCCGGCGAGCGGCGGAGCAACAGAGCAAAATCAGGACTTTTAAAAGTCTGTTCCGCTGAGGGACATCGCTCCATAGGCTTAACTGGGGTGAAGCCCAGGCGGGGTCAGCGTGGCCTCAGGTCCCGCAGGGTCGCAGAAGGATCGGGGGTGTCTGAGTGTCGCAGAGCTTACCGGTATTAGAACAGGGAAGCCGGCTGCAGAGACAGAGCCGAGGAGTGACTCTCAGCTCGGGGTTGCCTTGAACCGGTCGCAGGCTCGGTCAGCTCGGAGCGCGGCCAGAGGCCAGGGTGGCGGGAGTCATTGGGCGCTGTTCTCTGAGGGCGCACTGAGGAGTGGGGCCCCGGGCTCTCGGCTCCTTCGGGCTGGAGACTGGGAGGCCGCCATCTTCATTCCCGTCCTCCAGAACTCTACGCTCAGGGAAAGCACTCAGGGAACAAAAGCTCCCGAAAGCAAACCCGAGCGGATTACTCAGCTATTCGGCGCGGCCCTGGGTAAGGGCGGTGCAACTCCGCCTGGGGCAAAGACGCTCAAGAATCACTACAACAGGCCCCTCCCCCAGAAGATCAACGGGAAACCCGGCCAGGACCAAGTTCACCTACCGAGGAGTGCTGTTTCAATACCAAGGAGAGCTGCGGAATTCCAAGGAGAAGAAAGCAAAGCACGGAACTCATGGCTTTCTCCCCATGATTTTTTAGCCTTGCAGTTAATTTAATTTTTTTTTCTTTTTCAATTTTTTTTTTCTTTTTCTCTTCTTCTGCTAATTTTTTTTTAACTTTTACCGTTTTCTTTTTTAACGTTTTTTAAATAGTTTATCTAATATATATATATTTTCCTCTTTTTATATTTTTTCTTTATCGGCTTTCTTTTTTTAAATAGTTTTTTTTTTTCTTTTTGAACCCCTTTTTATCCCCTTTCTCCCCCCTCACAATTTGGGATCTCTTCTGATTTGGCTAAAGCATATTTTCCTTGGGTTGTTGCCACCCTTTTAGTATTTTACTTGCTCCTTCATAAACTCTTATCTGGACAAAATGACAAGGCGGAAAAATTCACAACAAAAAAAAGAACAAGAGGCAGTACCAAAGGCTAGGGACCTAATCAATACAGACATTGGTAATATGTCAGATATAGAGTTCAGAATGACGATTCTCAAGGTTCTAGCCCGGCTCGAAAAAGGCATGGAAGATATTAGAGAAACCCTCTCGGGAGATATAAAAGCCCTTTCTGGAGAAATAAAAGAACTAAAATCTAACCAAGTTGAAATCAAAAAAGCTATTAATGAGGTACAATCAAAAATGGAGGCTCTCACTGCTAGGATAAATGAGGCAGAAGAAAGAATTAGCGATATAGAAGACCAAATGACAGAGAATAAAGAAGCTGAGCAAAACAGGGACAAACAGCTACTGGACCACGAGGGGAGAATTCGAGAGATAAGTGACACCATAAGACGAAACAACATTAGAATAATTGGGATTCCAGAAGAAGAGGAAACGGAGAGGGGAGCAGAAGGTATATTGGAGAGAATTATTGGAGAGAATTTCCCCAATATGGCAAAGGGAACAAGCATCAAAATTCAGGAGGTTCAGAGAACCCCCCTCAAAATCAATAAGAATAGGTCCACACCCCGTCACCTAATAGTAAAATTGACAAGTCTTAGTGACAAAGAAAAGATCCTGAAAGCAGCCCGGGAAAAGAAGTCTGTAACGTACAATGGTAAAAATATTAGATTGGCAGCAGACTTATCCACAGAGACCTGGCAGGCCAGAAAGAGCTGGCATGATATATTCAGAGTACTAAATGAGAGAAACATGCAGCCAAGAATACTATATCCAGCTAGGCTATCATTGAAAATAGAAGGAGAGATTAAAAGCTTCCAGGACAAACAAAAACTGAAAGAATTTGCAAATACCAAACCAGCTCTACAGGAAATATTGAAAGGGGTCCTCTAAGCAAAGAGAGACCCTCAAAGTAGTAGATCAGAAAGAAACAGAGACAATATACAATAACAGTCACCTTACAGGCAATACAATGGCACTAAATTCATATCTCTCAATACTTACCCTGAATGTTAATGGGCTAAATGCCCCAATCAAAAGACACAGGGTATCAGAATGGATAAAAAAACAACACCCATCTATATGTTGCCTACAAGAAACTCATCTTAAACCCGAAGACACCTCCAGGTTTAAAGTGAGGGGGTGGAAAAGAATTTACCAAGCTAATGGACATCAGAAGAAAGCAGGAGTGGCAATCCTTATATCAGATCAATTAGATTTTAAGCCAAAGACTATAATAAGAGATGAGGAAGGACACTATATCATACTCAAAGGAACTGTCCAACAAGAAGATCTAACAATTTTAAATATCTATGCCCCTAACGTGGGAGCAGCCAACTATATAAACCAATTAATAACAAAATCAAAGAAACACATCGACAAGAATACAATAATAGTAGGGGATTTTAACACTCCCCTCACTGAAATGGACAGATCATCCAAGCAAAGATCAACAAGGAAATCAAGGCCTTAAATGACACACTGGACCAGATGGACATCACAGATATATTCAGAACATTTCATCCCAAAGCAACAGAATACACATTCTTCTCTAGTGCACATGGAACATTCTCCAGAATAGATCACATTCTTGGTCCTAAATCAAGTCTCAACCGGTATCAAAAGATTGGGATCATTCCCTGCATATTTTCAGACTACAATGCTCTAAAGCTAGAACTCAATAACAAGAGGAAATTTGGAAAGAACCCAAATACATGGAGACTAAACAGCATCCTTCTAAAGAATGAATGGGTCAACCAGGAAATTAAAGAAGAATTGAAAAAAATTATGGAAACAAATGATAATGAAAACACAACGGTTCAGAATCTGTGGGACACAACAAAGGCAGTCCTGAGAGGAAAATATATAGCGGTACAAGACTTTCTCAAGAAACAAGAAAGGTCTCAGGTACACAACCTAACCCTACACCTAAAGGAGCTGGAGAAAGAACAAGAAAGAAACCCTAAACCCAGCAGGAGAAGAGAAATCATAAAGATCAGAGCAGAAATCAATGAAATAGAAACCAAAAAAACAATAGAACAAATCAACGAAACTAGGAGCTGGTTCTTTGAAAGAATTAGTAAGATTGATAAACCCCTGGACAGACTTATCAAAAAGAAAAGAGAAAGGACCCAAATAAATAAAATCATGAATGAACGAGGAGAGATCACAACGAACACCAAAGAAATACAGACAATTATAAGAACATACTATGAGCAACTCTACACCAACAAATTTGACAATCTGGAAGAAATGGATGCATATAAACTACCACAACTGAACCAGGAAGAAATAGAAAGCCTGAACAGACCCATAACCAGTAAGGAGATTGAAACAGTCATCAAAAATCTCCAAACAAACAAAAGCCCAGGGCCAGACGGCTTCCCGGGGGAATTCTACCAAACATTTAAAGAAAAACTAATTCCTATTCTCCTGAAACTGTTCCAAAAAATAGAAATAGAAGGAAAACTTCCAAACTCATTTTATGAGGCCAGCATCACCTTGATCCCAAAACCAGACAAGGATCCCAACAAAAAAGAGAACTACAGACCAATATCCTTGATGAACACAGATGCAAAAATTCTCGCCAAAATACTAGCCAATAGGATTCAACAGTACATTAAAAGGATTATTCACCACGACCAAGGGGGATTTAATCCAGGGCTGCAAGGTTGGTTCAACATTAGCAAATCAATCAATGTGATACAACACATTAATAAAAGAAAGAACAAGAACCATATGATACTCTCCATAGATGCTGAAAAAGCATTTGACAAAGTACAGCATCCCTTCCTGATCAAAACTCTTCAAAGTGTAGGGATAGACGGCACATACCTCAATATTATCAAAGCCATCTATGAAAAACCCACCACAAATATCATTCTCAATGGAGAAAAACTGAAAGCTTTTCCGCTAAGGTCAGGAACACGGCAGGGATGTCCGTTATCACCACTGCTATTCAACATAGTACTAGAAGTCCTAGCCTCAGCAATCAGACAACAAAAGGAAATTAAAGGCATCCAAATCGGCAAAGAAGAAGTCAAACTATCACTCTTTGCAGATGATATGATACTATATGTGGAAAACCCAAAAGACTCCACTCCAAAACTGCTAGAACTTGTACAGGAATTCAGTAAAGTGTCAGGATATAAAATCAATGCACAGAAATCAGTTGCATTTCTGTACACCAACAACAAGACAGAAGAAAGAGAAATTAAGGAGTCCATCCCATTTACAATTGCACCCAAAACTATAAGATACCTAGGAATAAACCTAACCAAAGAGACTAAGAATCTATACTCAGAAAACTATAAAGTACTCATGAAAGAAATTGAGGAAGACACAAAGAAATGGAAAAATGTTCCATGCTCCTGGATTGGAAGAATAAATATTGTGAAAATGTCTATGCTACCTAAAGCAATCTACACATTTAATACAAACCCTATCAAAATGCCATCCATTTTTTTCAAAGAAATGGAACAAATAATCCTAAAATTTATATGGAACCAGAAAAGACCTCGAATAGCCAAAGGAATATTGAAAAAGAAAGCCAAAGTTGGTGGCATCACAATTCCGGACTTCAAGCTCTATTACAAAGCTGTCATCATCAAGACAGCATGGTACTGGCACAAAAACAGACACATAGATCAATGGAACAGAATAGAGAGCCCAGAAATGGACCCTCAACTCTATGGTCAATTCATCTTCGACAAAGCAGGAAAGAATGTCCAATGGAAAAAAGACAGCCTCTTCAATAAATGGTGTTGGGAAAATTGGACAGCCACATGCAGAAAAATGAAATTGGATCATTTCCTTACACCACACACGAAAATAGACTCAAAATGGATGAAGGATCTCAATGTGAGAAAGGAATCCATCAAAATCCTCGAGGAGAACACAGGCAGCAACCTCTTCGACGTCAGCCGCAGCAACATCTTCCTAGGAACATCACCAAAGGCAAGGGAAGCAAGGGCAAAAATGAACTTTTGGGATTTTATCAAGATCAAAAGCTTTTGCACAGCAAAGGAAACAGTGAACAAAACCAAAAGACAACTGACAGAATGGGAGAAGATATTTGCAAATGACATATCAGATAAAGGGCTAGTGTCCAAAATCTATAAAGAACTTAGCAAACTCAACACCCAAAGAACAAATAATCCAATCAAGAAATGGGCAGAGGACATGAACAGACATTTCTGCAAAGAAGACATCCAGATGGCCAACAGACACATGAAAAAGTGCTCCATATCACTCGGCATCAGGGAAATACAAATCAAAACCACCATGAGATATCACCTCACACCAGTCAGAATGGCTAAAATTAACAAGTCAGGAAATGACAGATGTTGGCGAGGATGCGGAGAAAGGGGAACCCTCCTACACTGTTGGTGGGAATGCAAGCTGGTGCAACCACTCTGGAAAACAGCATGGAGGTTCCTCAAAATGTTGAAAATAGAACTACCCTATGACCCTGCAATTGCACTGCTGGTTATTTACCCTAAAGATACGAACGTAGTGATCCGAAGGGGCACGTGCACCCGAATGTTTATAGCAGCAATGTCTACAATAGCCAAACTATGGAAAGAACCTAGATGTCCATCAACAGACGAATGGATAAAGAAGATATGGTATACATACACGATGGAATACTATGCAGCCATCAAAAGAAATGAAATCTTGCCATTTGCGACAACGTGGATGGAACTAGAGGGTATCATGCTTAGCGAAATAAGTCAATCGGAGAAAGACAACTATCATATGATCTCCCTGATATGAGGGAGAGGAGATGCAACATGGGGGGTTGAGGGGGTAGGAGAAGATAAATGAAACAAGATGGGATTGGGAGGGAGACAAACCATAAGTGACTCTTAATCTCTCAAAACAAACTGAGGGTTGATGGGGGGAGGGGGTTGGGAGAGGGGGGTGGGTTATGGATATTGGGGAGGGTATGTGCTATGGTGAGTGCTGTGAAGTGTGTAAACCTGGCGATTCGCAGACCTGTACCCCTGGGGATAAAAATATATGTTTATAAAGCTGTAAAAAAAAAAAAAAAAAAAAGAAAAAGAAAAAAGAAAGGATGAATACCCAAGTTTCGTAGCAACATGGACGGGACTGGAAGAGATTATGCTGAGTGAAATAAGTCAAGCAGAGAGAGTCAATTATCATATGGTTTCACTTATTTGTGGAGCATAACAAATAGCATGGAGGACAAGGGGAGATGGAGAGGAGAAGGGAGTTTAGGGAAATTGGAAGGGGAGGTGAACCATGAGAGACTATGGACTCTGAAAAACGATCTGAGAATTTTGAAGGGGTGGGGGTGGGAGGTTGGGGGCACCAGGTGGTGGGTATTGTAGAGGGCACGGATTGCATGGAGCACTGGGTGTGGTGCAAAAATAATGAATACTGTTATGCTGAAAAAATAAAAAATTAATAAAAAAAAAAAAGCTCTTTGAGGAGAAAAAATATATAGGTCAGAAACTCAGATCCAAGGGTGCCTGGATGGCTCAGGGGGTTAAGCCTCTGCTTTTAGCTCAGGTCATGATCTCAGGGTCCTGGGATCAAGCCCCATGAGCCTGCTTCCCCCACCCCCGCCCTGCACTGCCTGCCTCTCTGCTTATTTGTGATCTCTCTCTCTGTCAAATAAATAAAATCTTAAAAAAAAATTCAGATCCACATAAAGTTAAACATCAAAGAAGAAATAAATAAAAGTGAAAAACTTTGCTTCTTATTCTTAATTGTTTTAAGAGATAAATTTGTTCAAAATTACACCAACAAGGTTGATTATATTCACTTATGTATATACTTTATGTGTACATTAAGTGTGTGTATGCTTATAAATGCTTGTATGAGTGAAATATATAACATGAGTGACAGCAATAATACAAGGAACAAGAGGAAGGAATTAGGATTATTTGTTCTTATAAAGTATTCACACTACTCATGAAATATAGAATTTCTTGAAAGTGGTTGTAATTTAGCTGTAAATGAACATAGCAAACTCTAAGGCAACCACTAAAACAAGTTTTTTAAACAGTAGAACTGATATGCTAAGAAAGAAAAGGAAGTTGAATCACATAAAATGTTCATTCAAAATCACAAAAGGCAGAAAAAGGGTGGAAGAAAAAAAAGACAAAGAACAAAAGCAACAAAAAAAAGACGGTAACAAATATGGTAGATGATAATTCAACTCTATCAATAATCACTCAGAACATCAGTGGTTTGGAAATATCCATTAAAAGACAGAGATTGTCAGAGGGGACCAAAAACACAAACTATCTATACGTTGTCTACAAGAATCCACTTTAAAGATACATATAGATTCGAAGTCTATGGATAGAGAAAATATACCATGCTAATACTAATCAAAAGATTGCAGGAGTAACTATATTAATTTAAGACAAATCAGATTTCAAAGTAAGGGAATTTATCAGGGGTAAAGAAAAACATTACATGGTGATAAAGGGGTCAATTCTTCAAGAAGACAATAATCCCTATGTATGTGCCTCACAATAAAATATCAAACTACATAGGCAAAAACTGATAGATCTGCAAGGAGAAATACGTGATTCCACTATCATAGTTATAGATTTCAGCATTCCTCTCTCAGAAATGGATAGACTTACCAGGCAGAAAATCAGAAAGGACATAGCTGAACTCAATAATATCATCAACTGAACATAACTGACATCTATGGACTACTTCATCCAAAACCAAAACACACATTCTCTCAAGCTCACTTGAAACATTCACCAAGATATACCACAATCTGAGCCATAAAATAGATCTTAACAAATTTAAAATAATAGAAATCATACAATGTCTGCTTTCCAATCAAAATGGGATAAAATTAGAAATCAATAACAGAAAGATAACTAGAAAGTCTCAAAATTGGGCGCCTGGGTGGCTCAGTGGGTTAAGCCGCTGCCTTCGGCTCAGGTCATGATCTCAGGGTCCTGGGATCGAGTCCCGCATCGGGCTCTCTGCTCAGCAGGGAGCCTGCTTCCCTTCCTCTCTCTCTGCCTGCCTCTCTGCCTACTTGTGATCTCTGTCTGTCAAATAAATAAATAAAATTTAAAAAAAAAAAAAAGAAAGTCTCAAAATTCATGGAGATTAAACAACACATGTCCACATAACACATGGGTCAAATGTAATATCAAGAGAAATGAAATATCAAGAGAAATTGAATATTGTGAACACTGGAAATATATGAAGAGAATAGATTTCAGGTGTACTCATCTGACACAGAAAAGGTTACTATGTGAGGAGACATGTTACTTGTCTTGACTGTAGTAATCATTTCAATAAATAATATATATACACATATATATATGTATATATATATATATATATATATATAAAAATTCATGTTGTACATCTTTTGCCTAAACAATTTTTATTAAATATATATAAATAATTTATATAAATATAATATAAATATATATGTTATATAAATTTATATAAATATAAATAAATAAGTGGGGCATCTGGGTGGCTCAGTTGGTTAAGTGTCTGCTATAGCCTCAGGTCATGATCCTGGGGTCCTGGGATGAAGCCCCACATGGGGGATCCCTGCTCACAAAGGAGTCCTCTTCTCCCTCTCCCTCTGCCCCTCCTCTGCACTTGGACTTTCTCTCTCTCAAATAAATACATAAAATCTTCAAATATATATATATGTGTGTGTGTGTTGTGTGTGTGTGTGTGTATGTGTGTGTGTATGTATTTTAGGAAGAAAGGAAGTATTGGTTGCATATATTTACCCCCCTACTACCTCTCCTCTCATTTACATCTCAATACCCTCTGTAATCTACTGAAAAAGTTCTTATAAAGTCATCTAGTGCCTTCTAATTGTCAAATCCAGGGGCTATTTTTCCAACACTATTTTATTGAAGCCCTCCTCCTTATTTAGCACTATTGATTATGTTAAACTTAAAAACTTAAAAGTTTCTACTCCTGTCACTTCCCAGATGCCACGGTTTCCTCATTCTCCTAGTTCTGTGAGGATTCATTCTCTGCTTCCCTTCCAAATTCATTCTCCTTTGCCCACTGGTTTAATGTTAACCTTTCCCAGGCAACCTGCTATAGCCCACTACTTTACTCAACCTACACAAACTGCCCAGATGATCCCATCCTTCCACTTAAACTCATGGAGTACTTTTATCTTTTTTTAAGACTAATTAACTCAGCAGAAACTTAGTTATGGAGTTACATTTGATGGCTCATGAAATTGCTAAGAAGGACACTGAAGCAGACTCAGGAGACCAGAAGAAACAAACAAACAAAACTAGGCAGCAGAGAATGTGGCCAAGGGCACCACACAGGAAACTTGTTTGATCTCCTTGCTGGTTCCACCCAGGTGACAATAACTGCCATAAGTGTTGGACCACTGGACCACTGGATCATGGGGTTGAGGGCTCTCTCAGTCTTCTTCCATCTTGGCGTACCAGGTTCAAAGTCCTGAGCAGATACCTCTGAATTGGTCATGTTCCTTTGTGGAGAGGAAAGGCCAAATCTCTTTGGAAGACTTACTTCCCATCTAAACTGACACAATGTAAATTCCCCAGAGAAAAATAAACACACTCAGGTAACCAGCTGGCAAAACAAAAATTAAGTAAATAAAGCTTGACATCCTAAAGTCCTTCTCATGTCCCTTCACTGCCCCTAAATTCCACTCCACAAACCAGCCCTTCCAGTCTGCACTCATTATAACCAGCATTAGTTTTGTCACATTTTGAACTATACATGAACAAAAATAAAATGTGAGAATTATTTTTTTTAATATTTATTTATTTATTTATTTTAGAATCCAGGGTGGGAAGTGGTGGGGAGGAGTAGAGGGAGACTGAGAGAGAGAATCTCAAGCAGACTCCACACTCTGCAGAGCCCCACACAGGACTCCGTCTCATGAGCCTGAAATCATGACCAGAGCTGAAAACAAGAGTCAGGTGCTTAATTGCACCACCCTGGTGCCCTAAAATGTGAGAATTCCTAATGACATATGTGTGTTTATAGAGCACTCATTCTCATTGTTACATAAAATTCAACTGGATGAGTATGTCAATATTTGTTTCTACTTTATCTATGGACATTTAGGTAGTTTTCAGTGTTTGACTATTGTGATTAGTGTTACCATGTGTATTCCTGTATATATCTTATGTCAAATATACATGAATTTTTCTTCTAGGACCATATACAGAAAATAGAATCATACTTTCTAACACTTTTTTGGTACACATTTTATATTCACATTAAGAACTATACTTTAGAAATACACATGATATCAGGTTCAATATAGTACAATACAATAAAAAAGTAACAAAAAGTTCTAAAAAAATAGTAAGTATGATGCAGTCTGATATTTTGTATCCTTTTTTTTTTTTTTAAGATTTTATTTATTTGCACACCAGAGAGAGAGCAGGGAGAGGAGCAGAGAGAGAGAGAGAACCAGACTCCCCACGGAGTGTGGAGTCTGACATGGGGCTCGACCCCACTGGGATCCTGATCTGAACCAAAGTCAGACACTCAACTGACTGAGCCACCGAGGTGCCCCTTTTCTATACTATTTTTAATGCATTCTTTTATTTTTTCTTTAATCTCTGGGCAGCGGGATAAAGGCCAGAGTCAGAGTGGTACCCAGTGCTGCTTCTGTCCCTGTCTCTCATGCCAGCCTCATGTCTCACCTCTCCTTACCTTCCATTTTCTGTCCTAGGAATGTCAACTGCTTGTTATTTCCTGCTTCTCCTCCAACACCTATCCTCACTCATTTTTCCTCATCTGCCTTCTGTGTACCATTTCTCATTCCCATTTCATCCAAAGAACTACTTGTTCTTTGAACCTTATCTAACTCTGACTGCTTTTCACCCCTAAGTCTTTCTATAGGTGCCACCTTCCTGAAGACTTGTTCCTTGATCGTTTTTCCATTCTAAGGCAACCTGAGGTGCCTTCATGGGTATTTTATTATGTATGTTAGATATTTGTATTACTTTACCAACCATGCTACATTATCCTTATTTGTGCATCTGTGAGTTCCTTGAGGGTGGCCACTGTTCTATTCATTCCTATAACCCTAGTATTTAGCAGAAAGACTGCATAGATTATATATTCAATAAATATTAATTGTACAAATGAATTAACTCAAATACAGAAACCTGGGAGATTCAGGTCCAGATCTATTTATAATCTACTTGAATTTTGGCAATTTGCTTATCCATTAAAGAGAGATCATAGTATCTATTCAACTAAATATGATTGTTAAGATCAGTTAAGACAACACAACCACACAGCCACTTATAAGTAATATATATGTATACTTACAGTTATATATGCATATATAAAACTATGCTAGTATATTAGATTAGAAGATTAGGTTTATGTCCTTTTTTCACCTTGTGTTTTTTCCTTATTTTTAAAAATTTTTTAAACTTTTTATTTAAATTCCAGTTGAACATATAGTGTGATATTAGTTTCAGGTGTGCAAAACAGTGATCCAATGATTCCATGTAACACCTGGTGCTCATCACAAATGCACCCCTTAATCCCTAACACCTATTTCACCCATCCCCCCATTCAATTCCCTTGTATTTTAAAAAATTTTTTATTTTTTAGATTTCTTTTCAGTGTTCCAGAATTGATTGTTTATGCACCACACCCAGTGCTCCATGCAATACATGCCCTCCATAATACCCACCACCAGGCTCACCCAACCTCCCACCCCGCACCCCTCCAAAACCCTCAGATTGTTTTTCAGAGTCCACAGTCTCTCATGGTTCATCTTCCCCTCCAATTTCCCCCAACTCACTTCTCCTCTCCATCTCCTAATGTCCTCTATGTTATTTCTTATGCTCCACAAATAAGCAAACCCATATGATAATTGACTCTCCCTGCTTGACTTATTTCATTCAGCATAATCTCTTCCAAAAGTCCCATCCATGTTGATACAAAAGTTGGGTATTCATCCTTTCTAATGGAGGCATAATACTCCATTGTATATATGGATCATATCTTCTTTATCCATTTGTCCATTGAAGGTTATCATGGTTCTTTCCACAGTTTGGTGACTGTGGCCATTGCTGCTATGAACACTGGGGTACAGATGGCCCTTCTTTTCATTACATCTATATCTTTGGGGTAAATACCCAGTAGTGCAATTGTAGGGTCATAGGGTAGCTCTATTTTTAATTTCTTAATCTCCACACTGTTCTCCAAAGTGGCTGCACCAACTTGCATTCCCACCAACAGTGTAAGAGGGTCCCCCTTTCTCCACATCCTCTCCAACACACGTTGTTTACTGTCTTGTTAATTTTGGCCCCTCTGACTGGTATAGGTGGTATCTCAATGTGGTTTTGTTTTGAATCTCCCTGATGGCTAGTGATGGTGAACATTTTTTCATGTGCCTGTTAGTCATTAGTATGTCTTCTTTGGAGAAGTGTCTGTTCATGTCTTCTGCCCATTTTTTGACATGATATCTGTTTTGTGAGTGTTGAGTTTGAGGAGTTCTTTATAGATCCTGGATATCAGCCCTTTGTCTATATTGTCATTTGCTAATATCTTCTCCCATTCTGTGGGTTGCCTCTTTGTTTTGTTGACTGTTTCCTTTTCTGTGTAGAAGATTTTGATCTTGATGAAGTCCCCAAAATTCATTTTTGCTTTTGTTTCTTTTGCCTTTGGAGATGTATCTTGAAAGAATTTGCTGCGGCCGATGTCAGATTCCCTTGTATTTTTAAAAATTTTTATTTCACTGATTTTCAGTTGGATCGAATTTGCCTTAGGAATCTTAAAATTCCCATGTTATCAGAAATATCAAAAATGGTGTTTAAATATACGGTTGGAAGAGTCATGCAGTAAAACATTCCACCAACCAGTTGAATCTAAGCTAAGACCATTTCTAACTTAAAACATATAGATGTTTTTGAGTTGATATTGCTTATCCAAACTAAACCCTGGGCTTTCACTGTGTGCAGCAAGCAAGCAGCAGTATATCTTGGAAGAAATTAGGATTCATGCAACATGATACTTCTGAAAAGGTTCACACTGTGTAAAAAGTCCATTTGTGCCCAGATGCTACCTGATATGTAATCCCAGCCCCATTTTGCATTTTTAATACAGGAAAAATACCCATTAAAACAAATACATTTAAAACATTAAAGCTATTTATCATTTAGTCTATTGATTGAGTTAAGGTTTAAGTATTAAAAGAAAACACAGAGGCACCTGGGTGGTTGAGTTGGTCAAGCATCTGACTCTCTTTTGGCTCTGATCATAATCTCATGGGTGCTGAGACAGAGCCCTGCATTGTCAGGCTCCATCCTCAGCAGAGAATCTGTTTGAGGATTCTCCCCCTCTGCCCATCTCCCCATTCACGTACTCTCTATTTCTCTCTCTAAAATAAATAAATAAGTCTTTAAAGTAAATAAAAACAAATATAATCTCATTTTACTGGAAAGAGCCCAAAGAAGGAGGATAAAATCTCCAGAGATAAATGCAAGGTAGTAAATTGAAGAATGAAGAAGGATGAAAAAAAAAATCCAGATAAAACTAGAGAAATTTAGGTCAGAGTTATAAAATAAAATGGTTCATGCAGCCAGGCAGATATTTTTGCAAATGAGCAGTTTGCAGGGCATAATGTTTAGAGTGTATGTACAGACCCTAAATGCTAGTGATTGTGGCAAAGTAGTTCATGCCCACCTTGAACAGGTCAGGCTTTATCAGTGCCTACCAGTCTGGCCATGCAAGAATATGGATCCAGTATTGCCAGAATTTTTACTCTTCATGAGAAATTATAAATCCATATTTTACATGAATATTCTAGATTTTAAAATGTTATTTCCATTTGTTTAAGTTCCGCAGGCCAAAAAAACACAGCTTTGAATCAAATCAGTTTTCTTGTCTACCAGTTTGTAAAATGTAGGCACAAACAACAGAACAAATGAGGATTTAATTGAACATAAGCTGAATCTTTTCAACAGTACAGTATTTTTTTTAATGAAGAGAATTCTCACTGCAGTGGCTATTAAAGCATGGTATTGTGTTTAGTAATAGTCGTCTCACTGGGTTATTGGATATAATTTTTACGTTCTCATTTCAGAGTACTATGTGGCAACTAGGCTGTGCCCAGGAAAAGTCATTCAAAACTGCGTGTTTGGAAAAATTTGGAAAAAGTTACTCTGAGAAGTACCAAGACAGTTACAGTTGTTTACTTAGCCTCACATAAAAATTAAGTATGGTGTTTCATAATTTTTGCGTTTTTGCATTTTCGGATTCCTCTGCATGAAATTCTCTTCTCTCTAGTCTTTACATGGTTGATTATGCCTGGATAACATCTCCAGAAAGCCTTCTTTGCACTCCCAAAACTCACCCCTCCGATTTTTTTTTTCTAATATTTAGTGTGTTTTCCCATCATAACACATCCTCCATATGGCTTCTTTCTTTAAAAAAAAAATAGGTTTCTACTGTTAATTTTTTAAAAGAAATTTGACTTTAGAATAAGCTACTTGGGCTCTCCGCAAAGTGGAATTTAGAGAAAACAATGGGGCCACTACAATATACTGAACACTATTTAGCTTTAAGAAGCTTGGTTGACATGCTTCCATTTATACTCTTGTTATTAAGTTTGAACAAATGCTCTGTTTCTCTTATTTGCTTAGATAATGCCTACTAACCTTAAAATACTCAGTTCAGATTTTACCTGCATTAGGAAGCCTTCTCTATCAGAATACAAAGAGAAAAACAGATACAAACCCCTCTGAGTATTTAAAACACAGGAAATTAGCACAGGAAATTGACTTTGCATATGAAGGACAAGTTTAGGAATCTAACCAGTGCGGAGTGGGTCAGCTCTGAGAGAGGGAAAGCAGAAAACCATCCCCAAGCTTGACAGACAAAGGGAGAAGACGGGATTATTGGAAGCAGCTAGAGGACGCTGGAATCCTGGCAGAACTTGCCAGGTAGGAACCAGCATCACAAAAATAACTTGCCTCTTTGCTTCCCTCACTTCAGTGTCAGCCACAGTCCATAGCCTCTAGGACATCAGCTATTGAGGTTAGCTCTCCTGAAAGTCTCCCTGCAGAGCAAGGAAAGGATGAGGCCGTGAATGAGGCACAGAAGAGTCCCTGCTGGCTCTTCTCTCACCTGAAACAGTAATCTCCATTTCTCCACTTACATCCATATTAGATGTTGTTCTTATGGTCTTATGAAATATGACTGCATTGCTTTGCATTGTGGTTACCTATTTACTTGTGTGGGAGATGCTGATATGCATGAGATCAGGGACTATGAATATTTGATGACTAAATGAATAAATGAATCAATTCTCCACCATGCTCTCTTCACCTGTTAACACACAATACCGCTTCATTTTCAGTCCCATGATGCTGATAAGTTTCCAAAAACTCATGGCTATAGCCTTTGAAGGCTAAAGCTTGCCCCATGTAATTGAACCTGGATGGATAATCAGTTGGACCTAATCCCTGGACGTTATAGCCAAATGTAACATGAGATTTTAGCCATTCCTTTCCATCTTGTCATTCTATAAATATACTGCCATGCCTCAAGGTATTTCAAAATAGGCAGTACAAATTTTACGCCTGGGAAAGAATAAAATACTTCCTTCATATTAGGGAAATTATAACCATAGATTTTTAATGTTAATATTTCATATTATCTTATTGCAAAATCATGGGATCTTATTATAAAATATTTCCCTTCTTTTAGATAAAAAAAGAAAATAGGAAGTCAGATCAGTAGAATAGTTTCATTCATTACAGCAGTCACTTATTTTCTTATTGTGAAAAGACATCCTATAAAGTTCTGTGGTGCCAAATATCCCTGTAGCTCAGATGTGTCTGAATTGAAGCATGACTCTTTCACAAAAGGGCTTGTAAACTGAGAGTTTTTCCCAAACTATGTTCCATGGTTTAACAGTCTGTTACCTGAACAGATAATTTTCTGGTCAGATCAATTTAGGAAATGATGAATTAAACAAAAACAGACAAGTTTCTTTACTGAAGAAATTTTTATTATAAGATGTTAGCATGCTTTGAATCTCCAAGAAATAAAAATAATTATTTTTTAGCAGAATACTTGTATAAAAGTGAGATTTTGAGATTTGTGAGAAATTCTACAAAAAAATACAATTTATTGTCAATAGACAAAACAACTACTTGAGCATTGATTTTTATTGGGTAAATAAATTAAATAATAGTAATTAATAGAAGTTACAAACTGATTGGAGGAAAATGTTATATATTTTTAGATTCTTTCGTGCTACCTTTAAAGTGAGAGTTTTTTGGCACCTGGGTGGCTCAGTGGGTTAAAGTGAAATTTTTCAAACTTAAGATTATTTAATGTTCATATTTGATTGAATTAATAAAATTCTTTTACAGGAAAAAGTCCCATCAAATGAAAGGCTGTGTTATTGCATTTGACTCTCTTATCCACATCTACAACCTTCCATTATGATATCATATAAGAAGTGTCATCCTTCATCTCATTGTATGAGATCATATGAGAACTGTCAACCTCAATAGCTGATGTCCTAGGGGCTATACAAGAAGTGTCATCCTTCATCATAATATGCTATAATGATATAGCATAATATCAGTATATGAGGAGGAAATAAAAAGTTCCTGAAGTGTTAGCTTTGTGACCTCTTATTTACAAAATAATCATTGTTGTCACAGTTGCCATAGTGAAAAATGAAGAATGATAAGAAAAGTCATTCATTAACTAAACAAATCTTTGTTTTCCTATTATGTACCAGATATAGGTACTTATAAACACTTAGCTCTTCAGAATAATTATTACCTTAATATATGTATAAATTTTAGTTTCTACAAATAAATACTATAGTTCCTGGAGATTTTCAGACCCTCTGACTATAACTGTTTACTTATTTTTATATTTTATATCTATTGGAAGATTAATCTAATAGAGAAAAATTTCTGTGTGGGTTTTCATATTTCTAGAATAGTTGAGTTATGAAACTAAGCTTTCATAGCTAACTATTAAAACTTGGTTTGATTATGGCAACATTTCTTCCAAATCTGTATTTTCTAAAATTATAAAATGTTTATCATATTATGCTCTTTTTTATATATGTAGTAATATAAGCACTATTTTTTTAAATTTTGTTTTCAGAAAAAAAAATTTTGAAAAGTTTGCTCTTTTCAAAGTTTGGTTTAGCAAAAGAATGACTTCAAAACAAGATTTGGTGGTAATTTTGTTATAAAATATCCCCAAGTCCCTATAAAAATTTAAAGAGAAAATAGAAGAGCAAAACAAAAATTCCACAGCCAACATCTTAAATAAAATGAGGTGATAACATATCCTTAAGAAATCCAGAACATGAGCAAATAGGACTAAATCAGTAATGACAGTAAATATAAGTGTTGCAAATGTTTCAGAAAGAAATTTGGCAAATCCTATCAAAATACATATATATTATACCCTGACATCCAGAAATCCCAGTCCTAGGTATATTTGAAAACCTAAAAAAACATTCAATAAGTTCATAGAAACATTGTTTGCAGAGGCAAAAAATTAACAACAACCCAATTATCTCTCAATAAGAGAATGGATTGATGGACTTGCTGTTTATTCCTACAGCGAAATACACTAGATAAAAATAATGAATTAAAGGAACATGGATAAATATGTATGATTCTCACAAATAATACTGAGCAAAAATTTTTTAAAATGCAGGTTGCAGAAGAATATTAAGGAATGATAATTGTATGGATAGTTGTAAAATTTGCAATAAATATTAAATATTGTTTAAGATATGCCTTAAAAACACATATATGTGGATATATGTAGACATATATGTGTGATAAATGTATACCATAGTATAATATACAATATATGTTATATATATATTTACATGAAATTTATGGACACAACAATCATTGGGTGTAGGCTATTGGTTGCACTGGGACTTGGAAAAGAATGCTGTAGGGAAGGTTTACATACATTTTAACTGCATTAGTAACATCTCTTTTCTGAAATAGATGGTAGCTCCATCCATGAGTAATCATTGTATTGCTCTTTACAGCTTTTAGTGCCTCAAATGCTTTATAATAAATGGAAAAAGTCAACAAAACCACTTTCCCTGACTCTATGAAATATAGTTCTCTTGTTACACCTGTGACCTAGAGCAAATCTCTGTATAGTCTCTTTTTATACCAATCCTTAGTGTGTATACTCCCATGTGCCACACAGAGACAGATATTATTACTTTTGGTTTTCTTGTCAGAAGTTCATCATTATTATTTAATAACATTGCCAAGTAGATATAAATAACTTGCTATTCAGGATCATTGTAGAACATGGTCCTTTTCAAGAAGCCTCTTTTTTGCCCGAATGGCATCCAGCCATTTACAGCAAATAAAACTCTCTGCTCAGGAATGGAGGAAAGGAGTAAGGAATGACTCTTTGGTTCCTTAGTCTCTCATCCAACAAGACATTGTGCCCCTCTAGTGCCTAGTGATTCTCTAATGTTCTCCAAAATATCAGCACTTCACATGAGGGTTTCCACTTACCTCTCCTTTCAATTTAAGAACAGAACAACCAAATTATACAAAAATTTCCACCTGTGATTGCTGAATACTTTCCTTAGACTTTAAGTGGCTATCATCACATGACCTAAAACACTGTCTCTGATTTTGGACATAAACCTTGCCATTTCTCTTTAGAGAAATAAAAAACTGTTTCATATAACATGACCCTGACCTATCTTCGTATTTCCAGTATACCCAGATTTTTCCATTCCGACATGTTTGCAATTCTGGAAGACAGTGTATACTGACATAGAGATTTATTGCCAGAAGCTTCCCAGTGGAGTCAGTGGCAGGAGATAAAATTTGGTCACAATTCACATGTGTTTGAAATGAGCATTCCAGGAGAAAATGATTAATTTCTCTTTAAAACCCAAAGGATAAAATACCATACTCACAAGCATTACTCCCTCTGTGTTTGCTCAGTCTCTCCTTTGTTCATTTGTTTCTTTTTACATTTTCCTCCCATTTTTTTTTTTTTTACTTTTTTTCAAGCAATGAACCAAGTTATTGTTATCCAGGAGAAAAAACTTATAAATGTGTAAAAGAATTTTATTCTGCCATTGACGCTTTCAGAAAAAAGAATGAAGTAAAGCACAGAAGAAAAGGAAAACTGAAGTAGAATAAAATGCTAGCCCTGAAAACTACGTTAATACTCCCAGTTTGGTATCCTCACTTTGTAAAAGAGGAAACCTAGAAAGTTTAAGTATCTACTCCTAAGTCATTTCATTCATGCAAGGGTTTGTCGAGAAAGAATGGGGATCCTGATCTTCCAGTTCTGAGAATCAGGAATCTCTGAGCTTGTAGGATGATACCAGAAGTTTTATTACCAGGCTTTCATGTTTTGACTTAAACTCTGATCAACATTAAAATGTTTCCCCCCTCCCTTTCTCTCTCCAAATAGTGTCCCCAAAACAACATTTTAAGTCTTTGTCCACTATACCATGCCAAAAAGCAAGTATAGATAAGAATAAAATTGCATAATAAATTATTTTAACCATCATAATATCAAATGGAAGTGACTGAAAGATGTCAGATTGCCTAAATATTTCAGCTACATTAAAAAAAATGTATATATATTCTTGCCCCTTGTGTGCAAGGTAATGTACGAGTCATTATAAAAGTATATGTGGCAAGGTTTTTATTTATGTATTAATATCAGGTAGTGCTTGTCTATTTTTTTAGTATTTATACTTCACCTGCTATCAAAAAGTATTCCCTGAGCCTATTAAATGGAGCATTGTTAAATGGCAGACTAGCAAAACCATTAACATAAGGATTTAAAAGAAAAAAATCTAATAGCCACTTCCATTCAGTTGCACACCCCAAGCTCCAACCATGGTCGTCATTGCTGAGTATAAAAAGGTGAATGAGGCCTGGTCCCAGTATCATGGGGTATCTCACATCCTAATGAAACATTTCATAATGCAGGCAAACTCTATCTGTAGACAAAACTGATTACGCACTCTTCAAAATATCTGCAAAACAAGCAGGCAGACTGTGAATAGAAAGACCTTTTCTCTAAAGTTCCAAAGAAATTTAGAGTCCAAGAATTTCAGGTTTAGAAAGGATCTTAAGAGGTCATTTATTCCCACACTTTAAATTAGTCCTCTATCTAATGCATCTCAGCTGAGTGCCTCTTTGTGTTCTCCTTGACCAACTCCAGTTATTGATGCTACATTCTATTTTGAAATTTCTCTAATCACTAAATTTTTCCTTAATATAAACTGAGTTACTCCAGACCATGTGTTCCAGTCTGTGGATTCAAATGGGTTCCCAATTAAAACTCCATTAATTAAAAAACATCCAAATTAAAATATCCGTATTCCAAATTAAAACATCCACATTAAAATATCCATATTCCAGGGGCTCATGCCCCACACTGACTCACATAGGAACCCAGCTCTTTAGAAATTGTTTCCTGCAACTCCTCGTATTTCTGATTATCCCAGAAAATATCTCAGAAAGTACTGACCAACACATCAAATCAACTGTCCATTAAACTGTTATGTAGAACCTGCCACTTCTTCTAGGCACGGTTGTCTCCCACTAGTAACTTGTCACTGTTCACCTCATTCCCTGGGGTTAGCAGTGGCTGGGACAGCCCTGAGCTGTACAGTAATCTGTAGAGCAGTAGGAAAGACATTTTTTCTCCCAATTTTATGGTGTATTCTGTTGCTGCTTATATGGCCATATCATCCCTCCCCAACCCAGAGCCTTCCAGGGCTTTTAATTTACTGCCCAGCCTCTACCCCCATGCACAGAACAAATTTGACTCTAAAAGTAGCTGAGTCTGAGATGAGTGTGAATGACAGGTATGACACTGTATTCAGAAAACCTTTTCCCCCTAAATTGCTAAGACGTTCATACTGGAAGCCCCACAAATGGAGTTCTGGGATCACCTGACCAATTGATCAGTCAGGTCTATGTCCTAGTGATAGGCACAACTTAGATTCAACCTTGAATCTGTGATAGATGGGCATTGAATAAAGTTGTGTGTCTTGTTACATATCTAATATCCCCTACAGTTAGTACACATAGAAAAAGATTAACAATGATAATAATCATAATAGTAACATACACTGAGTATTACAACCTTACAGGCAATATTTTGTTTAATCCTCACAGCAATTCTATGAAGTGGATACTGTTACTATTCCCATCTTATAGGTGAGTAAAGTATGTCAGGAAAAGACTAAGTAACGTGTTTATACGTAACTATGAGGATAGTAAGTGGTGGTACTGGAACTCAAATGCAGGCAACCTAACTGCAGAGCTTGTGAGCTTAACTGTCATATGTCACCCTCTACACAGAAGAGGCTCAAGAAATATTTTGAGGAAGTGACTGTAACTACTTCTTGTAATATGAATACATTGATTCTTTACTTCCTTCTGGAGACATAAACGGTGTGTGTTCACAAAGGAGGCAGTCACATATTTAAAGATAATTCTCATGCCCCTCAGCCATCAGAGAGTTTTGCTGTTTCAGTCATAAAGAGAGCGTAGGTACTAACTACACAGGTACCTCTTAGGGTGACCTGAAGATCAAAATGCTGAGCCACTCTAGGAATCTGAAAATGTCTCTATTTCCTTTGAGTGAGTGGTTTGAGCACTTAGTGAACCTTTCCTGGAAAACAGATTTCAACAGTTTGTTGCTTCTCTCCTTCTCTCCAAATCTATTTCCCGCCAGTCCTTTAAATATCCATTGGTAAATACCTTCAGATGCCTTCCTGCACAGCAATCTACACTCTTCAACTTTCCTATCCTTTTCTCCACACTGTCTCTCCTGCATCTAGAATGCTGGCTCATCATAGGTTCCTCAACGCATGCTATGCCAGTTCCTCTCATCTTGGAAATGTTTAAAGTAAGTACATTTACACAAAGGTCATGATTTATTAGAATTTCATGTATTGAATCATCAGGAGACTTTGTTTTAAAAAGTGTTAATAACTAGAGAAGACAATGGTTAATTCAAAAGAATTAATCCCTAACAATGGACTAGGAGGTTGAGTTGTTGGTTTTTGTTTGTTTGTTGAAGATTTATTTATTTTAGAGAGAGTGAGTACAAGTGGCAGGATGGGGCAGGATGGGGCAGTAGGAAAGAAAGAATCTTCAAGCTGAGCATGGAGCCCCAACAACTGGATCTAACAACTTATGAGATCATGACCTGAGCCAGAACCAAGAGTCAGCCACTTAAACAACAGAGCCATCCAGGTGCCCCTCAATGGAGTAGGAGTTTTGAGGCCTGAATAGTACTAAACAGTTTTAGGATAAGATATTTTCTTGAATCTCAAAAGAATAACCACAATAAGTTATGATGCACCTAAAAATTCCTTTATCTTATTTAGCTCTTTAACACCTTAAGATGTAAGTATTTTGTCGCCATTTGGAGAAGATAGGAAAATTTCTTAATTTGCACATCTAGTCAGAAGCATAACTGAGACTTAAACTCTGACCTGTTTGACACTTTGCTACTGCTTTATTGCCTAGCTGACCTCTTATAAATTCAGTTCTTTGGTGAATTCCTAGGATAATGTCCAGTTAACCTGAAAGACTATTTTGAGTTAAAATAAAAATAATTTAAGGATATCTAACATACCTTCCTTTTAATGACAGTTTTTAAGGCATTAGCCTTAGAAAATTGATTTGGTGGCCCAGAGGAAAGGCTTATCATGGACATGTTTGGGGGTAAGTGGGACTTTCTCTCAAAGTTGTGTGGGCAAAGAGCTCCTTGTGGAAATGGGCATTAGAAACTTGGCTGACAAAACCTCCCTCTGTCAGTAATAAGTGGTTTGATTTTACTTAGTTTGTCTGCCTTTCCAATTCCTCAACTATAAAATGAAGATTTGACAGGACCAGAGCACCTCAAACCTGCAAGCTCATCAGATGAGTCATCTTTCAAAATATCCATACCTGTTTCCCTTCACTCTCTTCCAGAAATCATACTCAAAGACTTGTTGCATCCAATTAAGAGGTCTAACATAACTTCTGACTTTACCATGTTATGGTTAAACTCTGGGAGGTATCATCATCCTCTACATAATAGGGAAAATAAAATCAACCAAAGCATATCAATGTAATTTTGTAATATCATGACTTTTTTGATTAGACACCAGTACTAGATAAAAAGTGAACCACAACAACAAAAATATATGTAATGTCAGAAATTTGGTTGACTTCATCTTTCATTTTATTTATTAAACAGAAGATATGCGTTGATATACTATTGTGATTTAATTGATTTCCAGTTAATTTTGTCCTCTTTTTCTTATAAAGGATGGGATCAAACAACTGAGTGGGTTTTTTTTGATAGGATTCAAAAGAAATATTTTAAAATTCAGGCAGTGATTTCTACATTGTGCACATGATGTCAAATAGCATGTCTGATTAAAACTTTCATTTTTAACTAGTTGTTTCAGCAATATTTCTTTTCCATCTTTATTTTAATCTGTCAATAGTATTTTAAATCTCTTAATTACGGATACCATACGTTTCATTCAGTATGTGAAACATTTGTCTCATGAGAAAAAATTCCCACTGTGGCCTGATCTCTCACCAGTTATGCATTCGAAGAAAAATATTTCTAAAAGATTGAAATGAGGAACAACATAGCAAACTTACAAATGGTACTGTTGATTGAGAGCACAATAGACAGTACCAAACTGTTTACAGATGTTATACTTGGCCCCTTTCCCAGTGCCAAATATTTGCATGGGAGATAAAGAGCATAATCTATTCCTATATAATGACTTTCCTCTCCAAAATCTTTTGAGGTTGGTTACATTTTAATAACCATTTGCTCTTGAAAATTGATTTCTTTCTTGAAGACCATCTGCATCTGTATAGCTAGGCACCCATTCCTTCCTTATCTTCAATACCAAATATTGGCTTCCCACCACAAAGTGCATGCTTGCTACACTGCCCAGTAGATTGTGCTCTTGCTGCTGTGAGGGAAAGGGAAACTCTGAGCGATATAACATATAGTGTTTTTTTTTTCTATAGAGCATCATATAACCATGTGGTGAAGTGAATAAGAAGACAGATTGTGATGCTAAATGATCTTTCTTCCTATTCTGGCTTCACCAGTTGTGTGATCTTGAATGCATGACTAAGCACCTTTAACTCATCTTCAGAAAGAAAATAACAGTATATATTTCCTAGAGTTGTTAGGATGATTAAATGAGAAAATGTATAAAGATTAAGTGCTCAGAAGAAGGTAGCTGTTGTATTTCTGCAGTGTCTCAGAAACACAAGAAAAGCCAATGTTGGGGGGAAAGTGGCTGTTGAGTCTAATGGAGGATAGCAGCGAATTTCTTTCCTGGGAATTAAAGAACTGTTTCAAATGTGATTGGTGAGTTGAAGTATATTTCTACTGTAAAAACCTTCTCAGAAGGATTAGATACAGGATAGAGATAAGAATACATAATTTTCCAGGTGCATCTCTTCTATGAGGAGGTTAGTATTATTTAGTTCAGTAGTTCTCTAACTTATCTCATTATAAGATCATTAATGGATCTGTAAAAACAAATAGAAATAATAAACCAGAATAACAAAAAAACGTGATTGGGTCTAACCACAGACCTACTCTATCAGAAGGTCAACGGTAGAGATATAGAAGCAGGTTTTTTTTTGTTTGTCTGTTTTAATTTATTTTCAGCATAACAGTATTCATTGTTTTTGCACCACACCCAGTCCTCCATGTAATCCGTACCCTCTCTGATACCCACCACCTGCTTCCCCCAACCTCCCACCCCCCGACCCTTCAAACCCCTCAGATTGTTTTTCAGTCCATAGTCTCTCATGGCTCACCTCCCCTTCCAATTTTCCCCTAACTCCCTTCTCCTCTCTAACTCCCCTTGTCCTCCATGCTATTGTTATGCTCCACAAATAAATGAAACCGTATGGTAATTGACTCTCTCTGTTTTTAAGAGTTCTCCATTTATTTCTTTTTCTTTTTCTTCCCATTTTATTTTTTTAAATTTATTTATTTGATAGAGAGAGCACAAGCAGGAGGAGCAGCAAAGGGAGAAGGAGAAGCAGGTTCCCCACTGAGCAGGGAGCCTGACTCAGGGCTCAGTCCCAGGACCCTGGGATCATGACCTAAGCCGAAGGCAGACACTTAACCAACTGAGCCACGTAGGCGCCCATCTATTTACTTCTGATGCACAGTAGAAAATTGTTGGGATTTTTAAATTCCCCTCCCCGTATTCACAGAGCCATATACTAATTATTACCCTGATGACTCAGGGAAGTCATATTCTTGGTAATTTACTTGCGGAAATGCAAAAAAAGAAACCTGTTTTGGGTTTTTTTAATAGTGTTTCTATGAAGAAAGAAGAGCACTAATAAAATGTGTCCAGAAGTAATTAATTTTTAGCACTATTAACCTACATTTAAAATAATGTAAGTGTCAGCATATTAACAGAAATACAAAGTTAAACGAAAGCAGTAGAAAAACGGAATTAGGGAAGTAGAAAAATTTTCATAATATAAAGATTATATTAAAATAATGAGATCAAGCAAAAGACACAAAATGATACAGAGAATATATAAAAGTTAGGATCAATATATTCAATTTAAGAAAGACTAGAAGCAAATAAAACAAACAAAAAACAATAATCAAACATATGACTAAAGAGATGTTCTAAATTGAAAAGAGAACAGGTGGGGCACCTGAGTGACTCAGTGGGTTAAGCCTCTGCCTTCCGCTCAGGTCATGATCTCAGGGTGCTGGGATTGAGCCCCGCATCAGGCTCTTTGCTCAGCGGGGAGCCTGCTTCACCCCTCTTCTCTCTCTGCCTGTCTCTCTGCCTACTTGTGATCTCTCTCTCTTTGTCAAATGAATAAATAATGTCTTCCAAAAAAAAAAAGAAAAGAAAAGAAAAGAGAACAGGTTTTTCCCTCAGGCAAAAAAAGAACTATAAAATATCCATACCTTAGACATGCGGTGTAAACATTTTAAAAATGTTTAAATATTAAAAAAAATCTAAACAGATAAAAGAACAGGTTATCTACAACTTACAGAAACTGAAGTGATCTTAAAATTTCCTTGTAACACTAAATATCAGAATTAAAATAATTTGGGGCAGTTGGGTGGCTCAGTTGTTAAGCTGCTGCCTTTGGCTCAGGTCATGGAGCCCCACATCAGGCTCCCTGCTCGACTGGAAGCCTGCTTCTCCCTCTCCCACTCCCTTTGCTTGTGTTCCCTCTCTTGCTGTGTCTCTCTGTGTCAAATAAAATCTAAAAAAAAAAAAAAAAAGATCTTATGGACTTTATGGATTTTATGCTTGAATAATTTAACATACATTTCATATATAGAAGCCACAGAAAAATCTCCTCAGATATATAAGAATAACAACAAAAAAATAAACCAGCCATTAAAGTTTCTGGAAAACTTTCTTAAGAATATATTCCAGAGGATGAGGCGCCTGGGTGGTGCAATAGGTTGGGTGTTCTACCCTTGGCTTTCACTCAGGTCATGATCTTGGGTTCATGGGATTGAGTCCCATGTGGGTAGGTCTCTGTGCTCAGCACAGAGTCTGCTTCAGGCCCTTTCTCCTTCTCCCTCTGCCTCTCCCCCCTGCTTATTCTTCCTAAAATAAAGGAAAAAATCTTAAAAAGAAGAAGAAGAAGAATATATTCCAGGGGCGCCTGAGTGGCAATTAAGCTGCCCCACTCATGATTTCAGCTCCGTCATGATTTGGGGTCATGAGATCAAGTCCCTTCCTCAGGCTCTTCACTGAGTGTGGAGCCTACTTAAGATTCTCTCTCTTGGGGCGCCTGGGTGGCTCAGTCAGTTAAGTATCTGCCTTTGGCTCAGGTCATAATCACAGGGTCCTGGGATAGAGTCCCGTGTGGGGTTCCCTGCTCAGCAGGAGGCCTGCTTCTCCCTCTGCCTGCCACTCCCCCTGTTTGTGTTCTCTCTCTCTGTCAAACGAATAAATAAAATCTTTATGAATAAATAAATAAATAAAAGATTCTCTCTCTCCCTCTCCCTTCGCCGCTCCACCCTTGCTCACGCTCACTCTCAAAAAAAAAAAAAAAAAAAAGTTATAGTAAACACAGTAATCATTAAGTAAAGAAAGACTGAATAATTACTATAAATATAAGGAAAAACTTGAGTGCAAATGCTATAAATAACTTTAAAACATTAACATTTCAGGGGCGCCTGGGTGGCTCAGTGGGTTAAAGCCTCTGCCTTCGGCTCAGGTCATGATCTCAGGGTCCCAGATCGAGCCCCGCATCGGGCTCTCTGCTCTGCGAGGAGCCTGCTTCCCTCTCTCTCTGCCTGCCTCTCAGCCTGCTTGTGATCTCTGTCTGTCAAATAAATAAATAAAATCTTTAAAAAAAAACAAAACAAAAAAAAATTAACATTTCACAATATTTTTGGAAATCTGTTAATTCTTTATTAAACTTATAAAATTTTATAACTGGGTAACAGGAAGAGAGTTCTCAAATTCCAAATTTCAAATCTTACAAAATGAAAAGTCATATATTTTCTTTTCTTTTCTGCTTTGATTTGATAAAGAAATATTTGTTTGAGTTGATTTTAAAGACTTAAACATTCACAGAATGTGACTGGAAGACAACAAACAAAACATCGCATCATAAAAAGACCACAAGGAAAATAGAAGAGGGTTTACAAAACAAAAGAAAATACTCCATTAAGATGACAGAAAAACAAACCTCACCAATAGCAACAAATAAAAATTATTTAACCTCTTTAAGTAAAGGACAAGGCAATCTAGTTTAATGAACAAACTCATTTGTATGTTGCTTACAAGAGATACATGAAAACCAAAATCATACAAACATTTGTTTGAATATTCAATAGTGATTTAAAAGGCAAATATAAATCAATGTCAGACATGGTAATAAGAAAATACAACAAAGTAAGATTAGTGGCAAACAAACTAAAGAGATAAGAAGGATCATAAATAATACTTTGATAAAAGAATTCACAATGAAAACAAATAGTGATATGTGTAAGAAAAAATTGAGATCCCTCCCAAAAAAGGTAGTGTTATAAATTAATATTGCTATTCATAAGTTTGGGTCAAATGTTAGCAAAAATTAGCAAAGAATTTTATTAATGTAATGCTAATAGATTAAGAAGTAATCATTAATAGATTAAAAGGTAAACATTGAATTCTACAAGATATATTTACATATGGTCATAAAACATATTGAAATTTTCAACAAATTCTAAATAATAGAAGTTTTCAGGTAATATTTGACCATTATATAGACATAGCCAAACTTAAAAGCAAAGTTGTAAAAATAAACATCCTATTGTCTGGATATGTACTTAAATATTTTTACACAACTGAGACAATTAAGGAAAAAAATAAATGCAATCTAATTTCATAAAAAATAAGTATATTAATATCAAGATATCTAGGGTGCAACCAAAGTTACATTCAGAAATAATTATGTAGTCTGATGGAATTGTTGTGTTTAAAAAGATGACAATTAAGCATTCAGCCAAAATCTGAGATTTTAAAAAATCTGCTTTAGGAGAAAATGACTAAATAGAAACCCCAGCCAATAACTTAGAAAAAAGAAATAAAAGATGGAATTAATAAATGAGTCTCGGAACTAATTCTTGAGGAAAAGTAAAATAAAACATCCTAAGTAGACAAAATTTCATTCAAATTCTACTCAAGAAATTAAAAGCCAAGCAAATAATGTCAGAAATCAAAAGAGGGACATAATAAAAACTGAATTCATAGTAAGCTTTTTAATTCTCAGGGCTTTGTTTTGTTCATTTTATTTATTTATAACCTAGCACACACATATTCTAACACTTCATAGGTGTAGCAGGCTCTCATAAATATTTATGCAATAAATGAATATGGAAGATATTAAAATTGTAAGAGGACACTTTGCACAGCTGTGTACTCATTAACTCTAAGAAAAAGTTTCAGATTCAAAGAGTTTTATGCTTAGTTCTTTCAATCTTTTGAAGGTTAAATACTTTTTTATTTGTCCTAGGATGTATAAAATATGAAAAACTTTCTGGTTCTTTAATGAAAATAGTAAAATACTAATGAAATTGGACAAAAATAGAAAAGAAAAAAGAAAAACTATCACAAACCTACACGAACACAAAAAAGCAAAGCAGGCACCACAAGTGAGAACAGCATCATTTATCTGCAATGGAAAAAAGATCAATAAGGTGCTAGCAAACCTAATTAAAATATTAAAAAATGGTTCACCATCTTAAAGTTGGGTTTCTTTCAAGGATGCAAACCCAACAATACAAGGCTGCATAGCCTGTGGTTATAAGCAGGACCTTGAGATCCAAGCAGCTCTTGATTCAATTCCCTATTCTCTCACTTAATCATGGTGTAACATTGAGCAAATAACCTCTCTGTGCCTTAATTTCCTCATCTGTCAAATGGGAATAATAGTATTAATCTTAAAGAGCCAGTAGGGAAAATTAAATTTTGTGTAAAATACTGAGCATAGCATCTGATGTCTACCAGTGTTGCTAGTATTATTATCATTATTATTGTCATCATGATCATCATCATCACTATCATGATTATTTTATTTAATAATCTCAGTCCAATTTTTATTCCAGGGCAGTAATGTGTACAACTGCTACAATGGTTGTTTTATAGCATTTTGATTGGCAACATGATTAAAGAAAATCAAAGGAGGGGAGGAATCATCTGTATCATATAATAAGTGAAAATGTGTCTAATTCCAATATTCTCCTTTCCCCAGGCCCAGGAAAGCTTTCCTTTGAGGCAGGTGTGTATAGCTCATGCATGGCCCATGCTTGGATCTCATCTGGGGAAAGCTGAAGCTCTGGAGGACATCCATGCCTTCGGCCCTATGATACACTACAGTCCTGATGTACTTACACCTCACGTGGGAATATTTTGTCAGCTAATACCGGTGGCTGCTCAGTGGTAAAGCTGGAAATAAAGTCATGGATGAGCTATTTTCCAAAATCTAGTGATTGATTTGGAGATGGCACAGTCCCCCATAATTTTAATTGGGGTTGTGTTTCCTAAGGAAACATGGCAAGTGGAGGTGGGAGATAACTAGCAAATGTCCCACTTTGTTCAGGGAAGGGCTAAGTCCAAGCACAGCCTAAGTCCTGTGCTTGCTTTTACTGTATGGAGTAAATTTGTCCCACTCCTTACATTAAAATAGGAAATGAAGATCAAATTATCTTTTCCATTATTGTAAACAGTTGTGTAAATGAAAAGATTGTCTTCTTCTGGGAACCCCACAGCCCACCAAGGAATCTTATGAAGTGATCTATAATCTGATACAGTAAGAAAAAAAATTCTGGGACTTTGATTCATTACCACTATGCTCACTACTATGACACGGCCCAGTAGTGCCAAAATTTCACTGCCACCCAAAACTGCACTACAATCACTGAAAGGCAGCAGCTGGGGCACTAGTGACCTGTCCAAAAACAAGAGAATTGATCAGGAAGTGGAGAAATGCCACCTCATAAATGTCACCAACCACATTTAACAACCACCAAGAGTTTACGCTGACCAACTTTGTATTTGCTATGATAAAAACGCCTCTTTCACAATACTGAGACCACTGAATTTCTCATGGACTGAAACATGCTGTAGCGCAATTACCTCCTCTCCCCGGGAGCCCTGCCATAGCCACAATATTTCCCTCGAGATGGACATCAATGTCAGATTTACATTAAGTACCAGTATCTTTCAGAAGAAAACGTGCAGCAACTTCTTCAACTTCAGAAACTGATCTGGATGACCAACAGGAGGATGCCCATAAAATTTATGGGAGACATCTGAGAGTGGAAGAAAGCATTAAAATAATTAAATTTGTATAAGTGTTGTAAAGTTTACTATTCAAAAATATAATTATATGTTGTTTGAAATTTTGCCATGTTTATAGACCTTAAAAAGTGCACTTCTATTCAATAATTACTTTTAGGGGTGCCTGGGTGGCTCAGTGGGTTAAGCCTCTGCCTTCGGCTCTGGTTATGATCCCAGGATCCTGGGATCAAGTCCCTCATTGGGCTCTCTGCTTAGCAGGGAGCCTACTTCCCCCTACCTCTCTGACTACTTGTGATCTCTCTCTCTGTCAAACAAATAAGTAAAATCTTTTTTTAAAAAGTTAGTTTTAAAATTGAAATTTTTAAAGATAAAACTAATATATATTTGTATACATCAAGAAAGGTTAAAAGATTACATTGATTATATAAACTATTAGGAAAGAAATATTTCTGGCACATTTTCACATACCTTATTCAGTTGCTTAGCTGATTCTGTCTCTAATACCATGTCCAGAAGCAGAGGAATATATTTTTTCATTAACATTCTACATTTAAAAAATGTGAAATCATTGACATTTTCACAAAACATTTCTTTGCGAAAGAAGTAAGAAAGTATCCTTTCTAAATGTTCTGTCCAAATAATTTCTGCTAGATGAAATATACTCTCAAATCCAATTTATTTTATACTGGGGTAAATATTTCAGCCCAAATATTTTCACAGGCACTGCCTTTTTGCTTCCATTTACAGTAGTTTCCTTCAACAAATATTTTTATAAGACAACATTTGTCAAATAAGTTGTCCCTATTTATGATTTCCCTGAAAGCTTTGCCAAATTTAGATGCTGTGGAATTGTATGTTTTCTCAATTTCAATACAGGATATAAATGTATTCAATTAAAAATAGAAGATTTATCAACTAATTCTTCCTGTAAGTCAGATATTCCAATGCTTTTATACAATTTCATAACTAAATTTTATACACTGTGGTCTCATTCTTTTAATTTGTTCAGCTTCCCATTGCTTTTGTAGGAAACATCTTCCCCATTGGCAAGATAATGTCTTCAATAATTTCAGTTTGCTAAAAGCTTCAACTGGAAGTCATTGCTCTTCTTGCCATATCATTTGTTGAATAATTTGCTTAAAAATTTCCAGCTGATTTTGAAGAAAATGCAACCAAAATTTGGAGAAATCCTTTACAAAAATATAAGTATCTTCGTAGGACATTAGGGCTGATGAATAAAGTAGTTAGTGAAAGGCTTAAACAGTGCTAACATCTTATTGGTGAGAATCTAGAAGGAGAGAAAGATCATACTACTTGGCTGAACATGTTTTAAATAAAAAAAAATTAAACAAATATGAGTTTTACCAATATTAGTTATTCCAACTGTGTACTTATAAAAATATGTACAGATTTTGACAATTGTAGCTTCTATTTCAGTTGGTAGAATATTACAGTTTCTTTGAGTGAAATTATGAATTTTATGTACAACTTTATGTACAATTTTATGTACAATTCCCAATACATTTCTCCTTCACAGGTTCCTTCGTTTAGTGAGAACATTGTTGTTACCATGCTGATGTGCTCTACAAAATTTTCTATTCATATTATCACCACAAAAACAAATGCTCTAACCTCAGTGTTGCACTTTCAACATTCATAACAATATCAGATGTTTTACTTTTGAGAGAATAAATTCCAAAGCTTTACTTTGATTCCAGCAACCATATGGGGGGAAAAGAAAAGAACAATTATCAGAATTACTGATTTTCAATTTGAAGCATCTGCTGATACAAAACTGATGTCCTTTAAACTCGAGAAGTTCTGCTCCTAATGGAGCCACAGCATTTTCTGCCATAACTTCCAGCTTCGTGCCCGTACAAACACTTGGAATTGAAAAGGAGCAGCATTAACTTCAACCAACAATCAATGGATCTAAATGAAAACTCATGCTTCCAAGAGTGATGTGTGGACACACCTTATATGACTGCACGGGTAAAACTGTCCTTTTGGGTACAGTGTTCCTAACATAACAATCTTGGATTGATACTGCCGGTTTACTTTTCATCTCTTCAGTGATATCACATGGGCTTGGTGATGAGCGGAAAATTTAGTATGTATTTTTTTAATTAAACATGCACTTTCATTTCTTGGGGTCATTGATGACAGAAGGATTTATTGCTAAATTTAAAGAGTATTACTAAACAATATGATACATAGCTACAGATTTATAATCGGTAGATGACATCACTGTACCGAGAGCATTGAAGCTACTTGCTACACATTTATAACCTGAACTGCTCAGCCTTGTATATATGTAAAACCCTTGCTTCTAGGGTCCTGGTGACTTTATGAACCTTGAAACCCCCACAGGTTGCAACACAACTGGCCATTACATCAAGGAGCTGGCTAAAGAATAACATCTAATACATGTACTGCTTCAACCACCGTCAGGACCAAAAGAGGTAGCTGCCCATACCCAAACGCTTTCCACATTGTCCTTAGATCTAGAAAGGATGAAAAATGGAAAGGATAAAGAGAGAGGCTTTTGCTGGTCATCTGCCAGTACATATGTCTTATACCTACCGCCAGGAAGAAAATGACAGGAGCTGGCAATAAACTAGCAGTCTACTGGAGGCATCCTGACTTATTTTTATAAAACTATCAATAGTAATACTTGAAAAAACTAAAATATTTGGGCATAGGACAACTGAATGGGATCCTGGGACCAAAGGGTGCATTGAGAGTCTCCTTTGCACAAGGGGATGATCCCCCTTCTAAGGAGAAGACTTGTTTAGGGACCATTTGCTGAGACCACACCTTTGGGTTTTTTGGAGATGAAATGGTCATCAAAATATGATCCCCAAGCTCTGTGTCTGCCCACTTTGCAGAGTTCAATTTTGCAAAGCATGCAGTTTTCCAGGCTGTTCTCACAATGAACGCCTTTGATTCAGATGTGGTTCAGAAAGCACCGCATCCCCTCTGCCACCACTGTTTGAGACTCTTCCAAACCCTCGGCCAAGGGCAGTGAACACGGGAGAGCACAGCCGGTCCTCTGCTGGTGTTGTTTTGAGAATACCAGCCTTTCTCAGCATCCACGGGGTAGGCCGTCGGCCCTACGTAGGCTTTCTTGCTTAGCCTCTTCTCTTGATGCCACTCAGCAGCTCTGAGAGCAGCCAAAGCCACAGGAATGTCAGGGTGATTATTGGCCAATGTCAAACTTACTTTGCAGCAGAGGCCCTTTAAGTTCAGGAGACAGATTTACCTTTCTTATGGCCTTAATAGAATTAAGCAAATCAGCACTTCCTGCTGAAGGCGGGCTGCACAGCCACCAAGCTAGCAGTATCATTAAGAAACCACATGTGTTTAAAATAAAATTGTTTCTAACATTAAGTCTCAAAGACCTGCTCTTCTGGCCTACTTTGTGATTTTTAAGATTCTGTCAAGCTGCGATGACTTTAACCTTATTCTTTGAAACACTCTCCTTTTCCCTCTCTTCCTCTGTTCATCTATTAAATTGAATTTCCTCTAATGAAAAGAGAAATAGAATATATTCAAAATATACTTGAGGATCAAACTGGTGCCACTTTTTTCTTCCTCATAAGACTTTTGCACCCCATTTCAATCAGCAGTCCCGGGGTGATTCCTATCCCAAATAGAAAACACTGGCTTTCTCACTGCTCTCGGTTCATGTAAGCTGCTATTCTCCCAGGTGTTATCATACTTTCCTAAGAACTGACCCTTGCATTTTCTGTTTACTTTTCATTCCCATGCTGTCTCCCCAATCTGACCCTTAAGAACCTCTTCTCTGTGAGAATGAACCTAACTTTCCACCTTTGCTAAGCTAGCGTCACAAGTGGGTAGAGCCGGAATGGCTGGTCAATGTCTGCTGTAATCTACTACACACAATTGGTCAGATTTAACCTCTATGCCTCAGTTTTTCATCTGTAAACTGGGGCCAGTGATTGTTCTCCGAAAGCTGTTGTGAGGATTAAATGAGTTATACATAAAGCACTTAAGAGGTGATTGGCCATCTTCTCAACTTTAGGAAATCAAGTAGGGCAGAGACATCATCCATTTATAGTCAATGCAGAGAAGCTTTGAAACTTGCTTAAGGCAACTCTCTTAGCATAATACAGCCAAGGTTATTAGTTTGATTGATCTAAGATCAAAATAATGTTCCTGAAAGAGACATGAATTCCTCATATAGAAGACATGGTCTTCACAAGAAATCAGTCCTCAGGGTTTGGGACATGTTTGATTTCAGATGTGACAGAAAAAAAATCAGCAGTCCAGAATGCACACCTTGTACAAAAATCAGAACTTTTCTCTATATTTCATTCAAGTAATTTATCCCATAGCAATCAATATTTTTTTGAACACTTCAGCCATAGGTGTTCAAAATTATTTTTGGAAAGGTGTTACTAAATACACATCTATCAAGTTTTTTTTTTCTTTACTCGCACATGTACAACAAATGATGGCAAAAAAATCTTTTTTTTTTACTTTGTAAGTCACACATATTATAATTTTTTTAAGAAAAGTTGTATGACTTTTTGAACCAGAGTCCTTATTTTTTTTAAAGATTTTATTTATTTTTTTGACACAGAGAGAGATAGTGAGAGAGGGAACAGAAGCAGAGAGAGAGCGCGAGAAGCAGGCTACCCATCGAGCAGGGAGCCCGATGTAGGGCTCCATCCCAAGACCTGGGATCATGACCTAAGCCAAAGGCAGATGCTTAAGAACTGAGCCACCCTGGTGCCCTGAACCAAGTCTTTAATAGTAAATTTAGGATAATTACATCAGGACCCAAGTTAATGTCAAGGTGAGAAAATGTAGGTAAAAGTACCTCGTAACCTGTCCAAATATGAGATATTAAATCACATGGTTGTGGTTTCATGTTTCAGGGTGTTGCAGGGAGGAGAAGTGCCTGGAATGGCCAGCAATCCCTGTACCAGAGCACGAAAGATTACTCCAAACTTTGCTTTCAAAGAGAGGAGAATGCAGGAGTGTCAACGCTCAGAGACCTCAGAGAAGAAGACCCTTTACTCTTCTTCGCTCCTGCTTTTCTTGATCCTTCAGAATAATCACAAGTCCTTATCACTGTTTCTCAAGGACGAGATGTGTAACAAAGGGTCTTACAGGAACTAGGAGGGTCTGTTTACCTGAAAGATACGATATGCTAATCTGCGTGGTCTAAGAGATCTGCTAAACATAGCCTAAGGGACAATGCACACATCTCTTAGATCATCACAGGGGCCTTTTTGGGCTAAGAAAGCTTGGGGAAGGCAACTCCCCTTGGTATTCCAAGGGCAGAGTGGTCACGGAGGCCTCGGCATTCCAAAGGCCCACGCCCTTCGTTGAAATCTTCTCTGCCCTCAGCAGCCTCTGTGTTACATTTTAGCAAGCCAGGTATTATGGGTGATTTCATGCTCTATATTAAACCCCAACAGAAAAGGATACTTGTTCATGGAAATTCAAACTACAATTGCTAGCCCATTTATCTATACCCATTCTCCAAGTTCGAGTCTGCTGTCACCTTTAATGGGTAATAATAATTGTTATCAATGATTAATCACCTGTAGTTTTCCTAAATTGGGATAGGTGCTCAAAACATAATATTCCTAGACTCATACTGTTAGTCCTATGAATGTCTGTGGCCTTCTAGGGAGGGCTCACTCTGTTCTCCAGTTTGGCTAGTTTTCACCAGGAACTCTCTTTGCCTTTCCCTTGTTCACATCAGAAAAGGGCTGGTCCTGACAGAAGATAGGCACACATCCCTGAGAAATTCCAATCAGTTCTTTACTCCATGTTATCAGGTGACTGAACACAAATTTAAACTATTAAGAGGCTGAGCATGGATAATGCTGTGTTCCCAACTCAGTCCAACTATGGTTGTTCTTGAGCATGGGTCTCACTGCCCGACCTTCTTCATTTCCCTTCCTTTCTGGACTGTAGCTCTTCTTCAAAAGTCCTTATGCTTCCCTTCCACGCTGGCTTCCTGAAATGAGTCATTGCATTTTTATCTCCCACCAGTTTTTTTTCTGCCAAATATTTGGAAAAGGAAACTAGGACTCTGAGAATGAAAGAGACCATGAAAGTCATCAGGATAGGCTTCTGCTTTAGTTCACTACATGTTTTTACTTTCTTTCTTCTTTCTATATTTATCTGTCTATTCTTTGTCTTAAAAAAAATAAATAAATAAAAGATTCAGGGAGCCTTGGTGGCCCAGTTTGTTGAGTGTCCCACTCTTGATTCCAGCTCAGGTGGTGATCTCTTAAAAAAAAAAAAAAAAAAAAAAAAAAGCTCATCTCCTGCCAATAGAATTCATTAGTTCTTCAAAAAAGATCCATATCATCCTGAAAACACAGCTTTGGATCTTATTAAATAGGCAGAAACTATTTCTTCCCCCAACTGGAGCTTCATTAAAACTTCTCTTCTATTAACTTCTTTTAATGAAGAGAATCATTCTTCTGGATCTGGATTACTTCTTCCCAATCTCTGTTCATTTATTTGTTTCCCCTTTCATTACATCAAAATAGAGTCTTGTTATGGAAAAATGCCCCTGTAATCCTCACATTAACATTCCAAACTAAGCATCTAGTGTTAAATATGAAAACCTGTTAAATTTATTAGAATTTCATGCTACATCATTAGCAGATGTAGGAACAATTTATTGACGCAAAGTCAATAGAATGAACAAAGCTTTTAAATGGAAAATAGCATCCAAATATATTCATAGGCAAAGATTAAAATATCAGAAATTCTAAAAACATGCAGAAAAATTATGACCAGCAACACTAATACTGTTATTATAACAACACCGCATCAATTACCACAACCACCATGTGATTTGAGACCACCTCAGAGACCAAGGGACACCATTAGCCTAGAGTGACTAAAGGAAACCGCCCTCTCCTGATCTTGCTCAGATTCCTTGCTATCTTGTGGCCTGCTGCCTTGTAATGTTCTCTTATCTCCTGCTTTCTGAACTGGCCCCTGTTCCTGATCATCATAAGCTGAATTACAGAGGCCCGGTCTCTTCTGAGTATCAGCCTTCCAGGTATTTTCAGAGAATTACTGTTACAGAAAATTGTTGAGAAATAATAGTTAAAATTAAGTTATAGTTTCTGCAAATGGAAGAACTAACTGGGCATTTCATTGAGCTAACCTGGCCCTATCAGGGATGTGCCTCGAGATAGAAATATGACACACTGATTTAAACCTTTAACAAAGTAGGGCTTCTATTAAAAATCTGGGTGTTTACCCAGAGGAAAATAAAAGTACTAATTCAAAAAGATATATGCACCCCTGTATTCATTGCAGCATTATTTACAGGAACCAAGGTATGAAAGCAACCTAAGTGTTCACTGATAGACAAACAAAGTAGGTAGATAGATATGGATACATATACATACATACCATGGAACAATACTCAGCCATAAAAAAGAATGAAATCTTGCCATTTGAGACAACATGGATGGACCCGGGGGTGTTATGTTAAGTGAAATCAGTCAGACAAAGACAAGTACCATATGATTTCACTTATATATGGAATCTAAAACAAAACAAAACAAAACAATAAATGAACTAACAAACAAAACCAGAAATAGAGTAATAAATACAAAGAACAAACCGGTGGCTGCCAGAAGAGGGGGTGGTCAGGAGAATGGGCAAAATAGGTGAAGGAGATTAGTTGGCATAAACTTCCAGTGATAAAATAAATAAGTCACTGAGATGAAAAGTACACATTAGGGAATATAGTCAATAATATTGTAATAACAATGTATGGTGACAGATGGCAACTACATTCATTGTGGTGAGCATTGCACAATGTATAGAATTGTTGTATCAGTATGTTGTACACTTGAAACTAATATAACATGTCAGCTATGCCCCAATAATAAAATTTTTAAAATAAAAAATAAAATAATACAAAAAATTCTTATGTGAACACCTAACATGTAAGTAATCAAAGGAAATTTTAGATTTTCTCTCTTAAGACAGTCTCCTATCTTTAGGCTCACAACAAAAAACGTTACCAAATTCCTGTTAAATCATTTTAATTTTCACTAATACATGCTTTGGTGGACATATTTAATTCATATGAAATTCCAATAATATAAGATCAAGCTATAAGACCATTCTTGGCAATCGCTATGAATAATTGCACCCTATATTTCTTCTATCTGTGTGGCTTTTACAGGGGCTTCCCAAACTCAAGATGAGACAATTGTGTTTAACTGTGTTCTATTTTGGAGCTACTGCTTGGCGATTTCTGCTTCAGCCTGAGGGAGACAGCAAGACGTTAAGAAGCAGCAGGCATCTTGCCATATGGGGTCCTATAGTAGAAGCCCATGGCCTAACTGAAACATGTCTGGGCCTAGCCCTGCAATGCCAAGATTTCCTATGACCCCAGATGTCCTCCAAATTAAGAACAGTTTTTCTGGTTTATGCATTACTATCAAAAATTTTTAATATGTATTTGACAGCAGCCTAAAACAGCAACAGAGATTTGTGGAAAAGCCAAGATAGTCTGATCCAGAAGTCTTCATTTCTTATTTACATAAAATTTCCCCTGCATTCTGAAATCACTGATTATTTTCTTCTATCTTGAATACAATACCCTATTTTGGTTAAACACAAAATATTTTTAAACATTGTTTTAAAGAATTTGCATTACTCAACTCTAGTGAAATAGAAGACATTCCTAAGAGAAATTAAGTACTTTTCAATGGTTGGGTTCAAATCAGGTACTTTGGAAGATAATGCTTCTGTGAAATCTTAACAATTGTTTAAACCCCAAAAGCCTGAAGATAAACAGATTGCTGAGGAGGGTGGGCTGGAGTGAGCCTGGAGCTCAAGGATTATCCTAAGGTGAGAGTGGCCAAATTCAAAGGACAGGTCAATTATCCAACAGAGGAGGAGAAAAATCCTTGATCAGAAAAAGGATATTTAGGAAAAGTCAGGACAGATAAGTTTGGCAAAGGAATAGCCACTGACCTTTCTTTTTTTCTGTGAAATAAAATGAGAAATCACAATCAATTCCATGAGAGAACATGAAGAAAAAGTCAAGTGCACTGTAAAAGAAGTTTAAAATAGAATTAGTTGACTCATGGGTTGCAAAAGTGATCATATAGCCACTCCTGTTTCTCTTGCATTCACTACCCTAACAAAATATATATGAAAAATCTAACATATGCCAAATTTCAAAAGTACTCCAATCTAAACATATTGATTGGTATCTTTTTCATTGGAAATTATCATTTCTAATTGCTGCAACACAAGTAGACCATTAGCTAACTCAAACCTAGACCCCAGAAGCACAGCACTCTGACTAGACCAGAGAGAGGAGAGTCAAGCTACCACCCATGTTCCTTGGAATACTAGAGGTTCAAGTCCTGTACCACTGACAAGAAGGGCTGGCAAGTACTTTCTTTGACAAGATGCCCATAGTCATTCCTTCCTTCCTTACCAACACTATCCAAATGTTTTTAAACCTTCAGACACTGGTGTCTGTTACAACTCAGTTTTGCCCATCTTACATTGACCCAACTAAATCACTTCTCATTACAAAATATCATTTTTTCATCAACTACCTGATGAATAATGATTTTGGATCTATTATCCGGTAATTTTGCTAGTTGCCTGGCAAAAAAGCATCAGGCCTCCACCAAAGCAGTAGTGCATAATATCTGAAGTAGTACTAGTTGTTTGTTCAGAAGAGAACATCTGTGACTTTTCATGCAATGTTTAAAAATTTTTTTTAATTTTACTGATATTTACTTTATACATGATAATGTTGACCCCTTTAAAGTATACAGTATATTCAATAGTATTAATATATCTACAGAGTTTTGCAACCATTACCATTATCTAATTTTATTTATTTATTTATTTATTTATTTATTTATTTATTTATTTTTAAGCAGGCTCCCTGCTGAGCAGAGAGCCTGATGGGGGACTCGATCCCAGGACCCTGAGATCATGACCTGAGCTGAAGGCAGCGGCTTAACCCACTGAGCCACCCAGGTGCCCCCATTATCTAATTTTAGAACATTTTTATCAAGCCCAAACAGATAACTTGTACCTATAGTCACTCCCTATTTCCACCTTCTACTCTAAGTCCAACATAACCACTAATCTACTTTCTTTAAATATTTGTCTATTCTGGACATTCCATATATATGGAGCCATATAATATGTGGTCATTTGTAACGGGAACTTTACATCCCTGCTATAGTATATCAGTACTTAATTTCTTTTTATTGACTAATAATATTCTAGTCTAGATATACCATATTTTATCTATTCATTAGTTGGTGGAGATTTCCATTTTTTTGTCTATTATGAATAATATAGATATGAACTTTTGTGTGGACATATGTTTGAATTTCTTTTGAGTAGCTCTCTAAAAGTGGAATGGCTGGGTCTTATGGTAGCTCTATGTGTAATATTTTGAGTAACGCCAAAATGTTTTTCAAAGTGGCTGCATCATTTTACATTTCCAATTGTGTTAGGATTTCCATATCTCTACATCCTCATCAACCCTTGCTAATATCTCCTTTCCCCCCCCCATCGCTATTCTGGTAGGTATCTGGTGGGTATGAAGTAGTACGTCACTGGGCTTTTGCTTTGTATTGCCTATTTGATTTGTATGACTGATGAAGTTTAGCTATTTTTCAATGACATGTTGGAGATTTGAATGCCTTCTTGAAGAAAGTCTATCTAAATTCTTTGCTTTTTAAGAATTGGGTTGCTTGTCTTTTATTATTGAGTTGTGATATTTCTCTATATATTCTGGGTACAGGTCCCTTATTAGATATATGATATGCAAATAGTTGCTTCCAGCCTGTGGGTTTTCTTCTTTTTTCATAATATCTTTCGAAGCACAAAAGTTTTTAATATCAATTAAGTGCATCAGTCGATCTTGTTTTTAATCAAATCATTGCCAAATCCAAGGTCACAATGCTGATTTTTTTTGCTCCTTGTTAAAAAGGGAACGGGACCCAGTTGTAAGGCACTGGGTATCTCTATACCATGACAGGTCACAAACATCAATCCTTGCATAGCTTTAATAAATGTCCTTAAGCATGTCCTGGTCTGTATTCTTCTCCTACTGCTTTGTCACCCAAAAGTCCCCAGGCATAGAGGAGCAGGGCAAGAGGAGATTGGTTGAAGTAAGCAATTAGAAAAAAAGAAAAAACTTACTAAGAGGATGTCCAACAAGGTGATCAAGGGTGAATCGTAGGTGTGCAATGATAGAATACTGCTATGGCAGGAAAATGACGCCCCCTTCCCACATTTACCTTGACAAGGAGATATAAGAATGAAGGGTTTTCTGCTTTCGGCAGTTGGGATTACAGAGGAGGACAATGGACTCTAGTAAGGTATATATGCAGGATGACTTTATAGCAGTGACATAGTTAATAATTATATAATATAAGCCTCTGGCAAGGAGTCCTAATTTTGAGAAGAAATTTCACCCTTCAGGAAAGCATTGACGACTTCACAGCTGCTCACTGGCCTTAGGACAGATGAATGAAAAGAAAGTGAAGGACATTGCAAAAATTCTCATTTGCCAAAGCTAGTGTATGTCACCAGTACCCAATGACTTCTACCTCCCAAATCTCATGTAAATGGCCCTCATCAGCAGAACCTGAACTATATCAGATTCCTTTCATTAAGGGATTCTGGGAAATTCAGTTGCCAGGCTTCTAGGCCTTGTGATACAGGGAGACAAAGGCAGGGTAGAATGGACAATATTTGCCAAAGATAATATCCAGCATAGAAATGTTGGGAGGAATCATTATTATTGATATCAAATATGGGTTATAAAGAACAACTTAAAGTAGGTCTCGGAGACTGAAGGAAAAAGAACAAATGGAAACGTATAAAGGACCATATAGTAGATGTGGATGGCAGAGCCTAATGATCGAGTATATACATATTGGACATTACTGAGGGGTGAGAAAAAAGATTGAAGAACATAACACATTTCCAATTGTGTAATAGAAGCTAATTTTCCTCATCTGAATGTGTAGATCGAAATTCATAAAACAGAAAGAATTCAATCCTAGATGCATTCTAGCAAAATTTGATAATTTCAAGGATTATTTTTAAAAACAGCAATAAACATGCTTGAGAAGAATTTTAAAATACAGATTACTAAATGCAAGAAACTTATACACTACAAATGAATGTGTAAATTTACACACTAAAAATTTCTGTAGTTGTCATTATCTTGATAAGAAAACTACTTGTCACATGTAGTTAAAAGGTAGAGACTGTTCAAACTAATTAGTTTTAGTTTTGCCTGATGTACACATGACTCTAGGTTAAATTGTCAAGCATTTGTCTTTCAGAATGATTTCTCCCTTTTCAAGGATCCCTTATTTCCTCCTTTTCCCTCACATGGTATGTAGCCCAGGAAAAGCATCCATGTCCACAAGACAGGGCAGAGGTTAGAGAGTGGCTTCTACTCTGCATCGACCCTCACTTGCTCCACTGGAAAGTAAGGTCTTTACTCTGTTGTTTTGTTTTTTACCTGATTTTTGGGCATATTGCATTGGTTTTACCTAGAAGCTGCTGTTTTCAGTTTCTTCTTCTTTTTTTTTTTAATTTAAATTCAATTAGCCAACATCGTTAGTTTCAGATCAGTATTGTGCAGACATTGAGCTGAATTCTCCTGGTACCTTGACCTTGGTGTAGTGCCAGTTCCAGAGATCCCTGAATTACGCAGCCTGTTGGTCTTGAAATCAAACCTTTTCTGGTCAGTTCTCTCAGCCCTGTTGTTTCTACTCCCAGTCAAGAGTTCCCAGAACGCCAAGCAAAGGCAATAGAAATGGAAATCTGGGATCTAGCTCAAGGATATCTGTCTAGACCCTTTCCCCAGGTATCTTTACTATACCATTTGATTGACAACACTCCTGTTTTAGGAAATGCCAATTTTCTTCTAGGAAATGCTCAGAATATCTCTAAGTTTTTCAGCTTTTTGGTCTACTCCTTCAAAAGGGAGACACTTAAGCTTTTTGCTGAGGAATTTCTTTTAAAACCTTCCATCTATTTGCACTGTGTCAATTCCATGATTCAGTGAGAACTGACCCTAAAGCAGGGGTAAAGAATGCAAAAGAAAAGAACAAATAGAAATCACCAGTATAAAGATGATCAAACATTATGAGGGATTGGGAAAGCCTTTCCAGGTGTCACTTCTTTTGATAGTGCTGAACCTGTTCACACGTTGCTCTCTGTCAGCAGAAATGTCATCCTCTCAATGAAACGTCCCCCACTGCTCTCCATGTAGTGTTAGTCCCTCTCCTGTGCTCTCCCACAGCACTTGGTTCCTGAAGCCTTACTTTTACTTGCTGCCTACTTGTCTCTGTGTCTATGAAGTCCTATGCCTGGCACATAACACATGCTCACAAGTGTTCATTTAATCAACTAATTCAGCTCCTAGTACTGGTATTTTATCCAATTATTTCCCTCTATTTCCCTTGAATTATTAGACTGCACACAAAATAGGACACAATTATAGGACCTGAGACTGATCTTGTTATCATATAAGACTGTTACAATATGGTCAGGAAATTATTCTAATTCCATCTGGAGCTCAGTGTTTTAGAAAATTTTTACTGCCTCCATTCCTTTATCTTCCAATTATTTTAAGCTTCAGTTAAACATATTAGCTCCGTAGCACATTTAACTAACTCTTTTTGCCACAGGACATAAATGTGATAATTATTGTTTTGTTTTGTTTGGGTTTGGCTTGTTGCCGTTAATGCCACCAGGCTGAACCCATGTACCAGTTTGTCTCTCAGAAAAGTAGCCGTTTAACAAATAATAGAGGAAACCTCTGAGTTCTAAAAATTCTTGACTGTGTAAAATACGCTTGTAACCTGCAGCTTATAGAATCAATGCATATCTTAATGGTTGTTCAGTAGTTTAAGAGGTGTTTGAATTATTAGGTGAGGGAAGTCACTGTAACAGTTAAGCAAAATAACTAAATACATCTGAAGCCATATAATTTAATGTATTAGGAGCAGATCTTTTGAAAATTTCCAGAAAGTTATCCAATATCCTATTGACCATCATTTTAAGACACATTTTATAGCTCAAACCCTTAAGTGCCTACGTTGTTCACTAAGGGAGAAAGAAATGGCATAATGGCAACCCTAGCCATGGAAAATATGCTGTTTCTTTAGTACACCATTATTTCCCAGTAAGTATTGTAATTGAGAAGAAACTTCCCTTAAATGTGCTAAATCAATTAATTACCCCCACACACTTGCTTTAACATCCTGCACTATTGAAACAACTTCCAGATGTTACATTTGCTAATAATTCTTTGGTCATCGTGTTTCAGTGGGTTGGCTGTATCACTCCAGAGGCGGATGCAGAGAGGCAGAATCACAACTGTCCCACATGTCAATCACTGGTGGTGAGATGAAGCTTGGCATAGCCACACACTCATTTTTATCTTGAGTAATTGTTTAATCACTTTATGTCTTGACTTCCTCATCTGTAAAAATGAGAGTAGTGATGCTAAGAACACATTAATAACAAAAATGCATATAAGCAATTCTGTGTTTTGCAAAATATATACGTGTGCGTACTAGTAATCATACTTTGATGTCCCATGTTCTTGCCTAAGAATGATCTCATTAACTTATTTTCCCATTGAAAATATGTGTATGGCAACGTTACATTCTGTTTGCTATTAAATGCAATCTTTTTTCATTTAAAGTCTAATGCTTGTTTTATTTTAGCACATTTTTTAAAAATGTTATTTTAACATACCCAATGAGTTATACTTCTGAAGTCCACTGTTGTGGAGAATCTGAATAGCATTATGTTTACCCTAATAGGTTTATTCATTAAATGTCATTTACGAGATGGAGAGATACATTTGGAATTGCTTCGCTGCCTTTAGATTTTCTAGAATCTTTAAAACCACATTAGCATTAGCTGAACTTTTTCTCAAGTTTGTCAGTCCTAATAACATAAAGCCATGCAGCAAATTTGCTTTCAATATCTTTCTTCTAGCTTTGTGCTTTATTAGAAATAACTCATTTACAGAAAACCTTTTATTTGAATTGGTGGTAAGAATAAACACATAGTTCTCTGTGACTTTTATTATTTATTATAAAGTAATTTGGCAGGGTGTTGTGTAGGCAACTAAACAAAATAAAAGATTAATCAGAACTACCAATCTTTTTCTGATTTGCAGAGTAACAGAAAACAGCAGCCCAGCCCGGTTTTATTCCCCAAAGGTTTAGTTCAGTATGTGCCAGTGATGGAAAACATCGTCCGCCTATAAAGCAACAATTAGGGCTGGTTTCCATTGACTCAATCAGTCAAATGTAAAAATACAAAAGACCAATATAAAATAAGCCCTCTTCTGTGGGCCTTCACATGCCAGAAACGTGAACATGCTTGGATATGTGTTGCTCCTGCTGTTTACCAAGGCTCCACTGGAATTTTTAGGTTTAAAAGTTCATATTTTAATTGCAGAATTGAATACAGAAGGATAAACATCAGCAGTTTCTCCCCAGGTTACAGCAGAGTTTGCAGGAAGAAAAGACATAGCTGGAAGAGAAGAGGATTAAATTCACTTTTTAGAGAAGGTTGGTGTCAGTGACACCAGTTGATAAATTGCTTAGTATCTTGGTATATTCATTTTTTATATGTATCCTGTATTAATTGATAAAAAATATTAGAAAAACTGAAGACTACTTAAAGTTGTTGGCATTCCCGGAAATAAACACACTTACCCAGAATTATATTTTAAAAAGGCCTGTTAGCATGTACATTGTCCTCCCTCTATTTTGAGGGTAGGGTCACAGAAAGCAATTTGCATTAATATCAATCTATCCAAAAAGGAACTCCTAAAATCAACGATAAAGAAATGTTAGAGAAAGGTAGAGGAAAGACATGAAATTCAGGTATTTTCTGAAAAACAAAACACCTAAGGTGATTAATACCTGCTAGTTTATGAAATGCTATTATACATTCACTAATAATCAGGTATTTACTATAACAAACAAACACAACATGTGTTTTATTATTTGGAACAAATTTAGGGTAGAGATAAGGAAGATCTGCCTGGCACTGAGAGGTGGGGAATTGAGAGTTACTTTTGATATCCTCTTCTCCAGTTAGAGCAAATACAATACTGCTTGAGAGGAAGGAAGGTAGATAGGTGATGGTTAAAGGATTTCTTCAGCTTAACCCTTGTTGAACAGTACACTTAGAATCTGTTACAGTAATAAGATCTTTGTGTGTCTATGTATGGTGACCTTGTGAATAACCTTTTATTCAGTTGAAATGTTGCAAAAAAATCAAACGTTTCTATTACTACTTTAGAGGATGGAAAAGCATTCCATCCCTATATCCTTCTTCTCCCTAACATTATGCAAAGGTAGCATATTATTTGTGTTCATAAACTTTTTTTTAAGATTTTATTTATTTACTTATTTGAGAGAGAGCATGAGCAGGGGGAGGGAAAAGGGAAGAAGGGGAGGGGGAGGGGTAGAGGGACAAGCAGACAGCCAACTGACCTGGGAACCCAATGAGGGGCTCAATCCCAGGACCCGGGGATCAGGACCCATGCCAGAGTCAGGCACACCTGTGTTCATAAACGCTTAAAGGAGTATTAATTCAGCATCAGTTGCTGCCTGATGACATAGGGTCTTTGCTTCAGTTTGGTAGGAATATGTAAGGTTTGTGCTTTTTTACTCTGTAGCTTGGAGGGAAGAACAGAGTTGTGTTCCTGGGTCCTCTGTCACTAGGCCTGGTGTCAAATGTATTCCAAAACAAGAAATTAAAAGTGAAAGAAAGGAAATTCCTATTCTGGTTAAAATGAGAAGGGGATGAAACTGAGAACTACCAGGTTTTGTGGTGAATCTCCATAACTTAAAAGTTAACACTTATTATTGAAAATAGAGCTACCCTATGACCCAGCAATGGCACTACTGGGTATTTACCCTAAAGATACAAACATAGTGATCCAAAGGGGCACATGCACCTGAATGTTTATAGCAGCAATGTCCACAACAGCCAAACTATGGAAAGAACCTAGATGTCCATCAACAGATGAATGGATAAAGAAGATGTGGTATATATACACAATGGAATACTATGCAGCCATCAAAAGAAATGAAATCCTGCCATTTGCGATGACATGGATGGAACTAGAGGGTATCATGCTTAGTGAAATAAGTCAATCGGAGAAAAACAACTATCATATGACTTCCCTGATTTGAGGAAGTGGAGATGCAACGTGGGGGGTTTGGGGGGTAGGAAAAGAATAAATGAAACAAGATGGGATTGGGAGGGAGACAAACCATAAGAGACTCTTAATCTCACAAAACAAACTGAGGTTTGCTGGGGGGAGAGGGGTAGGGAGACGGTGGTGGGGTTATGGACATTGGGGAGGGTATGTGCTATGGTGAGTGCGGTGAAGTGTGTAAACCTGGCAATTCACAGACCTGTACCCCTGGGGCTAATAATACATTATATGTTTATAAAAAAATAATTTTTTTTTAAAAAGGTAAAAAAAAAAAGTTAACACATTAATGAGCTGATGATTACCAGGCCTTTAGCCATTTGGCTTCTGTTTATCTCTCTCTCTCACCCCCTCCTAGTTGTCCTACCATCTAAGCATATCAAACTACTTTATGTCTCTAGAATGTAACATCCCCTTTCACTTCTGAATCATTTAAGTATCGATTCTTCTGCTTTGACCAATATTTCCCCTGGTCTTTCCAAAGGCTGGAATAATCTAAAATTAACATCATTTTCTTCTAAGAATACTAGGTCAGCTGGCTTTGTTTTCCTGTATTCTCACCATGGTAGGTAGAGTAGCTTGATGTGTTCAGATTCTGAATCATCCTTCCATGATGTGCATTACTGCAATCCAACATATTTTCTAGAGTTTCTTGTACCTAAGATTCTGAGTAAAACTTAGGTTCCCTCCCTTAGCTGCATCTGTGTAAGATCTGGAAGAGAAAGGGAGACAAGGGCCATGTTTCCTTATTTTTCAACTATTTCTACTGGCTTACAAGGTAATGAGGACATATCTTTTTTTCTACAGTAGCACTCTAATTTCAAGGGCAACAGTGATGTATTTTTATTAGATCACAGGTACTACAGAGTGTTCTTGTGTTCAATTGTTAACAATGGCGGCTCAGAGAAAAACACAATCAAGGTAATCATTTAATCATTTCATATTATGTGGAGGAAAGAATGATACAAAGTTTTTCATTATTCCCAGCAGTTTCTACAACGATGCTTATCGTTATTACAGCACTCCTATAACCAAACTCTGTCAGACTTTGTAATGTTACAAAATCAAGAACAACATATAGAAAGTACATAGATGTAGTATGAATTACTCCGAGGTTAAAGTGTTACCCAGGGATCATCTTTGCACTTGCATCTCTGGGCAAGCCTCAGTAACAAGGTATCAATGACACTTGTTGTTGTTGTTTTTTTAATAGCATAGGAAAACCGTTTTTGTTTTTGTTTTTGTTTATATTTTTTTAAAGATTTTATTCATTTACTTGACAGACAGAGATCACAAGTAGGCAGAGAGGCAGGCAGAAAGAGAGGGGGGGAAGCAGGCTCTCTGCTAAGCAGAGAGCCTGATGTGAGGCTCGATCCCAGGACCCTAGGATCTCCAACCCACAGAGCCACCCCATCTATGACACTTCTTTGCAAGTACTATTTTGACATTTGAAGAAAGAACTCTATAATTCTATCCCATATGAATTACTCAGATTTTGAACTACGTGAGGAGAGATAGCAGTAAATATTGTTTTGTATTAATGTCTGCAGGAAAAAAGAATGAAAATTATTTACATCACCTAAACAATTTCATAGTAACTCCTGATCACCTTGAATACTAGATGGGGCGATAAGTGTCTTAACTTTCTCACTCTTTTGAGACTGAGGTCTATGAAAAACTTAACAAAAAGCAATTATGTAGCATTGACCCAAACAAATTAATAGAAGGTGCCCAGGAAATGACAGGAGGCAATAGAAGTGTATCACCATAAAAAGTAGACACAAAACAAAAGGAAAATATACTAAGAGGATGGAAAGCAAAAGCAGCATAAACTATTGGACAGGGTGATTTTGGGGGGTAAGATGGTGGGAGCAAACAGACAGTCTAACACTTATAATCATAAATTACTAACTTAAAAAGGCCTACTTGAAAGGAATGTTGATAGTGTATATTTTAATCCAGTTAAACATTAAGATTTTTCACTCTGTTGGGATCTTAAATTTCTCTATGTGTCCCGTGTGCTCTTATTTTGAAGGGCCAGTTTCCTCATGATTATTATATTCCAATTACGGCTTTCTCCTGCACAACATCTCGTAAAATTATCATATCGCTTCTCTCCTTTAATGTGTTGTAACACTTATTTTGATGGTGTCAACATCAGTAACATGCTGCCTTCATGTTGTCGTTTAACTATCATATCTGAAGAGCAGAATTTCTCATAATTTGTCTGTAGCCACCCGCCCTTGTAGATGATAACATTAGACATTTGGAATAGTCCTGGCAAATTTTATTGAGTGAATAAATGCCTGGCACAGTTTTCCGAACAGAGGTAGTGGGGCACAGACTAGAAAACTAAATCCTATATTAGGTGTGAGAGGAATGCATCTCAGCTCTGCCAGTGCCTCGGTTATGACCAAGGTAGTCATTTAGGCCTCTGGGTCCTTATTTCCTCATCTATGAAGGGATCTCTAAAGCCTCTTCTAATTCAAGTCTTTTTGGAACCTATGGATCTTATCTATATATTGGGATAATACCTACAAAAAAGTACGGAAAATGAGTAAGAATATGGCCTCTAAAGGAAACCATACTATTAGAGATTTACCTCCTTAGTGTGTACTTAAGAATTATGCCATGAGATATTTCATTGTATGGCACACAAATCTGAAAATAATTCACCATTAAATATGCTACATAAGCTGTAAAACTCCTCTAGCTAAAAATGTCCCAACTACCCTAAAGAGCCATGGAAACCAAAAGGAAAGGTCAGTTTAAAGGTGTGGAAAGTGATGTTAGGAAAAGGTTACTGACACGTGTCATATCATAAGTGTCACTTTGCCAAAATAAAAAAGAGGTTGCAATCCACTTCTGTTGTGGTAGCTGGTTATGATTCTCACATAAAAATGATATATGTCCAGGAACACCTCATTATTTTAATAGTATGCAAAGCTTAATGAGGAAAGGATTAATATCTTTATAACCCCTACATAAAACTGGACTTGAATTATATATATATGTAATATATGTAAATATATTACATTAACTTATAAATAAATACACACATATAACATCTTTTTAACTTTGCAATGATAAGACAATGGCATAATATAGTTAAAAGTCATATAGAGATTTTTTTAAAACCGATCTGATTATCAAAATATAGAAACAATATTTTCTGAGCCCTCACTTTCCCTCTCCTGTACAACTCATCTATCTATAAGATCTTGTATTTACTGAAATATCAGAATGATGCCCCCATCTTCCTACATCTGGAAGGTAGAATTAATAGTCATAATCATAATCAACTATACTCTTTATGGAACCTTTTAGATAAATTTTGATGCTGTTTTTTAAGGCTGTCAGCCTTATCAATTCCAGAGAGTATAGTTTTGACCAGGTACTGGAATTTGTATCTAGTGTACATAAAATAAAGCCTAAATGTTCTCTGAAGATCAAGGTATAGAGCAAGTTGATTAACTTGTGGATAAAATAAGGTCGATTTTTAAGGAACTAGTTAAATATGTGTGATTTATTTATTTATTTTCCCCTGAGTGGCTAAATATTAATTCTCCATTATGTGCAAACTAAAACACTGGAAACTCAACTATTTCACCAATATCATAGTTTAAATTGAATCCTTCTTAAACTCCAAAATAAAAAAACGGTAGAAAGAATGTGGGCCTTGAAGGCATCCAAGCCAAGGTCACACATAGAACTTACCGAGTAATGGAGATGGCTAATGTGTATATGTGTTTTCTTGTGTGTCATACACATGATGGAATACTACTCAGCAATAAAAAGAAGCACATAGTGATACTTCTGAAAACATTGATGAATCTGAAAGCCATTTTACTTATTCTAGATCTTGTTTTGGTTGGTAGATACCCAGGTGTATGCAATTTAGTCATCTTCAGGTGCTATAAAAAAATACCACAGACAGGGTGGCTTAAACAATAAAAACATTTATTGAAACAATAAAAATATTTATTTTTTAAAGTTCTGGAGGCTTAGGAGTCCAATATCAGGATACCATCCAACTCAGATCCTAGTTGCTTGTGCGAGCTCTTTGCTGGTTTGCAGAAGATCACCTCCCTATAGTGTTGTCACATGCCTGGCAGACAGCTCTGATGTCTCTTCCTTTCCTTATATGAGCAATTATTCCATCATGAAAACTCCACTGTCATGACCTCATCTAAACCTAATTATCTTTCAAAGGCCCCATCTCCAAATACCATCACATTGGGGGTTAAGGACTTTACCATATGAATTGGTGGGGGGACACCTTTAGTCCATAGCAGTAACTGAGAAAATAACTGAACCAAACATTAATAATTTCTGAATTTTATTTTATGTAAATTATACCTCAATAAAAAATTGTGACACAAATAAGACTAAATTTTTGGAAATATTTGGCAACTCTGAAACTCTACACCAGAGATGTCTCCAGAGAGGTCTGCTTCATAGCATTCTGCCTTTAAGTAGGGTGACATATATCCAATTTACCCGGGATTATGCCAGTCTATACACGTTGTCTCAGCATGAATATGAATGGCTTTTCCTTTCACTCTGTAAAGTGCCCACTCTGGACCTTAAATTATATTTCCCTTCCTAATAAGCACCTAGACTCAACCTCTGAGTGACAAGCCTAGGAACTTCTTTCCCCTCTCTGGATTCTAGTGGTCACCAACACCAAACTGGGTGTTATGACATACTCTACCTCATCCATAATGCTGTTGTTTGTGACATAGATGAGTGATTCTAATACTGGCTCAGAAAATATCTCAATCAGATGGCTCATTCCCACACCCAAAAGTTTGAAGGTAGAAATGTAAACCAGTCTCCTTTCCATTTAATCTAGATTTCTATTTTTATTAATTCTCTGAATTGCCATATTTTCTTCCATATTTCTCAAACAGAATCTTCTCAGACATTTATGAGCCTCGTGCATCAAATAACATATTATTTCTTCCATCATCACCCCATTCTAAAACTTTATTATCTGCAAATTTTAAATCATCATAACAGCAGAAAAGATCCTCCATCTCTTTGATCACCTCTTAGGGGTATCTGCCCTAGAATTAGAAATAAGTTGTAAATGAGTGCCACAGGGTATAATTTGGAAAATGGCATTTTTATGTTTGGATTTTGTTGAAAAATGAAAGGGAGGAAAGAGAGAGGTGAAAAGAGAAAATGAAGAGAGGAAAAACAGAGTTTCTACATCAAATTCAGTGAAGAATTCAGTCAAGCTGTAATTTTAGCCACAGTAAAAGTCTACAGACTTTTCACTGAAAGTTACCAGACACTCCTTTGTTTAACAACACATACCATGTGTTCAAAAGTGTGCCATTCAATTAGGAAAAGAAAAAGCTAATTGTCTGATTTCTTTTACACAATATGTGAAGGAATAAAAATAAAGATTCTTGATTCCCCTGTTTTGTTCTGTGATTTTCCACTGTTTAAGATGAATATTGAAGATGAAGAGGAAAAGAACACATCAATGAGAATATTGCAAATACTTTCTGCCCATAAAAATGGATAAGCTTTAAGATTCTGCCCCAACTCGAAGATAAAACAAAAGTAAGAGGCAGAGATAAACCCTTGTATGTATGCACAGATATCCACATGCATTTACTTGGTCTCCTATGAATTGTATGTGGTTTTTAACTATATTGAGGGCCTCTAATAAGCCAAATAGTGAATCAGAGCCAATGGTACAACCAGCTGATTTAGTAAATTCATTCCAAGAGCTGATCAAATCCAATAAAACCAAAACAAAAAAATTAGGCAAGTGAGCCATTTGGCTGAAATGGTTGATTGAGTAGAAAAATACACTCCACAGTGCCAGGCAGACTAATACTCAGTCCCTCATAGACAAGTTAAAGGAAGGCCCCTCTTACGAATGGATAAGTAATGGGTCTTTGTTCATCTCTGTCTGTCTTGGGATAGACCCAAAACAACTCCTGAGCTGCAAGGTTTCTACTTTTGAAAAGAAGCTAGAACAAAATATTACATTTTGCATAGAATTTTGACTGATGACAAATCTCATCACTCTTCCCCTTGGCTGGTTCTCACTTTCAAGGTTTATCTGAATATTAACTGCCATCAACAGCTCAAATTTTCAATTAAGTTCACTGCAGCCAAAAGCATTGTGATATTAGAACATTCATGATATAGATAAAACTGTGTAGCAATGACTGCCTGTCATCTTAACAACATGGAGGCGTGCCTTTTCAGGGCATTAGCCATTGCTTGTTTCTGTGCATGAGTAGGAAATATTGGTAAAATTTGTACTGTGAATGACAAGAGTAGGAATGAAAAAGTATCATAGAATGGTTTTCTATACTGATTAAGAATGAAATTTTTATCGCTTTCAGCTCTGCTCTTACATCTGTTTCCTGGAAAGAAAGAATTCAGTGCCAGTAACAAATATGCTAATTACGATTTGGGCCATAGCTTCAAAATCTTTAAGTAAATGCTGAATACTTTAGTTCAGTCAGGAAATTTGCTAAGACACATTTCTTCTGACAACTGCCAAGGAGAATGTCTGTTTTTAATACTTGAAAGATATACCAGATTTGCACTTTTAAATAACCACAGTTTTATAGCTCCTATTGGAGTCTTATTGAGCTCTTGACTACACCCTCAGCATTGAATGTCAGAAAGAAGCCCACTTCAAATGGGTATTTTTGCTGCCAACTATACAACTACTCTAGACGGCATTTATTTCAGAGTCAAAGAGCTAATTATTTTGCTTTTCTTTTCCATGTAAATTCAGCATCACTGAACAATGAGAGATATAAATGTCCAACCTGCTGGTATCCAGAGTGCCTAAGTCTATGAGCCCAGCCAGCCCTTTTATCATGACTATCTTTAGGGGCAGGGCTATTCTTCATACTCAAATTTATTGTGTTGTGGTCCTCATTATTTTTAGATAGGCAGAAAAATCAACATTGCTATGTAATGATCTCTTTATTTCCCTCACTTAAAACTGGCATAGTTCTCCAAATGAAGCAGCCAAATTGGTGACAAATGGTAGAAAAGATTTTCCAATTATAGTTTTCCGGCAGAATATGTTTATGAAGAAAGCAGTAAAGGCAAAAATAGGCTTCATTTCAAAGGACTGAATGCATTAATGTATCAAAGATTTGTGCAAATATTTCAAATAAACTTCTTTTCTAGCCTCCACCTCTTCTTTCTCATGAAGATAAAGAAATCTAACTCCTGTTCATCAAGAAAGATTCAAATTTATTTACAACTGGATTTGAGCCAAGCTATGTTTCCTTAACATGACTCTGGCTGTCTTTTCAGTACAGGCCTACTCAGTATAGGATTTCAATATAGCTGAAATAAATGTTAACTTTCCTACAAAGACAATAGTCTGAATGTCTTGGCACTTTATGAGCAAATGGCACATTTTTCTGCTTATTTCAATTATTTGGTAAAACCTCATGAGAAATAGTAAAAATAGTCAATGCCTTAAGATTGTTCTTTTCACATCTATAATGTCCCTTGGAACTTGATATTCTTCAGAGAAGAAGAAACAAGTAGGTACTACTTAATCATCCTTGTCAACATCATCAGAATTGCCCTCAGCATTCCTAGAGCCTACTATACACCAAGAACTGTATACTTACAGTCTAATATCTCAATCAATTTCCACAAAAATCTTATATAAGGTAAATACTATTATCCAATTTCACGGTTGAGGAAACCAAGCTTCAGAAAAGTAAAGGTCACCTAGCTATTAAGTGGCAGAAATGAAATTCATGTCTAGGTTTGTTGGATGAACAATGTTTGCTCTTTACATTAGGTTATCTTAGAGGAATGAAAGTGAAAGAGAGCAAGGCAATTTTCTCTCAGGGAGAATAAGGTAACAAAATATATTTCCCACATTTTTTCCTATCTAATCCCCCAATGGTATCTGGGCTTAAAATATTGGTAAAATGTATTTTGAACTTTGTAAATTAGAAATCTTGCCTTACATATATCACCAAAACATGGAACACACGTAGGCGTTTCAGATTAGAAGATCTAGGAATACTTACAATTGGCTGCAGACTATGTCCAACCAAAGGTTTGGTCAGAAAGGACAGCCACAGAAACCACAAAAAAGTAGAGATGTATTTTTGGAAGAATAAAGGACAGTTTAACTTAAAGAAAAATCCCAGATTTTCAGGTCAAAGGGATTCTAACGAACCTTCTAATGTGTGAACTACTCTACCACATCTGATAATTTACTTGAGTATCTACCATGACAGTCTATTTTCTCTTGAGTCATTTATCTATTTACTCATTCAACACATCCCTAGGTATTTCTTGAAATTATTGCATGTCATGAACTGTGCCAGGCACTAAAAGGATAGACAAGTCAATCATCCTTTTCCTCTAGGTCTTTCTTATGTTGTCTCTTTCACTGCTACTTCCGATCTTAGGTATAAATTTTATCTGTTGAACTAAACAAAATATGGTGTTCAAGGCATAGCATTTCAATATCTTAAGTCATCCAACCTGCCACTTTGGACGGGAGTTGGTCTTTCCCCCATTTTTATTTTTTTATTTTTTTCCCTTCATTTTTAGAGAAATGAGAGTGGAAAAACTTCATCCTATGGAGGCGTCTTTGGTTTTGAAGAATGCAAAGGCCATTGGGCAAACAAAGGGGAAGGGAGACAAACTGGTTGATTAACATGGCTCTAGTTTAGCTTCAAGGGATCACAATAAAGGGCATGCTAGATGTATTTTAGTATTATCCAGCCACTTATAGCATTAGAAAGCAGAGGTTTGAAGGAAAATAATGAATATTGGCTAGAGAGGCATCTGGGTAGCTCAGCCCTTTGATTGTCTGACTCTTGAATCTAGCTCGGGTCATGATCTCAGGATGGTGAGATTGAGCCCTGTGTGAGGTTCCACATGCAGCAGGGAATCTTGAGATTCTCCCCCTCTGCCCCTCCCCCCACCTGTGCACACTGTCTCTCTTACTCTCTCTCCATTTTTCTTTCTAAAATAAATAAAATAAATCTTATGTATTGGCTGGAATAATCCTTGTCATATACCTCTTGAAGATCTAATTGCAGGCATGAGTGATTAGATGGGGTAGAAATGCAGCAAAAGAAAGGATATAGTAAACTCATTTCCTCATATAGCATGGCATGGCTCCTGATTCTATACCTCTCCTAATCACTGTCCTCTGAGTTTGTTCTAGTTTATCTATATCCATTATTAAAGAAGGCTCCCCAAAACTGAACTCAATATTCTATTTTGAATGTGAATGGAGGAAGTAAAGCAGAACAAATGATTATCTTGTTCTAAATACTGTATTTTAAACTAATATAACCAAGTCTTGCTTTGTTTTTGTTTTTGTTTTTTGTTTTTTTTGGTCCCAGCACTGACTCATGTAATAGGTTTATTTTTTTCTGTAACTCCATACTGTTTATAGCATATACTTCTATACTAAGTTTTTGTCATCTTTTCCATGTGCAGCTGCTGTTCAAACTTATTTTATTAGAAACCGTCTCTCACTCCAAATTTTCATCCCTAAATAAACTGTTAACCAGAATAATCACACTATCTCCCTATTTTATTATCTATAAATTTGATGAGAATACCATATATAGTTTTTTTCCACATCTTATTTAAGAATGGAAAAGAAACCCAAGGCCAAAGGTGTGACATTCTAACAACTACCTACTGTAGAGGGACAGAAATCTTACAATCAACTACATTCACCATTAACCTCTTATTGTCCTTACATCTGATAAGTTTCTTCACTTTCTTCATGAGAAGATATAAAAGTAGATGTCAACTCCCTGCTTAAATTGTCTTTTTTTTATTTAAACAATTTATTTAAACTAAAAAATATAGTTTATTCATTTCTCCCTATCCTGCACCTCTTACCTCTGATAACTAGCAAACTGCTTTCTGTATCTATGAGCTTGTTTTTAATTAATTAATTTTTTTTGGATTCCACATATAAGAGAGATCATATGGTATTTGTGTGTGCTTTTAATTTTTTATCACACTTCCTCATGGTCCAGAAATCTAATTTAAAAAAAAAAAACAGAATATCTTATCTTTACAGAAGCATGATGAGCTCAACAATCCCAATTTTTTCTTATGATACTTAAAAAATGTTACTAATAAATAATCACACACTACTATTCGTGAATAACTGAAAAATAAAGGCATGTGTACTCTTGATAGTGGAAGCAGATTTCTCTCTTGTTTTTTGTTTTTGTTTTGTCTTTTTTTTTTTTTTTGAGAATCAGAACACATGCCAATTTTCTACTTCTATCTTATCTCATTCACTGAAATTCTTCAGAGACCACTGCATTTATCTATTTAATATTTTATTTGTTCAGTGTTCTGAAATACAAATATTCCAGAGCAGGGAGGGGACTGGTATAAATTTGGGGATTCTAGAACTCGTTGATAATGTCTTTATACTTTCTCCTACTTTGACTGACAGTACTGAATATACTTCTGTCATATAGTGATCTATGGCCATAGAGTCAGTATCCAAACAGGAATTAAGGTCTTATGAAGTTGGGCCTGCTTTTTCTTTGAACAACTTGAAATCTTTACTAGGATCTATGGAGTTCAGGAAGAATGAATCAAAAAGAGAAAAGGTCAGGAATTCAGAAACAGCTTTCAGAGAGCTAAAGACAAAATGACTTTATAATTCTACTGCCTTACCCATCCTCACTATCTGGACCAGTACATCTCACGAGTGTTGTCCCAAGACCAGCAGCAACAGCAACTGCTTAGAGCTTGTTAGAAACACAGATAGAAAGAAAGAAAGAAAGAAAGAAAGAAAGAAAGAAAGAAAGAAAGAAAGAAAGAAAGAAAAGGGAAGGAGGGAGGGAGGAAGAAAAAAAGAAATACAGATTATCAGGTCTCGCCTCTGATCTACTGAATGAGAATCTCCAAAGGTGAGGTCTAGGAATTTGTATTTGATCAGTTCTCTGGGTGATTCTGCTGTATGTTAACTAATAGCTTTCATTCCTCAGATGTTTGGAATAGCAAATCTCCTAAGTTTAAGGTGCATTAGTGGATTGAATGCGAAATCTGTATTAAGGTTGAGATTTCCTTACTCCTTGTTCAGACCCAATCCATTCATTTTGTATTCCTCCTCAAAATTCTCATTTGCCTTTTCTGAGTAATCCAATGGAACTGTTTTTTCCTCACTAAACTTCAGGATGTATCAGGAGCCAGATCCAGCAACATCTCTTAAAAATAATTTTTCTTTGGTATCTTTTCTATTATAAGATCTTGCCAAGACCTTGTATTCCACTGCAAAATCATGTTGATTCAGTTTACCAAATGTTTGATTGAGCCAAACCAGGGATGTGCTTTAGGAAGTGGCAAAATATGGTGGAAAGTGCACCAGTTTCAGAATCAAATAGATCTAGAGGCTATTTACCGTCTGCCACTTACTAGCTATGTAATCTTGGGTAATTTTTTTAATGTCTCTGAATTTCAATGTCCTTGTCCATTGGATTTATTGTGTGATAAGTAATTCTTTATTTGATTATTTGTCTGTTTACGGATTTATTTGCATATGTCTATCTCAGTACAAACAGCTGATGAAGCAAATATGAAGTGTCTAGCCCTTTGCCTGGAGCCCACAAGATGTTTAAGAGAAGTCTAACTCTTAAATTCTTAAATTAAATGGTGTTTAATTCTCTTTTGTGTTTTGCCCTTATTTCTTTTGCTGCTGAGAATCTTTTCACAATGAGTTAAAGCATCTGCAGAGCCAACCAGAGGTGTGCAGTAATTGGCAACCTGAATATCATAGTTCAGATAAAAGGGTGAAAATCTAAGGTTTGCCACTCTAACCTTTAGCCCTGTGGTATCCAATAGGGCGGTCAAGTCTTCCTGAAGACTTGAAATGTGCCTAGTCTAAACTGAGATGTGATAGTTAGATGTAATTATAAATATGTAATAATACCAGATTTCACAGAATTCATGTTAAAAATAATGAAAATATCTCCCTAATACATTTTTATGTTTCTTAGGTATTAAAATGATAATATTTCAGATATATCAGGTTAAATAAATGTGCTACTAATTTCACTTATTTCCTTTTACTTCTTTTAATGTTGCTATTAGAAAATTCAAAATCATATATGTGGTTCACCTTTGTGGCTCTCTTAATATTTTTATTGGACAGAATTGCTCTAATTCATGGGGCTTTAGACTACATTTGCTCACCAAGTAAATAGTTTTGTATTTTAATTCTATTTGACTAATTTAAATATAGCAATGCCAATGGTCCCACATTAATGTACTTTCAATTTGTTTTTAATAACTACAGAGAGGACAACAAACTCTCAGTGAACTTGCTTATATAGCGCTACTTAAGAAATCAGAGGCAAAGGCTGGGCAAAGTCAATCCATGCAAAAAATCTCTACCCATCTGGTTTTTCCTAAGAGAAAAACCATTTCATGGCTGGTTTAGTAAACTTTTTACATAGGTGCAATGCCTTAATGCCCAAAGTAGAAATTACAGCTCTGAATGGATATGTACTGGTAACCTATCATTCTTTTAACAATAAACATGATGGGCCAGAATTTGCATAGGTAGTACTATTTTTCAGCACATATATTACATTAAAACTATGAATAAAATTATCCATTCTCCCTTCACTTCTGCCCCCACATTAGAAATGTCTGTCTTCATCACCTTCCTTTTTCTATACCTTATTAAGACCAACATCACCTTTACTTTGTACCTTCCCTAATCCACCTTAGCCTCTCTGTTATTGGCAATACTTATATTAGCCTTTCACTGAACATGATTTTGTCAGTTTTCTGTTTTTTAGTGTAGGTCTTATCTACCCATCCACACCCTGATCTCCCCAAGGGAAGAGCCATATCTTATGTGCCTTTGTGTACCTCACAGCCTTTGTTTAAGCAAAGCAAGTAGGTAATGTTGACTATAATAATAATGATGAAGGTAACAAAGAAAAATATGAAACTAACCCCTATGAAAATGTGCAATATGATGACAAGCTCCTTAGGTTCAAGAAATGTCCATGGTGCATTTTGATCTCAAAGTTATTTCTACAATTCAAATTTATCAGGGCTAAAATTAAATTCATTAATTTCCCTTCCCTAACTTATTTCTGTTTTGCTTCCTATTTTAGTAACCGGTGCTACTGACTCAGGTTAGAAATGTATATATCCTTAACTTACCCTCTGCAACTAGTCCCCAAGTCCTCTTGATATCCCTCAAATCCATTCAGCTATTTCAGTCCTCATGGTTAATATCTTATCTCATGCTTCCTGTCTTTTCCCAGCCCCTGGCCCAGTCAGTCTGAGCTATGAAAAACATAAATCTGAGTATACCATTCCTTTGCTTAAAGTCCTGATACTTTTCCAAGAGATAAAATCTCAATTCCCTCGTAGCATTGATCAAGTTTTTCATTATAATGTAGTCCATTTATACTACTTCAACATTAAGTCTCACACCTTTTCTCCTGACCCGAAATCATACTAACATTATTTTGTCTGTTCTAATCAGGCTTTCCTTCCTTTACCTCTGGGCCTTTGCACATACTATTCCCTTCACAGAACACATTCATTCTGTGTTGCTTTATTAACTTCTCCTACCAGCTCCAGTCTGTTTCTTCCACTGAAATGTGAGCAGAGAAGTCAGGGTATATCTCTTTTGCCATTGTATTTATTACCTTTAGCAACTGTATCTGGTCCATGAAGGGGTTCAATATTTTTTGAAGAAAGGAAAAAAGAGGTAAGAGTTGGCTGGGGGCTGTGTGTGTGAAGAAAATAGGGAGGTATGGAGAGAATGAGAAAGAAAGAAATTTATTTTACTATTCTGCTCACTTTCAAATACTTGAGGGTCATTCCTTAACCACCATTTTAGAGAATACTTATAGGCTGTTGCTTTTTATTCTTGATTCAATTATAGTCTCCTTCTTGCAATTAGTCTCACACTTTTGTGAGGAGTTGGTTGAATACAGTAGCCAACATTAATAAATCAAATTATTCCACCTAGGGATGAACACCCACCAAACCCCAATGGACAACTACACCGTGCTTTTACAAACTCAGCTCACTGGCCTGCTCTAAATACCCATTTATTACTTCCATGGAGTCAGCCAATAGCCAAGTGAATGCAATCAATTAAAAACTTAATGGATGTTTGTTATACACTCAGCATTGCACTAAGCACTCAGCAAACAGTAAATGAGTATGTGTCTTGAGAATCTGGAATATGCTCCTAAGAAACTTTGTCAAACTAAGAAAATAAAGCTAAACAAAATACAAGAAGCAATCATAGAGAAATAATGTGCCAAATACATGCTTCTGAATTCATGCATCAGAGTAGCTTAGAAAGAAATATCAAATTGATATTTGATCAATGAGTATCAAAGAAATGGCAACATCAATTAGAACTTCAAAATGAGAAAGCACAAAATATTAACCTATAAAAAAGCCCAATGGAGTTAACAACTAGGTGGATGTTTATTCACCAAAATCTCTCAGTCAGTAAAGGTACAATCGTGAAGGCCTGCTCTGTTCTCCCAGCTATTTAAATGAAAAGTAGAACGCCAAATACAGGGCATTCAGCAATCACTGACTCAAGCCATCGTCCTCAGCCAAAAACACCTCCCACATGTGTGGGGGCAGCAGCCAAGGTGTTTTGGTCAGGCCCTGTGAAATTGCCTTGGCTGACTAGGCTCTATGTGAGTCCAGCAAGGAAATAATACCCTGTCTTGTTGCTCGACCACATGTGCTCTAAAGCAAGAAACGATATCAAAGATTCCAAAACATCTTATCGCATTTTGTGCTCAAACTTTCAAACATTAAAAGGTAAAATAGTGTAAATGCTTTTGGCCACTTTCTTTTTCCAGCCAATAAGAGACAGTATTTGTTAAACTGTTGAAAGGAAACACGGCAGCTTATAGTCTCTTAGATGGGGCCATTTCACTCTATAAACACTGAGTTTGTTTAGAAGCCACAGTTAATTCTACTACCTATAGAGATGGCAAATATTGGGGGTTAGGTGTGCAATGGAATGATGCCATAGTGAGTAAAAATAGAAAGAAGAGGACAAGAACAGAGAATGTGTTCTGACTATACACTATGTTGGTTTAGTCATTGAGGTTATTTCTTGACTGGGGTTAAATATTTCAATACCTTATTTTCTTCTTTTAATAGCATAAGTGAGGGGCCCCAGGTGGCTCGGTTGGTTAAACATCTGACTCTTGGTTTCGGCTCAGGTCATGATCTCAGGGTCCTGGGATGGAGCCTTCTGCCTGGCTCTCCACTCAGCAGGGAGTCTAACTCAGGATCTCCTTCCTCTCCCTCTCCTTCTTCCCTCCCCTGCCCACATGCACACACACAAATGAATACATACATTTTTTAAAAATAGTGTAAGTAAAGCTTATTATGAGACCAATCATAAAGCAAAAAAACTTTCTAGCTAACAAGCAAGCATATTTTGTGGTCCCCATTTGCTGTCCAATTAAATGATACAGGGGATTATGGTAAAGCAATAAAGAGAAGAAATCTAGAGTTAGTCTTGCATTTTGGATCTGCCAATATTTACTCTCAGGCAATTTATCTGAAGCTCTCCAAGTCTCAGCTTCCACATCAGTAAAATGGGACTGATATAAATATCTACTTCATACAGTAATTAGGACAATTAAATGAGAACAAATCTGTTTGGTACAATGCCTAGTACATTATAAGCTTTACTATATATTAGCAATTTATTAATATATTTATACCTTTCCTTATTCCTAGTTCTTCAACATTATCTGTAGTCTGAATTAGGAATCAATTTAAAAACTCAAAGGATCTTTGATCTTCCATTAGAAAACAAGAGGATGCTCTCAGCATCTCTTTCTGAGTATGGAGAGACTCCTACCCAAATAAGCCCATCTTCAGAGCACCTAAGATCTCATATCACATGAATAACCTATATGTGCAAATGCCTTAAAGTGATATCTACTCATTTTATGTCTTCCTTTGGTAAACCAGGATTTCTTATAGATGATATCTAGCCTACCCAATTCGGTTTAATAATATCTCTAATACTAGTAAGCAGTGGAGAGATGTGTGGTTTTGGGGTAGGGGGAAGAAAAGGTTAAGTGGACTGACATTAGTGACTCTGAAGAAAAAAAGAAACTAAACATTAAAATGTATGAATAACTCCAAATGCTGGAAATAAGAATTTGTAAATATTTAGTGCTAGGATGGATCCTAGAGACCATTTAGCCCAATTCCCCTACAACCCCACACACCTCAGGAAAATGAGACTCAGCAAGTTAAATGACCTACCCAGATTCACATACTAAGGTCAAGACAGAAAGCAGCTTCAGCAACTTCTGGTGTGTGTTCTATTACAGTGTCTCTAACAGCTAGGAAACTGTTTTCTTAAATAGCTCAAATTGAGTATTTACAACAAAACTGTTTTATTTGAAGCAGATTTAAAATGTAGAGTCAATATTTTTCCCCCTGACTTTTAATTAGATGATTTTTTTTCCTGAACATTATAAATGTGAATGTCTTAGTTCATTCAGTCTGCTATAACAAAATACCTTAGACTGGGGGGTTTATAAACAACAAACTTATTTTTCACAGTTCTGGAGGCTGGGAAGTCCAAGATCAAGGCACGAGCAGATTCAGTATGCGGTGAAGTCTCGCTTCCTGGTTCATAGACAGCGTATTTTCAGTGTCCTCACATGGTGGAAGAAGCATAGAAGCTCTGTGGGGTCTCTTTTATAAGGGCACTAATCCCATTCACTAGGGCTCCATTCTCATGACCTAATAAACTCCCAAAAGCCCCACTTCCTAATACCATCACATTGGGGGTTAGGATTTCAATATATAAATTTTGGTGGTGACACAAACATTCAGACCATAGCAGTGAGTAATCAGCAAATTAAAAACAGGGGTTTTGCTGGTGCTTTGATATTTGAATGAAAATGGGTAAAATGGATTGCTGTGGGTTTTTTTTTTTATTAATTTATCTCTTCATATTCCTTCACAATGTATTTGCTTCTAATATTCTCTCTACCTAGCATGCCCTTTCTTCCTTCCTCCTGTGTCTGAAGCCTCTTTTCTTTACAAATGAGTTCAAATTAACATCTCTGAATCAACAGCTGTTCCAAGTTTCTGAAGAGACTCCACTCTTTTGAACTCCTGTTTCTCTTTATTTGAGTTTGACTCAAGGTACTTTTCACTCATAACACTACTTAAATATTTTTATATCCCCTACATTCTCAAGCATGGTGTCTTGCATATAGTAGTTGTTCAGTATTTAAAAAAAAAAAAAAAAAAAAAAAAGGCAACCAAGTCCGCATCTTAGTTTAAAATTTCCTGACCCAATTAGAAATGGCCATTGCTAATAACACAAATCCTTTCATTTGTGACAGAAATCCCAGGTTCATGAACCTGAAGCACTCTCTTTAGAGAGATATCTCAAGAAAATATGTTTATGCAAATAAAATACTTTTTAAATTTTAACTTTTCTTATTATTTGATTAAAACTTAACATTGTCATTTAATATCAAGAAATCACTAGAAAATAGTAAAGCCCTTGGTAAATAACAATGTCACCTATTAATAATCATTTCTGTAATGTAATTGTATATCTTTATAATAGTATTTATAGAAACCCAGCTAAGCTGATACTAATTTCGTTTAGGATTATGATTTCCAAGGATGAGAAGAGAGGATAGGAGAAAAGTACACCCAAGAGAACCAAAGAGTAGAAAGCCTCATTGCAAGAGGCTTAATTCCATCACATAGCTTACTTTATGGATTTGCAGGGGGGAAAAAATACGTGTGTATATACATACCTGGATGTACATATTTTAAAAATCATACCTTACATTCAAACATATTACTTAATATGCAAAGATTGTTACTATTACATTTATTTACCTTCCTAATAAATCTTTAGGATAGAATGAATAAATATTATTAGCCCTATTTTACAGAAGACTGGGATATGGAAAAATTAACTTATTTATTCAAGGTCATACAGCCAGAAAATTCCAGCCTTGGTATTAGAAACTATGTCTCCTGATTCACAGCCTTAGAATCTTTCTACTACTCTATTTTGACTTAAGTAAAATTGTACTGTTGTACATTTTTATATTTAGGTACCTAAAAAACCCCTCATGAGTAACAAAAGTAGCAGTAGCAGTACCAGTTGTTGCTGTTGTAATAAATTAAGCCATCTTAAAATGTCTTTAAATCCCTCATTAGACCTTGTAAGAGTGCATTAACTTTCAAAGAGCCTCAGTGTTTTCCTTGAGCTTAATTTTAGAGGATGTCCTTTTTCCTTTTCAGATATACTGACATGTTCTATTGCTTTAGAGAAATTTACAAATGGTGAACACTTAATTTCTGACCAGAGTATATATGAAGAGACTACAAGAACAACAACAACAAAAATGTCTTACGTGTAACTTGTACTTAATGTATTCTGCTTTCATAAAAGAAGCCATTAACAAACTCATTTCTACCATTGGCTGGGATTGTAGGCAAAAATCACCAGTTTCCTACCACTTAAAATTTTCTGTTTCAAAAGTAACTTTTCCAAAAATAAAGAAATTAAAGCATTAGAACGATTTCCATGACCACAGTTCTTAATATTAAGTGCCCCATTTGTTAATTTATCTAGCATGTACAGTCTATACAGTTGACTCTTGAAAAGCATGGGTATGAACAGCACAGGTCCACTTATACACACTTTTTTATGAATTCAGTATAATACTATAAATGTATTTTCTCTTACTTGTAATTTTATTAATAACATTTTCTTTTCTCTAGCTTACTATATTGTAAGAATACAGTACATAATACATATACAAAGTATGTGTTGACTGTTAATGCTACCAGTAAAGCTTTCAGTCAATAGTAGATTATTAATAATTAAGTTTTGGGGGAGTCAAAAGTTTTACATGGTTAACTGTATTACTGTTTTTGTATATCTATCTTGGAATAGGTCTTTTTCTTATATCTCCCAATAAAATTTTATTTTTTGAGAGTAGGATCACACATTAATTCACAGTAAAATATAAATAATCTATGAAGTATGTTGGGAGAGGATTGATTGATAGCATTTTGTTACTAATGCCTTTGTCAAAGTGTAATCCTTAGATCATGTGAGTCATAAGCACCTGTTTGTTTGTCAAACATGTAGCACCAGACTTCTGAATCAAAATCTCTCCATGGATTCTAGGATCTCTGTGGAGGCCCTGGAATTGGAGTCTGCTACACACTAGGGTTTGAAAATCAGTGAACGGAAGGACGGTGGTGGGGAGGGGGGGCAAAGAAGCTACAAATATAGACACAGAGTAACTTATAGTTAGGTCTGGCTAAGGAAAGGCAATGCACCAAAACCAAACTGCTCATCTCTAAACTTTGCCTGACTGCTTCTCAATTTCCTGCTCTGCAGGTTCATAGCACAAGTCATTTCTCACCAAAGATTATTAACTTCCTTATGTGATGAGATTTCACTGGAAATGTGAAATTGCTCTGCCAGAAACATTATCAGTGGGTTCTGAAGAAGCCAGTTCCAGACAGCCTGCTGGCTCAGTGGCAATGTGGGCAGTTATAACTGGGTTCCCCATGGGCTCAAGAAAGTGCTGTAGGTTGGGTGGTCTCTGTGAACAGTAGTTCAAGGAGTAGAACAGAAAACACTGAGTGTAATTTAATATAGCACACAGTCTCAACTCTGACAAGGCTCACGTCTGATCCATGGGAGGATCAGATTACCTCTCCATCCACAGAGGTACACCCCTCCCCACCAGTGCCATTGGCAGAGTCTGTGGGAAAATTTACTAGCAGCTGTGTTACCTTATCTAGTCAAAGGAAAGAAAGAGGTCATCAGATTCCAGGGCTGCCAGTTGTTAAACCTTTATAAGAACCACAAGGACAGGGGAGAAAGGCCTAGAGGGTTTTAAGGAATAGATACACACAAATAGTTATAATTCCTTCGAGAACATAATCCAGGGTTTATTTTCTGAAATAAAAATCTGAAAGGAAAAATAAACACACATTAAACTATCAATGAGCAAATATCACTTAGGGATTTGACTGTATTTTCCTTCCTATACTAATGTTATGGAGTCAAAGCCAAAATACTCAGAAAGAATAATTGCAAATGAAATTCAGACTGATAAGCATTTGATTAACTTTTATCATATTTATTTAATATATTATATTGGGCTGCATTAGTTAAGAAAAGTTAAATAAAATATAAATCTCTTCATCTAACAAAGAAAACATTGGACATTAAATGGACCTATGAAAAAGTCTTGGCATCAAAAACAACCCACCCATAAGATCTTCAAAACCAAATTAGCAATCACCCTGGCCTAGATAGTGAGTGATAAGTCTCATCATCAGAATGTTAACTGAAGCTAAAAGAAACCACACTTTGAAGTGAACATTTTGTTTTCAACTTTCTCTGTGAAAGCCTAAAACTAAAACCTCAAATTCTCCATTGTTGTGTCCCCAAGTTACTACAGGTTTTCTAGAAGTCAGTGTACTTCCTGAGGCACTGGTAGTGAATAATGTAACCCACAGTCTCCAGGCTGATCCCTCTACAACCTTGAGACCAACTCTATTTTACTGTTATCTTACATGTGTTTACCCCTATTTTAAAGTTTAAGCTTCTCAGGTCAAGCACCTTGTCGTTGGTGGTTTATACTTTCTGAAGCAATATACTCCTCTGTAAATAATTGTGTTTGATCATCACGAGACACTTCAATCAGATTTTCCCATAAAAGAGAAAGTTCTTTCAAGGGTACTTTATAGTTAAAGCATAACAGAACACTTTTCAGCCTTTTTCTATGAGGCCTATCAATACACAATATAAGCTCACAAACTCAAGGCACACAAAGCTAAAGTCACAATCAAGGAAGACTTAAATATCTCTCAGAGCCTGAACTGTAGTCACAGCAATGCAGGCAGAATCCTCCAAATTAGGTAAAAAGTGATTAATCTGTTAATTATTGTATTTTGTCTGAGACCAGACAGCTTGTTTTTTTTTCCCCAGTGAAATGACTATTATTTGTGATATTGAAGATACAGCCAGAATTTGTTCACTATTAGAAGTATTATCATAAGACAAAGTAGATGAATTTCACTTTCTCTTTCTCTAGCATGTATTTATGTTGTGATTTTGAACTCAGTGGGGCATCAGAATCCCTAAGAAACATTTAAAAGGAGTTAAAATTAAAATAACAGCCAGACGTCAGAGCTTTGTCTACCCACTGGTAGGGTCTGGGAATCCATATACATGCAAAGCCCCAGAGGTAAGTTGGATTCCTGTTGCTCTGCTGAGCTGGAGATCCCTATAGATGCCCAAAGAGTGGACTCCCATGAGGTGATTCCCTATACGTCTCCAAAGAACTTTATATGCAAAAGGAGGGTCTAGAGGCCCATTCTCAGAATTCAGATGCTCCCTCAATTCATCAGCACATAGTTACCTTATATTTGAAGATTATAACAGCCCTGAGACCTAGCTACACAGATAACTAAAATTGTCTTATAACTTTGGAGACAGTTGGAAAGCTGATAAAGACGTATGCCATTGGCTTATGCTTGCCTGTCCAATAAAGTCACCTGGGTAGCTTTATAAAAATAATCATGCCTGGTCTCTATCCCAAGAGATTTTGGTTTAATTGGTCTGAAGGAGTCCTGGCATTAGTATGTTTAAAAAACTCCTCAGGTGATTTTAATGTCTAGGCAAGGTTGAGACCCACTGGAAAGGATGAAATGATAATTCTACAAAAAGCATCAATGAAGTATTTATTTAAACAGTTACCTAGATTTTTAATATCTAAGTCTCACAAAAATATTTTGAGGTAAGCAGTAAGATTCTCATTCAGCAGATGAAGAAGGAGAAAATATGCTACCGTCTTCCTACTCAAAGAGTAGTCCATGTACCAGAAACACTAGCAACACCGGGAAGCTTGTTTGAAAAGGGCAGAATGAATCAGAATCTAGTACTTTAACAGGATTCCCCAGTAATTTACCTACATAGTAAAGTTTGAAAGTCCCACTGCTCTAGGGAGGATTCATACCCAGGAGGTTTCTACTAGGAGTGAATGACCCACCCCTGCACACTGCCTGCCTTGTATATGAAACTTGTATCACTTAGTTCCAACAGGAAGATTGTTTTCATGTGAGCATAACTGAAGTGGGGCTATATCACCTGATCTCCTCACCTTGGGTTTTTCAGTCAAATAACTACATATTACTTAATAAACAGTATGCATGTTAGAGAATCTAAAACAAAAATGGAATCGTCCAAAAGAGACTGACTTTTGTCTGATGTCCTGAACTAATGGCTTGTGTGTTACTTTGACCTTTGGCTACATGTCTGATACTTCAACCCCTATTTGAACCTTCAGCTTCTGGCTCTGACACTGTCTCTCCCTAAATCTCAGTAGAGCAAATGATAAAAGGATCTTAATTTCTACATACAGATGAAGTACTTGCGTTAGGTAGTATTAATTTACTCATTGTTTATTAACGGTGTACTGGGCATTGTGATCCAAAGACGAAGACGACAGCATTCTTGATTGTAACTAATTAATAAACTAATGGGAGATACAGACAATAATAGATCATTACAGCACGTGTGACAAATGAGAATACCATATGTTAGTGAAGGCATGATAAGATCCATGCTTTGTACACTGCTTGTTCAAGTATGAGTTACCACAAACTTCCTGTAAGCAATTTGGTAATATGTATTAAAGGTCTTAAAATGCTCTTGAATTTGAATAGTTTATACATGACACATTAAGGAACCCTTCCATGAGGTTTAGTAGGGAGGATCGACCCGATTTATATTTTGGAAAGTTTACTTTGGCTTAACGTAGGCAATGGATTGGAGGGATGCAAGACTGGAATCAGGAGTTTAATTAATAGGCTGTTGTAACAATCAAACATTTTTCTAATCTAAGAAAAGATGAACACCTGGAATGGGGCATACTTATGTTTGGCTTCTTTTTTTTTTTTTAAGATTTTTATTGACTTATTTGACAGACAGAGGTCACAAGTAGGCAGAGAAGCAGGCAGAGAGAGAGGAAGGGAAGCAGGCTCCCTGCTGAGCAGAGAGCCCGATGTGGGGCTCGAACCCAGGACTCTGGGATCATGACCTGAGCCAAAGGCAGAGGCTTTCACCCACTGAGCCACCCAGGCGCCCCTATGTTTGGATTCTTTGAACCTAATATGTTTCTAGTCTTACCTCAGAAATACTAGGAAATTACCAGACATGGATGAGCACAAAGTTTACAATGGTGTTTACTGTTGTGATGTTTGTGATAGTGAAAAGTAAAACAAAACAAAACATAAAAATACCTAAATATCCAACATTCAAGTTAACCTTAAACAAATCATGATATATTAATTTTGTAGAATATATAGTCATTAAAATAGTATTTATGGAAAATTTTAATGAAGTGAAAGTAGGCATATATATAAGACAGGCAAAATCCCGTGATCAAAATTATCCAAATATCTTAGTATGCTCTACAAATTCACTCAAACTCTTATCTCTACCTAACTTGTCTTATGCCCATGATACTTCCTCTGTACCGAAATGCTGGTTGTTCTATAAACATAGCATATTCTATCATAATCCCATGTTATTGAATAGGCTACATTTGTTTTGGGTTTTTGTTGTTGTTGTTATTTAAAAAATACTTTTTTTTCCTTTACAGTTCTGAGGTATCCATAACCACTTCCACTCTTTGTGTCCCCAAGACAGCCCAGGTCCCGGGAGCCATCTTTTAAGTTAATTAGTTAATGATCTATTTAATTGTCCCTTATAATTTTATGCATGAGTTGTAACTTACTTTCCCTCACCTTAGGTCTGGTGGGTACACTTTACCATAAAACTTGTAACTGTATACTTTCAATGCTCATCTCCAATTTCTCATTCAAAGCCTCTTCTTCATGCAGATTAACTACCTTACAGGAATAAAAGACTTCTTAGAGGAGCCAGATCTTTTCCTTTTGAAAATTTGAAAGCCACCAAACAGCACAGAATCTATCTTAAATATGCAATTCTGACTTCTTGAGAGATTGAATAAAAATGTCCAGACAAAAGTTCGTAAATAAATATGTCAATAAAATAGAGGAAAAAATTGTTTTTGGCAAACAGCTTCATGATAAATAAAAATCTCATCATTAAAAATATTGTGCAGAAGAAATTTCTTTCTTATTAGAAGAACAAAAATGATAAGGGAACTCAATGAAGAGACTGGACTTTAAAAGTTGGATATTAGGGGAAAATGCAACCTTAAGAGGAAAAACAACTTAAGGAAAAGTCTGAAAGTGGGATATTGTCAAGCATGTTTGTGGAAAGGCAGTGGTGGAGAAATTTGATGGAAAAGTCTATAAAGGGCCAAATTTTGGTGTTTGATGCCCATTTTGAAGTATTAAAACCCTATTTTCCATATTCTGGGGATTCACTGAAGATTTTTGTATATAGGCAATGACATGATTGTATCTGTATATTGTAATGATAAATGAAAGTATGTGAGAAGTTTAGCAGGAAATAGAACCTAGAGATCTGATAGTTCCCAAATTGATGTCTTCTGCCCACTCTTTCACCTGAACTCTAGACCCATAAACTTATCTGCTACAGGGCAGCTTCATATTCTTAGACACCAAATTCATCATGCCTGAAATAGAGGTTATCAAAGTTATTTGTTTTTCCCATGAACTAATTTGTTCATGAACAGCTAAATATATACACGTAATTAAAAAAAAATTCTTAAGATGTTGATTTCCCCAAATAACTAGAATTAGGGGTCCAGAGTACTGTACTGGGGCTCTTAGGTCCTTGGAACTTAGAACAGTTAAAGATGAGGGACACCACTTGCCAGTAGCTATAGGGCTTAGACGTAAGGAGAAAAATATAGAAGGCCATGTCTTGAGGTGAACCTCATTTGATCTGGACAGACTTTCCATCCAAGTCAACCTTGTAAAGGGCTAATTAGAAAGGGATAATCTGAAAAATAAGGGGAAACAAATTAGGGCAAGAGGACTTGAAGCAGAGGTGGGGAGAATGCTCCAGGGCAAATAAGGAGGAAGGCTCTAAGGACGACTGTGGAAACTCTCCATAGAGGACTTTAACCCATAGAGCATGGCTAGCACACATGTCCAAATCTCTGTCCTGGCTTGCAGTGCGTTATTCTTTCATCCCCCGTTTTTTCCCTGCCTCATTCTATTTCAGCTTGTTCTTACTTTCCTTTCCCTGTTGTATTTGTGACATCTCAGTATATAGGACTTTAAGTTTGAGCTTTCCTTCCACCAATATTTGTTTCTGATTTGTGGTACACACAACTAAGAGTTTTCTAGATCAAAAACCAATATGAAAATGAGGTAGTGCTCTAGTACACTTAGGAGGGCTAAGCCTTGCCCTCAACCTTTGTCTTCTTGGCTGGGTCCAGGCATCCTCTAAGCCTTTCCCAAATTCTCTCCTAAGCAATTAAACTTTACCCTCAGGTGTTGCCTGGGTCATACTATAATCCACTGACCATTCAGACTTGCAACATTGAATTCTGCAGAAGATAAGAGCTGTGATACTCTATCATCCACATCTCAAGTGTTGCAGTAAACACTAGGGACACAGGGTAACTAAGACTTCTGTATTCTAAACTCTGTCTTCCAAGGGTTATCCAACAATAACATGTGTCATTACAATATGATATAATAGATACTATAGATACACACACACACACACACACACTGCATTAATATTTTTTTAAAGTTGCATCATGAGTTGAGTTCTCAGGACAGGAGGCAGGACAGGAGACTGCACAGGAGCAGTGACTTCCTGCTAGGATAGCTGCACTTGGTTCCAGTGCGGACCAGTGCCTCAGGCCATATGTATACTTACTCACCAATGAGTGATCTAATTCCCATTTAACTTAAGCATTTTCACTTGGTGAGTAAATTAGAGCTCTGTTATACTGGCAGTGATGCATACACTGGACTGTAAATTATGCATTGGTTTCTATACTTTTTTTTTTTTTTTGGTCCCCAGATTTTCACCACTATTGAACTCACACCCTTATAAATATGGAAGGGAACAAATTATTTCCACAGGAGAGAAAAAAATGCTAAAAATCAAGAAAACTTCATACAGTCTGTATGAAGTGGTTGGTCATTAAGATTTTTGTGTCTTTGATGCCTCCATTAGCAATTCCTCACACTGCACCAAAGAGATCACGTGAAGTTAGAACTATGGCACTTCCATTGACACTTGACTAGGAAGAAGTTGGTTCTTCATTCTTTCCTTTGTGATGTGAGTGTTTAAGGCCTTGGTTTGCTTTTTGAGCAGCTGTGGGTCTTCCAAAATCAGCTCTTCATATTCAGTGGAAAGTAAATCACATATTGTAATAATATTATTACCACTGCCTAAGTCATCTTTACGTAGTGCTTGACAAATATCAAACTAGTTCTCTAATATTATGTTACTTGATTATCGCAGTAGCCCTGTAAAATGAATACAGCTGATTTTTTTAATGTTCATTTCACTTATGAGAAAGTCTAGCTTGCTAAAGGCCACAGAATTGGCAAAATCCACAATTGGCAAAATCCAGATCTAGGGTTTTCATACAGATGGATTACTATGTATTGTTCAAAACATTTTTTTCCCATTTACGGTGTATGAGTCTTCTCCAAGCTTCACATGTCTTTTATTTTCTAGGTTTCTAAGACAGACAATAACCTACACACTGAGGTTTTCTTACAAAAGAAATGTTATTTCAATGCATTGTTATAAAGAGCTCTAGTCTGATTCTGAAGAGAAATAAAACATTCCTTGTTTTTACTTTCTTAGTAACTTACTTACAGGAAACGGGAAAACAGACAAAACAAAAACACATCCAAAATAAAGAAAACTTCCAAATTTTTTTCTGAAATATTATATCTTGACAGACAACATAGGTCTGTGGATGAAGCCTGAGTTTAGAAGTTAGTTATGCTGCCAGACCCAATTCTTCCCACCTTGTTCCAATTTTCCTTTTGCCTTCTCATCGCCTTCTCACATACCACAAAATTTATACTTTAATTATTTTGACTCATTGTCTCTTCCCTCCAATTTGAATGTAAGTTCCAAGTAGGCAAGGCTCTCTCTTTCACCCTCTGAACACTAGCATAGTGTCTGGCGTATATTAGGAACACAGTAGTTTGCTGATTGAATGAGTGGAGATATACCTGGGTTGGAATTCTCACCTTACCATTTACCAAGAGCAGAAATTTAGGAATGGAATTAAACCTTTCTGAGTACATGTGTGGTGAAATGTACATAACATAACATTCACCATTTTAGCTATTTTTTTAATTATTTTTTTTATTTTTTTTTTAATTTGACGGAGAGAGAGATCACAAGTAGTCAGAGAGGCAGGCAGAGAGAGAGGAAGGGAAGCAGGCTCCCTGCTGAGCAGATAGCCCCATGTGGGGCTCGATCCCAGGACTCCAGGATCATGACCTGAGCTGAAGGCAGAGGCTTTAACCCACTGAGCCACCCAGGCGCCCCCCATTTTAGCCATTTTTAAGTGTACAGTTATGTGATATTAAGTACATTAACATTGTTTTACAACTATCCCCACCACCCACCTCCAGAACTTCTTCGTAAGCTGAAACTCTATACCTGTTAAACAACATCCCATGGCCTCCTCCTCCCAGCCCTTGGCAAACATGGGTTTACTTTTTGTCTCTCTGAATTTGACTATTCTAAGTAACGCATATTAATGGAATCATATAGTATTTATATTTTTGTGACTGGCTTATTTCACTTAGCATCCTGTACTCAACATTCACCCGTGTTGTAGCTTGTGTCAGAATTTCTTTTCTTTTGGGGCATCTGGGTGGCTCAGTGGGTTGAGCATCTGCCTTCAGCTCAGGTCATGATCTCAGGGTTCTGGGATCAAGCCCTGCATCAGGCTCTCTGCTTGGCGGGGAGCCTGCTTCCCCACCCCCCGCCTCTGCCTGCCTCCCTGCCTACTTGTGATCTCTCTGTCAAATAAATAAATAAAATATTTTTAAAAAGAATTTCTTTTCTTCTTAAGGCTGAATCATATCCCATTGTATATATGTATACCACATTTTGCTTACCCATTCCTTTGTTGATAGATACTTGGGTTCCATCCACCTTTGGCTATTATGAATAATGCTGCTATAAACTTGGGTATACAAATATCTGTTGTGTCTCTTTTTTTTTTTTTTTTTTTTTTTTTTGTCAGAGAGAGAGAGGGAGAGAGAGCAAGCACAGGCAGACAGAGTGGCAGGCAGAGGCAGAGGGAGAAGCAGGCTCCCTGATGAGCAAGGAGCCCGATGTGGGACTCGATCCCAGGACGCTGGGATCATGACCTGAGCCGAAGGCAGCTGCTTAACCAACTGAGCCACCCAGGCGTCCCTGTGTCTCTGTTTTTAATTCTTTTGACTATATACTCAAAAGTAGAGTTGCTGGATCATATGATAATTTTATTTTTAATTTTTTAAGGAACCACTATACTGTTTTACACAGTGCCACACCATTTTCATTCCCACCAGCAATGCACAAGTGTTCTGATTTCTCTACATCCCTGCTAACACTTGTTATTTTTGGGGGGGGAGGGGTTGTCTGTTTGTTTTTAATACTAGCCATCTTAATAAATGTGATGGAAGTCTGTCCAAGTTTTAACAGCTTCATCTATACAGTGAGGATATACACAGAAACTATCAACTAGCACAGTTCTAGCACAGAGTGGGTGTTAACCAAAAGGAGAATTTCTTTTGTTTACGGTTATATTTGGGAAGAAAATTCCCACATAAATGTTGAGAGTCACTTCCATTTTTCCTGTTGTTATCCAAAATTCACTCAGAGTGGCATACACACAAATCAGCCATAACATATAGGAAAAAATAGAGAGTCTTATTTTTATTTTTTTCTCTTTTCTCCCATGAAGGAGACTACTACTGACTGGATCCAATGGAAAGAATCTAAATAATTAAAAAGTGAGACATAACTTTAGTAATTTATATTTTCATTTAATGATAAAGACTTGTGAGGAAAATTAAAGAACTTAGGACAACCTGATTAATGTATGAAAGTACTACCCTTTAAATAAAACATGGTATTATTTCAGCTGATCAAATTATTGATTCACACATTTTTAAAAAATCACTGAAATTAGTTACCTCATTCAGTGAACTATTATTTGATTCATTTCATCATCTTATTAAGAAAAGTTATGATTCTCTCTGCCCTTCTGGAGATTCATGCTTAGTCTAGATGTAATAAACAAAATTTTTGGTGCTTAGGGAACTTTAATATTCAATGTAACTAGTTATAATTCAGCAGAAGTTTGTCAAACAGATGTCATGTGCAAAGCACATATGGAAAACAAAGAAGATTCAACATGTACTTTTAAGAGCTTGTGATCCAGGTGAGTAAATTGGGTAATCATTATTTTAACAGTTAACAAAAAACTGAAAGGATTAGATCAATATGGCAGGAAGAATAAACATTTCTACCTCTTCATTGCCTAATTTACCATAAAAGAAAAGAAAAATAATGTCTATATGTCTAAGTATGTCTATACCTATATCTACCCATGAATACAGTAACAAAAGGAATATAATAATCTTTAACAATTTCAAAGTACTTAAAAGAGGATTGGATCAATATGGTAGAAGGAATACATAGATCTAGCTGCTATTTTGTCTAAAATATCACAAAATAATATCACTATATCTAAAAATATATTTAAAATAATAAATCTATAGTTATTCTTAAAAATGGGAAAGAAGAAAGTAGTTATATAATTTGAAGTATTTCCATCCCAAATCACTAAAGAACTTATGATAAACATAACTAGAAGTCATATTCTAGTAGACAGGGATACTTGAATAAAAAATTTTCAGAAAACAAAAGAATTACCAATAATTTCAGGAAAACCAAAACCAAGAAACTTCAAGAAAGCAAACAACCAATAACTGTTAAAAGAGAACAACAACAAAAAAGAGACAGATATAATGTTAAACAAATTTTTATATATCCTCAGCTCTTTGAGAATTCTGTGTCCATAAAAAAGGAAATAAACTTTGTAGAAATGAAAGCTAAGGAAGTTGAAGTGTTTAAAAAAAAAAAAACAAAAAACAACAACAACTCTGCAGATGTATAGAATAGAGAATGGGCACAACTATGAGCTGAGCTGAGGATAGAGCCAAGGAAATCTCCCAGAACACAAAAGAACAAAGAAATGGAAAGAATGAGAAAAAAAATTAATAAACGAGGACAACAAATTCCAATGTCCATTTATTAAAAGCTCCAGAATGGGGCACCTGGGTGCCTCAGTTGGTTGACCATCTGACTCTTGATCTCAGCTCAAGTCTTGATTTCATGGGAGTTCAGGTCCCACACTGGACTCTGTGCTGGGCATGGAGCCTACCTTAAAAAAAAAAAAGAGCTCCAACATGATCAAAGAGGCTGGCATAGGAGAAACAACAAGGAAATCACATAAATTATAGAAGAAAATGTTACTTGGCACAACTGAAAGATCTTATGGAGTATCAAGAAAGATGTACCAAGCAAGATGAATAAAAAATAGAAATATACCTAGGCCACCATGCTGAGGTTCCAGAATCCCAAAGATAAAAAGAAAAATCCTACAAGATTTTAGAGTGAAAAAATAGGCTATTATCAAAAATGGACAAGAATCACCTAGGTAATACTGACAGCCAGAAGAGAATTAAGTTTTCTTTAATGCCATCAATAAAACACCTGTTTTAAACCTAAAATACTGCTCTTAGGTAAACTAATATTCAAATTGGAGACAAAATAATGACATTTTCAGGTGTCCAGTGATTCAGGAAGTCTACCACCCACAGCTATTCTCTAAAAAATCACTCCTAAGTATAGCACAGGAAAGTGAAGCCCAGGAAGTGGGAAATATTAGACCATCAGAAAAAGTGGTAAGCAAAGAAACCAATAATTCTAGTTAAGTTTAAATATTTGTTGAAGTATGATGTAAAAAGATCAAACAAGATCAAAATTTTGGAACTAAAATCTCTGGTGATTTTAACAAAACATCGATAGAGGGCTGGGAGTATGAGCATGAGGGAGGGAGTCAATTTGTAATGTCTTAAGTTTCTTACCTTTTCACAGAGAGTATATAAATTCAACTAAATGAATATATATGGATATATAGATATGATTATATATATAATTATGGTAAATGATAAAATTATATGTCTAAGCAAAAACAGAAATAAGTTCAACATAAGACTTATGAATAATTAATATTAAAAACAAATTAGTTGTATAAATTGCCAAAATCACTAGTGAAAAAAAAATGGCAAAAACACACGATCCACTTGATAGAAGAGAGGGAAAGAGAAAGCACAATAATTTGACAAATAAGTGCAGACATGATTATTAATTATAAACGTGTATATGTACAAAATAAACATGTATAGTATAACGTTACATATACTGAATTAGGATTGTGGAATTTAACACCCAATGAAAAATAAACAATTATTGAAATTAATTGATAGGTCTCAAATACCTGAAACATACAGAACATTATTCTTTACACTATAGAATGGTATGTTATTACACAAAAGTGCTGTGTTTGCTATCAAGACTGTGATAGAAGAAAAAGTTTTTAAAAGGCAATTTAGTGGATAAGACTGCTCTAGTGTACAATAGCAAAATTAGGAACTCTGAGCAAAGTATCAGTAAAGTTATTGAGGAGGATTTAGTCCATAGCATCAAACTCATTATAACAGGAACTCTATTATTTTATTGGCTTATAGGATATTATCATCAGTGATCATATAATTGTTCTCAAATATTTATCAATGATGTTGCATTGTGAAGCTCAAATAAAATGAAAGAAAATACAAATTTCTGTATAAGTCATTGCTCCTTGATATAGAAGAAAAGAAAAATCTTTGACAGAAATTGCAAAGTGGTTATATTGCTATCATCTAGACCTTCGCTGACATGGCACAACTCACTCTTCAAGGTCACAACTGGTACTTTTTTATTCTATGAGCATTTCTTGATAAAAGAAAGCATTGTCCTGATATCTCTACTTAGTCCTGCCTTTCCATATAATATAATAGTAAATAATGACTGCACCATACCTCAGTAGGTTCTAAGAACATGATAGGGCAGAGAGGTCACTCCAAAGGGTAGTACTATGGACTGAATTGTGTTCCCCCAAGATCTTCATATGTTGAACCCCTCACCCTCAATGTGATGATATCTGGAAGTGGGGCCTTAAGAAGGTATTAGGTTGATGAGGTCATGAGGCTCTCATGATGAGATTAGTTATCTTTATAAAGAGAGACATAAGAGAACTTCTCTTCTCTTCTTTCTTTCTTTCTTTCTTTCTTTCTTTCTTTCTTTCTTTCTTTTTCTTTCTCTCTGTCTCTTTCCCTCTCTCATCAAGGAAAGCCATATGAACACACAGTGAGATGGTGGCTGTCTCCAAGGCAGGGAGAGAAATCTCATCAGAACACAACCATTCTGGTACCCTGATCTCAGACTTCCAGCCTTTAGAGCAAAGGAAATAAATTTCTGTTGTTTAAGTCACCTTGTATATGATATTTTGTTATGGCATCTTGTGCTAACTAACACAGATAGTATCACAAACCAGTCAAGGATGAACAAAATATTCTGGATTGAATCACTTTATTTATATAGGGATGAACTTATATAGAAGTACACTCATATCAGATATTTTTTATAACTCATCAGGTATCAGCAAAAGCCCCAATATGAAAGGGGCAGATAACATCAGTACAGGTCTTTATGATAAGCTCTTTGGTAAACTTCTGGTTTGCTCTAATTAAGTGGAATGGTGTAGATCCCATGTCATGTATCAGAACTTCATAAATTGTTCTTGACCAAATTCCCAGTAGATCCTCTCGCTGAGGTTTCTGTACGAGACCCTAGGAATGGCTCACTTAACCTATACAAACCCTCAGTAAAAATAGACTTCCAAGAAGCTGTTACCAACATTCTTTCTTTTTCTAATTTGCACACAGATATAGAAGAGACAAAGTCCCAGAGGTGCTCAAGTCCATTAATTCTGCTTCTGTGGTCAACTGAATAGAATGGGATCTTCCTGACAGAGGGTACCTTCTGTAACACCCAGCCCTTAGTCATCCTGCTGTCCTCACCCTTTGAAATAAACTCCTAAACCTGGATGCCAATGACTGAGAAATATGTCTTGTTTACTTGAATCTTTGTTATCCTTCTTATCCTTATTTCCATCTCTTTCACTTTTCCCTGATTCTATATTTAATAAACCTCTTGTAGTATTTCTCCACTTTCCTACCCACGATCTGTCTATATATATTTTCCTTTTTTCCAACCCATTTTAACTAACCTAGTTTTTTGGCTTAAATTTCCTTTCTTTCTCTTCATCCACAAATTTCAAAGTGTCCTGCACTATTAGAAAAAAAATGTAAGTGGTTGCATCCCATTCTTACTATAAATGACCTACTTCTTTTTCCATCACTCCAAGAATGCCCACTTCAGTCCTCTAGCTGCCATGATCCACAAAGCTCCAAATGTTTCTTGGTCTTTCACTAAAAAAGATGACCTGCCCTACCTAGCTAGAGTGAGATTAAAGACCAGGAATAGAGCAGGATGAATAACGATTTGAGGCCGAAAAGGGGAATGAAGTAAAAAAGAAGGGGGAGATGCCCTTCATCATGGAAATGGTGTCTACTAGGGTACCAGAGAAGACTTGACAGGTAGGTAGGTGCTGGTCCATTCCCACTGCCACTGTGCTAAAGCCCATATCCTTCCGTTTCCAATTAAAGATGTGTGACTTGAGAATATTCTTGATAGAAATAATAATTTGGTGTAAAAACGTTTCTTAAATATGTTCACTTTACCTTCAACAGCTTAGTTGCAATAACATGAATGAAAATATAGCTCAGAATACCCATAGTCTCTTGGTCTGGGATTTACTATAAAAGGAAGGAAAAAAATAGACTTTTAAAGCTCTTATTCTTGCCAAAACTCAAAAGCTTCATGCTTTAAAATCCAGAATCTCCTGAAAGACTGTATAAAACTTTTGTTGCTTGTCAATAAGTGATACTGAAACACTGACTGTTACTCTAGACAATAGAGACTCCCAGATTCTGAGATATAACATTGGTCATTTGTGTGACTAACAAAAATGTTGGACTAATAATTACATTTCACAGTGGCTAAGTTCTTCCAACAAGAAGTTGTTAATCTAGCATAGTGAAGCAGTATGTACAATGATTGGACCAAATGCTGCCAACATTCCAATCTCGGTTCTGACCTCTTCATTTATTTGCTATGTGACTTTGGGCAAGTTACTTATCTTGGCCTTAGTTTCCCTTTTTAAAAAATAACAGTTGTAGGTGCTTCTTAGAATTTTTAGAGAATTTAAGGAGTTAATACATAAATACAACTTAGAGTGGTTCCTGATACATAAGAAGCACTCAATAATTAATTTAGCTACTCTTAAGAACATCTTAAGAACATCTCAGTCACCTCCTTTTCACTCTACAGAGTGAGTTCCCTAGGCATCATTAGGTAATACTGCTCAGTTACTGGAAGGTAAAAATTCTTCCATACTCACATTAAAGATGTTAGTACCTGTACAGAAGTCAAACAACATAAACACAAACACAGATTTGTGACCCTGAAGACAGAGAAATCTGGAATCAGAAATTCTGGTGTTTTATTTTGACAAAAAAAAATGCCCATTCATTAAACATTTTTATTCCTTAATTTCAGCATTTACAAAGTGTAAACATAGAGTCTGGCCAAGCTGAGAAAATATGCAGCATGAGCTTTAAATTATGAACATGGGTCATTTATACATAGATTCTTATATTCTTTAAAATTAAAATCATAGTAGCTTATTTAATCCTTACATAATGACGTGTTGGTGGTAGTTATGCTCCTAGGAAGTTATGCATAAATAATACATTAATCTGTAAACATTGCTTTTATAATATTGTATTACAATTTAGCTTTTTGCTAATATGTGGAGACACTGCATGGATTTAAGATGGCAGACATTTGAAACCATTCTCCACTACCTACCAACTAGCATGAGCTCAAGCAACTTACTTAACCTTTCTGTCTACCTCAATTCCCTCATTGCAAAATGGAGAAATGGCTAAATCTCCTCATTGTATTGTGGTAAGAACTTAATTATATAATATACATAAAATACCTAGAATATAGTGACAGCATCATAGTAAACACCCCAAAATTGTCAGCTTGAAATTGAAATATATTTATTTCTCATTTGTTACTTTTTCATTCCTTTTTTTTTTTATTTATTTAGTCACATAATTTACAAAAAAAAAAGGGGGGGTTGGTTAAGTCACAGTGGTTTGGTAACTTACTTGAAAATAAAAGTGACCTCTTTTGGTCATCTCCATGGTCCATGACTGCCTCTCCCTGGGCACCATTTAGGTTCTGTCCATCCTGTTTTCTCCAAAGAAATTCATTGAGTGTATGCTCTGGGCTCAGTGTTGCAGGATCAAGTATTTGAAGACAGGAGAGCTTAAGATAGCAGATTCTTAGGATCCCTGAACTTTGAGTCTATTGATTTCCTTCCACAGATTGTCTGCAAATTTAAACATGTTAAGACAGAAGGAAAATTCCAGAGATCTGAGATGAAAAAAGAATAGAAAATATAGGAAAAATAGGCTTAGAATTAAGGCAGCATTACTTAATGCTAAAGTTAAAAAAAGGAAAAGAATAATAAGAAAAAGAAAAGGACTTACCAGCCCTGGCATCTTTTGGGTACTTCTGATCAACCAGGCTCCAAGCATTCTTAGACTAAGCAAATTCAGATTTATGGCTGGATGCTGGAGAGTATGTGTTATTCTTCCTTTATTCTGGTTCCTTGGTCAGTTTTCAGTCATCAGTTCACTCAATACATTGTTTGTAACACCTTCCCTGGGCTAAGCCTTCATTGTATTAGACATCGGGACCCGGAAAATAGAGAAGTGGTTATCAAGATGAAAAAAGACATGATTCTTGACCTCAAAGAGCTTGTAGTCTGGTGGAAAAAAACTGAAAAAGGCCCAGAAACATTAAAATAGAGCCCTGAGTTCACGAATATAAGTACTAGGGGCGCACAGAAGGAGTGATGAGTTCTGCTGGGGAGTCAGGAACATTTTCACAGAGGATTTAACACTTCAGTAAGTCCCTAAGGAAAGCTAGTTACTCCCCAGCCTGAAATAAATTGTGTTTTCTAGAGCATGAGGCAGACAGAAGCATGTGTTCAGGAAGTAGTTATTCACTGTGGCTGCAGTAGAGGGAGTATGGGTGGAGGCAGACATGTAGAGGAAGAGGTGGGGTAGTTGAGAAACCATGTGCCCAAATAGGTTTAATATGTCCCTTTCATCTTCTCCTCCCCTGTGCCCCCTGCCCCCAGGGCCAGCCTCCCTAATATGACTAAAAGAGTGATGCTTGAAAGTTTCTGTTTCCGGTTCTGGGAAGGCAGTGAATCCATTCAACTCTTAGAAAAATGGCCCTGAGTGACCTGAACATCTGGAAGGGCCATTTTCAGTCTTAAAGCTGGGACAGTTGAGTGGCTAGTAGTGTCAGCAAGTGACTCAGCTGGACTGGGTCTGTTGTTAAATTTTATCATGTCACAGCCAATAGTATCAGTAAAACATACAGCATTACTTAGAAATTATTGTCAGATGGAATTTCTGTAATTGCTTTGTTGAGAATATCCGTGTATGGTGCATTGGTATAGATAGCCAGCCCTCTGTGTGTGTGTGTGTGTGTGTATACATATGCATGTGTGTGTATGCAGGTTGTATATGTTAATGTTCACAGCCTGTAGTCCCCAGAAGTCCTAAAGAACAAGCATGCCCTTTTAATATTCTTATTTCTTCACATATCTGTATATTCAGGATAAGGGTACAATAGGGGCATTTATGCCCATGGAAGTGTCATAACAAGGATGAAAGGACCAGGAGATGCTGACAGTCTAACGAGACATGACCAGTTGTTTCTTCTCTGGTGACAAAAATGTGGCAAGGGCTCTACTTTTCTCTAGCCAATCCTCTTCTCAGCCCAGGCCTTTAGGTATGGTTGAAACAAATACTCCTTTCTCTTATGTGTTCTAGTCTAGATTGTGCAAAATCCCTCAATCTGGCAGAAAAGGGCAATTCAACCCAAAGAATTCTTTGCCCATGTTTTCCTGGGACTCTCCCCAGTAATACTTCCTGGAAATTCTGCCTGCCAAGGCTATATGAGAACACTGAATAGCTTAGCAGAGAAGGAAACTGATATGAAAAGTGAACAGGGGGTTGCCAGAAGAGGTTTCTCTTGAATATAAGCATAAAAACATAAAAAGTCTTAATTGACTAACCGGTTTACTAACATGTTAGGAAATAACTCAATATCTGGCTACCCGAAATCGTATGAAAAAAAGAGAAAAAAAATTAACACCTTAATTTGTACAATATGAGGTGTGTATTAAATCTACTGGATGGTGATGCACCACAAAATAAACTTCCCATATTTCAATTTCAATATGATTTGCTCTTAAGGTACCAGAAACTAAACCTGAATATACTTTCCATTGGCATCGTATAAAAAGTTCTTACAGAATCTCAGTCTAATAGTTCAGCACCAATTTTGTGCAGTTCTCCTGAAAGCTTTCAGCAGTAAATCTCTAAAAATGTCCACTTAAGCAGTAGAGGTCATAAATACTTTGCAAGAGCAATAAAATAGAACAGAATTTTGGAAGTTATAATTTTAGTGGATATAACTGCACTATAAAAGAAAGGCCTCTGGGACCCAGAATAAATGCAAAACTCTAAGTGAACTGCAGTGCTGACCCATCTGCAAGCGGTAAATTATCCCCAGTCCCAGGTGTGGTGCATTATCCTAAGGGTGTCCCGTGATTAAAGGTAAGAGAACGTGGCTAAAATCCAAGGGAGCACTGAACATTAATGACGGCTGGAAATTGTCGACAATTTCTCTGGAAGTTTGATTTGGTCTTATTTGCTCACAGCCAGATCCAAAGTTCAGTGGAGAGCCTATGGACAGTATAGATACTCCAGTGGAAGAAGCCCAGAGGGTAAAAAGATATTGGCTCTTCATTTACCCCAGAAGGAGTTCTCACAGATGAAAGTAGGTCCATAATCCTATTACCTATAAGCTCTTTAACTTGCGACAGAGACCAGACACTCACTGGGGCCATTGTCTTAAAATTCAAATATTGCAAAGCAACATTAAAAATTTCATTATGTTTGTTCTCTATCACTTATTCTCATCAGTACACATTTGCAATGCATGTTCTTATAACATATTAAATCTGCATTAGGGTCTTAGAAACTCCCAAAGGGTCAAGGATATGTTTAATTGATTTCCTAAGCTCTTCCCCTATCACAAACACAAAGGACATTGTGCATTGCTGAATGCACGTGACAATTTCATGATTACATTCATAATTTTTTATAATGTTTGGGTACAAAAAGCGACCATTTTTTATACTTTTCCACCAAGTTCTTGAATTGCCCCCATGCCCCAATCTAGTTTTGATCAGTACAGTCTAGAAAACTGAGGAGTACAATATTGAATGAAGGTGGCAAGGATAAGAAAGTTACATCTGAAGAGCAGATGAAGACAATTTTCATGCAAGGAAACCCAAGCTTCCAATTTTTCATGAACATTTGATTGTGGCCTATTAAAATGCCAAATCACTTTGCAATATTGTGCTATGTCTTCACAGCTTAAAATAGTCACTGTGAAATAGTCATCCCACCCCATTTTCCCATCTGAAAATAGTAACACATTGTACCTTTTGCTGTTGCTTCTAATTTTTGGGCTTTTATGATTGTGTAACTGAAATGTCATCCTCCTGCATCTAAGGGTCACCTTCCAGTTTATTTGGAAAATAAAAGAACAAGAGGGTTCGTCCCATGTCAACTCCTGAGTCATCCGCTTGGCCCTGTTGTCTCTATCACGCGCTCCCCTCTGCTCTGCTTTCTGCATCGCCTTTGGTCACTGCTCTGTTCACTGCCGTTTACCACCTGAAACTTGGGTCTTCCTTGGTGGTATGGTGCTGATTCCAGAGGGCCACACTTTCCATCACTCATCTGTCACTTTCCTCCCATTAATACCTCACCACAAAGTTTATGGCTGTTAAGGATTTTGCTGCAGGTTTGGGGACTGTTCCAAGTAAAACTCTCTAGTTCTCTCTCTCTCAAAAAAAAATTGCCTGATACCTATGTGGATTAGTTTTACCCATGGCTTTTTCTTAATCTGGGCATTCCAGGGCTGTAATAATCATCCCACAGGGCATTTTCCAAATCCTAAGATAGGGAGTACAAAGAAAGACCATGACAATAATAAGTGGGAGCTGCATTTGCGGGGAGGAGGGGCCACAGAAAATAGTGTATGGTGACTTCTGCAGTCTGGTGACCATTCAGTCCTTGCAGCCAGTATGAAGCGAAACCAGCACAGGTTGTTGGGTGGACCTGTGTTGTTTCTGCATACCTAGTATCACTCTCCTTAATCTTATAATAGTGTCTTGACTTTCCTTGGGGATCAACCTCCACCCACTTTCATTCCATGTGGTTTAGGTGGGGCTAGCCCAACCCCTGGAATCAGAGGTGAGCTCATGACCCAGATCTGGACAATTGGTATTGTGGCTGGCCATGGTGATTGATTAATCCCTCTTTGCTCTAATCAAAGTAATCCTAGGAATTTTTCTCCAGCAACTCAGAAAGATATTTTGGTTTGGGGAGTTTTTTCTAAGAGTGCTAGCAGAGAGGATGAAGTAAGTCTGAGCTTCCGTCAGGCACCATAAAATCATAAAAATAAGGCCAATCAAGGGGAAATCAGTGCAGAGATATAAAGATAGATTGGCTCTAATGATGGCATTTGAGACTCTTGTATCCAGACATGATTAAAGTTGGTAGTGCTGGAATTTTCAGTATGGAAACCAAGATTTTTGTTTTAACCTAAGCCAATTTGAGTTGATTTCCTGTCACAATCCAAAGGCTCTTGAATAATATATTCTTGAATTTTTCCTATGGCACCAGGTCTCCCATAGATACCAGAATAAACACACATACACACATTTAACCCTCCCAAGGATAAACAATAATTTTAAAAATATGGCAGTCTAAATCCACACTTAAAGAAGCATTTTAGGGGGGGGCAAATATAGTAAAATCTATACAGAAAACTTTGTAAACAATAACTATAGTGCTTTATATTATTATGTACAAAGTTTTAGTTTCCATCTCTTATTTCTAGACAATAATCCTAAATCTTAGTGAATCAAAAGAAAACAGCTCTATTAGATTTCCATGACAAATGACAAAACTACATATTTCATTAGTTATATAAACATTTGGAATTGAGATTAAAATATTTGAAATTCAAAGTCAATTTAATAGTCAGGCATTCCCACCCACCCCCCATCTCACTATGTGTCTCTATCAGCAGTAGTTCCTGGTATAGAATTTATTTCCCTGATCCAACTCTTCAGATAAAGGAATGAGAGAGAGGTTGGCAGGAGCCTGGTTCGTCCAGTCACATCTTTAAGTTAGGCAACTTTAACCAATGATTATAAGGAACACAAAAGGGTAGCTTGGGTGGCTCAGTTGGTTAAGCATCTGCCTTTTGCTCAGATCATGATCTCAGGGTCCTGGGATTGAGCCCCAAATCAGGCTCTCCCCTCAGCAGCAAATCTACTTCTCCCTCTGCCTCTGTGATTCCTCTCCTTCTGTTATTGCCTTTGCTCTCTCTCAAATAAATAAATAAAATCTTGTAAAAAAAAAAAAAAGAACACAAAAACCTATGTACATTTCTCCAAATTCATTTATGACCTTTCTTAAACACATATATTCATCTCCTTTTCTGAGGGAAGAGTGGTTTAAATTAGAAACAAAACAATGGAGGGGATGCCTGGTTGGCTTAGCTGGTTAAGCATCCCACTCTTGATATCGTTCGGGTCATGATCCTGGGTGGTGAGGTTGAGTCCCTTTGCTGAGCTTCACGTTCAGTGGGGAGTCTGCTTCTCTTCCTCTCCCTTTGCAACTTCCCCCACTCTCTCTCTCTCAAATAAATAAATAAATCCTTAAAAAATAAAAGAAACCAATGGAGAAAGGAAAAGTTGAGAGATCACTATACTACTCCAGAACAGATGGTATTGGGAAATCTTTATCATTGAATTAAAGACATAATTATGCTAAATTTAAAGAAAGATTCCCAAATTTTCTTACTTTATGTGGAAAATACAGAGTTTGAATACTCATAATTCTATTAATATTTTGCTGTTGTGATGTACTTGTGTGTGTGTGTGTGTGCACGCGTGCGTGCATGTGCCTGGTGAAGGCAGAAGAGGAAAGGCAAGAACCACTGTATTATCTTGCTATCTCCCTTGAAGGAGAATGAAATTGGGGAAAAAGAAATGGAATCCCAGTATGGGTATCAGAAAAAATTATTTCCATTCCAAAAGACTCCAGTCTATGTTTCACATTTATATAATACCAAATAACGTGGACTTCTTTTCATGGTCAATAAGGATTAAATGCACTACCTACCTCCAGGAACCTGGCAGCAATATGGAAATTTGCTTAGCTAATCAATAGTTGGCTCTCCGTCCAGTATGCATTCTGATTCAACATATCTATTTAGTTTAGTGTTTTTTTTTAATTAAAAAAAAGTTTATTGTTTTTTGTTTATAAAAGGAAATATATCAAAGTATTGAGGTATCAGGAACAGTGAATTTGTGTCTTTTTAAATACCCTTTCTGCTTTCTGGCACCCCATTTCATTAATTCTTTTAGCCAATCTAAAATAGATACAAGGCTTTTAATTTAATCGGAGTAAAATACAAAGTTATTTACTTACCTTAGGCTTTTCTTTTTTTTTAAGATTTTATTTATTTTTTGACAGACAGATCACAAGTAGGCAGAGAGGCAGGCAGAGAAAGAGGGGGAAGCAGGCTCCCCGCTGAGCAGAGAGCCTGATGCGGGGCTCGATCCCAGGACCCTGGGATCACAACCTGAGCTGAAGGCAGAGGTTTGAACCCACTGAGCCACCCAGGCACCCCTACCTTAGGCTTTTTTAACAGCCTGGATCTTAATCTCCAGAAGATTGTTGACTCTAGTGTAATCTGTTGTACTAACAATTCTTTGGGATAAAAACCCTTCCCCTTCCTGGGTAAGCAAGTCTGTTTCAGTCCCATGAGTTGTTACCTGTTTGGTTTGACTACTCACTATTTGTTCTTCTCCTAGGTTTCCCCACTTATAATAGGCCCATCACTGGCTCTGCTTTACCTCCCAGAGCAAAATTCAAATTCTAGCATAGTATATGAGAACCTCCATTATCTTGAATTCTACTTCTATTAGATTGAACCATCTATATTTCTCACTGACTCAGACTTCCATCTCCCTGGTTTTAAATGCTGAGGAAATTCTTTATTTATATAAAATCATACACAAATAAGTGATCATTTTAACTGTTTAATGGTTGTTACCTAATAACATGTTTTTTTTTTAATTTTTCCAGCTAATGCATGGGATTTTGCTAATAGTTTTCCTATGTTATACAAGCTTGTTTTTTAGACCAAAAGGTCACAGCAGATAATTATTCCAATGTGATATATTCTGTTTTAAAATCTTATAGTTTTCATTAAAATATTCATAGAGAAAGTTGAATTATATAATTTTTTGACCTCTTTGACTTTTGGTACTAAAGCTAAATATATTTCTTAATGTGAAAGGGATAGTAACATATTTCACTTTTCTATTTTTTTCAAGCTCATGTAATATAAGGAACATTTATTCCATTACAGGTTTTGGAGAAAAGTCTCTAGGAAATCAAGTTGAGATAATAATTTTAGAGATAACTCAATTTCTTGTTAATGCATCAGTTTGGTAATTTTATATTCTTTTTTTTAAGATTATATTTTTTATTTGAGAGCGAGAGAGAGAACAAGCAGTGGGAGGGACAGAGGAAGAGGGAGAAGTGACTCCTGTGTGGAGCCTGATGCAGGGCTTGATCCTGGGACCCTGAGATCATGCTGAGCTGAAAGCAGATGCTCAACTGATTGAGCCACCCACACACCCTGGTAATTTGGCATTCTTTAAAGGATCTGTTCTATCTATAAAATTGTCATATGTGTTAGCGTATTGTTTTTTAATAAGAAGAATAGCCTTTGCCTTTCCTTTTTTTTTTTTAAAGATTTTTATTTTTATTTATTTGACAGAGAGATCACAAGTAGGCAGAGAGACAGGCAGAGAGAGAGGAGGAAGCAGGCTCCCTGCCGAGCAGAGAGCCCAATGCGGGGCTCGATCCCAGGACCCTGAGATCATGACCTGAGCCGAAGGCAGCGGCTTAACCCACTGAGCCACCCAGGCGCCCCAACCTTTGCCTTTCCTTAATGACTGGTTGGCACACCCATCTAACATGGTATAGTGTTTAAGAACACAGACTCCCCAAACCAGACCTCTTCCAATTATTATGGTCAGTTAGTTAAGTATTAAACCTTGTTAAAGTATTAAATCTTAAAATGCAGACAATGATGATAAGAGTACTTTTATTGCAAAGTTGCTGTGAAGATTAAATGAGCTAGTATATTGAAAGCACTTAAAAATGCTTTGTGTGTAGAAAATATTAGTGATTCCTTTATTCACTGTTGTTTAAAAAGCACCTCAAACTTAAGAGGTCCAACGCAGAATTCTGATCTGCTCCTGACCCCCCAAATCTGCTCCTTCTTCAAAATCCCCTTCTAAGTAAAAATATATAACATTTTCACAGTTACTCAGTCCAAAAATCTACTAGCTATCATTGATTCCTCTCTTTCCATCATCTCTCACATCTAATTCTTTAGCACATTTTATCATCTGTCAATTTAAATATCTTCTAAATTGGAGAGCTTCTCTCTACTTCTATTATTGCTGTCCAAGTTCACAGCCCTACCTCTTTGACTACTGCCATGGACTCTTAGATGATGTCTCTGGCCTTACTCATTTTCCACTTCATTCTGTTCTCTGCACAGCAGTCAGTGTCTCTTCCTTATAAGACAAATCAGATCAAATTATCTCCCTGCTAAAAATTGCTTGAGTCTTCCAATAAAAATTAGAATAAAATCCGAATTATTTATCCTGACCTTAAAAGGCTGGATACACTGGACCCTGTTTCATCCCATCCTCATTCTCTGGCACAGGGTCTTCTTACCAGTGTGTGTCTTCAAAACATGCTAAACTGTTTTTTATTGTGGAAGTGTTAAGATGTGGAGGAGAGGTATTCAATTATTCTATGACTAGGTCTCAGTCTTTTGGTGAGCCTATGCTCCTGGGCTTTGAACTTCACCTGTGCTTCTCATTTTAATTTTCTCTCTTTAGGTAGGACAGGATAGCTGGAGGGAGCTGTAGTTGTGTGTGTCCCTTTCCCAGCATGGAAGATTGGAGGGAGCTGAATTGGGTATTTTCCTTCTCCCATGTAGAAGGCTATTGCTGACTAGAGTTGGGTATTTTTCTTCCCCCAGACAGGTCAGGCTCTGACAAAACCCTGCAGATTAGGTTGTGTTAAAATAGTTTTTCCAGACGGATTGCCTTGTTAAGAAGAGCACAATGCCATGGCATATTTCAAAATGGTTCTTCTCCCCCTTTTTCTGCTGGAAGCACGAGGGGATTTTTCTCTGACAGTCACTGTGGGGATCTGGTGTTGCTCCTGGAGGTAAAATTTACGAAAGTGTAGGAGCTCTCTGATGACTGGATACTCCTGATTTTTTAACTCTCAGACTCATCCACACAACCTCCAGCAATTTGTCAATTGCATTTTAATTTTTCCTATCCTGGCACGTGTTCCTGGGGAGGTTTTACTCTGGCAAATTGATAGTCTCCATATCTCCATCTGCCTCTTCAATTTTGGAAGCAGCAATTTGCCCTATGATCTCATTTCTTGGACAGCTATGTGTCATTGGTTTTTCAATGGTTTTGAAATGGACAGCTCTGCGTCATTGGTTTTTCAAGCTTTTGACTTAGGCTGAGTGGCAACTTCTGTGCCCCTTACATGCTGGACTAGAAACTGGAAACCCTCTTCACTGGATGTCTGTAGAGGAGCTTTTTCAAATTTGAATTCCTTTTAAGTTCTTTGTACAACTTATAAAGTGAGAGAAAGAGTTGCAGTAGAAAAATGTTATTAATCATTGAAAAAACAAAAGCATTAAAGGATTGGACTGAGTTGTTATTTAACCCCAGCTGTAGAAATATTGGGCACACAGAGGATCTTCTAAAGGAGATTTAAATTCATATATTTGAACAGAGGACTTGCAAAACATTATAATGATATTTACATAGAACTTATCACTAGTTTGAGAGATTTATTGAACATAAAATCAGGCTATTTGTAATCCTAGTAATAGAATAAAGAAACCTGGATGTAGGAAAATTTAGTAACCATCCAAGGTCACCCTCTGATCATCTGCTGTATACTATAATAAATCTGAACATCTGAACATTAATATTCTTGTTTCTTCCATGAAAATTGATTCAGAAATATATCTCTCTTAATTGTTTCCCCACAGGATTTACCTCCTAGTGATAGGTACAAGAAGAATTAGGATACATGGAGGCAACATTTAAGTATCTCACACCTCAGGCATGTTTCTCACCTATTTCATAAACACACCACCATTGGAAAACCCCCCAGCTACCAGATTCATCAACATATTCCTTCAGAGGATGCAAGGAAAGGTGTGGGATATAAACCCAAGTTCTATAATTAAGGGCAAATTACTTAATTATTTCACAAAATGAATTTGAATGAATAAACATATATATTTATTTATATTAATAACCATGTCTGAAATATCACATTAAGAGAGTTCCTAAATGAGGGCAAAGATCCAGTGCATTTTGAGAGCCTGGTAGGTTTCCTATAGAGTTCTAAAGGAGAAACAGGGTCCATAAGTAACATCTATCAATGATGATTAGCAACAATCATTTGGATCATTTGGCTGCTAAAGGTTTTATTTAATTCAGTCTTTATCATGATAATGGAGTCAGTTCACAACACAGGGCAGAGAAGAGATGTTGAAAAGAAGCCTTTTTTGCCTTTTGCCAGAATAATAAAGTTAACACTGGGACAGGTATGATTTCTTACTCTAAAGGGCTTGTTTTACACGTAATTAGACATTCTCTGATAGTTATTGGAGATATTGATAGTGAAATATTGACAGTGAAGATGATGTGGAGAATATGCAAAGATATTTGCATAGATAGTATAATGGATAGTATAGTGGAATAGTATAGTATAGTGGAAAGATAGTATAGTGGAAAGATAGTATAGTATATACTAGATAGTATAGTGGAAAGATCACTCAATAGCTCAAAATCTGTAGTTTAATATAACAATATCTGACTTTAAGAGGACAGACATAATTTTATACTATTTTAAAGCACTCACTCTCCTTATTGTAAGTGCATTTGCATCAATGTCTGTCTCCCTCCATGGGCCTTTCTTAGCCCATGGATCAAGGCTTTTTTATCTTTCATCCCTCAGCTTCCAATGTAAGTTGTTTGTCCTCAAATCTGTAACCACAAAAATGTACTAAATGAGTAAACGAAAGAATACCTGCATCTGTAAGTCAAAGACGTATTTTTTTCTCCTTTCTCTGGTGAAAGGTAATTAGCATTTCTGAAGGTTTTGGAAATTTTTACTGTTTTATCTAATATAGGGAAGAGTTGCCACCATTACTTAGAAACATCGTAAGTAGTTGATAAAAACAAAATACAACTGCTTAAAATTATTTTAGATGATTAAGATATGATAGGAATAAAGCATTGGTATTATAGAAAAGGGAACAAAATGTTGAGACTTGATATTGAAGTCGCTTTTTTTCCCTAAGCACAGTTACACAAATCCATGAATTTACCATTGCTTTCTACTCTCAAGGAAATACAAATTAGTTAAGGATAATAAAACCAACATTCAGCTTCATGTTTGTGGGTTGAGTTGCTACATGGAATCAGAATGTATTTTTTGTGGCATAATATTTTTATAGTGAAGCAGCCAAAATACCACAAATGCATAGCACAAGTTGCAAGTATCCTGGCCCTTCCAGGCATTTCTGTGGTTTGGCGTTAATGAATGTAGGTGAGATATAGGTTGCAGTTAGGATCAAATTACAACAAACACAGAGTTTTCCAAAAATATAGGAGTTGGTAAAATAGCTTCCCTATTACCTTGGGAGAGGATGCCTGTCCATCAACAAGCTGACTTTAGAGCAAGTTCTCACAACTGGATCTTTTGAGCCCAGTCAAAATAAAAGCAATTACGAAAGACCTTTCCCTCACATTTCCACAATAGCCTTGTGCAGCAAGCACTAATATACAGTGGGACTTGCTTTTCTTCTTCCTTCTTGTTTCTTAATAGGGTATTTTTGCCTGTTATTGAATTTAAAAGAATTGGGTGATTCCCTTAATTTCAGAAATGATCCCAAAGTACTAAGACCAGGGTGTATATTTATTCTATAGAACACTACTTTGTCGGGCCACCTAATAATCACACTTATCACTTATGTGATTTCCTAATGTACAGGACATCATTTATAAGCCGGCAATTTGTCCGTGGGTTATTTTTCTTTGTATTTTTTCCATCAGTTTCTCCCTAACTGGTTACATCAGATAATGACATAACGTAGCTTGGCACCTACAATATGCACAGTATCTCGTGGTTATTAATAAGACATCTAAAAATAAGATACTTCTTAAGATTAAAGAAAAATAGGGCCTCTGATTTTTTTTTTATATTTTCATATGATTTTGATTTGTTTTTCTGGTATACTGAATGTGAAGTATATTCTATAGTTCTCCGATGTTGTTACTATAGCTGAACACTAGATTTTCAGCTATTCTTTGTGACTGATAGTATAATATGGAATTTGTGTTTTGAAATAATGTGGCTTTTTCTGAAGTTGATATGTTTTAACATTCACCATTTCTCATATGGGTCAATTTCTCAGTATTCTGAGAATATTTCTTGATAATAAGCATTTATGTGGATTTTGACGTAGCAACTAAGACTCTCATTTCATTTCAAACAATAAGCCAAACATTATGGGGATCATAAAAAGTTAAACTATGCTATACTTAGTTCTACTCTATATGAAAAAAAAATTTTAAAATGGTGCTGAAAATGATACTAAAACTTTTAGATTATTCTCACAGAATGGTGCCCTCAACACATCATCAATCATTTTCTTTTGTTTCCGTCTCTATGATGTCCCTTTATACCACTTTCAAGGAACTCCCTGTGGATATTTTGACCTTAAGACAACTGCCACCATTCTTATAGCTATACAAAAAGACATTTATTACAGTCAGATCAATGCAAAACTAATGCAGTTAAGCCATTTTCTAATTAGCTCCCTTTCCAATTAATCTCTGATGAATGCTTTCCACGAATTCAAAGGTTCCAACCAACTGATGTTTTGTTCTTTTGTTTTTATTTTGACAAGGACAAACTGAATTTCTCATTGCCCAGGAATACAGTCGCAACCATTACAATTATTTATATTTGCACTGTTAAATATTTCAGCCCTCTAGAACATTTAGTAATAAAGGACCTCTCGTGTTGGAAACAGTAGAAAGACAGTTACCACGTAGTCTCATTTCAGCTTTTGTATTGAAAACTTCCATTAGCAATGTAGAAAATGGTATAAGTTGATTGTAATCAAATTGAATATGTGAATCAAATGAGACAGGATAGATATTGGGCAATGAAACAGCTTTCTAACTTCCACACCACTATGAAGTCTGACGGACTCTTAATGATTCATTGCCTCCTGATACTGGAACCAAGCTCTTGAGTCCTGAAGTTAGGAAAGAGTCTGGGTAGCTCAGACATAGTTTTGACAATGCCAAAACAAGCTTGGGAAGGGAAACAGTTTAACCAAGGATTTGGCAGCATAAAAACCCAACAAATATGTTAATTGATGTTTGTTTTAATATTGAATATAGTCAAATCCTTTTTATGTAAAACCACCCCATTAAAGAAGACACCCTCTGAAGGAGAACAGTTGAGCAACAGAAGTCAAAATGTCAACTGAGCCATTCTTTGTTAGAAGTCACAAAAAGAGGCTGAAACTTTTTGATGAGGGTTCAAAATGAGATGGAAGGGAGAAGTGTATAAGAACTATGCTTTCCTTTAGATTGTATATATCAGCACTAGTTACAATTTGTAGGATAAGAAAAATTTTCCTCACCAAATTTTGGTGCTCAAAGGCTATAAAACGTAAGTGTATTAGCCAAACATCTGCAAAAGGCCTTTAAAAGATTCAAATATTAACATTTTATTTTCACAATGAAGATCCATGTAGTTGTGAAATATTATGCACTGAAATGCAAAATTTTGGTTTTGGGAATTTGTCTGCATTGAAATGGAGTTTAAATAAACCTTGTTTTTCCTCTTAAAACTTACTCTGGGTTATAATTACCAACATGTTGTGAGATATATAAATTCATTTGATAAAACCATGGCAGGTATAGGCCCCTGCTAATTCCTAAACACACCCATTATATTGAAAACAAACAACAAATACGCTATGTTTGATACATAACTGGCTATAGCTCATTCTACTGTTAAATTCTACTAACAAGGTCTCCTGATAAAACAAGTTGAAAGTTATATATCAGAAAACATGTAGCAAGGCTAATAGCACTTTCATTTAACCAGGAATGAGGTAGAGCATAATTATGATGATAATAATAATAACCATATTTGGAGAACCCACTGAATACCTACTCACAATATGGCAATTTGGATATTTTCTTCTATTTAATTATTAAACCAATCTTAAGGCCAGTATTATCATCCCCATCTTATAGATAAGGAAGCGTGTTAAGTAGCCTGTCCAAAAATAATCACACAATTAATGTGAAGCCGATACCCAGATCCAGATCTAACTGTACTAAAAGCCTATGGACTTTTCGCTCAGCAATCCTGCCTAAAAAAATAAAAATAAAGTGAAACACCAGGGCTAAAGAGAGAATATGATATCTCTGGTCAAGCCCATGTTGTGATTTCATGCTTTGAGGTCATATTCCCCCATTCCCATCCCACTCCAAACACAGCAGTTACAAAAAAGCAATTTCAGGGAAAACAATTAAATAATAGAACCAAATTAAAGAAAATCCAGACAGAGATCTCTGTGGGCCTGAAGTGGAAGAAAAACCACTAAGGACTAGTGAGCATGTGTGTTTGTACAAGTAAGTGTGGATAGGTTAGGTATTATGGTCATTTGTTTGTGCTCAAATCTATCTCCTGCCTTTCTTCTGTCTATATTGCAGGTAGCCACATTTCCCAAGCTCTTTTGACAGCTGGCTTTGGCTAGGTTGGCCAATAAGAAGCAATAACAAGAAACTGGAGAATAGGAAAAAAGGAAAAGTTAGGGTATCTGGCCTCCTATCTCTGCCTTACTGGCATCTGGCAGTGACTATGTCTCTCTAGCGGTTCATGGTCTTGCCAGACCCATTCCTTCCATGGTCCCAGCTCCCCCCTCCCATCCCAGGCTCCTTCTGGTTTCTGTCCAGTGGCACTAGTAGCTAGTCTCTGATAACAACAGCTACAGTGATATAAGAAATGGTGCTGGAGTAGATGTCCCAGGATGGAGGAGGGACTCAGAGGAGGAAACTGTAAGCAAGAAATGGATAAACACAGAGAGAGGAACAGACAGAGAGAGGAGGAAGGAGAGAGAAACAACCTTACCAGATTAGAATCAAAACTAAAATTTCAAGCTAATTAGAACTAAATAACCCTAAGAAAGGCTGCCTGAAATTTCAGGATGTTAACACATGTAGATAAAATGGGGAGAAAACAGAAAAATCTCAAAGAAACCTATTATAAATTTATAAAATTAAGATCTTTAAAGAGATAAATAACAAATAAGATCAATTAAAAAGAAAATTATAGGAAAAGAATAAGATTGTGAGACTAGAACTGATGGTTATGAAAAATAATAATTGGTAGAAATAATAGATATCATATACCTCATCCCCCCAAATCTTGAAATATCAGACTTATCAAATACATATTATAAAAAAATGTAATGACTATGTTTTATGCCACTCCACTGGGTAGATCCAAACAAATTCAGCATACTATCATTTTCTCCTTGTGATATTACCATACAACAAGTCAATTGATTAGGACACTGAGAGCAACCAAGTCATATTGGTGGGCTGTTATTTAACCAAACCAAATGTGGTGTGAGTACATTTTTCAGATTTTAAATGGCAATGGGTGACATATCGTGGCTTTTGCTTTGAAACATGTGCAACTAGAAATCAACTCAGCTATGTTTTAAGTTGCTAACCTTTGAGAATTTACAGTTTATTTATTCATATGCTGTAGAGGATGATCGATTGATCGATCTATCTATCTACTTATTTATTTATGCCTAAAGGCAGTCCTGGAACTTCTAATAATACTTGTGTGACCAGCATCTGTTCCCAGAGTCTTAACTATCTATTTACACAAGAATCCTGGTTTGCATCCTCAAATTTCACAATAAATGTATCAGCTCTATCATTTACTTCACTTTCATAAATAAATTGCATTTCTATGGATCAACAGTACAGAGTAACTGGATTGCAAGCCCGTGTCAGAGAATAAACATTCAACTATTTCTTGTCCTCTATTTATCAAAAACTCTATTGAGATAAAACATATTTATGGAAGGAAACATCAAAGAGAAATAATTCTCTAGTCTAATTGGTTTACTTAGTTCACCCTGCACTGCTGGAAAGCCATAAACACCAAAGTACATTATCATAGCTCCCTACAGACCTATTTTTACTGAAATGTACATTGGTGTTGTATAGTGAGGGCTGCTGTAAGAAAAACAACATGAAAATCTCTTTGATTAGAGTAGGCTAATGTACTTTAACAAACAGATCCAAACATCTGTAAGTGTCTCAAACACAGCAGAAGCTTATTTCTTCTTCACCTAATAGTCCAAAATGGGTGCTCCCTGTAGGTGTACAATTTTCATCCATGCCATGATCTGGGAATATTTTGTGGCTCTGTCATGCCGTAGTTTTTCATCATCATGTGCATCCAACAGGTAGACAATGATGGAGAGCCTGTTTAAAAGCCTTAGCCAAAAAACAAAAAACAATAATCTTATGCTCGCTTTCCATTGATGGGAACTACATAAACAGTCATATCTCATTGCAAGGAGTGCTGGGATATGTGGTTCCTAGGTAGGCAGCATCTTCCTATTGATGATTCTATATTTTGGAAAGGCAGGATAGAATTTGGTGGACAAATGTGTACTCTCTGCCACAATATTATCTGTTCTAACCACAGCAACGTATAGAGGACATTGATCATGACTTTAAAAAAAAAAAAATGTGTAAAGTTTCTTTCAAAATAAGCCAGAGTAAGCTTTTCTTTGCTTAAGAAACTGGTATACCTTTCCTTTTGAATGATATAAATTGTGTAAATGATCATGATTTTGTTGTTGTTTGTTCAATTACTATTTCTTTAATTTTCTGTTTGCTTTGATGTAAGGGAAGCTTAAATCAAATTGTGGTTGAAATTTAGTAACTGTGCAGGATCTTATGATTTGCATAAAAGAAAAGTAAAATTTATGTATTTATTATATAGGTAATATATGAACATGGTAAAGCACTCAAAAAGACGAAATGATGTCAACATTTGATTATCTCTTCCCAGAGCCAATGACTTTTATAAAGTTCTTTAGGACCTTTGCAGAGCTATTTCCTGCACCTATAATCACATGCAGTTTTTTTTTTCATTTTCCTAAAACACGTGGTTTCCTCTGTCTAAACATGCACATCTTACATATTTCATACATGCATGAATTACATGTTTAATTTTATTCCTAATTATTTTCTCTTTCATTGCTATTTTAAGTGGGGTTATAGGGCTTTTTTCTCTATTACATATTTTAATTATTATATGATAGGTGAATGCTACTAGGTTTCAGCTGAGCTCGGGTTTTTCAAGTATACAGTGCTATCAAGTCTATAATAATTATAATTTTACTCTAACCTAAACACTTGTATTCTTATTCTCTTATTTAAGTTAGCCAGTACTTCTAGAACAATCTTAAATAATAGTTATGATAGCATATTTGTTTTATCCCAGCATAACTGGGAATGTTTCTGAGAATTCCCCTCTTAGCATTTCTCCATTGGATTAAGATTTTTTTCCTTTTTTATGGTAGAATTTATTTACTTTATATGCAGTAATTTTTAATTCATTTTTAGTGCTATTAGCTATTAGTTTGGTTTAAAAAGTAATGCTACATTGATTAAACAATTCAGAAATCTGTTTTCTTTTCTATGCTCTAGAGCTCTCAAATTAATTAGAGTTTTCTGCTCCATACACTAAGAAATATTGGCTTAAAATTTTAGGGTAGAGTGGGTAAACAACATAAATTCTTTCTTAGCTTTTATGACAATTGAACTATTTGTTTTGGGGGTGGGGTTGCTTTGAAATGTTTTTTTTTTTTTTTTTTTGTAGAAAATCTCCCATTTTATCAAGATTTGTGAAGTTACTTGAATAAAGTTAAGTAACATCAGGTGGTCCTTTTAGACTTCTCTCAAGCTATAGTTATTTCCCCTTTCTCAATTCTTATTCCTGTATTTGTGTTTTCTCCTCTTGTTTTTTCGTTGATAAGATTATCTGCTTACCCAATTTTTAAATAACTTATTGTTGGATTTATTCAGTAGTTCTATATTTTTCCACTTTCTAATTTATTATTTTTTGCTTTTCTCTTACTACTATATCCCTTCTGCTTTTCTTAGAATTATTTTGTTGCTGGGGCACCTGAGTGGCTCAGTCGGTTAAGCCTCTAACTCCTGATTTCAGTTCAGGTCATGGTCTCAGGGTCATGAGATTGAGCCCTGTGTGGGGTTTCACGTTGAGCATGGAGCCTGTTTAAGAGTTTCTCTCTCCCTCTTCCCATGCCCCTCCCCATTTGTATGCTCGCTCGCTCTCAAAAAAAAAAAAATTATTTGTTCTTGTTTTTAATTTTTTTATTTGCTCATAGTTTTTTTTATTAACACTTTTTCATTATTACAAAGGGAAAGGTGTTAAGGATATAGAAAGAAAGGCCATGCATACAAGGGACACAACACAGCATCACTTTAGATTTCAGGAACCAGTGAGCATCTATCTGATGGTTGTTTGGGAAAATGGGAAAAGAGGGGAATCACTAAAGAGAAAGACCAACTCAGAGACAAAAAGAGAGGCTAAGAAATGGAACATCTTCCTGGAACCACAGTAGAGAGACTAAACGAGGTCTTCGTTTCCTTTTCAGGGATTGCAACTTCTCGCCCACTGCTTGCTCTGGAATTCCTGCTCTCACTGCACCTCCATTGCCTGCTTCAGACACTGGGCCTTCATCTTTCTGGCATCTGCTGCATTCTCAGCTGCCTGCTTCTCGGCTTGCAGGAGCTGCTGGCTATCCTGGGATTGGCCATTTCTGTCGTTATGGCTGATGCTGTTTCAGATGTTGTTTTTAATTTTTATTATTGAATTGTAGTTGATACATTGCTGTATTAGTTTTGGGTGTACAACATATTGATTCAACACCTGTCACCATACCAAGTTATTACAATATTATTGATAATTGTTCCTTTCTACCTCCCTGAGATACTCACTTTGTTTTTTTATTACTATTTCTTTTTTATTAGTATAAAAGCTGAGAATTTTCCAAAATTTAGCTATACTTCATAAGTTCTGATATAAGTGCTTTCATATCATTTTCTAGGTATTTTTCATTTTGCTTTTGTTTTTTCTCTTGTTCGAAAAAGGTTTTTGTTGGAGTGCCTGGGTGGCTCAGTCCATTGTGTCTGCCTTCAGCTCAAGTCATGATCCCAGGGTCCTGGGATCGAGCCCTGCATTGGGCTCCCTGCTCAACAGGGAGTCTGCTTCTCCCTCGCCATCTCTATCACTCACCCCCCCCCAGTGGTGGCTCATGCTCTCTCACGTGCACCCCCCTCTCTCAAATAACTAAATAAAATCTTTTCAAAAAAAGGGTTTTGTTTGTTTTTAATTTATAAGTGAAAGCATTTGTCACTTTCCAATTTGGTCACTTCCCAATTATTTCTATTTGTATTATACTGTGATCAGAGAATGTTGTCTGTATTATTTCTCCTATTTTGCATGTATTGAGATATTTTTAATGTCCTACATACAATTAAACCCCATAAATGGTCATTGTAATAAAGGCATATAGTTTGTTTCCAAAGTAATCCAGAGTTTGTCAGGTCAACATTATCTTATCCCTTGTTTTATTTTATTTAGGGCTTCAGTACCCTTAAAAATCTTTCTCTAATAAAGGCATCAAGGACAAAGAGGAATGAATAAAAATAAGGTATCAATGTTGTCTGTGTATTTTCGTATGTGTTTGAGTTTGTTTTTGCTTTAAGAATCATGATGTTATGTTTTTGGCAAAAAGATATTCACAGATGTCATGTTTTCACTGCAGAGTGCACTCTGTCAGCATTAAGGATTCTTTTAAGTTTCATTTAGTGTTAGTGTGCCAATTTTAACCATGTCTGATATAATGATATGTGTCCTTGTATTTTATTTTCATTTGTTTGGTATGTTCTTTTCTGTCATTTAATTTTCGATCTCTCTGAGTCACATTGTGTTAAATAAATCTCTTGTTTTTGTTGGTTTTGCTTTGTGATCCAATTTGAGAATGATTTTCTCTTAAATGACTCTAGTTCGTTTGCATTTGTTAATATCTCTTTCATGTTTATTCTTAACTGTGTCATCATACTTTATATTCTGTTTTCTGTCTTATATTTTAAACCTCCCACTGTCTTATTAGTTGTATTTTCTTTGGCTCTGGTATGTTTTGGGGTACATTGTTCAACAGTGCTTAAAATATATTGTGGTATAAGGTGGAGAAAGACAGATATTTACATAGGTAAATGTGTGCACACAGAATATATACCTATTTATGTACATGTATTCATTTATAAAATTCTCTGTCAAATAAAAAATTTTACATTACTCATATCACAGATGGCCAGAGGAGCAATTCTACAATAGAAAGAACACTCAAATAAGACGCAAAAGACCTGGATTTTTGTCTGGGTCCTTCTTCTACTAGCCAGAATACTTTAGGGGTATTATTAAGTTTCTCTATAATGTTAAGATAATATTTCTCTTATGGTAAAATTCTTTAAAAGGTAAAGTATTTTAAAGCGTACTGTTAGAATTACCAGCTCTGTCTCCATCTTTTTTGTATTTCTCAAATAATCACCCAAACAACAAAATGAAAAGTCAAAACCTTAACCTTGACATTGGAAGTGAATTGGAAATCTTCATACACACAAGCTCAGAAACACAAACATTCTGTAACCCCACTGAATTTTATCAGATTAATGACCTTCTGCAATGATTTTGACATTAACCCATTCAGAAGTCCCCCTGACTGTTTATGTAATCTGCACAAATGCTTCTGGTGACTTTTAAGGACAACTGACAGGCACCTGATGATCACCATGATGAGAACACATTATTGAGTCTTTTATGCAATGGCAGCCGGTGGCTTTAGACCTGGAAAGACATAAAGTGGGAGGTTCTCAGTCATTTAGAATCAGTCATGAGGCTGCAGGAGGAAGCTACATGTACCACAACATGAAAATAAAATAGCAAATGTTCCTCACACAATAAAGAAATGAGAAGATGGGCCCGAGCATGAAATGTAACGTGAGCTTAGCTGGTGTCTGGGCTAGTACGTCATCCCTTTGTCCTTTGTTGTGCCTCAAAATAGAAAACAAAGGCCACCGACACCTCCTGTGCAACAATCTAAATCTACATTAATTTACAATCTCAGTTCCCTTGTCACCTAGGAACCTCATGGGCATAAATCATCTCTGTAATGTTACTGTAAATAACAGCCCTCTGGGCTCTTGTTGATTCATTAACTTCTCACTGTTTCTAACAACACTCCATTTCATGACACAGGGGATCACCACAGGCATAAAGGAAAAGGTTATTAGGTATTTTTAAGCACACCTCACTGTACATTACATGTAAGGCAGGGCTGCTTTTTTAGATATAGCTTTTAGAGGTAAATTAAACTGATTGGCTTTAATAACTGGAACAGTTATTATACCTCTAAATCAATGTGTGTACAAGAAAAACATATACCTCAGAAAACACAAGATGCTTTTATCGAATTGAAAGTTGAAATTCTACGCAAGGGTAAAAAGAAGGTAGCAATTATTTAGTGTCTTCTAATTATTTAGTGTCTTCTAAGTGCATTCTTTTTGTTTCCGTATAGCAAGTGCTCTCTTTTTGTTTCCGTATAGCAAACTCGCACAGTATGTGTTAATGTTCTTATTTTAGAAGGGAGACAACGGAAGAACAGGAAGGTTAAGTATGTTTCCTATAGCCATTTAGCTCAGGAACTGCAAATACAGGAATCAAGCCATGGTGTGTCCGACTCCAAAGCCCTCCCTTTCATTTTTTTCAGTATATCACATTATTTCCTCTAGGTCATATTACATAAGAGGTACCCACCTATGCAATGTAAGGTACTTAAAACAGATAATGCAGGGTCTATAACACAATCTATGTCAGAAAATGTGAGGAGACATTAACAATAGTAGTAAGGGACTGAAATAAAATCTATATCAAATCTGAACCACAAAATTCAGAAAAGAGTTCATGACAAAGATGACATTTCAAATGTTTTTTAAAGTATTGGAAGAAATTGTAAAGAAAAAATACATCATTAAGCATATCTTATAAACTGTATGCAGTTGGATGTGCTCTTTACTTTCTTTTATAGATGCATGGCCATTTTACCCAGTGTGTTTTGTGAAAGAAGTCTTCAGCAGGTAAGAAATTATTGCTGGTAAGATTCATTACATCTACACTGAAAACATGCCTGGGAAAAATCTGGAGGCTTTTTTTAAATGAGTTTATCATATTTGTATACTAGCCAGATTTAAAGTTACAAATCTGTTCTCAAAGACCACACCAAGAAAGGATTCAACTAACCACAGACCACGAAGAAGAATTTAGCAGAAAGGTATGTCAGTTAAAGTTCTAAGGTATATATTACAATGTGTATATATTTAACACCTGGAAAGCTTGTTCTTGGGAAATTGCACCAGCCATCTAAAATTCAGCTGTGTTGAGGTTCTCGGGTTAAGATTGGACTCAAAAGACTCCAATAAGCCTGGTAATCTTGAGGACAGTGGGCCACATTCTTACTCAAAACTGCCACTGACATCACGGAAAGGAATCAGACTTCAGCGGAAGGTGACCTTGAGTGATTTGGTGCAGCACTTGTCCCCAAATCCACTATTAAATTCATTTAAAGTGAATTTAGCCCACGGAAGAATGCAAAGTCGTATTTTAGCATCATGAATAAATCATATTCTGCATCTGTAGGATCCCTCCACAATAACATGGGTTAGTGGAAGTACTGCCCTCTGCTTAGATTACTTCTCATGATAGGAACCACAGTACTCTCCACAGAAGTCTAGAGCATATGAGATACTTCTTGTTACAGAATGATTTCTTCTATCTAATTTTCTTAAAAAATCATATTTTCCTAGCTGCTTTAGGTTTAGGTTAAACTATATTTTAACATTTTCCAGGGTAGCTTTGTTTTTGGCTTAGTTTTGTCATTTATGTTCCTCATGTGTTACTCGCTTTTATAAATATCTTTTCATTGATGTAGCAATGGCATTGCCTCTTTCTTAACTGCAAAAGAAGATATGCAGATTGTCAATGGGATATACTTAAATATACTTACTGCTTGTTTCTTTGTCTCCCTATTTCTGTCACTTTCATATATGTAGAAGCTGAACACAATGGCAGCTGAAGGCAGCATTTAATGCTTGAAAGCACACTGGTGGGTGAAGTGCATTCTGTAGGAATCAAGAAGGTCCATAAATATGGTCTATGAACAGTAGATGTGCAACGAAAGTTCCTGGCCAAGTTCACATCAACAAGCATCCTGTTTCCTTTCAGAATCTCAACTCTTGCTCTTTTCTCCTTGCTGTAAATGCTCCAGACAAACAGAACTGCCTTCAGTTCCTACCAGTCATTTCCATTCTCACCTTTAATCCTTTTTATCGGCCTTTACTCAGACCCCACCTGTTTCAAATGGCTAACTCTACTAGTCATTCAGATTTCAGTCTAACCATCATCCTCCTGTTCCCTACTCCTGTCCCCCATGCCCCACAAATAGGCTCAGTTAAAAGCCCTTTGTACTACTATACCTTACATACCATCTTTCTTCAACATTTATAATTGCCTGCCTACTTCTCTGACTCTCACCTCTTAATGAAAGCTCACTGAGAGGGGCATATTTTGTTGGTCTTGTTCACAATTATACATCTCACAGTGTTTGGCACATATCAGGTATTCAGTATTTATTAAATGAATAAATGAGTGAGTGAATGAACAAATGACTCTCATGTTATACCTATATGAGGTATGGCAAGGTATATTTGCTAACTCCATATGTAATGATTGATATTCCTCAAATCTATTGTTATTGTGGTAAGCAGACAAATAGTATACAATATTACAACTTTTAAACAAGCCAGATAATAAGCAATTTGGGCCTGGGTGGAATTACCTATACAGGTAGGATTTTTAAAATTAGCCTTCTTGATATTTCTAAATTTATCCAATTATGCTAAAGTGCATCTGGTCTAGTCTTTAAGTTATTAAACATTCCAGAGTACTTCAACAGAAGGTTAAGTCCATTGAACATGTGTACTGACTCCTTACCCTGGCTTACAGTGCTGGATAGAAAAGTGACAGCTTCAGGACCACACACCTGAGAGTATTCTTTTTCAGTACTCACCTGTAACTACGCTTAGCCAGAATGTTTGTGACTGCTTCTCATAGATAGAGTTATGTCAGGCATCTAGCCATATAGATCACTTTTAAAGGCTCCAGTGCACTCTTGGCTAAATACTGATGGATTGGATGAGACATCTTTAACCTTTACCATCCTTTCTACTTTCTGACATCTGTGAATGACACATTCAGAAATTTAATGCAATTTTAACTCTCCAATAGAATGGAATGTGGAATATTTTGAATCTTGGGGCTAGGGAAGGGGAAGAAAAGATGTTGGAATAAAAAAAAAAAAATAAGAGGACTGTGAATGGAAAGGGACCAGGGCGGCAGGGGAGTAAGGTTGTCACATATAATGAGGATTTAGTGCTTTAGCCATAAATCTAATTCAGCTAGAAGAGCATGTTGCCAAAACACTGTGCAAGAAATACCCCCAAGGTATCCAAAGGGTCTCTTTAAATCCTGTTCAGTTCACATTGCATATTTGAACACAGACAGTTGGAGTTCAGAGAGCACACATCTGGGTCATTGTGCAAATCCCCATTCTCCTTTAAAAAAAAAAAAATACATATGCACTCCACCTACTCTAGACTTACTCTACTGCTGAGTCTGCCAAGGAAAACTATTCTATTTTGGAATACAAAAGCCAAAATACAAAGTGGAACCAACCCACATGGAGTCATGCTCTGCTACTTTATGTATCCAAAGAAAGAAAAATATTCAAGGCACAAATTCTCAGATTACTACTCCCACAGACCACTGTACCTAACTTTTTTTTTTTTTAATTACTGTTCTCTTCTTCTCCAATGTGGACCAGAAATCTTCAAGAAATCACGAGCTTTCATTGAGCAGTATTTAGGACCATCTACTTTTCTTGCACTTAATGTACAATCAATCTCTCTATCATGGTTTGACATATGTGCTATTGGTACATTACTCCTAGGTTCATCCTGATGACGTAAGAAGAAGAGCTTTGTAAATTTTAAAATGTTACTTCTATAAAAGGGAAAGGCTCTATGATTATAAGTTGCTTTCCTCTCATCTTTATTTTATACCTTGATACTTTAATATAAGAAAGCAAATATGCATGATTGTCTCATTTTAAGATTCTCAAGCCCAGTTCTGTATATATAAGTTGCTGTATGGAAACAGAACTTCTGATCTTGAAATAAAATATATCCTATGTTTTTCAAAATTATTCAATTAAAGAAAAAATGGTATATAAGCAGATGCTTGTTAAGGGAATTTCAAAATTATTATAGTAACACAGAGAACCAAGCTAAAGCAAATCAACTGTTGTTCCTAATAAGGGTAATCTAGGCTATACACTAGTTTTTGTGTTGTTGTTTTTTATTTAAATTCAAGTTAGTTAACAGATAGTTTAGTATTGGTTTTGGAGTAGAATTGAGTGGTTGATCACTTACATATAACACTTAGAGCTCATCAAAACAAGTGCCCTCCTTAATGTCCATCACCCATTTAGCTCATCCCCCTACTCACCTCCCCTCCAGTAACCCTCAGTTTTGTTCCCTATAGGTAATAGTCTCTCAGGGTTTGTCTTCCTCTCTGTTTTTATCTTATTTTATTTTCCCCTCCCTAACATGTTCATCTGTCTCTTTTGTTTCTTAAATTCCACATATGAGTCAAATCATATGGTATTTGTCTTTCTCTAACTGACTTATTTCACTCTTGTTCTATCCATGTCATTGCAAATGACAAGATTTCATTCTTTTGATGGCTGAATTCATTTATAAGTTCTAACAGATTTTGATAAGAGTCTTTAATAGAGTTTTCAATGTATAATATCATGTCATCTGCAAATAGTGACAGTTTTACTTATTCCTTTCCAATCCAGATGCCTTTTATTTCTTTTTCTTGTCTAATTGCTCTGGCAAGGACTTCCAATATGTTGAATACAAGTGGCAAGAGTGGCATCCTTGTCTTATTCCTGATCTTAGAGGAAATATTTTCAGCTTGTCATCATTAAGTATGATGTTAGCTGTGGGTCTGTTATATATGGCCTCTATTATGTTGAGGTATGCTCCTTTCATATGTATTTCGTGGAGAGTTTTTAATCAAAAATGGATGTTGAATTTTGTCAAATGCTTTTTCTGCATCTATTGAGGTGATAATGTGATTTTTATATTTCATCATGTTAATGTGGTATATCATGTCAATTGATTTGCAGATGTTGGATCACCCTTGCATCCCTGGACTAAATCCCACTTGATCATTGTATATTATCTTTTTAATGTATTTTTGAATTTGGTTTGCTAATATTTTATTGAGAATTTTGTGTCTATATTCATCACGTATATTGGCCTATAACTTTTTTGGGTGTGTGGTGTCTTTGTCTGGTTTTGGTATCAGGCTAATTCTGGCCTTGTAAAAATTGTTTGGGAGCTTTCCCTTCTTCTCAATATTTTGGAAGAGTTTGAGAAGGATAGATATTAAAGCTTTTTTAATGTTTGGTAGAATTCATCACTAAAGCCATCTGGTCCTGGATTTTGTTTATTCTGAGGTTTTTGATTACTGATTCAATCTCCTTACTAGTAATTGGTCTATTCAGATTTTACTGTCTTTGAAGATTGTAAATCTCCAGAAAATTATCCATTTCTTCTAGGTTGTCCAATTTATTGGCATATAATTGTTAATAGTAATCTCTTATGATCCTGTGTTTTTCTTTGGCATTATTTTTAACTACTCTTCTTTCATTTCTGATTTTATTTAATCTCTTTTTTTCTCTTGGTCAGCCTACTTAAAGGTTGATCAATTTTGTTTATCTTTTTGAAGAACCAGCTCTCAGTTTTATTGATCTTCTCTCTTTTTTTTTTTTTAGTTTCTATTTCACTTATCTCTGCTCCAATGTTTATTATTTTCTTTTTTCCATTAACTTTGGACTTCGTTTATTTTTCTTATTTTAGTTTCAACAGGTGTAAATTTAAATTGTTTATTTGAGAATTCTTTTGTTCTTGTGGTAAGCTTATATTGCTATGAATTCCCCTTTTAGAACCACTTTTGCTGGATCCCATAGATTTTTGTACATCATATTTTTGTTTTCATTTGTCTATAGTTTTTTTTAATTTCTCCTTTGATTTTTTTCTGACTCAGTAATTTTTCAGTAATGTATTGCTTAATCTCCATGTATCTGTAGTTTTTCCAGTTTTCTTCTTGTTATTGTTTCTAGTTTTATACCATTGTAATCAGAAAAGATGCTTGATATGATTTCAATCTTCTTTAATTTATTGAGACTTGTTTTGTGTGATCTATCCTGAAGAATGTTCCATATGCACTTGAGGAATGTGTGTATTGTGCTATTTTTGAATAGAATGTTCTGTATGTATCTATTAAGTCCATCTGGGCTAATGTGTTATTTAACGTCAATGTTTCCTTATTGATTTTCTATCTGGATGACCTATTGATATAAGTGGGGTTTTAAATTCCTTACTATTATTATATTACTGTCAATTTCTCCTCTTAGATATAATATTTGCTTTTATATTTTGGTGCCCCTATGTTGGGTGCATATATATTTATAAATGTTATATGTTTTTGTTGGATTGATTCTTCTATCATTATATAGTGACCCTCTTTGTTTTTTATTATAATGTTTATTTATTTTTTAAGATTTTATTTATTTATTTGACAGGCAGAGATCACAACTAGGCAGAGAGGCCGGCGGGGGGTGGCGGGGGGAGCAGGCTCCCTGCTGAGTAGAGAGCCTGATGCGGGGCTTGATCCCAGGACCCTGAGATCATGACCTGAGCTGAAGGCAGAGGCTTAACCCACTCAGCCACCCAAGTTCCCCACAATCTTTGTTTTAAAGTTTATTTTGCCAGACATAAGTATAGCTCTGTCAGCTTTCTCTTTGTTTCAATTTGCATGAAGTATCTTTTTCCATTCTAGTCTGTGTGCCCTTACTTCTGAAATGAGTCTCTTGTAAGCAGCATATATATATATGTCTTTTTTATTTTTAAATCCACTCAGCCATTCTGTGTCTTTTGATTGGATTATTTGGTCCATTTACATTTAATGTAATTACTGATAGCTAGGTACTTATGGCCATTTTTTTAATTGTTTTCTGGATGTTTTGGTAGCTCTCTGTTCCTTTTTTCTCTTTCTCTCTTTCTTTTTGGTTTAATGATTTCCTTTAGTGTTATGTTTAGATTCTTTTCTCATTTCCTTTTGTGTATTTACTATTAGGTTTTGTTTTATGGTTACTATGAGGCTCACATATACCATCCTACATAAATAACATTCTATTTTAAGTTGATAGCAACTTAACTTCGAACACATTCCAAAACTCTATGTATTTACTTCCTCACCCCCATTTTACATTTCTGATGTCACTTTTTACATCTTTTTAGTTTCTGTATCCTTTAACTAATTATTGTAGTTTTAGTTAACTTTGCTACATTTTTCTCTTAAACTTCTTGGTAGTTTTATAAGTGATTGATCCACTACCTTTACTATATATTTACATTTTCCAATGAGATTTTTTACTTTTGTATTTTTTTTTTGTTATTAATTAATGGCTTTCCTTTTCAGCTTAAAAAAGTCCTTTTAATGTTTCTTAAAAGACTACTTTAGTAGTGAGGAGCTCCTTTCACTTTTGCTTAACTAGAAAACTTGTTATTGCTCCTTCAAATCTGAATGATAATCTTGCCAGGTAGAGTATTCTTGCTTGCATTTTCTTTTCTTCCTTTCAGTACTTCAAATAAATCATGCCACTTTCTTCTTGTTTGTAGTTTCTGCTCAGAAATCTGATAGCTTTATGTGATTTCCTTTATATATAACAATTTGTTTTTTTCTTGCTACTTTTAAGATTCTCTCTTTATCCTTTTTGACATTTTAAATATAATGTGTCTTGGTATGAATCTCTTTTGCTTCACTTTATTTGGAATTTTCTGGTCTTCCTCAGTGTGAATATCTTCCCTAAGTTAGTAAAGTTTTCAGCTGTTATTTCTTCACATAAATATCCTCCCCCTTTCTCTCTCTCTCTCTCTTCTCCTCTAATACTCCTAAAATGCAAATATTCTACTTGATGTTGTCATAGAGATTCCCTAAGTGATATTTATTTTTTTAAGATTTTATTTATTTATGTATTTGTCAGAGAGAGAGAGAGAGAGAGACAGAGACAGAGAGCACAAGCAGGCAGAGTGGCAGGCAGAGGCAGAGAGAGAAGCAGGTTCCCCACTGAGCAAGGAGCCCAATGTGGGACTCAATCCCAGTACCCTGGGATCATGACCCGAGCCAAAGGCAGCCACTTAACCGACTGAGCCACCCAGGTTTCCCAAGTGATATTTATTTTTAATCTTTTTTCTTTTTGCTGTTCTGTCTAGATGTTATTGCTTTATATTCCAGATTGCTTATCTATACTTCTACTTTATTGAGTCCATTGTTAAACACCTCTACTATACTTTTCAGTTCAGTTATTGTGTTCTTTATCTCTCTCTGTTACTTTTTTAAGTTTTTTACTTCTGTTTGTTACTTTTTCATATTTCAGAATCTTTGTTGAAATTCTCACTGTGTTCATCTATTCTTTTCCTGAACTTAGTGGACATCTTTATATCCATTGTTTTGTGTTCTTTATCAAGTAGCTTACTTCTCTCTTATTATTAAGTCTTTCTCTGAGGTTTTGTAATGTTCTTTCATTTGGTACATATTTCTCTGTTTTCTCATTTTGCTAGACTCTGTGTTTGTTTCTAAGAATTGGGTGTAACAGCTATCTCTCTTAGTCTTGAAGGAGTGGCCTTGTGTAGGTGTTAATTTTCATTCCACTTTGTCCTAGCTTTTGGTCACCTCTCAGACCTTTGTAATTGTCTAAATTTCCTGTTTTATTCTTGACATGTTCCCGTTGTTGGGAAGTGTCAAGACCTGTTAGTCATCTAAAGGGAGGATTCTTATTTAGCACCTAGATTCAGAATGACTGGAAGTAATATCCTCAGGCAACAGTGTTTACAGTATGTAAACATATTTAGTCCTGTGGTCCACAATCATATCCCTGCTGGCCTCTAGACTAGAAGGCCTGAAGTATCCCCTGGAGAATTGTTGCAAAAAATTGGAGCTCTTTTCTAATAAGTGTCATCAAGCTGTACTGAGGCCAAGGAAGTGTACAAGGATGGTGTCTCCCTGCTTGTTTTCTGGGAGCACCTCCCTAGCTTTAAATATGTAGAAAACCTGAAGGGTGTTCCTTGGGCTGAAGCTCTAGGCTAAGTAAATAAGGGTTTGTTTGTTTTTTTTTTTTTCATAGAAAAACTTGGGTTGTGTTTTAGTCTGATATTGCTGCAGTGCCCTAGTAGTGGTAGCCTGCCAAGAGCTGTCTTTCTAATTTTTTTAGTCCTGTGGAGCTTGAGAATGCCAGCCCTCTTGGCCACCAGAGCCACGCAATCAGAGCCTGTTTGATTGTGTACTTTTCCTGGCATTAGCAATTCATCTGGGACATCTTCACCAGCTTCAAAAGGGTATCAGGAAAATGTCTTTTCTGTTCATGCCCATGGGCTTTAGCAATACAGTCGGAGAATGCCTTATGTGTGCTTGTGTGCTTGTGTGCCAGCATTAGACTGAAAATTTAAGAATGTCATGACTATTTGTACTTGACAGCCCCAACCAGGGGCCCAAAGAGTTTGCAACCACCCATTCTCACAGACTTAGAAAGGGAGTGAAAGAACCTCATGACCATTTGCATTTGTCTACTCAAGCCAGGGAGCAGAGAAGCACTGCAACTACCCATGCTCTCTGGTCTCAGCAAGTGCCACTGTTCCTCACCTTTGCCCATCCCAGCAAGGCAGTAGAAGACACTGTGTCCAAGCTTGTCACTTGTGTTAGCAAACTATGTGGAAAATGCAACAATGGCATCCACCAGTGACTCTATCTCCATAGAATATCTCCAATGTCCACCATCCCTTTAGTCAGTGCCCCCAATCAGCAAATGAATTGCCTTCATATATAATCCAGGCACTTTTCAAAGTGCTGTTTTTTTTTCTGGGTCTTGGGGTGAGTAAAACCATACATGAATCTTCCAAGAAGAGAATCCCAGTTTCCTATAGTACTTTGGGACCCCTGGACATCAGCCCCATTGATCTCCTAATGACATTCTGGCAGTTCATCTTTTGGGGGCAGATCCCTGGGACCAGGGTCTTGGTAAAATCCCTCTCTATTGTGTATTTCTACATGTGAGACCATGTCTCTGCCTCTCCTACCCATCACAATGTACCCCTTTCACCCTTTGTTGTGTAGGGCAGTTCATGTAATTTTCAGATCTTTTTTTCAGAGGGAAATGATCTCCATGTAACTATGGATTTGGTGTCTGTGAGAGAAGGTGAGTTCAGGATCTTCATCTACCAACATACTGGTCCCCCCGTTGGGCACTTTTACTATCTCCATTTAAAATATGAAAGAACTGAGTTAGAGTCAAAATTTTAGCATTGACCTTCACAGGGTCAAGCCCAGAGGCTTCCTCTGTAATTACCTATGCATGTTTGGGCAAGTTGGCTTATAAAATAGGCAGAGGTTCTTCATAACAAAAATTTGATAACTATAGGGGTACCTGGGTGGCTCAGTGGGTTAAAGCCTCTGCCTTCGGCTCAGGTCATGAGGGTCCTGGGATCGAACCCCAACCCCGGGCTTTCTATTCAGCAGGGAGCCTGCTTCCCCCTCTCTCTCCGTCTGCCTCTCTGCCTACTTGTGATCTCTGTCAAATAAATAAATAAAATCTTTAAAAAAAATTGATAACTATATATTAGATTCCATTTTGAAACCTATATCTAATATTATTATATAGTATAACTTGATGGTTTACTACATATCTGAGGTTAGCCTGTAATCACTTTACCATATGACCTCAAAATAAAAGAAATCATGTTCACATAAAATATTGGAAAAACTTTAAAAAATAATGATTTCAGTTATACATAGAGTTCATAGGTATTTTTTTTAACCTCCAAGTTAGGTAAAGCAAAACCAGATTGACCTCTAGTAAGATAAAACAAAATAAGGCTCTAGGTTTCAATAATTTTATGATGGTTAGAGAATACTTTTTAATTTTATCAACCATTAATTTATAAAAGGAACCCAAATTTTTATGTTTCAGGAACTATATTCCAAATCTTGCTTAGTTCAATCTAAATAAAATTCATTATGGAAAACATTGTGCTTCTACTATTCTTCTAACAAATAGTACTATGATTAATTAACAAGCATCAAATCTACAGTTGATAAAGTACAAAAATAATCAATATACAATTTCTCATTCTTAAAAGAGAATTCAGGTCTCATATACATTCCAGTCTCATGTATTCTTTAAGCTTCTTGTACCCTAAAGAGTTTTCAATTAACTCCAAAATAATTTTAAAAATTTCCTTAGCTATAGTAGAGGTCTATGAGCCAAAACGTCTTTAAAATCACACAGATTCTTTAATTGTACCAGTAGAAGTTCATATTCAGTAGTTTTGGATGACACTGGAATATTCATAATTTTTTTAAGATTGTATTTATTCATTTGAGACAGAGAGAGAGAAGAGAGCATGAACAGGGAGAGAGGCAAAGGGAGAGGGAGACACAGGCTCCCTGATGAACCAAGAGCCCAACGAGGGTCTCTGAGCCAGAGGCAGATGCCTAACCATCTGAACCACCCAGGAGCCCCTAGAAAACATAATTTTTAAAACACCCTAGATTCTATCTTATGTAACAATTTGGTATCAATGAGGGGAGCTGCAACTGGAAACTCCTGAAATATAACATTTCATTACCTGACAATGCTGATGAACTAGGTATTATATTTATAATGCAAATAAATCTAACATCAACAATTTACTGATAACATTTTATGGTGGATTTGTTTATGGAAAATGTGTGATAAAGCAAATCTTATTTTAATGTGAAAAATATTGGGCTTATGTTATATTCTGGATCTTCCATCCAGTATTAATCAAATTGACTACAAACACCACACTGACTCAGCTACAAAGTAATTATTTTTATGCTGTAAAAAATATTTTGTTTTAATTTTAATTACTTTTCTAGTAATCAATATGCTATAACAGGCATTGATAGAAACATAAATGAATCAAAGTAATATATAAAAAGATAAAATTGGAGAGTCTTTAAATAACTAAACAGAGAAGTTTGTATTTAAGTGTAACTATCAAAGGTTCAGTTCAGTTTTAGAGAGGAAATGGACATGACTGAACTTTGTTTTAGAAGAGCACTCAGGAGGCAATTGTGGAGGATGGACTTGAGAGGTAAAAGATTAGTAGCAAAAGAAATAATTCATCAGTAATAGGTAATGAGAGTCAAAAGTCATAGCAGTGGGGATAGAGAGGCAGAGAATAATAATAACTAGCATTTAAATAATGCTTACTGTGGGGGAACCCAGATGTCTCAGTTGGTTAAGCATATAACTCATGATCTCAGCTCAGATCTTGATCTCAGGGTTGTGAGTTCCAAACCCATGTTAGGGTTCACACTGGACATGGAGCCTACTAAATAAATAAGTAAGTCTATAAATAAAATTAATAATGATTACTATGTAGTAGACAATGTTTTAAGCACTTTATACTAACTCATTTAATCTTCACTGTAACCGTATGAAGTAGTGTTATCAATTGACTTTTTCTGGATAATAAGTCAAGACATAGTACTTTCAAACAGCAATCATTTGTTTAGTAAATAAGTCTCTAAATTGGCAGTTCTTCTGATTTTGGCTAGCATCACACATACTCTTTAGTCATTTGCCTGGTTGGCTGGGGACTGGCTTATCTATCATGGCCTCAGTCAGGAAGGTTTGACACATGATATTTCTTTCCCTAGAAGACTGGCTCAGTCTTATTCACATAATAGTTGGGCAAGTTTTCAGACACTAGTAACATTAAGTGCCTCTTAAGACCTGATACACACAATATCTTCTTCATTCTACTGACCAAAGCAGGTCACAGTCTAACCCTTATTTCAGATGGGAAAATCAACCTCATGTCTTAGTGATAGATGTTGCAAAGTTACATTGCAAAGGGAAGGGTAGACTGAGGAAGAAAAGGTTGTGGCAATGCATGTAGTCTGCTTTAGGTGGGTATTAGTATTATCATGCCCATTTGCAAACAGGGAAACAGAAACACAAAGTTGTTAGGTATTATACCTTAGATAATTCACTAAACATTGCAGTGTCACTGTTGTCAGAGGAACTGACCTATACATCTCTAAAGTTGTTTTTGTTTTTTGTTTTTTGTTTTTTTTCCAAGGGTGGATGACTAGAGAAGTATTAGGAAGAAAAATCAGTATGATTTAATGATTAATTAGATTGGGAGCAGAAAGTCGGAGAAAGAATAACAGAGGATCCAAATTTGGAAAAGTGGTAATATTATTAAGAGATGGTAGCATTTGTTGATGACCCTATCCAAAAATTAAGTAATATAGCATTAAGATTAAGTCCTAGCCAGGGATAGGAATAAGCTAATAAAAATGTTGATTTATACATTAAAGACTGAGGTATCTTCAAGTTATTTAGGTGGATACATCTAGTGGACTACTGGAAATTGAGTGTTTCACTTAAAAGAAAGAGATCTGGATAAAGATGTAGATTTTAGCTACATATAGTTAGTCTGGTAATTGAAAGCTGGTGACTAGATGAAAAGACCCAGAAAGATTTTAAAGAGAAGGCCATGGACTTAATTCCAGAGAGGCATAGAGGCAGCACAGAGAAAAAGGAGACTTCCAGGAAATATTTAAATGATAAAACCAAGAAATGGCAATATAAAAGCAGTAAGGTAAGAGTAAGGTATTCCCACTAATGGAAGATGAAACCACCATTTGTCTCTGACTGAAAATAATTAGAAAATCTAGATAAAATATTTTAAAAACTAAAGAATCACATTCTAAAATAAACCAGAGAACCAGCATGATAGTAAAGGATCTAAAATAAGGAAAGAGACCCACAAAGGTAAGCACAGAATTTAGGGTTACTTTATCATGGGAGAGTTTGACAATTACAAAGAAAGCTTCTAAGAGTATGGGCTGTGCTTTTGACAGCCTTACAGGTCTACAAGATCTTGAATCCATAGTCTACCAAGGTAAATGGCTTCAGTGAATTCTTTACACTTTAGTCTGGTACCTTAAAAAGCTGCCCTCTAGGTGTAACAGTAAACCAAAAACTGACCATTCTTCTCAGAGCACTGAAGTTTTCCTGAACCACCTGTCTCTTAAATCAGATTAAAGAAATTTATTAATGGTGTATCACCCATAATATCACCAGGCATCCTCCAGAATATAAGCTCCTGGCAAAAACACACTCAAATTTAGAATCTTTTTGTGATACAGTAATGTTGTTCTAGTCTTCAAGTTCTATCTACAAAATACTTAAATCTGAGATCCTCCACATGATCAAAATAACCAGCCATACTAGAAGACAAGGCAACACGAGCAAAGGCAAAACAGCAATAAAAAAGAAAAAGCAAACAACAAAGAAGACCCACAGGGGCTTCAGAAATTGACAGTTATGGATAGAGATATTAAAATAACTTCAAATGCTGTCCATGGGATTAAAGACAAAATAGAAATTGATGAAAGAACTTGAAAATATTAAAAGCATCCAGATAGAAATTCTAAACTGAGAAATTCAATAAAACAAAATTAAGAATTTAATAGGTAGCTTTGCTAACAGATTAACATAATTAAAGAGATAATTAATAGCCTAAAAGGAAGATCAGGAAAAGAACAGCCAGAATAAGAGAATAAGGCATGTAAGATATAAAAGAATATAGAGGAAACAATGGTAAGGACTACATATAATGTTTTGGAATATCAGAAAAAAGAAAGTTACCTCAAAGAACAGGTATTTCAAAAAGATAACATCCAAGTGATCAATAGACACTGGTAATGTGTTAACTTCATAATATTCAGGAAAACACAGATTGAAAATACAAGGAGACAACAACTACATACCAAAATGACTAAAACTTAAAAGACCAGAATTACCAAATTTGGCAAGAATGTGAAATAAGAATTCACATACCTTTTTAGTCCTGTAAGGAAAAGAGGAAGCCACTGAAGAACAAGACCTAAGAACTGGAAAGAAGCAAATAACCAAGTGGAAGTTTACTTGTAAATCATCAGAGGTGAAATGTACCTTTCTTTTGAGAGGAAGAAATGATGTATAGTGATATAGATTGTTTTGGAGCCAAAATTTTGAGGAAGTTCTGAGTGTATTCTATGTTCTTTGTCTGTGAGAATGAGTCCATTGATTAAGGGGAGGAAAGCAAATGTGTGTTAGAGAGTTTTCAAATGCTACAGAAAATTTTAGAGTGGCTGTCATGTGGAAGTTGGAGTTGACAAAGCATATGTAAAAAGGTAACAGAATACTGAGAACTAGGCATATAATGAAAACAATGTAATTTGGGTGATTCCAACTTTAGCGTTTTAGTGATTTCTATGGTCTCAGTGATGCAGAAATATCTTGGTTAATGAAGTCTGTCATAAGTATCATTCTAGTTGTCTCTGAAGTCAATTTCATTTAGTGAGAAGCAGAAATACTGTACTCACTATAAAAGAGCATTATAGATCTTTTCAGAATTAATTGTACGTAGTTGTACTGAAAAACAGGCCAAGAAAGTGAAGACGAAGCATTTACATTGAATCTGGAATCGAGTGGTGACCTTGACCTCGGAATGGTGTTTAATCCACATACTTGCCTAGAAACAGTTGGCATTTAAATTATTTTAGGCACTCTAGCATCCATGTCCCCTAAGCCATCTCAAGCAAAATGGTGCAGGTCCTCAAATGTTACTAAACTTCCAGCAAGAGAGATTCAGCCAACTTCTTTTGCGGACCATTCTAGTTTCTCCCAATTCTCATGGCCTGGGCATACTTTCTTATATGTTTCATGGTCTATTTAACTTTCCCTGAAGTCTGGAAAACCTCAAAAGCCTGTTGACAGCAAGGATTTTTAAAAGTCTTTCCTAAGAAAGCCAAAACTATAGCTCATAGCCAGCACAGAAACAATTTTTTACAAGCAAACCAATGATATAGGTTTCCCTCCCACTCAATTACATTCCCTCATTTCAGCTCAGCTTTGCATATGAGTTTTACAAAGCTGAGTTTGACGAGATGAAATGTTGTTAGGAACTAAAAGGCAGGATCATGGAAACACCTCACCAGAGATACATTTAATTAAAATGACTCACCATAACAGCAAAAGAATAGGCAATTTGTAGGTTGTCTCCCAAACTTTCTCCTTACCTTACCACCAAACTTCATGTGGTCTTAAAAAATAAAAATCCCAACAAAGGGTAGATAGAGTCTGGAAAGGAATACACGTTTTCTTGGTACTCTTTTGCATTTTGTTATCCCTCTAAACACCAGAACAGGCAGGACCAAGTTTGCAAGCCCAAGAGACACTTTCAACAGCAACCTTATCTTGTTGGAGAGTTTGCTCTGAGGTCACATGGGGCGAGCCAGAGCCCAACTGACAGTGTGTCAAAAGGCCTCAAGCTAGCAAAAGAAAGCACTGTGAGTGCACAAAGGTCGAGCATCTTTGGAAGTGGGTAAATTAAAACAATATGATATGCCTTGCCTAAAAACATATCCCATTTTCTAACTGCAAAAAGTAGTTTGTGATCTGGATTCTTAGCAGTAGAGGAAATGAAAATAAATAAAATTAAGTTAATGTCAGAAGTGTTGGACTTTTGTTGTTGCTGCTCATGGTGGTATTAAAAATGAAGATAACAGAAGCACATAGCTAAATATATAGACAGCAATTCCTTCTAAACCCTGAAAACTTTAGGCAAGCCCAAACAGCATGCACCTACCATCCAGTTCAGGGGGAACCAGGACAGCATTGGATTTCACAGATAGCACCACAGACAGCTATTAAGCTCTAATTCGGTGTCACATTTCTGCCCAGTGCTGGCTGACTACTGGACCAATTTGCTGGCTTCACTCTCTCTGTGTTTCTTCATTGTTTCAAACCAGGCAGAGACTTATCTTAATAATGGGTCAATCCTCAGCCAAATGTGTTCAATTGAAGGCCACCATGGGAGAATGGCAGGATATTGTCTTTCCAACAGCAAGCGAATTGCAGGCAGCTTAAGGCAATATCCATTTCACTATAATGCTGGTTTATGTTACAGCCCTTTTCAAACTTCTAATTGCTCTGTATTGCTGACATTTATAGACATGCCCTATTTTAAATGAAAACACAACACTGAGGTCAGGAGGAGGTTCTGGGACAGCAGAGACCCCAGGTGAAGCCAAAGGGGGAAATTACTTTAAAACTTCTAAATGCCAAACATGTTTGAGAAAAGGAGGAAAAAAAATAAAGTCTTGGGGCAGAAAAAACATTAATCATGGCCCCATGGTATAAATTAATAATAACTATATTTAATTTTCCTATGTAAACATTCTATGGTTGGATTATATAATTTTTAAATGAAAGCAAATATTATTCATTGGGCCTGGTAAGTCTGGTAAGTCTCGGTTTATGTGGAATAACTTTGGATATGATTTTTTTCTCCCAATTTCACTTTGATTTGTTAAAAACAAATACACCAAGCTAACCAGGTTTGTCAGCTGCTTTTGGCAATCATGATATGTTATGAGTCTTTCAGATTATTCTAAAAGTCACAATGACTAAAATAATATATCACATTTATGTAGGACTTTTCACCTAGTATCTCATATGGTTTTATAAACAATAAATCATTCATTCCAGAATTGCAACTAAGGAGTCTCAAATAAAGTTCTAATAAGTAATTTCTCCCAGGTAGCTCCAGAAGGAAGGCACATAAAGACTACAATCATTTTCATTTGTTTATTCATACATTCATTCACTGGGTTATCGAGTCATTGATCCATATCCTGAACAAATATTTAAGTCATGTTCATGTGTATTTAACACTGTGTAGATTTCAGGCTCTATAAAGAACTATTAAAGAGCTTGCACTCCAGTTGGGTCCTGGTTAGGAAATCAATTGTTTAAGATCCTACTGTAAATTGCCAGAACAAATTCTTTTCAACATTACGCTTACTTAACTCCCTATGAATGTCTTATTGAGGAATAAGAAATTATTAAGGAATAATTAACAGTACTGTTTTCTTTTTACATATTATATATGTCATAGAAAAAAATCAAAAAAATAAAAATCACCATTTAAGATTTAAAAACCACTATTAGAGGAGGGGGGCAAGATGGCAGAGGAGTAAGGGAACTTATTTCAACCAGTCCCCTGAATTGAGCTGGATATCTGCTAGAGCACTGTGAGCACACGTGAAATCAGCCTAAGATGTAAGATTATATACTTCTGGATCTCTTCGGTAGCAGAGGATCATCAGTCTAGAGGTACAAAGGACAGAGTTGGGATTGCACAGAAAGATATCAGAGGATAAACAGAGGGGGAGGGAGGACCAGAAGCAAACCACTGGAAAGTAATATCCCAATGTGAAAGTGCCCTGCACTCGGGGAGCAGGGATAGCTTGGAGACCTGTGTCGGGAAGGGACTGATAACAGCATTCAAACAGAACAAAGGGGCTTAAGGGACAATCCTGGGACCTGGGGGCCACAGGCACAGACCTAAGCCCACAGTCCCAGGACCAGCTGTAGCCGCTGCACCTGAAAGGTCCCGGTGTGCCAGGACAGCAGCTGCTGGAACCTGGCAAACTGAGAGGGTTGCTGGGAGTGCATACTGCCTGTGGGAGGCTGCGTATTCAAAAGTGCTTACAGAGGGGGAGACTGTGTGTTCTGGAGGATTCAGAGATGAGCAGTCTGCAGCTTCTCTCTGAGGTAGGGGTCTGGGTACAGACAGTTTACTTTGCTCTGACCCTCCAAAAAGGCACCAAAAAACCACCGGAGAACAAAAGCCTACAGAGAACAAAAGCCTGAAAAATTTTCCTAGGAGCCTAGCCCCTTGACAGGGGGCAGAGCAGCTCCACCCAAGCAGGGTTGACTGAAAAACAATGCAGCAGGCCCTTCCCCCAGAAGACAAGAGGAAAGAAAGAAAGAACAAGAGGACCACAGCCACAGGGTCCCCATAAAACTGTAAAACCCCAACACCACGGGAAAACAATATATTAAACCCCTGGTATTGCCTCACAGCCTGTAATTTCTTAGATAGAACTTCTCTCTCTCTCTCTTTTAAAGATTTTATTTATTTATTTGATAGAGATCACAAGTAGGCAGAGAGGCAGTCAGAGAGAGAGGAGGAAGCAGGCTCCCTGCTGAGGCTCCCAGGACCCTGAGATCATGACCTGAGTTGAAGGCAGAGGCTTTAACCCACTGAGCCACCCAGGCACCCCACTCTCTCTTTTTAAAGAGAGAGAACTTAAAAATGCTATCATTGAGATACAATCTAATCTAGATTCTTGTTCTTTTTTTTAATCTACTTACCATTTCAACGAGATGTTTAATACAACATATTCCATAGTAAGTTTTTAACTTGAACTTTTTCATACATATACTTTTTTCCTTTTTCCTTTTGAAAATATATATAGCTATAAGCTTCAATGTAGTCCTTTTTTCCCTATTCAATACTACCTTTATATAGATATCAGTTTTAATTTCCCTGTATCTCTGGAAAGTTGGGTTCTCTAACATAGATAATAAGATACACCCAGGTGGAACTGAAATACCTTTCCTTGACCACATCAAGGGATTATAACCACCTTCCCATCACCTCTCCTTTTTCTTTTTTTTTTTTTTTGTCAGTCTTTTTATTTGTTTGCTTTTGTTTTTGCACTTTATAAATGTTATTCTTGGGGCTCATTTTGGTGGGGTTTTTTGTTTTTGTTTTTGTTTTTGTTTTTGTTTTCTTCTCTTCTTCTTCTTCTTCTTCTTGGTGATATCTGATTGCTCTGAAACTTCCCAAGGTGCACCTAGCCTGGATAGTGGTTGATATTTTCAGCTGTACATCCCCTCAGCCACAACTCAACAGAATGACAAGGAGGAGACAATGGCCTCTCTGGCAGTTCCAATGGATATGGATCTAAGCAAGATGTCAGAAATAGACTTCAGAGTAGCAGTTACGAAGACAATAGTCAGGCTGGAGAAAACTATTGATGGCAACATAGATTTGTTAAGGGCAAAAGTGAGAGCCGATCTGGGAGAACTTAAAAATGCTACCATTGAGATAAAATCTAATCTAAATACTCTAACAGTTAGGGTAAATGAGGCAGAAGAATGAATTAGTGATCTTGAAGACAAACTGTTAGAAAAGAAGGAGCAGGAGGAGGCTTGGAACAAACAGCTTAAAATCCATGAAAACAGAATTAGAGAAATAAATGATGCCATGAAACATTCCAATGTCAGAATTATTGGGATTCCTGAGGGGGTGAAGAGAAAGAGAGAGGACTAGAAGATATATTTGACAAAATCATAGCTGAGAACTCCCTAATCTGTGGAATAAAAGAAGTAATCATATCCTAGAGGCAGAGAGGACAACCCCTAAGGTCAATGAGGGCAGATCAACCTCCAGGCATGTAACAGTAAAATTCGCAAATCTTAGAACCAAGGAAGCCATTTTAAGGGCAATTAGGGGGAAGAAATTCCTTACGTACAGAGGGAGGAATATCAGAATAAAGTCAGACCTGGCAAGCCAGAAGCGGCTGGCAAGACATAGTCAGGGTACTAAATGAGAAGAATATGCAGCCAAGAATTCTTTATCCAGCAAGGCTGTCATTCAGAATAGATGGATAGATAAGAAGCTTCCAGAACTGGCAGAGACTGAAAGAATATGTGACCACTAAGCTGGCCTTGCAAGAAATATCAAGGGAGGTTCTATAAAAGGAGAAAGACCCCAAAAGTGTTACAGAACAGAGATGTAGAGAGACAATCCACAGAAACAAGGACTTCACAGGCAACATGATGACAATAAAATATTAGCTGTCAATAATCACTCTCAATGTGAACTCCATAAATACTCCCATAAAATGGCACAGGGTTGTAGACTGGATAAAAAGACTGGACCCATATATATGCAGTCTACAAGAGACTCATTTTTGAACCTAAGATACATCCAGACTCAAAGTGAAGGGATGGGGAACTGTCTTCATGCCAATGGACCTCAAAAGAAAGCACTGAAAAAATGAAAAAATTAAATTAAATTTAAAAAAATTAAATTTCATTAAATTTTGAAAAAAGAAGAAAGGTGGAATAACAATTCTCATAATAGACTAATTAGATTTTAAGCTAAAGACTATAGTTAGAGATACCGAAGGACACTATATCATTCTTAGAGGGTCTATCCAACAAGAAGATCTAACAATTGTAAATATCTATGTCCACAACATGGGAGCAACCAAGTACATAAGCGAACTGTTAACCAAAACAAAGAGACATACTGATAATGTGTGTTCAAAAAGAGACTTTAACACTCCACTCTCAGCAACAGACAGATCAACTAAGCAGACAATCAACAAAGAAACAAGAGCTTTGAATGACACAGTGGACCAGATGGACCTCATAGATATATACAGAACATTCCACCCTAAAGCAACCAAATACTCATTCTTCGTGAACACACATGGAATTTTGTCCAGAATAGACCACATAGGTCACAAATCAGGTCTGATATCAAAAGATTGAGATTATTCCCTGCTTATTTTCAGACCACAATACTGTGAAACTGGAACTCAATCACAAGAAATATTCCCCATGGATAAGAGGGGGACTACTGTATTGAGCAAACAACAAACAAAGGAACACCAGAGTGACTAACTATACTAACAGCAGATAAAATAGATTTTAAGCAAGAATTATTAGGGACAAAGAAGGACATTTTATAATGATAAAAGGGTCAATCAAGAAGATATATACATATATATATAGAAAGAGAGAGAGAGGAGAGAGAGAGAGAGTGAGCATACATGCACCTAACCGCAGATACCCAACATACATGAAGGGAAAAGTGACCAAAATGAGTGGAGAAATAGAAAATTCAACAATAATATTTGGAGACTTAAATATGCTACTTTCACTAATGAACAGAATGACTAGGTAAAAGATTACAAAGAAATATAAAACTTGAACACTAGAAATCAACTAGACTTATCAGGCATCTGTAGAATACATCACCCATAACAGCAGAATACTCATTATTTTCAAGCACATGGAATATTCTTGAGAATAGACAATATGCAAGTTCACAAACCCAGTCTCAATAAACACGAAAAGATTGAAATCACACAAAATGTGTTCTCTGACCATTATGGAATGAAATTAGAAATCAATAACAGACAGAAACTTGGGAAATTCATGAGGATGATTCTCTGATGAGATCAACAAAATTGACAAACTGTTCAATAAACTAACCAAGAAAAATGAAAGAAGATTCAAATTACTAAAATTAGATATTAAAGAGGATACATTTCCACTAACCCTATAGAAATAAAAGGGATTAAGACTGAATATTGGGAAAAATTACATGCCAGCAAGTTAGGTTACTTAAATGAAATGGGTAAATTCCTAGACAGACATAAACTATCAAAACTTATTGACTAAGAAAAGGAAAAATGGACCTATAACAAGTAAGGAGTGAATCAGTAACCAAAAAAAAGTGCCCCCCCACGCCACCAACACACACACACACACACACACACACACACACACACAAATCCCAGAACAAGATGGCTTCATTGGTGAATTCTGCCAAATATTTAGAGAGTCAACACCAATCCTGCACAAAATCCTCCAAAAATAGAAGGTAGAAATACTGGCTAAGTCATTCTACAAAGCCACAAAAATCAAAGATATCACAAGTACAGTAAAGAAAATTATAGACTAATATTCCTTATGACTGCAGGTACAACAAAAACATTAGCAAACTAATCCAGCAACATCTAAAAAGGATTAAGTAATATAACCAGGTTGGATTTATCCTAGGAATGCAAGATTGGTTTGTATATTAAAAATTAATGTGATATTCCATATGAATAGAATAAAGTAGAAAATGCATTTTTCAATAGATGCATAAAAAGCACTTGACAAACCCTAACATTGTTTCATAATAAAAACACTCAATAAGCTACAAATAGAAGGGAACTTCTTCAATTTGATAAAAGGCATCTATCAAAAAACTACAGCAAAACTCATACTTACTGGTAAAAGACTGAAATCTTTCCCCTGAATATCAAAAAAGAGAGAAGGATGCCCATTCTCCCCACTTTCATTCAACATTGTATAGAATGTTCTAACCAGGGCAATTAGGAAGAAAAACAAATAAGGGCATCCAGATTGGAAACAAAGAAGTAAAACTATCTCTATTTGTTAATGACATAATCTTATATATTGAAAACTCTAATCAATAAATTACTGATCTCTCAGATTAAAATCTCATCAATTTAAGTTAAAAGGACTTAAATGTAGATTTTTAAAATTAATAATGTGCTGTTTTTAAAGAGGAGTAGCTAAAGAATGATAGTTGCTTACCGATACTGACTTAATTATGTTTTATTGTAATCAGTTCTGACACTACCAGTTTATAAATCCTTCTATTGACAACTTTTTTTTTTTAAAGATTTTATTTATTTATTTGACAGACAGAGATCACAAGCAGACAGAGAGGCAGGCAGAGAGAGAGAGAGGAGGAAGCAGGCTCCCTGCTGAGCAGAGAGCCCGATGCGGGACTCGATCTCAGGACCCTGAGATCATGACCTGAGCCGAAGGCAGCGGCTTAACCCACTGAGCCACCCAGGCGCCCCCTATTGACAACTTTTAATAATAATGGAATTCCCACAGGGCTGCATTTCTCCTTGAATCAAATCATCAAAAAAATGGGCCAATGTAAAATTTGCTTAAATTATTAATGCTTTATTTCTTCCTGCAGCTATTGCCCTTGTTTTAAAAAATGTTTGAGGGACACTTGGGTGGTACAGTCGGTTAAGTGTCTGCCTTCAGCTCAGGTCATGATCCCCGGTCCTGGGATGGAGTCCCACAGTGGGCCCCCTGCTCAGCAGGGAGCCTGCTTGCTTCTCCCTCTGCCTGCTTCTCTCTATGCTTGTGCTCTCTCTCTCTCTCTCTCTGACAAATAAATGAATAAAGTCTTTTAAAAAATTATTTGAAAGGGAAATAAAATCTTTAGCCTACATTATGATTTTCCAGTGTACTTTGAAATCTTGAAGAGACAATGTTGGCTTGGAGGAAACTGAAGCCCACAATAATGCAAATTTACCATATTTTAATTTTAGGAAAAAAGTTTCTTTTGTTATTTGGAAAAGACAATAATATTAGTTCTGTTCTTAATATTGATAATGAGGTCTCAATTCTTTTTGCATCAGCATTTTAACAGAAAAATCTGTCAAAAATATATGAGTGTAATATCATTGTTTTCTAGCAAGATCTGCCATTTAAATCAACAATACTAAGAAACAGTAGAAGGGTTAATCTCTAACCGATTTACACTCAAACTGTGACAAAATAAGAGGAGCAAGATTGTGAAGGAAATTTGAATATCAGGAAAAAATACAATTTAGTATAGAGACTAAGCCTAGGTCAAATGGCTTCAAAAACTTTTTGAAGTAATGGAAATGTTCTAAATCTTTATTGTAGTGATGCTTATGTGACTATATACATTTGGGAAAAAACACAGAACTGTACATCTAAAAAGGATGAGTTTTATTATGTATAATTATAACTTTTAAAAAATGATTTCGGTCAGAGATGTGGTTGCTAGTGTTTGCTCAATGAATCAATGCTATGAGGGTCAGTATTATGGTTTATTTTTGACATTCAATAAAAGTCTCATACAACTTTTGAAATGCAGCCAAAGCACTGCTTCTAGAGAAATATATAGCTCCTAGTGTGTCCATTATAGAATAATACTGAAAATTAATAAGCCAATGATTTCTCTCAAGAGATTAGAAAAATAGCAGCAAAACAAATGCAAAAATAATGGAAGGTAATAATAAAGGAGAAATCAATAAAAAAATCAGCAAAGTCAGAAGCCGGTTATTTAAAAGCAATAAAATTGATAAACTTCTACTGAGGTTAATTTTTAAAAAAGAGAAAGAAGAAAGAAATAACTAATATCAGATTCTTCAGATATCATGAACAACTTTAGGCCAACCATTTTGAAAATTTAGATGAAATGGACAAATTCTTAGGTAATACAACCTATAAAACTGACAAAGGAAGAAATAGAAAAACTGAAAAGGCCTAAAGCAATCTTTAGTAATTGCTAGCAAATCTTCAGTGAAGTAATTAAGTATTTAAATTAAAACCTTCCCACAAAGAGAAGTCTTGGCTCATACATGAAAAATTACATTTAAAAAATTAATTCTTGTAGAGATTAACAAAAGTTGGAATACTAGTTCTATCAATCAAGAGAGGCTAGTTCATGACTAGGTTATTAACAACAAATAACCTCAGAAATCTCAATAGAATATCATTTTATATATAACACATATGAATATACATAAAATATTTATTTATACATATACATGCTATCTACATACTACATACAGATAATATAACATATAGTATATTAAAATATAAACCACAGGAATCTTAATATGATATGAAGCATTCTCAATATTATATATTATATATGCTACATAAATACTATACAAATAGTACTATATGTAGTATAAAAATATATATTAAGCATTCTTCTTGGTCGTAATAGTCTTACATTACAGAAATACAGGTGAGCTGAAAACTATAAGATAATTGAGATATACAAGGACATTCAGCAAAAATTGCATATATGAAATAAGAAAATAACATAGAACTATAATAATTAGGGCAAATATCTTACAGTATTCACATACAGTGAGTTAAAGAACATAGTTTAAATTATTTCAGTCTTTTGAACTTTGCAGGATTTTGTTTAAAGCCTAATACATATCATATTTGCAAATGCTTCATTCACATTTATCAGATTTAGAAGAATGGCCACACTGAAGGGCATGAAATTGGCAGTCCCAACATTATCCCAAAATGGCCAGGTGACACAGTTTGCAAATGTAGGGCAGTCAATTTCCATTGGACAAACTTCAACTATTAAGAGACAGGAGATGGGATAGAAGGAGAGCTAAAAGCCATCTCACTCTTTCTTCTGTTACAAGACAAGAATTCCTATAAGGATTTTCTGGAGATGCCTCACTTACCAAGCAACCAGGTACCTCTTTATATTCACAAAGCAGGAGGCAACTCAATAACCTAGTGCCTTAGACCCATTTTCCTTCCTTTCTTATCTCAGGTCCATATTCCCTCATTTTGTTGATCTGGAATTTTACCTCCCAATAAAATATTAGTTCTTTAGTCTCAGCTTTTAACTAGGGAATTCCAACACAGACAAAAGGACTAAATAAAATTGAGTTTGAAAAATAAGGTAGCATATCTAGTTGATAAGATTTGTGGAACACCTCTAATGGGAACAGAAACTGAATTGAACCTAGAAGGGAATGGGTGTGATTTCTGTTGGTTGAAAACGGAAAGTGGATACCAAAGAAATAGAAATGAATTTTAGGTAGAAGAAATAGCACTAACAGAACAGTAAGAGGCAGGATACATGTATTTTTTGTTAAAGGGGATGGTTTCAGATATTACAGAGACAAAGTATAGAACTCATGTTGAAGGGGGGTGCTACCAGGTATTAAATATTGGGTCATTCAAATCTATATTTTGTAGACAAAAAGACTTCTGATTGGAGAAAAAAAAAAGCCAGAATGGAATAAAGGGTTTTCTGATGGTTAAGCTTGGGGCAATATACCTTTCCTAAATCAAATATCTGTTTTCCTATTTGTCCTCCTCAGTGCTCAATGGTTTGAGTAGCCTGCCTGTCTTTCCAATCTGCTGTATCAGGACAAGCTAAGTAATGCGGTAAAGCAACCACAATCTCAGTAAGTTAAAACACCACAGGTTTATTTCTTGTTCTTGTTATGTATCCATTCTACCTTGCATTGTCATTGTTCTCACTCTACAATCCAGGCTGGAAAAGTAACTCCTATCTATAGCATTTTCAGTTACAGTGGCAGAGGGGAAAGAGAAAATGCAGTATAGGAGAACAGCCTCAGAAAGCTGTAGCCAAACTATGGAAAGAACCAAGATGCCCTTCAACAGACGAATGGATAAGGAAGATGTGGTCCATATACACTATGGAGTATTATGCCTCCATCAGAAAGGACAAATACCCAACTTTTGTAGCAACATGGATGGGACTGGAAGAGATTATGCTGAGTGAAATAAGTCAAGCAGAGAGAGTCAATTATCATATGGTTTCACTTATTTGTGGAGCATAACAAATAGCATGGAGGACATGGGGAGTTAGGAGAAGGGAGTTGGGGAAAATTGGAAGGGGAGGTGAACAATGAGAGACTATGGAATCTGAAAAACAATCTGAAGGGTTTGAAGAGGTGGGGGGTGGGAGGTTGGGGGAACCAGGTGGTGGGTATTGGAGAGGGCACGGATTGCATGGAGCACTGGGTGTGGTACAAAAACAATGAATACTGTTATGCTGAAAATAAATTAAAAAAAAAGATTAAAAAAAAACTGAAAAATTTTAAAAAAAAAGAAAGCTGTAGCCCATAAGTTACAGAGAGCATCATAATTCATTATTTATTAGCCAACACAAATCACTTGGTAAAGACTAAATTCAGTTATGTAGGGAATTATAACCTTAGGAAAAAAGGAATGAGGAAAAACATATTGAGGAATAGTAAGACAGTTTAACAGTAGGCACTCACTAAAATTTTCCTTTTCTCCTTGACGTCAATATCCACATATAACCTGCCTTGTTTTATTTCACAACTTTTCACTATCTAAAGGGAACCAAAAAAGGAAATAAAATACTACCACAAGAGTCAGAATGTTAAAAGAAATCTTTAAAAATATTCCTATATTTGTTTTTGATGAAACTTCACTCTTAAGCCATTTATTTTAGTTCTAATAACAAGCATATTAGCTATTTTGTGGCAAAGATTGTCTCCCAGCATTCTTTCTGTCCATCAGTTTTGTTTTATAGTATAATTATTGTCACATGAGTTGGGAACATTTATGCCCTGCTGTACTCTTAATTTCTAATCTCCTTTGCAACTAGATGTGTCCTTATAGTTGATTATGTGCCAGTAGATTGTAACTGGAAATAACTTGTGCAGTTTTTTTAGTAATTTCCTTAAAGATAAAATCACTTTTCATAGGTAGGGCAATTTGAAGAACTGCCAGGGGCACTTGTTGGAAGTCATGTGCATACAAGTAAAAATAGGCAGATCTCACCCACTAGTTCAATCACCCATCTACACTCAATCTTCAAATGTAAGAGAAATAGGCTACTTCTTTTGACCAGTGTTGTTGGTATGCCTTTGTTACATTAGTTTGATTTATGCCCTAATTAATGCTCAGCTGTTAATTTTGTTCTACCTTGAGTCAAAACCCCACATCTTTACTTACTACTCTAAAATTTTGTCTGAACCAGGCTCACAGCAGGGTCTGTGGGGTAGCTTCAGAGGTGACCATCATAATTTTAAGACCCTTCCAGTTCCTTCCAAACACCCAACAAAACTTTTTCCTCTTGGACTTCCCATTAACTGCCTGCTTCCAGTGTGAGAATACCCTCTAGTTTTAAATTCATTTGCAGACCAGATTAAAAGTCCAAACTCAATTAAAGTTCAAATTTGTCTCTACTCACATTACTAGATCTTACCATTTTGCTGAGTCTATTCTTTCTTTTCATTTAAATGCAATATTGTTAATCCTCATCACAAGAAGTATAGGAAGTGATATGCCAGAATTTTATTGTCATAGCTGTATCTTATAAAAATACCTTAAAAAGATAATTAAAAAGTTAGTAAGACAAAACAAAACTGCTAAGTCAGTATATATGACCCTTAAATAACGTGGGGATTAGGAGTGCCAAACCCTACATAGTCAAAAATTGGTGTATAACTTTTGACTCCCCCCAAAACTTAACTACTAATAGCCTACTGTTGACCAAAAGCTTTACTGATAACACAAAATTCGATTAATACATATATATTATATACTGTATTCTTTTAATAAAGTAAACTAAAGAAAAGAAAGTATTATTAAGAAAATCATAAAGAAGGGGGAATCTGGGTGGCTCAGTGGGTTAAGCATCTGCCTTTGGCTCAGGTCATGATCCCAGAGTCCTGGGATCTAGCCCCACATCAGGCTCTCTGCTCAGCGGGAGCCTGCTTTCCCCCTCTCTCTGCCTGCCCTCTGCCTACTTGTGATCTCACTCTCTCTCTCTGTCAAATAAATAAATAAAATCTTTGGGAAAAGAAAAGAAAATCATAAAGAAGAGAAAATACTGTAAAAAACCCTATATATAACCCTTGTGCCATTCAAACCTGTGTTAAGCACTCAAGGTTCAACTGTAATTAAAATTAAAATAGGCTTTTTGTCAGTAAATGTACATTTACACATTTATAAAATATTTCAAACAGCCAAAAACAAAACAAACAAATAAAAAAAAAGCAGCTGTAATTTCCTTGAGGAGTACTGGGCCATTTTCCCCTGAAGATTTTACTTTTATTAACTGGTCCTATTCATTACCTGATAATGTTTAATGTTATTTGCAACACAACGGTAGTGTTTGTGCTTACCTAATATTTAGAATCAGACAATCTCCGTGGGTAATTGTATAAAAACCCATTTTATTTTTATTGTCCCTGTAAAACATTGTGTTCCCCAATGTTTCTTAACTCTCTATTTCAAAGTGTTAATGAAAACATGCCTTTGCCTACTATTGTTTTGTAAAATGTCTATTGTTCATGACACAGAATAGCCCTCCTGAATCATCAACAGTTCATTCCTTGTCCTAAATTTGGTTGTAGTCCTAAAGGTGCTTAAAGTATCTATGTGCGCCTCATCTACCTTCCTTTTATCCCTTCAGAATTCCATGTAGACAGCTCTCAAACAACTTATAATACATTTCTCATATTGGCCTCCACAATTGGGGCATGAGCTTCCTGATCTCAAGGACTGTATCTCTTCTGTGTCTGTATCTTCGATGTCTGTTACCTCTTAGGTCTTCAATGATCAGGTTCTAAATAGCCATGCATGAATGGATGAGTGGATAGAAGGGTAAATGAATGGAGAAACAAATATTCATGCACTAAGATAATCTCAAAAATTTTCCTCTAAATAAGGGCAAAAAAAAGTGTTAAGTAACTGAAATTGTAATTTCTCTTTGTTGGTAAGTACACATTTCCTAAAATTACTTACTTTATTATTGATACAGTTGGTAAGAACTAAATTTGACTGTTAACCTCAAAGTGCAGGTAAAGATAGCTTTAAAGTAAATAAAAACGGAAAACAGAGACTGAACCACATTCATCCATTTTCCCCTGGAAGGAGGAGCTGGTGTGAGAATAAAAACTGTTGGGTGGAGAAGTCCATGGAAAACATCTGCCAGTAGTGTTTCAAAGAGTGAAGAGGACACATTATGTGTGCTATTGCCAAAGCCCCCCAAAACACAACATCAATAGAGTGCTGTTTGTTTTTATACAGTCAATAGATCAAAAGCCTGAGCAGCCACGAGATCTGCTCTTTGTAAGGAGAAAAGGTCTATCCAGAGAAGTGGGGGAACACATCTGGAAATATCTGTCTATGAAGCTGCTTGAAAAATCACCATGTAGCAGCAATAGGAGAAACATCTGTGCAGCATGAAGCTGACCAGCCAAGGAAGGGAGCTGCTGGGAAGAGAACCACATAATCAAGACACAGATTAGGGTGGAGACAGGCACCCCTTGAATGACAAAGCTTCCCAGATCACATTTTTAGCCACATGTAATCAATAAGGACAGTTTTCCCTTCTAAAGAATTTAGATTAACAGCACCTGCTCCACGCACACCAGGGCAAAGGCAGAACACAATATGTTAAGGTAATTTCTCATAGGGATCGCCAAATGTCATTGAAGAGCAAAATCTGTGTTATGAGTTCACTGTGAAGTTCTAAATACTAATGTATTATTTTAAAATAATGCAAGACAGCAGCTCATGAACATGAATTTTAACCCAAATTACTTTAACTGTCTTTTTTAAAAGATTTTATTTATTTATTTGACACAGAGAAAGAGAGAGAGAGCACCCAAGTACGCAGAGCAGCAGGCAGAGGGAGAGGGAGAAACAGGCTCTCCACTGAGCAGGGAGCCCGATGTGCCAAGACCCTGGGATCATGACCCAAGCCAAAGGCAGCCGCTTAACATACTAAGCCACTCAGGCACCGCAACCCAAAATACTTTAAACACAGTTTTCTTACACAACTTATATACACAAGTTTTTAATCAAAAGTAGTTTGAAATATTATTTTTTATCAAACTAACAAGAATTCAACAATTTTCTTAAAGTTTGGTTTTATTTTGAGTTAATGCCATCATACTAATTCTGAAAAATAAATATGCAAGCAGTGAATATTCAGTTGCAATCCCTTTAAAATACAAATTATTTTCCACATTCCTAATGGGACAGCTCTGATTTTTTTGATAAATTAAATCAACTCTGCTATTTAATTAAAATATAAAGTTAGAGAGAGCTGTCATTTGCATCTACATTTTTAAAATACCGTACAGCTGTGAAACTAGATTAAAAATACATTCAGTGTTTTTGTTATTTCTGAAATCTGGCCTGCAAACATGGTTACCAATATTGGTATTAATTAACAAGTTGTCACTTTATATTAGGCTGGAATTGTTTAATACTCTCATTGCATCTTGAGCCTGGGTTTACACTGCAAAGTGCAATATGGAGGAAATCATATAGCTATTTCAGACCAAAGTACATTTGCTGTTGTGGAAGACGTCAGGGAGTTGTGTCAGAATCAAACACCTTGGCTTTCCCCATTGAATGATTTCACTAGAATATTGCACAACTGTTTTCATTTTTCTCAGGCATGTGGTCAGAATTTTAAAAAAAAAGGTATCTTTCAACTTTCAAGAGATAATATGTCTTACACATATAATTTATAAATAACCTTATTCTTTGACTCATTTAATCCTTTCTACACCCTTGTGTTAAGATGTTATTAACCTTATTTGTGAAAAACAAAACCGAAGTTCTAAAGAGTGGTTTATCTTGCCTCAATTTGCATAACTGATAAATGGCAAAGCTAATATTTGAACCCAGGTATTCTGATTACAAGTCCAAAACTTTTTTCTAACTATTCCTGAAGAATATGAAAAAGCTATTAAAGACTGGGGTAGGGGGGAGCTTATAATTATAGTCTCTAGCATAAGCTTTGCAATAAGAGGTGTATATGTTATTTAAATTGGTATTTGCCAAAATCTTGTGAAGTAGCTATTATTTTCTCTATTTTAGATGAACAGTTTTAGAGAGGATGAATATTCTGCCTAAAACGGCACAACTGATGAGTCACAGAGCTTGCATTCAAATACCAGCCTGATGGATTATCCTAGACCTTTGCTAGTCAGTTCTTCCTCTTCAAACAAGTGGCATGGGCACCACCTAGAAACTTGGTAGATACAAAGAATCCTGGACTACCCTGTCAAACTAATGACCATTTTTCACAAGATCCCCAGAAGATTCATAAGCACATAAATGTTTGAAAAACACTGCTATATATTGTATTAGTCTAATATCAACATTTAATTTATTAAAGAGCATAGCAGAACACAAAGAGTCCATAGGCTCATATCTAGCCATCCCCTCTACACTATAAGCTCCTCAAGGGTGAAGTCTAAAATTGTTCCCAGCAGTGGCATAAGGCCTGGTGCTAATAAATGCGTAATATGTGTTTGCTTCTTTGCTTCTTAACTGCATATACAAAATAAGTATTTGGCCAACACTTGTATTTGCTGCATGTATCAGGGGATGTTAAACAGGGAGTAGGTTACTTTAGTTCTGCTGTGCCTATAATTAAATAAAATATAAAACTATCTTAATAAAATGTGATCTTTTTTTCAAAATATTATCTAGATAGCTTAGGTATTTTTAAACTGGGTTTGCTTCTTGGGTTTTTGGAAAATAACATTTATGTTAGGAACTGAAGAGCTGCTCTAATATATGGCTATTTATATCCTGCTTCGAACCCTACAGAGAGGAAGGGATATAGTCAGGAGGCTTAGAATCTCTGTGAAGAGACACAGAGCTGCAGAGTTGGAGAAAGGAGTAGGATTCACAATGGGAAGGAATGACAATGATACAGGTCACTTTAGTGGTTTGGGTCTCATGATAGATGGACAAGCAGAATATAAAAGAGATGGAGATTAAGACTCAAGAGAGCTTTGGAAGATGTCCTAAGAAAAAAAGAAACAATATTATGCTATTAATATTATGTTATTAATAGTTGTCCTTTATATTAACATATTATAGCATAATATACAACATAGTATAGCATATAACTATATATTATATATTAGCATAACAATATATATTGATACTATATTAATAATAATTATATTATTAGGAGTTAAAAGATGGGAAAAGAAAGTAACATCTATTAAATGCTTACCACATGCTAGAAACTATGCAAGGTGTTTTCATATATTAGCCTGTTTAAATTTTACAAAAATGTAGAGAGGCTTCCATTTTTCAGAAAAGGTAATAGAGACTCGAAGAGGTGAACCAATTTGTCTAAACCAAAATTTAACTCCTGCCATTTCCACTGTTCCAATCCTGCCTGAGATTCACAATCATCCAATGGGTTCATAAAATTATAAATATCTGAGCTCTTCATCTGTAAATTTCATTAATATCTACATATCTGTTTAAAATTCTGCAAATGTTTATCATGTACAAAGTTGAAGAACACTGCATTATACAATACTTCCTCTGATCCACGTGTGTAAAGCAGTATATTAGGAGAAACAGGGAAGAAAAATCAGACATCTTGCCCTCAAAGTCTACTTGGTCTGAAAAGTCAGTTTCAAAAATACCATGATATATGGGAAGATGATCTAATTCCAATGTTATTCCTTCAACCTCCCAATGAATATTGCTATTTTACTGGTCCATGAGTACAAATAACCAATAATCAGATAACCACAAAACAAATACTCCCTTTACCTATACAAATTCATGGTAAATCCATTTTCCTTACACCCACTTCAGAATAATTTTGACTCTTCACTTACCCTTCCACAGACACCAAATATTTTAAATTATGTCTTCATAAAGTTTTTACCTTTTCTTATCAACCATGCCACCAACTTTTTTCAGTCTAAGTCATCATTACATTATTTGACATTGTTTACTTTTGCCACTTAGTTTCTGGTTGCCATAGTGAATGTTAGCAAGAACATGGAGTAACCAGAGCTCTCATGTATTTTTTAATGGAAATTGTGAAGATCTCTGCAAATTCCTCATAAAACTAAACACACGTCAACAAAATTAAACACACGCTGACTTTATGGTCCAGGAATTTCACTACTAAGTATTTTTCTCAGGAAGGAAAAATGTATACAGGAATATTCATAGAATCTTTTATTCATAATAGCCCCAAACTAGAAACAGCCCAGGTGTTCATCAATAGACAAAAAGATAAACTATAGTAAATTCATACAATGGAATACTACTCAGGTATAAAAAGGAATGAACTACTGATACAGCAAAGTAAATAAATCTCAAAGATAGTATACTAAATTAAAGAAAAAGAAAAACTGATCTATGGTCAAGAAGTATCAGAATATGGGTTACCTCTGAGGCAGCGATTAGAAAGGCTAACCAAAAACAGAAACAAGATAACTTTTGGAGTGATCATAATGTTATGTATCTTGGTAGAGGTTTGTTTTATAAATGTATGTGTAGTTGCCAAACACATTTAATGGTACACTTAAGATTTGGGCATTTATTGTATATTGATTTTACTTTCAAAAAATAACAGTAAACAAACATTGAACCCACTTAATTGATATACATGATGAAGTGTTTAGGGATGAAATATACTAATATATGGCAACTTACTTTTAAATGAATTAATAAACGAGATGGATTGTCTTATAGAAAGAAGGATATATAGATGGACACATGTGTGATCAAGTAAATGTACTTAATATGCTAACTATGAAATTTATGAACGTTTGCTGTACAATTATTTCAATTTCTGTGCTTTGGGAAGGTTTTATGATAAAATGTTAGTGGAGAATGGGGATCTGACTTCCCATTACTTCCAATATACCACTATTTTTGCAAGCATAGCTGACTTCTACTTGACCATCCCCATTCCTTTTCACAACTGTAACGTTTAACTTATGAACCACATCCCCTTACCTTCTTTCATACTCAAACCCAGCCTTAAAGCATCAGACTAACCTCTTCCTCAAAACTATTGATGACTTATTCCATCTGAAGGGATACCTTCTTCTTACAATGAAGCTTAATCAATGTGATGGTTTTCACTTGTACTTGATTACAGAGGGCAGTGAAGAGTGTTCTATTATAGTGACATAGCATAGTCCATGCACTAGAGAAATAGCACCTAGTTTTTTTTTTTAATCTTTTTTAATCATTTTTTAAATTTATTTTCAGCATAACAGTATTCATTGTTTTTGTACCACACCCAGTACTCCATGCAATCCGTGCACTCTCTAATACCCACTACCTGGTTCCCCCAACCCCCCCCACCTCTTCAAACCCTTCAGATTGTTTTTCAGAGTCCATAGTCTCTCATTGTTCACCTCCCCTTCCAATTTCCCCCAACTCCCTTCTCCTTCTCATAGCACCTAGTTTTAATTTCAGTTCCAGAACTTCCTCACCCAAGAGACTTGGGCTTGAGTTTTCTCACTTATAAAACCAGAAAACTACTATCTTCCTTAGATGATTACTGTGAGGAATAGATACATTAGTGTTAATTCTCCTGCCTGACACACAGAGCCCAATAAATGTTAATAATTATTATTTTTTGGTACTTATACTAGTATCTTACAGTACATCTTCTATAAATTTCTTAACAGCACAGGTTAACACATACATATTGTTTCACTTCATTCTTCTGCAAAAATGTATTAGGTTGACAAACATAAAGTAGCCACTAAGAAAGTATTTGAATGAATGAATGAATGAGAAAATAAGTGCTTTAGTGTGTTTAACTAGTTTTCTGTCCTTACTATTTCTTTAGAGAAATATTAATACATTGCTGGAAGCTGTAATTTTATGCACTTCAAAAGCAAGAGGAAATCAAACATTCTACAGGATCATGGTAAGACTAAGCCCCACTCATCGGCACTGTAGTGATGACAACACAATCATTTTTCTGCAAAGTGGAAGCATAAGAAACTTATAATCAGCTGGGTGAGAAAATTAGCAAGTTATACACCAAGTTGGAGGGTCCTACCTTACCGCAAATTTAGAAGGGCCCTACAGAAATTATTAATAAGTGTAGTCTTTTGGGAAGTCTATCAGAGATGAGTTTCCATCCCAAAAGCTTATACAAACTTTTCAGAACTCCAGGACCATAGAGTAATTAAAAATCATAACTGCCTATGTGTGAATAATCTCCTTCTTACATGACATAATGGGAATTTAAAGCTTATGCACAGACGGCTTTAAAATGTCAAGACAGTTATTTTGTACTTCTCACTACCCAGGACTTTTAGAGGAGTTCTCAGATCTATAACTTATACAAAAAGCCTGGCTAGAGCACAATTCTAAAGAAAGCCTAATGACTTTGTTCTGCTTTGAGGCTAAGGCTGGGTGATTTACTCCAGCCTGGAGTCTTGGAAAGAAAGTTCCCAATCATAGAAAGATTGGAAAGAAGTTGTATGCATGAACATACTATTGGAATATCTCATAGTAAAGGCGCCACAAAGGTCTGTGGCCAAATAAAAGGGCACATTTGGTCGGGGGGTGGGGGCATCTGTCCCTGCCTACAAACTAACTGGGCACATTTAAACAAACAGCAGAAATTGCTCATGCTTCCCTCAGAGTAGAAAAGGCTGGCTTGACTCTAACTGAGGTCTTTAAGGGCTAATGCCTCTAGGTTCACCAACAGAGGAGCTCTTCATCTAGGGGTTTCAATTTTTGGAGTCCTTTACTTACTACCCTTTACTAACAAGTGCCTCCTGTACTGGCTCTTGGTTATCACAGATTCAGTGGGTATCTACCTATGTGAGAGCAATGAGGACTCATTGCATGTGAAGGTTAGAGGACTTGTGTAGCAAAGTAACACCAACCCTAGAATTAATTTATAAATATTATTTTATTACATTAATTTATAAATATAATTAATTTATAAATATCATAATTCATTTAACATCTAAATCTCCTAGTCTACTTCCCCACTACCCTAATAGTACCTAATTGCCTAACTCATTAAGGAGTGTGTCCACCAAATAATCCCAATTATTTGCCTCAATCCCATAGTTTGTGATCTCTTCAGACTAACTCTCATCCTTTCTTCTCTCAACTTTTATAGACTAGAATTGCTCTTTATAGTAGTCTGGCCTCTCAAAAGTTTATCTTAATACTCCAAGGTTTAGAAAACCCCTACATTTTTCAAACACAAGAAATAGATGGCAATACTGATAACTTGTCTCAAATGTTCCCAAGCCCAGAACACTTAGAGCAGCTTCAACAACATGTAATAGTCATAAAAGAATGCATTTCCTTCTTTATTTGTTTTCTGTGACAACTGTAACAAATTACCACAAACTTGGTGGATTTAAACAATAAAAATTTACTCTGACACAGTTCTTTGAACCAGAACTCTAACATCAGTGTCATTGGCCAAGATCAAGGTGTGAGCAAGGCCATACACTGCCTGTAAAGGAAGAATTGGTTCCTTGGCTCTTCCAGTTTCTGGTGGCTGCCAGCACTCCTTGGGTTATGGTCTCATCACTCCAATCTCTGTCTCTGTCTTCACATTATCTTCTTTTCTGCATGTTCATCTTCTTCTCTATCATCCATGGCAAATCTCCATCTGCTTCTCTCTTATAAGAACTCATGTGATTACATTTAGGGTCTACCCTGATTAGTCAGGATAATCTCCCTATCTCAAAATCCTCAACTTAATCACATCTACAAAGACTGTCTTTTTCCTTAGAAGGTAACATTTACAGTTTCTAGGGATTAGGATCTAACATCTTTGGTGGCCATTATTTAGTTTACTCCACCCTCCAGTCACCATCATCTCATTCGGAGTCCTTTCTCTGGTATCAGGGCATCATTTTTGCTCCTACTTCTTTCTATATACCATTCATCATACAAATTATATTTAGATATGGTTATATACTGACATGTACAAGAGTAAAGCTCATCCACTATGTATAAGGGAGGACTTAATCTGATAGATGAGATCATTTCAAGTAATTTTTAGGCAGAACAAACAAATACAAGGACAAAGGACAGTCCTGCATTAGCTGAGGTAAACCATCAAGTTCCTTTTGCCTTAATCATGGGCATATCAAGGCACACCATAGGAAAGGGTATATAAAACATACCCATAAGATAGTTTTAAGATAGTACTAAGTGAAACAGGCTAAGACATAAGTCAAGAGAGCTCAGGGAAAGTTGTATTGGCCCTTTGGGGCCATTTGACTCAAAATAGAAAATGAGATGAGACAAGTTCATGAGCCTACTAGCAACACTGCTATCACAGCTTTAGGAAGCTATAGACTTCTTTGATTGTACTCTTAATATTTTCTGAACTCTCTGTGCTTCCCCTGGTTATTTATTCATTCCCTCATTCATTTAATCCACAAATATTTATTGAATGCCCAGTATGTGCCAGGCACAGCATTATCCCCAGAGTATGCAACCGTTAACAAAACAGATCTGTTTCTACCCTTCTTGGGCTTACAGTGTGAGAGAGTAATTCCCTGCTGTTTAAGAGTAGGAAATCACTGACTACCTTACCATGTGTATGTTGAGGAGCCCAGGGTCAGTTGCTTATTAAGAGCAATCATGAAGATAGGAGTGACAAATATGAAAATAAAGGAAGGAGATCCAGAGCAACTCAGTCAGCTCTGCCCCCTCACTTGAAGATTCCCCTTCCAGGGAAAACCCATGATGTTCCTATATTTTGTTTTAACAAAGAAATTAGAGTTGCTATAGAGCAAGGGTCTTGAGAACTCTCAGAGAATCAAAAGAGCAACGTGATGAGCCCTCTCACGAGCCTGCTACAGAGCAGCTTTGGTTTCATCTGGTTTACATCTTGGGCTTTTAAACAAAGGGTTCTACAATAGGAGAATGAAGATTGAATACTCCTGCATTAGAGGAGCAGACCCCCATAGTGACCAAGAAACCTCCCGCAATGTGACATGCATGGGAAACAGCTCCAAATGCAAGCACCATGAATGGGGGGTACATCTTATATGAAAGAGGGACTATTAAATTATGCTTAACCAATGACAGTGTCCAGTGTATTGATGATAAACTGATTCTTTCTGGTGTTTCATTTCTTTCTCATGTAACAGGAGAGATAACCAGGAAGGGCATGAGAAAAGGCAAACATGTTTCTCACAATACTTGTCACCTGTCATGTCATTATTTCCCTGCTCATGTTCTGAATGTTCTTCCCTTTTGAAGCATTTTATATCTCTATGAGTTTTTGAAGAACTGTTCCTGGGGATTGAAAACACAAGGATCACAGGACTTGCACAAGTTAATTTTTTTTAAAAAAATGAGTTGGGTTCTAGAGGTTTGATGAAAACCTCTTCTTACCAATTGCATATGTATCATTTTTTGTTATCCTGTGAACCTTTAGAAAAATAAGTGAAACTCCTATTTCCCAGACTACACTAGCCTCTAAGTAAGATAAGGTAATCACAACAACAATCACAGTATGTTCTGGCTCTATTTCTGCACAATCTAACTTTTAAAAAACTCTCCCCAAATGGTTCTGAGTCTTTTTCAGTGGCATCTTATGCTGTGGCACCTACTAAGATCAGGCCTTTCATTTTTGCTCACAGTCACAATTTCTTTAGTCACCTTTAACATCAAAAGTGGCAGCTATACCATGATGATCACAAAGACTTATAATGAACTGGTTAAGAGTTCTAGCACTTTAATCAGACTGCTCAAATCTGATTTGAGCCTGAAGGGACCTGAACAATAGAAGTAAAGACAGTTCAAAGATGTCTGCAAGCATTAAATACCACATGGGACAGTGGGTTTATGCTCACATAAACAGGAAAACAATGATAAGGACCAAATTGCTGAACCCACTTCCCCAGTGCCTTGGCTCTGCTTGCCCCGGTGTTTCAGAATGCAAATACAACTCTAGGAACAGAAATGGAGTATATTGAGAACATTATCCCAATACTTTTCTACGTCCAGAGGAATCATGTTCATATAGACAATAAAATTCTATTTTCTGATCACTTGAATTCATTGATAACTTTTTTCCTTTATGTAAAATTATTTAAATGATTAATCATGCAAAATTAAGTATTCATTAAGTCTAAATATATAATTACAATACATAATTATAAAGTTATATTGACAATAATGTTTAACATTCTATATAATTAACTACTATAAAACATTAATAGTTTATGTATCTTCTTAGATAATTCATTTCTTAGACAATATTCCCCCCAAAATATTTCCCAATTTTTCAGCTTTTCATTGCTTTGTAAATGGTTTATTAAATCAGTTGGAGTCCTACATTTATAGTTATGGAGAAAAGAATGTATGTTCTATTCCAATGAATCAAGAACACAAGCTATAATAAGGCAGTGTTAGAAGGGGCCCAAACTCTCAAGACCATGGCCCCTTTGAGAAAAGGCTTTTAGACATGTAAATTGAAAGCTGTCCTTTCTCAGTCATTCTCCTTGTTTATTTAAAGAAGTTTCCAGCTAATCTCCTTAAGTACAACTAAAAACTAAATCTGCATCTGCTAAGTTTCCCTTTGAGAACTGAAAAACACATTGCCATTTAACGGAGGCTAAGTTAACCCCCTCCCAACACACCAACAACCACTGCACCCAAAAACTTCAGCTGCACAAGGGAGACTCGGCAACAGAGTATTGTTTTAAGAGAACAATAGATCTTCTTATAGATTCACTGGAGACAAGAGCAACAAAGCAACTACTGGAAAGTCTGGTAAATCTTTGCATGCATCTGGAATTGATAGGAAGAAATGACATAGGACCATTATTTGTCTTATATGAATTCAAAAAGTCATCTTGTTGAGCACAGTATTATTTTCCTAGGGATATTTGTACTTCAACATAGCGTAGCTCTTTCTTGTACACAGATGTACATGATGAATGAATAGTGCAAGGGACATTGGTTTCAAAGTTCTCACCCTCCAAAACTGAATTTACCAAGACACTGCTAATTACACAATAGTTCTTCTAAATGAAAGCTCACAACAACAAAACTCACAGTAGGGGATTTTAATGGATAGTATAATATTGAGTAATTAACTCTTTAGCCCTTGAAGTGGTACTCAGCTTTTTTTTTTTTAATTTTTTAAAAATTTTTTTTATAAACATATAATGTATTTTTAGCCCCAGGGGTACAGGTCTGTGAATCACCAGGTTTACACACTTCATAGCACTCACCATAGCACATACCCTCCCCAATGTCCATAACCCCACCACCCTCTCCCAACCCCCCTCCCCCAAGCATCCCTCAGTTTGTTTTGTGAGATTAAGAGTTTCTTATGGTTTGTCTCCCCCGATCCCATCTTGTTTCATTTATTCTTTTCCTACCCCCCAAAACCCCCACGTTACATCTCCACTTCCTCATATCAGGGAGATCATGTGATAGTTGTCTTTCTCCAATTGACTTATTTAGCTAAGCATAATACCCTCTAGTTCCATCCATCCATCTCCAATTGACTTATTTAGCTAAGCATAATACCCTCTAGTTCCATTGTCGCAAATGGCAAGATTTCATTTCTTTTGATAGCTGCATAGTATTCCATTGTGTGTGTAATATAATAATTAATAATATATATATATATATATATATATATATATATATATACCACCTCTTCTTTATCCATTCGTCTGTTGATGGACATCTATGTTCTTTCCATAGTTTGGCTATTGTGGACATTGCTGCTATAAACATTCGAGTGCACATGCCCCTTTGGATCACTACATTTGTATCTTTAGGGTAAATACCCAGTAGTGTGATTGCTGGGTCATAGGGTAGCTCTATTTTCAACTTTTTGAGGAACCTCCATGCTGTTTTCCAGAGTGGTTGCACCAGCTTGCATTCCCACCAACAGTGTAGGAGGGTTCCCCTTTCTCCACATCCTCACCAGCATGTGTCATTTCCTGACTTGTTAATTTTAGCCATTCTGACTGGTGTGAGGTGGTATCTCATTGTGGTTTTGATTTGTATTTCCCTGATGCCGAGTGATGTGGAGCACTTTTTCATGTGTCTGTTGGCCATCTGGATATCTTCTTTGCAGAAATGTCTGTTCATGTCCTCTGCCTATTTCTTGATTGGGTTAGTTGTTCTTTGGGTGTTGAGTTTGCTAGGATCTTTATAGATTTTGGATACTAGCCATTTATCTGATATGTCATTTGCAAATATCTTCTCCCATTCTGTCAGTTGTCTTTTGGTTTTGTTGACTGTTTCCTTTGCTGTGCAAAAGCTTTTGATCTTGTTGAAATCCCAATAGTTCATTTTTTCCCTTGCTTCCCTTGCCTTTCGCGATGTTCCTAGGAAGAAGTTGCTGCGGTGGTACTCAGCTTTTAAAGTTAAAGGCAACTAGACCTGGATGGAAAGGTGCCATACAATTAATAAGGAGAAGAAATAGGACCAGAAACCAAAATAATTTCCTTTTTACCACATTTCTTCTTCCATACACATTTCATACATCAACAAAGAGGGCTATCTTGCTTACTATCTCATCAAGGCATATTATATTTATTTTACTGTAGATACTGAATGGAAAAGCAATTGGACTCAGGTAATAAGAGTTCATTTTTTCATATTCTGAATAATTACACTATTACTGATATTAATAATTATTTGTTATTATTAGCTACCATTTTTAAGCACCAAGATACTGTGGTAAGACTTAAGCATTAAACTAATTTTGTCATCAACCTATGTGGTACTATAATATTCCTCCTACAGAGAGGAAAATGGAAGTATACAAGTAAGTATGTTGATTAAGTTCACACAGATAGTAAGCACTGAAGAGGTATTCAAAGATGGGGCTTTCTAAATCTATTAGGATAGAGGAGATTTTGACTAAATAGATATTACCTCTCAAATATACTTTTTTTTCTATTTGACTAGAATTGTAGAAATGCTCAATTGTAGAAAAAACCTAAACAGACTGGTTCTAGATCCCTTGTTAAGATTTTAAGTTCCTATATAAAATAAAATGCTACCTTTTATAATAAGGATCTGGTGTTTCAAGCAAATAATACAGAACCATCTTCTTTCTCACATGGAATCTCCTTGAGCAAAGAGTCAAGAGGTTTCAGAGAGTGTCCCACTTATTCAGGCAACATTGGGACAATTCTAAATCTAACCTGATTCTCAGTGGAAACACTATTGATATTTGAGGTGAAACAATGATTTGTAGTGCTGAATTGTCCCAGTCACTGCAGGAAATCGCATCCTTGACTACCACCCAGTATATATCAATGGTGCCAAAAGGCCCCCACACAAATACAAACCCCTCTGGGGGTGATACTGCCTCTAGCAAAGAACCCCGGAGTTCATTCTTTCAATGTTCTCTAGTCATCAGGCAGCTGCTATATACCTGCAAAAAAGTGGTCCTGACCTTTCCCTGCAGGCTTACATCATTTTTATTCTAGTCCACAAATGTTAGGAGCTGATAACATGAGGCCATAGGCAGATCTGGACTGAGCCACTGCTCTGGGGCAAAACTAGAAGATCATGGGAGAAGGGCTAAGGAGTCAGATCAGAATCTGTAGGGTGCCTGGGGGGCTCAGTGGGTTAAAGCCTCTGCCTTTGGCTCAGGTCATGGTCCCAGGGTCCTGGGATCGAGGCCCGCATCGGGCTCTCTGCTCAGTGGGGAGCTTGCTTCCTCCTCTCTCTCTGACTGCCTCTCTGCCTACTTGTGATCTCTCTCTCTGTCAAATAAATAAATAAAATCTTTAAAAAATTTTGTATAAAAAGAATGTGTAGAAGTGGAAAGACAGTCAGTCGCCCTACTGAGTCATAATCATTAATGGGAAGGAAAAGAAAGAGAAAACACATTAGGAGGTGCATGTCTCCAGTTCAGTGGAAAAAAGGAGCAGTAGTAAGCCCATTTCAGGCTCCAGTTGTCTGGTTGCCAACTTCCCACATGCTATTGGTTGATGACATGGTAGTTCTCTGTCTGTAACCTAACAGTGCTTTCTGACTTTACAGTCAGTCCTCAGTCACCTAGTAACTACCCATAGGCCTTACAAAAAAAGACAAGCCAACTGTCTACTTTCACGTCTGTTGCAACTTATTCTTGAAATATGTCACTAGAGGACTAAAGAGCTTGATGTCCCGTTCAGCACATTTTGAGTTATATTTTTGAAAGAGGATGTTTGGGCAATGACACACAAATTACATGCACAAAGCCAAATTAATTATTTGCAGATATGTAGTATAATTATATGGGTTTATGCTATCCATCTGTGAACCTTAGTCTCCCCTGGTGCAAGTACTGCTTACAATAAAAACAGTTTAGTAGCTTTAAGAAAAATGTATTATACTTACATTTGCACAAAAGGAAAGCCTTCATTATTTGATGGCATTCATGGGCTTCTTGAGTGGAGGAGATCTCGATAGGCCAACTGGTCCATTCTCTGACATTTAAGAAGAATCAGTTTTAAACAAACTCTGAAAGATGGTGGCAAGGAAGTATCACAGCCACCTGAAGAAATACTTCATTATTGAGTATCTTTTACACTCAGGAAATTCTTCTTTTACTGTATCTACATTTCCTGCAGCAATTTAAACCATTCAAAAATGATCTGGTGCCCACTGATCCCAGAAAACACCCAGTTGTCTCCTCTATGTTAGAATAGGTCATGGCTCAGGGTTGTTATTCAATGATTTCTACCTCCTCTTTATTCTTATTTTTTATAAGATTTTATTTATTTATTTGATGGAGAGAGACACAGTGAGAGAGAGAACACAAGCAGGGGGAGTGGGAGATCGAGAAGCAGGCTTCCTACATAACAAGGAGCCTGATGCTGGGCTGGATCCCAGGACCCTGGGATCATGACCTGAGCCCAAGACAGACCCTTAATAACTGAGCCACCCAGGAGCCCCATTTACCTTCTCTTTAAATTGAGTGTTATCAGTACAATTAGGCTTCCCTAATTGGTCTTGTTTAATAAAACTTAAAAAGATTTTTAATGATAAAGAAAATTGTGGGGCACTGGGTGGCTTAAGCGTCTGCCTTAGGCTCAGGTCATCTGGGATCAAGCCTCACCTCTGGCTCCTTGCTCAGCAGGGGATCTGCTTCTCCCTCTCCCTCTGCCCCTCCTCCCTGCTTGTGTTTTTTCTCTCTCTCTCAAATAAATAAATAAATCTTAAACAAAAAAAAAAAAAAAGGAATGAAAATTGTACAATAAGACTGGACAATGCAGGATTACAAAATGACAGGAAGTTCCTCTCAGGGGTCCTTATATGTATTTTTCAAATTTGTATTGCTATCACCTCAGCTTATAAAATAGCATCATGTCTCTGGCTGTGTGCTTTCACGTCCAAGTGCCTCATTATTATGGTACAATGATGTAAGAGTGGACTTGGCAATCACATAAGTTATAGAAAGAGGTTAAAAAAAAGAAAGAAAAAAAAAGAGGATGGAGTGGCTGCCTTTGCCATGGCTGTTAGGGTTGCTTTACAGTAGTGACCCTTCAGTTTCATCTTCTAGAATTGAGAAGGAACTTTCTAACTGTGAAGAGGGAGTTACTTTTAGAATATTATATGATATAAATGGATGGATCCAAAAAAATAGACTCATGTTTTCACGCATTCCAGCTTGCTGATACACAGGTTAAAGGGAATAAAATGATGGAAGGAAAGTAAAATGTATTGAGCACTGTCTATAAGCTGGATGCATCACATATATGGTTTTATTTCATCTTTGCCATGGTTGTATACACTGACCCAGATTTTTACTCATGAAAAACTCAACAATTCAGAAGGGTTAATACTGTGCCTGGGGTCAGACAAATGGTAAGTGATGGAACAAGGAGGAGAGCCCAGGACTGGCTTTTCTGTGTTTATCATATTACTCTCTTATTCCAAAACTGATAGACAGAGCAAAACTTATAGATAGGGAGATAGATGATAGACAGATAGATAGACAGATAGTCAGGTCATGAGAACCTTGATTACACTGCTAACAAATTTGTATTTTATAGGCTGAAGAGAATTGGAATTTTTATAACTTTAGTTTTAGAAAAAAATTATAAAAACAACTTTCACAACAGTGTGGATCAGAAATTTAACACAAGAGAAATGATTTCAGAAACGTTGTCAGAGGTTAAAGCAATAGTCTAGGGAAGACCCAGTGAAGATCTAACCGAAGGCAGTAGCAGTGAGGATAATAGGGAACAAAGAGATTCACAAGCTCTTTCAGTTTTTATCTCTTGGGTTTGGTGACTGCTTTGATGTGGGAATGAAGTTTTCTGAGTCTGGGATCACTCCCAGTTTACTAACTTTGGCAGAAGATGGGATGTGGTAAATAATGGTACTATAAATCAAGATAGTAAATGCCATAAGAAGCAGCCAGTTTGGAAGTAAATAATGAAGAGTTCAGTTTTAAAAACATGTTAAATTTGAAATAAATATATCCTATAGGTAAGGAGCCTTCTCAGAACAGCTGAGGGTTGGTAGAGAAGAGAAAAATCATCCTGAGAAAAGACATAGAGTCAGGAGAACATGGGCTTAGGAAAAAACCTCCAGGGCCATCAACATTTTAAAAAATTTCCATATAGAACAGGAAGTGGGTATAGAAGAGGAAGGGGATTCAGGGACTCATGCAAGGGGTGGAAAGTGAACTAGGAGGTATGGTATCTTAGACTCTGAGACAGGGGCATATTGAAGAACAAATAATGGTGAGTGGAGACAAATTATACTGGAACTTGTAAGAACCTACCGGTTTGAATCATTAACATTAGTGGTATTATGGTCCAGAGAAGCATAAGTAAAGTTATTTGGGCTAAAGAATAGTGGTGGTGAATTAATTAAATTATTAACTAAATCAATTAAAGAATTAATGAGAAGTGACGAAGTAGAGATAATGAAATAAAGTGCATTTTTAGGAGCTTGGAATATAATAAATGAGTTGAATATACAAAAATCTTAAGTAAATTTACTATGTCTTTAAAAGTCTTTGTTAGGGTCTGTGATCAAAGGAACGAGACTGATATAAAGCGAAAATCAAACAAAGCTTTATTTCATGCCAAGCATCAAAAATCAAACTGACTGGTCAGGGCTATCTCTTACGAAAAGATGACGATGATGATTCCGACAAGGTCACTCCCAAGAAGGCCGCTCCAGATGAGGCTGCTCCGCAGATGAGGCCACTCCCTGGTTGGAGCCGCTCCCAAGAAGAGGCCACTCCCAAGAAGGCCGCTGCTGGTGAGGTTGCTCCCCGGACAGGCCCACTCCCAAGAAAAGGCGATGACGACAGCGACGATGACAGGGAGGACAACACCAATGACACAGATTCTGCTCCCCATGACACCTCTCTGACAAGGCTGCTCCGGCGAGGCCGCTCTGGAGGAAGCCTGTTCCCTGACGATGCTGCTTCTACAGGGCCGCTCACCAAGGAGGCCTCTTCCCAGACGAAGCCGCTCCCTGGAATGACACAGCTCAGGCGAGGCAGCGGCTCAGGGTTCCCGGTGAGGTTGCTGCCCTCTAGGCTGTTCCCCGTGGCGCCGCTGCCGAGGGTAGCAGTGTGTGGGTGGGGCCACTGGCGTCGGGGCCACTGGTGTCTCGGTGCTGCAGGCATCTCGGGGCCGCAGGCGTTGGGGCGCTGATGGCGCGGGACCACTAGCAAGTTGACAACTTGTACCTTTCATTCCTAAGGGCAGAGGGGAAGAGGGATATAGACTCACAGAACTCCAAATGTTCTCCTCAAATATCTGTCTCAAAAAATATTCTCCTTTATTTCTAACCCTAGATGATTCTATATTCTTAGTATGTGAGGAGTATGAAATTCTATACGTGATCTACTATGTCCTCTATATTTATCATATATATATATAAATACTATATCTTTTATATATATAGTAGAGGATTAAAAAAGATACTATATCCTCTAAGATTAAACATCTACTGGTTTGCATAGAACAAATCCAACCTTAATAACTTCATAATGAAAAGGATGAGAAATAACATAGTAGCTAAAGAAAAGAATCGAGTTTAAGAAGTATTTAAAATTTTTATTTTATTTTGATGGAAAGTGAAAATGATTTATGTAGGTTCAAAATTCTGCTTGCATGGACTTAGTCAAGAAGAAAATATTCAAAATATATATATTAACAAAAGGATATTCATTTTCTTAGTTTCCTAATCTGCAAAGTGGAGCTAATAATATCAATTAACATGCAGCAGTTGTGAAAATTAAATGGAAAAAAAAAGTGAAATGTATAATTCTCTCTGGCCCAGAATAAGAGCTCAAAGAATCTGGAATTTGAATATTAGGCCAAAAATACTTAAACATTTGCCGGAATCATAACATAGATTTTTTTTTAACTCAACTCTTAATCTAGCAGTTATTCAGTGTTTTAGTAACTTGGATGAGAGTAATCTGAATGGATTTATGCTTCATAAATCTAAAACCCCTTTCTTTTCAAGATGTCTGCCTTTTGGCTTTAATATTAATCTCTCTCTTTTATTTTCTTTAATTCCTAGTATAATTCATATATATGTATGAACATACATGATACTTTAGCCCAGGTTCTTTTCTCTTTCCAGGAACATTCTGATCTTTTATGATTTCATCATAACTGTTTTCCCTGGAGTTATTTGACCCAGTTGTTTCATTTAACTACAACCAAGTCACCCAAATCTGCTGACTCCACTTTTCTATTGAGGCAACATTCACCTTTAATAAAGTAATGACAATAGAAGACTAACTAACAGACACTGAGTGGTTGTGTGTAAGCTTCTGTGTAAAAGAGATCATTTGCATCAATACCCACAGTGATTTTGTGAGACATGTATTTTTATTATCCCCATTTCACAGAAATCTCTTAGAGAGATTAGGTTTTCAAAATTATTCTTTCCCCCTGAACTGGCTAATATCTTAAAAGCAACAAATTTTTAGAAAGGACAGGAATCCTAGTAAGGAGGCAAAGTGCTAAAACTCCTTACCCAGATGTAGTGACATCCCATGGAGCAACATTTGTCCCCACTGTGACATGAGTCAGTGCTAGCACTCTATCCACCTCAGAAACACACCTCACCCATAATAAATCCACAGAGATTTTTACTGAAGAATTCATAGTATAATACAGAAGAATATTTATGTTGCAAAACTGCATAAAATCCTCCTTGGGATTTTCTTTCTCTAAAAAGTCCTTCCGCCAAACCAAGCATTTCATCTCCCTTTTCCTTCCTCTCTTTATCCCTTAAGAAAGAGAATCACCTGTTTGAATATACCACTGAACAAACAAAGTTAGAACAAACAAACAAAGGCAGTTCAAGGAATATCGACAGTTTTACTTAAGCATGCTCCTTCAGTTAGCATGGGAAGAGGGTGTCTGTCTCACCCACCTATCTCTAGTGGCCTATCCAATTTATCCATTATATACTTAATACTCATTAGGGATCAAGAGTGGAAAGACAGATTTTGATACTAGCAAGAGATTCTTCTCATTAGTCCTTGCTGAACCAGGACTAGAACTAACTCCCTAAAAGCAAAGACCAAAACACATAATAGAGAACAGGATGAACATGCCTTCTTAGACACTAGAATAGATGATACCAAGCTTCTTCTCTGTGAGTTCTATGTATTATTAAGTGTTTGAATCAACCCTTGTGAACCACTATGCAGAATTTGAATTAGCCTTTTAATATCAACTGTCAGTGGCATATTTAGGTGTGGGTTACTACAGAAATAGAGGAAAAAGCAGAGATGCTTCCTATTTAGAATAAAAGAAAAAAATAAAGAACAAGAGGAAGGAAGAAGGAATGATAAAATCATAGTAGAAATGTAAACTTTTCTTTATCAAACTGTCTTTTCTAGAACCATGTTTCCTAGTTTTGTCAAACTCTGATTTAGATGTAAGTTTTCTTTAAAACACATACATTTTATTGTTATTTATTTATAATTATTTTAAGGTACTTATTTATTTGTTTGTCTATTTATTTATTTGTTTATTTTAAATTATTTTTTAAGTAGGCTCCATGCCAGCATGGAGCCCAATGTGGGGTATGAACTCATGACCCTGAAATCGAGACTTGAGCTGAGATCAAGAGTCAGATGCTTAACTAACTCAGCCACCCAGGCATCCAAAAACAAAGAAATTTTAGAGAGAATGTGAAAATAACTGTATTTTGTAAGTTTCTCTTCCATATCAGATTTCAAGAACGTAAGTCTTATTTTTTGTCACAACTAAATATATATTACTAGTAATGCTCTTACCCTATGTGAGAAAATTTTTTAAGTATTTTATTTAAATTCTGGTTAATGTACAGTGTAATATTAGTTTAAAGTGATTAAATATAGTGATTCAACACTTCCATACAACACCCAGTGCTCATCACAACAAATGTACTCTTTAATCCCCACCACCTATTTTACCCGTACTCTAACCCACCTCCTGTCTGGTAACTATCAATTTGTTCTCCATAGTTAAGAGTCTGTTTCTTGGTTTTTCTCTCTCTCTCTCTTTGGTTTCCCCTTTGCTCATTTGTTTTTGTTCTTAAACTCTACATATGAGTGAAATCATATGGTATTTATGGTATTTGTCTTTCTCTGACTGACTTTTTTCATTTAATATAATACTCTTCAGCTCCATCCACGGCATCGCAAATGGAAAGATTTCAATCTTTTTTATGCCTAAGTAATATTCCATTGTGTATATATATTACATCTTTATTCATTCACCTATGGATAAACACTTGGACTGTTTCTACAGTTTGGCTATTGTAGATAATGCTTATATAAACACTGGGGGGGGCATGTATCCCTTTGAATTAATACTTTTTTATTCTTAAATATCTAGTAGTCCAATTGCTGAATATAAGGTAGTTCTATTTTTTAGCTTTTTGAGAATCCTCCATACTGTTTTACAGTGACTGTACCAGTCTGCACTTCTACCAATAGTGTAGGAGGGTTCCCCTTTCCCCACATCCTCATCAACAATGCCTGCTATTTCTTGTGTTCTTGATTTTAACCATTTTGACAGGTGATATCTCATTGTAGTTTTGATTTGCGTTTCCCTGATGAGTGATGTTGAGCATCTTTTCATGTGCTGTAAGCCATCTGTGTGTCTTCTTTGGAAAAGTGTCTAATCATGTCTTCTGCTTATTTTTTAATTGAACTACTTGGTTTTGGCAGATAATCACATCAAAAAATGGGCAGAAGACATGAACAGACACTTCTCCAAAGAAGATATGCTAATGGCTAACAGACATATGAAAAAATGTTCATCATCACTAGCCATCAGGGAGATTCAAATCAAAACCACATTGAGATACCACCTTACACCAGTCAGAATGGCCAAAATTAACAAGACAGTAAACAACATGTGTTGGAGATGATGTGGAGAAAGGGGAACTCTTACACTGTTTGTGGGAATGTAAGTTGGTGCAGCCACTTTGGAAAACAGTGTGGAGATTCCTTAAGTAGTTAAAAATAGAGCTATCCTATGACCCTGCCATTGCACTACTGGGTATTTACCCCAAAGATATAGATGTAGTGAAAAGAAGGGCCATCTGTACTCCAATGTTCATAGCAGCAATGGCCACAGTCGCCAAACTGTGGAAAGAACCAAGATACCCTTCAATGGACAAATGGATAAAGATATGGTCCATATATACAATGAAGTATCATGCCTCCATCAGAAAGGATGAATACCCAACTTTTGTATCAACATGGATTAGACTGGAGGAGATTATGCTGAGTGAATAAGTCAAGCAGGGAGAGTCAATTATCATATGGTTTCATTTACTTGTGAAGCATAAGGAATAACGTGGAAGACATTGGGAGATGGAGAGAAGAAGTGATTTGGGGGAAAACGGAGGGGTAGACAAACCATGAGAGACTGTGGACTCTGAGAAACTAATGGAGGGTTTTGGAGGGGGCGGGTGGAGTGTTGAGTGAGCCTGGTGGTGGTTATTATGGAGGGCATGTATTGCATGGAGCATTGGGTGTGGTGCGTAAACAATGAATTCTGGAACACCGAAAAGAAAATAAAAATGAAAAAAATTATTTGGTTTTGGGATGTGAAGCTTTATAAGTTCTTTATATATTTTAGATACTCCTGATCATATGTGTCATTTGCAAATATCTTCTCCCATTCTGTAGGCTGCCTTTTTGTTTGTTGATTGTTTCCTTAACTGTGTAGAAGATTTTTATTTTGATGAAGTCCCAATAGTTTATTTTTGGTTTTTTATTCCTTGCCTCATGAGATATATCCAGAAAGGACTTGCTACAGCCTAGGTTGAAGAGGTTGCTGCCTGTGTTCTCCTCTAAGATTTTTATAGTTCAGATCTCACATTTTGGTTCTTAATCCATTTTGAATTTATTTTTTGTATGGTGAAAGAAAGTGGTTTAGATTCATTCTTTTGCATGTTGTTGTCCAGTTTTCCCAAGACTGTTGAAGAGACTATCTTTTTCTCATAGGATATTCTTTCCTGCTTTGTCAAAGATTGACCATATATTTGTGGTTTCATTTCTGGGTTTCCTATTCTGTTCCATCGATCTATGTGTTTATTTTTGTGCCAGTTTCATACTGTCTTCATTACTACAGCTTTGTAATATGATTTGAAGTCCAGAATTGTGATGCCTCCAGCTTTGCTTTTCTTTTTCAAGGTTGCTTTGGCTATTTGCGGTCTTTTGTGCTTCCATACAAATTTTAGGACTCTAAATTTCTAGCTCTCTGAAAAATGCTTTGGTATTTTGATATTTTGATATATTGATATATTTTGATATTTTGTATTAAATTTGTAGATTGCTTTGGGTAGTATAGACATTTTAATATTATTTGTTCTTCCAATTCACAAGCATGGAATGTCTTTCCATTTCTTTTTGTCACCTTCAGTTTCTTTCATCAGTGTTTTACAGTAATCAGAGTACAGGACTTTCACCTCTTTGGTTAGGTTTATTCCTAGGTGTCTTTTTACCTTTTGGTGCAATTGTAAATGGAATCGATTCCTTGATTTCTCTTTCTGCTGTTTCATTATTGGTAAATAGGAATACAATAGTTTTCTGGATATTGATTTTGTATCCTGAGACTTGAATGAATTCAGGTATCAGTTCTAGCAATTTTTTGGTGGAGTCTTTTAGGTTTTCTATATAGAGTATCATGTCATCTGCAAATAGTAAAAGTTTTACTTATTTGTTGATTTGGATGCCTTTTTTTTTGTTGTTGTCTAATGCTGTGGCTAGGTTTTCCAGGACTGTGATAAATAACAGTGGTGAGAGTGGACATGCCTGTCCTGTTCCTGACTATAGAGGAAAACTCTTATTCATTTCCCTTTCAGGAGGATATTAGCTGTGGGTTTTCATAGATTGCATTTATTATGTTGAGGTATGTTCCCTCTAAACCTACTTTGTTGAGGATTTGTGTTTGTTTTTGTTTTTGTTTTTTTTAATTAACATATCATGTATTATTTGCCCCAGAGGTACAGGTCTGTGAATCATCAGGCTTACACAATTCACAGCACTCATCATAGCACATACCCTCCCCAATGTCCATAACCCAGCCACCCTATCCCTACCCCCCCCCAGCCCCCAGCAATGATCAATTTGTTTCATGAGATTAAGAGTCTTTTATGGTTTGTCTCCCTCCCAATCCCATCTTATTTCATTTTTGCCTTCCCTACCCCCCACCCTCCACCTTGCCTCTCAAATTCCTCATATCAGAGAGATCATATGATAATTGTCTTTCTCTGATTGACTTATTTCACTCAGCATAATACCTTCTAGTTCCATCCATGTTGTTGCAAATGGCAAGATTTCATTTCTTTTGATGGCTGCATAGTATTCCATTGTGTATACATACCACTTCTTCTTTATCCATTCATCTGTTGATAGACATCTAGGTTCTTTCCATAGTTTGGCTATTGTGGACATTGCTGCTATAAACATTTGGGTGCATGTCCCCTTTGGACCACTACACTTGTATCTTTAGGGTAAATACCCAATAGTGTGATTGCTGGGTCATAGGGTAGCTCTATTTTCAACTTTTTGAGGAACCTCCATGCTGTTTTCCAGAGTGGCTGCACCAGCTTGCATTCCCATCAACAATGTAGGAGGGTTCCCCTTTCTCCGCATTCTCGCCAACATCTGTCCACTTCCTGACTTGTTAATTTTAGCCATTCTGACTGGTGTGAGGTGGTATCTCATTGTGGTTTTGATTTGTATTTCCCTGATGCCGAGTGATGTGGAGCACTTTTTTATGTGTCTGTTGGCCATCTGGATGTCTTCTTTGCAGAAATGTCTGTTCATGCCCTCTGCCTATTTCTTGAATGGATTATTTGTTCTTTGGGTGTTGAGTTTGATAAGTTCTTATAGATTTTGGATACCAGCCCTTTATCTGATGTCGTTGCAAATATCTTTTCCCCATTCTGTCAGTTGTCATTTGGTTTTGTTGACTGTTTCCTTTGCTGTGCAAAAGCTTTTGATCTTGATGAGTCCCAATAGTTCATTTTGCCCTTGCTTCCCTTGCCTTGGAGATGTGTCTAGAAAGAAGTTGCTGCAGCTGAGTTCGAAGAGGTTGCTACCTGTTCTCCTCAAGGATTCTAATGGATCCTGTCTCACATTGAGGTCTTCCATCCTTTTTGAGTCTATTTTTGTGTGGTGTAAGGAAATGGTCCAATTTCATTCTTCTGCATGTGCCTGCCCAATCTTCCAACACCATTTATTGAAGAGACTGTATTTTTTTCCATTTGGACATTCTTTCCTGCTTTGGTCAAGATTAGTTGATGATAGAGTTGAGGGTCTACTTCTGGGCTCTCAATTTGTTGAGGGTTTTTTATCATGAATGGATATTTTATTTTGTCAAATGTTTTTCTGCACCTGTTGAAGTAATCAATATTTCTTACCTCCTTTTTTTTTAAAAAAAAATATTTTATTTATTATTTGACAGAGAGAGATCACAAGTAGGCAGAGAGGCAGGCAGAGAGAGGAGGAAGCAGGCTCCCCGCCAAGCAGAGAGCCAATGCAGGGCTCCATCCCAGGACCCTGGGATCATGACCAGAGCCGAAGGCAGAGGCCCAACCCACTGAGCCACCCAGGCGCCCCACCCTTTTTTTTAATTAATGTGGTATATCATTGATTGATTTGCAAATATTGAACCACACTTGTAATCCAGGAATATATCCTGCTTGATGGTAGCAAATGATTTTTTTAATGTATCATTGGATTTAGATTGCTAGTATTCTATTGATAACTTTTGCATCCATATTCATCAGGGATATTGGCCTGCAAGTCTCTTTTTTAGTGTAGTCCTTTATCTTTTGTGGGTTCAAAGTAATGCTTGCTTCAAAGAATGAGTTTGGGAGTTTTCCTTTCTATTTTTTGGAATAGTTTGAGAAGAATAGGTATTAACTCTTCAAATATTTGGTAGAATTTGCCTATGAAATCATTTGGCCCTGGACTTTGTGTTGGGAGTTTCTTGATTACTGATTCAATTTCTTTGTTGGTTATTGGTTTGTTCAAGTTTTCTTATTTCTTACTGCTCCAGTTTAGTAGTTTATAGGTTTTAGGGATTTCTTCTAGTTTTGTCTGATTTGTTGTTGGTATAGTTTTTCACAATATTCTCTTGTATTTGTTTGTATTTTCAATAGTATTGGTCGCTATTTCTCCTCTCTCATTTGTGATTTATTTATTTGGATTCTTTCTACTTTCTTGATGTCTAGCAAAGGTTTATCAGTTTTATTTATTTTTTTTTTTTCCAAAGAACCAGCTCCTGGTTTTATTGATCACTTCTATTGTGTTGGGTTTTTTTTGTTTTGTTTTGTTTTTTAGTTTCTATATCAATTATTTCTGCTCTAGTCTTTATCATTTCCTTCCTTCTTTTTGCCTCAGGCTTCATTTGTTTGCTCTTTTTCTAGCTCTTTAAGTATAAGATTGCCTAAACTTTATTTGAGATTTTCTTGCTTCTTAAGGTAGGCCTATATTGCTTATATCCTTTCCTTTTGGGCCATTTTTTGCTGTATCTCAAAGGTTTTGAACTGTTTGTGTTTTCATTTTCATTCTTTTTCATGTATATTTTTATATTTTCTTTGATTTCCTGGTTGACCCCATTCATCATTTTGTAGCATATTGTCCAACCTCCATGTATTTGTGGGCCTTTCCCAATTTATCTTGTGGTTGATTTCTAGTTTCATAGAGTTGTGGTCAGAACAGGTGCATGGTATGATCTTTCATTTGTATTTGCTGAGATCTTATTTGTAATCTAACATGTGATCTATTCTGGAGAATGTCTCATGTGCACTTGAAAAGAATATGTATTCTGCTATTTCAGGATGGAATGTTCTGAATATATCTGTTAAGTCCATCCAGTCCAGTGTGTCCTCAAAGCCATTGTTTCTTTGTTTATTTTCTGTTTGATGATCTGTCCATTGTTGGATTGTTCCCTTTATTCTGATATAGTGCCCTTCTTTTCTGTTATAGTCTTTGTTTTAAAGTCTAGCTTGTCTGTATAAGTATCGCTACTCTGGCTTTCTTTTGACATCCATTTGTGTGATAAATATTTGTCCACTTTCAATCTGCAGGTGTCTTCAGGTCTAAAAAGAATTAGTCTCTTGTAGGCAGCATATAGAAAGGTCTTTTTTTTTAAATCCATTCTTATAGGGACGCCTGGGTGGCTCAGTTGGTTAAGCAGCTGCCTTCGGCTCAGGTCATGATCCCAGCGTCCTGGGATCAAGTCCCACATAGGGCTCCTTGCTTGGCGGAGAGCCTGCTTCTCCCTCTGCCTCTGCCTGCCATTCTGTCTGCCTGTGCTCTCTCTCTCTCTCTCTCTCTCTCTGACAAATAAATAAAATCTTTAAAAAAAAAATCCATTCTTATACTCTATGTCTTTTGACGGGAGCATTTAGTACATTTATATTCAAAGTAATTATTTTTTAAGATTTTATTTATTTTAGAGAGAAAGAACACAGGGAGGAGCAGAGAGAGAGAGATAAGCAGACTCTTCACTGAGCATGGAACCAAATGTAGGACTCAATACCACTACCCTGAGATCAGGACCTAAGCCAAAATCAAGAGTTGGATGCTTAACCGACTGAGCTACCCAGACACCCCTCAAAGTAATTATTGATGGATGTATATTTATAGCCATTTTATTACTCATTTTGTCATTGCTTCTGGAGTTTTTTGTTTTGGTTTGGTTTTGGTTTTGGTTTTTGGGTGTTTGTTTGTTCGTTTGTTTTTGTCCATTTCTTGTCTATGTCATTTTTGGAGTCTCCTTTGCAGTCCAAAAGTCCCCTTTAATATTTCTTGTAGGGCAGACTTAGTGGTAATTAAATTTAGTTTTTCTTTGTCTGGGAAACTCTAACCTTCCTTCTATTCTGAATGACAGTCTTGCTGGTTAGAGTATTATTGGCTATAGATTTTTCCATTTAACACTTTGAATATATCATGCCACTCTCTTCTGGCTTGTCAAGTTTCTGTTGAGAAGTCTCCAGCTAGCTTTATGGGTCTTCCCTTTTAAGTTAAGTACGTCTTTTGTCTTGCTGCTTTTTTTTTTTTTTTTAATTTTATTTATTTGAGAGACACAGTGAGAAAGTATGAGAGGGGAGGACAGAGGGAGAGGCAGACTCCCCATGGAGCTGGGAGCCTGATGTGGGACTCGATCCCAGGACTCCAGGATCATGACCTGAGCCGAAGGCAGTCGCTCAACCAACTGAGCCACCCAGGCGCCGCTGTCTTGCTGCTTTTAAGATTTTTTTCTTTATCACTGTTTTAGAAATTTAACTACAATATGTTTTGCTGTTGCCCTGCTTTTGTTGATTTTGATGGGAGTTGTCCATGCTTCCTGGATCTGGATGTCTGTTTCCTTCCCCACATGAGGAAAGTTTCCAGCTATTATTTCTTCAAATAAATTTTCTGCCCCTTTTCTCTCTCGTCTTTTAGGACTCCTATAATACAAATGTTATTACATTTGATGGAGTCACTGAGTTCCCTAAGTCTATTCTTGTGTTGCATAATTCTTTCTCTTTTGTTCAGCTTCATTATTTTCCATTATTTTCTCTGTAAGTTACTAATTCATTTCTCTGCTTCTTTCAGCCTGCTGTTCACTGGGTCAAGCCTGTTTCCATCTTGTTTATTGTATTCTTCATCTCTGACTCTTTTTTAAATTCTTTTATCTTTGTGGTAAGGGTCTCACTGATGTCTTCTATTTTTTTTTTTCCCCAAGCCCAGTGAGTATCCTTATGATTGTTGCTTTAAATTCTCCATCAGGCATGTTACTTATATCTATTTCACTTAGATCTCTGGCTGGGGCCTTATCTTGCTCTTTCATCTGGGATAAATTCCTCTGTCTTTGCTGTTTGTCTAAGTTTCTGCCTTCTTCTTTGTTGTTAGAAAAGACAGTTATGTCTCCTGCTCCTGAAAAATTGGCCTTATGAGAAGAGGTCATGTGGTGAATAGGGCCTGGCCCTTCAGGGAGTGTCTCTGGTGTGTGCTACATGCTCTGTGCTGCTGTGTTTTGGTTGTTCTATCCTTCAGACCAGTCATCTGCAAAGCCTCTCCTTGCCTGCTACAGGCAGTGTTTGATCTCCTGCCTGAATGTGGTGAGTTTTAACGAAGTGTGCTCTGGTCAGTTTGTGATATGAAACCTGATACCACTTTCAGCAGAACTGAGGCCTACAGAATTCTCTGGTCAGGAGACATGTTGTGGGCGGGGATTTGTCTTTGTCTTCTGGGGTAGGGCCCACCACACTGGGACTGAGGCAAGCTTGACTGAAAAAGGCAGTTCTTCCAGAGCACAGGAACAGAGCAGTGCTCTCCAGGCTCTATTCCAGGCAAGCCCACTACCTTTAAAATTATAGGCTTTAAGTCCTCCTGATTGCAAAAACTTCACAAAATTCGGCCCCTCTCATTCCCAAGCCAATGGCTTTGGGAAAACATTCGATTTGTGTGTACCCCTATGTACTCCTCTCTCCTCCTTCACCGTTCTCTGGGACCACAGCTCTCTCCCTTCCACAGCACCTGAATTCATTTCTCCTTTAAACCATGTCTCTGCATTTCCTATGATGTGGCTTCTTCTTTCCCTTAGTTATGGAGTTTGTTCTGTCAGTCTTCAGGTTGATTATGAGGGTATTTAGGATGATTTGGTAGTTACCTAGTTGTGTTCATGGAATAAGATGAACCTTGGTTTGTCCTACTCTGCCACCATCTTCTCTGTCTTCCAACTCAAGTCCCTTTGTGAGAATTTTTGACTTGAAGAGTGAAACATGAAATCCTCATTTTGAAAATGTAAAGTTTTCTAAGCCTGAAAGATATCTTTTGAGCAGGGAAAGCCAATTTCAAGGAATAATTGTTTGCCTTTTTGTAAGCTTAATTTGATCTTCCTTTTAGTAATGGAAATATGTTTACCATTTGTATTACTGGCTTGCAAGTTTAGATTAACATAAAAATAGTTAAGGTCAATTTATTTGCCTTTTTTTTGTAAATACAAAGACTGTATCTATACTATATCAACAATCCAGAAGAAAGGGAAACTATCCATCAATAATACTCACCAAAATATGGATGCTAAGATGTTGTAACACTTTTCACTGAGGATAACATAGTATAATGTAAACCAAGCTAGAACTCTATTGCTATTTATGATTTGAGGACAAAATTTGTTCATTATATTGACATTTCTCAGCTATATCTGATTCTTTATTTAAATAAGTTTTCTCTCACTTTATTTCTTTATTCAATATCCCTTACAAGACTAATTATTTATATCAATTTTACAAAATGTCTCTTCTGCATTATGAAATTTAAATTCCACTGAAAAGACCATACAACTTCTTACATATCTAAGTCACAGTTAATTCATATATATTTGAAGATAAGGAAAAATTTCCATTTAAAAATCAAAATACCTCACTAAATCAATATTTACAAGTGAAAATCACTGTAATAATTATCTCCTTGCCTTCTTTTCTTTATCTTACACTAACATTACTTCAGATTCCAGATTTGTTTCAGGGTTCTAGATCAAGGAATTCACAACTGCAGTAATTTAGATGCCAGCAACTGGAATTCACATTAATCCTTCCCATACCTTACCACAGCTCTCTGAAGCCTGTAACATCTGAACAGTCACAGTATAGTCAGGACAGGACTAAGTCCTGCTAAGGGTATAGCATTTGCCAATAGAAAGTCATTTATCCTTGTGTTTGACTATACACTATATTCAAGTGACATTCAATATCAGTATGTGAGGTAAAATTGCCCTCTTTCCAAATACTCTATATTTCAAGTATTTTAACAACTCCACCAATAATTCTCTAATTGGTTTCATTTTGAAGGAGATTACCATTTTTTAGAAGTTCAGAGTTTTAACCCTAGAAGACCCTCTATTTCATGTATGAATCTGAGAGGTTCTGGGAAATAAAGGGAAGGATAAACAGAAGAGTCCCCATGCACTCCAACTTATTTTACCATACCACCATGTTTTAATCTCTCTTCCTTTACTTCCATCTGGCCTTACAAATGATCTTTAGTCCATATTGACCAATGGGAAATCCTGGGCCAGAGCCTGTGTTAAGAAGAGATACTACTGAATAGAAGCCTAAAGGAAGATTCAGACTTCATGGGATTCAAGGCCATCCATATTTTTTAATTAAGTTCCCACAAAGGGCGCCTGGATGGCTCAGTCAATTAAGTGTCTGATTTCAGCTTCAGATCTTGAGGTCCTGGGATTGACGGGCATCAGGCTCCCTACTCAGTCTGCTTCTCCCGCAGCTCCTCCACCTGCTCATGCACTTTCTCTCAAATAAATAAATAATAAAAAGAGTTTTCACAAATGTCTTCCTAAGTTATTACACCTATATTTAAAAATTATAATAAATGAAAATCTTCTTAACAAAAAGATATGCTCCATATTTTCATAATGCTATCAATACTGAATGTTTTTTGGTAAATCAATAATAAACACTGGATTATCGACAATAAAATTAGTAATATTACAAGTTTGGAATTCAAGTAAGTTCTAAAGCTCACCACTTTTATATATATATATATATATATGAGATCTATATATATACATACTCTTTTTACTTTTACAACTTATTAAGGGGGTAGAACTTATGCCATATCACTATTGTGCACATAGCACTTACTATAGCCACTGGTATGTTTTGGAACTCAATAAACATTATATTAGTTAGTTAAGCTCCATTACATTCCTAGTCTCTGCCTAAAACTACTATGTACAGAGCAGCAACTAAAATTATGAGACATTTCCCATTGTCTTAAAAGAGCTTGTAGTCAAATAGGGGAGACAAGGCCTCTCACACAAAGTTATTAAGGTTCCATTAGAGAATAAATATCTTGACATAACAATGCAAGATGATAAATATGTGGTTAGGTGTGAACAACTGCACTTAATAAAAGAATCAGATAATGGTGTTACATTTCACAAACTGTAGCATCAGAACATCTCTCTTCTTGTATCTAATACAGAGGTGTCCATATTACATAGCTATTAGCACAGTTAGGACAATTCCAACCTTGAAGTAGAGATGACTGAACCTCCACTCAAGCCGCAACATGCTTCTTTGCTAATGACACGCAAAGTCTTGATTGAGACAAACAGGTGTCACAGTACTTATTTAGCTACTGTCTGCCTCACCTATGAGGTTAAAATGCCTTCTGATATCTTTAATACTGACATAATAGCTAATAATATAAGCAAACTGAAAGACTATCCCATTGTCCTTGCATGGTATTGAGCAGAATTTAGAGAGCCATACAGATGGCTATCAAGGTTTTTTTCCAAAAAGGGTCAAAAGGTTCTAGAAAGCAGATAACACTGAAAGAAATTATCCAATTTTCATGAGACATTTTATTAAAAAAAATTAAAAAACACATTAATTTAAAATTTGATGAAACCACAAATAATTAAAGATAAAACAAGAATAGACTATAGCATGGAGAATATAATTTTATATTCAAATGAAATTGCTTCATATCCAAAATAGTTTTGCTGAAAACAAAGTGCTTTGAATATTTCCCTTTGTTTAATCTAAACCAGTAGTTTTCCTTAGTATCCATAGGAGCAACTTCAATAGTCACACAAATGTTTGACAGAAATATAATTTCTAAACCTATTTTGAGAATTTTTAAAACTACAAAAATGCATAATAAAATATATAAGGTATTTTCACACACTGGAGAACCTGTGATACTAATCCTGACTCCAATGCTAAATAATTTTAAAGCCAATTTTAGTATAAAACTTCTGCAATCTCTATGTATATTTTGAACTTCTTGCAAATGTGGTATTCACAAGGATGTTTATAACTTTGCATTGGTCTTTTTAGGCGTTCAGATCTATACATATCTAGTTTTATAACACTGGACACGTGAAGAGAACATCTCAGTACTGTGTGATCAAATCAAACTATTCAAATAAATGGACTAATGATATAAGACAGTAGCCATTAATTTGGACCATAAGTCCAAATTTCAAAAAATTATTTTCTTTAAAAGTCTTATCCTTCTTGTATATGTTCTCTGTAGGCTCTATAAATTTAAATTAGTCAGATAAATTTATACATATATTTTATAACATAAAATAAATATGTTTTATTTCTAAATTTTGTCATTTATAAAGTAAATTTCTATTAGTAAAGTATATGTTACATTTTTGTTTCTTTTGCTTTTGAGAAGGCTCACATATCATTGTTAATAGTCTGATGTGCCATTATATGGTTAAACATGTACCCAAACCAAATCTCATTCTCACTCTAATTTAGTTTCATTATTTACTCTAATAAAATTGCTCTGTAACAAAACCAGTATTAATCTCAAAAAATGAATTGTCTTCATTGAACCATGCTCTCTGCTGCATATATATATATATATATATAATCTCCCAACTGCCCCTTTTAATATCTTGCACTCCAGTCACAGTACCTGCAAGTTTAATTCTAATTTCTCTGACCATTTTGTTGCCTTCTCACCATGTGGGGTATTTTACCCCTGACCATTAAATACTGGTACCTCTAAACCTCAGGCTTGCCTTTTATAATCTCTAAACTGTACCCTCAAGAACCTCATCTGTTCCCCTGACTTTGTTTGTATATCTCCAATATTTTAGAGTATCACATTAAATGGATGACGTATGTGACAGAAATCTTGCATTGATAAAGTATTCCCAAAACTATATATTGACATAAATGACCATTTCATGTAGTTTATAATTTAGAGCTAAAGTGCCCAAGAAAGGCTCAGTTTGATGTTTCATCTTTGATCTTTTTGACTTCAGCTTGGACAGTTAGAGTAGCTGGAGAATACACCTTTCTTAAATGATTTTTTGAAATTTATTTATAGTATAGAGATAAAGAGAAGATCAGGTGTAGGGCAGAGGGAGAGAATCTCATGCAGACTCTGCTCTGAGCATAGAGCACAACACTGGGCTTATTCTCATGACCCTGAGATCATGACTTCATGCAAAATCAAGAGCTGGATGGCCAACTGACTGAGCCACCCAGGTGCCCCTGGAGAATACACTTCTTAAAAAATGTTTTTGTTTACATGTTTTCACCTAGCCACTCCTTTTGTGTATGACATCTCTCTCCCTCTCTTCAGGGCCTATCCATAGGGCTTGGACTTGTAGCATGGAGGTTTCTGGGTAGCTGCAGTTCTTACATTGTAATTGGCATTCAAGAGGCAAAGAGTGGAGACTTCCAGGCTATTCAAAGGTCTGGAACAGCATTATTTCCTCCATATAACATCGTATTGCCATCTCAGTGGAAGATCACGTGCCCATCTTTATTCCCCTGATTTAGAATATCTGCTTCCTTCTGCTCCTTCAATTCATGTCTCTCTTCCTTTAGAAAATATTTTCCTGTGACTTATTTCCAGATAAGAGTGGCAGTGACATGGCTTCTGATTGTACCTGAAGTGTAACTACTGTTGTATTTCTGCTGCTCAGCCTTCTATAATTTCCTTCTAATTGATAATCCTGGTCATTTGTACTCCTATGGAGTCTGGAGCCTCTAGATATATTTCCAATGAACTCACTGTTTTTCTGCAGATAAACAAATTTGGTTTCTACTGCTTGAATCCACATCACACTAATTAACATGTTATGCTACTTATGTACTTGAGTTGTCCTGAGAATAAATGAGTTACTAACCAAGAAGCATAACAAACAAATTCCTTACACAGTAGTATGATCAATGAAATATTTTTCCTCATTGTCGTTTTCTTTTTTCTATTTTTCCTTAATATCATGAAAATTATAATAATAATCATTATTGAACTTTCTATATATGTTTTGAACAAGGAACGTAACTCCTAGCATAGTACCCTGGACAATGTAGTACTCAGTTCAATTCATTAGCCTGCTTGACTCATATGCAGTTAAGATAAAAACTTTGAGATGCTAAGGGACTTAGGTAATTCATGCAATGAGCTATCCATTTTAGTACTGAACTCTCTAAACTCTGCTACATTTCACTACATACTTGAAATATTTTGGTTATCTATAGTAAAAAAAAAAAAACTTAATAACTTGGAAATTGTAATAATCAAAATTGACTTTTCTGAACTGTAAATGAAATTTTATTCAATTTAAAAGTTAAAAGTGAGTACTAGTTCCCTGAAATTTCTATCAATAAATTCCACAACAGACTGCTAATAAGTATAGTGTTTCTTTTTAAGGTGATGAAAATTTCTGTAATTAGGGGCAGCTGGTTGGCTCAGTTGGTACAGCATGCAATTCTTGATCTCCAGGTTGCAAGTTTGAGGTCTTCGTTGGGTACAGAGATTACTTAAAAATAAAATCTTTGAAAAAATGTTCTGGAATAAGAAAGAAATGTTCACAAAGCACAACTTTGTGAATATACTAAAAACAACTTATATATTTGAAAAGCATGAATTTTATGGTAAGTTAATTATATATCTCAATATTATATATCTTAGTAAAAAAGATTTTTTAAGAAAATCAATTAACTATGCTGTAAATATCTACTTAGTGTTTCAGATTAGAGGTGTCCACTTTCTAGAAATTTATTCTTTATTGTACAGCCAGGATTCCTATATTACTGGAGGAAATTTCTAAATCACTGTTATTTATTTCTTGGGCAGTTTTTAAACCTGTCAACCTATGACATTTACTTTAAATGAAAACTTCATCATTCAGATTTCAGGTGAAATCTAGTTGTGGAATTCAGTCATTCCTAATGGACACATATTTTATCATATCTGGAGATTTATCTGGCAGGTACTTAGTAAAGTAAGGAAATGGATTGATTCCAACAATATTTGAAGTGGTGTGGTGGGCCAAAGCATCCAACGTACATGAATAAATCAATGACACCTTTCCATTTCTTCATCATAGCTGAAATACTCAAGTTATGCTTAGGAGTGGTTGCATCTAAACACGTTTAAGAAGAAATAGTCATCGCTCTTTTGTTTTACTTCCAAGCACTTAACTGGGGACAAATAAATGTTACATGATAATGGAACTGGTGATTACACACAGCACATAAGGAACACACTAACTACATATTATTTGCCCATATTGCTTTCAGAAACAGATAGGGAAGTATTTCAAAGTCCTCAAACTCCAACCTAAGAAGAAATATTTTACAATAATTCACCTGCTTCCATTCAAGGAATCTGATGTAGCTTCCAAGACAGTCTTTAATAGAGAATATATCTGAAATCTCACTGCAACATGTCAAGGAAAAAAAAAGGAGAGAGGTGGGGAGAAGGAGAGGAAATAGTTGTTAAAACTGGCAACATCCAAGAGTCATGTTTAGTACTCCACCACATAAAATGGGATTGGACCATTTTATCTTCTGTGTTTCTCTTGCTCTGTCTCATTCTCTCTCTCATCCCCTCATCTCCCCCTCCCACACACCCACCCAACCACCACCACCACAACCCACCTCCCCATTTCAAGCAATCTACTTATCATTGTGCCTAGGCTTGATTAGATTTATAGTTTGTTTATCTGAGAGCTCAATGCTTTATTGCATCCAGAAGCCAAAATACGTGCACCTCCACAACCCAGCTGAATAAAACAAACTCATTTTGATCTTTGTGTACAAAGCCATCAGCACTGGTTCAAAGTGTAGTGCAGCCAGTTCTGGATAGCAGATGCAGAGTTCAGCTCTTCTCCTGGGCCCTTGGTTTCAATTAGGCTGTCTGCCAAGTGGCCCATGTGCCTCTGTGTGCTGAAACATTTCTTTGAGGCAGCTTTTTTAAATTAGGAAATAAAGACTTCCCATGTGATTTGCTATATATACAATTTATGACAATTGATTTTTATAGTTAAAATACGTACATTTTTAACATATTTCTCTTTCTGCAAAATAGCAGCTTTCTAACAAGAGAAGATAATTAGCAAAATGTAAATATTGCATTTCATTTACTCTTACTACTCTAAAATTAACTCAAACATACATTGAAATGATACTAAAGACCACAGGGTTTCTAAAATAAATGACTTCTTTGTCTTAAGGCGGTGGTGGTGCTGGGGTAACAGTGGGATATAAGCAAGCACTTTCTAACTTCTGGGAACTGTAAATAGGGGAAAAAATAAATATGAACAAAAAAGAAGCTATAATTACTTGAGACTGACCAGTTCCTCAACCAGAGTAGATGATATTTTTCTTGCTTTCATTACCATTTGGGCCTTTTACCTCCTGAACTTTCAAACACAACCTTGTGACCTGGCAGTAGATATAACAAATTCCAAAGCCAACTTCCAATGTCTAGTTGATTCCTTGTAAAAGCATGAGCTAAATGCACAGCAAATGTCTGTGATTCACAGCCTCAAATGCACACATATGTATGCAAATATAATTCTCACCAAAGATAGCCTCACGTGGCAAAAATCTAGAAACTATTGAAAGCAGTTATCCAGTTGCTCTAAGCTATTAATAATACCCTCCTTTTGCTACTTAGAGGAGGCAGTCAAGTCCTACAAGGATTGGAGGAGCCTGGAGGGGAAGCAACCATCCTATAAGGAAGGTCCAAGCTATGTAAAAGCCAGGAAACCATGACAGCTTGCAACCTTTTGCAAGGATTCAGGTCAACTTTGATGAAGCTCCTACATAAGCCTAGATTACCCTTAAATTCAGAGGCATTTAAATCCCAAAGACCTGGACCCACAAATTGAGCCATCACTTAGCAGATGTTTGCCACCACCAGTGCCAAGCCAAACCGAAAATAACTGGGCACCAACAATAGCAACTGAATGGTAACCAGCTGTTAGTGGTGATTTTAAGCAGGCCCCATACCATGCTAGGCCACTCAAACAGCAGGGACACATAAGTGTGGCACACACATTTTTTTTTCCTTTCTTTCTTTCTTTTCTTTTTTCCTTTTCTTTTCTCTCTCTCTCTCTCTCTCTCTCTTTTTTTTTAGTGACCAGATGGTTTTATTGAGTCATTTTCCTGTTTTCCATAAAGCTGAATTACTACATTCCTAAAAATCTTCTCTATTTCTACTTCTAAATTAGAACATTGCCCATATACTCAGTGCTTGATCTTGAAAACGTACTGAAAATGATGGTACTATGCCTGTTTGATGCAGGAAATTTCAATAACAGAGAAAGAAATAAACTTTCTGAAAAACATAACTTTGTTGAATAATTCTTTGGTAATTTTTTTTATAATCAAGGATAGAAATATATGACTCATGTCAGTGTTAAGATGTTTTGATATTTTCCCCTTTCTAAAGGTGTCATCACAATCAGAAATTTATAAATTTTCTGTATATATCTTGCTGCATCCAATGTAGTACAAAGTAGGTGAGATAATCTGTTCCTCTTTAGCACTTACTGTAAAACATATACAGACAATGCAGCTCAACTAACATTTACCAAATATCTATAGCATTGGCACATTTTGGGGTTTTTTGTTTTTTTCTTTTTATTGTTTGACTCCCTGAACCCATTTCTCCAACCTCTACTCATCCCACTGGAAACCACCAATCTATTTTCTGTATCTGTGAGCTTGGTATTCTGTTTTTATTTTTATTTTTTAGATTCCATATATAAATGATATCATATAACATTTGTCTTTCTTTGCCTGAGTTATTTTACTTAGCACAATGCCCTCAAGCCCCATCCATGTTGTTGCAAATGACAAGAACTCATTCATTTTTATGGCTGAGTAATATTCCAAAGTGTTGATATTAGTAATATTAGAATGTGTGTGTGTATAATACACACACAAACACATACACACACACACACACACACATGCACACATGTATATATAATCTCACAGATTCTTTAATTCACTCATCTACCAACGGACATTTAGTTTGTTTCCAATATCTTGGTTATTGTAATATGCTGCAATGAACATGGAGGTTCATGTATCTTTTGGTTTTGTTTTTCTTTTTGAGTTAGTGTTTTCATTTTCTTCACATAAATCCCAAAAGTGAAATTGTTAGATCATATGGTAGTTTTACTTTTAATTTTATTCCAAAACTTTCACACTATTTTCCATAGTGGTCTTACCAATTTATATTTCCATCCGCAGTCACAAGAATTCCCTCTCTCCCACATCCTTGCCAACACTTGTTATTGGTTATCTTTTTGATATAGTCAATTTTAACAGGTAGAGGTGATAGCCTAGTGTGGTTTTGATTTGCATCTCCCTGATAATTAATGATGTCAAGCATCTTTTTCATGTATTTTTGGTCATCTATATGTCCTTCTTGGAAAAATGTCTATTTGGTGTTCCACCCATTTTTAATCAGATTGGGTTTTGGTTTTGTTTTGTTTTGTTTTGCTATTCAGTTGTATGAGATCTTTATGTATTTTGGATATTAGCCACTTAGCAGATTTATGATTTGCAAATATTCCTATCAGTAGGTGACCTTTTCACTTTGTTGATGGTTTCCTTTGCTGTGCAGAAGCTTTTTAGTATGATGCAGTCCCACTTATTTTGGCTTTTGTTTCAATTCTTTTAGTGTTAGATTCGAAGGAAAATCATCACCAAGACCAATGAGGAGGAGCTTACTCCCTATGTTTTCTTGTAGGAGTTTATGGTTTTAGTCTCCATTCAAGTTTTTAATCTATTTTTGAGTTTATTCTCATGTAAGATTTAAAATAATGGTTGCATTTCTTTGTTTTGCATGTGCTGTTTAGTTTTCCCAGAACAATTATTGAAAAGACTATTCTTTCCCCATTATATATTATTGGCTCCTTTGCCATAAATAAATTGACTATATTTATATTCGTGAATTTATTTCTGTTCCATTGATCTAAGTGTCTATTTTTATGCCAATATTGTTTTAATTACCATTTCTTTGTAATAAAGTTTGAAATCAGGAAGCATGTCTCCAGCTTTATTATTCTTTCTCAGGATTGCTCTGACTATTCAGGGGTTTTTAGTGCTTCCATGCAAATTTTAGAATTGCTTGTTCTAGTTCTGTAGAAAAATGTCATTGGAATTTTGATAAGGATTTCATTGACTCTACGGATTGCTTTCAGTAGTATGGACATTTTATTGATTCTTTCAATCCACGAGCATGGAATATCTTTCCATTTACTTATGTCTTCTTGAATTGATTTCATTAATGTCTTTTAAATATCAATATGTATGTCTTTTTGCCTCCTTGGCTAAATTATTCTTAGGTATAATATTCTTTTTGATGCAGGTGTAAATGGATAGTTTTCTTCTTTTCTTTTCTTTTTTTTTTTAAGATTCTATTTATTTATTTGACAGACAGAGATCACAAATAGGCAGAGAGGCAGGCAGAGAGAGAGGCGGAAGCAGGCTCTCCACTGAGCAGAGAGCCCAACATGGGGCTCGATCCCAGGACCCTGAGATCATGACCTGAGCTGAAGGCAGAGGCTTTAACCCCTGAGCCACCCAGGTGCCCCCTTTTCTTATTTTCTTTTTCTGATAGTTCATTAAAAAGTGTATAGAAACACAACAGATTTTTTTACATTGATTTTGTATCTTACAACCTCACTGAATTTATCAGTTTCACAGGTTTTTTGATGGCATCTTTAGGGTTTTCTATATATAATATCATGTCATCTGCAAATATTCACAGTATTTATAGTTTCTTTCTTCCTTTACAATTTGGATACTTTTTATTTTTATTTTCATTTAATTATTTACATCACCTAATTGCTTTGCACTATATTGAATATATTGAATAAAAGTGCTAAGAGTAGGCACCTTGTCTTGTTCCTGATCATAAAAGAAAGGCTTTCAGCTTCTCATCGAGTATGATGTTAGCTGTGGGCTTATCATATATATGGCCTTTTATTATACTGAGGTACATTCCCTTATACCCACTTTGTTCAGAGTTTTTATCATAAATGGATGCTGAATGTCTCCCAAATGCGTTTTCTGTATCTACTAAGATACAGAGATATCCTTCGTTATGTTATTTAGTGTATTATATTGACTGATCTGTGAATGTTGGCCCATCCTTGAATTCCTGGAATAAATCACCCTTGATCATGGTGTATGATCCTTTTAATGTTTTGTTGAATCTGGTTTGTTACTATTTTACTCAGGATTTTTCATCTATGTTCATTAGGGATAGTGGCCTGCAATTTTCTTGTCCTTTGGCATCCTAGTCTGGTTGTGGTATCTGTAATGCCAGCCTCATAAAACAAGTATGGAAGAGTTCCCTCCTTTCCTATTTTTTGGAAGAGTTTAATGAGGATTGGTATTAACTTATCTTTGAACGTTTAGTAGAATTTTTCAGTAAAACAGTCTGGTCCTAGACTCTTGTTTGTTGGGAGCTTTTTGATTACTGATTCACTCTCTTTGCTAGTAATTGGTCTGTTCATATTTATTTTCATCATGATGCAGTCTATCAAGCTGTATGTTTCTAGGAATTTATCCATTTCTTCTAGTTTGTCCAATTTGGTGGCATATATTGTTCATAATAGTTTCTTATGATCCTTTGTATTTCTTTGATATCAGTTTATAACTTTCTCTCTTTTGTTTTTTATTTCTTTGAGCCCTTTCTTTTTTTCTTGGTGAGCTTAGGTAAAAGCTCTTCAATTTTGTTTCTATTTTCAAAGAACCAGCTTTTCCTTTCATTGATCTTCCTCATTGTCTATTTAGTTTCTATTTCATTTATTTCTCCTCCAATCATTGCTAGTTCTTTACTTCTACTAACTTTGGGCCTTATCTCTTTTGTACTTCCTTGAGGTGTAAAGTTAGGTGAGATTTAGTTGATTTTTCTTGTTGCTTGAGGTAGACATTTATCAGTAGGAGGATTCATCTTCAAAATACAAATTTTTGTATGTGACATTACCATTTTTGCTTATTTCCAGGTATTTTTTTTTATTTGGATTCTGATTTTTTCTTTGACCCATTGGTCATTCAGCAGCATTTTGTTTAATCTTTATATATTTGTGAATTTTCCAGTTTTCTTTGTGTAATTAAATTCTAGTTTCATACCATTCATAAAAGATGCTTGATATGATTTCATTTATCTTAAGTTTATTAAGGCTTGTCATTCCATGTGCACTTGAGAAGAATGTGTATTTTGCTGCTTTGGGACGGAATGTTCAGTATGTATCTATTAAGTCCATCTGGATCAACATGTTGTTTAGGCCCATGTTCCTGCTTTGATTTTCTGTCTAGATGATCTACCCTTTGATTTAAGTGGGTACTAAATGTCCCTACTATTACTGTACTGTCATCAATTTCTGTCTTTAGGTATGTTAGTATTTGCCTACATATTTTGGTGTTGCTATGTTGGATACCTAAATATTTACAAATGTTACATATTCCTGTTGGATTGACCTCTTATCATTATGTAATGCCCTTCCTTGTCTCTTATTACAGTCTTTGTTTTAAGTCATTTTGTCTGATATTAAGTATACCTACTCTAGTTTTCCTTTGCATTTCTATTTTTATGGAATATCTCTTTCCATGCCTTCATGTCTGGTCTCTGTGTATCCTACATCAAAAGTGAGTCCTCTAGGTAACATATAGATAACTGTTGCTTTTTGGTTTTTTGTTTGTTAGTTTTTTATCAGTTAAACCACTCTATATCTTTAGACTGGAGAATTTAGTCCCATTCATATTCAAAACAGTTATCAATAGGTAGATACTGACATTTGTTAATTGTTTCTGTGTTTTATAGTTCCTCTCTATTTCTTCTTCTTCTCTTACTCTTTTGTGTTTGATGAAATTTCTTTGTGATATGCTTATAGTCCGTTAGGTCTTTTGTATAGTTACTATAGGTTTTGCTTTGTGGTTACCATGAGGCTTACTTACAACAAAAAACTTATGCCTATAACTTTATTTTAGGTTTGATAACTTAAGTTTGATCCCATTCTAAAGCTCAACATTTTTACTGTGCCCTTCATCCAAATTTTACATTTCTAATGTCACATTTTACATCTTTTTATCTTGTGTATCCCTTATTATAATCATATGACTTTTACTGCTTTTGTCTTTTAACTTTCATACTAACCTTATAAATGATTAACCACTACCTTTATTGTATTTATTTTTCCAGTGAAATTCATTCTTTTATGTGTTTTCTTGTACTAACGACACTCTAAATTTTCAGTTTAAAGAAATTCTGTTAGTATTTCTAGTAAGACTGGTTTGGTAGCGATGAGCTCCTTTGGCTTTTGCTTGCCTGGAAAACGTTTTTTTCTCTCCTTCAATTCTGAATGATAACTTTACCAGGTAAAGTATTCTTGATTGGAAGTCTCTTCTTCAGCATTTTGAATATTTCATTCCACCTTCTTTTAACTTGCACAGTTTCTGCTCAAAACCCTTCTGGTTCATAAGAGGTGGTCCCTTGTATGTGACAAGTTGTTGTTGTTTTTCTTGCTGCTTTTAAGCTTCTCTTGTTATCTTTAACTTTTGACAAATTATATTGTGCCTTGATGTGGGTCTCTTTGGGTTAATTTTTTTTTTTTTTTTTTTTTTTTTTTTGCTTACCTCTCTGGGCTTCCTGGATCTGGATGTCTATTTCCTCCCTTAGGTTAGGGAAGTTTTCAGCCATTATAGCCTCAGACAAGATTTCTGTCCTTTTCCTCTCTCTTCTTCTGGGACACCCAATAATGCAAATGTTAGTTTGATGCTGTCCTATAAACTTCTTAAGCTATCTTCACTTTTTTCCCATTCTTTTCTTTTTCTCACTCTGATTGGTGAGCTCCACTGTCTTTGAGTTGACTAAACCTTTCTCTTGCTTAATTTAGTCTGTTATTGATTCCCTGTAGTGTATTTTCTAGTTCTCTTACCATATTCTTCAGCTCTGTGCCTTCTATTTGCTTCTGGTTCAAACTGGTTACATAGGAATTTCCTGAACTATCTTCTCCCATAGGACACACTGAGTTTACAGCTATATATGGAACATTTTCTTCTTAGGAAAAAAAAAAAAAAAAGCCTAGAGACTTGCTGAGTAATGACCACACATTAGGCACATGAAAAGAAAACCACATCAAAGTAGGTAGGAGAGAATGGGAAACAATCTTGCCATAAACCCCCACCTCTGGTATGGTGACCCACACTAGGAGAAAACTCAAAACCCAGAGCTTCTCTCTGAGGAGAAAAGGGATCAAACCATCAAACCCCACACTGGGCACCTCAACTTTTAGGACTTCACCCTGAGAGATGAACCTCCAAAACATCTTACTGTGAAAACCAATGGGGCTCATGACCTGAGACCCATGAGATTATAGTGATCTAGGAGACAGTTCTTAAAAGGCCCATGCACTCAGACTACCTGCTTCATGGCCCAGCTCAGAAGCAGCCAACTACACCCAGATTTAAAGTGAGGAGGCTCACATATTTATATTAAAGTATTGGGCAGGCATCTAATTTAACAAACACTTCTGAGTGTCACTGGAAGACTTTCTGGGGATGGAGACTGACAGATGTTATCTTCTTGCTCTCCTTTGCTGTGGTCCAGAGCACCAATATCTCTCAGAATAGTTTTTACATGTGTCTGGTGCTCAATCTTTGCAGCTGCTGCCCAAAGGATGTCTCTTAATTCTCCAGCTGTGGAGGACAGTAATTTTGCATTCCTTATCCCATAGGTCTATAATAATCACAGTCATCCCGAAAGGAACTCATATCTCAATCTGGCATCCTGATTTTTGTGGCTGCTTCCAGGGGACACCTCTACATTGCCTGGCTTTGGTGGTCAGTGAAGTTTATGATTGTGTATTCCATGGGATTATAATCTATAGAGAAAGAATTCCTAAACAGCTACAACCACCCCCACTCAGGCACAGCAAGGGGTAAAACAGACCCAAGAGCTTGAATTTTCTGTGAAGGAGGCCTATTAGTTAATCATCATGCTTAAAATCTAAGGAGAAAGGCTTATAATAATCACACATCTAGAGGTTGACTGAATTCCTTTCCAGAGATCTCAGAGGATAGGTGCTATTTTCCACATTCCCTCTGCCTCCACTCCTGGGCACCAGTGTCTCTTGGAGGAAAACTTTACATATAGCTGGTGAACCTGATTTTTTTATTGGGTGCCCCAGTATTTTTAGCTGTCACCTAGAAATGTTCCTTGATCAGCTGGCTTTAATGGCCAAAGCAGCTTGCATTCCTGGGTCCCACAGGACGGTGGCAGTTGGTGAGTTGGTTCTTGGCAGGCTCCAATCCCACAGCACTATGCAGATGGCAGACTGAGGCATACTTTCCAGTCCTTCTATGAAGGAGACCTCTGGAGATTTGCCCTAGGAGATAGGCTCAGGTTTGGCCACATCTAGTGGACTACAAAACTGCTCAAAAGGAAGAGAGGTTGTAGATGCCATCTTGGAGCTATCCTTTTCCCTTGCTCCAGTTTCCAGTTATCTCCCAGAGAAGAGCTGATACACTCATCTGGAGCCTACCTTTTGTGACTGCCACCTAGGGACACTCTCAGATTGTCTGGTCAGCAAAGCTTACACTTGCAGTCCCGCTGGATTATATATATTTGCATACTTTTAAAAACTACTGCTTGAGGATCAGTTTTCCAAACAGCCTGAATCTAGATGCAAAGATCTTCCCCTTAGGGACACGACAGATCTTGACATACCTTCAACCACTGGGAGCTATTAAAAATACAAAGGGCTGCCTGGACAAGCATAGATATTTGAGAGATGACAAGGGGCTGGGGCAGGGTTGAGGGACAAGATTCATCTCCTACAAGGGACCACGCCTTCAAGACTGGGAGACGTGGTTGTTTTATTTACTCTGTACAAACCAACATAGAGAGTCAAGCAAAATAAAGAAACAAAGGAATATGTTACAAATGAAAGAACAAGATACAACCTCAGAAAGAAACTTTATGAAATGGAGATGAGTAATTTACTTGATAAGAGTTCAATGTAATGGTCATAATGATACTCACCAAACTGGAAGAAGAATGAATGAACACAGTGAGACCTTCAATTAAAAAAAATGGAAAATATAAGGAAGTATACTTTGTTTTTTAGTTGAGAAGATATAATATTCAAACAGCCATTTCTTAAGACTCATACTAACATATGGTTTATTCTTTTGGTATAAGGAGAAAAGTGAATAAGTCTATATATTTAAAAAATTAGTTTTAGGTAGAATAATTTCAATATAAAAAATATCCACTATAGGTGAATCCATAGATTTGGGACAAAGTCATAAGTATCTTTTTGTGACTTTTGTCATTGTTTTCCAGTGAACTATATCTTGGGAGTAAGTACTTTTGGAAATGGCAAAATGTCATTAAATATAGCAAAAAATGAATTTACTAAATGGGACTTAAGTAACATCAATTAATAAAAGATTAATGCAAATATCAAGTGTATACTGTTTGCCCTAAAGGAGAACTAGACTTCTATCTTATACACCAAAACACCATTAATACACAGACACAGACACACACATACACAATCACTCTATATCATGAAATTGGGATAACCTGTCTAGAATTAAAGAATCATGGTGCCCCATCTTCCCATGGCCCTATAAATATGGAAGTCTCACTTACTTGCCTACCATACTTCAGCAAGCGTTAAACCCTAACTGCTAAAAATTTCTGTCTCCAGCAAATGCTCCAGTCTTCTGGAATTTAACCTGATGCTCTTATTCTACAAATCTTATTTCTAGATTTTGCCACAAATCCATTAGTGCTTTATTTTTGGTTACCCATTCAGAATCACTTTGTTGGCCAATGGCATACTGACTCATCACTTAAAATTTAACTTCTCTCACTTCTCTGATTTCAGCATTGACCACAACTTTATGTGAAAGTCTTCACCTCAAGCCCATGGAAATCTGATGGCTTGAAGTAAGCACATACACTGTGGAATGGGATCTGTACACATGTAAACAAACAAACAAAAAAGATTAAAAAGGGGCACCTGGGTGGCTCAGTCAGTTAAGCACCTGCCTTGAACTCAGGTAATGGTCTCAGGGTCTTTGGATCAAGCCCCACATCTGACTCCCTGCTCAGTTGGGAGTCTGCTTCTCTCTCTCTCTCCCTCTGCCTTTCTGCTCCTGTTCATGCTCTCTCTCTTTTGAATAAATAAATAATATATTTAAAAAAGGATAAAGAAAATGTGTTTAAATGTCCTATTTTTATCTAAGATGTTAGATAATAAGACATTGCTGTTGAAATTCATCTGCATAATCTATATCATTAGTCTTTCAAAGATGTTCCTAGGCAATTATATAAAATATGAGGCTCAATCACAGAAATCAGGTGTTGGCCAATTTTCTCAGATCCAGATAATTACAATGCATCTCCTATTATCCAAAGTCAAGTGCGACTTGGAATCTGTTTTCACTGCTATATCAGCAAATAAACAATAAAAAAACTTAGCTTTTATGAACTTGAAACAATGTTTCCCTTAGGCTAGAAGTTTGAAGGTTGAGAAGTAGAGAAGTTGAGAAGTTGAGAAGTAATATTTTCCTGAAACAGTCAAATCCAAGTGAAATATAAATATAAGAACATCAGTTTTAAAATAACCTTCTGGGGCACCTGGGTGGCTCAGTCAGTTAAGTGTCTGCCTTTGGCTCAGTCATGATCCCAAGGCAGTGGGACTGAGTCCTATGTTGGGGTCTGCTTCTCCCTCTGCTCCTCCTCCCACTCATTCTCTCAATCTCCTTCTCTCTCACAAATAAATAATAAATCTTAAAAAATTTAAAAAATTAAAAATGACTTATGATCACCTGGTGTCTTTGATCTCAAATATCAACATGGAATTCTAAATTAGCTAATAAGTTAGGCTGAACTACATGAAGCTATACTAAAGCCATAGGCCTAAAATTGCTGTTCCAGCTTTCCATGTGTCTTTCCGCCACTGCCAAGGCGATACCTCTTATAATGAGCAGTTTTTAACCCAAAAAAGGCAAGCAAAGGAAAGCTGGTTCTACTCTACCCACCTCAAGCTTGCTCAGGATAGAGTCATTCCCTCCCAAGAATAATCATGAGACTGTTTTTCCATAAGTTCACTGGAAGGAGACAGATATCCTAATAGGAAACAGCCAAATAGAGGATGTCACCATCCCATGATATGTGTCCTTGACCTGGATTCATCCATTCCTGTTGCCAACACCTTTTACCTGAAGTAGATTAAGAGTGTCTTAAGCACTCAGTAGAAGCCAACATTATGGTACATTGGTGATGTTGATGGTGGAGATAACTGAAGTTAGTTATGGGGGTTTATTTAGGTATTAAGCAGACATATCATTAATCTGGAATTTCCTGGCAACTACAATGGCAGCAGGGGAGCTTCTGGCTTCCACAGACTGCATTAATCATAATGGAATCCTGTACCTGAACCGTTAAGAATTTCTGGATCCCCAGAAATTCTCTTCTGAGAGATACTAAAGGAAGACCTCAAAAGAAAGACTAGGGCCTTGAAGAAATTACATAAGAATGCAGCAAAATAGTCACCAAAGAAGCACATGGGCACACAATGGGGAAGCCAAGTTTTGACCTATAAAAATACCTTTCTGTGGAAAAAAAACCAAAGTCCAATAAAAGTTATTTATCACTATGTGTGTAAAAAGAAAATTATATTGAGGAATATTAGCAAATATAAATGAAAACATACAACTTGGCTGTGAAGGACAAACACACATGACATAACTAACAATAAATTTAGAGAACAACATGGTGGAAATTTGTAAACAAGAGTGAAGTAATTAAAAATAGTAAAGTCTTGACTATCCAGAATGTTTGCTGAGTTGTCCAGATAGCTGAGTTTATATTCTTTTCAGAATTCAAAGAATTTCATTTACTCTTTATCCCTTCCAAATCATTTATGCAATCCCTTGCCTTTTAGAATGGAGTTAACTCACATGATGCAATTCTAAAATTCACTTTACCTAGAAAAAACACAAAATTTCTCCTTAATCTCACTAATAAATATGACTATTTTTAGATTTGTCAACACATATAATTATATACTTTATCAGTTTAATTCTTATAACAACCATATGGATGAGAGAATCTATCCTTGTATACCCATTAAGTAAACTGAGGCACATGGGTTCATATTTGCTCAAGACAAATAAAAAGTGGCAAATCTGAGAATCAAACTCAGGAAACCCGACTCCAAGTCTGTGTACATGGCCTCTACGATCTGCCATTGTCTTTCTATTTCTGTTATTTCATCCCAATCTTTATTGACAAATATCTTTTAAAAAGTATTGGTAGTGGTGCCTGGGTGGCTCAGTCAGTTGAGCATCCGACTCTTGATTTTGGCTCCCATCATGATCTCAGGGCCTTAGGATCAAGCCCCATGTCAGGCTTGGTGCTAGTGGAGAGTCTGCTATGATCCCCCCTCTCTCCCATTCCATGGCCCCTGCTTTCTCTCCCTCTTTCTAATAAATAAATAAACCTTTAAAATATATATATTGTTAACAATATCAGATGTCTGTGCAGCCATGATCACTCTTTTACTTAACACTATTAACATTACCATATACTTTATATAATTCTCATAATTATCATTTAAATTAGTATATAATGGTCTATTGGGTTGATGGACTATCTTTCAGTAAATCTCCCATCATTGGAACACACTTAGATTTCTTCAGTTGTTTAGGGATCACTTGTATTTGATTTAAGTATTTTTGTGTCAAATTTCATGAACTCTTTGACCTCAGAGGTGGTCATGTGTGTCTGGAAAAGTAATCCAAACATCATTAAAGAAATATAAATTATAATTATTTAACTTATTCTTGAAGACTCAAAGCCAGTATTAAAATTTCAATTATTTAGCTATGATGTACCACAGTGCTACCAGGGGAACTATTAAAAGTTACAGGCTATTTATACCTATACAAAATGGATGAAGACCATAATGCTTTTTTAATTATACTTACTTTATATAGATTCATTTTTAGTATCTTCTTTTGATACAAAGCTGACAGGCTTCACTTCTGTCTTCAGAGCATTGTACACTTCCCCTAGTTTGTATTTATGGCAGATATAATGTTTTATATTATAAAATGAATAAATAAGATCTGAGTGAACATTGGTAGTGTTCTTCTATGAATTAAATGCATGGATTTTGCCACACCTGTTTCACCTACTAAAAGCTCTTTAACGTATTGCCTCCTTTGTCTCACATAGGAGAGGACATTATGCAGCAGGTCTATGCAAAGTTGAGCTACTATGGTATTTCAGTAATGAAAGAATACAGAAATGACATTGAGGTAGGGGAAGAATAAAAGAATGAATTTCCTGAGATCTATCACTAATGTACAAAATATGCAAGTAAAGACACATGACCTAAGGGGTTTTCTCTCTAGGAATTTATAATTTAATCTTTGTTTGAGAACTGGGCTTAACCTCCACTACTAACTAATAATAGTAATTCTATTTAAGATGCAATTTTGGGCGCCTGGTTGACTCAGTCATTAAGCATCTGCCTTTGACTGAGGTAATGATCCCAGATTCCTGGGATTGAACCCTGAATCGAGCCTCGCATTGGGGCCGCCTGCTTCTCCCTCTCCTACTCACCCTGCTTGTGTTCCCTCTCTGCTGTCTCTCTCTCTCTCTCTCTCTGACAAACAAACAAATAAATAAATGAACAAAATGTAATTTTTGTCAAATAAATAAATAAATAAACAAAATGTAATTTTCTTTCTTTTCTTTCTTTCTTTCTTTCTCTTTCTTTCTTCCTTTCTTTATTATTGGAATCCATTATATTCCAGAACTATACAACATAGTGAAGTAGATATATAAAAGATGTCTATGACATGATACTGGGTTTTAAAAATTCAAATCTTTTTAGGGATAGACATATGAAACAACATACAAGAGCCTAATAAACAGTATTGCCAGCTAATAAACAGCATTGACATAGTTTTCCAATGAGAAGGCTTGATGTTATCAAATGTGTTTATTAGTAGTTATTTATATTGAAATGTGATTCTCTGTTAAGTTACTTTCTCAAGTATAGTTGGTCTTCTCTTTGAGAAAAAAAAAAGAGTAGTTCATAGTTTCTTGAGTGTGCAAAAAAAGAAAAATCTCAGAAAAGAAAAAAATGCTCATAATTCTCTGGGAACCCAGCGGACTGGTAAAGTTTTGGCCATGATGGATTACATTAGAATGTGGGAAGAGAAATACCATGCATTTCTCTCCAGCATACTTCTTTTAACTGCCCCTTTCCCATTTCTTTAATGTTTGCCTTATATTAATAGTGACTGATATGGAATAATCAACAGACTTGTGCTGTAAATCCAAGAGAAATTGCAAAGAATTCAAAGATTTGGCCTCATATATACTTCTGCCAGATAAATGAAAAAGCCAGAGGAGTAGGATAAGTTAAAGGAATATTGCAGCTAAATTTTATGCATTATGTCTTTATGTAATATTTTTGCTGAAAGAAATATGAAAATGTACACAAAATATACACAAAACTTAGCTGTCAGCAAGAGTGAATTACTAGTAAGTGCCACTGAGAAGCAAAAGAGAAACAACATAAATTATTATAATCACCACCATCATCAAGATTCATGTGTTAAGTTCACATATTTTCATTGCATTGGGTTAGTTGTGTTAAAAGCAAATTAAATAGGCATGTCCTTATCCTATAGGAACTTATGATTTAAGACAGACTATGTTACCAAGACAAATGTAAGAGAAGCATAGACAAGTATATGCACCTCAAAGAAAGACTTAAATTGAGTGGATGAAGGGATAAATAAACTAAATTCTTTCTATTATTTATTAGTTGAGGAAAGGGGTAATGGTAAATCCTTGGAATTCGGAGTTTGGAGTTTAACCATCAGTTGGCCTCATGAGAATGATTTTGGGAAGGTACTATTGCGGTAATGATAGAAAATTATCTGAGCAAATTGAAAGATTAGAAAGCTAGAACATTTGAAATTTTAAATTAGGAGTTAGGAAGCATCATGTTGCCCGCAGATTTTTAAGTAAGGATTCCATAAATCATAATTCCATATTTTAGTATAATAGAATATCTTTGCACTATTTCAAAGAAAAAAGTAACGTGATGAAATGATAGGTAGAGAATAAAATATAACTCCACTTATGAAATTTTAAAATGTCACCTATTTTGCCATTCAGAATTATTCTATTTATACATTATTTTAGAGATTACATCATAATTATGCTTTTTTTCTTTGAGTCTTGTAATGGTCTTTAACCAAAATCCATACTATTCAGATCTGACTAAAAGAAAAATTTCAGAAGACTATTGTTATTACATTATTATTAATCACATTATTATTACTATTAATAATTACATTAAATTTTAATTGTCCAGAAATTAGTTTCTTATGTATTTAAAATGCCCTCACTAATAAAGAAAGGGCTGAATTTTTAAGACACTAGTTTTCATGACTCAATATCTTTGATGCAATTATTAAAAAAATAGAAACAGGACAACCAATATGGTTCTTTAATATTTTAGCAATGTAAAAAGTAGTTGTCATAGTTATACAGTTTTAATTTTTACAAACACCTTTGGTGTTATTCAGTGTTTCTTAGTGAAAACCATTTCTGTGTTGTTTATTTTTAATTTGTTCTTCATTGCCTGCTTTGCAATGGAACATGTGTTTGCAATTGTATTTAGCAAAATTCATGATCTTAACATTGTACACCAAAGTCAATGTGCCTTCCTGGCAAAAAACAACCAGTATTCAAACACTTTTAAAATGTTTGGGGTTTCTGTCTCAATTGACAAAATTGAAAAATATGTATTAGCCAAGCAAAACCACTATCTCAAAGCCATGTTAAAAATTACTCCAACCTGTCAAAGCCAATTGAAATTCCCTTCCCAGCCCAATTCCCAACTTCATTTTGTATGTGAAATAGGAAAAGTTGGATTTGATTATAACCACATGCAGAAGGAATAAAAAAATCACATATATCTTATACATCTAATACCATGTACAATTTTCTTTTCAAAATTTTTGTCTTTTTTTTAATCCTTTTCCATCATTTATCCCATCTTACGTTTCTGAATAAGTCACTTGTATATAGCATACACACATGAGTAGTTTAACAGTGACTTGTGTAACATATTTTAAAAATCCCTGCTGTACCACATAATTCTTACATTGAAGATGGACTAACCCTAAAGTAGTGATCTAAGATCTGTTCCTAAAGCAGATCAAGTAATTTGGGATGTTGCTCGATATCAGTATATTTTCTATTATTTGTTATGTTTGTATACCAACTACAATGGTTTTCTAACTATGGTACACAGTTGCTATTAATCCAGGTCTAACAAAAAGGCATGCATGATTCTGTCTTTAAAGTTCATTATAGAAGTTAAGTTCCCTCCTTTAAGATGAAAATCAACTTCATTTCACATCAGAATAACCCATGATTCAGGATGTAGAGAGGCTGACAGAAGGTTATACACAAGACGAGGAGCATGACTAAAATATTTTTATCCTGCCCCCAATCAATGCTGGGCAATACAAACTGCTTGAAAGTTAGAGCGCATAAAATCCCTGGAAACCTTTGGAGAACAATGAATATAAACTAATGGCAGCCAGTGGGGAAAATAAAGGCAGGTCACTTGAAATAAACGATATAATTTCCATCCATAAAATCACTCCAGAGTCCATTGCATTTAACATTTATGAGCATTATCTAATGGAAAGAGCAAAATGTGTCCAAAGAAGTCTAAGAGACAAATTTAAGTTATGTATCACTGTTACTTATTGATGAGATATTTGAGAATTTGTATCAAGGCTTTGATATAAATATCTCTGATTCATTTTACCTAGGGTAATTGAGACTCTGGTGGAGTACCGGCAGACTTAAGATTAGCCAGGACATTATTTCCAAATAATGAAATTAGTTGGAAGCTAATTTTTAGGCACTCGAATGACTTGAAATACTCAACACTTTGGAGTGAGTGAAGTTTTGGATTCTAGGTTGAGACACTTATGCTGTTCATCATTTATACTTGTATGTGGGTGAAATATGAATTCGAAGGGTAAAAGTACCTGTAGGACTGTGCAGACTACTCTTTCTTCAATGCCACAGCAATCATGGAAGAACTTGTTACAGACATGCCACATGATTGAATTAGCCTGAGGTTCTGAGCTCCCACATGGAAGACAGCTGCCTTGGAAAGTTGCCTGTACCCTCAGCAGACCCTGAGAGAACAAATAAATAAACTGCTGTGTATTAAGCCACTGGGATTTTAGTATTGTTTTTTTCCTAATCATAATGTGACCTATCTAGACTGATGTATCAACCACTATTAAAAAATTATTAATATATTTGCACTTAGCTTTCCAGTATTATTTTCTATATATAAATATATCGAGAGAGAAATTTAGATCATGTTGTACATGTTATTTTGTAAAACTTTTCTTCATCAAATAATACTTAATGAACATTTTCCCATCATTAAATATTTTCCCAAACATTTTTTATAATAGTTACAGGACATTGAATTAAATTTGTACCACATTTTAATTAGCCATTGTTAAAACTGGAAATTTTTGCTAAACAGTTCTGTATTCAATAATCTATTATATGTACTTTGTGTATACTTCTCATTAATTTCCTGGGATAAAGTTTCCAAAATGGAAATGCTACATCAAAATTTATTCATATTTTAAAGACTATTGATACACATTGTCAAATTACCCTTTAAAATTTTTGTACCAACTTCTAATTTTTCTAAGAGTGTATAATATATCACTGCCACTCTACCCTTGATGGCCCTGAGAATTTAGTTTCTTAAAACTGAAACTTTGATATATAAAAACTATCTCACTCTTTAATTTACAGGCAAAGTTATTAGGAGTAGCTGGTTTCAGGGAGAAGATCAGGAATTCAGATGTTGTAAGAATTAAAGGATTTGATAGTATATATTTAAACTATACCTTTGGCCTCATTCTGAAGATGTTATTATGTGATATTTGATTATCATAGTTTTATAAGGGCCCTGCAGATTCAATTTCATACTTGATGCAACAATTGCATAGGATAATTTCTAATTCTACTCTTTGTTCTTATTTGTTTATATATACACATATATAAACATACATATTATTGATTACTAGTTTTATTAATTCATGGTCTGAGACTATGATTTGCATAACACAATTTCTTAACATTAAACAATATATTATTTACATCCAAATATATACCCATTATTTTTTTAAAGATTTTATTTATTTATTTGACAGAGAGATCACAAGTAGGCAGACAAACAGAGAAAGAGGGGAAAGCAGGCTCCCCGCTGAGCAGAGAGCCCCATGCAGGGCTTGATCCCAGGACCCTGAGATCATGACTTGAGCTGAAGGCAGAGGCTTAACCCACTGAGTTACCCAGGCACCTCTATACCCATTATTTAAAAAGTTTCAGTTTGCTTCATGGATGTGGTAGACATGGTGAATCTGGCACTCAGCATCCATTCTGTCTACTTCTAAGGAATCTTGTTGTACTATAGAGGCTGGAAAACTAAAAACACATTTCCAATGTTAACTGGCAATTCAGGATGGAGATGTGAATTAGATTACAATAAAGATGCCCCACCCCATCCCTTGAGATTGGGAAGGTGCAAGTTTGCCTGGGCAGGGTGTGGCAGAGAGGGGAACACTTCTTGTTTCTCCACTTGCTGCTGGCAAATGAAGACAAAGATGGCACCACTCCAGTGAACAGTCACTAACTTCAAAAGCACTTGCAGTGGAGATAATCAGCAACAGTTTCCTGTTGCCTGGATCATAACTCCAGTGCTGTATTCTTCAACTTGACAATTTAGGTGGTGTTCACCTGATTATTTACATTTCTGATTACAACAAAGGTAGCTGCAACCTCAGAAGCCTACCTGGCAGTGTCATTCTGGGAATGATCCCTGGAATCATCCTATAGCCTACTTTTCTGGCCTTCCCAAACACTTTGTATGAACTAAGCTATCTGTGTCAAATGTCTTATGCTTAAAATAGCTAGAGTGATCCCTATTTCCTATAACTGAATGACCAAATGATATAAATAGTATTTAAGACTGAGCCCCTCTTTATAGTTTCTAAATTTGACATATAAAAATGTTTAATGTGATTGATTTTATTACTTAGATTGTCTATTTTTTTCTTTTACTTACTTACATTTAAAAAGACACTGTTACAGTAAAGTCTTCTTTAACAATTGCAGTTATTTCTTTTTCATTTTCTCCTTGAGTTATAATCCGTTTTCCTTAATCAATTTTGATGTTCTACCTGCTTTGTAAAAATTTTATTTTGTTAAAACTTATGTTTGATATCCTCACCTACTAAAAAGAAAGTAGCCACTTTGCACACTTTATGCTTTTCTTTTTTTCTCAATTCTTTTCTCATCTGATACGAATACAGAGACTGAAAGCATCATCTTGATTGCATTTATTGATAAAATATTTAATATTTTATTTTTAACCTTTATAACTTGCTTCAATTTTACGCATACAGAAATCCATTTATAATGAAGAATTGGTTGGTTATCTGAGGTGAGATGATAAAACGTATGGTCATACAAAGCATAGTGTAATAAAATAAATGTATAGCCAAACAAAGCATGGTTAAAGAAGGAATTTAGAATGAGTTCATCTTACAACTAGTTAACTATTACTCAACCTTAGTAACATCAATCCGATCTGACAGGGACTGGTTTAAGTAAATTTCCAAAGGTAATACTATCAACATGTAACTTTTGCTTTATGCTATGACATAAACCCTAACTCTGACTCAAGACACAAGGACACAACTCCATAGTTAATACTAGACATGATTCTACATTCCAGCCACATGTAATGAGCAAAAATAATTATTGCCCAAGATAAGCAACCTTCCCACAAAGATTAAAAACTCTTCACATCAATGCTGCTTCAAAACACTGACTTTATGAAGTCATTTTAAACAACAATGAAGGAAATATATTTCATTTATAAAGGAATGGCTTGTGTGATCATGATGTGAATAATTAAATGAACTGACAATTACATAAATATAAAATACCTACAAGATTAAATTCACACATGTACAGGCACAGCTACAAACAACTCAGTCCCCTGCCTTCAGGAAACAAGTTTCTTTTAACATCGATTTTGGCATTGTATCCCAGTTTTAGAAACAAAAGTGATAAAACATAGTATGGTCAAGAAAATATGCAAATATATTAGGGAGTTGTTTAAGTGATGGAAAACAGTTTGTTTTTATCATATCATTCATTTATAAGGAATATTTAATTTTCAATAGGAATTCCTGGGAGTAAAAAACTGCTCCAGGAATTTTTAAGACACATATCAAACTATGAAAACACAAGTGTAAGTGTATTTTTAAGAACATGTGCAAACTTGTCAAGATGGTGGAGTAGCAGGCTGAGATGACATCAGGTAGCAGGAATTCAGCTAGATAGTTATCAAACCATTCTGAACATCTGCAAATCCAACAGGAGATCGAAGAGAAGAAGAGCAGCAGATTCTAGAAACAGAAAATCACTTTCTGAAAGGTAGGACCCTGTAGAGAAGTGAACCCAAAGCAAAGGAGATAGTACGGTGGGGGGAGGTCCAGTTCCCAGCAAGCGGCAGGGCAATGGAGCCAAAATCACAAATTTAGAACGTCTGTTCCACTGAGGGACATCACTCCAGAGGCTAAGCAGAGTGAAGCTCTCACAGGGACAGCATGGTCTCCGATTCTGTGGGGTCACAGAAAGATAGGGGGTGTCTGAGTGTAGCAGAGCTTGCAGGTATTAGAGCAGGGAAGCCGCTACCGAGATGGAGCAGAAGAGTGAGCTCCTCAGCTCATGGTTACCTTTAAACTGTGATCTGTGGCACAGTCAAACCACTGCTCTATGAGCAGGGTCCCACAAGGGGCAGATCCAGGGAGACCCCTCCTGGAAGAGGAGTAGAATCTCTGGGTTTGGAGACTCCAAACGGGGCTGTGTGCCAGAGAGAGAAATGCTCAGTCACAGGCTGGTTGAGCTTGTAGTGTGGCAAGAGACCAGGGAGATGGGAGTGATTGAGCACTTTTCTCTGAGAGCACAACTGAGGAGTGGGGCCCCAACACTCTCGGCCTCTGGTCCAGAGATTTGGGTAGGCCACCAATTTCATTCCCATCCTCCAGAGCTCTACAGAAAGCATTCAGGGAATAAAGCTCCAGAAAGCGAACCGAGCCGTTACATAGCCCAGGCCCTGGCAAGGGCAGTGCAATTCTGCCTCAGACAAAGATACTTGAGAATCACTATAACAGGCCCCTCCCCCAGAAGATCAGCAAGAAATCCCCAGCCAAGGTCAAGCTCACTGATCAGGAGATCAGTGGAACTCCAGAGGAGGAGAAAGCAAAGCATGGAATTCGTGGCTTTCTCCTATGATTCTTTAGTCTTGCAAAGTTAATTAAATTTTTTAATTTTATTTTTCTCTTATTCTAACCTTTTTAACTTTACTCTTTCCTCTTTTAACACTTTTTAACTAGGTTATCTTAACAATACCTTTCTTAAAAAAAATCTTTTTGAACCTTTATTATTATAGTCATATTATATACTTCATTGTATCTAACTTTATCTTTTATATACACATAGGGTTTTTTCTTCCAAAAAATTTTGGGATACAATTTCTTCTAATAGATCAAAATATACCCTAAATCTAGCACAGGGTTTGTTCTAGTCTCCAGCCTGAGCAAATTCTCTCCACTTTCTTTTTCTTTCTTTTTCCAACTAACTTATCTTATCAACTCCTTTTTTAGATTTTTAAAAAATTTTCATCTTTACAGTCATATTCCATCCCTTCATCATGTTTACCCTTATTTGTGTGTGTGTGTATAATATATATATATATAATATATATATGTAATATACATATATAATATATAATATATAATAATATATATATATATGTTTTTTCTTTCTTTAAAATTTTGGGAGGTAGTTTGTTCTAAGACACCAAAATACTCCCAAAATCAAGTGTGTGGCTCTGTTCTATTCACCAGTCTAATATATATTTTTTCTTTTTTTTTAAATTTTTTTGAACTTCTTTTTACCCCCTATCATCTCCCCATGATTTGGGGTCTCTTTTGATTTGGTTAATGCACATTTTTTGGGGGTCTTTGCCATCCTTTTAGTATTTTATTCTCTCGTTCATATATTCTTTGCTGGATAAAATGACAAGGTGGAAAAGCTCACCAAAAAAAAAAAAGAAGAACAAGAGGCAGTACTGAAGGCTATAGACCTAATCAATACACACATTGTTAATATGTCACATCTAGAGCTCAGAATGACGATTCTCAAGGTGCTATCTGGGCTCAAAAAAGGCATGGAAGATATTAGAGAAACCCTGTCTGGAGAAATAAAAGCCCTTTCTGGAGAATAAAAGAACTAAAATCTAACCAAGCTGAAATCAAAAAAGCTATTAATGAGGTGCAATAAAAAATGGAGGCTCTTACTGCTAGGATAAATGAGGCAGAAAAGAAAATTAGTAATATAGAAGACCAAATGATGGAGAATAAAGAAGCTGACCAGAAGAGAGACAAACAACTACTGGACCACAAGGGGAGAATTTGAGAGATAAGTGATACCATAAGATGAAACAATATTAGAATAATTGGGATTCCAGAAGAAGAAGAAAGGGGGGAGGGAGAAGGTATACTGGAGCAAATTATTGTAGAGAATTTCCCTAATATGGCAAAGGGAGCAAGCATCAAAATCCAGGAGGTGCAGAGAACTGCCCCCCTCAAAATCAGTAAGAATAGGTCCACACCCCATCATCTAATAGTAAAACTTACAAGTCTTAGTGACAAAGAGAAAATCCTGAAAGCAGCCCAGGGCAAGAAGTCTGTAACATACATATTAGATTGGCAGCAGACTTATCCACAGAGACCTGGCAGGCCAGAAAGAACTGGCATGATATATTCAGAGCACTAAATGAGAAAAACATGCAACCAAGAAGACTATATCCAGCTAGGCTATCACTGAAAATAGAAAGAGAGATAAAAAAGCTTCCAGGACAAACAAAAACTAAAAGAGTTTGTAAACACCAAACCATCTCTACAGGAAATATTGAAAGGAGTCCTGTAAGCAAAGAGAAAGCCTAAAAGTAGTAGACCAGAAAGGAAAAGAGACAATATACAGTAACAGTCACCTTACAGGCAATAAAATGGCACTAAATTCAGATCTTTCAATAGTTACCCTGGACATAAATGGGCTAAATGTCCCAATCAAAAGACACAGGGTATCAGAATGGATAAAAAACAAATCCCATCAATATGCTGTCTACAAGAAACTCATTTTAGATCCAAAGACACCTCCAGATTTAAAGTAAGGGGGTGGAAAACAATTTACCATGCTAATGGACATCAGAAGAAAGCTGGGGTGGCAATCCTTATATCAGATCAATTAGATTTTAAGTCAAAGACTATAATAAGAGATGAAGAAGGACACTATATCATACTCAAAGGGTCTGTCCAACAAGAAGATCTAGCAATTTTAAATATCTATGCCCCTAACATGGGAGCAGCCAACTATATAAACCAATTAATAACAAAATCAAAGAAACACATTGACAATAATATGATAATAGTAGGGGACGTTAACAGCCCGCCTCACTGAAATGGACAGATCATCCAAGCAAAAGATCAACAAGGAATAAAGGCCTTAAATGACACAGTGGACCAGATGGACATCACAGATATATTCAGAACATTCCATCCGAAAGCAACAGAATACACATTCTTCTCTAGTGCACATGGAACATTCTCCAGAACAGATCACATCCTGGGTCACAAATCAGTTCTCAACTGGTACCAAAAGATTGGGATCATTCCCTGCATATTTTCAGACCACAATGCTCTGAAGCTAGAACTCAATCACAAGAGGAAATTTGGAAGAAACCCAAACACATGGCTAATAAGCATTCTACTAAAAAATAAATGGGTCAGCTAGGAAATAAAAGAAGAATTGAAAAAATTCATGGAAACAAATAATAATGAAAACACAATGGTTCAAAATCTGTGGGACACAGCAAAGGCAGTCTTGAAAGGAAAATATATAGCAATGCAAGCCTTTCTCAAGAAACAAGGAAGGTCTCAAATACACAACCTTACCCTACGCCTAAAGGAGCTGAAGAAAGAACAGCAAAGAAAGCCTAAACCCAGCAGGAGAAGAGAAATATTGAAGATCAGAGCAGAAATCAATGAAATAGAAACCAAGAAAATGATAGAACAAATCAATGAAACTAGGAGCTGGTTCTTTGAAAGAATTAATAAGATTGATAAACCCCTGGCCAGACATATCAAAAAGAAAAGAGAAAGGACCCAAATAAATAAAATCATGAATGAAAGAGGAGAGATTACAACCAACACCACAGTAATACAAACAATTATAGGAACATATTATGAGCAACTATACACCAGCAAATTTGACAATTTGGAAGATGGATTCATTCCTAGAGACATATAAACAACCAAAACTGAACCAGGGAGAAATAGAAAACCTGAACAGACCCATAACAGTAAGGAGATTGAAGTAGTCATCCAAAATCTCCCAACAAACAAGAGCCCAGGGCCAGATGGCTTCCCAGGGGAATTCTACCTAGCATTTAAAGAAGAATTAATTCCTATTCTCCTGAAACTGTGCCAAAAAAATAGAAATGAAAGGAAAACTTCCAAACTCATTTTATGAGGCCAGCATTATCTTGATACCAAAACCAGACAAAGACCCCTCAAAAAAGATTTACAGACCAATATCCTTGATGAACACAGATGAGAAAATTCTCACCAAAATACTAGCCAATAGGATCCAACAGTACATTAAAAAGATTATTCACCACAACCAAGTAGGATTTATGTCAAAAAAGCATTTGACAAAGTACAGCATCTTTTCTTGATCAAAACTCTTTAAAGTGTAGGGATATAGGGTATGTACCTCAATATCATCAAAGCCATCTATGAAAAACCCACTGCAAATATCATTCTCAATGGAGAAAACTGAGAGCTTTTCTGAGAAGGTCAAGAACACAGCAGGGATGTCCACTATCACTACTGGTATTCAATATAGCATTAGAAGTCCTAGCCTCAGCAATGAGACAACAAAAAGAAATTAAAAGCATCCAAATCAGCAAAGAAGAAGTCAAACTATCACTCTTTCCAGATGGTACGATACTTTATTTGGAAAACTCAAAAGACTCCGCTCCAAAGCTGCTAGAACTTTTACAGGAAATCAGTGATGTGTTAGGATATAAAATCAATGCACAGAAATCAGTTGCATTTCTATACACCAACAACAAGACAGAAGAAAAAGAAATGAAGGAGTAAATCCCATTTACTCCTTACAAAACCGTAAGATACCTAGGATTAAACCTAACCAAAGAGGCAAAGAATCTATACTCAGAAAACTATAAAGTACTCATGAAAGAAATTGAGGAAGACACAAAGAAATGGAAAAATGTTCCATACTCATGGATTGGAAGAACAAATATTGTGAAATATTGTGAAAATGTCTATGCTATCTAAAGCAATCTACACGTTTAATGCAATCCCTATCAAAATCCCACCCATTTTTTTCAAAGAAATGGAACAAATATTCCTAAATAATCCTAAAATTTATATGCAACCAGAAAAGACCTCAAATAACCAGAGGAATAGTGAAAAAGAAAGCATCATAATTGCAGACTTCAAGCTCTATTACAAAGCTGTCATCATCAAAACAGTATGGTACTGGCACAAAACCAGACACTTAGGTCAGTGGAATGGAATAGAGAGCCCAGAAATAGACCCTCAACTTTATGTTTAACTAATCTTGGAGAAAGCAGGAAAGAATGTCCAATGGAAAAAAGACAGTCTCTTCAACAAATAGTGTTGGGAAAATTGGACAGCCAGATGCAGAAAAATGAAACTGGACCATTTCCTTACACCACACACAAAAATAGACTCCAAAGGGATGAAAGACTTCAATGTAAGAAAGGAATCCATCAAAATCCTTGGGGAGAACACAGGCAGCAACCTCTTCGACCTCAGCCACAGCAACTTCTTTCTAGACACATCACCAAAGGCCTGGGAAGAAAGGGCAAAAATGAACTATTGGGACTTCATCAAGATCAAAAGCTTTTGCACAGCAAAGGAAACAGTCAATAAAACCAAACACAGCTGACAGAATAGAGAAGATATTCACAAATGACATATCAGATAAAGGGCTAGTATCCAAAATCTATAAAGAACTTATCACACTCAACACCCAAAGAACAAAGAATCCAATCAAGAAATGGGCAGAGGACATGAACAGACATTTCTACATAGAAGACGTCCAGATGGCCAACAGACACATGAAAAAGTGCTCCACATCACTCGGCATCAGGGAAATACGAATCAAAACCACAATGAGATACCACCTCACACCAGTTAGAATGGCTAAAATTAACAATTCAGGGAACAGATGCTGGCGAGGATGCAGAGAAAGGGAAACCCTCCACTGTTGGCGGAGTGCAAGCTGGTACAGCCATTCTGGAAAACAGCATGGAGGTTCCTCAAAAAGTTGAAAATAGAGCTACCCTATGACCCAGCAATCACACTACTGGGTATTTACACTAAAGATATAAATGTAGTGGTCCAAAGGGGCACATGCACCCAAATGTTTATAGCAGCAATGTCCATCATCAGATGATGTCCATCAACAGATGAATGGATAAAGAAGGTGTGGTATATATATATATATACCACACAATGGAATACTATGTAGCCATCAAAAGAAATGAAAATGAAATCTTGCCACTTGCAATGACGGAGTTGGAACTAGAGGGTATTATGCTAAGTGAAATAAGTCAATCAGAGAAAGACAATTATCATATGATGTCTTTGATATGAGGAATTTGAGAAGCATGGTGGGGAATGATGGGGGGTAGAGAAGGTAAAAATGAAACAAGACAGGATTGGGAGGGAGACAAATTATTAGAGACTCTTAATCTCACAAAACAAACTAAGGGTTGCTGGTGGGAGGGTTGTAGGGAGAGGGTGTTTGGGTTTTTTTTTTTTTTTAAGGTCAGCATTTTATTTGATTTTTTTTTTTTATTTGACAGAGAGATCACAAGCAGGCAGAGAGGCAGGCAGAGAGAGAGGAGGAAGCAGGCTCCCCGAGAGAGCAGAGAGCCCGATGCGGGGCTCAATCCCAGGACTCCGAGATCATGACCTGAGCCGAAGGCAGTGGCTTAACCCACTGAGCCACCCAGGTGCCCCGGGTGTTTGGGTTTTGGACATTGGGGAGGGTATGTGGTATGGTGAGTGCTGTGAAGTGTGTAAGCCTGAGAATTCACAGACCTGTACCCCTGGGGCTAATAATACATTATATGTTAATAAAAAATTAAAAAAAAAAAAAAAAACATGTCCAAACTAAGAAAACACGTAAGTGTTAAGTATAAGGGCACAGGTAACCTGCACTTACAGAAGGTTGCCTTGGCATACCAGAAGTCAGCCTCAGGTTGTCACATTTCCATTACAATTAGTCCTGATGACTCCTTTTGAGATTCATTATGTAAAGCCCTCTGCCACTAATACCATACTGATGTCAGAAAGGAAGTGAAAAGAATATAGGAGAGGAAGTCAGATCATGTTAGTTTTTTATTGTTCACAACAAATTCAAATTTGGTGCCTTAAAACTTTATCCACTTACTGTCTCACAGTATCCGTAGGTCAGAATTCCACACATCCTGTAAGCTAGGTTCTCTGCTCAGCAGCTAAGAAAGATGTGACCAAGATACTGGCTTAGGCTGTGTTCCATCTGGGGCTCAGGGTCCTTTTCCAAGCTCATTAGGTTGTTAGAATTCAATCTTTTGCAGTTATAGGACTGAAGTTTCTGAGGACTGCTCTCAGCTTCCAGACCTAACTCTCAGGTCCTAACAATATAGTCCTGTCCCAGTACCACAGCTATTTCTTTAGAGGCAGAAGGAGAATCTCCCTCCAAACTGTAATAACAGTCTTATACAGCACGACCTAATCAAGGGAGTGATCTTCTCTCATATTCACTGATCTGATCCACTCTCTGGGTCATATATACCAGTAGGCAGGAATTTGGAAGCCATCTTAGGATTCTTCTCGACCACACAGTAGTTACAAGGAGAATTTTTAATATAGTGTTAAAAGTATGGTTTATTGATCTCTGTGTGTTTTAATATAGTGTTAAAAGCATGGCTTACTGATCCCTGTGTGTCTTATGAATACATGGAAGACAGAGTTTCTGCCCTGAAGAACGGGAATTGAATCTTCAGCAAAAATAAAAAATAGGTATGAAACTCAGGAAAAGTAAACTAAGGCATCAAGGGGTTTAAACTAAAATCTAGTGGCAACGTAATAGGAAAGATTATTTTTCTTAAAATCAGGAGTTAGTGTTCAAACAATTGTGATTAATATTTTTGAAGCAAAATTGTAATGTTGCTAATTTTAAATACGCCACACAACAATACAACAAATAGTCAGTGTAGTATGCTTTGTGACTTGCCAGATGGGTAATTCAACCTAAACCATCTCCCAACTTCAATTCCTCATCTTCCAAAAGGACATAAACTGGTTGATATGACCTGCAACATGGCAGCTTTGACCTATGCTGAAAAATACAATTTTAACACCTAATCCATTAACAGATCAACTCAGTGATCAATAAATGTCTTTAGCTAAATAACTTAATATGTCCAATTAAACAATTTTAAGTGATTGTTCTATAAATCTGTTTCCTCCGTTTCATCTGCTTCTTATTTTAAAGTCCAATATCAAAGGTTGTTACCCTGATGCTTAGATCACTCTACAATACTTTCAATAAAAGCCTAAAGATTAAAGATCATCTTGCCTCTTAAACTACACTGCAGTCCCTTTCTGAATGGCACAGTTTTCTAAATAATCCAAATATTTTCTGGGTTATTATAATTTTTTAATATTCAAATATTATTTAAATGCCAGATATGTAGAAGTGTATTATACAGTTTGATCTGCTTTAGCTGACTTTTTCTATATTCTCTCTTTCTAAAACCATATTGCCAAGGTACTTTTGAAAGCATAAAGAAATTCCCCTGAAAGTATGACAGTGGAGTGCTAGAATATCAAATAACTTCTGCTTTTATTGAAAAGAAAATTATGACATTAAAATACAGAGTAATATAAAACTGAACATATGCACAAAACGTCCACTAGAAAGGATACAAAGCATAATGTTAAATCTGTGTATATAATATGGCATGTTATACTTCAGTTTCCATAGCAACTTTCTTGACAGATGTTAACATGGATATTGCTGTGAAATACAAAATAGCATGAAATAAAGTTATGCATATTTTCAGTCAGTGATTAGCTTACTACACACAGAAGCTAAACTACATATTACTGAACTAAGCACAAAAAAATTTGACAAATCTGAGAGGTTTGTAGTATAGCATTAACAAGATCTATATTAGGGACAAATTATTCAAATATCAAATTGAATAGCTCTTAATAATAGTACCTCTAATCAGAACAGGGAATTTTGATGAAAAAGAAATTCTTTCTGTGAGTAGAGTTTTTCCTATTTTGTAGTCCTGTAGGGGGGTGTTTTTGTTATTTTTTTTTCTTGACATATTATAGTTCATAACTGTTAAAACAGAAATCAGCTTGATGTCTTTCTTTAAAAATTAACTGGGCCTCTTGGGCTATCACAAGATAGACCCTAATTCCAAATAACTTCACTATAAAGGAATTTTTTTCTTAACTTGAAAATCCTGAAATGGTACTGTCTGAAGGCTTCTCTTTCATTTACTCTTGAGCATTCATCTCCATTACTTTACATATATCACTCTACCAAGGTCACAGATGACCTTCACATTGCAAACCAACAGTCAAATTTTAGGCTTTTTACTTTGTTACCTATTAGCACAATTGGTCATTGTTGATCATTCACTATAGCTTAAAACACTTTGCTTGTCTGCCTGAACACTAGTGTGGCAAATTGTTGTTGGTTTTGCTTTTCAAAATATTCAGATTCTTTAACACCATTGGTCAAATCCTCTAAATGTTTTCCATGTCATTCAGAATAAATAATGAGCCTACAAGCCCTCCATAGTCTTTCCTCCCCTCTTCCTCATCTCCTACCATCTCCCTCTTTTTGCTTCAGCCACACAGAACACCTTGTTCCACTTAGAACCTCTGAAATCACTGTTTCCTCTGCCAAGATCTCTTCCTCCAGATTATCTAAATGACATCCTTCCTCCCGTCATTGAAATTTCTGCCCTAATTTCTCCGTTGCAGTACTGCTTTCCTTGTCATCCTTTCTTAAATAAAAATTTCTCTCACTCCTTGTTTATATTTTTTTGCATTTTTATAACCACTTGACTTTGGATGGATGGATGGATGGATGATGGATGGATTCATGTCTCTTTCCTAAGAGCAGAAAAATTTTCTGTTGTGTTCATTGCTGTAGACTTAGATCCCCCAACTGTGTCTAGAGTAATGTAGGTGCTTTACAAATGCTTTTCAAAGGTGTGAATAAGTCAATCCAGGAGTTCAGACAGTATAATTGAGGCCCTTTCCCTCTCCCCCCTCAGCAATTCTCATTTCTGATAACCTCATTCTACATTCATGCCAATCCAAGTGTTAAGCAAAATCTATACCAGCAGCTGAAGACTCACATGCTCTGAAATAACCCATCTCAGTTTAAACACATTTTTTTTTCTTGGTAAGCAGACACTGATAGCAGAAACATGATCCTATCAGCGCTCTTTGGATGATATGCCTCTTCTGGACCAATTATTGCATCTAGAGAAATACAGTACTCTATCTCATATAGTCCAGGTCATGGACTCTCTAGGAGATAAATAGTCAGAGCACTAATACTAATGGTCCCTCCTGACCACAAGGGTAGGCTAAAAATGGTTTCTTCAAAAAAAGCAATTCTAGAAGGACAAATAACATGCCTCCTAATATATAACATTATATGCCAATATGAAGGGCACTAATGTGGTGATACAAACATAGCAGGTACTTAAGGGAGGCAAACTGCAACTCTTGCTGCCTAGCAGTACAATGCACCCTAGGACAGTCTCATCTTGCTACTGTGTTCTCTGAGTGTTATGTCTCTGTGACTCATTTTCACGGCAATCCCAGCTCATAAGAATACTCTGAGAATAAATATGATGACAAATATGGTAATTTAGTTTACTGTAATAAGGATACAATTAGTCTGAGAATATGACCTCAGCCCAGATTTTCAGTTCCTAAAGTGCATCTCCAAAAGAGTCAGTACTGGCTCTAAACCTAAGCAAAACTGAGTAACTGAGTTTAATCAGACTCTGCCACTAACTAGTTATGACCTCAGGGATCCAGCTTAAAGTCTCTAGCCTGGGATTCCCCACCAGTAAATGACAGATAAGTTACCTAAATTACAAGGTTGAAATGAAACTAAATTGTGGTCATGTCTATAAAGCACCTTCTCTGCTACTAGTATATACAGAAAATATTACTGTCACACTCCAAATCCCACATTACCTATGGAAAAGCTCCCCTATACTTTTCAGTTTCTTTGATAAGTTCTTCCTTATGTGTCCTTGTATCTCAGGGTTCTTTATTTTTTTTTTTTTTTTTACTGGAATAGTATTTATTCCAATGTCTACAACTTAAAGTCCTATTAACTTTTCAAAATTCCTATCAAGTACCATTTCTTAGTAAGAGTATACAAACTTTCTAATCAGGATTAATCTCTCCTTCCACAGGGCTCCCACAGTATTTTAAACATCCTGCCTAATATGTTGTATTATTTGTGTTACTAACTTTTTTTTTTGGCCGGTCTAGGAACTCAGTGCAGTGCTAAATTTAATTACATACACATCAATAAGGGAAAGGATCTTGTGTTGATAATTCAAATCGGTTTCTTTTAATTCCTCCATATTCTTATAAAATCATGTTAATGAAAATAAGCTTAAATGAACAAGTGAGAAATTGGTTCAAACTACTAATAACATCCCTTTAAGATTTTGGTAGCAATATGCTATAAGCATGTTCAAGGAAAAAATTATACCTCTTCTCCCAGTAATTGAAAATATGTTTTAGAATGATAAATCAATAAATAGAAAATCATTTAAAATTTATCAATATTCAAAGGTTCTAAATCCATGTAATGCAAAGAGTTGGTATATAGAGAATAACTTTTCATATATCTGAATATCAACATAATAATCTGAAGTAGCCTTCTTACTCTCCTTAGGCTCTTCTGTTTAAATTGAAGCTGGGTGCCATACAATTCATCATTCTCAACTGCTGTCCTCATTCATTTCTTTGTCAAAAGCAATCATGTGATGTCTCATTAGAAGAGAAAGAAATAACTGCAAATGCTCTGTTCTTTGTAGAATGAATATCATAATCTACCAGATAATTTCTCACATAGATCATAATAGTTCTGTTCTTTAGGAAAACTCTGCAAATAACATCAGTTTCTAACAAAAAAGTTTGAAATGTTACTATTTTACTGATTGCTAGCTACTTATTCGTCATTTTATATATGTTAGTAGCTGATCACAAATGTAAAAGGAAGAGAAAGAAGGCTTTCAGATCCAAATAGATGCACTCAACTCTAGGAGGACTACAATCTGTTAGTGAAAAACATTTAAGTCACTATTTTAGAAAAACTCTATCAAGTATGGTTGTACAATTCCCACTTCCCAGCAAAATACAAATACCAGATAAGATAGTACTAGAGAAGGAAATGATAAAAGTATGCAATTGGGATATGAGCCCTAAAACATAGCAGTCCATGGCTAGCTCAAGAACAATATCCCTAAAGGATTTTAAAGGATATCTCTGCATCTGTCACATTTGTTCATATTCATAAAAGGGAACCTATAACACCAAAGGCATATTCAATAGACTTTAGTACACTTTATTTCAGAATAGGGAAAGTTATACATTTAAGAACGATTATGTAAAACTATTCAAATCTGAGAAAATATTTGTTCCATTTGAGAGGGGTAAACATCGGAAACATTCCTTAAAAATCTTCTCTGAAATAGTTTATTTCCTAGAGCCTTAATCTGTTTAGGCTGCTATAACAATATACCACAAACTGGTCAGTTTACAAATGGCAGAAATTTATTACTCAGAATTCTGGAGCCTGGGAAGTCCGAGATCAAGGCACTAACAGATTCAATGTTTAGTGAAAACTCTCTTCTGGGTTGCAGACTGTCAACTTCTTGTGTACTCACATAGCAGAAGGGATGAGGGATCTCTCTGGTGTCTTTATAAAGACACTAATCTCTGGTAGAAAGTTCAGCTCTCATGATCTAATCACCTTCCTAACACTCCACCCTAATACCTTGTGTGTTAAAATTTCAACGTATAAATTTAGGGAGGATGGGGACATAAACTTTCAGTTCATTGCACCACCTGGGGTCAATTTTTGTGTATGGTGTGTGGCAGGGATCTCATTTTATCTTCTTTATCAGGATCCATTTTTCTGTCATTATTTAATGAGCAATCTCTCTTTTGACCACTGATTTGTCATAACACCTCTGTCATTTACTAAAAGTTTCATATATGTAAGTATATTTTTGGACCTTAATTCTATCTCCATTCATTTTTTCAATTCAGTACTAATTACTAATGCCACATTCTTTTGATTACTGAAACTTCAGCTTAAGTCCTAATGTCACATAGAGTGATTTCACTTCACCTATACTCTTCTTTAGTGGTTACCTGCTTATTCTTGTCCCTTAGCTTATTTACATTTATATTTTATATTTTAAGGCACCTTGTCACTTTTTCAAATTCTATTTTTTTAAAGTTGGATTGATGAATTAATTCAGAAAGAATTCACGTTTTAACACTATCTTCCATCCATAAACCTGAACTCTCAATTCCCTATTTAGGACACTAGTCTTTATTTGACATCTTTCTCATTGTGGTTTTAACTTCATTTTTCTAATGCATAAAGATGTGGAATATCTTTTGCCTTCTGTCCATTTTGTCCTTTTTGTCCATTTTCTAATTCTATCGTTTGCTATTTTACTGTTAAATTTTCAGTGTTCTTTTTTTTTTTAAATATTTGAGGTGGGGGATGGGTTAGAGGAAGAGGGAGAGAGAATCTTGAGCAGACTCCACACCCAGCTCTGAGCCCAACACAGGGCTCAATCTCACAACCTTGAGATCATGACCTGAGTCAAAATCAAGAGTCAGAAGCTTAACTGACTGAGCCATCCAGGTGCCCTTCAGTGTTCTTTACATATTCTAGATACTAGTCCTTTTTCAGATAGGTCATTTATAAATACTTTCCCCCAGGATGGAGCATGTCTTTTCAATCTCTTAACAGGGTCTTTCACAAAGCAATTTTTTTTATTTTGATAAATTCTAATTTATCAAATTTTCCTTTTATGGAGGGTGCTTTGGTATCAAATTCAAGAACTCGAGACATGACCATATGTGTTTTTTTCCTCCTTTAGTTTGTTAATATGGTGTAAAATTTAGCACAGACCAATCAAAACTCAGACCTTTCCCAAAACTGGAGTACTCTTTTTCTAGTCTCCAAACTTTTTAAAAGTGGTATAAATTTAGATTAGGATCCTTTTTCTCTATACATTTCCTCAAGACATTTAGGACATTCTCATCAGTTTTTTTCTTTTCCCTTCATTAAGCAATTCTAAGTGTTTGATAGCTGCCAAGGTAACATCAATGTGTAGGAGGGCTAGGAAGGGATCAATAGAGATAAGGGAGGATGGTTGTACTTTGAGTGCCATCTTTCTTAAGCTTTAAAGCACTATTATTTAATGAAGCCAAAGACAATACTGAAGAGATTAATAATCATTTATAAAGTAGTCAAAATTATTGAAGTAATATCACATATGATATGCTTAATGTCATTAACATGGTACAGAATCATATGTTGAGGTTTTTCTCTGAGATGGGTATATGGTTTTGATGCTGAATATAAGAGCTTTTAAAACAAGTAATTAGAAAGTACAAGCTTCTTTATAAGTAAATTGGTTTTTCTGATGTGGTCTTTAGCAGTGAACTAACTATAAATTGAAAATGTGAAACAAATCATCTTCTGTCATGAAAAATCTCACACAGAAGTTATCTTTGGTAGAGAAACAAATAAAAGACAAAATTAACTCACTGATGCTTTTTAATTCCAAACACACACCCCACCTGAATCATCAAATCTAATGTGGTAAAAAATTGAAGTCAACATTGTGTGATTTAGGTAGTAGCCTAACAATTATTTTTCACTGATCAATGCACATTAATTCTACCCTAGAATTTATTTGATTAAGTTTCCCTTTGTTACATATTTGGGGGCATTCAAATGAAGTCTTAGTAAAATGTTAATGCCTGATCTGTCCTCCTCAGTAGCAACAGACTGAATTTTTGTGTCACACACAGGCGCCAGTCTATTCTGTCTGGAATGCATCTCTTTAGTTACTATTGTACTACACAGAGTTTTTCAGTAAGGCCCTATTGCCCACAGAATGAAGCTCAAAACAATGAGTTTTAACCCAACTCTCCTTGAATCTGCTACTAAACTACCTTGCTTATCTTATTTTCCAAGGTTATTCAATTAATAACTCAACATCTTAGCCAAATTAGAAGACTTACTGTATCTTTTGAAAACTTTAAATTTTCAGTTAATGTCTTTGATCCTGCTGTTTTCTCTTCCTAGAGAGCACTTACTTTCATCATTTTATACCAAAAAATCTATATAGGTTGCAGATATTTGTTCAAACGACACATCCTCCAAACACCTACCTGATTCCTCAAAAGAATCACCAAATCAACAAAATTCATTTAAACCTTACTTTTGGTCATTATATCAGTATATGTGTGGGGGGGAGGTATTGCTTTGTTTTGTTTTATATATATGTATATAGTTTTGTTTCTCATTAACTCATTGGGAGCAGAGATCATTTCTGACTTATCTTTATATTCAGGAGACTATCTAGAATAAAACTTGGAGGTAATCAAACCCAAACAATGTTACTGAATAAATGCATGATTGGATATGTACTACAAGTGTTTAAAAGTTTCTTTATCAATCATTTTGTCTCTAGGAATGAATTTAACAAATTCTATATAAGCTCTGTCAAGGAAAGTTTATGAAGTTCTATTGATAGGTAATAAAGCAACTTTTTATTCTGTCCAAGAGGACATAGTAGGAATGGACCAGATTTAGCCTCCCACCTGACACAACCAAAAACCATGAAACAATGGTTTTAAAGACAAAAGTTAAGAAAGGAAAGATGACAAAAGGCAAACTTTCTTCTCTAAGATCAGGAACAAGGCAAGGATACCCATTCTCTCCCCTTTCATTCAGCATAATATTGGAAGTCCTTGACAGAGCAATTAGTCCATAAAACTAAATAAATAAAAGGCATAGAAATTGGAAAGGTAGAAGTAAAACTGTCATTATTTACAGAGGACATGATATGATATGTAGAAAACTGTAAGGCATCTACCAGAAAGCTATTATAACTAAGAAATGAATTCAGCAATGTCAGAGGATACAAAATCAGCAGATAGAAACCAGTTTCATTTCTATACACAAATAATGAGTTATTAGAGAGAGAAACTAAGAAAACAATTCACTTACAATATTATCAAAAGAATAAAATGCCTAGGAACAAATTTAACTAAGCAAGTAAAAGACATGCTCTTTGAAAACTATAAACCACTGATGAAAGAAAGTGAAGATAACACAAATAAATGTAAAGACAATGCTCATGGATTAGAAGAATTAATATTGTTAAAATGTCCATACTACCCAAAGCAATACGCAGATTCAATGCAATTCCCATCAAAATACAACAGCATTTTTCACAGAACTAGAACAAAGAATCTTAAAATTGTATGAAACCACAGTAGACTCCAAATAGCCAAAGCAATCTTAAGAAAGAACAAAGGTGGATATAGCATGTTTCCTGATTTCAAACCATATTACAAAGCTATAGTAATGAAAACAGTGGTGTACCTGCATGAAAACAGACACATAGATCAACACAGTAGAATATACAGTCAATTAATCTATGACAAAAGAGGCAAAAATATACAATGGGAAAAGGCTCTTCAATAAATGGCATTGGACAAACTGGACAGCTAAATGCAAAAGAATGAAACTGGACCACTGTTTTATACCATACACAAAAAATAAATTCAAAATGGATTAAAGACTTGAGTGTAAGACCTGAAACCATAAAACTCCTAGAAGACAACACAGACAGTAAACTCTTTAACATCAGGCTTAGCCATATTTTTTTTGGACCTGTCTCAGGCAAGGGCAGAAAAAGGTAAAACAAACAAATGGGATTACATTAAACTAAAAATCTTCTGCACAATGGAGGAAATCATCAACAAATGAAAAAGTAACCTACTAAATGGCAGAAGATATTTGTAAGTCATACATCCAATAAGGTGTTAATATCCAAAATAGGCAAAGAACTCATATAATTTAATGTCAGAAAAGCAAAGAATCTAATTAAAAAATGGAGAGGACTTGAATGACATTTTTCTGAAGGAGACATGTACCTTCATTAGGTGTTGCTCCTTATAAAAATAATTTGATAAACTGAATCTGAATCTAATCAATCTAAATCCAAGGGGGAATTTAAAGGGAATACAGTGGACAGAGGAACATGAAAAACTACACAACAGGGACATAATCAACAAACTTCAGACTAGTAAACTTTGAAGGACCCACTTCTTCAACAAAAAATTCACAAGGGATAAAAAAAAGATGGTAGGAAATACAGATTGAAGAAGATGTAAAGACATGTTTGCATCTGATTCAAACAAAAACATTAAAAATTAAGACATTTATGAGACATTTGGAGTTTTTATCAATGTCAGGAATTACAGCTGATGCTGAGGTGTTTTTAATGTTATTACAGTTATTTGTTTATGAATTTTATCTTCTAGACATATGTATGGAGATATGTAACAGTTGAAAGTATAAAATATTTGGGTTTTGCTTCAAAATAATAAAAGGGGGGGAAAGTGAATCAGGGTATAAACAAAACAAGATTGAACTTGAGTTGATCATTTTTTTCAATACTTTGTTTATTTTTAAGTAATCTCTATGCCTAACATGGTCTAGAACTCAGGACCCCTGAGATCAAAAGTCACATGCTCTGACAACTGAGCCAGCAAGGCACCCCAAGTTGGTAGTTGTTAAAACAAGTTTGTCTATAATGAAAATGAGTTCCTTAAAGCTATTTCTCCACACAGGAGGCTTCTAGGACACTAGTAATATCCTACTTCTTGCCCTGGTGGTAGTTACATGGGTGTGATTATTTGGGGTATGTCATACATTGTAAACTTGAGCTTTATCACTTTTCTGAATGGGCTCATATACTATATTAAGGGATTCTCCTTCTGTGGTTTCCTCCCCTTCACAATTCTCCCTGCTCTCTCTGGCTTGCTAAGGCTCCTTTCTGTGGTTGCTCTATCTTAGGATTTCTCTACCTTGACACTATTGATATTTTCAGCCAAATAATTATTTGTTGTGGGGAGCTGTCCTTGCATTGTAGGACATTGAGCACCCCGACCTCCAGCCCTTCATTTTAACACCAGAAATGTCTCCAGACTTTACCAAATGTCTCCTCTAGAACAAAAATCCCCTTGTTGAGAACTATTTGCTTTGGCCAGCAAGATGTCACTATTGCCTCTAAAGTGTGAGCTATCCACACAGCACTTCTGATAACTGAGTCTGAACTTGGGACAAAACCATGACAATCCATGACAATGATGACAATACCATCTCCCCTCCCATGCCAGTAACTTTTCCATGTTTGACTCTCTTGCACATACTGCCTGCTTTTCTTTACTTTCAGGAAATCTTAGGGAGTTTGAGGATCTTATTGCTTATTGTGTTTGCTTTTGTATTTGTCCAGAGTTTATATTTGCTAAAGGGATGAGGTGCAGAGAACTCACACTTCCACAGTGGAATTAGAACTTAGAATAGCCTCTATTCCCCTCCTGACCCAAATACACCCATTAGAAGTGGGTGTCTAGTATCTAGTACTAGTGGTATCTGGTTCTATGACTATTCATATTTTTTTCTTTATATCTAAAATTTCTATTTTATTAAAATATATTTCAATGTCAACTTTTCTGAACAATTTTCTCTGGCCAACATAGTGGCACTTCAATATGTGGATTTAAGTGGATTTTTTTTTTTTAAGAGAAATTAGAATTTTTTTTTTTTACATTTTTTTCTTTTCCATTATTTTTCTTTCATACCCCAATTATACACATGTTGGGTTTTTTGTATTCATATTCAGTATTTGTCATGCATCCTCTTATTTTTGAATAATAATCCTATTATTTTGAATATTTCTCTAATTTCTACTTAACTGTACTTGGTTTCTTATCTCTATCATCTATTTTCTCCAGTGTCTCTCATACCTAGTCTTCTTTCCAAATTCATCTCTGACTTTTTCTCTACTTTTCTTTTAAATATAAGTTCTACTGCTTCATTTAATCTCCTATTTTCATGACTTCTCCATCCTGAGGCTTTTAATATATATTTCCAGTATTCCTCCCAGACAATATAGGAATCTTATTATGCTTAAATTTTAATCATTATTTTCTAAACAAACATTTTTTTATCTTATATTTATTTTAGAGCTTTCATTGGTACCTTCCTTGGTATCTTTAAAATTAATCATTATAACCTTTATTTTGTTGCACTCATGATTGTTTAAATTTATTTATGTATTTGGAAACCAAATTGTATGCCATACGTGTATTCAATTTCTTCCTTCTGAATGCAATTTCTTCTTCCTGAGATACATCTTTTCAGAAATTTTTAAGAGAATCTCTGATGGAAAAATTATTTTTCTTTGTTTAAAATTATCTTCCTGTTGCCATCATATGTGAATAAGAACTAGGCATATAAATTTAGGTCAAAAGTTATTTTTCTTCACTATTCTCAAGCTATAATTCCATTATTGTCTGGCATATTAGTTTGCTAGGACTAGTGTTAACAAACTAGTACACAGTGAGAAGCTTAAACAATAGAAATTGATTGTCACACAGTTCTAGAGCTATGAGAGAAGGATGTGTTCTAAGCCTCTCTCCCTGGCTTGTAGATGGCCATCTTCTCCACATGTCTTTTCACATCATTACCCCTTACATTACCCCTTACATTACAGATGTGTACCTGTTTCTAAATTTCATATTTTTATAAGGGCACCAGACATATTGGATTATGGACCCATACTACTCTAGTGTGACCTCAAACTTACTTAACTGATTATATCTGCACTGACTCATTTACAAATAAGGTCACATTCTGAAGTACTGGGGCGTTAGAATTTCAACATATAAATTAGGGGAAACAATTCAATCCATTGCATTTGGTCTTTTTCTCCATTGAGAAGTCCAATTATGTTCTGTAGACAATATTTTTTTTACTTCGATTATTTTTAAGATTTTTCTTGTAATCTCATGATCCTATAGCTCATTACAATATTTATGGATATAGATTTATTTTTACAAATTTTCCTTGAAACTTAGTAAATTGTTGTTTTTTTAATATTAAAAAGTGTTTATGATTTTCATCACTTCTGAGATAATCTCTTCTTATATTGGCTCTATCACACTATACAAATACTGGATCTATCTCACTCTTACCCCTCTCCCATCTTTTAAATTTTTTTCTGTATCTTGCATTCTGGGTAACTCTTCAGATCTATATTCCTGTTCACAGATTCTCCTTTTAACTGCACTTAACCTGCCTTCAATGGTCTTATTATAAAAAATTTAAAATAATAATAATAATAATAACCTTGTTTTTTCTAGAGGTCCTATTTAGTCATTTTTCAAAGCTGCATTTTTTCATAATATGTTATACTTTTCAGTTTATTTTTGTGTTGATATTATCAATGTAAATTCACTTACTTTATAGTTCTTAACATGTATTCTGTATTCTTAATTCTGTATTCTAAAGTTCTGTGTGCCTAACTCTGCTGTTATATCTTTTCATAGTAGATTTTCCCCCTGGTTTGTAACTTATAATTGTAAGATCACCTATAGAGGAGATTATTTTCTCTGTGTTAACTGCGTGTGGCCTGGGGTGTAAAAGTGCCCTCTTAGTTACTTCTTCCAGGTGAAGTGTTAGTATCACTGGTTCAAGATAATTTATTTCAGGGCGCCTTGGTGGCTCAGTGGGTTAAGCCTCTGCCTTTGGCTCAGGTCATGATCTCAGGGTCCTGGGATCGAGGCCCGCATCGGGCTCTCTGCTCAGCGGGGAGCCTGCTTTCTCCTCTCTCTCTCTATGCCTGCCTCTCTGCATACTTGTGATCTCTCTCTCTGTTTCAAATAAATAAATAAAATCTTTAAAAAAAAAAAAAGATAATTTATTTCATTAATTTCTTACCTTAGGAGCATTCCTGAAAATCCAAAGCAATACAAATTAGTATTGCAAATCAGTACAAGTTTGTCAAGTTTTCCCCCCTCAGAGTCTCGATTGAAAAAAATATTTTTCTTCTTCCTAAGCACAGAAGTGTTTTTTAGCTTACATTTTCTCTCAGGTGCAGTTCTAATTTTGTTCAGGGTGGTAATTTTTTTCTGTCCCTAATGACTGAAGATTTCTTTAGAACACCATGCAGATAAGACCACTGTCTTATAATTTTTACTAATAATTTAGTGGTAATGATAGGACAGTGAGGATAGCAATGAAAATCTAACAGCACAGCAGGTAACATAAAACTGAATTAGACATTTCTTAAAGTGTATTAGTCTTCACCCACCTCTAGCCCATTCAGAAAAAGAAAAGTGTATATAATTAAGACTCCATCTTTTCATTCATTCATTCTGCTGACAGATATTTAAAATTCTATTGTTATTATGCAAATAACATATTCTTCCATCTTCTCCACTAATTAAATACTAGGTCTACCTTGGCACGATCAAAACCTCATTAAGTTGCTCTATTAGCCCTTTTAGCTTTCAGATTGCAGTTTTTCCTTACCACAAACAAGATCAAATTATAGAATAAAATGAAGTCTAGTTTTTTAGATAAATTCTGAGTAGCTCTTAGAGTGACACGTTAATTTTCATGCATGTAAGAAGGCATTTAATCATTCTGCATGGTTGTAATTATTCTTTATGGTATAAACCGATGAGACCCTATTTTGGCTACAGTGTGGTTTCTAGTGAGAGAGACCTACTTATATTTTCTCAAGAAAATTACAGACATATGCAATGATAAATGTAAAGAAAAAAACCTTAATTTTCTTGTTTTCAATAGCTTATATTAATGTTTAAGATAATTTAAATTTTTCTCCAGATTTTTATTTAAATTGCAGTTAGCTAACATAGTGTGATATTAGTTTCAGGTATAGAATTTAGTGATTCATCATTTACATACAACACCCAGTGTTCATTCCAAGTGCCCCCCCTTAATACCCATCATCTATTTAGCCCATGCCCCCACCCACCTCCACTCCAGCAACCCTCAGTTTGTTCTTTAGAGTTAAAAGAGTCTATTTCTCGATTTGCCTCTCTTTTTTCTCCTACATTCATTTGGCTTGTTTCTTAAATTCCACATATGAGTGAAATTATATGGTATTTGTCTTATTTTGCTTAGCATAATACTCTCTAACTCCATCCACATCATTGTAAATAGCAAGATTTCATTCTTTTTTGTGGTTGAGTAATATTCCATTTTATGTATATACTACATCTTTATTCATTCATCAGTCAATGGACATTTGGGCTCTTTCCATAATTTGGCTATTGTTGAAAATGCTCCTATATTCCTGGGCTGTAAGATCGTTCAATATTTACAAACCAATCAATGTGATACACCACATTAATAAAAGAAAGGATAAAAACCATAGGCTCCTATCAATAAAGCAGAAAAAGCATTTGACAAAGTACACTCATTCATGATAAAAATCCTCAACAAAGTAGGCTTAGAGAGAATATACCTCAACATAATAAAGGCCATATATGAAAAACCCACAGCCAATATCCTCAATGGGAAGAAACTAAGAGTTTTTCCTCTACCATCAGGAACAAGACAGAGATGTCTATTCTCACCATTGTTATTTAACATTGTACTGGAAGTCCTAATCTCAGCAGTCAGACAACAAAAAGATATTAAAAGGCATCCAAATTTGCAAAGAAGAAGTAAAACTTTCACTATTTGCGGATGACACGATACTCTATATAGAAAACCCAAAAGACTCCTCCCAAAAATTGCTAGAACTGATAACATGAATTCAGTAAAGTTGCAGGATACAAAATCAATATGCAGAAATACATTGTATTTCTAACACCAATAACAGCAAAATTAGTACAATAATTTCTAGGGGCACCTGACTGTCTCAGTTGGAAGAGCAAACGACTCGATCTCAGGGTCATAGTTCAAGCCCCACATTGGGTGTAGAGATTACTAAAACAATTTTTTGAATATTATTTCTATTTTCTTTGTTTTATGTGATATTAGATGGTCTACCTTACAAAGTAGTTTTTAGTGTTATTCCTTTAAAATGTCTAGCAAGAAGGCCCATATCTAGGTCTACAGTGTAAATATCCTTCCTGTCATGTATATATCCAACTTTTCCAGACACTATGGAAATAAAAATCAGGATGTCCAAGCATTAAAGAAGGCTAAATCTCATTCTAACTACTCGTGGTGGACCTCTGGTCTGTAGACTTACACATGGATTCATTCTATTGCTACTGGGCCTAGAGCCAACTCATGTGACATCATCACATGAATGATAATTTCAACTCTAGTATTTTCTTAAGCCATAAACACGACACCAATCTTTATACTATGGTATAGTATGGCAAGAACAAATGTTGTATCTTATCTCATAAAATTCAGCTTCCCAAATCTAGGCTTTCCACATCACAAAAATAACGAGACAGGAAAACCAAGTTTATTCAAGCTTAAAATTCTAATTGTTTTCACATTGATATATATCACAAAAATATTAATACATTTCATAGCCATATAGTTTTCTGCATTCTATTTATTATTAAATGGGTATCAAAAAGCTGGTTACATCATCCAGAGCTTCTAGACCAGAGCTTCTAGAAGTTCAATATTTTTAATTTAAAGTGAGAAACTAGTCATTATTTAAATATGGATTGCTGGACAAAATCTTCAAACAGATATAGTTTAGTAATGATGACATGGTCAGATAAAACTGATTATAATTTGAGTCATTGTCATTAAAAATGAAGAAACTGTAATTTGTACTCTGATAATATGAGTACCCTTGATTCAGCCCTACTTTGTTCTATAAATGTTACTGTAGCTTGCAGGATAGTTGGTAAAGTCTTTACCTAGATCTGTTATCTTTATACCTAAACTTCTATAATCTTCCCCTAACTCTGCACACACACACACATACACACACACACACACACACGCACGCACACACGCAAACACACACAAGTGCATGCCCACATGGGTGCATCTCATTCTTAGGTATTTCTATTCAATTGCATTCCTAGTGTATATCTCTATTTAGCCAATTGCCACATTGATATATAACCCCAGTTAATTTTTATTTCTCTCATGATACTCCATGCTGCTTATCTTTGTGTTTCCAGTGTCTGTTTCACTGGCACACAATAGATACTCAATAAATTTTAAAGAATCTGCCCCTTCTATATTATTTTTTTCTTTTTAAAAATAGTTACTTATCTCACCACAAGCAACTTAACACCCTGATGCAAAATGAATACCTAGTTTGACCCAGAAAATTTAAAATCTTTTGTCCTTTTTCACCCTACTCATGTTAGCAAATACTCTTTTTAAGCTGATAGTACTAATCACCACCTAGTGGCTAGGATGGGGAACTATCTGATTTGATATGTATTATCTGGCACTTTCAAGGCATTTGGGAGGCCCAAACATTTGGAATTAGAGGTTATCAATTACAGCAGGATCCTCAAGTAATCCCCAGTGGAGTCCAATCTAGGCCTTGGATAATCTTATATGTAGATCTTCTTGTCTGGGGCTTAGACAATTTAATCTTCTTTGGGGATGTTTGCATACAACAGTGAGGTTCCCAATATCAGACTTTCCAGATCCAAATCTCAAATCTACCACTTACACTCTAAATGATCTTAAATAAATCATTTAACCTCCCTATGTCATAGTTTTTTCATCTATAAAATTGGATTTCTCATCTATAAAATAATATTCTCATACAGAACTTCATGCTCATAATATCACATTGAGTTTCCTCTGAGGACTAAGTATAGTAACTCATGTGATTGAATTAATGCAGTAACTGGCATTTAACTAGAACTCAATAATTGAATATTGGTTCTGTATTGAGCTAGTTTACCTTCCTGGTTAAGTTTGAAAGCACTCCCAATTAGATTCATTATACACATGCAGTTTTTCTCCAGTCCAGGTCCTGGTTTCCATTGTCTTTGTCTGCACTGGTGACTGTTTCTGGCCTACCCTGGCCCTACTTTCTAATTCCAATGCTTGACTCATCATCTTTTCACCCCACAAACTACCTCTTTGCCTGAGGAGATTTGTGTCTGCAGTGTGACTCTTGTATTTCCATTTTTATGACAATAAAGATTTTTCCACCTTGGGTAATTTTCCTTTATCTATAAATACACCACCTTAACCACTTTACTCCTTGTATATCTTTCACTGCGTGCTCCTTTTCTTCAAAAAAAAAAAAAAAATGATCATCCCTTTCTCCTACCCTTAACCTCTATTGTATTTTCATGGCTGATAATACAACTGGAGATCTGTGGAACTACCTGAATCAAGGAAAAAGAGAAAGCTTAAAAAGTTGTAAAACAAAATTAAGCCTAAATTATGAATGTTACTAATCCTTAAAGACCTTGAAAATATCTATGAATCCTCCTAAAATCCTGCACAAACCTGCCATTTTCTAACTCCTCGTTTATTAGAAGTGTACATTTCTTCAAGCACCAATCTGTTGAGAAATATTTTAAAAACTTCTTAAATAATATTATTGTAAAAAACTGAAAACATTTTCTGTAAATATTGATACTTCAAGCATATGTTTTATTGTATCAACGGGGTATTCTGTATCAATCCTATAAAACTAACCACCACCATAAATACTGTTGTTACAGAATAATATAGGCCAAATGAACTTATGATACATGATTCATTTCTAAGTTAGGAACTGAATGTAAGAAGAATGAACATGATATCTGATCTGAATTATTTGGGCCTATTCTGCCAGCATGTCCTCCTGTTATCTAAGTTATTGAGTAATTCGATCTTGGTTGTTTCTTTTTTTTTCTCCTCCCTGTTGAAACAACTGTGCTTTGAAATTTGGAATAATCAGAACAGCACAATCAGATACTTTTCAGTCAGATTCCATCGATCACATTCTGAATATATTACTTAGTGATGACAGTCTTTTGTTTGGTGGGGTGTTCACAGTATGTTGGGCACTGGAAACATCACTCATGGTGATATTATATGTCTGAGGAACAGGTCAGAATGTGGGAATGCCCTGGTTTGTTGCCCTCAATCAAGTAAGGTAATTTGTTCTCATACATTTGGATGAAGGTGCAGTTCCTCTCATCGATAAATAGCTATATAGACATAAGGTCCTAGTCAGTTCATTCCATTTTCATACTGGACATTCTTCTCCAAATCATGGACCAAAAGCTAAAAAGGTGAAAGAACAGATGCCAGTTCCAATTCCTTCCGTCACGTTTTGCTCATCTTCCCTTGGTCTTCCCGTGGTCTTCTCAGAACACACTGGCAAGCAGCTCCAGAACCAGGCCCAGAGCAATCCGTCAGAGGTCTGCCCAGATCATAATAGATGAGACCCACTCACAGTGCACTCTCCTTACTTTTGAATATAATACAGAGTTTTGGAAATTTTATTTTGTGATTTACTTGATAATTTCGGTTTATTTTCTGATTCTAGATAAATTATTAAAATCATAAAAGGAAAGAAATCCGTAATGCTGGCACTATGATCCTTGCACTATAAAGAATGATATTACAAGTGATTTTAGTCATAATGTTTTCTGATGATGGATTTTTGTGTCAGAGTTTTGCACCCAAGGTGTCATACTTCAGAAATAAAAGAAGGAAACTGAAGCTTTAATGACACTTTGGTTAGTATCTATGACAAGGAGTCTCTTCTGAGGTGCTTGTAACTAGGTTATTCAGGTTCTGCAGGTGCTATTAATTCACTGCCTACAATTTAAATATTTTTTAAGGTTTACATATTTTAGAGAGAAAGAGAGAGCACACGGGGGGAGGGGCAGAGGGAGAGGAAGAAGGAAACTGTTTTTTAATTTAAATTCAATTAGCCGACTTATAGTACGTCATTAGTTTCAGATGTAGTGTTCAATATTTCTTCAGTTGCGTATAACACCCAGTGCTCATCATATCATGTGCCCTCCTTAAGATAGGAAGAGAGAATCTTAGACTCTGCACTGACTGTGAGCCTACAGGGGCTCCCTTCATGACCCTGAGAGCATGACTGAGCTAAAAACCAAGAGTTGGACACTCAGCTAACTGAGCCACCCAGGCTCCCTTAAAGATTTTTTTTAAAAGCTTGTTCTTCTCTGGGCACCTGGGTGGCTCAGTCGGTTAAGTGTCTGCCTGATCCCAGGGTCCTGAGATCGAGTCCTGAATCAGACTCCCTGTTCAGCAAGGAGCCTGCTTTTCCTGTTCCTCCTCACTAATGCTCTCTGTCACTATCTCTGTCTCTCTCAAATAAATAAAATCTTAAAAAAATACAAAAACTGTTCTCCTTTTATAAAATTACAAAAGGAAATGGGTCCATTACTTGTAGAAAAATATTCCCATTAAATTTAAGCCTGCTTTAGAAATATTCAAATGTATGCACTTATGCATTCACTCAAAACATTTTTTTCTAGATGTCTGTCAAACTATGCAAATTTTAAAAGTAGCCCGAGACTCGCATTTAAGAAAGAAAATAACATAAAAACATGTGATGGAACCAGACTACAATTATAAATTAACACAGGTGTAAAAATAAGATAATATAAAACAGTAATCTGAACAAAATATACATTTTCAGAAAATATACTGTAAAGGGCAGGTATCTAGGTCAACAGTGGACCATGTGAGGTTTAAGAAATCTGGGAAAGGGAATCTAGGATAAGGAGGTCATGAATTGCATGATGGTGCATCTAAGGAAGGAAATATAAGACCAACATGTTATAATAGAGAAAAGAATGAAAGACCATTTAAGATAAAGATTCTATTAATTAATATGGAATCCCTCAAAATCAAGTTCTTAAGGAAAATTACCACTGGCCTCAGAGTAATTGCATATTTCATCATGAATCAAGAGAGAAAGTATTTCATTACTTGGAATGTTGTAGGTATCCAGGACAATACAAAATAATAATGAAATAAACAATGAAATTTTAACCTGTTCAGTGTTCTAAAAGGTTTAGTAGATGAGGGTTCTTTACTATGTTAGAGTCTAATTGTAGAAAAAAATGAGAAATGACTGTGTAGTCCTGGAGAGTAAACATTAAAAGACATGAGACTAAATGTGAAAGAAATATCTCAGGACGTTATGAAAATTAAGAAAGGAAATAAGGCTTCTGGCCAATAATGCACAATAACCAATCAAACAAAGAACTACTAAGGCAAAGCATGCTGCTATCACTTTTGTGAACACACTAATATTGACTAAGCTAACACTAAATTTCCTCTAAATAGCTGATGGTGAAATTACTTGTGATTCAAAGAAGTTTCCAGAAGAGGAACTAAAAAAAACTCTGTTTCAATAGGAAGAAGTATAAAGATCTGAGGAAACATTCTCATTAGAGCCCAGAGAAAGGCAGCATATCTCAGGAAAAAAAATTCACTAATCCTAGCTTTGATCCATTTGAATAAAAGTGCCACTATTTAAAACATTGATTTCTCAAATCCTACAAAAGTTGTTGCTCCCACATTCCTCTTTGTACAAAGCTTCTTTGAGGACTCTTGATCCTCATTACCCCATCACCCCCATCGCCCAACCCCCAAAAGAATAATTACTTCGTCTTTGCTCTACCATGAATCTCTCTCTGTCATAACACAATTGCCCATTACTATATATTAACAACTAACAAATAACACTTGTAATAGACTGGAAACTCCTTAAGGCCAATGTTTGTTATATTCCATTTGCCTCACACAATACTAGCATTTACTGGGATGTAAAAACTTATGAAAAGTAGAAGTTTTTCTACTTAAAGTTAAAGTTGTTTTCTACTTAAAGTTAAAGTTGTTCTTGAATTAATACTAGCAGTTCATATATAGTTTGTTATATTCCTTCACAGTATTTTGGACTTTCTCTTCTTATCTCTTAACACATTTGTGAAATAATTACCAATTATAATAATTATTATATAACTTAGAATATTATATACATAATGTATGTGTGTGTGTGTGTGTGTGTGTGTGTATATATATATATACACACACATAATGTATATGTATATATGGCCTGGGCTAACCACATAATTTGCAGGGTTCATTACAAAATGTAACTGTGGAAGTCCTTGTTCATAAAGCAGGGGGGAAAAATGCCATAAATTACAAAATACAAAGCTTTTCCCTTTCTTTTGAGTTTCCTATTTTAAACTGTCATGGTGCTTCTTACTTCCTATTTAATGTCATCCTAAGTAAAGAACATTCAAATTTTAAATTGTTATAGATTTTACTACTAATTTCATATTGCATAATGCCAGTTTTAAATGCAAATATAAAAAAATCTAACTTTCATGCAGAATCATTGAAATTATACAATTTCTATTTGTAGCTTGTATATGCATATGTATTTTGTTGCTGCTAGAACCAAGGATACTCTGCGTAAAACTAATAACTATTTTGTTTCATTTCTTGATATGCACACATTCTACCAACTCTCTATTGGCAGCTTACCCAGGAGTAAGGAAGGACTGAAAGGAAAGGAACCATGGATTGCCTTATCTTTCTTTTTCCTCCTATTACACAGCAGCTTCTATAACATTTACCCTGTACTTGTTCTGAGTCTATACTCCAGTGCATTGTGAATGCAATGGAGTTCTGTACTGATGGGACATCACAAAAGCTATATAAAAAAGGGATGGCAAGGAATGATGGTCATACATACTGTTTAACATTGTCTCTGCTCATGTGAATGATCTATTATTCATCAAACTCTGGTTACAAAACACAAGTTCTAAGGTAAAGTTTTTAAGAATTGAAGATACACCAACAGAGCATTAAATTACACACAGGCCCCTTCTGGGGGCAAAGCCTATTGACCTAAACTGTAAACCCATGAAGCCAACACTGTATGGGGCCTTCTGATATTATTTAGACCACAACCCTAACCACAGAATGAGCTAACTGGTCAAACACAATGGGTTTGTTAATGTCACTAGCATTAGAGGGCAGGTGACTTAAGTTTTGTCTTAAGTTGGAACTTGAAGACTTTGCCAATTACTTTTGTTTGAGTCCAAAACTAATGTGAACTTTCAGACTGTGAAAGGAATGCTAATAAGCTGATTGCCAAAAATCTTGTAAATTTTAAACTTTTATAGATGCTATTTGTGGAAATACAATCAGACAAAAGGCTCTGTTACAAAGATACCTCATATCTGAAGTTTAAAAAAAAAGATTTTCAAGCTATGGGATGGCACTGCATTAGTATATACTGAAAACAAATTACTAGGTTGTAACCAGAATTTTTTAAAATAATGAAACAGACAAGACAAAAATAGAAAAGATCAGAGCGCTACACATATAGCAAAGATACATCTAATTTTATGAAACTTTTTCCGGTATATATATATACACCTATAATACATACATATATGTATGTGTGTGTGTATACATATATGTATATATATATACACATATATGTGTATATATATGTATATATATATATGAATTAAAGTAATATGCTTCAATGTAAGATGTATTTCCTCCTGTGGGTTATCATTTAAAAAGCCATTGTCATTAAAACCTGTGTCCTACATGGGGAGATGGAGAGAAGGGAGTTGAGGGAAATTGGAAGGGGAGGTGAACCATGAGAGACTATGGACTCTGAAAAACAACCTGAGTGTTTTGAAGGGGCAGGGGGTGGGAGGTTGGGGGAGCCAGGTGGTGGGCATTAAGGAGGGCACGTATGGGTGTGGTGCAAAAACAATTAATACTGTTACATTGAAAAGAAATTTAAAAACAAAAACAAAAACAAAACAAAACAAAAAAACCTGTGTCCTAACATGAAGTCTATGGTTTCTAAACTCAGGAACCATCTTTCGATACTGTAACAAAGATTAATTTCAGAAAAGGAAGATCAAGTTCATGTAAATCATCCTGACAACTATTTTCTACAAAATGTTGCCTTTCCAAGCTCAGATCCCTGTAGATGATTATGTTCTCCAGGATTTGTAGATAATGTACTCAGCAATTCAAGCATTTGCAACATCCACCAGAGAGTGGGCATTTGGAATCAAAGAAAGAAACACACACACACACATTTATTCCTTTCCATTACATGATTTAATCCTCACAGTAATCTCTAATAGATAATAGCGTCCTTTTTTCACAGGCAAGGAAGACGAAACTCAGAGAATTTAAGTAATTTGCCCAGGCACGTATCTTATTAGTGGCAAACAGGACTTGGAACCTAGGTTGTCTGTGTCCAAGTTCAGCATTTAAGTCTCCTGAGGTGTTATAATCTTATAAAAAATGTTGAAAAGATTAAAATTAAAAGGGGAAATAACATAACTGATGCACAAAAATCAAGGTTTGATTGTGTTACAGTCTAGTGAAATATAATTTAATTTTGGACTCCATTTTCCCATTGAACCATACCGTAACTAATAGGCAATATTCTTTTGTGAATCAGAGCTTCAGCATTTGCATTTTCTTGTGGTTACATTATAAGAAATAATGTGCAATGTTTTGATTTCTTTGTACCCACAATCGAAGACATTCAAAAACAACAAAATTCCACCAAGAAGGAGGAAAAAATAAATCTTAGAGAATTTTGGAAAGAATAGTATCAACTTTTTATAGCAATCATAAGAAAATCATCTACATTCATATCAAATATCAGGTTTCCAGCACAGGAAAAGAAAACTGCAGTACCTGCCATTTTAAATTACTCCCTGTCATGTTTTTATTCCTCCTCCTCCCCTGGGATGTTAACGTCTTGAAGAAATATGTGTGCACTCTGAAAATATTTCCTGAAGTCAGTGGATTCCATATGTTCCTAGGGAAACAAATTATTCACTCTGTGGGTCATTCCTGGTGACATTTAGATCTTCTAATCAGTACATTTAGGCCCTATGTACTTTATATTTTCAGAGCTCTCTTATGTAGACCTACACAGAACTCAAGAAATATTTTCACGGACTCAAACCCTCCCTTAATCTAAAAGAACACGCATGAACACACACATACACTCTCTTTCATACACATTTACATATAAAAACACATTCACAAAGACACACAAATACATGTACTTTAATTATACTGGACATTGGTTTAAGAAAAATAAGACTGCTATTTTAAACTAAGTGATACAGTTCTAAATGCAAAGGAAGCATTAGAAATATACACAAAAATATACTCAACTTCCTTAGTTCATAGAATTGATCAGAAGAAGGGAGGCCAAATAACAAGTTTTAAGAGATTGCTTTTGTTTGGTTTGTGTGTTGTTTTGTTTGTTTGTTTTACAAAAATAAATATCAAGAATTAGAGTCTGACTTTTGCTTTCCTTTGGACCAAAAAGGAAAAATAAAAGTATAGTTCTTGAAATGTTTTCCTCATTTGATTTCAGGTTCTGCCTTTTTCCCATTTTCTGAAATGTTCTTTAATGATTCCTCTCATTACTGACTCTGATGTTGGAGCTTTCCCAAACTATTTCATTGGTCCTTTTCTTCATTATTTTTAGAAATTTCAATATAATCACAGGCTTCAATTGCCATCAATGTGCTAAAGATTCCCCAAACATATTATTTTACTCATTTTATTGTACATATATTTGTTGATTTGTTGATCATTTATATGTCCAGGAATTTTGTGTCATTAGTTGGGACAAAATAATCATGGTCACCACCAACTTACAACTTAAAATCAAATACTGGACCCATATATTAAATATGTAAAAGGAAGGAAGGAAGGAAGAAAGAAAGAAAATGTAACCAAGTAACAACAGTTCCAGCAAGGAAAAAAAAAAAAAATAGGCCACAAAGTAAGAGAATAAAGTAGGAAGAAGGGAAGTCACATTTAAGTTGAGATCTAAAAATTAAGAATGATCCAGTCTAACAAAGATCAAGGATAATACATTTAAATAATTTGTAATAGCTTTGATTTTAAGATGTATATAACCGAACTCTAATTTCCATACAAATCCAATTACCCTGCTTTTTCTCCCAGCTATTTCCATCCTTGTTAATAGCATCACCATTCACCCAAGGTGACCACCTCAGAAGTCTCTCAAGAATCTTCCTTATTCCTCACAATGTACATAAACCCTCACCAAATCCAATGAATTCCACTGCATGTAGGTGTTTAATAAGTGTTTTTATTAATGCATAGTGACTCAATCAATAAACCACCTGCTAATGAAAAGTTTCTAAATGCCACCATAAATCTATCTTAATAACAATAGAATGTATTCTTGATTTAGAATGTATACTCTGCCTTTCAAAGGAACACAAACTACTTTTGTTGAACACATTACAATACTGAAGAAAGCAGGAGAGAAATCAGCTCCTATCTTGCCATTCAATCTCAAGTCTAAAATAGTTTATTGACAAAGGGAAGGCCACATTTTTATTTTAGGAAGTATTGCTCCTAAGGGAGAGCATCAAAAAGGAGAAAATAATGCTCATCCTCTACTATCCATATATAGAATGCTCACAGATTTATATTCCCACCCATATCTCTTCCCTGTACCACTTGTCTATAGGCTTATATATCCAACTATCTACTCAGAATTTTCACGTTAACTTCTTAAACATATATATCTAAAATGAACTAACTTCTGATATTATCTCCCAAACCCTCCTCCTCCAACAGTCTTTATTACCTGTGTTATTAACGATTCCATCCTACCAGTTGCTCCAGACAAAAGCTTGGAGTCATTCTTAACCCCTCTATTTTCCTTATATCCCACATTCAATTTTACAAAAAAATCTTGTCAGTTCTACCATCTATGTATATTCAGAATCTGACCAGTTATCTCCACCCCACCATTAAAAAACTTGTCTTAAATTAATATTGTTTCTCTCTCAGATTATTGCAAAATCTTCCTTCAATAGGGTTTCTGCTTCCATACTTGCTCCCCTACAATCCTTTCTTAAAAGAGCAGTCAGAGAAATACTTTTTGCTCAAAACTCTTTGATGTCTCTTATCTTACTGGGGTAAAAGCCCCAATCCACGCAGAGCCTAATGTGACCTGCCTAGTTGTAGCTCTTCCCTGAGATGTACTCATCTTCCAGTACTCCACCTTCACTCCCTTTCTTCTTACCATCTTTTTGTTACTTCCTGAGTAGTCTAGGTGAGCATTCCCCTCAGTGCTTTTATAATTAGACTGTTGCCAGATCCCAGAAAATGATCCTGGATCCACCTCTTCTACCCCACCTCACTGCTAAACCTTTATCTCCTTAATTACTCCTCCTCTGGCTCCCTACTTAAAATTACAAACCCCTCCCTGTCTCACACTTCCTATCCCCCCTGCCATACTTTATCTCCACAGCACTTTCAAAGTCTAAAATTCTATATAATTGTTTTTTTCTTTGTTGACTGTTTCTGCTAACTGAAATGTCAATTCTTTGAAGGCAATATATTTTGCCTTCTTTACTGCTATTTCCCCAGTGACACACAGTAATGTAAAAAAATTTAAAGGAACAACCAAAAGAATAAATGAATAAATTAAAAATTTGTATTTATATGTTGGGAATTAGCTTAGAATGAAGATGGGAGATTGGACCAATACTTGCAAATTAAAAAGAAACCCATCCTCTTTTATGAGTATCCTGAGAAGAGATTTTTCTACTCTAAATAGAGTTTAGCCAAATTTAAATTGTGGGTGTGGTAGAGAGAGAGAAGTGGGAGGCAAATTAAGGATGGGCTTGCAAAAAAAAAAAAAAAAAAAGGATGGGCTTGCTATGGAGGGGTAGATAAAGGGAGAAGCATGCATTGTGACTAATCTGGATATCTGGTTTTTGGAAATTGAGGCGTTTGCACTCAACTATTTCCAAATCCCTGGCCAGCTATTAGGTTCTAGGACTCTGCAAAGAAGGTAGATATCACCAAACATCAAGATAAAAATACTTACTAAAAATTAGACTAACACTATCTCTAAATTCCCTGGAAGCTAAGGCAAAAAACAAAACACAGTTGAGTTTAATGTGCATTTGTTTATGTGTTTGTTTTGCCAAGGAAAGCATGCAATTCACTTGAAAAAGACAAATTTATCTTACAACTGAACAGTTAACAATTGACTTAGAATCTCTAACAAGGACCTACGGATAAGAAAGTGAACATCTTAAAACATAATTTAATTATATATATATAGTATATATACTATATATATATACACACATACACATAAATATGTATATATTTATAAAAAATCTATGATGTTTGATAGGCTCTCTCTAAATCCAAAGGACATAACATTAAATGAACATATATGGAGCCCCACAGGATACATAGAAATGTGCCTTGCGTGTTTTCTTTAATACCAATCCAATCTTCAGCATTCAGCTCCATACATCCCTCCCTTAGCAACATACTTATGACTTATCTTTACCATCTTAAACAATTACATAGCACACAAAATTACCAAATAAAAGGAGTGTGGGTAGAGGTGTCACAAATTGGTTGGTACTTCTGGAGGAAAATTTGTTGAGGTTCTATCACACCTTTTAAAATATTTTTAGAAAACTAAAATCAAATGTCCAGAAATGATTTCGAAGTCATGTTTCTAAACTGATCATTTCCTTTGCCTCCCTCAACCAGAATTGATTGCTTTGTGTTACTTTGTTCAGATCACTGACAACTGCTATATGTAGAAACCCTGAGCTATCAGACTTTAAATCTTTCTTTGTCTAGCTTTATTGAGGAATTACTGGCAAATGAAATTGTATAGACTTAAAGTACAGCCTGATAATCTGATGTAAATATACACTGTAAAATGATTATCAAGTTGAAAATAATTAACACATGCATCATCTCACATAGTTAACTCTGTGTGTGTGAGAAATGAGAATACTTAAGATCTACTTTCAGCAAATTTCAATTATATAATACTGTATTACAAACTATAGTCAGCATGCTATATATAAATTAGATCTTAGAACTCATTTATCTTATAACTTGAAATTGTGTACCTTTCAATTTACATTGCCCTAATTTTCCCTCTTCCCAGCTCCTTGCAACCATCATTCTATAATTTCCTTCGATTATATCAATTTTTTTAATCCCACATTCAATGATACCACTTAGTAGTATTCATTCTTCTCTGTCTGGCTTATTTCACTTAGCCTAATGCCCTCCAGTTTCATCCATGTTGTCACAAACAGCAGGATTTCCTTGTTTCTTATGGCTGAATAATAATTTTATTGTACATATTCACACAAAATTTTCTTTATCCATTCAACTGCTGAAGGACACTTAAGTTGTTTCTGTATCTTGGCTATGTGACTAATGTTGCAATAAGGATGGGAGTACAGATATCTCTTTGAAATAATTGGTTTAATTTCCTTAGGATATAGACCTAGGAGTGGAATTGCTGGGTCTTATGGTAGTTCTATTATTAATTTTTTTTAGGATATCCTTACTGTTTTCCATAGTAGCAATACCAATAAACACTCTCACTGAATTGGGAATGTTTTCTCCACATCCTTGCCAACATTTGTTATCTCTTGCCCTTTTTGGTAACAGCCATCCTCACAGGTGTGAGGTGATAATCTCATTGTGGTTTTGCTTTGCATTTCCCTGATGAGTGGTGATATTAAGCACCTTTTCATATATCTACTGGCCATTTGTATGCCTTCTTTGAAAAAAAAAAGTCTCTTCAGGCCCTTTGCTCACTTTTAATCAAATTATTTGGTTTTTGGCTATTTAGTTGTATGAGTTCCACATATATTGCGGATATTAACCCCTTATCAGATATATGGTTTGCAAATACTTTCTCCAATCCTGTAAGTTCTCTTTTTGTCTTATGGATTGTTTCCTTTGTTGTGCAGAAGCTTTCTAGTTTGATGTTGTCCAATTTGTGTATTTTAGCTTTTCTTGCCTATGCCTTTGGCATCATATCCAAAAAAATCATTGCCAAAACCAATGTCGAAGAACTTTTTTCTATGTTTTCTTCTAGGTTTATGGTTTCAGGTCTTACACTCAAGTCTTTAATCCATTTTCAGTTAACTTTTGTGAGTGGTGTAAGATGGGTATCCAGTTTCATTTTTAGGCATGTGGATAACCAGTTTTTCCAACACCATTTATTAAAAATACTACCCTTTCTCCATTTTTTGTTCTTTTTTTTTTTTTTTGACAGACAGAGATCACAAGTAGGCAGAGAAAGAGAGGAAGTAGGCTCCCTGCTGAGCAGAGAGCCTGACTCGGGGCTCGATCCCAGGACCCTAGGATTATGACCTGAGCCAAAGGCAGAGGCTTTAACCCACTGAGCCACCCAGGTGCCCCTCCATTTTTTGTTCTTGACACCCTTGTCAAACAGTGGCTGACTGTATGTTCATGGATTTACTTCTAGCCTCTCTATTTTGTTCCACTGGTGTATGTGTATATTGTTATGCTAGTGACACAATGTTTTGTTTACTATAACTTTGCAATGCAATTTGAAATCAGAAAGTGATGCCACCAGCTTTGTTATTCTTTTTCAGGATGGCTTTGGCTACCTGGGATCTTTGTGATCCCATATGAATTTTAGAGTAGTTTTTTCTATCTCTGTGAAAATGCCATTAGAATTCTGATAGGGATACTGTTATGCTGAAAAAATAAAAAAAAAATTTAAAAAAAAGAATTCTGATAGGGATTGCATTGATTCTATAGATTGACTTGGGTAATATAAGACTTTTAATTTTCTAATACAGTCCATACTCATTATTCACAGATTCTGTATTTGCAAATTTGCCTATTCACTTGGATTTATTTATATTCCCCAAATCAGTATCTGCATTGCTTTCTCCATCATTCATAGACAGTACAGAACAATGAAAAATTTGAGTCTCTAGTTGGCATATCTCCTAGCTGAGGTTAAACAAGGAGATGCCCTGTCTTCTTATTTTAGCTCTCATACTGTAAACCAGTACTTTTTCACTTCCATTTAATACCTTTTTAAATTTTTGTGCATTTGGTTGGTGATTTTGCTATTTTATTTTAGTTTAGTTTAGTTTAGTTTTTACTTAAATCCCAGTTAGTTAACATACGGTGTAATGTTAGTTTCAGGTATACAATTTAGCGATTCAACACTTTCAAACAACATCCCGTGCTCACTGCAGCAAGTGCCCTCCTCAATCCCCATCATCCATCTAACCCATCCTCCCAACCATCTCCCCTCTGGCAACCACCAAAATAAATTCAAAATGAATTAAAGACTTAAATATGAGACAGAATTTTGCCATTTCAAATAATCACCAAGTGCAGTATCGATGTGCTGCTTGGTCCTTCTATGTGCAAGAGACTGTGATGTACATTAATGGAGAAAGTGTGTGCACTGGATAAGCTTTTTTCAGGCATGATTTATCATGAGAGTGCTGTTGACCATGAGTTCAATGTTAGTAATCAAGAATATATATTAGGGGGTGCCTGGGTGGCTCAGTGGGCTAAGCCTCTGCCTTAGGCTCAGGTCATGATCTCAGGGTCCTGAGATCGAGCTCCACATCGGGCTCTCTGCTCAGCAGGGAGCCTGCTTCCCTCCCTCTCTCTCTGCCTGCCTCTCTGCCTACTAATGATATCTCTCTCTCTCTCTCTCTGTCAAAAAAATAAATAAAATCTTTAAAAAAAAGAATATATATTAATTAGGTTGTCTTCAGGCAGAAACATGAATAAAACGAGGTTATATATTGATCAGTTCTCAAAAATATTGTGACCAGAGGAACCTAACAATGTATTTCCCTTAGCAGCAATGTTCAGTATTTGTTCATTCAGTGTTTGCCATGACTTTATAGAACATAACTGCCATGAATAATGAGAATAAATATATACAGTCAAAGTATGAAATACAAGCTTTGGAAGAAACTTTTGAATGTAAAGCTTATAAAATGTCACCAGGGCTACCTTGCTAGATACAGCCTAGTTAAAAGAATTCATAAAATAGCTACATGTGTCCATGCTGCTAATCACTGATGCTTCTAAGGAATCAAAAAGAACATGTGTGTAACTCCTCCCTTGGTCTTGGCACTCCCTTCTATTGGACAGCATGATAGAGGGCTATCTTTCTAAGCAAAAGTTGCAAACCTCTTTGGCAATTACATATTTGATTGAGAATGACAATACTAAGCCACCAGTAAAAATATATTACGTGTAATTCTTCAGGCATTAGCTCTGCTAGTATAACTAGAAACTTGAGGGATTTTTCTTTATTTGTTTCTATTTTCAGGGATTTTGGAAAGGGAAGAGGACTTGAATTCAGAAGATTTATGTTTGGAATCTTTCCTCCACCACTTTCTAACTATAGTTACTGTATTAATCTGAGTCTCTCTTTTTTTAAATCTGAGTCTCTTTATGCAATATAGAGAAATATCTTTTTCACAAGCCTATTATCAACATAAAAGGAAATTATATGAGAGGATTCTGAGAACTATAAGGGTTATATAATCATGCCATATCCAATCAAATCTAATCTAATGAAATACTTATGTCATAGTCATAGTCAAAGGTCTAGCTTTTGTCTTCATCATTCTCGATTTGGCTAAAACATTTTACTCTGTGATTAACTTCTTCCTGAAACAATCTCCCTTGTTTTTTAAGAGACTGCATCATCTCATTTTTATTTCACCCTTTTATCATTGTACTTTCTTGGCCTGTTCTGGAAGGATCATGACTTTAGGAAGGAGGAAGGATAAGGGGAAGAGACAAGGGAAGAACAAAATTTCTGAGTCAGAAAACCCAAGTTCAAATGAGACTCCTCTGGTATAGAACCTTATACAAGTTACTCCTTTGTTTCTACCTTTCTTCATTTGCAAATTTATACTAAAAAATATGTATCTTATAGGATTCTTCTGAGTGTTAAAGAGGTAACAGAAATGATTATGTTCCCTATGAGATGACTAAGTTGAATCACACCATGTGCTATATTCTGGTTTATCTCAGTCACTACTAGCAGGCCAGCCTCCCTGTGCATCTGTTGGATTTCTACTCTAATTTGGATCTGTACATCCCCTAGTCTAACTAAGCTTCCACATCTTGTCAACACTCAACTCCTGTACTGTGCCCTCTGAAATTCCTGGTTTGTCACCATCCATAAACCCAATACTCTCAACCTCTTCTCTATTAGTTCTCTTCACCATCAGATCCAGCTTACGTTGCATGCCTCTCAATTAATGGCTTTTTCTTCCACTCACAGGGAGGAATTAAATATTCTCTCTGCCCTTTGTTGCTTCTTCCAACTTCCCCCAAAGTTATAGCTACTGCCAAGTACATGTTATCAGACTCTGATATGTGATAATCCCTCCTTGTTGCAAATGTCTATCATCTTCCAGGTCACTCCCTCTCATTTAGTGACTACTTTATCATCTTTCTCTTGACCACTATATTATGTTAGGTGATTTCAATACCTACTTAACACCTGGGTACTTAGTTCATTGACCTTCCACTCATTCCATGCTATTCCTGTGCTGTAACCTTGAACCACGCTAAACTATGTAATGTTTCCCAAATATGCCCTATGTCTTCCAGTCTCAGAATATTTGCTTAAGCTCCGTTTATGGAGCACGTCTTCTTTCATCTCTAACAAATTTCTACTTATCATTCACTGTTGCCCCAAATGTCATTTTTCCGTATGCAGTCTTTCTTGAACATTTAATTTGGCTGTGAACGTTCCTTTCTTAAAATCCTGTGTCATAATTATTAGAGTTAGCCTTTAATTATACTCTTCTGCATTCTTGCCTTATCCTATGCCCTATGCAGATGTTTATTATTACTATGGTAAGCTCTTAGATGGCAGTGGGAGCTACATTTTACCAACAGTGGCTTTCCTTGATAAATCTAATACAGCCATTTTTTAAATATATGCTCAACAATCCATGTTCAATTAAAGAATTATAACTTCAATATTATTAATAATTAAAATGTGCTTAATCTTAGGGTGCCTGGGTGGCTCAGTCAGGTAAGCATGCGATCTTGATTTTGACTTCAGTCTGCTCTCAGAGTCTTGAGATAGAGCCTTGTATTGGGCTCCACACTCAGCAAGGAGTCTGATTGAGATACTCTCTCTCCCTCTCCCACTGCCCCTACAATACTTCCATCTGTAATACAAATAAATAAATCTTTTAAAAAATGTTTTTAATCTCAATAGACTGCTGGTTTCCATAAAGAATATGGAGTTAGGCAAAGGGCTAGAATAGCATCTTTTTTGGATTCTGAGGGTTACAACAGTGCTTTTAATTCAATCAATTTTTGTTAAATGGATACATTCTGTTCTGTTTTTTTGGTCAGAGTTTTCCATGCTTAGCACATTTGAGGTGAGACATGTCCAGACAAGAGGGAAATAATCTGCAAAAGTCTTATATGAAAACAATAATCCTGAGTAAAAGTGGTGACAATTCTCTAAAATTGTAATTCAAAACCTTGACTTATTAAAAGAATCATCTGCAAAATATTGGAAAAAATATGCCTAAATGGCGTCCCCACACACAAATTAGAATTTCTGCAAGTGAAACCAGCCACCTGATTTATACTTACGGGATGAGATAATTTTGGAAATTAGGTATGGCCCAGAGCTGGGTCCCTTTCTTACCAGTATATTTGACCTCTAAATGCCATCCAAAGTGATTATGTATATATATATTTTAAATTTTTTAAATTAAATTTTTTAAATCTGAGTGTGTGTCATCTATGCATTGAATAAGAATCTAGGAAATATAATTGAGGCAGAATAGTTGGACAAATCTATAAATCAGTGATTATTACAGGTAAGTATTTTAAAGGTGGATAATTTAATATGGACCTACTTCATTTAAAATATATTTATATAATATTTATAATGCATTTTTGGTATATGAAAAAAGAATTTCCAATTTAGTGTGTTTTCTAAGATTGGCGAATACAAAAAAAAAAACAACTAAGAAATGTTATTTCATATGTATTTGATATTGTCTGTTCTTGGCTTGTATAATTGTGTCATATAAATAGTTCCAAGCCAAGTCAAGATAGTTTAGCAATGTAAAAGTACCATGAGAGCTCAGAAAGATCATGTAAGGTCACAAAACATAGCCAACTGGAATTTCTTTGTCAATTGTGGGGTTAATCACAGTGGAATAACACTTTTACTTAGCTAATCCATGTCGCCTCCATTTTCAGAGAAAACTGATAAACCACACCTTGTTCTCAGAAAAGATTTAATAACTAAGAACTGGAATGATACTGAAAAGCCAAGTTGTATTTCTCATATTAAAATTAAAAGCATAAAACAAGGGGCAAAAACACTAGGGTTTGTTGAATCAACTGTCTAAATTCTTGTATTAATTCTACCACTGAATTGCTCTAGGAAAAACAAAAGCTCTCTTTTTAAATATGCCTGTTTTAAACACTGACAATATTATTTATTTAAATAGTAATTAATAATAACAATTAAAGACAAGGGTGAACTCGTGCTTCATATGTGGTAGGCATAGAGAACTCTGACGTACAAAACAGAGCAGAAATCATTCATTCAACAAAATAATCTGAGCATCAAAGCACCAAAAGAGGCACTCAGAAGAAAAAAAAAAAAAAAAGACTCCCCCCTAGCACTTTAGACTCATGATCTAACAGAGAAGGAAGAAATATTAAGAGATAAAAAATGAATATATCTATAAGCCATCTATGGTATAATCATCTGACATGAGATGAGTTCTTGGCAGGCTTTTGTAGCCGTAAGAAACTTTAAGGAAGAAAATTTAGTTGGGCTTGAATAATAAATGGAAAGATGATGAGCTGTGGAAAGCATGCTAAGTTGTGTTCGGAGATAATAAACACCATTTTTTGGGAATCACAAGACTTTGGGTCAATTGAGATCTTTGAAAGCTGGTTAGCCATTTTGTACCTCAGGTTTCTCATCTGAGAAATGGGAACAACAGTAATACCTACCTATGTCTTATAATTATAGGAAGGATCAAATGAAATAATTCCAGCAGAAGTGATCTGGAAACTGCTAAGAGCCATGAGCCATGAATATGATACAGTCTTAAATATGTTAATAAAAAATAAAAAACAACTCATCACACAAAAAAAGAAGAAGTACACTTTCAGTTGGGAAAATGATATAAGTGAAGACCCAAAGGCCCCTGGTATATGGACAACTCACCTTATTTGTTCATTGCTGGTGAAGCAGATTTTTAAACAGGCCCTTTAGGGGTGTCTGGATGTCAGTAAAACATCATGCTCAGCATAGGAATCTGCTTAAGATTCTCTCTCCCTTTCCCTCTGCCCCTCCCTCCCACACACACACTCTCTCTCTCTCTCTCAACTAAGTAAATAAATCTTTTTTAAAAATAAATTTTTTTTTAAAAAATGGGTACTTTGGTACTCCCCATACCTGATCTTCCTACTTCCTTTACTTTCTCCCTGAATGACTCATCTTCACACATCTTTTATTTAAAAATGCATCCTTAATTCAGTAACTACATCATATTTAATTTTGAAAAAAATTTCCTCGTCTTAATCTTTGCCTATTCTGTGAAAAGGACTAGCAGGGTTAGACATTAAATGAGAAATGATTCAAATGGAAAATTCAGGTAATATTACTTCTTTTTTTTTTTACCCCAGGGTAATAAAATACCCAGAGTAGTGCTTCAGGAATTTGTGTTCTGTAACAAAATTTTAATAATAAATCATATCTACAAAATTATGGAATTAAAAGAAATTTCATGAGAATCTACCCTAATTTTACAGAGGAAATAACCAAGCTACAGAAACATTAAGGCAATAAAGTATTCAGTAAACACATGGGCTTTGGAATGAGACTGTCAAAACTAAATTTAACTTTTAATAACAATGTTTCTGTGTGATTCTCTGATTCTCAGTCAAAACTCCTCTGTAACATGGAGATAATTACAGTACATACCTGGTAGAGTAATTGAGATGGTTAAATACTGTATATAAAGCCCTTACCACAATACCTGACCTAGAGTAGCTGCTCAATAAAAGTTGTTATTATTACTACTGTCAGCCTCAGCCTTGTCATCCAGGCCTAGGCAGAGGCTACACTCAAACTGAGGTCTCGTGAGTCCTATTTCAGTATTCTTTCACTTTAGTTTCAAGGTATTGCACAGAATTTTAAGTAAATGATACTGCGCATAAGAAGGGTTTGAAGAATGCCTTCTCCCTGGGTACTTCCCTCAACACTGGAGAGTCTGTTTTCATGAACATCACCATATATGTGCTTTGTGCAAGCCCGCTCTTCCCACAGCCAATTAGGATGAATGTCCTGATGAAAAGGCAATGGTACTTCTTCATCGCAAGTGCAAATAGCACAATTACAGGGCTGATACGACTAAATACACAATTATTTGAAAATAAATTGAAGTTGACATTTTTCACTAGCCTGGATGTCTGTGGCACAGTGGTTCTCTAATCCTCCCACAGCCTTCGCATGGTAACAATGATAACTCTCCTTGGCTCAGTGCTATACAGTTTTTAGAAAAGCCTTCACTCACATCTTCCCATGTGATTGACACACATGCTGTGCATTAGAAAGACAAGGTATGGGGCGCCTGGGTGGCTCAGTGGGTTAAGCCGCTGCCTTCGGCTCAGGTCATGATCTCAGGGTCCGGGGATCGAGCCCCGCATCGGGCTCTCTGCTCAGCAGGGAGCCTGCTTCCTCCTCTCTCTCTGCCTGCCTCTCTGCCTGCTTGTGATCTCTCTCTGTCAAATAAATAAATAAATAAAATCTTAAAAAAAAAAAAAAGAAATACAAGATTGCTTTATAAAAAAAAAAAAAAAAAGAAAGACAAGGTATTACGACCTCGTTTTGTAGATGAGGACAATAAAGCTAAGGAGTGACATACTTGAGGTGACCCAGTTGGTAAGCAGCTGAGCCTGTCTACTCAAACCCAGATATTCTGTCTTCTAGTGCACATGAAGTGCATATGTGCTCTTCCTGCTTCAGAAAGCACACTGCCCTCAGCTTGATTATTTACAACATAGAGTGATTTTTATCTTCAGATCAGGTTCAAATACAAAAGAATTCGTACGTAGAGTAACTGAAATGCACTGCCATCTTATGAAATTAGTTGGTAAACCTACAGAAACATCAGTCTGGTTTTCTGGAGGGTCAGCAGTTGCTCTGCTGCCAGGGAGAATTAGGTACCTATGAAGATAGAGCTGAGAATCTTTCTTTGTGCTTAGAAGCATACAAAGTAAACTTGCCGGTGGAAAAAGAAGAAACCTGACAGAGCAAGCAAGCAATGGTCATCTTTCTAAGTTGTTATCAAGACTTCTGTGCAACATCTGATTCTGCAATCTGTCATTGCTCAAAGCCAAGAAATGAAGAGACAGTGGGAGTCAAGTTCTTTGTAGAAAGCAGTGCAGTTGTTGGGGGCTTTGTTCCCTTCCTTTTGCCAAATGGGATGGGACTCTGGCAGCAACACTTTGAATAAATCCTAAAAACAGGTCTAAGGGCCAAGAAATTACTTCATAAGGGAGAGGGAGGGAGAAAGAGAAGGAGGCGCTGGATCCCTGGAGCAATCAATTTATGTGCTGGACTATGAGATTTGATTATCTTTATCTGATTTTTCCAACTTCAAATGCTATTGATCACAAAATACCCAGCATCTTAAAGATCTGTGACTCATTTTGAACCTCGTGACCTATCTCTACGTACTGGTTGTAAGTTCAATTTCCCCGCAAGTAATTCAGCATGCGTTAGCTCCACATTCCCTAAGAGTACTATCTTGTCTTTTGTTAAGTAGTACTGGCTTCATTTTTTAATTCCTCAATTCTAATTCACTTTTGAATATCCAGATAAAATAATCACAGAAGATTATAGGGGGAAAATGCTGAATTTAGTATAGGGAGACTTGAATTGAGGTCCTGGCTTTGTTATTCATTAAATGTACAGGTGTATCAAGCTTGATTGTATCAGGCTATTTTTACTCCTCAGGAGCTCAGTTTTCTCCTTTGTTCAAAAATATGTTTATTTCTAATTTCTAAGCCTTTAATAGTTTCTATAATTCTATGACCTTCTGACTTCCAAACAATCTTCAAGAATTCTTATGTTGCTAAACTGAGGTAGTATTTCTAAGTACAAATTCTCCTTGCGCTCTGATAGGAGAGTAAAAGGATCTAGAGTCTACAGAACATATAGCTAAAGCCATGTTTTGTTTCAAAGTATTTCAATCCAGGTGAATCAAATAAACAGAAACAAAGTCAACGAATATATTATGTATATGTTCATATCTTGCTTTAACTCACAACTAGGAAGAATGTATTAAATAATATGGAAAAATTACAATATCAAAAAATTAAAATAAGGAAATTGTGAATAGAACAGAAGGTCAAGACCATAAGGAAAGGCAGAACAAAAACATGTATAGCTTGATAAAGTCTATATTGTCATTAACATTGACATTCATGTCCATTCTCACACTGTTTTCCCCATGCTTAAAGATCACACATTTTCCTATGAGGTAGTGAAATTATATTTATTATATTCAAAGTCATATATTTTCAAGTATTTCTGGTCTTTTCTTACAAAAAATATATCTCAATCAGGAAAAGCCCTGTCATGCCTTGTATTTCTTAGGTCTTTCTTAGATCATATTTAACGATTGGACAATTCTACATAGCTTGTGAAAATAATGTATTCACTATACCTTTTAATGCATATATATCTGATCCACACTGAAATAGGTTTTAAATCCAAGATCTGGATCTTTACTGAGTTGTTTTTAAACATATAACTCCCAAATGTACATTACTGTTTGATTCTTTTGACTGTACTAACAACCCAGAAGACACAAATCAAGTAAAAGCTTGATGGCCATCTGGTGGAGATCTTACAGAAGGTGTTCATACTTTGGGCAGGGTCTGGCTTCTTTTCATAAAAGCTGGTGAAAACTTGGTGTGAACTTCAACCCTGTGGACCAGTGCTCAGGCATAATGAGATAGAATCCAGGAGGCCTGGCTGGATCAGATATGTTTCGCAGAGCACTGGACAACAGATGTAAGCCAAGGAGTAGGCAGTAGTATTATCTCAGGGATTACCAGTCACTACCAAAGGAGTATTATTGAATACTCAAGAAGCAAATGTAATGAGACAGGAAAGAAAGCAAAAAGTCAGGAACTAAAGGAATCATGAACTGGTCAGAAATCAGAGTGGAAGATAGGATAACAGTGAAATATTTATGATATTGCTATCTTGGCTGTGAATGAATGAAGCAAGGATGCCAAAATCCTTTTTTTTTTTTTTTTAACATTGAATGATAGGTAGATTAGTCAGCTTAAAGGAGGATTCGGTTGTCTGTTTGCCACTGTAGCTATCCAGTAGAGAAGACAAAAATGTCAAATCCTCTTAAGATGTTCTAGACTGTCTGAGGTAACCTTGGTACCATTCTTCTGGGAAAATAAAAGGAAAAGGCTTCTCAGACCCTTCAATAATTTAAGTGTAGATTATCTAGAGAGGAATAGCCATTTTTATCAAATTTTGTTTCGAGAAACAGTTCATATATCTCTTCCATTTTTCCACATCTTGGGCACAGAGGCACTTTCTATCATTTTTCCAGACTATCTTTTCATGGGGGTTTGTAAAACGAAGAACCTTGAAAGATGAAGACCATGTTTCCCAAAGCAAAGGGTAAGTTTGCCTACTGTCTTGTATAATAAAATGCATGTTTATCATCAGAGTAAAAGACAGGAATAGTTACACGTATTATAAAAGATTCAGGTTCCCTAATCTCAAGACACCTCTAGTTTAACATCAGCTGCTACAAGGACAAGCATTACCCAATCTTTGCACGGTTTTGTGGGAACTGAGGTTTGGGGAAGAGCACAAGAAAATGCTGATACTCTGGCTACTCCCTGCACACACACACACACACACACACACACACACACCCTTAATCATCTCAGCTCTCTTACTGAAGAATTTGGCTTTCATGATGATAGGCTGTTTTGGGAGCTTTCCCTTTCCCAAAACCTTATAGTAGTTTGATCATACCACATCTATGATAGGAGTGGCTCTAGTCTTGTTTTTGGCAGCATTAACCTGTGTCTGCTCACTGACCAAGGTCCACATTTATCCAGGTTGACAGTTGGGCAGAAGTTCTGGTTCCTCTTAAAGTAGTAATGCCTCATACCAGTTCTACCAGAGCAATCTGAGGAATATTTGTCAAAGTCGATCCTGTGGTAATGCATGCCACCAGCATTACCTCAGCATCCTGGGTTCTTCTGGTGCTTGCCAGTGTCACTGCGTCCTTGGCTCACATGACCCCAAAGTTTCTGGATCTTCTTCAGTCTGGATGGCATGTTGGCCGTCCAAACAAAAGCATTTAATTCATTTTTTAATGATATCAGCCTTATATGTAGATTGGGGCAGTCACCCTGGAATACAGTTTGAGAAAGATGCAAGTGGAGAGGATGAAGGGTCATGATATGTAAATGTGAAAGAAACAAGATGTAGGTATTTAAGTTGAATGTCAGGCAAACAGGCTAAAGGGTAAATTCCAGAGAAATCCAGAAGGGGCAGAAGTCACAGAGCCAGTGGTGACCTGAGGCAGACATACTAGTATATCCCAAGTTTAGATTATTGTGTTTATTTAGATTATTATCACTTTAATGTTCCAAACAACTCAACCAATGCAAATACACCACCCTATTCACTTGAGCAAATCTTTGCCAACACTCAGTAAGTTTCAATTTAAACATATCACACATCTGTTTATATTCAGTAGAGAAATCTGAGAATTTTCATCAGGATGTACAAAAATTGAGTCTGGAAGTTTGTGGTCTAACAAGTCCTCCTACTCAAAAGCAAAGGCATTATTGCCAAAAAGATTGTTTGAGCACAGACGAAAGGACTGAGTTTTCAGAGATGATGGGAAATAGTATGCCCATCCCAACTCATTTTGTTAAGAATCAAGCTATCCTTCTGGCTACACCAAATTGGCCAAGACCAGATTTATGTGCTTACTTAACTTGGTGTCACAAAAAAGATGAAATACTTAATAATTATATATTGGAATCCACAGTGTTTATTTTCTTCAAGACTGCATGATAGGGCCCTGGGTAATAAGCAGGATTCTTCTTTCTATCAAAGTAAATTTTCCCTAGAATTTACATTTTTTTCAAAGACTTATTTATTTGAGAGACAGAGAGAGCAGTGGGAGCAGGGAGAGGGAGAAAGAGAAACACAGACACCCTGCTAAGGGCAAACCCAGCCATGGGGCTTGATCTCACAACCTTGAGATCATGACCTGAGCCAAAAATCAAGAGTTGGAGGCTTAACCAACTGAGTCATCCAGGCGCCCCTAGAATTTACATTTTAAGCTAATTTCCTTTTAATTTATATTTTTTCACTCTCTCCTATTCATGAAATAAAAGTCATTGATCACCTACTCTCCCTATACGTGAATAGTTTTTAAAGTATTTTATTTATTTACTTGACAGAGCGAGAGAAGGAACACAAGCAAGGGGAGTGGGAGACGGAGAAGCAGGCTTCCCAACAAGCAGGGAACTGGATGCAGGGCGTCATCCCAGGATCCTGGGATCATGACCTGAGCCAAAGGCAGACGCTTAATGACTGAGCCACCCAGGCACCCCAATCACCTATTATATTTAAGGCACTTCACTCACCACAGAGTACCAAATGATGAATAAAACAAAATCCCTGCCCTAAAGGAACATAAAGCAGGCAGTTATCTTTGGAAACAGACCATCATAGAAGCACACTCAGATTGCCACTCCAACAAAAATATTTAGGTTGTTAATTGGTTTAACTTACTACATTTATTAAATGATTTGACCTATCAAAATAAAAAGTTTATAAATATTATATTTACATAAAATATATTTATATGTATTTACATATATATGTGTTACTATACTTTTGCAAAGTTGAAAGTGAAGCAAAATTACAAGTGGCTAGACTCATTCTTTTTTTTTTTTTTTAAGATTTATTTATTTATTTATTTGACAGACAGAGATCACAAGTAGGCAGAGAGGCAGGCAGAGAGAGAGAGGAAGGGAAGCAGGCTCCCCGCCGAGCAGAGAGCCCGATGCGGGGCTCGATCCCAGGACCCTGGGATCATGACCTGAGCCGAAGGCAGCGGCTTTAACCCACTGAGCCACCCAGGCGCCCCTAGACTCATTCTTGTAATCCACTTTTATTAAATTGTAAGGTACCAGAAATTTTTAAAAATTAGCCTATATTAAAAAATAATAGCAGTGGGGCGCCTGGGTGGCTCAGTGGGTTAAGCCGCTGCCTTCGGCTCAGGTCATGATCCCAGGTCCTGGGTTCGAGCCCCACATCGGGCTTTCTGCTCGGCAGGGAGCCTGCTTCCTCCTCTCTCTCTGCCTGCCTCTCTGCTTACTTGTGATTTCTGTCAAATAAATAAATAAAATCTTTAAAAAAAATAAAAAAAATAATAGCAGTAATAACTTAAAGTTTTTCTATAACCACCATGATCCTCATTCTCCAGTCAAGCATCCAGCACTTTGACTTGGTCACTCTTTTCTGCCTGTGTATAGGTGCTGCTAAGTTACTCCCATCTGTGAATATACTGCCATCGTAAGGTTTGTATTTTTGAGAAAGTGAATCCAGGAAAAGTAATCCAAGGGAAGTTTCAGATAGCATGGTCAAGATAGACAATATACATGTGGAAGACTCTTCCTACAGCTCTCAAACAGCATCAGGCACTCATCTGATTTATTTATTATTGGGGTCCATTCTCATGACAGCCACTTCTGCTATTGCACACAGGATAATTAGGACATTGCTTTATCAGGTCCTAGGCAAACAGCAACCAAGAAATATGCATAGATCTATTTGGTGATCCCAGGCCACATGGATAAAAATGGAAATATCACATTCTAGAAGGTACCACTATCCTATTGTTCTCTGCTTTAGACAGTAAAACCACCTTATGTCATTCATATGTGGTCTGCACTTAACATCTGGCATTGCCCTAGATGGAAAGAAACTGAGTGAATGAAATCTAAATACAAACATCTAATTTTTACCATTCATTGCAACTCTAACCCCCTCAAAATTTTTGTGAGAACTAAGACACATAGTCTTTAACCAAACTAGGTCTCTGATCCCTTTACTTATCTTTCCTCTCCTAGAATATTAGCTACCTCCCGCCACCGCCAACATACATTGTTTCAGTTGCTTCTGTACACAACTTGCACCCCTACAGTGTCATATTTTTATTATGTTTTTGCCATTTCATGGTCCCTGGTCCTTTCGTAGTGCCTGTCTAGAAGATATCCAAACTTTTATCAAGGCAACAAGTCTACCTTTTTCCTTCTTAACAACCAAGAGATAGAAAGGAAATCACCTGTTGTAAAAATTGTGACCCCTACAAATTTCTGGCTTCTGGCCTCAATGGGGCTTGTAATGTTTCATTTGAGCTCGGGTCTTTATCCTTACCTCCTATTCTCTCCTATTGGAGATTCCAAATCTTCAGTTCTTTCCTCAGGCTCTATGCTTTGTTGCACTTGCCACAGCCCAAACAGAAGATTTCTTCCAGTTAGGCAGTTAACTTCCCTTCCTTGTTCTTAATTGCACATTCAAAGTAAGCCTCCTGAAATTTGATCCTTCCCTCTATTTACTTTGTTACTATTCTGGAGAAATCAGTGATAATTTCTTTCCTGGAACACTGCACATTCTAACTGATCTCCCTGCCCATAGTCTCCTGCTTTTCCATATCGTTTGCTTCCTTGCATATAACGTTCATTCACTCTAATCCTACTTCCATATGCTGGTAACTTCCAAACCCTGTCCTGACTGATCTCCTAAACCACAGATCCACAGTTACAACTACCTTCTGAATATCTCCAAATGGATATTCAGTGGACATGTCAAAAACTGAAATTTTAAATTTCCTGCCCTGCAACCTACTTCTCCCTGAACTGTTACTAAATCAATAGCGCAAGTTAGAATCTGTTAGCTGCTGTCAGCCCCTTCTTCTTATTCACCAGTCTCCCCAGATATCACAAATAAATGACTGCTAAGCATTGTCACTGTACCACCCAACTATCTTTTCAATCTTTCTTCTTCTCTTAAATCCTCTTACTAATTAATGTTCAAATCTTGTTCACTTGGGGTTAAAGTAATGAATGTTGCCTACTAACAACCCTTGTTTCCCCAGCCTGACTCCCTATCTGATACCAAAGCATTATTGCTAAAACATATATACATAATTCAGTATGAAAAGACTGGACGCATCTAATAAATCTTACTATTCACCATTTAAAGGAAAGGAAAAGATGACATAAACCTGGAAATTAAGACTAACAGTAAACTAATGCCAGAATCTAGGAAGCATTTGGGAAGAATCCTCACTAAATTCAAAGTCAGTGACACTGCCCACCATAAAGAGGAAATAGTGTACATTTGTACTTACCATGTATCAAGGACTATAGTAGGAGTTTAGGTAAGAAACTAATTCATCACAACTCACTCAATCAGAAGTGTACTCTCCAGAAGCGATATCGCCCTCACCATAGGTACAGGTTCTCAAATCAGGCAGAGGGCTTTTTCCTACTTTCACTTTCCAACCCACCACTTTGAGCTCCCTTTCTACATCTAGTCTAATCCTGCAAACTCCAGGGAACTGGGTAGGGAATAGAGTGTGGTCACAGTAGTAATGGCACATTTATTTCTAGAAAGTATACTTCTTACAAGGGAGTCATTACGGTATAGGTAGAGATTTGTGAAAGCAGGATATATGGAGGATTGTAGTTTTTTAAAGGTATGTATGTGCTCAAAATGACATAGCAGGCAATAGAATGAAAAGGAAAATCATATCTTAGATAGTGACATTAGATAAACAGTTGCAGATGGTAAACTGAGAACAAATTCTGTGGACCAATCAGTCACTACAGCCGTAAGTCTGGGAAGTAGACTTAACCATCACTAAAGTCAACAGGCTCTGAACCCAAAGAGCAAGACACATACCCAATCTGTTGCCAAACACCAAGAGTGAATAAATCAAAAAATAAAACAAAAATAAAGAAAGGAAGCTGGACTTCTGGAAAAAGAAGAAATGGCACCTGAGAAAGGTGACACCAAATGTAAGGTCCAACGGAAGAAAGAGGACTTTGAAAAAAATAATTGAATATGTGTATATTTGGTATTCTAATTAGGACACGAAGTTAGAACTTTAAGAATATAAGAGAAAGCCAAAACACCAGCAGAATCACAAATCAAAGATATAGGTCAGATAAGGAAGGATTATTCTTCTCAGGCTAAAAAATGTAGTAACATTTAAAACGTACACTGAAAGATGTGATGATAGTAACACTGTGTGATATGAAACCAGTGACATAGTGGACATGCTTGAAATATCCCAAAATACTGTGGAAAAAGAAAAAAACCTAAATGATGGATATGTGGGTAAGATAAAAGAAAAATTTAAATATGCAACAATAGTTAACACAAAGCATCTTTTAAAGCACTTTACATGTATTCTACCCACTTAATTCTCTCAATACTCCATCCTCGTATTTATAGGTACAGAAACTGGTAAAAATAACTAACCTAAGCTCACAAAACGAATAGGGAGAGAATTACAACCAAGGCCATCAGACATCAAGGTCAGCTATTAGTCACTATATTATAATCGCTCTCAAAAAGAGTATCTAGAAGAAAAGAAATAGTCAAATAAAAGAGAGAATTTAACTAATAAAGGATTTGAAAAGTACATTATAGATTTATTATCCATAAAGGTAAAAATAACTAATAAAGGATTTGAAAAGTTACATTATAGATTTATTACCCATAAAGGTCAAAATAACCTAGATGAAAATCTTACATGATGACTATAAAGAAAAAGAATCACTGACACAGCATATTCCCCCAATAATAATAATTGGCAAAAAGAGTTGAGAGAAAACTTTTTGTCCCAATAGTTTAATATTCAGCCAAGTATTATTCATCTATGAAGGTAACTGAAGATATTCAAATATTTAGAAACATCCCTCCCTTACAACACTTATGAAAAGAACACATATACTCAAGAAATGTTTGCATTACACCGTTAAACGAGGAAAGCAGCTTATAAAACAATAGGCATTATGTAAGCCATTTTTTGAAAGAAAAAAAGTATCTTTGCAAATATATTCATAGAAAATATTTATAAACTTTCATGGCAAAACGTTATCATGTATGAAAGGGTTTTTTTTAAATTTTCTGTATTTGGAGTATGCGATTGTTTATGCCATAAGAATAATGAAAGTTAAAATAAAAAATGTTTTTAGAAACAGATTAATAAAAATTAGGCAATCATAATATTAAAAAATGGTGATGAAGCGCTGAACTCTGGCTCCATGCTGGGTGGGGAGTCTGCTTGAGATTCTCTCTCTCCCTCTCTGCCCCTCCCCCTGCTCCTTTGTGTGTGTGCTCTTTCTTTCTCTCTAAAAATACATAAATAAATCTTTTACAAAAATAAAAAGAATGAGAATGAACACTATACACTGGCATAGAACACTGTTCAAAATTCATAGTTTTTTTTTTTTTAAAGATTTTATTTATTTATTCGACAGACAGAGATCACATGTAGGCAGAGAGGCAGGCAGAGAGAGAGAGAGAGAGGAGGAAGCAGGCTCTCCACTGAGCAGAGAGCCCGATGCGGGGCTCGATCCCAGGACCCTGAGATCATGACCTGAGCCGAAGGCAGAGGCTTTAACCCACTGAGCCACCCAGGTGCCCCCAAAATTCATAGTTTTATGAAGAAATCAAATCTCAGGAAAATACATATAAGATTATTCCATTTATTTAAAAAAAACTACAAAGCAAAAAGATACATATTATTATCTGCCTTAAGTACATGAAAGTGTCTATTAAAAATCTTAAAAAGTAGAGAAAGAATGGGAATTATTTTTTTTAATTCCTACATTTTATAATTCTCTGTAGGATTTATTCTAAAATAAAAATACATCTGCCAAAACCCAGGTTTCCTAAAACACAGAAGCTAAGGGAAAGCTTGGTTCTTAATGTTTGACTGAGGGGAAGAGTGCAGTCAATGGCTGCAGGAGGGAGAAAAGCCAGAAAATGAGACAGGGAAGTAAGGAAAGCAAAAACAACATGGGGCAGTAAGGAGCTGGCGCAGCTTCCCAGGAAAGCATAGCTGGGGACATGTCCTGGCAGGCCACATAGAACATCTGCACCTTGGAACAGATGGGGGTGGGCTGGGGAGTAGACTACAGAATCAGCTCTCTCTCATCTCCTATTCCTCAGTGGTCCACTTTTTCCCCACAAGTTAACTCCCCAGAATTTCTGGGTTGTGTTACTCACTGCATGTGAAGAATCTTTGGGAAAGACAGATCTCATGTGCAGTACTCAGTGCTCATCTGAATGCAGAACCCATAGGAAAGACAGACTTGTCATGTATTTGGTGGACTTGAACCTGGTTTAGATACTGCCACAGGTCTCCTCTCATGAGGTACTGTAAAGCCCAACTTTCTGCTAGGGAAACCCGAGACAGTAAGTGTTATTTGGGAATAAGGTGACTCCAGGGAGTCATGGAGATCTCCACTGAACAAGTGCCCAAGACCCCAGGAAACAGATGGGGCCAAGTGAATACAGGAAGGTATGTGAATGCTTAATTCCACTGTCGTTATATTAAATTATATAAATATGCTAATTATAGAATTAAAAATGAGTAAACAGATAAAAGCTATTAATACATTTTTACATTCTCTATTATGGGAAATAAACCAAAGACAGAAAGAAAGGAAAGAAGAGAGAAAAGACGATGATGACACAGTCTAAAATCCTGAAATACTGACAGTGATCAATTCTATGATAAGATTTAAGTCCTCTCTATTAATATTGGCCATATATATGCTATGCTTTACCACCACTTATAATCATTACCAATGGCATAAGGAGCCAGCCTGAAATTGAAGTCAGTTCGGAAGCCAAGAGAAAAGAATGATACCAACTATGCCATAAGGACAGACAGCCAGCTGCTTCTTAGTGTCACACTGGCTTTCCTCCGTAATTTAAAGGCACACCTCAGACTGTGAGAGAAATTGCCAAAGATACAGAAACTAAGACTCTAAAATCATAGATGATACTAATTATCTCTATTATGAAATTCTGCTCCAAGTTTTCTTGTAAAAAATAAAAATTTTTGTTTTCTGTCCCATCAGGAGCTTAATTTCATATAGAAACATCTTCATTCTACAATGAAGACTTAGAAATTAAGCTGGGAAATTTTTTCAAATTGTCTGCAGTTTATGTTTCTGCTAGATTTCACATTCCATACTACTCAGTTCAATGCAACTCCAAAAAAAAAAAAAAAAAAAAAGCCGTTGAACGGAACATGGATCCAAGGGACAGAACTAAAATCCAGGCTTCCATAAGCTCCTTCCAGAGCTCATCTTTGCAATGACATCTATTCCCTAACACTGTATTTCTCTTTGATCTTTAACATCAATCTGTTTGACACTTCTCACTCTGTGGCTGGTCAATGACCCTAATTTGCTATGTAACCACTAACAATAAGATTCTATTTTCAGATGTATATTTTGGATAAGGATAAAGACTTCTTAGCCCAATCACAGCAATCCAGAAAGGCATGAAGGGTTTAGGGAAAGAAAAATTAAGCAACCTGGCAAAAGCTCTGCCCCCAGACCTGAGCTGAGCTGAGAGGTAAGAAAGCCACAACAAAACCAAAAAGATTCAACATCACTGGAGGGAAGAACACTCTGCCCACACCGGCTGGTAAAACCATATATGTTCATGGCATGATGATATGAAAGACATGATGATGCACAAGGAGTTTCTGCTCAAAAATCTCAACCCTGCCCCTCAACATTTTATCATCAGGGATTTATGCCTTTGCAATTACCCAAGCTAACACCCAAAAGTACTAGAATGCCAGCCACTTGAAAAAGAAATACAGAAAAGCTAAATATAGTATGAAAAGTTGGCAATGAAAAAGGCCACAGAGAGTATAGGTAACTGTAAGTAAAAAAAAAAAAAAAAAAAAAAAAGAAAGAAAGAAAGAAAGAAAAGAAAAGACAGAGGTGCCTGGGTGGCTCAGTCAGATGACTGAGTGTCTGCCTTCAGCTCAGGTCATGATCTCAAGGGCCCTGGGATTAAGCCACACTTTGGGCTCCTTGCTCAGTGAAAAGCCTACTTCTCCCTCTCCCTCTGCTTCTTCCCATGCTTTCTCTGTGAAACAAACCAATTAAAAAAAAAAAAAAGACAAATATTTCACATATGTCACTCTTTTCCCTGAATTTTCGGTACTTGGTTAGGAAAAAGGAGCAGTGAGAGTCAAAGGAAACAAAGTATGTGTTGGGTACCTTGTCTACAAATGCCTTGTAGCTGTGAGCTACAAGGAAGAAACAAAATGTAGAAATGCAAGTAGGAAGATAGAAAAAAGGAATAAAAACAGAAATCAAAGTCACAACAATAACTAAGAAAGTATGAGCAAAATCCTAAAACACATCTTGTACTAAATATAAGAATTTCTAATTTTATGTTGGCTCTATTTGGAAATTTGATCCTAATGAAATATAGAAATAAATTTGTACCTGATGAGAAAAATGCTGGCTATTACTAATCCCCATGGGTTCTACCTACAGAAGATGGACTGTATGAAAATGTTATGCAAATCTTAAAGACATTCACTCAAAATCTGCTTTGAGTAAATACCAGCTTATCATTGCCACAGACCAGAAACTGAAGCTGTATGATTTCTTATAAATATGTAAAGTACTAAAGAAAAAAAATATATAAAATATTTTTCCTCCCTCAATTCCTAAAGAGCAAATGTCCTAAAACTAATTTCCTCATAAACACAGGAGCTGTCTCTCCGTTCAAGTATGAAGCAGTTAGTGGCACTAAAATAGAGTCCATGTCTCCTTCAATCAGTTTTTCTTTTATTATTTCTAGTTATTCTTTTCCAATAGCTTTTTTTTATACATTCTGTCAGCACATTTTTGTTGAGCATCTCCTATGGGCAAGCCATATTGCTTAAAATGAAAAATGTAAAGCTTAGGTCACTTGATCCCTACACTTAAGGATCTTGAAGATTTGCTGAAGAGGTAAGATGCATCCAGAAAAACAACTATAATGCAAAACAGAAGATGTCAGAAGAAAAATTAAATATTAAAGCAAAATCCAAGGATAGTTTAGAGGAACGCGGAAAACATTCGCACAGTGTTGGGAGAGACAAGGTGTTTTTCATGGAACACACACCAGCAGAGAAGAGCCCTGAAGAACATATAGGATTTCTAGAATTATAGCTAAAAACTGAAGGAATTCCAATTGAAATAATGCAATACTAGGAGCAAACACGAGAAAGCCCAAAAAGTATTTGGGGGAGGGGCATGTAGTCTAGCTATGTATGTTTAGTGTATATGTTCAGTATGTTAAGAACAAAATGCTAGACTTCCATGATTTTAGGAGCTACCGGCTCATACTCAGATTTATAAGGCATGCTTGTATACAAACCATAAACTATCTTCTGTTGGAATAATACCATTACATTTACATCTGATACCTTCTAGATCAACCCTTTATTTTAACTGAATTTTAATTGAATTGAAAAACTGAATTTCAAAGAGGATAAGTGGCATTTGCAAGTTCACACAGCTAATTAATGGTGGCTCATAGTGTGGAGTTTATCATTCTGGTCCAGGAGGAAGGATTTATCCCAGGCCATAAATGTTCTCTTACTCCACACCCTATCTCCCACTCTCTCCTTATTCTTGCCAAAATATGCATTGGTTCACAGGCTTACCCATGCAGTTTATGACCAGGGAAGAGAATATTTTCTCTGTAAGATGCTAACTGATTCATAGAGTGAGTCCATCTCTCCCTTGGCCTTGTTAGCTCCCAGGTTCTAACTAACTCCTAGACTACACCTTAACCAAGAAGGTCAAGACAACATTGTCACCAAGAAAATTTCTAAAAGAACCAATAGCAGTTGAAATGCATTAAACATAACTTTCTTAGATTTGACTCCCTCTAGAGTATGTTGGAGGAAAAGACTTGATCCAGTGAATTCTTTTTCAATACACATTTTAAAACATTGAAAGTTCTTGATGCAATACTCCCTCCTCTCCTATGAAATCTGTAAGTTTTCTTTAAAAAAAAAAAGGAGAAACAATTCAGTTTTTCTTAATGGATGGAGCTAAAATGCTTCTGCTGAATAAACTACTGATTTATCTCTCTAACTCATTCACTTACTGGTACCAGGACCAGAGATCTCTAAAGTACATCATTAAATACTGGCTCTGTGATTTAAAGTATTAAAATTCCAAATTCACAGTCATACCTTTAGTATGGGGCAGGCTGTGTTCTTTTTAATGAGCTAGAATTTAATAACTGCTATCAAATCAAATAAACTTATTGTGAAACCTTTTTTCTTCCTACAGTTTCAACAGAAGTTCATTAACCCAATTCAGTGAGATTAGCTTTTTCACATATATAAAAAACACATATTCATTTGTAAATATGAAAATGTCTTAAGTTCTTTTATGGCATGGCACGATATGAATGTATTAGTTTCATATTGCAAAAAAGAAACTCAAGAACTTGCTTAATTCTCCTAAAATCTTAATCCTTGAATACATTTAAGAGACTTCTTTCACATGTTCTGCATTCTCTGTTTAAGGTAAACTTATTCAACATAAAAATTCTCTCAATGTCACTGAAGCATTAAGTCTGATACATCAATAATAATGGAAGTATTTATGAAATCCTTCACAGGGATAACATCCACACTAGGACAGTCAGATTACCTCCAGTCTTTCTTGTCCTTTCCCATTCTAACAAGGAACATACATAAAGCATATACATATACATACATATACTTTATAAATATATACAGATACAGTAGTATGGACATATATGCGTATGTGAGCTCTGTTTAGTGAACTGCTGCTAGCCTATGTTGGTAGACCCAATTACAGTGTTATTTTACTACCTACCACCTCCAAATTTAAATAGTGTACTTAGAAACTTGAATATAACATGGGAGGAGAGACCATAAAATCTTAATTTGAAAATACCTTAACATTCATCTGAATTTATGCAGCAATTTCACTCTGCTGGAAAACATATTCCATTTTAGGCAGCACTCATGGTCCAAAATTACCCCTTATGTCATTCTTTCTCAGTAATGTTCCCACCAATACAGAAAGCTCTCATTAGGCCTTGGGTCCCCAGCTATTAGTTGATTAGTAAAGTGCTTTTGCTTGTCTACTAATATTAATAATTAACCTGATTGATTAATATAGATTAAAGAGGCAGAGGAAAGTCATGCTGGTGGGAACCTGTAACAGATTGGTTATTTACTTGGACACTATGGTGCATTAAGAGTTCATTATGACTTCCTTGAATACTGCAAAGCAGATAATTGCTCACTTTCTGTAGGACTGAGAAAAAATTCCAGTTTTTCACAAGTTGCAAAATGTAGTGACTAATCCTTATTATGTTGTATTACACAGTTGTATGATGACTTCTGATGTCAATAGACCATTTCCCATCCCACAGACTAGACTCACTTGACTTTCTGTTTATTTAAGTGACACTCTTGTTTGAAATTCTGGGGGCTTCTTATCCCTTTGAGTCACACACTGTGTCTGGGAGCCTCTGCTCTGGCACTTTTAGCACCTCATTAATTACTAACTGTAGCAAAGTCCTGCTGTTTTGCAACTCCTCTGCCTTTGTTGGGAAATCACAACGGCTTGCTAGAATGAGAAGGCCGGACAATAGTTATCTGCCAAATGTCCAGTTTGTGAGCATATTACAAAGGCTAATTATCTTAGGGTCTTGTAATTTCCCTAGATATTCAAATTCGATAAGATAACTCAAAGTGTCCCTGAAGTACCTTTAAGTTTAGCACCAGGGGAAATCCAGGAAGCATTTGCATTCAGCTAACAGTCAGAGACTTGAAATAATTGTTACAGTTGTAAGTGAGGATAGGTGATGAAACAGAATATAGTCTCCTAGTTAACACGGGCATCTTAGAGGGAGAGTCCAAGACACAATACCCACAGGCAAGCCTAACAGCACTCTCAACTTCTTTTGCACAGAGGATCTGAATCTCCCATTTGGCTTTCAGTCTGTGCTCTGCTACACTGTTGTTTTTCGAGCATACTAGTTCTGACACCAATCCCCACTACCCACACCAGTAAATTTTAAGTCCTTCAGAGGCAAGGGCTATCTCCTAATATTTTTTTTAAAGACTTATTTATTTATTTGACAGAGAGCGAGAGAGACAGTGAGAGAAGGAATACAAGCCAGGGGGAGTGGGAGAGGGAGAAGCAGACTTCCCGCCAAGCAGGGAGCCTGACGTGGGACTCGATCCCAGGACCTTGGGATCATGACCTGAGTGGAAGGCAGCCACTTAACAACTGAGCCACCCAGGGGCCCCTCTTCTAATATTTTTCATCTGTAACACCTAGAAGAATGCTCTACACATTTCTCTATATAGATACTTAAAATACAGGGTATTTTCCTATTACAAAATATAATAAGTAAAAATATAAATAATTCTATAAATCAATGAAAGATCTTGGATGACAACTGACAATTTTTCTGAAGAAGAAACCCGTCAAACCAACCTGGTGTTTTACGTCAAGATGGCAGATATACTGAATATAAGCGTTATCCACACCAGTATTAGAAATGGTGTCTTTCCCTTTGTGTCACATTGATCAATAAAGAGAATACATATTCTTGAAGTCAGTATTCTTCCACCTGGGGTGTAAATAAGAGTGAAAGGAATCCAAAGGATAGCTTTTCAGTACTGAAGAGTCCTTACCCCTTCCCTTTAGAGTGAATGAATGCTATGACTCAGTGTTAGTTTAACCATTCTGATTTGCTCTCCCTCTTCCGGTAGAAACTGTGGTTATCCTGTCTGAAATGTTCCCTTTAAGCACCAGCCCTTTCCCAGACAAAGAGACTTAGAGGTGTTGAGACTCGTTTACTGATCTAGGAGGAGCAACAGCCCTTGATAAGGATAAAAGGATCGGGGCGCCTGGGTGGCTCAGTGGGTTAAAGCCTCTGCCTTCGGCTCAGGTCATGATCTCAGGGTCCTGGGATCAAGGTCCTGGGATCGAGCCCCACATCAGACTCTCTGCTCCGCAGGGAGCCTGCTTCCTCCTCTCTCTGCCTGGCTCTCTGCCTACTTGTGATCTCTGTCTGTCAAATAAATAAATAAAATCTTTTAAAAAAAAAAAAAGGATAAAAGGATGCCTCATTTGAGTCCCACCTGCACCTCTGCTCCCACCCTATCAGATATTTTGGAATCTCATCCCACATTCTCTCCTTTAAATGCTGACCTCCCCACTTTGTGAGTCCATTCTCTCTTGTCACCTAGAACAAGGATAGAGGGCCTCCAAGACAAAAATTATCTCCCCCAAGGCTTCCAAATAAAAGGAATGGAACATCGTAAGATTACCAATGTTTTCCAGGCCTTCTTGTTAAGAAATGTCACCTGGGTTGCTTGTTCAATACACTGAAAATAGACTCTAGACTCTATTTTGTTAATAAGGGCTCTAGGTGATACTTATCTTTAGGCATATTTGGGAAAGAGTAGGGAAGTATTTTACCCTGTTAGCATGCTAACATGGTAAAGTATTTAAATCATACAGATGCCCCAATCACCAGAGATTGTAATTGGTGTTGAAACAGAGCCCATTCACCAGTATTTCTAAAAATTCTCCCAAATGATTATCTCATGAAGCACTTCTCAAGCTTTAATGTGCATACAAATCACCTGGGAAATGGTTAAAATGATTCAGTAGATTGTTACTCAACATGTCTAGGGTGGGCCCTAAGAGTCTGCATTTCTAACAAGGTGATGTCTGTGTCACTGGTCTGTGGACCACATATGAGTGGCCAGGACTATTCATGGCGATCTTTGGGACTGGAGCCACAGCTAGAGCTAGTGCTTGCTCACTCACCATCCCTTTCCCTCTCCCTCTCCCACACACATTATTCCTAGTTATTTATTTATTTATTTATTTATTTATTTATTTATATTAACATATAATGTATTATTTGCTTCAGGGGTACAGGTCTGTGAATCGTCAGTCTTACAAAAATTCACAGCACTCACCACAGCACATACTCTCCCCAATGTCCATAACCCAGCCACCCTATCCCTCCCCTCAACTCCCAGCAACCCTCAGTTTGTTTCCTGAGATTGAGTCTCTTTCCAGTAGTGAGTGAAGTGAATGTCATGGAAGAGAAGATTGAGAGTAACCCACCAACCTGCCTCCAGGTGAGAATTAGGTCAATGAATGTGACAACATGCCCTAGAACCTGACCTAGGGCCTGGAATGGGAGCTCTCAGAAATGGCCTCTGAATAAGAATCTGAACATTGTGAGGGAGCATATGCACAGAGTGGGTCATTCAACTGGTCTCAAGAAAGAGGGAGAAATTTTGAGCCTTAATCTTTCCTTTGAACAGTAATAACTTTAACATCTAAACTGCCCTTTCCCTATAACCCCCTCAGATTTGCTTCAAAATATGGCTTTCACTCAAGTCTTCAAAGACTGGTATCCTGACCGAACTGCTCATTTATCTGTAGGCTAAAGAGTAATCTTTTTCTGGGGATAATAAAGATATACAACATAAAATCTTCATTTTTCATAGATTTCTCTGTATCTTCTCTTGACTAAATTATGAGCTCCTGGAGACCTATGTCCTTCATTTCTTCAGTGTTACTCTCACAACATTTAATAAATTTGCACTTATTGCCCACACAGTAGATACTCAGCACTTTCACTAACTGGCAGTGTGGAAGTGGAGTCCAGGTGATTTTATACATTGCAGTAACCTGAAAATAAATGAATAAATTTCAACAGTGTAAATTAGTTTAATACATGGAATAAACACAGCACCTTATTTATTTGAGCAGGTTATAACTTTTTCTTCCTTAAATATGACTGAAAAAATAAAAACAGGAACACTTATACAGCAAATTCATGTTGGAGTGCTCTATTATAAAAACAAATATGGTTTTCAGTTCCAAAAGTAAATGCAGAAATATTAGAACTTCCTTGTATTATATTCAGAATTCACCTGACCCTAGATCTTACAAATACAAGTATATCGATCAATGAAGAATTATTAAAAGAACAAAAACTAAAGAGTTTAACTCAAGTATATGAATAAATTCATAATTATTTTTAAACACTGTGAAGAATTCTTCATTTGAAAATGGTAATGATGATCCAGGTCAATGCCCAGAAACAGTCCTAAAGGAATACTGAATAAATGTGAGGGAGTAAATGAATGAACTAGTGAATGAATGAGCTGTTCTGAAACTCCATTGATATGAAACAAAAGGATATGAATTTTTAAAATAGCATAGCATGAGTGATGACACGGCATTCAGAATCCTGGTGTGGGCAAAAGTATCCTCCTAATGAAAAGGAGAGGGTTTTAGTCTCAGCTCAGCCAGGATGGCCTTGGGCAAGCCACTTAAGTTTTCGGGCCTCAGTTTCCTCATATACAAAATAAAATAATATATACTAGATGATCTCTAAGAGTCCTTACAGTTCTATAATTCTATGAAGTTTACAAGCCAAATTAAACTGAAACTTCCATTAACAATCCAAGTTTTACCAGCTTCCAGGCAGAGATTCTAGTTTGATTTTGAAATTTCAATTCAGGGGGTGCCTGGTTGGCTCAGCTGAGTGTCAGACTGAGACTTCAGCCCCTCTCGGGGTCATGAGATGAGCCCCTCCTCAGCCTCCAGGCTCAGCGGTCGACTTGAGATTCTGACTTTCTCCCTCTGACCCTACCCCCAACTCTGGCACATACACACACTCTCTCTCTCTCTCTCTCAAATATAAATATTTTTAAAAAGAGAAATTTCAATTCAGCACAGAAACTTTATGCTGGCATAGCTTGTATTAGTGGGAAATAAAATCTGTTCTGGAACTTTAAAAGCCTGAAAAGAACACTGAAAATTCCCTCCCCCAAGGTCTTTAAGATTTTATTTATTTGACAGACAGAGATCACAAGTAGGCAGAGAGGCAGGCAGATTGAGAGGAGGAAGCAGGCTCCCCGCTGAGCAGAGAGCCCGATGTTGCGGGGCTCCATTCCAGGACCCTGGGATCATGACCTGAGCCGAAAGCAGAGGCTCTAACCCACTGAGCCACCCAGGCGCCCCCCCACCCGAGGTCTTAAAAACAGTAGACGATTTCCTCTCTCAAAGATGTTTAAACTTCTCCTACCTCAAGTTTAAGTAGCAAACAGGTTTGTAAAGGATCCTAAAACCCCTTAGCCATTTGTGATTCAGAGTACCATGATCACATCAATGCTGTGCACTTCACCAGGAAGGAGTCGTGGTACCAGAATAAAACATTTGCCAAGCAGGAATGATTAAATTAACTCCCAAATCCTTCAAATTTCTCTAAAATACATGTATTTCAACTTGGTATTAAAGGTAATCATTCTTTAGCAATGTACATTAAACAAAAGAAGCCATTCTTGTATTTAACTTTTAAATACCAATTAATTCAACAACAGAAAATGTATTTTATTCCAGGGGATTCAGATGTTCCATCTTTCAGTCAATCTTGTCCATTATCTGTACAGACTTACTGACTCTTACCCTGTAAATTATCCATTACTTCCCTCTTTGTTACCTTAATGCAAATTGTCTACTTTAATTCCCTTATTTACTCACCTTCTGCCTACTCATTTTGGTTTACTTACCGTAGTCACATGCGGATGGAAAGAATCAGAATCTGACTTAAGGGTAACCTCAGAAGCCCAATAACTACAAAGTGTGTTTCCCACTCATGTAATATATCCAGCATAGTCGGGGGGGGCTAGTGAGTGAAAGGGCTGTTCACCATAGTTCCACAGTGACCTAATCTGATGAAAACTTAATTTTGTCAGTGCTTCCAGGATTGTCACATCATTAAAAGGAGAATGTGGTAAACCTGACCCTGACTCTTAAAACTTTTTTTTTAAAGCTTTTGTTTGTTTGTTTGTTTACAGGAAGCCTGGGATCATGAACTGAGCTGAAAACAGACGCTTAACCCACTAAGACACCCAGGCATCCCTGACTCTTAAAACTTTTCTCTTCAAGTGACTTAGTATCACTTCTGCTCTCATTCCTTCCATGTATACATTCTAAACTTAACTTTGCTGAATGGCCCCCATGGCTACCACACAAGACTATGTCAGGACCAGCATTACAGAAAAAGCTCTTTGGTCACTTTTCACCAATACTTGAATGCTGTATGAGATGTCTTTGGCTCCCATGTAAATCTGTTCTTGAACTATTATACTAGGTCCCACAAGCATGGAGAGGAATTTTGTTCCTGCTCTGACCTTTGATTATAAGTTCCTTATGGACATTTTGCACAAGGTCATAGGTATCCACAATAGTTCTGCCCCTACTGTACGAAAAGGAACATGAATGATTGTGTCAGAGACTGCACTGTGATTTCTTTGTCCTACTCTCCCTTCCTTTCAGTTCCAGAAAGGTTCTACACGTCCACTTCCTTCTGATAAGGAAAGCTTTAAAGTACTAATTTCTTACTAACTATGACTTAACTATGACTTTTAGATCTCCATACAAAGTTATTACAATATTATTGGCTATATTCCCTATGCTATACTTTTCATTTCCATAACTTACTTATTTTATAACTGAAAGTTTGTACCTCTTCATCCCCTTGGCCTCTTTCACCCATCCCTTCTCCACCTCCCCTTTAGTGACCACCAGTTTGTTCTCTGTATTTAAGAGTATGGCTTTTTGTCTGTTGATTTGTTTTGTTTTTTAGATTTCACATATAAATGCAATTGTCCAGTATTTATCTTTCTTTGTATGACTTATTTCACTTCACATAATACCCTCTAGGTCCACACATGTTTTCACAAACATTAAGATTTCATTCTTTTCTTATGGTTGTGTATCTATTTTATATATATGTAACATATATAAATATCTCATAATCTTCTTTATCCATTCAACTATCAATGGACATATTTGTGTTGCTCCTGTATCTTGGCTATTGTAAATAATACTGCAGTAAACATAGGGTACATATACATTTTCAAATTATTTTCATTTCCTTTGGTTAAATACCCAGAAGTAGAATTGTTGGATCATAGGGTATTTCCATTTTTAACTTTTTGAAGAACCTCCTATTTTTCATAGTACACTAATTTACATTCCCACCAAAGTACACAAGGGTTCCCTCTTCACCATATCCTTGCAAACACTTGTTACTGATACTAGTCATTCTGACTGTTGAGAGGTGATAATTCATTATGGTTCTGATGTGCATCCGTACTCACCTACTTCTAGATCTACACTACTTCAGTGTACATTCTGGATAACCTTCCTGTGACCTAGGATATCCCTACGCAGGTGAATCTGCATCAGGGAATTTAAATTTATTTATTTTTACAGCAGTACATTTTATATACAAACAGAATCTCCTCCTACATTAAGGATACTGCAGTGAAGTGTCTAATCCAAATTTTTATTAATGCTTTATTGGGCCATTCATAGAAAAAAACAAGTTCATACTTGAACTCCACCTCCCTTCTATTGTAGCTTTTTCTTACAGTTTCTGCCCTCACTTTTCACCTCCCATAATCATTAAGCATCCTTATTAGATACATATTTCCCAAATACTCACATTTCATAATGCTCTGCACAGGTTGAACCTTCTCCCCTTACCAAATGTTAGAGATCTACTACAAAGAAAACAATCTAATTAAAGTAATTCACTAGTTCTGAACTTCCTTGAGAATATTTGCACTTAAAATAAATTTCTAATTGTGATAACTGCAAGTAGTATACATAAGGATGTGCATTATTTCATCAATGAGAACTAATAGATGAAAAATAGATATACACATTCATATATACAGAGGAAAGCAAGCAATATGTGTAAGTATCATTATTTGGGGGAACTATCCTCAAGCTCTTACTTACCTATTAGAACTTAGGCTACGTATTCTTAAAAAATGTGAAAGACCATATTTCATGTAATTTATAATGTTACTCAAAAAGCAATGATTCTTATGATTACAAATAGGAAAATTCACCTTAGAGTCATGCAAAATCAATTTCCCTCATTCCTAAGAAAGTTAGAGAATTAAATAGCAGTGAAGGAGTAAATCCATTAACTTACTTGCCTCTTTTCTTAAACCCTGAAGGTTTATCTATTTTGTAGAGCAAAATGAGTGCACCTATTTCATTATATCTAAGAATTATGGAATGTAATGATAGTGACTTCATGTTCATATGCACAAAAATGATAAGTCTTTCAGTCAATTTTAGTAGACAAAAGAAAGGCCTCCCAGCAAGAAAGCATTTACACAGTGTCTCTTTTTAATTAGGAAACTTCTATGTTGGGGCGCCTGGGTGGCTCTGTGGGTTAAGCCGCTGCCTTCGGCTCAGGTCATGATCTCAGGGTCCTGGGATCGAGTCCTGCATCGGGCTCTCTGCTCAGCAGGGAGCCTGCTTCCTTCTCTCTCTCTGCCTGCCTCTCTGCCTGCTTGTGATCTCTCTCTGTCAAATAAATAAATAAAATCTTAAAAAAAAAAAAAGGAAACTTCTATGTTGTATTCACAAATCTTAAGTAATGCTATCTTAGCTCTTGAGACAAGAAAGAAAGGAAGGAAAATAAAAGGATGAAGTTACCTCTACATGAAGGAAGCCCTTATGACTTTCCCTACAATCAGAATGCCCCAGTATTTTTTTTTTTCTGTGAGTTCCAAATCATAACAGCTCTCTATTAATGGACTCAAGGCCAAAATTTTATCATAAAAGTAGTCTCAAACTTTGTACTAACTTGATAATCTGAGGTCTCCAGGCTAGAATTTAAACTTAATCCAGAGAAAGAACTAATCTAGAACCACAACAGTCTTTACAGATAGAATATATGGTAAACTTCATTTAGCTTTCTTATTTCAACTCAGTGTCAGTTTTCTGACCTGCCAAGGGGTTGAACGCTTGGCTTTATACAAAGATCAGTAACCTATTCACCAGCTCTGTGATGGGTTAAAAACAGCCAATAATTCTCATATTAAAGAGGGAGTCTATTGGGTAAACTGTGGAATCTTGGCTAGCCCTGTAACTTGCTTTAACCAACAAAATGTATTGGAAATGACAGTGGAGGACTTCCAAAGGGCCTTGCAGTTTCCCCTTTTTATGCATCTAGAATCCAAAGGGCTCCATGCTCAGAGGATGAAAAAACCATGGGAGGAGAGCTACCTACCTTCCCAAGCATCTCAGATGAGCCCATGTTCAGTGACCAACAGCTGAATTCAGCACAGAAATGGAAGTGTCTGAGCATAGGTAGGGAGACCAGCAGGAGAACCAGTCAACTAACAAAATTGTGAGAAGCAATGAATAGTCAATAATTTCAGGCACTAAGTTTTAGGGATTGTTACAGCAATATGTAACAGAATACAATCTGCCTGGGAGGAAAGTCCTTTGTTTTCCTTCATTTTCTTGCAGAATACTTCTCACTGGAGGTAATTGGAAAGCATGGCAAGCCAGTTAGCATGCAAATGTCAGAAGCACCACCCAATGACAACCCTTTCTATTCCACATAATGGTTATAACTCCCTCCCTACATATGTGTCATATCCACAGGTCAAGGTGAAATCAAAGTATGTTTCTAGAAAGAAAGAATTATATGGAAGAGAAGAAGTAAGAGAGGAGGGCAGAGCTAGGCCAACCCTTTATCAGTACTATGCAAGTTAAGGCTAAGTTTCAGAGGTGGGATCTCCTAATGCGGGAGAGAGCTAGAGAGCCAAATGGATGAGGCTCACCAGGGGACTTCCCGGTAAGGTTGGGGCCATAAATAACTGGGGAGAACAAGTTGCAAAGGAATTTAGAATGTGCGGGGGTGGGGGGGTGGGGGGGGGAATGGTGAAGCATGGGGCTGGGGTTGGAAAACAAAAGCACCTAGAAGGCTGACCCTCATTTCTTTGTTACTCTAAATACATTCAAACACTTACAGGAAATAGGAGAAATGAAGTGTCATTTTTCTCACATGAGAAGAATCTACCCACAGTGTATCTACAAATAAACCAGTCAAATCATTAACCTACATAGACCCCCACACAGGTATCAGCCATTAACAACACTCCCACATGGTCAATACTGAGCCACATTGAATTGCTGGGGGAGGAGGAGGCCTGATACCACTCTGGGAGTATGGTTGCCTCCCTAGCAAGCAGGCAGCCAACTGTGACCACTGACCTCCAGAAAAAGAGAAGAAGAGCTTCTACCTCCACCTCTGAATCAGTAGCACCCTAGAGCAGATGAAGGAATCCTTCCTTATCCACATTAAGACTAACCATCAAGTCCTTCAAATGTGGTACATCTTAGATACAGAGTTTATCTCCACCACCACCCCTGCCCCGCCTTTGTTTCTCTTTCCTCTTCCCACAAATACCACACATCCTTTATTGCACAGCATTTATTTCATGTAAGTGTCAATGGTTTCTGTGCCTGCCTCCCTCACTGAGGGTATTTTGCTTGAGGGCAAGGCCCTAGTCTTCATGGTTTTGTATCTCTAGAAGTTAGCTAGGTGCTTGCTACATGGTCAGTGAATGTTGAAGGAAGAGTAATCAGCTGACCAAAAGTGGCAACTCATGTAGTTGTTACTACGTCAGTAGTAACAAATATAAACCATAAATTATAGGTAGTTATATGGACGGAGAAAAGCATTTTATTTTTTAATATAGATGCTTTAAAGAGATATTTCCTAAATATAAAAAGCCTGTTGTTGAGCATGCCCATGATGCCTCTACATGTCATTTTATTTCTGCAATAGACTATAACACTGCTTTTCACCAGAACACCAACACAAATGATCACATCATCTCTTCAATATTCTTGTCTTAAGGACCATAAATAATACTCTGCTTCTTTGTCTAGCCTGGAGTCACCCACACAAAGCAGCATCAACAAACATTTGTGGGATGAATGCACAACCGATTTACCTTAGCCGCTACCCTTTACTATGTCCTTTCCAGTAAGGTACCCTTACTGACCTATGGATTGCTCAAGACTGGTTTTAGATTTAACAGGAAATAAATAAATAAATAAATAAATAAATAAATAAATAAATAAATAAATGTGACTTAGTCAAAACAGCCTTACAATCAATGTCATTCATCTTTTACTGATGCTGTGTCCTGCCTTACTCCTTCTTTTTCCTGTTTCTCACCTTATTTCTAATGCCTGGTTACAAATTTGAACATGAACTTTGCTCATTGCCATTCTGATTCTAGTTACTCATTCTGGTTTAGTGCATGACCTTAATCTGATGGCTGTTGAATGCGATCTTCCTCACTTGAAAAGCATTCTTGGCTTGTAACCCTCCAGCCTCCCCTGATCGTCCTTCCCTTCACCCAGCTCAGTTTTAATCACAGTGCACTCTCTGGAAAGGCCAGAGAAACATGGCCTAAACCACTGGCTTTAAACCAGACAACCCGGTTTCAAGCCCCAGCTCTGATATTTATGTGTCACTTAAAGACCCAGCAAGAAGTCCTGGAAGGTACTTTTATAAAAGGACTACTTACGATAGTGCAGAGTTAAGGGCTCTAACAGGAGATGCTGAGGAACCCAAGGACCAGGAATAGTGGGAAACCATTTGTACTCCTAAGCCTAAAGAGGCAGGGCAAGTAGATGGTGTTATTGAAAACGGTTAAGAGCTAGAGCCAGGGAATAGGGCCTCTTGTCAAAGCTACAGTCACCCTGAGGGATACATCAATCTCCAGAATGATGACAAAGCAGGGAGCAGAATCTCTCTTCCTTGCACGCTCCCACTGCTATCCCCATTGACTGAACCTAACCAGAAAGCAGAGGACAAAATCTCTTGATGACTGGTCCATAGAAGTCAACATCCTAGGGTCAGGGAGGACAGAGAAAACAGATGTTGGGGGTAATATAAAATAACAAGAATAGTTTCTATATAAGTTTAGGTTAAGTGACTTTACCTTGCTGGCTTGTCTCCTCTATGAAACAAGTGTTTTGAGGCTCTATTGAGATAACATATGCAAAAACAACTATAAAAAATTGCTCATTAAAACTATCCCTCACCTAGCCTTGCACACCCCATCTTCCAGTACGTTTATATCTTTGATGTAACCCCTCAACCTAAAGCTGAGGCCTGGATATAAACCCTCACCCAAAGATATGGATAGAAAAAAGAATGCATTAACACAAAAGAAAAGGGAAAGTCCTATTCAATGAAATGCCTGTTCCTTCCTCACCTAGAATTCCTAAAAACAGGAAATGAGACTGAGTGGCATCTGTAGGAGGTTCAAAAGTCTTTTTCCCTACCCACTCCAGGCATCTGCCCGCAATCTGAGATTTAAAATCTGTTCTTCCTTGTCCCAAAGTCTAGAGACATCAAGAGAGATTAAACCAGCTCTGGACATACTGTACTAGGCCAGAGTCATCTAGGATTTTAATGGATTAGGCATTTCCAGAAAATCAACAAGTTTGTGAGAAGATTTCTAAATCTGGGCCTATTCAATTAATCACAATCCTGTAAGTGAAAGCTGTTGTTGTCACATAACTAGAAATAGCATTGACATTTGCAATTACAAGTCTGCCTTTCTTTCTTAGATATGTTGCCATTATTTTCAGAGCTAAAAGGCACTTTGGAGATCATTTAGTTGAATTTTCTCATTTTTCAGATGAAGGAATCTAAAACACAATGATAAATACAGAACAAGAACTTCACCTTGATCCCTAGATTGCTAGTCAATCTTCTTACCACAACACATAGCCTCTTTATACTAAAGCTCTATAATCAAAAATTTCTGAGGTATTAAATTCTTTACATTAAATACTAGCAGACCCTCAGTCTTAAATGAGCCCAGAAATTAGCTTATTTGTGAAAAAAATAAGTTTTTAAAAACAGGCACACCAGACAGTGCTCACCACAATTTTCTAAGTGTCCCATAACTTCATCTGGGAGGAAGAACATTCTTTATGGTTGACAGAAAGTAATACATCATGGGTCTTGACTTTCTCATTTTCTTAATGCTATATAACCATTTAATCATTTTTTTCAATTGCTATAATAATTCTATCTCCTATATTTCTCACTCTAAAAATAGTAGCTGTCCTTCATCTGCTAATTTCAATGGCTTTTAAATACTGCTGTCTGCTCTATATCTCAAGGATGACTTCTAGCTGCGTCAGTTACACAGACCCAGCCAGCAATACCCTGTTTGACTTACTCAGATGCCTCCACATCTGAGTAACTAGAGAGTTGAGCATTTTCAGGATCTGCATGTTAGCTCTGTGGTATAATGACTGATGTCAGCCTGAACTTTGCCAAAGATCTCTCATCACTGCTAGTTATATCCCATTCCAAACGACTGGGCTTGCTCTCTCTTTCTGGAGCACACCCCCTTTCACATATTTGAGTATGGATTCAACAATATGACAATCATTTTCTTTCCTTAAAGTGCCACTCCTGCAATGGACAAAAATAACTTGTTGCTGTTGTCACTGCCTGGTGGGGGAGGTGGTAAAGAGGAGATGAGAAGTTGTAGTAACTAGTCTGGATGTGTTTAAGCCCCCATCTTTATCCAAAAGTATTCTATTCTCCTGGCCCGACTTTCTTAAGTTCCTGGTTATTCAAACTCCCTGGGATTTTCACGTTTTCTAGAGAAAAACAACAAGCAAATGTTGACTTCTATGCTGAGCCTATGGTTTTTAACTTGCTTTAGGCTTGGGCCCCATAATCCTCTGGCAGGCACAGGCTTCTATAAGTGTTGTTTTATTGATTAAAAATTTAAAAAGGTCCTATGTTGCACAAAAGTAGGCCATGGCATGCTTTCCTTAAGCTGCTAGAACAGTTGAGGGGATGGACAATTCAGCCAAGCAAGTAAACACACATTTAATAGTATGGTTACAGGGATCAGGAAAAAGTTATTCTAAAGCATAGCGTCAAGAGAGAAATAATACACTCTTCATTTGTTTAATGTTTTCCTTATGTTTCCTCAGAACTGTGCTTATTCCTTGACTAGCTTTTCCTGCATACTGTATCTAGTACTTCTTTCCTGGGATGGCTCAAGACCTGCAGCTTCTGGCTCTGCTCGTTTATTTATTTACACTGTCATTTCTATTCTCATCCAAACTAACGTATGTCTGCACAATACAGAGTGAAAAGTAAATGTCTTTCTTCATGTTTATTTCCCTGAAGTTGTTCACTAAATTGCTTTTTTTTTACATCCCTTTTGCAATCTCATCCCATCCGGCTCAAGTATCCTGGATTAGAAAGGCAGTCTCTGGAGTCCTTTTCAAAGGGAGCCTCCCACAGCCTTTAAATCCCCCACATTTTATGGTGCAGATATTCAGGATCTGAGGTATTAAGTAAGAAGGAAAGCAAAGCTGACTGGGACAGACACAGAAAAATAGAGTAGCTTCTTTTTTGGATAATCATTATTGGAATTGTCCTGTTATCTGAAATTTTTCTGGTTCAAAGTGATAAACTCAGTCATTTGCAACTGGACATTATGCAACAGATAAAGACGGGGAGTGTGTTTGTGTATGTGTGTGTGTGTGTGTGTGTGCATGCGCACGTGTCTGTGCCTGCAATGTACAGAAAATACCATTCTACCACAAAGAAATAATTACAAATAAAAATTATTAAAAATAAGCCAAAAAATCATATCCTTGATGGGACTGTTGTCTTTCCCATAATATAAACTCTAAGGAAAACTACTCCTACTTCAAAATTCCAACACAGGTATGCAAAGTAACTAATAATATTTAATTAAGGAATTAACATGGAAAGGCCAGGTTCTCAGATTCTAATTTTTAGCACTTTAATAAGAAGGTGTATTCATGTTCCTTTCCTTTTGCTTCCGGGCCATTTCATCTCCTCAGTCCTCTCTTCTGGGCTGTATAACCACACCATTGAAGACTTCAGAGAAATACACTCTGAAGCATTGCAAGCTTGCAAAATGGGATGGGTAGGAGCGGTAACCTTCTTATCCCCGTTATTAATAAACACATAAATAGAAGGCAATCCAGTTTAGGGATTATAAATGGAGGAGAAAGAGAGAAATACAAATCTTACTTGCTTTCCAGCAGGGCTTTGGCTATCTTCTAAACCTAAATTATTTGAGCATAAGAATTAGCAAGGTGTTTATGAATCAGGGACTTTTTCAAAGTGACTTCTCAGGGGCTGTGTAAAACTGTAATGCTGTAAAGTATAGTCCTTCGGATATTGTTAAATACAGCTACCTATTAGTTCATATTAAAATCACTTCGGGGGCTTGTGACTTTCAAATAATACTTTTTCAGTAACGTCTGGAAGCTCATCGACTTCTGCTAGGGGAGAAAAGCGGTGGGAAGCCTACCATTGACTAGTAACAGCCAGAGTGTACGCCGCTCAGAAATGCCGGCCCTCCGTTCTCCCATCCCTGGGTGGACCAGAGGCCTTTATTTCCCACTGCCAGGGGGCCCTTACCTGCGCTGGGAACAGAGGAAGTAGTGGACCTTCCCCATCTCCCCTAAGACTGGGAAAAATCTTTCCGAATATCATTCTCTGCTCCCTAGACGAGAAACGAAATTGCACAACAGATCTTTTCAAGACTGGGAGACAGCGGGTGAGAGGGAACGCGCGCCGAGCGAGGGCAGTCAGACTAAGGAGAGCACTGCCTGAGGAGTGGAGGAATCTTCCAGAGCCGCAGCAAAGGCTCAGTTTGGACGAAAGCCGCAGCACAACCGAATTTCCAAAGGGACGGTCCTGAACGCACACACGGCTGGGTCCTTCCCACTCGGGGCAGGTAACCCGCCCGCGAAGTGACCGTCAGCGCCCACTGAGCTCCTCCGGATCAGTCGCCCGGGAACCAACTGCAGCTACCTTTACTGAAAGAAAGAAAGCAAAGGAGTGGGTGCTCAAGAAAACCGGAAAGAAGCCCGCACACAGAAACCCTCCAGCGATCTGCCTAGGTGGCGAGGAGCGAGCTGCCCTGGGGCCAGTCGTTGCGCGCAGGTGCTGGGGGTGAAGGCGCGAGGTAGCAGGGGCGCTCCGCGGGGAGAGCCTGGTGCGCCCAGCCTGAGGCGGTGGAGACCAGCCGGGCTCAGAAGTGGGGGGCGGGCGTCTCGGGCCCGCGGGACCTTCGGCCTCAACACTCGTGGCACTAGGGTGCCCACCTCTGCCCGCGAAAGCTGCCTTCTGAGGGGGCTCTTCTCGCCACGCTCTGCCTCCCCCGCTCCCCCCGCTCGCGTTCTCCGCCTTCCTTGCAGTGTCCAGAGATGCTCCGTCGCAGACCCGGGACCCCTTAGGCGCCTCTTCCCGTCCCTCTGCCAAATCGCAACGCCTGTACTTTTCCAGCTCCCTCTTTCCCTCTTGAAATTGAAAGTTATTGAGGTCGCTCAGGGTTGTTGCTCCAGCAGTTTCCTTCCCCGCCCCCGAGCTCCCCCCGCCCCCCGCAGCCATCCCCCCTTCCCCCTCCCTCGTACCGTCCTTCCCTCCCTCCCTCCCTCCCTCCCTCCCTCCACCACTGGAGCGGCTCCTACTCGCGAACAGCAGAAGCAGCTCGGGGTCTCTCCGCCAACCCCTTGGCCATGGCCGCGGTGCCGACGGCGCCCGCTCCCCTACGATCCCCGGGTCCCCGCCGTTGTCGCCGAAGCCGCCGCAACCTCTGAGCCCCAGGGGCCGCCGCCGCCAGTACCCGCCCGCCCGGATCCTGCCCGCCGCTGCCCCTCACCATGCTACCTGCGGCCGCCCCGGCGAGGCCGCTCGCTGCTCGTGGAACCCTCGCTCGCGGTGTTGACAGCCACCCCTGCGGAACCGCCGCGGTTGAGGGCTCGGACAATTTGAAAATACAGTAGTTGGTTTCCCTGCACCCGACCCGCTTCGTTTGCCATCCCAGCACGCCTATCGGATCTGAGTGGAGAAGTGGTCCGCTGCTTGGGGTCTCCCTCTCTATACGCCTAACACTTACCTATATTTCTAGAACATTTAATACAATTAACAAAAGAAAAGGAGGAAAGGAAAGGAAACATTACTGGGTTACTATGCACTTGCGACTGATTTCTTGGTTTTTTATCATTTTGAACTTTATGGAATACATCGGCAGCCAAAACGCCTCCAGGGGAAGGCGCCAGCGAAGAAGTAAGTGCAGGGTTTTTTTCTACACGTTTGCTCCCTCCCGCCGCGTTCACCTGTAGGGTCTCTCTGCCTGTCCTGCGTCGGCTCCCGGCGTCAGCTGTCTTCCTTCCTTGCACCCCACGCCTCCGAGATCCACCGCGCCTTTCACGCCTTCCTCTGCGCGCCCTTCTCTTGCTTCGCATCCTCGCGGGTGCCAAAGCGGGCGGACCGGGCGTTAACGTGGCTCCCGCCCCCTCGTTACTTAAGGTTCGAGGAAGAGTTCGGGTTTTCGTTAGACTAGCTCTAGCTATTTGTGCTTTCCTTCCGTGACTGGGACCGGGGTCTGAAGCCCCTGGCATCCTAGACACCCGGCCCGCGAGATGTCCCCGACCGCTGAGGAAGAGCCGGGGGGAGGAGCGGCCGCGGCGCCTGTTTGCCTCGCGTGGCTGCCTCGCTCAGGAAGACCTCGCTCTGGTTGCGAACTGCCCGCGGGCCAGCCGGGGAGCCAGCGAGCGAGCGCCTGCGCGGCTGCTACTCGCAACCACGCACGGATGGAGCAGGAGGGCACGCGGGGCGCTCAGGGTTCGCGTGTCTACGCGCTTGCAGAGCCGCTCGCGATCCCACTGCGGGGAGGGTCTGAGGACCGCCGAACCCGCCGCTGGGAGCCGGAGATGCCCAGTTTCCAGTTACGATCTTGCCTGTCACGCGTGAGCGCTTGCACCGTCTCAGGCTCTTTCAAGGGTCTCCTGGGGCAGACACAGAGTGAGGGTGGGGTTCCCCGTAAGCGCTCAGGCTCGCCTACTCAACTGCTTCGTATCTCCTGTTACTTGGAAGGTTGGCTTGAGAAGTCGTCTTGAAAACAGTGCCCTAGCTGGGATTAAATGGGTGGGTACCCCAGGGCACCCTCAACCCCGGGTTGGTCTATCTGAAAGGTGGCGTCTTCTAGAGATTCGGAGACAGATGCGAGAATGGCACCTCTCCCTGCTCCCGGGGAGCCTGGCGCGCTGGCGTCTGTGCCCGCGTGGGCAGTCCGTTCGCCAGTAGCAGGGCTGGGGGCGACCCTGGTTCCGGCGCTGGGGGCGCTGGTGGGGTCAGGGAGGGAGAACTCTTCCCGGAGTTCGCGGGACGCAGAGAACGAGGCTACTGCCGTAGCCCCCCAGACCTCCGCCGCGGGGGAGCCAGTGACGCTTGGCTGCAACGGGTCCCGCGCACGGACCCAGTCTCGGAGCGCCTGCGGGTGAAGCCCCTCCGGGCGGGCGCGGGTGCAGCTGCGGGGACACAGCCCACGCTTGAGTGAGATGGAGATTTAGTAATCGCTTCTCCGCCGCTGTTTGTTTCTGCCCTGTCCCTAGACGTGAGGGTCCCCTGAAAGCTCCCTTTGTGCCACTAGCCTCTGGCAGACAAAGTCTGGTTCACCTGAAAACTGCCTTTAAACAAACGTAGCTGGGTCCAAGCGCCAGGGTCTCACCACCCCTGGGACCGCGTAGCAGGGGGCAGGAGGGCCCAAGCTAAACATGTCAGGGCATCCGATTTATTATTCTTGGCTTCTGAATGGTTTGTGTTCTTCGTAACTCCTCCATCCACCCTTTCACTCAAGGCGAGAGGCCGCCTCACCAAAGGGGCGGCCTGGGGCTTGAGCCTTGCCCTTGAGCCTTGGTGATCCCTGCCTCCTCACCTCGCGGGCCCGCGGACACTTCATCTCAGGTCGGTGGGGAGAAGGATGCCGGGCCCAAGGGCAGTCTCCTGCTTTGCATTGCTCTGACACACTACTTCCTTCACCCCACTGAGGACCCCAGGGCCAGTAGCTACACAATTCCGGGGAGGGGGGCAGGGTCCTGAGCAACAGTGTAGAGGTGCCTCCGATTGTAGTTGGGGGCCCCTGTTTTTGAAGGAAGACATGCGAAAGAAACCTGGCCATCCATTCGTTCCCACCAGCCCCAGCTGCCCGGTGATGCTGCCCCAAGGCTGCGGGGACCAGCGGGATGGCCCATCTCTAGTTTCATACTCCAGAGAAATCGAAGTCAAAAGGCGAACAGCTTTTCAACCTGTCTCAAGGCCAAGACAGAGGCGCCCTCTGATTGTGTAGTGGGGGTGAGGGAGGGAGTGCGTGGCACTGGGTTGAAATTTCAATTATTCTGTGGGAGTGGAGAACTCCCGTAGCAAGGGATGGACGCTCCTTGCTGCTTCGCCCTTGAGTCGCCTTTGCAGCTGGGTTTGCTGGTACAATCCTTGGAGAGGGGCGACCCCTTGCGTCCTTCTAGAAGACAGACTAGGCTCTTGGCAGGTGTAGTTTGGTTTTTTGAGAATGGGAAGGAGAGATCTTTGTTAAATGTCCAGAAACTCAAGGCCAAATTGCATGTGCACATACTTGTCTTTTGGAAATTTCTGAAAGAAACGTATAAGAACTTTGTCCTCCAATGCGGTCTAGGAAAAAAAAATTAATGAAAGGTAAAGTAATAGTCAAAGGTATTTCAGAAAATAGTTGTCTTTACTTTTTCCTAAAAGAGACAACTAAAATGAACATTTAAGAATACCTCCCTTTGGCCTGTAGTTAAATAGCTTCACTTTCCTAAACTTCTAAAATACAAGAGGTAGAAAATTAAGGTGTAAGAACTGTTTTTTCACAATTTTTTAAGTGGTCTCTTGAATGTTTTAGTAGAAACGTTTCTTGCAAAAAAAAAAAGTAATTTGTTTGTGGTGTTCAGTATTGTCAAGTCTAAGGAATCATAGCTAATCCTCAGATGTAGCAAAAGCCACATTACTATTGTCCTGTTTTCCTGAAACAACTGCTATACCATTTGTCTATACTTTGTGAAAACTAGTGATCTTAGAGCATTTTAAACATAAATTTTGCACCTTAAAAATTATCTGTGGAGTTATGGGTGAGTAAATACACAATAACTTTTTACCTATTTGGATTTGAACATAGCTCCTAGAAATGACTAACTTGAACTTATTTAAGATAAAAAGGAAATGCAACCCTTATTCAAAATTCCCCAACCAGCAATGTTTTTAGAAGCAAAGTTTGGCTTTAAGTACAACATTGAATCAAGAACCCCAAATCCAGTTTTTAACTCACTTCCAGGTCAGTCTTTGCAACTTAGTATAGTCAGATTCTGAATTCCAGACTATCTGCTAATAAAAGTAAATGTCATACTTGCCATAATGATAATAACCACAGTACCTTACCATTGCACTGAATTTCCCTTGAGTTATACCCTCAGACCCCTAAATAGTAACTTGAAGAGCGGGTATTTATATTCCCATTTTACAGAAGAAGAATCCGAATAACAGAGGCTAAGTAACTTAATCAAAGCCATACAGCTAGTAGGTAGAACTTGTCTCCTGCTGCTAGTAGGTAGATTTCTACCTGCTGATCCGTCAGAGAGATGTCCGGAATGTTAAGTAATAAGTCTGATGTCTCCAGACCATCATTTATCCACTTTGTTTGAAGAATAAGCTGTTCTGGTTGACTGGAAATTTTTGAAGTGATATTTATATTATTATACATTAGTGACCAATGTCAAAAAATTAAATATCTGGTCATAACAACAATAATGAATAGTAATAGTGCAGCTTGCTAAATATAATAATATTATTCAGTTATTCTGAAGACATTGTAGGATCATATTATTCCAGAAGATTATTGTTAGAAACATCAGATGTCTTTGTAGTATCCTTTTTATCTGATGCCATCTATTAATTGGGTTTTAATTATCTGGGTTCTAGATACACGCAAGTTTTAAAAAGCCATTGTGTGTATTGCAATTACAAAGCTGTCATTGCACAATCTGTGAAACTTCTAAAACTCCTTCATAAAAATGTCTGAAATAAAGGAGTAACAAAATAAGGGAAATAATTTTAATGGTAATAAAATAAAACCATCCTGTTGGAATATATTGTCATTGCTCATGACATTGTTCAGACATTGAGCCATTCTCTGAGATTCTGATACACTCTTGATAATTGCACTGCCAATTATGGTAAATATCAAGTTAACTATAGGATAAAAAATCTTTCATTATCCTACACATTTTGTAATATTTAATTTGGTAATATTGTAATATTTAATTTTGAATGGAAGTATGGTTTGGAAATTGGCTACAATGCATTTTCTCACCTGTCTGCTTCAGTTACCAATGTACTTTGTTTTTGAAAGAAACATTAATAGATAGAAGATATGAGTAAAATTTGCTGGAAAAAGAATATTCTGCAACATATCATGTGATGTTTGTATGAACATATCATGTGATGTTTGTATGAGATTTATACTCTTAGGCAGTAATGGCAATATCTAAATACAAACAATTGTAAATTCTAATATATTCACTATTACACCTCAGAGTTATTTTTTTTAACATATCCTGTTGTTATACTATTTTAATTCTTTATTACTTCAATAGAAGGATTTTACTTAGAACATTAAGGATGATAATTTTTAAATATTGTCTTTTTAATCCTAAATTACTCTATGTAAAGTAACTGAGAATATAAGAATGAGTGTGAAACTGACTTAATGTCATCATTTCATTGTTCCTCTAAACATGAAAAATGAACAGTATTTCAACTTATAGGTAGATAGCTTTTGATAAAATCATTTCTCCATTAGATATTTACCCAGAATTTAATATTCCACAAATTAGGTCCCCAGAAAGCAATGAATAGAAATTACAACATGTAGGTAGTTTTGATTTTCAAGTTATGGGGAAACCATACATACCACCATACTACAAAACAAATTTATTAGTTGCTGGATCATTTTAAAATATTTAAATCTGGACAGAGATCTCCAGATTACTATTAAATATCTAAAAAATATTTTCCAATTACATGGTTAATCTTTTTTTTTTAATGCAGTTCTTTTATTTTTTTTTATTTTTTTTAAAGATTTTATTTATTTATTTGACAGAGAGAGATCACAAGCAGGCAGAGAGGCAGGTAGAGAGAGAGGAGGAAGCAGGCTCCCTGAGGAGCAGAGAGCCCGATGTGGGGCTCGATCCCAGGACCCTGAGATCATGACCTGAGCCGAAGGCAGCGGCTTAACCCACTGAGCCACCCAGGCGCCCCGCAGTTGTTCTTTTAAAGTCTATGTAATGTTGGTGGTATATCATGTGGGATTGTCAGAACCCTAAATAGAGTTAAGACCAAATGGTCCCTCTGCAATTTTAAGAATGAAGTATCAAAAAATAAGACTGTTTTACATATAGTGATTTCTTAACTCATCTTTCCCCACTTTATCTAAATGTTTCATTCTCAATGTTGTCCTAACCCTTTTTCCTACTTCCCCGCTATCCACTCATCCCACCCCCCAAAAATCCTTTTCCAAGTAGTGAATTCTTGAAATGCCATCAAAGTGGGTATTATATTTCATGAAATGTAAGAAGCAACTTTGGTTACCATTAGGAAAACATCATTCAGTTCTGAGAGCATGGTAAGGATCATGCAAGACAGTGTGTTGAAATTACATGTTTTACTTGGTTAGAACTATTTCTTCTCTGAACAGTGCATGGTACATTGGCATGCTTTTGAGAATGAGCATTGAGAAGTGTTGCATCATAAATTATATAGGTTTCTTTTTTACCTTCCTTTTGATTTTGAGGAAAAATGTGGGTTACTTTCTTAATTGTGAATGTTTTCTTCAGGTTTAAAATGATTGGATTATCTTAAATTTACCATCTGTTGGACAACCCAGTAAGTTTGAAATGCTTTGCAGTTACACCTTAACAAAATATGTAAAGCATAAAATACACATCTGCAAAAATTTACTGACCTTTTTTTTTTTTCTATTTAATCCTGTCCACCAGATCTTTCCATTCAGGAGTATTACTAGCATTCTGCTTAAAGTACTTATCCAGCAATACTGAAAAGTGGAATGTTCCATTCTCAAGGATTGTGGGGTGCTGAGGATGCTTACTGTCTAAATGCCATTGAGTGCTATGAAATCCCATTTTCTGCTCCAGAGAGTTTTCAACAAGATGAAATTTTAAGTAAATTACCTACATTTTTTTTCGCATTTGAAAAATTTGAATAATTTCAAAAATTCATTTTAGAAAATATGGTTACAGGTGCGTCTTATCTGATAAAAGCTTTTCTGCCTTATTTGTAATCTTGGCAAGGGACCTAGTTACCATCTGCTGCCACTAAAATTCTTCTGGAAGTTTTATAGAGAAAACTCAATGATACTAAAGAATATGATTGCCCAATTAAATATATACTTAATAGCCTTTAACTGTTGTCATGCCTTATGCAAGAATATAATCCAGTCTTCAAAACACTACCTTATTTTAGGGTTCCATCTGACCTTTAAGAATTTGATGAGTAGCAAGCATCAAAAGTTCATGGTAGGAACTGAGACTTAAGATGCCATTGAGGGAGAATCCCCAGTGTCTGTTGGGAAAAAGTAGATGCCTGTCTGTTCAACTTACCATCTTTTGGTCTGAGAACATAAGTCACTACTATGACTTAAATAGTCATAGTTAAACAGTTCTTCTAAAATTAGTTTTCTTTTTCAACCAAATTTAGTGGATGAAGATTGAGAATGCAAGCAAATATAAATATCCCTTTATTATAAGGAATATATATAAAGATTAATTAATAAGAGCTTTATCAAAGTAGAGATGGAATTAATTATGATATTTCTTATTTTTCACAATATCTAGTGCCCCAAAACTATAGCCATTGCACAGTGAGCATACTCAGTCTTTAGCAGGTGCATCTTGTCCTTGGGCTTGGAGTCTCAGGAAGCTGGTTTGGCATCCAGCTAGAGAGATGCTGCAAACCACACACACACACACCTGACAGGTTGTCAGAAGTGGCCTGTACTAGGGTGGAAGCAGCAACTGTGATGACCCAGGTTTAAGATAATAAGGCCCTGTGTGATAATAACAGAGACTGATTGAGCAAGGGAGTATATAGAGCAAGTGATTTATATGGATTCAAATATTTATATGGATCAAGTGTCTAGGTCTTGGCAACTAATTGGATATGAAGGGAAAAGAGACCGAGACATATTTGGCACCAGATTTTGTAGTGTAAGGACTCAGATCTGGGTGAATGGAAAAGCAATGGAAATAAAAAGATGGGAAGTTAAGGGAAGCAGACTTGGTAGAAACTTATTTTTCTTTTGAGCTATCTTTACTTTGAGGGCCAGCATCTAGTAACTCAGAATCAAAATCTCATAGTATCGGGACTGAAGATAAGTATTTGGGAGTCATATAAGGGGGATAGTTGAATGCATGTGATAAAATCTAGTGGTGCCATATTATTATTAAAAGTGTTTGCATAGTTGACATTGAGACTCTTATCTGTAGTATCAAAATAAGATTAATTACATTAAGTTACTTTGTCTATTTTAAAGAGTCTAATGTACCTATCTCAACTGAAGCCTCTCATTTTTGTACTACTCTTTGTATTATATAAGAGACTGGTCCCTAATCATTCCATTTGGATCTAGCATCTACTCATAACAGTGGCATTCTCCTTTCAAGCAGATTTCTCTACAAAGTGTGCTCTTACAATGAGAGGTTCTGAGGATGGGATGGCACTTGAAGGAATCCAGCCCATCTGTACAGTGTATATATTCTGTACAGTGTATATACTGTACAGAGATAATCCGTATTACCTCTGCAACATCCCCACTGAGTAATTATCCAGCCCTAGTAACACCGAGGCCCCATGTCCTCTTTCTCCTCCAATTCAATTTTGGCCTACTGCATCAGAAGCAGGTAATATTTTCTAGTGTGTTTATCCTCCTAGTTGCCTATGAGCACTTTGCATTGGCATGGGATTAGATTCAGTTACCTTAAAACATCTTTCTAGAATGAATACACAATAATCCAGTACACTATATTCACCCTAAAATCTGGCCTCAGAAAACTAGCTGGAAAGCATATTTATAATTATACCCCAATACAAAGCACATTCCTGAGAGTAAGTGGTAAAGCAGCCCCCATTTTATAACCACATAATACAAACCACCACCACACAATATAAAATAACAGAATTTGTGAGATGCTTATTTTAGAACACTGTTTTTTTAACATACGCTTGATAAGTTGGTAAGAAAAAAAAAAGAACCTAGTTTCTCATCATTATGTTCTTTTTTCTATACAAAGGGACCTCACAGGTATGAACATAGTAATCATGACAAAGGGTGTCATAAAAGGAAAGGCAGTAGCAGTCACATTTCACTGATAAGAAAGAGACAAAACTTTTATGCCAAAGTGTGTGGAAGTGCCTCCGGGCAAACTGTAGTTTCATGGTTCTCAGAGCCACTGTTATATTCATATATATGTTATTTTACTACTTATTTATATTTATTTGTCAAAGTGAATGTTGAGATACTGGTTATTATTTAAATAACTGCCATGTTTTAAATCACCTGTGAGGGCTAGATCCTGTACTTGACGTTTTCGCAAAAGTTTATCTCATCTAGTCCTCACACTTACCCTGTAAGGATGGTGTCAGTAACCCCATGTTAGTCACCTGAGATGACTCAACAAAGATGTGGTGGACCTGGGATTTCAGCCCAGGTTTGGCTCCAAAGCCTGTGTCCTTCCCTGATTTCTTCACATCTCCTCAACTACTGGGATAAGTACTTAGGGCAGTCGTAGGTTCATTTTCTCAAACCCCACCTCACCTTTTCTTTCCCTTATTCTCTCTTTGCTCATTCTTTCTTCCTCCTCATTTAACAAACCACAAGTGTTTCCCAAACATTTACTACAGAGGTTGCTTCTGGTATTCTAGTACATTCTCCCATTTCTCTTTCTTTTTCCCTACCCCTTTGCTCTCTTTCCTTAAACTTACCCTATTGATGGTTTTTAAACATAAGAAGTTGCTGATTTTCTTCCTTAGAAGCAATAGAATAGCACATTTTATATGAAATACTGCAAGACTATTCTTCTCATCTGCCCTGTGCATATACAAGAGAAGATTAACTTAGGCATGAGGATGTGGCAAAGTCTATAATTTCACAGTTAAATATCAAAATCCTTCTATGTAATTTACAACCACAATAGATATTTCACTGGCTAGTTTTTGTTTTCCAGAAAAGTCATCTTTATGGTGCTTCATAAAATCTGCTATTTATATTACTTTCACCATGAGTATTAAAAGTAACCTCCACTCCAAATTCTTTCTTTATAGGCCTTGGTACTTTTGGTGATCTTCAACCCTGATTTCAAATTAGAATCACCTGGGGATCTTTAAAACAAAAAAATAAAACACACACACACACACACACACACACACACACAACAACCAAAAATACAGACTCCACCCTTGACCAAATGAAACAATCTCTGGGGATGTGGCCTGAACATTTGTGTTTTCATAGGCGGTCCTGATGATTTTGCACCCAAGACTGAGAACTACTATTGGACCCTTAATTCAAGAATAACTATTATAGCTGGGCAACTGTTAAATACAATGCCAGTTTCATGGAGGTTAGACAAACAAAATGGACTTGTGTGGGGTGTGGTAAGAGATGAGATATAACATCATCTGAGCAGATAGTAGTTTAAAATATAAAGTAGTCCGATAGCCTCGTATTGTTTATCAGTAGAGTATTGTTAAGCTTGTGGCACTGACCAGTGCAGACAAGATTGTCTGATAGGGAATTGTCTCAGCCAGAGAGTCTAAGAAAAGAGAGCAAAGTGCACACAGTAAGACATGGTACTGAGTTTAACAGACACTGACTTCCCAGGACAAGAGCATTGCGACTGGGCAAGGTGCAACCAGAGGGGAGTGTGCTTGCTGCTGAACCCTCCCGTGGCTGAGTGAGGCACTAAATGGATAAAAGATGGGGTATCAGCCATACCAAAACTTTTTTCAAAGCTACTTAATGATAAACAACTGTTCTCAGGTCTTACCAGATGATTGGTAATGTGCCCCAGAGTACTCTTTGTCTTCAGAAAACATGTCATGTTAGAAAACTGCGTAACAAGAAATAAACATTCTTTTTTTTATAGTTTCTACAATTCCTGACTAACTCCAGATTGACTACTGTTGATCAGTAAAACTACTATAAATAACGTAGTTTTAAACTCCATCTCAATGGGTTAAGTTTTGTGTGGTAGGTTGTTTATTTGTGAACTTACTGCTTTTACTCCTCTCCTAATGTGCTCTCCTTTGGGTGGTTATCTTCATCACATCTCATTTATTATTCTTTCCTAGTCCACGAAAGATTTCCAAACCTTGTCGTAAACCAGGGAAATCTCCATGTAAAAGCAAAGTGGAAGTCTGGGCTTCCTGTCAGACTTAATTCTGCTTGTTAAGGGGGCTTCTTGGGAGAATTCGCGTTCTAGTGAGTCACTAGGCCAAATCCCAATAACCACAATTGCCAAAAGTAATTAAACTGAGGAAAGCCAGGCTCCTGGGGAGGAGGGTCATCACAGCACACTTGAGCCACTGCCCCGTGGTCAGACCTAGTTACTTGTCCCTAAGGATTGGGAGCAATCATGAGTTACGGAGAGCAGGAAATCCACCAGAAAACAATGCTTTTCCACCAATTTTTTTCTTCAATAGATTATTCACCTTAAGCAGGCAAGAGATCAAAATATGCCCCTGGTATACATGCACAGATCATGTCACCATCATCTTAACAACCACTTTGTCTGCCTGCAGGGGGGCAAATGCACACGTGCAAAATTCCTGCTGTCTCCAGTTGCAAGTTTTCTCCTCCCTCCCTCAGTAGATAAAAAGAACCTAAGGAATTTAGTCTAAGGCTTTGTAAAAGGTGTCTGATTAGGATGGGAAGGGAAGAGATCCCTGTAAACATCCTAAAGTCAGTTCTGATATAGTATTACTGAAGTAACATTTGGAAATAAGAAAATTACAGTACATTTCCAGGACAAGGGTTCTAAAACCTCCAGAGCTCAGAAAGGGCCAAAAGTGTACTTAGGATTTCTTGTACTGAAAAGAATACCATTTAGAAACATGATGCTGTAAGTAGCTAAGGAGAAGTTATCAGTAAGTGGTGCTCTAATTTTAAACTTTGAATATGTTAGAAATTAGAAGATTGTTAAACCTTTTTATAGGAATAGATTCATACAGCACAAATGCATCTGTGCTTAATAACCTAAGCAAAAGTCCACCTTTGAAACTACTGGCATTGCCTCAAACATCCAGAAAAGATACGCTGTCTACCTCATGTGATGGATCCCACTGTTCAGTGCCCTTAAATGTGGTAGGTTCAAATTTCTTTATAATTCAGAATAATTTCGGTGTATTTCAATATTCCTATGACTTTGGGTCACTAGCTCTTTTTGTTTAAACATGTGGCTGGGTGATATTGTTTATCTTAAGTCCACAGAGAGGCAGGCAGTCAGATTCTTTTTCTGACCAGCCTTCTGGGGCAACTGGCAATCTCCAGGTAACATTTGGCTAACAAACCCTGACCTCCTGTGCTGTGCACACTGAAGAGTTACAATGACCAGCAGTCAATATGATATCACCAGTTTAGTGGCACTATGTATTTAATTTTCTTTGGTCTTGAATTTGACCATGAGACAGACTAAGAAAAGAAGATTTTATTTTTTAATGACTTAGCAGCAAGACTGTAACCTTTAGGGGTGCCTAACCTTTAGGGTGGCTCCATCAGTTAAGCAATTAAGCGTCTGCAGCGCAGGTCAGGATTGGGATCAAGCCCCGCGTGTCTTACGTGTCTCATTGGGCTCACTGCTCAGTGGGGAGCCCGCTTCTCCCTCTGCCCCTGGCCCCTGCTCATGCTCACTTTCTCTCTCTCTCTCAAATAAATAAGTAAAATCTTAAAAAAAAAAAAAGACTGTAACCTATATTTACTTATGTCATTACTTTTTGGTGGCATGTCATTTCTGCCAGGAAATACAAAAGATACAGACAAATGCTGCTTGGCCACAAACTATATGAGCACATACTGAGCTGCTGAAGATTTGTTTCTTACAGAATTCAGTCTTGCTTTTCCAATTTATGACGTATTTGTTGATCTAAGTCCAAAAGGACCTTCATTACTGTTTGGTAACGAGAGAAAAAGCCCACAGGTGGCATCTTCAGCTCCTCCTTCCTCCATTTACCCAGTCACTTCCTGTCATCCTCATGATAACTCTTAAGCCCCTTCTACAAAGAAAGGGCAATCTCTCTTTCCTATAGCACATTTCCAAGACATCCACCCAACTTTCCAGTTCTGTTCAGAGCTTGATGAAGATCCAAGCTGCAAACATAAATCAGTGGGATTCCCTTCGAAGTCATTTACACTTGCAGGATCATGTCGATGCATACTTGACCTTAGTATCAATAATCAGTAGCATGTGCCATTCCACCTAGCATTGCGCTTCCAGGACCCAGCCCTGATTCATGTGTGTTTCCAGACTTGTGAGCATTATGTGTCCATACCGCAAAGTTTAATTTCTAATAGACTAAAGGAGAGTTCTAGAAGAAGGAGCTCCCAGCCATTTCAGGCTACCACAGCCATTTTCAGCAACCATGTGGACTTCTCACTGACATTTCAGAAATTCATTAAAAACTGCCTCTTATTTTAATATAGTGCCCATACTATAATGGAGAGCTTTTAATCCCAGAAGGCTTTACATAATAGTTTTTAACCAAACCTCTTAACAGGCTGAGGGGCAAAAGTGCTACCGTTCGTCAGGTAAGAACATGTTTCAGTTGATACTTGCCAAGATGTTCCAGTGCAGGATGTTTTCTCTACCCTTCCTAGCCCCATATCATTTCCTCAAATACTCTCCAAATTCCAAACCAATACGAAGATGAGTTGAACAGTCTTAATTTTAGAATCTTCCAAAGAAAAAAATAAATACACAGACAGCTGAGTTAATTTATAAAACACTGCTGCATTTATCTTGGCAGATTTCAGTTCTCTCTTGTCTAAGTCTTGCATGTTAACTCTTACTCAGCAGCTCATGGGAGCAGCACCTTGGAAGCAATTGAACAAAATAAGTTTGGTGTTTCTTCACACTTCTTGTACACATTTCTTTTCTCATACACAGTTTATTTGCTGGGTCTCTGAAACCTAATTAATCCCTTTAAACCTGAAGCAAATGGAGAGTCATTTTTATAAGAAGAATAAACAAAAGTGGCTGTTGAGATACTTGACTTGAATTGGGCTACAGACTGAAGTACCTTTTTGTTAATACAAACCCTTCATATTCTAGCAAGTGGCTCCCTGAAATTCTAGGACTGCTTAAAATTATAGGACCAGGGACCAGGAATCTCCCTTCCCCCGTGCCAGTTCCCTGCTCCTGGGAGCATGCCAGCAAGTTTGCAGGATTCATTCTGACAACTGTTCTGATGTAAATATTTAGAGAAATCCTTTCCATTAGAAATTAAACAAAGTGTAAGTAGCTGTTCCTAAATGATAGATCTTATTAATGTTTGCAACAGCAGGCTTTATGCTGTCTGATGTACAGACTCCGATATACTGGAAAAGACTAAGGGTAAAAGAATCAAGACAGGAATTACATATAACTGTACCAAATGTGAACTGCAAAATTTTATTTTAACTTATCACTATAGAGATGTGGTTTCATTTGCACAGAATATAGGGGAAATGAGTTAATTTAAGTTAAAAATAATAAAAATTTGCTACTGGTATTCCCAGGGTTTAAAAAGATGGGGTGTCAGTGATTACAGCTCTCTTTATCAACATGTTCAAAAGCAGTTCTTAGCTATTTCTCCATGGCCCTCCAAAATAAAGTAATACATCTGAGATCCTACCTTACACACCCTCTAGTTTCTCTATTATTACTTAAAGACTATGAAGAGGGGTAATGGCTAGGCTCTGGTGCTTACATCAAATATCACTTGTTAAAATAGGTTGGTCCCCTAGCCTCAAGGGGCCAGAGCTCCCCCATGTTCCACTCTGCCCCTTTCTGTTTGCATGGTATTTTCAGGTATTTATATGTACTAGGGGATAACATAGCTAAGTAATTGAAAGCATCAGAGGCTTCATTGACTGAATTTAAAATTACTTATATACTATTAATGAATACTATGATACTTGACTAGAAAAGGTGTATATTCTTTTGACTAGTTATTATTTCTCCCTACCTGTGATGATTTAGAGCCTACACTAAAATCTAAAAAGCCTTGAATTTTAATTCGCCTCCTTTATTGTTGTCACTATCTCAGATTTCTCATTAGTATATGCTGTTTCCTTTCTTCATAGGAATAAGATTTTTTTTCTTTTTTACATAGGATTTTTCCCCTCTGTGGAAAAGCACTCTAGAAAAAAGATGCCATGTAAATAATGTTATTAAATATCTACAATGAGATTTTACTTTTCCTTTGTTTGCTTCAAATGTGTAATGACAATCATTCACTGCTGAGTCTTCACCTGAATCCCATTTGAATCCCAAATTTATCCATAATTTATCAAAGAAAATAATAAAAAGAAATTTAAGGAAGAAGAAATGGAAACTTCATAAACTTAATTGCAGAAGAATAACATCTTTCTGATTGCATTTTTCAGATCCAGATCTTCTGGAGTTTGGACTATCGTTCAAGAAATCCCATGTTAGGGGGCAGATGGATTGATTTCTAATAACATTCTGCTGTATACTTTAGATAAACCATTTATTTAGTCTATGATTGCATTGCTCCCACTATAAAATGAGAGTCCTGATCTTTTACTTATCTGAAACCAAGAGACTGATCTCAGAGTCCCCCCAACAGGAAAATCAACTCCAACTCCTTTTCCTTCTTGTAGCATGCTGTACCGTTAGATAGTTGTCAGTCAGAACTTCAAGAATGTGGAGTTAGGGGGACGCCTGGGTGGCTCAGTTGGTTAAGCAGCTGCCTTCGGCTCAGGTCATGATCCCAGCATCCTGGGATCGAGTCCCACATCGGGCTCCTTGCTTGGCAGGGAGCCTGCTTCTCCCTCTGCCTCTGCCTGCCATTCTGTCTGCCTGTGCTCGCTCTCTCTCCCTCTCTCTCTCTCTCTCTCTGATAAGTAAATAAAATCTTAAAAAAAAAAAAAAAGAATGTGGAGTTAGGGCTTCAATTCAAAAGTGTGAGTTTTTCTTTATACTTTCATGGATTTTTTTAGACGATATTTTTTTAAAGCCAACAAGTGAAAACGAAATTCTTTTGGGAGAAAAATATGAGGAAAAATTGAAATTAAACTTGGTCCTAATTAAAACAGCATAAATTCATTCAGCAGTGATTTATTGAACATTTAGTATGTGCTAAGATTACATAAGTCAGCACAGCACACATCAAACCTACCTTTGGGGCATGTCACAGTGTTTAAAGAAAGAATATATGAACCTAGAATTAAACATTATTTGGCTGAAGATAAATCAGAGCTGTTAGATATTCTTTCTAAGTTGTATAACATTTCTTTTTAAGGCTTGTTTAAACAGAATTGGAAATTAATGAGATGGTTTACAAATGAGCCAATGCACACCCAGATTTTTCTCTGGAAAACAAGGATACCAGATAGCACGTGAGGATGAGGCAGGAAGGTGGAAGGAAGATCAACAGAAAACACTGGAATTTATTGGGCCTCCCAGTATTATCTTGTCTGAAAATTTATGACCAATGGATAAGAGTCATCGTTCAGCATGACGTCTGTGACAATCATAGGAAGTATGCTATGCGTACTATAAACGTAGTTGGCATTGTTAGGTAAAGCTTGTAAGGGAATGACATAGTTTGGCTGAGCAAATTTCCCTTTTCAGCACATTGACTAATTTCTATAGTTGAACTTTCCATGCTAGTTCACTAACTGGAATTACTTTTACCAAACAAATACTAAAATATTGTGTGTTTAAAAATAGTGCATTTTTGTCCATCTTACGGAGGCATTTTTCAAACCTTTCATGGCAACCCCTTGACCACTACATGGGACATAGCTTCCAGACTTCTTGAAGCACCACTTTGGCAAACACATATCAACATGTTTTTGGATTTCTTATGTAAGTCTGTGGATGACCTTTCCTAACATCAACTGATAGCTTTAAAGAGGTCAGTTGCCAGAATTCAGAGCCTTGAAAATAGCACGTTCCAGTTCTTCTCTGTATGTTATTACTGACTTGTGAAAGCCAGGTGCTTTTATGTGTATTATCTCTTGTAAACCTCACAACATATTTTAACTGTTTTAAAAATGAAGAAACTGAGGCCCCAAACCATTAAGCAACTGACCAAAGTGGCAGCCAGCAATGGTAGACATAAGAGTATACCCAGATCTTCTGGCTCAAAGGACAGCTTTCTCATTACGCTCTGCTTTTCATCAAGAAGACAGTGAGGGAGGTTTAAATGAGGGGGAGTTTTCTCTACAGCTGAGAGGGTACTACAAATGGCTCCTTAGACAAGAAATGAGGTTGAGAGAGAGTAAACTGAGCTAACTGACAGAAGTGGTTACTTGGGAAGAGCAGTGAGAAGCCTTTAAGCCATTTTTAAAGCAGGGGCCTGATAAAATCTTAACGATTCTTCCTAAAAGATCGCTCTAATTGCTAAACGGTAGCAGTAGTCTTGGTGGGAAGTGGAAAGATGTGAGCTCTCTGAGCTAAGGATGTAGAATCCATAGGGCGGAGAGGTTGGAGTTGAGGGTGAGTGGGGCTTCTAGAATCTTAGCTTTGGGAATGGTTTGATGCCATTTGTGTCAATAGAAAATATTAGAGAAAGAGCATGTGTTTAGTAGGTAAGTAAAACAACATGTTTTACTAGGTAGGAAGATTTTGGTGAGTAGTGTATGCAGCATAATCCCCTCAAATTATTTAAGGAAAAAAGAGTCCAGGGAAGTAGGTAGCTGACTGTAGTTGTTTTGTAGTGGACCCAAGAGTAGAAACAAGTCCCTTGGCCATTCTGTAACACCAAAGGCCACAGAGCAGATAGGTTCGCAGGATGGCCTTCCAGAGACGTGTTCTCTGGCTCTTCTGGCAATCTGATTCTTATTTGTTTAATTAATGGTCATTTCAAAGAGAATTTTCTGCTCACTAGATCAACACTTACTTCACAATCTCCTTATTTCCTTACTCCATGAGATCCAAATCTAAAAAGTTAACTATAACCTGTTACCCTAGTCTAACATGCCTCATGACAGGGCACAGTTTTAAAACAACAAACCAGTTACACATATTCTCGTCAAATACACTTGTCAGTTTTCTCATCAAATGTATTCCTAGTCTGTTCTTGGGAATGATTCGATTCCAATCGGGCCTAGTTGGTCAAGTATCACTTACGCCCACTGTTAACTATAACATATCAATATAATTTTGCACAGTTTATGAACATTGTCTCATTTGAGTTTTTCAGCACCCCTGAAATGGGTGAGCAGGTTTTACCATTCTTGTTTTATAGATCAAGCTTAAAGATGTTAAGCGATTTGTATAGTGTCACAAAGCTAGTAAATTCGAGCAGAACTCAATCTCAAATTTCTGAAAGGGACATATTTGTTTTGTTTTACTACAGTTCATGGCCTTTTCCTTTGTGACCACGATCCCTATTTATCTCCTGTGAAGTTCCTCCTATTACTATAATTTCCTTGGTGTGTGACAACAAAAACGTGTAAATTAGGGGAAATCTCTATTATGGATTACAGCATTCTTACTGGCTGACAAGGTGAATTGGTGGATCATTAAGGTCCTTTCCCTTTAAATATCCATGTGTGAGCCCATCCACAGGAAAACAGATGCTGAGGGAAAAGGCTGCTAAATAAGCCATTTTAAAGACTGAACAAAAATGCTACCAAGTCTAAAAATAAAATCTAAGCCCATGGCTCCCCTAATGGTCCTTATAAACTAAAAGAAACCAAAAATAGAGACTTGTAGTGATATACATTTGTCTCTCCTTATCTTCAGGGAACACATTCCAAACACCCCCAAGTGGATGCCTGAAACCAGGGATGGTACCAAACCCTATATGTACTGGTTTTTTTCCTACACATACCTATCTATGTTAAAATTTGTAAATTAGGCACAGTAAGAAGTTAAACAGTAATAACTAATAATAAAATAGAATAATTATAACGACATACTGTAATAAAAGTGATGTAAATGTGCTCTCCCTCAAAATATTTTATTCTACTCTACACCCCTGCCTTCTTCTTGTGATGATTAAGATGACAAAATGTCTACATGATGAGATGAAGTGAGGCGAATAACATAAACATTAGGCTACAATAGACCTTCTGACACTATGTTAGGAGGCTCGTTTGCTCCCAAAATATGGTTTCCACAGATAACTGAAACTGAAAAGCAAAACTTTGGAGAAGGGAGAGGACTACCAAAACATTATGTTAAATGATTTTAAAAAGACCATTCCTGTTTTGCTATTTCATCATCTATAATTAGTATTTTTGTTAGATATAGAATAATGAGGGGCATCTGGATGGCTCAGTGGGTTAAAGCCTCTGCCTTTGGCTCAGGTCATGATCTCAGGGTCCTGGGATCGAGCCCCACATCGGGCTCTCTGCTCTGTGGGGAGCGTGCTTCATCTTCTCTCTCTACCTGCCTCTCTGCCTACTTGTGATCTCCCTCTCTCTCTCTGTTAAATAAATAAAGTCTTTAAAAAAAAAAAAAGAATAACGAATTAGGTTTCTGAAATCAGCTCCCTAATAAAAATTGATCAGTGCACTTTCTGGTGGTACAGTGTCCAAACCAGCATGCCTGTTGGGGGTATGAAGCAAAATGAGCCATGTTGTGTCTCTTTTTGTAACAAAAGGTTTTGGTTCTGTAGTCTCAATGTAGAGTGATTGTTTTTATTTAAGAATTTATTTGAGAAAGAGAGAGAGCATGAGAGGGGAGAGATTAGAGGGAGAAGCAACCTCCCTGGTGATCAGGGAGCCCAATGTGGGACTCAATCCAGGGGCTCCAGAATCATGACCTAAGCCAAAGGCAGTTTCAGTTGCTTAACCAACTGAGCCACCCAGGCATCCCTAGAGTGATTATTTATAATGGACCACAGGAAAATATGTTTTATCTAATGAGGAAGGCAGAAAGCCAGAGGAATACTTGGCAGGTGTCTTTGCTCCTACTCTGGGCAGTTTTCCTGACTAACTTCACAGGTCCTGTCTCCCCAGTGACTGTCACCAGAATTGAACATCAGGGATCTCAAACTCTGGAAAATGTAATTGGATATTGATGCCGTATGAAACTAAGCTTAGCTCCAGCATTTGGCTCTCTGGCTTTGGAAAGAGCTCAGATTCCAAACCTACATTCACGCATGCTCAGGTGTGATGGCTGAAATGCTGGGTTAGAAGAATCTCCCCAACTTTGTTTTCTGAATTCCTATAATATATGAACGTTCCCTAGAATTCCATCATCTTTCAAAACCGTAATGTTTCCTTGTTATCTTCACAGTAAACTCCCTAGCCTGCTATTCATGCTCCTGATCTTTGGTCTTAACTTTTGCTCCCCTTTATTTCTGTCCATAAATTGTATGTTTTAGTGAAATCAAAAAACCTCTGAAGAGTGCCACCAAGGCTAGGTGATCCTTCCTTGTGAAGGCACCAAATTTCCCTAAGTCTCAGTTCTTGATTTTGGATGGGTTTATCTTTTATAAAACTAAGGGATTTATTTGTTCTATGTGATTTATTATGAACTCATCAACATGCATAGTCCTGGGCTATCTCTTTGGGATAAAAAGGGAGAAAAGACAAGTCCAGCCCTTAGGACCTCAATATAGTCATTTTTACCTGCTTTTTTTCCCTCTTTCAGGCCCCTGCCCTTCTAATTGGATATTTCTGAATCCCTGTATCTCAGTCAATTACATCATTTTGTTCCTGGTCTCCCCACTTAGAAACACAATCAACATTTGTTATTCCTTTGTTTACCCATTTATTAGGTTTTTTTTCATTTGCCTGTTTAAAATTGATTGTCAAAACCTTGCCCGTTCTTCTTGGGAGATAACTTTAAAATCCATCCCCTCTTTTCACATTACTCCCATTAGTGCTGTTCTAATTCAGCCAACAGCAGTGCCAGGCATCAAACATAACATAACATCCCATTAACTTTTAGTTTCCCCTCCCCAGAAATTCTTCTCTTTGTTATCAGAGTATTTGCTTAAAACCAAATTAAATCATGTTGCTGACTTGTCTATAAACAGTTCCTTCAAGTTCTATGAAAGATTAAATTCAAGCCCCCACCCAGTTTCCCCATATTTCTCGAAATCCAGCTCGAACGTCAGGATTCCCAAGTAGGTGGTTCCAGATGGTTAGTTGTCTCCTTTCTGCTAAGGCCTTGTACACAGTATTTACCACACTGGCTTTACTCTGTTTATGGTCTCTCAGCATACTTCAGACTCCTAGGTTTTGTCCATCTTTCCATCCAAAGCACCAAGCACTATTTAACAAACTCTCTTAAGGAAAAAGGAGAAAATGTATTGGGTGTGCTCTGTGGTACTAGAACTTCCTGAAAGACAGGCAGGTTTATGTTCAAAATAGGGAGATGTTTTAAGATGTTCAGTATGTAGAGATGCTATAAAATAATTATACTGGCTGCCCCCAAAACACAAGATTTGTTTTACTAGACATGATTAAATGGACTCTTCTGGGGAGGCTGTTTGAACTAAATCCCTCTAAACTTCCAAAGTTTTATTATTCTATGACTAGAAGCTAATTAACTATGTGGTCCACAGTGTTCTCATCTGAAACTAGAAAAGGAAGAGCTCTAAAATCCTTTTAAGTTCCACAGTTATATTCACCGTTCTCCCAAATCTTCTTTATGTATTCATGCATAACACTCTTGCTCCTAACACTGTCTTCTTCCCTTTCTATTTGTCAGAGTTCTTTTCCTTCAAGTCCCATCACTGTTACTGACTGCTGTCTGGCATCTTCACATACCTTAGCTGTCCGCAACTGCCCCTGCCTTGGAATTTCTGCTGTGCTACGATTTCTAGTCTGTATATTGATGGGCCTTAAAAAATAAAAAGACTGTTTTACCAACTGTATTGTAGGCTTCTTGGAGACCATGTTTTGTTTCTGAGTCCCTGGAAGAGTTATCGCTGAATAAATACTTATTTGTGAAAATGGCAAGGATGTGATAACTAAAAGTAGGGTATCTGTATCACCTGTGTCACATTCACCTGAAGTGCTTCTTATAGATGCACTTATAGATGCACCTGGGCCCACCACTTCATTCCTGAATCAGAATTTTTTAGAATGAAACCTATGCATTCACATTATTAAAAAGTACTCTGGCTCAGTTTTATACACAGTAAAATTTTAGACCCTTACTGGCAAAGACTGTCAGGTTCTTTATACCATTCTGGTATCATTTCCATGGCACACCTTACCTCTTTTGGTATGTTTGAGCAGATCCTTGTCTTCAGTGGATTGCTAGAGTCCCAGAGGATTTCTTGCCCAGAATGTGGGGTGAGAGCACCATATCTGATGCTCACTAAAAGCTGCATCTGTGATCCTTCAAAAGTAGTCTTTTTTTTTTTTAAGATTTTACTTATTTATCTGACAGATAGAGATCGCAAGTAGGCAGAGAGGCAGGCAGAGAGAGAGGAGGAAGCAGGCTCCCTGCTGAGCAGAGAGCCCGATGTGGGGCTCGATCCCAGAACCCTGGGATCATGACCCGAGCCGAAGGCAGAGGCTTTAACCCACTGAGCCACCCAGGCACCCCAAAAGTAGTCTCTTATTATGACTGTTAGTGAGTCCTTGGCTCTCCAAATTTCCCCAAATCTGTGTTAGAAGAAGCATCAGCATCTGCCCTCTCTCCAGCCTCCTTGCTTGAAGGTTTTTGAGTCATTAGTGACTGAAGCTTCACAGCTGCCTTGAATAAGAGTGGAACTAGTACATGGTTATACTTAGTACTTCCTGGGTAAAATGAAATGCCTTACGCATCCTGACTTGTTACGAGTGCCTGTAAGAGTGCTAGGTGCTTACATGTGATCCTATTTAATCCCCCTAGTACCTATCAAGTAGATATTCCCACATTACAGATAAGAAAGCTTAGGTTCAAAAAGCATCTTGTGAACTCCTTGATACAGATGATTGGTTTAATTCCTCTTCAGGTGGTCATTCACTGTGTGTGGATGTTGGAGAGTTTAATTGTCTAAATAAGTAGCTGAATAAAGAGATAAATTTTGGCTATTCAGCTAGTAAATCTCAAAACTCTGTTTGAGTCCGAAGCCAGCTCACCACCTCCCAGTCCCTGTGCTCCTCTGGGAAGTGTGCAGGACCCATTTCTAGATGAGACGGTGATGCCATAAACCACGCCCATGAAGTACAAAAATGAATCAAATTCACAAAGGTGTGTATCAGCACCTTCTGCTCTGTCAGCAATTTTGTGACTCTAGGAGAAACATCCACTTATTTTTCCTGCTCAGGATTTTAGATGGGTCGCGTAAAGCTGGATTTATTTAACGGTATACCCGCTATTTTCACATCTTCTTGTGCCTGTTAAAATACCACAGGTCTTTCGCCTGCTGCCTGCTTGTGCTAAGACCTCAGCCATCAGTAGCTACTTCAGCATGCTATGTGTCAAGAATATCCGAGTTTATTCATCATATAACAAAGTCGAGTTTGTTTTTAGCACAAACTGAAGTTTGTTTCATTCAAGAATGCAAACTTAGTAGTTATGGAATAACACACATGCAGGTTCATTACCATTAAACTATCACATTTTCTGTTTATGTTGATTTCTAATTAATTCTCTCCTTAAAAAAAAAAAAAAAAAGTTGAGGGTGGAATGGCTCACTCAGCCAGACCAGAGCACATAATGATTCCCACTGTTGGATGAACACTGTTGGATCTGTCTCATGAAAAATGCTGTTATTACCACCCACTAACTCATCAACAGGTCCTGGCTCTCTATGGAATCTGGGTCTTCATTACCCCTATCCACTCCCTCTTGTCCTCTATTCACCTCCACTTGGGAACATGGCCACTTGGAAAAAGGGAAGCTTTCCCTCCCTTAGCAACAGCTGGAGATGCTGATTCAGTACCTTACATTTTACACCCGTAGCAGGGTGCATTAACCTTGTGATAAATTTCGACTTGTGGTTAGGAAAAAAAAACACTGTTTTTTGGTTGTACAAAATGCTTTCTGTTGCAGTGTCAACAGCAGAATCAACTATAGCTATCTGGTAGGTCACAGTAAAACTAATATGGTTTTCACTACTTTTGGTGAAGAATCAACTTTGGAATTAGCCCACAAGCTATTAATGTATTTAATGGAAAAAAGAACATAACATAGACATTCTAAAAGGAAGATTAGAAATGAAAACAGTAATGTTGTTGCTCTCAGTTACCTAGACTTTGTCAAGGTTCATCACTAATGGCAAGAATTCAGGAAAATACAGAAACGATTATATGCAAGATTGCAAAATGTTTTATTTTTTATTCTCCTTATTTGTACTTATAACCTCTTGTATATTTCATAATTTTCCTGTGTCTCTTTACCACCACCACTATCCCCCCACACACACACTCCAGGAAAAGAGAACAAAAATGTAAAACTCCGAAGCAAACTAAAATTACTGCTCGAGAAAGGAGAAACAAAGGAGAAACGAAACGTTTCCAAGAGCAAAGAACAAGTAGATTGATGCACAGTCTCTTCAAAGATTAGAATCTGACTATAAATCTCTATGTTGTCAGGCTAGTCAGAACATTCTCCTCTAATATAAAATTTGATAAAACAACCTGTTTTCAAGGAATACAAGATGCTATTTCCATTTCACGATCCATAAAATTAACAAAAATTAAAGTGAATGATTATGTTGGGCAAAATGTGTTCTTTCCTTTCATTCTGATATTCACTTAGCAATGCAGAATCTAAATACAGTTGGCATGTAATCCCAGCTATTTACCTTGGTCTGCAAGGACCTGGCTCTACCCTCCTTCTCTAAACTCATCTCTTACCATTCACAGTGCTGCAGTTTCATTGGTTCCCCTTGTGCTGTTGCTTCTGCCTGGTTCTTTCCCATAGGCTTTAAATCCTTTCCCTTGCTGGTGCTCCACCTGGAGTACTCTCCCTCCCTTAGCTTTTCATAGCTGACTCCTTCTCATTCTCCCAATCTCAGCTAAAGGGTGACATTCTAAAAAGTGCCTTCCCTGACCACTGTATTGAAAGTAGCTCCTCACAGTTATTCCCTGTCTTATTCACCTGTTTATTTCGCTCAATATCCATCACAATCTTTAAGCATTTAATTATTTACTTGCTTATTAACTGATTGACATCATGAGATCAGGAACGAGATGTCTCGTTCACTCCTACATTTACTACATCATGTGTAGGGTTAGGGTACATGGTGAGTTACCAGAAATTTTTGTTGAAAACCTTAATCATGGTTTTCACAATGTGTATACGATGCAGCCCACTTTCATCTGTCTTTCATTTCTAGTCCTACTTCTGTAGCCTGTGGAGAGACAGAGCACAGCCTTTGGCCACCAAGTTGGCATCTAGCTACCAAATATTCATCATAGCTTAGATTTCAGGAATTCTATATCTGCCATCATTTGCTAGCCATTTTTATAATATTTTGAGCTGGCTTGATTTTAGTGGAAAGTCTAGCTAATTGCTATTTAATGTTAGGTCTGTTTTATTGCTGTGGTTTTATTTTAAAGTATTTATAGAATATAAATATTAGACTCCCTTCAGGAAATTATTATTCAGTAAGAGAAAGAGAAAGATTTTCCAAGTTCTCAAAGAAATAGTTTCCATTAAAAACAGTATGTTTCCCCACATAATAATGGTGGAGCCCTAACGGGATTGTATTCAGCCGCTGGTGAATACATTCCTTTCTGAGATTTTAGGAATTTGGTGAACCCATTGGTGTGGGCACAAACTTTCAGAATATTCAAGGTTGATTCAGTGGGACAAAAGATGTGGCAGACGCTATTATCCTAACTGCTTCAGGTCAGTAAATGTCTGTGCTACTGACTTTGATAAAATACAAAGTAGAGTGTGTGTATCATGTGTCTAGTTATGTATGTGGGCATTTTTTGTCTAATTACATACATACACATGTACAATAAACATATGTACACACCATCAGATGCTACACTGCAAAAATAGCAAAATCTGTGTATGTTTGTATATATAAACATGGGGCTCTCTCAACAAATTACTAGTCAGAAATAGTAGTGAAGGACTATGATAGGCTTATATTCATCCAGCTATCATCATTTGAGAATGTAAAGGGGCATTGCATGCCAATAGGTAATTATATTCATTCAAACAGCTTTTGATAATTTGCTGTCTGTACCTAACAAATGGGTGTGGAGATCTGGCCACTGTTTGATCTACCTTGGCTGCTTTAACTTACAAATAAATAAGAAACCTTGACTCTCAATATTTTCTGGGGTTGACTCAATAGAATTTGAAAGAGATTGCCAAGTTATTCAAATTTTTTTTAATAATTTTGATTTTATTTATTTATTTAACAGAGAGAGAGATCACAAGTAGGCAGAGAGGCAGGCAGAGAGAGAGAGGGAAGCAGGCTCCCCGCTGAGCAGAGAGCCCGATGTGGGGCTCGATCCCAGGACCCTGGAATCATGACCCGAGCCAAAGGCAGAGGCTCAACCCACTGAGCCAGCCAGGCACCCCACTAATTCAAATTTTTAACATTAGATTTTTCTTTTCTTTTTTTTTTTAATTTATTTTCAGCTTAACAGTATTCATTGTTTTTGCACCACACCCAGTGCTCCATGCAATCTGTGCCCTCTCCAATACCCACCAACTGGTTCCCCCAACCTCCCACCTCCCGCCCCTTCAAAACCCTCAGATTGTTTTTCAGAGTCCATAGTCTCTCATGGTTCACCTCCCTTTCCCATTTCCCTCAACTCCCTTCTCCTCTCTAATTCCCCTTGTCCTCCATGCTATTTGTTATGCTCCACAAATAAGTGAAACCATATGATAATTGACTCTCTCTGCTTGATTTATTTCACTCAGCATAATCTCTTCCAGTCCCGTCCATGTTGCTACAAAAGTTGGGTATTCATCCTTTCTGATGGAGGCATAATACTCCATAGTGTATATGGACCACATCTTCCTTATCCATTCGTCCATTGAAGGGCATCTTGGTTCTTTCCACAGTTTGGCGACCGTGGCCATTGCTGCTATAAACATTGGGGTACAGATGGACCTTCTTTTCACTACATCTGTATCTTTGGGGTAAATACCCAGTAGTGCAATTGCAGGGTCATAGGGAAGCTCTATTTTTAATTTCTTGAGGAATCTCCACACTGTTCTCCAAAGTGGCTGCACCAACTTGCATTCCCACCAACAGTAAGAGGGTTCCCCTTTCTCCATATCCCCTCCAACACATGTTGTTTCCTGTCTTGCTAATTTTGGCCATTCTAACTGGTGTAAGGTGGTATCTCAATGTGGTTTTAATTTGAATCTCCTTGATGGCTAGTGATGATGAACATTTTTTCATGTGTCTGATAGCCATTTGTATGTCTTCATTGGAGAAGTGTCTGTTCATATCTTCTGCCCATTTTTTGATATGATTGTCTGTTTTGTGTGTGTTGAGTTTGAGGAATTCTTTATAGATCCTGGATATCAACCTTTTGTCTGTACTGTCATTTGCAAGTATCTTCTTCCATTCTGTGGGTTGCCTCTTTGTTTTGTTGACGGGCATCACGTTACCTGATTTCAAGCTTTACTACAAAGTTGTGATCACCAAGACAGCATGGTACTGGCATAAAAGCAGACACACAGACCAGCAGAACAGAGTAGAGAGCCGAGATATGGACCCTCAATTGACTCCATGGTCAAATAATCTTCGACAAAACAGGAAAAATATCCAGTGGAAAAAAGACAGTCTCTTCAATAAATGGTGCTGGGAAAACTGGACAGCTATATGTAGAAGAATGAAACTCGACCATTCTCTTACACCGTACACAAAAATAAACTCAAAATGAATAAAAGACCTCAACATGAGACAGGAATCCATCAGAATCCTAGAGGAGAATATAGGCAGTAACCTCTTCGATATCAGCCACAGCAACTTCTTTCAAGATATGTCTCCAAAGGCAAAGGAAACAAAAGTGAAAATGAACTTTTGGGACTTTGTCAAAATCAAAAGCTTCTGCATAACATTAGATTTTTCTTAAAGTGAATAATGCCAGACATTCCAGAGGACCCATGAAACATCTGTTTCCATGACGATAACACTATATTAAACTTAAAAATTATTCTATAACAATCAAGACCCAAGATATGATAGAAATATGCTGTCCTTTCTTAGGCAAATGTAAGTCTACATTTCCTTTAGGTGAACAGAGAATTGTAGTAAATGGTACCTAGAAAAACTTCTTTTTTTTATTTCAAATTATTTATTTCATAATTAAGCATCTCACAGTGTATATGATTTGAAACTTTATTCCTTTGCCAGATATTTATAGGAACAGCCAATTTAAAATCAGTTATTATGCTTTCTATTAAGTATTTACCTGTCTGGCATCTTTATTACTTTTAAAAACAAATAAATAGCTTATCTTTCATATTTAGTGCCCTCTGTTCAATAATCAAAACTCTTCATTGAGAACCCATTTAATCAGTAGCTGCCCTATGTAGAAGCTGGGAATTATCAAGAAGATTATGAAGACATTATCAAGACCAACTTTCAAGAAGCTTCCAATCAATGTGAACATTCTCATAAAAGGAGAGGACATGGAAGAAAGGACAGATGCAAAACTAGCTTTGATTACAGAATTCCACTGGCCTCTTATCCCTCCCCTATCACTTAAGGTCACTACAGGGAGAAGAGCAGGAAGTTAATGTTGTGAAGACAAGAATGTGTTAGGAAGAATCCGGTCTTTAAAATATTATTATAAAAAAAAAACTTTTATCAAATGTGTCAATTTATCTTTTATTCTTTGAATTATAAAATCACTACATTACTTTGATGTATTTATCACTTACTATAAACTTAAGTTAAACCTTTTATAAACCGAAAGCCTACCAAATGTTGTACTTCTGGGAATTCTCTAGCCACAAATAAATGACCACCAGAGGTAATTGGCAGCATGCAATATTGGATTTCTTCCACACAGCAATTTACAGTAGATGTGAGTACATTTGCAGTTGGGTTTTAGAAGAGGATTAAACTAAGGCAAATCCTTGAAGCCTACACTAAAATTGTTACAGAAATGGAGCTTAGATGTCAATGCTGCAGTTGGTTCAGTATATCATAAGCATTGACGAGCATAGCCAAAGATTGTGTATTTATCAAATGCTCTACCATTTAAAACTCTATGTTCTGGATGTTTTATCAAAGAAGTTAGTTGAGGGGCACCTGGGTAGCTCAGTCGGTTAAGTGTCTAACTTTTGATTTTTTTTTTAAGATTTTATTTATTTGACAGACAGAGATCACAAGTAGGCAGAGAGGCAGGCAGAGAGAGAGAGAGAGAGGAGGAAGCAGACTCCCCACCAAGCAGAGAGCCCAAGGGGCTCGATCCCAGGACCCTGGGATCATGACCTAACCCAAAGGCAGAGGCTTTAATCCACTGCCCAGGCAACCCCCAACTCTTGATTTTGGCTCAGGTCATAATCTCAGGGTCATGAGATCAAGCCCCGAGTGGAGCAAGGTCGAACCCTCTTCCCCCTTTAGCTCCGAACTCAGCAGGGAGTGTCCTTGGGATTCTCTCTCTCTCCCTCTCTCACTGTCCCTTCCCCTGACACTGCTCTTTCTCTCTCTAAAATAAATAAATAAATCTTTTTAAAAAATGGATCAACTCTCATGACTCTAGCCTTTATGTTGTATCAGTTATGCATCACAAGATTATCAAATAGAGGGCGCCTGGGTGGCTCAGTGGGTTAAGCCGCTGCCTTCGGCTCAGGTCATGATCTCAGGGTCCTGGGATCGAGTCCCGCATCGGGCTCTCTGCTCAGCGGGGAGCCTGCTTCCTCCTCTCTCTCTCTGCTTGCCTCTCTGTCTACTTGTGATCTCTCTCTGTCAAATAAATAAATAAAATCTTTAAAAAAAATTTTTTTCAAAAAAAAAAAAAGATTATCAAATAGAGAAATAGTAGGAAGGCTCAACAGCTAGAGAAATTGAAGTCACTCAGGGAGTATCGACAGTTCTGACACTGAAAACTGGTTTAAATTATGCATTAATATATACTCTTTTCATACTTAACCTTTGTATACCAGTTAGGAAAAGATGTTTTCCTATTTCCCAATTTTAGGGAAAGATACACTAATTTTACCATGTATTTGGCACATTTGTAAAAAAGAAAGCCCTAACTTAAAGTTTGCATGAATTTTGCTCATTGTTCCATTCATATTTATCCTTGTTACACTTCTAAAGTTTGCTTATGTGTAAAGAAATTGTTACCAGATAACAAAGATCTAGATTCTAACCTTTGATGTAAACTTGCGATTTGCCTTACAGTTTTAGCATTTCTTTGAGTCCTAGTTTGAGGTTTCAAAATAAATAATTGTGATGGCTTCTATGTTTACTAACAATAGTTATTATAGTTAATTTAGCTTCTTGTGAGATGCATGCTTTGAAAGCAAAAGTGGTGTAGAAATACAAAGTATTGTTAAAAATCAGCTGAAAATATATCTTTTTCTCCTACCAAATGTCCCTTATTTTAGACTGTTTCCTTCTTCTGGCATTCTTCATCTCCTCTTTCAAGGTGTCTTCTCTAATTAAGTAGCTATAGCCAGAGACTCTCATTTACATCTCTGGCAACCATTATAATATTAAGTTCCATCTATTAACCATCACTTCTGGATATTTAATAAAATCTGCAAAAGCAGTGACCCCAAGCCATGTTTCTATTTTTAGACTTTTTTATTCTGTGCACTGGCCCTACCACTCTAACTTTCACTCCCACAGACATCCCTCACCTTTCCTATTCACTGGCCGGAGCTCAAAACACACCTTCTCAAATCCTCTTTCTTGTTCAGTCCACGTTTTGTTTGAGTCTACCTCCTAAATGTCCTTGGGAGTATTCATACCTTCCCCAACACATTACACTGCCTTTACTGTATTTTACGCTATCATCAGTCTTTTACCTTGATTGCTACATGAGTCTTCCAGTTTCTGTGCCTTTCATACTGCCAGAGAAATTACGATTCTAATACAAATGTGATCACATCACTCACCAGATTGAAATCGCCCATATGAACAGAATAATTTCCTTGGCACAGCCCACAAAGTGTTCCGTAATCTAAATCTGTCCTCTGCTTCCAATCTTTTAATAGTCATCATTTTTCCATTAACCACTATTTAGGCATCAGTTGCACGGAACTCATGCCAGTCTCCTTCCTGGTGTGGATAATTGGAGTGTCCCCTCCTCTAGCCCTACCATGGCCACTTACATACTGATAACTTCAACTCACTTTCTTATTTTTATTTAAATTCAGTTAGCCAACATATAGTTCATCATTAGTTTCAGATGTAGAGTTCAACAATTCATCATTTGCATATAACACCCAGTGCTCATCACATCACCTGCCCTCCTTAATGCCCACCACCCAGTTACCCCATTCCGTCTACCCCTCCCCTCCAGCAACCCTCAGTATGTTTCCTATAGTTAAGAGTCTCTTATGGTTTCTCTCACTCTCTGATGACTTCCCATTCAGTTTCCCTCTCTTCCCCCTATGGTCTTGTGTACTGTCTCTTATATTCCACATATGTGTGAAACCAAATGATAATTCTCTTTCTCTCATTGACTTATTTCACTTAGCACAATACCCTCCAGTTCCATCCATGTCAATGTAAATGGTAAGTATTCATCTTTTCTGATAGCTGAGTAATATTCCATTGTGTGTATATATATATATATATATATATATATACACACCACATCTTCTTTATCCATTCCTCTGTCGATGGACATCTCAGCTCTTTCCACACTTTGGCTATTGTGGACATTCTGTTATAAATATTAGGGGTGCAGGTGCCCCTTCAGATCAATACATTTGTATCCTTGGAGTAAATACCTAGTAATGCAATTGCTGGGTCACAGGGTAGCTCTATTTTTAACTTCTTGAGGAACCTCCATACTGTTTTCCAGAGTGGCTGTACCAGGTTGCATTTCCACCAATAGTGTAAGAGGGTTCCCCTTTCTCCACATCCTTGCCAACATTTGTTGTTTCCTGACTTGTTTGTTTTAGCCATTTTGACTGGTGTGAGGTGGTATCTCATTGTGGTTTTGATTTGTATTTCCCTGATGCCAAGTGATGTGGAGCATTTTTTTCATGTGTCTGTTGGCCATCTGTATGTCTTTGGAGAAATATCTGCTCATGTCTTCTGCCCAGTTCTTGACTGGATTATTTGTTTTGGGGGTGTTAAGTTTGATAAGTTCTTTTTTTCTTTTAAGGATTTTATTTATTTATTTGACAGATCACAAGTAGGCGGAAAGGTAGGCGGGGGGGTGGTACAGGGGAAGCAGGCTCCCTGCTGAGCAGGGAGCCAGATGCGGGCTCTATCCCAGGACCCTGGGATCATGACCAGAGGCGAAGACGGAGGCTTTAACCCACTGAGCTACCCAGGCGCCCCTGATAAGTTCTTTATAGATTTTGGATACTAGCCCCTTATCTGATAAGTCATTTGCAAATATCTTCTCCCAGTCTGTAGGTTGCCTTTTAGTTTTGTTCAACTTGTTTTCTAAGATTGAGTTTAAACCTTAAGTATTCTATGAAACCTCATCACCACTAACACCTCCATTGCTCATATGAAGTAATAGTCCAAATGCTGTTTGAAAAAAAGGTGATTCAGAAATACAAAATGAAGTTATTATTAGAATGGAAAAGAAGAAGTATGAAAAAATTAGAATTTAAGGGGCACCTGGGTGGCTCAGTCAGTTCATCTGTCTTTGGCTCAGGTCATGATCCCAGAGCCCTGGGGTTGAGTCCTGCATCGGGCTCCTTGCTCAGTGGGGAGTCTGCTTCTCCCTCTGCCCCTGCTCCTGCTCCCCACCACCAAATAAATAAAATCTTTTAAAAAAATAGAATTTAATTTTCTAAGTTTAGAATCATAAGATTTTTAAGGCTGAATGAGTTACAGTCAATCCAGACCAAAGTTTTCTGTGGTTTCCATATAAAAAGTAAAAACTTGCCTTAAGATGAAGTTCGGGAAATTTGTACCTAGTTGTGTAATACTGACTGTATAATTTGAGTGACCCTTATACAGCATTCAAGAAATAGTTACTACTCAACTGTAAAAAAAAAAAAAACACCTAGAATCATAGAATCTGAGCTTCACAGTCTCAATTTTTCCCACTTCCCACAGCATAACACTGAAACTTTCCTGAAGAAATAAAGTTTGCCATTATTTGTGCCTGCCCATAACTGGAACTTCCTGATTAAACACAATTAGAAATGTTCTTTGCCAATTAGGGCAATTATGTCTTCTTTACTTTTTCAAAAATCTACTTTGCCAAACACTTTTTTCTAAAAAGGCAAAATATAAAAAAAAGCAAGCAAGAAGTATATAGCCCAACATTATGAGTTGATTGTTAGATTTCTTCGGTGAAAGTTTTAAAGAACTGAGCAAAGTACCTTGGCACATCTCATAATTTTGGTGGGAACTGTTACCAACTATGGGTCCTTTTATGGGGCTTTTTCCTGGAGAAGTTTCCAAACACCCAAAACCCAAAATTTAAAATGAAATGTACTTTAAGGTATATCCTTTTGGAGGCTTTGCACCTCTAAATCATGTTTCTTTTCGTAACTGATTTAAAGTTATATCATAATTGACAGAAGTTTTGAGGTGCTTGAAATTACAATTCTGTTTCCTTTGAGCAGCTGCATTTCAGAGTTAGAGATAGGTTGTTGTGGACCAGTCAAACCCATCTGCATTCAAACTCAGAGTCACTTACTGCCCTGGGATTGAAGTGATTTTCTTCCAAAGTGAGGTCCACTTCTCCATAGACAGTTCTTATGAGAAGGTTTTACCTATATCTCTGGTGTCTTAAAATGGGCCAAACCAACTTCTGAGCACAGGACTCTTTCTTCATCCCTTTTCTTTTTTAGGGTCTTTCCCTACTTAAAATGTATGTACACGTTTTCTGTAAGTCTCCAATGCTGACTTACTGGCATGAAAAATGATCCTGTTACTTGGAAAACAGTTTTCACTTACAAGTCCCCCAGGTCCTATAATGTCTAAACCTCCTGTGCCATTTTATATGTCCGTCCCACCCCATAGAGGAGCATGTACAGGAAAAGCAAACTTCCCTTCCCCCACATATTTCCTCAGTTTATTTATAAAACGTCTTGGAATGAGAATGAGCTGCTTGTGGTTCCTGTGGCTGATTCAGGGATGGTTTCCTCTAGGCAGAGGATGCTGGTCAACCAAATGACCTCTCTGCAGCTAACCCTTGCACCCCTGTGGTAAGGCTGACTGGGCTTATGGGTACCCCCTTCTAACTAAGCCTGGTGGGATTTGTTTTTGTGATAAAGAACTTAGCAAGAACCAAACATCATTCTGAAGTCAGACCTGATAATGGCAAGGCCCATCAGAGCCCAATCCCACTACCAACAACAAAAGAAATCAGAATACATTGGGATACATTTACACTCCTGTGCATCAACCTTTGTTTCTCAGAAAGGTCACAATTTTTCCCTTCCAGATTCCTAGAAGGACAGTAAAGCTACTTATATTGTATTTGAACACAGAGTACATGAGAAGAAAATATCCCAAACACCAGATACTTGAGAGATGTACTTCAGTCAGCCCTTTTCCCTCAGCTTGTATGTATGTGCTGATGACCAGTTAATAGTCATAAAAAGGTTCAAAGTTGTGAAGATCTTTAAACATGAATCTTGCACATGTTTGTTTAAATCTGTTCAGACTTGCTAATGAATAATCTCACCACCACAGGAATATGTGTAACTCTAGTCTTTAATGTCATGTCCTCACTAAATACATATTTCACTTGAATAGATGGAAGATGAAGACAAAAGAACTATAAGAATTCTCTCCCTTAGGGGTGCCTGGGTGGCTCAGTCATTAAGCATCTGCCTTCAGCTCAGGTCATGGTCCCAGGATCCTGGGATGGAGCCCCACATTGGGCTCCCTGCTCAGCAGGGAACCTGCTACTCGCTCTCTCACTCCCTCTGCTTGTGTTCCCTCTCTTGCTGCCTCTCTCTCTGTCAAACAAACAAATAAAATCTTAAAAAAAAAAAAGAATTATCTCCCCAAAGATAAAATGTTGAACATTATAAATATTATGAACTATAATTAGTAATATAAATAACCACATATGATCATGTGGAAATACTGGTAAGATAAATATCACATTTTCTTCATTGTATCAATTTGAACTGATACATATAAAACTCCTGTGAAAGGAAATATTTTGAGAAAGCATGGGAGAATGGATTCCAAGGAACTACGTAGTTTCACAATCAATTTACACGGGAACAAAGGGTAAAACTGTGTTCGCTAACAGACTACAGTTGAAAAAAGATATCCTAAAAGGAAGTATCCTTGCTCAAGTTAAACCTTCATCTATGTTGTCATCCTTGCTTGAAGAAATTAGATGCATGCTTTTCATCCACCACATAAATGACAAGCAAACTAATGTGCATTGATTTCAGTACAAAATTACCCAGTCTCCAATCTTCCAGGATCCTGGTTCAACGAGAATATTTTCATTACGTGTGCGTGTTTGTGTGTGTGTGTGTATGAGAGAGAGAGATATCTATAGATAGTTTGAGGCAGTTTATTCTTAGTTTCCAAATTCCCAAATTCTAAGAACTTTTAATTAAAAACTATGTATGTATTAAAGGGAAATAGTAGATCATAGAAAAGGGAAGCGAAAATTCCAACTCATTCACCCATTACCACCAATTGAAACCTAATGAAAAGTGTACCATCTGCCTAGAGAATGTCATCGAACTTCTGTATTTATAATTTAACATTTGTTTTTTATCTTTCTGCATTTGTCCCTTCAGTGCATCCTAACGTCAGTCAAGGCTGCCAAGGAGGCTGTGCAACGTGTTCAGATTACAATGGATGTTTGTCATGTAAGCCCAGACTATTTTTTGTTCTGGAAAGAATTGGCATGAAGCAGATTGGAGTGTGTCTCTCTTCATGTCCAAGTGGATATTATGGAACTCGATATCCAGATATAAATAAGTGTACAAGTAAGTGCTACATGGCATTATGTTTTTATCTCATCCTTAGGGACTTCCCAGATTTACTGGCCCCTAGAGTATTTGTGATATTCAGTGTTTAGGAAATAATGATATTTACCTGATAATTAGGCTAAACCATACTTGGACTTATCCCTCAGAGCAGGAAAATTTTCACCTCTTGTAAAAAGCACTCAAGTTTTGTGTTATTGCTGTTTTACATTATAAAAGCAAAAACTAAGAACCTGATTATTACTCATGGAACATATAGAAAAGTACAGTAACCATTAATGCCATCTGAGTTCCCATTATGATCATAACATCCAAGTATTTAATGATTTAAAGAATAAATTCAGCTGTTTTTGCTTCAAGAAGGATTCCAGTAAAGCCAGTGAAACATTTATCTATCTGTTGGAAATGAATGTTGAAAACACTGTCATTATCCCCTCTCCTGTGGACCCTGAAAGTCTACTCTCCCCACTGTAGACCCAGTAACTTTTTAGAATCTAAATTCAGAAATATCATTCCTCTGTCATACACCACACGTAGCCCTGCCTTCCTCTCCAACTCCTCTCCTGTGAATGCATCTCAGCCATTTTCCATTGACATCACTGGTTTTCTTGCAAGATCTTCCCACCTCAAAGGCTTTGCAGTTACTGTTCTACACTCACTGTTCTTACAGTTTGGAAAGCTCTTTGCCTACCTACATCTTTGCTTGGTTGGCTCTCTTCTTTCATTCAAGATTCTGCTCATATGTCACCTTCTCAGGGAAGCATTCTATGACCTGCTCACAATAATCAACCTTTTCCCCTTATTGGTCATTTGCCATAGTTATTCTTTCCAGAGCACTTATCACTCTGGAACCACGTTGTTCTGTGGTCCTGGGTTAGTTACATAATCTTTCTGAGCCTTGGTTTCCTTATCTATAAAATGGAAATTATAATAGGAGCTGTCTCACTGGGTTACTGTCCTCACAATAACCTCCACAACTTAAACCTCTTAAGTGACTTAATATTATAACATACTCGCAGTGGTATCTGGCTTACAGTAATCACTATATAAGGGTCAGACATTGTTATTATTTATTGTGTCTCCCCTCCTAAAATGTAAGCTCTGTGAAGTCTTTATCTCTCTTGTATGCTCTGCTATCAAGCAATATCTAGAATAGTGCTAGGCACATAGTGGACAATCAAATATTTGTTGAATGAATGAATAGACTGCCAAAACAGCCCAAAAGCAGTATCTAGTATATTTTGCTAAAGCTCTGATGAAACACTTTTTACTGTCATTTAGTATAAATAAATACTTGGTCTTATAAACATTTTTGGCAATAGACACATTGCCAAAAACTTTTCATAGGGCTATCGATACAATAATTTCAAATCAATGGGTGATGTATATCAACTGAATGTGGAAGAACCCATAATTCAGTCTGGCAAATTAATTTTGAATCCTAAGCGTGTTTAACCCAAAAGTCTCCTATGCCTATAATGCAAGCATACAGACCTGGACCAGCAATAGATAAGTGAAGATAATGAAAGCATATTTCTTTCCTTTTTTTCTATTTCAGAATGCAAAGCTGACTGTGATACCTGTTTCAACAAAAATTTCTGCACAAAGTGTAAAAGTGGATTTTACTTACACCTTGGAAAGTGCCTTGACAATTGCCCAGAAGGGTTGGAAGCCAACAACCATACCATGGAGTGCGTCAGTATTGGTGAGAAGGAACTCTAAGGTTTATAGGGGAGGAGAAACACCTCAGATGATAACATCAGTCCCCATGGAAATGCTGCTTAAAGTCTTATTTCACAACTACCTGAGAGACTATTTCCAAGAGGCTTTCTTCATCCTTCCTTACAAAGATACCATCTTAACAGAGTTCCCACAGCCTTACCCAGCATGTATCACAGTATAATTTAACACCCCATGGGTGCCCCATTATTTCTGAGAGACTGTTGGCAACTGTTTTAGCTATTCTGATCATTACATATTTATTTTATATCATTATTATACAGTGAAGTTCTACTTAATTTATTATAGACATACTTGCATATGTCTTATATAATACACACACATACACACACACATACATATTTGCTCTTAAACTAAATTTCCACATTAGGACAAGAGTTTCACGAAACACTTAGGTCTGATGTCAAGCATGAGTAATGTTGTTTTCCAAGAGGAGAAATCACTCTCTGGGTATGGCCCATTGACACTCAGTAGATGAGCCAAAGATCTACAGAACTGGAGTGGATATAGTTGAAAATATGACTTTTTTCTCTTGCATTGCTTTGCTGAAATGCTCTACTTGCACAGGTATTCAAAAACAAGGAGAGGACTTGGGACTCACTCAAACTGACAGGAGGACACAAGTCACCGGGTCTGATTAAATGCAGGCTGAATTTCCTGGGAGGGACGTCCCTCAGACCAGTTGTTTGTCTAAATAATGGATCACTGTCAGGCTCTATTTTCCCTCTTTTGAGTGTTGCACACCTACTACAGCTATGAGTTTGATGAACAGTTGGGGAGCAGATGCTAAGTCAAAAGGGAAAACAGCATACTAAATCTCAAAATCCCCTGGGCAAGAGCTACAAGAACCTTTGATGCTGCACTGATATTGGCATATGCGTGCAAATATTCTCCTGATTCAGTACAAGATAGTCTCCAGGACTCCCCTGGGGCCCGCACAGATAGATCTATTAGAATCAAAAGTGTAGAATAATAACTATAACGTGGTGGTTCACCTGTTTCAGGTCCACAAGAAACACTTAGTTCTAAACAAACTTCGTAGAAGAATGAAACGAATAGATAATATTTTAAAGATAATTTCAGAAGCATCTGGAAAACAGCAAGCATGAAACAGTTCATGGCTCATTTTGGTTTAGTCATTTTTTCCCCCCTCTAGTCAGTAAAGACACAAAGAAACAACTTAGAAATAGGGTAAAACATACATGAGAAAGCACTTCAAGTCCATCTCTTTGTAAGTCCTGAGGGCTGATGATTAAAGGTAATAAGTTCCAAACTGTGGAAGAAATAGGAAACAGTTCTGTGGAGTACTCAAGGACAGAAATTCAGGATGAGTTGTAGAAAGTTTGTGGTCTTTCTCAACCCAGAAAAAAGAGCACATGTTTAGATTCTCTTAGCCGTTGAAAGTGTAGCATTCAGTCCTTGAAAGGCTGTTTATCATAAATGTATTAATGTTTTTCTATCATAGAGAGCATTTAGCACCTGGCATTGTTGGATTAACTAGTAAAGCTGACTGTTAATTTATCCTACTATTTAGACAAAAACTATCTCTTAACACAGTTAAATTTAAGCAATTTATATGTTTAAGAATAGGGGTTAGCAATCTAAAAGCCATTTAGTGAATCTGGCTCATTGAACAGTTAGGTGTAAATGACCTAGGACACGGTAATAGTGCAAATCCATGACTTTTGTTCAGGGTTCTCTCTTGTCGCTTGCCGTAAGGGATGGCTCCCGTCATGTGCTCTCTAACCAACAAGCAGTAGGTGAGCCATGACTGAGCTTGCCCCAGAATTTCATGAAAAATGATGAACTGCTTGCTTGGCACAAAGAAACATTAAAGCTTATTCCTTTAACAGAGATGAAACTATGACCGAGAGCATGAAATAATGGTTCCAAGGACACAGTGTGAGTTATTGTCAGTGCTATTATTAGTATCTTGACTCTAGCTCTCTGGTGCTCACCAAAGATACCGAAGAAGGTGCCCCTCCCTTTGCTGAAATCGACATTGTGTCACTTGTTTCTTACCCAGATTATTATTTAAAGAAAAGGTCATATATGGAGAAAATGCCACCCTGATATAAAGCTAGGGGGAAAGACTTAAGTTTCAACATATCCACTCCTCATGGTTTGTTGTCAAATTAGGCATAAATGTCCATTGAACCCAATCTTATAGGGGAATATAGTTCTATTCCATGCTCTAGATACTTGCGTCCTTTCTGCACTGTCATTATGTCATCCTTTTTGCTCCTCTTGGAGAGTTGGCCTTGTTCAAGTATTCACAGAGGAAGATATTCAACTTTGAACAGTGAATAGCAAGGAACATACCCTTTGCTATGTTCTTAATGGAACCATGCAATTGGTCAACAAGAATGAGAGCAAAAGAGTAATTGTGTTATAAGGTCATTACCGGTGGGAACATCTAGTTCAGCTTTTCTCCCAATTCAAGAATCCCTCTTAGAGCATTTAAGATTATCACAAAATGACCACTTCCAGGGACAGGAAGCTAGTGACTTTTTTGAGACCCTTGCTTCATTAGTGAATAGTTAAAGATTTCCTTTGTTAATATTGTTTTTAATACAGAAAATAGAAGAAATAGAGAAAATGAGTAATTTTGGTTTTTTCCTTAGTTACCTCTTAACCAAATGATGCTCCAGTTCTGTATCGTTCATTTAATGACCTGAGTATAACTTAAATCACAATCCTTTTTGTTATCTTTACATGTTTTCCAAAGTTTCCAATTTTCCAGAAATATTTTTAGAAACTAATATTATAGATTCATTCTACAGTATTTCTCTAGGAAAAACTCTCTTCCTCTCTACCTCTCAAGGCTTTTTAACTAGGCCTTTTTTTTTTTTTTAGAGCTTTTTAATATCTGAACTCATAAGTTTTCAGTATTTTCCCTCCTTCTTCCTCAATGGAATTATCTAAGATTGTCATTAGAATTTCATTTTTTGGGCACCTGGGTGGCTCATTGGGTTAAAGCCTCTGCCTTCGGCTCAGGTCATGACCCCAGGGTCCTGGGATCGAGCCTCGCATCAGGCTCCCTGCTTAGCAGGGAGCCTGCTTCCTCCTCTCTCTCTCTCTGCCTGCCTCTCTGCCTACTTGTGATCTCTGTCTGTCAAATAAATAAATAAAATCTTTAAAAAAAAAAAGAATTTCATTTTTCGGGGCACCTAGGTGGCTCAGTCAGTTAAGCATCCAACTCTTGATCTTAGCCGAGGTCTTGACCTCAGGGTTTTGAGTTCAAGCCCCATGCTGGGCTCCATGCTGGCAATGGAGCCTACTTTAAAAAAAAAAAAAAAAAAGAAAAAGAAAAAGAAAGAATTTCATTTTTAGAACCAATTGTCATATGACTAAGGACTCCTAGCTGTAATTTTAAAAATCTTTTTTTTCTAAAGTCTAAATACACATTTGCCTAGACCACCTTTGCAACTGTGAAAAAGCACCAATGTTCTGGTCATTTTCACGTCACGTAATTTTTTTTTCTAATTTAGTCCTCTTGGTTCTGGCAATAAATGAATATTAGATGAAGTGATAGCTTGCAAACTTTGATTTTTATTTTTCCATTTGCTTTCTTAGAGATGGTTTTATTTGTTTGTGCTAAAAATCCACTGCTTTTGTATCATTAATATCAGGTTGGGAGATATGTTCTTAATTGGCAAAAGATACAATATCATTAAGTGACTTTGTGCTCTTTTCTTTAAAAAAAAAGATTTTATTTATTTCTTTGAGAGAGACTGAGAGAGAGTATAAGAGCAGGGTGAGAAGAAGACTCCCTGCTGAATGGGGAGCCCATTGTGGGGCTTGAGCCCAGGACTTTGGGATCATGCCTTGAGCCAAAGGCAGATGCTTAACTGACTGAGCTACCAAGGCACCCCTGTTGCTCTGTTCTTTGACTAACATCATTATGTTAGAACTAAACATGAAAACTAAGAGTGGCTCAGCAAGGTTCATTTAAGGTACAGAAACTTAAATTCCCTAATTTAGTCATTAGCATTTAACTCTGTGTTACATTCAGATACCTGATGGCAACTATAAAAGCATGTGAAAGAATGTGCAGCAAAAGAATTTAAGTTTCTAAAACATTTAGGTTATATTTTTTGAGGTTGCATGAAAGAATTTTGCTCTAAAATAAGGATCCTTTAAATCAGTAGGCAGCAAGAAAGGTTAATGGAAACCTGTTTTGTGGAAAGAATCTTGTATCATCTAAAGAATTATTGCTGCAAGCTGTTTCAGTTATTGTAAATTAGGAAGTTGTATGAACAAAAATAGAATAATAGCATCTTGCAGATACTTATTTTGGTTAGAAGTGCAGAAGTCTGTTACAAGACTCTGGAAAGCCATGATTGAAAAGAAGAGATTAATACATATAGAAAAGGGGGAAAAAATCTACAGAAGAAGCTTTGGAAAAATTACATCTGTTCATCTTAGAAATCATTTCTTCACATTGATTCTAGAAGCAGTTTCTCAGCTGAAATTGACCCAGAATCCACTTAAAATAGATGCCGCTATACCTGAACCATTCCTGTTAATAAATAATATTTAAGTATTCAACTGCAGTGAATCCAGGTCAATGACCTGGATGCCTTTTTTTTTTTTTCTTTTAAGATTTTATTTATTTGGCGCAGAGAGAGAACAGGGGGAGCAGCAGAGGGAGAAGGAGAAGCAGGCTCCCCGCTGAGCAGGGAGCCCAACACAGGGCTCCATCCCAGGACCCTGGGATCATGACCTGAGCCCAAGGCAGAACCAGCTGAGCCACCTCGGTGTCCTGTGGAAACCTTTTTTGGTTAACCATTCTCTAGCACAGAAGTTCTCCAAGGGTGTTCTTTGTACATGCAAATCAACACCATATGTATTGTTAAAAATAAAAATTCTCAGACCTGGTGCCAGACAATTGAATGAGAAACTCCAGGGGTGGGGTCCAATGGTATGTGCTTCAGCGAGCCCTCCAGGTGATTCTTTTGCACGCTGAAATTCGAGAAGCAGATCTGTAGCACATAATAATTACTAGTCTATTAAGTTATAGTCAGGATCAATCAATAAAGCCTTGGTCAATTGCGAGTAATTATATTAGTGCCCATAAATCTAGAGTGAAAAGTAAACCTACTGCAAGAATGAGTTTACCTGATATTTTATAAGCATGAAAAACATGAAAATATTATATTTCTACCTTTCCCTTTCTCTTTGTTTTCTTTAAGTCATCTTGCCCAAGTTTGTTCTACAGGATTTCTCAGAATTTGAACAAGTATTGATAGAAGCAAATATTTTTGTTTCTTGAACAATTGTGAAAATATCTGTGAGCCCGCTGAGCCTGCTTCTGCTGTTCTGTTTCAGTGCACTGTGAGGCCAGTGAATGGAGTCCTTGGAGTCCATGCATGAAGAAAGGAAAAACATGTGGTTTCAAAAGAGGGACTGAAACACGGGTCCGAGAAATAACACAGCATCCGTCAGCAAAGGGTAACCTGTGTCCCCCCACCAGTGAGACAAGAAAGTGTACAGTGCAAAGAAAGAAGTGTCAGAAGGGAGAACGAGGTACAATCATACTAGCAAAATGTGCTTATTTGAATTCTCACAATTTGATGCAAATTATTTCACTTATTTCTTAGGAAACATTTAATACTATTGCTTGTATCTAAAATCCTGAAAGTTATACCAACCAAACTGTATGTTGGCTGTAAATCACAGAATATAGATGTGCAGGGCTTTTTTTTTAACATCTTAATTTTATTTTATTTTTTTCGTGTTCCAGGATTCATTGTTTATGCACCACGCCCAGTGCTCCATGCAATATCTGCCCTCCTTAATACCAACCACCAGGCTCACCCACCCATCCCACCTCCCTCCCCTCCATAACCCTCAGTTTGTTTCGCAGAGTCCACAGTCTCTCATCTTTCATCTCCCCTCCGATTTACCCCAATTCACTTTTCCTTTCCTTCTCCTAATGTCCTCCATGTTATTTCTTATGCTCCACAGGTGAAACCATATGATAATTGACTTTCTCTGCTTGACTTATTTCACTCAGCATAATCTCCTCCAGTCCCATCCATGTTGATACAAAACCTTGATCCCCAAACCAGGCAAAGACCCCATCAAAAAAGAGAATTTCAGACCAATATCCCTGATGAATACGGATGCCAAGATTCTTTACAACATCCTAGCTAATAGGATCCAAAAGTACATTAAAAAGATTATCCACCATTACCAGGTGGGATTTATCCCTGGGATGCAAGCGTGGTACAACATTTGCAAGTCAATCAATGTGATAGAACAAATCAATAAAAGAAGAGAGAAGAACCACATGGTCCTGTCAATTGATGCAGAAAAAGCATTTGACAAAATACAGCATCCATTCCTGATTAAAACTCAAATTATAAGGATAGAGGGAACATTCCTCAACTCCATAAAATCTATCTATGAAAAACCCACAGCAAATATTCTCAATAGGGAAAAACTGACAGCCTTCCCATTGAGATCAGGAACACGACAAGGATGTCCATCCTTGCCACTCTTGTTCAACATAGTACTAGCAGTCCTAGCAACAGCAACCAGACAACAAAAAGAAATAAAAGGCATTCAGATAGGCAAAGAGGAAGTCAGACTCTCTCTCTTCGCAGATGACATGATACTTATATGGAAAACCCAAAAGACTCCACCCCCAAACTACTAGAACTCATACAGCCATTCAGTAATGTGACAGGATACAAAATGAGTGCACAGAAATCAGTTGCTTTCTTATACACTAGCAATGAAAATATAGAAAGGAAAATTAAAGAATCAATTCCATTTACTATAGATGTGCAGTTTTTAAAAATTGAGTCTGATATCAAAACTATAAACTGCTATAGATGTGTGTTAATTTGATCTTGATGGAAAAATGGTGCATTATAGATTTTAGGCCTATATTTGTCTTTTGGGTCATTATCTTTCTTATCCTTTCCAGCACCTAAAAAACTTTTGAGAAGCCTTATAAACATGAGATCTCATACCATGTGGTATAAGATCATAGTGAAGCGACACCAGCCCTAAACTTATTTTTTTTTTCACTGCCTACAAATCAAAGTAGTACAATTAGGTTGTAAGCTTTTGTAGCTAAAGCTATTTTAAGGGTTACATAGCATTTTTAAAAATATTTAAATGGATATGTGTTTCTACAGTATTTTTTTTAAGATGTTACTTATTTATTTGAGAGAGAGAGAGAGAGAGTGGGAGAGAGAGGGGGAGAGAATCTGAAGCAGACTCTCTGCTGAGCACAGAGCCCAGTGCAGGGCTTGATCCCATGACCACAAGATCATGACCTGAGCTGGAGCCAAGAGTCAGACGCTTACCTGACTGAGCCACCCAGGCTCCCCAATACATGTTTCTAATGCTGATTTCACATTTGAAGTAAATCATTGAGGATATATTTTATACATATAATTCAAGCATTAATGACATTTGATCCCCAGATTATTTTACTTTTACACTAACTTTATAAACCAAATTATAGAACCTATTAGATCCATAATAAATAACTCTGTTAGAGGGGCACCTGGGTGGCTCAGTTGGTTAAGCATCTGCCTTCAGCTTAGGTCATAATCCTGGGGTCCTGGGATCGAGCCCCATGTTGAGTTCCCTGCTCAGCAGGAAGCCACCTCCTCCCTCTCCCTCCGCCGCTCCCCCTGCTTGTGCTCTCTGTCTCAAATAAATAAATAAAATATTAAAAAATAATAACTCTGTGTTAGAACTTGTTCTGAAGTCTTATGATTGCCAAGAAATATACCATTTAATATGGTGTTTTAGAGTAATTAAGTTTCCATTTAGGAGACCTGCAATTGTTGTCCTTTAAAATATAATTTTCCATCTTTCTCACTCATGTCCTCTACTCCACTGCCTACAAAGAAAGTTATGTAGCTTTATGTACCTATTGGCAGTTCTGTTGAGCCAATAAATGATCCTCTCGATGAATTGCAGCTTGAAAGGAGTTTGGGTGCCTCTGTAGTTGAACTTCCTGTGCTTTATTTAATTCATTCGTTCATTCAGCATGGTTTTATTGAATTTTTACTTTGTGGCCACACACAATGCCAAGTCTTGGGGATTCACAACTGAATAGGGTACTACCCCTATCTTGAAGGTATAATTAGGATCCAGTAGAAGGTTGAGATATTTATATAGATAATCACAATATCATATAGGAATGGAAGATTATAGATACTTGAACAAAATTTACTGGGAACAGAGAGGAGAGTGTGCAAACATGAACATGGATCGTTTAAGAAAGAATGTGGATCACTGGTACTTTGCAAAATGTCTTTCACTATACCAGAAGAATTGGCCATTATCAGAATGTATCCAGCCTGCTGTTGCTATTGGTAATCAAGTAGTTAATGTGATAAAATATTTAAAGACATGGACGATTTTAAAGGGAACTTTAAGCTTTCGCAAATTTGTAAGAGGTTTTCATTAAAATTAGGTTTAAGGAATGAAAATTGGCTAGTGAAAAAGGTCTTTCTGGCATGTGTTACCAATTAATTTAAAACATCTTAAATTTTAAAAGTTGGATTTGGAAATCAAATATTTCATCACTCGACTTGTTGGTAAACTCCCATAGCCGTACATTTACTTATGTTTGCTACATTTTCTTGAAATTTAATGACTTACAGGTGGTCCTTGCTCATATTATTCTTTCACAAAGATTCTACATTACTAATCAGTATTCAGCATACTTGACTTTTAAAATATAAGTGAAGAAAACCTTATCCAATAGAAAAATTAAATTATGATATTAGCATTTCATTTGAGAATGTGGTCTTCTAGTATATTTTGCTAGGACTTGACTTAAATATTAACGTTGAAAATGTCAGTTTTTAAAACTAGCTATAGATAAGATAAATAATGCCACAAGAAGTTTAAAATAATAACCTGTGACATGAACTTGGCTTAAAAGTTTCTTCTGGCTTTTTTTCCTCCTCTCTGAGTAGGATATAGTGACATTTACATTTACTAGAAGAACTTCATCCAACTGGAAAAATTTAGGTAGATCACATTTATAATTCCAGATTTAGTTCCACTTTTATTTAATCTTTATTCATCTTTGTATATGTCTCAAAAAGTTTTTCTCAACTGGCCCAGAAATTTAACATAGGAAGGAAACCACTTCTCCCTTCATTTCCTACTTCCCTAACTTAATATTTTTCTTAACTTCTCTTGATGATAACTTACCAGACATGCTATCTGAACACAAAGAAACCAAATAGAAAAATAATAATGAACTCTGGATAGGCCACTATATCAAACATCATATCAAAATAATAATGCTACCTGGAGTCTTCTCATTTAGATTGTGAGATATATATCATAAATATTCATGGAGCTATATCATGATAAATACAATAAAGTGAGAAAAGCTTGATTTCTCCTACCGCTGGAATAGCCGTTACACAAGTCGTTCCTAAATGCTTATAGACTTATAAAATAAGATCTTTCAGGCTCATGGTTTCAGCATTTCTAGAATAAGCTAAAAGATTAGGTTTTTAAAATAAAATTTAGCCTGAAAATCTTGAATTTAAACTTAAGTATATCATCCCTGTCTAAGAGGCTCACAAAAGACAGAGGTAGATAACTCATATTTGGAAAAGGTACGGCGCATGTGTTCAGGACTTTTTTTCCGCTGTGTTGTAATTGCCAAAGGCAAGGTCTCCAGGGAAGAATGATAAGATCCAGAAACGACTTTCCAAAATGTACACAAAGAAGCTGAATTACTGGAAGTAGTTTTTAGTAACAGAATGAGTTCTTCAAGTCGTGAGATGTATTTTAATAAATATGTTGAAAAAATTGGTTGCAAAATCTTATAAACATGCACTTTTCCTTACTAACATCCTTCTCATGTTTAGAATAGAGTAAATGAATACGAGGTTTTAAATGTAATTTTTGTAGCCCCCTGCATTTTTATTTGATGTACTATTTGTTTGCTTATTTTAGAATTTTTTCCCTTACCTTTTAATCAGTCTTAATTGCTCCCTCAATTACCAGTTTTAATAAGAAATTAGTACTATTGCAGTATTTTCTAACTTGAGCCTATCTTAGTAGAACTATAAATCTGAGATGTCCAACATATAGCATATATTTTAAGAGAGTATAAAGGCTAACATATGGAGTAGTCTCACATGGGCATTAAAGCAGAATATTGAAATGGAAGTAAACAAGGAGAAAAATTCATGTTCAACAGTTTTCAACTTATATTTATTGACTCTTTTGATATACTGGACATCACCATCTTATAAAAGGGGTATGAAACAGGACAAGGGAATATATACGTGCCTGTATTTGATGCAAAAGTTTGATACTATATGTGTAGAGGTACAGGGGGTCAGAGGAAGGAAAAGCACTGAATATGTTTCTCATTCATTTGTACATTTCTTTAACTGGAGAGAATTTCTTGTGGCTATTGGGTTTTGAGGAAATTCACAAAGAATGAAAGAAATGATGTTCTTTAGCTAATTGCGTGAAGAACATACTAATTAATTACATGTAGTTCATGATCTTGGGATAGAAAGGAGAAAGCAGAGCAGAGTCATGGAAGAAATGGGGCAGGGTCTACTTTCTTGATTCAAGAAGAAATAGCATCCCTCCAAGCAGAAAGAGAAAAGGATCCATTAGAATATAAATGCAGGCATACCTCAGAGATACTGAGGGTTTGGTTCCAGACCTCCATAACACAGCAAATATTGCAATAAAATGAGTCAAATTAATTTTTTGGTTTCCCAGAATATATGAAAATTACACTATACTGTAGACTACTAAGTGTGCAACAGCACAATGTCTGAAAAAAATAATGTACATACCTTAATTTTAAAATACTTCATTGCTAAAAAAAATGCTGGCCATCATCATGAGCTAGTTCTTATCTTTTTGCTCGTGGAGGGTCTTGCCTCCTGTTGCCTCCTGTTGTTGGGCTGCTGACTGAGTAGGGCAGTAGTTGCTGACGGCTGGGACAGTTGTGGCAATTTCTTAAACCAAGACACAAATGAAGTTTGCCACATTGATCAGCTCTTCCTTCCCCAAATGATTTCTCTGTAGTTTGCAATGCTCTTTGATAGCAATCTACCCACATTAGAATTCCTTCAACGCTGGAGTCAGTCCTCTCAAACTCTGCTGCTGTTTTATCAACTACGTTTATATACTAACCCAAATCCTTTGCTGTCATGTCAACAGTCTTCAGACACCTTCACCAGAAGCAGATTCCATCTCAAAACACCACTTTCTTGGACCATCCATTAGAAGCAACTCGTCCGTTCAAGTCCGATCATGGGATTGCAGCAATTCAGTCACATTTTCAGGTTTCATTTCTCATCTCTAGCTCTGAAAGCCCTGTGCCATCATCCTGCAGTGTAAGGCCGTTTGGTCTGCATTGCAAGTCTGTTTTCTGTGTAGTCACCTTCCTTGATGATCTTCATTAGACCTTCTGGAGAACTTGCTGCAGCTTCTGCGTCCGCACTTGCTGCTTCATCTTGCCCTTTTCTGTCACAGAGACGGCAGCTTTCCCTAAACCTCTGAACCAACCTCTGCTAGCTTCAAACTCTTCCTCGGCAGCTTCCCCACCTCTCTCACCCTTCACAGAACTGAGTAAAGTTAGGGCCTCGCTCTACATTAGGCTTTGGCTTAAGGGAATGTTCTGGCAGATTTGGGTTTTCTGTCCAGACCAATAAAACTTTGTATCGGCAATAAAGACTGTTTTGCTTTCTTATTATTTATTTGTTCAGTGGAGTAGTACTTCCAGTGTCCTTCAAGAACTTTTCCTTTGCATTCACAACTTGGCTACCTGGCACGAGAAGCCTGGCTTTCAGTGTGTCTTGGCTTTCAAAATGCTTTCCTCACTCAGCTTAATCATATCTGGGTTTTGATTTAAAGTGAGAGATGTGTGACTCTTCCTTTCACCTGAACGCTTAGAGGCCATTGTAGGGCTATCAATTGGCCCGATTTCAATACTGTTGTATCTCGGGGTATGAGGAGGCCCAAGAAGAGAGAGGAAGATGGGGGAACAACCAGTCAGTTGGAGCAGTGAGAATACATACATTTATCCATCAAGTTCACCATCTTGTGTGGGTGCCCCAAAACAATTACAATATTAACCTCAAAGGTCACTCACCACAAATCACCATTAAAAAAACACAACAATAATGAAAAAAATTTGAAATATCACAGGGATAAATAGGATACAGAGGCACAAAGTAAGTAAATGTTTTTGGGAAAATGGTGCTAGTAGACTTGCTGGATGCGGGGTTGGCACAAACCTTCAATTTGTAAAAAGCAAAAACAAAAACACAGTATCTGTGAAGACAATTAGGAAAAGTGCAATAAAGCGAGGTTTGCTTGTAAATAAAATGTCCAGAAATATTTCTAGGGAAGAGATAAATGTGGAAATTACTGCATTATTGGAATATATTATAGGTCACATTATGTGCTTTCCCCAAATTAAAGGCAAAGTTGTAAAATTTATCTTGGTTTCACATAGGGTAAAAACTTATATGTTAATTAATAATCACTATTAATCATTTTCTCAAAAACCGGTATTTGAGAAATAGCACTTTATTTAAAATTACAGCATTATCAGTTTTTAAAAAATCAAGCAACTAAAAAATGATGAGTCTGCTTTGTTTCTAGGTTTGTTTCTCCTTTAGTTTACTTCTTAAAATCTTTATAACAACTATTCTAGTAAAGGATCATCCAGTTTTCTACAGGAAGGATTTCTATTAGATATTCATTCAAATTCAAAACAAGACATTTAGCAAAGATTCCCAGAACAGTTCATCAGAATCCAGAGAGATGGATTCATTAGCTCAAATTTGTCGTATGCCAGTTGGCTAGATGTCCTCTCCCCACCTTCACTTCATGGAGGAAGACCAGCTGGCCTCCAGACACTCATCCTGTGTGAGCCCTGGAGGATGTGAGCTTTCTGCTCCTTCCCTGCACCCAATTAATAGACTAGCCCTTTGAGATAGGTCAGAGAAAATTTGAGAAAATACAGAGCAGAAATAATAATGGCATTAGAGATGGTTATTCTCCACTAGGTGTGATTTTGTTCCCCAGGGGACATTTCTGAATATCACAACTTGGGGGAGGGAAATACTACAGGCATCTAGGTAGGGGAGGGGTGCTGCTGAATACACGACCTTGCACAGGGCAGCTGCAGACAACAAAAACTATTTGCTAATAGTGCAAGAAGAACTCAACAGTATCTCTCTGTTATCCCTTCTTGGGACCTACCCAGCCCCTACTGAAATGGGTTGTTTGTTCAAATTCTGGGGTGGACCAGTTGCCACCAATGAAAACACTTGAAAGGTATGAATCCTTGGTAAGGACCAGATGGTGGAACAGAGGGGGAAATTTTCCTCCCCAATATAAAGGGAATAATCAACTTTATCAAAAATTAATATTGCTTAATTTAAAATATTGCAGCACAGAAATTTTCAGGTATATTTAAAACTTCCAAGAAAAGTAGTCCATTGCAGTAAATAACATCCTTCACTCTCAGAGAGATGTTTATTAGTATAAATGTATATACCTCCTCTTAAAAGCTAAGGCAAATTTTTCATTTAATGTCATCAATGGAGAAGCCTGGGAATTGTTTAACCATGATTTTCCCATCTTTTCACCTAAACTAAATATGTGGCTATAGCCATCTCTTGCTTTAAGCCCTCTCCTATCTATCAGGTTGAACTATATGAAACTGCCACTTTTCTAGGTCATAAATGCGGCCAAATATTAGCAGTTTCATATGGTTCAACCTAATACTTCAAAATTTTATCTCTCTAAAGAACCAGACCTAGAGTGTCGTTGTTACTGATTGGGAAGATTACAGTCTGTATATACCTCAACCTAATTCGAAGATTAGGCTTTTAAAAATAGTACAGGTGTACTACCTTTTTTGGAGGCGGTAAGCACTGTTGTTCATCTCTCAAGACTCCCATAAATGCACAGTTCATCTTCAGATCCTTTCAGTCATGGTCATTCATGGCCTCTTCCCTTCATTTTTTTGATTATGTTTTCTTCTCCTTAGCTCTATTACTTAACTTTTATTCCGTCTTCTTTCCCACCAACTTCCATTGAACCCTTGAAGCATCGGATCAGTTTGAAAACTCAGTGGATAAGTGTCCGAATTGGTTACACATTCAGATAAAAGACAGTTACAGCTGCTGTTACAGGCCCCAACCTCTTTCACTGTTTCTTCTGACATTGACATTACAATGGCAGGATCTTTGTAAGGATCCTCTGATGCCCAGGTACGTGGTTTGAAGACCATGCCATGATCCCCTGTATGCACAGTTTACTCCCTTCTGTAATTAATGCAGCAGAAAGATCACAGCCAGCACCTAGCTAGAGGTTGAAAAAAAAAATGAAATGACAATTACTAGGTTTCATGCCTCTAACACATTTCATAATCCCATCGTATGTTCTTAAAGTTCTCAGTGTTAAAGGAAAATCTCTGCAGAAAATGAGAAACCCTTTAGTTCACGCCTTGCAATCCTAGGCACTGTACCATTTTTATTCAGCCAGAAATTATGAACTCTTTATAATGCCAGGTTTACATCACTCCATTTTTGTAGGCTAAGATGTTTGAGACATTATTCATGATGGTCAAATTCATGTGGGCATATTTATGGGGGAAATAGTTAAGTGTTAGCATTATCTGTGTAGTCCCTTCCTTGCTATGGTGATAGCATCATTTTTAGGCTTCTCTGCTGTGTTGGTGTGTACCTCAGCGATCACTGTTCTAAAGAAGTCTTTGTAATAAGTTATCCTTGCAAATGTCTGTATTTTTTGAGATGTTTATAAGTAACAAATGCTTTTTAACCCATTGGTATGTGTAACATAGCACGTACTGGTCAGTTTATTGAATTGAGTAGTAACTGTACTATACAAAGCACTCCTCAGTCCCTAAGCAAGCAATGGTCTTGCCATTGTTTAGGTCCTGTGCACAAGGGTGAAGTTGTTTCAGTTAGCTTTTGCTACATAACAAATTAACCCCAAAACATAGAAGCTTAAAACAACAGCTATCTCTTTAAAAATAAATGTGAGTGGACAATTGGGGCTGAGATCTACTGTGCAGCTCATGGCTGGTCAGGGGACTGAGGAACTTGTGCTAGGTCTCTATCATCAGTAAGGTGGCTAGGAGGTCAACAAGATTCCAAGAAGGAGAATAGAAGGAATTGCTTTTGAAGCTAGGCTCGGAAGTGGCACAGTTCCACTTTCACTACATTATTTTAACCTATGCAAGTCATAAGACCATCCCTGATTCAAGAGTTGGAGAAATAGATTTCACCTTTTGGTGGGAGATGATGCAGAGTTACTTGGCAAGGTGCTGTGCCTACACAGGGGTGTTTGGAGAGCGTCAACCATTTTTGCCATTTACCACAAAGTTTTTCTTTTGTTTACAGTTAGGTGAGTGTGATTGTTCATACATCCAATTTTTATTTTTATTTTTACTATCTAATGTACTGTCTCTTTCCTTGTAAAAACACACTCAGTGGTTTCTGCATCTACAATATTCCTATTGTACTTTCCAATTTGTAATGGGAAGAATAGGAAGAATAAATTAAAAGTCCAGGCCAAAGTACCTCCATACACTCAACAGATCATTGACTAAAGCACCTAGCACCAAGCTAGGCTAAGGATACAGCAGTAAGCAAGAAAGGCAAAAGCCCCTCCCATCACGGATCTCTTATCCTAGATGCTGGCATCATAATAAGTCATCTCACAAGGTAGTTACGGCCAATGATCAGTTCACTTGTAGCATTTAACTGTGTTGAGTTTTCATCTTCGAGCTTTGCCCCATCAGTAGCTGCAGTCTTAATTGGAGTTCGCTGAAACAGTCACAAAGACATTCGTTTATGCTAGCAAAAATGAAATATCTCTGCCTACTTTTGGTGTGGTCTCAGGGCAAATATATGTCTTTCTTCCGTGACCACCATACTGATGTGCTAATACGTGTTTGTAAGATGGCTTAGTAGGGTTAAAGGTACAACTTGTGGCTATGGAACAGAGCTGAGTTAACAGGCCCTTTGGAGAAATGACCCCAAGACCTTGGCTTCCTTTGCAGCCTGTTCTAGCCAAAGGAGATCCCTGCCAGTTATGGAGGGTTCCCTAGAGAGAGAACTCGGAAAGCATCAGCATAAATTTAAATTCTGGACCCCCTCTGAGTATAGTTTCCAAAAGAGCTTTCTTGTCCTTTGCTAATTACAAAGTAAACATTTCTCCAGCAAAGAGACACTTCTCCTTTCATGCTTCTGTCCTCCTTCCCACCTCCCAAATACAGACACTCCTTGAAACTGCTGTTGTTGCTGAAACCTCTTTGGCAGAGAAGACATCCGACATTTGAAGGCACAAAAGAATTATTCTTTCTGTAGATCATTATCTTGTCCTTTTTTTATCTACTCCAGCAACTTCTTCATGGAAGCATTACAGAATAACTTTGTAGATTGTTGTAGTCTTGCAGAAAGGACTCAGGCCTCCCAAGGGGTGCGATCAGGCAAATACGACCAGATTACAATTAAATTCTGTGACATCACTGAAACAGAAACATTCTCAAACTTGTTTACTTTAGAACCATATCATGTTTAGCATCATGAATGGAAATGCACCCCTCAAATAGTTTGATATTTACACATTGCTGTCAAATCAGACCCCAAATAGGACGAGGTTTAATTTTTAATGCTGAACAAATCCAAGCCTGAAGTTTCTAGCACAGTGCCTGGCACCAGTGGGCTGTTATTATTAACATGTACAAAATGGCTGTAAATGGCAGAGTCATCGAAACATCTTAATCCTCTATGTTTCTGCTCCCTTCCGTGTATATCTCTCTTTCCATTTAATCTTCAGTGTCTTTTGTTTTTTTTGTGTAAAGTACCCCATTTCTCATATCCTACATTGAAAATGTTTTTCTATGTTTTTTCTTTCAGTTTCTTCAAAAACGTTATTTGCTAATATAGGAATTATTTCTCTAACAGAAAAACAATATATCAGTATATATCCCCCACTGATAAATCCTTTTCACAAAGCTCACTGTTCTCTCATCTCTATTCATCAGGACATTTTAGTTAACAATGGAAGATTTCAAATTAAGCAAAAAGGAAAACTATTGGCTTTAGGCACAGTTTGCTCTAAGTGCTCAAACAATATCATTTGGGTCTGTCTCATCATTTCAACTCCTCCTGCTTCGGTTTCCCTCTGCTTATTGGCCTTTCTCTTCTCTGCTGCAACACTTCTCTGCACTCAGGAGGAAAGCTGGCTCTGGGCAGTCCTAATTCTATATCCACATTGCTCTCAGTCCAAAAGCATAATGTGTTCTCCCTTTTGGTGTTCATTCATGCATTCTCATTAAGGGACTCAGTTGACCCTGCTTGGGTCACATATCCCATCCTTGTGAACCAATCACTGGCAAGGGAACTGGAGTCCTGTGATTGGTCTGCCTGAGCTGCATGACCATCCTTGAAATCAAGGGACATGTGGGCCATTTTGAGTGATGGTTCTACCTAGAAATAAGGATGCTAGGCTGACAAAACAACAGATACAAATTACCTCCTTCCAAAAAAAAATTCAAAATTTTAAAAATTGAGTTTATGTTCCTGTATAGGGTAATCCCTGCCCAATATTATTCATGGCAGGGGGTAGGGGGAGAATTTAAGTGAGGAAGAGTAAGTTCTCTCTTTATTTTAGTTTTCTTCCTCTATTTTAGACTAGAGAAGCATGATCAGCATAATGCTAATAATATTTTAATTTAACTAATTTTTTTTTTCCTGATTTCTCTGGTTTTCTGGAAACCATTTCTCCAGTTTTATGTGAGTAAAGTGGCTCTGAAATGAATAGAAAATGAACCCACAACTCGTACGAGTGGTTCCTGGTATTGATTTATGCAAGCTTAAGTAAAGATGTATCCATTTCCATTTCTAGTTGCTGAGTGCTCTGTGTGAAATGTACCAGTGTGGGTAATGACCTTTTGCTTGATTATGGACCAGGTCACTGGAACTTTAAAATTAACTCAAACATAATTACTGAACTCTTGTGTTTATACTGTGTGTATGCCACATGGTCATAACTCCAGCCTCTGTGAGCCCAGACTGTCATGATACCTTGTAAATGGTTGTTTTGTTTATTTGTTGTTTCTGCTGGAGAAGCCTGCTTTTCTTATAAGATTTAGGAAAGAGTTTCTGAATAGAGTCCAGTTACATTCTATATCTCCATGCAAAACATGTACACTTTTAAATAAGATATTCTTTTACTTTTGCATTACATGACATTTAATGTCTATAGGTATAATGCTACTTATTTTTCACTGATATTTTGAATAATATCACATTTTAGGCAAGAAAATATTGACATACTAAACCCACACTTGGGAAACATGAATAATTGCAAATAATTCCAAAAATAAGACATAAAACATATGCATACTTAGAATCAATAGTTAATATCTAATTAATTGCAACCTTATTATCCTAATTTATAGAAATAATAACCTAGTTTTCCATAATTAGTAGAATGCTAACTGGATAGCCAATTGTTTTACGAAATATGTATATATGATAGTGAAATATCTTTTTTATCACTCAGAATAATAAATACATATTGTAAACATCTGATACGATGCATGTTATCTCCACCAACACCAAAATCATAAAGGGATTTGTTTTCTTTCAAATCTTGTTTGCTTCAATAGCTAAAACATAGCTTACTAAAGGATTTCATGGGCAGACCTTTGGTGGATTCACACTTGTCCAGTTTGTCAAATTTTGTTTTGAATTATGTAGGAAAGGGGAGTTTTTATATTTGATTTCTCTCCCTCCACCATGTTTGATTCCTTTAGTGCCCCTCCCCCTGCCTTATCATCCTTTCCTCCCCGCAGACTTCCTCAATTTTCCAATTGTTTCTTTTCATGTTCATAGAATTCAGAATATAATATTGAATATTTGCGGTGTCAACTTGGTGGAGTCATCAGGAAGGCAGAACCATCTCAGTTCAACTCTGGACTTGCTGTTTATTTGCGTTTTTGTTTATTTTTCACAAAAGCATGGTTTGTTTGTTTTGTTTAATACCAGTAATGATATACATGCTACATTATGTATACATACAATAACGGCGTATATACCAACATACCATAATGGTGTAATAGTAAAATTGCTCCTGTTTACCCTTACTACTATAATAAGGATCTCTGTAATGTTAATGAACTGATGCACTCACTTTCCATCAAAGGTAAAAGAGGCAGGATACATCCTAGTATTTAAAATACAGGCTCTGAAACCACAGAAATCGTTTTCAAATCTCAGTGGTGTTTTTAACTAACTCTATAATGTTAAGCTAATTATTTAGACTTTGTAGACCCTATTTTCCAGATGAGGAAAATGGGGGTTGATAACTAACCATATTGCAAAGTTATAGTGAGGAGTTAGTGAGTGTGTAAAAAATTCTTAGACTTGTATCTGGCACACAGTAAGCACTCAGTAATTGTGAGGCCCAACATACGATGGAGTTCCAAACCCTGGATGGATAAGTCAAAGGATTTCACATTTTAAATATTAATTTACTCTCCCAGGTTATTTTTCAAAAAGGTTTTAACAGTTCACATTTGCAGTACATCAGAAATACCTATTTTTGTTATCCTTGTCATAAGTGGATGTCATTAGTCCTCCAAACTCTTGCCAGTCTGATGGATTAAAAATAAAATCCTGTTGTTTTATTATAGACATTAATTTATTTGGATTTCTGTAGGCACCTATCTGTATGTTTTGCCCATTTTTCTAGTAATTTCTGAGTCAGTTGTAGGAACTCTTCGTATAGTAGAGATACTAACCTTTTGTCAGGTGTATAGCAAATATTTTTCTTACCCTATTATTTATTTGACTGTTTATAGTATGTTTTCTTATATTTTAAATAATTACAACTTTTCCTTCTGGGTTGCTGATGTTTTAAAAACTTGTTAGATACTGTAATCTTAAATGTGTGGGTATTTACTCAATAAACATTTGCTGCTCAGCAGTTGTGTGCGACACATTGCTAGAAACACTAGTGTAATGTGTTAGGGTATACATATGGTGAATCATAAATATATATGTAAGCTCTCTCACCCTTTGTCCCTCATAAACTCACTTTTGCCTCTGGCAATTCATTAAACGGATGTGTGTATTAGAACTAGTCTTATTCCCCTTGTTAAGAGCAGTATCATATGAAACAAGAGAATGAGAGAGCCAAAAGACACCTTAGAGATGAATGGTTCATCAGTCCTTTTTTGGCAATAAATGACACCAAGACCTAAAGAGGGTTAGCGGCTTTGCCCAAGTGAAGTCACAGGCTGGTGATGATAGAAGAGGAATGGGAATCCCAGTACATTGCACTTTTTACTATATTGTGCTGCTTTATCAAAACAGTATTTTTCTATAGTATTATTTTGTTACTTTCCATTAACAACTGTGTTGATGTAATTAACCCCATTTGTGGAACTATATAGATATTTAATAATGTATCACTGCACTGACTTTACCTGCTTCTCCTTGTTTGAATCACTTCTTATCAGCACTATTTTTAAACAACCAAAGAAGCCACCTACTTAGTTTCTACAGTGGAAAGAGACTCTCTCTAATGAAATACGTATTTCTCAGTGAGTTTATTCTCATTGCCTGAGGTAACTGAGGACCAAGATATTCTGGGAAGTAGATTTGAACACTGAACTGAGTTGTCCTTGGAAATGTGGTGCGGGAAGTCACCAAAAGAGACCAAAGGGGGAAAAAAAAATGAGGAGGCTTCTAATAGGTGTCTCATAGGGAGAAGTGTGGCCTTTTTAATGAGCATTTTACTGAGTCTTGTTTTGCTCCTTGTAATAGATTGCAGGGCTATTTATAGATGCTTCCAAAATGAGAAGATTGGATTAGAAAAGTAGTTTTATTTATTTTTTTAAACATTTTATTTATTTATTTGACAAAGGGAGAACACAACAGGGGGAGGGCAGAGGCAGGGGGAGAAGCAGATTCCCTGGCTGAGCAGGGAGCCCAATGTGGGACTCAATCCCAGGACCCCAGCATCATGACCTGAGCCAAAGGCAGATGCCCAACTGACTGAGCCACCCAGGTGCCCCAGAAAAGTAGTTTAAAATGGAGTTTAAAATGGAGTTTAGTTTTAAACAGAACCCTCTGCTTTAATGAAATCTTATGCACATTCCAGTATATAAAATAGATAAAAATGCAAGTGCTTGTTGTTAGTGAAGATATGGAGAAATTGGAACCTTCGTGCCCTGTTGGTAAAAATGTAAAATGGTAGAGCCACTATGGAAAACAGTATGGTGGTTCTGCAGAAACTAAGAATAGAATTACTAAATGATCCACCAACTCCACATCTAGGTATACACCCAAAATAATTGAAAGTTGGATCTCAAAGTTTTATTGGTACACTCATGTTTAGAGCAGCCTTATTCACAATAGCCAAAAGGTAGAAGCAACCCAAGTGTCCATCAACAGACGGATGGATAAACAAAATGTGATGTATACATATAGAGTATAATATTATTCAGCCTTAAAAAGGAAGAAAATTCTCCAGGGAATGAAAGAGTGGCTCAACATCTGCAAATTCATTAATGTGATGTATAGCATTAATGAGATGAGGGATAAAAATCATATGATCATCTTAGTAGATGCAAAAGAAGCATTTGACAAAGTTTGATATCCATTTATGATAAAACCTCTCAACAGAGTGGGTATAGAGGGTATACCTAATTAAGGCCATATATGACAAGCCCACAGCTAAAACTCAAACTCAACAGTGAAAATCTGAAAGCTTTTCCTCTAGGGTCAGGAAAAAGACAAGGATGCCCACTGTTCCCACTTTTATTTGTCATAGTATTGGAAGTACTTACCAGAGCAGTTAGGCAATAAAAAGAAATAAAAGGCACCTAAATTGGAAAGAAAGAGAGAAAGAAAGAAAGAAAACTGTCACTATTTGTGGATAGGATCATTTTATATACAGAAAATTTTAATGACTATACCCAAAAAACTGCTAGAACTGATAAATGAATTCAGTAAAGTAGTGGAGTACAAAATCAGTATACAAAATTTGGTTGCATCTCTATACACCAACAATGAACTATCAGAAAAAGAAATTTAAAAATAATTCATTTACAGTTGCATCAAAAAGAATAAAATGCCTAGAAATAAATTTAACCAAGGAGATCAAAGACTTACACACTGAAAACTAAGTTATTGATGAAAGAAATTGAAGACAGAGAAATGGAAAGATATTTCATGCTCATGGATTGGAAGAATTAATATTGTTAAAATGTCCACGTTACCAAAAGCGATCTATATATTCAGTGCAATCCCTGTAAAAATTCCATTGATGTTTTTCAAAAAAATAAACTATTCCTAAAATGTATATGGAACCACAAATGACCCTGACTAGCCAAAACAATCTTGAGAAAGAACGAATGTGTAGGGATCAGGCTCCCTGATTGCAAACTTATTACAAAGCTATAGTAATCAAGAGTATGGTATTGGTATTAAAAACAGACACATAGGTCAATGAAACAGAATAGAGAACCCAGAAATAAATCCACACACATATGTGGTCAATTAATTTATAACAAAGGATGCAAGAATATAGAGTGGGGAGAGGACAGTCTTATCAATTAAATGGTGTTGGGAAAACTGGACAGCCACATGCAAAAGAATGAAATGAGACAACTGTCCTATACCACACACAAAAACTAACTCAAAATAGATTAAAGACTTGAATGTAACACCTGACACCCCTAGAAGAAATATATTTGGTAAACTAGCTGACATCAGTCAGGCCAATAAATTTTTGTATATGACTCCAAAAGCAAAAATAAACAAATGGGATTACACCAAACTAAAAAATTTCTGCACAGCAATGGAAACCATCAATCCAAAAGGCAATCTACTGAATGGGAGAAAATATTTTCAAATCATATATCTGATAAGGGATTCATATCTAAAATGTGTAAGTATCTCATACAACTCAATGTATAAAAAACTCCTACAGCCCTATTCAAGGGATCTGAATAGACATTCTTCCAAAGAAGATATATAGATAGTCAAGAGGCACATGAAAAGATGCTCAACATCACTATTAGAATGGCTATCAAGATAACAAGAAATAACAAGTATTGGCAAGGATGTGGAGAAAAGGGGACCCTCATGCACTGTTGGTGGGAATGTAAATTGGTATAGCCACTATGGAAAACAGTATAGAGGTTCCTCAAAAAAAACTAAAAATAGTACTATCATGATCCAGCAATTCCACTTCTGGGTATTTATCTTAAGAAAATGAAAACACTAACACGAAAATATATATGCACCCCCATGTTTATTGCAGCATTATTTACAACACACAAACACATACACACACACACATAGTGGAATACTACTCAGCCATAAGAAAAGAATGAAATTGTGTCATTTGCAACAACATGGATGATGGATGGAATGTGAGGGAATTATACTAAGTGAAATAAGTCTAACAGAGAAAGACAAATACCATATGATTTCATTTATATGTGGAATCTAAAAGCAACTAACCAAACCAAACAACAAAAATCATAGATAACAGAGAACAGAATGGTGCTTGCCAGAGGGGTGGGGTTTGGGGAGTAGGCAAGACCGGTGAAACGGATTAATAGGTACAAAATTCCAGTTATGAAATAAATACATCATGAAGATGTAATGTACAGCATGGTAACTTCATTAATATTTGAGAGCATACTTGAAAGTTGCCAAGAAAGTAAATCCAAGAAGTTCACTTTGTGTGGTGACAGATGATAGCTAGGCTTGTTGTGATGATCATTTCACAATGTATACAAATATCAAGTTGGTACGTTGTACACCTGAAACCAATGTAATGTGTCAGTTGTAACTCAATTAAAAAGAAATTTAAAGGAAGGAAATTGTCACATTCTACAACATGGATGAACCTTGAGGACCCAGTGCCAAGTGAAATAAGCAAGTCACAGATGTATGAGTCTACTTATATGAGGTATCCAGAGTAGTCCGATTCGCTGAGACAAGAAGTAGAATGGTAGTTGACAGGGAGCTGGGGTAACGCACAATGGAGAATTATTATTTAATGGGTTCAGAATTTCAGTTTTTCTTTTTTTTTTTTAAAGATTTTATTTACTTATTTGACAGACAGAAATCACAAGTAGGCAGAGAGGCAGGCAGAGAGAGAGAGGGAGAAGCAGGCTTCCCGCTGAGGAGAGAGCCCAATGCGGGGCTCGATCCCAGGACCCTGAGATCATGACCTGAGCCGAAGGCAGAGGCTTTAACCCACTGAGCCACCCAGGCGCCCCGAATTTCAGTTTTTCAAGACAAAAAGATTTCTGGAAATGGGTGGCGGTGATGGTTGCACAAGTGTGAATGTACCTAATGCCACTGATCTATACACTTAAACATGATTAAGGTGGTAAATATTACATTAGTGCATTTTATGGCAATGTAAGATAATTAAAAAATACAGAGTGCTTGTATTGAAGTAGGACTAACCAACCAATAGCCATGTGCTAGAGTACTCTATAGGAGGTCAGTAACAAGATGGTTTATGAAATCTCTTTTATGTTTTCCAATTAGATTTAGGTAAAATCTGAACTTGACATTGCTATGGACACCTTATTAAGCATAGTATTTATTCTTAGGGAAATTGCTCGTCTCTCAGAAGGGAAAAGTATGTCAGTGTACCCCCCAGCATACGTCATGCAGAGGTTATGTCACACATCTTAATATATATTATGCTGTAGCTGTAAGATGTTGTAGGGTGACAAGAGATAAGTAGCTACAAGCACTAGCTCTTTCAGAAAATATGATATATAAATATAACATGAGGGGCTTTGTATTTGTCTGTTTTTTGGTTTTTCCTCAAATTTGTATTCACTTTTACTAAGTTATAGAAGTGTAGCTTCCAAATTCCATATAGAAGTGTAGCTTCCATCTGAAGCAGCAAAACTGTGGAAAAAGAGACATTCCTAATACATACACTTGAACACATAACCTTTAACTTGTAATAAGTGTATGGCATTGGATCATTTTGGACATCTTTCCTTACTATTGGTCCCACCCAATCCCCTGGCACAGTGTTTTTTTCAGGATTTCTGTCATTTATCTCTCCCTTTTTGATTGCTAAATGCATAATCTAAAATACTAGGTTGCATGTCAGCCTAAACTTGGCTACGAGCTTAGGAGCTTAGGAACACTTTTTATATAAACTCTAAGGAGGTCAACTTTAGAAAAATCTCAGCTGCTGTACTTGGATCCCATGAGCCACTGACCATTTATAATTAATATTAATAAATGGCAGATGACAGATGTTTATTGCTTAACTAAAATTGTGTGTGCAATACTGAACTTTTAAAAAATAAGTTCGTTTAAGACCCAAAGGACTTGAATATACATGCGCACATATATATATATATATTTGGAATAATGAAAAGAATAAAACTACCAACATGTGATCCAGAATCCTCTAACTACAAACACACAAGATTTCATAAGAAACATAAAAATATTCTTAGTTCATCAGATTAAGCATTGGTTTTCTATGAAACTCTATTCCTTCACATATAAATGCCTGTTTCACAAATATTTCTCTGGAAAGGATGCTTATGAATCATTAATATGTTCTTAACTATCAATCTCGCTACCCAAAACCAAATTGTTTAATGTGTGGTGCTCTTAAATCAGAAGTTTTTAAAAAAGTAATATCAAAATTCTGAGTTGGCTTAAATCTTTATATTCCATGAAGTCTCTCATTAAATAATATGACAACTGGAAGAGAATGTATTCACCTCTGGAGGATAAAGAGGCCACAAGAGTTCAGTTATCTAGTTATGTTATTTGGGAACCTGATAAGATGATTAAAATAGAGATGAGACTTTTAGTTTGAAGAAGAAGTAAAAATGGCTTTCCACGGGAATTACAATGGACCAGAAATCATGTTACAGAAAGCCGAAACACAGGAAAATAATTTGCTTAAATTGTAGTCCTTAGTCAAATCCCATAGCCAAATCCATTGACATAGGTTCTTTCCAGTTGGGCTGTACTTAGTAATGATTTGTCTAAACCTCGGCAGTTTTGCATAATTAGCTCATGTAGTCCTTTAAATATTCTAGGCATCTCTGCATTGTTATCAACTCCATTTTTAAAATGAGGAAGTTGAGGATCTGAGTATGAGTAGTTGACTTAAAATCACACATAGTAAGTGGAAACATAAGACTCAAACCCAGACCTGATGACAAGTCTAGAGAGAGTTCAAGTTACTGAGGTAAAAACTATTGATAACTACCTTCAGGGTGTTAGCTAGTAAGTAAGGGAATCAGGATTAGGACATGGATCTTTGGTCTCTTAATCCAGCCTGCATTCCACGCTGTCCCTTTCTAACAGTCCTGCCCACATATTTAAGATGATCATTTATCTCTATCTGTCCGATCTTTTCTAATTATACCCACCACACATGTGGTTGGCATTACCCATTATTTCTTATTATCGTCATTTTGTTGCTAATAAAATTAAGAATGTTCTATTTCTACCACCAAATTTGCTAAGTCTTTCTGTTTTACAAACATTCGGTTGTTCAAAGAACAAGCTTGAACTTGATGAGAAAATTGGCCAATGATTCCCCTTTTGCTTCAAATCACACTAATGTTTTAAAGCCAAATGGCTTTCACAAATTGTCAACATCATACCCAAATGCAGTAAATGGTTATGTGAGCAGCATCATGTTGTCTAAACAAAGACTCTGTCAGTCAATAGTGTCAGTAACATTCAGGCTCTAAGAGCTTTGTGCCATTCACAGGGTTATGTTTAAATATGGATCCTAATAAAGACCCTCATTTGGCTTTTTAAAACGTTATGAATATCAGTACCACATTCAAATACACTAAAAGAGCATTGAAAACATAAAATGAGATTCACTAAAAAATGTATTTCAAAGGTTCAGATTTTTGACTCAATTTACAAAGTATATGGTCTCCCAAGTGTTGTGTGAATCAGTGGATATGCCAGACATGGAGCAAAGTTCCCACCCCAGGAGGCTTCCAAGCCTGAAGCAAGATCTAAGTAGATAGAGTTCCAAGACAGAACACGATGTGCATGTTTGAATAAAGTAGATGCGGCATGACTTTTGGGTTGTTCCTTGAGAACTCATGACTATATGGGAAAATCACGTGCTGTTCTCACTTGCACTAGACATCTGCTGAAAGCACGTGAGATTAGGCTCAGGAAGTGGTGCGAGGTTTTTTCTAGAATATGGTAACTTAATTTTGGACACTCGTTATCAATAGAATGAGAGTTTCACGTTTGCATTATAAATGTATAGCATACTCACCCATGCAGGCCAGCAGAGCACAATAAGCTATTTGTGTGTAAAACGATGGGAGTCCTTATTTCCTCCAGTAGTATTATTAATAGCTATTTATAGCCTTTAGTTTGGGCTGTCAAAGAACAGCCCATTTCTTTTTTTTTTTTTTTTAAGATTTTATTTATTTATTTGACAGAGAGAGATCACAAGTAGACGGAGAGGCAGGCAGAGAGAGAGAGAGAGAGGGAAGCAGGCTTCTTGCTGAGCAGAGAGCCCGATGTGGGACTCAATCCCAGGACCCTGAGATCATGACCTGAGCCGAAGGCAGCGGCTTAACCCACTGAGCCACCCAGGCGCCCCGAACAGCCCATTTCTAATGGTGTGTTTGTGATACCTTGCTTTTGCAAAGACGTAAAAATTCAGAGAGGCTTTTAAATATTTCTTAGACATGAAATTGAACTCACAAAATAAGCTTAATGACAATCTAGTCAGAAACACATGGATATGTCTCCTTTAAATTATTATACAGATTTTTGGAATTAAGATGTGGTAAAAACCTACTAGTGGTCTATTAAGCCATCTAAAGCACCAGAAACATAATTAGAGATTTTCAAATTCAAGGACGTCCTAACAGAAGTAAGAACAAATTGGTGGTTGCCATTTTGGCATTGCTTGTGCATTTTTACAAACACTTCATTTAACCTAGTGTTGGAATAGTGGATATGCTTCCATCAGGAATAGACCAAGAGGTGTGAAGAGGGCAAAAGAAACATGAAATGTTAATAAATGAGAGCAATAGATAAACATATGAAACTGCTTCTATGCTGGATTTTCTTTTGTTGCTGTTGTCCTTATGGAAAGACGTCCTGTGGCTTTTCCGGTTGACTGCACTGCCACCATATTCTCTAGAACCATTAGGATGGAACTAGTCTTCATTTTTCTCAAAGTTTAAATATGTGTGTGCTGCACAGTAATTTAAAATAGTATGTATGGAGTCAGAGAACTGGAAACATAGTCACCAACACATTTCTTAAACAAAGCCTGTTTTATGATCTATTTGTATTTATTCTCAGGCATACAATGGATTTCCATTTGAAGTACTCAGTAAAATTGTCTTAGGCCAGTTTGCAAGAAAGTCTGATAGAAATAGTGCTTAGATGTATGGAGAAGCTTTCTATCTTCAGGCAGCTTTATCTTGCTCTTTAAACTAGCCACAACATCATATGAGTAAGGAACTGTTAGACTTCTCTCATTTATATTCCTGACTTGAACCACAGATGCATGAAAATTTATTTAATCTTAAAAAAATTTTAGTGCCCATTTCAACGTGAAAAGAAGTGATTTCCCCCAGCTTATTGAAAGCAATCGATGCTCACCTCACTGTCTTTATATTCTATAATTTATTTATCCTTTAAAATATACATTTTCCAAGTATTAGACTTATTTATTGATCTGTGGTCATCTATTGATTTGTGGTTTTAGCCGTATATTTGTGTTTCTTATCTTCAACTGTTCCCATTTGTTTTGTTTATTTTTCTAGCTTTAAAATAAAAATAGAGATCCTTTATTGAAGGACCTTTATCAAAGTTCCAAAACACATTATTTAGTTTTTTTCTGGGCAAGGGAAGCTATGTATCTTCCTTAATATTAAAAACTCCAGAAATTCAAAGAAGTAGGAACTTGGCTCATGGGAATTAAAGAATATGTTTGAAAGACATTCAGCTGTGTTACTCTCTTAAATTGCATACGGTTAATCTGTTGCTGCCAATTGGAGCTTGGTTAGATGTTTGCTTCAGTTATCAAATAATACTCTTTTGAGAACACTGATTATTTTTGTTAATGAGTACAAAGTGCTGGAAGACTTTATGCTTTCTGATAATTTAAATAACTATTTGGTTAAATACTGAATCGTTTAACAAACCCTTCTTCTCCCTCACAGTACTGCAAAGGTTAACACCACACACATCACAGTCTAGTCCAAATCATAGTCTCCAAATTCATGAACTTAAGCTGATTTTTACATCTCCATATTAGTTTCAGTCTGAAAACTACAAAGAATAGATTTAGTATCAATTCTGGATATTCTTAAATATCTTAAATATCTAAACACTGTATTCTTTAAGATTGGCTCACCAAATTGGCTAATAATGGTGAGGAAACATTACATTGAATGAGGGTATTGTTAACCATATTCTTTCCAAAATTCATCTTAAATTATTTCCTTATAACTACTGTGTATTTTTCATCAAAAATCTTCACTATTATTTTAAAACACTTATAAAGTACCCATCTGAAGATGATACGCTCTTGGATTCTTCATAATGTTAAACAGATGGAGACATAAAGACAAAAGCAAATTCCAGAGTATTTTTGCAGCCGTGAAACCACCATTAAAGAAAAGTTTTGTGACCCCAATGTTACCTTGACATTGTCTTGAGCATTTCATATTTAATTATAGTAGATTACTCACCAATATAATAAATACAGATTTATGAGATACTGTAATGTTCTTAAAACAAATGAAAACCACCCAAGAGGAGCCTTACCAACCCTGAGGTTGTCCAGATTGCATTGGCTAAGATTAAGTGGAAGATCATTCATCTCTAAGGGTCATGCAATTAATCTCAGTGTGGGAGTTGAAGTGATGACTAAGCAGAAAAGGAAGCTGAGGTACAAGCCTGTAAGAAAAAGGCTGGAAGTTCCAGTATCAAGAAATTTGTTTCCTTTTTTGTGAATAGTCCTAAAATACTTACTCCTTCCCATCAGCTTCTTTGGGTCCTAAATTTAGGTTAGCTATTTTTCATGACCGTTACTGATACGATCAAACACGTGGAAAAAAACAAGCTTTATTTAAAAGAGCACACTGTGTTTTACTGTCAAGGAAGAAAAGAAGGCATTTTATCTCAGGAGCCACCAAAAAGTATTTTAGGATAAATTTATAATAACCCAGGGTTTGGACAATGAGAAAGCTCAAGACACAGTATAAGAAGAAATATTGTGCACCAGGGTTTAAATATTTATTTTAAAATAAAAGTAGAAATTCATCTTAAATTAGCTCAGGTGTCACCTGTTGCAAAATATGAATTCCTTGTAGCTAAATTACTACACTCTTGATAATCCATACGATTCCCAAGGACAGCAGATTTTTATTTTCAGTAAACACTACTTGCCACCCCCCACCAATCCACAACTATTCTCAAACCTTACATTATAAGCCAAGACTTCTTTTGAACTTGGTCTTTCCTTAATGGGAGAACCTTTCTCCAACTGGGGAGAATCCTGACCCAAAATTGGCTTGCCATTGGGGGTTTTATGTGATTGCCATGACTGTTAGCTCATGAAAAAGTGGCTGCTAAGTTGATTGCTCACATCAGTGTTTCCACTGGATATTTTGCTCATTTCTTGGGAATTTAAAAGAATAACAAATAACCAACAAATCATCAAAAACTATAACATGTTACCCAATTCTTGGGACTAAGCCACTGAGACTAGAATCTTAAATATCACAAATGTGAATTCTCAGCCTTCCAGCTACCAAATTGTCCTAAGTGCTCACCAGTGGCAGTTCCATATCTCAGCTGTACAGAAGGGGCACATTCATCTCGTAGCTGTCAGCTGTGAGGATCTACCGCCTAAACCCAGCTGGCCATTACAGGCGGGAGCCACATATTGTTCTCAAGACCACAGAGTCAAAAAAAGGATGTGGATACAGATATAATCTAGAATTGATTTGAGGTTGACACCAAATGGTCCATGGCAGTAATAAGTGCTTGTCCCAAGAACTTGACTCTGTATTCCATTAAAATTAGTGATAAAGTGTGAATATAGTACACAACACACTCTAGGAATGAGTAATAAGAGCAGGTTGAAAAAACTGAAATGATGAAACAAAACCCGAAAGTTTTAGAATTCTAAATTGAAAAGATTTGCATCTACTTCCTCAAAACAAAGAGAGAACAGACTCAAAAGAAGCCAAACTTGTTACAGATGTGTTTGTTTTTTCCTCAAAAGTCAATTATTTAATGGCTGTCCAGGAAAAGAAGTCAAGAGAGCCAAACAGTGGTCTTTGGGTTTTGTTATTGGGGTTCTGTTGTTTGTTTGTTTGTTTCATGGAATAAAATAATAAATTTGATCACAGTAGTATCAGTCTCATAATCTGTGGGATACAGTCCTTTGACTCATTTCTGAAATAACAATGAAGTGTGACATAAACCTGATATTCATTTAATATTAGTAAATATTTACTTAGCTGCTCTCCCAGGACTGCTCATCCTATGAGAAGATCTTTATGGTTATCTTAAATTCAGATCTCAAACTGCTAAATTCTATTTCACTATATAGATTTTAAACAATAGATTATATATTACAGTTGACAAATGGAGACACTTTATAGAATTTGTACTGAACAACAACTTTTAAGAGTTACCGACAAGTCTCCCTGAGATATACACACAAACTTCTTAATTACTAACCTCATAACAAAATGTATGCCTTAAAACACTTTTAATTTGAGCCCTATTTTTTCACATAATCATAAAAATAAAAGATAACTAATATGATTAAACTGGGAGCAACTTAGTTTTAGGTATCCGTATCCCTTCAAAGATTTCCCTAAAATGATTGAAAGCCTGCTAAATAAAAACATGTTATAAATATGTTCGGTTATAAGTCAGAATTAGTAGTGTAGAATATCAGTTTCTTAGGAATTTTCAAAGAAAAATATGCTGGGCTAAGAGTCAACATCCACATGATACAATATTTATTGCTTTCTATTGCATATTATATATAACATAATGTTATATTACATTTTATATAGTTTTCAGCATTTCCAAAGGATGTTTATACTTTGTGAACTTTTATAAATGAAATCAATAAAATATGTGGATAAACAAAATACATATTGTTCTAGATTTCAACTAGATTTTTTTCACATTATACTTCAAAAGTATGAAAATATTGCTGGGAAAGAAGCATCTGTGTCTTTTCACATATAACTTTTCTTGATTATTTTTTAGGAAGGCAGACTAAACATGCAGTTCTGACATAGTGCAGCATCCCATTTTGATTTCTGGGGAGCTCAGAAACCTTCACCGGCTGAAAAAAGTCTCTGAAAAGGGCAAAACTTTCTGACCTCAGGAGTTTCTGATAGGAAGAACTGAAGCAGCAAACACCAAGAGTACAGAAAACATTGGAATAAATTCCCCAAAGTTCTGTAACCACATTGGTGTGGGTGCACGGAGGAAGGCATAATTTCATTCTCAAAGAATCTCCCTGTTTTCACATTCTTTCATTTCTGTTAAATCTGACCCTGCCGATGATAGAGTCCAGATGAATTTCTGCTTAATAGGAACTCTTGTTCACAAATTGACACTGAAAATGCATTCCCTTTATATGTACAAAATAAAATAGTAAGGACCCATCTTGTTTCACAATTTCGTTTGCAATTTATCAGATAGTTTTTAGGAAAAGTACACTTTTGGTTCTCATATGGGTTGGATAAAGAGAGGAGGTACGAGTTTTTAGAAAGTTACTGCTTCTTTTTGACACTTGGCTGCCTTTCACTAATTTATTATTTTGTATCTATTATCAATAAATTCAATTTCTCCAAATCTCCTAGGTTAGTTTCCAGAAAGGAATTTAAGGTACTTGTGCTTTCTAATGGTCTGTGTAGACAAGTTAGGTGCTGTTCATAACCAAGACGATCCATTCAGGTGACCTAGAGCATTTGAATAGTAGCCCAGCAGTCTTTAAAAATGTCTTTGGCATATATTTATGAACTAAATATGAGAAAACCATTACAAAGTTTGGGCCTGTATTAGTTTTCTCTTGCTGCCATAAGTTACCAAATATTTAGAGTCTTAAACAGCATAAGTGTATCATCTTACAGTTCCATAGGTAGAACTATAGTTCTAACACAGGCTTAATCAGGCTAAATCAAGGTGACCACCGGACTGTGTTTCTTTCTGGAGCCTCTCGGTAAGAATTTATTTCCTCGTCTTTTCCAGTTTGTAAAGGCTGCCCACATTTCTTCGCCCAAGGCCGCTTCCTCCATCTTCAATGTAAAAAAGTAGCAGATTAAGTCCTTCTCACATAGCATTTCTCTGACCCTCCCTTTTGCCTCTTCTTCCACTTTTAAGGACTGCACCTACCTGGAGGGTCCCAGATAAACTCTCTGAAAGTCAGCTGATTAGCAACCTTAATTCCAGCTGCAATCTTAATTCCCTTTTGCCATGTAAAGGAACATATTCACAGCTTCCAGGATTAGGACATGGACATCTTCACAAAGCTATTCTGCCTACAGAATGATACCACAAGGCTGTTATGGTAAAACAGGTCATACTTCTGAAGGGCCCCCAATTTACATAATACTCTCTTAATGGACTCTAGGTAAGTGGTCACCAAGCCAAGGACAAACATTAACTGGCCTTGCTCATCCTTATGAAGTGAATACTCAACAGTGATGATTTCCTTCATGAGAAATTATTGACAGATTCAGCCAAGTCTGCCCAGTTCTTTCATTATTCTGTGTGTCCCCTCTGACTATATTCCATTGATATAAAGAGGAAATTAATCCTTCTCGTAAACAGACTGTAGAAACATGACTAAATCTGTGACCCTCTTGCTCAGCATGCATGTGTTGTGCATACTAATCAGGACAAATTGGAGCCCAGAATTTGGAAGCTGCCTGCAGGGGTACTGTAAGTCTTGTATCCTCACTGCTCCCAGCTGGAGTGATGCAATGATACCATGACTCATATAGAACGATTTTATTTATTAGATCACAGCATTAGCAGAAAGAAAAGATTTCTTTACTGAAAATAGCATAAAGAAACTGAAAAAGCAATATAATTGTGACAGAGGAAAATTAAGTCTAATAAAATACCTTGTCCTACTAGAAAATTCGTGCTTGTGAATAAAATGGTCATTAAACTCCTCAGTTTAAGCCTTATGGTGTCACCACTCATCTTGCTTTGCATGATTCTGGCTCTGAACATTCTGTCTATTCATCCTTTCACTTGATTTTATATATTAAGTAACTACTATATGCCAGGACCTGTGCTAGATGCTTGAAGTAAAAATGCTAAGGAAGATATGCAAGTATGTATGAGACTCATTTGAGAGTTCATAATCTAATGGTAAAGTTAATTATAAGTAAACAATGGCAAAATAGATAGATGGGCCTAATATTCTGGGAACAAAGGAGGTAAAGTGTTATTGGCTGTTATAGAACAATTAGAATTTTTCCAGCTAGAGAAGCTATCCATTGAAGAGGACCATCTAAGGCACAAAAGCAAGTAAGAGCACGATGTGACCAACTAATCATGAGATACATAGTGTGGCTGAAGCAATAGTAAATATGGAAAGAAATAATGCTCTATAAAATTTTGGAGTATAGGCACTAGGGAGATTTAAAAGCAAGAGACTAACAGGAACAACAGACCAGCACCCTGTGGTATAAGGAGATAGCCTGTCAGCATGGTGCAAAATAACTGGGAGCAAAGAAAAGCAATGTCCCTAGTTGTGCAAAAATACATTCTAGAGAGGATAAGAGGCTAGAACTAAATGAGAATGAAAAGAGCACATTTGTGAGAGGTAAAATTTTCACAGTTTTACTAAAGCAGATGGATTTGAGTGGGATAAGGACTGCCACGAAAATTCTTAAAAGAATTCAATTCCCTTAAGGTTTTACCCTAGTCAGATTAAGGCTGTTTTATTTTTGAAGGTGAGTTGATTCACTCAGCTGTTTTGTATTTTCACAGAAATCATCATCATCATCATTATTTTAGGAGTTACAACTTCATAAATCTTTTCCACTTTCTAAGTACTTATGTATCATTTATTCCCCATGCCTACCGCAAACAGAGTAATAGGAAAGATCCACTCAAATGTATAAGTTAGAAGCAACTGAAGCACCGAAAGTACTTCATTTAATGTCACATAGCTGAAAAGTAACATGGCCAAATCTATCTAAAATGCACATTTTCTGATACCTATTTCAGATTTTTATATCTAATTTTTATTTTTTATTTTTTATTTTTTTATATTTAATTTAATGCCACACATATTTTTAAGCACACGTTAAAAAAAAATGAGAGTTAAAATAACATCAGTCGAGAATAGACAATGGCTCCGTGGTTTGACAGAGAATCAGACTCAGATCCACCTTTGAAGTCCAAGGTCACAGAAGCTATACTTACTGCTTCCCTACTCACCTGCTGGAGAATTACTGGGGAAGACTCCATGGAGAAAGCAGCCTTCGAAATGTATCTTGAAGGATATATACAAGCAAGGAGGGATTTTCAAAATACTTAACACTGCAAGTACGGTGCAGTGGGTTAATGTATCAATTCATGAATGAATCAAAAATGTCAAATACACACACAGGAAGAATGCAACTGCTTACTATGTGTTGTAAGCAATAGTGAAAATCTCCTCTCATCTAAGTGATCTCTGAAATATTTGATGATTTTTAGAAATCACAGGTATCATATTCTGTTTGGACAGAATCGCACACCCATACCCAGACGTGTTGATAGTCAAGGAAAGCTGTCCAGGAGACATTATGTGCTGAACTCCTCAAGGCTCTGCTACAGCTAAAAAGTGCCAATGGAGTTTGCAAGGTCCCAAAATGCGTCTGATTAAGGGTGACCCAGGTGTAAGGGAGAAGAGTCTCCCTATCCACCATCCTCCTAACCCTCAGAACAGCAGAAAGACAAATCTGCTGATCTTTCTTCTGCCTTCCTTCAGTATTTCTACAGCTTAGTATTTTTAGTCACCTCCTGACTACTACCCCTTTTCTTAAAAAGTCCCTGAAGATCGGAGAAGGATTTATATACAGTCAATGATTACATGTTCCCCTTTCTACCTCAGTATGTCTTCTGGCACACAGGAAGACTGTTCACTTTGCTCAGAAAATAAACACCAAAAACATGGGTTATCAAAAAATATCCCTTTAAAACTCTTCCTATTTCACTTGACCTTTTTATTTCAAAGATCATCTTATTTGGTTCTTAACTGTTCAAATAAGTACTCATTTTCAAGGAGATTGAGTAAGACAAAGTTCATTCCTTCAGGAACTGTCACAATTTCTTTAATTTTTAGCTCATTTGTTTAAGTCTTCCCTAGAACTTTCTCTCTCCATTAACTGCATTACACATACCATTTGCTGCCCTTGCTACACCCTCTTAAATTGAAAGTTTCATCATACTATCCAAAGGCACTTCATTTGGGTGGAATTCCACTGAAAGCAAAATTCAATAAATTACAACAAAAGCCACAGTCATTCAAAATCAAGGGGAAAATCAGGCTTCTGAGACTGTGGAGTTCCACTTCAAAAGCCCCAAGATTGGGTCAAGATGAGCCGGGATCATATTTCATTATTTTAAAAGAAGACTACATTCCCAACTCCTCCAAGTAAAGCATCATTTATGCCTGCTATACAAGAAAATTTAAGGAAGAAAAGGTTATTTTGCCATCTTTCAACTTTTCACAGTCATCCAAAGTCCCTTCCGCTCTTCCTCCACTTCTCCTTTCCCTCCCTCTTCCTGACTACTTATTCTCCACTCTCAGAAGCTTTTTATTAGGCCACTGTTTCCCAGTTTGGAGCTGGGAGATGGTCCACATTCCCCACCTCAGGGAAACATTAGAACCTTCAAATCTCTGAAAGTCCTAGAGTTTAAATTCCTTCTCAAAATAGAAGGGAGTAGGATACCCCCCTGTGGCAATCTGGGCTTCTAAGGCCCCTTCTTGAAGCAGCCTTAGGGATATTCTAGTTATTTATCATTGGTTTGGTCCTAAAGATGATCTTCTAAAGCACGGTCAGTCAAGATTATTTCCCTGAGAGCGTGGTGTATCTCTCTGGAGTGGGCTCTTGCCCCTTGAAGCCAATACCGGAACAGAAGTGACTTACTGGCTGAGTACTGCACAATAATAAATGGACCCTGTTAACACAAGTTGTTTGAGGGGCACTTGGGTGGCTCAGTTGGTTACGCATCCAACTCTTAATTTTGATTTGGTTCATGATCTTAGGGCCATGAGATTGAGCTCTATGTCAGAGTCTGCACTGGGCTTGGAGCTTGCTTAGGATTCTCTCTCTCTCTCTCTCTCTCTCTCTCTCCCTCTGTCCCTTTCCCCATCACCACCACCCCCAATCTCTCTCTCTAAGAAAAAAAAAAAAAGTTGTTTGATTGAAATAGTGAGTAATCATGGCATATTTGCGTATGTGATAATAACACAGAAGCATCCTTTCATACACCTGTCCTTCCCCAACCTTCCCTCAAATAAAATGATGGCCATAAAATCAGGGAAAGAGAGTATTACTTATCTTCCATTTAAGTTTTTCAACAAATATTTACTGAATAGCTACTGCATACAGGTTCTTGCCAAAAATAAAAAAAAAAGGCAAACCTACCACACTCTTTGGAGCAATGGTAGTGATGCTTACCTGTGTACTGGTGTGTGGGCCTCATACACCTCAAGGTTCTCTGTGTACAAAATTATGCAAATGAATCTGAAACCCACTGCTAGAAGCCCCAGTATTATCTACCTACCACCAAAATAACCTGTTCTGTGAACTGTGTTTCGTCCTGAAATATTTTTATAGGGAATCAAGATTAAGGTTGCGTTTCTACAAAAATAACTCATCATTTTTGCAATTATTACTACATATTCTTCCTAATATTACAAAAAGTAGTATAGTTCAGTATCACCTTGACATATTACAAAAATGGCTATGAATATAGCTAAAAATTCAGTGATAATATATTATGATACATTTAGGGACCCGGTCAAAAAACAATGGAAGGAATTAAACTAGTTAGTAAATGAACTAGAAGAAAGAGGTGGGAAATTGGGCTTCTAATGATCGTGTCAGTGTTGAGAGAGAAAGTCCACATACAGAAAGAAGATTGTGTATCTGAAGAATGAGAGTAATTCTTTAATTTCTTCTGCATTAATCAGATGCCTATTAGAGGACCTATATTTCATTTTCCTCACAACATTTTGAAAGTTCATCAAGAAAAGAAAAGGATGCCAGTGTTAATTTGACATATGGGAAATAACCTTTGATGAGAGAAAGTTAGAAGTCATGCAGCCTGGCAGAGTCTGTTAATTTTAAAGGATCAGTCTTCTGAAGAACATTCCTAAGAGGATGAATCTCCTTGTAAGACTGGTTGAAAATTGAGTGGCAAAACAAGCTTTCTATCTTTGAGCTTATATTTTAAATCCACCAGGAAAATAGAACTTTTCCATTAATGGTGGGAAGGAACCTATAAAGACATATATGTGTGTATATAATTATATATACGCACACAAGCATGCACACACATTTGCTACACGTGCCTACCCTCCTGACTCTCCTCTCCCACCCTAATGCACATGAGTGCAATGACAGAAGGACAGTGAAAGCCATAAAATGAGATGTGGTCAGATCTCGCTAACCTCACTTAATTATACAACCAGTATTTTTAGGTTAGCAAACATTCAATTGACAATATATTTTAGAGAAATTTAGCAAGCATTCAATTGACAATATATTTTAGAGAAAGTAAATTAAATCAAACATTCAATTGACAATATATTTTAGAGTTGTATTCCACTCAAGTATATGTAACCAGTATGGATGACATAATTATAAGGAGCTATCTTGCTGGTTTTAGAAAATGCATGTGGAAAGTATTTCTAATAAAAGAACAGATATTTGCACCAAGAGAGCAGGATAAAAAGTACCTAAAACATTTTGCATCATCAGCCACAAGTGAAATATGCCACTTATGATCTTGTTATCATTATGAATGAAATGTATTTATTGCAAATGTTAATATAGTAGAAGCTAAACGAAATTTTTCTGTTTTCCATCCTTGTTTAAGAAATCAACAGTTTGAGATAGCATGTGTAACTCAAAAAATTTTTTAAATACTGAAGCAAGGTGAAAACATTTGAGAATGTACTGAAGGTCCATTAAAAGAGTGAACTTTACATAGGTAATCAATCAATAGCTGAAAATATTAAATTACAGCTATAAATGTTTGTGACGTGTCTCTTAAAATATCCTGGAGTAGCACGTGCTAAATAGACTTGGTAGTTGTTTTTCCCTCTGTGATATAATTCCAGATTAGAGTTTCATTTTTCCCCCAACAGAACAATAAAAAGCTTCAAAGAAAGGAAGAGTGGGCTGTGATAGAATGAGAATTAGACATCAGGATCAACTAGTGCATGAAATGATAAAAGAGATTAGAATGATATCAACATTTCTGGTATAATCAATCACTGCAAATGTGTCAGCAAGTATATGAGGCCATCCCCTTCTGCCAATAAAACCGAGTAGACAATTTGAGTAAGGGAGGAAGTAGAGCCCAGTCAAACATGGCTATCAACACTTCTATTTCTGTCTCAGAAGAACAAAATTCTGAGGCAAGTTCTTGGAACAAACAGAAGTTTATCCAAATGAAAATCAAATGATAAATGCCAAGAGAATATTCTTTCTCTGGAATTCTTTCAGTTCTTCGACTTAACCAGCTGGAACGAATTTTCAAGTAGCATTTTGTTCAGCCTTTTGAAATGAAGGACTTTCCTGTTAATTGGAAAGCTATATTTCATTAAAGATAAAGACAGTGCTCTTGGCTTAGTGATTCTCTTTAAAAAAGGAAAAAAAAAAAAAAAAGACATTTGGTGGATATTTAACCTAAACAAATTCCAGAACACTCATTTTAAGTGTGAAGGACTGAACTGTGAGCCTATATACCTAACTAAAGAAAAATGGGGAAAATACAAATACCAATGTTATTCTAAGCTCTGCATGAAAACGTGCTCTTATACTGTGCTCCCTCCTGAGAGAAATATGTAAGGACGGAAAAAAAAATTGAAGAACACTAACTTGGGGCACCTGGGTGGCTCAGTGGGTTAAGCCTCTGCCTTCGGCTCAGGTCATGATCCAAGGGTCCTGGCATCCAGCCCCCGCATCGGGCTCTCTGCTCAGCGGGAAGCCTGCTTCCTCCTCTCTCTCTGCCTGCCTCTCTGCCTACTTGTGATCTCTGTCAAATAAATAAATAAAATCTTTAAATAAAAAAAAGAAAAAGAAAAACGCTAACTTGCAGAATCAAATATTGATACAACTGAGGTTTATGGTTTTCTAAGGTAAATTAATTGGGTAAGCCACAGATTTAAGCATTCTTTATTGTGTTACTTTAAAATGTGTTTTGAGGACAGGGATAACATGATTATCAACTCAGAAAGATTTAGAGCAAGAAAATAAAGTTAACCAGGAAAAAAATATTTAAGACTCAGATTTTCAAACCAACCTACAACTTTAGGCAGTACTTTCAACTTAATTGCTGGTTAGTGATATGTTAAATACACATTTGATATTTAAATTGATGCAGAATTAGGCAACCTGATTTATCACAAGAACATGAAAAGTTTTAAAAAGGAATTAATTATAATTAATTATAATGTAATACTAAAGAAATACTGTTTCTTAAGGGAATCACTCAATAGGTAGTCTGGGGGTGCCCGGGTGGCTCAGTGGGTTAAAGCTCAGGTCATAATCCCAGGGTCCTGGGATCGAGCCCCCGCATCAGGCTCTCTGCTCAGCAGGGAGCCTGCTTCCCCATCCTCTCTGCCTGCCTCTCGGCCTCCTTGTGATCTGTCTGTCAAATAAATAAATAAAATCTTTAAAAAAAAATAGGTAGTCTGAATGACAATTATGTATTCTGCTTTAAAATAATGTTATAAGAAAACCTCTTCATGATACTATTTATGTACTTTGAATCTGGCAATATGTGTAGGATAGGAATTTTCTTTTTTTTTTTTTAATTTTTCTTAATTAACATACAATGTATTATTTGCCCCAGGGGTACAGGTCTGTCGATCATCAGTCTTACACAATTCACAGCACTCACCATAGCACATACCCTCCCCAGTATCCATCACCCAGCCACCTCATCCCTTTGACCGCCCCCCTCTATTCCAGCAACTCTCAATTTGTTTCCTGAGGTTAAGAGTCTCTTATGTAGGTTTGTCTCCCTCTCCGTTTTCATCTTGTGTTATTTTTCCTTCTCTTCCCTTATGTTCATCTGTTTTCTTAAATTACACATGAGTGAAATCTGGTGGTTTTTGTCTTTCTCAGGCTGACATAAGTTTTGCTTAGCATAATACCCTCTAGTTCCTTACACATCATTGCAGAGGGCAAGATTTCATTCTTTTTATGGCTGAGTAATATTCCATTGTATATATATACACCACATCTTTTTTGTCCACTCATCTGTCAATGGACATCTGAGATCTTTCCATATTTTAGCTATTGTGGACTGCAATAGATTTTTTTAAGGATGATGTCAAAGAAATATTTGACATAAACATTCCACAGACTCACACACACACACACACACACACACACATATTTTGTACCTTGAGATACTAGCTGATGGTCTATAGCAGCAGCCAGCATGAGCCTGAGATGGGCAATAAAAAGAGTATGGTGTCATAAAAAAAAGATAAACACATCAGTTCATTTTTTAAATAGTCTTTAATACTTTGAAGAGATTGGTCTAAACTGAAAACTTCAGGGAGGACAAGTAGCAGTGCAACTAGGCAGGCTTCGGTGATTTTTGAAATAATGGAGCCAGCCACACCATTATCTAAATTTCTAAAGAAAAGCAATATACACATTAATCCCCCTATTATAAGTTCATAAACAGTATGTAAAACAATCAGAATATCATATGCCGAGTCATTTTTTCCTTGAGAGAGCAGTTAATACTCATTTCACAAACTAGCTACAAATTTCATGGCAGAAGTAATGTACTAAATTTGACTAGATTTAATAGGTGAAATTTATCAGCATACCCATTGACAAGTGAAAATCAAAACAAGTTTACAAGCTAATCCAGTAGATAGAATTGTATAAGACCCAAGATCTAGTTCAAAGCACATTTTGCAAACATGCTTAGACCAAGAAATTTTCCACATATAAATGAATGTGCGTGATTAAGTTTCCAAGGGTTTTGTAATCTAACCTAATGTGGTAGATAGAACTTCAAAGTCAAGAGATTTTGCATTCAAAAACACTGAAATTACTAATTTCAAATGAAGTTTTATCAAAATGTAGTTGATTCAAGAGAAATAAGTTTACATTAAAGAATACTAAACTTAAAATGGTTACCTAAATAAAATAGGTATCTAAATTGTAATGCCCTGCTGTGTTTTTAAAATATTATAAAATACAGGATACCCTTTACTTTTATAATGAGTAGGTTGTAAATATTGCAAAGAGTAAAAAATCTTTGGGCACTTTCTCCTTTGTGCTTTTAACTATCCTTTTAACACTGATGATTTACAACAGGAAGGCATGTTAGTATGCCTAGTATGCAATATCTAGCATCTTTAACAATTTCTTCTGGACTCTAAAGTCCCTCTTGAGTGCAGAGTCCAGGCTAAGATTCTGGGCAGCAGAAGCAGTGAGATGGAATAGGGTTACCTTGGGTGAAAGGGCCATGGAAATTTCTGTCAGCGCAGAACTAAAATTCAGAATTTCAGATCCTGAATCTTCAGTGAGTGATGAAATTATTTAAACAGAGGAAAACATCTGTCAAGGCGAACTGAAAGTAATCCATAAGGAACGTATTTGACCTAACAAAAGAAAGTTTGTTATGCAAAAGCAGATTATAAAAATAGAAGTTCTAAAAATTGGTCATTGTTGATGTTTATGATGTTTGCTATAAAATGAAGTGATTTATAATAGGACTGCATTCATGACTCACTGGGATTTTTAAATCTAAATCAGTACAGTTTTTTCTCTCTTTGGATGTGAAGTGTAACAAAATATAAAAATCTCTGATAATTTTATGAGGATTTCAGAAATGTAGCAGTGGTAGTTTAAAGTCAAACAAAGTTTCTAAATTTTATATAAATGACACAATAGGTAAATAATTTCCAAAATTCATGTATACAACATTCTACCTCTTTACAACTGGGAAGGGAATGGAAATACTGAAGAAAACATGGACTGTAGCAATAAGAAAGAAGAAAGAATGAAGTGACCGGGCTGGTCCTGACACAAAACATCTCTTTCAAAGTGCTGTTAGGATCTGAGAAGCCACTCGCTGTTCAGAATTCAAATTCCAGGGGCACCTGGATGGCTCAGTGGGCTAAGCCTCTGCCTTCAGCTCAGGTCATGATCCCAGGGTCCTGGGGTCAAGGACCTGGGATCCAGCCCCACATCAGGCTCTCTGCTTGGCAGAGAGCCTGCTTCCCTCTGCCTCTGCCTACTTGAGATCTCTCTCTCTCTGTCACATAAATAAATAAAATTTTTTAAAAATAAAATAAAATAAAAATTCAAATTCCAAGAGGTTAAGAAAGTATATTCTAAACCATAATTTTTAGAAAACTCTCTGTGCTATTAGGTTAGTCCGTGCACTTTCCTTGCCCCTCTCTTTTGACTAAGTAGCTTCAACGTGAACTCAAACAAGGATGCCCTACCACAGTGTGCTCTACTGAGATGTGACGCAGAGGCAGAAGGGCATAATGTGGTTAAGAGCCTCATTTCCCCAGTGACAGGTGGGGGGTACAGTAGAGTTTGTAGACCTGGCGCTCTCACTTGGCAGCATACCTGTTACAGGGGCGCCTGCCTGGTGCAGTCATTTGAGCGGGTGACTCTCCGTTCATCTCAGGTCATGATTTCCAGGTTGTGGGATCCAGCCCCTCATCGGACTCTGCACTCAGCCAAGGGTGGTCTTGAGGTTCTTTCACTCTCCCTCTGTCCCTACCCCACACTTGCTCGCTCAAGCTCTCTCTCTCTCAAATAAATAAATCTTAAAAAAAAAAAAAAAAGTAGTAGTATGACTGGTATACCTAAGTGTCCATTAACCTTTAATTACCATTAGTCTTACTATTTTTAGAAACAAGCCGCCCTAGTCATCTTCACCAGGATTACTGCAACAGGCTACTAACTGGGAACTTACTGAGCAAAGAGGATAGAAATATAAGTAACCTAATCTAGGAAACGGTGAGCAAGTGAGGAAGGTCGCCCTGAAGGAGTGACATGTGACAGAGAATTAAACACAAGTCTGAATTAGAGCAAGGGATGTGAGAGAATGCATTCTAGTAAATGTATCAAACACATGGAATCAGTAAACGTGGTGGGTTGTGATGAATGAAGGGCAGGGGTGACTAGAAAGAAAAGTATGAGGCCATTGAAGGGAGTGACAAAGTGAGCAGGGGCTGGACAGAGGACCAAAACCCTGAGTGCCATTTTAAGACACTTGGGTTTATCTGCTTTCACCTTCTAAAATTTACACTCAGTGTCTTACAGTCAGGACAGTCTTGTTTCTGAATTCCCAAAAGAATGTGACACAAACAGATTGAATCTCTTATATTAGTCCTTTTCAACTGGTGGGAAAATGCTATTTTGATCTTAATATGTTTTAAGGATCAGAGCTATCTTTGCAAAAATGGTTTAAGGTACTTTCCCAAATTAAGAGCATCTGGTATAGAGTGTGTAATTTTATGCCAAATTATTTTTCTGTGAATAATTAATCAGAAGCATCTTGGAAGTGAAATAGGAACACAATTAAATCAATTCAGGTGTTAAACTACAGAATAAATAATTCAGATAGTTTTAAACTTTAGTTTGGAGAAATTAAGTGTCTATTTACAAATCCATTTCTTCATATTTTCTCTATACTTATTATAAATTCCTAGGTCAGAGTAATATCAAGGAAATAAGTATTTTTAATTCTTTAACAATTTTATTTATTTATTTGACAGAGAGAGAGAGAGTGAGAAAGAGAGCACAAGTAGAGGGAGAGGGAGAAGAAGCAGGCTTCCCCCTGAGCGGAGAGCCTGACGGAGGGTTCGATCACAAGACCCCCGGATCATGACCTGAGTGGAAGGCAGACACTTAATCAACTGAGCCACGCAGGCAGCTCTATTTCTATTGTATTTTTTTAAAACAAAAAAGGTTTGAATGCATTCCTGATTCTACATGGTAATAATACAGCTGAAAAGAAATTTGGCCTTTCTGACTTTCACCTGTGTTCTTTAATACTGGGTCAGGCTGTTCTGTGTTTGTATAACCCATAATTCGAAAGCCTTTATATATTATATGTATCTATGTACCAGATCATAATTGCTGAAGAAGTTAGACTGTAGCCATTTCCCCTCCTCTGCAAAATTTCCCAAGTGATATATTAACTAAAAGGAATAAAATTTGGAATTTTCATCCTCTATACATTAAAGTCAGGTCAGTTCTAGGTTGAAAAATCATTAGATTAACCCCATTTTCTCGTGATGTGTGCTTTTTTGAAGGTATAAAGGCATGCGTTTCCAATTGAACTTCATTCCATAACCAATAAAGAGAAAACACCTAACCATACATTTTGAATTTTAATGGAATATTTATTCAATTGGTCTTAGTTATAGATTCAATAATATTTAGTCCTCCATCTAGAGTGTGGGATACATTTTAGCTTTTTGAGAAAAATTCAGCTTGTCTTGGAAGTGGACCTACTGAAAGCTCAATGGCTCCTCTTAGTGGTGGCATGAAAGAAATTCACCAGGAAGTCCTTCATAAAGACCTCTGCACAGACATTACTAAACATTCACCAAATTGTGACCTGATATTCACAATTTGAGTAATTCACAACAAATAAATCCTATCTGTGATTCTATGGAAGCAACTTTTTTATAACCCTCTTATGTTGTAAAATCTAATTTAACATTTTCTATAGTTTTCATTTTTCGCTTGGAACTTAAATACATAATTTAGGAAAAATAATTCAGGACTGCGTTCTTCTCTTTTTGTTCATTTTTACATGTTTATTCCTTTTAGTTCATATTTCTGTTTGAACAGGTTTTAAAAAGACAGCCTGCAACTGATTTTCATTTTGTATCTAGCTGTCTGTTTCAAATGCACCTAGTCAGAAAACTTGCCTTAAACATTAGTAGCTACGGTATATCAAAAAACATACTTTGTATATATAAAGAAATTGAATAAGAAACTATATGATGTGACATAAACTTTGAGAGTATACATTTAAAGAAGTTGGATCTTCTATCGGTCTACAACTATGGTTCTTATTCTTTGATAGAACTCGGGGTGAACTTGTTAACTACAGGTTCCTGGGCCACTCATAAGACCTACTGAATCATAAGCTCCAGGGGTGGGGCCTAGGAATATGTATTTCTCAAAGTCATCTATGTTTGGAAACCTGCCTGCAGAAGGCCCTAGGGGGTGCTTAGATAAATGACTATGTTTCTATACTAATAGGAAATAATTTCAGTATCTCAAAAATACCACCTATTCAATTATGTGATTCTGGTTTGGAATGAACTCTTAAATAATGTGGCTAGACCGATCGGCACAAAAATTTTAGCTTCTCTTTTAAAAGTTAAGGCTCAACACTGGGCGTTATATAAAACAGATGAACCCCTGACCTCTACCTCTAAAACGAACAATACATTATATGTTCATTGAATTTAAGTTTTTTAAAAAGTTAAGGCTCAAAAATAAATAACTATCACTGCATACACTCCCTTTATGGATTCTAATTACAAAAGTGCTCCTGAAATCAGAAATAAGATCACATGTCAGCATATCCTATTGGCCTTTTCTAAACTAGTCACAGAAACGTCCAAACTCTCCCCTGCTGTCAGATTCTGATACTTGCCCTTTTCCGGTTTTCAATATCACTGATCCTCAGGACAAACTCCCAACAAGGCAATTGAGTCCTGTACGTGGTTCCAGCTTCTCTGAGTAATGTCCTATATTTAGACTCTGATCAAACCAAGGAAGTCTACTTTTTCAGTTCCCCAGATTGACCATGTCCTTGCATGCCTTCATTGACATAACTGTTCACTGCCTGACATCCCCTTTTGCCCTCTTTGGCCTGGCAAAAGCTCATTCATTCTTTAAGGCTCAAAAACATCACCCCATCTGGGGAGTCCTTTTCCATTTCCATTGGCAGAGGTCAATGCTTTCCTTGCTGTGCTCCCATAGGAGCTTGCACATGCCTCTCTCCATTTTAGCATTAGCTTGTAACTATAGTTATTGCGCCTGTCTCCATCTCTCATTTGTATCCCCAAGTTTTAGCACACTTTTTGGCATTGAGTAGAAGCTGAATTCATGTTTTTGTAATGAGTTAATAACATTAACTTTAATTTCTTCCATGATTAATGTGTGCCAGACACTATGCTAAGTGCTTTACAAGCATCTCATGTAATCTTTACAACATTTAGCAAGTAGTAATGATTATCCACATGTTAAATGAGAGATGCCAACAAATTGCCAAAAGTTACACAACTAGTTGTTGGCAGACCTAGAATTTGAGCACTATGTTTTTCTGACTCTAAAAACAGCAATCTTAAACAAATGTTGCACCATAAAGGCTCAGGTCATACTTGATTGCTAATAGTAATTTCTCTTGGATTGTCTCTATCCAACATCAATCTCATACCTGGAACATTGAGGTTTGACGATCATTAGAACACTCTACAACTCAATTCTGGTGCACGTATACACATGCACAATCAGTGAATGTTGAAACGCAAACATGTATGTAAGATTGTGGTAAGTTTGCTTAGTTTGCAAACTTACCAAAGTATAAAACAACTATTGACCACATCAATAAAAAGTCACCAGAATAGAAAAAAGAAGTCCCCTTTAATGAAAACCTTATAGGATTTCCCAAATTGCACGTGATTTTTAGTGGACTGCAGCCACTCTCCTACATTTCTATTTTATTTCTTGGACGAGAGGAAAATATATTATTTATGCAAAAGGGTAGTTAATGTTTCCAACCACTAACACATGGTGTGTAAAAGATAATAATCCCATTTTTCTATTGTGCAATAGCCCTCTGTTGGGCAACAATCTTGTACAATGTGCTAGTTTCCTGTTACTTTACTAGAGCGTCCCCTTACACTCACCACCCAGACTAAATAGTTACTCCTTGGATAATAAAACTGTAATGCTGAGTTTCATGCTACTTCCAAAAATGTTTCTGCCTGTCTTAAGAAATAATTATATCAGTTTGCTAATAAACAGAAATGCACTATAAGTTGAGTATGTTGTCACTTGTGCCTAAAAAACATATAAATCAATCTGTGGCCAAGAAAGAAACAATATATTTCTTATGTGTTCAGAGTATTATGGTTAAGATCACAGCTGTAAGATGTTGGACCATCATCAAAAGAACAATGTCAAACTCTGAACTTTTGGATAATTTCCATAAAATAACATTTTGTTTGGGGTCAGTAGTTTTTATGGAACTTTGGAATAATTTTCACTGACAGTTTCTTTTAGAATTGAACTTGAACACCTCCAAAATGCTCCTCAAAATGGAAATACTATGTAATCTAACATTTATGGCCAGGTCCTTCTGAAAACCAAGCACATATCATGAAAACCAGCATTTCTCTCTTTTACTTTGTACAGTTTCATGAAAATTAAATTGTGCTGCATATTCAGAAAGGTAAACATACTCTTCAGTTTTCTCTGTTTAATTACCAAATTCAAGTCAACACTTCAAATGTGTAATAATTAAAGCCAGAATGAGAAAAAAACAAAACCTGATTCCTTCCTCAGAAATTTTATCTATCCAGCAAATTTTTTCAAGTACAAAGAGTTATGGAATCAGTCAGTCAGTGTACAAGTAGTTTAGCTCTACACATAACAGTCAACCCTAACATTTTTTTGTTCATCACTACATATCCAAAACAATTTGACTGATACTTGTCTTACAGTGGCCTGAATTCTCATTTTTATTAACTGTCTTTTTAGAGTCCAGATTTTGGAGGTGCTTTATGTTTAGCCCAAAAAGGCAAGTTTTCATAAAGTAGTTGGAAGATTTTATAAATATAGTCTCAGACCAGCTAGTTATGGCATAAAATCATTAATCCAAGGAGACTTTGTTGGCCCAGGATACATATGCAGTATTAATAATATTGCTTCCTAGGATTCTGTAACCAGAGCTCAAGAAGAAGAAAGCCAAACCACTGAATTCAATATTTGCAGCCTATTTCGGGTCATAAAATATTTTGGTTCTCTCATACAAATAAATTCTCGAAAATACTTTGTCTAAAATGATTTTTTTATAGAGAGATACTAATTTCAAATTTTACATGGCTTAGTTTCTGGGGATGCACATTATCAGAATTTGTCCCACACCAAGAAGTAGTAAGTCCTAGTTTTCATTTCCTATGATACTGATTTAATTCAGTAATTTCTCATTGAGTTATATATAATCATGGATGTTATTAAAACCATGTCCTCAGAAATTATTTCACACTGTAGACCATATATATATATATATATATTACATGATAATAAAATATCTAGTTAATTCACTGTATAGAAATTTAAAAACTAACTAACTAAATAAATAAATAAAGCCCATCCAATTTGGTGCAAGCCTCATGCACTTTGCTACTTTGCTCAAATTACTCTCTTCCACTAAAACTCTTAGCAATTTTCTAATTCCAACAGAAGGAAACTCAGTTCGTCTCCCTGGCTCCAGTCTACTTTGCAGAATGCCTTTCCACATCAAAACCTTTAAGGTCCTATTGATTCCCCTTTTTTAAATGCCCCATACTGTGAATCTGAACTAAATCTGTGCTTCAAACCCAGTTCAAGGTCAGGGACCTCCATGGAATCCAGTGTCTATCCAATAAATATTTGCTCATTTGTGCGAGAGAGACACAATGTTCCTGCCTGCATAGCTGATATCATAGGGTTATTGATAAGTTATAGTTAGCACCTGGCTGGTGATTGCAAAGAAAATTGATTTCAACATACAAACATCTGTGTTGAAATAAAGTACATTTCTACTGGTATTTGCATATTTGTTATGTAAATCAAGTCTCTTTTAGTATATGGCATGCAGTTATAGCAGGACATTGCAAATATCTGTTACTTGGAAAAATTTGAATACAAAGGAGTGCCTTCAGTAGGAGTTAGATAACATATACACATTAGAAATGTCTTATATGGCACAAAATCTATTCAAAACTTTGTGTTAAATATTCTCAAGTAACTATGATGTAAATTAATTCTCAAACTTATAACTATAGAACCCTCTACTGACCAAAACTATCATACGTTAATTTCTTCGTTATATTTTATGTTCCATGTTCACATTTCTTGAAATATGGTACAGATCTAATCAAAAGTATCTGAGTGAATGATTTAAAGAGTAGACACTTGGTATCTATGGTCTGATATGCAACCTAAGAGAAATGTAACTCATTGTTTAAAACTTAGAATAACCAAATAAAGCATGTTTGAACATATTTTTAAAAGGTGTTCTTTCATTTCAGGAAAAAAAGGAAGGGAGAGGAAAAGAAAAAAACCTACTAAAGAAGAAAGTAAGGATACCATACCTGATAACAAAGGTCTGGAACCTAGCAGAGAAACTCCAGAACAACGAGAAAACAAAGACAGACAGCAGCAGAAGAAGCGAAAGGTCCAAGATCAGCAACAGAAATCGGTATCGGTCAGCACTGTACATTAGAGGGTCCCATGAGATCGTTGTAAACTCATGATGCTGCTATTTCAACCAGATGCCCAGGACAGGTGCTCTAGCCATTAGGACCACAAATGGACAACGTGTCAGTTACTGCTCTGTCTCAACAACATTCCAGATAGTTGCTATATTCTTTGTACAAGCATAGCAAACAACAAAGAGCCAAAAGTTCAAAGAAGGGATGTTTTCAAATGGTTATCTAACACGCTTCTGTGCATTTCTAAGAGACAAGAAATTTTGTATATAATTATCAATAGGCTATAAGATGTAACAACATAATGATGACATTTGGAGAGCGACATCTTTTCCCTATAAAAATAATTTTTCAAGCTATTGCTTTAAGAAGCGAAAAATAGTTCTGCAAATTCGAAGAGGCAATATCCCTTCAAAGTCAATAAGAGATCAGGGAAGAGAAACATCTTTCAAAGAACAGTGTTGTTTTGTCCAGGAGATCTAGAGAGTGCTCAGACATTAGGGCCCGGCATTTGGAATAATAGGAATTATCACCACCGAAACGACCGTTTTCAGATTGGTTCTATTGCCTTCACCCTGTCCTTCGGCAAGAAACATGAGAGTGTACACCAGAGTTAAGCATACTGTGTGGGATTGGAAAAAGGCAAAATGTGGAAGAAACCATAGCGTTGGAGATGACTTCTGTGCTTTACAAAACTGTGAAGGGTTGTGATTACCTGGAACAGGTCTCTAATCGATGTCAGCACTGTGTGGTTCAGCCTCTGCTACCCCTTGGGTTATATAAGTCTGTAAACATGTACTTGTAAGTTCCAAAAGCAAAATCATACTTATTAGAAGAAAATTCTGATTTCACAGAAAAACAAAAACTAGAGCAAGGAGACTAGAACATGTTTGCAAAGTCATGTGTTTTCTGCAGGAAAAACAATTTTATTACCACCTGGAACTAAAACGGGATACTACTTTCTAACAAGGTGTATCTAGTAGGGGGGAAAGCCACCACAATAAATATATTTGTTGATAGTTTTTAAAGTTTTGTTCATTTTGTTTTATTGGAAAATTGTTACTCTTACAGACTCATGAATTAGGAAAGGGGATTCTGTATCCTATGTAATCTGAACATACTACATTTCTCGATGTTTGCTTTTGGAATCCACCTTTTGTAAGTAGATAGAGATTTACTTATAGCATATTAGGAGGTATTTATTCAGCTTTTCCCTTAATCAACAAAATTCTAATTCTAGATGCATAGGCCTCCCGAAATGATTTCACAGCTCCCCCTTCACTACTTAGAAACTAGCATCTTTCCTTGTGTGTCAGTTCCTCCTGCATTTTGAACATTTGGCCTTTTCTTCTCCATGTTTTCTCAGTCTGTGGATCTCTTTTGGGGATTGAAGTCAACCTAGCTGAAGGCCTTACCAGTGTTTCACAGAGGACACAGCCAGCCCAGGACAGGAGGAGGCATCTTTGAGCAAGCCCACAGAATCTCGCGGCCCACCTTAGCCTTTCTGTCGTAATGGCAGGACACAAGGCTGCTCTGCCCACCACACACTTCCTGGCCCTCTAAAGATCAGTGCTTTCAGAAGAATTGGCAATTGAGTCTGGCTTCTGGCTGCCTATCTCTGGTCACTTTTTTCCCTCCAACTGTACTGTTCATGTGGACTGCTTGGCTTAATTCGTTTTTCACTTCTCTTGTTGTCTTCCAAGATATGAAATTTTTGAATGATGCATTTCTGTTTCTTACTTTGGTGTTTTCTTTCCTAGTCTGCATGAGATAAGTGTTTCAACTAACTAGATCTATTTCCCGTGTATGAAAATAATTCTATTTTCAACTACAGCTTATATCATCAAGGAGAAATAAACCTTTTCCTAAAAAACTATATTAAGTGGAAGTATATTCCCATGTTCTAGGACTGTTGGATGGTTTCAGACTTCATCTTTGTCCTCAATCTTATCTAGTCAAGCAGTAGCAGCCAAATTATTTGTCTCTTTCTGTGTTGGTCATTGTCTCCATTCTTTCAAAAAGCCAGTTACTGGGAGGGTCTAGGCGTGCAAATGCAGTGCTGAAAAATGGTTAAATCAGCCAGGACACAACAGCTGTGGCAATGACTGTCATGTCTTCCCAGGTGTTTTGACTCAAGACTTTAACCCTGAGATCTTCCAGAAAACAGCAGATAATCTAAATCCTTGATGCAGCACTTAAATAAAAGTAGAATTATTACAAAGGAAAAAAATGACAAGTAGCATTAATATTCATACTTTGAGTGAAACATAAGTGAAGACACAGATAACATTAATTTTAAATGTTCCTGTAATAGATCTTGAGGCATGTGGAAACATTATGATGTTGAAACTGGCAGCCTACTCAACTTTGAGCAAAATCTCATGATCAACTCTGGTAAATTTCCCACACTAGTCACAGAAGGCATTAACTCTCTGCTGTGATTATGTTCTAGGATCTGGTGAACTATTGACGGTAATGAGTGGCTGGTAAATTCCTGATTCAAAGAGAATCAAAAGACTGCAGCAACAGAAATCTGTCTATGTCTAATCCACACTCCTCGTCTTCAAATTCTGCTTTATAACTAAGGGGAGGTCTATCTTCCATAGTCAAAGTAAGGTTCTAGCCCCAGATATTAACCATTAGCAAATCACCTGGGTTCTCTATGTTCCCATTTTTTTTCTTTAATTTTGTTTATTTATTTGAAAGAGTGAGTAAGAGGGAAGGAGGAAGGGAGAGAGAGCAAGCTAGCTCGGGCACAAGAGGGGGGTGGCGGGGGGAGGAGGCAGAGGAAGAGGGAGAAGCAGACTCCCCAATGAGCAAGGAGCCCTGTGCAAGACTGGAGACTCCAGACTCGAGCCCAGGATCCTGCGATCATGACCTGAGCCCTGAGCGGAAGGCAAACACTTAACCGACTGAGCCACCCAAGTGCCCCATGGGTTCCCATTTTCTTAAGTGCAACATGAGAAAGGTGGGCTGAAGATGATTACTGGCAGGGGAGCATGTGACCTCTCTGTTAGCTCAGGGTGATGCCCCTACAGAGTTCTCATCAGCGGCAGTGTCCTCTGGGCTCCTCAACCCTGCTTTTTTCCAAACGTGAAAATGTATTAGTTCATAAAGGGTACAGATTGAACTCTGATGTTACTGAATTAAAAGTTGTTCACATTAGTGGTTATTAAAATATTGAAACAAATAGCATTGAGAAGGAAAAAAGGAATATATAAATGCATCTAATGCCAGGAAGGTTTCAGAATATCCTCACAAAAGGAGACCTCAAAGAAAACCAGAAGTTCTCTATAGCTAAAGTTAGGCAGTCTGGGTTAACATCCCAATTGTGTTACTTAAATGTCATAACCTGTGTGACCTTGAACCAGTTGTGTGGTCTCTCAGAGCCTCCATTCCTCCCCTGCAAAATGGAAATGGCAACACCTACCTTGGAAAGTGATTAGGAGAATTGAAAGGCTCATCACTCATTATAAGTGATTATTCTGTATACAAATAAGTATCACTAAAAAGTAATGAATCTTTTCACAAGTCACATATATAAATCAATTTTATCTCTTGAGTAATGATAAGTGAAAATATCCTTATAATTGTACACATGTAATCATTTCAAGGTATATAGTGAGAATCACCAAAATGAAATCAAGAATAGTAACTAAAATGTAAACACTAGTTTTGTCTTAAATCCTCTTACAATTGAGAAATTACTCATTCTTTAAAGTACGCATATGCATTTTACCAATGAACATAAATAAAAATACTCTTATCTTTCCCATGGATATATTTTAATAGCAGAGGAACTGACTAGACTCTTTCTCAAAACAATGGCAACTACTGTCTGCAGATTAGGAGGGAAAAGTCCTCTTTCTAAGGCTGATTTGTTACTTCACAGTTCATATGGAACCCAAATCTACCCTCCACTGAAAGAATAAAATTAAATAAAGCTGATGGTCAGATCAGTTGAGACTTTTCCCATTACAAGCATAACACTTCATCTCACCAATTTTCTAAATTGGGGGAAAAAAGGAAACAAGAGAAAATTGTACCTCCTTTCTGCTAGCCACTCACCATTTGGCTAAGTTATATTGTGTAATTCTCCTAAAAGCAGTCTGAGAGAATTACAGATCTCCTCATTTTAAAAATGAGAAAATTGGGGCACAGGGAAGTACCCAATGTTACACAAGTAGCAACCAGTAGGGCTGAAGGTCCCTCTCAATTCTGGCTGCCTCCAAAGCCCATGCTCTCTCCCCTAAATCATATCCCTTTTAAAATCAAATTTATTACTAATCCCAAGAATGTCCATGACACACATTATGAAAGTATTTTCCTGTGATCCGAATTAGCACCACAGGAAAAAGAAGCTAGGAAGTCCAAACACAGAGGCCTTAACCCAGGATAAGACTCAAATCTGAATGTGTGTGTAAATGTGTGTGCGTACCTGCATCTGTTCTCCATAGCTGTGTGTGAGCTCCAGTCAGTTCTGTGGACTGACTGGTGAGGCAGTGGATAGGAGGAGGCAAGTGTGTTCAGAGGGTAAAGGAGAAATGAGAATTATGTGCCATCAGCAGAAAACCAAAGTTGAAACAGGGGAACAGCAGGTATGGCTCCTTGGGAAAGCCCTGGATTGCTACTGTGGACTGGTGGCTCAGCTTAGTTCTTTCTCAGTGTAAGCAAGGTATTTACCAACAGGACCACCTTGCCCTTGAGTCCTTGGTCAGAATTAAAATGATATAGGAAGAAACATCAACAAGTCTTCCCTATGGTTGGAACAGCCAAAACAACATCCTTCAGATAATGCTTCATTTTCTCTCAGCTACTTCAAATATTCAGTATCAATATTTTAATTGTCACAAACCTTTTCTTGCCCATCCTGTCTCTTAAGCATTTCAGAGATCCACATATCCATCATATAAACAGGTTAAAAAAAAAAGAAGAAGAAGAAAAGGAAAGGGAAAAGGGAAAGAAGAGAAAGGAGGGAGGGAGGGAAGGAAAAAAGCAAAAAGTAGTAACCACTTTTATTCACAGTCATTAAAATATGGTTGTAAGTAAACCTCAGCTAGTAAAAATATTTCATTAGCTGGAAAATTGGTACATGATAATTTTAGAAGACAGAATTACCTGAATATACAATAATCTGATACATCAATAGCTTGAAAAATGATATTATGCTTTTATAGCTACAGCTGTATGCAATGAAAAATATTATTGAAAACCATGTTGAGGCAATCCAAGATACTGAATCATCTACTAAAGATTATGTTTTACTTTTAAAAATAAAGAACTGGCAGATACATAGTAGAAAAAAGTAAGCAAAGATGAATAATTGGTTTAATTACCAAAGTTTTCTTGCTAATTGAGGTTTCATTGATATACTATATTTTATACTGTTAATATCAGTTGCTATTTTAGTTATCCCTATCAAATTTCCATCACAAATAGATTTTAAGCAAGAGATAGATTTTTTTCAGCCAGTTTAATAACTCCGTAAAAATTATACAGGAGCATCTACCTCTATAATAAAATCAAAATAATAAATACATTTATAAGTGCTTTGAAATTGTAAACACAATAAGTATTATAAGCTACTATTGTTTTTGCCCAATGAAGAGCAGATGGCCTTTCCTCATTTCTCACACTGTTGACCTCAGTGGAACTTTATTCTTAGAGAAAATTATACATACCTTTCCAAAGAAGGAGTTAATAAAAGCACTAATGCTTGAGGTGACCACATATAAGAAAGCAGCATGCAGCCTTTCCTTCTGGCATAATTTTCTTTGGCTGCTGTCATTGGAGCTACATCAAAAATAAGGCAGGAGACACCACTTCACTTTGTAAATTTTGTCGTGCCCAGACATAATACCATAAGCTACTACTAAATTTTGAATCTATACCAGGGACATTTTTGAATCAGTTGATGCTACTACACATGCTCTCTCTGCCCAGATCATGCATACCCTTGGTGGTCCCAAGCTCCCAAGAGAGAGGAAGCTCTGTAACAGCCCAGTCAACCATCTGGCCATGACAGTCTCAAGATTTGGGGGAGGGGGGGAAAGAAGAAGAAGAGAAAAATTTCTGATCCTGAGAAGAATGGGGGCCCTTACTTTTATCCTTTTAACTACTCTGTGATGACCATTCACTGCCTCTCCCCTAGAATGCTCTGCCAAAGGTGGGGGGGGGCATGCTCCTAGCCTTTAGGGTGGGTGGGGGCTGGGTTTTCCCTGATGGCAATGTCAACCTAGCCTTTGGCCTCTCTCCCTGCTTTGGCCCTGTACTTTGCTTATTTATGTTTTTTGGTTGACTAGTTTGAGAAGAAAAAATAATACCTAATGATTTAAAAATTAATCTAAGAATAAGTTGGAAGGGAAATAATTTAGTAAATTCCTCTACTCTTAATATCAAACTAAGGAAACAATATTATTTACACTTCTTAAAGTAGTAGTTTAGAAAAAAAAACCCGAAACATATGGACATTGGGGAGGGTATGTGCTATGATGATGAGTACGTGAGTAAGCCTAATGATTCACAGACCTGTGTACCTGGGACAAATAATACATTATATGTTAATAAAAATAATTTTAAAAAATGAAACAAAAGGAAACTAAGAAAACAAACGAAAAAATAAAAGCCCTTGGTATTTAACATCCAAGGACATTTCCTTGTATGGTAACTTTTTAGAAAGAGTTCACTGAGTTTGTTCCTACTGATCTTTCTCCCATAGTAGATAAAAATGGTTATCACTCACACCAAATACTACAGGAAAATAGACTTTAGTTTTATCCAAACCAGCAGTGATAATAATTTATGATTCCAGAAAAGACATAGACAAGCAGAATCCACTTAGGAAAGGGAGTTATTTTCATGCACATGAATTCTAGCTTTCTTGGTTGCCATGCTAGCACCCCTTTAAATGGTGGAGTTTTTAGAATGGGAGAGGGAAAAATGAAGTATTGGAGTAAACCAAGATTCCACTTGTTGATTGTGGAATATTTAAAGCATAGCTTAATATGCAACTTAGGAAAGGGCCAAGAGAATAGAGCTTAATTTGTATATCCATATGATCCAATCAAATTTAGAACAGTATTATTTACAGAAAAGAGAGATCATTAGAAAGTGCTGTTCTAGGTCTCCAGATTTCCAAATTTATTATGAAAATTGTCCTTTCTGCAATCATGAAAATAGATTGTTTGGTCATAGGTAGCCTTGCAATCCACAGCAATTTGCAGTTCTGGCCCAGTACCTCTACCTTTGCTTCTACTCTTCCACTCTCCAAAGCAACCAGTCAATTAGATCATAAGTAAAGACCAGACTGACAAAGAATAATGAAAAATTAATAAACTTAAAGAGAAATTACTATAGAAGAGCATTATTTGTTTCAGTTTAATGTTTTGGGGACTAAATCACTTTGGGAAATGAATATAAAACCAGTCAGGAGAGGTATTTCCTCCCTATCTTAGTCTGTTTAGTCTCCTACAACAAAATACCAGAGGATGGCTAATTTGTAGATAGCATTTATGGGGTCTGGAAGTCCAAGATCAAGGTGCTGGCAGAGCTGGTATCTCATGAGGGCTCACTTTCTGGCTCACAGATGGGACCTCTCTGCGTCCTTGCATGGTGCAAGGAGCTGGGGACCTTTCTGGAGCCTCTTTTATAAAGGCACTGGTCCCATTCGTGAGGGCTCCAACCTCGTGATTTATGCACCTCCCAAAGGCCCCATTTCCTAATATACCTCAATGGCCATTAGGATTTCAACATTTCAAATTTTGAAACATTTCAAATTTTGAGGGGACGCATCTAGACCATAGCACCATCCATTAGGGAGCTATCATCTAAATAAATAAATAATCAAAGTACAGATTCTGCCATCTTTCTTGTATAGCTAAATAGCAACAGAGCTACCCAATTAGACTTAGTATTTTCATATGTATACACTCCACAAACACTTTCCTAAAATCCTCTATGAGCTTTCTAGGTAGAGAGGTTAAAGGCCTTGTGTTGTTTTGTAATAATCACTTTGCCAACTCTTGCATCCATAGTAAATATTAATGTTTTCCAGTCTGTACAAATTATGGGAAAACAATAGTACTGCCTTTGTAATTATGTAACTTTATTAGTTTTGAGGTCAGAAATAATGAGAAAATGTGAAATTACAGAAGTCTAACTTTGCAGAAATAAAGTGATTTAACTATCAGTTTGAAGAAAAACATCTTTATCTGTAAAGGCAATCATGACTGAACCATGGAACTAGCCAGCAAAACTATACAAAACTCAATCACAAAGTTAAAAGTGAATTGAGAAGAACGCTTCAGAAAACAAATTCATTCCCAAATCACTTCTTAAAATGTAGAAAGAAAAATAATACTAAAGGAGAAGAAAATAATTAAAAGTGGAATCCCCTATGTGGGTTTTTTTTTTAAGATTTTATTTATTTATTTGAGAGAGAGAGAGCATGAGGAGGGGGATAGAGCAGAGGGAGAAGGAGAAGCAGGTCCCTCACTGAGCAGGGCTTCCCACAGCAGGGCTGGATCCCAGGACCCTGGAATCAGGGACTGAGCCAAAGGCAGATGCTTAACCAACTGAGCCACCCAGGAATCCCCACTTAAAGGTTTCAATTTGCAAGAGAGGCTTCAATCTCACAGCAAAGTGCTACACTTATGGTTCTAAAGATGCCACAACAGCCCTAATCCAAAACTGCCCTCAGTGCTTGCCCAGCCTTCACTAGATACCACTTTCACAGCTTCTGTTTTGCAAGGTCCCCAGCCTGGACTACCACAGACTCAGTGCTGGATTTCCCAACAGGAAGACTAAGCACGCTCTAAGGGACTCCACAAAGCAGAGGTAAGGAAAACAATTTGGAGGTGGGTGGGGGGCATTGCTGTTTTTCTATTACAAAACAATTTTTGAAAAAAAAAATACTATTCAATATTACCAAAGTGGTATTGAATTAGTCACAATGGGAAAAATGAGAACTTTGTTGAACTTTCTCATACTGGTGTTACAGTTTAATATTGTTTTATTTTGCAACACATAAAGGAAAAGGATAACAGAATCTTTCGGTGGGGGGGCTCCAAGACCTTGACAAACACCTAATGCCCCGCTCTCCCCTTGCCCAACAGCCAGTACTCAGCCTGGTTTAAGATACACCGGTGATTCTATCAAAACTCAACTAACTTCTCGGTATCCTGGGAGCCTTGGGAAAATATCCTTTCACCTTTAACAGGAGGCCAGTTTGTAAGCAAACATATGAGAGGCCCAGCCACCCATTCCTCCTTGTGTTCCCTTCATTCGTGTGTAGGGTAATAGCTCCAGGAACTCAACTCTCTCTCACAGGGTAAGTCATGTAAAACCCTGTAAGAGTAAAGGAAAAAGAGTCCTCATAATGAAAGGAAATAAAAGGAATCATAGAGAACACACTAGAGAAACCCAGACACACACATTCTTTCTAGTGTTATGTAGCTTCACCCACACCCAAAGAGAAAAAATTGTTTTTGCTTCAAGAAGCTGTCTGTGTCTCTCGAAAACATAAAGGTCTTGGACTATCACAATAAACATTGCAAAATAAATAACAAAATGACATCTGGACCCCAAGCTTTGGATGGGGTAGAATGAGACAGAATGCTAATTTTTCTTCATTCTAGTAATAAAGTATAGATTTCATTTTTTTCTTTAAGAGATGCTTTCTGTTATTAACCAAACACAAACCAAGGACGTACTGATTTCAATTTGAAATCCCCAAAAATGTAATACTTTCTGTCCATAACATCTTTTCACAAGTTGGGCTAATCTTCACAATATTTTAATTCTTTTTTTTTTTCTATTTGAAACTAAGATGATAAGTACTCAGTTACCAAGCCAGTACATTTAATATGAAAATGGTTCACTTTTAGCCCTAATTATTATTGGTACTGGTAAACAAGAAAACTACCATCTTTTTGCATTGGAAAACCTCCCATGTAATAGAGTAGACAAATGAAACACTTCTATTGTAAAAGAATATTATTGTAATGATTAAGTTTAATTGATATTCATTCCAATGACAAGGAAAAAGACCATGTTTCATGTGCTTCTAATATAAATCCAACTTGATGTGGTGATCCCATTCAATTGTTTACGGAGACTTTACAGCAACCGATCAGGCTCTCTTCCTGTGTAAAATAATTACATGGAATGCTTGAATTTCTCCTAATAAATTTAAGGATTTTTAGATAGGTACTTGCCTAAGAGTCACTTTGCTTATTTTCTGTAATGCTCTGATAAAATGTTTGTAGGTGACAGAGTAAGTGTTGCATGACCAATGCCAAAGAAACAAAAGCATTAACAGGGCACCTGCGTGGCTCAATCGGTTAAGCGTCTGCCTTCGCCTCAGGTCATGATCCCGGAGTCCTGGGATCAAGCCTCCGTGTCCCTGCTGAGCAGGGAGCCTGCTTCTCCATTTCCCTCTGCCTCTTCCCTCTGCCTGTCCTCGTTTGCTCTCTCTCTCAAATAAATAAAATCTTAAAAAAAAAAAAGCATTAGAAACTTATGTCATTTGTGAGTTAATTGTAATGCCTCCTAAAAAGTCTTTATGCCTGATTTATAGCAAATAATAATAATAATCAGCTAAATTATTCCAAACTTAATACTCCATTATTTCTTGTTCCCAGCTTATACATAGTGATTTTTAACAAATGAAACAAACCTGGTAATAACTAGTGGGACAATAAATATTCCTCATTTAGTCAAGTAAGTATGTAAGAATATTTAATCTCATATAAGCAGTTTTAAAAAGTGTGCTTATTTCTCTTTCCATAAGCAGTAGTGTTTGGCAGAGGAAAATGATGAGACATGGTCCGAGATACAATACCATTGGCCAACAGTCTGCTCCAGATGACACATATTCATTGTATTTCTTTTTTTTTTTTTTTAGATTTTTTTAATTTATTTATTTGACAGAGAGAGATCACAAGTAGGCAGAGAGGCAGGCAGAGAGAGAGGAGGAAGCAGGCCCCCTGCAGAGCAGAGAGCCCGATGCGGGGCTCGATCCCAGGACCCTGGGATCATGACCTGAGCCGAAGGCAGAGGCTTAACCCACTGAGCCACCCAGGCGCCCCTCATTGTATTTCTTACATATGACCTACAATATACCAGCAAAATGGGGAACTTTTCCTTTTAAAATTTTATCTTTTGAAAATTAACAGGCGGGGGTGCCTGGGTGGCTCAGTTGGTTAAGCCTCTGCCTTCAGCTCAGGTCATGATCTCAGGGTCCTGGGATAGAACCCCCATCAGGCTCTCTGCTCAGCAGGGAGCCTGCTTCCTCCTCTCTCTCTGCCTGCCTCTCTGACTACTTGTGATCTCTGTCTGTCAAATAAATAAATAAAATCTTTTTAAAAAAGGAAAAGAAAAGAACAAGCGTTTCATTATGTATTTTTTTCTTTCTTTTTCTGATTAACCCAGATTCCAGTTGTTAAAGGTTTTTCTAAATTCTATTCTGTCTTTTATCAGGTACAGTTTTGCAAAGGTTGGAGGTAGGCCAAATTTACCGAGGCTACAAGTTGTAACAAGTTGAATAAATGGAAACACTGAGAACACTAGGAAATGTATCTGGGGTTGCCTTACTTTTTAAAAACAGATTTTATTTATTTATTTGACACAGTGAGAGCAAGAGCAAGACAGAGAGCAAGCACAAGCAGGGGGGAACAGCAGGCAGGGGAGAAGCAGGATCCCTGCTGAGCAAGGAACGCAATGTGGGACTCGATCCCAGGACTCTGGGATCATGACCAAAGCTGAAGGCAAACACTTAACCAACCGACTGAGCCACCCAGGCACCACTGGGTTTGCCTTATTGAATGAAAGGTAGTGAAAAGAGCCCAGGCTTTGGAGATAGGAAGACTTATTTATTTATTTGAGAGAGAGAACAAGCAGGGGGAGGGGCAGAAGGAGAGGGAGAAGCAGCTCCTGCTGAGCCCAACATGGGGCTCCATCCCAGGGATCTGGGATCATGACCTGAGCCAAAAGCAGATGGTCAACCAACTGAGCCACCCAGGCACCCCGGAAGACTCATAAGTCCTCTCACCACAGATGGGTGGGGAGGCAGGTCAGCATTGGCTCTCTGCTGGGGCCCCAATAGGTTGGTTGGGAGCGTCCCATAGCCAGCTGGCTACTCCAGCCTCTTGGCGGAGGAAGGGGCCCTGTGGCATCTGGGACCACAGAAGTTGCTCATGTGCCAGCCCCTTAGAGCAAGACCACCAAAGGACTGGAGCCACAATGAGCTTGCTGGAGGGTAAGTAGGATCCCTGAGGCTTGGTGCCTGAAGCCCCTTCCTCACTGTTCCCATATGGGCCTGTCTGCTGGGGGCCACCTCCCTGGTTCCTCACAGTGACCAAACAAGAAGGGATGTCATTCTATAAAATGGGGTAACAAGGTAGCACCCCCTTGCATGTGTCCCCTCCAAGTGATCCCGATAATGATGTGATAAGAAGCGTGTGGCTCATTTGCTGTGCTATATGCAATGAGCTCTGTATTCTCCCCTCCCTGCAACCCGCCAAGTGCTCCCATTTTCCAGAGGAGACAGCTGAGGCCCAAAATTGTGGCTGGAGAAGCTAGCCCAAGACTACACTCAGCTTCATGTGCAGAGCCAGGATTTGAACACTGAACCGACCCATGTGCCCTAGCTTGGCTTTTTGGGCTTGGACACCCGATGGAATCTAATAGGGATTCTTCCCATCTTCCAAACCTGGGGAGTACAGCCCAGTCCTAGCACCCTCCAGAGGGAGGTAGGGACATTTGTTGTTCCTTCCTGCCTCACCATCCTCTCCCTCCTAGATGATGGTCGGTATTTCCCTGCTTCTGTGTCTGCCCCATGATTCCAGTATGTGTCCAGCAGTCAGGGGTTGGATGGGGGAACCATTAAAAAACAAAAGTTTATTTCAGAAAATTCTGAACATATAGAAATAAAGGCACGGTACCACCAGATCGCCCCAAAATAAAAATAAATCCTTCCACCATACACTAACTAACTAACTACACTAACTAACTAACTAACTAACACCATACACCATACACAACAACCTTAGAAAAATAATTTAAGTTCTTTGAATCTTGGTATCCTCTTATAAAATGAATATTATTACAGACTATATAGCCCAATTCCTCAAATATGAGTAGTTCTTCGCCAGTGAAACAAAGTAGGAGAGGATTCGTGGCATCACAGGCCATGAGAAGAGTCTGGTGTGGAAAGAGCATACGCTGTTTGAGGAACTCTAAGTAGCTTTTGTGTTCTCTGGCAAGAGATTTGGGAGGTGTGTGGGTTGGGCACAGATGTCAAATGGTCTCCTATGCTATGCACAAGACTTGGCACTTTATCTTGAAAACAGTGATGAGTGGCAATGAAAGGCTGGAATTTTTTAAAGAACAAGGAAAAGATTCAGATGAGCAGCACTTTTAAGTATACTGGGTATAAAATTATATTATTCAATTTCAAAATAAATAGAGCATGAATTAACTCAGAGAAAGAGGCGAAGGAGAGGAGGGGACAGATGTCATCTGGAGGCAGTAGCCACAAAACGTCGTGACCAGTAGGAGGAAGCAGGTGACTGAAGAGAATCCCATGTTGGGTGGGTCTGAGGAGGACAGGGTCACTACCCAGAGACTCCACTGCTGACAAGAGGATAGCTTGTTGCTTTATTCTTTTTGAGACGTGTGAGACATTCCGTGGAGATGAACTCAAGGGAATCTGAAATATAGCTCTGTTCTTGATTAAAATGTATGCATTGTGGGGATACCAACTGAAGAATAATCATCTAATAAATAAATCTGAGGACACGAGTGAGAGGGCCTGGGGAGAATGCAGTTAAGGAGAGGAGACTGAACACAACTGACAACATTTAACCAGAGAGTGGAAGACAAGGAAGTAGGAAGGAAACAGAGACAGACTGGGATGGAAATAAAGAAGAGAGAAAGTGATAACATGCAAATGCAGGCCTTGGGAATTCAAATGAGTGATTATACCAAATGTCACAACGAAATCAATCGATCTAAAAACCCTGTGTTCCCCGCGGTTTGCCAATCTGGTCCTCTTTCAGAGCTTGTTTCAAAAAAGCTGTGAGGACAGCGTTCAACCCCCCACGCGGAGAACAGAATGGGAGAGAGGGAGCTGCCCAGGCAGAACATGCCGCACACAGCAGAGGAGCGCGCCCTTCTGGCAGGTGCAAGGGGAGGGGCGCCCAGAGCCCAGAGCCGCCCACAGTCAAGGCGTGATTGACGTGGATCTGCTTTATGAAGAAAGAAATTAAACGAGAGCATGTTAACCCACAAAGGAGAAAAAGGAATTTCCTAGCTTGTCAGGCGTACAATCATGTAAACTGGTAATAAACTCAAAAGTATAACTAAAAAAACCGTATTAAGCATGGTGGACACATATCGATTTAAACAATTGCAATTCTAACCTGTTTCTCCCAACACATCTTCCAGTTCTCTCTCAAATGCCTGTATCACTTCATAATTCCCAACAAGATAATTTGTTTTTACCTTCTCCTTTACTTCGCTGTCTCCTTTTCTATTAAAATGAATTCAGTAATGCGAATTCACCATAACTGGCCTTTCTGTCTGAAATCAATCTACATTACTGCACTCCTTAACACCTAGATTAACCTTCTCAACTTTTCGGCAATATTGCCTCCTCAACTTTTTGCCCAGAACATACTGATACTTAATGAATCTCCACTTTTGTGTATGTTACTTTAGAAATAAATTACAGATAAAATGAAAATGGGTGTAATAGTCCTTTTAAAAATGTAAAATACAAAGTACCATAATAAAATACATCAAATACATATTTAATATAAAGTATAAAAATATAAAGTATAATAATATTACTAATATCAATTTGAGGATGCCTTCTCTCCTCCTCAATCAAGTTGTAAGCCAGTGTTTGAATCATGCATACAAATCGTTGACAAGAAGGAAAACCGTTTATGGCAATTTATGATGACCTAGGAGAAAAAAAAATTTCCTAAGAAAGATTAAGGTCTATGAACTATTACTTCATATTAAGCATATTTTTTTTCTTTTTTTTTCTTTTTCTTTTTATATTTGCTTTTCTGTTTTCAAACACATGCAGTGACACACCCTATATGCAGTCCTATTAAATGAAACCAGTTATGTTTTGTTACAGTCTATAACTCCATCTTCTACCCATTGGCACACATTCAGCTCTGCTATTAAAAATTAGATGTTTTATTAATGTGTTTAGTTGCTGACAGGAAGCATCTCGTGCTTAGCATATTCAGCAAAAATAGGGCTAAATTGTCTCCGTTAACTTATTTAATGTCTACAAACAGAAACTTAACGTAATGCATATAGTATAGATCCAATGATCAATATAGAAGTTGTCTGCCCAATAGAAGCTCAGATAACCAGTAAAAAATCTCCTATCTTCACAGTTCCTCCTAAATAAAAAAGAAAGAAGTATTTGCTTTCAGGTCAGATCCCAAATTATAAAATCAGGTATACAAGGATCAGAAAATCAAGCAATTTTCCCATATTTATTGTACATTTTTAAAGCAATGAATTACTTTTTATCACTATCTCAAAACTGCTCTTTTTTTAAAATTCCCTTAATTTCAAAACTTTTTTTTTTTTTTGCCTGCATAACAGGCCTACCCTAGTAAACGAAGGTAGATTCTGAAGACTGTTCTAAAGTTGTACGTTTATATCTGACAAAATTCTAAAGCTAGTATTAAGCTATCTTGATAGAGTTGCAAGGCCAGACTTTATAGTCAAAGGAGACTCTACAGGCCGCCTGGAATGTCCACAGGTCTCAGACATCAGGCTCTGCCTTCAAAATTGCACTTTTCCTATCATGTTTATTCATTTGTTTGGTTGGTTGGTTGGTTTGGGAGGTGTTTTGTTTTGTTTTTTAAGAGTTTTTAAAGTAATAAATTAGGGAAATTTCATAGACCTCATCTTGAATTTAATAAGGGATTTGACAGAGTTTCTCTGAATACTTTTTTTTAAAGATTCATTTATTTATTTGACAGACAGAGACCACAAGTAGGCAGAGAGGCAGGCAGAGAGAGAGGAAGGGAAATAGGCTCCCCGATGAGCAGAGAGCCCGATGGGGGGCTCCATCCCAGGACCCTGGGATCATGACCAGAGCTGAAACCAGAGGCTTAACCAACTGAGCCATCCAGGTGCCCCTGACTATTTTTACGAATAAGATTTACAAAAGAAGCTACAATGAGATGTCTCTGTATCTGGCTGAGCAACTGCATAAGGAACAGTGATCAAATTTTCTATGTCACCCACAAGTTCTATAAAGGGGCACCAAAGTCTTTGTCCTTTATTCTTCACTGTTACTTCATCTTGGTAGCTTAGATGAAGGTAAGGAAAGCGCACTTACCTAAATTTGAAAAAAATAACAGTGATGGGGCACCTCAGTGGCTCAGATGGTTAAGTGTCTGCCTTGGGCTCAGGTCATGGTCTCCAGGTCCTGCCATCCAGCCCCGTGGGGCTCGGCACAGTTGGCAGTGAGTCTGCTTGTCCTTCTGTTCCACACCACCCCCAACTTAGGCAAACTCTCTTTCTCTCTGCCTTTGTCTCAAATGAATAAAAAAAATCTTAAAAAAAAAATACAAGACAGTACTAGGAGAAATAGCTGATACTTTGGATGAGAAAATTAAAAAATGGAAAACAGCCAAACAGTCTAGAATGATAGACTGGGACCAAAATGATAGAATCAATAAGAAAAGAAAGCATCCATCCACATTAAAGTTTTAGGAACTAGGGAAATAATGGCTATTGGCATGGGGGGAAAAATATAAGCCCCTGAAGGTTTCACTTGATCACAAGCTGAATGGGAGCTGAATATCTGATAAGGAGCTTAAAGGAGCTCGTGAGGCCAGGTCCTGTGGACAGCTTGCCAGTCCCTCAAGGCTGCTCTTTTCACCTTGGGCTCAGGTCCTGGGAACAAGCTAATTTGAGTGTCTGGGCATTTTCTCATAGGCCCATGATAACATCCCTTTCACAGTTAATTTGGAATCTTGAAAAGCAACAATTTACTTATATCCTCAGGCCACTGCCTGCTCAAGTTTAACCCTGAGCTTTACTGGGAAATGGGAGGCCAGGGAATCCCAGCACATGAGGTGGGATTTTTCACAGGAGGGGAGAGGATTCGGGTTTGCCTAATTAGTCACCAGCTCCCCTCTCCTGTCCACCTCCTTCTTGAAAGAATCATTCAAACTTTAGCTAGAGCAAGGAGATGGAGGGCTAACTGACAAAGAGTTTGGTAATGTGTTGGCATCTACTTATGGGGTTGGGAGGGATGAAAGAGTGGAGGAAATTCATACTTGAAGCAACACAGATTAAAGAGGGAAAGGAACAAATTTCGGTGGGTGACTGGAGATGGGGAGGACAAGTGCATGGAGATGTGCATGCACCAGAAGAATGAAATTTCTGGGGCGCCTGGGTGGCTCAGTGGGTTAAGCCGCTGCCTTCGGCTCAGGTCATGATCCCAGGTCCTGAGTTCGAGCCCCACATCAGGCTTTCTGCTCAGCAGGGAGCTTGCTTCCTCCTCTCTCTCTGCCTGCCTCTCTGCCTACTTGTGATTTCTCTCTGTCAAATAAATAAATAAAATCTTTAAAAAAAAAAAAAAAGAAAAAAAAAAAAGAATGAAATTTCTTGGGCACCTGGGTGGCTCAGTGGGTTAAAGCCTCTGCCTTCGGCTCAGGTCATGATCCCAGGTCCTGAGTTCGAGCCCCACATCGGGCTCTCTGCTCAGCCAGGAGCCCGCTTCCTCCTCTCTCTCTGCCTGCCTCTCTGCCTACTTGTGATTTCTGTCTGTCAAATAAATAAACAAATCTTTAAAAAAAAAAAATGAAATTTCTTGTTGTTGTTTTTAAACTTCAATTCTCATTGAAACTCAGGACATCAAGCAGAATCCTTCATTACACTTAAGAGCAACTGCCATTTTCTGACTCTGTACTAACTGGCTATGGTTTATCAAAGCCTTGAGCAGAGCAATCATCAGCTCAGCTTTTCACCCCTCTTTCTACTGCATCTCGGGTGACTGTCTCACCTGTGCCTATAATATCTCCAGCACTCCAACCTCGTTGTCTAGATCCTTCTATATGGACACCCTGGACCACACCACATTCAAAACTCCCCCAGCTTTGGATTTATAATTTCTGGATTGCCACTGTCTATCCACAATGTCCTAAATTTTCTACTTCTGCAACGTGTTGGTTCACAGAGGATATTCTTCAATCTCATTAAGGACCGTCATCCTTGGTTCTTTAATTTATCTTAATTTCTCATCCTCCTTCTGATTTCATTCAATTATTCAGCTGAGCTTCATTTTTCTCCTTTATAAATGACAGTAGTCATACTCATGTCATGTAGTTGATGTGAGGATTAAGAAATCAATTACACAAAACACACAACATTTCTCCTTGCTAAGAGTAGGCATTAAATGATCACTAACAAGGTTGGTCCACCTAGAGCTTAAGATTTATTACTAAAGAAACTCTCTTGCCATTACTATCCGTGTCGTTGCCCTTTACTCTTCTTCTGCATCTATTTAGTAAAATTCTGGCCCTGGATCAACCAGTTACTCCTTTTACAGTTTCATATTTGGCTGCCAAACACTAATGAAAACAAATGCCACAATCACAAAGCCTGATACCACTACAGATTGAAGGTCTGCCCCACCAACTGAGCTATGAACACTACACAGTGTAACTTTTGGTCCACTTCTCTCATTCCCCACAATAATATTTTCAAACATTCAGTCTGATTTTCTCCACACTCAGCAAATGAACTTTACTTTAGTAAGAAAATGGAGACCATCATGTAAGAACATCTCCACTTACTATCTCCCCATACAACACAAACAAATGTAAATATAGTTAGAACTAGACTTATCCCTTCTCTTTCTGTGTTGGCCAAACGGTAGTCCTGCATTTTGAATGTCAATCCTTCCATCTGTTATTTGAATCACATCTGTCCATTTCTTTGGGAACCGCACTTAAATCAAGTGTATTTCCTCTCTTCTGTACCTTTAATGTCTTTTTTTCTTTTGGCATCTCCCATCTTGTCTCTATCTTCTAGTGATAGCCTTATTTTTCCTTTTCTTAGAACCATGTTGTTCTAAAGACCAATATGTACTTACCTTCACTTTCCTATTTCCCAAGTCTGTCTCAATCACTGTATCTGTGCTTCTTCATCTCCATTAAATCCAAGCCTACAAACATCTTTCTAGTTGCTAAAAACAAGAGACATGTTTCAGCTCTAACCTGACAGGACCTCTCTACTACTCATGTTATTTATCATCTTTCTTCTTGAAATTCTTTCCTCATGTGATTGCTATGACATCAACTACTCTTAATTTTCCTCCTTTTTCCCCCATAGAGAATATCTCATTCATTTACAGGATTTTAACTACAATTTAATGTTAATATTCCAATATCTAAATCTCCAATTCTGGTCCACTCTAGATCCAAGTAGGTAATAGAGAGTTCAAGAAAAATGAACATTCTTGATTTGGGTGTCCTATAACATGTCAAACTACCATGTCCCAAAATGAACTCATCATCTTCCTCCTATTCTTTCTTGAAATTTGTCTTCTTTTTTTTTTTCCTATCTTGGCAGACTGCCACATCCCATCCATTTTGTCAAGTCATAGACTGCATCAAACCTTCGCATTTATTCAGTGATTTAATTGTCAATTTTTCCCATAATATTCCTTAAATCCATAATTTGGTTATTATTATCCTATGATCACTGTTGTACACTTAGCCTTCCATGTGGTGTTCTACATGACATTCCTTGTTGCGTCTGCCAGATGTCATTGGAGCCGTACTCATCATCCACATGGCTGGCCAGGTATCCTCCCAACTGGAATAGCCCCCCAAAACTCTCCATTGCCTTTTAAAAAATTAGTAAAACTACCATTTATTAAAAATGTACTCTATAAGTACTTATTGGCTTCTTTGCTCAGAAGCCTCTGGACAGTCTCATTCTGTGAGCAATTTCCCCTCTCATGCAGCCCTGTCCAAGCACTGCCCAATAAAGCTTGCTGTGTGTTACTGCTTCTCATGGGCAGATTTTTTTTTTTTCTTGATCAGACCCAAGGATAAAATCCAAACTTTTTAGAAGATCATATTAGAGAATTCATCATCTGCTCTCTGTTTCTCCAGCCTCGTTTCTTGCGAACACTTATATACAAATCATACCCAAATATCCATAGAAATGTTTGAATCAACCTTTTATGGTCTGATGATTGGGCAAACTGTATTCCTCAGAGAGGGCTCAAGTAAAAAGTCATTCATTTATTCCCTAAACAAATATTCAGTGCATACTGACTACTCTGTAGCTGGTCTTCTTCTCAGTCCTTGAACTACATCATGAATAAAATAAATAAATGCCAAAAAAAAAAAACACCACCAACAAAAAAAATCCCCCATGTTGTGAAGCTTCATTCTGGAGGGGGACGGGGTGACATTTGAGTCGGGGAATTTACTCTGAGGTAAATGGGTAGCCACTGGAAATTTTGAGCAGAGAAGTACTTTGATCTGACTAATATTTCAACAGCATCAACCTGGTTTCTAGGCTGAGAATGGATATTAGGGAAAAAGGAAGAAAGGAAGCACTGAGAAAAAGTGGTGTCTTCGAATAGAGTAGTACAGCAGACATGGTGTAGAAGGTCAGATCCTGGAATTATTTTGAAAACAGAGCTACTAGATTTGCTCCTAGGTTATAGGTTGTTAGTGGTATGTGGAGGAAAAAAGGAGTTTAGGATGACTCCAGTATTTTTTGATGAGAGCAACTGAAAGAATTGAATGTCTATTGACTGTGGTGGGGAGCACTATGGGTAAGGTCTTAGCATTTATTCTCTCTCCAAGTGAAACCTTTCTCCTCAGTGAACTGTAAGTGTTATTGTACATCAAAGCTTTGAGAAAAAAAAATCTTGATGCCTGGAAAAATATAATTTGAACCAAGCAATCCCATCAATAAATGTACAATAAAATAATGACAACTTGGATGGATCAGTGTGTTCTAGATACTCTGATAGCCCATATGGTCTAAAACATAGTACGAATCAAACTGCATCCATGATAAATGAGTCACAAACAGGAACTGTTTAGGACTTGCAAAAATACAGTATAAATACAAACGGATCTTAAGATTTACAGTGGGAAAAAAAAACTATTTTTCTTTACTTTGTTTTATAATCTTCCTTCTCTCTTCTATTACCTTCTAATTTGTTGTTCTTTTCTCCTTCCTAAAATTGTATTTTTTCTTGACCTTAGTTTTATCCTGAAGTTAAAATGTGATTCCCAGAGCATATGGGATTAAAATTCATCCAAATCCATCATGTTTTATCTTAATTGGCCTCCTATTAGCAAAGCAAAAAGAGCCAAACCTACTACAAAGCCTAATTGGTAACAGGGGTGCTGGTGACTCTTTCACTGAGAGTAGGTGGAATAAGTGCTTGACTTGTGATTTGCCCAAGGAATGTATACACGCTGCTTTAAAAATAGAAAAGTCCTAGGACGAGGAGAATACAATATTTATGTCAGTCTGAAAAAAAACAATGCATAAATTTTAAAGCTGGGAGACTTAGAAACTGCGTTCTGTCTTGGAAACTGACTTTAAGCAAGTCATTTAACCACTCTGAGTGAGTTTCCCCAGTTGCAAGGCATAATTCTGTACTTTCTTTTTTTCTTCCTGCTTATCTTACTCATTCTTCCTCTCATCTATACTTTCGTTTCATCTGTCTTCCCACCTCACCTTCACTTTCTCTTTTTCATCCTTCCTCCCTTTCCTTCCTTCCTCCTTTTTTTTTTTTTTTAAGATTTTGTTTACTTATTATTTGGGAGAAGAGAGGGTTGGGGAGTAGCAGAGGAGGAGGGAGAGGGATAAGCTGACTCCATACTGAGCAGGGAGCCCAGTGCAGGGCTGGTCCAACCACCAGAGACCCTCAAATGACTGAGACACCCTGGAGCCCCTCCTCCCTTCCTTTTTTCCCTCCTTTCTTCCTTGTCTGCTTCCATTCTGCCTGTTAAATCTCATGCTGTGCAGGACTGGGAGAGATTTCAAAAAAACAAAAAACAAAACAAAAAAAAAACCTCTTCCAATAAAATAATGGGAAAATGAGAATAGGAATAGAAATACAAAAGTACAAATAAATACTAATCTGTCAGACTAAAAAGCACAGACAGAGCTGTGATGGTCCATCTCCAAGCAATTAAAAGTTAAAAGATTTAGCTTACTTTGATTGGAATGAGAAGATTCAATTGCCACTGTCATTTGGCTGGGAGCAAGCATAACTCCTTGTGGCAAGGTCTGCACATCTCAGTTCCCCCCCAGCTCTGTCAATTGTACGCACAAGACAGGTATTTCCATTCCATTCCCATTATGGCCCTTTTCAAACTCTTCCTATTCTATGCACTTCCTCGGCGGATAAACACTGGCAGGGTGTTTAAACTCTCTGAAATGAGTTTCATTATCTGCAGACACTGAGATAAACCTAAATCTGTGTATTGCTCTAAGAATAAAATAATATATGTGAAAGTGTTTGTATTCATCTTCCATTGCTGTATGACAATATTGCCACAGCTTTAGAGGCAACAAATTTATGATCTCAAATTCACCATGCCCAGGAGTCTGGGCTTGGCTTAGCTGGAGCCTCTGCTCACGGTCTCATTAATTTGCATTCAAGGTGCTGACCAGGAGGCCATTATCATTTGGAGCTCAGCATTCTCTTCCCAGCTTATTTAGATTGTTGGAAGAAGTCTGCTCCTTGCAGTTGTAAGACTGAGGTGCCCACTGTTTTTCTGCCTGATGATGGGTGACCAGAGGCCACCTAAAGTTCATCGCCGTGTGGCTCCCATAGTCAGTCCACAACATAGATGTTCACTTTCTTCTGGGCCAGCTGGAGTGAATCTGATTTTTTTTAATGTCAAGAGTTCATTCCATTAGGTCAAGCTCACTGAGTATAATTTCCATTTTGAGATTTATCAGTCATCTAAACATAAAAGTGAAATTCCGGTATAGTCATGGTTTTACCCACTCATAGGACACAGGTTATACACGATTATAGGTCATTCTGGGGTCTCTTAAAATTCTGCCTGTTGGAGGTAACATATCATGACACCCACTCCTATAAAAAGGACACTTAAAAGAAGATTTTATCAAAAATGCTGGCTGGTTTAATATTTTTGACACACCTGAATCTTGACTATGTTGAATCATTAGTTCAGTCCATGTGCCATTACAGGAAAATGTTACCCCCAAGGGTTTCTCAAATTCGTAAACTTTTACTTCCTTCATCAGTCTCTGTGACTCACTTAAAACTTCATTAACTGGGGCACCTGGGTGGCTCAGTGGGTTAAAGCCTCTGCCTTCAGCTCAGGTCATGATCTCAGGGTCCTGGGATTGAGCCCCACATTGGGCTCTCTGCTAAGCAGGGAGCTGCTTCCCTTCCTCTCTCTCTCTGCCTGCCTCTCTGCCTACTTGTGATCTCTGTCTGTCAAATAAATAAATAAAAATCTTTAAAAATAAAAATTTTTTTAAATTAAAAAAAAATTTCATTAACTGTCAGTTGCACACTGTGAGGTGCTGGGCTCTGCTGACAATAAACTCAGAGTGGTTTCAGCCTTCACAGGCTTGTAGTTAGTACTGGAAGAACAAAAGAAACAAAAACCCTAAACAAGTAAGGAATGGATGCAATCTTTGCTAAATATGGTTAGAGCGGACAGTCACTGTGGAGCATTTAGCAGATTGGTGATAGTATTCAGATGGCAATTTTAGAAAAAGATCCTTAACATTACTAAGAAATTAATGTTTGTTGAGAATGACTAGACCCATTTATGAAATTGCATAGTTGGGACTCTTTAGCACACATAAACATAAATATGCTGGTTTTAGGGAGAACTGAAGCATCTTTCATCAGCCTACCTTAAATTCTGCTTACAGTGAAGAAGAACCCTAGTCTAATTTTGTTCAAGGCTTGGAGCACTGTATTGGGTCATGGTCCTACTGGTGCAATTAAGATGTATCTGTGACAGTCTGATCACTGGGGTCCCTTCTCTTTAGGGGACCCTCTTGCCAATAGATGTGATCTTACTAGAATTTTCTCCAACTGGAATGGTTCATCACTTAGAATTAATTTGTCTGCATATAAAAAAGTAATAGTGACTTAAAACAAGAGAGTTTATTTCTATGTCATGTTAAAAAAAAAAAAGACGTAAAGATACATGTTCCAGGGCTGGTAGGGACTCCGTGATGCCATAAACCCAGGTTCCATGAACCTCAGCTCGTGCCTTCTACCTCATGGTCTGAAGGACCTGGTCAGATTCCAGCTGGACTAGATAACAACAAACCGAAAGGAAAGAGACTTGAAAAAAAAAGGAGGCCAAGAGCATATCTCAGCTGCCCCTTAAGAGGAGTCTTCAGAATCTGTAAAAGCAAAACAAACAAACAAACTCAAAATACCTTCTGCTGACGTCTTAGTCACCTTGATTGCATGACACACCTAGCTGCAAGGAAAATTAGAAAATGAAGACTTTTTTTTTTCAGGCAGCTTATTTCCAACTAAAATTTAGAGTTTCCATTATAAGGAAGAAAAGTTTCCATTATAAGGAAGAAAAGGGGAACTGGAGTAGGCAACCAGCAGTCTCTGTTGTGTGGTATAAGCCAGGAAACGAATTCGAGTGGAGTCGGCAAAGTCCGCAACTTTGGGCAGGTTTTGCTCTAGGCTGCTCAGGCTAACCCAGTCTAGACAAAAGAGGTCCTTCATGTGTGGCGGCCTCATCAACTAGAGTTCCCAGTATAGAATCTGAAGTTGGAGCCCCAGTTAGAACTGGTATAGCAGCTTTTTATGCAAAAAAAAAAAAAAAATAAAAATAAAAAAAAATAGAAGAAGAAGAACAAATGAAAGTCTTGGTGTATCAGATATATGTGACAGAAACCCACATTGCCCTAGGTTAAGCAAAAGGGGATATTTTCTTGGAAATTTATTTGATGGTCAGAACTTAGAAAAACACCAAACAACGAAGACTTTGGAAGAACAGGTGTTGAACTAGCCTCAGGGATAAACCAGACACTGACAGGATCTTCTAGTTCTAGTAATATTCTCAGGACATTCTCCCTACTTTACACCTCTATGCCGGCGCGGGGGGCGGGGGCGGGGGGCAGCGGGGAGGGGGAAATGAAATTCATTTTCCTGGATTTCTCATTATGGCGAATCTGTGGAGTGCATCCCAGCTATTCAATCATGCCTAATAGTTCCTGACCAAAGAGATAGAAAGAGATTCAATTCCTGAAAAGGGACTCTGATTTGCCCAGTTTGTGGACTATTTCTGTGGATGGACCAATCACCGTCAGTCCCCTCGTGAGCCTGGTGGCTGAAAACAGAAATGCATAGGCACTGTACAGGAGAAGGAGGAAAGCTACTGAGTGAGTAAACTCAACAGTGGTCTCCTAGACTTGGATTTGACTTTGGAAGCTTTGGAAGTTCTGAACAGAATAAGAGGCAAAAGAGAATAGAGGTTTCTGTGTATGTTTTAGAATTCTAATATTTCTTCAGGAATAATTTGAGAGTGAGAGCCACCTAAGGAATTTTTCATTTCTTTGTAGGAACTAAGGATGTTCTTGATTAGGAGAAGATATTCAATTTGTTTGGTTTTATGGAAAGAAAACAGTTTGCAGAGACATTATATTTCTGGCCGCATACAATGGAACTAGGCTTTTATCTGATGGATGTTGCATAACCCTGGCTAGTTCTTCCACCCAGCTGTGTAAAAACGGCCAGCGGAGCTCCCTTGAGTTCCTCTCGCAGCCAACCCAAAAAACACAGAGGGAGGGAATCCAACCAGTTCTGCCCTACGCCTTAGGCCAAACACTTTCTTGGTTTTCTCAGCTTCCTTCCATTGTTTGTTGCTAGACGATGTGATTTCCTTGACTCAAAGAGTGCTGACATTCTGAATTCAGATTTAAACTTTGAAGCAGAAGCAAAGAAAGCAAGTAAGCCTTCCACAGGAGTTTGATCCTAGGCTCCTTAGGCCCAATTAGCCAAGAATCAGTGTACAGTCAAGGCTAGCCCACCCACTGGAGTCCTCCAAAGGAGTTTAGAGCTGATTCCCCATAGCAATAAGGTGTTCTTTGGTTTTGTTTTTGGTGCATGGTTTTCACTTTTGTTTTATTTGTGGGTTTGGGTATCTGTTAAGAATAAAATTAAGGTGCTTGTGATGCTGTGTCCTGGCTAGCCATATCTCTTTCCATAAAAATCTTTTGCAGTTCACGCATACGTATATACACACATCACACACTCATATACTTTACTACAATTAAATACATATATATGAGGGGTTCTGATATCCTAGTATAGTGGAGTTCAAAAATTGGTTTCTAATTCCTTTCTTACTAAGGTGTTTATAAGACCCCCTTAGTCCGTGTAAATGAGGATGTATAGTATCTATACTACTTCAATCCGGAATCCTCTTGTATTCTCTTTTATGACTGTGATAGCTTTTAGCAGGCCACCTACATTGGGATTTATGTCTTATTTAAAAGCCCTCATTACTATTTTCAGAGAGTCTTTTTCTTTTATATCTACATGCTCAAATTTCAGTATCAGTTGATTTCTATAGAGAATTGACTTCTCTAATTTGTTCTATAAAATACGTTCAGCCTGCTTTACTTCTTAACCTTGACATGATCTCTCCTCTCCCTCTCCCTCTCTCTCTCTCCCCCTGTCTCTTTCTTGGATAGATGGTAGATGGACAGGAAGGAAAGAAGGGAAGGAGGGATGGGAAAAGAGGGGAAAAAAAGAAAGAAGGGAAAGGAAGAAGGAAGAGAAAAAAACAAAAAAAAAAAAAGGAAAAGAAAAAAGAAAAGAAAGAGTTCTCAGAGAGCCTTGGTATTATGTTCCATAAACATGGGCAAGAGGGGCTATCTCTACCTGGGTTGCTAACTTTCGTATTGACTAAATCATGACTATCAAGCGTGACATGGCCTAGGTCAACATTGACTACAACAGCTGAGAAAGTGTCTATTTAACAATTTCACCCACAACACCGTAGAGGTTAAATCTAGTTAAAATTCAGTTTCCTTCTCTCTTGGCAGGAGCCTAACCACAAAGGCAGTAGATTCACAAGTGTCCCAGAGGGGCCAAAAAGAGGATCAGAAGACAGAGACTCAAGCTGCCGGATACAAACCTCACTATCCCCTGCTCAGCCTCTTCTGTGCCTTGGGGATGAGTCAGGGAGGGGCTTTGAAAAGCTGGGAGTGCGTTCCATAGCCCATGTGGCACATCTAAAGTCAAGGAATTGGAAAGAGTGGGCCCCCTCATAACTCCTGTTGTTTCTTGGTGGACTCGATCATGCCAGAGAGCTCAACACAGTCAGAAGTTAGTTCTTGCCATCTCATGTAGGTCTTCTTGAACTGAAAATGTTAATGAACCTGTGATACGTGTTAACCTTGGGATGACTCCTCTTCTCTTTCTTATATCATTCTTACTTGTGCCAGCTTGTATGTACGATTACAATTTAAGGAAAATAAGTTTGAGTTAAGGCACAGAGAGATTGTAGTTATTAATCTCAAAAAAAAAAAAAAAGGAATGAATGCCTAATTCAGTTAGACAAAAGCTGTGTTGTCATGACTCAGGACTATGGCAACCAGATGCGGAGGATTCCATCTACTATGTGTTAAAGCACCAATACCTATGAGTAACTAAAATTTAAGAGTAAATTTCAACTGATTCAGATTTTATTCCTAAAATATTGGCATTCTCGTTTTTGCATTTTCATTTTGTGTAGGGCTGGAGAGACTCAGCGTTCCATGTAAACCTCCTTGGATCCCCTTGAGCATCCCCAAGTGGCCCTCAGCCAGTTTCTAGCCAGTGCCTGGGACACTTCTGTAAACCTGCCTGAGGGCAGCAGGAGCTGTTTTGCCTACAGACTTGGAGCCAAAGACCTGAAGGTGTCTGAGAGCCTCTGTACCTCCCATTTCACCAGTCCTTGGCCAATTACTTACTGACACAAAAACAGGAATGCCCAGCTCTCTCCCCTCCAATCCGGACAAATGCTGAGGTGAATTTTACCTGTCAGAGGACTTGACATTCTCTGAAAGGCAGGCTGAGCCTCCTCCCTGGCTTCCTGTGCTTCCCTCTTCTGCTAGCCCTACTCCCTTCCTGGTGTCTCCCATGAGAACTTCCTTTACAATTCACATGTCTGGGGGTTGGTATGTTTCTGAGAAGCCTGGCCTAAGACAATATGCTGTCTTGAATAGAAGAGAAAATGATAAACTTGGACATGGTCTATCACAAATGGCACAGGGCTCCAAGTCCACCCACAGAACTGTTCCTCAAAGGAATGTCATCTGTCAGATGTCACCACAAAAACACAATGTTGAAATCCTCCCCAAACTAAGCCTGCATGAAGAATCTTTTTATATAGTCAGTCTTTGTACCAGAGGAGAGAGAGGAAAAAAAAAATAAATGAGTGTTCATGTAAGTTTAAAGATTCTTGTATCTAACTGTGGAATTTTTATTTATTATTGAAGTATAGTTGACCAGTGGTGGAATTTTTTAAAAGAGAGAAATGAATTGGAATCTATTCATTTTAAAAATATTAATGGGAATGTTGAATTCTATTGACTTATTCCAAAAAAATTATAAAATTTCCATTTCAGTTACTTTCTAGAGAAAAAAAAAACAAGAGGAGGAAAAGAGCGGGGGACAGAGAATGGAGACAAGGAGACACATTGAAAATCAAATTTGCAATCATATCTAATGCTGAGAGAGTGCTTATTTTCAGCCAAATATCATCTGAATACACATATACATGTATATGTAGATAAACACGTGTACATATAGACATACATGTGTCTGGAAGTGTGTATTTTCCCAACCACCACTCCATGAGTTGGGCACTATTATTTTCATACTTCAGATGTGTTTAAACTATGTGGGTCCACTTACAAGCAAACTTTTTTATAATACAATACTATAAATGCATTTTCCTTATGACTTTCTTAATAACATTTTTTTTCTAGCTTACTTTATTGTATAGTGTACAGTATATAATACATATACAGAATACATACATGTTAGTCAGCAGTTTATGTTATTAGTAAGGCTTCCAGTCAACAGCAGGCTATTAGAAGTTAGGTTTGGGTGGAGTCAAAACTTCTGTGTGGATTATCAACTCCATTGGGTTGCGGGGGGTGGTTCCCCTAACTCCTGTGTTATTCAAGGGTCAAATGTACACACATCCACATACAGATATACGTGTGTAGGTAGGTATCTACCCACAGTTCTTTGAGTCGTGGTCTCCCTAGCAGGGCAGTAGGACTTCTAATTTTGTGTCTTGGGACTTTAGGAGCCCAAAGCAGGAGCTGCTACCCTCATAAAAACAAGGTCTAGAACTGCCGTAGTCTCTCTCACATAGTCTATCTCTACTAGTCAAAATCGCCTCATGCCAGTCCAGATTCAAGAAGAGGAGAAATAGAACCTGTCTCCTGATAAAAGCAGTATCAAAGAATTTGTGGCTATCCTTCATCTGCCATACCCTTCAAACAGAAACAGGCCAGTAATGTACAAATGTCTGAGAAGCCAGCAAGGATTCAAACTTTGAACACTTTCCACAAGGAAGGGCCATGGGAAGCTAACTTAAAAAGCAGGAAATGTCTCTGAGGTAACTAGTGAATCTGAGGGTTGGATAATTATGGAGAAGGAAAGAAATAAGAGGACATACTGTGTGGCCAGAGCCACACACTTTGTTTGGAACTAACTAAACATGCTACAATTACTTGGCCCAAAAGGTTTTCTGCATGTTCTTACGTTACATTGTACCTATAGTCTTAACTGCCCACACGACTTTCTTGTTCAGACTCTACAGCCTTGTTTCTAAGAACCTAAGTTCTAATAATTTTCATTGTCCTTCATGTTTCTGAAGTATCTTCCATCTGTGAATATATTGAGGTTTATATGATTTGTTCATAGGACATAACCCCAGTCAGGAAGACTCTCCTATTTGCTAATCGAGAATCATGCACAAAGGGAGGAGTGGAGACATGAATAGTAATAGCACTGACAATTACATAATTATATTTGCAGGATTTTCTTTTTGTCCTCAGTTAAGATAGAATAGTTCGAGGCAAATTAGGTGATGTTCACAAAAGCTCCGGAGTCAGGTAGAATAACATTTGCAAAATAAATGACTTGTTTAAGCCATATTTAATGTGAATTTAGCACTACTTATTTTCTAGGATTGTCGGGATTATTCAAGAAAATGTATATTGTATGGATAGCACAGAATAGTCATTCAACAAATGGTAGCAATCATTATGAATATTATGTCAACTCTAATATCATAGTACAGTAGGGAACTAGAATAAAAGAATAAAACCCAGAGGAGCAGCTCATGGACCTGGTTAAACTTCTGTGCCTCTAGCACTTTAATTTCTGAATATTTTAATTATTTCGTATGTGCAGCTTACATAATTACACACATATTATGCATTTATAGTTTACCAGTGTAACTCATATTTATTTATGTATTGTCATTCAATCAGAAAATACATGTTATGTTATGGGTTTTACCAATATTTATTTTCAGAATTTATTCTATTTTAAATTTGATTTGACCAGTGTCTGATTTCTGATATGTTTTTACTCATCCATTCTTTATGAGCATAAAAATTGAGACGCTATTGTTGTTAATGGAAAGTAGTAGATTAAAAGTGACATTATTTATGGCCATAATGGCTGTTCTTGGCATATTCTTTCAGGAACAATTATTTCTTGATTATTTTAAATGTACTTAAAAGTAATACACTTGAAAATGTATATAGTACCTCAAAAGAAAGTTCCCCATAGGCTAGTTGTCTTTGAATATAAAACAGTATTTAAAATAGATCCTCGCATCCCTTCGTCTGGCCTTTTCTGTTTATTCCCAGTCTGGTCTCCAAGTCATCACATACTATTTGTTTCCTCTTCTCTGTAACCTCCAATGAGAATTAATCTCTCCCTCATACACCTTTTCTTTTAAGGGTCATACGTTGTACTTTTTAAAAAATAATTTTAACATTTTGATTTGATGCTTTATTTAAGAATTGTTTGGGTTTATGTCTGTCTTTCCCACTTGATTGCGAGCTCCTGAAGGCGGAAGACACTAAACCTATGTTAAAAATACAAACCAAAACGCAATCAAAAGACTGTGTATGTAAAAGATACTTAGTGAGAGGGCTTAAATCTGCTAATGCACACACAAGAACCAATCGCGTACTTCATTAACCCACCCAAAACAGACGGTAACATAAAATAAATACTAGCTTTTTACAGCAACATAAGTATTTTTTATGATGGGCTATTTAAAACATACGGCCTTACTGAAGTATTTTTGTGGCTAATTTTATGCCAAGAACACATCATTTCGGGTCTTGAAACAGAACTGCAACTAGTGTAATCTCCAGATTGGTGACCCTGGGCTACTCAAAGTGTAGCCTGAGGGACCACAGCAGCAGCAAGACCTTGGAACTTGTCAGAAATGCAAATTATCTGGCTGCACCTACATCTGCTGAGTCAGAACCTCTGGATGCAGAAACCAGAAATCTGTGTTTTCACAAACTGTCTGTGGGACTCTGACGCACGCTAATGTTTGAGAGATATTATTATAGACATTTATTAAAATTCCAAGCTAGAAGAGAATTGAGGGAGAATTGAGAAGTCTTTCCTTCTAGCTCTTGAGGCCAAGAAGGGATATGGTTCTTGCTTAAATGGAAGAACCAGGATCACAACCAGAATCTTTAATTCCAGATCAATGTTCTTTTCAATGTTCTTTAAGCCCCTCCCCCAAAAAGTCATTTTCTCTTTAAATAAAACAAAATGGTTTTGTGTTAATACTAGGTGGAGTTTGAATTAATGCTGAGTGGAATTTGGGATCCAAACCGTAGTCACTTGTTACAAATAGCTAAATTAGTTGGAAGTTATTAAATAAAAAGAAGCATGGAAACATTGCATTATTTTTGGCTGCTGGGAAGGAATTGTGCAGACCCTTCTATTTGTCCTATCACTGAGCAATAACCATACAGGCTCTTGCATGTGTACACACAATTATACACAGGAAATTTCACTCCAGATATGCTACTCCATCACAATGAAGCCATTCCTCCTCCAATGACGCATTTAGGAAGATGAGACATCTATGTCTTGTTCCTGACGTAGTTAGAGGGCAAATATTTGTTCTTTTACCATTAAGTATTATGTTAGCGGTGGGTTTTTATAGATTTCCTTTTTCAAGTTGAGGGAGTATTCTTGTGTTCTTTCTTTGCTGAGTATTTTATGAGAAATGGATGTAGAATTTTTTTAAGTGTTTTTTTCTGTGTTTGTTGAGATAAGTTTTCAATATGACTTTTCCTTTTTAGCTTCCAATATAGGGAACACATTGATATATTTTCTGTTAAACCAGCCTTAGATTACTGGGATAAAGCCTATTTGGTTATGATGAATTATCCATTTAATATATTTTGGGGCTCAATTTGCTAAAATTTTGCTTGGAACATTTATAAAGATACTTATGAAGAATATTGATCAGTAATTTTTCTTATTTGTTTTGCTATGTTTCTTGGAATGCCTTTGTCTGGTTTTGGAATGCATTTAATAGTAGCTTCATAGAACAAGCTGGGAAGTATTCCTTATTCATTAATTTTTAGGACAGTGTGAGTGGAATTGATATTGTTTTTCCATTAGATATTTGTTAGAGTTCACTAGGTAAGCAATCTGAGCCTGGAGTTGTCTTTGTGGGAAGTTTTATAACTATAATTTCATTCTCTTTAACAGATATAGGAGTAGTTAGATTATTTATTTGTTCATGAATGAGCTTTGGTAATTAATGTCTTTCAAGGAATCTGACAACTTCCTCCCTCCTTGACCTGGAAACTCTCTCAAAGCACTCTGATAAGGGTATCATAGCACTCACCTTATTTGTTTCCCATCTGTCAGAAATCACTTTCCTTGTAACTGTATGTGCAATGCTTTAAAATTATTGTTTCATATTATTTATACATTTTTTTATTTGTTTCTTAGGTGTAAGTAAACTCTATCCCTGTTTCTTCACCATGGCCAGAAGTGAAAGTCCTCTGTCATTTTTTTGATTAGCCTTCGCATGGTGTTTATTTCTCCATGCATGGTTTATCTCTTGCCATGCTTTTCCTTTTAACTTACGTGCTCTTTTCTTTTCTTTTTTTTTTTTTTTTTAATATTTTGTTTATTTATTTGAGAGAGAGTTGGAGAGAGCACAAGCAGGAGAGGGAGAAGTGGGGGAGGGAAGCAGACACTCTGCTGAGCAAGGAGCCTGATATGGGGACTCCCAGGGGCTCCATCTCAGGACCAGGAGATCAAGACCTAAGCCAAAGGCAGACACTTAACCATCTGAGCCACCCAGGCACTCCCATCTGCTCTTTTCTATTTAAATTCCATGTCTTGTAAATAGCACATAGCTGGCTCTTTCTTTAAAAAAAAAAAAAAAAAAATCCAGTCTATCTCTGCATTTTAATTGGTGTATTAGGCCATTTACATTAAATACAGCTATCAGTACTAATGGGTTTAATCTATTATCTTACTATTTGTTATCTTAGTTTCCATCTGCAAATTGATCCCTTTTCCTGCCTTCTCTTAGATTGTGTATTATTTTTTATTCTATTTTATTCCTACTACTAACTTATTAACTCCTCCTTTTTATTTGTTTAGTGATTACTTTAGGCTTTACATTATACATCAACATTATAGTCCACCTTCAGATAACTTTTTAAAAACTCATGTATAGCCTAAGAGCCATAAAACTATCTACTTCCATTTCCCCATCATCCTTTGTGCTATTTTGTCATACATTTTATTCTATGAATGCTTTAAACTGCATAGCACATTGTTATTATTTTTGCTTTAAACAATCATTATATATTAAGATGATTAAGAAACGAGTTAAGAATAAAATATTCATCTTTCATTTATTTAGTATTTCAGGTGCTTTTTATCCTTTAACTGAAATCCAAATTTGCTTCTGGTATCATTTTCCGTCTGCCCAAAGAAGTTTGTTTTGTTTTGTTTAACATTTTTTGTTGTACATACCTGGTGGTATGAATTCTTTCAACTTTTATTAGTCTGAAATACACTTTTATTTATTTATTTATTTTGAGATTTTATTTATGTGGGCGGGCACAATTGGTGGGGGGGGGTAGGAAGAGGGGAAGCAGATTCCCTACTAAGCAGGGAGCTCAACGCAAAGCTCCATCCCAGGACCCCAAGGTCATGAGCTGAGCTGAAGGCAGACACATAACCTACTGAGCCACCCAAGAGCCCCTATTTTGCTTTGGTATTTTGAACATATTTTCACTAGCTAAAGAACCCTAGCTTGACCATATTGTCTTTCAGTGCTTTGAAGATGGTATTCCCGCCACTGTTTCTGGCTTCCATTATTTCTGCTGTTATTCTTAGATATGTTCCATTGTAATGTGAATTCTTCTCTAGCTGCTATTAAGATGTTCTCATTTTTTCTGATTTTACATAATTTGATTATGATGTGATTTGATGTGGTTTTCTGAGTATTTTTTATTGACCTACCTGGATCAGTGGGTGTATAGTTTTCATCAAATTTGGGAAAGGTTGGGGGGAGGAGTCAAGATGGCGGAGAAGTAGCAGGCTGAGACTGCTTCGGGTAGCGGGAGATCAGCTAAATAGCTTATCTAAAGATTGCAAACACCTACAAATCCAACGGGAGATTGAAGAGAAGAAGAACAGCAATTCCAGAAACAGAAAATCAACCACTTTCTGCAAGGTAGGACTGGCGGAGAAGTGAATCCAAAGCGACGGGAAGATAGACCGCGGGGGGAGGGGCCGGCTCCCGGCGAGCGGCGGAGCAACGGAGCAAAATCAGGTCTTTTAAAAGTCTGTTCCGCTGAGGGACATCGCTCCAGAGGCTTAACTGGGGTGAAGCCCAGGCGGGGTCAGCGCGGCCTCAGCTCCCGCAGGGTCGCAGAAGGATCGGGGGTGTCTCAGTGTCGCAGAGCTTACCGGTATTAGAACGGGGAAGCCGGCTGCAGAGACAGAGCCGAGGAGTGACTCTCAGCTCAGGGTTGCCTTGAACCGGTCGCAGGCTCGGTCAGCTCGGAGCGCGGCCGGAGGCCAGGGTGACGAGAGTCATTTGGCACTGTTCTCTGAGGGCGCACTGAGGAGTGGGGCCCCGGGCTCTCGGCTCCTCCGGGCCGGAGACCGGGAGGCCGCCATCTTTATTCCCGTCCTCCGGACTCTACGGAAAGCGCTCAGGGAACAAAAGCTCCCGAAAGCGAACCCGAGCGGATGACTCAGCGCGGCCCCGGGTAAGGGCGGTGCAACTCCGCCTGGGGCAAAGACGCTTGAGAATCACTACAACGGGCCCCTCCCCCAGAAGATCTACGGGAAACCCAGCCAGGACCAAGTTCACCTACCAAGGAGAACGGCGGAATTCCAGAGGAGAAGAAAGCAAAGCATGGAACTCATGGCTTTCTCCCCATGATTTTTTAGCCTTGCAGTTAATTTAATTTTTTTTTCTTTTTCAATTTTTTTTCTTTTTCTCTTCTTCTGCTAAATTTTTTTTAACTTTTACCGTTTTCTTTTTTTAACGTTTTTTAAATAGTTTATCTAATATATATATTTTTTTTTCCTCTTTTTATATATTTTTTTTTATCGGCTTTCTTTTTTTTTAATAGTTTTTTTTTTCTTTCTTTCTGAACCCCTTTTTATCCCCTTTCTCCCCCCTCACAATTCAGGATCTCTTCTGATTTGGCTAAAGCATATTTTCCTGGGGTTGTTGCCACCCTTTTAGTATTTTACTTGCTCCTTCATAAACTCTTATCTGGACAAAATGACAAGGCGGAAAACTTCACAACAAAAAAAAGAACAAGAGGCAATACCAAAGGCTAGGGACCTAATCAATACAGACATTGGTAATATGTCAGATATAGAGTTCAGAATGATGATTCTCAAGGTTCTAGCCGGGCTTGAAAAAGGCATGGAAGATATTAAAGCAACCCTCTCGGGAGATATAAAAGCCCTTTCTGGAGAAATAAAAGAACTAAAGTCTAACCAAGTTGAAATCAAAAAAGCTATTAATGAGGTACAATCAAAAATGGAGGCTCTCACTGCTAGGATCAATGAGGCAGAAGAAAGAATTAGCGATATAGAAGACCAAATGACAGAGAATAAAGAAGCTGAGCAAAAGAGGGACAAACAGCTACTGGACCACGAGGGGAGAATTCGAGAGATAAGTGACACCATAAGACGAAACAACATTAGAATAATTGGGATTCCAGAAGAAGAGGAAACAGAGAGGGGAGCAGAAGGTATATTGGAGAGAATTATTGGAGAGAATTTCCCCAATATGGCAAAGGGAACAAGCATCAAAATCCAGGAGGTTCAGAGAACCCCCCTCAAAATCAATAAGAATAGGTCTACACCCCGTCACCTAATAGTAAAATTGACAAGTCTTAGTGACAAAGAAAAGATCCTGAAAGCAGCCCGGGAAAAGAAGTCTGTAACGTACAATGGTAAAATATTAGATTGGCAGCAGACTTATCCACAGAGACCTGGCAGGCCAGAAAGAGCTGGCATGATATATTCAGAGTACTAAATGAGAAAAACATGCAGCCAAGAATACTATATCCAGCTAGGCTATCATTGAAAATAGACGGAGAGATTAAAAGCTTCCAGGACAAACAAAAACTGAAAGAATTTGCAAATACCAAACCAGCTCTACAGGAAATATTGAAAGGGGTCCTCTAAGCAAAGAGAGACCCTCAAAGTAGTAGATCAGAAAGAAACAGAGACAATATACAATAACAGTCACCTTACAGGCAATACAATGGCACTAAATTCATATCTCTCAATACTTACCCTGAATGTTAATGGGCTAAATGCCCCAATCAAAAGACACAGGGTATCAGAATGGATAAAAAAACAAAAACCATCTATATGTTGCCTACAAGAAACTCATCTTACACCCGAAGACACCTCCAGGTTTAAAGTGAGGGGGTGGAAAAGAATTTACCATGCTAATGGACATCAGAAGAAAGCAGGAGTGGCAATCCTTATATCAGATCAATTAGATTTTAAGCCAAAGATTATAATAAGAGATGAGGAAGGACACTATATCATACTCAAAGGAACTGTCCAACAAGAAGATCTAACAATTTTAAATATCTATGCCCCTAACGTGGGAGCAGCCAACTATATAAACCAATTAATAACAAAATCAAAGAAACACATCGACAAGAATACAATCATAGTAGGGGATTTTAACACTCCCCTCACTGAAATGGACAGATCATCCAAGCAAAAGATCAACAAGGAAATCAAGGCCTTAAATGACACACTGGACCAGATGGACATCACAGATATATTCAGAACATTTCATCCCAAAGCAACAGAATACACATTCTTCTCTAGTGCACATGGAACGTTCTCCAGAATAGATCACATTCTTGGTCCTAAATCAAGTCTCAACCGGTATCAAAAGATTGGGATCATTCCCTGCATATTTTCAGACCACAATGCTCTAAAGCTAGAACTCAATAACAAGAGGAAATTTGGAAAGAACCCAAATACATGGAGACTAAACAGCATCCTTCTAAAGAATGAATGGGTCAACCAGGAAATCAAAGAAGAATTGAAAAAAATTATGGAAACAAATGATAATGAAAACACAACAGTTCAGAATCTGTGGGACACAACAAAGGCAGTCCTGAGAGGAAAATATATAGCGGTACAAGCCTTTCTCAAGAAACAAGAAAGGTCTCAGGTACACAACCTAACCCTACACCTAAAGGAGCTGGAGAAAGAACAAGAAAGAAACCCTAAACCCAGCAGGAGAAGAGAAATCATAAAGATCAGAGCAGAAATCAATGAAATAGAAACCAAAAAAACAATAGAACAAATCAACGAAACTAGGAGCTGGTTCTTTCAAAGAATTAATAAGATTGATAAACCCCTGGCCAGACTTATCAAAAAGAAAAGAGAGAGGACCCAAATAAATAAAATCATGAATGAAAGAGGAGAGATCACAACGAACACCAAAGAAATACAGACAATTATAAGAACATACTATGAGCAACTCTACGCCAACAAATTTGACAATCTGGAAGAAATGGATGCATTCCTAGAGACATATAAACTACCACAACTGAACCAGGAAGAAATAGAAAGCCTGAACAGACCCATAACCAGTAAGGAGATTGAAACAGTCATCAAAAATCTCCAAACAAACAAAAGCCCAGGGCCAGACGGCTTCCCGGGGGAATTCTACCAAACATTTAAAGAAGAACTAATTCCTATTCTCCTGAAACTGTTCCAAAAAATAGCAATAGAAGGAAAACTTCCAAACTCATTTGATGAGGCCAGCATCACCTTGATCCCAAAACCAGACAAGGATCCCAACAAAAAAGAGAACTACAGACCAATATCCTTGATGAACACAGATGCAAAAATTCTCGCGAAAATACTAGCCAATAGGATTCAACAGTACGTTAAAAGGATTATTCACCACGACCAAGTGGGATTTATTCCAGGGCTGCAAGGCTGGTTCAACATCCGCAAATCAATCAATGTGATACAACACATTAATAAAAGAAAGAACAAGAACCATATGATACTCTCCATAGATGCTGAAAAAGCATTTGACAAAGTACAGCATCCCTTCCTGATCAAAACTCTTCAAAGTGTAGGGATAGACGGCACATACCTCAATATTATCAAAGCCATCTATGAAAAACCCACCGCAAATATCATTCTCAATGGAGAAAAACTGAAAGCTTTTCCGCTAAGGTCAGGAACACGGCAGGGATGTCCGTTATCACCACAGCTATTCAACATAGTACTAGAAGTCCTAGCCTCAGCAATCAGACAACAAAAGGAAATTAAAGGCATCCAAATCGGCAAAGAAGAAGTCAAACTATCACTCTTCGCAGATGATATGATACTCTATGTGGAAAACCCAAAAGACTCCACTCCAAAACTGCTAGAACTTGTACAGGAATTCAGTAAAGTGTCAGGATATAAAATCAATGCACAGAAATCAGTTGCATTTCTCTACACCAACAACAAGACAGAAGAAAGAGAAATTAAGGAGTCCATCCCATTTACAATTGCACCCAAAACTAGAAGATACCTAGGAATAAACCTAACCAAAGAGACTAAGAATCTATACTCAGAAAACTATAAAGTACTCATGAAAGAAATTGAGGAAGACACAAAGAAATGGAAAAATGTTCCATGCTCCTGGATTGGAAGAATAAATATTGTGAAAATGTCTATGCTACCTAAAGCAATCTACACATTTAATGCAATTCCTATCAAAGTACCATCCATTTTTTTCAAAGAAATGGAACAAATAATCCTAAAATTTATATGGAACCAGAAAAGACCTCGAATAGCCAAAGGAATATTGAAAAAGAAAGCCAAAGTTGGTGGCATCACAATTCCGGACTTCAAGCTCTATTACAAAGCTGTCATCATCAAGACAGCATGGTACTGGCACAAAAACAGACACATAGATCAATGGAACAGAATAGAGAGCCCAGAAATGGACCCTCAACTCTATGGTCAACTCATCTTCGACAAAGCAGGAAAGAATGTCCAATGGAACAAAGACAGCCTCTTCAATAAATGGTGTTGGGAAAATTGGACAGCCACATGCAGAAAAATGAAATTGGATCATTTCCTTACACCACACACGAAAATAGACTCAAAATGGATGAAGGATCTCAACGTGAGAAAGGAATCCATCAAAATCCTCGAGGAGAACACAGGCAGCAACCTCTTCGACCTCAGCCGCAGCAACATCTTCCTAGGAACATCATCAAAGGCAAGGGAAGCAAGGGCAAAAATGAACTTTTGGGATTTTATCAAGATCAAAAGCTTTTGCACAGCAAAGGAAACAGTGAACAAAACCAAAAGACAACTGACAGAATGGGAGAAGATATTTGCAAATGACATATCAGATAAAGGGCTAGTGTCCAAAATCTATAAAGAACTTAGCAAACTCAACACCCAAAGAACAAATAATCCAATCAAGAAATGGGCAGAGGACATGAACAGACATTTCTGCAAAGAAGACATCCAGATGGCCAACAGACACATGAAAAAGTGCTCCATATCACTCGGCATCAGGGAAATACAAATCAAAACCACCATGAGATATCACCTCACACCAGTCAGAATGGCTAAAATTAACAAGTCAGGAAATGACAGATGCTGGCGAGGATGCGGAGAAAGGGGAACCCTCCTACACTGTTGGTGGGAATGCAAGCTGGTGCAACCACTCTGGAAAACAGCATGGAGGTTCCTCAAAATGTTGAAAATAGAACTACCCTATGACCCAGCAATTGCACTGCTGGGTATTTACCCTAAAGATACAAACATAGTGATCCGAAGGGGCACGTGCACCCGAATGTTTATAGCAGCAATGTCTACAATAGCCAAACTATGGAAAGAACCTAGATGTCCATCTACAGACGAATGGATAAAGAAGATGTGGTATATACACAATGGAATACTATGCAGCCATCAAAAGAAATGAAATCTTGCCATTTGCGACGACGTGGATGGAACTAGAGGGTATCATGCTTAGCGAAATAAGTCAATCGGAGAAAGACAACTATCATATGATCTCCCTGATATGAGGGAGAGGAGATGCAACATGGGGGGTCGAGGGGGTAGGAGAAGAGTAAATGAAACAAGATGGGATTGGGAGGGAGACAAACCATAAGTGACTCTTAATCTCACAAAACAAACTGAGGGTTGATGGGGGGAGGGGGTTGGGAGAGGGGGTGGGGTTATGGATATCGGGGAGGGTATGTGCTATGGTGAGTGTTGTGAAGTGTGTAAACCTGGCGATTCGCAGACCTGTACCCCTGGGGATAAAAATATATGTTTATAAAGCTGTAAAAAAAAAAAAAAAAAAAAAAGACAGGATGAATCCACAAGTTTTGTAGCAACATGGACGGGACTGGAAGAGATTATGCTGAGTGAAATAAGTCAAGCAGAGAGAGTCAATTATCATATGGTCACTTATTTGTGGAGCATAACAAATAGCATGGAGGACAAGGGGAGATGGAGAGGAGAAGGGAGTTGAGGGAAATTGGAAGGGGAGGTGAACCATGAGAGACTATGGACTCTGAAAAACGATCTGAGAATTTTGAAGGGGTGGGGGGTGGGAGGTTGGGGGCACCAGGTGGTGGGTATTGTAGAGGGCACGGATTGCATGGAGCACTGGGTGTGGTGCAAAAATAATGAATACTGTTATGCTGAAAAAAAATTAAAAAATTAAAAAAAAAAAAAATTTGGGAAAGGTTTACCCATTATGTCTTCAAACGTTTTTCTGACACTCTCACCCACCCCATCCCTATCCTCTGGAATTTCAATTACACACATATTAGAACGCTAGATATTGTCCTACTGGACATTGATTGTTTGTTTTTTTCAATCTATTCCCCTATCCCCTCCACCCCTGGTACTTCATTAGGGCTAGTTTCTGTTGCCATGTCTTCAAGTTCACTGATCTTCTCTTCTACTGTATTTAGACTGTTCTTTTTTTTTTTTTTAAGATTTCATTTATTTGACAGAGAGAGAGATCACAAGTAGGCAGAGAGGCAGGCAGAGAGAGAGGAGGAAGCAGGCTCCCCACTGAGCAGAGAGCCTGATGTGGCGCTCGATCCCAGGACCCTGGGATCATGACCTGAGCCGAAGGCAGGAACTTTAACCCACTGAGCCACCCAGGTGCCCCGATTTAGACTGTTCTTAATTGCATACAGTGCATTATTCATATCTGATATTGTATTTTTCTACTCTAGAAGTTCCCTGTCAGCCATTTTTATAGCTTCTATATAAAAGATTTTCTCCTCATCATTTCATGTTTTGCTTTGCCTTCTTGAACATGTGGGTCATATTTACAAGAGCTGTTTATATATCATTGCTAATTTCAACATCTCTGTTATTTCCGGATCAATTTCTATTGATTGATTTTTCTAATAGTTATGGGTCAATTTTTTACTCATTTGCAGAAAATTTTTAATTTTGATTTTGATTGTGGATTTTATAGTATCAGTTGTTCTATTTTGTTATGTTACTTTAAATTGTGTTAAGTTTTGTTCTGGCAAGTTACTTGTAACATATAAGCTATAGGTAGGTTACATAACAAGAAAGTTACTTATAATAAGATCACTCTGAGTTTTCTTTAAACTTTGGTATAGTGTGATTGTAGTGTAAAAACTAAAATCTCAAATGCTGCCTTGTTGCCTTTGAGGCTCACAGGTCCCCACAGGCCTAGCTGTGTGTTCTCCTGTTCCTCTCATCCGATATGCCCTTTACACATTGGGAAAGGCTCTCCATCTGGTTAATTCCCCTATCAGCTGGGCCAGCTGCCCTGTACTTGTTCCTCTACTTAACTTGACTCATCTCATTGCCAGTTCACAAAATTATTCAAACAAGCCAATCACAACATCCCATAAGAACCAAGGGACACCTTTTGTAACTACAAAGCCTGCATCCCATAGCCACACTGGGGTTACTTGGCTCCCAAGGGCAACCCCATATAGCCCTGCCTAGAATTTGGTGTCCCCTCTTAAACTCTGAGTATATGTGGCCCATAAACTACTGCCAATCTCTTCTGTCCATTGTTGGGTGCCATGTGTCTGACAATCTTATACCGTTTAGGGTGGGGAACCCCTCCTTCACCAGCAGGGTGAATATAGTTCATTAGAACAGTGTCTGGAGTAGCCCTCAGTCTTGGGCTAATGTAGCCCCATGAAGGTAATGCTCTTTTGAGGATTCTATCAGATGATAGAATTGTTGTATTATTTGATCTTCACAAATTTTCGAGGAAGAACATGAACAATTCCCAAACCTGTGTGATTTCTAGAAATTATTCTTCTGCTCCTTCATGGTGATGCTTTATGTGATCCTCAGATAGTTTTCAAAACCTCTTATTATATGTAGATAACTTTTCAGCTAAAGACTCAAGAGATCCCTCTAAAAATCTCTGGAACTCTTTCTATGTAGTTCTTTCCTCTCCAGTAATCTCACCAGCGTATTTAACTAACTTAGCCTCCCTAAAGTTTGATTTTTTTACTCTCCAGTTTAGCAAGACTCTTGGGTTCCGTTTGGGTTCCTAACTTTACTGTGGCATAAAAACTCTCTTTAAGCTACTAGTAAATCATAGGGCTCATACTATTTACTTCTCTTCTCTTAGGGGTCACAACTCTGTGCTGTTTGCTAGCTAGTATCCAAAAACTTTTGTTTCTTGTGTGTCTCTTTTTAAAGTTGTTGAAGACATGGATGTGGGTAAAATCTGACCCCTCTTAGTTCATCTGCACTGGAAGAAAAAGTTCTCATCTAAAATTTTAAAGTATATTTTTTAACAAGTAATAATGTGCTCAAAAATGGAAAAATACTTATTTTTCAAATAAAAGTAGAAACTAATTTCCCCTTTAAAAATACTGAGAATTTATAGATGTGAGAAGGAGTTCATTTTTAAAGATTTACTTTGAAACCCTGGAAACTGTTGATTTTTACCAAGATGTATGTTATTCTTTGGCAAGTTTCCTATTTTTTTCTCAATTCTGTCTCTCAGATCTCTTGCCATCATATATCTCTAGATTAAAATAAACTTCTATCTGATCTTTCTGGCTCCACTCTCACCCCATGTCAGATCTCTTGCCTATCAGTGCAGAATAGATTGTTCTTTACAGCTATCTTTAGCACAATATTATCCTGCTCAAAATTGAAAGATATGTTTTTAATGCTTACATAATTAAATCAAAACTTTCAAAATTTGGACCACTTTCTAAACTAAACCACAAAACAAGTGTTATTTATTAATAGAATTAAACTTTGCCTAAATTTTAAAAACCCTAACTTATTTTCACTAACAATGTGAGTCACAGACTCAGTGGTATTAACCTGGGATAGGTTTAGCTTCCTGTTTGTTTGTTTGTTTGTTTTTTTAAGTTTATTTGTCAGTATTTGAATGCTACTTTAGGGATAATTATCTTCATTTTTTTGATCTAACATTTGCTAAATGTCACTATTTTCTAAATGCTGTGTCACATACGGTAGATACATAGATGATAGATATTATAGGGTTATGTATAATATAGTGTTATGCACCTTACATATAATAATCATATAATGACGTAATATTTAATTTTAATACAATCTTATAAAGTAAACTTCACACCCAGTTTCATTTTACAATTGAGGCAATATTCAATTAGAGAGATACACAGTGACTATACCACAGATAAGAGATGTATATATGATCTGTTTCCAGAATTGATCATCTTAACCATTATATATAAATGGACAATGTAGAATATAAATGTTGCAATTATTTATTTGTTCATGGAATCCTGAAATAACAAATTATAATTCACACAAAAAATTATAGGAAATGAGTGATATAAAGTAATAAAGTATAAAAGCCACAATGACTATTTAACAGTCACATAGCTTTAGGGGCACTGGGGTAGCTCAGTCAATTAAATGTCTGCCTTTGGCTCCTCTGCCTTCAGGTCAGGTCATGATCTCAGGGGTCTTGAGATCGAGCCCCACTTTGGGCTCTCTGCTCAGCAGGGAGCCTGTTTCCTCCTCTCTCTCTGTCTGCCTCTCTGCCTACTTGTGATCTCTGTCTCTGTCAATAAACAAATAAAATCTTTAAAAAAAAAAGTCACATAACTTTATATACCATTGCATCTCTTATATATCACACCACTTTTTAAAATAATTTACTATTTGAAAAAATACTATTAAGAATATTGCACAAAATATTAAAGAAAACATTTTCAGAAGCACAAAAGGAGTAAATAAATGTCATGTCATTCTCAGTTCATTATGATCAATTAGATAAAAAACTAAAAATAGGGTATAACTGAATATTCTCATTAATAAGATTTATATAATAACTACATGTTGACTAAATTCTACTACAGCCACATGGTCTTTTAAGGCATACTTTTATATAAGAAAATTTTTTGAGTGCATAATTTTGTGCAAGCAAAACCTCAGGAAATTTTTGAAAAGCTACAGAAGAAAAAAATAACAATGTTACAAATGTAAACTAAGAAAATTATATTTAAGACACATACCTCTCCTAAAAAAAATTCTTCACCAAGAAGTCAAGTCTTAAGTGCTTTTATAAAATAACGTACAAAATAATGACAAGAAAATGAGGGGTGTATCCAAGGAATTAGAAAAAAATAGCAAATGAAAAGTAAGAAAGATATAGAAGAAAAGAATCAAGGAAGCTAAAAGTTGGAATTTTCATCTCAGTAAAAAGAAATTATTGTTAGAAGGGGAAAGCAGAAGAGCGTGAGCAAACAGCAAGCTGAGATGGCTCTCTCTGACTATAATGAAAATTCTGGATGAAATAATACAACTCTTAGCTTGAAAGAAAAACAAGAAAACTCCAGGAGCCAAAAACATAGAAATAAATCAATTAATAGAGGGGGAGGGTGAAGTTGATGTCCTTGAGTATGGAGTGTTCCATGAAGTACACATGTAGGTGATGGGGCTTTAAGGCAAGCAGGAAGATTGAACTGTGACAAAGTATCTACATAATGGAAAATTTTAACACCCTTCTCTCGGAAATTGATCCTTAAAACCTAGTAACTGATAGTTAATATTTAAAAAACATTTTTTTAAGATACTAACAACAAAATTAATAATTGAGAGAACAGTTAAGGAATGCACATTTTTTTCAACTTCAAATGAGATATTTTCAAAGGCTGATCAGGCTATGGACCACAAAATGTTCTCAATAAATGCCAAACACTTCACATACGCCACATTCCATAACTACTCTGCTACCAGAAGGAAATGAAAAACCAGTAATTTATAGCCTAAGAAGATAAATAAATCAAAATTATTGTAACAAATGTCTGGTAAGTCACAAGTCAAAGAAGAAATCATAATAGACAGTGTTTATTATTAAACTTTAAGTCACAAATAACAACTAAACCCCAATATAGTAAAGTTTGTGCAATGTAATTAAAACAGTTTCTAGAGGAAAATACATAGTCTTAAAATGCATTTATTACAAAACAAGAAAAACTAAGAATTAATGAGCTATTCAACCAAGAACTTAGAAAAGTAATAACAGGAAGGGCATCTGGGTGGCTCATTGGGTTAAGCATCTACCTTCAGCTCAGGTCATGATCTCAGGGTCCTGCAAGAACCTGCTTAGTAGGGAGTCTGCCTCTCCCCCTGTCCTTCCCCCCCCTGCTGGTAAACCAAAAAGACCTTTTTGAAAAAGACTAACAAATAGAAAAATATGTAACAAGATTGATGGGAGAGACAGGAAGAGAGGGAAAGAGCAGAGGACGATGCAGAGAAAAAGAGTATTATGTTAAACCAGCTCTCTCTGGTGTGGGGGTATGCTTCAATTTGTGAGATTTCTGACTTCCATAGTGTAAATATTGCCATTATTGATGATTTTAACCCACCAACATGATGTCGCTGTACACAGATTGGGGAGAGATGGACAGATCTGGCTCTGGGCAGCTAGTCCAAGCCAGCTCTAGCACACCACTGGAGAGGAGTCACAAACAAATACTATCAGAATTGAAAAAGAGTACACAATGCAGTAAAAATTTAAAACATTATAAGAGAATATCTTTAATAATTCTGTGAACATAAGGGAAAATTTGGGAAAAGCAGATAATTTCTCAGAGAAGTATAACTTCCTAAATAGACCCAAAAGTGAGCTAGACTAGAGCTACTCTTTATACTTACTACATTAGAATTTCTGGATGCGAGGTCACGGACTTTGTGTGGTGATGCACACTGCAGTTTGAGGATGATTGCTTCAAGGAAAAGATCAACCTAAAGTCATACAAACTATTTTAGAGACTAGATAAAGAAAAAATTCCCCTATGAGGCCAATATAGCTTCCCATCCAGAATCAGATGTAAAGGGGCACCTCGGTGGCTCAGTCAGTTAAGCATCTGCCTTGGGCTCAAGTCATGATCCCAGGGTCCTGGGATTGAGCCCCATGTCCAGCTCCCTGCTCAGCGAGGAACCTGCTTCTCCTTCTGCTTCTCTTTCTGCCTCTTCCCTTTGTTCATTTTCTCTCTTTCTCTCTCTCAAAAATAAATATGTAAAAAATTTTAAAAAAAGAATCAGACATAAATACTATAAGAAAAATTATAGGCTGATGTCACATGGAATATAAACCTTCTAGCTAAGGTGTTAACAATGGAATCCACCAATGCTTGTACGTGTTTGTCTCTGTCAGTGTGGGCCGTGACTAAGTTGGAAATATCCCAGGAACCAAAAGATGTTTTTATATCAGGAAATCAGTTACTATATTTGTGACAGTAATAAATTAAAGGAGAAAAGCCATATGGTGATCTCTATAGTATTTTGGTAAATTTAAATACCTACTCACGATAATATTATATTATTATTATTATTATTATTATTAACTCTTAGCCAACTAGAAATAGAAAATTTTAACCTGATCAAAATTATCTTTAAAACCTTTAAAAACCATAATATTTTGATAAAATTATAGATACATGCCTTTTAAATTACGAAAAGACAGATACCTATATTACCACCTCTATCCGGTATTTTATTGGGAAGTCCCACTCTGTGCAATAAAAAAATAAAAGAAACAAAAGGATATCAACCAGAAAGACAGAAATTTCATTCTTTCTCGGTGATATTATTGTGAATACAAAAAAATTCAAAACACTTTGTAGACAAATTAATAAAGTTCAAGAAGATTGCTCAATATGAGATCACTGTACAAACATCAACAGGACTCCTGCAATAACATTAGATCTCATTCACAATAACTTTAAAATTTTTAAGTTAAATTAAGAATAAATCTAACACTAAGGTGAGTGCTGTGAAGTGTGTAAACCTGGCGATTCACAGACCTGTACCCCTGGGGATAAAAATGTATTATATGTTTATAAAAAATAAAATTAAATTAAATTTTAAAAAAAGAATAAATCTAACAAAATAAGCAAAATATACAGCCCTAATAATTTAGTAATCTAAACACTAAATAGATGGAGAGTATAGAGTACTTGTGAAAAGGATGATTCAATATTTTAAAGATGTTATTTCTTCCCAAATTAGGGTTGTCAGATTTAGCAAACACAAAATAGAAAATACTCAGTTAAATTTCAATTTCAAGTAAATTATGAATAACTCTTTTATATAACTATCTCCCAAATATTGTATGGGACAAACTTACATTAAAAAATTATTTCATGGATATGTCTATCTATCTATCTATCTATCTATCATCTATCTAGATATATACACATGTAGATTTAGGTATTTATTTGTTTATATTTATGTAATTTGTTATTTATCTGAACTTCAGATTTAATTGGGCATCTTGTATTTTACTGGACAACCCTATACTAAATTACTCTAGTGACCCAGTATTATCCAATATAATCCCAACAGGATTTTTCATGGAATTTAGAAATAATCCTACAATACATATAGAAGAGTAAAGCATGTAATATATAAATATGAAAATGGCTTTTCTGAGAATAATGGGTAGTGTAAAGAAAATCTACACAACTGCTGGGTCTCTCCTTTACTCTCACACGATTATCACACCAACAACACTGAACAAGCTATGGTGGGAGAATCCCCCACACCAAGAAATTTTGCAACAGCAGCTGGGGGAACCTACAGTTTAACTTAATTTGAACCCTATCTACCTGGAGAAAGCATCAGATCCCTCAGGTTAGGGCTGTCTCACAAGATGGCCCTCAGCCTCAGGGGCCGATAGCAAGCTCAGGTTGTTGTCTGTATTTCTGGCCAATCAGCTATGACTTAAAGGTTCCCATCTGTTAGAAGGTGGAAGAGAGACGGTGAAGTATCTCCCAGACTGAAAAGGCACTTTAAGACCAGAAATGAAGCAGGCCTCTCCATACAGTTTACACAGTTTTACTCAGGATAACTTACTGACAGGGAGCCCTGGGTAGAGAATGAAGCATGGCAGCTGCATAGTTATTCCCTGCAAAAGCCAGACCTTAGTCCACAGATTTTATAGAGTGAGGGGACATGCAAAAGGGCATTGTAGTGAGATCAAAAGGTTTTCACGCACCTCAGAGGGTTGCATGCCCCTAACTGACAGCTACTCTTTAGTTAGATCTTGTGGCACCACCTGTGAGTCAAGAAGGGGAAGGACTATGTTATCTCTAATGGATTAGTGGGAGGCCCAAACAAGTCTTGGTGGGCATTGCTAAGGTATGTATATTAATCTTCCAGGGGCCTGGAATGCATAGCCCCAAGAGACATCACTGAACAAACATGAACAAGATGGAGGGCCAAAGATGGAGTCAGTATTGTCAGCTTCCTCAGGCTCAATTAATAGCTGGAGCAGCTCACAAAACTCAGGAAAACAGTTTACTTACCGTTTACCTGTTTATTATAAAAAGATATGATAAAGAAGGCAAATGAGCATCCAGATGGAAGAGATGCATAGGCAAACTTAGGTGGGAGGTTGCAGAGTTTCCATGTCCTCTCCAGGAGCACCACTTTCCCAACACTTTCCTGTGTTCATTAACCTGGAAGCTCCCTCTACCTGATACTTTTGGGATTCTTAAGGTATAATTTACTCAATTCCAGCTCCCTCACCCCTACCTGAATGATAGGACATGGGGCTGAAAGTTCCAAGCTTCTAATCATGTCTTGGTCTTCCTTGTGACCAGTCCCCATCCCAGAGTCCATGGAGAGTCATCTCATTAGAATAAAAGACACCGCTATCACCCAGGAAATTCCAAAGGATTTAGGAACTCTATGTCAGAAACGGGGATTAAACATCAAGTATCAGAACAAAAGATGTTCCTAGTGTTCTTGTTAACTAAGAAATTATAAGGATTTTAGGAGCTTTGTACAGGAATCAGGGCCAGAGAACTATATATATATATTTTTTTTCTTCTATTAATTCACTGGTAGGTTTTTGCCTTAGACCTGGATGATTAAAGAGACAAAGAAGGGAATAAATTCCCCAAAGAGAAATTCAATCTTTTTACTCCAGACTCAGAAACCTCAGCCCTGATTACACCGACATTGGTCTAGTCACTCCTGCCAGGTGGCAACAAGAGGGGAAAGGAATATGTCCATATCACAGTCATTGCTTTCATCTGTTTCCTTCTCTTCCTATCAGGGACTCAAAGAGCACTTTTGATTTGTGGCAATAAAAGGCAAAAATGAAAGTATTAGAATTTGAAAATGAATCCTGACAGTCTTTTGACCTCAGTAACCATATTCCAGGTATGGTCTGATTTTAGCACTGTCCTGCAAATAGATCCAGCATCTAAGAGAAAAGTAGACCAGATGGGAGGGTAGTGTCAGTAAAATCAATTTGGAATTGATAAATAGATAAATATAACCAAATAACAGGTTTTTGGAGAAAAAAATCATTCTAACATTAAAATGCAATCATGTGTAGAACTTGTATTAGTTGGGATTAAGAGCAAAAAACAAAAATCAAACCATCCCAACAAGCACAGAGGAACATACTGGAGGATAGAAGAATATGAGATCTTTTTACACAATCTCAGAGTCATTCTTGGAAAAGTGAGGAGCCAAAGTATCTATGGGGAAATTGGAAGGAAACAAACAGTCACAGCCAGATGGGACTGATCAGCTCCAACTGCTTTTTCCACCTTTCTCCACATTCCATGTGAGCTTTAAATTCCAAGGAGAGGAAAGCATCTGATTAGTATAGCTTGGGTCACATGTCCATCCCTTGGCCAAGGGAAATGAGGACATCTTGATTGATAGTTCTTTGTTGTATCCAATAGTGAAGAAGTAGTTTTCCCAATGAAAGTTCAGGGCACCATTTCAAAAAAAGAGGAAATGGATTTTTGGCAGCCATAAACAACAGATGTCCACTGCATGAACAAATAACACAGGTTTTGGGAAATGTACCAATGGAAAACAATGACATTGTGATTATCAGTTGTACCTTGGTGCAAGACTGTGAGATATATATATATATATATATATATATATATATACACACACACACACACATACATATGTGTAGACATTATAAATGCGTGAGACAAGCTGGCATGGAACAGGAAGTAGGAAGAATTGTGCCAAATTGCAGAACACAGAGGGCCACCACTCCTCTGTTCATGCCAATTCTGGCCATCTGGGGATGAGGGTCCAGTATTGCTGTATTTTCTGATTAACTTTTTTTTGCAGTTTTTCTTAAACATTTATATTTTGTTGAAAATTTTTCTGATTTTTAAGATACTGTTCAACAAACAGTATATATTTGTAGCCCAGTTATTACTATTACTATTATATTATTATAGTATATTATATTACTATTATAGGCTGACCAGCTTATAATATTTTCTTTATCACATAAGAGGTAAATATATTTTTTCTCTCCAAGTAGGCATATTTCCCCCCAAAACTGTTGAAAACATAGCCTTTCTTCTTAAATTCTTATTCTTCCTTTATCAAGCATTGTATACTGTATACTAGAAGCTATTATTTCCCACACATTTGGGTAAACTTGAGAATAATTTGTCCATCTCCAACAACATTCAGATTTTGACTTGGAATTTTAATTGCAAATTAAGTCCTTATTACTTCAAATAATTTTTAAAACAAAAAACCCAATTTTAAAACAACATTAAAATTTAATACAAAATAATTACTTTAATATTTTAAGTAACATTTAAATTTTTGTGTATTGTTTTATTTCTAAATATTTGACTTAAGTTTTTTCTAGTTCTAAGAATTTTAAAATTTATTCTTTTAAGCATTCTAAACATATAACTGAATAATCGGTCATCACTTTCTGGGCTAGCAAATATTTTATGTAACATGGAGGGGTTTTATTTGTTAAAAGCTTGCAAGGGCTCAACTGTAAAACTGTGATGATTTGGAACTATTAATTTTTTAAAGATTTTATTTATTTATTTGAGAAAGAGAGAGAGAGAGAGAGCACAATGGCAGGGTATAAGGGCAGAGGGAGAGAGAGAAGTAGACTCACCACTGAGCAGGGAGCCCAATTCAGGGCTCAATTCCAGGATCCTGGGATCATGACCTGAACTGAAGGCAGATGCTAAACCAACTGAGCTACCCAGGCACCCCTGAAAGTGTTTTTTAAGTAATTCCATAGTTATTGTATGTATGTCTTAAGATTCTAGTCATTTTTATTTACCTAAAACATTATTTATTTACTTAGCAAAAGTTTCCAATGCAGCTATTTTTGCTCTTTTAGTAATTCACTTCTGATTTTTATTCAGATAACTCATAATACTAAGTTTTCTGTAGGAAATAAATAACATTTATGGATATCAACTATATGCCTCTGTTCTATGAGCTTTGGGTAGTAAAGACATATAAGGCCCCTCTCTTCAAGAAACTTACATTCTTAGAAGCAAAGACAGATAATAAACCACGAAATAATTTTTTACAATATCAAGTAAGGAAAAAATACTCTGGGGACGCCTCGGTGGCTCAGTTGGTTGAGCCGCTGCCTTTGGCTCAGGTCATGATCCCAGAGTCCTGGGATCGAGTCCCACATCGGACTTCTTGCTTGGCAGGGAACCTGCTTCTCTCGCTGCCTCTCTGCCTGCTTGTGTGTACTCTCTGGCAAATAAATAACATCTTTAAAAAAAAAAAGAAAGGAAAAATACTCTGGTGAGATTAAGAGTGTGATATGAGGGGCACCCAGGTGGCTCAGTCCATTAAGCAGCCACTCTTGGTTTCAGCTCAGGTCAGGATCTTAGTGTCATGAAATCCCACCTTGAGCTCCATGCTTCATGCTCCATGCATGGGGAGTCTGCTTGGGGTTCTCTCTCTCCTTTTGGTTCTGCCTCTTCCTATACTCCCTCTCTCAAATAAATAAATAAATAAATAAATCTTTTCTTTTTTTTTTTTTTTTAAGATTTTATTTATTTGACAGAGAGAGGGGGAGAGCCAGAGAGCACAAGGGGGGCGGGAGGATGGCAGAGGGAGAGGGAGAAGCAGGCTCCCCTCTGAGCAGGGAACCCCCTCAACGTAGGGAGCGGTGGGGGAAGATGCTGTATCCCAGGACCCTGGGATCATGACCTGAGCTGAAGGCAAATGCTTAACTGACTGACTCAGGCACCTCTAAATAAAAAAAAAATTTTTTTTTAAGTGTGATGTTATATAGGATGTGACAGGCTGAGGGAAGTAGAGAATTATGGGTAGTCAGAAAAAAACCAAAAAACAAACAAACAGAAAAGAAAACCACTCCAAAAAATCAAAAACAACAAAAAACCCACCTGAGGTGATATCAAAGTTGAGACATCATTGATAAGAAGTAAGTACCACAGATCCGAAGAGATTTGTCTTAGCTATTGGGTCTACTATCACAAAATAGCACAGATTAGTAGCTTATTAATGACAGAAATCTAATACTCAAAGTTCTGAAGGCTCTAAGAGATCAGGGTACCAGGTTGGATGAGAGCTCTCCTCCAAGTTGCAGACCTTTCTCTCCTTGTTCCTCACAAGCAGAAGGGCTGGGTAGTTCTGCAGGACATATTTTACAAGAGCACTAAGCCACTAAGCTCTTTCTTTTCTTTTCTTTTCTTTTCTTTTCTTTCTTTCTTTCTTTCTTTCTTTAATATTTTATTTATTTATTTGACAGAGAGAGATCACAAGTAGGCAGAGAGGCAGGCAGAAGGGGGTGGGGGAAGCAGGCTCCCCGCTGAGCAGAGAGCCCGATGTGGGGCTCGATCCCAGGACCCTGGGATCATGACCTGAGCCAAAGGTAGAGGCTTTAACCCACTGAGCCACCCAGGCGCCCCACTAAGCTCTTTCATAAGTGTTTCACCCTCATGAATCCATCTTCTCCTAAAGTCCCTATCTACGAACACCTTCACCTTTGGGAATTTAGGATTTCAACTTTAATCTTTCAGGGACACAAACATTCAGACCATAGAATGATTCCACGTAGAAGGCACTGTTCATCCAAACTATATGAAAAATTTCTCTCTCTATCAATATTAGTATGTTCCAGGTTACTCGTGCCACTGGAATTTTCAAATTTATTACTATAATGTTATTTAGTAACGCTATCTTCCCCCATATCTATGGCTGTTTTTCTTTCTCATTCTTAATATGTATTTGTGGTTTATATCTTTTTACTTTTATTTTTAAATCAAACAAAACTTTTGGATTATCAATTCTACTTTCATTTTTATATTTAGGATTTTATTCCTCTATTTTTGTGTCCTTTTTAAAAAATTCTTTTTATTCTTTATTTTTAGTAATAGAAAATTATAAGACTATGAAATTTTCTGTTAAGTTTTACCCATGTTCAAAAAAATGCTGACACATTGGATTCTTGTTTTTCTTGCTTTATGATTGTCTCAAATTATAATATTGATTTTATTGTTGGCCCAAGATTTAGAGACTTTAAACTTTGAAATGATAGGTAATTTTTCCCCATTTAAATTTTATTAATATCCAGTATAATTACACTGTTATCAGAAAATATGACCTGAGAAATTTATTGAAATATTCTTTGTAGTTTAAGTACATGAGTTTCTTTTCTTTCCTTTTCTGTTTCATAATTATTACACAGGTACTTGAATATAAGGTATATTCTTCTCTTGTGGATATAAAATTTTTTGTGTATCTATTGATCAACAAAATATCATGCAATTTCTCCTTCTCATCATCTTTTTTAAAAAGCTATGTACTCTATTAAAAGTTGAAAGATGCTATCAGTGGTACAAAACAGATTTTTTTTTTCCAGTTTGCCTATTTCTAATGGTTTAGAAGGAATGAGAAAGTGTGACAGCCAGAAATACAAGTTTGTAGTTAGAGTATGAGACTCTTTATTGCCAGATCTAGGAACTGTATCGTGTATCAGGATGTCTTTTATTGCAAATACTATGCAAAAAGTGAACTCAAGCTGACTAAAACAATGTAGGGGTCATATGAGCTTACATAATCGAGAACTTTAGAAAAAAGGCAGCCTTGAAGTGTGCTTCAATGAGGCTTCTGGCATTCTCTCAGTCCAATTGTTCTGTCCCTATCAGGTTCATCTTCAGGCTGGTTTTCCTCATGGTAACAACACGAAGGCAGCAACCCAAGGTGTGGCCTCTGTACTTAATGCCATCTAAAGGAGAGGGTCTGCATCCCAAAGCTGTGAAAGTACCAGAATTTCATTCTAGCACTCTTAGGTCAAATACCCACACCTTATAGACATTAGCCCGGAGTTGGCATATACTCACTGACTTAGTCCAGTTTCATGCTCCATTTATAAGAATGGTGTAACGTTTCCCAGAATCTCATAGACCCCATATAGAAGGTCCATAGGACAATGAGGAAGAACAAAAGGGAACACTCAATACTGGTTACAGTAGCAGCAAATACCTTATCTGTTGATGCCCAGCCTCACACTGGCACTTCTATATTGCTTGGTATCTAAGGGAGCCAAAAAGTCATTTTCCAGAACCTGCTGACTGTTGGTTTCTTGTGTAGTTCTACCAAGTGGAAGACACTCATGCAAATAGGAGGTGGAAGGGGAAAGTTGATTCTTTTCTTGGTCCTGGCTCTGGCAGTAGCGGGGCTAGGTAAGTCCTGGTGGCCATGAGATCCCTGCAGCCTTGGTGAGCTTATGAGCTCCTGGCTTGCTGTTGCAGCAGGTCAAACGGATGTGCTCCAGCAGGCTTGAGGAACATACGAGTGGCCTTAGGAACACTAGAAAGCCCTCTGTGCCTTTGACCTCAGGAGAGCTTAGTGACTTTCTAGTTACTGATTTCACAGAACCCTCATCTTCCTTCTTTGGCTCCCCCATTTTTTTCAAAATTTGCAAGCAATTCACTGCATTAACTTCCCTTTGTTTGAAATACATAAGGTGGTTTCTATGTTCCAAATTGGACCCTGACTGATACAGTGCTATGCAAAAATATTTCAACTTTTTAGGTTATAATTTTATTAAGCTGATAATTGGTATGTATATGATTCCATAAATAAACAAAAGCCCAAATGCATGATTATAAGTCCATTTAACATTGATTCCTTAATCCTAGTCATTCTGAGGAAAATGTGATATTGAAAAACATATTTGCTGCCTGTATGAATGTAAATTACTTCCTTTTATGTAATAGGTGCACTGTTTAAGATTCATTTTTATTAAAATAATAATCAAGCTTTAAAATAACAAATAATTCTGTCAAAAAAATAAAACAGAGCACTTATCATTCAATACTCAGTGAGTGGTCAGGTCATCCAACAAAACAAGCATGGATTTGGGAGATAATAGCTAATATTGTCAATATAAGATATCTAAAAATCAATACATACATCATGTGTTCATACAAGCAGAGTGAGGAAAGGCAGCCTTGACTTTATAGTCAAACTGTAAAATTTTCACCCAGTGACTGCTTTGTGTTGTATTATTTCCCAAGAATACAATTGTCAGAATTTGGTTGTAACTCCTGGGGCCACATTAGGAACATTGATAACTAGTTAAAGAGAGAGCACTGATTATCACATTAGGTAAAGGAGAAACAAAACTGTCTACTATTATTTACAAGGGAATTCTACTGGGAAAGTAAAACTGAGAACTATCTAAAATATTTAGTCGCTTTAAAATAATTGGGGTGCTGTGTGGCTCAATTAAACATCCAACTCTTGATTTTGGCTCAGGGCATGATCTTAGGCTTCTGAGATTGAGCTCTGCACTGGGCTCTGCACTCAGTGGAAAGTCTCCTCCCCGCCCACCTCCTTCCACCCCTCCCCCACTTGTGCACGTGCACGCACTCTCTCTCTCTCTCTCAAATAAAAAAACTTTAAAAAAGTAATAATACCATTAAGTGTAAACATAGTATCTAAATAATTTCAATATCTATATACTCAATAAAAAACTATATTCTCCAATAAAAAGCTTACTTAGTGAGAAGAGTGGCATTATCTTGTGTTTTGTAAACCTCTTTTAGCCTGGCTTAATTGATACAGCCAAATTCTAATACATCTTTCTACATTCAATCTGTTGCTATGTCACACATCATGTAACCTCAGAAAACTTCAATGTACAAAGGCGCAGGAGGTTGGGGAACTGAGTGAACCAGGCAGCTAGAGTCTTAGTATTATTATCAAAATAATGTTCACCTCTGGAGCCCTCTGAGATCTCAAGGACCCCCAGGGAATACTAGAAAACACCTTAAAAACCAGTGCCCTTAGACTAGCTACATCAGTGGTTTTCAACAGATTTTTCACTGTAACACATATTTTCTCATGTGTGTTTTCCTGGATGTCTTCAGATATTAACTAAACAAAATGAATACTTTAATTACTAAGCAAAACAAATTTAACATCAAACACTTATAGGTGCTGGAGGACAGTAGGAGGAAGTGGGAGTGCCCAGAGAGATACCTGATTTTCATCAAAGTATTTTATGTGCTTGTGGAAAATAGACAATGGGTTAGGAATAATGAGCACTTTATAGCAGTCTGTTCCAACTCCTTTATCTTTGATTCAGTGAATCAAAATAGAATGCCAGTAACCATAACATTATTACAGAGGTACCTTCAATCGGCTAGGTCTGATTTATTTCTTTAAATCACTTGAAAGTTTGAGCATTTTAATAAATACTGGAAATCAATCTCTTTTTAAAAAACGATTTATTTATTCACTTGAGAGAGAGAGAGCGCGCGCGCGAGCATGAGGGGGAGGGGCAGAAGGAAAGGGAGAGAGAATCGGAAGCCGACTCTGTGATGAGCACAGAGCCCAGTGTTGGGCTGGATCTCACCACCCAGATCACAACCAAGAGTCGCTGCTCAACTGACTGTGCCCCCAGGTGCCCCAGAAATGAATCGCTTTTAAAACACTTTTGACAACATTGAGAAGTGCTATACCATATATATTATTTATATTATTTATAGACAGAAACTCACCAGTATCTTTCAGGTGGCTGGTAGAAATGGGATATATACTATTATCCAATTCTCTTTATATGCAATTGTTGACAAATAATGAGTTTTTATTCATTTATATATTGTTTGGGATATAAATGTGTGTGCACTATTTATTCATTCTTTCAACATATATTTATAGAGTTTCTCTAATATGTCAGGTCCTATTACTGGCAGTTAGGATACAAAAGAGAACACAAATTCCTATCAACAGAAGAGATTTATGTTCTAGTGTGGAGAGACACACAATAAAGATAAATAAACTAACTAAAACATACCTTACTTTGTGATAAACATTAGAGAAAAAAAAGTAAAGGGGGGGATAAGAACATTGGGAATAGGAGATGTCATGATTTAAAATAGGGTAGCAAGAAGAGGACTGACTGAAAGGATGGTTTTTAGGAACAGAGAGAAAGGAAACCATTACAGGGAAGAGCACTGTAAGCAGAGAAAACTGCAACTGCAAAGACTGAGGTTGAGAGCTTACATAGTGTCTTTTTGGAACAGAAAGCTGTATTGTTTGTGAGGTCAGAGAGGTAACGGGGGGGGGGAGAATCTTAGGGCCATGTATGGGACTTTGATTTTTACTTTGTTTTGGGAGGCCATAAGAGACTATGAACAGAGAGAGAAGTGGCATGATCTGACGTTCTTTTAAGAAGTTTACTTTGGCCTCTATGTTGAAGCCAAACCTCCCTTTGAGGAAGGCAAGAACAGAAGCAAGAAAACCAGTCCCTGGGCTACTGCAATAATCTAAACAAGAGATGGTGTAGGTGGTATCAGAAGTGGTAACTAGCCATTTTCTGAATGTATTTTGAAGGAAAAATCAAGATTATTAGCAAAGTGGATAAGGGACATAAGAGAAAGAGGAATTAAAGATGGGTTTGGATGTGGAAAGATGGAGTTTCTCACCAATACAGTTTAAGATTATAGGTGTAGCTGAGAGACAATTTGAAGCCTGAAAGGGCACGGCAGCAAGATTCTTGTTAATTCCTTTCTTGTGTGCAGACAGATAGAATATCAACTATAATATTTATTTACAGAAACTGTTCTAAATATATTCCAGAGCAATGGAAGACTTGTGAATAACTTTTTCTAAATTAAAAGTATTTATGGATCAGTAAACATGCTTGTGTCCTGATCTCCACTCTAACTTGAGCAAGAAAGTCTTTAAGTCATGTAACCTTGTCATATCTATTTTTTTTTTTTAAGATTTTATTTATTTATTTGTCAGGGACAGAGGGAGAGAGAGAGAGCGAGCACAGGCAGACAGAGAGGCAGGCAGAGGCAGAGGGAGAAGCAGGTTCCCTGCCAAGCAAGGAGCCCGATGTGGGACTTGATCCCAGGACACTGGGATCATGACCTGAGCCCAAGGCAGCCGCTTAACCAACTGAGCCACCCAGGTGTCCCTCATATCTATTTCTTAATTGATAAAATAAGCATTAGATGGGGTGAACTCTTACGATCCCTGCCTGAATTCAAATCCCGGCTGTGTCTGTTTTTGTAAAATGGGAATAACAATAGTACCTACCTCATAGTTTATTGTGAGCTAGTATGTGTAAAGCACTTAGAATGGTGCCGTTCACAGTATTATATCTTAAAGCTGGAATTTTTAAGTATATGCCAAATTTCTGGTATTATTTGTTCGTGGGGTGTGTAGGATAAAGGAGTAAGACAGAGGATTAAGCTTAAAGCTGGAGAACCTGCTCTTCAACATTATCACACTTACAGACGTTATAAAAAAAATTATTTTGCTTACACTAAGCATCATTGGGCTAGATGGCAACTCTTCAAGAACCAGTTATGTATTGATATATATGAATAAAAACCTTGAAATATATTGATTTCAGAAAAAAAGAGTATGGAAACATGTCTACATATATAGTCACTAGAAATTTCCAAACTTAATGACGTCTCAAAAATGCAGCAGCACGGGGCGCCTGGGTGGCTCAGTGGATTAAAGCCTCTGCCTTCGGCTCAGGTCATGATCCCAGAGTCCTGGAATCGAGCCCCCCATCCGGCTCTCTGCTCGGCAGGGAGCCTGCTTCCTCCTCTCTCTCTCTCTGCCTGCCTCTCTGCCTACTTGTGATCTCTATCTGTCAAATAAAATAAAATCTTAAAAAAAAAAAAATGCAGCAGCACTGCAAGTAAGATACTGCCATGGAATGTTGGAATATATACTCTTTTAAAGACAAAAGGCATGCTATTCCACCTTTTTACTATAAATTGAGAAAATATAATCAGTTCCGAGAAAGACAATGTACATGCTAAAATGTAATGGAGGATACCACCACGGTTTTGACGGTTAAAACCACATGAACGCAACAAGATAAGCCATTCCTTCAGTTTTAGATTCTTCTGACTAATCTCTTCCTCCAGTTACCTATGCTCTAGTCTAAGAAAAATGGGTCCAAAAGGAAATTAAGATCTATTTTTTTTTCCGATTAAATTGCTCAACCCTTCAGACGGTGAACTAACTACAACTCTCAAAGAACCCCTTCGTTGTGGCTGTTAAGAGAACAAGCAGTACTCTGCCAAGGACTCTGTACCCCCAAATCCAGCTAGGCGCCCGAAAGCTTCTCTTGGGAGCGGGGGTTTCTGAGCAGTACCACCTGCTGGTTCTACACGCGTTTTTCCTTGCTTTGCCCCACATCTCACTGGTGGACCGCATTCTTTCGATCTCCGGCACCTAATTACAAATAAAGCACAATACAAAGCCGTTAGAACGATCCAGGCAGAAACTGCAGGTCTCCAGAGGTAGTAACAAGTAGATACCCAACCCCTCGCTTCAGTGTTGGGTCGCGGAGAATCACCGCGCGGAAGGGATACCGCGGGCACCCCAGTACGAGGCTCTACTTCCGCCCCGCGCGGCCCCGCCCCCCTCGCGACGCGACGAGCCGTCACGTGACCGTCGCGCGCGTTCCCGGCCGCTGCGGGCTCCGAGGCCGAGGAGGAAAGACGGCGAGACGGCCGAGGCTGCGGCTAGAGAGGTTGGAGTCAGGGTGAGGTTCTTGCGGGGAAGGGTCAAAGTCAGCCACTCTGACGCCCTAGCCCAGGGAAAGGCGTGATGGCTCGCGGTGTCACCTCCAGGAGCGACGCGCTCCAGGTCGGCCCTACACTCCGGGCCTGAGAGGGGCGGTGGCGAGGTCAGAGGCCGGTACGTAGGTGGACGCCCTTGGGCCGGCTCGGCCGCGGCTCTCGGCGCCCAGGCGTGATGGGGCAGTTCAGCTCTTTCCGCCGCCCCCACCTTGGTTGCTGTCGCAGGCGAGAAGACTGTGACGGGCGCTGCGTTGTCCGCCGCCGCCGCAGCCCCTGCCCTGGGCGAGGGCCCGGAGCTGGTCACGGTCGGGGTGCGAGAGGAGGAGCAGCGGCCATTACTGCGCAGCCTCTTCCGCCGGGGTCCTCGTCTCTGCCTTTGGTGGCAACCCGGTTCCTCTCCTCTTCCCTTGGTGGTGGTGTCAGGCCTCTACTGGGGGACCTAACGTGCTCAAGATTTAAGGGCGGCTATGGTTTGAAGGGTATCCTGCGCCCTGTCTCCCGTGTGGAGGCCTCTCCCCGGGACTTGGGTCAGATCGCAGCCGGGGCGTACAGTTCCCTGTATTTTGTCTTTTTCCGGAGTGTCTTTGGCCACTTCCTTCTCTTCCCTCTCTCCCTCCTCCTCCTGCTCAGTGTCTGGGTCTTGCCTAGTAGGAAGAGCAGTCCCTCCACCCTGCCCTGGTAAAGCCCAGCGCTGCGTATTCTCGTTGTTTTGATGAGTAGTAAATCTTCGGAACAATTAAGAGATCTCTTTACCAATTGAGCACCCCCCCAACCCTCAGTGCATCTTAAAAGCGGAGGCTGTTGCTTTGTTCTGGTTGCTGAGTACGAATTCTCTATCTACCCCCCCACCCCATCCCGTCTAAAAGAGTACGGGTCTTCCATTGTTGTTGCTGTTTTGTTTTCCGTGGGGATCTAGAGAAGGCTGTAAAACTGTTTTGCGTTTACACACACATTTTGGCAACTGGAGCTTTCTCTTGTTAATCATTTTCGTATATGTTTTTATTTTTCTATCCTAAGTGCCAGTTTAGTCACACTTACCAAATTTCGAAAAGTACTTAAATTTTAAGTAATATTTTTGTAATATTGGAACAGTGTGGAATTAAGGGAAGAATAAAGCCAAGAAATGGTAGAAAAAGCATTGCCTTTATAGCTTGACATTTCAGGCGCCTGGGCACACTCCCTCCCCTCCAGTGTGTGTACTTTTTAAATAGGATGAGAAAGTATAACATTGGCACTGAAAACAGTGTATAATTACAGAAATTGGAGGACTTAAGACTTTTTGTCTTTTTAGCAAATGAATCTTTGTTTAGACTCTGAAAAAGACGTGGAATATAGGACACATGAAGAAATTACCCACAGAAATAATTGGATTTATGATGTTGGCTCTGCTGTTTTCATGACCAGCAAATACTGTTTGTCTTGAGTGTCTGAGTGCTCCAAAAACACATGAAAATAGGTCAAGCAAATTTAAAGAGAAAACCAGAAAAGTGAATGCTACACTAGAAATAGATTTTTGGGTGTGTTTGTTTTAGCCTTGTGTATCTTAAATTGAAACATTTTGTTAAACCCGCTCTTTGATTTAGAATTTATTTTTCAAATGGGCCAATGTAAGTTGTAGGCAAAATTAAAATAATGGTAAACATTTGAAAGTTTTTATTATTCACTGCGTGTTAAAAACTTGGTAGAATTAAAATCATCATGGAAACTATTTTCCAAACAGCTAGTCATCAGACATCAGGATGAAAAAGGAAATGGCATTTTTCTTTTAGGAGTCACGTGTCAACTGGTAAAGTATTTTGTTTTAGTTTCCACTGATTTGAATTGTTAGAAGACTAGGACAGATTTTGTTTTTTTTTTTTAATGGATCCAGAAATGATTTTTTAACTTAATATGGAAGGAAAAGTTAGTATTTAGTCTTTTCTTTTCACAATATTAGTCTGTTTAGAGATTATTTTATGTATTAGCCATTTACTGGCATGAAATGCCTGACATACTGTCAGCTGAGTAGTTGAATTTTTTTTTTTTCCCCAGTGTCAGTAACAGAGGGTGCTACCTTTTTTTTACATTCCCCTCCCTTGTTCTTGATTGTGCCTAAGGAACATGAATTTGTGAAACAACAGGTTGGACAAGGAATAATCTTTGTGGATATGGAAACCATTTTATTAACATTCTTCTACAGCCACCTGTGCCTATTTATGGAATATTTAGTGTTTATGGCTTACTACCTTTTGGATAATTAAAATAAAACCTGTTAAATTTATGTTAAAGCATTTAGAATTACAGAAAAAAGAGAAGGGTTAAATAACAGGGAGTTAGGACTTGACAGGGTCACACACAATTAGCAACAGAGCCTTTCTCATTTACAAAATGGCTACAGGTTTTGAAACGTCTGATGAGATTATTATTATTTTTTTAAAGATTTTTATTTATTTGACAGATCACAAGTAGGCAGAGAGGCAGGCAGAGAGAGAGAGGAGGAAGCAGGCTCCCCACTGAGCAGAGAGCCAGATGCGGGGCTGGATCCCAGGACCCTGGGATCATGACCTGAGCCGAAGGCAGAGGCTTTATCCCACTGAGTCACCCAGGTGCCCCATGTTTGATGAGATTAAAAGACAGTATTTGTTCACATTCACATTTCATGTTTTGCTTAAAATAAAATGCAGAGGACAGAGTTGGTGGGGAGATGTCAAGGTTTAATGCTTGAATATGAGGAGTGTGAAGGTCATAGATTGCCATACAGTAATGTTTTATAAGGGGAGTAGTAAACAGTAAAGGAAGTAATTCTTTATGATAGTGTAGTGTTGGGGCTCCTGGGCAGCTCACTTGGTTAAGTATCCTACCCCTGATCCCAACTCAGGTCTTAATTTTAGGGTCCTGAGTTCAAGCTTCATTTTGGGCTTGAATAATTTCAGTGTATGGGTTATCCTCATACAGTAATAGAAGAATGTGCAAAATATAGTGGAGGGAACAATTTTGGGGAGGTAGTCAGAGAAAGTGGTAGTATAGTAGCATTCATAAGTTATAAAAGCTGGATTATACTAGGAGGAGGAAGTACAGAACTACAAAAGGGAGGTTTAGAGAAGTATGAATAATTTGGTATAAATAGACTGTGAATCTGTGAGAGTGGTGGTAGGAGAGGCGCCCCAAATTTGATATATTTTTAAAGATTTTTATTTATTTATTTGACAGAGATTACAAGTAGGCAGAGGCAGGCAGAGAGAGAGACGGGGAAGCAGGCTCTCCACTGAGCAGAGAGCCCGACACGGGGCTTGATCCCAGGACGCTGAAGGCAGAGGCTTTAACCCACTGAGCCACCCAGGAGCCCCTTATAATTTGATATTTTAGCTATTATATACTTTCCTTTTTCTTTGATAAGTTCTTTTGAAAAGATAATCATTTATTTGAATCTGTTATGTGGAGAAAAATGGTGGTTTTTTGATTTTATGACTGACTTGAAAAGTGGAATTGTAATTAGTCCTAGATATTTTCAGAGAAGATAACAGCATAGTCAAATAATAGAAGTGTGAATTTTTTGAGTGGTTACAGATTATAAATAGTATGGTATTATTTCATTTTCATTTATACTTACTTACTCATTGGTTGAGTGGGTAAATGACTTAAATTCACGGACAATCTCTAAACTCTTATATATTTTGAAATTTAGTCTGTCATCTTTTTCCCCTAGAATTATTAAGGGGCAGAAATATGTAATGTAGTTTCAAATCTTTTCTTTTTTTCTTTTTCTTTTTTTTTTTTTAAGATTTTTTTATTTATTTGACAGACAGAGATCACAATAGGCAGAGAGACAGGCAGAGAGAGAGGAAGGGAAGCAGGCTTCCCGCTGAGCAGAGAGCAGGATGCGGGGCTCCATCCCAGGACACTTGGGATCATGACCTGACCCTAAGGCAGAGGCTTTAACCCACGGAGCCACCCAGGTGCCCCAGATCTTTTCTCTTCTTATATTACCTTCCTAATAGTTCTTTTCTGTAGAAATTTTCACCTAAAGAAAATTGGTATTTGCATATCAAAATAGTGTGGTAAATTTTACTATAGTAATTCATAAAATATATTGAGTTTGGTGTATAATTTGTAAATCATTCATTGAAGCAAGAATTATGTATGTTTGAATTATTTATGTTAACCAAATTAATTCTGACTTATAGTTAGAATTCACTATTTTATCTTACATCTTTGGATGAAAGGAAGAGCCTTCCTTTCCCCTCATTTAAAAAAAATCTTTGGTTACAAATTAGAAATTTTCTAAGGACTACTACATATGACCATTCTGAATATTTACATGCTATGCCCTGTCTTATGTCCACTTGGCATTATAATTCTCAGAGGTTATAGTGGATGGATTAGCTTGGGAGAATTGGTATCACTGAAACCAGTCAATTTTGATTACAACACAAAATACAGTTTTCTTTTTTATCTGGTCAGCAAAAGTGTGAAGAAAGTAACATGGAGTTCATTTTCTTAATTCAACAATTCTGGTAATAAATTGCCAGTTTGGTATGTCAAAAGATTGTTAATATGCAAGACATTCTAAACTGGCATTGCCCAATATGGTAGCCACTAGCCACATAGAGCTGTTGAGCACTTGGTAAGTGGCTAGTCTGAACTGAGTTAGTGCTGTAGGTATAAAATAAATACCAAATTTCAAAGAGTATATACACGAAAATATAAAATACCACATTAATAATTTATATGAAATACATTTGGAAGTGGTAATGTTTTAAATATTTGGGGTTAAAGTATTTAAATTAACTTTACGTGTTTTATTGTTCTTAATGTGGCTAATAGAAAATTTCAAATTATAAATGTGGCTTGCATCATATTTCTGTTTGGTGATGCTGTTCTAGACTTCTCTGAGATAGAGTACACCGAAGAAAAGATTTCTTTTTTAAAGAAACACTTTAAAAGACACTTCCCATCTCCCTATATTGATAGCTTTGTGATTTGGGGTTAAATCCTTATGGGTTTGGGTTTCCTCGTTTATAAAATGGGTATAGTCATATATACAGGGTTGTTTTAAGGTTATCGAGAGCTTCATGAACTTTCTAGTATGCATATGAACCACCTGGAGATCTGATTCTGTTGCTATGGAATGGGGCTCCAGATTTTTCATTTGTAAGGGACTCCCAGGTAAATGCTGATATAGTTGTTGGGGACACAGTTTGTATAGCTAGGATCTAGAATACTACATAGATTTTAGTTTATTTTCCTCCCCCTAACCGTTATCCATTTAGGGTCCACTTTGAAAATTATCCATGGGATACAGGAATTGGAAAAGTTGCTGTAGCTTGCAAGATTTACTAAAACTGGTTTTATTCTTGTTTTTTTATCCACATTCTGAAGAATTCATTGCCAGTGAACAAAGCCATAGGTGAATGATGTGCTTGTCAAAAGATAGAAAGATGGCTTGAATCTTACATTTGTAAGTGTATTAACTTCCCTCTTGTATATTTTAAGCTCTTTAAAGAAATGATTAGAACTTGATTATCTTTATATCTTTAGTGGCTGGGTGCCTTGTTCACAGAACTCAAATAATGTATGTGAATAAATTTATTTCAGTATTTTATTTTTCTCAACAGTTATTTTAAGAAGTTATTCCTTCATCCAAGAAATAGCACTTCAAGCCAACAAAACCTGATTGGCAGTTTACTGACCATTTAGAGATAAAACAGTCTTTATCTTCAGGAGGTTGATGGTTTAATAGAACAGTCAAAAGCAAACAAATAATTTCAGTGTATGGGTTAGCCCCATACAGTAATAGGAGAATGTACAAAATATAGTAGAGGGAACAAATTTTGGGAGATAGTCCGAGAAAGTGGTAGTATAGTAAAATTCATAAGCTGTAAAAGAGCTAGATTATATTAGGAGGAGGAAGTACAAAACTACAAAAGGGAGGTTTAGGGAAGTATGAGTAATTTGGTATAACTAGGTTATGAATCCGTAAGAGTGGTGGTAGGAGATAAGTAAGACTAGAGAGAGATTTAGCCTTTGAATGCTGTCCTTAGGAGCTTTGCCTTTATTGTATAGATTGAAGAACCAAAATGGGCTTCACATATGGGAGGCCCATTGTGCCTTTTTAGCATATCTCTCAGAGGTTTAAATTTGAGGGGTGTTACTGAAGCATGATAGAACAGTAGTTCAGGTGAGAGGTGATACATGTCTAAACTAGGACACTAGCAATGGCAAGAGAGTAGAGGATAGATTCCAGAGGTGTTAAGGATAAAAGTTGGCAGAATTTGGTTGGAGAGATGAGAAATGAGATGAGAGATGAGAAAAGGATTTTCTGTTTTTCTTTATCTGCATTCCTTGATTAAAGCATGGAAGCTGAGATGTCACTTTGTAAGATGTGTGCAGACATGGGGGTTTGTGGAGAATGTTTAGATGAGAGACAGATGTGAAAGACAAGTATTCTATTAAGAAAGAAGTTAAAATGGTTGGGTTCCAGATTGGGCAGGAAAAGAAATGAAACTGTCAACTGCCTAAGAAAAGAAGGCTGTCAAGAAACTAGAGGTCCTTGTGAAATTAAAGAGTTGTGGGAATGAGTAAGTTAGCTGGAGGGACCAGAGTTTGTAATCTAAGACGAAGATTACAATTTTAGAGAGGTAGCACTGTAGGTGGCTTATAGTTCCGCATGTATCATCATATTTTTTTGCTGGATGGACAGGGAGGTGAAATTCACTGAATTTAGGATAATAGGAATTAAAAACGGGAGTACAGTTTTTCTCAAAGTGGATTCGATGGGTTACCTGCATCACTTTCACTTAAGGTGAGATTCCTGGCTTAAACGCCATCTGTGTCTACTGGCCTAGAGTGTCCTGGGTTAGGGCCCAAGAATGTATATCTCTAATAAGCAACCTCAGTGGGGCAAGATTAAGAACCTCTTAGTTAGTAGTTGGAATGGGTCATATTTAAACTGGCTCACAGTAATGTGTCAGAAGTTAGGATGGAGAGGAGGATGAATAGTGAAAATTAAGTCACTGCCTTAAAGGTTAAGCTAGAAGAGCTGTAGGTAATTACATAGTCAGTGGTGAGCCTTCAAAGAAATACTGTTCTTGTTAAGAGTAATAATGATAGGATAGTAGAATGTTTCCTCCTGTCCTGTGTGTAAAAATGGGCAGTTTCTGTTTTGAGTAGCCTGTAGGAGAGAAATGAATGGCATCTCCTGTGGTGCCATGGAAGTTGTAGGCACCTAAAGGGTAAAGTGAAAGGGTTTGTGGTGGGGAGTAGGGGTGGTCAGGACAATGGAGTCCATATAATGTGTGGACTAAGTTTCCAAAGTCTGTATAACGAAAAGGTTATTTAGAAACTTACTTTGAGTCAGTTACTTTTGAAAATCCTCTGGTTCTAAAACAGATGATTGTTCTGTTAAACGTTGAGTAGGATAAGCTGGCTCATATTAAATCTCACCGGGAAAAATTTCTATAAAAGATAAATAATTTATCTTTAAACACTAAAACCCCTATATTGTGAGAGGCACATGGAACTGGAAGAATTTGACTCTTCCCTCTTGCTCGTACTGTGAGGCTTACAGTTTTTTTAGTCCTTATGTTTGCTTGATTCTGAGTTCTGTGTTGTGATGTGCCTCCGGCACTGGGCATCATGAAGTGGCAGGAGAGAATACTAATAGAAGGATTAATGGCTGAAATGTTTTGGTTGGTGCTTCTGGATTCCCTGAATAAGAGGCATCTTGGGAGAAGTTTGACTTAACGATTGTAAACTTGGATATGCATATACATAGCAGGAGGTTCTAGTTAATGTGATGGCCTTGTCTTTTCACACACTACATTCTTGTAGAAAGGCAGTGGCTATGGAATATATTGCATGTGGGCTAATTTGTCCATATAGAACCTGTTTGACTTTAAAAACATTTTTATTGTGATAAAATATAAATAACATAAAATTCACCATCTTCGCCATTTTAAATGTACAACTCATTGTCCTTAATTACATTTACAGTGCTGTGCAACCATTGCTACTTTACGGTTCCCCAACTACTTGATTTTAGCCAGAAATTCTGTATCCATTAAGCAGTAACCCTGTTTGCTCCTCTCCCTTGCCCCTGGTAACTTACCTACTTTCTGTCTCTGAATATACCTATTTTCTTTTCTTTTCTTTTTTTTTTTTAAGATTTTTATTTATTTATTTGACAGAGATCACAAGTAGGCAGAGCAGTAGGTAGAGAGAGGGGAGAAGCAGGCTCCCTGCTGAGCAGAGAGCCCGATGAGGGGCTCAGTCCCAGGACCCTGAGATCATGACCTGAGCCGAAGGCAGAGGCTTAACCCACTAAGCCACCCAGGTGCCCCTGAATATGCCTATTTTCAATACTTCATTTAAGTGGAATCCTAATATTTGTCCTTTTGTGTCTGGCTTATTTCACTTAGCAAAATACTTTCAAGGTGCATCCATGCATCCATGTTATAATATGTATCAGAATTTCCTTTCTTTCTATGGGTGAATAATACTCCATTGTATTTGTATACCACATTTTCTTTATTCTTCTGCTGATGGGTGCTTGGGTTGTGTCCACCTTTTGACTTTTGTGAATAATTCTGCAGAGAGCATTGGTGTACAAGTATCTGTTTCCGTCCCTGTTTTCAGTTCTTTTGGGTATATACCTGGGAGTGGAATTGCTGGATTATATGGTAATTCTGTTCAATTTTTTTTGAGGAACCACCAAACTTCACAGTGGCTGGACTAGTTTTCATTCCCATCAGTAGTGTACAAGGGTTCCAGTTTTCCACATTCTTGCCAATGCTTACTGATTTCCTTTTTTTTTTTTTTTTAAATTATAGCCATCCTAATAGATGTGAAGCAGCAGTTCTTGTGGTTTTGATTTACATTTCCCCTGATAACTAATAATGTTGAGCATCTTTTCATGTATTTATTGGCGGTTTCTGCATCTTCTTTGAAGAAGTATCTACTCAAATCTTTTGTCCATTCAAAAAATTTTTTTTGTCCTTTTGTTGTTGAGTTGTAGGCATTCTTTAATGTATTGTGGATATGAAATCCTTACCAGTACATGATTTGTAAAGATTCTCTCCCATTCTGTAGGTTGACGCAACTTGCTTGACAATGTCCTTTAACGTCCAGAAGTTTTAGTTTTGATGAAGTCCACAATTTGCTTTTTCTTTTATTACCCATGCTTTTGGTGTCATTCATATCTAGGAATCCTTTGCAAAACCCAACTTCCTAAAGATAAACCCCTCTGGGGGCACCTGGGTGGCTCAGTGGGTTAAAGCCTCTGCCTTCGGCTCCAGTCATCGTTCCCGGGGTCCTGGGATGGAGCCCCGCGTCGGGCTCTCTGCTCAGTGGGGAGCCTGCTTCCTCCTCTCTCTCTCTCCGCCTGCCTCTCTGCCTACCTGTGATTTGTCTGTCAAATAAATAAATAAAAATCTTTAAAAAAAAAAAAAAAGATAAACCCCTCTGTTTTCTTCTAAGGGTTGTATGGTTTTACCTCTTTTTAGGTAGTTGGTCTGTCTTGAGTTAGTTTTTGTATGTGGTGTGAAGTAGGGGTCCAAGTTCATTCTTTTGCAATGGGCAGTTTCTGTTTTGAGTAGCCTGTAAGAAATGAATGGCACTTCCAGTACTGTGTTGAATAGCAGTGGTGAAAGCAGGTATCCTTGTCTTGAAATTTTCTCATTTTTAAGATAAAATTTGCCACTGAATTTTGTTAAGGGATCGTACATAATTGACTGATTTTACTGATCTTAATCTGTGTAGAAGTTGATGAAATAATTTCTTTTGCAGCACAGCATGAACCAGCAATGGAAGACAAAATACCTCACAGTGTTTGACTGCCTGTGAAGATGATTGTTTATTTTTGTGACAGACAGCTGTGGGATTTGTAATAGAAATGTAAGTATGGCATCATGGTTTGTCCCAAAGATGCAGTAAATTAAATGAACTGATAAAATGCAATTAGCCAAGTATATGTTATATTTAGTTCTAATTATACAAAATGTGCATTTTGTATTGTTTTAGATGTTTTATTGAGTTAGTAATTTTATTCACGTTAAATTATTGTTAATGTAGATATCCAGAAATCTTATCAGGAGAAATTTCTATAAAAGTCAATGAAACAAGACAAAAGAATTTTCTCATAGAAGGCTAAAAAACTGGGAATTTTTAGATCTTCTAGGCTCTACTTTCTCTTTTCATACTAATTTACTTAAAAACGAACCTAGGCAGACAGTATCACATTCTATAAATAAGAGGGACTTAACGGGACTTAAAAACACTAGTTATTAAAAGCTTGTTTAACTAAATTGAAGTGTTCTTTAAATTGATTTTTTAAAATAAAGATTTAGAGAGTGTGGGGGAGAGAGGGACAAAGAAAGAGAGAGAGTCTTAAGCAGACTCTGCTGAGTGCAGAGCTCGACACGGGCTTGATCTCACAACCCTGAGATTACGACCTCAATTGAAACCACGAGTCAGACATTTAACCAGCTGCACCACCTAAGCGCCCTAATTAGTTGATTTTTAAAAAATTTAATATATTACTGCATTTTAATTAATATTGAGTTCACTCTAGCCCCCAGTTTTACCAGTTGTGTTTTCCTATTGTTTAGTTTTTGTGAAATATGCTTCAAAATACTACATCACCATGATTTTGCCCATTTTGAATGTCATTCTATTCTTGATGTATATTTTTACATGATGAACAAACATATTTCTATCTTCCAAGTTAATATGAACATTATCCAACCTGTAGTTATTATTTCACATATTCTCTCAGTTTGACATGTAACTATTACTATCTACTTCAATATGATGCTTTAATTATATATTAAAAGTATGGCAATATCATTCTTAGTGTTGAGAATCTGATAAAAGAAAAGTGAAATTTATAAGCATTTTTCTTTAAAATTGGGGCAAATAGGGTGCCTGGGTGGCTCAGTGGGTTAAGCCGCTGCCTTCGGCTCAGGTCATGATCTTAGGGTCCTGGAATTGAGTCCCGCATCGGGCTCTCTGCTTAGCAGGGAGCCTGTTTCCCTCTTTCTCTCTCTGCCTGCCTCTCTGCCTACTTGTGATCTCTCTCTGTCAAATAAATAAATAATCTCTAAAAAATAAATAAATAAAATTGGGGCAAATATGTCTCTTATTTAATCTTATTCATATGTTATCTGCCCTTGTGTGTGTGTGTGTGTGTGTGTGTGTGTTTAAATCCTGTAGGTTAAATATTATAGGTGCTGGTCATCAAGGAGCTAGACTATGGTCTAGGAAGTGAACCATAAATATTAATTAAACAGTGGAAGAAATGCCATATTGAGGTAATAATAAGATGCTTTTGGAACTGAGAGGATTTAGTCCATCTAATGGTCCAGAGTGAGAACTTTTAGCTTGATCTTGAAGAATAAACAGAATTTTAACAAGCTGAGAAAATTAGGAAATGTTTTTGAAGCTAAGGGAATGAGGGAGAGGCACAGCTGCCTAAATATCAGGGTATCCTAGGGGAGTCAGGGAGCAATCCCATGTGGCAAAGTGCGGTAGGGAGGAAGAGATGTCAGAGTTGGTAAAGGGAGTATTTAGTACCTACTATATTGCTAGGAGCTCACTGGGTATTTTATTTGGATTATTGAATTTAATTACTGTGAAAAATGGTAATAGCTCATTTATTGGTGAAGAAACAGAAGTAGAAAAATGAAATCATTTGCCCTAGGTCAGTGTTTTCCAAATTTCTCTGTTAAAAACTTGTTAAAAACACAGATTTTTAGACTGTAATGCAGATATGTGCGAATTTCCAGGGTAGAGCACACCAGCTAATTCTTTCTTTTGGAGAGTTTGGGAAATGCTCTCCTAGGTCCATGTATTAAAAATAAATGATGGAGCCAGGATTCTAGCTAAGTCTGCGTTACTCTAAAGGCTTATGTCAATGTACTCAGAAGCCAGTGCTTAGGAATTTGGATTAGATAATGTAGGCCGTAGAAAACTATTGAAGATTGGAAAGAAGACTAATTAGACATGATTAAACTGAGAAAAAGGGATAAAGAGGAGAAAGGACCGAAGTCAGGGAGTCCGCTTGGGAGGTTAGTACAAGAGTGTGTCCAAGAAGCCAGAATTGGGATTATAGGCTTTGGGAATGAAGGGCACACATTCTAAAGGTTTCTGTCATGGAAAAGAGAAGTGGCTAAGGAATAAGGGAGCATCCAGAATGGCTCTGAGTTTTAGGCAAGATCAAAAACAGGAAAGAGAATGAATGTTTAGGAGAGCAGAAATTTTGATTTTAGTCCGGTTTTATTTTAAGTTCTTGGAGAATACGGAGGTAAATTCTTTGAATACAGATTGGAAATACAGTTGGCATGTTCTCGATATTAGATTTTTGGAGTCATGGTAGTATATGTATTAAGCTGAAATATTCAGTAGATTGTGTAGACACAGAATATAGTATGAAAATAGGACCACAGACAGCACCTTTGTGAAGAATACTTGTACTTAAGGGCAACTAGAGAAAAGAGAAAACAATAAAATAGAAAGGAAAATTGAGAGAAAGTACCATCATGGAAATGCACAGTATAAAGTTTTAGAAAAAGAGTTGGTGGTCATATCATTCAGTGCAGTGAGATCAAGTATATTGAGACAGAAAAAGATCATTAGACTAAGCATGGTAGTTGATATTGAAATTTAGGGGTAGAGAATATTAACCAAAATCTTGAGGGAATTGGGATGGTACTAACACCAGAAATTGAGGGGTTAGCTTTTCAAAACAACTAGCAGTACTCTATCTTGAGCCAAGAGGAGTGATAATAAGGTAGAGTAAGGATAAAGATAAATTTCAGGGATTCACCCTTACCTAATTTTTGAATGATGAAGGAGTCCAGGATATCTCTAAACTAAGAAGTTGGGGAAGTTGTGTAATAGTCTTTGGGGGAATAAGGAAAGGAAGTTGTCTTGACTGAGTGAAGAGTTATTCATAGGAGGCTTGATAGTCTCTGGGAAATCAAAATAGCTATGTGTGTTGCTCACAACTTTTACACCATACATTTCACTATAAAAGTGGAAATTTTCATGAGTTTAATAGTTAACTTTTATTAAGTTTTCTCCTTGCTTGACCCGTCTTTTTTTCAAATGTCTCCCTTGTAGCTTTTTTGGTGGTGGTGTCTCTTTATTCCCCATCTCTCTCTGACCATTTCTTAATATCTTTTGTAAGCTATTTTGCCTCATTAGTAAACACTGAAATAATCCAAGGTTCTTTGGTTGGGCCTTTTGTCTGCTCTCTCTGCAGGTTTAATTTGGGCATTCACTCATTTTCATGTCTCTTAAGAACCATGTATTGGTGACTCATCAGACTTTTTTTCAGTTTAGATTTCTTCAGAGTACCAGTCCAGTAAATTGAGCTGTCAACTACCTATCTTCATCCAGAGATCTTATAAGTATCTCAAAGTCATTATGTCTGAAACAGTACTCTCTTCTCAGATTCTGAATCTTGATGGGTATGCGACCAATGACCAGAATGCAAATACTTTCATTTCCTAAGTATTTCTTGTATTCATTTGTTGGAACCTTTACATCTGCATCCTCCCTCCCATTATCTTATATCTGAATTACTATAAATCCTAGTTTCTTTCTTGCTCCATGCCACTAAGTCTTCCTCCAAAAAGCTGTCCAAATGATTTTAATAAACAACTAAGCCTATCACTTCCTTACATAAAACCTTTCAATGAATTCCTTTTGCCTACTTAGGAGTTCATATGTAGACCAGCTTCATAGAGATCCTGAATCCTTTGAAATTATATGTAACATTTCATCAGATTGTTCTTAATAATGCTGTGATCTAGAAATGTTTAAGAACTGGGGCATCTGGGTGGCTCAGTTGGTTAAGCGTCCACCTTCAGCTCAAGTCTTAATCCCAGGGTCCTGAGATTGAGCCCTGCATCGGGCTTCTTGCTCATGGGGAGCCTGCTTTTCAGCCTGCCACTCCCCCTGCTTGCGCTCACATTCTCTCTCTCTCAGACAAATAAAATTTTTAAAAATAAATACATAATAAATAAAATGTTTAAAACCATTGGTATTTAGAGAAAATGTTTAAGTTTACTAAGATAACATAATGTACAAGGTCTTTGCAGCATTTCCTCTTGGATAGTATATTTTATCATGGCCATAATTATGGAGGCATTCATTAGTAGCTAAGAGTGAAGACTGAAGTTAGTCCATCTGGGTTTGAAACATAGATTTGGAATTGGCTCAGTCATTGATGAATGGAGCCTTTGGGCATATCACCTGAGCTTTCTGTATCTCAGTTTCCTTATCTGTAAAATAAGGAAAATAGTGGACCCATTTTATAGGGTAATCTGAGGATTGGGTGTAAAGTATTTCAAACAATACTCTCCCTCAAATAAATAAAATTTTAAAAAAAGGGGGGAGAGGGGTGCAGGGCCTGAATGGCTCAGTCAGTTAATCATCTGCCTTGGGTTCAGGTTATGATCCTGGGGTCCTGGGATTGAGCCCTGCATCAGGCTCCCTGTTCCACAGGGAGTCTGCCTCTCCCTCCCCTCCTGCTCTCTCTCAAATAAATAAAATCTTTAAAAAAAAAAAAAAAAAAAAAGAATTTCATTAACAGTTGATTTATTTAACCTAAATTGAAAGGGATGAAAGAATACTTGTGCTCCCATTCTGTATCTAATTTTAGTTCTTTATCTTCCCAAAATGTTTAAAGTTACACTGAGGCTTAAATGAAGCAGTAGGACCTGATGAATTAAAAGAGGCTTTCATATGCAGGTTTATGCTTTCATTTAATTTATCCACTTTATAATAATTTTGAGTTGAATGTGAATTATCCCAACTTTACTGGTGAGAAAGCTGAAGACCCAGAAGCACAGTGTGAGTATGTGATTTTTTTCAAAACCTCTTACAGGTACATTAGGTACTGCTTATATTTGGCAGAATTGAAAGTAATGTACATAGACGGTTACCACAGTATAAAGTTTCTTGGAACAGACAAAAGTATTCTGAATCTTTTGCCAAATGTAAATCGAAATATGTGGTATTCTATCTCTTGTCATTTTGGGAAGTACTAAGATTTTGTATTTAAGAAATACATAGGAGTTGTAGGGAGCCTAGCAAAATGTATTGTGCACGGCCAGTTCTTTCTGGGGAAATAAGCATTGATTAACCAGTTGAGAAGCAAGTGCTTTCACTTACAACTTAGATTGTTATGTAACAAGATCTTTGAAGGCAAGTGTTTATTTCAAAATACTTTGAAGCTCTTTTAAGTGCCTAACACATGTAGGAGTTCATATCTGGTAGAACTTACATAGGTTGGGAAAAAGTTACAGTTTACTAGTTTGTGTAACCTAGAGTTTCTGGTAAAGGAGTTGATTGGAAATGGAATTAAAGGTTGAGAAAAGGTTTGGAAATCAAGTATTTCATAGTGATCCGTTCTTTCCACTGAGACTGTGAGCCCCTTCCTTTTCTAGACAGATACAATCTTTTCTAAAACTTGCTATCATTTTGAACCTTGTATATTGTAGAACCAAGGACACAGGAGAAAGCAGTAAGAGAATAGATTGTTGGATGTGCTGTGATTTAAAGCCTAAGAGGATTGTTTCTCAAAAAACACCAATTTCACCAATCTTGGTGAAATAAATATTTTTACTGACTATACCTTTTGTAACCACTTTACCCAATTTTGAATGCTTGATCTTGGAAAAAGGCAGAAATTCTTATTCCTTGTTTAAAACAGCAGAATCAATGGTACAGAAAGACTGTCATTCATTTTAAGCAGCAGTTAATTAATGGTTGCCAATCTCTGTGAGACCTTCACCTCTATTCCTCAGTCTTTTTACATATCACTGGTGCACTCCTCTATCATTTTCTGCCCTCTTAAAGACAGAGGCTTAACCAACTGAGCCAAGGCGCCCCCTCATTATTACTTTTTATAAGCATCCCAACATGTTATTGCAGGAATTAGGCCATATTGTGATTATCTGCTTTGCTTGCATGTGTGTTTCCTTATTTAACAAAGTAGGCATGTATCTTTAGATCCTTCAGTACTCAGCATTGTGGGGCACCTGGGTGGCTCAGTTGTTAAGTGTCTGCATTCGGCTCAGGTCCTGATCTCAGGGTCCTGGGATCGAGCCCCACATCATCCTCCCTGCTCAGCAGGAAGCCTGCTACTCTTTCTCTCACTCCCCCTGCTTGTGTTCCTTCTCAGTCTCTGTGTGTCAGAGAAAGAAAGAGAGAAAGGAAAAAACCTCAGCATCATATATGGACTATGGTAATTTTTTAATAAATGTTCATATGACTCAATAAGGCAGAAATTAACAAATTTTATATGAGTGTTTAAGCCCAATATCATCCAGTTTAACAAATCTTGTTCCTTTCGGGCAGTTTCAACATTCATGTCATTTTCTCCCTTTTAACAGGATTGTAACATTTGTGAAGCTTTAGTGATTGCAAAGTATTTTTGTTTGGTGTTTGTGTTTTTTGGTTGTTCTCACTTAAGTTTTATAAACTGATTTGTAGGTAAGGAAATTTAGACTGGATTTAACTGGGTGCTGAAGAGTAAGGAAGAGGGAGACTCGGGTTTTTAGATTTCTTATCTAGCAGTGGTTTCATTGTGTAATAGCTGCCTTATTTCACGTCACCTTTCTCCCTTGGCCATCTGCAATTTATCATTATAGTCTTCAGTGTGCTGCTTCTGGGTTGATCTTGAAGTGCACTGACAGAATTTTTATACATTCCCAAGGTATGTACAAATAAATTCTTAAAAAAAATTTGTCAGCCAGGTGGTTTAAATTAATATTTAAAGTAAAATAAAAGGGACATTTGGGTGGTTCGGTTAAGCCTCTGCCTTCAGCTCAGGTTATGATCCCAGGGTCCTGGGATTGAGCCTTGCATGGGGCTCCTTGCTAGGTGGGGAGTCTGCTTCTCCCCCTACCTGCCACTCCCTCTGCTTATGCATGCTTTCTCTCTGACAAATACATAAAAATCTTAAAAAATAAAACTCAAAACATCTTTTTTTTTTTTTAAAGAGTTTATTTATTTGATAGAGATCACAAGTAGGCAGAGAGGCAGGTGGGGGGGAGGGGAGCAAGCCACTCAGGCGCCCCTCGAAACATCTATTTTATATGATGGTATTATATTCTCCACTGAAAAACATTCATTTTCTTAGCTAATATTTGAGTGTTCTCTCTCTGCCAGGTCTTGTATGGGAATACAGAGACGAGCCAAAGTGATCTGTGTATTGCCTTTACAAATCCCACTTGCTTATGGGGAAGACTTAAATTAACAAAATAAACATACATATAAATGTAACACTGTAATTCTAATAAGTGCTATGAGTGAGAAGTACATGGTAGTAAGATATTTAAAGGAAAAAAAAATAGGTGATTTGACCTAGTCATGGAGACTTCCTCAAGAGGGATAAGATGGGTAGTAGTTAGTCCATGGGGGATGTGGAAGGCAGGAGGTAAAGAAATGTTCATAGAGAGAAAACCTACTGAAGGGAGCAGCCAGTGTGTTTGGAAGCCTGATCAAGGGGAAGTCTGATAGAGATGAGGCCGGTGTGAGAGGTGGGGGGCAGGACCATTGCAGGGCCTATAGATCCTAGTGTTTATCCTAAAATCAACTTTTTAAGCAAGAGGTAAGGCTAGACCAGTTAAAAGGCATTTTCAGTTATTTGATAAACAGTATTTACTTGGTGGCTAGGGAAGGGTAACAATGCATAGTAGGTGGATTCAGGACATACTTAGGATAAAATTGGTAAGACCTGCTGATGTTTTGGTTGCAAGGAGTAGAAGGGCAGTTTCAGTGATGGATTTCTGGCTTGAACAAGCAGGTGGATAATGGTGTCCTGGGGTGGAGGGGTGGAGCTTTTACGGAGTAAATAAGGAAGAAACAGATAATGAGTTCAGTTTTCCTTTTTGCCCTCAAGACATCCAGGAAGAAACCTAAAATCAACCATTAGAAATCTAGATCTAGGGGGGCGCCTGGGTGGCTCAGTGGGTTAAAGCCTCTGCTTTCGGCTCAGGTCATGATCCCAGGGTCCTGGGATCGAGCCCCATGTCAGGCTTTCTGCTCAGCAGGGAGCCTGCTTCCCCCCCCCCCTCTCTGCCTGCCTCTCTGCCTACTTGTGATCTCTCTCTCTGTGTCAAATAAATAAATAAAATCTTAAAAAAAAAGAAAGAAAGAAATCTAGATCTAGGTCTCACTACCATGTACTTCTCATTCCTAGCACTTAGCAGAATTGCACTGTTAACATCCATGTGTGTGTTTATTTTGTTAATGTCAGTCTTCTCCATAAGCGGGTGGGCTTTCGTTTTTGTTTTCCCATTGTCCACTATGTAGCACATGTATATAATAGGTGCTTAATAATAATCTGAATTGTCGAATTATATTAGAAGAGTTGAAAAACAGTTTTAATAGTACATGTATTTTCTTTCCTTTTCTTAGGATGGCTGGCTGTGGTGAAATTGATCACTCAATAAACATGCTTCCTACGAACAGGAAAGCGAATGAGTCCTGTGCAAATACTGCACCTTCTCTAACTGTCCCTGAATGTGCCATTTGTCTGCAAACATGTGTTCACCCAGTCAGTCTGCCTTGTAAGCATGTTTTCTGCTATCTGTGTGTAAAGGGAGCTTCATGGCTTGGAAAGCGATGTGCCCTCTGTCGACAAGAAATCCCTGAAGATTTCCTTGACAAGCCAACCTTATTGTCACCAGAAGAACTCAAGGCCGCGAGTAGAGGAAATGGTGAATATGCATGGTATTACGAAGGAAGAAATGGGTGGTGGCAGTATGATGAGCGCACTAGTAGAGAACTGGAAGATGCTTTTTCTAAAGGTAAAAAGAGCACTGAAATGTTAATTGCTGGGTTTCTGTATGTTGCTGATCTTGAAAATATGGTTCAGTACAGGAGAAATGAACATGGACGTCGCAGGAAGATTAAGCGGGATATAATAGATATACCAAAGAAGGGAGTAGCTGGACTTAGGCTGGACTGTGACGCTAATACCGTAAACCTAGCGCGAGAGAGCTCTGCCGATGGAGCGGACAGCGTATCAGCACAGAGTGGAGCTTCTTCCATTCAGCCTCTAGTGTCTTCTGTAAGGCCCCTGACATCAGTAGATGGTCAGTTAACAAGCCCTGCAACTCCATCCCCTGATGCAAGCACTTCTCTGGAAGACTCTTTTGCTCATTTGCAGCTCAGCGGAGACAGCATAGCTGAAAGGAGTCACAGGGGGGAAGGAGAAGAAGATCGTGAATCACCATCCTCAGGCAGGGTACCGGCACCAGACACCTCCATTGAAGAAACCGAATCAGATGCCAGTAGTGATAGTGAGGATGTATCTGCGCTTGTTGCACAACACTCCTTGACCCAACAGAGACTTTTGGTTCCTAATGCAAACCAGACAGTATCTGATCGATCAGATCGATCAGGAACTGATCTATCAGTAGCAGGGGGTGGAACAGTGAATGCTGGTGTCAGATCTAGAAGGCCTGATGGACAGTGCACAGTAACTGAAGTTTAAATAAAAGTCTTCCGCTCCATGCTCAAAGTTAAAATGGTTATCTGTAAATTTCTGCCCACATAACATTATACTCATCCCTGGTAGTGCATTTTTGGGAGTTGGGGTGGGAAAGGGTATGGGGAGGACAGACTTGTAATTAAAATGTCTAACATGTCTGTTGAGGAATTTATTTAATATAAGGAACTTGGCGTTAATAGTTGAGAGCGGTTTAGTAATAACCCAGTTTTCTTGAGGTCTGTTTATTTTATATATTTTTTAAATTTCTTCAGTTCTTTTGGCCAATGTGTGTGTATTATCTGTGCATTAACAGTCCTCATCTGACTCTTGCGTTGTGTCTTATTTTTCTGCATGGATTGATGTAAAACCATTACTCAAATTTGGCATCTATGAGATGTTGGTATTGGTATGAACAGGAAGCTTAATTAATGTGAGAATAAATGTGAATCTGGGATTTTAAAATAGATGAATAACAGCTATTAAATAGTAAAGTTACTGAAATGGAAATGTAAAGAAAACAGCTAATAACTCATGTTTCAGAATCTTGTCTGTAACATACTTCACAGCGTTTCCCATAGGCTTTGCTGTCTAGTCCTTGTAGTTTGAGGTTTCTCTTGACCTGCATTTTTCTTTTTGATTACAGAATTTATAATTTAATAAATACTAGAGTTTATCAAAAAATAATTTGTCTGTTGTTTGAGTCTGGAAAGAGGATGGAAACATTTTGACATTTGGGGTCAAGTCAGTAAACAGGTGGTGGTTTGAAATGGTTGCATTCAGCTTAGTCACCTACTCAGGAAAGTTTTTTTTTTTTCAGAGAATATTTAAACAGAATCTACAAGCAATTGCATGGAATAAGTATGTATGGAAATAAACCTAAAGCTCGTGAGACTTGAATTTCTTATATAAATGATAGTAGAGACCATACATATTAGATTTTCATTGCCAGTCTTCACTAGTGGTCTGATACTAATGAATTAAATGGTAGGCTTATTTGTAAACAGCATTAGTAGACACAAATTTAGTTTACATAAAACATAGAATTTGTGATAAAATAGGAAGTCTTGGGTTAACTTGGTAATCCAGAATTTGTTTCTGAAAAATGGTAATGTGAGTTTGTCTTAATATATTTAACTCAAAACAGTAGGATCGTGTTGAAGCATATACAAGTTATTTTTAATATGTTTTTCAAATGTGAATTGAATGTTACCATAGCAAATAAAAACTGTCCTTACTTTGAAAGTATCTTTTATCTCTTGTTGTGATAGGTTAGAATTGGGAGTTAATTCTTCGACTTACATGCTTTTTAGAGCCTGTATTATAGAGATCATAAAAGTATGAGTTGTACATTTGTATTAAGTCTACTTTTAGAATATAGCTAGTTATGGAAAAGAAAGGTCAGCTACTTTTCAGAAGAAAATAGAAATCTGATATATAATGCAAATGTTAGAAGATGCTTCATGAGTCCTTTTGACATCTTAGGAAGTTTTGATGTAAAGTTAAATTTTATTACTAAGTAAACAGTAGTACTTACTACTAGCTCAGAAATTCCAGGGCATACACATAATGGCCAATTTTGTAGAGTCAGTAGACTTTCCACATGATGACTATTGTTTGGGAGAGAATTTAAAATAGAAAACTAGGGGGGCGCCTGGGTGGCTCAGTGGGTTGAGCCGCTGCCTTCGGCTTGGGTCATGATCCCGGGTCCTGGGTTCGAGCCCCACGTCGGGCTTTCTGCTCGGCGGGGAGCCTGCTTCCTCCTCTCTCTCTGCCTGCCTCTCTGCTTACTTGTGATTTCTCTCTGTCAAATAAATAAATAAAAAATCTTAAAAAAAAAAATAAAATAAAATAGAAAACTAGGTTATTAAAATACCAAATAAGGCTCCAAATTTGTAGGATGGTAAGGTGGGAAGCTTTTTTATTTAAAAGAAGAACCATAAAAAAATAATAAAAGGAGAGCCATTCAGCAAATCTTTTTTAAAATTAATTTATTCTTTAATTTTTAAGTAATCGCTACACCTAGTGTGAGGCTTGAACTCACAACCCCAATATCAAGAGTCACATGCTCCACACACTGATCCAGTTCTTTACCATCCTAGCTGCTTAGAGCATAAGAAAATGATTGATCATACCTTTTCTTATCTTGTCCCTGACTCCTCTCCACTTTTGTTCTTTAGCGCAATTTTCATTAAGTTATCTTGTAAATTATTTCCAGGTAAGACCGAACAAATACTATATAAAAAATAATCCAGGGGCACCTAGGTGGCTCAGTGGGTTAAGCCTCTGCCTTCAGCTCAGGTCATGATCTCAGGGTCCTGGGATTGAGTCCCACATCTGGCTCTCTGCTCAGCAGGGAGCCTGCTTCCTCCTCTCCTGCTTGCCTTTCTGCCTACTTGTGATCTCTCTCTGTCAAATAAATAAAACCTTAAAAAAAAAAATTTCCAGGAGTAGGTTTTGTGGAAAGGTTTTTACCTTTTAAAAAACTGGTCTTTGGTTGGTTATAGGGTAAGAACTAGTGTGGGAATTGATGACAACTTTTAAGCCAAGTGTGGGATATTTTATTTTATTTTTTATTTTTTTTTAAAAGATTTTATTTATTTATTTGACAGAGAGAAATCACAAGTAAGCAGAGAGGCAGGCAGAGAGAGAGGAGGAAGCAGGCTCCCTGCTGAGCAGAAAGCCCGATGTGGGGCTCGAACCCAGGACCTGGGGTCATGACCTGAGCCGAAGGCAGCTGCTTAACCCACTGAGCCACCCAGGCGCCCCAAGTGTGGGATATTTTAGCTAAATGTTTCAGATTACTTGATAATTACCTAAATATATTGGAAACTAGGTCAATAAGTTCACCTATTCAAAAAATGATTAAAAACAAATCAAATACTAGTGTAGCCTTCAAAGTAATTCTGGTATTTAACTTCTATAAATGTTAATCACTGGGGTTTTACTTGTAGTACATCATATTTTTAAAAACTATTTATTAAATTTTCCTTTCCTGGCAATAGCCTCTTTATTTGCAGGTCCACCCCAAAGTGTTCCTACTAGGTCTTTTTCAATCTGTAATGCCTCCTCGAAACAAAGCTCTTTGCCTGAAGAAACGCATCTTTTCAAAGCTCTAATTACTTCTGGTGGCCCTCTGGTAAACTGCTTTAGCCATTCTCGTGCCTCCCCTAGACATTCAGTTTCATCTGTAGACTGCAAGACCTCTTCAGCCATTCCTATGTCTAGAGCTTTTTTTGAATCCAATTTGAGAGCTCCGCTTAACACTTTGAGAGCCTGCCTACTGCCAATGATTTTAACTAGTCGGGTAGCACCGCCCCAGCTTGGTATTATACCCAGGTCTTTGTGGACAAATCTGATCACACTCTCTGCAGTCAGTAATCTGCAAAAGAGAAAAGAAAAAATATTAAGTATATGTGCTTTAGTCATAAAGTACTATTCATTATCTAATCTGAAATCTCCATAGAACTTTATATAGGTAGATATGTTATATTAAAAACCGAAAGTTCAAAGAATCTGGCTAAGTATACAATTCAGTTTACTACACAGTCTTTAAGAATTCCCTTTGAAAATGATATCAGCATTTTAATTGTGCTACTTATCCTTGGCTTTGGGAAATAACTTAGTTTTTATTTTATGTTTATTCCTAAAACCCCAAATTATCTTTCTAAAGTGAGTGGTGGCCTAATGAGAAAATCTGGACTAAGTGAAAATATGGGAGTAGGGAATGCTAGGGTCATACTGTGAAAAACAAAAAACAAAAAACAAAACGCATAGTAAAGTTCTTAACCCAGCATCTATAGTCTTCAAGCAAATACCTACTAAGCACTACTAAGCACTACCTATGCCAGGTTGTCTAGATGTGGGACTACAGAAATGACCAAAATAAAACCGTGTGTTCAGTTCACATTCCTGATAAGAGAAAAGACACTGAACAATATAGGACCAGCGGTGATAAGTGCTATTAGAAAAAATAAAATGGGGCAAAGGACTAGAGACTGAGATGGGTGCTGGCGGTGTTAACTAATGTTAACTAGTCCTCAGAACAAGGATATGAGGTATAGTAATATCCCCATTTACAAAGGGAAACTGAAGTCACAGAGACTAAATAAATAGCCCACTCAAGGCCATTGCCACTATAGCAGAGCCAGAACTTAAACCCAGGAAGGTTAGCTTATTAGGTGTGCTCTTAACCTCACAGTACAGATAACAGCAAGACTAGGATGGAAACAGCATTGCCATTAAGAAAGCGGACAGTGGCAGGGGCTGGACTAAATGATGATTTCCTGTAGTAGGGATGCATTTTCCCCAAACAAGGTTTTTATTAACAGGGTGATTAAGAAGCAAAGTGGAACAAGAAAGGGGAGTGTTAACACTAATCAGTGGACATAGTAAATGGCTTCATATTTGCCAGTTAAATATCCATATACTATTAACAGAATGCACAAAGCTATCCTGTGTAGGAAATACTGCCTGTGTTTTATTTTGATTGCACACTTCAATGAGCTTTCACTGTAATCTGGAACAAAGGTAATGTCTGAATTTTAATTTTTTAAGAAAAATTATAGCTGTCAAACTACTCACTATGCAAAAGACGGCCTTATGTTAGTTCTGCTTTTCAAAGTGTAAAATGCTCAGCTGCAGGTGTTTTGATTCTATCAGCACCAAGAACAACAGACTCTTAGTCTTTGACTCTTTAATCAGGAAAAAATATTCCAGTAAATTCTCACAAAAGCCTATTTATTAACTCACTGGGACAGAGAACTTTCTCTTCACAGCTGTGAACTCCTACAACGGAAAATCTGCCTCAATTATGAACAATTGCTTTTAAAGGCAAATAGCCATGAAAATAGTAGTTTTCAATAAATTTAAGTAGAAAGGAAGAAAGACAAATCTCTTATGAAATGAATCTAGCCCAAAACTGTGAGAGGAGTACTGCCTTGTTACAATAAACAGAAGAAAAATGTCAAAAATTAAGAAAGTGGAATAGAAATTATAGAAATAATGACTTAGTAGTTAGAGATAGGAATACTGTTAATAACACAGTTCTATAAAACTTTCACCACATAAACTGAGTGTGTCATGGTTCTAAATTACATCCTAGAATTGACACTGATGTTGGCTCAGAAATATGCCTACAATACAGAAAAAGATTATGTCAGAAAATACATTCACTTAGAATCAGCTGAACATATGAAAGTTGGTTAAAGCCCAAAATGAGGGGATAATGTAGATGAGTTTATGACAACAAAAGTTATTATCTATGTAAGCACACTTATATTTGGAATTCTCTGCTTCTAAAGAAGTCTCTGTTTCTATACCATGTATTTTTTTTTTCTTCTGCCATATTTTATAAGGTCAGGTATACTTTTTGAAATATTTTACAACTCTAACAAATCTTAAGATAATCTTTGTAAAAACTACCTGTTTGATCAAACTCTGATATTCATGTTTTACACACCATGCCTAGGGTATGTTTATCTACTGACATATATTTAATGTACATTAGCAAATACTACCAAAAAATTTATTAATGTCAACACATCAGTACACACACCCTAGGCATGATATGTCAAAACTGGATGTCAGAATTTAATCACTACAAGTAGTTTTTTTTTTTTTTTTAAGATTTCATTTATTTATTCGACAGAGATCACAAGTAGGCAGAGAAGCAGGCAGAGAGAGAGAGAAGGAAGCAGGCTCCCTGCTGAGCAGAGAGCCTGATATGGGGCTCGATCCCAGGACCCTGGGATCATGACCTGAGATGAAGGCAGAGGCTTTAACCCACTGACCCACCCAGGGGCCCTGGTAGTTTACTTTAGCAATGAGAGATCACAAAACTCTATTAATCTAAAAATTAAAGTTTAAATATAAAATTTTAAATGTTGATAACCATAATCTACAAAGAAAATGTCCAATATCCAAAAATAGAAACAGCTTCCTGATAGACCTTACAGAATTATACACTAATTACTTCTAGAATTTAGATGCAGTTATGCCACCTGTAATAAAATTTATTGCAAGCAATAATCTATACGGAAAACTGGAAGACCTAAATCTTAAAGTTCTAAAGATTTAACAGCAAACTCAATTTATAAAATGATATTAAACTCCCTTATTTTGTAAAGAAAAAGAATTACAAGTATCTTCTGCTTATCACTGTAGTTACTATTGGCAATGTTTAAAATCTTTGACATCTTGGTAGAAAGGGGATGAAGAAATTAATCAAATGTCAATACGCTCCTCATTACAGTGTGTATACAACAGTAAACTACCGGTAATAAAAAGTATCACCTTCGACAGGTGTTGTAAAATCAGTGATGATACCTGAAAGTACTGTTAGCTGTGCTAGTACTTTCTAGTAAGTTAGCTATAAGTTGCAAGTCTTTGAAGAAATGTATTCCAGAAAAACTATTTTTAAAGATTTTATTAGAGCACGCTCATGCAAGCAGGGGGAGGGGCAGAGGGAGAGACCGAGAGAGAATCTCAAGCGGACTCCCTGATGAGCATGGAGCCTGAGGCTGGGCTTGATCTCACAACCCAGGGATCATGATCTGAGCTGAAACCAAGAGTCAGACCCTTAACTAAGCTACCCAGGGCCCCCAAGAAAAATTTTAAGACAATTATCAAGTTTTACTTAAAAAGGAAGTTTTTAAGTAATGCTTAGAAAATGTTTTTTAAAATGTTTATTTTTTAAGTAAAAGTACTTTTAGTGAACCCTGTTATAAAGAACTGAGAAACAAACAATTATGTTGGATGACAGTAAGGCTTTGATGCGAAGTGCACAGACTTGAACCAGACCGCCAGGCTCTGCCGCTAGACTGACTGCATGCTACACCTTGTGGAATACAGCAAGGAAAGACACACGGTGTAAAGAGGGCAAGGAAGATTAAACCACTCAACATCCCTGGGCTTCAGTATGCTTGCTTATAAAATAGATATTATAGCACTTATGCCATAGAATTATGAATATTAAATAAGTTAATATGAAAAGTGCTTAGAATGTATTTGCAACAATTCATTTGAATAGAAGAAATCTTAAAGGGATTGCATACAACATACTTTATTTAAAAAAAAAAAAAAGGCTCTGAATCTGCCTCAGCCACATCCATAGTAGAGCACAGTATTATACTTTTATTCGGAATATAAAAGTTACATATATTTTGTAGCCTCACAGTGCCTGACACCTCTTAAGCTATGTGTACTCGCTTGTATGAAGTTGATTGCATTAATAGGTCGGTCACTACAAGTAACCGTTGTGTTTCTGCTAGAAATGTAGTATGAAGTTGTTTCCTGGACTAAAAAGACTTGATCCCTAAAGTACTGAAAGTAAAAGAACTATCTGTACTTACACTGGGAAGCCCAACAAATGATGGTATGCTATCCTTCTTCAGTATCTGTTAACAGAGACTACAAAATATATACAATTTTTATCTACAGGTAAAGGTAGAAATAATACTGTGTTCTATAGATAAGGCTGAAACAAAAGAGTCCAAGTTGATTTAAAAAAATAGACATATAGCTAAGGATAACTTAAGGAATACTGTGTAATATAAGTAAAAGCATAAATATTTTTACATTTTAAACAAAGCATTCGTGTTACAAATTAATAACAATGTCATAAATCTAAAGTTTGGAATCACTGATTTAAATAAGCTTTAGGGCCAGAAACTGCTAGTCCTTTTACAGTACCTTTTTTTAAAGATTTTATTTATTTGATAGAGACACAATGAGAGAGGGAACACAAGCAGGGGGAGTGGGAGAGAGAGAAGCAGGCTCCCCACTAAGGAGGGAGCCCCTGGGGCTTATGACCTGAGCTGAGGGCAGATGCTTAATGACTGAGACACCCAGACGCCCCTACAGTGCATGTTAAGAGCCAAAGGCAACAAAACAAGTTGTGGTGACATGAGGAAATATGTTACATAAAAAGTATATAAGTAGCAAGAGCATCTCTGATCACAAACAATACTATAACTCATGCTTAAACGTTAGCACTGATTTGTTTGCACATGTACTTCCCTGGCGCCTTCTCCCTCCTGCTTTCTACCTAACATCATACCCCACAACAAATTATGAAAACGAGAAGGCAAGAACCCACAGATGCTCTCCATAATTTCCCCATAATCTACTCTGTGAGTAGATTTCCTACTCTTAAGTGATTGACCTCATGAGGCTCCATTTATTCTATCCAGAGACTGCCTGAGTAAGGACGTATATGGTTGAATGAGTGAACTTTTGTATTCGTGTATGGAAGGGGTGATAGTAGAGTGAGGGAAGAGCAGACAGGAAAATGTTTTGGGATATCAACTCTGATTTTAATATTCAGTAAGTAAGCCTGCTCAGAGGTGAATTTTCTTGATATTACAGGATCTAAAGTAAGAATTTCCACATAATATGGTGGTAACTGCAAAGCAAGCCAACACAGGCAATGTGATTGCTTCCTAAGGTGGACATCTCATATTCAAAGAACAGGCACTGCCACATCAGAAATGAAATTTGATTTTTAATTACTCTGGGATATGTATGTGCACACGGTGTGCACATCTGTCTCTGTGCAAGTGTATGTTATAGATTTTTTTTTTATTTATAAATAAAGTTCATATGTAAAGGAAAGGGCAATCTGCAGTAGCTCCCTTGGGATAAGCATGCTTATAGCTCCCTTTCTTTGTAATATGCCTTAATCTAATGGGTAGCAGCTGGAAATGCGAATACCTGGAGCTAATCTATTATATTTAGATTAGTGACAACAGTGTTAGAGAATGGACACAAATTAGGCAGACTCTAAATTGCATAGGTGAGAATTTTATTTCACTAGGGTGATGGAGGAATAAAAATGTGTTTTTCATCCTGTATATAAACAGCTAAATCCTTGATCTTCCAAAGAGAAACAGGAAAAGACAATGTAGACAATTCACACACACATACACACACACACATCCCAACGAACATGAAAATTTATGTTACCAAAAACCTTTAAAAATGCAAATTAAAATTTAATTTCTGGTTATTAAAATTAGAAAGCAGTTTTTTTTTTTTAAGATTTTATTTATTTATTTGACAGAGAGAAATCACAAGTAGGCAGAGAGGCAGGCAGAGAGAGAGGAGGAAGCAGGCTCCCTGCTGAGCAGAGAGCCCAATGTGGGGCTCGAACCCAGGACCTGGGATCATGACCTGAGCCGAAGGCAGCGGCTTAACCCACTGAGCCACCCAGGCGCCCCTAGAAAGCAGTTTTAAAAAATTATACTCAGTAGAAGACAGGATGCTCTCAAACAGGTACTCATCTATTGCTGGTATTAGTATAAAGTGGCAGAGTCCTTCCTGAAGAATAACTTGGCACTATGTATGAAAGACTTTGAACATTTTCACATCCTTTGATTAAGTACTTGAACTATTAACAGGATTTATTCTAAGGAAATAATCTGAAATGTGGTAAAGCCTTTTATAAGGTAGTTATCACAGCATTAGTCATAATAAAGAAAAACTCGAAACAACCAAAGGAGGATATTTAGTACATCCATACTGATGGAATATTTTATACTTATTAAATTCATGTTTTCAAGTATATTTAAATATATTGCAAGACTGTTTTCATTTCTGGGATCTCTAGGGATCAATCAACTTCCAGACTTTTTCAGATGGTTGGCAAAATCAAGTTCCATGAGATTTTAGAATTGAGGTCCCTGTTTCTATGCTGGCTTTCAACTGGGGGGTTGTTATCTTCTTCTTATTTTTTTTTAAAGATTTTATTTATTTATTTGACAGACAGAGATCACAAGTAGGTGGAGAGGCGGTGGGGGGAAGCAGACTCTCTGCCGAGCAGAGAGCCCGACGCGGGGCTTGATGCGGGGCTCGATCCCAGGACCCTGGGATCATGACCCAAGCGGAAGGCAGAGGCTTTAACCCACTGAGCCACCCAGGCACCCCTAGGTTGTTTTCTTCTAAAGGCCACCTGCATTCCTTGGTTTAAGGTCTCTTTCTCCATCTTAGATGCCTTCTCCTGCCTCTAATCTCTCTTGCTTCCCATTCTGCCTCATGTCTTTATTTCTTAAAGGCTCATGTGATTAGACATGCAGATAATCCAGGATGATGTTTACAACTTCAGAACCTTAATTATATTGGCAGGGTCCCTTTTGCCAAATGTTAATATAGTTTACCCTTGAAAAACACTGGCATTAGGGACACTGACCCCATGCATAGGGGGTCCCCTCCACATAGGTGATTAATATATATTTTGTATATGTATTTTATACTATATTTTAACAAAAAAGTAAGCTAGAGACAAGAAAATATTAAGGAAAACCATAAGGAAGAGGAAATACATTTACAGTACTATAAAAAATCTGGGCGTAAGTAGACCCATGTAATGTGAACCTGTGCTGTTCCAGGGTCAACTTATAACAAATACTGAGGAAGAAGAGAATGTGAGTAGACAGCTTTGTGGGGCCATTGTTCTGTCTACCAGATCACCTAAAAGCATAATGGAAGTACTTAAACTTGATTTTCCTTTCATTCCATTATGCTATTAATTTTCCTGCACTACAACAGCTGGCTCCCAATATCACCATCACCCCCTTTTCACCTTTCACCTTCTAGGTAACTTCTGGCTAACTATTCAAGGATTCCTTTTGTTTTATCGTTTTAGTTGTTAGTAAGTAAAGACTTCATGGGGCAAACAATCTCCATTAGGAAGAAAAAGTGAGTATTTGCTGGAATTACAGCATTATTACTCTTAGGTGAATGTTAAAAGCCCTCTAAAACCTGTTGAGGAATCCAGATTTCATTAAGTGTAGACTGTAGATGTGCAGAGTTCCAGAACCCAAAATAAGACTTTTTCCCTCCAATATTAACTTCAAAAAACCAGAGTATAAAGGCATGATTGGTCCCCTGCTGTGCTGTCACTTTAAAGGACAACATGGGTATAGAAATCTAATTAAGAAATTAAGACCTAACTGTGGGAAAAAAGGTATGTACCATAGTTGGTAGAATTAATGTATTCTGTTAAGAACTTCCCTAATTCCAAAATATTTCAAATACACAGAAAATAACATACTCAAGTACTCACTACCCAGATTCTATAGATGTTAACATTTTGCCACATTTATTTCTGAACTCTATTCTCATCCCTTTTCCTTCTCTTCCTGACTTTTCTTTCTTTCTCCAGTGGCAGCTAATCCTGAAGTTAGTGAGAATTATTTCCATGCATAATTTAACTTTTAATAAATATTCTATGATCAAATAGTAAACTTCTGCATGAAAGAATAATATTTCAGTTTTATGTCCAGTATCACAAAAGACAGTGTACTCTGACTACGAACATGCTCAATATTTGGCAGGTAATTTTTATATTGAAAATGAATTCACCAGATTATCATAGTGTGATGACATAAACCATTAAGATAATTCAATTAACCCTGTCTACTCTGATTTATCACTTCCGCTGTTGAAGGACCTTTAGGGTTGTTTCCTGATTTTAGCTATTATGAATGGTGCTGCCATGAACATTCTAGGACCTCTCTGTAGATGAACATCTGTATGCATTTCTATTGGATTTATACTATATTAGGTTTCTTTTCATTATTTAAATCCAATTTAGTTAACATATAGTGTTATTTGTTTTAGGGGTAGAATTTAGTGATTCATCAGTTGCATGTAACACCCAATGCTCATTACATCAAGTGCTCTCTTTAATGCCCATCACCCAGTTACCCCATCCCTCCACCCACCTCCCCTCCAAAAACCCTCCATTTGTTTCCTAGAGCTAAGAGTCTCTTGCAGTTTGCCTCCCTCTTTGTTTTTGTATTTTTTTCCTTCCCTTCCCCTATATTCATCTGTTTTGTTTCTTAAATTCCACATATGAGTGAAATCATATGGTATTTGTCTTTCTTGGGCTGACTTATTTCACTTAGCATAATACCCTCTAGTTCCATCCACATTGTTGCAAATGGCCAAGATTTCATTCTTTTTGGTGGTTTGGTAATATGCCATTACACACACACACACACACACACTCCACATCATCTGTTGATGGACATCTGGGCTCTTTCCATATTTTGGCTATTGTGGACATTCCTCCTCTAAACACTGGGGTGCATGCTTCCCTTAGAATCACCTTTTTTGTATCGTTTGGAGAAATACCAAAGTAATATAGTTGCTGGGTCTCGGGGTAGTTCTACTTTTAACATTTTGAGGAACCTCCATGTTTTCCAGAGTGGCTGCACCAGCGTGCATTCCCACCAACAGTACAAGAGGGTTTCCCTTTCTCCCAACCTAACACCTTTTGTCTCCTGACTTGTTAATTTTAGCCATTCTCACTGATGTGAGGTGGTATTTCACTGTGGTTTTGATTTGTATTTCCCTGATGCCAAGTGATGTGGAGCATTTTTTCATGTGTCTCTTGGCCATTTGTATGTCTTCTTTGGAGAAATTGTCTGTTCATGTCTTCTGCCCATTTCTTGACTGGATTTTTTTGTTTTCTGGGTGTTGAGTTTAGTACGTTCTTTACAGACCTTGGATACTAGCCCTTTAATGTGTCATTTGCGAGTATCTTCTCCCATTCCTTACAGTTTTATTGATTTTTCTTTTGCTGTGCAAAAACTTTTTATCCTGATGAAGTCCCAAATAGTTCATTTTTGCTTTTGTTTTCCTTGCCTTTGGAGACATGCCTCGCAAGAAGTTGCTATGGCCGAGGTCAAAGAGGTTGCTGCCTGCGTTCTCAAGGATTTTGATGGATTCCTGTCTAATTAGATCTTTCATCCATTTTGAATTTATTTTTGTGTATGGTGTAAAAAAGTGGTCCAGTTTCATTCTTCTGCACATGGCTGTCCAATTTTCCCAATACCATTTGTTGAAGAGGCTGTCTTTTCTCCATGGAATATTCTTCCCCGCTTTTTCGAAGATTAGTTGACCATAGAATTGAGGGTCCATTTCTGGGTTCTCTATTCTGTTCCATTGACCTGTGTGTCTATTTTTGTGCCAGTATCACACTGTCTTGATGATCATAGCTTTATAATACAGCTTGAAGTCCAGAACTATGATGCTTCCTTTCTATTACAGTTTTGTAGATTACAAAGTCCAATAAAAGACTCACTAGTTTCAAATCAAGATTTCAGTAGAGCTGCATTCCTTTCTGGAGGCTCCAGGGAAGTGTCCATTTCCCTACCTTTTCCAGTTTCTAAAGCCTAACCAGTTTCTTGGCCTGTGACCACACTTCATCTTCAAAGCCTGCACCAATGGGTTGTATCTTTCTCACACTGTATCAACTCAGATCTTGCTTCTATCACTAACGCCCCTTTTCTGACTCTGAACTTGTCAGTGTCCCTTTATAGCATTTTAGGACCCTTGTGGTTACACTGGGTCTACCCACCAGGGTAGGGGATTAAACCAGGATAATCCCTGTTTTAAAGTCAGCTGAGTAACAACCTTATATCTATCTGCAACCTAATTCCTCCTTGCCATATAACATAACATGTTCACAGGTTCCAGGGCTTGGAAGGCCATTATTCTGTTTAGCCACAGATACACAGGAATAGAATTACTGTGTCATAGGATATGTGACATTCTACGTTAGTAGATACTGGGCATTGTCCATGGTACCAACTTATACTCCCATCAGTATTTTCTGAAAGCTGCAGTTGCTTCACATCCTTGCTAACACTTACTATATTCTGTTTTTCATCTTAGCTTTTCTTGTGGGAGTATAATAAAAAGGTGTGATTTTAATTTGCATTTCTTTAGTGGCTAATTAAATTTAGTGCTTTATGGCTTTTTTTTTTTTGGCCATTCAGATATCCTCTGAAAAACTGGAATTTTCTGCCCCTTTATTTTAACTGGGTTGTCTTACTGCTTTGAAGGAGTTCTTTATTTATTCTAACTATGTCTTTGGTCAGATACAAATATTGAGATAATCTCTCCCTCTGCAGGTTGCATTTTCATGCTTTTACTTATGTTTTTGATAGAAGTTATTAACTTTAATATAGTCTAATTTATCAATCTTTTTCTTTATGGTTAGTGATTATTGTTTCCTGTTTTAGAAATCTTTGATTACTTTAAGACCACAAAGATATTCTCCTGTTTTCTTTTAAACAGCTTCAGTGTTTTACCTTTCACTTTTATATTTGCAATTCATCATGAATGGATTTTACACATATAAATACACTGACTAAAGAGACCATTCCTCCCTAATGCACGAACAGTGTCACATTTGTCTTAGATTAAATAACCATATATTTTCAATCTGTTTCTGAACTCTACTGGTCAGTTTTTGTACCACTGTATGTACAAAAAGCATCTGTTTAAATTACTTTAGTTTTATAACAGGTTTATATCTGATAGTATAAGCCTTCTAACTTTGTTCTTTGTGACTTCCTTAGTTCTTCCGGGTATTCTGCATTTCCATATGAATTTTAGAGACTGCTGATACACCCACACCCACACACACACGTACACACCAACTTGCTGGGATTTTTATTGTAACTACATTGAATCTGTGGATTATTTGGGGGGGAGAGGTCAATCTTTACAATATTGAGTCTTTTATTCCATGGACATGGTATATTTCTAATTCACCATTTATTTAGGTACTCTTTAATTTCTCTCAGTATTGTTTTCCAGCTTTCAATGTAAAATTCTGACATGCCTTTTGATTTGTTCCTAGGTGTTAGGTTTTTTCCTAATGCTACTCTCAATGTACAGTTTTTTTAAAAATTTTGTTATTTATTTGTTTGCTGCTGTAATATAGAAATGCTATTGACTTTTATTGACCTTGCAGCCAGAAAAGTTACAAAGTTCACTTATTAATTCTAAAAGATTAGCTTATATATTCTTTTGGATCACAATGATGTCATATGTGAATAATAAGGTTTTATTTCTTAGAATCCAATCCTTATAACTTCTTTAATCTTGCCTTACTAAACTGTCTAGGATATCTAGTATCATTATGACCAGAAGTGGCAATAGTACTCTCCTTGTTCTTTATGTCAGAGGGAAAGCTTTCAATATTTTTATCATTACGAAGATGTTTCCTGTAGGATTTTTGTAAATGTTTTTTATTAGACTAAGAAAGTTCCTTTCTAGTGTGTTAAGAGTTTCTATCACGAATGGATGTTGAATTTTGTCAAATGCTTTTTCTGCATCTATCAGATTGTAATGATCTGTCTCCCTTTTTTGTTAATATGGTATATTATACTAATTGGTTTTCTAATGTTAAACCTACTCTAAATTTCTAGAAAAAGCCCCTCGTAGTCATGATGCATTATCATTTTTATCATTAGATTAAATTTGTTAATATTTTGTTAAGGATTTTTACATTTATGTTTACAGGATTGGTCTGTAATTTGCTTTCCTATTATGTCATTTCTAGGTTTTGGAATAAATATTATACTCATTAAAAGAGCTGGAAAGTAAAACTTCTATTCAAATAAAGAGTATATGTAAGATTGATGTTATTTCTTAAATGTTTGGAAAACTTCACTGATTAATCTGCTAAGTTTTAAAAACTAAAACTTCAGGGGTTGGTCTAGAAGACTGCTGCCATTGATTCCTGATCTTTCCATGCATCTTCTCCCAAATACAAATTAACAAGGAGTGAAAGAAAGCCACACCAACAGGATTACTCAGAGACAGAGAATAATGCACCCTTGATATTATCTTTTTAAAAAATTTTTTTATTTTTATTTATTTATTTGACAGAAAGAGAGAGATCACAAGCAGGAAGAGAGGCAGGTAGAGAGAGGGGGAAGCAGGCTCCCCGCTGAGCAGAGAGCCCAATGTGGGGCTCGATCCCATGATCCTGGGATCATGACCTGAGCCGAAGGCAGAGGCTTTAACCCACTGAGCCACCAAGGTGCCCTGAAATTATCTTTAATTACAGAAATAAACACCCACTAAAAAATGATTTCCTGCTGCTGTTGCAAGCCGATGGGCACAAAGTGATAACAAGGTGGCTTGACACATCCATGTAAAACAGGACAGGGAAATGGAAGACTTTGAGCAAGTACAGTTAAAATCACCCCCAGAATGAGAAAATGTGGTACTATGTTCTAAAAAATTGAGTACAATTTGGGGATTTGCAAGTTCACAGCACTGGCTATAGAAAAGGAGCTTAAAAATGAATAAGGCTAAAACTGATAGCTTGAATAAGCACAATTTCCAAAAAAAAGACCCAGATAAGAAGAGAAGGGGTGATTCCCTTGAAGAAGTAAAAGAAAAAAATTAGAGGGGGAAAAATAAGAATTCTATAGAAACAAAAGAGATACAAGCCATGCTATCTTCTCTTCCATTTCCACAGTGTCACTATGCGTCTGTTCAAAAACTAAACTGTGAGAAATTGGCACTCTCAAATTAGGAATCCTAGCCACAAAATACTCAGAAATAGAAAATATCAAGCTAATTCTATAAAGAGCTACTGTAAAAATAAAGCAGAACATGTATATTCAAATGTTTCTGCTGATGAAAAGCACCTCCCTCCCCATGTAAAACCATGAAATAGAAGAAAAACTAGTAACAACCACTCCAAAATGCATTCAATATCTTCAAAGAGCACAGCTTATAGGAAAAAGAAAAACACTGAATCAGAAATTTAAGTGCTTTTGTTTTTAGAGAGAGTGCAGGCGAGTGTGACAGTGGCGGGGGCGGGGGCAAATGGGGAAGGAATCTTAAGCAGGCTCCCATGAGCAGCACAGAGCCCCATGCAAGGCTCAATCTCACAACCCTGAAATCATGACTTGAGCCGAAATCAAGAGTCAGATGTGTAAATGACTGAGCCACCCAGGCACCCCTTGAATCAGAAATGTAAAAATCAGGAATAGAAATCAACCCCCCACACACCCCAAAAAAAAAAAAGAAAGAAAAGAAAAGAAAGGCACAGGGCTAGGAGATAAATGAATGAGAGTTGACTGCGCTCAAGAAAGAAATAGAAGACAAAGACAAGAATAGGTTTAAATAAAAATTAAATACAGGGCACCAAAGAAAAGTAGGAAAACAACCAGGAGAATGAGAATTGGTAAAAAAATAAAAAAATAAAAAGAAAGAAAGAAAAGAAAGGAAAAGAAAAAGAAGTTAGAGAAATAATATATGAATAACTGGAACTGAAACAACAAATATTGAGAGTTCACTGGATACCTGGGGAAACTGACTCTAAAGAATCAACTCTCAGACATATCCGAATAAAATACTAGACTTAGAGAAAACTCAGGGTCTCCAAGCAAAACACAAAAACAATAAAGAACTTATAAGGGCAAAATAATTATAATGCCATTGGACTTATCAAAAAGCAAAAAGGTGCTAGACCCAGATGGTTTCATAGGGTTTACCAAATCTTTACAGACCATGTAGTTCTAATACGATACAGATCATACATACCTCATTTTCTGAGATAGAAAATGAAGAAAACTCCCCAATTTTTTAATGAAGTGTAACACTGATAACTAAATCTGGTATATATAACACAAAACATAAAATTAGACCAATATTATTTATGTATATTGTAGTGGGGTAGTCTCCAAGATGACCCCTAATGATCATTGACTGCTGGTGTTTACATCTTTGTACATGTGATCTTTTTTGCCTTGAGTGTGGACTGGATCTAGTGACTCTCATCTAATAATTAATACAGCAAAAGAAATGGTCCCTTGGTCCATTGGTCCCTTGGTCCCTTCCAAGATTAGGTTCCAAGATTGTGGGTTTCTATCTTGTCTATTCTCTTTCTCTCAGAACCCTCAATTTGGGGGAAGCAAGCTTCCAGGTTATAAGTAGCCCTGTGGCAAGCCCAGACAAGCCCAAGAATCTAATAGTCCCAGCTAATAGTCGGTGAGGAGCTGAGGCCTGCCAACAGCCACTTGAGTGGCTTCTGAATTTTGAATTTTGAATCAATCTTCCCTCAGCTGAGTCCTGATAACATCTTGATTATAGCCTTATGAGAGACTCTGAGCCAGAGGCACCCAGCCAAGTCATATGTAGATTTCTGACCCCTAGAAATAATAAATGTTCATGTTTTAAGCTATGTTTTGAGGTGATTTATTACTCAGCAATAAATAATACAAATATCAAGCAAAAATCCTAAATATTATCAAACAGATTTCAACACCATATTAAGGAAATCACACACCTGAGTAAAAGGGGTTTATACTTTAATTGATGTTAGAAAGCAATTATTATAATTAAGCATATTAATAGGTCTAAGAAGAACAACGATTTATCTTCATAGATGGTGAAAGTCCATAGATGAAATTCAGTACCTCAAAACTCTTGAAAAAATAGAAATGGAAGGATAATTCTTCAGCATGAATCTATATACAAATATAAACCTCAATCCTAAAGCTAGCATCTTACTTAAAGGGAAACATTAAGGGCACCTGGGTGGCTCAGACACTTAGGAATCTGAATGGATTTCAGCTCAGATCATGATCTAAGGGTCAGGAGATCAAGTCCCCTGTCAGGCTCCACACTCAGAGGGGAGTCTGCTTGAGACTGTCTCTCTCCCTCTACCTCTGCCCATGCCCCACCCCAATTCACACACTCTTTCTCTAAAATAAATAAATATTTTTTAAAATGTGTGTGTGTGGGGGGGGGATACTAGAGGTATGTACACAAAGACCAGGAACAAAGCAAGGATGGCAAATCTCTCTACTACTGTTTAATACTGTACTGCAGGTATTAACTGAAACAATAAGAATAGGAAACTAGGGGCACCTGGGTGGCTCAGTAGTTAAGCCTCTGCCTTCAGCTCAGGTCATGATCTCAGGGTCCTGGGATCGAGCCCCACATTGGGCTCTCTGCTCAGCAGGTAGCCTGCCTCCCCCTCTCTCTGCCTGCCTCTCTGCCTACTAGTAATCTCTGTCAAATAAATTGAAAAAAAAAAAAAAAAAAAAAAAAAGAACAGGAAACTATCAGAGAAATAATAATTGGGACAAATGAAACTATCTCTATTGTATAATTAGAAAACTAAAGAATCAATGATAAAACCAATTCAAACAACAGAAAAATTCAGGAAGGTAGCAACATATAAAATTAACATAAAAATAATGTTCACCCTATACACAAGAAAGAAATTAGATGACATAAGCTGGTGCAGCCACTCTGGAAAACAGTATGGAGGTTCCTCAAAAAGTTGAAAATAGAGCTACCCTATGACCCAGCAACTGCACTACTAGGTATTTACCCTAAAGATACTAATTTAGTTATCTGAAGGGGCATTTGCACCTGAACGTTTTTAGCAGCAATGTCCACAATAGCCAAACTATGGAAAGAACCTAGATGTCCATCAACAGATGAATGGATAAAGAAGATGTGGTATATATATACAATGGAATACTACGCAACCATCAAAAGAAATGAAATCTTGCCATTTGCAACGATGTGGATAGAACTAGAGGGTATTATGCTGAGCGAAATAAGTCAATCAAAGAAAATTATCATATGATCTCTCTGATACGAAGAATCTGAAAGGCAGGGCAGGGGTTGTGGTGGGCACGGAAGGAAAAAATGAAACAAGATAGGATCAGGAGGGAGACAAACCATAAAAGACTCTTAATCTCACAAAACAAACTGAGGATTGCTGGTGGGTGGGGGGTAGGGATAGGGTGGCTGGGTTATGGACATTGGAGAGGGTATGTGCTACGGTGAGTGCTGTGAAATGTGTAAGCCTGGTGATTCAGACCTGTACCGGGGCAAGTAATGTATTATATTAATTTAAAAAAAAAAGAAAGAAAGAAGATGACATAAAGGAAGGGAAAACTCAGTTTGCAATGGCAACAAGAGCAAAATACTATGAAATAAACTTGCAATGAAATATTTTTAAATGCATTAAGAGAATTATAAAACTTCCCTGAGAGACATAAAAATAGACTTAAACAAATGTTAAGACATCTCCTGCTCTCGGTATAGTGTGTGTCTCAACATTATCAAGATATCAGTTCTCTCTAAATTAATTTATAAATTTAATGTTAGTCAAATAAAAATATCAACACCTATTTCTATTCTGGAAGTAGATAAATTCATATGAAAGCTCCTATAAAAATAAATATGCAAGAAGAGCAAGGAAAATAAATTAAAAAAAGGTATGAGCAGGGACTGGCCCTACCTCATATTAAAGCATATTAAAAATAACTAGACATATTTAAAAATATATAAGAATAGTATCCTGGTACATCAATAGGCAAACAAACCAATGTAACAGAAGAGAGATCTACCAACAGATGCAACTGTAAGTGGAAATCTAGTATATGATAAGATCTAGTGTCTAGTATAAGATAAACTGAATATATAATATGTATATGATATGACAGTGATATCCACAGAAGGCCTTCTTAAAGAAATAATATTGAGACAAAGGATCGCCATTTGGAAAACAGAGAAAATAAGATTCATTATTCACTCCATAAAAATAAACTCAAAAATGGATTAAAACACAAAACTATACAAGTATTAGAAGAAAACATGAGTGAATTCCTCTACAATGTGAACATATGGAAAGCCCAATGCAATAAAAGAAGAGATGGATAAATAGGACTACAATAAAATAAATGCTTTCATGGCAAAAATAAACAAGAAAACATAAGCAAAGTCAAAAGACACAACAACAAGCTGGACAAATACATTAAAAAAGGGCAAATATCCCGAATCATTAAAATGGCATCAAAAATGGCAAATAATCCTAATATTTAAAGAACTTATAAAAATTAAGGGTAAAAAAGCCAAATATTCTATAGAGAAATAAGCAAAAAATGAATAGGTAATTCACAAAAATTGCAAAAATGCTTCTTAACCACTGGAAATATGATCAACTCAACCTACTTTGGGAGAAATGCATGTTAAAACTATGCAGAAACACTATCCTCACCCATTAGACTGGCAAACATTCAAAAGCTTAACAGTAGCCTTTGTAGGCAAGGCTAAGTCAAACAGAACACAGAAAACTCTAAGAATTGTCTATTCCTTATGGAAAAGAATCTGGCAATATCTGATAAAGCTAAACATTCATTTAACCTTTGATTCAGCAGTACTCCTAGAATTTATCCTTAAAACATACCACTAATAAATATATAATACTAAAAAAGTACAGTTATTCATTGCAACACTGTACATATGAAAAATAACTTCAAGCAACAAGGATAGGAAGAAAGAAAAAAATTAAAACTGAATACTGAAACTAAATGAACCTTATGACTAACATAATCACACTGAAGAAGGAAAAACAACAGGGAACTAGTACAAGTAACTTCTGAACACAGTGCAATACTTGGATTATTTACCCTTAGTCTAGGAGACCAAAAAAACCCCAAAGACAACAGGCAAATCTTGAACTCCTTTTAGTAGCTTCTTTTCACAGCGGTATAGACACAACAATTCTAATATTAGCTCATGTGCATTATAAGATCAAGCAAATGAGTAAATACAGTGATGTTACTGGGAGCCAGGGGATCAGTGTTGGAGGAGATACAATATGGAATGGAGGAGACAAGAACAAGCTTCGTGAGAATAGACTGGATTGGCAGATTTCAAGTATAAATGCATAATCTCTAATGAATGAATGGATTAAATTAATGCATGCTCTAGCTTTGTTTGCTAAGACAGTACAGAAACAAAGATGCCAGTAGCAATGAGAACACCACCAGGCATCCAGATCTTGTTTTTTGTTGTTGTTGTTGTTTGTCTTTAATACTACCCCTACTCAAAGAACCAATACTAAAAAAACAAAACCAACCAACTAACCAACCAAACAAACAAAAAACTAGTGCTTCTATGAGAAAATGTCTGAATCTGGGGTCAAGGAGAAGAAGATCTAAGATGCCTACAATACTGTACTCAGAAAGTAGGAAGTACTCGAACGGATGAATGGATGAATGATGGAGCATTAACAAAAGGATACAGGAGCCAGCTTGAAAGGCTTCTCACTGGCCAAATCTGGGACAACTAAAGCATCGAAACAATCAAGGACAGTAATGAATCATAAACCACTGAAAAAAAAAAAACCAAAACAGGAATCTATTAATCCACACTGATGACAAATGTACACACACACACACACACACACACACACACACACACACAGAGGGAAAAGGGTAAAGGGGGGCTTTACCCTTTACCAATGACAACTGATACACATGGAGCGAATGGTGGAATTAGAAAAACACAAATTTGCAACCATCATAGTAAAGATGGTTTCAGAAAGAATAATCAGGGAATGCAAAAAATCCAGTGAAGAAAGTCTGGTGAAAAACACAGTATTACACTTGTCTTAAAGCATCTCTCAAGGGGGAAAGGAGCATGTATACTAGGGAAACCAAACATTTTGGACACGGTGATCAAAATCAGCATCACCAATGATGGGCAGAAAAAACACTTGTGTGCATCCAGATGTGATACCCTGAGAATATAATATCACTTTTGCGGGGATGTTATCCAGGGACACAAAAACTGAACTGAATAATGAGAAAATATCAAAAGTCCTCAAAATGAAGAACAATCTATTAAAAAACAAAAAGCAAAACCTGACCTATTTTCTTTAAAATATCAATGCTGTGAATGACGAAGTCAGGCTAGAGAACTCTTCCAGAATAAAAGAGAGTGAAGAGATCCTGAAACTAAATGCAGTACATGATCCTGTAATGGAGGAAAACAATGCTATACTGAACATTACTGTCTAACCGACAAAATTGGTAAACAGTATATTAGATAGAAGTACAGCATCAGTGTTAAATTTCCTGCATTTGACAACAGTACTGTATTTATGTAAGACAATATTCTTGTTCTTAAAAAATATATATATATATAATTATTTGTGTGTGTATATATATATAATTATGTGTATGTATAAAGGATTAAAAGGGCAAGATGTTTGCAACCTACTCTCAAATTTCTCAGAAAAAATATATACACATATATATATAGATATACATACACATATATGAGAGACAGAAAACAAAAACAAAATATCAAAATGTTAAAAACCAGTAATCTAAGTGAATGGTATAGGGAAATTCTTTGTATCATTCCTGAACTTTCCTATAAGTTTGTAATTGTTTCCAAACAACAAAAAAATGCAATTCTAGTTTCTGTCTTGCACCTAATTCAATAACAAAAAATTAAATATTAGATACGTCATTAAAAAATTTACATGGAAGATTAATCTGCAAAGAAAAAAATATTATAAAATGAAAAAAGAAATAAAATGAACATAACAGTAAAAAAAAAATTTACATGGGGGCTCCTCGGTGGCTCAGTGAGTTAAGCCTCTGCCTTCGGCTCAGGTCATGATCTCAGGGTCCTGGCCTTGAGCCCGTGTCAGGCTCTCTGCTCGTAGGGGAGCCTGCTTCTCCCTCTCTCTCTGCCTGCCTCTCTGCCTACTTGTGGTCTCAATCTCTCTCCGTCAAATAAATAAATAAAACCTTTAAAAAAAAATTACATGATTTCCCTTTCCAAAAATTGATGCTAAAAGCCAAGCAGTCTGAGTCCATCATTTTCTCTTTTCTAGGGTAGTTTTCAGGATTTTTCTTTTCTCTGTCCTTCCCCACCTCTACTTTTTAAAATTAACATATAATGTGTTATTTGCTCCAGGGGTACCGGTCATCAGGCTTACACATTTCACAGCACTCACCATAGCACATACCCTCCCCAATGCACATAACCCAGCCATCCTATCCCTACCCCCTCAACCCCCAGCAACTCTCAGTTTGTTTCGTAAGATTAAGAGTCTCTTATGGTTTGTCTCCCTCCTGATCCCATCTTGTTTCATTTTTTCCTCCCTACCCCCCACAACCCCCTGCCCTGCCTCTCAAACTCTTCATATCAGAGAGATCATATGATAATTGTCTTTGTCTGACTGACTTATTTCACTCAGCATAATACCCTCTAGTTCCATTCACGTTGTTGCAAAAGGCAAGATTTCATGTTTGATGGCTTCATAGTATTCCACAGTATATGTATATCACATCTTCTTTATCCATTCATCTTTGATGGACATCTAGGTTCTTTCCATAGTTTGGCTATTGGGGACATTGCTGCTATAAACATTAGGGTGCACAGGCCCCTTTGGATCACTACATTTGTATCTTTAGAGTAAATACCCAGTAGTGCAATTACTGGGTCATAGGGTAGCTGTATTTTCAACTTTTTGAGGAACCTCCATACTGTTTTCCAAAGTGGCTGCACCAGCTTGCATTCCCACCAACAGTGTAGGAGTGTTCCCCTTTCTCTGAATCCTCACCAACATCTGTCGTTTCCTGACTTGTTAACTTCAGTCATTCTGGCTGCCCACTCCCATTTTTGAGTGATGTGGAATAAGACAGAAAGTGGAATAAAGGAATGAGTGTTCTAAGTACCTCCTAAAGCACATTCTGGAATCTTGAGTTTAAAGCCAATCTAAGAAACCATATTATAATTACTCTTAAAATATGGGGCACCTGGATGGTTCAGTCAGTTAAGCATCTGCCTTTGGCTCAGGTCATGATTCCAGGGTCCTGGAATCAAGACTGCGAGCCTGCATGGGATTCCCTGCTCAGTGGGAATCTGCTTCTACCTCTCCCTCTGTCCCTCCCCCGTCTCCCCAACCCCTGATTGTGCGCTCTCTCAAATAAATAAATATCTTTAAAAAGGTCCGCATAAGTGAACCTTTCTTAATTTGACATATATAGGAATTATTACTGTTTTCCAAAAAGTAAATAAAAGTTAAAAAAAAATAAAAGTAGTTTACAAAGGTAACTTAGAATAACAAAGTTACCAATTTCATTCTGTGAAACGTGACAACTATATTCTCTATGCCAAGCCCGTATGTTGTAGGCAGAATGCCCCCACAAAGATGTCCACGCCCTAATCCCTGGAACATGTGCATCACGTGTACTTCATATAAGAAGAGACTTTGCAGATGTAATAAAGATTTACATACATTAAAATAGGGAGGTTATCTGAGTGAGCCCAACTTATCCACATGAGCTCTTAAAAGCAGAGAACTTTCTCCAACTGGAGTTACAGAGATGCAGCAGAAAGGTAAATGAGGAAAAACTCAACCCACCATTGCTGTAGGGGGCCACTGGAAAACATGACAAGGCAGGCAGATATCCCCTAGGAGCAAAGACTGGTTCCCAGCTGACAGTAAGCAAGGAAAACAGGGACCTCAGGCTTATAAATGCATAGCTTTGAAATCTGCCAGTTGTAATCGGGATGAGCCTGGAAGTGGTTTTCCCTGAATCTCCAAGGCCCAGTTCAGCCAACATACTGATTTTGGCCTTTTGTGAGCAGGGTTGGAGAAACCAGTTGAGCCCAGCTGGACTTCAGATCTATACATTTGTGAGATAAACTGATGTTTTAAGCCACTACATTTGTGGCAATCTGTTATGGCTGCAATAGAAAATTTATACTCAAATAGGTATTTTTTAAATTTATATTTCATTCTTAATATTTTAATTAGTCAAGATAGGTTAAAAAATTAGAAGCGAATTATTTTATCACCGTTCTAGCTTTTTATTTCCTCACATCAATTTTATCACTAAAAGGAAAACATAATGTTTGGATGACTAGATTCTGAGCACTGAGGAATGCCAATTTTGAATTCATAAGTTAGTGTTTTGCTTTTAAAAATGTTTTTATTTTTTATATTTTTTAAGATTTTATTTATTTATTTGACAGAGAGAGAGAGATCACAGGTAGGCAGAGAGGCAGGCAGAAAGAGAGGGGGAAGCAGGCTCCCTGCTGAGCAGAGAGCCAGACTCGGGGCGGGATCCCAGGACCCTGAGATCATGACCGGAGAGGAAAGCAGAGGCTTAACCCACTGAGCCACCCAGGTGCCCCTTAAAAATGTTCTTAAAATGTCATTTTCTCCAAGAATGTTTTATATGAAAATTAGGACTCAACCGAATGCAATTTAATATAAGGGTCTATATATGCCAAGCAGACCTGGGTGTTTCTGAACTATTCTGAAATATTAATTCATTATGTGTATGATCAGCTGGTGTATACAGGGTTTGGGGACAGGAAGAATGCTATAGGAGCTCATTTCTTTGGAATCTTCATATTCAGTGTATCTCTCATCTTCTGAAATAGTTTTCCCATGGGTAATGGAAGAGCAGCAGAAATGAAAATCTTAGTTGAGTGAATTCCAGCCAATTCTCCAGGGTAAGAAAGTTAAACAAGCTAAAAAAGGGTCAACATATATCCTTAAGGGAGAAACTTATCTTTTTAGTGGAATGCTATGAAAGCTTTTGGTGTTCTTTTAGAATAAGCAGATATTTTTAGAATAATTAAAGCAATTCGTCACAGAAGATAACTGACAAGGTACTGATAAACTTGGGGGAAAGATCACCTAGAGTAACTTGTATTGACTTATCCCTTCCTTGTAACTATGGCTAGTGAGGTAGTTCAGTATGCAGTCCTCCCTATCAGCCTCTAAGTTCGAAGAACTTATGTTTTGGGTAGGTAGGTTAAAAAGGGCTGAACAGCCAAAGACAGTGCTTTTCAAACTTCTTTTGGGAAGGATCAGTTCCTACCATTTGTTTTTCAACTTGTCGACTGTGAATCAATAATTTTATAAAATACAGTAAAACTATATTACTATAAAAATGAAACAAAATCCCAAGACATAAAAGTTCTTGAATGTCAGTGTCTAGTACAGATAGCTGCTAAACATATGTTTAATGAGTGATTCAACTAAATGTAATTTAATATGAGAGGCTATATATACCAAGTAGTTGCTCCACAAATGAACATGTCTTCATTGGGAAGGTGAATGTATCTGGTATATTACTAGATCTGATGAGAGCAAGCACAGTCAGACATCTCACAACCAATAACGAAAATATTTTATGAGACCCTAGGATACATGACACTCCTTTCACTTAGAGAATGAAATAGCAAGCAAGGAAAATTAGCAGTACTAAAAGACTAAGTAGTCTCTGATTATTTTTCCTGTGATTTTGCCTTTTGTCCTAAACCCTAACTACCCAAACACAGATCAGGAACAACTATGAAGGACAATGCAAAAGTCTAATTAAATGCTTACAGATAAACACAGGGCTCTACATTAAAGATATCCAGAGGATATCTATAAAGTTTAATTTGTACTTACTTTTATGTAGAGGATTTTTAAGTGTAATAATGTGCATTCACATACAGCTTAGAATATTCTTTAAATATATTAAATTATATATTTGTGTAATATTTACAATATATTCATAAGTATATATTTAAATTATATATAAGTACCTGTATTTCAGGTTTAAGTGAGAAAAGTATTTAATCCTTTCACACATAGAACATTCTAAATTTAGTCTCACGTTGTCCATAAAGCCAATGACCACTTCCTCTTCACAGAATCGAATGTAGTATCCCAATGCAATCTGCACTGATGACAGCAGAGGGCACTGTCATATGAAATGACCATTTTTCACTGTATGTAAGATTCCTCCTCAATTAAGAACTACTAGTTTTCAAAGAGGTTAGGATCTTTAAAAATTGTCTTATACACCAATACTACTTTAATATACATATTTATGTGAATACAAAGTGATTTATTTCAATTGATAAATTGGAACCTGAGTCATAAATTATAAAACGAAGAAAAATAATTTAATACTTTGAATGAATAAACTTAGTGGATCTCTCCTCATACTATTTCTATTACTATATGATGCCATTTATATAGAGTTCAAAAAGCAGAAAAATAGAACATATCAGTTACAGGATAATTTCCTTTCTTAGGAAATAAAGAAAGTAAGAACTACTTTCATTAGGAAAAAAATTAATTCTCATAAAATTTAGGGTAACAGTTTCCCCTAGATGGAAATGAGAGGGCTGTTACTTAGAAGGCGTTTATAGGCGACTTCAGGAGTGCTGACAATACTCCCATTCTTGACCTATATCATGGTAGCAGGTTCCCATTTTGTAACTCAACATTTATGTTTTATACATACAAACCCCAAATATTTTAAGGCCTTACCAAAACCACTTCAGTAGTCAGAAAAATATACAAAAAAGGTAATCATAAAATAAATAGTATAGAGGCGCCTGGGTGGCTCAGTGGGTTAAAGCCTCTGCCTTTGGCTCAAGTCATGATCCCAGGGTCCTGGGATTGAGCCCCGCAACAGGCTCTCTGCTCAGCAGGGAGCCTGCTTCCTCTCTCTCTGCCTGCCTCTCTGTCTACTTGTGATCTCTGTCAAATAAATAAATAAAATCTTTAAAAAAAATAGTATACATGTAGAAAAACCTACTTCGAAAACAGGGGTTCTAAACCAGGGGCCCATGAATGAGATTTCATGCAAAGTTTCCTAAGATAGGGTTCATAGCTTTCACTACATTCTCAAAAAACTAGAAGAACAATGTGCAATGTGAAAATATCATCTGGATATAATATAGGTCCAGCTATCTTATAAGTAACTGAGTTCCAAATGACAAAGAATAAAACATATCTAACATAGAAGACTTTCGGGTTAAGGAAATCATTATCTTCATCCATGAAGTTAAAAATTCTGATGTGCTTAAATGCATAATAATTTGTGAAGTTATAATATGTGGAAGCAAAATGTATGACAACAATAGCATTAGGACAGAAGGAAATAAGGAATATATTGTAGTGTTCTTGTATTTTATGAAAAATAGCATAGTATTATTTGAGGTGGGCTGTGATAAGTTTAAAATGCATCATATTAACTCTAAACCAACCAGTAAAAAAAAAAAATCTATAGATATATGCATATGTGTTTGTGTATGTATATAAAATGAGAAAATATTTTTCAGTATTTTAGAAATATTTATTTTTCTATATATGCCAGATACTACAATTCCAGAAATTTGTATATTTTGGTTTTCTGTTTCATTTTTCTAGAAATATATTCTTATTTTATATATATGTACATACACACACACACTTATGTGTGTATAGTATATATACACACAAACATATATTTATATATAGGCATACCTCATTTAATTGTGCTTTGCTTTATTGCACTTTGCAGGTATTGTGATTTTAAAAATTGAAGCTTGAGAGCAAACCTGCCATCCAGCAAGCCTATCAGCTCTGTTTTTCTGATAGGTCTGCTGCCTTCATCTCTCCATGTTGCATTTTGATAATTCTTATAATATTTCAAACTTTTTCATCATTATTATATTTGTTATGGTAATCTGTGATCAGTGATTTGTGATGTTACTATGGTAGCTGTTTTGAGGTACCATGAACCATGCCCATATTAAGACCACAAACTTAACTGATAAATGTTGTGTGATCTGACTGATCCACCCACTGGTCATTCCCCATCTCTCTCCTCCTCTTGGGCTTCCCTATTCTTTAACAGAAAAACTGAAATTAGACTAATTAACAGTCCTGAAATGGCCTCAAAGTGTTCAAATGAAAGGAAGAGTCTCGTGTCTCATTTTAAACCAAAAGCTAGAAATGATTAAGCTTACTAAGAAAAGCATGTCAAAAGCTGAGGTAAGATGAAGGCTAGGCTTCTTATAGCAGTTAGCCAACTTGTGAATGCAAAGGAAAATTTCTTAAAGGAAATTAAAAGTGCTACTCCACTGAAAACACAAATGTTAAGACAGCAAAGCAGCCTTATTGTTGATACAAAGTTTCAATGGTCACGATAGAGATCAAACCAATACAACATTCCCTTAAATCTAAGCCTAATCCAAAGCACGGGTCTAACTCTCTTGAACTCTAGGACAGCTGAGAGAGGGGAGGAAGCTGCAGAGGAAAAGTCTATAAAAGCTAGCAGTGACTGGTTCATGAGGTTTAAGGAAAGAAGTGATCTTTATAGCATAAAAGTGCAAGATGAAGCATCAAGCACTGAGGTAGAAGCTATAGCAAGTTAGAAGATCTAGCTAAGATAATTAATGAAGGTGGCTACACTAAACACATTTTCAATGTAGATGAAATAGCCTTCTACTGGAAGAAGATGCCATGTAGGACTTTCATAGGTAGAGAGCTTCAAGGCTTCAAAGGACAGGCTGACTGACTTGTTAGAGGCTAATGTAGCTGGTGACTCTAAGTTGAAGCCAATGTTCATTTACCATTCCAAAAATCTTAGAGGCCTTAAGAATTATGCTAAATCTACGAAATGTACTCTGTCTATGCTCTGCAAATGAAGCAACAAAGCCTTACTGATGGCACATCTGTTTATGACACAATTTAATGAATATTTCAAAACCCACTGTTGAAATCTACTACTCTGAAAAAAGATTCCTCTCAAAATATTACTGCTCACTGATAAATGGAGCTGGTCACCCAAGAGCTCGGACAAAGATGTATGGGATTAATTTTGTCTTCAAACCTACTAACACAATATCCATCTACAGTCTATGGATCAAAATATTATTTTGACTTTCAAGTCTTATTATTAAAGAAACACCGAAGTCTAGAGCTGCCATAAATAGTGATGCCTCTGATAGGTCATGACAAAGTAAATTGAAAACCTGGAAAGCATTCTCCATTCTAGATGCCATAAAGAACATTCATGATCCACGGGAAGAGGTCAAAATGTCAATATCAACAGGAGTTTGGAAAAAGTTGATTCTAACCCTCATGGATGACTTTGGAGAGGTTCAAGATTCCAGTGGAGAAAGTAACTGCAAATGTGGTGGGATTAGCAAGAGAACTAGAATTGGAAGTGGAGCCTAAAGATACAACGGAATTGCTGCAATCTCATGTTCAATGATGAACAGATGAGGAGTTGCTTCTTATGGATGAGCAAAGAAAATGGTTTCTGAGGGGTGTCTGGGTAGCTCAATTGGTTAAGTATATGCCTTCAGCTCAGGTCATGATCCAGGGTCCAGGGATTGAGCCTTGCGTTGGGCTCCCTGCTAGCAGGGGTCTGTTTCTCCTCTGCCTCTCCCCTCCAGGTTGTCCTCTTTCTCTCTCTCAAATAATTGAAGAAAATCTTTAAAAAAAGGAAAAGAGAATGTTTTTTGTGAAGGAAACTACCCTTTGTGAAGAGGCTGTAAAGACAGCTGAAATGATAACAAAGGACTCAGAGTATCACACAAACTTAATTGATAAAGCAGTGGCAGGGTTGGAGAGGACTGACTCCAATTTTGAAAGAAGTTCTACTGTAGGTAAAATCATCTATCAAACAGCCTTGCACGCCAAAGAGAAATAATTCATAAAAATAAGAGTGAAGTGATGTGCCAAACTTGATTATAGTCTTATTTTAAGAAACTGCCACAGCCACAGAAAAAGCATTGCTTTTTCCATTAATTTAAAATATATTTGAAATAAGTAACTTAAAGTACACGTAACAATACTCAAATATCTCACAATAAATGTCAAGAGTTGCCTAAGATATCTGTCCTTTACCAGTCCCATCTTCAGCCTGATTACTGCTATGGTGTCCTTTGGTTCTATAAGTACAACAAAACTGATTTGAGTATTGACTAGAGTCATATGCATGTGATTTTTTCTACAATTTGTGAGGAAAAATGATTTTTTCAAGGAGTAAAGTGATTATTGGAGCTACTGAATACACTCCCAGAATTATTATGGCTAGAATTCAGGATGTCCATTTTATAGGCAAACATTTTCAGGGGAATAGACCTGATTAGATAGATTAGAATCGAATAGATTCAAATGAAGTAAGTTCATAAATGCAGTTGGCCTTTTAGGTTTAATTTCTTCCTTGGCTTTTGAATATACTTTTAATATTAATTTATAATTTATATTATAAATTGTATTTATATATACTTTAGATTTAATATACTTTTAAATTCATACAAAAACCCAGTTTTCACTGAATGAAATAGTCTTGTATTGGCAGAAGTGATCTATATCCCTTAAATATGAAGATTAGTGATCTAAAGAGGACCACAGCATTTTGTTTTGACTGGGCAGCAGATGACTCCACTCAGAAGCGGGCATCAAAGAGAACTGTTTCCAAGGCGTTAAGCCTGTCTCGTGCCTTCTCTTATCTTCTAGAAAAGCCTACTAACTTACAGTTTTACACTCAATGCATTTTGATTATTTATTAAATGAATCCTGGTTTCCTGACTGGTCAGAAAACATTAAACTCACGAAGGCTTGATGCTTGTTAAAATTAAAGTACAAAAAGGAAGACCTAGATTATTTTATTTTGTGTGGTATTTTATTAAATCACATTTAAAACTGTTGTACCATAACTCTAACTTTGAAAATGTGTAACTAACATTTTATCCTGTTAGTTATTCTCACTTTCACACACATACCAGAAAAAAAGCATTTAAATGATTCTCCATTTTTACCTTCAATTTTATAAGTCTGTTCATTTTTTAACACATACGACACAATATATTGCACCATCTAAATTAAGATATTTTTTCCAAGCATCAAATTCTAATAATCAATAATCAGCTCTTCTTCCTTATTCCTTAAATACCTCAAGAATACATTAACATATATGTGTGCATATAGTTATACATTATAAATGTATTTATACACATAAGTATATGTATATATAAATGTATACCTGCATATGCATATGAAATGAAAATCAGGATTTAAAATACTACATAAACTCAGTTGATAAAGCTGTGGCAGAGTCTGAGAGGACTGACTCCAATTTTGAAAAAAGTTCTGTGGGTAAAATGCTATCAAACTACAGATATGGTGAAGAGAAGGGGCACCTGCATCCCAGTGTTCACAGCAGCAATGTCCATAATAGCTAAACTGTGGAAGGAGTCGAGATACCCTTCAACAGATGATAGAATAAAGAAGATATGGTATATATATATATATATATACATACACACACACACACAATGGAATATTACTCAGCCATCAGAAAGAATGAATACCTACCATTCACATCAACATGGATGGAACTGGAGAGGATTATGCTAAGTGAAATAAGTCAAGCAGAGAAAGAGACAATTATCATATGGTTTCACCCATATGTGGAACATAAGGAATAGCACAGAAGACCATAGGGGAAGGGAGTGAAAACTGAAGGTGGGGATGTTAGAGAGGGACACAAACCATGAGAAGACTATGGACTTGGGGAAACAAACTGTGGGTCTAAGAGGGGAGGGAGATGGGGGGGTAGCCAGGTGATAGGTATTAAGGAGGGCTTGTTTTGTGATGAGAACTGGGTGTTATACACAACTAATGAATCATTTAACACTACATCAAAAACTAATGATGTACGATATGGTGGCTAACTGAACTAACCAACTAACTAACTAAATAAATAAACAGCACTGTTTCCTCAAAAAAAAAAAAAAAAAAGGCTATCAAATAGCATCGCATACTACAGAGAAATTGTTCATGAAAGAAAAAGTCCATCAGTGAAGTGAGCTTCACTGTTGTCTTATTTTAAGAAACTGCCACAGCCACCCCAACCTTCAGCCAATCACCACCCTATTCATTCATCCAATATCAACACTGATGCAAAACCCTCCACCAGTGAAAAGATCACAACTCACTTAAGTTCAGATGATGGTTAGCCAATTTTTAGCAATAAAGTACTTTTTAATTAAGGTATGTACATTGTTTTTTCAGACATAATGCTATTGCACACAACAGACTACAAAATAATGTAAATATAACTTTTACATGTACTGGGAAATGAAAAATTCATTTGATGAGCTTTACTGCAATATTTGTTTTATTGTGATAGATGGAACCAAACCTGTAGTATCTCTAAGGTGTGCCTGTATATAGTAATATATGTAACAAATACATAAAAATATATGTTAATATACATAACAAATTCACACTACTATTTAAATATTTGTTTATATATAAATGTATTACTATTTTTACATATAACACAAACAGGTATAGTCAATATTAGAGATAAAATGAGATCATAAAAAATAATCTAGAAAGAGGCAGGAAGAAAAAGTAAGAAAGAATAAACAATAGATGGGACAAATAGAAAACAAAGACTAAGATGATAGGTTTAAACCCTATTATATCACTAATGAAGAATATAAATGGTATAAGCACTCCAATTAAAAGGAAGAGATTATGAGACTGGAAAAAAAAAGCAACACCCAAATATGTACTGTCTACTAACTAGAATTACCTTTAAAAAATACAGCATAGGTTAAAATGAAAGGACAGAAAAAGATATACCACAGAAATATTAATCATAAGAAAGCTGGATGACTATATAAACAATAGATTCCGGATTAGATCCTGGATTAGAAAAAAGACATTAGTATGACAACTGAAAAATTTGAATAAGGTCTTTCGATTTAGTTAAAAGTTCTGTAACAATATTAATTTCTTGATTTGATAATTATACTGTGGTTATGTATGATATTAACATTTGGGGAAATGAGTGAAAGGTATATAGGAATTATTTGTGTAAATTCTACAAGTTTTTCATAATTCCATAATTAATACAAATGGAAAAGCTAAAAATGTTTTTTAAAAAAACTCTGCTCTTCAAAAGACACAAAATAAAAAGGCTGAATGTTCACAATACTTATATTTGACAAAAAAATGTTACATATTTGACTTACATAAAAGGACTTTATCCATAATATATAAAAATATGTAATATGCATAGAAAGGCATACCACTGAGAAACAAAATGAACAAACCGCTGATATATGGAATAACACATATGAATCTCGAAAACAAATTGTAGTATATCCACACAAAAAAAACTTCTCAACATTAAAAGGGAATGAGGTAGTGATGCATGGTACAACACTGACGCAACTCAAAATAATTACACTGAATGAAAGAAGCCAGACACACACACACAAGTATATACTGAAAGAATCTATTTATAAACGAAAAAGCGAAAAACCAAAAAAACAAATTAAAATTTTTTTTTCTTTTTTATTTGACAGAGAGAGAGAGAGATCACAAATAGGCAGAGAGACAGGCAGAGAGGAAGGGAAGCAGGCTTCCTGCCGAGCAAAGAGCCCAATGTGGGGCTTGATCCCAGGACTCTGGGATCACGACCTGAGCCAAAGGCAGAGGCTTTAACTCACTGAGCCACCCAGGCACGCCACCCCCCGCCAACTCTTATTTAGAGTGAAAAAGTGATCGGTGTTTGCCTTGGATTAAGGTGGGAATTGCTTGGGCAACAGTACATGCAAACATGTGGAGTTGATAAAAATGTTCTCTATCTTGACTATCTTGACTGTGGAGGTGGTTACACAGTACAGAATGTAAATTATACTATGATAAAAGTGATTTAAGACTTGTTAAAATGAAGGCTAGAAGAGAGAAGTCTTTGATTAAGTAATATACACCTTTAAGCATTCTTAATTATAGGTTTTTCTCTTTCTTTTTTATGGGTATCTTTTATATCACCATGACTATTTTCATAGCATTTTAGTACAATGCATAGATTACAAGATTTAGCTTATATACTTTGATAATCTGAACTTTGAAAAACATGAAAGTTTGTGATTCAAAGAAACAGAGCTGAAAGGGAATGAAAATGCTGAATTAATCAGCTATTTTTCCTCTAGTCTACTGCCCTACATGCCAGAAAGGAATGGCTTTTTCTTTAGTATCTGAAAGGGAGAGTCAGAATTTTAAACACTGCAAGTCCCCTCTTAATGTATGCTCCAACATTCTCCTTCCAGGCTCAAGTGTATGATGAATAGGAAAAAAGGAGTGAGGCCAGGATTAGCCTTAAGGTTGAAAATCATCTCCAGGGAAAGGAGAATTAATAAGTTTAAAACTATACCAGGTCACCTGCATGGCTGAGTTGGTTAAACACCCATCTCTTGATTTTGGCTCAGGTCATGATCTCAGGGTTCTGGGATCAAGCCCCGCTTTGTGTAGCCTGCTTGAGATTCTCTCTCTCCCTCTCCATCTGCCCCTCCCCACCAAACTGTGTGCTCTCCCTCTCTCTAAACAATAAAATAAAAATAAGTTTAAAACTATGCCAAAATATTACCACACTGGCATTTCTGTAAAAGTGTAAGAGTCGTAAGGTAATCTTAAGACTCTAATCAATATCGTGTGCGCATCAGTGTGTACCCTGGTTAAGTGTTATGCTAAGTATCCACATATCCATTAGATCATTTATATTTATAAACATTTATAAACATTTAGCAGAGATTATTTCTATTTTATAAAGAAACTGAGACTTAGATAGTTATTTAAAGTCAAATACAATCGGGAGGGAGACAAACCATAAAAGACTCAATCTCACAAAACAAACAGGGTTGCTGGGGGATGGAAGGGTAGGGATAGGGTGGCTGGGTTATGGACATTGGGGAGGGTATGCGCTATGGTGAGTGCTGTGAAGTGGTTAAGCCTGATGATTCACAGACCTGTACCCTGGGGCAAATAACACATTATATGTTAATAAAAACAATAAAAATAAAAAAAATAAATAAAGTCAAATACAGTTGACCCATGAACAGTATGGGGTTTAGGGGCACTTAGCATCCATGCAGTCAAAAATCTGCACAGAACTTTTGACTTCCCAAAACTTAACTATTAACAGCCTACTGTCAACCAAAAGCCTTACTGATAACATAAACAGCAAATTAACACATATTTTGTATGTTACATGTATTATGTACTGTATTCTTACAATAAAGTAAGTCAGAGGGGGAAAAAAATGTTATTAAGAAAACCATGAGGAAGAGAGGGTCCTGGGTGGCTCAGTTGGTTAAGCATCCGACTCTTGATTTTTGGCTCAGGTCATGATCTCAGGGTCCTGGGATCAAGCCCTGCTTCAGGCTCTGTACTTAGTGTAGAGTCTGCTTGGGATGCTCTCTCTCCCTCTCCCTCTGCCCCTACCCTTGGTCATTCTCTCCTTCTCTCTCTAAAATAAATAAAATCTTAAAAAAAAAAAAGAAAGAAAGAAACCATAAGGAAGAGAAAATACATTTATAATACTCTTCTGTATTCATCTGGAGGGGAAGGGGTGGGAGAATGGGGGAGGATGGGGTAACTGGGTGATGGACACTGGGGAGGGAATGTGTTGTAATGAGCACTAGATATTATATAAGACTGATGCATCACAGACCTGTACCTCTGAAACAAATAATATATGTTAATTAACTGAATTTAAATTAAAAGAAAATTGATAAGAAGAAAATATTCACTAACTGTTCATCCTGTTTAAGAATATAATTAATGGGGCACCTGGGTGGCTCAGTGGGTCAAAGCCTCTGCCTTTGGCTCAGGTCATGATCTCAGGGTCCTGGGATCGAGCCCCACATCGGGCTCTCTGCTCAGCAGGGAGCCTGTTTCCCCCTCTCTCTCTGCCTGCCTCTCTGCCTACTTGCGATCTCTCTGTCAAATAAATAAAATCTTAAAAAAAAAAAAAAGAATATAACTAATATTTATATTCAAGCAAAAAATAAGTTTGAGCATGTTGATTATATTTGTGGAAGGAGTAAAGCGATTTTCACCTTACCTGAAATCACATGCTGTAGTAACTTCTGCTCCTCCACCCAATGCCCAACCTTGAATCAGCGCAACACTTATTAAAGGGAGTCTGTTTATTGAAGGAAAAAAGGAAAAAATGGATGTTAATATTTTTCCTTTCAATATTAACTTACAAATATTACTCTAAAAAAACTTGGGATGCAGTAGAAACAAAATTATTGAACTGTGTTCATAATAACAAACATACCTCAAAGGATAGTGGAACCCTGACTGTGTGTATCGTGAGGAATAAAACAGTGTAATTCTTAAGATATAATAATTCATACTAAATGCTATGTAAGTTTATCAAACTGCCTCCCTGAATCATTATTTTTAAACTATTAACTATATTTTTATATATGAATATACATAAAATATATAAAGTATATATTATAAGTACTATATGAAATATATACCTTACATATATTTTTATATATTACTAACTGCATTTTTAAACTATATATTGTAACTTTCTCCTAAATAAATGAATGTTTTCTATGTAATATACAGCTCCTACAACTCCTCAGGCACTGGCAATCAAGAATAATTCAATGTGATCTTATCTTACTCCATTTTCATTGATGTCACATTAGATGGCAAAATTAAGGCTATATCCAAAGGGAGGAAATGTGGTAGAGAAGACTGAGCTCCAAAACTGTGTTATTATAAAGATTCCTATCAAGCGCCTTTTTTATTACCTTTTGAAATGATCGATAAACTAAGACTATATAAAGGAATGGGTCTGTGGTAAAAATAAATCTTTTCACCTTTCCTGTCTGCAAAGACCCACTTTGGAGGAGTGTGTGAGTATTACAAGGTAAATCCATATGCTTTGAAAGTATGGAATATTTTGTAGGTTCTAACTAATTGCAAAGCTGCACACCTAAAGTAATGGAAAATATATTAACACATTCTGCTTCCAAATAAAAGGGATCAAAAAAACCTTAAGATTTATATAAGAAAAAGTCAAGTTTAATAGGGAAAGGAAGGTGAAGAGGAACTAAAGCAATGAAGAAAAGTATTTTAGAATAATGTTTTGATTCCGTTACTCTTTCTAATCTCTCACATATGAAGAACACCAAAAATAGAGTGATGGCCATCTAGACAACTAGTAAGTATGCTAAATAATATGGAATCTTAGTTTTTATAACTTTATAAGCTCTTTAGGAAAAGTGCTATGTCAAAATTTTTTTTATCTCTCCCTTCTCTTATCTTTTAAATACCTATGCATACTTCACTAATATTTAATTAAATGACTATTCTAGATAGCACAAATAAATAGTTCATCATTAAAATAAATATAATTTGAAAAGCAGGTATTTTTTAACTGGTGTAAAACAGAACAATGAAGAGCTCTTGGTTTTTTTAGATTTCATATTTTAAAAAGAAGATACATTACCTCATCAATCTTGTTAAGGTGTTCTGCATGAACATACATAAGGCCAGTCCATCCTTTAAAAAAGAATAAGCATAAACACAAAGTATAATACAAGTATATTATATAAGAAATTTTTCAATTTTTTTCAGGATTTAGAAAGTAATGAAGCCAAAAATAGACACAACTTTTTTTTAAATGAGGTTTTCACTTAAAACTCTTTGATGCTGTCAGAAATGCAAATGATGCAGTATTAGATTTTGTTGCCCTCTTAGGACCCCTTGAGCTCAGCTCTACATGAGGTTATTAGCAAAGACTTTCTCATGTGAGTCAGATCACATACAGCAGAAGAGTGTGAAGTTCTACTCAGGGTAAGTGGGAGAAAGAGACATAAGATGCACCCATTTATTATCCCAAATTCTGATTCCCTAAGAATATAAAAATATGAAAAACAAATTTCTTAAAAGTACAGTTGACCCTTGAACAACACAGGTTTCAATGGCATGGATCTACTTACATATGGACTTTTTATAGTACAGGACTGTGAATATGGTGAATGTGTGAATGTGTATTTTCTTCCTTATGATTTTCTTAATAACCTTTTTTTCCTGTAGCTTACTTTATTGTAAGAATATAGTATATAATATATATAACATACAAAATATGTGTTAATCAACTGTTTATGTTATTGGTAAGGCTTCCACTCAACAGTAAACTATGAGAAGTTAAGTTATTGGGTAGTCAAAAGTTATACGTAGATTTTCAACTGCACAGGGTCAGGGGCCCTAACCCCTGTATTGTCCAAGGGTCAACTGTAGTCTAAACTTACTGCCTCTTCTTTTGTAACTCACATATGTCCTTTAACCTAGAGTAATCTAGTCTTCAGCCTTCCCTCAAAAGACTCCCCTCAAAAGTTTCAAATAATCTTCTATTTGTTAAATGACTTTTCCTTATCCTTATCCTCCTGTCTCTATAACATGGGTATCTTGCTTTGAACAGTTTCTGTATTTTGAAAGCCTCTTATAGTTTCTAGCTATACTTTCCACTTTTGATTATCTTCCTATTTCTTGGATTGTTCCTATCCAGTTTTCTTTTCTTTTCTTTTTTTTTTTTTTTAAAGATTTTATTTATTTATTTGACAGACAGAGATCACAAGTAGGCAGAGAGGCAGGCAGAGAGAGAGAGAGGTGGAGGCAGGCTCCCTGCGGAGCAGAGAGCCCGATGCGGGGCTCAATCCCAGGACACTGGGATCATGACCTGAGCTGAAGGCAGAGGCTTAACCCACTGAGCCACCCAGGCGCCCCCCTATCCAGTTTTCTTCTTTGCCTCTTCTTTTTTAGCTAAATAAGTAATTTAATACCTGTAAATTCATGTATTCCCCAAAATCCAATCCATGATTCTCTTTCTCTTCTTTACCTACAAATTCTTCCTTGGAAGTCTCATCCATCCCCATTGCTTCAACTCTTGTTTCATGCAGACTCCCAAAACCTAGAAATCTCACATTCTGCCAAGACTTCAAATTCAGCATGACAAAATCAAATGGGAGTGGAAAGAGCTGAGTTTGGATCCTAGAGCTACTGCTTAATAATAACATGAACTGGAGCAAGTCTTAATTGAACGGAGTTTCCTCATCTAAAAAGAAGGAGTGACAAATAAAAAATACTTGTTCTATTTGACTTAAATGATGGTTGGAAAGATGAAAATGTACCTAGATACTCTGTAAATGATCACATAAATGTAAGTGAGTTCTGAGTTTATTTAAAAAAAAAGAAAAAAGTAACTTCTAGTCAATAAGGCTCAGAATTTTAGTATTTTCTTTTATTCTTCCGTTTTACAGTTCACTTCCAATTATTTACCAAGTCCTTCGAAGTATTTCCAAAATAAATCCCTTCTTTTTCTATTTGCACTGCTGCTACCCTAGCTCAGACTTATGTTACTCCTACTTAACAGCCTACGACAACAGCCTTGTTTCCTAACTAGGAATGCATCAAAGTATATTATATTACACAAGGTATTTTAAGAAATGCTTAACAAACTGAGAAGAGTGCCAAATAGAAGAAATTCATTTCAGTTGGGTCAGGGTAGTGGGGAAAGCTTTATAGAGGGGAAGGGAAGATGGCATTTGCTAGGTCTACACAATAAGCCTCTAGAAGTTGACAAAATGCCTTCTTTATCCTCAGAAGCTAATGCAATTTTTTGCGTATATTTGCTTTTGAAGCTAAATGAATCAGATGAATTTTAGATGGAAAACTATGTTATTCTAGAAAACAAATGTACTCAATGAAAGGTAAAAAACCAACATAAATATAAACTTCCTAACTGAAAGCCTTTATCACAAAGGTCATTCTATATTATAAATTGAAAAGAAAATTAACACAAGCACAAAGAGCTAGAAGGTTTAAAACTAGACTGATTTATAGTCCATTAAAATCTATAGAGTAGAGGGGCACCTCAGTGGCTTAGTTGGGCATCTGCCTTCAGCTTGGGTAATGATCCTGGGGTTCTGGGATCGAGCCCCGCATCAGGCTCCCTGCTCATCAAGGAGGAGTTTCTTCCTCTCCCTCTGCTTGTGCTCTCTCTCTGTCAAATAAATAAATAAAATCTTAAAAAAAATAAATCTATGCAATAGGGGTGCCTGGGTGGCTCGGTCAGTTGAACATCCAACTTGTGTGATTTTGGCTCAGGTCATGATCTCAGGGTGTTGAGATAGAGCCTTGCAGCAGGCTCCGAGCTCAGCAAAGTATCCACTTAAGATTCCCTCTCTCCTCTTATGCTGAGTGAAATAAGTCAAGCAGAGAAAGTCAATTATGATATGGCTTCACTTGCTTGTGGAGATAAGGAATAACATGGAGGACATTAGGAGAAGGAATGGAAAAGTGAATTGGGGTAAATCAGAGGGAGAGACAAACCACGAGAGACTGTGGACTCTGAGAAACAAACTGAGGGTTTTAGAAGGGAGCGGGGTGGAGGTGACGGGTGAACCTGGTGGTGGATATTAAGGAGGGCACTGATTGCATGGAGCACTAGTGTGGTGCATAAGCAATAAATCTTGGAACACTGGAAAAATTTAAAAAATAAAAATTAAAAAAAAAAAAAGATTCCCTCTATCCTCTCCCTCTACCTCGCCCCCTGCTCATGCTCGTGCTTTCTCTAAATAAATAAATAAAATCTTTTAAAAAATCTATACAATAAAGCCTGTTAAATTATCTCAATAAATTAATTTTAATAGGATTATTTTCTATTATACTAGATTTAGAGTACTTAAAATTCTGGCAGAAGCATCTAGAATTGGTAGAAATGAAAGTGAAGCAGGTATTAGACTGTATCCTCTTATAATTCTTATCCAAGGGTGCCTGCGTGGCTCAGTTGGTTAAGTGTCTGCCTTCAGCTCAGGTCATGATCCCAGGGTCCTGGGATGAGTCCCGCATCAGGCTCCCTACTCAGCAGGGAACCTACTTCTGTCTCTGTTTGTGCTCACTCTCCCTGACAAATAAAATCCTCAAAAACAGAGAGAAAGGAAAAAAAAAATCTCATTCAAAAGATAAGTTACACTAAAAATGTTTAAAAGCAGTACAGAACAATTTGTTAACAATACAGACTCTAGAGCTAAAATGCCTAGGTTGAATCTGGGCTCTACTACTTACTAGCTAGTTTGGCTCTGAGCATGATACCTAACGACTCTGTGCTTTAGTCTCCTCACCTATAATAATAGTACCTATCTCATTAGGGTAGTTAGTAGTGATTAAATAAATCTGACACGTAAAGAACTTAGTGTCTGATATATAGTAATAGAACAAGAAGTGTTATCTAGCACTAATATTATCTATTATCTATCTATCATAAATATTATCCAGCACTAATATTATTAATAATGCTATTATTAATATCAGTAATTGCACTGACAATCAGACAATGAATATGCTTTGGCTTTAAATGTTTCATAAAGTAGAGATTACACTGTACTAGCAGACATGACCTAGGAAGAAAAAAGATCAGATTTGTCCCCCAAAGCTACTGGGCCAAAAATGGTTAAATGCTCGGGCCTTTTCCTGGGCTGTAGGAAGAAAATAAGCCAATGAGAGATAAAACCCAGCTTAAGATAGAGTAAGTTGAAAAAAAGGAAGCAATGAAAAGCTAGATCTGCTCTGATAAGAAGGCTGGGAGCTGGAAAGTAACAAAAAAAGGTTTTAAGAACTGCTGCAGACAGTGATATTTTCATCCAGCTAAATGATACCCTGAGACCCAAACCTACTCCTCCAGCTCTTATTTGTATGACAAAGATGGGAAGCACAATGCTCAGCCCAAGTTGTCAAAAGGAACTACTAACATTTTATTTACTCTGAGCCAGATTTATTCTGAGTGGAAAAATGCTCAGCCTATAAAAGTATCTTACTTGTCTTAGAACCATAAATGAGCCTTTCTCTTTTTTCCCTAAGTGCCTGTTGTATGGATTTATTAATTTCCTCAAAATACATGGGAGGGTTTAGAGAAAATTAGAATAATTTGTCTATAAATTAATGAGGCTAAAATAAAACTGTACAACAGTAGTAGCAAAAGCAAAGAAGTCAGATGAGCACTTCATTTGAGGTCACTATAGAAATTTAAGCAACAGAGAAATAAGGGCCAACAGATTGGCAGAAAAGTAACTGAAAGGTCAGGGAGCCAAGGAAAAATACTACCTTTAAGCTCTAGATTAAGAATCTAAAGGTTTCGGGCGCCTGGGTGGCTCAGTGGGTTAAGCCGCTGCCTTCGGCTCAGGTCATGATCTCAGGGTCCTGGGATCGAGTCCCGCATCGGGCTCTCTGCTCAGCAGGGAGCCTGCTTCCCTCTCTCTCTCTCTCTCTCTGCCTGCCTCTCTGTCTACTTGTGATCTCTCTCTGTCAAATAAATAAAAAATCTTTAAAAAAAAAAAAAAAAAAAAAGAATCTAAAGGTTTCTAAAACGCCAGACTTTTCCTTGACGAATTATACCCATTCACTGCAGAATAAGTAGGTTTGTTTTCCCTTATCTTGAAGATTATAATTGGATTTTGATGATTTCTACCTTCTGAAAAAAGACTTCTGATAGTCTACAAAACATCTGTAGCATCAAATCCAACTCTTACAATGGGGTTAATGCATTAGATTTTTTTTTTTCTATTTTATTCTTTTCTTTGTCCCCTAACTTTCCAGGGCTAATGTGTGTATCATGCTAATCCAACTCCTTGCCTCAATGTTTTCAACCACGGATTAACTGCCTAATAGGGACAGTTGAAGCCCTTTTTTCTACTCATAAAACAAAAAATAACAAAAGGAAACCAACTTCTTAAGATACCAGCTACATTTTTTAAAAAGTAGACTGATAAATATAATAAAATGTTGATAGTTACTAACGCTATTATGAGTCTATCAGGGTTTCACTGTATTTACTTCTATTTACATTAGGTAATTTTCACTAATAAAATATTTTTTAAACTTTGAAAAAATACACTGGCAAAAACATCAACATAATTATCTTTTTCAAAAAAAGCCATTTAATAATCATGTTCAAATATCTTATTATAATCAGAAGGGACTGTAATCCAATTACTAGAATCATCATCTATTCTAATTATCTCATCATCCTCAGAAAAGCAAATTCACCATATAAGCAAATGCTAGTGATACATCTGCAATAACAAAGAGTAAGTGTATTAGATAAAGAAAAGCTTCACTTAGAGAAAGGATGCTCATAACTCAATGTTAAGAGTCTCAGAGTACCTCAGCTGTGTGGGGCAGATGCATTGATACATGCAGCTGCAACTCCTACAAATGCGTGAAGCTCAAAAGTCCTGAGGCCATTTAAAATCTCAGTTTAACACATATTCATGGTTCTTTCACAGGCATATAGAAATCAGCATGATTCTACTTCTAGCTTTTACATGTATACAAAATAAAAAATCCTGGCCATATGATCTAAAGAGACAGAAACAACCTTTTAACTAGAAGAAAGAAAATAACCTTTCACTTTTTTAGGGTATTTTCCTACCCGACTTACATCAGACCCAAAATAATCTCATATAATAATCATATTATAACAGCAATAATATTATAATAATATCATTATATCTATCCAGTATCTTTTATGAACAAAGTAAGGTACCTAGGAATTCAATCATTCCAGAGATGAAAAATTATAATCAAATAACTTGCAGGTCATATAGCTAATTCTGAGATGACCTTGGGCAAAAATTCATATAGTCAAATCTGCAGCTTAATGCTCTAATCATTTGAACACAGAGCAAATTTTAAGTCTAGTGGTGCTACAATGGGTCATCCCCTGGATAATGTTTATTAATACTTACATCTTTGAAATAAAAATAAGAGCTAACTTTTTCAGACACTATCCTAGTATGCATTTTATATACATTATAGCATTGTGAATAGCTATAATCCTCACAATAGCTCTATGAAATACAGAATTCTCATTTCTAGATTAGGAAAATAAGACTTAGAAAGATTAAGTGATTTGCCCAATCACTTACCCAGAAGGCATTGAAACCAGAGTTCAAATCCAAGTCTATCAAAATTACCAAAAGAGAGCGCTTTCCTCACAATTTTATGTAAATACAGATTATATACTATATAGGTCAGTACGACTTATGGAGTACTATTTAAACCTTATTACATACATACATCCCACACCTATAATTAAATGGCTATGAATACTTCTATTTTATTCCTTTTTCTTCCCTTCTTTTTTTTGCCTTGGGTATATGAGTGGAAGTTCCTAGGTTCCTTGGAGGATAATGGAAGACAACTGATAATGGAAGATAATTAGGATTCCTTTGCTTTCAGGATAATTCAGAAGCAAATGTTTTAACTGTTACCATTTGCTGAAGCCTACTATGTGCCAAAGCTTTGCTGGGTACTTTATATATGTACCTCATATAAAATTCCTCATCATGAGATGCTAAGGGTCTTCCACTTAAAAGAATTCAAACTCTTGCTGCTTTTAATGGGCTTTAGTGATTGCTCATATTTTTGTCCCTCCCCCCCCGCCCCCACTATTTCAAAGTATTTGCAACCTCATCTTTGAGAAGAAAACCAAAACCTCTGATTCTCGGAAAGCTCTTAAAGAGTAGCTATCATATTAACCATATGTAAAATATAAATATCTCAGTCACAGATATCTGATAAACATATGGAATCTAGTACATAATTTATATAAATACTTGCCTCTGGAGTCGCTAATGCTTTCACAACATTCAAATCAGATCCTGAGGAGAAAGTATTTTCTGCCCCACGGACAATGAGACCTTTCCCCTCTGTCCAATTTTCCAATTCAATCACTCTTTCCAGAAGTTGTAGTATCATAACACCTGCCAGAGAGATGAGGGGGAATCAAAGCACCTAAGATACTGGAAAAAGATAAATAATTTAGAAACTATCAGGAGTCAGATAGGACTCTTAGATCCTACATTTTACAAATATGAACTGAATGTCTCTCAAATGTCTGTTGTGGTGGTACCATGGGGTATACACCAAAGAGGTATCCTTGACAGTCCCTGCTTTCAAGTTTACAATATGTTAGTAACCTCTCTCTCTTTCTCACTGTCATAATTAAGAAATCAAACAAATACATGGTTAGGCAGAAAATGAGAATACATCATACCTGTCCTAGGAATAGGAAAATTGGAATGAATAAAGGGTATGGTGGTAAGAAAAAATTATTTCTTAGGTAAGAACCAAATATAGACCTGACTTCACAGTAGTATACATTATCTTAGTTAACAAGCTCAACAAGGATTATAAAATAAACAAGCTTATAACAAGAGTGATGCCTATATTCCTAGCTCAGATATATAGTACTGCCCCAGAAGACTGAGATCTTAACAATCTATTGGGTATATGGTACATAAAACAAAGGTAAGATTCCTACTCTACTCAACTAAGAACTATTATAAAAGGATGTTAGGTCAGGAAAGGGACAGTACATATCATCTTGTTCCAGAGTTAACAAACTACGCTTTAACCCAAGGCATGCTATGAAAGTACATTACAGGCTGTTAATAAGATACCTACCAACTATCAATTCTATGATTTACAGATTAAATTTTTACCTTAGTATCATCCCAAAATTGTACTGGAGTTTCTTTATAATGGACAAATTTAAAATGGAAATAGCAGGGACTATAATTCTTATTACAATAATATTAATGCTATCGATTCACAAGTAACTAATGCAGCTATCCTTTCTAATGGCTAATTATGACCTAATTAAAATAGTAGCCCTACCCAAAGATGTCCTGGATGTAATTAGAAATATAGTTCTTGCTCTCCAAAGATTTATACAGTCTAGTAGCTCTTTACAAAAACAAACAAACAAACAAAACAAAACAAAACAAAATCACCGCTCATTTAGGCTAATAATAAATCTATATAAGTAAATATGGTTCTTCAATCATCCCTAATAGTTAAGCTTCTAAAAAAGTAATGTTGATTTTGAGTATGAGATATCTGTACCAGTACTTAATCTTGAACTCATCTTTTTAAACTTTGTAAACTAAGCATAAAAGTTGGAAGGAACCTTAATGGAGTACCTGGTTGGGTAATTTTCAAACCAGGGCTGTGGGGTTGCCGGCTCACTCATTTTCTCCCAGCTAACTCGATCAAACACCATTACCCAAATCAAAGCATCTCTGTTCATATTTGGTTTAAATATTAGCCATGAAATTAATATTTAGGTACATTTGAATACTATTTACTAATATAAATTATATCTACTCAGTAAATTAAAACATTATTCTAGTCTAATTTTTGAGAGCAGTCTTACCTTTCTAATTTTACTTATCCTAAGCTAATATTAAAATTGGGTTTTATTCTCTATAGCAGCTTAGATTTAGTGTTATTCTTTAGCAAAAGAAATATTTTATAATATACTGGGTTAAATAAAGTATACTAAAAATAATTTCTCCTGTTTCCTTTTTTTATTTTACTTTTTAAAAATACGGCTACTAGAAATTTATTTTACATATGTGGGTCACATTTATGTTCACATTATACTTCTTTTTTTTTTTTAAAGATTTTATTTATTTGACAGAGATCACAAGTAGGCAGAGAGGCGTGCAGAGAGAGAGGGGGCGAAGCAGACTCCCCGCTGAACAGAGAGACCAATGTGAGGCTCAATCCCAGGACCTTGAGATCATGACCTAAGCCGAAGGCAGAGGCTTTAACCCACTGAGCCACCCAGGTGCCCCTGTGTTTGCATTATACTTCTATTGCATAACACTAATAGAGAGAGAGAAAGACATCTCTGAATTATGCTGAAAGGAAAGAAAAGTCATCTTGTGTTTTAAAGACCCACCACTAATAATTTACAAAATTTACAGTCTACTGACTTTTGCCTATAGGTATGAAAATTTTTTATTGAGACATTTTTAAGCCCAGTATTTCAAATACTATAATATATAATTTACTCCGCATGATGATGAGTGCATAACTGAAAAATAGAAATTGTCAAAGTCATCCTAACTGGGTAGTCAGCAAGGTTTCTCATTAGCGCTTGCATATTATCAACCACCCATGAGGTACATCACTGACGAAGAGAAACTGCCAAAATCACGTTGAAAAAAGTAGGAGCGCTAGACAGTCAGCAGTGTTACTTATTAGCTCTGTCGTAACTTAGTAGTGTAATTCAAATTTGAACTTTGGTGTTAATTACAAAGTACCACATGTCCTGGACTTTTGGGTCCCTTAAATATGAAATTCATGCATGCCCAAGAATGCTACCTAGCAAATAGAAGGTATTTACCAGTATCTAAGTGTCAGGAATGAGGCAACACATAGGCAAGCACAGTGTTTTCACTGATTACTGGAATTACATGGTTAAAATGACAGTCTTATTTCAAGTCACAGAAAAACATTTTAACTAAGTAATTTCTTTTTTCATTTATAGGTTTCTCTCTTCTGTTTTCAAAAATCTTTGAAAGCTCCTTCCCCTTGTCACCCAGGGACATTAGCTAAACATAAACAAATGAAGTCATTACCTAGTCAGTAAAAGTCAATGGAAAAAATAATCAAGATTAATTTGAAACTTTCCTTTCTATCAACATCCATATTGATGGATTTTTTTAAAAAGATTAAAATACAATTAGTAAAAATGTTCCTGGTTCAAGTGACAGTTTTGGGTATTGTGTGTGAGTATGCATATTGTAACAATATCACAACTTCGAAGAATTCTGTCACCAGAGTAGAGACAAAAATCATGTGATAGCAGCTTAGATTTAGTGTCATTCTTTAGCAAAAGAAAGATCTCTATACCTGAGAAGGCATTCATTTTACTTGGATTATTCAGAGTAAGAATGCCAATACCACTGTCTTCCTTCTGAAGGTCAACGGATCCACCAGGAAACTGCTGAAGTTTTTTTTTTAATTCTTCCTCATGGAATCCATGAGATGTATTATAAAGTGATACTCCCATTTGATGCAGTAATTTTTTCCTTACAGTCAAAGGTGATGTCTTCAAAAGATTTCCAGCCATTTCTGGAAAACAGAGAAAAATATGCAATAGTCAAAGTGAACACTTTTCTAATATTATATTTAATAGGGACTACTTCCCCACTTCTTTTTTTTTAATTTTTATTTTTTTATTAACGTATAATTTATTATTAGCCCCTGGGTACAGGTCTGTGAACTGCCAGGTTTACACACTTCATAATACTCACCAGAGCACATACCTTCCCCAACATCCATAACCCAACCACCCTCTCACCCTCCTCCCCACAGCAACCCTCAGTTTGTTTTGTGGGATTAAGATCTCTTATGGTTTTGCTCCCTCCCCATCCCATCTTGTTTAGTTTTTTCCTTCCCTACACCCCAATTTGCCTCTCAAATTCCTCATATCAGGGAGATCATATGATAATTGTCTTTCTCTGATTGACTAACTTCACTCGGCATAATACCATCTATTTCCATCCACGTCAAGGCAAATGGCAAGATTTCATTTCTTTTGATGGCTGCATAGTATTCCATTGTATATATATATAACACATCTTCTTTATCCATTCATCTGTTGATGGACATCTAGGTTCTTTCCATAGTTTGGCTATTGTGGAGATTGCTGATATAAACATTGGGGTGCACATGCCCCTTCGGATCACTACGTTTGTATCTTTAGGGTAAATACCCAGTAATACAATTGATGGGTCATAGAATGGTTCTATTTTCAACTTTTTGAGGAACCTCCATGCTGTTTTCTAGAGTGGCTACACCAGCTTGCACTCCCACCAACATTGTAGGAGGGTTCCCCTTTCTTCGCATCCTCACCAGCATCTGTCCTTTCCTGACTTGTTAATTTTAGCCATTCTGACTGGCATGAGGTGGTATCTCATTGTGGTTTTGATTTGTATTTCCCTGACGCCGAGTGATGTGGAGCACTTTTTCAGGTGTCTGTTGGCCATTTGGATGTCTTCTTTGCAGAAATGTCTGTTCATTTCTTCTGCTCATTTCTTGATTGGATTATTTGTTCTTTGGGTGTTGAGTTTGGTAAGTTCTTTACAGATTTTGAATCCTAGTCCTTTATCTGATAGACCATTTGTGAATATCTTCTCCCATTTTGTCAGTTGTCTTTTGTTTTTGTTGACTGTTTCCTTTGCTGTGCAGAATCTTTTTATCTTGATAAAGTCCCAATAGTTCATTTTTGCTCTTGATTCCCTTGACTTTGGTGATGTTTCCAGGAAGAAGTTGCTGTGGCTGAGGTCAAAGAGGTTGCTGCCTGTGTTCTCCTCATGGATTTTGATGGATTCCTTTCTCACATTGAGGTCTTTCATCCATTTGGAGTCTATTTTCATTTGTGGTATAGGTAGGACATGTCCAGTTTCATTTTTCTGCATCTGGCTGTTCAATTTTCCCAACACCATTTGATGAAGAGACTATTTCCCATTGGACATTCTTTCCTGCTTTGTAAAAGAGTAGTTGACTGTAGAGTTGAGGGCCTATTTCTGGGCTCTCTATTCTGTTCCACTGATCTATGTGTCTATTTTTGCTCCAGTACCATACTGTCTCAATGATGACAGCTTTGCAGTAGAGTTTGAAGTCTGGAATTGTGATGCTACCAACTTTGGCTTTCTTTTTCAACACTCCTCTAGCTATTTGAGGTCTTTTCTGGTTCCATATAAATTTTAGGATTATTTGTTCCATTTCTTTGAAAAAAATGGATGGCATTTTGATAGGGATGGCATTAAACGTATAGATTGCTTTAGGTAGCATAGACATTTCCCCAATATTTGTTCTTCCAATCCATGAGCATGGCATATTTTTCCATTTCTTTGTGTCTTTCTCAATTTCTTTCATGAGTTCTTTATAGTTTTCTGAGTATAAATTCTTTGTCTCTTTGGTTAGGTTTATTCCTAGGTATCTTATGGTTTTGGGTGCAACTGTAAATGGGATTGACTCCTTCATTTCTCACTCTTCTGTTTTGTTGTTGGTGTATAAAAATGCAACAGATTTCTGTGCATTGATTTTATATCCTGACACTTAACTGAATTCCTGTACAAGTTCTAGCAGATTTGGAGGGGAGTCCTTTGGGTTTTCCACAGATAGTATCATATCATCTGCAAAGAGTGATAGTTTGACTTCTTCTTTGCCAATTTGGATGCCTTTAATTTCTTTTTGTTGTCTCATTGCTGAGACTAGAACTTCTAGTGCTATGTTGAATAGCAGTGGTGATAGTGGACATCCCTGCCGTGTTCTTGACCTTAGCAGAAAAGCTCTCAGTTTTCTCCATTGAGAATGATATTTGCAGTGGGTTTTTCATAGATGGCTTTGATGATATTGAGGTATGTACGCTCTATCCCTACACTTTGCAGAGTTTTGATAAAGAAAGATGCCGTACTTTGTCAAATGCTTTTTCAGCATCTATTGAGAGTATCATATAGTTCTTGTTCTTTCTCTTATTAATGTATTATATCACATTGATTAATTTGCAGGATGTTGAACCAAACTTGCAGCCCTGGAATAAATCCCACTTGGTCGTGATGAATAATCCTTTTAATGTACTGTTGGATCCTATTGGCTAGTATTTTGGTGAGAATTTCCGCATCTGTGTTCATCAAGGATACTGGTCTGTAATTCTCTTTTTTGATGGGGTCTTTGTCCGGTTTTGGGATCAAGGTAATGCTGGCCTCATAAAATGAGTTTGGAAGTTTTCCTTCCATTTCTATTTTTTTTGGAACAGTTTCAGAAGAATAGGAATTAATTCTTCTTTAAATGCTTGGTAGAATTCCCCTGGTAAGCCATCTGGCACTGGGCTCTTGTTTGTTGGGAGATTTTTGATGACTGCTTCAATCTCCCTCCTGGTTATGGGTCTGTTCAGGGTTTCTATTTCATCCTGGTTCAGTTGTAGTAGTTTATATGTCTCTAGGAATGCATCCATTTCTTCCAGATTGTCAAATTTGCTGGTGTATAGTTGCTCATAATATGTTCCTATAATTGTATTTCTTTGGAGTTGGTTGCAATCTCTCCTCTTTCATTCATGATTTTATTTATTTGGGTCCTTTCTCTTTTCTTTTTGATAAGTCTGGCCAGGGGTTTATCAATCTTATTAATTCTTTCAAAGAACCAGCTCCTAGTTTCATTGATTTGTTCTATCGGGTTTTGGGGGGGGGGTTTCTATTTCATTGATTTCTGCCCTGATCTTCATTATTTCTCTTATTCTGCTGGGTTTAGGCTTTCCTTGTTGTTCTTTCTCCAGCTCCTTTAGGTGTAGGGTAAGGTTGTGTATCTGAGACCTTTCTTGTTTCTTGAGAAAGGCTTGCATCGCTATATATTTTCCTCTCAGGACTACCTTTGCTTTGTCCCACAGACTTTGAACCATTGTGTTTTTATTATCATTTGTTTCCATGAATTTTTTCAATTCTTCTTTCATTTCCTGGTTGACCCATTAATTCTTTAGTACGATGCTCTTTAGCCTCCATGTATTTGGGTTCTTTCCAAATTTCCTCTTGTGATTAAGTTCTAGCTTCAGAGCATTGTGGTCTGAAAATATGCAGGGAATGATCCCAGTCTTTTGGTACTGGTTGAGACCTGATATGTGATTTATTCTGAAGAATGTTCCATGTGCACTAGAGAAGAACATGTATTCTGTTGCTTTGGGATGGAATGTTCTGAATATATCTGTGATGTCCATATGGTCCAGTGTGTCATTTAAGGCCTTTATTTCCTTGTTGATCCTTTGTTTGGATGATCTGTCCATTTCAGGGAGGGGAGTGTTAAAGTCCCCTATTATTGTATTATTGTTGATGTGTTTCTTTGATTTTGTTATTAATTGGTTTATATAGTTGGCTGTTCCCGTGTTAGGGCATAGATATTTAAAATTGTTAGATCTTCTTGTTGGACAGACCCTTTGAGTATGATATATGAGTATGATATATATGTCCTTCCTCATCTCTTATTATAGTCTTTGGCTTAAAATCTAAATGATCTGATATAAGGACTGCCACCCCAGCTTTCTTCTGATGTCCACTAGCATGGTAAATTGTTTTCCACCCCCTCACTTTAAATCTAGAGGTGTCTTTGGGTCTAAAATGACTATCTTGTAGACAGCATATAGATGGGTTTTGTTTTTTTATCCATTCTGATACCCTGTGTCTTTTGATTGGGGCATTTAGCCCATTTACATTCAGGGTAACTACTGAGAGATATGAATTTAGTGCCATTGTATTGCCCGTAAGGTGACTGTTACTGGATGCTCTCTCTGTTCCTTTCCGGTCTACTACTTTTAGGCTCTCTCTCTGTTTAGAGCACCTCTTTCAAAATTTCCTATAGAGCTGGTTTGGTGTTTACAAATTCTTTCAGTTTTTGTTTGTCCTGGAAGCTTTTTATCTCTCGTTCTATTTCCAATGATAGCCACCGGGATATAGTATTCTTGGCTGCATGTTTTTCTCACTTAGTGCTCTGAATATATCATGCCAGTTCTTTCTGGCCTGCCAGGTCTCTGTGGATAAGTCCGCTGCAAATCTAATTTTTACCATTGTATGTCACAGACTTCTTTTCCCGGGCTACTTTCAGGATATTCTCTTTGTCACTAAGACTTGTAAGTATCTAAAAGTATTATACAGTGGAATGCAATCCCCTAAACAGATATACTTTAAGAACTTGGGAACAGTATTTCAAAATTTCCTCATTAAGATGACTTTGAATACAATATGGAGGAGACCAAGATGTTCCTTAAACTCATCTAAAAAAAAGTAAATAAAATGTAATTCATATTAGACACAGTATGACCTAATGTGCTATGATATATAGGAGAGGGTTTAACAAAAAAGAATGGTAGTGAGTTAGGTGCTTGTTGTCTTTGAAAACAATATCCAAGAATAAGACCTTAATGCTATTCCTCCAATAAAAAAGGTGCCATAAGTGCTGTGGCTTTCAACTGCCACAACTTTATTCTTACTATCAAACTCCTTATGGTCTTAACAGTTAATCCTCTTTCTTTCCTACTGGAAGGGTACTCACTAGTAAACATCAAGGCTAACAAACTGACATTTATTCTACATTTTATGAGCTTAATTTGTCAGAAAACAGCTTCATATTTTAATACTCATGGATGGAGAGGTAATTTTTTTCCATTTTATTTTATTTTATTTCTTTTCAGTGTTCCAGCATCCAAGGCAATTTTTTTTTAAGTTTAATTCTGAAATGTTCCAAGATTTTTTAAAAATAGGAAAAATAATATAACAAATACCCATTCCTCATTTTTAGTAAATGTTAACGTTTACTCGTATTGCCTTCAGCTCATTCTTTTTATTTTTTTAATTTTTTAAAATATTTTATTCATTTATTTGCAAGATAGAGAGAACCTGAGTGGTGGGAGAGGGGCAAAGGGAGAGGGAGAGAGAAAATCTCAATCAGACTCTGCACTGAGCATGGAGCATGACACAGGGCTTGTTCCCAAGAGTCTAAGATCATGACCTGAGCTGAAATCAAGTCAGGCACTTAACCGACTGAGCCACCCAGGGCCCCCAACTCATTCTTTTTTTTTTTTTTTTTTAAAGATTTTATTTATTTATTTGACAGAGAGAAATCACAAGTAGGCAGAGAGGCAGGCAGAGAGAGAGAGGAGGAAGCAGGCTTCCCGCTGAGCAGAAAGCCCGATGTGGGGCTCGAACCCAGGACCTGGGATCATGACCTGAGCCGAAGGCAGCGGCTTAACCCACGGAGCCACCCAGGCGCCCCCCAACTCATTCTTAAAAACAACAACAACAACAACAACTTTTCATTTCTGAAATTTTCTAACATTCACAAAAGTAGAAAGAATAAAATTTTCCAACATTCACAAAAGTAGAGAGTAGTATAGAGAATTTTCATCTCATAGCTTGAAAATCATCAACATTTTTGAAAACTTGTTTCATCTAATTGCCATCTCACATACAACCCACTTCTGGTTCCCCTGAGTATTTTAAAGAAAATTTACAGGATAACTTTCAAATGTCTAAACACAAAAGCTGAGATCTTAGACCACTGGCAATCTAAGTAAGAAGCCCTTTCAGGCACTCCCTAAAAGACATTAAGAGCACCTTAACTGGGGCACCTGGGTGGCTCAGTTGGTTGAGTGACTGCCTTTGGCTCGGGTCATTATCCTGGAATCCTGCGATTGAGTCCCCCATCGGGCTCCCTGCTCGGCGGGGAGTCTGCTTCTCCCCCTGACCTCTCTCCTCTCATGCTCTCTCTCTCTCTAACAAATAAATAAAATCTTAAAAAAAAAAAAAGCACCTTAACTATAACAAGTTATAAAAAGTTATAAAAAAGTTATAAAAGTTATATATAAAAAAAAAGAGCACCTTAACTATAACAAGTTCTTTGAACCCAGAAGTTACTTAACCTAGAAGTGGAAGTTAGCATTCTGGAACTTAGTAAAATTTTTCTTAGAATCTCTCATCCATATTCAACTTGGACATTCATCTGTCCATGCAAAAGCTTTCAAAATTATTTCTAACAACTCCTGGGGTTATTCCTAACAGGGTTAAGATTTCAAGGATTCTAACCAGAATCAAATTCTTTTAGGTTTTTATCAATTAATTCCTAAAACTTATAGGAAAAGAGGACCAGGGAAAGAGGCTCTACTACCTAGTAGATCTAGGCATTGTCTCTGCATTTTGGAATAAAAATGACTAGAAATTTAAAAGAAAATATGCAGGCTAAGAGGAAAGGATGCGAAATGCTCACATGGATGGAAATAAGCAGACAAGTGTTTATTTAGAACAGAACATGTCCAGGGCATCTGGGTGGTTCAGTCAGTTAAGCTTCCCACTTTTGGTTTCGGCTCAGGTCATGATTTCATAATCACATGATCTCATGATCTCTTGGGTTGTGGGATCGAGTCCCAGGTTGGGAGCAGGGAATCCGATTAAAAGATTCTATCCCTCTGCCCCTTCCCTCACTCTCTTCCTCTTCCTCTCTGTCTCCCTCTCTCTCAAAAAAAAACCAGACATGTCCATGCTCCTTTCCTCCCCTGCCCAAAAAATGACTATTTGTCTGTGGCTATAGTTATTAACCTATCAGTAAAGAATAATAAAAGCACAAGGGGCCCACTTATGGACTATGAGTAATACTGGTCTGAGTCCAAGTGACAAAACAGCACCTAGTAAGCAACCAAGCAAAGTAGTCAAAAGTTACAAGTTGCAAAATAAAATATCTAAGTACTTAAAATGACCTTTAATACCTTCACCTGGTGCCAATTTTATACTCCTTTTCCAAAACTCATGTAATATGCTTACTTCTATACCATTCTCCCATCCCACCACCAGTCCTATCAGATTAGAAAATGATACAATTAAGATGACATATTCTATGGTATGAATTAGATTTAAGGCATGTAAAGCCTCTTGAAGATCTTGAAACCTAAAAGGAATGCTTATCAAACATAATCCTGTAACATTACAGGAAATTTTCGGTTAACTTAGGAGATATTGCAACATTTCTGAAATAAATTTCAAAATGAACAAAAGAATCCAATTATAACAAAGAAATACGTAATGACGCAGAAAAAATGCAGAATAAATTTATATTATAGATGTTCCCACCCCCTTGATTAGTGCAATAAAAGGCACTTTATTGGTACTACATAAAATTATTGGACAGATGGGAAAATTACACAATACCGTAAAACTGAAGAAAATGAGGGAATCTCTAAATGTTGACAATTACTACTACATGCTATTGGCATCGCTGTAAACAATGATTCATTTGAAATAAATAATTTTCTTGCAAATATTACTGCATGTTATTGCCTATATCTAGCTTATTTCTTTCCTTTGCATAGCCCCAGTTCTCAAAACTTATGCCTGATTCAAAGGCATAGGTGCCTGCTTTTCCAAAGGAGAGTAAAAGCTCTGTCTATGGAAAGGAAGTACCTCTATAATTATGGTCATTAGTAATCTAGCATCACTAAAAATGAGCTATTCTGGTCAAATGAACTAATAATCTTTAACTGAAAGCAAAACTGTCCCGGACAAGGACAAATCCTTTTGTTGAAAGTATTCTTGATCTCAAGTACACAGAACTGCAATGTTAAATATTTCAATTAATTTCAAGATATTTTCATTTATTTTTAATAATAAGTGAATTGTAAACCTCAAGTGTACACCCACAGAAGTATAAATCTATGTACACATTTTCAAAGAGATTGAAAAAATTTAAAATAAGGTGGCTTCTCAGGACTTGAGCACGAAACTGAAGAGGAAATAAAGTAATAAAGGTAGAAAATTTAGGTCTATGGGAAGTGGGACTGGGGAGAAAAACTTCAAAAATAAAATGTTATTACTAAGTATGAAGTGATTATGCAAAAAACACAAGGATTTGGAGGCTTCCTAGATTATCACCCATATGTAAATATCAAGTTGCCTCAAGATCTCTTGAGCTGGCAAAAGAAGCCTACACCAAAAATCTCAGGATTTACTGAGAATGACAAGCATTGGGGCTTGAAACAAATATAACAAAACCAATATCTTCACGACAAGATGCATTCATGTTCATAAGCTCCAGCTATGTGAATAATTTTCTCATCTCCAACAGAGGAGGAATAGAAGCAGAAAAATGTTCATCTTTAGCCTAGAAAGTTAGCCTATAGCCTTCATAGTTGTGATAAGGATCAAATCTGCACTGGTAGCTACATTCTTAGGGTATCTCAAGACTGCCCAGATCTCTCACTGATAGTTAATATTTAATTTAATGCTAAGCACCAGAGAAACCTTGCCACAGTAGTTTTATGACTACAAGCAGAAATTCAAAGAAGACATTTATGATCTAACACACCTGCCCCACATGTCTCCTCCTCCTTGAGCACTAAGCATATAACCACTAACTTCATAGAGTAAAGTGTAGTAGCTCTTCCTGCCCAAGGGTCCCGAGTCTGTGCTACTTAAACTAAGTTGCACCATACATGGCTCAAGAATTCTTTTTTGACCATTATGCTCCACCACCATGCAAACCAACCACTGTTTTTTTCACTACCCTTTCACTACCCTTAGACCCAAGTTCAGGAGTCAAATTCCATTAGAAAAATAGTGAAATATACCAAAACGTACCATTCAAAATGAGTTGTAATGGGAACAGCCATCTTCCAGTAATTTGCCAAAATGATCAACACAAAGGAAAAGAGGAAAGACAGCCACAGTCCGTTCCCTAGGCTTTCAGAAAACCCGGAGTTGCCTTTGGCCACATACATGCAAATCTCCAAGAAAGGTGATATGGTAGACATCAAGGGGATGGGCACTGTTCAAACAGGAAAGCCCCCAAAGATGTTACCATGGCAAAACTGGAAGAGTCTACAATGTTATCCAGCATGCTGTTGGCACTGCTGTAAATAAACAAGAGCAAGATTCTTTTTTTTTTTTTTAAGATTTTTTAAAATTTATTTATTTGACAGACAGAGATCACAAGTAGGCAGAGAGGCAGGCAGAGAGAGATGGAGAAGCAGGCTCCCTGCTGAGCAGAGAGCCCAATACAGGATTCGATCCCAGGACCTGGGATCATGACCTGAATCGAAGGCAGAGGCTTTAACCCACTGAGCCACCAGGCACCCAAGAGCAAGATTCTTGCCAAGAGAATTCATGTATTGAGCACATTAAGGATTCAAAGAGCCAAAGAGCTTCCTGAAGAATGTGAAGGAAAATGATCAGAAAAAGAAGGAAGCCAAAGAGAAAGGCGTTTGAGTTCAACTGAAGCATCAGCCCGCTCCACCCAGAAAAGCATATTTTGTAAGAACTAATGGACAGGAGCCTGAGCTGTTGGAACCTATTCCTTATGAATTCATGGCATGATGTGTAAAAAAAATTTAAAAATCTCAAGACTGTTAAAAAAAAAAAAGGAGTTTTGACACCTTCTTTGCTTCTCTAAGGACAAATTTTGACAATATTAGCAATTAAGATATTTTAAAAGAGGATAGTATTCTTTATCAAATTATTTAAAATAGGCAGTAATTCCATTCTAAGAAATAAAAAAGGACTTGAGGGGTGCCTGCCTGGCCCAATTGGTAGAGCATATGACTCTCAATCTCAGGGTCACAAGTTCAAGCCCCACAATGGGCATGGAGCCTACTTTAAAAAAAAATAAAAATAAAAATAAAAGGTTGAATAGTTTCTTTGCATGGAAATGACACCTATGTATAGGTTTTGATGGCCAAGAAATCACAGACTCGGATCCTAGTGCATAAACACACATACATATGATAAAAGCATTTGGTAAGATATAATTGGTAACAATTAAATGGTATTTATTGAGTTCTGACTAGTGACTAGTTGCTAACTGTTTCAAGGAGAAAAAAAAGTAACCTTACCCTAAAATTTTTTTTAGTTTTATTGAGGAAACAAAAGATGCACACAAAAAGCAAATATACTTCAACTATCTAATCAAAACCAGAATAAAGTTCCTCCTCTTATTAAGCTCTATTAGAGATTTTCAGCATACTTAAAATATAGTCTTGACATCATAAAAGGATTTTTTTTTTCCTTCACCATCACCAGTAAACTTTCATCATGAAATCTAAGCATTTTCCAGGGGACCTGGGTGGCTCAGCTGGTTAAGCATCTACCTTCGAGTCAGGTCATGATCCCAGAGTTCTGGGATCAAGGCCCACACCAGGCTCCCTGCTCAGTGGGGAGTTTGCTTCTCCCTCTCCATCTGCTCCTTCCCTGCTCATACTCTCTCTCTCTTTCTCTCAAATAAATAAAATCTAAGAAAAAGAAATCTAAGGATTTTCTATAGGCAAAAAAGGATCCAAAGACATTAAATCACCTGCAAAAAGTTATTGTATTTTATTTGCCTTCATTCTTTCCAAGGTTTAAAATTCTAAGGAGAACCACAACAAAAATCAGGCAATATTCCAGGTCTCCTGGACAGTAACCAAAAGAAAACATAAACTCAGCCTTGCTTTTCTTTGTAGTGCCTTATGGCCATAATATTGGCAGAGGGAGCCACCCTTAAATACTCTCATCTTACATATTTTCAGAGTGTCATTTCTTCAGAAGATTATGTTACTGCTCATCTATTAGCATGAAAATTGTATAGTTCCATTCCCCTCCGTGAAACAAATCTAGAAGAAAAAAAAATAAATAAAGCCCACACTTCCTTTTCACAATTAAAACTTACCTTCTGTCAAATTTTAGAACAACAAAAATGCTCTCAACCAAAGTTCTCACTCTATTTTTCTTGAAATAAATACTTATTTTTAAATAAGTTATCAATTTATAAAAACCTTTAAAATTTTAGACATAATTCCATGTAACTCCATAGCTAGAACCACAAGCCTTTGAATGGACAAGAGAATATTTTATACATAGGCTATCTGATTAAATCAAAGTATTTATGAGATGGTTATAAAACTATGCAACACTTTTGTTCATATACTACTTCCAGAAAGTATTATTACTTTTATTTCCTGATTTGAAACTCAGGTCACCTGGCCAGAATGAAAATATATGAAGATATTAAAAATGAAGAAAGCTATTGCCTGAGTCACCTAACACATACTAAAAAAGTTAGGTTTCGGAAACACGTGTGTTTTTTTCTTAACCTAGGTAAGGGATACACACTTATTTTCTTTGTTGTTTCTTTATTATTGTTCTTTAAATACTTCTTATGCATTTTTCACTATATGTATGTATACAACATTTCTCAATTTTTTTTTTTTAACTGAAGGATATCATTCCAAACTTTGGGGGCTGCCTCTGCCTTTACCAGTAATCTCTCCCAATCTTCTAAATGACCATTTTCAAAACTAGTTTCCTAAAGAAATAGAGTTATTTCTTTACATTGAAGATAGCAAATAAAGAACACACAGCCATAAAGATACTAAGCAAAGAACACAGTGGCCACATAGTCTGGCAGGTCTGACAACTACTAAAGAGTCCTTATTGAAGTACCTTAGAGAATTAGAAATGAAGCTCCAGTACATTAAAAAAATTTTAAGGGCAGGACTGCATCTTATTCACAGGCTTTAGCACACAGTTTCACATTTAATATTTGTGGAACTAAATGAACCTTAATATGGTTATTACTGTGTAGGCACTACAGTACCTACCCATCATTTTCTAAACTAAATGTAAGATCTCTATTTGCAAAATAGAAAAATTTATTTCACTGTTGGGTTTCTATGAAATCCAAGTCCAGGATATGTAGCTACAAATGTGCAAGGGTATGATTTTCCTTTCATGTTTACAAAATGGCTTTGCATACAACACAATCTTTATTGTTTCATTAATAAAAATATCAATACTTTTTAAGAAGTGAAGTAATAAATAATAAGACATCATTCTATCTACAATATGTGTAGTTGGCAATACATATTTTACAAGGATCTGATTGGTAATATTCTTTGTTCTTTATGTAAAATTTCTCTCAGAAGAGGAATCTTAGGTCAGGTCTAGACTGTTACATTCTCTAACTTTCTTGGGATGAGAGACAATTTACCCAGTGGTACTGAGGTTAACATCTAGTAACTGTTAGTGGCAAACTTAAAGAGGGAATCCGAGATTTGACCTACTTTGCCTCACTTTCTCTTCTTCACCTTCCAAAGGAGGATAGGGGTTTTGAGGCAAAAACAAGTAATTCAGTGTGTGGCTTTGTGTACGAAGCTACAAAATGAAACTATCTGCCCTGGAACTACTGCTTTTTGGATTTTCTTAGTTCTATTCTCCTTTTTGTCTCTATGTCTGTCTGTCTGTCTCTCTCTCTCTCCTAAGAAGCTTATGTGGTAAAAGGAACCTGGGGCGCCTTTATCTTATTCCATTTAAAGAAGATAAAATAGCCCGGCTAGCTCAGTCGGTAGAGCATGAGACTCTTAAAGAAGATCAAATAGAGTAGGGCTCAGGGTTCCTTATGCCTGCTTCTAGTCTAGGAAATAAGCTCTCAAGATCACTTAATCAGGTCAGTTCACAAAACTGAAAGGTATATATACAGAGCCAGAGCAAAAGGTAATACATCCAAGCTCTTGCCTGGATATTCTCTAAGCACGTCGTGTCCCTAGATATCAGACATAGAATAGAAACTCAATGGAAAATTCAACTGAGGCAGAGGTCCTGATCTTCTCTATATTTACCATGCCTTCAACATTAAAAAAGGTGCCAAAATAAACTTAATAAGGACTTTGATGGCTATTTTCAGAAACTAAATTTGGCTGTTTTCCACAGTATTCTGTTTAGGGAAAAGAACAAAGAAATTAGAAAATAAACTAGAAAATAAGGAATAACACTTACAAAATCATTAGCATTTTTTTTATCGATAGCCTTTTTAATTACTGTGGAATAACAAAATCAATGAACAATATATCTTCTCTCTTGTAAGGAGGCTGTTCTGTCCTCATATATTACCTCTCCAATATCCAACAACAGAAGGGCAATTAGTATATATGCCATCAGATCTATTATTTCCTTATCTTTAAATCATTACAAAATTAAATATACATGTAACTAATATTTTTGCCTCACTAGACATCTTTGATATGCTGATTTTTCCAAGTAAATCTTGTAATAAATACTTCACATATCCTTCTGTTAATTCCATTTTTTTCTCTTCTTCCTCATTCCTATCCCCCTTCCACTACTAACTCACCCTTCTTTTCTCTCCTCTCCTCATGTTCCCTTGTCTATGCCACAGAAGAGTACCACAAAAACTTGAGGGCACTGCTTAAGCCTCCTAGGTTTGCTGACCTCAAGTTTAGAAATCCAGTTCTAGAAATATGATAATCACCTATTTATGTATACTTTCATCCCAATTCTAAATTCAACGACCAAATCAGACAAGAGTCTGATTGTCTCAGTGCTAAGGGAATGACAAAAATATCAGCTACTAATAAACTTCTATAGTATCTGAAAGTACATGTGAGCAAACAAGGTTGAGATTCAGGTTCTGTGTTAAGCATGTGGTTAAGCAATCATCATTTCTGGACTCTTCCAGAATCATAAGGCAATGAAAAAGTTCTGAGGAATTTATGTTTTATAAACATCCTTCAGGACAAAGCATTTTGTTTAAATTTTGTCATGCAGGATGCTTTGCTGTTCTGCCACAGTCACATCAGCTGAATAAGCTCTTAACCACACCACTGGAAAAGGGAAAGAGGAGAGCCCTATGGACATCTAAGACTACATGTGTTACTCTCTTCCATTTTTGTTAAAGTTCTGCAAAGGTTTTTAAAGAGTTCCCCTCCTTGCACGGGGAATAAGCTAGGTCTCTCATGAAAGCCATATGCAACCCATTTTACCATAAGTCAGAATTACTAAATCCAGAAAATTAAAACAGATGCATACCTAACAAGAAAACTATTAACCTGAGGCAAGTGGTAAACAACAAAAAAGTCAGAAATATTCTAGACTGTCACTACATGACTTGTTTTTCAAGTTTTGCTTTCATTTTAGACTGTCATCATATAACCAACTTTTCAAGCTTCATTTACATGCCATCATACACACCCCTCTTCTTCATATAGCCAAAATGAACCTTCTCGTTTCTCAAATCCTTCAGGTTTTTGCTCTTCATTCATCACCTATATAATTGTGATTCCTCACCTATTACACTTTTCTCTTCCTCGCAGTGACTCCACCGCATCTCCTTTAGTTCTTTAGACTGCATAAATATACTGTCCACTTGCACAGTATTTTTATTAAGCCTCATGTAATAAATTTTTAACTGAACATCCCCATTGCATTTTGCAAAGTAAGAAGGTCTTTACAATGCCTAGAACAGTGCCTGACAAATAATATAAATCAATAATAATCTGGCATACAAGTATTAAGAATTCATAATGCCACAGGAGGCTTGAGACTCTGCCCACAAACCAACTCTCCACCTACCCTATTTCTTACTCCCATCACTCACCCTGTTACGATTCCACCGCTCTCTGCAAGCTGGTTTCTCTTCCCAGAATGTAACCTACTGTTACCCACTTCTCCTTCAGGTCAGGCAACAGGAAGTCAGGGAAGGATCAGCCCATTTACTCCTCCTCCCATTCCAGAAGATTTCGTAATTACAACTCCCTCCTTCCCGTTATTTCCTCCAATAGAGTGCTTCCCAGAAGGGATCTTCTGTGAAACTTGCCGATGTCCCATTTATCTCAATACCTCCAGCATGTAGAGCAACAGCTGGTAAACATGCGGTCCTCGGATAAAAGTGGGGAAAGGAAAGGAGGAGGGAAGGGGGTCGACACAGATCGTTTTCTTCAAGTTCCTCATCAGCCCTTTCAACCAGTAATTTAAGTTCTCTGTGGTTTTAATCCCCAGTATTTGTGACTCATGTGTGGGTGTGTGGAGCATTAAGGATTATCGAGGCTCTGAAGAATTTCAGGATGTAAAGAGCCCACACCAAAAAATGATCTGGACATTTTTTGTTGTTGAAAAGTCGAATGCACCAAACAAATAATGTTAAGTGTTAAATAAGCAAAGTAATACACAGAGAGGACAAATTCACAAGTCCTCGGAGACCTCACCCACCCAGCACAGGACCTCGAAAGTATTTAGAATTTAAATTAGTGTGCTGAAATCACGCCTCCCTATTCTGAACACATTCATCTTGGCAGTTGGCCCCGTTCCTTAGAACAGTTTTAGTCCCATTCCCGCCGCCCTCATTCACCTCTCAAAGTCTGCGCGAGGCTCTGGGAACTTCGTCCCCACGCCCAGCAAAGGGCAGTGGGCCTCCGCGATGGCCTCACACGGAACGCGCCGCAGAGCCCGGGCGGATCTCTGCTCGGAATTCGTGTGGGGAAGCGCTAAAGTCCACTACACAGCGACGAGCTAGAGTCCTCTCTCGCAGGACATTTCAAGTACGGTCCTGCGGCCACTCGTGCACGTCGCAGGACGGGCGGCTACCCCTTCCGCTCTCCCCAGACCTTCTTCCGCTCTCCCCAGACCTTCTTCCGCTCTCCCCAGACCTTCTTCCGCTTCCCGCTCTTCCCCCTTGCCGGGGCCTCCCTTCGTTCCGCCGCGTGCGTTCCCCTGTCTCGAGTCCTGGTGCCTTTTCGCGGCTTCTTTACCTCTCCCACACTCCTCCTTTCCCGGAGCCCTTTTCTGATGTCCAGCCTCCGTGCCTGATCCCGGAAATCCCGCCGCGCGGCGGAGGGCCCATTCTCCCGTGCTGCAGCGGGCCTGTGTAGACCCTCCCTTGGGTCGTGAGGGAACTTGGGGTTAATGGATCCGTTTATTTTTCAGGCATCCTGTATACGTGGGAAGAGTGGAGGGAGAAGAAAGCTAGGTTGGGGCATTTTGAAACAGAAGGGGAAAGGAAAGTACCAAAAGCTTTTACTTCTTGAACATTTTTTCTGCGTCACTGAACGGGGGAAGTATTTGCCGCCGCCGCCTTCTTCCTTCTTCCTTCTTCTTCCTCCTTCTTCTTCTTCCTTCTTCTTCCTTCTTCCTCCTTCTTTCTTCTTCCTCTTCCTCTTCTTCTTCTTCTTTCTTTCTTTTTTTTTTTTTTTAAACGATTACTCAACATATGCCCTGCGTGTGATATGATTTTTGGAAGGCTCAGAAGGCCTAGAATTCTGTGCCAAAACCTATCCTATGGAGCAAACAGGACTGTCTTTGGAAGACAGCTGCAAAGGAAGGCCATTTTCCCCTGGGATTGGGATCATTTTGTCAAAAGGAGTTTCGGAAGGTATAGATCTTAGTAAATAAGGGAACGTCTGGTGGGAGGAGCAGAAAATACCAAGAAGAGGAGGTGAGAAGCAAGTTTTAAGGTATGGAGAAGTGGATAGTAGGGAAGCAATGAGAACCAAGTTTGGACCGATGGGAAGAAGTCCAAATATTGAAAGTATTTCATTTCAGTTTAATATGAAATGAGCAGCCATTACACCTTGGAGCAGGAAATTCGATTGATTAAATGGTGATTTGGGAGAATTAGTTTGTAGAGTGGGGGTAACTAGATGTATTGTTTATGCCATAAATTTGTATGTGGATATATGGTACTGCACAAGTTCTTTATATACGTGTATGGGACTGCAGCTTTCCAAGGATGGCAGCGGTGGCTAAGAGGTTTGAACTTTAACATTTTTGTGTAGATTCTCCTGAGGGTGTCTTTCTTAAGTTCAAAGTATTTCTTTAGGGATGATACTAACTCATGCCTTGTCTTTTTGCCAGCATTCAGTTGCTAGTTGCTAGTTGTGAGAATTTACCAACAAGCTGAGGAGATACAATGTTTTAAAAGTTTTTAGAATACACACACTATCAAAAGAGGTCCAAAGCACCTTAGGGATTTGGAGGAGACAAAGGAGGTCGGCAACTAGTGAAAATTCAAGGAAGGTGACCCCAAAAGAGGGCTTTTATGCATTTTCAGTCCTATCACTAATATCCTAACAGATAAAACAGCATTTCTTTTTTTCAGTAGTGTTTAAGTAGTGCCTTTTTACCCACAGGTGTGCAAGTGTAACGGGAGAGAATGGGAATTTGCAATGAGGTGTCTGGTGGTGTTGGGTAGTGTAACTGAACCAACATGAGTTCTCTCTTTGGTGAATTAGAAACTGCACAGGTTGAATTGTCACACAAAGAAAACTTATTTGCAGCAAATGAGATCATGGGGAATGGCTTCCAAAGCCATTGATTCCCTGAGAGAGGGTAAAAGGATTCCTTTTGTTTAGGGTTAGGATGAATATTTAGATAGGGAAGCCTTGTCATCCTATGTATAGTCAGGCATAAGGTCATGTATGAGCCTAAGGAAACATGCCTATACATTATGTGTTATGCAGATAAGGCTGAGGCTTATTCTTGGGTGTAGATTAGTATTATAATAAGGTAAAGATCATTGTAGGTCATTCTAGAGGTCACTCCATAGTCCATCTGTGTAGGCACAAATCAGATTTAGCTTAAATGGTGTGGATGGTCTGGGCAGGTGGGATGGCAGGAGCTCTTGTCTGGGTGGTCCCCATCCCCTGGGGAGAGTTTCCTTTGCCTGAGTCAAAGAGAAAGCTGGAAAGAAGAGCTTAGGGGAAAATATAAGACAAAAGTTAGTAAGTATAAACAAGTGGGCACTAAAGTCCAGGTCTTGGTGCCAAGCCCATAAATTGGAACCTATTTTGAGGTTAAACCACAAAAAAAAAAAAAGAAGAAAGAAAGAAAATTTAACAAAGGTTAGTAAGTACAAGCAGGTGGGAGCTGGGAGGGCTGAGACCAAAATATCTGGTACTTGCTTTCCATATCCTGTAGAAAAAGGGAAAGGTTTTCTACTTCAAGACTTAAGTCTTTTCTTTTTTTCTTTTCCAGTAGCATTCTGATTGTTCATCTGTATGTATAGCATTTCAGTGTACTTGCACATACAACCTAGTGTCAAAATACATTTTACTCTGATAATGGTATGCCACACCACAAAATAAAAGGTAATGCACTGTAATATTAGCAGGTCGTACTGAGTTATTTTTTAACTACTGGTTCAATAAGCAAATATTGGATGACAATTTCTTTAATCATTTGCTTTTTTATGAAATACATATCCAGGTATTTTCCCCTTCCTTCACTTGACTGTTAAACTGCTTTCTTCCTTTTACTCCATATCATGTTTTATAGTCAAAACTTTTCAATACAGAGATCATCCACTATCTAAAAGTTACCATTAAACCTTTCCTAAGGCAAAATGGCATAAAGCAAGAAAGAAATTACTATTAATTTATGGAAAAATTTTTGAGCAACCCCAGACCCAAAATATAACCTCTTGTAGGCTTTTTTGATACTTAGAACACATCTTCTTAACAGATGCACAATATAAATTGAGATAAAGCCCATCATGAGGGACAGGAGCAGAAAAATGTTCACCTTTAGTCCAGAAGGTTGACCTATAGCCTGCATAGTTCTATTAAGGATCAAATATTTACTGGTTGCTCCATTCAAAAAGGCCCTTATGACTGCCTGAGCATCTCACTGATAGTTAAAAATCAAACTGAGTGATAAGCACCAGAGAAATCCTACAAAAGTAGTTTTATGATTAGAAATTCGAGGAAGACATTTTATGATCTAATACTCCCTGCATGTCCCCTGCTTCTTGAGCACTAAGCATATAACCATCAGCTTCATACAGCAAAACTACATCTCTTTGTGCCCATGGGTCCTGTCCCCATGCCATAATAAAAGCACCTTTTGCATGGATAATGTCAAGAATTCTATCTTGAGAGCACCTGGGTGGCTTAGTTGGTTAAGTGTTTGCCTTCAACTCAGGTCGTGATCCCAGGATCTTGGGATTAAGTCCCACCTTGGGCTCCCTGCTCTGCAGGGAGTCTGTTTCTCCCTCTGCCCCTCCCCCAGTTGGCTCATGCTCTCTCTCTCTCTCTTTCTCTGTCTCGTGTCTCAGATAAATAAAAATCTTAAAAAAAGAAAAAAAAAGAATTATATCTTGACCATTTGGTCATGGCCCCACATCATCACAGATGTTCACAAATACAGTTCAAAGGTAAGGCAGCTTGATGCTGAGATGCGGAGTATAATTCCCAGGGAAGGAGATGGCAGTGCCACTCTTGTTGCTCAGGGTGCAGGCTTCCTCTACAATAACTTGCTGCAAAACCAATGCTGAATACCATTTTTGCTTGCCTCACTTCCTAAATAGTAAAGAGATACTCCCTGGTATCCTCCCAGCTATTTTTAAAAGAAGGTTGGCATTAGGAAAAAAACCTATCACATAGATATAACTGCTAATATTTGAGAATATTTTTAAAATATAGATTGATATATTCTATCTATGGAAATGTGTATCTAGTTATATGTCCACATTCATATATGTATGTATATACCTATAAAATCTATGTAATATTTAGCAAAATAAAATAAAGATTTCTCCACACTGGTAAGTATTTTAAATTGATGTTTAATGATTTGTTAATATTCTCTCACTTTTTAAAGATGTGCCTTTTATAAGCAGCATTTAATTCAATCTAAGAGTTTTACCTTTTAGGGGAGTTTAAATCATTTACATTCATATTATATATACTCTTTACTCTGAAATTAATTTCAGAATATCTAAAATACATAAAATTTTTGAACTCCATTAAAATGGCAATATCAATATTTGATTTGGTTACTTTTTTGAAATCAGTTTTCATCTCCAACTGTGAATATTTCAAATGATAGGGAAACGGAAAACATTTTTACTAAGTTGTATTTACTCTTTAGCAGATAGTGCTTGTGTGGTAAGCAGAATAATGGCAACACTCAAGTCCATTCATTTCTAATCCCTAGAAACTGAATAAATTATCTTGGCAGGCAAAACAGACTTTGTAGATAACTAAGTTTAGAATCCTGAGATAGAGGGGCGCCTGGGTGGCTCAGTGTATTAAAGCCTCTGCCTTCGACCCAGGTCATGATCTTAGGGTCCTGGGATGGAGCCCTGCATTGGGCTCCCTGCTCGGCGGGGAGCCTGCTTCCCCCTATCTTTCTGCCTGCTTCTCTGCCTACTTGTGATCTGTCAAATAAATAAATAAAATCTTGAAAAAAAAAAATCCTGAGATAGATTACCCTGGATGGTCTGCATAGTTCTTGGCCCAAGATAGTCCAAAAATTTATGGCCAGAGTGAAACTGTTCCTTCTAGATACAACAAGACTTCCCAACTAGACAGAATGCCTGGAGACAAAAGTGGCAATTCACTTTGTTCTTTTAACCTAATAGTCAGAACCCAGAAAGTATACTGACCAACTAAATCATTATGTATGAACTTAATCACATCCGAAATTTGAAGGCACTTAATTGTTTCTCAGCTGTTATGGAAAAGGCCCTTTTTTTTTTTTTTAAGATTTTATTTATTTGACAGAGAGAGATCACAAGTAGGCAGAGAGGCAGGCAGAGAGAGAGAGAGACAGGGAAGCAGGCTCCCTGCTGAGCAGAGAGCCCGATGTGGGACTCGAACCCAGGACCCTGAGATCATGACCTGAGCCAAAAGCAGAGGCTTAACCCACTGAGCCACCCAGGTGCCCCGGAAAAGGCCCTTTTTGAAGTATGGTTTCATTCCTAGATTCACTTAGCTCTGGAGTAGGATATTTGAGAGCCATATGCTTTGCAAGATACTTCAGCTAAAGTGTAGATATTTCTTTTCAAGGAGATGTTCAACAAAAAAAGCTTAATACAATTTTACTAACTGTTTTGGAGACTTCTCCTAATAAGATGTCAATATATGGCAGACCCTAAAACTCTCCTATAATGCTAACAGTAATGTTGCCACCATACTCTCTGTTCATTTCTTGGTGGTTATGTGGTCACCACAATTGCCCATTATTATCCACTTTGGGGTGGACAAATGAGCCAGGCTTTGTTGAGTCTTTTGTGTGAAAAAACAGAAACAAAAACTTACAGACAAGGAAAGCCAATAAGCTATTGACAAATGATTTAATACCAGAGAAGGATATACTAGGAGCTAGAAGAAGGATGTTGCGTACTTGGGGAAAACATATACCACTATGGAAATAATGTGGAGGTCCTCAAAAAATTAAAAATGTAACTACCATTTGATTCAGCAGTTTCACTTCAGGGAATACATCCAAAGGAAACAAAAACACTAACTCAAAAAGATATTTGCACCCCCATGTTCATATCAAAATTATTTATAATATTCAAGACAATATTAGGAAATGACCTAACTATGCACTGATGGATAGATGGATAGAGAAGTTGTGAATATAGATATACATATATAATGGAATATTATTCAGTCATAAAAAAAGAAATCCTACCATTTGTGACAACATGGATGGCCCCTAAAGACATTATGCTAGGTGAAATTAGACAACAAAGGACAACGACTGCATGATCTCATTTATATGTGTAACCCAAAAATAAACCAAATTCAGAAGAAGATACTTGTGGTTACCAGAAATAGAAGATGGGTGAAGGAAAAAATTGGAAGAAGGTGGTCAAAAGGTACAAACTTCCAGCTTGCCTGGCTGGCTCTGTCAGTAGAGCACACAACTCTTGACCTTAGGATTGTGAGTTTGATCCCCACATTGAGTGGAGAGATTACTTTAAAAAAATAAAGTCTTGGGGCACCTGGGTGGTTCAGTCAATTAAGCGTCTGCTTTGGCTCAGGTCATGATCTCAGGGTCCTGGGATAGAGCCCCGCATCAGGCTCCCTGCTCAGCAGAGAGTATGCATCCAGCTCTCCCTCTGCCTCCTCCCAGCTCCTCAGGCTCTATCTCTGTCTCTGTCTCTCTCGAATAAAATCTTTTAAAAAAGAGGTACAAACTTAAGTTATAAGGTAAGTGGGTACTAGGGATCTAATGTCCAACATGATGATTACAGCTAACACTGTTATATAGAAGAAAGTTAAGAAAGTAAATCCTAAGAGATGTCATCACAAGGAAATTTTTTCCTCTTTTTTTCTTCTTTTTATTCTATCTGTATGAGAAAGTGGATGTTAGCTGAACCTATTGTAGTAATCACTCCATTTCAAAATATATGTAAATCAAACCATCATATTATACTCCTTGAACACATACAGTGATGTATGTCAATTATTTCTCAATAAAACTGGAAAAATTAATTAATTAATTAATTAATTTAATTAATCTTGTGCATTGTTGGTGGGAATGTAAACTGGCACGGCCACTGGAAAACTGTAGGAAGTTTCCTTACAAATTTCAAAATAGAACTATCATATGATCCAGTGATCTGCTTCTGTGTATATATCCAAAGGAAATGAAAATAGGACTCTGAAGAGATATCTGCACTGCCTTGTTCATTTCAGCATCATTCCCATTAACAAAGATATTGAAACAATCTAAATGTTCATCAGTGGGTAAATGGAGAAAGAACACATGCACATACCACATCTACATAGCATGTACATACATACATACATACAATGGGATATCATTGAGCTATGAAAAAGAAGGAAATCCTGCTGTTTGCAACACGATGGATGGATCATGAGGGCGTTATGCTAAGTGAAATAAGTTAGAGACAGATCAATGTTGTATATCACTTACATGTGGAATCTAAAAAAAATCCAAACTTATAGAGACAGACTAGAAAGATGGTTACCAGGGTCTTGTGGATGAGGAAAATGGGGGAGAAACTGGTCAAAAAGAACAAAATTTTAGTTATGTAAGATGAATAAATTCTGGAGATTTAATGTACAGCATAGTGACTATAGTTAATAATACTATGTTGTATACTTGAAATTTGCAGAGAGTAATCTTAAGTGTTCTCACCACACACACAAAAGATAGCTATGTAAAATGATGGATACGTAATTAGTTTCATTGTGATCATCATCTCACAACATAGATGCATAGTAAAGTATCACATTGTATACTTTATAAAATTTTATTTGCCAATTCTATCTCCATGAAGCTAGGGAGGAAAAAAGAAAAAGTGACATAAAGACATCTTCAACTATTACTGCTGAATTTCTATTTCTCTAAATTTATTTCTTTTCCCAATTGTGTTAATTTTCTCTTCATGTATTTTGTGGCTTTAATTTTAGTTAAATATATGGTTATGAGTGTTAAATCTTCCTAAGGATGACACTATTACCATTCTTAAAATTCTCTCTTTATCTATCTCTTGTAACATTTTTTAAAAGACCAATTTGTCTTATGTTAGTATAGGCATTCCAGCTTTCTTCTTATTGTTTACATGATATATCTTTTCCATCATTTTACGTTCAACTTATTTGTGTCTATAAATCTAAATGTGTCTACCCTAGGCAGCATACACTTTGTTCTTGTTTTTTTCATCCAGTGCGACAATCTGCCTTTTTATCGGATTGTTTAATTCACTCACATTTCATGTTATGGATATAGTTGAGTGTTGTTTATTGTAAAATAACAATCTGCCATTTTACTTTCTGTTTCTGTCACATAATTTTTATTCCTTTATTTTTTTCTTCTTAGCTTTCTGTTAATGAATACTTTCTAGTGTTACATTTTATTTCCTTTTTTCATTGTTTTGTGGTTATTTTCTTAGTGGCTGCTGTAGGTCTTGCCATATACATTTTAACATATCAAGGTCAACTTCAGATTTGTATTAACTTAATTCCAGTAACTACAGAAATGTTACTTTTTTAGAGTTATTTTTTCTGCCTTTTAGTGCCATTATTGTTATACATATTATATCTGTAAATGTTACAAACACAATAGTACATTGTTATAAGTGTTGATATATATAGTTGTATGACTTTGAAAGAAGCTGAGAGAAGAAAAGAGAGCAAGTATATATTTATAGTGTTTATTATATTAACCTTCTTATTTATCACTCATGGTTCCCTTCATTTATCCCACACATTGGAGTTATGGGGTCCATGTGGGGTCATATCATTACTTCAATACAGCTTTGTTCCCACCAATCTCCTCTTTGCTGTTATTAGCAAATATATTACATTTCCCTATGTTATAAACCTAACAATACACTTGTATGTATGTAGTTTTATGTAGATGCTTTTAAAATCAAAAAAAGAAAAGGGAAGGAAGAAAGAAAGGGAAAGTAATATACATTTATAGAATATCTTATAATTACATATTTGTTTTACCAGTGCTCTTTTTCTTTGCTATTTGTCATATGACTTCCAGTTACTGTCTGAGATCACTTCTCTCAGCCTGAAGAAGGTTTTTTTTTTTTTTTTTTTAGTATTTCTTGATAGTTGGGTTCTCTTACAGTGAAATCTTTTAATTTTTGTTTATTTTACATTGTCTTTATATTTCAGCTTCATTGTGCTACTTCCAGATTTCCTCTTTAAATAAAGATGTCTTTAGATAAAAATGTCCTTCAACATTTGACGATGGTGTTTCTCTGTATAACCCTTTGTGTTTTTCCTACTTAGAGCTTGTTGAGCCTCTTGGATGTGCTGACTAATTTTTTTATCAGAGATGGGAAATTTGGGTATTACTTCTTTGAATAAGTTTTTTGTGGTTTTATTTATTTGTTTACTTTTTTCTTCCTCTCTCCTCTCCTGGTTATTCCATTGTAGGTATGTTGGTGGGATTAATGTGTCATACATACTCTGAGGCTCTATTTTTCCTTCATTCTTTTTGTTCTTGCAGGTTTTTAAAAAAATTTTTATTTATATTCTAGTTAGTTAACATACAGAACAATATTGGTTTTAGGACTAGAATTCAGTGATACATCACTTACATACAACACCCAGTGCTTGTCATAACAAGTGCCTTCCTTGGTATCCATCACACATCAGCCCATCCCCCACCCACTTCCTCCATCGCCCCTCAGTTTGTTCTCTCTTTTTAAGAGTCTCTTATGGTTTGTTTCCTTCTTTTTCTCTTTTTCATTCCCCCCACTCCCATATGGTCATCTGTTTTGTTTCTTAAATTCCACATGAGTGAAATCATATGGTATTTGTCTTCTCTGACTGACTTATTTTGCTTAGCATAATACACTAGCTCCAACCACATGATTACAAATGGTAAGACTCCATTCTTTTTTTTTTTTTTTTAGATTTTATTTATTTATTTGACAGACAGAGATCACAAGTAGGCAGAGAGGCAGAGAGAGGGGGGCAGGGGGAAGCAGGCCCCCACTGAGCAGAGAGCCCGATGCGGGACTCGATCCCAGGACCCTGAGATCATGACCTGGGCCGAAGGCAGAGGCTTTAACCCACTGAGCCACCCAGGCACCCCAAAACTCCATTCTTTTTGATGGCTGAGTAATCTAGTGTGTGTGTGTGTGTGTGCGCGCGTGCATGTATACCACATCTTCTTTACCGATTCATCAGTGATGGACATTTGGACTCTTCTCATAGTTTAGCTATTGTTGATAATGTTGCTATAAAAATTGGGGTGCATGTACCGCTTCAAATCTATGTTTTTGTATCCTTTGGGTAAATACCTAGTAATTCAATTGTTGGATTTTTAAATTTTTTGAGGAACCACTGTACTGTTTTCCAGAGTTGCTGCACTCATTTGCATTCCCATCAGCAGTATAAGAGGGTTCTCCTTTCTTCACATCCTCACCATTTTTTTGGTTACACACTTTTATTGTTTTTAAGAGCACCTTTAGATTTGAGCTTTCTCATGCTATCTTTTAAATAAAGTTACTTCCTTTGGCAGACATACAGAATTCTCTATTCAAAGACCTACCTTTTCTTCTAAGAAAATAAAATCTCTGAGCTGTGGAACTGGGGTAGAGACTTCTGTATGTATGGTACCCTTCCTTTAGGAAGAGGTACTGAGTATAGGCAGTCACTTCTGGCCCTCTTGGCTTCCTCTCCCTTGATGGAACTTTCACCCTACAAAAGAGCTGGTGTAAAGGAAATCAAGGTCTCAGTCTAACATACACACTTATGTTAGAGCCTCTATCCTATGAATAGGGGCTAGGTCAGACAGGAGACTATTACTTCTCATGAAGTCACCTGAAATCTAAAGGATGGGAACAGACTGTGATTCAAATGCTCCAGATTCTCATTATTCTTACTGAGTTTTAGATTTTCTTGAGTAAATGTATATTTATTTATTGTAGGCCCTTATGCCAATTTCTATATACATTAAATGGTTGTGGCTTTTTAGGGCCCCTGGGTGGCTCAGTGGGTTAAGCCTCTGCCTTCAGCTCAGGTCATCTTCTCAGGGTCCTAGGATGGAGCCCCTCATTGGGCTCCCTGCTTAGTGGGGAGTCTGCTCTTGCCTGTGCCCTGATTTCTGTGCTCTCTCTCTCTCTCTTTCTCTCTCTCTCTCTCTCCTCCTCTCAAATAAATGGATAAAATCTTTAAACATAGATAAATAAATAGTTGTGGCTTTCTGGAATAATTGTTACCAATTATGCTTATTTGGCTGTAGAATGACTCCATAAAACTCCTAGTGCTGTCGTTCCAGAAATGGGACTCCTAAAATTAGTTACTTTAATTACATTGGGAAGAGAGAACTAAAACGATTAAAAAACTCAAATGGTAGTGGTGAAGTGAGGGCAAAGGCTATAAACTACTCTTAGAAGTTTTGATGCAAGGTAGGGTAGCTCTAAAAGTATAGAGAAGAAGTACAGGGGTGGAGAGGTTTTTTTTTTGTTTTTGTTTGTTTGTTTGTTTTTTAAGCTTTTCCTTGAGTAAACAGGGAAGGAAAGATTAATTGGAAAAGCCATTGTGTATCTTTTGATTAAAAAAAGGTATAATAGCATGTCTTGAGATGAAAGACTGGAAACTTAAAGAAGTTACGAAATCTGGCTTTGATCTTGCTAAAGCATTGATTCTCATGTATGTGCAAGGGAATTGCACAATAGAATTTTCCAGTGCCTTTTTTTTCCCTCCTTCAGAAGCAGATCTTAATCTAAGGGCTCAATGCAAGCAGATTATTGAAAGTTACCAGGTACACAGATGAGATGAAGTGAAGAGGGAAGAGAAGGAGGTGTCATTAATGACACTATCACAGTGGGAAAGTAGAGCCTAATCCCTGGAAAGCTCTGGAAAATAATGCAAAAGGCATGTACAAGAATTCTCCCTTCCAAGAAAGGAGGAGAGCTATATATCCTCACACCAATGAGTCACTGGTAAGTGTCTCTGCGGGTATCAATTTCTGACCATTTTGGCCTGATGTCAGCTTCAGCAAAGTGGATTCTGGTAGCCTAAAAGGTAGCTCTTTGACAAAGATGCAAAAACTAAATGTGGCAAATTATGCTGGTATGCATGGAAATTAGGGACAATGCATCAACAGTGCCCACTACACAAGGGAGTTTTTCTTTTCTTCTTTTTTTTTTTTTTAAGAATTTATTTACTTGACAGAGATCACAAGTAGGCAGAGAAGCAGGCAGAGAGAGAGGAGGAAGGGAGGAAGCAGGCTTCCCGCTGAGTAGAGAGCAGGATGCTGGGCTCCATCCCAGGACCCTGGGATCATGACCTGAGCTGAAGGCAGAGGCTTTAACCCACTGAGCCACCCAGGCGCCCCACAAGGGAGTTTTTCAAACCCACTTGTCTGTACTCTTCTCTTTCCTCAGCCACTACCCTGAATTCTGATTACCCTTGAATTCTGATTACTACTATTGAGAAAAGGTGTGTATAAACATGTCTTCAAGATGCCGCAGGATTTAATAGCCTCAGCATATTAGTTAAAGGCCACAGAAGTCAAATGAGACAGTTTCCACTGGGACTGAATAAGACCATTGTGAGACTGGGAGACTGGTGGGGGAGGTGGGGAAGAGAAAAACACTTTTTTAGATTTCTTCAGTGAATATGATTGAGTCCACAAAAAGGACCTAAGTTTCCTGAAATTGAGATGAAAATTGCAAGAATTTTAAAAGATCCAGGCAGCACTATCTTGACATGTGGTAACATTAGACCTTAAAAGGAACAGAAGCGAAGAGTGAGTGGAACAGTAATCACGATGTATGCGTTGATGTGAGTTAGTGTGAGGCTGAAGAGACAGAGGGTTCAAAGATGCTAGAAAGAAGAGCAGAACTGAAATGAGCATGGGATTACGCTAAATAGAGAGGTAAGGGAAGACAAAAGACACCCTAATGTACTGAGACTCCAGAAGGGGAGGGGAAATCAGAGGTTATCTGATGGCAAAGCTTAAGTGCAAGAAATGTGGGAGGAAACAGATCTGGCACAAAGAATCTAGATAGAGGTAGAGCCTTGAGATTTAATCTTCAAAGTGGAGAATTCAGAGCGGTCAGACTGACTGAAGTGGAGACAAAAAGTTTTGGAAATATGCAGCTTGAGAAATTATGAGGCAAAGGTCTCTCATGAGTCATCTATGTGTGTAATGGCAAGGGATCAAAAGAGGAAGAAAATCCTTGACCTAGTTATTAAAGTTATAAAAAGAGGGGCACCTGGGTAACAGGCCGGCTTCTCCCTCTCCCTCTGCATGCTACTCCCCTTGCTTGTTGTTCTCTCTCTTTGTCAAATAAATAAAAATGAATAAAATATTTAAAAATAAATAAATAGGGGCACCTGGGTGGCTCAGTGGGTTAAGCCTCTGCCTTCAGCTCAGATCATGATCTCAGGGTCCTGGGATGGAGCCCCACGTCGTCGGGCTCTCTGCTCAGCAGGGAGCCTGTTTTCCTCTCCCTCTGCCTGCCTCTCTGCCTACTTGTGATTTCTCTCTCTGTCAAATAAATAAATAAATCTTTTTAAAAAAAGAATAAAAAATAAGTAAATAGAATGAAGTTATAAAAAGAGATAATATGAGATGTTTTGTAACCTGAAGATATTACAGTAAAGATCTGGAAAGGATGGCATAATTTTTCAAAATCGCACATCAAAATTATTTTGATATTTAACACAGAGATGTAATGTTTTATTTAGTATTACAACTTTGGTCTTTCTGACTCACACAGAAGAAATTCAACCAAAAAGAAATTATTCTTCAGTCTCAACCATTATTTTAAGATTTCCTACTGGAATGATAACCTTTTAAATTGTATAGTAAGCTCCCATTGAATAGAATTAGACTGTCACCTGAGAAATTTAGTTGAGAGTTGACAATTCACACAGTGAACATTCTGTTTCCATAAAGCATTTGCTCTAATACGGAAGCAGTAGGTTCAATCTTTCCTCTACAGAGGTATGTTGGGAATGATCTTTAAATTTTAAACTGTAGCTGTCCACAAGTTAATTACTTCAGAATTACCCATTGAACAACCAATTACTAAAGTGAAGCCTGTATTTCAAGATGATTTTAGGGTCTTTTATGTCCTAAGAATCCCTGTCCTGAGATGAGAATCCCATGGAGAACAAAGACATGATTGCAGTTGTCTAAGAGGACAGCATGACAAACTGGAGCAGATAGTCAAAATGTGATTACTGTGGAGAAAAAAGAAATAAAGAGGGATTTTTCCCCCCTACTTAACTTTTTAGTTTAATTGTCAGTAAATAGATGAACATGAAGATTAGACTGACAAAGTAAATGATTTTCCTTTCAACATCTACCTGAACTCCCAGTGAACAAACTACACACAAAGTTTTACTTAATGATTTACAAATATAAGAAAAGTAATTTTGGGGGTGCCTGGGTGATCAGTGGGTTAAAGCCTCTGCCTTTGGCTCAGGTCATGATCCCAGGGTCCTGGGATCAAGCCCCACATCGGGCTCTCTGCTCAGCGGGGAGCCTGCTTCCACCTCTCTCTCTGCCTGCCTCTCTGTCTGCTTGTGATCTCCCTGTCAAATAAATAAATTAATTAAATCTTAAAAAAAAAAGAAAGAAAAGTAACTGTTTACTGAGAACCAACTATATACCCAAGTCGTTAATATACATGAACTCTAATTGGTGATAGCACCAAAGTGGGAAATTGCTATTTTTCATAGAAACTTGAGTTTAAGCCTTCACTCCACCACCCCTGTCAGTTTGCCACCTTCCACTGTATGGAAATCCTCACAACACATCTCAAGAGAGGTGTCACTGATTTCATTTTATCGATAAGGAAACTGAGATCAGGTGGTTAAATAAATTGCCAAAGGCCTCACAGCTTCTAAATGCAAAAGTTATAACTTGATCCCAAATTTTGTGGGTTGTTTTCTTTATGGTGCTTCAAAGATTGTTATGTTTCTCTTTTATATCTATACTGCATACTGAATATACTGAATATTTTTAAAAAAATCCCTTCCTCCTTTGGTTTCTTACACATTTTAGAGCTTCTTCTACCTCATTTTTTTTCTTTACTCAGATTTATGTCTGAGTAAAAAGAAGAAAGGGTATTTTAAGACTACCCACAGATCGAGCCCCACATTGGGCTCTCTGCTCAGCAGGGAGCCTGCCTCTCCGCTCTCCTCTCTCTGCCTGCCTACTCTCTCTCTCTCATTCTGTCAAATAAATAAAAAGATTAAAAAAAAAAAAAAGACTGCCCGCAAACATTTCTGGCTGGGTGATTACACAGCCAGGCTGACATAGAGGTAGGGAGTGAGTAGAGCATTCGAAACTGATATTCCCAGAATTAGGTTCAATATTCTTAATTCCTGTTTTATATTCCCCGTGCAGGTCCTGAGCCAACTGGTCCTCAAATTCCTTTCTTGGTCTGGGTCTATTTTGCAAAAGAATGAACTTCACAGCCACTTGGTGTATTGCCAGTGTGGGACAGCGGAGAGAAACTGAAGGGTGAGAGGAAGCCAAAAGATGTGCTCTGGCTCCATCTCCTTGATAGCAGTGCCTTGACTGGCAGCAGTTGCATTTCTTTCTTTTTTTTTTTTTTTAAAGATTTTAATTATTTATTTGACGGAGAGAGATCACAAGTAGACAGAGAGGCAGGCAGAGAGAGAGAGAGAGAGAGGGAAGCAGGCTCCCTGCTGAGCAGAGAGCCCGATGCGGGCCTCGATCCCAGGACCCTGAGATCATGACCTGAGCCGAAGGCAGCGGCTTAACCCACTGAACCACCCAGGCGCCCAGCAGTTGCATTTCTTAATGGAGCTCCAGCTCCAGAAGGGTGGGTGACCTGGCCCCTGTGCTAGGATAGTGCTGCCTCTGTGTTTTGTCCCTCTGGGCTGAGATGGTGGCAATGGTGTTTTGCCATCGTTGCTAGCCTCTGGATGGCCTGGCTGTCCTCTTGGGCTTCTCAGTTTTTCATCTCCTGTGTAACCAACCATTCCCCTGCAATAAAGCCCTGCTGTTTTATTTTTATTTATTTATGTATTTTAAAGATTTTACTTATTTGAGAGAGAGAGAATGAGAGAGAGAGCATGAGAAGGGAAAGGGTCAGAGGGAGAAGCAGACTCCCTGTGGAGCTGGAAGGCTGATATGGGTCTCCATCCTGGGACTCTGGGACCATGACATGAGCTAAAGGCAGTTGCATAATCAACCGAGCCACCCAGGCACCCAGTCCTGCTGTTTTAAAAACTCAGGTGGTTTTTCATATGATATCACTTTTATGTGGAACCTAAAAAAACAAGCAAATGAATAAACAAAGAAAAAGCAGAAACAGACTCAAAAATCTAGAGAACCAGCTGATGGTGGGCAAAGGGGAAGAAGAGTGGGAGATACAGTCTTCCAGTTATGGGATGAGTAAGGCAAGGGGCTAAAATGCACAGCATAGTCCACAGTATTATAATATAGTCCATGGTATTATAATATAGTTGTATAATATAATCCATGGTGTTATAATAGTATTATTGTATGGTAACTGATGGTAGCTACTACACTTGGGATGAGCATAGCATAACAGAGAGAGTTGTTGAATCACTATATTATACACCCCAACCTGATGAAACATTGTGTGTCAACTCTATTTCAATTAAAAAAAAAAAAAAAAAGAATTCAGGTAGTTTTTGTTTTCCTGATTAGATCTTGACACTTACCCCAAATACTTTATACTTCCTTATAAAGACCCATGCACTTTTGATGGTATATTTAATAAGTATACATTTAATATATATACTCTGTGCACTTGTGAGTGTATATTTAATAAATATCTTCTTAGCCAACCTCTATGTTTCATGAGGGCAGAGACCAGGCCTGTCTCCTTCACCCCTGTACTGTAGTAATTGCCAGGTGAGAGGTGTTTAATACTTACTTGTTGAACAAATAAATGGATAAATAAGATGTGGCATACAGTTTTTTCTCTCTTCAAAGTATCTGTCATCTCCTCACTTATTCTCGCCCTGAAATAACAAGGTAAAATAACAACCAAATTGGCTGTTCTTCTGCACATTCTGACGCATCCTCACATCATTCAGGAATAGTCAACTCACACACGAAAATTAAGTAACATGTGTCTAAATGATTAACATAAAAGTGCAACACTTGTAAGTACTAAAGAATAAAAGAAAAACTTCGTGAAACCAACTTGAGAAGCCGAAAGTGGGACGTTAAACCTGATTTGGCTTTATAAAACCAGAGAAAAACCAAGTGAGCGCTGAACCGGTTTCCTTTTAAATGGAAACTTGTTCTTTTCTGTCATCTTTTTCTGTCAAATGATTTGAATTTGAATGAATCATACCAATGACTCAAATGTTTTGGAAGACATTACTATTTATCAAAGTCAGTAGGAGAGAAGGGAGAATTTATTTTGAGAGTTGAGAAATCTTAGTATGTATTATTCTGTAAGAGTACAAAGACGTGTGCACTCTTTACAAGTCACAATCACAATTTGGGCAGGTCCTATAGATTTTTCAGATATGTTTTCATGGAAGCAGAGCTGGCTGTGTATCTTCTTGGCTTTTATGGACCACCATCTAGCCTTCTTTCTTTTCCTTCTTTATGAGGACAGTGGGAGGGCAGCACAGCGGGGGTGGGAGGAGGAGAGATTTAGGAGTTCAGTCTTTTTTGCTTGCTGTGGTTTTGAGAAAATAACTGAGTTTCTGCAAAAAGAAAGTGGAAGAAAGTGAAGCAATGCTTGAAGGAAGCAAAAATCATTTAGTGAGCACCAAAAAGCAATGAGCTGAAAATGATCTCTTTGTGCAAAGAAATTGCACAATATTAAATATTTCTCTGGAATCCAAATCCTTTTTTTTTTAAGATTTTATTTATTTATTTATTTAACAGAGATCACAAGTAGGCAGAGAGGCAGGCAGAGAGAGAGAGGGGGAAACAGGCACCCCGCTGAGCAGAGAGCCCGACACGGGGCTCGATCCCAGGGTCCTGGGATCTGATCTGAGCCAAAGGCAGAGGTTTTAACCCACTAAGCCACCCAGGCACCCCTGGAATCCAAATTCTTTTATGTAATGCATCTTAAAAGCTACTCTGGTGGGGCGCCTGGGTGGCTCAGTGGGTTAAGCCGCTGCCTTCGGCTCAGGTCATGATCTCGGGGTCCTGGGATCGAGTCCCGCATCGGGCTCTCTGCTCAGCAGGGATCCTGCTTCCCTCTCTCTCTCTCTCTCTGCCTGCCTCTCCGTCTACTTGTGATCTCTCTCTGTCAAATAAATAAATAAAATCTTTAAAAAAAAAAAAGCTACTCTGGAGTGTTCTTATGATCGACTTAAGGGATAGAGAAACTTTCAGCTCTTTTGATGTAAACACAAATTAAAATAGATGCACTACAGATAGCCCAAAGAATAGCATACCCACAGCATAGCATAACAAACAGCCTTGGTATATAGCCACAGAGGATCCATTTAAAACAGGAGGCATGAGGCAACTGAAGAACGCAAAATAAACAAATAAATAAATATAAAAATAAAATTTAATATTTTGTTGTTTAAGTTACTATTTTTAAAGGATTTCCACATATGTTATCATAAAACTCAACCAGACAAACATGGCTCTGCTTTACCTTTTAAATCAATCAAACAGCTTTCGAGTATCTAGAGCACAGTAGGCAATGGCAATTCAACTTTTTTGGCTGGTATATATATGTGTGTATATATATACACACACACACACACATATATATATATGTCACACATAGGAGAGTTTTAAAAAATATGCATCTTTCAGATAAAGGCATGTTACTATGTTTACAGGAAAAATTCTCTCCAGTAGGTTCATTAAGCTACATGATAGCAATGATAGAATGTGTTGGAATCTTTGATCCTTTTCAACTTGAAGATTTCATCACAGAGTGGTTATAAAGATTAGATGGAATAAGGCGTGTCAAAATTGCTTTGTGACCTAGAAGTTTCTTTCCAGATGTCATAAAGGATTAACTTAGGCCCTGAGATTCGAGGGAAAAACAGGCCACACTGTTTCGTGCCTGAAAGGAATGACTTAGAGTCATTTCAACTGTTTAACTTTTGTATATCTGAACCCATCTGACTGCAGCATGTGTCTCAGTCCTGCAGCTCTGGAGAGGGACGAGGGAAGTTGTGCAACATGTGTGGCTGAGAGGTAGCAGCAGAGCTGAGTGGAAAAGAGGGAGGAGAACCATGATTTATTTTTAAGTGGTGGCTTATATTTATCCCTGACCCACTAAGCAGTGGGATGTTCCCTCCTCTGAGTTTGTGCAGTATTTTGTCCATTCCTCTTCTCAAGTGTGTGTAATATCCTTTTTCAAAAAAGTATTTTATTTTTAAGGAATCCCTCCACCCAGCATGGAGCTCAAATTAACAAACCTCAGATCAAAAGTCACCTGTTCTACCTACTGAGCCAACCAAGTGTCCCAAAAGCAAGTACTATCATGATGGCTATTTCTCCCAGCAGAGCTGGGCATCTTCAGGACTGAATAAATTTTTGTCACATGAATAAAAGTGCTGTTTCAAAATTCACTTTTTTCCAGACTAACCAACCTTTTTTTAAAAAGATTTTATTTATTTATTTGACAGAGATCACAAGTAGGCAGAGAGGGAGGCAGAGAGAGAGGAGGAAGCAGGCTCCCCGCTGAGCAGAGAGCCCGATGTGGGGCTTGATCCCAGGACCTGGGATCATGACCTGAGCCGAAGGCAGCGGCTTAACCCACTGAGCCACCCAGGTGCCCCTGCTATCTGCTTTTAATTAAAAACTTATTCAAAAGCCTGCCTTTCCCAGCTCCTTCACCTTGTCCAGTGTGGTAAGAGTAGATGTAAACCAGGCAGGAACGTGAAATGCACTTGAGAAGGAGGGTTTGCCTTTTTGAATGTTTGCTCTTTTACTCTTACTATGGTGAGAGCTTCCTGTGGGTAGCTGCTGCCTCTTTTGCCTGGATTTCAAAATGAGCACTCAGAAGAGTCACACCATGTGACAATGGATCCAAGAGTGAAATCTGTGCTGATTGCTATATGCCACTGAGATTTTGTGTTGTTTTTTTTACGCAGTGTTGTTGTGGTACTTAGTTGGCCCAGAGCATATTAATACCTCTTTTCACAACCTAATTTCAGAATCAATTGAGAGAGAAGGAGGGCAGGAAGAAGAGTGGGTGAGAGACAGGGAGTGAGAGAGGGAGGGGGACAGGGAAGGAGCAAAGGAGCAGATAGAGAGCAAATATCTCCTTTATTATGAAAATCCTGCCTTGAAGGATGAGGCTTAGGGGTATTTGAACCCTGGCTTCATGATACAGACCCTAGAATCACAGCTCTCCTGCTCCAGCTGCAGCACTTTGTGCACACAGGCTTTTCCTTGAAACTCCGCCAGGCCAAGAAAAGCAGAATGGCTCTATTTGGTAGGCAGATCCCAAAGGCAGAACGATGGGAAGGGTGAAATACCCATATGTAGAGCCCAGTCTCAGGTTTACCCACAGGATAATTTCTATCAATAGAAGTGCCTGATGAATGCCGCTTCTCAGCATTCTGTGAGAGTTAAATTTTTTTTTAAAGATTTTTATTTATTTATTTGACAGAGATCACAAGGATGGCAGAGAGGCAGCAGAGAGAGAGGGGGAAGCAGGCTCCCTGCTGAGCAGAGAACCCCATGTGGGGCTCGATTCCAGGACCCTGGGATCATGACCTGAGCCAAAGGCAGAGGCTTTAACCCACTGAGCCACCCAGGCGCCCCGAGAGTTAAATTTTAAAAAATAAATAAAGCACCAATAGAGTGCCTGATTTAGACTGCTCAGCAAACTTACTTGCCCATATTCTTTCCCTACCCTCTCCTGCCTATATATCTATTTTTTCCCTCTTCCTTTTGATTGTCTTCCTGTCCCTCCATCTTTCCAATTCAACTCTAAATTAATGATAATATATACTGTGTTGTATTTTACCAACTGTATGTTCCTCAATTTACAGACTTAACATATGAAGCATTTATTTCCTTCTATAGTCATAGATCAAACTAAATTAAATTCCTTTCAAAAATAGGTTTGGGTATTCAATTGATCTTCATTATGGGGTCATTTGATCTTAACTATAAAAACTTCCATCCCTTCAATATGTTACTGTCAGATTTCTTACAGGTCTTCTATTTTTCACTTGCAGTTTTGTTTTTATAAAGAACACACTTATCCTAATTTAATACGTGTCTGAGCTTATCATGCTTTCAGTTTCAAATTTTTCAGGTTACATACTGGAACAATATGGAGGCGCTAAACAACACTGTTGAGTTTCCATTTTCAATGCTCATTTTTTTTTTTTTTTGGTGGAATTTAAACACCGATGTTGAGAAATTGACATGAGAGAAATATTAAAAAGCTCAGCATTGGACCTAGGTGATATAGTTAGTAGCAAGTAGGAAAGGAGAGGAGAGGAGAGGAGATGAAAGGAAAGGAAAGGGAGGAAGAAAGGAAGAAGAAAAAAAGGAATAAATTTAAAAGCTGTTACTTGCCAGGGTAATATACGCATGAAAGAAGTGAATAAAGACTGTTAAGAGAAAACAAAGAGGCACCAGTTCCACTTGCCTCAGAACCATGAGAGAGAAACAGGAGCACAGGTAAGGACAGCCTACAATGTGATGGGAGTGGGGTACAAAAACATTTGAGGGGTGCCTGGGTAGCTCAGTGGGTTAAGCCTCTGTCTTTGGCTCAGGTCATGATCTCGGGGTCCTGGGATTGAGCCCCGCATCGGGCTCTCTGCTCAGCAGGGAGACTACCCCCCCCCACACCCTCTCTCTGTCTGTCTCTCTGCCTACTTGTGATCTCTCTCTCTGTCAAATAAATAAATAATGTCTTCAAATTTTTTTTTGAGTCCACTAACTAGGCAGTCTATGTGTGAAGATAACAAATATAAACTTCTGTAGAAGTCACAAGTTTAAAACCTTACATACCAAAATGGTTTAGGAAGACAAAACACACAGTATGAAGATTTCAATCTATCATCAACACAGATTTTGAAAGCTCTTTACTAAAGCCAAATATTTCCTAAGATTTGGGGAAAGTATATTTTTGTTTTATAGATTAGTTTTTTTTGAACATTCAATAGATCTAGCTTTTCTTTTTCCTTTTGCACATAACTCCTCTGTAGAAGGCCTGCAGCACCCTAAGCATTAGAAAAGGGAAAGGCAGAGCTATTCCTCCTTCAAAAGCAATAACACTTGCTTCTTTTAAGGACCTGCTTCTCTGATCTTCCCATATTTAGTAAAGTGAGGGCTAACAGAGGGAGATACATTAATAACACTGGCAGGTTTATGTAGCAATGCCCAAAGGTGAAAAATAAAGAAATTTGGATACAGTGTGCATTTTGGAGGAAACTTTCTAGATGTTTTTTCTGGGCTATTTAGGTTTTTTTTTTTTTTAATGTACTCCTGACAGTAGTGAATATTAATTTCCATCATATGGGACTTGTGACTTGATCTGTCTCTGATCTGTGTGGCAGGCTTGGGTTTATTCTGGCATCCTCAAACGCCTTCAGATCATGGGGTAAACATTTTTCTTGCCCCTCTCTTGAGCACTGTGGGTGGAGGGAAGGAGGTGTGCACTGCTTGAAGTACATGCCTTACATTTCCTCTTGTTTGAACAGAAAGACTTGGAGCCAACATGCCAGAATATCCAGGCGGGATTTAGGAGGGAACTCAGAGAATCTCACCTCCTAGCCCGGAGCCAGATAACTCAACAATATCGTTGTAGTGCATATCTGATGCCCTTTGGAGTTTTAATCAGTTTTTCTAGCTGTTCTTGGTTAAGAGGTCTAGTCTACAATAAAACACTTTGCCAATTCCAGAAATGGGAAAACTATATACATACTAATAAATATAGACAAAAAATAACTTTTTATTGTGATGAATCTTTCAGCAGGAATGGATATTGAACTTTATTGAATTTGTTTTGGTTTCTAGCGAGATAATTATATATTTTGGCTTTGACTTATTGATTGAATCAATTAAATGAATATATATTCTAATATAAAACTATTCTAGTATTTCTTAATTAGAGTCACTTAAAATAAGTGTATTACTTTCAGGATATGACTGAATTAATTTTGCTTAATTTTTATTTAGGGATTTAAGAATGTATGTTTATAAAGACTCACTTTAATTTTTAAGTGCAAGTTTGATTTCTTCAGGGATGAAAATGTGATGAAATCCCTTTGAGTTTTAAATTTTTAAATGATTTTTTTGGTTAATACTTCTATTATTACTTTGGTTTTATTGCGTTATATTCAGAGAACATGCCTATGCCACTTATGTTTTTTGTAATTTGAAACTTCCTCTGTGGCTCAATGATCAATTTTTGTAAATTTTCCATTGTTATTAAGAAATAAGTTGTATTGTTTATAGGGCACAAATTTGGGGAAATTGATACATTTTATTAATTATATCATCAGATTATCTAGAGATACAGTTTCTGTCTACTTTATCTATCAAGGACTGAGAAAAGTATGTTATTTTCTATTAAAATAGTGTTTTGGGTGCTTTTCCTCTTAGTTTTGAAGTTCTGTTGTTTGTTTGTATGGGGGGCTGGGATGCCTGGGTGGCTCAGTCCGTTAAGTGTCTGCCTTCGGCTAAGGTCATGATCTCAGAGTCTTGGGATTGAGTCCTGTGTTGGGCTGTCTGCTCAGCGAAGAGTCTGTTTCTTCCTCTCCCTCTGCTGCTCCCCCTGCTTGTGCTCTCTGTCTCTCTGTCAAATAAATAAATAAAATCCTTCACAGACCTGTACCCCTGAAACAAATAATACATTATATGTTAATAAAAATAAATAAATAAAATCTTATAAAAATAGTTTTGATATCATATATTTCAATGCAATATTTTTTAATACATGCAGATTACTCCTTAACCTATAAACACACATGCTGTTCCTTGTGAATTTTATCAATAAAAAAATGACTGCCTTCATCCTATTAAATGCAATTTCCTTGAATTCTTTCCTCCCTGCTAATTATATCATCAATTCTGCCTTTAAAATTATATCTGTCTAGTATATTGTTTATGAACAACCCTGTTTGAGGAGTTCATTAAAAAAATTTGGAAAAAACTCTGATGTAGATTCTTTGTAGCTCAAGTTTCTTTCTATTCAGTAGGAATTAAAGTATTTTTTATTAGACTTGTAATGCTCTTTCCTACATTTTGAAACTGGAACACCAAAAGTTAGGTGATACACTGATGAACAAATTTGAAATCTGTATCTAAGAAGCATGTCTTTATGATGAGCTAAGTAAACTATGTGGTGACTCTGAACATGTAGAAGATTACAGAATGATCTTTATTAAAAGATAAAGAGTTCTGAGCAATAATTTTAGGTTACTTTAAAATTAAAATAAAATATAAAAAATCTCTGATTACCTCTACTTGGATTTAAACCGAATTAAGTATAGTAACATTAGTTGGGTTTTCTAGCAAATTAAACTGATGACCACGGTGCCTTAAGTGGAAGAGAAAAAAGGAAAGAAAACTTAAACAATCAAGGAGTGATAAGATTTCCTGGTAGTGGGACACCTGGGTGGCTCAGTGGGTTGGGTATCTGCCTCAGGTTCAGGTCATGATTCTGGGGCCCTGGGATTGAGTCCCCCATTAGGCTCCTTGCTCAGTAGGGAGCCTGCTTCTCCCTCTGCCTGTCACTCCCCTGCTTGTGCTCTCTCTGACAAATGGATAAATAAAATCTTTAAAAAAAAAAGAAGATTTGCTGGCAGCACAAGCCTGGTATTTATCATGTTTTCTTTTGATTAATCATAAATGACTCCTCCAAAATGCAAAATAACAGAAAGTACACTATTTACAAGACTCAAGATGTTGGTTGCTACATATGTTGTACCCTGTACCAGTACCAGCTAGGATTCTTGTTCTCCAATATCATAGTACAATTATGCACTTCTACCACCAGCATATTGGGATTCCTATTTATTCACATCCTTGTCAACACTTTATATTATCAACTTCTAACTTTTATCTATCTCATAGGTGTGAAAAGTTTAAGCATCTTTGATGTGTTTATGGCCCCTTCATCTCCTTTGTGTGAACTGTCTGGATTCTTTCCCCATTTCCTAATTTTTTTCTTTTGTTGATTTGTAGGAAAACATTTTATATTCTGGATATTAACCATTTATCAATCATGCATTTTCAGGAGCTCAACAGATCTGGGAGAGTGAGCTGAGCTATCGTGTATCATAGAAGCCAATTAAAACAAGAACCCCAAAACGAGAAAGATGGGCATTTAATGACTTACTGCCATGATATGAGCAGGAGGCGACAACTGGAGAAAGCACTGACTCCTCACCTCCCTTCTATTTCTCCCCGTGGAAAGGTGCATCAGATAAGGGTCAGGTAAATCAGACTAGACATGGGAGTCGTCTTCCTGTGGAGGGAGAATCAAACAAAATGCTCCATCAGTTTTATGAACCTTGGATGGGCAGAGGCTTAGGGGGAAGGGCTGGGAGTAGGAATGTACAGGCAGATGGAGACAAGTGTCTTCTTTCTTCCCCTCCTCTCCCTGACAAGGTGGTCTCAGCAGAGGTACCTGAAGAAGGTCTCTACCCGAGGCCCAGATACAGAAACCTAGGAATTTAAAACAAATATTCAAAGAGCACCACCCTTTGGGCCCTGAGTGCTTGACTGCAGCTCCCTCTGGAAGCCACCGAGGCCACCATGTGCAGGCTGCACACATCCAGTATGGGGAAGGCAGTTTCCTCCATGAGGCCTGTTGGGCACAGCCTTTGTAATCGCCTGTGATCAGAGCTGAAAAATCACACATAGCGTTTTAGCCAGGAGCTGGACTCCTCTTCTGCTACAGATGTCTTGTCCCTGTATGTGGTTTATTCTGTAACTCCTTATCGAAGTCAAACTTCTTTATTCTTTTTTTGTCCCGAAGTCATAATTCTTACACATTTCCTTATCATATTTAGGAGTTTTAATCTGATAATGATTTTTGTGTATAACATATGGCTATGGCTTATTTTTCCATATTTATAACCAATGATTTAGCACCATTTATTAAATTGTCCATATTGTCTCTGTCGGTTAGCAATGACACGTGTCATCTAAGAGCTTTCTGTTTATGTGTGCTTCTGTTTTTAGGCTTACTATTCTGTTCCTCTGGTCTTGTGTTTCATTCTGAGCCCACAGAATGTTTCAATTATTATTGCTTTATAATAAGCGTTGTTTATAATCGGGCAAATCCTTCCACCCTGTTCTTTTTCAAATTTGTCGTGGCTGTTCTTGGCCATTAGCGGTTGTGTATACTTTTTCAAGCCATTTTGTCAAGTTGCATAACAAACTCGGGTGTGATTTTGAAATGAGTTCACATTAAATGTGTAGGTTAAGATATGAAAGTAAATACCTTTACTGGAATGACTGGCCGGTTCAGTTGGTAGAGCTTGCCACTCTTGATATCAAGGTTGTGAGTCCAAGCCCCGTGTTGGGGGTAGAGTTTACTTAAAAATAAAATAAACGTTTTTACTCTATCAGAGTCTCTTCTGCATGTACTTAATATCTTTAATATCTTCTAATAACATGTTCTTATTTTCTCCACTAAGCTTATACATTTGTTTTATTAGGTTTTTTTTTAAATTCACTTTATTATTTTTACTTCTCTTTGGTATTTTTATTTGTTCAGTCAATGTTATGAATGCTATCTTTAAAATTATCATTTGCAATTGTCTTTTTAATGGAGATATATATATGTGTATATATATATAATTTCATCTCCAATTACTGTGCTTTTATCTGATTAAATCAGATAATTTTCTAGGGATTCTTTTCTTTATACAAACATTGTTTTCAAATATGATGTTTGGTTAATTTTGTCTCTATTTTGTTTCTATTTCTTTCATTTGTCTAACTGATTCCTATGGTTTTCTTTATGTTATTCAATATGTTGACAATAATGAGCATTGGTGTCTCAATCCTGATCTTAATGTGAATTAACCAGACATTTTGCTAGCCTGTATGGTAAATTTCCATAAGTTATGGTAGATTCCTTTTATGAGTAAAGAAGTTTTCTCCTATTCCTAAGTTGCTATGAATTGTGACAGTAAATGCTGAATTTCATTAATACTTTCTTCTCCATTTAATCAGATTATCAGATATCTTTTCTCCTTCAATATATTAAAATGCTGAACCCATGGTAAACTTTGAAACGCTAAAGTGTTCTTGCATTCTTGCCTGGGATTAACCCAGTTTATCATGATGTTTAATTTTTAAATGCATCATTAATTCAGTTTCCTGATATGTCTTTTTTTTTTTTTTTAAGGTTTTATTTATTTATTTGAGAGAGAGAAAGAGAGAGACCACAAGCAAGGGGAGCAGCAGGCAGAGGGAGAAGCAGACTCCCGACTGAGCAGAGAGCCTGGACAAGTGGCTGGATCCCAGGATCCTGGGATCATGACCAGAGCTAAAGGCAGCTAGTTAACAAACTGAGCCACCCAGGTGCCCCAGTTTCCTGATAGTTCTACAATTTTTGCCAGAAGATTTCCTTTCTTGTTCTGTCCTTCACTAGTTTTCATATTAAAATTTTCCTGTTTTCTGTATATCTTTTTTTTTTTTTTTTAGATTTTATTTATTTATTTGACAGACAGAGATCATAAGTAGGCAGAGAGGCAGGCCGGGGTGGCGGGGCGGGGTGGGGGGGTCGGCGGGGAAGGGAGAGGGAGGAAGCAGGCTCCCTTCCCTGCTGAGCAGAGAACCGGATGTGGGGATCTGAGCCGAAAACAGAGGCTTTAACCCACTGAGCCACTCAGGCGCCCTGTTTTCTGTATATCTTGATTTTTATGTTTCTCTTTTTTCACCATTCTGAATTTCTTTTGGATTACTGTAGTTTTTAAAAAAACTTCTACTGCCTCCCCACCATACACACTGACTTGGAAATTATAAATTCTATTTCTCTTAGTTTTTCCTTTGAAAATTATAATAAATATTACACAGAGTTCTGATTAAGTCTCTTTTACTATGTAATTATCCACTATTTTTGTTAAATCTTTTTTTGTGTGTTCCCTGAGTTAAAAATTAATATTATTGTTTTATGCAAGTTTTTAAGAAAAATGTATTCTCTTTATTTTTATCAATTTCTTCATCATTATTCCTTCTCATTTTCCTGTGACTGTTTTCTCGTTTTTGAAATATACTTTGGAATTCCTTTCTTGAGGGTTTATTGGAGAAGAATGAATCCATTTTGGTTGTTGTTCTAATATGTTTTTATTTTGTTCACATCCCTGAATAATAACTTACCTGTGTCTGTAATGACAGATTGAAATTAGTCTGTATCAGTCCTTTGAAATGTTCTGGTTTCCATTGCTGAGATTGAGAAGTCTGTAGTGAATCTAATTATTTCTTTGTAGGTAATCTTTTTCTTCTGACTGCTTTTAATATCATCTCACTGTCTTTGCTTTTCTTTATTTTTACTGTGATATGTTGTGGAAGAATTTTCCTTTATTCTTTTTTTTTTTTTTTTTTTTTAATTTGACAGAAAGAGATCACAAGCAGGCAGAGAGGCAGGCAGAGAGAGAGGAGGAAGCAGGTTCTCCGCTGAGCAGAGAGCCCGATGCGGGGCTCGATCCTAGGACCCTGAGATCATGACCCGAGCCGAAGGCAGCGGCTTAACCCGCTGAGCCACCCAGGCGCCCCCCTTTATTCTGATTATAAGGATTTGTTCTTTATTAATTATAAACATTTATTAATTATTATCTCTTGAAATATTTCCTCTCCCTTTTCCTATTTGCTTCTTACAGAACACCATATAAATACACATATATGTATTTATGTATATAAATATAAATGTGTGTATATGTATGTGTACATATGTAATATACACACACACATACATGTATGTGTATACATACATATATTTTTCTCATTTTATCCTTCATGTGTCTTAATCTCCCTCATATTTGTTTTTATTTTTGTGTGCAATTTTTTAGAAAATTAATTTGGATCTGCCTTCCATTTCCCCAGTTTTTCTTATAAGCTACATGTAGTCTGTTATTTAAAGCACTTGAATGTATAAATTCAATGATTACATTTTTTCTACAACTTCTATTTGTTTACTTTTCAAATTTCCCAATATTTGGGATTAAAATATTGGGTTAATTTCTTCATTTTTATTTCTTTCTACTTCTTCAAGCATTTAAACATTTTAATTTTATTACTTTCATCATTCTGAGATGTGAGGTCATGTTTGGCCTTATTTTATCTGCTTGATTTTTAGACTTCTGAGAGCTTAGATTAAGTGTAAGCCCTTTAATGAGGATGTTCTGCCAGGTACCCAGGACTCTGCCAATGAGGAAAGCCCCAAATTTATTTCTCAGCTTGGCACTTCCGGTTTCATACAAGTAGTTTAAATTAGGTCCTTAAAGCTGCCCAAATCATGCCTGTGTTTACAGATTCTCAAGGGAGAATTTTTCCTCACTCACAGCACAAATTAAGACAGATACAGTTTCTGATTGTACAGATTTAGCCTTATTTACCATTTTACAGAAAGCATAAGCCTCCAAAGACCACAGCTTTGTGTGGGGGTGGGAGGGCAGAACTTAATTTTAACTCTACTTGGAATGGTCCCAGGCCTTACTTGGATCCTCTAGAAAACTCAGATCAGTAAATACCTTGAGGATTATTTCAACTCACCAGTGTAAAGCACAACAATGGTAACCTGCCTATTGAGAAAGCATTATGTACAAATACACATTAAATAAAAAATAGAAAATGTCATATAGGAAATGGTTGGTGGGTGGCTTAGTTGGTTAAACGTCTGCCTTCGGCTCAGTAACTACCTTTTGCAGCAATAGATATAGAATCTAAAAGTAAATCCATTTTAGATTCTTTCTCATAGGACATTTTCTCTTCCTACAATAGCATGAAGTCCTTGATAGCAAAGAATCGTATTTATTAAAGGTCAGAGACTATCATCTTTAGAATTTAAATGTTTTTATTTTTTAAACTTTGAAGGTATTGAGGTTGCAATATAAATTTCACTTAATACAAAATGATATTGTTATGGGTGGTGGGAAAACTGAAGCTACATTTGCTAATATATATCAGTAAGTTATTTAAATAAGTATATCAGTGATCCAGAATACTTATTGCTATCCCACACTGAGATATACTATGCAAACTTACCCTGGGCAAAGAGAGTTGGGATTATGTGATCAAATTATCACATAAATCAAAAGCGATTTCTGGGGCACCTGGGTGGCTCAGTGGGTTAAGCCGCTACCTTTGGCTCAGGTCATGATATCAGGGTCCTGGGATCGAGCCCCGCATTGTGCTCCCTACTGAGCAGAGAGCCTGCTTCTCTCTCTCCCTCTGCCTGTCGCTCTGCCTACTTGTGATCTCTCTGTCTGTGTCAAATAAATAAAAAATAATAATAAAAGAAAAGACCCTCAAACTTCTTTAAAAAAAAAAGTGATTATTCCGCTGTCATGACTGAATCACTCTCATTCATTTAAACCTTGAAATAAACTTAAACCAACTCTTTATGTTCACAAAACATCTTCATTTAGAATTTCTTTTCTTTCTTCCTTTTTTTTTCTTTTTTTTAAGAATGAAATGAAATGAAAGACTTCTTCCCTTGTAAGTGTGTTAGGAATCAGTCTATAGGTAAGGAATTTGATTTGGGTGGCAGGCAGCCTTCCTGTTCTCCCTGAAGAAACAATGCATATGCAGCCACTGATTAGACAGTTATCTCAAGGCTTCTTGATCTTGGGGCTATATGATATTTGGACACACAAGCCATATGCGACGGGAACTCATTTCCTTTAGTAAAGCTCAGAAATCAATATGATGAAACATGGGTGCTTTTTCTTCTCTCTACTGCAGCCATCATTTGTATTTTAGAAGTGCTTCCTGTGAAATTTTTAAAAATTGAATTTCAGGAAAGAAAATATCATACCCAGAAAAAAAAGCCATACTTGTAGGGAAATGTGTCTGTGCCATCTGCCTTTAAATTAATCACCAACTCTTTTTGTCTAGGTGAATGTAGCAACTTGTATTTTAAAAGGCAGCAAGACACAAACAGAAAATATAATTGACCCCTACCTTGAAAATTAATTAAGTGAAATAATATCTTTTATGATCTTTCAGAAGCCTGAAGTTTATGGTCTTTTGTTCATCAGCCTCCAAGATTTAACTCAAGTTACATGGTTGCTGAATTGGAGCTGTTCACCACTCTCATGCCACTGCCTTCTCTCCCTCTGTTGCCTGGTTTATAATGGCTTCTGATTCCTTGTTCTGTGATATATTTCTCAGCGAGACCACTCTCTTTTTTTACTCTACCCTGTACAATCTCTGTTCATCCTGTTCTCCTACACAGAGAAATCTCCCATCTTTTCACTGTCAGTTGAAATGCTACACTGACTAATGCCAAGTTGCACATTGAAATTTTACCTAATATGTATACAGAAATTTACCACTCTATTTTGTGTATATCACATAACTTTACCTTTAGGATTATATTCAGGCTGTTAATTTTGTTTACTTTTTGTCTTCATTATTTTGAACTTATTTATTAATTGCTTTATCAAATTTCATAATATCTAACATATTATGGATAGAATAGGTTCTTAATAAATACTCTTGCCAAGAAATAAATCATCGTAGTTCATTCTAAAATACATTTTGCAATGATGAAAGAGTTGAACCATTATCAATATAAAAACTTATAAATGGATAATAAGGACAACAAAAACATAATTTTCTCTCTTGGCTATTGGAAGCTTTTTAGGATTTTTTTTTCAACAAAGACTAAATTAAAGAGAGTAATGTACACTCTTTGGGTTTAATTTTCCCAAGGACTATATTTATTGGTAGAAATATAGGTGGTGAAAGGAAAGCCCCTTGCTACCTATAGTATTTAATCCATGTGTGTAGGAGAAACACAACACAGCACACCTTCCCTGAGAAGAACGTTGACCATATTGGTATCTGCAAACTCCTCAGAGACAGCCTCGGTCCCAGTCAACTTTCTATCCCCAGCGCTGAAGATGGCTTCTGTACAACAAAATATTTAAGTTTGATTGAAGTAACATGATCTTGCCCTTGGTGATGAGGCAACAACTCTTTCTCCTACCTGGCACATTAATTTTAGTTTTTTAAAAGTCCTTATTTAAATTCCGATCGGTTAACATGCAGTGTAATATTAGTTTCAAGTGTACAATATAATGACTCAATACTTTGATACATTACCCAGGGCTCATCACCAAAAATGCACTCTTTAATCCCCATCACCTATTTAAACCACTCCCCCCATTTCCCCTCTGGTAATCATCAGTTTGTTCTCTGTAGTTAAGAATCTGTTTCTTGGTTTGCCTCTCTCTCTTTTTTCCCCTTTGCTCATTTGTTTCACTTCTTAAATTCCACATATGAGTAAAATCATATGGTATTTTTCTTTCTCTGACTTATTTCACTTAACATTTGCTCTCTAGGTCCATCCATGTTGTTGCAAATGGCAAGATTTCACTCTTTTTTATGCTGAGTCATATTTGAATACTCCTGTGTGTGTGTGTGTGTGTGTGTGTGTGTGTGTACGCACACACATGTGTATATATCACTTTTTTTTTAAAAGATTTTATTTACTTATTTGTCAGAGGGAGAGAGAGAGAGAGAGTGAGCAGAGGCAGACAGAGTGGCAGAGGGAGAAGCAGGCTCCCTATGGAACAAGGAGCCTGATGTGGGACTCGTTCCCAGGACGCTGGGGTCCTGACCTGAGCCCAAGGCAGCCGCTTAACGAACTGAGGCACCCAGGTGTCCCTATATATCACCTTTTTTATCCATTCCTCAATCAATGGACATTTGGGCTGCTTCCATAATTTGGCTATCGTAGATAATGCTGCTATAAACTATAAACATAGGAGTGCATATATCTTTTTCAAATTAGTGTTTCCATATTCTTTGGGTAAATACCCAGGAGTGGAAATACTGGATCATATGGTAATTACATTTTTAATTTTTTGAGGAACCTCCATACTGTTTTCCACAAGGCTGCACCAGTTTGCATTTTCACCAACAGTTCACAAGGGACCCTTTCTCTCCACCTCCTTGTTAACACTTTTTCTTCTGTTTTTGATTTTAACCTTTTTTATAGGTGTGAGGTGTTGTTTCATTGTAGTTTTGATTTGCATTTCCCTGATGATGAGTGATGTTGCATATTTTTTCATGTGTCTCTTGGCTATCTAGATGTCTTCTCTGGAAAAATGTCTGTTCATGTCTTCTGCCCAATTTTGGATTGGATTATTTGTTTTTTTGGCATTGAGTTCTATATTCTTGATGTATTTTGGGTATTAACTCTTTATAAGATATGTCATTTGCAAATATCTTCTTCCTTTCCATAGGTTGTCTGTTTGTTTTCTTGATTGTTTCCTTCTCTGTGCAGAAAGTTTTTATTTTGTTATAGTCCTGATAGTTTATTTTTTATTTTCTTTTCTTTTCCTCAGGAAACATTTCCAGAAAAAAGTTGCTGATATGGCTGATGTCAACATTGGTGATTCTTTCTCTCTGTAGTCATCCCTACTTCTATCTATCAAAGAAGCCACACCAAGGACTGGCCATCAGACTTCACCTGCAATACCTAAAGATTTGAGTAAATCCTCTCTTTTTGAGATCTTCAAAATATCCTGAATTTCCTGGGCCTATAAGGAAATGACCTGCCTTGCACATCTGATAAAGCTGCCAGGAATCCTGTAAGTAAGTTGTCAGACTGACTTTTCCAAGGGGATTTACTGGCTCCATGAAGTCAATCTTAGATCTTTAAAATTGTCTGGTCAAATCTGAGCATATGCACATTTTTTTCAAATATGACATTTCATTCAAAGCCCCATGAATTTAACCAATGCTTCCAATTGTGTCCTGTTATTAGGGGAACAGATTGTTATTGAACTTATGCAAATAACTATATTGTCTTTAAAATAAAAATACTTACTGAGAGTTTTTGAATTCTGGAGGGATCAGGTAAAGAGAAAAAGTAATGGTTTCATCTTTGTTCACAAAGATATACTTTACCAAATTGTTATAAATAATAAATAATTTAGGAGAAATCTGTAAAAAACAAAACATGAAACAATCACCAATGTTTCAAACAAAAAATCATAAAAATTATAATCACCCTCATCAGTTCATTCATTCTCATGTAATTAACTGGTGTTGATCTTGATCTTTTGTCAGTAGTTTTAGAAGTCATCAGTTTCTCCATTTGTGTCCTATAAATTCATACCCAGTTTAGTGGTATGATCTGAAAATTATAAGAAACCTCTATTCATTAGAGTTCTTTCCAGGAATCTCCCTGAAGACAAGCACTTTTGCCAAAGCATCAGAGTAAGACAATAACTGTGAATGGCAAATGTCTTAAAAATGTCTATGGTTAAAGATCTTGTGCGATTCATTATAATGCAATTGACAAGGAAATTCAGCTATTTCGTTGACCCACACATTTTAAGATAATAATGGAATTGTGAGTGATAACATTACATAGCAAATTTTTAGAAATTTCATATAACTTCCAAAAGACTTTTATTAATAACATATATCCATACAAGGATATCCATAAAGAAGGTTTTCCATTATTTTTAAAATAGATTTTATTTATTTATTTGAGAGAGAAAAAGGGAGCATGAACGGTGGGGAGGGACAAAAGGAGAGGGAGAAGCAAACTCCCTGCTGAGCAGGGAGCCTACATGGGGCTCCATCCCAGGACCCTGAGATCATGACCCGAGCCAAAGGCAGACACTTAACTGACTGAGCCACCCAGGTGTCCCTTCATCAAGTTTTCCATTTTTTAAAAAAAATATTTTATTTATTTATTTGACAGACAGAGATCACAAGTAGGCAGAGAGGCAGGCAGAGAGAGAGAGGGCAGAAGCAGGCTCCCTGCTGAGCAGAAAGCTGGATGTGGAGCTAGATCCCAGGACCCTGGGATCATGACCTGAGCTGAAGGCAGAGGCTTTAACCCACTGAGCCACCCAGGCACCCCATGTTTTCCATTATTTTTAATGTAACAATGCTTCCTATGTAATTTAAGATATTAAGGAAGCCTAATGGCTTTAATACCTCTCTCTTTTTTTTAATTAAAGATTTTATTTATTTATTTGACAGAGAGAGAGATCACAAGCAGGCAGAGAGGCAGGCAGAGAGAGAGAGGGGGAAGTAGGCTCCCTGCTGAACAGAGACCAGATGTGGGGCTCCATCACAGGACCCTGAGACCATGACCTGAGCCGAAGGCAGAGGCTTAACCCACTGAGCCACCCAGGTGCCCCTAATGTCTCTCTTTTTATAAGGAGAGAGAACAAATCTTTTGAGATGTTCTAGGAACTCTCTGCAAATTCCCAAAGGTAGCTCCAGTTAGGGTAGTTTAACTGATTTTATTTAGAATTTGAACTATTGAGAAGTTTGTAAAAAAAAAAAAAATCAAAAGGTTTTAAAACACTTGATTGAAAAGAATCACAGTTCACTGGAAAACAATACTTAGTAATCTGTTCAACAAAAGTGGTAATTTAAGACTTTGCAGGCAAACACAGAAAGTTACATCGTTTTTAAAATAACAAAAAAACTTTAGCTTTTAATAGGGAAGACTCAGTTTTCACAAATAACCCAGATAAAAGACAGTGATGCACAAACTTAACTGAGCAGAACTCTAAGGATGCAAATCACCAAAGAGATTTGGTAAGTAGATGTATCATAAAACATAATTGTTGAAAATTTCACTTTGTAAGGGCCTATTTAGCCAGAGTGGCCCACCTCAGTTGAACAGCCATTTTGTTGTTTATACAGTAAAACTTAAATTGACCCTGTCCTGCCCCCTGGGGAACTTATTTAAAAGCAAGTCTGGGAAACCAGTCCCAGGTAGCAAAGCCCAAATACAAGGGTGGGTCAGGGCAGGTAGAGATAACAGCCGAATGGAGGGATGAGTCGGGTCAGGTGGAGACACCCAATCAGTAGAGCGCATATACTGTCTCTTTAGCTACCAAGGAGTGAGGGCCCCCGCCTTTTGGGCGTCAATTCTCACCAAGGTGATAGGCTAGTTCAAATATCTACTATAGGATAAATTGTAATTCAATTGGTCACTTATGTGTGACCTAGCATGACTATGCAGCTTTCTCTGTGTGTTACAATCTCATTCACCACCTGTGTGTGGCCAGGCCCAACCACATGACCTTTGCTCTATAAAAGTTAGTCTGTGAGGCAGGGAGGGGTCACGCTGTCTGTAAGAGGTGTGGCCCTGGCCTGTTTGTTTGATTCTCGATGCTTGGCACAAAATAAAGCTTTGCTTGACCTTCGCTTTGTATCAGTCTCACTCCTTTAATCACGGACCCATTATTGGGAGACCCAAAATTGGGGATCCAACAACTTGAAAACATTTATCACACTTACATTTATTTACTTGTTGCTAATATCCTATCTAGATTACTTATAAAAATTTTTATGAGGCATTAACATAGCTAGCCAGAATTTTATAACAGGTATCAATGAGTTTATTTGACTAAAAACCCAGATAGAATAAAAGTTCTGTCTACATTGTATTTAATGATGATCTCTGAAGACATGCTTACATTAATTAAACAAACAAACTTAAACTGGCTTTTTTTTTCTTTTATTTATTTTCAGCATAACAGTATTCATTGTTTTTGTACCACACCCAGTGCTCCATGCAGTCCATGCCCTCTCTAATACCCACCACCTGGTTCCCCCAACCTCCCACCCCCCCCACCTCTTCAAACCCTTCAGATTGTTTTTCAGAGTCCATAGTCTCTCATTGTTCACCTCCCCTTCCAATTTCCCTCAACTCCCTTCTCCTAACTCCCCATGTCCTCCATGCTATTTGTTATGCTCCCCAAATAAGTGAAACCATATGATAATTGACTCTCTGCTTGACTTATTTCACTCAGCATAATCTCTTCCAGTCCCGACCATGTTGCTACAAAAGTTGGGTATTCATCCTTTCTGATAGAGGCATAATACTCCATAGTGTGTATGGACCACATCTTCCTTATCTATTCGTCCATTGAAGGGCATCTTGGTGCTTTCCACAGTTTGGCGACCGTGGCCATTGCTGCTATAAACATTGGGGTACAGATGGCCCTTCTTTTCACTACATCTGTATCTTTGGGGTAAATACCCAGTAGTGCAATTGCAGGGTCATAGAGAAGTTCTATTTTTAAATTCTTGAGGAATCTCCACACTGTTCCCCAAAGAGGCTGCACCAACTTGCATTCCCACCAACAGTGTAAGAGGGTTCCCCTTTCTCCACATCCCCTCCAACACATGTTGTTTCCTGTCTTGCTAATTTTGGCCATTCTAACTGGTGTAAGGTGGTATCTCAATGTGGTTTTAATTTGAATCTCCCTGATGGCTAGTGATGATGAACATTTTTTCATGTGTCTGATAGCCATTTGTATGTCTTCATTGGAGAAGTGTCTGTTCATATCTTCTGCCCATTTTTTGATATGATTGTCTGTTTTGTGTGTGTTGAGTTTGAGGAGTTCTTTATAGATCCTGGATATCAATCTTTTGTCTGTACTGTCATTTGCAAATATCTTCTCCCATTCCATGGGTTGCCTCTTTGTTTTGTTGACTGTTTCCTTTGCTGTGCAGAAGCTTTTGATTTTGATGAAGTCCCAAAAGTTTATTTTGGCTTTTGTTTCCTTTGCCTTTGGAGACATATCTTGAAAGAAGTTGCTGTGGCTGATATCGAAGAGATTACTGCCTATGTTCTCCTCTAGGATTCTGATGGATTCCTGTCTCACATTGAGGTCTTTTATCCATTTCGAGTTTATCTTTGTGTACAGTGTAAGAGAATGGTCGAGTTTCATTCTTCTACACATAGCTGTCCAGTTTTCCCAGCACCATTTATTGAAAAGACTGTCTTTTTTCCACTGTATATTTTTTCCTGTTTTGTCAAAGATTATTTGACCATAGAGTTGAGGGTCCATATCTGGGCTCTCTACTCTTAAACTGGCTTTTATTTACCAAAGATTATCTCAGATCTCATGAACATGAAACACATTTGGGTTAGATTCTATTATGTTTCTGAGAGTTTAGAAATATTTAATTTGATAAGCACTTATTTTTCTTTAAGCCAATTAAATAGAGCTTTTTCATAAATTAGTTTTGGCAATACCATCTAGAGGTAGAGAAGGGGTGGGGGGAGGCACATATAGATAACACATCTCCAGACATACATAAACACACAGACAGACACTGAGACTCTATACCTTTCCCTCCAAATTGTAGCCAGGAATCAGGTATAACAATATAAAACTCACCAGTTTATAAATAATGGTTGAATTGAAATTTTGTCTTTGGCAGATAGAACAAATTAAGGTTACCTGCTCCAATGGCTAGAGCTTTTAAGAAATATCTGTGGAGAAGACTCTAGTATCTGTCCTTGACAACTAATCTTTAAAAAAAAAAAGATTTTATTTATTTATCTGAGAAAGAGAGAGTGAGAGAGGGGGAGGACAGAGGGAGAGGGAGAAACAGGGGGGTAGGGCCTCTTGTTGGTTTCGTTAGTCCTCATAAAATGTAATGGTGCTGCCTTGTAATTAAGAGAAAGAGCTTGTGAAAATAATTTTCTAGACTCAGGGTCAGATGCAACCTCTTTGGAGTTGGAAATGAAGACTGTGTCCCTTGGATCACTGTGGTCATGGAAATGTGCCATTGGACTGTGCCAGTTTTGTGCCACAAGAGGTGGGTCTCATCTTAATGTCTTCCATGCACTGTGAGCCTTAACATTAACTATGATGGAGGGATGGGCACAGTGCCAGGCATTAAACATCCAAGTGAGGAAAGGGTGGGGGGCCCTGGTACAGAAATATTGCCCTAGGGTCCTTTGCCTTTCCATTTCCTGGAGATCCTCAAAAACCCTGTCAGCTTTTCCTTTGGTGGCTGGGACACTTCTTGAGGCCTGTTGTTGAGCTCTACCCTTTTCAGAGAAAAGTGGAGGGGACCGCAGAGCTCTGATATGTTGGAAGAAATGAGCATATAGCCTGGGTGGATCTTTAAGAAGGCTATGGATTTTAGGGTCTTTAGTGATACTGGCCAGTGGACACATTTTGGCAGCCATGTGCAACATTTCAGAGCCCATTCCCAACCAATCATATGAAACCCCACAAAGACCAATAAGCTCCTCACCTACTTCTACTGCATAACATCTTTAAGAAAAGTTTAAATTTCAGTTAAGAAATAGTTTCTGATCTTACTTTCTACTTCTTGATTTTCCCCTGTTGCCTTATTCCTACTTATGGTTATCAGGAAATTTTAACTGATGCCACTTGTAGACAGCCACTTTCCTTTCCAGGGTGTCCCAGTTAACCTCTCTAGAACTGGGGTCTGATCTGTGAGCAGGATATCCACATGGTCTTTGGGGAAAGCCCTGAGGCCTCCAGAGTACAATACTAGAGTTTTTTTGTTTGTTTGTTTTTGTTTTTTTTTTTTTTTAGAAAATCTTTTTTTTTTAAGATTTATTTATTTATTTGACAGACAGAAATCACAAGGAGGCAGAGAGGCAGGCAGAGAGAGAGGAGGAAGCAGGCTCCCTGCTGAGCAGAGAGCCCGATGCGGGGCTCGATCCCAGGACCCTGGGATCATGACCTGAGCTGAAGGCAGAGGCTTTAACCCACTGAGCCACCCAGGCTCCCCAAAATACTAGAGTTTTGACACATTGTCATGCCATGGCAATACCCAGGAATACCCAGGAAGCTTCTATAGGGTTTTGCTTTATTAAGGAGGTGGTATACCTCTACGTCATTCTTTTTTTTTTTTTTTTTAAGATTTTATTTATTCACTCAACAGACAGAAATCACAAGCAGCAGAGAGGCAGGCAGAGAAAGAGAGAGAGAGGGAGAAGCAGGTTCCCCGCATGGCAGAGAGCCCAATATGGGGCTCGATCCCAAGACCCTGAGATCATGACCTGAGCCGAAGGCAGAGGCTTAATCCACTGAGCCACCCAGTCGCCCCCCTCCACGTCATTCTTAGGAGGCAGTAGCACCAGATGTTTGGAACATTTATATTTGTCCACTAAGTTTTTCTTAGCAACACTGTGCCAGAGATTAGACCCACAATTTTCCATTGGATCAGGGGACAAAGAGTGTGTTGAATGAAGTGGTGACCCAGGGACCATAAACGTTTGTTTTATTTTTCCTCTGGTGGTGCCAGTGGTTTCCAGTTGCAAGATTATTTTCACTCTTCTGGGTTAGGACACATATTCTCAGTACAACCCACTGACTCAGTAGTCACAGATAAAGGTCTCCCATCCTCTTTAAAGATTTTTATTTATTTATTTATTTGACAGAGAGAGAGAGAGAGAGAGAGAGAGATCACAAGTAGGCAGAGAGATGGGCAGAGAGAAAAGGGAAGCAGGCTCCCCACCGAGCAGAGAGCCCGATGTGGTACTTGATTCCAGGACCCTGAGATCATGACCTGAGCCAAAGGCAGAGGCTTAACCCACTGAGCAACCCAGGTGTCCGTCTCCCATCCTCTTTAAAGGGAGGAATCCTTTTCTTGTGCCTTTAGCCCAGAGCCTTTCCTTAGGTGGTGACAATAGACTAGCAATCCAGCCTACCCTTCTTAACTGCCCTTGGCCTTGAGGCTTGGAAGACTCTCATGACATTAATCATCAATTAAAGCTTTTATAATTAGTGGTCTACATTCTTATGAGACCGTGAGGCCTTGATCACACCGCTCTGGGGGAAATTGTTGGATTATTATGGGCATCAACCCTTTGGCAGACAATACTCAATAGAGGCACCATGCCAAAGTACATAGCAGCATGACAAGCTCCCAGCAAGAAGAGATCCTTTCCCAGATGGTAATATCCACTTGAGTTAAGCAAGCTGCAGGTAAAGGACATTCCCCCTTTTTAATTGTAATGGCAGGAATATGGTCCTCCTGATGGTGCCAATTGTTTTGTTGCAGGCTCAGCCTAATAATGAACTATGTTCTGGCTGGACCAGCCCTGTTCTCATCATAACTGCAAAACTCTTTCAGCAATAACCACCAGAAAACTTTGAAAAAGGGATTAGGACTTGCAAGTCCTACGAAGTGCATGAAACACCCCAAATTACACAGGGACAGAAAGGGAGAGAGGATGTATGGGATGGGCCTGGGATTCTGGTTTTATTGGTGTTGGGGTAAAGGCCTGGAGTTTCACTCTCCAGTGCAAGCTCACTCTTTATTTGGTGAATTTAAAACATAAGAGTGGGAATTTAAAGCATGGGAAGTGGAAAAAAACAAGTGGCCCTAATGGTTAGTTATTGAAATCAACAAAGATCTCTAAAATAAAGGAGGTTCAGGGTGGGTAGGTGGCCTGACTCATTGTCTAGATGTATGGTTAACAATGTGTTTATTTGAGATAGCCATTTTTGACGTGGATACATCTTTGACGTGGATGCCTCCCCTAACAAAGCTTAAACTAGACAATTGCATTACAAAAAGAAAGAAAAATATCCAACTGTCAAGGTTTATACTACCCCAGTTTGGCTCTAGAATACATCCTTGGGTCAAATAGATTTGGCTATGGTGACAATAATATTTCTACAGATACAGACATTATGAGTCCTGCCTTCCTAAGGTAGAAGCCAGAAAACCTGCACCCACAAATTTCTTTGTAACTACAATATGAGCATAAGAACTGGGTTTGACCAGTTAGATTTATGCCTTATATGTATATATATATTAGTAGCAGAAACTTTAGAAACTTCTACAACACCAGTTATTCCTTCTTGAAAGAGATGTCAGATCTGACTGTGCTTTTAGATCTATACTGAGTTATTTTTTAGGTCTCCAAAGGCTCTCCATTCCCTTCATTCCCTTCAGATTAATACAGTGTCGTTACATGATCATAATCTAGGGGTTTCTAGTCTGTAGAGTGTGGCATTTCATTAGTGCTGTTACCTAATAGAAAGGAGTTATTAGCTTGCATATAATACATTTTATTTTATTTTAAAGATTTTATTTACTTATTTGAGAAAGAGAGAGAGAGCAAGCATGAGCCAGGGGCAGGGCAGAGGGAGAGGGAGAGAAGCAGATTCCTTGTTGAGTGCGCAGCCCAGTGTGGGGCTCTGTGCAGGGCTCCATCCCAGGACCCTGAGACCATGACCTGAGCTGAAGTCAGCTGCTTAACTGACTGAGCCATCCAGGCGCCCCCTGTAAGGCTCACATTTTAAGCAACATCTCAAGATACAACATTCAAAGGCAAGCAACATTTTCAACTTTTTTACCCTTGTTAAATTAAATATAAATAATTATCTTGGCTTGTTAGTGTTCGCTATTCCATGGGTACAAATCGGCTATGATTAGGAGAAAACTGAAATGATCATGTTTCCATACATGCTTTATATCACGTGTAGATATTTTTGAATTTATAGATTTTAATATTCTATACCCATTCAATGGATAGAAGTACAGTTTAAAGTTTACTGGAGAGTAAGTTAGAGCTCCCCTTGTTGTTGAGAAAGTGATCAGAGCATTCTGGAATTAATGGTGAAGTCCCACAGAAGAGGTCTTGCTTCCTGCCTTGAGGTGATTGATGAATTAATTAGCACAGCAGCAGGCCTGTCTTGTTCTCTGAATTGCAACAAGAACAGTGGTTACGGAACAAAATGAAACAGAACAGTGGTAACAGCAGGAAGAGTAGTAATAGTCTCTCTTCCTATTGCTATCTCTCCATTCTGTTGGGATGTTCAGACTACTCTTTCCTGGAGAGCTGAGTGTATCTGTTTAGATAAACAACATATGTTTCATATTCTGTCTTCTCTAGGTCAAAGGTAAATCAAGGACAGATTTGTACAAAGGACATATTGTACGGGAGGCTAAATGAATAGCTTTTGAAACACATTCTCACTTAATAAGGTAATTAAGTCTTAAGAAATTTGTTTTTACCGAGCACTTGGCCAGAAACCAGAATAACAACAATTTTTCAGGGAAAAGTCTCTGGTAATTTTCCCAGTTAGAGGGATTCTAACTGTCTCTCATTCTCCTTATTGTACAGCTACTCATCAGGACTGTGCAAGTATGAGTATGAGGTTCAGTACCATTTGTGAACTGGTACAGAGGAGTTCTCAACAGAATGGTGACCTAATGTTCCCTAAGTCAACTTCTTGGCACCCTGCTCCAAACCAGTTTCTTGTGTGAAATACTTTGGAACTCAGTGAAATAATGGGTAAAGCCTAACAACAGTTATTATTCTACTGGATGTCGAAATTAAAAGGGATAGAGAGATTTCTTTTAACAAAATCTAAGGCTACTAAGAAGAAAGGAGGAGTAGGTGGGGAACTAATCTTTACTGATGCCTTGTCTGTGGTGCACTGTGCTAGGAGCTTGGCAGTTTATTACACTCAATCTTCAAAAAGATATTACCCATAAAAATTATTTTCATATTTCAAAGAGGATGAAACAGTTTCCTAGAAGGAAATACTGAAATAATCCCTCCCATTCCTAGTAAGGAGCAAACATAGAATTCAAAGCCAGAGACACCTGATTTTAAAAATCATGCTCTTTTTACCATGTGCCTTTCTTCAGTTTTGTAGGTTCTTTTTTATTTTATTTTATTTTATTATTTTTAAGTAAGTTCTATACCCAATGTGGGGCTTGAACTCATGACCCCCAAGATCAAGAGTCACATGCTCTATTGACTGAGCCATCTGGGAGCCCTGTTTTTGGTTTCTTTTATAAACTTAAAAGTTCACTTAAAATTAATTCTCAGAGTTTTTAAATTACCAACTAACTAGGAATTTCCCATATGAAGCAGAGGAAAATGAATAAAGCAATATTTCTAAGAGCTGCATTCTAATGTCTGACATCAGTGGCATTCATTCTTGAAAATGGAGAGGAAATTTGAACTTACCAGTTTTTAAGATGTTGGAGAAAGACATATACAGTAGAAAACATATTCCTAACTTATTTAATATTTCCATTATATACAAATGTCCTAGCGACACCTCTTTTTTTTTTTAAAGATTTTATTTATTTATTTGACAGACAGAGATCACAAGTAGGCAGAGAAGCAGGCAGAAAGCGGGGGTGGGGGGCGGGAAGCAGGCTCCCTGCTGAGCAGAGAGCCTGATGTGGGGCTCGATCCCAGAACCCTGGGATCACGACCTGAGCCGAAGGCAGAGGCTTTAACCCACTGAGCCACCCAGGCACCCCCCTAGCGACACCTCTCTTATAATTTAATTCAACACATCAGACAGATTTTGATATTCTGTTCTTCACTGGAACTAATAAGATAAATTGCTTGAAATACCTTTTATGAAAAGAGGACAGACACAAGTCAGAAATTGTCTTTGAATGAAAATATACACCTTATGGGGCCAAGAAATCTCTGGACACTATACTGTGACAGAGTAAGGAGTACAAGACACTAACTATAGTGTGGTGTGGAGAGTATCACACATTTTTACAATTCTGTAGCTATTTCCATGACCAAGAATGTTATGTCTTGGAGCCATCATGCAGCCAGGAACCCCTCATCCATACACTAATTGGCAAGACAAATGTGTATTGCATCATAGTGACTGCATGCCAGCAAATTTTAGGTGGAAAACTTCCTAACAGGAGGGAAAGGACAGCGCAACCCCTCTCACAGACGACTGGTTCATCACCCTGTCTCCCAAAGTTCATCATTACCTACAAAGTGTCCTTCTCTGACAAAGCCTGAGATGTGTGTAATGCCAATAATGTTCCCTGTCGATGTGCAATGTTATGTCAGAGAGTTATTTTGCCTGTGTAACATCAAATGGATAGGTGTTCATTCATTTTCCCATTCATTTATCACATAAAGTTTTATTTTCTCATTTGGATGCTTGATATCCTTTAAATATGATCCAGAACTTAGTCAGAAATGAAAAATACTCCTTTCTCATACAGCTCAAATTACCAGCATGATATCACCACCACCTGGCTATACATAATGGGACTATCAATTATCCTGCTGCTTCCCTCACACAAGGCGGATGACAAACTCCTACCCCTTTTCTCTGGAGGAAGATCTAATCCACAATGTTCTTCTATTTTTACATCTACATAAACCAAGTCTAGGGGACAGAGGAGCTATTTAGGATATTTTAGTTCTGTTGGCCATGTTGGCTCGAGGACATCTGAGAGGCCTAGCCTCCAGAACGCAAGCTGGGCTCACTGCTTGATTCTGACACAGCTGTCTACTTATGTCAGGTGGCCTATTAAGCGTGTGCCCTCTCTCAGCCCAACCGATACAAAATTCACCTTGAGTCATTATGTTGCTATCAATCTCAGAGACTTTTATCCATGGCACAGACTAGTAATTTTTAGCTGGCAACTCACCAGCTAACATGTGTTATCAGCATAACCTGATATGACCATTATTAATATTAGAATTACAGAGTTTTAGAGCTAGAAAGAAACTTCTGGATCATTGGCGTTCCTCTCCCTATTTTAGATAGGAGGAGAAAGAGACCCGACTAGGTGTTGGTGGAGATACAAGTTTCTCCCATGAAATAAGGTGAAGTTGTAAGATTTTATACAGAATAAGGCCATGAAATTCTTTGATACATGACTCTGAGTGGTAGGCAAGGAATGATGAAAGATGGAGACAGGTTTTCCGCACTATAAAAATGTATGAAAACGAAGAATTGTCATTGGTCAAAAAGCAGCTTACAGTGAGTTGCTGAGCAAGAAGCATGGCATCTTTGTGAGGAAGACCTTTCCTGCCAGGACCTGGCTGCTGGCTTCACTTGGTAAACCAAGACTCTCAGGCTTTCTTTCTGCAATTGATTTGAGTCACTCCTAAGTCTGATCTAAGAACTCTTCTTCTAGACCCCAGGGAACTTCTTTTCAAAACCAAGAACCACCCCCCCCACACACACAAACACACACACATTGATATTCTGTAAATCTGAAATGGGCAAAGATTCCTAGCTCTTATTTCCTCAAATTCTTACCTCCTCCCCACTCCCCCATAGTGGTTAGCTTTTAAATTTCATTCTACTGTTATTCAATCATTCATTTGTTTGTTTGTGTGTCTTCTTACATTCATTTATCCCACATTTATTAAATACGTGCCTTATATGGTGCACATTGCACATTCTGGATGAGATACAAAGATGTTTAAGTTTTGTTTCCTGTTCTGAAGGATGTCACAGACATGTAAAAAGATAAATTATGAAACCAGAATACCACAACAATGGCAGAATTGCCATTGGAGCAATTGCTATAGGAGCATAGAATAGGGTGTTGCCTACTATTCATGGGAACATCTGAGACAGAACTTGAAAGAGGAGAGAAGTTGTCATTGGTCAGAGGGAAAGAAGGAAGATCCTTGAAAGTAATAGCATGTACAAAGGCAAAGTTATACAAGGAACCTGTGATGTTTGGGAATTGGCGAGCAGTTTCATGTGGGCAGAATAAAGAGTAAATGTGATGTGATATTACCAGAAGTTGTTTGACTGGATGGATGCTGGAAAAAAGAAGCACCAAGGTTTCTAGCTTAGGAAACAGAATAGATAGCGCATATAGTAGAACATCTTTGCCAAGTTCAAAATATGGCACAGATTTCAGTTTGAGACACTTGAGAATGTGCAAAGCCAAGTCATTTGTAAAACAATTATTATTCTGCCTGTTCAGTAGTTTTTCACCAATATGGATGGTCTTTGTTCTCAGTAATCAGGAGATAAAGGAATACATAAATATAGGGGCAATACTAACTTAAAAAGAAAAGACTTTATTTCCTGTTATTGATAATAATCCTGAAAAACTGGACCACCTTTCTACTGCACTTTATTTATTTATTTTTAAAGATTTTATTTATTTATTTAAGAGAGAGCGAGCATGAGAGAGAGAGAGCATGAGAGGAGAGAGGTCAGCGGGAGAAGCAGACTCTCTGCCGAGCAGGGAGCTCGATGAGGGAATCCATCCCTGGACTCTATGATCCTGACCTGAGCCAAAGGCAGTCACTTAACCAATTGAGCCACCCAGGTGCCCCTGCACTTAATTTATTAACTCTAGAGTTTTAGTTAGAAGTGTGACCTCCCTTTCTAGTATTGTCCATTTTTTAATTAATTGAAACAGTTACACACGTAACTTAAAATACTAGTTTTTAAAATAATTGAAATTAGAATGGAAGCAGATGTATAAGACCTGAAGAAAGTAGGAAAATACATCATCACAAATAAATTAGATCACGATGGCGGAAATACAGCCAATGTATTTTTTAAAAGGTAACTGATTTACATCGTAAGTGATTTGGCCTTCTCCTTCTTCTTCTTCGTCTCTTTCTCCTTCTCCTTCTCCTCCTTCTCCTTCTTCCTCTTCCTTTTCTTCTTCTTCTCCTTCTTCTTCTTCTCTGAAAGTAAGTGATTTGATCTTCTGCTAATTTGGTTCAAATGTCTATTCTTCTATGAATGTATCTATAGATTATCTACATAATCTATAAAAAAGTGTTGTGGGAGCGCCTGGGTGGCTCAATGGGTTAAGTCGCTGCCTTCGGCTCAGGTCATGATCTCAGGGTCCTGGGATCGAGTCCCGCATCGGGCTCTCTGCTCAGCAGGGAGCCTGCTTCCCTCTCTCTCTCTCTCTGCCTGCCTCTCCGTCTACTTGTGATCTCTCTCTGTCAAATAAATAAATAAAATCTTTAAAAAAAAGTGTTGTGAATTATTGTAATAGAATAAGATAATATATTTCTTATATGTTCTTTTCTTTTTTAACTTTTTATCTTAAAATGTTTTCAAATTTGGGGTGCCTGGATGACTCTGCTATTTGTACATCTGACTCTTGATTTTAGCCTGGGTTGTGATCTCAGGTGGTGGGATCGAGCCCTGCATCAGGCTGCACGCTCAGCAAAGAGTCTGCTTCTCTCTTTCGCCTTCTCCTTTTGCCCCACACACTCTCTCTCTCTAAAATAAATGGATGGATCTTTAAAAAATAATAAAATGAAATAAAGTGTTTTCAAATTCATACAGAAGTTATAAGAGAAAAAAATTTAAATAATGTATGTTAACACAGTATAGTTAACAAATTCAGTAAATTTAGCTTTGATACAATAGTTTTATCAAATCCACAATCTATTACAATTTTGACAATTTTCTCATAAAGTTCAGAGTATTTTTTTCCTTTGGTAAAAGACTAGTCTAGGATCACACATTTCAGGAAGTTGTCTTCTCTCGGGAAGAGTTCTCCAGCTAATGACATTGATACTTTGAAGAATACAGGCAAGTTATTTCACAGAAAATTCCTGAATTTTTAATTGTCTGGTATTTACTCATAGTTAAATTTAGGTAATGCCTTCCTGTCCAGAATGCTACAGAAGTGATGTGACTCTTTCAGGGTGTTGTATCTGGAGGCACATGATGCCTATCTACTATTCCTTGCTGATGTTTTTTGACCTCTGGCTAGTGGGTTGTCTGGCTTCTCCACTATGCAATTACTAATTTCCCCCTTGAAACTAATAAACAATATGTGGAGAGACACTGTGAAACCATGCAATCACTGATGATCATTATCAAATCATCCCCTCCTTCTGCCTTCATATCTATCCATTGATTGTTTTTGCTCAAACCAGTGTACACTATAATAGAGGCAAAATGATGATTTTTACAACTCCAGTATCCTTTTCAAGGTTACTAGTTCTTGTCTGACTCTAAGGAATAGTCCTTTAATCGCCTCTATCTATCTCCATCCAGACCATCAATTCCTATTTTATTTGATATTACTGTCCTTATTTACTTAGATAATTAAAACATCTCAGACTGTGAAGGTGGAAGTTTAATTTCTGGCATAACAATGGCTTCCAGGCGCACCTTGTACATTCCTTGCCCCAACCCTGGAATCAGTCATCTCCCTTTTATTAGTTTTATGGAGCCATTTAAAAGAGTTCATGTTTTAACATTTAATATAAACCCAAAGATTTATTCTGGCATTCGGGATATATTCCCTATTATTGTTTGCTATTCTAATGAAAAAAAAAATATAAATACTCTCTTTTTAACAAATGTGTGGCTCATTTTAAAAAATCTAATAACACTTCCGTGGATTAAAAAAAAAAATCAACACAATGGGGTGCCTGGGTGGCTCAGTCAGTTGAACGTCTGCCTTCAGCTCAGGTCATGATCTCAGGGTCCTGGGATTGAGCCCCACATCAGGCTCTCTGCTCAGCGGGAAGCCTGCTTTTCCCTCTCCCCCTGCCACTAGTCCTCCCCAGCACTTGTGCTTGCTCTCTCTCTCTCAAATAAATAAAATCTTAAAAAAAAAAAACAGCACTAAGAAATTTGTAATAGAACTTGTAAATCAGAGAATACAACGCCAGGTGAGAATATTTTCCTTGGCCTGTAGGGCATGTTCATAAGGACAGAGGTGCTAATTAAACAACTAAGTATTGCTCAAATGATGGGAATTGCTGTAAAATCTGTACTTGTCCAATCAGTGTCTACTATCACTCAAGACACCTGTCACTTCTGGCTATAGCTCTTGGCACTCTGCTGCAACCTGTCGACAGTACAGATTTCCTTTCATCACACATATTTTTTAAAGATTTTATTTATTTATTTGACAGACAGAAATCACAAGTAGGCAAAGAAGCAGGCCGAGAGGAGGAGGAAGCAGGCTCCCTGATGAGCAGAGAGCCCCATGAGATGTGGGGCTGAATCCCAGGACCCTGGGATCATGATCCCAGCCAAAGGCAGAGGCTTTAACCTACTGAGCCATGCAGGCACCCACATGTTATTTTCTTTTTAAATATTTTTTTTTTAAGATTTTATTTATTTGTCAGAGAGAGAGGAGAGCGAGCGAGCACAGGCAGACAGAATGGCAGGCAGAGGCAGAGGGAGAAGCAGGCTCCCCGCCAAACAAGGAGCCCGATGTGGGACTCGATCCCAGGACGCCGGGATCATGACCTGAGCCGAAGGCAGCTGCCCAACCAACTGAGCCACCCAGGCGTCCCCACATGTTATTTTCTTAATATGACCTTTTTATCATATGATTCAACAATGACTTTTTGTTTCTCAAAATGAAATACTATAGGGGCGGCTGGGTGGCTCAGTGGGTTAAAGCCTCCACTTTAGGCTCCGGTGGTGATCCCAGGGTCCTGGGATCGAGCCCCACATTGGGCTCTCTGCTCAGCGGGAGGCCTGCTTCCTCCTCTCTCTCTCTCTCTCTCTCTCTCTCTCTGTCTGCCTCTCTGCCTACTTGTGATCTCTGTCTGTCCAATAAATAAATTAATAATCTTTAAAAATAAAAAGTTTAAAAAAATAAAAAATGAAATACTATATTATTCACTGATCAAGAATATCTTGTTTATACATTAATAAAAGAAAGAACAAGAACCATATGATACTTTTGATAGATGCTGAAAAAGCATTTGACAAAGTACATCATCCTTTCTTAATCAAAACTCTTCACAGTGTAGGGATAGAGAATACATACCCCAATATCATAAAAGCCATCTATGAAAAACCCACAGTGACTATCATTCTCAATGGAGATATTCACTGGAGATATTCAAGGGAATAGCATTCCCCTAAGGTTAGGAACATGGCAGGGATGTCCACTATCACCACTGCTATTCAACATAGTACTAAAAGTCCTAGCCTCAGCAATCAGACAACAAAAAGAAATAAAAGGCATTTGAATTGACAAAGAAGTCAAACTCTCACACTTTGCAGATGAAATGATACTTTATGTGGAAAATCCAAAAGACACCACTCCAAAACTGCTAGAACTCATACGGGAATTCAGTAAAGTGTCAGGATATAAAATCAATGCACAGAAATCAGTTGCATTTCTACACACCAACCACAAGACAGAAAAAAAGAGAAATTAAGGAGTTGATCCCATTTACAATTGCACCCAAAACCATAAGATACCTAGGAATAAATCTAACTAAAGAGGCAAAAAATTTGTACTCAGAAAAGTATAGAATACTCATGAAAGAAATTGAGGAAGACACAAAGAAATGGAAAAACATTCTGTGCTCATGGATTGGAAGAACAAATACTGTGAAAATGTCTATGCCCTAAAGCAATCTATACATTTAATGCAATCCCTATCAAAATACCATCAAGTTTTTTCAAAAAAATGGGAGAAATAATCCTAAAATTTGTATGGAACCAGAAAAGACACCAAATAGCCAGAGGAGTGTTGAAAAATAAAACCAAAGTTGGTGGCATCACAATTCCAGACTTTAAGCTCTATTACAAAGCTGTAATCATCAAGACAGTATGGTATGGGCACAAAAACAGAAACTTAGATCAATGGAACAGAATAGAGAGCCCAGAAATGGTCAACTAATCTTCAACAAAGCAGGAAAGAATGTCCAATGGCAACAAGAGAGTCTCGTCAACAAATGGTGATGGGAAAATTGGACAGTCACATGCAGAAGAATGAAACTGGACCATTTCCTTGCACCACACACAAAACCAGATTCAAAATGGATGAAAGACCTCAATGTGAGACAGGAATCAATCAAAATCCTTGAGAAGAACACAGGCAGCAACCTCTTTGATCTCAGCCGCAGCAACTTCTTCCTGGAAACATCACCAAAGTCAAGGGAATCAAGAGCAAAAATGAACTACTGGGACTTCATTAAGATAAAAAGATTCTGCACAGCAAAGGAAACAGTCAACAAAACCAAAAGACAACTGACAGAATGGGAGAAGATATTCACAAATGACCTATCAGATAAAGGACTAGGATCCAAAATCTATAAAGAGCTTACCAAACTCAACACCCAAAGAACAAATAATCCAATCAAGAAATGAGCAGAAGAAATGAACAGACATTTCTGCAAAGAAGACATCCAAATAGCCAACAGACACATGAAAAAGTGCTCCACATCACTTGGCATCAGGGAAATACAAATCAAAACCACAATGAGGGGGAAGGAGTCAAGAGGGCGGAGAAGTAGCAGGCTGAGACTACTTCGGGTAGCAGGAGATCAGCTAAATAGCTTATCTAAAGATTGCAAACACCTACAAATCCAACGGGAGATTGAAGAGAAGAAGAACAGCAATTCTAGAAACAGAAAATCAACCACTATCTGAAAGGTAGGACTGGCGGAAAAGTGAATCCAAAGCGACAGGAAGATAGACCTCTGGGGGAGGGGCCGGCTCCCGGCGAGCGGCGGAGCAACGGAGCAAAATCAGGACTTTTAAAAGTCTGTTCCGCTGAGGGACATCGCTCCAGAGGCTTAACTGGGGTGAAGCCCAGGCAGGGTCAGCGCGGCCTCAGGTCCCGCAGGGTCGCAGAAGAATCGGGGGTGTCTGAGTGTCGCAGAGCTTACCGGTATTAGAACGGGGAAGCCGGCTACAGAGACAGAGCCGAGGAGTGACTCTCAGCTCGGGGTTGCCTTGAACAGGTTGCAGGCTCGGTCAGCTCGGAGTGCAGCCGGAGGCCAGGGTGACGGGAGTCATTGAGCGCTGTTCTCTGAGGGCGCACTGAGGAGTGGGGCCCAGGGCTCTTGGCTCCTCCGGGCCGGAGACCGGGAGGCCGCCATCTTCATTCCCGTCCTCCGGACTCTACGGAAAGCGCTCAGGGAACAAAAGCTCCTGAAAGCAAACCCGAGCGGATTACTCAGCGTGGCCCCGGGTAAGGGCAGTGCAACTCCGCCTGGGGCAAAGACGTTTGAGAATCACTACAACAGGCCCCTCCCCCAGAAGATCAACGGGAAACCCAGCCAGGACCAAGTTCACCTACCAAGGAGTACAGTTTCAATACCAAGGAGAGCGGCGGAATTCCAGAGGAGAAGAAAGCAAAGCACGGAACTCATGGCTTTCTCCCCATGATTTTTTAGCCTTGCAGTTAATTTAATTTTTTTTTCTTTTTCAATTTTTTTTTCTTTTTCTCTTCTTCTGCTAAATTTTTTTAACTTTTACCGTTTTCTTTTTTAACGTTTTTTAAATAGTTTATCTAATATATATATATATTTTTCCTCTTTTTATATTTTTTCTTTATCGGCTTTCTTTTTTTTTAATAGTTTCTTCTTTTTTTTTCTTTTTGAACCCCTTTTTATCCCCTTTCTCCCCCCTCACAATGTGGGATCTCTTCTGATTTGGCTAAAGCATATTTTCCTGGGGTTGTTGCCACGCTTTTAGTATTTTACTTGCTCCTTCATAAACTCTTATCCGGACAAAATGACAAGGCGGAAAAATTCACAACAAAAAAAAGAACAAGAGGCAGTACCAAAGGCTAGGGACCTAATCAATACAGATATTGGTAATATGTCAGATATAGAGTTCAGAATGACGATTCTCAAGGTTCTAGCCGGGCTTGAAAAAGGCATGGAAGATATTAAAGCAACCCTCTCGGGAGATATAAAAGCCCTTTCTGGAGAAATAAAAGAACTAAAATCTAACCAAGTTGAAATCAAAAAAGCTATTAATGAGGTGCAATCAAAAATGGAGGCTCTCACTGCTAGGATCAATGAGGCAGAAGAAAGAATTAGCGATATAGAAGACCAAATGACAGAGAATAAAGAAGCTGAGCAAAAGAGGGACAAACAGCTACTGGACCACGAGGGGAGAATTCGAGAGATAAGTGACACCATAAGACGAAACAGCATTAGAATAATTGGGATTCCAGAAGAAGAGGAAACAGAGAGAGGAGCAGAAGGTATATTGGAGAGAATTATTGGAGAGAATTTCCCCAATATGGCAAAGGGAACAAGCATCAAAATTCAAGAGGTTCAGAGAACCCCCCTCAAAATCAATAAGAATAGGTCCACACCCCGTCACCTAATAGTAAAATTGACAAGTCTTAGTGACAAAGAAAAGATCCTGAAAGCAGCCCGGGAAAAGAAGTCTGTAACGTACAATGGTAAAAATATTAGATTGGCAGCAGACTTATCCACAGAGACCTGGCAGGCCAGAAAGAGCTGGCATGATATATTCAGAGTACTAAATGAGAAAAACATGCAGCCAAGAATACTATATCCAGCTAGGCTATCATTGAAAATAGAAGGAGAGATTAAAAGCTTCCAGGACAAACAAAAACTGAAAGAATTTGCAAATACCAAACCAGCTCTACAGGAAATATTGAAAGGGGCCCTCTAAGCAAAGAGAGACCCTCAAAGTAGTAGATCAGAAAGAAACAGAGACAATATACAATAACAGTCACCTTACAGGCAATACAATGGCACTAAATTCATATCTCTCAATACTTACCCTGAATGTTAATGGGCTAAATGCCCCAATCAAAAGACACAGGGTATCAGAATGGATAAAAAAACAAAACCCATCTATATGTTGCCTACAAGAAACTCATCTTAAACGCGAAGACACCTCCAGGTTTAAAGTGAGGGGGTGGAAAAGAATTTACCATGCTAATGGACATCAGAAGAAAGCAGGAGTGGCAATCCTTATATCAGATCAATTAGATTTTAAGCCAAAGACTATAATAAGAGATGAGGAAGGACACTATATCATACTCAAAGGAACTGTCCAACAAGAAGATCTAACAATTTTAAATATCTATGCCCCTAACGTGGGAGCAGCCAACTACATAAACCAATTAATAACAAAATCAAAGAAACACATCGACAAGAATACAATCATAGTAGGGGATTTTAACACTCCCCTCACTGAAATGGACAGATCATCCAAGCAAAAGATCAACAAGGAAATCAAGGCCTTAAATGACACACTGGACCAGATGGACATCACAGATATATTCAGAACATTTCATCCCAAAGCAAAAGAATACACATTCTTCTCTAGTGCACATGGAACATTCTCCAGAATAGATCACATTCTTGGTCCTAAATCAAGTCTCAACCGGTATCAAAAGATTGGGATCATTCCCTGCATATTTTCAGACCACAATGCTCTGAAGCTAGAACTCAATCACAAGAGGAAATTTGGAAAGAACCCAAATACATGGAGACTAAACAGCATCCTTCTAAAGAATGAATGGGTCAACCAGGAAATCAAAGAAGAATTGAAAAAATTCATGGAAACAAATGATAATGAAAACACAACGGTTCAGAATCTGTGGGACACAACAAAGGCAGTCCTGAGAGGAAAATATATAGCGGTACAAGCCTTTCTCAAGAAACAAGAAAGGTCTCAGGAACACAACCTAACCCTACACCTAAAGGAGCTGGAGAAAGAACAAGAAAGAAACCCTAAACCCAGCAGGAGAAGAGAAATCATAAAGACCAGAGCAGAAATCAATGAAATAGAAACCAAAAAAACAATAGAACAAATCAACGAAACTAGGAGCTGGTTCTTTGAAAGAATTAATAAGATTGATAAACCCCTGGCCAGACTTATCAAAAAGAAAAGGGAAAGGACCCAAATCAATAAAATCATGAATGAAAGAGGAGAGATCACAACGAACACCAAAGAAATACAGACAATTATAAGAACATACTATGAGCAACTCTACGCCAACAAATATGACAATCTGGAAGAAATGGATGCATTCCTAGAGACATATAAACTACCACAACTGAACCAGGAAGAAATAGAAAGCCTGAACAGACCCATAACCAGTAAGGAGATTGAAACAGTCATCAAAAATCTCCAAACAAACAAAAGCCCAGGGCCAGACGGCTTCCCGGGGGAATTCTACCAAACATTTAAAGAAGAACTAATTCCTATTCTCCTGAAACTGTTCCAAAAAATAGCAATAGAAGGAAAACTTCCAAACTCATTTTATGAGGCCAGCATCACCTTGATCCCCAAACCAGACAAGGATCCCAACAAAAAAGAGAACTACAGACCAATATCCTTGATGAACACAGATGCAAAAATTCTCACCAAAATACTAGCCAATAGGATTCAACAGTACGTTAAAAGGATTATTCACCACGACCAAGTGGGATTTATTCCAGGGCTGCAAGGTTGGTTCAACATCCGCAAATCAATCAATGTGATACAACACATTAATAAAAGAAAGAGCAAGAACCATATGATACTCTCCATAGATGCTGAAAAAGCATTTGACAAAGTACAGCATCCCTTCCTGATCAAAACTCTTCAAAGTGTAGGGATAGACGCACATACCTCAATATTATCAAAGCCATCTATGAAAAACCCACCGCAAATATCATTCTCAATGGAGAAAAACTGAAAGCTTTTCCGCTAAGGTCAGGAACACGGCAGGGATGTCCGTTATCACCACTGCTATTGAACATAGTACTAGAAGTCCTAGCCTCAGCAATCAGACAACAAAAGGAAATTAAAGGCATCCAAATCGGCAAAGAAGAAGTCAAACTATCACTCTTTGCAGATGATATGATACTCTATGTGGAAAACCCAAAAGACTCCACTCCAAAACTGCTAGAACTTGTACAGGAATTCAGTAAAGTGTCAGGATATAAAATCAATGCACAGAAATCAGTTGCATTCCTCTACACCAACAACAAGACAGAAGAAAGAGAAATTAAGGAGTCCATCCCATTTACAATTGCACCCAAAACTAGAAGATACCTAGGAATAAACCTAACCAAAGAGACTAAGAATCTATACTCAGAAAACTATAAAGTACTCATGAAAGAAATTGAGGAAGACACAAAGAAATGGAAAAATGTTCCATGCTCCTGGATTGGAAGAATAAATATTGTGAAAATGTCTATGCTACCTAAAGCAATCTACACATTTAATGCAATTCCTATCAAAGTACCATCTATTTTTTTCAAAGAAATGGAACAAATAATCCTAAAATTTATATGGAACCAGAAAAGACCTCGAATAGCCAAAGGAATATTGAAAAAGAAAGCCAAAGTTGGTGGCATCACAATTCCGGACTTCAAGCTCTATTACAAAGCTGTCATCATCAAGACAGCATGGTACTGGCACAAAAACAGACACATAGATCAATGGAACAGAATAGAGAGCCCAGAAATGGACCCTCAACTCTATGGTCAACTCATCTTCGACAAAGCAGGAAAGAATGTCCAATGGAACAAAGACAGCCTCTTCAATAAATGGTGTTGGGAAAATTGGACAGCCACATGCAGAAAAATGAAATTGGATCATTTCCTTACACCACACACGAAAATAGACTCAAAATGGATGAAGGATCTCAACGTGAGAAAGGAATCCATCAAAATCCTCGAGGAGAACACAGGCAGCAACCTCTTCGACCTCAGCCGCAGCAACATCTTCCTAGGAACATCATCAAAGGCAAGGGAAGCAAGGGCAAAAATGAACTTTTGGGATTTTATCAAGATCAAAAGCTTTTGCACAGCAAAGGAAACAGTGAACAAAACCAAAAGACAACTGACAGAATGGGAGAAGATATTTGCAAATGACATATCAGATAAAGGGCTAGTGTCCAAAATCTATAAAGAACTTAGCAAACTCAACACCCAAAGAACAAATAATCCAATCAAGAAATGGGCAGAGGACATGAACAGACATTTCTGCAAAGAAGACATCCAGATGGCCAACAGACACATGCAAAAGTGCTCCATATCACTTGGCATCAGGGAAATACAAATCAAAACCACCATGAGATATCACCTCACACCAGTCAGAATGGCTAAAATTAACAAGTCAGGAAATGACAGATGCTGGCGAGGATGCGGAGAAAGGGGAACCCTCCTACACTGTTGGTGGGAATGCAAGCTGGTGCAACCACTCTGGAAAACAGCATGGAGGTTCCTCAAAATGTTGAAAATAGAACTACCCTATGACCCAGCAATTGCACTGCTGGTTATTTACCCTAAAGATACAAACGTTGTGATCCGAAGGGGCACGTGCACCCGAATGTTTATAGCAGCAATGTCTACAATAGCCAAACTATGGAAGGAACCTAGATGTCCATCTACAGATGAATGGATAAAGAAGATGTGGTATATATACACAATGGAATACTATGCAGCTATCAAAAGAAATGAAATCTTGCCATTTGCGATGACGTGGATGGAACTAGAGGGTATCATGCTTAGTGAAATAAGTCAATCGGAGAAAGACAACTATCATATGATCTCCCTGATATGAGGGAGAGGAGATGCAACATGGGGGGTTGAGGGGGTAGGAGAAGAGTAAATGAAACAAGATGGGATTGAGAGGGAGACAAACCATAAGTGACTCTTAATCTCACAAAACAATCTGAGGGTTGCTGGGGGGAGGGGGTTGGGAGAGGGGGGTGGGGTTATGGATATTAGGGAGGGTATGTGCTATGGTGAGTGCTGTGAAGTGTGTAAACCTGGCGATTCGCAGACCTGTACCCCTGGGGATAAAAATATATGTTTATAAAGCTGTAAAAAAAAAAAAGAAAAAGAAAAAAGAAACGATGAATACCCAAGTTTTGTAGCAACATGGACAGGACTGGAAGAGATTATGCTGAGTGAAATAAGTCAAACAGAGAGAGTCAATTATCATATGTGGTTTCACTTATTTGTGGAGCATAACAAATAGCATGGAGGACAAGGGGAGATGGAGAGGAGAAGGGAGTTGAGGGAAATTGGAAGGGGAGGTGAACCATGAGAGACTATGGACTCTGAAAAACAATCTGAGAATTTTGAAGGGGTGGGGGGTGGGAGGTTGGGGGCACCAGGTGGTGGGTATTGTAGAGGGCACGGATTGCATCGAGCACTGGGTGTGGTGCAAAAATAATGAATACTGTTATGCTGAAAAAATAAAAAAAAAATTAAAAAAAAAAAAAAACCACAATGAGGGGACGCCTGGGTGGCTCAGTGGGTTAAGCCGCTGCCTTCGGCTCAGGTCATGATCTCAGGGTCCTGGGATCGAGTCCCGCATCGGGCTCTCTGCTCAGCAGGGAGCCTGCTTCCCTCTCTCTCTGCCTGCCTCTCTGTCTATTTGCGATCTCTGTCTGTCAAATAAATAAATAAAATCTTAAAAAAAAAAAACCACAATGAGATATCACCTCACACCAGTCAAAATGGCTAAAATTAACAAGTCAGGAAATGACAGATGTTGGCGAAGATGCAGAGAAAGGGAATACGCTGTTGGTGGGAATGCAAGCTGTTGTAGCCACTCTAGAAAACAGCATGGAGGTTCCTCAAAAAGTTGAAAATAGAACTATCCTGTGACCCAATTGTATTACTGGGTATTTACCCTAAAGATACAAGTGTAGTGATCTGAAGGGTTACATGCACTTCAATGTTTATAGCAGCAATGTCCACAATAGCCAAACTATGTAAAGAGCTTAGATATCCATCAACAGATCAATGGATAAAGAAGTTGTGGTATATATACACAATGGAATATTATGTAGCCATCAAAACCCCCAAATCTTGCCATTTACAGTAATGTGGATGGAACTAGAAGGTATTATACTAAACTAAATAAGTCAATCAGAGACAGAAAATCATCATATGATCCCTCTGATATGAGGAATTTAAGAAACAAGATGGAAAATCATAGGGGAAGGGAGGTAAAAATGAAATAAGGTGAAACCAGAGAGGGAGACAAACCATAAGAGACTCTTAATCTCAGGAAACAAATGGAGAGTTGCTGGAATGGTGGGGGGTGGGGGTGATAGGGTGGCTGAGTGATGGGCATTGGGGAGGGTATGTGCTATGGTGAGTGCTGTGAATTGCGTAAGACTGTTGAATCACAGACCTGTATCCCTGAAACAAATAATATGTTATATGCTAATTTAAAAAAAAGAGAAAACATTTCTGGCTATAGTAAAAAAAAAAAAAAGAATATCTTGTTAAGTTACATTAGAACACAAAGATGCAGTAAGTTTAGGAATGGATTAATGTACCCAGATTCTGAGACAAGCTATTACACGATGAAATGAAATTGCAGTGTGATCAGTTCTCTTTCCTTAGTGCATTTGAAGGTTATAGAGGTCATACTGTAGTACTTTAAGTAGTGTAAATTATTTAGCTTCGGATGCACATCTGAATAAAATCCTATGATGAACAAAGGAGTAATTTTGAAATGAATGTTGGGTTTTACCGTGAGTACTTTTATTCATTCTAGAAGACTTTTTCTCTTTCTGGACCTGTTTCAGAGAAAGCAAAAGCCAAGAATTATCTTATTTCCTTTGTAGTATTTTTTTAAAGATTTTATTTATTTATCTAACAGACAGAGATCACAAGTAGGCAGAGAGGCAGGCAGAGAGAGAGGGAAGCAGGCTCCCCACTGAGCGGAAAGCCCAACACGGGGCTCAATCCCAGGACCCTGGGATCGTGACCTGAGTCGAAAGCAGAGGCTTTAACCCACTGAGCCACCCAGGTGCCCCTCCATTGTAGTATTTTAACCAGTATTTCTAGAGAAACAAATATGATGTGGTGTGTTATGGTGTGATATGATAAATATTGGATACCCTTCAAAGCCTTTTTCAATCTTTTGATGTCATCAGCATCTCTGGGGATAGTTTAGAAGACCCAGGGCTTCTACATCACTAGTTGAGTTTTAAATTGAGTGAGACTGACTGATGGTATATACAGTGGTTTTCAGGATTACCTTCCAGATTATCCCAACATGTGAGAACATGTTTTGTGGCAATAGAGCATGTCCCAGTATGCTCCTAGGCAAAGAACACAGGATTGGGAGACAACTGGGGCTCTATTTGAGTTTTGACCACTCCAAAAGTGTGTTAATTTAGGACATTTAAATTCACAAATTTTACCCTCTTGGAGTATTAAGTGGGGGTGGATAATAACTACTTCATAGGATTATTTTGAGGTTTAACTAAGCTAAAATAATTAAAGAACTTTGAATATTTTGAAGCATAACCTATGCTTCATCTTCTTACTACAATACAATATATTCATTCTGTACATTAAAACAAATCAAACACACCAACCAACAACATAACCTACAACCAAACAGGTATAAGTTACTCTGAAAACAGAAGAATTGGATTACCTGAAATCTAAGAAATTATGTTTTTTACTAAGAGAATAAATAACAAAAGGAGATTAATAGGTTAATTTAGAATTTGCTTACTAATATGTACTATGTTGACTTAAAAATCATTTAGAAGAGTCAAATATGGGGCACCTGGGTGGCTTAGTTGGTTAAGCATCTGACACTTGATTTAGGCTCAGGTCATGAACTCATGGTTGTGAAATCAAGCCCCCACCTCAGACTCCAAACCTGCTTAAGATTCTCTCCCCCTCTCCCTCTGGCCCTCCCCCACCCTCCCGCCACATCCATCATGCTTTCTCTCTCTCTAAGAAAAGAGGTGGGGAGGGGGTCAAACAACGAAGAGAGACACCACACATGGTTAAGTTTGGATTTGCTCTACTTCTTTTTATTCATTTTTCCCCTTAAGCTTAAAAATGTAAATTTACTGACTGACTTTTTCCATTGGATTTTGCTTCATGGCAAATCACACCAAAGATTAGTGTTTTAAAGCCACAAACATTTATTTCGCTCATGAAATTTTGTTTGGATTTCACTGTTTGGAGTCTAGGCCTTACTCAGTTGTCTGCAGTTAACCCAGGTTGGCCTCAGTGGACATGGCTTGGCTTGTCTCTTGTCTATGTGATCTGTCATCCTTGACCTGACTAGCTATATGTGCTTGTTCTCCTGGGCAAGCTATAATACACAGGTGCTTGTCAAACTTCTGCTGCTCATGTCATCTTTACTAATGCCCAAATCAAAGGTGAAAAATAGATTATACTCTTTGATGGGAGGATCTGTAAAGTTAAATTGCAATAACATGGATTTATGGAGAGAAAAAATTTGTAGCCATTTTTAGAATCCATCACATTGATCTACATTTTAATATAAATAATTTAAAATTACAAATAAATTGTTAGCTATAAATACTTGTTCTTTTTTTTTTTTAAGATTTTATTTATTTGACAGAGAGAGAGAGAGACAGGGAGGGAGAAAGCAAGCATAAGCAGGGGGAGTGGCAGAAGGAGAGGTAGAGGCAGGCTTCCCGCTGAGCAGGGAGCCTGATGTGGGGCTCAAGCCTGGGATCATGACCTGAGCTGAAAGCAGATGCTTAACGCACTGAGCCACCCAGCTGTCCCTCTAGTGTCTGTTAATGGCAACTTGCTCTTCCTTTTGGAAATTGTCCCTTCCTCATCTGAAATTCAAAGGGGTAGAGGGGTAAGCTATACATGGTTTTCAAACTGTACCAATTACCATCTCTTAAAAATCTAAATCTGAAGTGAAATCACACAAGCACAGAAAGCTCTAAAAAGACCTTCTGAGGGTTTCTCTGGATGACACCGCCAGAAATAGCCTATTTCCTGTATTTCTTGGAACCTGATTTTTTCAGCATTTCCTTCAAATTTGTGAATTTATATCTTCAAAAATGTTTTGCTTTAAATATACACATATATCTAACATATATGTATAATTTGCTCTATTCTATGTAAATATATAAAATTATATGTAAAGTAGAACATTTATGAAGATAACATTTATATCTTAAGGAAATAAACATACTTATTTAAGTTTGCTAGAATTTTAGTTTTTTTTTCAGCCACTCTATGCTTAATAATAAATTAATATAATTCATTTCAAAAAGGGATATTATAAGTCCTGAATTGCAAAACCTCACTGAAGGCAATACATTCTTTCATTCAACAAATATCTACTGAACATCAACCATGGCCAAGCCCTGTTTTATGGGATTAGATATGTCAGTGGACATAGAAGACAGGAATCCCTGTCCTCCTAGAGCTAACATTCTGGGAGGAGATTATACCTTTGCAGTGGCTCTAAGAATTCAAGAAGATGTAGGTCACTGAGCCCTAAAATGTTCAAGGAAGGCTTCATGGAGGAAGTAATGGTAACTATGCCTTCAACTGAGTATGGTTTAGATAAAAAGAAAGAAGACATTAGACTACAGTAAATGTATTCCTGGAATTTGGTCTGCATTTTTATGAGTTAAAATGCTAGTGTTCTAGTTGGTTTTGGTAACAACAACAACTACAACAAAAAATCTGAAATCTGCATTTAAAAAATGCAAATAAGGTCAATCTTGATTTAAATCTTCCAAATGGCTTCCCATTGCTTACAGGATAAGATCCAACATTCTTTTTTTTTTTTTCTTAATATTTCATTTACTCATTTGAGAGAGAGAGTGAGAGAGAGCATGAGAGGGGTAACGGTCAGAGGGAGAAGCAGACTCTCTGCAGAGCTGGGAGCATGATGTAAGACTCAATCCAGGGACTTGATCCAGGGTTAGCTCCAGGGATTCTGGCATCATGACCTGAGCTGAAGGCAGTGGCTTAACCAACTGAGCCACCAAGCACCCAAGATCCAACATTCTTAGCAGGCTTCTTCAAGATCTGGTTCAAGCCTACCTATAAAGCTCCTTCTTTACCCTCTCTTCTCTTTGGTCAATAAACTCTAGACACACAGACCTACATTTAATTAGTATAGCTGATTAAGCTTCAAGCCAAGCTTTATGATCACTTTGCCTAGAAAGCCCCCTTCTCATCAATTTTGCTTAACTAACTCCTACTCATCCTCCATTTCTTAATCAAATGACTTTTTTAATGAAGCTTTTACTGATGCAACAGTTATGCAAGATTCCCTGTTATGTACTCTCAACATTCTATACTTTTCTTTCAGAGGAGTTAGTAGAATAAAATTAAATAATTATTGGTGTAATTTCTGGTTTAACATGTGTTCTCCTACTTGATTGTAAATATTTTTGAGGACATTTAATATTCAGTAAACAAGTTATTGAAAAACACGAAGGTGTTGTACCTAGTGAGACCTTTCCTTGCTCCAGGGACTGATCACTGTAAGGACTGCTCATGTCAGGGAACAAATGACACTAGACAGTCTCATGATTGGATTTGCCAACAAAGGGCTTTCCAGCAGAGAGTATCATCTGTTCAATCTCCTTAGAGGCATGGGGCAAGAGAGGCTGCTTTCTTAGGGTACTAGTGAAAGCTCTCCTTTCCTTGGTCCCTTCTCATGGGATGACCAGCATGTCCCCCACAGCTGGATGCTTGCTGAGTTGCAGGATCTGCTGTCCCATTCTGTGTCACTAGGGTGTGCAGAAATATTTTTATTTATTTATTTTTATTTTTTTTAAAAGATTTTATTTATTTATTTGACAGAGATCACAAGTAGGCAGAGAGGCAGGCAGAGAGAGAGGAGGAAGCAGGCTCCCCGCGGAGCAGAGAACCCTATGTGGGGCTTGATCCCAGGACCCTGGGATCATGACCTGAGCTGAAGGCAGAGGCTTTAACCCACTGAGCCACTCAGGTGCCCCAGAAATATTTTTAGAGTAAGGTGGAATAGTGGATATATAGGGAGCAATCAAAAAGAAACTGATTTAAAGATGTTAATCAAATCTATGGTGGTGAGTGAGATTTCCTGGGGAAAATATAAAAAAGTATAAAAAGAAGAGAACTAAAAACCCCATCTACACTTAAGGGAAGATTAGAGGAAGAGAAGAAGCATACTGAATGGGAGAAGCCAGAGGTCTAGAAGGAAAACAGGGAAGCTCTGTGTCAAGATGAAGGGCAAAGTCAGTGCTCTAAATGCAGCAAAAGAGGTTGAGTATAATTTTAGAGCTTTTCAAATTATTTCTGACAAGGAGATCATTGATGATCCTGGGAAAAGATAATTTTATAGAGTTAATGTGACTTGGAAGCATGGGGCATTTTGAGCTGGGGATGTTTTAGAGAGAGTATATTTAAAGACTTGTGAGAAAGAGATTATAGAGATAGAAATATTTAAGATACATCAACAAGCAAAGGGAAAATTCTTAAGGGAGTAGGAGGAGAGCATCCAGGGCGTAGGAGAAAGAGCCAGTCTTTGAGATAGGAAGAGTCAAGGTTGGATGGCTGGCATGGACATGGGGGAAAGATGATCCTGTTCTTCCCAAATGACCTGTTTTTTTTTTTTTTTTTTTTTTTTTTTTGTTATTGTTGTTGTTGTTAAAAATGAGGTGCGGCAATTGTTGGGAAGAAAGAAGGCTTGGGAAAAGTGGAGTACTAAAATGCTCATAGGGCAATGGAAGTGAGATAAGAAGAAAATCGGAGCAATGCCAGGCACTGAGGTCCAAGTGAACTTAATGATTAACCTATGTGACAATATCCAAACCTGTGCAGGCATAGGATTTCCTCTCATTTGTTCAGCCATCCCAATAGACCCAAGGAAAGAAACTATAGGATGAGTATAAATCTTGATTTTTCCAAATGAATGACATGGCTAGGCACAAAAACATGACCACTTCTTTCTGCTCCTATGTTTGTTATTTAAATCACAGAAGAAATTCCAAAATTTAGAAAACAGAAGAAAGAGGAAAGAACATACCACATAGCATAAACAAACACACCAGTGGGACTTTGCTGTAATTGTCTTTTTAATGCATGTTTTTATTTTTTATATAATGAAAATCAATGACTATGCAATGAGGTGTTTTTTTTTTTTCAAGTTTAAAATAATCTTTTTGGGGCATCTGGGTGGCTCAGTGTGTTAAGCATCTGACTCTTGGTTTCAGCTCAGGTCATGATCTCAGTGTTGGGAGATTGAGCTCTGAGGTGAGCTCTGCCAGGTGTGGAGTTGGCTTGAGATTCTCCCTCTTCTTCTCCTTCTACCCCTCCCTGTACCCACCCCCAACTTGCACAATTTCACTTTTTAAAATTAGTAAATTAATTAATTAATCAATAAATCTTTTACAGTGATAAAAATTATGTATCAGGGGTGTGGAAACTTCAAGTTAGAGGTTCAAAGTACTGGAAATGATTGGCAAGTGGCTCTGAACTCTAATCTTTTTTTTTTTTTTTCATGATGTGCCAAGTGGCCTATATTATCAATTACATAACTCTCTTATGGTCACTTCAATAATTATCAAGTGTCTTTTGCCCAAACATGATCCTGTAAATGCTTTTAGCAGATTTCCAAATTACTCTGTTAGACCAGAATTTAAAAGCAAAATATTCCTCATATTCGAAACTACTAAGTGATCATGCAAATATCATCTCTTTCAGAAATGTTTAATTAGAAAAATTATTTTTACATTATAAGGTAAAAAAGATGAGTCAAAAAATCAGAAAGTTTGCCATTTTAGTTTTTCATTGTGATCTAGTGAGAAAAAGGCCTATGGGCATTTGTTGATGTTTTTGTTACATTTTTTAGAAAAGATATTTATTTATTTATTTGCTTGTATGTTTGTTTGTTTATTTATTTATTTATTTGATGGAGGGAGAGAGAGAGAGTGCACAAGTAGGCAGAACAGCAGGCAGAGGGAGAGGGAGAAGCAGGCTCCCCACCAAGGACCCCGATGCGGGGCTCCATCCCAGGATCATGACCCAAGCTGAAGGCAGTCACCTAACTGACTGAGCCACCCAGGCACCCCATTTTTGTTACATTTAACTCAAATTTAGACAAGGTTCTTAAGTCCTTCCTAATGTGATCTTTTTCCTCTCAGTTGTCTCTCTACCTGACTAAAGCTGCATATTAAATTTAACAGCTCAGGAAGAGGAGTTCTGTATCCCATCCGTTAAAAGACAAATTGTATTATTCCTTTGTCTCCCACTTGTGCAAACAACATTCTCTTAAACGCTTGTTCAGCCACTCAATGCCAACAGGCTTTTTCTTTCTCTGTCTGACACGTCTTAGGCTACTGCTTGACCTTCTGGCCTGACTTGGCCTTTTACAAATCCCTGCCTGTTACTCCTGGGTCTTGAATCTCATAACTCTGCTTTCACCATCCCGGGTCACCTCTGTGCACTCACCATGAGCTTTTCTTTAAGTACCTCATTACCACGGTGTTAAGGACAATGGGAGGTCCTCCCACTTGTATCCCTTTAGATGAAAATAAAATTGTGTCTTGGATACTATCTTGGCATTTAGACTCTCTCCCACAAGGTGGTATGTATATGTGTTCATGGGTTGGAAGGGGGAAGGAAGACATTGAGAAAGACATTGCTTTCTTTGCTCTTATTATGATTTTACCTTCTGCCCACTCAATTCTCACCTTGTTCTGCTCTGAGGCCACGTGGGGAAGCGAACATTGACCTTTTTTCCTCCCTCCTTCCTAGTCTGCTCCATGAAAAGAGCAGACTCCACACAGATAGCTTAAGCATGTCTCCCTAAAACTCTCCATTTCCAAAAAATAAAAAAGAAAAAAGAAAAGAAAAGAAAGAAAAGAAACTCTCCGTTTTTGGCGAGAAGGAAATTTACTTTACCTGTCTCTGTGATCAAACCCCAGGGTCTATTCTATGCCTACATGTCCTGAATGTTCTAAATCCCTAAGTTACTTTCATACTCTAAATAATCCAGATGAAAAAGAGAGAAATTTACTTTTTTTTAAAGTTAGATTTACTGAATCGGCTATCTTTACTTGAATTAGCAAGATTATAATTCATATCAGTGCTATGCTTACAGATAGAGAGAACCTACCTGACAGGCTTATTGTCACTTACAGTTACATTTCAATTTCAGGGTTATTTCTGGGAACTCTGAAGTCCTTGATTTCAGAAGATACTCACTGACTTATATAAAACCTGAAATACAGTTTTCTGGGAGGTGGCTTGGATCCTATTCCTTTCCTCCTGTAACTTTAGAAAACAATTTTTTCCCAGTATTTCAAGGTTCTGTGAGGAGGGAGTTCCTTCTGGGTATAGTTTTCTGGGGGCTCTGAGATCATGCCATGTTCAGGTGCTACGGACTCCTGCTGCCCACAGAGCTAATGCTGGTTCAGAGTCCTCCTCACCTCCCATTTACACAGTCTAAGAATTAGGCTCATGGTAACCCTGAAAGGGAAAAATGAGGGCACAGCCAGAAAAAGGTGGACTTTGGCTGACTTATGCCTCCCACCTCTCAGCCAGGTTCTTGACCTCAGCACTTACTTCTGACATTTTGTTATGTCTGTTCAAGAAAAAGACTGAAGGAGCAATGATAGAAGGTTCTATCATCTTCCCTGTCTCAGAAATAAAATGAAAAGGGGCGTTATCTCATATTAGCTTTAGACTGCTTAGTACCTAGTTTTATCTAAAATATGTGAAAGTCAATGCAAGCTGTATATATATTTTAAATTTCACTAATGTTTTATTTAATCTAATATGTTATATCAATGAGTAATTATGCCAAAATTATTAATGGGATATTTTATATTCATTTTTTGGTAACAAATCTTCAAATTTTGTGTATATTTTCTGTGCACATCCTTAGTGGTTTTGTTAAAATGAAGGCAAGAAAAGTAAGTGTAATGGAACTTATGATAATTTATTAATTGGTGTTTGTCTGTATTTTAACACTCATCACAACACCAGTCTATAAGCAGAACACTAGACCCATGTAACCGTAATTAAATTCTGCCAACTTCAGTTTTTTTCATGTTTCCAGTTGTTTACAAAACCATAATTATAGGGGCGGCTGGGGGGCTCAGTTGGTTATAGCATCTGACTCTTGATTTTGTCTCAGGTCATGATCTTGGGGTTCTGAGACTGAGTGTGTACACACACTAATGCTGTCTCTCTTTCTTAGGAAAAAAATGTAGTTATATGTATATTTTGCAATTTTATTGTTATGAAGGTATCTGACATGTGGAATATGGGCCTCCATTTGTGCTCTTGGCCCAAGCCCCATAAATATTAGGGGTAGGATTGATTACCTTCTCTCCACCATATGACCAGGTACAGTGAAAATAAGGAGAATGCTTCAGCAGTCATAGACTCCCTCTGTGCTAGCATTTACCACTGTGCTTCTTATTCCTAAATACCTTCCCATGTTTCCTGTATTCTCTCCAACCTTTCCCTTTCAGTGGAACAAGTATTTATTGACTAATTAAGTTAGCGTGGTGTTTTGCAATCTGCAAGGACTTTCACATATTGTCTGCTTGGTGTATGAAATACTCTGTTAGTAGATAATAGGAGGTAGTGAAACAGGTTGAGAAAGTTTGAGTGACATCTCCAGTTTAGCAACTACTCCCCCAGGGCTTCTCATTTAAGTTCTTGATCTTTCCACTTCATTTTGTTGCTTCATTTTGGATCTTTTGGAAACCTGGAGAAGGGGGAATTCTGGAAGCATTTTAGGCAGAGCCAACAGCATAAGCAAAGAAACAGACAACAGTTGCCCAGTTTGGCTAAAGTTCATTGTCCATGTTCAGGAAAAATAGAAAATATGGGAAAGAAGAGCACAGTGTAGATGAAGCTTTGGATGTCAGGTTTGGGATTTGGTTTTACTATGATGAATGTGTGCTACGGATTTTTTAAAGTAAGCTCTATGCCCAACTAAGCTCTATGTTGGGCTTGAACTCATGACCCTGAGATCTAGAGTTGCTGAATATGTGCTCTATTTTTTGAAGAAAGTAATTGAAGTAAAGAAGTCTTACTTTTTTTTTAAATTAATAAAATACTGTTTATTTGCTGTTGAGAGCAAGCTGAGCTTCACCTTAGTAGGAGTGGGAGGAGACAAAAGTAGTGCAACTTGCTTCTGCCAATAACAAGTTCCTGAGGCCCACATCTTTCTTTCATCTCTAGCATGGGAGGGAAGCACATAATCCTGACCAGCTGGCTCCTCAGTGTGTACAACCCGGTCATGAAGGTGCCAAAGTTAGAGAGGATGGATGGATCTGTTCCGATTTCACCACCATTTTTTAGCCACATACCTAAATGAATATGAATCAGCCTCATCTTTGTACAAAGGACAAGACATTTTCTTTTTCAATTCATATGTAATACTTTTATGAACTCCTTATTTCCAATGCAAGGGAGGATTATATGTTTAGACTTTTAATTTTCAACACAGCAGTCAGAGCACTCCCTTTGAAACATGTGTAAGATCCTATTATTCTTTTGTTTAAAACCCTGTAATAGCTTTCTGTTCTACTTGGAATGAAAGCATAATTCTTTAAAACATTTTGGAGCGCTTTACACAGTCTGGTTCCCCATTCCCTCTTAGTCTATCTTTTCTTTCACTCTCTCTCTCTTCCTCATTCTTCTCCAGCTACCCTGGCCTTTCTGGTGTGCCTCCAACATACTAAACACACTGCTGTCTCAGGACATTTGCACTTGCTATTCTCTCTGCCTAGACAACTCTTCCTCCAGATGCCTACAAGTTCAACTCCTCACCTCCTTGTGATCTTCGTTTGAATATCCTCTTCCCAATGGGGACTCCAGAGTCATTCTATTTAAATAGAGTCCCCTTTCTATCACACTCTTTCCTCTTTCTATTTCATTTTTCAACATACTTCTTATCACCACCTAGCATCCTATGTCTTTTATGTACAGTTTTGTTTCTTGTCTCTCTTCAGCCACTTCACTGTTAGCACCAAGGGAAGAAATTTGATCAGTTTTGCTATAACACCTATAACAGTGCCTGACACATACATGTCCTCAACAGATATTTGTTGAATGAAAAACTGAGGTCTTTTATACTATGGTGATTGAGCATAGAATTTCTTTGGATCTTTTAGTTTGTTAAAGAAACTATTAATCTTCTGATGAATTTCTATAAACCTAGATAAATTTCTTCTTCCTGCTGAGTATCTGAGGTTAGGGTGATAGAGGCTTCATCCTCTCCCGGCTCCACCACCACCACCAGGACTGACAATGTCAGCAGGGTTTTAGTCTGACTGAACAAAATGACGTATTTCTTCTAGGTAATAGAATGGGCTCATTAAGCCTGAAACTTGGAAAAAAATCTCCGTCTGCTGAGTGGGATGTGGGTACCATCTATGGTCAGAAATATTATTCTCCAATCTGTCTAGTTTGTTATTTTTCTCTGATTCTATTTTATATGTAATGTATTTAATTTGTGCTATTACAATATTGTTTTATGCTCACTGACTGCTAACTTTGGAAATGTTTCAAATCATGTATGTTTTTGTTTATAACCAAGTTTTAATACTTAGGGATGAAGGACCAGGTTTCTATGATGTGTAAAATGGTGGTTTGCACAGAAGTTCAATATATATAGGTTGACTTGGTACAGTAATGACAATCTTAATTATGAGAGGCAAATAATGCCATAGAAATTATAATCATAACCCATGCATATCAGTTATACCAAGATTTTCAAGATCTGTATCACAAACAAATCATGTATGTTCTTAAAATATCATGATATGTGAAATCAGAGAATGGAAGAAAAGGAATAAATGAAAGGATAACTTTCTATTATATTGTTTCAGTGTTTCTGTTCAATTATTTAAGCATTGAGAGCATCTTTAGAATGTTTACTAATTTTATTCATTCTGGTATGTCTTGCTTCCATATGTTGTTATAAAATTAATTGGCATAGTATTCATAAGAACAATTTAACGAATCCTTCAAACCCATAGATTCTGTCCCTGCTTCGCCAATAAGGAACTTTGTAAGAAGGGCAGAGTTCCACTGGAGAAATGGAAGATCACTGCTCAGCTCTGATCTGGAAGCAAAAGACAAAGAAGCAATGTTCCCAAACCCTAGATCTGAATCTATTCTTAGGTCTTAAAACTTCACTCCATAGACTCCAAACCAGTGTCACTGTTAAGCCATTCACTTCCTCTCTGCCATGCCTCTTAGTTTCTAGGGCATCTCAAGGCTTTTGAGAAATAACACTGTACCTCAGAAAATGTTCAAAGTCCTTGAAATAAAGGCTGTTTATTAGAGATGATATGACCTCAATTTTTTATTAAAAAAATGATTCTTAGAATTTCTGGACATTGTAAGAAAGAAACAGTTGACATAAATGAATATCCTTTAGCTACTATCAAACAGAATGGAAGCATCCGTTAATGGATTTTGACAGCCCAGTGTTATCTGTAGAGTTTATGCCAAGATTAGTGGTCTGAAAATTGGTTCTGTCATATTGTGGCAGTCCTGAGTTCCTAGAGACAATTAGGGATTAATTAACTAATCATTATTTATTAGTAATTAATTAATTTAACAATTTTCATTTGGTAGAACTTTAGACTTACGTAACTTGTTGAAGGCTATTGCCATTTTCTTCAGAGAGATATAAAGTGACTCCCTTGTTCTAAAATTTTCATTTTCATTAGTTACCCATTAATATATCTAATGAAGTATTAACACTTTAGACTTACCATTCCAGCTTCACCTGAAGCCTCCCCTCCAGGCAAGCTCGTTTATTCACTGTTCACCAAGCTTCAAAGGAGGCCTCTAGAATTCCTATTGCCAGACCTTTGCAACAAACTTGTTTTGCCCTTAACATGACCTATGTGTGTTGGTCCAGTTGAATCCAGCGTCTATCATGGATGTTCTCCTGACTGGGCCATGCTCCAGATTTGATCTTGCAGATATTTAATTGCCTGGAATACTCAGAGTCATGAATTTGATGTTAGACCTTATCTTTTATAACAAGTGAAATAATGGGTATGAGCATGTCTCCTTAAATCCCAATTTCTTTTATCTCTTGAATGGTAATAACACCATATTCACAGAGTCATTGTGAAGTTTAAGCTTTGTAAGTGCTAAAAAGTTATGGAAATATTAGGGATATCATAATTTCTGCTCAGTATCATGTATTGTTTTTAGTTATCATTTTATGTGTAAATATCTTATTTTAGCCATTCCATCCTAAATCCTCTAGACTGCTGTATAGTTTTTATACTTTGTCTCCTTAATATGCCTGGTCAGGTATCCTTTTTATTCTACATGAACAAAAATATTTGCCAATTGATTGCCTGGATTTGATACAGTGATGAAATGCTTCCATAGCATCTCACATTCGATATCTTATTTATTATATAGTGCTTAATTCATTTTTGTTGTTGTTAACTATAGTGTGTTTGGGATAATTTGAAACAATCACTGTGACAAAGAAGAGTAATATTGTATATATTTTAAAAAATTATGTATCCCTCCTTTTTGTCTCTACTAGAAAACCAATGTTGGATTTGGTGAAATGCCACCTGTATTCCCTGTTTTAATTCACATAAATTAACTTTCTTTTTTTTTTTTTTTTTTTTTTTACAGAGAGAGATCACAAGTAGGCAGAGAGAGAGAGGAGGAAGCAGGCTCCCCACCAAGGAGAGAGCCCGATGCGGGGCTCGATCCCAGGACCCGGGGATCATGAGTTGAGCCGAAGGCAGAGGCTTTAACCCTCTGAGCCACCCAGGCGCCCCCACATAAATTAACTTTCAAAGCTAAGATGCTACCTTGATTCTCTGTAGAATGACTTGTAAGTCAGGCTCTTGGGGACTGGCTGTGTATCAAAACATGGTGGCTTTAATGAAAGCTTTCAAACAGCTAACAAAAGTGGAAAAGCTTGAGGTGGGGTAGATCAAAAAGAAAAGATGCTTTGTTTTAGGGACTTTTTTTTTTTTCATCCAATGATGACAGGATATCTGTGGCTGCTTCAGAGATGCAGACAAATGAAGTAGCCAAGGTATAGTTTCATGGGTCTCTAGGGCAAATGTGACAATCTGGAGCAGAGCAAGAAAAAAACGTTACACAGCCAAATACATTACTTAAAAAGGCCACTATTTGGTTATTAATACAAAGTTGAATAATCTGTTTATATAACATTATCACAGGTGTTTGTTAAGGCTTTAACGTTGAAGGCAACCTTGAATTCACCAAGTATTCTATCCTCTTCTCTTATCTTTGATAACTGCTACTGGGTTGAATTTATTTTTGTGTCTCACTATACTTCCAAGGGGAGAAAGAGGGTTGGGCTTTCCCTAAAAGGAGGGGGGCAAAATAACAGAGATATTCTTTCCTGTGACTCCCAATGATTTTGAATGTTTTAGAGTATTTAATCAGGACAAGAAGAAGGAATTTTAAAGTCACCAAAAAAAAAAAAAATCATAGAACGCTACAATTTCTTGAAGAACAAGGGGAAAATAGAACTATTGGATAAAACATATTGTGCTATTTAGAAAAATAACTTTTAGCAATTCAGCAACATCACAACTTTAAAAATATTCATTCTTATTTACTTAGAAATTCTATTCCTGTTAATATTTCAAAAGGAAATATGAAAGAATAAAAGCTTTATTCACTAAGATATTACCTAACATAAATTAACTGTAATGCAACTATTAAAATACTACTATTAAGTGTGATATTTATAATAACATGCAATAATGTTAAGAGAAAAAAGATAAAATTTGTTTATATCGTATGATTAAAGCTTTAAAAAACAAAGTGATATGTCATTTATATAAAATATTATAGCAAAATAACCAAAATGCTAATGAGGTTATATCTAGGTATAGACCATATCAAGTTAACTCTTTTATTTTCCTGTATGTTATATAAGGACAAAAACAATTTAAAAATCAGAGGCTTAATTATTCCTGTTGAAAATAAGATAAGTGATTTCTCTCCCTTCCTTTTTCTGAAAGCATTTACTTTAGAATTCTTGTCATTGCAAATACTTTCTCTTCTCTTCGAAATACATATAATTCCTTCTGAAGGCTAGATAACACTTTTGTCAAGAAGTCTCTCTCAAGGATCTGAGAACCATCTCTTTAAAATGCAAATGCAAACATCAAAATTTTCCACTGTGTGAGGACACAGTGAGAATGAACATACCTGTTTATAGACCAGGAAGTGGCTTCTCACCAGGCACACAATCTGCCAGGTTCCTTTATCTTGGACTCCCCAGTCTCTACTCTGGAACTGAGAGAAATAAATGTTTGCTGTTTAAACCACATCTCCCTTCCCACCCCAAAAGAAAATGTAAACATCAAAGAAGATAAGTGGGAGGGCAGGAACCTAGCTGTAATGGGCACCTTGCTCCAAGTTGGAAGACGACCTTCTATTATAAAAATATAAGTTTGATTTTCCTGTGGATAAGTTCAGTTAGCTAGCACAGATGGCCATTTCAATTACCAGGTGAAATTAGGGCTAACTATGTGTGACTAATGGTGCTGTCCAGTCCTCTTAGTAAGGACTAGTTATTGTCATCTTGAAAACATCTATATAATGAGTTGAATCAGCTTAGATATATAAGGGGGCTGAGATTCCTTTCCGTGTCTGCAGTTTCTTAGCAGATTATCTGTGATGTGCATTACATTCTAGCTCAAGTCTTATTCCATAATAAAAGTGTTTTCATTCTCCATTGTTGTTTTGGGCTGGGAAAACATTGTGTTTTAATTATATTTCTTCAACAATGTCAAATTTTATATAATGAGCTTTATTACGCTTGTGGTGGAAAATATTTTACTTTATAATTTGCTTTTATTTCCCCAAATGATGACTTTTTTGATCTTTTTATTATTAGTTTATAATTACTTTGTCGGTTTACCCTACTCTAAGCTATAAGTTCCTTTGTGTTCCAAAATCTTTTGACTTGGACAATGCTCCATTTTTTTTCTGAGCTGCAAGTTGTAGAGTTTTAAGCCTAAAAAATACGTATCAGTATCGTCTTACTACAACTAGGAACTCCGTCAGTCTCCCATGAAGATCAACTTAAAAACTTCCTTGCTTTTCAAAGCATCCATTGTCCACTCTTGCCACAATGTCTATTTATAGACACAGCCCCTACCTCACACCAGGTACAAAAATTAACTAAAAATGAATAATAAACCTAAATGTAAGAGCTAAACCAACAACATGTTTTTAAGAAATATAGAAGTAAGTCTTTATGACCTTGTATTATTAGGCAATGTTTTTTAGATATGACACCAACCATTAGTGTCCAAAGAAAAAAAATCTCAATGGATGTCATCAAAATGAAGAACTTTTGTGCTTCAAAGGACACCATTAAAAAAATTCAAAGACAACACCCAGAATAAGAGAAAATATTTGTAAATCACATATTTGATGAGGAAATTGTATCCAGAATATGTAAAGAATTCTTACAAGTCAACAATAAAAGATAGCATAATTAAAAATTGGGAGAAGATTTGGACAGTTCCCAATGAATACATACAAATAGCCAATAAATACATGAAAAGATGCCCAATTTCATTAGTCATTAGGGACATGCAGGTCAAAACCTTAATGAGATATTACTTCACACCCAGGGATGTGAATTCAAAAAGCATTGCTAAATTAAAAAAGCCTGACAATACGTAGTGTTGCCAAGCATGTGAAGAAATTTTAGTCCTTGTATATTGCTGGTGGGATGGTAAAATGGTGAAACCACTTTGGAAAAATATTTGGCAGCTCCTCAAAATGTTAAACATAGACTTACCATATGACCCAGAAAATTCCACTTCTAGGTATCTATTGAAGAGAAATGAAGCACATATTTTCATGAAATCTTGTATCTGAATGTTCTTAGCAGAGTTATTTATAATAACCCCTGACTAGAAACAACCCAAAAGTATATCAACTAATAAGTGGGGAAAAGAGTATACATATACAATGAAGTATTATTTAGCAATAAAAAGAAGCACTGATACATGTTGCAATGTGAATGAACTTTAAAAACATTATGCAAAGTAAGAAAAAAAAAAAAGCAGCCAGTTAAAAAAGCCACGTATCCTGTGACTCCATTTCTATGAAATCTCTAGAATAGCCCAGACTCTAAAGACAGAAAGTAAATTAGTAATTGCCAGGTCGTGTGTGTTTGTGTGTGCTGGGGATAAGGTGAAGACTAACTGCTATCAGTCTAGGATTTCTTTTTCATATGATAAAAATGTTCTAAAATTAGATAGCGGTTATGATGGTACAATCCTGTTAATAGACTAAAAACCACTGAATTGTACATTTTAAAGGACGAATTGTATGGCATATGAATCACATCTCAATAAAGCTATTATAAAATACAAAAGAAATTGGCCGGGGGAAGACTGGGGGTTCTGGCCAAGATGAAATAGCCCAACCCTTTTCAGGTCCTTCTTCTTTAAAAACCCTGGACATGTCACTATAAACAAATGCCAGAAGTCTCTGAAAGCTGAGATGAAGACAGAGACTTCATCCAGTTACTCTGGGATGTGAGGCACAATACAGGGTTGGGGTCCCTGGATTTTCCTTTTGCCTTCCATATATTCTAGATGGGGCACTGGGGAAGCCTGCAACCTGAGCCACAGCTGGTCCAAACCGAAAGAACTCCAAGTCTATTCACCCTGATAAAAGAACGAAGAAAAAGACAACCTAACGGAACAGAAAAGCTTTTTGACAATACTTACCACTACTTGAAACAAAATACCAATACAATATTCAATACTCTGTCCACCTCACCCACAGCACACATTCCATGGGTTTGCAGAGATGAGGGAGGAGACAATTCTATCTCCTACTTGATGAATACTGGCCCCAGTGGACTGATATTCCTGCCAGGGCAGTGTTAGTGGGGTCTGGCTGGGAGTCAGCCTCCATCCCAACCTGGCATTGATAAAATAGAATGAAGAGGAGCAAGCTGGGCTGGTCTTCACTCTGTATTCCCACCCACGCTGTTGTCATCAGGACCCAGTGGAAGGGGGGCCTCTGCCCTTGCCTGGCATCAGGGTGGATCAAGGTGGGATGTGTTGGGCCGGGTGCCACTCTGGTTTCCTCCACTCTGGTGCAGCAGGGAAATGTAAATTAGAACCACAGTGAGATATCATTACATCTCTATCAGACTGTCTAAAACAAAAATCATTAATTACAAACATTGGTGAGGATGGGAAGAAACTGGATTTCTTACACATGACTTTGGGAATATAAAATGGCATAGCCACTCTGGAAAATAGTCTTCCAGATTTTACAAAACCAAATATGCACTTCTCCAGTGACTCAGCCATTATACTCTTTGGGGGCATTTACCCAGAGAAAGTTTATGTTCACACAAAAACCTGTATAAGAATGTTCAGAGTGATTTATATAGTAAAATACTGGAAACTACTCAAGTGTCTTTAAGGGGCTGTATGGTTGAGCAAACTCTAGGATATGCACACATTGGAATTCCACTCTGCAATAAAACTAATGAAATAATAATATATGCAAATAGCTGGGTGGATCTCAGACATTACGTTTAGTGAAAGAAAGTTAATTTCACAATGCTACATATTGTATGATTCCATTCATATAACATCCTCAAAATGATAAAACTACAGAGATGGACAGATGAGTGGTTTTCAGCGCTTAGGGACAGGGGGATTATGGGAGATGGATACAAATACAAAGAGGTTGCACAAAGGAGTTCTTTGGTGATAATAGAAAATATCTGTATCTTGATTGTAGTGGCAATTATATTAATTTGTACATGGCAAAATGCATAGAATTATACACGCACACGCACACGAATGTGGGTTTTTAAACAGTCATGTACCAACGTCAATGACTTTATGCTACAGGTTCATAAGATGTCCTCATTGGGGGAACTAGGTAAAAGGTGCATGGAACTCATTCTATTCTCTCAGCCTCCCATGAGACTATTAATATTTCAAAATAAAAAGCATTAAAAAACTGTTTTCTACTTGCCCACAAAATGAAAATTTAAAAATCTACATTTTTTTTGGTGACTATTTTGTTGTTTTTGTGTAATCCCAGAAAGCATGAGATTTTCATCCACAATTGTTGATTGAAAAATTTGGTAACTCTATGCCGGGGGAACAAGTTACTGTCAATATTGCAGTTCCAAGAAATTAATCTGGATATGCTGCTAGAAGAATTTAGTGTGCTAAGGTTGCTCAATGCACTGACTGCGGGAGTGGAAAAGCTTCAAACTGAGAGTTCTTCATGTGTCTTCAGGGACTTGCACAGCCATTTTTTGGAGAAATTGTGTCGCTATTGTAGCAATCTGTGTTTTTTTTTTTTTTTTTTAAGCTTTATGTATTTTGTCAGAGAGAGAGAGCACAAGCAGAGGGAGCTGCAGACAGAGGGAGAAGCAGGCTCCCTGTTGAGCAAAGAGCCTGATATGGGACTTGATGCCAGGACCCTGGGACCATGACCTGAGCCAAAGGCAGGTACCCCTCTGACTGAGCCACCCAGGCGTCCCAATCAGTGTTTGTTTTTTAAGATTTAGGTTATACCACCACACCTCCACCCCAGCCAGGCAAGTCATTTATTCCAAAATAGAGCTTAAGGATTTCTAACAATTATTCTCATTACATATTTCGTTTACAAGTGCTTGATTTCTTCTAGTTCTACTTTCTGCCAATAGCAAGTAAGTATCCTCAAAGTCTGTACTTGTGTGTGTGATTTACCATTTTTCTCCACTGATACATTTAAAGTATAATAATTTTAAATAAAATTAGATTTCCAAAGGAAATATATTAAATGATTTAATACAGGGAGTTTGGATCACAAGCTGGGTATTGGGTAAAATAGGAAAGATAGTTGAAAATTTTTAGTACAACCAGAGTCAGCAGTCAGCCTTACCAGTGAAAATGATGGTAAAAAGGATGGTAGTAGGTAGCTGCCATCTAAAAATAGTAGGATACATTTAGAGGCATATGTAAAATATAAGCTATAATATTGTAACACTGCCAGATGTCTAATCCTTTATATCTTTTAATGGATAAAACCCTGAGAGTAATTGCATAAACCATCATTGCTCTTTTGGGTGACATTAAAAATGAACTATTCAAATAACCAGAAAATTTCCAACAAAGGAAACAACAATATCAGCTGGTATGAAAAGCACAATTAAAAAGACAGAATTACTTGGTGGTCAATTTAAAGAAAAACAAACAAACAAACAAACAAACAAACACCATGGAAAACTCCATGCTAGGGTTATGGTCAAATCTTTTGGGAGCTTAAAAAGAGATGAAGAAGTTACCCATACTGAGCAGCACTCAATAGCTCTAACACTTCAAAAGAATATCTTAGAATGTACTAGTTGAATGTACTAGTTGAATGCTAACCTTGCTCTTTATCTTAAATTGGAAAGCATAGACACTATTGTGTGTATGTGTATGCAATTTGATCAGTTATTGACTTTTCCCCACTAATTTTAAAAGAATGCTTTATAGTAAAATACCCAGTAAAAATAATTTTTAAAAATGTGAGAAGTACTCTTTTTTAATTAAAAAAAAAAAGATTTTATTTTTTTTACTTGAGAGAGAGAGAGAGAAAGAGAGCACATGTTCATGCATGCACCCTGAAGAGACAAGCAGATTCTGGGCTGAGCAGAGAGACCCACTGTGAGATGGGGTTGGGGGTGGGTAAGAGGGCTCCATCTCAAGACCATTAAGATCATGATCTGAGCCAAAATCAAGAGAGGAATCAAGAGAGGGTCACCTAACTGACTGAGCCACCTAGGTGCCTGGAGAATCCCTTCTAATGAGTGGAAAGACAGATATTGATGGAGACACACAGGGAAAAATCTATGACGCTGACATCAGTGGGAATAGTCACCCTTTTGTATTTTGCATGAATCAGCAGCCCTGTAGCAGCCCGTCAATAACATCTCCTCTCAAAGAGTTTGCCTCTTGATTTTCCTTGCATATTAATGGACTGGCCAAAAAAATGGGAGCTTTTGTTGTAAATTTTCAGAAATAATTATTTAGATGCTTATCATTTTAGATAAATTTGTAAAGAAATGGGAAATGAGTTTGAAAACTTGCTCTTTGACATAGCTATGTGCTGATTTAGGCAGAGAAAAATGCTCATCAAATTTTCAATTTAATGGAAAATTAAAATTTTAAATTTAATTTCTTTTTAATGGAAAATTAAAAACATTATAACAATGGCTAAAACACAGGTTAAAACTATGAATTGTGGTTTTGCCTAATGACAAACAGTAATTCCCAACATTGGCTTATTCAGCAAAAACACTCGAAGGGTGAATTATTTGCAGAAGTGAAATTGTGAAAACTTTCACTGGGTGTGACAGGACATAGCAGAATTAAAGTGTGAGAGTTGTCATGAGTTGACTTTATTGACAATGAAATTTTGCAAACTTAATTCAATTATGTGTGATAAAATTTAGCCCATATAATGTAATTTTTTTTTCCTTTGAAAAAGCCCTTCAGGATGTGAGGGTGATCTGGCTGTGATATCCGTCATCGCATTGATCACCAGGGTTGATTCTGCTGATCCGGTGGGTTCACCCATGTCCCCTTCCTCCCTCACCTCTCCCCATGGGTCCTTCCTGAAGCTGTGTGCTCGGTTGCCCTGTCTTCGGTTAAGGGTACGGGAGTAGCTGCACTCTGAACCCCCCAATAAGCTCTCAGGTCCACTTGTAGGACAAGGCAGGGTAGTCAAGTTTCCTAGAGTCCACACTCATTCAAATGAGAGAGGCTGTATGTGGCAATCAGCCTTTTCAAAAAAAAAAAGCCCTTCAACTATTTTCCCCTTAAGACAATAAAAAAAGAGACATCCTCACAATATTTTCTATGACATGAGTCATTTGACTTTTCAGCTAAACAATAGTTAAACTTTTCACCAGCAAGCATCTCTTACCTTATTATGCTTATAAGGTTTGCCTAACAATGAGAAAAACTATTTTGCTTTGTATGCATGTTTTTAAATGGAGTCATGGTCTCAAAATGTGATGACACTATGACAAGAAGAGAAATTACTTTACATGTAAAATCAGATTGCCTCAATTCTATAAAAGAAGTACATTACCAGCTGTGATTTAGTTGGGAAGCAGAAAGGAAAACCTTTTGTTTTTCCTGATAGCAAACAATTAAAGCATTTAAGATTTGCCTTAATTTATTCAACAAAGTTTATTGAGCCTACTATTTGCTGACATCCTTCTAAGTGCTTGGCACAATCAGTGAATAAAGCAGAAAATACCCGTGTTTAAGAGCTGAAAAATGTTCATGTTACAACCCTCCAAAATTCAAGAATTGTAGATACCATCCCAGACCTTGGGATACCTATTTCTTTTCTCTGCTGTTAGAGAATTTTCTGACACATGTCAAAAGGACACTGGTCTAGATGCTCTTTTACTTCTGTAAATACCTGGGTAGTTAATTTGAGATTCAGAAGGCTGCTTGAGTGCAAGTGGGAAGAGTGAGCTGCTGGAATTGGGGGACCTTGAGGGTTCTGTGTGTGGTACAGATCCATCTGGGGGAATCAGCTCTCCTAGGATAGAAGAGAATAGGCCATGGCCAGGAACTTCATCTTTTCAGACCTTGGCCTCTTCCACTGGATGGCAGTGATACAGTACAAATATTCTGCTCTCAGGCTACCTTTTCTTGGACTCCATGCGGCTCGTCTCCTTTCCATTCAGACAGAGCTCAGAGTAGCTGATTACGTTTTGCCTTTAGTTATAAACACACTGCATTTCTTTGAGACAAAATTCTATTCTCAGATGCAACTTGGAGATTCCCTATGCTCACCCACGTCATGCAGACAATTTTCTGTGATTTTCTAAGTTCTAAAAATGGGCTTACTCTTTGATGATGTGCCTGTTTTTATATTACTATTGGAGAAGAACATCACTTTCCATTTCTGGGATACCTCATTTTGCTCTCATGGTCTATTACATGAAGGTGTGGGTGGCTTATTTTATGAGCTCTCTGGATAAGGTTTTTAGATTCTGCTGATACAGTCACAAGAAAACATAAAACAAAGGGGGAGAGCAAAGGATATCTGTCCACATGTCATCCTCTTTACCTGTCTTTTGAATTCCTCACAGCAAGGTCTTCTGATGGCCACCTATCCATTCTAGTTCCTCAAAATATTCTAGATGAGAGCCCAAGCAGTACTGACTCTCCATGTATTTCAGCTTTGTGGTGGTTACACTGCTAGCTGCCTACTAGCAATTGGTTTCTCCTTCACTTGCTGTCCAAGTCTCCTTGGCTCCCAACTTCAGTAAAGATTTGGTGTGAGGCTGAAGACCTCTCCCTCTGTTCCTAGTCCCAGTGGCAATGTCCCAGCCCACCTTGAGCTGCATCTCTTAACCCCCTTACACACTGGTCCCCAGGACAAGGCTTCTTGATCTAGTATCTTGCTTTTGACAATTTCCTTCCCTGATCATTTCATTCCTACTCTGGCCCTGGCCTCAGTTTCAGGGTCTTAGCTGTCTTATGAAGAATTTCCTTGAAGATGACCCCTTACCTGAATCCTAAGCATGAGGCACCCTGGAGTCTTTGATGTTAGGTTTTCCCCAAGTCCTCAATTTTCCTGGGAAAACCTAGTGGTTGCTTTTGCTGAACTAAGTCATGAATTCACCTAGCTTTGGCTCCCGTGCTATGCCCCCACTCGCTTCTTTTTTAACAAGGTGACATGCTTAGTCTTAGTTCCTCTCTCCTTGCCTGGGATCTCCCAGAAAGAACCTTTATTCCCCATAATTTACCTCCCGAATTTTAGCATATAGCAACTATTGCTCCCTTTTACTCCAACATGTAACTTCTTTTAAAAAATAATGTAAATGGTTCTCTGGCATTCATTGTGCATTAACTATTTCACTCTAGAGATCATTAATTTAGAGAATCTGATAACTGGGTTAATTGTAACACAAAATTTTGTGCAAAGTTTAAAATATATAATTGAGGTTAGACAATTTAACATTATTTTGAGGCTGAATGACGTTATATAGAAAGAAAACTCTGCAGATCCCAAACAGCTACATTGAATTTGTTTAATGATTTTTATAAAATTACATAAGTACATAATTGAATTGGAGAATAAAGCCTCAAAAAGAAATTGGCGGATACAGTTTATTTTGGGTAAGATTATAAATTGGAAATAACTGCAAGTTCCAAGGGAAATGTTCTCATTTATTCTGGAATACATTTAAGCCATATAGTATGAAAATTTTCTGTGATTCTTTTGAAGGGTGAGGAGATCAGGATTCACTTGGTACTACAGATGAGGATTGCTTTGGCTACTTATCAGTTTACCTTCAAGATTTTGGCCCACATACAAAATTTACACAATTTCAGAGCATAGGCACCAAAAGAAAGAAACATATTTTGTTAAAGTGAGCCTTCTTCATGACTTTAATAATCTTTTGAAACCATATAAAAATGAAGAACTTTGGTTAAGAAGACTGAAAGGCAAAATTAAGAGAAACTCTCAACGAAATCAAAATAAACAACTTGCCATGCATAAAATGTAAGTGAAAAAGAACTTCACTCTTTGCTTCCTCTTCCTCTTTTTTTGGAAAAGTGTCGGAATGAGGAGTCCATAGACCCACCTATTTATTTCTCAGTATTATCTCGAGAAATATTTATTATCTTGGTTATTTATTTTTTCCATCTGTAATTAGAAATCACAAAGGCTGCCTTGAAATTTGTTGGAAGAAGTCAACAAGTCAAGGTATATAAGTGTGCTTTGCAAACCATCAAGTCATAGATGCACGCAGGCATACAGGGAGGCAAGACACTGGTGTTGGAGCCTACTGTGGTGACCATCCTTATAACCTTGGCCGTCATACAGACCTCTGAGTTTCAGGATTGTTTCACATGACTTTTATGATCCTTGCTATTCTAGACTTTATTTCTAGACTTTATCATAGCTTCATATAAGCAGAACTTCTTTTCCAGAATTTGCCAATCATACATGTTGGACTCAAAAGATCATCACAATATGTATCAGATTTTTTTACTTTTTCCCACTGGAATGAAAATTATTTTCTATTATAAGAAAAATTCCTACAGTAAAAAATGTTGACTAGACACTTGCCTGAAAGCTGCCTCCTCCAACTTTGTTTTTTGTTTGTTTTAATTTTTTACTTTATGAAGCCCATTTTTTGAGAGAGCATATTCTGGGCTCTATCAAACAATAAGTCATAGTTGCACATTCTAATAAAGATACTTGCTACTTAAGAAGAAACATGCAGAATTTGAAGCAAAATAACACTATAATAGAAATCTGAGTCTACCTAAAATAATTAAACTAACTTCACATGTAAAGGCAAATTTCAGAGGAGTACCCTTTTTTTCAAACAAAAATTAATCAGATTCAATAAACAGTTTAAATGGGCAGAGTGGCTATCAGGGTATGAGAAGCTATTTGGGGTTACGTGTGGCTAAGTGCAGGAATTCATGCAGGCTTTTATATTTTATTATGTAGAGATATTTTAGGAGAAGCTAAGCTGAACTGTGGACATATTTGATTTTAGACTTCATAAAACTTTTAGCTTTCCTGGAGACTGCTATAGGAAAGGAGGAAAATCAAAATATTCTCAATGTACAGACATGCCACAACACGTGTCTCCACACCTATTTAATTCAGTAACTTCCAATCACTGGAGGAGATTCTAATATCAAGTAGCTGTTTGTCAGCAAATGTGCCTAAAAATAATTTTAAAAATCTCTGCAGGGAAGCATATTCTCTTTCTTAGGTCCACATATTTTCTCAAGATGACATGGAGTCTGGTTACCTTCTCTCTGTAGAGGTAAATCATGCATGATATAGCTAATCATCTTCATTGTCTATGTAAAAACAAATGAAAGTTAAGGTTAATTTTCAATAAGTGAATTATGCAAACATAACTTACATCTTTATATTTGGCTTTGGTGATAAGGCAACATAGAGAACTCGTGCAAGGGTTGTGTGCGCGTGCACACACAGGCACACATGCACGCACACACACATGCACAAAAACTCAAGCACTTTATCTGCCTTGTTCTTATTACTTTCTGAGATCAGATTCCTCACTTGAAATAACATAAGAGGTTTCCCACCAAAAAGTCTGCTCAGCAAAGCTTCTATTAATACAAGTGTTTCTAATCAAATATTTCTGAAATGTTTACAAATGTCTTCAATCCAGCATAATGAAGGGTATGTTTTTGGGAAGAAAATGCCCATCCAAAGTAGAAAAACTACCAGTTAAAAATCACAATACATAAAAAAATATTTTTGAAGGATAATTTCCATTTACCTGATAGGTTTTTCCATAAAAAATTATAAAATATTTTAAAAGAGAAAACAGAATATTTCAATAATCTTTGCTTTAGTTTCTTCATCTTAACAATCAAGGAATTGGACTAGATACTAAGTTTTCTTTTTTCCAACTCTAATATTCTATGAGATTTTAGTCGACATAGGAAGATGTTAAAATGTGTCTCATGTTTCATTCAAATAGTAATAGAAAAGGTGACTTAAAATTGTATGCCTGATAATATAACCCTTTTATTTTACAGGTAATAAAATCAAGTCCCAGGGAAGTAACAGGACTACCCAATGGTGCTCATCTGTTTGGGCATCCATCAAAGTCACTGCTTCCAAATCTCTTTAATCATCAAATGTTTGCTTTCTTTTTGTTGTTGTTGTTATTGTTTTATTAAAGACTCCAGATCCCCCTGTGTAACCCCTGGAAATTCTGCTTTAGTAATTATGGGATGAGATCAGGAATCTAATTTTTGAAAAGAGATCCTCAATATTTTGACTTGTAGTTAGAGGTAGGAACCATAGATCCATATCAGACTACCTGGGATACAGTGATGGAGGGAAGCAGGTATGTTGCCCAATTCTTGGGCAATCTCTCCAATGTAACACAGCAGCACCTTCCTAATGGGTCCATCCTTGTACACCACCACTTCCCTTTCCTCCCCACCCTTCTAGATGAAAAGCATATGATGTAAGTGACATCACTTGGTGTCTAGGTTACTTTTCTCTGATAGGTTTCCTATGGAAAAGGATATTCCTGAAAGAAATGAGAATTAAGAGCGTGAATCTAAATGCCACAGAAATAGAAACAATTTTAAGAGAATATTATGAAAAACTATATTCCAACAAACTGGACAACCTAGAAGAAGGGTAAATTCCTAGAAACATATAAGCTACCAAAATTGAAACAGGAAGAACTAGAAAATTTGAACAGACCAATTACCAGCAAAGAAATTAAATCAGTGACCAGAAAACTCCCAACAAACACAAGTCCAGGACCAGATGGTTTCACAGGCAAATTCTACCAAACATTTAAAGAAGAGTTTATACCTATTCTCCTCAAACTATTCCAGAAAAGAGTGGGTCTCTAGCCCTTACTTATCATCTGCTCCAGCTTCATACTCTAGACATTTTATTCATCTCAACTCCTTCCTATAAACTCTCCTTATTGGAAAACATGAATCTGTCTATCACCACACAACAAACAGTCTTGAGCCTTTTAAGGCAGTCTGGAATTTAGAAATTATTTACTTTACCTCAGATCATGATGTATAATGCAATGAATTTCTCTTAATTGTTAAAATACATCATAAGAAGAAGGTCTTTGAATACTTATGTCACTAGACTTTCTCAACCTTTCTGGTAATAAAGAAAAGCTTAAATAGAATTCATATCTAATACCAAAGTTGGTTTTATAGAGAGACAATGGAGAGCAAAGTTACTTCTAAGATCTTCCATATAAAAATCCAAGCACTTCAACATTCATACTTCTTTTAGTTCTCAATATAGATCTTATGTGTTCACTGGATGCAAATTGTGGCCAAAATACACATTTCTGTTCTTATGCTACTCATGGATGCCAAGGTTTAGTTTAAGGCTTTTTTTATGTAGAAACTGTAAGAAATATATTATAATTCAGCTCTCAATCAAATACCATTCTTAATATTTCTTGTTAATTAAAAAAGCAAATTAGTTTTTGTCTACTAATTTTGGGGATAAGTTAAAAAAAAGGAAAAGGAAATGACTTACCTCTAAATACGCCTTCAAATAAAGGAACTTAACTAAAAGCTATACAATTTAACAAAAAATTAGAATTCAACATAACTGAATTTCTTTTCATATCCTATTTAAGGATTATCTGTTACTGAAGTTGACAAAATAATATTATTTTTAAGTCCTGTTGTTTCTAAGGCTGTATCATAATAATGGCTCTGGGGATCAAGTACTCAGTTAAAGCCATAATAGACAACCGAATGATATACAAAAGATTTTTGTGAACATTTTATGTTTGCTTTAGAAGCCTGAACTATTAAACCTGTGACAATTTTATTTATTTAAGAGAGTAAACAAGGAAATCAATGGTATTAGCCCATCCTTATGTCAGTTAAGAAACTATTTATGAAATAGTTAATAGAAATCTACCAAATGTTATTAATGTATATAATTCTTATTTTTCAATGTAGTTGGGGCCCAGAAAGTGATCAGTTAATATATTTACCTCAAATGCCTTAAGTGGATACCTATTAAAAGGTATACAAAATATAAATAGTACTGTATATTTTCAAAAATTTTAAATAAACAGAAAGATACATAGGTATACAGGTTATAATTTCAAAGTCAACACTAGCACATATGTTTTTCTTATCTAAATACATACTAGGATACTTCTCATTGCAACACATGCATCTACAAACACATGGCCATGCACATAACCTTGCTTTCTGCTACTTGCAAGAAAGTTCGAATATACAATATAGTACATTGTTTCAACTCAAAATCATATTGGCAAATTAATGAGGATGGCATTAAAAAATTCTGATCTAAGAAATCAAAATACAGGAAGATAATTATTCCATAGATTAAAAACACTGAAGACTGATGGGAAGTTAAGATTGAAATCCTTTGTCCCAGTGATCTTGAAAGACAGAGAAGAGACAGGATTGGCTGTAAACACTCGGAATGCTCTGTTTGGCAATTAGGACTTTTGTCATCTAGCAATCCAGGCCAGAGACTCAGACCATTGATGCTGCGGATCTCAAAGAAATGGTATAGCTGGGGGCAGTCCTCCGCACGGCAGGGGGCGCTGATGGAGATCTTGAGGCCCATCTGGAAGGGAGACGGCGATTTGCGGGTCTAGCTGGTCGGGAAAATCCTTTTCCATGCGAAGATTTCACTGCCATGGATTCCTAAGAGACAAAGGAAGACATCCATCTCACTATACAAGCACCAACAATTGATAATATATTAATATATTAATATATTAATTGCTTAATATATATTATGGATCCCAACTTCAGGAGTGATGGACTAACCTATTTAGAAGCAAGTAATAGCACGGATATCTGAAGAAGGTGATTGCTTAATATTTGTGGTCTTGAATCAAAAGCATCTCACTTTTAATGAGGAATATGGTATTTGATAATCTTGTAGATCTTTTCACACTGCCACATTTTAATACAATTGATCTCTTTTTACGACTAATTATGAGTTCAGGATTCAAAAATTTGTGTTAGATAACTTTGAAGATGGAACTATATGTGTTTATTAGTGGGACATTAGGATCGTTTAGTGTTATTAAAAAACAAAAAGATAATATTTTATAAGAGAAACTGTGCTCATTTATGTCAAGTTATTGGCACTTTCAGAGGTCATAAGCAAAAGGCACACAGATCACTGATTTATCTGATGCTTTTTTTCCCCACCAAGAACCACTATTACTACTCCTCAAAAGTTTCAAAATTGTCACTAAAATATTTCAAAATATAACTTCATTGCTAATACAGAATCATTATCTATATTGGGCATTATTGGATGACTTAAAGCCTTTTCCTTACTGTCCCTCCCTTTTCTTTCATTTCTTCTTTCTTTTCTATTTTAATGGAAGAAAAACATTCTTAGACCCTTGTAGTTAAAAAAAAAAAAAACAAAAACGTTTCCACTACACATTTTATACCAGTATTATTATTGACTTTCCCAACAAACCCTGTGCTCTTTCATCTGAGACGGGTAGTGAGGATGGCCTCTATTTCTATGACAATAACCTGAAATTTCTTTTTCTGTCTTTGGAATCTTATTTTTTTTAGATTTGCTCCCACAGGTTGGGGAGGGGATGCAAAACTACACTTAAGAATCTATGGTAGAGGACCCCTGCAACCAATGCAAAAATGTAGCTGATGAGTATTTAGCCGGTATCTTATACGTGTTTCCATTTGCCATCTGAAGCTTACAGGCCTCCCAGGTATTTATGGACTCAACTAAAAAATGGAGAAATACAAAACCAGGGTAATTACTTGTACCTTGTACAAATAGGCAAGGTTTCTGGTAAAATGGATAAAAACTGGTATTTTTATGAGGTTGAAAGCCACATAAAAATAATTTATTTTACACCAGAAGAAGGCAACCTGCATAGCTTAAAACTATATTGCATACACACTGAATTTTGCAAAAGTATGATTTTTTGAAATATTAGCTAATTATAACAACCTGTCACCATGTAAGTTTTTGTAAATTATGCATAAAAAGGGATTGTTGGATAGCTCTTTGTTATAAATACCAATCTCTTCAACTATCTTTTCCTCCTATAGCTAAGGAAAACTATATCCTTTTGCAAACAGACTGGAACAAAAAAAGAATAACAGTTTATTTAAATACTTTTTTGGGAGGGAACAACTTTCATGTTAGGAATTTACACCAATAAGAATGACCTTAAAAAATTTTAAGCTATAATATTTTATTTCCATGTACCACCTTTCTGCTCCACACACAAAAAAGAGAACTTTATAAAGCATTATTTTACAATGTGTTAGACCCATAGTCACATCCATGTGACTAATCCCTTGAGAAAAAACATGAATCAAATGTTGGGAATGACTGAACCAATCATAGCCAACAACTGAAAAGTGCAAGAAATTATTTTTAAAATATTTCCAATACTCTTTTAAAAATATAAACACTAAAAGAATAAAATTCTATAAACCAATAAATGCACATTTGGAATGGTTTTTCAAGAAAGAAACAGCAAACATTGGATCTTCTTGAGGTTCTTGGTTCTACTTATTTTATTTATGTTGTCCCATTTCAAAATTTTAAAGAAGTTATAAGGTACTATTCGCAGTCTTAAAAATCGTATTTTAAGAGGTTCGTGTTAACAATCCTAAAATTTACACTTATTCACAAATAAAGGATCAAGAAATTAAGAAGGTGCCAAACCATGTGCCTACATTCTATGGGCCATTGACTGAACTCTGAGTCACTGCTGCATGTAGACACAGTCCTCCCAACGCACGTTAATTGCTTTCTCACCTCTGTTATCTTTCTCCAGTCTACTCCTTGCTTCACTTGCTGTGCTCCACACATAGTTGGCTTTTGCTGAAGCTCTTGTTCTAACTGAAGTATTTCTAAATGCTGACTTAACGTGGGCCCACTGCTGACATCAGCATTACATCTGGTCCAGTTACCCTGGATGCATTTAGAATTTTGCACTGCAGATCCTGTGGATGTCTCATAGGTTTTCAGCAGCTTTTCCACAACACCATAATTTGACCTAGGATCAGCTGATCTTGGCCGACCAGACAAATTACTGGGTCTCCAGTCATGCTCTTGGAGCATATTGCGGTAACTGCTGGTGCTCATGTGTTCCTGCGTTGGTTTAACGAGGCCTGTTGTGGATATTGTGGTAGGATTGTCAGGCACATTTTCTCTGGGCACAGGCACGTGGACACTGGTTTTCAGAATATCAGACACATTGTCATTTTCTGAGATGTTACCTGTATGAGTAATTAAGGTATCACAGGACTTAAGATCTTCAGATGATTCTGAGTAGCTTTGATTTTGCTGTATTGCCCGACAATTTCTATCTGTTCTAAATACGATTCTGTTAAATTCATCAGTCTTTGCTGCCAGTTTTTCATTCCTAGTTGTCCTCTTAAAGCCACAACTGAAACTTTTAAGTGGGCCGCTGCTCTCTGTCACCAAGGAGCTATAGTCACTGCTTATATGCAGATCAGGATGAGCTTTAGTAGGTTGATCTGGAACCATCTTTTCACACTTTAGCTTATTGGGAGTCAAGCAGGTTTTCTGAAACCACAATGGAGAGGGACTATTTTTTGCACTGATCCCAGGGTCATACGACCACATGCTAAGTCCAACATTTTCATTACATGAAGGCTTGTTACCTATTTTGGCTTTGGGGGCCAAAGAAGGAGACATGATACCATCTTTCAAAGTCTTGCCCTCATTTAGACACAGGATAGGCATCTCATTGTGCCTCAAAAGGAAATGAGAACTGCAGTTCCTTTCATCTTGACCCTCTTGGGCCACGTGGCTGCAATGATCTAAACTTTCCTTCAAACTTTCATGAGCTTTTTCGGAATAGGAGCTGGGAAAATTTCGAGATGTACTTCTTGGAGGAGGAAGTGGTGGAATTTCATTTCTTTGCAGATCAATTGTATCAAGTTCACATGTCTTCAGAGAATTGCTTTGGAGCACATTGGTACTTAGGTTCTTCCTATTTTTCTGCTTTTCTTTTTCTAAATTGAGGGGAAGAATGCCCTGGCCATCATTGACCATGTGGTCTCTGTGAGGCATATTAATTACATTTGGCATTTCCTGAAGAAACGAATCTGACTTCATCCTAAACAATTATAAAACATGATATATTAGTGATAATTTTATTTAGGATGAGTTCTCAAAAGAAACCATGGCTTAAGCAATGAATTTCTGCAATAAGAAAAGGACTCCCAACTTCCTCAAACAACATTTTCATATAAATTCTCTAGTCAGAACCTCCAAGTCCTTTTTCCTGAAGGATAAAGCCCACCTCCCAATCTAACATTCATGTTCTACATGCTCTGACCCAAGCTATCTTTCCATTATATTCCCAAACTGTCTCTTACACTCAGACTAGACTATGGAATCTTTGGGGTATCTGCCACTGGTCTTCCCATTTCTACAGGTTCCCTTCTACCATTTTCTCATCTCTGCTCTGCCTACTCAATGCCTAGCCATTATGTCATGTGAGTTCAACTTCCTTCTCTTGGATTTGAAATGACATTCTAAACTAAGCAGTGTGGCAGAAATCTGAATACAAGCTCAGTAAAACATGAGTAATACCAAGTGGAAGGTGTCATTTGGGTTTGAAACAAAAGTAAGAAGGGACAGGGGGTGGGAGGTTGGGGGAACAAGGTGGTGGGTATTAGGGAGGGCACGTATTGCATGGAGCACTGGGTGTGGTGCAAAAACAATGAATACTGTTACGCTGAAAAGAAATTCAAAAACAAAACAAAACAAAACAAAAAAACCTCCGAATAGTCAATTCTGTTGGTTGGGGAAAAAATGCCTCAGCAAAAAGTACACTGAAGGAATAGTTCTCAATGTCATGTCTAATTGGGACTTTTAGGGTGTGATCCTCGGAGAGGAGTGCATATCGTTCTTATGTGTATAGGAGAGTAAACAAAGTATTTGATGAACATATTAACAGAATGTGTTACTTATTACCGCTACCCATTGAAATCCAGTTATCTCTTCCATTTGGGAACATGGGCAACTAAATTTCCAGGCTCCCAGTTATAGAGGTGAAACTATGAGACCAGAGAGCATGAATGATGTGGGTCATTTCCAAGCTAGATTATTAAATTGCTGGTGTAAGACCTTCCAGAGTTCCCCACCCCCATTTCTTCTGCTGACCTGATCATGGAAGCCCATGTTAGACTGAGATGTGTTTTCGAGCCTGAGTCTCAGTGAGTAGAACAGAGAAGATTCCCCCAATTTAATTCAAGACAAACATGTAGCTTCCATAAACATTAAAAATTTTTGCTTTAAAATTAAAAAAAAAAAAGAATTTTGGGGGTGAATAAAAGGACCCCCAAAAGGAATAAATAGGCAAAGTGAGCTACAGTAAAAATAGGTGACTCTTCAAGGACAAGAGAGTACTTTGGTATAGCTGGATCATAAAGCAGAGTGGAAAGGAGGAAAGAAATATTAGGCTAAATTGTAATGTAAATGTAATGAATTAGTATTACATACTAATTCAAATACAATATTTGAACTATCCTTCTGAAGTGTATGGAGTCACAAGGAGAACTTTATACCAGTTGTGGTTTGTAAAAGAAAATTGGCAAGTGAGTCTTTTCTAAGTTCAATCAAAACAAAAAACCTAAATAAAGCAACAAGATAAATTCACAAGTTAAATTGATCATACTGATAAATGTAAATCATATATCTCTTCAGCTTGTAAAATGTTACAGGATAGAATACAGTAAAGTGCAGATAAATACTCAGTAATGGAGAATGGTAGGCAAAAACAAAATGGCCAGGTAGAGGGCAAAATTATGTATAAAATATGGCTGAATAAAAAAATCTATTGTAAGTCAATACAGAAATTCTTTCTGAGCTTCCTAAGAGCTAAAGAGAACTAAGGGTATTCCTAAGAGCTAAGAGGAACACTGCTGCTGTTTCTAAGAGGAACACACTCCTTCACTAGGAGATAAATGTTGATCCTAGAACAATCCATCTTTACTTACCTTGTAGACAATTCCAACTTATTTTTTTAATTTGGTGAAAACTTACTTTTATAATTATATAGGTGCTTCTAAACTGAAATAGCACCATTTACTCTCATTGTATATGTATGCATACTTAAAATAGGTTGTTCTGAATTATGTATGCTTCCATTATATACATAGTAAATGTAGAGAAATAAATGACTTAAGTATTATATACTCCACTAGAACATCATTATATAATTAAAACTCCACATCGTTAAATCTGAAGATATTTTAAATTGGATTAGCCCCGCTGTGTACTCGTCCACCAGTTAACACTCAAGATGAGAAAGAACTACACAAGAAGATACTTGTTACATTATTCTGGAAAGTGTCCCTTAACCTAACACCAAAAGAGTGCAGTATTCCTCACAGTCAAATTATGGAGACAATGAGAAGATTTGGTTTAAGAATTAGTAAGCAGAGAAATATTCAATTAAAGTTTTTATCTCCTATCTAAGATAACCCTTTAATAATTCATGGTTAATTCACACGAACCAAGTATGAAGAGGAGGCACTTTGGATTCATTCACTGAAAACAATATTTGTCTTGATTTTCTCATAGAAAATAATCATAGATGTATCAGCCCACCTTCTATGGTTGGACCGCTTTCGGATTTCCTCTTGAAAGCTGCATAACTCTTCACTAACTTTGGCAAGTTCTTCAAGAGCCTTTACACAGACAAGCAACAGCACGTTAGCGCTTTGAAATGTAAATATTTCTTTAGGAACAGTTCTAGGCCAATCACAGTCTTACTTACCAAGTTGAGGGCCCCAGAACACCTCCTGCTCTCTTCCCTCCAAGTCCTCGGACCAGGGCAGGCCTCACAATCTTTTTGGTTCTCTGTGGCCAAAGGATCCATAAACCCTACTTGTGATTTTTTTGTTGCTTTTTGTTCCTTACACATTTGATTTCCCTCACAGAGTAAGTTCTGCTCTGTGTTATTTTCTTTTTCCAGACCATCCCTGTGATTTATCCCTGTAAATTCACATCGCCCTGAACTGGGGTCATTTGGAGATTCCAGCACTTTATCTCGAATTGCTTTCTCATGATTGTGACTGATGATCTTAGCACGTTCATTCATGTTGATTTTCCTCCGAAGCTTTACTTCATGGCAAAGCTGCAAAGAAAACAAAGATAAAGCTTTTTTCTCCTCCTAATTTACTTGGTCAATATTTTTCATACCAAGTACACTATTTTGAGTTCTCTTTGCCATATCATGATATACTAACTACCCTGGGTATTAATGCTCATGCTTCTGAGTAGTGCTTCTAAAATCTGATCAGTCAGGGGTACTTGGGTGGCTCAGTCGTTAAGCGTCTGCCTTCAGCTCATGTTTTGATCCCGGGATCTTGGGATTGAGTCTTGCTTCGGGCTCCCTGCTTGGCAGGAAGCCTGCTTCTCTCTCTCCCACTCACCCTGATTCTGTTCCCTCTCTCACTATATCTCTCTTTCTCTGTCAAATAAATAAATAAAATCTGGTTTAACTGATACTAAAGTGATGTTTTAAAAATATATGATTCTACTTGCATGCCAATGGCAAAGTGTCTAAACAATTGACAATATCATGTAATGTTCCAGTTCATTCCACTCCCCAAGTGGACATTGTGCAGCTGAAGGATGTTTCCATTGGAAGATATGTTGGTGTTACTAAGGTATTGCTAGGTACCAATGAGATTTTTTTTTTTAAGAAGAGATTTTTTTTCTCCCCCAAAAAAGCTTTCTCGGGTACCTGGGTGGCTCTCAGTAAGCATCTGACTTCAACTCAGGTCATGATCCCAGGGTCCTAGGATTAAGCCCTGCATCGGGTTCCCTACTCTGCGGGAAACCCGCTTCTCCCTTTCCCACTCCCCTTGCTTATGTTCCTTCTCTTGCTGTGTCTTTGTTAAATCAATAAATAAAATCTTAAAAAAATAAAAAGATTTCTTCTCCTGATTAAAACACATGTGACCTGTCCTTTGTGATATGAGAATTCTAAGGCTTCCATCTTTTATTAGTCTATGTTAAAGTGGATCCTAAATTATCTCTTGATGAGAGTTTAGTTTAACCTGCAGGCACTCACACAACTCACCCCTAAATATAGGAAGTAAGTGGCCTTCCTTTTTAGGCTTGAGCTGTGGGAAAGCTTGGCAAATTTCAAAGGAGTTTTTCGGATAACTATTTAAGCAAATGACTACATTTTATGGCCACAACCTATATCTATTCAAGGAGGACAATACTGCTGTTCAATATTTACTCACACCTCAGAGAGAAGCACTATGCTGAGTTGGTGGCTGAAGTCTATTCAGTACATATATTTCCATAGATACACATCTATCATTGGATGATCTCAAGATCGCATCAAATTATAGCCATGGAGCAATCATTTTTGTCCTCATAAAATTACTTGTTCTGAGCTCTTGTGGGCATTATGATTTGGGCTGACCTTGAGAGATCTGATACAAAGCAACCCTCAAAACTTTATGTTAAATCTAAGGATGCTTATGGTGACACTGTCTGCTTTTTAAGGAGCTATGGGTAAAAACAAAATTGCCTTACTTTCAAAATCAAGGACAAAGGTACTATTCCTGGGAAACAGGTTTGCCTTTGTCTTCTGAATACTGAGAAACATGCAACTTCTAATTTTTATGTTACTACAAAGATAGACTTGCTGCATGTAATTCACATGAGATCCTTCCTCCTGTCTTCAACTCATCTTTTTGTTCTGTTTTGTTCTGAAATACTTTACCTTATGTAAAATTTTATATACCATCTTAAATTCTCTTAGGATTTAAATGAGGTACAGATAAGCAAATAATACGTTATTGATAGAAAACAAAGTTATTTTGTACAAGAAAATCTGTGTTACTTCATACTCAGCATTTGTTTATGGTTCTCTGATCATTTGAACAAAGGTGACAAGCAGAAAAGACTGCAATGTGATTAAAAAAAAAAAAAAAGAAAGAATTCCAGAAACCAAGACCTCTATTTAGGGTTTCTATCTGGATTACTCCAGGTTTCCAAATACATCTGGGTTTTGCAATAACATGTACGTCTGGGTTTTGCAATAGCAGTGCAATGATTGTGGATAGTGGCTGAGCAAAGAGCCATTAGCATCTGTCTTAACACTCAACACTGGATCCTCCCACTGGAAGATATCTCTTGTAACCAAATCACATGTGCACATTTGGGAACCCACAATTCTCTAGTACATGGATTAATAACTTGTGTCTGACTTAATATGCACAACTTAGTGATATATGTTAAACAAATACAGTCTATTATGCTCACGGAATGTTATAATTTTTTTCAAATGTTGATGTTTAATTTTAGTTTAAAAAAATTCTGGATTCTCTGACATGTGAGGATACTTTCTTCCTGTTTTCCTCAAATTTTTCTACCCTCGTTTGTAGGCTGTAAGACAGATATATTAAAGGTACATTCTTATGGGCTACAAAGCTGGTAGTGGAAAAGAAATATGTATTAGTATGATAAAGGGAGTATAATGCTATTATTCAGGTATGAAAGAACATTATCTATGGATATTCCGGGGAAACACATTATGCAAACATACTCCCAGTAGTGGGGCTGTATATTTCAGGCAAGACACAAATAGCACCATGGCTACTATCCAAGATGAAGAAAAAATATTACAGCCTTCTATCTCCTTGATGCAGAAAGAACAGTATTTCTACAAACTATCATCCTATGTTTAAAACACATTTAATGACTGCTCATCAAAAAGGCTAATATTTACCATAGATAGAATCTTTGGAGTTGTGAGAATAATTATTTGACAATACAACAATACAATATCTCACCAGACGGCAGATTATTTTAGCTCTATTGCTTAAACAATTGGCTAGACTAATCCTGACTCCTTAATTTTTTTATTTTTTATTTTTTTGCTTAGATGCTAGAATTATCTGGTCTTCCAAACCTTTGGGAAACAATGACCCATGACTTCAGGTTTCTGTTTGGAGTTTTGGATTCTGATTTGACTTAGACATCTCCTTGTTTTCATCCACCCTTAGTCTTTGGATAAAGAGGAGTTAAGAGAATAAGCAAAACATCCTTTCCAAACTACAGAGGTATGAGCACACTACATGTCTGCCTTCTCAGCTCTGTTACAGGAAGAGTTGAATAGTTACTCTTTTTAATTTTTCCTCGTAGTGTGCTGATTCATATTTTATTCACAAGCAATTACACGGTTGTTAATAAGAAAAATATTTATACTATAAACACATAAAGCACCAGCTTTGATAGCCTGTGAATATAGGCCAAGGAGTCTGTTAAAAGTATCACTTTGGCAACGTGCACAAACCACATGACAACATGGATGGCACTAGAAGAAAGCAAGATAAGTAGAAATAATTTTCAGTTGAAATCAGCTCAAAAATACATCAATGTAAATACTTGAAGGAAGTATTCCTGGGCCAACAGGGAGGGATGGTTAATGGGGATAAAATGACTATTTGTGTCAGAGTCATGACATGTTGTTTTTCATAACCCTTTTCTTAACAAATGTGCCAATAAATGTGGCACATTCTGCCAGAATAAATATGTCCACCGCCATTTTGATATACGACACTCCTCTCCATTACACTGAATTATCTAATATGTAATTTCCTTTAGTAGACATGATTCATAAATCATTTCAGGAAAGATCTGTATTTTAAAGCCCAATTGTAATTTTGCTAATATATGTTCTACCAATTACATTTTTCTTACATTTTCCTCCTGGGCCTTGTGCTTGAAAATTCATGCAAAAACAAAAACAATAACCAAAACTCATTTTTTTTAAACAGCTCATTTTTGATACCAAGTCACTTTAGTCAGAAAATAATAAATTGCTACACTTTAGAGTGACATTTAAGTTCTTAATTTTCATTCAGGGTTATATTAAAAAAAAAAAAAACACCTAGTCTCTTCAATACCACTGGATAAGGTTCTGCTATTTTTGGTCTAGTAAATGTCATTGAGACTCGATGTGTATCTCTTAGGTAGAATAAGGAAAACAGAAATAGTTTCCAGTACAACAGAATCTCAAACAGAATTTTCATTCTGAGCTTTCAGTTTCAATGTATTCAAAACAAATCAATTTGTACCTCTTCTATCTTCTTCTGCATGATTTTCCATTGACTCTCCCATTCCTTCCTTTCGTTGTCAAACTGGTCCAGTAATTCCATCTTTTCCTTGTGCCAGTTAGCCTCTGTGTTCTCCCACTGCTTATGCAGGTCCATGGCAACCGTGTGAGTGTTAGTGAAGGGGTATTTCTGCTTGTCTCTGCCTTCTCAACTGTTTCTTGGAAGCTTGGAGTTGTTTTATTCAAAGCAGTCTCACTTGCCTTTAAAATAAAGCCTAATATAAACATAAGGAGAAAGAGTTCCAAATCCATTTGCTTTTTGGAAACATGTTATAACTTAGTTAAGAGCCATCGACATAAACAAACTATAGGAAAACCATACTTAAGACAGACGATGATTAACAATCTGCTTAAGAAGAACTAACACAGTTGGGACACCTGGGTGGTTCAGTCGACTACGTCACTGACTCAGGGTTGGTGAGTTCAAGTCCTGCACTAGGCTCCATGTTGGAGCCTACTTAATTAATATAAAAAGAAAGAAAGAAAGAAAGAAACAAAGAAAGAAACAAAGAAAAAAAGAATTAACACAGTCAAAAAGTAAGTATTGTCCAAATGATTTTTACCCCCTTTCTCAAATGGGTTTTTCCCCCTTTCTGAAACAAGTCAGCAAAATTATATTTAAATGCATATGTAAGATGTAAGCATTCCTTTAACCAACCACCTAATCTAAAGATGGAAATTTTGTGTAACTATCTAAGAGTAGAAGTATGAAATTCCACTGGGTGGTCTGTCCTATCCATACAACTGTGGTAGATTCTGCTGCAACAGAATTACTCCTGTTTTGATGCAACTGGATTGTGTGTTTCTGTGAATTGAAGTCCTGAGTAGTACAGGATCACAGTCTCCATTTATATTCAGAGTCGCAAGCCCATGACAAACGTGAGGACTGTAATGATAAGACCCCTGAGTTGGTAGTCAATCTGGGTGGGACTGACATAGCAACAAAAAACTAAACTGAATCATAAAAATATGTTCATTATTTTAGTTCATCAAGTAAAATGTAAAAGCAACAAAGCCATCCTGGGAACCACATGCTCTGATTTTCTTCTAATGGACCATATACCACAATCTGTTTAGCCTATTGAATACAGAGCACTGAAGAAAACACTGCTCCATTTGCAAGGATATCCTTGATCACATTAAGCAGTGACTGAAATAATTAGATTTCTAGCATTTCGAGTATGCATATTTAGGCTTTGAAGATGCAATTTATTTAATTAACAATTATTTATTTATTTGGATGGCACATGTGTGTGGTTGGAAGGGGGCAGGGGGAGAGAATCTAAGCAGGCTCCATGCTCAGCACAGAGCCCAACGCAGGGCTTCATCTCATGACCCTGAGATCTTGACCTGAGCTGAAATCACAAGTTGGGCGCTCAACTGACTGAGCCACTCAGGCACCCCTGAAGATGCAACTTAAAATACCAGATCAGTAATTCTGTTATATGTCATCTAAAATCTCTGAGATTTATTTACATTAAAATGGATGCTACTCAAAGGGTTGTTACAAAGATTATATAAGACATGGTAGGCAACATCGTTTGAGAAATCTACACATTTTCTCTAGTTCTTCCTTTAAAAAATCATGGTCTGACTTCTACCAAAAATAATTTCTATTAAGAAGGACATATGGGGACCTGGCTGGCTTGTTTGGTGTAGTGTTTGACTCTTGATCTCAGTGTTGTAAGTTCAAGCCCCACGTTGGGTATAAAGTCTACTTAAAAAAAAAAAAAAAAAGGAAAGAAAAAAAAAAAAAGGCAGACTGATACTTTTTAGTGGGTGGAAAAGAGTATTTAAAATGTCTGAATCACCATTGAAGATAATGATGGCTATTGGAAGTCTAGCTCTTTGGTTATCTGGGCCATGACCGAAATGTGTTAATTTACCAGGTGGCTGCTAATGCTAATTACGAGCACAGTGACCCCAAAGTCAACAGCTGTTTGGGTATTGGAGCTGTGGCATGAAGCTGACATAACTACTTAGCAAGCCCCATTTTGTAGTGGCAGAAGATGACCGTGTATTTCGCGTCCCAAATGTAAGATAAACATTGAAGACTAATTTCATTTTTATCAGACTGTTCTGAACATGCATATCCAAGGGGTAAACTGCTCCAAACATATTTTTTGAGCTGCAGTCTATCAATGAATTATAACAGACTAATAAGGATAAAAAAAAAAAAAAAGAGTGCCCTAGACAGGGCTCTACCTTCAAAAACAGCCCATAAATATTGCGATCTACATTGTCATTCTCATAAACAATTTGTACAGAGCCTTTGTCATTTTTACCTACTTCTTTGACAGTCTTAATACTGTGACTAATTCAGTAAAGAAAAGGAGCTAATTTCAGGTCTGAGATGCTCTCATGTCTCATTTTATCCACTTAGCCATGCTGTTTTTCTAGTCTCATGTTCCATCTCCTCTGTCCATCCTTTTGTCCTTTTGCTACCTTCCACACCTGTGAGCCAGTGACCAGTGACCACAGTACCCAAAGCAAGTTGCCTAAAATAAATACATTAATGAAGATCTAACAAAACAAAGATAGTAAAGAGTATACACAATCTTGTTTTCTGTTTGTTTTGGTAGATCTGTCATTAATCTTGATTATCTAGTAATCTTTTAATTTCATCTACTAACTCTTCACAGGAAATGCACAGTGCCTATTTTTTGACTGGCAGACTGCTTTGAAGCTATATTTAATTGACTGTGAGCTGAAACTCTCGCTTACAATAGGTACTTAACACCGCAGTTTCTTAGGGAGAGTGGAATGGTTTAAGACCTCAAGAGGTAGCTGCAAAGGTAACCAAGAAAATTATAGAAAGGGAGCAGATTAATTTCAAGCTACCTGGAAAGAAGGTGTTATGACAGCCCATGTTTCGTCCTGTTTCTAAGCACAGGAAATATTCAGAAATCTTCACAAAGTTTCTCCTATAGTTACATAGCAAATGGCCCCAATTTTCTTTCCCTTTTCTAAACTATCCTTTTTTTTTTTTTTTTAAGATTCTATTGATTTGGGGCGCCTGGGTGGCTCAGTGGGTTAAGCTGCTGCCTTCGGCTCAGGTCATGATCTCAGGGTCCTGGGATCGAGTCCCACATCGGGCTCTCTGCTCAGCAAGAAGCCTGCTTCCCTCTCTCTCTCTTTCTCTGCCTTCCTCTCCGTCTACTTGTGATCTCTCTCTGTCAAATAAATAAATAAAATCTTAAAAAAAAAAGATTCTATTGATTTATGAGAGAGAGAGAGAAAGAGAGAGAACAGGAGCAGGGTGGGGGGTGGGGTTAGAAGAAGGCTCCCTGCTGAGAACCTAAGGCCCTGAGCTCATGACTTGAGCCCAAGGCCTATGCTTACCTGACTGAGCCACCCAGGCAGCCCTCCAATTTTTTCTTTCTATTGCTAACTCTTCTTCCTGAATCACTTCCAGACCAAGGCTAAAAGGTGTCAGACTATTCTTTTTTTTTTTTTTTAAACCTACCTGAAGGTCATCCAGGAAAACTACTTCAGGCTTGCTTTTTGTAACAGCATTATACATGAACCCAGGTAATGCTGTCAAAGCAGACAGAATCCTGCACTTAACTGTGAACAGCCAAACTCATCACTTACTTTGGATGAGGGCCAATCTACAGAGCTTCTCCTTTCCATGGCCAGAGCTGTATCTAGTGCCAGGAAACGTAATGGCTATGGATCAAAAGCAAGCCTTTGAAAGAAAATTCCAATAGAGCAATTTCTGTGCCAAATTTTGTGGGAGGATTTATGTTGTCTTCCTAGCATCTATGTCATGTCATAAATGTCAAACGTAATATGACTGAATTTATTGCTTTCCCCTCCAGAAATACAATGGGGTCCAAAGAGTAGTAGTGAGGATTACATGAACAAAACAGGGAGAACGCTTAATAAAAGTGCCTCACATGGTTTTGAATCCTAGTGGGTGTTCAGTAAATGCCTGTTTCTTGGTTTCTTCCTTCCGTCCTTCCCTTTTTCTTTTCTTCCCTCCCTCCCTCCTTCCTTGCCTTCATTTTTCCTTCTTTATGTTTTCTTTCTCTGGAATAAAACTTACAATTTTCACCTTTACTTAATTAGAAAATTAATAGGAACAAATCTAATTTTATAGACTCTCATATTTTCAATGACTTTCTTTTGCCATCAGTATTTTTCAAATATTTTAAGAATACATGGCAAATTGAACATGTAGGCAACTTTTTTTATTGTTAATAAAAATTTGAATAGACAAATCTTACATTAAACTGCTTTTATTATAATTCTCCTTAAATATTAAAAAAAAGTCCAAGTAATAGGGCAACTTTGTAGGAACATAATGTCCTATCATGAAAAGTTACAGGGTAAAGTGGTTCAGCAGATTCTAAAACTCCGTTTCAGTGCTCTCTACTGAGGCAAATACAAAAGTTCTCTTTGTTCCTAGTTTTCACATTTTTCGCCCATGGATATTGGAATCTATGTGGGAGAGGAGGAAGGATTTGAGCCATCTGCATCCCTCTGTCTCCAACTCTGTATCATTTCGCTTCATGCAGAATTTCATTCAGAATACAAATTTATTAGAGCAAATATAAAAGGATCGAGTGAACTGCATTAGTCATGCATGTGTCCTTCCCTCGACAAGGCTAAGGTAGCATTATATAATCTATGTAACCTACTTCTGAGTCCCTGAGGCTAAGGCAGGAAGCCAGAATTGCTGGGTTGCGAGTGGGTAGCCCAAGCATGGTGATGGGGTGGGAAATAGTTCTGCTTATCTTCTGCCTTATAAGCATGCAGCATTTAAGAGAAACTCAGGAACCTCACAAAAAATTAATTTCCCAAATCAGTCTCAATTTGGTCATGGTAACACTTCTTTTTCTGAGGAGAGCTCCAATCTTCCTATACTTTGGTCATTACTATTTTAACCACCATCCCTCCCTCCCCCCTGTTGGAAACTGGACGTCAGCCAGACAAATGAAACAGTGTTATAGGTGCTGACCCTATGGCTTCTTCTCTCTTCTGAAATTTTTGTTCTGAGTATTTGTTTCTTGCTCTCCTATTTCTTTTTTCTAAACATGCTACTTTTCATATAATCAAAGGTTTTTCATTTGTAGGAGGTTACAAAGGAATGTAGGAATGCTACACACAGTAGGTACAATCAATCTCACAATTCCTAGCAAAATCATTGGCCCTAGAAATGCTTTGCTTCTCTTTAACCTTGAGGGATGAGGAATTCCTATGCCCACACCCATTGGCGTTAGGCACCATTAGCCTCCAAGACTCTCTAGCTCTTTCTCCAGGCTGTTACAAATCACTTGCATCATTTCAACAAATTAAGACCTTACTCCTCCCCTATTGTTGAAAGATGCAAGTGCATCTTTCAAAGACAACCACGATTTGATTTCATGCAGGGCAAAAAGGAGTATTTTCTCATTGCTGTTTCTTTTTATTTCACCATGTTCCTCATGTTTCAAAAAGGCCAAAGCAATAATGCTACATGCAATTTTGAAGAAATCCTTGCCTTCTCATTTGATTACCTTCTCTTTCCTTGTTTTTCTTCAGTTATATACTCGTGCTAGAAAACATCCAGGATTAAAAAACAAAGAAAAAAAGAAAAGAAAGAAAAAAAGCTTCCAAGATAGAGACACGCTGATTTTACTTTTCTTAACTTAGAAAACTTTCGAAAGGAACTTCTGTCATGGATAAGTAAGTACCCAAAATCCATCAACTTAAACAACAGAAGATGTAGTGTAAGATTCCCAGCTAACCACAGATTCACAGGTTATGAATGGCACTCACTTCCACTCAGATTACAAAAGCACTAGTCATGGAGTGAGCAAACCATCATCTTGAATGAACTACATTTATTTTTCATTGTAATTTTCAAATACCAACAATCTCCAGGAGTGTGAACTTTACTTTGTAAATGTAAACAGTCTTCATCCTGATAAAAAACAGCATTCTCGTAAATACATTTAATGAAATTCCACAGTAGGTGAAGTACTGCTCGAAGTAATGAGAAGCAGTGCTTGAAAAAGACCGTTTCAGAGGGTGGATGTCGCTGTCAGCTCTGAGTTGGGAAATCCACCCACAGCAGCTGAACCTTGCTTCCCTGGGAGTCAATAAAATCCGCTACTCCACCCTCCTCGCTGTTTTTAAGCCCAGACACAGACACAAAAAGAGGCAGATGTTGAACTAACCCTCCACTTAAACAGTGTCCAGAGTTTAAGTCACATCAGCAGCAGCCCCTCTATATTTTGCCACAATGAGTCACTTGATAGAAAGAAACATACCTTTTTGCTCTGGAGAGAAATCCTACGGATGTTCCACCACAACTAACAGTGGAAGGATAGCTAGGTTTTGTTCTTTTAAAGACGAAAGTCTCAGCCCAGTGTATCTTGCTTCTTTGCAAGAAATGGGAGTGCAAAATCTGTCCAACCATTCAACAGAGCAGCACTGACAAGTCCCTTAGAAACCTTCAGCCCCTTCACAAATCAAAAAGCTGCTCAGCTCAGTGTCACAGCAGCAGCTGAGACGACTGTGACGTCAGTTACTTGGAGGCGGCCTTCAAGCCAGTCTTCCAACCAGAGCTCTGTAACTTTAGAGCAGCTCATACTCTGGGTAAACAACTCCAGGTCCAGGACATTTTTAGCTTTTATAATGGAGCCCAGTATTTTCAAACTTGCCAAAAGTGCTGGTGTTAATATCACACAATGACAATGGCCAATTTTAGATTTCATTTGGAAAAGTCAACTCAGTTTTTATAGGCAAGAATTATCTCCTTGAATACCTCTCTCTTTCCCTTTTTCAGCTAGAGTCAGAAAGCCCTCTTCAGTGCCTTGACAAGTAGGTGTCTGGATGTGGCAGAACAACACTGGGAGCCGTCTCCAGAGATTTGTGAAAACGTATCAAATGTCTGACTTTAAATAAAGTGGAAGTGGGACATAGGGAAAGACCAACATCATACGCTTCACGTTTCTATGACAGCTTGCTCTCTGTATAGTGATGTCTTCCCACCAGAGGAAGTCAGAGACCATGGGAAAGAATGATATTTATCATGGGAAGAAAACAACAACCACCACCACGAGATACCCATGTACTTGCTTTCAGCTGAGGTATACCGCAGCCCGAGTATATGGAGGGGCCCCCTAGACCATGGCCAAATCAATCTATCCTGGAAATACTGGGAGAGATGCCTTCTTGGCAACATTTCCAGGTTGTGCATGAACTTGTACACGCATGCCTCTGCTTATGTTCGGTTTAAATGAGTTATGAGAAAGTGTCTAAAACAATTTTGTGTGTATTTTGGCAAATAAGCCTGTTAAAGGTTTAAATACTAAGGTCTTACCCTCAAGTCTGAAGAGTTTCCTGCGTGGTCATTAAAACATTACACATTCACTTTCACATGATTTTTTTTTTTTTTTTGCATGGTTCCAGATGAGTATTTTGTGGGAGCTCAAAAGTTCAGTAATAATAACCTGCTCATGGTAGCACTTTAGTGCAATTGAAGGAAATCATGCTGTGTTTCAAAAGCCTGCCATCATGATTTCAAAAGCAATAACAACATAATGGTTATAGCAATAACAACAATTACTCAGGGAGAGGCAGCTCTCTGCAAAGCTCTGCACTAAGTACTTGGAATGTATCTTTATCCTAGTTCACGCTCATAGCAAATATATCTATTGATATTATTCACCCAGTCTTACTGATAAAACCCTGAGATAGAAAGTAATTTCCCAAAGTTCATACAAAGATGCCCATGTGGAGGAGTAGGGTTTGGAACTTGTTTCTCTAACTGGAGGCCAGGGAATTTTGTCATGGAGATCTTGGTTGCCATCCTACTGCCACCACTCATCTGTGTGAAATTTTGAGTGTGTTTCTTCTGTAAAGGGATACTTATATTTACTTCCTGAGGTTGTTGTCAGAGTGTGAGGGGATACTTTTAGTGCCATGCACCCCAAAAATGGTAGTGTATTCCTGCCTCTATCCTTACCAGGACAGGAGGAAAATCCTGGAGTGGGGGGAAAGGATTGCCCCAAAGCACCTATACAGAATTATCTGGCAACATTTCTGCCCCTATACTTTCTTCCACTCTGAACCTCTTCATTTCCATGTGTCCTTTGTAAATATAATTAAGACTGGTGTTTAAATCCTATTGGAACTTCAGATAATATGTGGCTAAGTTATGGGAGAAATGATGTTGGGCTATCCTCTGTACTGTCACTCAACAGGATCAATTCCAATGCCCTCTTCATGGAAGTCCTAGTAATTATTTATCATAGGTGCTTCATCTGCTTCTTGTCATGGTAAAACTCACCTGAAATTACGCAGAACCAAACTAGGAATTTTGACAAGAATTTCACCCCATGTCTATCACTTATTCTAGTGTTTACCAACCCTTTTTGTTGCATAATTTTTATATGTATTAGGTTCAATTTCCATGCTATATACACAAATATATATGATGAAAGGACAGGATGGCAATTAAAAATTCAGCACAGGTGCTCTTGAATCTTTCCACGAAAAAGACTTTTAAAAAAACTTTAAGAAAAGTTCCTACTGTTAGGTACATAAAAAGACCAAGGCTGGTATACTCAGCCCCTCAGGGATATCTGGATATCTTGAAGTGCCTGACATTTTCAAGCTGATGTCAAGAATGGCTGAAAACTTTATGGCAAAAATGCAATTTGTGGTATAATCTAGATTGCTTTTAAACCAATTTATATATTTATGCCTTCAAATATGAAATTGACCCAAATCATTGCTCTGCCTCTTGGAGAGAATTTGGAAGAATCATGCAAATCTGGTGCCATACTAATCCTATCTCAATGTAGAACTAATATGTGAGGACATGAATAAAATAACATTTCATGTCAAGTAAATGCAGCAACACCAGTTAGGTGTCGAGATACAAAAAGGAAAATCCCAAAAAGGATTTAAAGAGGTCTATATGCATAATAATCTTAGACCACAGACGAAAACATTTTGGAAAGGGTGAAACAAGAACATTGAGTGCATAAATGTCATGGCAGGTGTTTCTAGATGTAGAGAATTTTAGAGCCAGAAAGGACCTCTGAAATCATCTAGCCAACCCTCTCATTTTACAGCTGAGGAAGGAGGCCCTGATGGTACATCATGGGGTCAAGGTCAGAGAGCCATTTACGAGCAGTGCCGGGAATAGAATCTTGGTCTTCTCATTCTTGGTGGAGTACCTTGAAGTTTAAAATGCCAAGGAGTTCAAGGGAAAAAGATTCGGGGCATGAGACATTGATTTCTGGCCTTGTCAACTTCTAAATTCTGTCTTCTAAGTCCACATGAGGGAGAGGCTACTCCATCTTCCGAGTATAACATAGGAGTCAAATAGAGTATTTATCTTGATGACTGCCTACCTACAGAGGCCTGTGTCCTGAGATAATCTGCATCTTGGGTCCAAATGCAAAGATACAGGATTTTAATTTGGTGGTTGAAGAAAATCTGGGAATAAATGTTCCAACTTTGCCTTTAGCAGGCCAGCACACATTTAATTTATAGTTTTCATTGAATGATGATCTTGAAGCCTTGCAAAGCAGTCATTTATTTAATTTCTTTATGCTATGGCAACTCTGGCTGTATATGAGGCTGGTGGCTTCTGACTTCTGGTTTGCATACTTTTTAAAGTCCCTTTTCTTTTACTCTTCAAACATATTTACCAGTTGAAAGGGTATCGTATTTCTATTTTCCTTGACAAGGAAATGGAAACAACTGAAAAGGGGATGAATTTGAAAAACTGAACTCATTCTTATGCATATTAAAATGTAGAGACTATTATAGGGCATACATTTAAAATAATCTTTCCTTCTGGAATAATGTCTTTTGCAATTTTCAAAATGTTTTATGATACATGATATTGATTGTTTAGTAGAACTCTCTTGACCCTTAAATTCTCTTTCATTCTTTCGGGAGAGGTCTTGGGCACTCCAATTAATGTTCCATTTAACAAATATTTGTGAGCACCAACTCTGTACGAGGTAAACTGTTGGATCCTAAGGCCCAGAAGAAGAGTAAGACAAATCATTTTTCACAATGAGGTTGGTCAATGCTGATGATTCCTGAAGGGTAACCTTTGGCATGACTGCCCACATCCTGAGTAGTCCACTACCCAAAAATAAACTTATAAACAAATGTGAAGAGACTCTCCTCCTAGTCCCCACAGCATTCCATCAAGGGGACCATAATTTAGTGTTAATTCCCAGCCTTGCTGTACCCTGCAATCACTCAGAGAATGATTAAAAAAAAAAATCATGGAAAGTTGGAACATTCCCCCAGACTTTGGAATCAGGTGATGAGGCCAGGATTTCAATTTTTACAAAATTCCATAGCTAGTTCTCTCAAATTGGGTCCTGTGTTATTTCAGTCCAAGAATGACAGGGTTTGGATTCTGTCTTAGCAAAAACAATATAATTTTGATACTTATAAGAATCTGTTTTGGGTTATAAGATTATGAGAGTCACACACAAAGTATTAGATTGTCACATATTTAGATTGTTGTTTTCAGCAAATGTGCTTTTTCCCCAGTTCTGGATGTTTTCCCCCTAGAATCATGGGATGCTGGCTCTCTCTTCTATTCTGAGTGTTGGTGGCATGTCAGCAGAGGTTTTAGCCAAGCATATCTGTCATGGGGCTTATGTACAGGCATTTCCAGATGACGAAAATATTCAAAAGAAACAGTCTTAAACGAACTGTTCTGTTTAAGTGTTGGTCTGTGTTCTGAAGAAATAAAACAATAAAGCAATAAAACATTTTAGGATTATGGGCTATTTAAAATTAGAGATAGATCTGGCTTACTGTTCTCAAACTGGTTTTTAGCACCTCATTATATTATTTACAGATTCTTGACTTGGGAGCTTTGGATAATGATGAGAACAAAATCTAAATAATAACTAATAACGGGACCTATTGTTCTAGAGTTACCTCTTATTTCAGAAAAGAACCTCAGGAATGCTGGTCCACCACAAGAGGGCCACCCAGAGTCATTTCTCCCTCAGAGGAGTTCCAGCAGTAAAGCAGGGCGGAGATGCCCTTTAGCCAAAGACAGAGCAAGAAGTCCCTACTCCCTATCCCTTCCCCGCCTGCCTTCCTGGGGAGTTGCTGAGTTGCTGAGTTGCCGGCCCACCTGTGTCTTCTACCAGAAATGTTAGATTTATCACCAATAGGTGGTAGTATTGTATTTCCAGTTTGTAATTGTCTAATAACATTTTATTGACAGAAGAAGCAGTTATTGGCTGGTCCCACATTGGCACATAAAAGAAGGCATTTGGGGGAAATTGGAAGGGGAGGTGAACAATGAGAGACTATGGACTCTGAAAAACAATCTGAAGGGTTTGAAGGGGTGGGGGGGTGGGAGGTTGGGGGAACCAGGTGCTGGGTATTAGAGAGGGCATGGACTGCATGGAGCACTGGGTGTGGTACAAAAACAATGAATACTATTATGCTGAAAATAAATTAAAAAAAAAAAAAGAAGAAGAAGAAGAAGAGCCAGCACATAGAAAGGATTGGGAGGAACAAGTAAATATAGGTTAGCTTTGATTGGAGCTTGGGAAAAGAATCAGTTTCATGGGACATGAAATGGGGAGAAGGAGGGGTGATGAGAATGGGAGATTGTCTGGGTGGGTGCCAAATGTATGGGTTGGTGCCCAAGTGAGAAGAAATATGTCATCATGACGTGGGAAGACTATGGTAAAGGCTCTAAAGATGGAGGTACAAACAGCGAGGCCCAAAGCCACAGTTCCAGGCAGCCCTGTGAACATTGTGATCAGAGCACTCTGCAGAGTCAGCCAGACCCATGGCCCACACCAAGGTCTCTCAGGAAATCCACGAGAGACGCAAACACAGTACCCCCAATGGCTGTCCTTGGCCTTGACACCATATTCTTTTATTGATGCTGTTGCCATCGAAATATTTTGCACAGGAAGAGTCCCACAACTTCATTCTTTCTTATCTGTTCTGAGTTTACCTTGCTTTTTTGAATCCATCTACTTTCTACAAATAGCAGGACTTCAAACAAAGAGCTTATAGCATCCAAGGCTGGGGGATCCTAACTTTCCATCAGTTACCTCCTTTGGGGGCTTCATGTGGATATTTTCATTATATGGAGTCTAAGCAGTTAGAATAAGGCTAAGACCTTCCATGCAGTGGCCCTGGTGCCTCAGCAGATATGCTCCCCCGCCCCCACCCAGGTAAAGTTGCTCAGATTCCTAAGAGTCATCTAAAATCCAGAATAAACTGATTTTGCTGACTTGTTAAGTAACATTCTCCCTCTGAAGTTCTAAAGAACTGATTTAGGCTGCCACATAGGTTGTTCTATTTAAAAAGTCAAGCTCTGTTTTGTCTGTCCAGGAATTCATGATTCAGAGGAAATGACATGGATTGTGCAAAAGTTGCACCTATTTGTGAAAATAAAGAAAGGAAATTATAAACTAGATGCTAAGCAGAATTTTCTGACTTTAAGAAATAACAGACTCTATAAGGTATCTTTCGGAAAAAAAAAAAAAAAAAAGCTCTCGAATTCTCTTCCCTTATAAGCCATTTGAGGCCACTGGGCAAACCAATGCGCTTCTCTCTGCCCCTCACGCCCTCTTAATTTTCAAACGCATAGATAAGTTAAGATAGGTATTTTCTTTTCTTTTTTTTTTTTTTTTAAAGATTTTATTTATTTATTTGTCAGAGAGAGAGAGAGGGAGAGAGAGCAAGCACAGGCAGACAGAATGGCAGGCAGAGGCAGAGGGAGAAGCAGGCTCCCTGATGAGCAAGGAGCCCGATGTGGGACTCGATCCCAGGACGCTGGGATCATGACCTGAGCCGAAGGCAGCTGCTTAACCAACTGAGCCACCCAGGCGTCCCAAGATAGGTATTTTCAACATGAATTTGAAGAGCTGACTTGCTGGCTTTCACGGTACATTATGTTGGACAACCTCAAAAAGGAACAAATGTTATTTGTCAGCCTTTGAGAAAATCATGTACCAAAGGGCACCTGGGTGCCTCAGTGGGTTAAAGCCTCTGCCTTCGGCTCAGGTCATGATCCCAGGGTCCTGGGATCGAGCCCCACATCGGGCTCTCTGCTCAGCAGGGATCCTGCTTCCCTTTCTCTCTCTCTGACTGCCTTTCTGCCTATTTGTGATCTCTGTCAAATAAATAAATAAAATCTTAAAAAAAAATCACGTCTTGTTTGTTAACATAGATACATAAGCAGCTCAGCTCAAACACTCAGCAGGGACCACGGAAAATCAACATTGAAGGACAGCTTTTCTCACTTTCTGATATGCTCTACCACTTTCTCTTCAATCCTTACCTTCAGTTAGAGCATCTGACCCAAAGCATGACTACCAGATGAAAGTGGGCTGGAGTTCTACCCAAATATAGCTACAAAGAGTGTGTGAATATTTGGAATTAGGGCTTTGCTACCAAATTGACATACCAAACTTCTCTGGCAGCTGATTAAATAACCGTGTCGCAACTCTGTCACATGGCTTGAAAGGAAGGTTGCAAAATGCAGGCTAATATACATTCCAAGCTCAGCACTGAATTTTCCCCTGTTTTATGAGTTTGAGTCAGTTATGCTTAAAAATAGCCAACTAAATTTTTTTTTCTTAAATCCAGGCCAACTTACCAAAGACACTCTTTCCTAAGCTCAAGAATGTGCATGCAACGGAATTGTCTACAATAAGGTTTGCTTGTTTGAATTTCTTGTCAGTGTCATGTTTAAATAGCACAGCTTCAAAGGTACAAATAGGAGAAAATTCCTGTCTCAGTAGTTGGAGGACTTTGTTCTCTTGATGAACAAAGAAACCTGGGCCTTCCTCTTTTAGAACTAGCTTTGTACAACAACGATAATGCAAGTAACAGGATCAAAGGGAAGGGGAAGAAGGTACAGGGGATGCTCTTTCTGAGGTCTCAGGTACCATCTCTGTTAACAGGCTATAGATGTAGTTAACATCTATAGGGACAGTAAGAGATGGTGATGTAGGGATGATATACCACAGACTGTGGGCACTCACAGAACAGTCTTAAGTTCCAGGGAGAAGGCAGCAAGGGACAAGGTTGCTTTGCACTTCCTGGCAGTTTGCTAAAACCACCTCCAACATACTTGCTCCCAGCAGTCCCACGAGATAGAAGCAGGTCTGAACTCCCTGATGCTGAATGCATGTCTCACTGTACACTACAGTGTGGGAGAGGGGTGTGCTTATATGTGGGCACAAATGGGAAAGTGGGGTATGTAGCGGGTAGTGGAGAGTTGGAAAGCATCTCCCTGGAACTCAACCAAATTGTAAAGTTGCCTCCTTAACTTCAGAGAAACTGTCAGAGTGACCCCAATTCTCTCAGAACATGGCAGCAGTAACCAAGTCAGTCCTGTTTCCCCTCCTCAGTTTCTTACTGGGGTTCCATAGATGGAGTGCCTGGATTGAATTCTTCTCTAAAACCAGTGCCTTAGAAGTTCATAGGTGAGATTAATATCCCTGTTGCCAGGATGACTTTAATTCCTAACAAGAGATCTAAGGATGCGGCTGGTGTTTTGATCAGCCTAGACCTCTTTTGGCTAGCCTCTCCTTTGTAATTCAGGCCACCAGATATTGTGGAGATATATGCAGCACCCCAGTAAGTAAGCATGTAGGCATGTATGTATGTATGCATGCATGCATATATGTGTTTATTGTTTCATTCCATGCAAAAATGTCTTGGGATTTTACTGTTTTCTTAGGGAAATCCAACATGCTCTCAGGTGTCCAATAAAAATAAACTGCAACCATGAGCCTTTTTTTTTTTAAGATTTTATTTATTTGACAGAGAGAAATCATAAGTAAGCAGAGAGGCAAGCAGAGAGAGAGGAGGAAGCAGGCTCCCCGCTGAGCAGTAAGCCCGATGTGGGGCTCGAACCCAGGACCTGGGATCATGACCTGAGCCGAAGGCAGCGGCTTAACCCACTGAGCCACCCAGGCACCCCACCATGAGCCTTTTTATTTATTTGTTTTGACACTTCACTAAGAGTACCTGTTAGAGTTAGCTGTTCACATGTTCGTCCGGGTCAATGAACCAACTGAAAGTGCTAAGAGAGTAAAAACCGAATTCCATTTTGTCTGCACCTAACAGCCACCTCCTTACATGGTTTGTTAAATACACAAGGGATCAGGGCGCCTGGGTGGCTCAGTTGATTCAGCGTCTGCCTTCAGCTCGGGTTGTGATCCCAGAGTTCTGGGATCGAGGCCTGCATTGGGCTCCTTCCTCAGTGGGGAGCCTGCTTCTCCCTCTGTCATTCTGCCTCCCTTTCTCTCTCTGTCTCTCATGAAGAAATACAGAAAATCTTTAAAAATAAGTAAATAAATAAATACACAGGGATCCATGTTCTGTATTTCTGTTGCATTCTCACACCTCTTGTATATGCCTTCTCATCTTGGTTTGGACACCAGTCAGCCGGCACCTATCGTTCCCAGAGGATTTGTGGCACACCACACGGGAAGCTTTGTGGAGTAGATAACTGTATACAAATCCACAAACTGGTGGATTGTCCGTGTGTGTGTGTGTGTGTGTGTGTGTGTGTAACTGTGGTCATCTCGATGCTCTAATTGAGGGTGTGTATGTGCCTACACTTGCAGGTGTGCGCATGACCCTGCACCCGCCCACTATTCATCTTGGTCCTGCTTTCTTCCTGTCCTCTTCCCATTTGTCTTCTCTGCTTTTGTTGGTTTCGAGAACCTGTGCTAATGAAAGAGAGTTTTCTAACACTGCACCACTGTGGAATTAGAGCTGCTTGGTCATTAGAGGCAAAGGCCATATACTAAAGATGGAAATGCCCTAGAGAGCATGTGGACATCCACTGAATGGCGGAAGCTTTAAGGTCTGCTGAAACCTAGACGGCTCAGGATTCTATACTGCTGGCCTCACACAGTTGGCCGCAGCCTTGGGTCAGACTGCGTATGCATATTTTAGACAATTCAAATATCTAAAGCAATGTTTCGAGGGAGTTTTAGAAAATACAGAAGCCTGGACTCAAAAATTCAGTGTCAGTTGGTGAGGTGGGGGCTCAATTCTAGAAACATCCTAGGAATTCAATTCTAGAAACATCCTAGAACATCAGTGTGCAGTTAGGACTGAAAACCACTGAACTAGATATTGAGTTCTTGATTCTTTTCATGATAAAGGAAGTTACAATTCTGAAGCCTGTTTCTTAAAGTCACACAGGGTAGTGACTATCCATGATACTTCTGAAGTGAGCACGTTCACTGCATACCATGCTTCATCAGAGGGACAATATTAACCATTTGGGTGGGACAATTATTTGAGATTTTGATTCCTTTCCTCTTACTGCCATTAGAGCTTCCCAGTTACTGTGACCACCTACAACACCTCCATAAACCACCCAATGTTCCAGGGGTAGCTGAGAATCATCACTTAGGTGGGTGGGTGTGGCTTCAAAGGCAATAAACATTTCCGATAAATTTCAGCCATTGAACACTGACTTTCAGTACTGTTACTAAAATGGTCCCCCTGAGATGGCAGTCTGGAGGCTTAATCAAGGCTCTAACAGACGGACTTTGATTTTTAAAGTAGTTGCCTTCCCTGAGATAATTTTTTTTTAAAGAAACAGTGGAATAATTGATTAAATACGGCACTTAGATTATTTTATTTCTTTTTGCCATAAAGTTCTACCTAGCCTTTTGAATCTCTAAGACAAAAAGCCAAGTAGATAGTGACAGATTCCAACTGTTGGCTAACTACTCCTCCTCACTCTTGGTCTCTCTTCCCTCCAAAACAAAACAAAAGCCAAAAAGAAAAATGTAAAGAACAACTGGGAGACCAAGAGCAGTTTTTTTTTTTTTTAATTTTTTAATTTTTTCCAAGAGCAGTTTTTTTAAATGGAATTCTCAACTATTGTGAAGTGTATTTTTTTTCTTTTTTAAAAAAATTACTGCTCAAAGGGAAATGGAGGTACTGGGGGATGAGGGTTCAAGAGATTGTTACCAGAACCAACTTTCATAGTAGAGCAAAGATTTTCCACATATTATTCTTGATGCTGAGGTGCAAGATACCTCACTTTATTTATTTATTTATTTATTTATTTATTTATTTTAAGATACCTCACTTTAACCACAGATTTTCATATCCACCAGCCAAGCTGCAAAGCATTTCTGAGTGCTTGACTTCCATGAGTGCTGATATTTCTGAATCCTGATGGCAGTGGTACATTCCAGTTTTCCACTGGGTACACTGTCAGCAAGATGGACAGAACAGGACATTTTGGATACATGGAACCTATCCAGGCCGCTTTAGGGATGAAGAGAAAGGGAGATGCTCGGGTTCACCAAAGCAAGTTTACACCTAGAGAACAACTCCCACTGGAATGATGTTAACGGCCTTGGATTTCGACTTGATGAAATTCTAGAAAATGACTATTTTTTCCCTACTGTACCATCTGTTCTGGAAGCAGTTCTATGTGATAACCTATTAGAGAGGCCAGAACTCCAGGCAACAAATTTGATCAGCAACAAATGCCCAAGTATAATAGGTAAATGCAGAAATGGCTGTTTTGCTTGGAGCTGGTCAAATGCAGTAGGAGGGATATAATCACTTTCTCAATGAACTAATGCGTAATTCACTTTCATGCTTCCAAACACATCTTTCTAAACAGAATACCATCAGCAAGCATCACGACAAATTGCTTACTTTCCATGATGGCCACATTTCATTCATTCACCATAATTTTTGCTAACGTTTACTGGATATCAAAACTATCTTGTTGGTCTAATGCAACCAAGCAATGATACTTTATAAATCCATCTATATTTTGAGATGTGACCATCTTGTTAATGTCCAGCTTTTCAATTACCATAATAATCAACTACTGAGAAGTAATTGAAAGATTTTGTCATTTTTTACAGTCATAATTAGTTAGCAAGAAGAGTACAGACTAAGATGTAAAAGAAAGAAGCAAAAACTGAAATGATTTACATAAAAAGCCATAATTAGTTCCTTACCTGAAATATTTTAATGCTTGGGCTTCTTTTTGAATTTGGTAGTGGTAAGATGGGTCTTTTTAAAGAAATAGGCAGTCTTCAGTGTTTTTATAGCATTGATTACTACAGAAATTATACTTCTTTTACTTCTTGTCTTGAAGGGTGAACAAAATAAATAAACTGAAAATACTACAATGAATGGTAAATGATGAAAGATTTACAGTACAAAAAACAGCGTAAAAAGGAAGACAAGTTTAAATATCGTTGTGTAAGAAAGTGATGAAAATAATACAAGAATGAGAATAAGTAAAATGATAGGCTGGAACATCTGGGAAGGTAAATGCAGAGACAAAGAGAAGAGTTAATTAATAATAATTTTTAAAACTTAAATTCATATTAACTAATCTAAGCATTCATTCAATTTAAGATGAAGAAGAACCCTCCCTTAAGCCTGCATTTACAAAATCTGAAACCTGTTAATGCATACAGTTCTTTCTCTCACTCTGATTTCTACTTTTTTCCCTGATGGTATAATTGAAAACCCACATGCTTCAAGAATTCAAAAATCTGCTACAAGGAAACCGAAAGCCAACCATTTGACATTATTAGAGAAACAATAAGCCTTAATATTTCAAAATTCAACAAGTTTTATCACAAAACTTTTTTTTTTCATAACAAAGCAGAGCAACATGCAAGGTAAATAAGCAATAGGGTTGCGATTTTTCTAGTTGTGACTAACAGGCAGCTAATTTAATATAATGCTTCTGCGTATACAGTGATCTTTAAATTTAAATCTCTTGCATGTCTTAAAAGCCATGCATGCTGTTGTACTTCCGTGTGTTCTCCAATGGATACAGGACAGGAGGCTTGCCAGAGAGGTAGCGCTGCCTGCTGTGTTTTACAAATTCTCTCTTATGTGGTTAATTCTGACAAAATGCATGGGTCTTTGGCCACCATACCTGGCTAGAGCAGCTCAGTCCAATTCATCAGTTGTGCCTCTACAAATTAGGATGAAGGAAAAATGCTGGTTTTCCCTGTTCGGGAATAGTTATTACTATTTCTCTGAATCAGTGTTGGATTAAAGTTAAAGTAGAACACTCCTTCCCCAGTTTTGACATAGAGAGATGGCAGTGATTTTTTTCCCCCCTAGAAATAACGATCCTATTACTTCCACTTGTAAAGGAGTGACTTCTATTTGTTCCTTTTGGTAGGGATCTAGACACAGTATCCTCTCTTCACTGTTGGCTTGTACATTTGCCAGTAGTTACACAATAACCCTGGATACTAAGTAATTAAACCACTTTTGAAAACTCAATTTCAATCTTAGTTCAAAACCTGCAAATACACAATTAAAGATTCCCATCTGGGATCTTCTTACAGCCTGATCCATTAGAATCGGTGGAGTAATACTGAACATATCGACACATAATGATATATATTTAAGATCCTTTAATCTTTACACAAAAACTGATGGTGGGGGTGTGTGTAAATTTCCTTTTTAACCAAAACAGAGGGGAGGGAGTTACCAAGCGGGTTCCGAAAACCCGAGGCCTGAAGAAGGACAGTGTGAGAGAACACGTGTGCTGTGGGGCTACGAAGCCCAGTGAGGCTCTGCGCGGGAACCCTGAAGCGGGGCGTGGAGGTCGGTGCGCGGAGACGCCCCAGCGAGGAGCACGAATCCGCGGACCAGCCTGGCCATCGCCGTGGCTCGCAATAGGCAGAACTGTACCTGACTCACGGATATGGGCTCCTCCGCGCCGCGGTCGTCCGCAGACTTGGGCACCTCGAGGCGGTCGATGAAGGTCTGCAGCTCCTTGCGGAAAGCTTTCATCTGCGCGTTGATGCGGTAGAGCAGCTCGTGCTCGCGGATGCGGCTGCCGTCGTCCTCCTCATCCATCAGTCCGAACAGGTCCCCGTTGGCCACGTAGATGCGCGCCTCCGTGATGATGGTGCTAGTGTCGGCGATGAGCCGGTCGATGGTCTTCCCCAGGCGCTCGGCCTCCGAGCGGATGTCCTTCATCTGCTGCCGGTCAGAGAAGCTCTTGGGCCAGGGCCCGGGCGAGGGGTAGAAGGAGCGGGTGGGCGTCAGGCAGCGGATGTTCCGCACCTCCTCCGAGTCGCTCTCGCCGCCGATGGGGCCCTCGCGCTTGCGGTGAGGCGGCCGCGAGTCGTCGTCGCTCTCCTTCTTGCCCGCGTCGCTCTCCGCGTCACTGTCTCGCGGGCTGCCGCGGATGCCCAGGTGCGAGGCCAGGTCGTAGCGCTGCATGTTGGACATAAGCACGCGGTTCTCGTACTGCAGCTGCATGACCTTGCCGCTGAGCTCGTTGATCTGCAGGCGCGCTGCCTTCAGCTCCTCTTGCAGGGCCTCGGTCTTGGCGCTGTCGTGGTGTCGCGCGCTCTCGTGGCCGCCCGACTTGTACTTGTACTTGTTGAGCTCGGCGGTGATGCGCTTGTTCTGCTCCTCCAGGTCCGCCACGTTCCGCCGCAGCAGCTCCGTCTCGTCCTCCACCAGCTGCAGGTGCTGCCGCAGTTCCGACAGGGATTCGCTCTGCTCCCTCATGAGCGGGTTGGCCGAGCCGTTGAAGTCATCCCCCCTCAGGTCGTCGAGTTCTGCCTTCAGGCCTCTGTTCTCCACCTCCAGTTCTACGATCTTCCTGCCCAGGATGTTGGCTTCTTCCTCCACGAGCCTCAGCCGCAGCTTGAGCTCAGCCTCCCTGGTGCTGGGAGGCCCCCCGGCTTCTCCTTTGGGCAAAGGGCTGTCCAGATCCCCGTAAAAGGATCTGTACTTCTGAAGCTCGTGTTCGAATCGGTCCTTCTCTTTGTCGATCTTGGCCATCTTCTTCCTCATCAGAGCGGCTTCTTCCTTCGCGAACTGCAGCTGGCATTTCAGATCCTCACTGTCCTCCTCGTTTGGGAAAAAGAGGGGCAGAGGAGAGGAGGTCACTTTTATGTAAGTCGAAAACACACAAAAAAAGCACACCTGCAAAAGTAGTTGCCTTTTCCTTGTAATTAAGATTCAATGAAACCAAGATAAGTAGACACTGTATGTTTTCTACAAATCATTTAAATTATTTGGTGGATAAAAGACGAGGACAATATCACATCCTGGAAACAATAAAGAGAAAGAAATATAAAAAGAGAAACACTATGGTCATCACTATTCAGAGACCATCATGTCTTGTAACTGAGCACAACTGTGGGGCTGTCATCTCAACAGCGTTCCTTTTGCATGTTTTGTTTTTTACATGATTTGAATTCCCCTGACTATAATAAATATGAAACCTATTCCCTGGACGGAACACATGAAGTGTACTCACTGCCCCTTATCGAGCACGGACTCTCAGACAATTTCTGGAAAGTTCTTTATCCATCTGACCTAATTTAATGTTTAGAGTGAAATGCCTAAATGCCTGGTTTAAAGATACTCCATAACTTTTTCAAGGTTACAGAGCTAGTACGTGGCAAAAAACAAAAGTGAAATTTGAATTCCATTCTGTCTGACTCGAAGGCTCATGGTCATTCTGAAGGAGCAAAGAAAGTCTTCTCTCCTCCATCTTCATTCAAGGCAAAATTGTTTACTTAAAGACCTTACTTAAAGTAAGGAAAATTTAACACTGGAATGGCTCCTCCAAGGAGAAACTGGCAAGTGTTTCATCCAGATCATTTTAAAAATAAGGGGGTGTCTGGGTGGCTCAGTGGGGTAAGCCTCTGCCTTCAGCTCAGGTCATGATCTCAAGGTCTTGGGATCGAGTCCCAAATCGGGCTCTCTTCTCAGCAGGGAGCCTGTTTCCCCACACGCCCCCGTCCCCGCCTCTCTGCCTACTTGTAATCTCTGTCTGTCAAATAAATAAATAAATATTCTTAAAAAATTAAAAAAAAAAGATATATTCCCCATCAGTCTAAAAACGAATAAAGTTGGTTCTGCCCAGTAAATGGATGATGGAGTAGATCTTATGGAAGCTCTTCTCACAATTCTTAGGCAACCTGCAAACACTAATTGCTGACTAAGTTGAAAAGTACAAACAAACTAAAATTGGAAATCAACTTGCTGAGAGCTAATATCAAAGTACATTATTATGCCCAAGGACACATTTCCTGAGGGCAATTTCCCCACATTTGCTTTTAAGTATGTACTTTGGGTCAACTGCGTAACTTCTGTGGATTTTGTTTTCCTCATTTTTTAATATGTTTTTTATAAAAGATTTTATTTATTTATTTGAGAGAGGCAGAGAGAGATCATGAGTGGAGGGTGGGAAAGGGGAGAAAGAGAGGGAGAGGCAGGCTCTCCGTTGAGCAGGGAGTCCTATGAGGGCTTGATCCCAGCACCCTGAGATCATGACGTGAGCCAAAGGCAAATGCTTAATGGACTGAGCCACCCAGGCGCCCCTTCTCATTTTTTAAATGGAAATAAAAATGCCTTCCTTGCCCAGCAATGAGTCAGCTGTGTTTGAAATGAATTGTGGTAAAGTAGCAGCAACCACTGGTAGTGAAGGTGGGAATAATGAGCTTCTGCCAGAGATGCTCATTAAATATGGCCCAGAGCCTTTGAGATGGAAGAGATGTAGAACAAGGAGGGCACAGGTCTCCTGTCCTCCTTTCTGTTAATGAGAATTAATATGGAAGGGTTGAGAGCTGATGAGTCCACAGAGCCTGACCATCACATTCTTTATATCATTATGCCCTGACATTAGCCCTATGAGGAAGGTGATCTAGTTCTACTTTATAGATAAGGCAGATGAGCTTCAGGAAGGTTGGTTAACCTGGTAGAGCACAAGTTAATAAGTGACAGAGCACATCTGTAACCAGACTGATTCCCAAAATCTTATTCTTTCCACTGTGTTGCCTCTAGAAAAGTAGCACAAGAGAAGGAAAGTAGGACAATGGGGTAAAAGAAAAGAAATCGGATGTGTTGGTTTGTATACTTTCCTCTAGAAGGGGTTTAGAAGAAAGGACAGAAGCACAGAGAGAAGAGATGAGAGAATTCCCAGGAGCACAGTGAGAGAGAAGGATGAGTGTAAATCACAGAAAGATTTGACGTGAAACTCTATTTCACAAGGCAAAAGAGAAGCTGTTCTACAAGAGACTATATGTTGGACCCTCAAACCTGTTCAGTGAGTATGAAACTAAGGACACAGAACAATATTTACTATTGAATCAGCAGAAGACTCAAAGATAACCCTGATGTTTCCAGCTTAGGCATCTTACTGGTTGGTGCTGCTAATGACAGGAAAAGAGAATGAACAAAGAGGAAGAGGTGTGAAGAAGATGGGTCTAAGCGTATTAAAATGCTGTCTTCGAGGTGTGTCAGTGGAGGGGTATCTAGCGGAAACATCTATCGAAGGCAAGTGAACTCTCAGGCCCAAGATTACAAAGATTACACCTCTGGCCCTGCAGAGAGTTCAGGTGCAAAAGAATGAGATGTATAGAGGTGATGGTTGAAGCTATGGCAGCGGTTCTGAAAGGAACCCAAGAGAAGAAAAGAAAGAGAGACACATAAGACATGGCTAAAGGTGTGGCGGGGCAGGCAAGAGAGTCCAATATCATGCAGGAATTAGAAACAATGCTTGAGTAGAAAGGTGACCAGCAATGAGCAAGTCCAATATGCCTTTACATAAGCTACGCTTTGTTAAAAAGTCAGAGTAGGGGAGACTGGGAAGTTAGGTTGAGTGTAGTAATATTCCCTGATTGCAAGTCTAGGCCTTTATTTGCTAGTAAAAAAAAAAAAAAAAAAAAAAAAAAAAAAAAGTGTTAGTAAAATACTGCAGTTTGAATCCAACCAAAATAGCACTGGATGTGGTCTAAGTCACAGACTGGAGCAGAATAACACTTCACTCGGCTACATTAAGCAAGCCTAACGTTTAATGTTTTAGCAAGGGAAGGCTACCTGATTTGCATATATGTAAACTCCCCTGCCTTAAAGGAATGAAAACATAAACCTTATTTTAAGACTTGGACATATACTACATGTAAGAAAGTCCCTATGAGGGACGGAGAAAATGATGGACAACATAGTAATTATTTTGTATTTGCTTAAAAAGAAATCTTTTCAGGGTGCCTGGTAGCTCAGTCATTATGCATCTGCCTTCAGCCCTGGTCATGATCCCAGGCCTTAAAGGAATGAAAACATAAACCTTATTTTAAGACTTGGACATATACTACATGTAAGAAAGTCCCTATGAGGGACGGAGAAAATGATGGACAACATAGTAATTATTTTGTATTTGCTTAAAAAGAAATCTTTTCAGGGTGCCTGGTAGCTCAGTCATTATGCATCTGCCTTCAGCCCTGGTCATGATCCCAGGGTCCTGGGATCAAGCCCCACATTGGGCTCCCTGATCGGCGGGAAGCCTGCTTCTCCCTCTCCTACTCTTCCTGCTTGTGTTCCCTCTCTCATTGTGTTTCTCTCTGTCAAATAAATAAATCTTAAAAATAAAATAAAATAAAATCTTTTCAGTATACAAAGTGTGATAGTTTCTACAATGCCAAGAACTTAAGAACCTGTAACCCAGTGTGCCCTGCATGCTCAGCCTGTAACCTAAGTATTGTAGCTGCATTTACAACTGAGCATGGAAATACTGTGTATAAATGCTGAAAACGTTAAATCCGAGATGGTATGGGAAGTGCCTGGTTGACAGTGTCTGGGCAGTACCCGCTTGCTCCTATTGTCCACAGTTAATGCTAGGCAAGAAACATTACAGTGCTTTGACATGTGAAGCAAGTGGTCTCTTATTTTTGTGTATATTAAAGACTCACTCTTAAGAAGATATGAATGACATGTGAAGAAGGGGAGCATTAGGACGATGAGGGGCCAGCTGAGCTGAGTTGACCCCAGCTTTGACTGAGCCACTACTAGATGCTAAATAACATTCCTAATGAATTACATGGATTAAACTCATTTAATTCGTACCACTCTCTATTATGATCCCCTTTTACAGATGAGGAAACAAAGGCATAGAAAGAATAAGTAAGTCATCTAAGGCCATACATCTGGCATGTCACTGCCCTTAACTGTGTGTGATACAATTTCTCAGCAAATAAAGTCACTGTGGTGCTGAAGGAACGTGTAAATCATACATCGAAGAAGGTGAAGCAAATAAAAATGAAGTACGAAGCCGTACAAATAATAGTAGGTTGAACCATATGGAATTGTCATTTACATAGGTCAAAATCACAGCATGTTGGCAATTTCTTTTGGCTCAATCTAGATAAAGGAGACACGAGAGTATTCAAAAGCACATACTGAACATGTTGTAGTATCAGACACTAGACACTGACAAGTCAAAGCTGCATAACATGACCCATGATGACAATCCACCCTGGCGATGGGATGGTATGGGAGATGAATATATAAACAGTACAATAGGAGGCTGGCAGTAATCTAAGAATCGATGGTCCTCAACCTTGACTGAGTAATAGAATCATCTGCGGACTACTTTATAATTGAGATCTCCCATCCAAGACAGTCCTGCTCAATCCACTGGGGTGGTTTTTGAAAAACTACAGGTAATAATCTCTGAAAATAAATGAACTGGAAACACTAGCAGGGACTTTAATGGCCACAACAGCACACTTAAAATTTCCCAGGTGTTTGGGCCAGGAAACAAAAATAGGTGGACCGCAATGTTTCTTGATTGTTGTAAGGTCCCAGGTCCCACTGGGAAACCCATGAAAGGTGTGGATGTCTTTTACAGAAAGGTGCCCACATGTGCGTAGAGTGGGAGGGTCACAGAGCTACAAACTCTTAGATGTTCCTGGATAAGAGAGTATTGTTGCAGAAATAAGTAAACTTTAACATGGGAAGTATAAGAATAGGCCAAATGTGAGTTTTAAAAGAAATAAACTGCTTATTAAAGCTGACTTAGGATTTTAGAACAGGGAGAATATAGCCCCTTCTCCATCAATGAGGTGGAGAAGAGAATTGACAGCAACATGTGAAATGACCCATAGCAAAATATGTAGAGAAGGTGGCTACAGTCATGGCAAAGACAGAGTGAGAAAGCTACAGTGACAGAGCATCTTTGAACCTAGTAACACAACAAAATGGAGTAAGGCTCTGGCTCTGAGACTCTTTGGGACTTTTGAACTGCTGACCCTTCTTGATATCCTTGTGCCAGGACCAGGAAAAAAAGTTAACCAAGAACAGAGCAGAGAGAGAGAAGAAAAGGGAAAATAAACATTCAAGATGCTGTGTTTTATGAGATGCCTGGGTGGCTCAGTCGGTTGAGTCATCTGACTCTTGGTTTCAGCTCTGGGCACGATCTTCTAGGTTGTGGGATGGAGCCCTGCACTCAGCTCTGTGTTCAGCTGGGAGGCTAGTTAAGATTCTCTCCCTCTGCCCTTCTCCCCACCTGTATGCTCTCTCTCTAAAATGAATAAATAAATAAATCTTTAAAAAAAATTTAATAAGTTGTGTTTTTAAAAAAATTGAGATCAACTTTTCCAAATTTTGGATATTTCAATATCGCTTTAGTTAAAATTATTATTTAATGAGAAAACAAATTGTAAGAATAAAAAAAAGTATGTTATAGTATGCAATTCCAACTGATGCATGCAAAAGTCAATAACTAGCCAATTTTTATGAAGAGCCATGATGTCATTTCTGCCCCCAAATATTTCCTCTTCTGTTTTAAAACCTCCTCCATTACATCTATCAGCACCTCTAGGCATCTCTTAGTACATCCCTTAAGTTTTATTTTTATTCATTTCCTTTCTTTTGCTTCCCTAATCACTGGCATAGAGAATTACTTCTTCTACGGCCTTATCACAAGCCTCTCCCACCCCTCACCATCCCTTCCTACAACATTTCTTTCTCTACTCACTCCTGATGCTATAGGAACAGCCATTCTCTTGACCTTATTAATTATGAATGAAGATGATTAGCACTGTGCGTACAGTTGTCAAACATAGTAACACATAAGGTACTAATAACATTTTAAGCAATAATAGGTTTGTTAGTGTTAGCTTTATAAGCAAAGACACTGAGTGCTTTATTCTACCTCTATCTACAGCTACAGAATGGAGAGGCATAATTAAAAAAAAATTTTTTTACATGAGTGTATCTGGCTACTATGTCCACTTATAGATGTAGCTTATTCTTATATACATTTAGAAGTGTTTGATACACTAGTTGAAATTTTATTTCCACATACCTCTGTGGGAGTCTGTTGAGTCTTTTTTTCAGATTTTGGCAGATCTTTGCTTCCTCTTCTTTTTAAGGATAGCTGAAACAAAGCACGAACATATTTAGTTTGGTAAACTATTATTTTAACTCCATTTTATGGTCTCAAAAGTGTCTACTGTCATATGACAAAATAAAACCAAAGAAATTGTGTTAGTTCAATCATCATCCAGAAGAAAAAAAAATACAAACCAGATAGAATTTCATGTATTTTTACCTAGGACTGGGATACACTTTTCAGTAGATGAGTAAGTGGCAACCATCTAAATAATTTAAGGAAACCCACTGTGAAACTGCAGAAAACAACTTGGATAAAATTTAGACCGATGACCCAATATACCACCTATTCCAAACAAACGCAAATCCTTGTTAGCATTCCTCTCACCAAAGAACAAAAAGGAATAGGGTATTTCCAGTTGAAGGCAGGTTTTCATAAGCTTGTAAAGACAAACTTTCAGAGGATTTATGGAGAATTTGAAGAATTTTGCTCTTTCCTCACCACACATCTCTCCAGACAAATACAATGCCCATACACATGTATATAATATAATACAATAGGGAATCGTTACAGTGAACTGGAGAGGACAGGCTCTATCTAAGGAATGGGCTGAGAGGGAATTAGCTGCAGCTTATTGGTGTCATACAGAAATGTGGGCTTTTTCTAGAGAAGCTAGAAATCTGGATTGTTATGTACTGGTTGGCCAGATTGAAATTCAGACAAACAACACTTTTTTTTTAAGATTTATTTTTATTTTATTTATTTATTTGAGAGAGAGAGAATGAGGAGAGAGAGAGCATGAGAAGGAAGAAGTCAGAGGAAGAAGCAGACATCCCGCTGAGCAGGAAGCCCGATGTGAGATTCGATCCCAGGACTCCAGGATCATGACCTAAGCCAAAGGCAGTTGCTTAACCAACTGAGCCACCCAGGTGCCCTGACAAACAATACTTTGTAAGCAAAAAAATACAGAGGGTCTGTCTGTATGAATACCTACCACATACCTCATATTGAACGTAATATCCAAATATCAATTAAACTGTGCGCACATCATCAGGAAGCTCATAATATACCGTGGGAGACAGAGAAGCAAACAATTATTGTACAAGCTGGGAAAGGCCAGGCTTTAGGTTCTGTGTAATAGTGCTTTGTCTTACTGTGGTATTACCACCATCAGAGTAGTACTTGGCACAGGGCAACTATTGGAAAAAATATTTACTGAACTAATGAAACATATTCATGATGACTATATTCAGAAAATATGAGGTTCTGGGGTCAAAGAGGAAGGTGGGGGTGTAGACTGAATGTAAAAGCAGGAACGGAGGCTTCATGGATCTGCAAAGATCTCCACGCTGCATTTTTCCCGTGTTAATTTCTAACCCATATCCCGTGTTAAATGCAGGCATATGGTCAGGTCCAGAAGGCCGGGGAATATATTGCTGCAACTGCTTTCGGTATGAAACTCGGTATGAAACTCAGACTAGAGCCAAATGAATGGCCTGTGGGCTTATTTATTTCTACTTCTCTACAGAAGTAAAGATGTTCTCTATGTTGCTTGCATAATCTTAGAAACAAAGGCTGTGAGGACTGCTTCGCCATAACCAAAAGTGGTTTGGGAACCAATCAACAAAAGCAGTCCCAAGAAAACCCCCCAAAATAGTAAGCTGAACTAGGGAATCCCAGAACAGTCTGTTTAGAAGCTGCCTACAAAGAAGCACCCAAATTCGTTTTATTAAATATTTACTGAATGCTTTTATTTTCAGTGTATTTTATGTTAATTTACTGCTAACTAATGTACTTTATATGGCACCTGTGATACAGTAATGATAAAACCAGCAGAGTCACTGCTCATTATGAGTTTCCTAATTTATTGGCAAAGGGTCTATTCAGTCAGCAATTTAAAACAGTGTGATGAAAGCAATGATAATGTAAAAACAATAGAAACTGGCAATGATTGAACACTAATTCATCTCTAACACTTTACATATATTATCTCAATTAATTCTTAAAATATTTTATTTATTCATTTGAGAGAGAGAGAGCATGAGCAGAGAGGAGAGGCAGAGGGAGAGGGAGAAGCAGACTCCCTGCTGAGCTGGAAGCCCAAAAGGGAGACATGTAGTCATCCGAGTCACACCCAGGCACCCTTAAAACACCACTTAGATTTAACAAGCTCTTCAGGTGATTCTTATGTATGATAAAGTTTGAGAAGGGCTGGTCTAAAATTACAGTTCAGTAAGTAGCAGGATCAGGTTTTGACCCAAGTATTTTTTATCTTTATATACTAGGTCATAAAGGAGAAAGGCTTAAGCCAGTCTGGAACTGGAGATGGTGTGGGGAGCTAGGGAAAATTTCCAGAAAGAAGTAACTTGAATCTGGTAGATGAAGAGTCAGCCAGCTGAAGACAGAGAAGAGGGGAAAGGCTTAAGCCAGTCTGGAACTGGAGATGGTGTGGGGAGCTAGGGAAAATTTCCAGAAAGAAGTATCTTGAATCTGGTAGATGAAGAGTCAGCCAGCTGAAGACAGAGAAGAGGGGAAGGGAAAAACAAAGCATTCCATGTAGAAAAACCATTTCTGGGACACATTTCAGCAGGTCTGTAACAAAATGTGAGGAGAGCAAATGATGCTGATGGCATGAATCAGATCTCGAAGGATACTGAATAAGGTTGTTGCAAGCAAAAAGTATCCATAATCAGATTGTCATAGAAGAAATACATAGACACAAAAGTAGAAGTCCAAATGGCCACAAGGTAAAGGGACATCATGCAAGGGAAATGAGGGAAAGTAGGCTCTAAGATTCTGAGCACTTTTTTGAGTGGGCCTTTATTTTTCATTCATTCCATAAATATTTGTTGAGTTCTGCCATATATACTATACTATCCTCCCCACCAAAGAGCTAACTGTTTACAGTGGGTAAGAGGATGTAGATAATTAGCTAAAACTGTAGACAGAATTAACGAAGAGCAATGGATGAAGAACAAACAAAAGATTCAGAGGACAAAGAGGCAACTATAGTTCCAGATCCTGAGAGATGAGAGAAAATCATCTGAGGTGGCTGATCTTTGAAGGCTGTACAAAATTTTGACAAAAGTAAAACCAAAAAAAAAAAAAAAAAGAAAGAAAAAGCAAGGATTCAGGGGAATAGGTGTGCCCTTACAGATTCACTGACTTCAGACAAGAAGTAATGGGGTCAATAAGATCGATAAACCATTGGCCACACTAATCCAAAAGAAAAGAGAGAAAGCCCAAATTAAAAAAATTATGAATGAAAAGGGAGAGATCACAACTAACACCAAGGAAGTAGAAACGATCATTAGAAGTTATTATCAACAGTTATATGCCAATAAGCTAAGCAACCTAGATGAAATGGATGCATTCCTGGAAAACTATAAACTCCCAAAATTGAACCAGGAAGAAATTGACAACCTGAATAGACCGATATCTAGTAACAAGATTGAAGCAGTGATAAAAAAACCTCCCAAAAAACAAGAGCCCAGGACGTGACGGATTCCCTGGGGAATTCTACCAAACTTTCAAAGAAGAAATAACACCTATTCTCCTGAAGCTGTTTCAAAAAATTGAAGCAGAAGGAAAACTTCCAGACTCTTTTTATGAAGCCAGCATTACCCTGATCCCCAAACCAGGCAAAGACCCTACCAAAAAGGAGAATTTCAGACCAATATCACTGATGAATATGGATGCTAAGATTCTCAACAAGATCCTAGCAAACAGGATCCAACAGAACATTAAAAAGATTATCCACCATGACCAGGTGGGATTCATCCCTGGGTTACAAGGATGGTTCAACATTCGCAAAACAATCAATGTGATAGAACAAATCAATAAGAGAAGAGAGAATAGCCACATGGTCCTCTCAATTGACGCAGAAAAAGCATTTGACAAAATCCAGCATCCGTTCCTGATTAAAACGCTTCAAAGTATAGGGATAGAGGGAACATTCCTGAACTTCATAAAATCTATCTATGAAAGACCCACAGCAAATATCATCCTCAATGGGAAAAAGCTTGCAGCCTTCCCGTTGAGATCAGGAACATGACAAGGATGCCCACTCTCACCACTCTTGTTCAACATAGTATTAGAAGTCCTAGCAACAGGAATCAGACAACAACATCAGTCAACAACAGAACACTCATGAAAGAAATTGAAGAAGACAGAAAAAGATGGAAGATCATTCCATGCTCTTGGATCGGAAGAATAAACATTGCTAAAATGTCTATACTGCCTAGAGAAATCTATACTTTTAATGCCATTCCGATCAAAATTCCACTGGTATTTTTCAAAGAGCTGGAGCAAATAATCCTAAAATTTGTATGGAATCAGAAGAGACCCCGAATCGCTAAGGAAATGTTGAAAAACAAAATAAAACTGGCAGCAGTAGATTTCAAGCTTTACTACAAAGCTGTGATCACCAAGACAGCATGGTACTGGAATAAAAACAGACACATAGACCAGTGGAACAGAGTAGAGAGCCCAGATATGGACCCTCAACTCTATGGTCAAATAATCTTCGACAAAACAGGAAAAAATATACAGTGGAAAAAAGACAGTCTCTTCAATAAATGGTGCTGGGAAAACCAGACAGCTATATGTAGAAGAATGAAACTCAACCATTCTCTTACACCATACACAAAGATAAACTTGAAATGGATAGAAGACCTCAATGTGAGACAGGAATCCATCAGAATCCTAGAGGAGAACATAGGCAGTAACCTCTTCGATATCAGCCACAGCAACTTCTTTCAAGATATGTCTCCAAAGGCAAAGGAAACAAAAGCGAAAATGAACTTTTGGGACTTCATCAAGATCAAAAGCTTCTGCACAGCAAAGGAAACAGTCAACAAAACAAAGAGGCAACCCACGGAATGGGAGAAGATATTTACAAATGACAGTACAGACAAAAGATTGATATCCAGGATCTATAAAGAACGCCTCAAACTCAACACACACAAAACAGACAATCATATCAAAAAATGGGCAGAAGATATGAACAGACACTTCTCCAATGAAGACATACAAATGGCTATCAGACACATGAAAAAATGTTCATCATCACTAGCCATCAGGGAGATTCAAATTAAAACCACATTGAGATACCACCTTACACCAGTTAGAATGGCCAAAATTAGGAAGACAGGAAACAACGTGTGTTGGAGAGTATGTGGAGAAATGGGAACCCTCTTACACTGATGGTGGGAATGCAAGTTGGTGCAGCCACTTTGGAGAACAGTGTGGAGATTCCTCAAGAAATTAAAAAATAGAGCTTCCGTATGACCCTGCAATTGCACTACTGGGTATTTACCCCAAAGATACAGATGTAGTGAAAAGAAGGTCCATCTGTACCCCAATGTTTATAGCAGCAATGGCCATGGTCGCCAAACTGTGGAAAGAACCAAGATGCCCTTCAATGGACGAATGGATAAGGAAGATGTGGTCCATATACACTATGGAATATTATGCCTCCATCAGAAAGGATGAATACCCAACTTTTGTAGCAACATGGACAGGACTGGAAGAGATTATGCTGAGTGAAATAAGTCAAGCAGAGAGAGTCAATTATCATATGGTTTCACTTATTTGTGGAGCATAACAAATAACATGGAGGACAAGGGGAGATGGATAGGAGAAGGGAGTTGAGGGAAATGGGAAGGGGAGGTGAACCATGAGAGACTATGGACTCTGAAAAACAACCTGAGGGTTTTGAAGGGGCGGGGGGGTGGGAGGTTGGGGGAACCAGGTGGTGAGTATTAGGGAGGGCACAAATTGCATGGAGCACTGGGTGTGGTGCAAAAACAATGAATACTGTTACGCTGAAAAGAAATAAAAAATTAAAAAAAAAAAAGAAGTAATGGGGGTAGAGACACTACAGAGCTCAGGGAGAAGGAGACACTTTTAAAGCACTGAGGTCAGATTGTGGAGCTGAGAAATTTAGACTTTATCCTGTGGGCAATGTTAAAATGAGCCCTCTAAATTAATATCGGAGAAAGGCTGAAATCAGGCCATCCTTTCCTAAGAGGCATTTTCTATTTTACTTTTATTTGAATATCACTCAAGTGAGGTGTCAAACCCAAAGCTCTGAGAAAAGATTTCTCCTTGACGAAAGGTAAACTGCCTGTAAGGCGCTTCTAACTCAAGTACCTTCAAGTATCACATTTAAATGTTCGATAAATATTTAATCATCTTTTCATATTCCCGTAAGCTTTTATTAACTTTCTGACTCTAATAAAACAAAGACAGGACTCATTTGGGTAGAGAAAGTTGGAGAACTAATATAAGTCCACTTTCTCTCTGTCTCTCTCTCTCTCTCTTTTTTTTTTTTTTCAAGATTTTATTTATTTGAGAGAAGGAAAGAGAGAGGGAGAAGTAGACTCCCCACTGAGTGGAGAGACCAATGTGGGGCTCCATCCTGGGATCCCGGGATCATGACCGGAGGCCAAGGCAGACGCCTAAATGACAGAACCACCCAGACACCCCATAAGTCCAGTCTCTTTCTTGTGAGTGTAAATTTCCATCACCAACTCCCCACCCCATCATCCTGTCCCACCTGCACGCATGAAATCCAGGAAAGAATTCAGACACGAGTTCAGGGAAGCTGTTTGGGACACCAGAATTAAATCTCACATTTTCATATTTGTTTTCAAAGTAGGCTTTTCAGATGGCTCTCTAGATAAAAGTGTTGGAAGCATTTTCTTGTCCACATCTTAATTCTTTTCTTTCCCAGGCTCAACTAGTCCCAAAGAGGCTGCTAATCTTTTTCATCCATAGGAAGGCCAGGAATTAGAAGGTTTTTCCGAAAAAAACACATGCTTGCACAGCAATGATAGAAAATGGATTGTTCATGTTCTAAAAATATTTTGAGACTGCCTTTTCCCCCCTCTCAATTGAAATCTGGTCTACTTCTTAATATGTAGCATCTTTATGTTTTCAGCAATTAAACAACAAAGAAAAACCTGTCTAAAATGGTACTGAAAGACATGATATGTATGAAAGCCTCCTATGTTTTTGCTAAAATTGAAGAGATCCATTTGTACAGTGATGAAATCAAGAAGGAAACTATAGCTGTATTAATATCTAGGATTTACTGAGCACTCACTGTGCGTCACGTGCATTTCTAATCTTTTAACATGTAACTACTCATTTGATCTTACAACAGACTTAGGAGGTTGACACCAATTATCTGAAGCACTCAAAGGATAAATCATTCAGCTAATAAGTGTTAGAATCAGGGTGTAATTTATCCAGCTTCAGCGTTCTTGTTCTGAATAATTACATTACAGTGTTACACCAAAGGAAGAAAAGTACAGGACTGGATTATCCCTGAGCATGTTCTCTATGCTGTCACACCACTGCTGCCTGGGCTTGGGGCCCTAGTTTACATACATTACACACAAGCAATATGTTTTTTCTATTTTCAACATAGGGTTCACCAGCAGTGACATACACACCCACACTCATCCTCTAAATTTCCAGCAATGTTGGGAAAGAGGCATGGGGATTTCCAGTGGAAGGCTGGAGGAAAACCGAGACGCAGGAACTCTGGCTCTGGCTCTGCTGCAGTCTGAATATTTCTGTCCCACTCCACCCTCCGTATTCATATGTTGAAATCCTCATGGTCAATGTGATGATGGTATTTGGAGGTAGGGTCTTTGGGAGGTGCTTAAGTCATAAGGGTGGAACTCTCATGGATGGGATTAGTGCCCTTACCAAAAGAGACCTAGAGTGCTCCCCAGCCCTTTCTGCCTAGTGAGTATACAAGTCTGCAGCCTGGAAGAAGGTCCTCAACTGGCCACGAGGGCACAAGTCTGATCTCAGACTTCTAGGCTCCAGGAACTGTGAGAAATAAATTTCTGTCGTTTATAAGCTACCCAGTATGTGTTTTGTTATAGTAGCTCGAATGGACTAAGACAGGCTTCAACCCATTTTGAAGGGAAACAGGAGAGGCTCTAGAAGTCTTCCTCCTTCCCTCCTATTGTATCCTTGACACCTACCAGAGAGAGTGCCAGAGCAGGGGCCGGCAATAGCACCCAGAGATCTTGCTCATGACCACATTCTCCACTCTCTCCCTTAAAAGGGGGACGCAGGGGGCGCCTGGGTGGCTCAGTGGGTTAAGCCGCTGCCTTCGGCTCAGGTCATGATCTCAGGGTCCTGGGATGGAGTCCCGCATCAGGCTCTCTGCTCAGCAGGGAGCCTGCTTCCCTCCTTCTCTCTGCCTGCCTCTCTGTCTACTTCTGATCTCTCTCTGTCAAATAAATAAATAAAATCTTTTTAAAAAAAAAAGGAGGGGGGGGGGAAGCAGGATCCCAAGCTTTATACAAAGACATGATCTTGGGGGGGCCAAAGGGAATGAGGGTGAAGGAGGCAGGCTAGGATAATCAGGTCATGCCGTTCTGTGCAAAATCGTCCTGCAGCTGGTCGTCTCATTCAGAATCAGAGCCACACTTTACGAAGGCCACAGAGACCTTGATCACACACTGCATTTATCCTGGTAATGTCTTCTAAAGGTTGCATCAGGTTTCAACCCAGACCAATTAAAACAGATTCTGGGGTTAGGCCCAGGTATTTTTTTCAGAATTTGCAGGGTGAGCACAATGTACTCTGAGAACCACTGCTCTCCTGCCTGACTAGTCTGCCACCCCCCACCTCCAACAAGCTCTTGTGCCTCATCTGTCACCACACGCACCCCCGCTTTCCTGGTGCTCGTGTCACAGACATCCTTGTGGTTCTTCAAACATGCCAAGCGTGCTCCAAATAGGGGCCTTTGCTCTGCCCACCAACATTCTTCCTTCCTATGCTCCCGTACCCACCCCTGCAAATTCTTCAGGGTTCCTAACCAGAAACCTTACCCAACCATTTCATTGGAGATAACAGATAACACCATATAAAATAACCCCCTCTACTCTCTTGCTCCATGCACTGGTTGTCTTCTAACTTTGCTTTATTTTCTCCATAGCTCCTTTCGCCTCTGACTTGTATATTTGATTCATGTCTAATCCTCATTCTGGACCGTGAGCTCTACCCACAAAGGAACTCTGTATTCTTTGTTAGAGGTCCACCTGGTACAAGGTCGTTGCTCAGACAGCATCACCTGAATGAAGAAATGACCACTTTGACCTTAATTCTTACACGGATTTGTTTTTTGAAGCATTATAACCCAAGCACTTGGTAGAAGGTCAAAAAATAAATAAAAGTCCATTTAAAGCTTGCAAAAATAAAAATGTCTCATTGTTTTCTACAGAAAAGGTCTGAAGAGCAAAAAATGAATGTGCTGGAAAGTATTTACAGTGTGACATATGATATATTTTCACTGTGCTCTAATCCTTTTCTTGATTTTTTTTACCAATCCCATTTTCCCCAGTGTCAAAAATTAAGATTCTGGATCTCAAAATCATTTTGGAAAGGATATCTGGTACCAACACTCTGATGGGCTGTCAGCTTTTGTGGCTTCTACTCATCAGCTCCTCTTACAGAATTTCTCTTCTGTCCCTGGCCATCAAGGTCTCCAGAGCCTGGGCTTCTCTTCTCTTCCTGCCTTCAAGCCCAGGTCACTAGGACTCTTCTCCAACTTGTCTTCTAGAGTGCTCTCTCTCTGCTCTCAGTCACAGAGGGACCAAGTCAGTGACTGGCCCAACTCTTTCACTTTCCCTAGCCTTGGAGAAACATCAGTGTGATTATTCTGATGGGAACAAAGTTGCTTTCCATGTCATCTCACTCACTAAAGGTCTACAAAAACTAGTCTGGAAATTATGGGTATAAAGGCAACTAACCTTTGAGCCCCAACTACTGTCTGTTATACATTAGACTTCACACCTTTTTTAAGTGGTTAAGGCTTTCCACAGTAAGATTCTTCACAAAACTGGTTGTATTTTCCCCCTCCCAATAGGCAGGCCATTTGCAATATGCCCCATTAAAAGGCAAAGTCTATTTCTGTGCCTCTTCAAACAGGGCTGGCCCTTTGACTTGCTTTCAACAATAAAATGTGGTGGGGAGTAAAGTGTGGTAGCAGAGGTGACATGCTAGTTCTGACACTACCCTCAAGGATCTGGCACACTTATGCTCACTCTCTCTTGGACACAGGCTGTCTCATATGATAAGTCTAGGACAGCCTGCTAGGTAGAAAGAGTCACATGGCCTAGTTACTCCCATTGTCCTAGACAATAGCCAGCAACTTCCAGATACAGAGACTTGATTGTCAGCTGTTACTGACCAAAAATAAATGCAGGGACCCAATTAAGACCAAAATAATCCATATAGAGGACCACAGAAATTAAGTAAATAGATAATTATTGTTTTAAGCCACTAAATTGTGGGATGGTTTGTTACACAGCTAAAGCTGATATATTTACCAAATATTTATCATCATTGGAATTGAAAAAGCCCCAGTTGATATTTATGGGGAAAAAAATCTCCTATTTAAAATTCCAGAAAAGCAAAAGATTCACATAAAAGATCAAGAAAAAGAGTTGAAGGGGGTTCTCAAACATAAGAAAAAAATAAAGTTCAATGTATTTTCCTTGTTTCTATTCTTCTCCTGCCTTTGTCAATATTTTGATTCCATAAAATATTTTTTTAATAAAACTGAACTTTAAATAAATTATTATAAAGGCTCACCTTCCAGTTCCAGATTGCAGATTGCAGATTTTTTTAATAAAAGTAGGTGTTCAGTTAGCACCAAAGGTGTGATATGAGTTAAGAGCTAATAAAGTTCATCCTAACAGTCAGGCTTATTACAGGGTCTGGCTCAGCACATTTTTGAAGTTAACACACCTGAACTTAGCTTTTATTCTTCCTTTTCAGGAAGAAGTGATGTATACACATTTACAGTGTTTCCCTAGATATAGGTTTCTTATTTATATGTCAGTTCCACCTTTAGTTTATCAAATTTTGATTGTCCTTTTGTTTCTGTGAATTTCCCAGGCAGAGGAATAAAAATAACTTTAATTTTTTAAGACTTTCTTCTTATGTTTCAGAAGTGAAACATAAAGAATTTAAAGGAAGCTGTACCCAGAAAATCCTCAACTGTAATGTAGGATTAGATTTTTCAAATTTCTACTGATCATTAGTTAAGAAGACCCAACTTTGGAAAAGGACAGAATGGAGAACAGCTTGCTAATAGCGCATAAGTGTTTTTACACTGGAACTCACTTTTCATGATTAGTACAGTGAAATTCAGGTAAGCCAAAAAACTTGAACAGCAAAATATTCAACTTCACCCCAGAAAATGTAAGAGATCTTAAAGACCATGGGATATCAGAGAGAGAAAAAAGAAAGAGAAAAAGAAAATGGAGGCTCTTCTCATTAATGAGTTGTTGTTATACTATAGGACCAGAGGAAGTGACATAGTGAGGAAGCTGGAGTTGAAGTTGTAATAGTTGGGTTTTATAAAATATCTGTGAAGAATATCTGTTTAAAGTTAGGACCCAAAAGGAGCGCCTGACTGGCTTAGTTGGGAGAGCACTCAACCATTAATCTCAGGGTCATGAGTTCAGGCCCCAAGTTGGGCATGGAACGAATAACTGCCCGCTTTCTATTGTGTGCTTCATACCATATGATCAAAACAAGATCCTCAGGGAGAATTAGTCTCGGTATTCTCCAAACTACTCTAGGACCCTCAAGGGGCTCCAGGTTACTGGCAAGAGAGTTTCTAATACAAGAAATTCTCTTGTCATTGTAGAAACCCTCTTTCAGAGTAGTGTATAGGTTTTTAGTGGGTTTTCCAAACTACTGATGGTAAACGGATCCCAAAGTAAGACCATCTTGCTTTAAAAAAACAAAGACAACATAGTAAGTGCTTCTCTGTTATTTGTGTCATGCAAATAACATGCAAATGCATCGGAAAGATTCACACAAGCAAGGGGAAGCTCTCTCAGTTAGACTTACTTCTTTAAGTCTGAAAACCTGGTTAATGAATTTTGAAGTAATTGTTAAAAATTATTTTATGGGGGCACCTGGGTGGCTCAGTGGGTTAAAGCCTCTGCCTTCGGCTCAGGTCATGATCCCAGGGTCCTGGGATCTAGCTCCACATCCAGCTTTCTGCTCAGCAGGGAGCCTGCTTCTGCCCTCTCTCTCTCTGCCTGCCTCTCTGCCTACTTGTGATCTCTGTCTGTCAAATAAATAAATAAAATCTTTAAAAAAATTATTTTATGCCTTAGACCCTTTATCCGCAATAAATATATCCTCACTATGCTATGAATGTCATGAGCACATATAGAGCTTTCTATTCCTTTCTAATTTGCTCTAGTTAATGAACTGAGATCTAAGTGCCGTTGCATTTAGCAACTAAAATGCATTTAGAAAATTATGGCTGGACAGTAATAGCAGCGCCTTATGGCCTTTTTCTGCCCCGAACTAAAGTAGGAAAAAATATACTGCAGCCAGCATTTATAAGCTGAAATGATGATTTGTCTAGTCTTTTTTATATTGTGTCTCAACAAGCTTCTACCTTATTAATACAGAAGTTTTTGTACTAAGTTCAGAATCTTGGAAGAAATACGCTTAAAATACCATTGGCGTGCCAGGATCCTGAGGGGTGAGTACTTAGGTACTTTAAAATGATTCTTTATACAATTATACATACATTTAAGATATTTTGTGATAAAATTTTAAAGGTCAGAGTACTCAATCATTTCTGAAATGTACTGAAAAGGAGTAGTTGTTAGTTCCTGGAATAATTCCTAGACTAGGTTAAAAAGTTATAGCCCATAGTTGTGCTTTAACATTTTTGGAATTGTTGCCAATTTTTTAAAAAATGTGGACAATTTACATTCTAAGAATCAAGATTTCCAGCTTCACTTGAAAAATGGGAAGACCTGGTAATGTTAGGTCCTGATTATGGCATGTCATCCTTGGGTTGGAACTAAATATTGAGACATACAATATTGAGTTTGCCCCATCAGCCTTACACAAAGAGGTTCCTTCATTTATATAAATGTTTGGCCCCTAGTGACAGTAAAATGTTCAAACTCTGCCCTGGATTGCTAAGGTCATGTATGTGGAAGGTGCTAAGAAAACCAATCTTCCATTCAGCACCCTACAGGAATCCTTTGTATACTACCTAGTCTCTGCCGGTGCTTTTCCAGAAGCTTGTTCCCACATGAGGCAGGCAAGCCAATCCCTTTACATGGCTCTAATGGGTAAAATGTCTGTATTTCGATCCCGAATCCACTTAAAGTTAAAAATGACTCACAGTGGGGCACTTGGGTGGCTCAGACAGTTGGGTGTCCAACTCTTGATTTCAGATAGGGTCTTGATCTCAGAGTCATGAGTTCAAGCCCTGTATTGGGCCCCATGCTGGGCATGGAGACTACTTAAAAAAAAATTAAAGTGATTCAAGTAATAAATCTATCTTATATTTTGGGTGCCTGGGTGGCTCAGTTTTTAAGCTTCTGCCTTCAGCTCAGGTGATGATCCCAGCATCCTGGGATGGAGTCCCACATCACGCTCCCCGCAGAGCGGGGAGCCTGCTTTTCCCACTCCTACTCCCCCAGCTTGTGTTCCCTCTCTCTCTGTCAAACAAATAAATAAAAATTTTTTAAAAAAGTCTATCTTTTCTTCTATATTAAATCCCTCCAAACATTGGAAGAGAGCAATCACATGTCAAGTATTTTCTTCTTCAGCCTATATATACATATATATACACATGCGGCAATTTCTTCTTCTTCAGGATATATGTATACATCCACACTCCCCAGTTTTATAAGCATTTATTATATGACATGGTCTCATATCTAGCTTTGGGTCAACTAAACTCCCTAAGCCTCTTTTTGTGTAAATAGCTATGAATATATTTCTGTATATATTCTCTATATACACAAAATGTATGTGTGTACATTTTTACAAATCACATCATAGGACATCACTTTTATTCATATTAAATTTCATCTTATTAGTGTGGGTTTTTTAGCACTCTCTTATGTTGACATCATTTTGATTTTTTGTTCTGTCTTTGCCTGTATCTTTCTTGATTGCTACTAAGGAGGTTTCTGCTCAGTTATTGTTTTGCTTTCTTTTGTTTTGTTTTTGCTTAGACATTCTTTAGTGTATAATAGGTGCTTACTAGAGACATAATTAAATTACTTGAAACAAATGACATAAGAAGGAAGACTGAGTTAACTTGCTGTAACAAATTTATGAAAACATTGATGAATAAACCAGGACAATCACAATCCTGTAGTCTCTATCATATACCAAGTAAGTAAAAATCATGAATAAAGTATGATTATAGAATATTTTCTCTGCAAATCTTAAATGGATTGGAAAAAAATCTGTTTCCATGGTTAATTTCAGTAATAACTATTCCTGAGAAACTGGCTCTTTTCCGTTTTTAAAAATAGAGAAAGTTGGGGAAGAAGTAATTTTTTTTCCTTCAAAGTGATATCATTTAATTAATTAATTAATTATAATTTAATTTTTTATTTAATTTATTTAATTTAATTTTTTTCAGTGTTCCAAAATTCATGTTTATGCACCACACCCAGTGCTCCACACAATACGTGCCCTCCATAGTAATTGGTTTAATTAAAAAAATTACATAGTATATTTAAAATGGCAAAGAACTGAACCCAAGCTTTTAAAATGAAATAACACATCCATGGAGTGTGTTTTATTTGTACATGTATGTTCCCATTCACCAAACAAATGAGTATGAGTCTGTGCACAGGTCTGTGTGTATATGTGAATATTTGTATACATGTCTTGGAGCATGCATGTGTATATACGTATGTGTGCTTGGTCCTGGAAGGCATTTCAGCATATCGTAAACCCTGCTCAGTGAATTCTAAAACACAAGGCCAAACAGAATCTCTGTAACTTTTATCTATAGATCAAACACATAACCTGAAATCTATTATAGATATCACTAGAGAACACGTTTATTGAAATCTTACAATCTGATTTTACTTCATATTAAGAGGTATTGTAATGTCCTTTGGAAGTGTATTGTATTTGACCAAATGAGTCAGTCCATTTCTAAGTAATTTTGGAATAAATGGACAATCACTAAATTTCTGAAATTCTAATTTGAACAAAAAGAAGTACCATTTTCTAGGGTAAATGAATTTGCTTAGTCCCTTGATATAATGCTCAAGAATATACACATGTGTACACGCATCTTTTTTAGACATGAGAGCAACTTAACAGCTATGCATATAGTAATGCCTTTATAAATAATAAATAAGCACCTGATGGGAATACACACATGAATATAAGAGCTTGAGATACAAGTGATATAAAAATAAAATATTCCATATATTAAGGAAGTTATGGAAAGTAATCACAGATGAATCAGGTTCATTTCCTAAGGTATTATATTTTAAAGAATAATTGCCATTTACATTGTTAGTCAAACAGAAAGAATATGGGGCTAATAAAATATGAAGCTATCAGTTTCTTCCTATTTAAATATGCTTGAAGGCAAAGATACAAATATAGATGCAGTAACACTGGAAACTAAAGTTAACAGTCAAGCATTTTCCAGAATCAAGAAAAATTTCCCTTAATAGCAGTATCAATGGAATTCAATGAAGAAACATAACGTATCTTATACATAACCTTTACTGTCTGAAACAGTAGAAATGGAAACACAGACCAAACAAAACCAGACACTCCTAATTCTTAAAATGTTAAACACAAATTTACCATATGACTCAGCAATTCCACTGTTAGATAAATACCCAAGAGGAATGAAAACCTACATTCGCATAGGATGTACACCTATAAGAAGAATATTCTAGAAGCATTATTAGATATAAAATAGAATACATATAGAAGAATATAATAGAAGCATTATTCCTAATAGCTCAAAATTGGGAACAACTCAAATGTGCATCTACTGGTGAATGGATAAATATGGATAAATAAAATATGGTATCCATACAATACTATACTATTCAGCAATTGTAAAAAGAAGGAATGAACTACTGATATATGACGTGACATGGATGAGCCTCAAAAACACTATGTTAGGTGAAAGAAGCTAGACATAATAGACAATACTGTATGATTCCACTTACATGAAATGTCCAGAAAAGGCAAATCAATAGGTAGAAGAAGTAGATTAGTGGTTGCCTGGAGTAGCAAGAAGGAGGGAAGAAATGGGGATTAACAGTAAGTAGGCATGAGGGATCTTATAAGGTAATGAAAATGTTCTAAAATTAATTTATTGTAGTAATTGCATGCCATGGAAAATTTGCTCAGAGATCACTGAAGTGTATAGTTGGAAAGAGTTAAGTATATGACATGCAAAATGTGCCTCAATAAAGTTATCAAAAAGCAAACCACTTGGGCAGCCAACACTTCTATATCCCAGCCCTACTTTCTCTCTCTAATACATGCATAAATATTGCACAGATACTGTTTTATCATGTATCTGGAGAAAGGGTCTGGCTGATTTGTAATCAGCAACTCTCAGGTTGTCAGAACTACAATTCTCCAATACAAGTAGGAGCCAAGCAGGGAAGGAGCTAGATGATTAACTGTGCAATGAATCATGAGATAGGTTCTTTTACAATCCAGGGCTTCATGGGTAGAACCACAGGCAGAAAAGCCTTGGGAACACCCAAATTGGGGTTTGTTGGTTTTCACACACTACTGATAAAGAAAAGAGTATTTTTCTAAGATTCAACTTTTCCCCATAGTCAGCATGCCTGAGTGCTGCAGTAGTAGACTTTCTCATATTCCTTCCGATCAGGCCAGAACTAGATAAATGTCTACCGGCCATCAAACTTTCTATTGGAGCTGTGTGTATTAAGTTGTGAGATAGCTTTGGATCTGAAAGCAAGTAGTGAGAGGGACTACGAACTAGTTACACAGTGAGTGTATCTTGAGACAACACTGAATTTAAAAGGAAAGTTTGACATTCAATGGTATTTCTTTTTTTAAGAAAAAAAGTAGAAAAAGAAATAGAAGTACAATGGATAAAGGCATTTCAGTGGGGGAAAGGATAGTCTTTTCAAGAAATGGTGCTGGGACCACTGGAGATCGATATGCAAAAAGATAAATTTAGATGCCTAACTCACAACATACACAAAAGTTAACTCAAAATGGATTATAAGCCTGAATGTAATCGCTAAAACTTGTAAAACTCTTAGAAAAACAGTGGAGTGATTTTCCTGTAGGTTAGGCAGAGATTTCTTAGAAGTGACACCAAAAGCATATGCGATAAAAGAAAAACATTCATAAATTGGACTTCATCAAAATAAAAAACTTTTGCATTACAGAGGACATCATAAAGAAACTGAAAGGCAAGCAACACAGAAAACATTATAAATCATACCTCTAATAAAAAAAAGTATATCCAGAATATATATAGTTTAGATATATTTTTTTAGAGTTTAAGCACAATGTAGGGCTTGAACTCACCACCCTGAGATCAAGAGTTTAACAGACTAAGCATCCCAGGAACCCCCAGAGTAAATAGAGTTTAAATTAGAACCCAGAAATAAGTAGACAAATAATCCAATTTAAGTGAAAAAAAATTGAATAGATATTACACAAAAGAAGATACATGAATGAAAAAAAAGCACAGGAAAAGATGCTCAACATTATTAGGGAAACACAAATTTAAGCCACAATGACATACTGCTTAATGCTCAATAGGACAACTATACCAAAAAAGATAAGCAATAAGGGTTGGCAAGGATGTTGATAAACTGAACCCTCCTTTGCTGGTAGAATGTAAAATGGAGCAGGGGCTCCCAGGGCCGCTCTGTCAGTTAAGTGTCTGACTCTTGATCTAAGATCAGGTCTTGATCTCAGGGTTGTGATTTTAAGCCCAGTGTTAGGGACCACACTGGGGATGGAGCCTACTGAAGAATGAGGAGGAGGAGGAGGAGGAGGAGGAGAAAGAGGAGGAGGAGAAGAGGAAGAGGAAGAGGAAGAAGAAAAGGAGAAGAAGAAGAAGAGGAAGAGGAGGAAGAAAAGAAGACAACGGTGGCAATCAAGTGGTACCTTACCAATTAAAAAAAAATGGTGCCGCCACTTTGGAAAACAATTTGGCAATTTCTTTAAAAAGTTAAATATAAATTCATCATATACCCATAAATTTCTTTTAGATACCTACCCAAGAGAAATCAAAACATAGGTCCACACAAAAACTTACATGTGAATGTTCATAGAGGCATTATTCATAAAAATGGGAAAAAAGTAATACCCATCAACTGAAGAATGGATAAATTAAAATGTGATATATAAATATAGCTACATATATATGTGTGTGTGTGTATATATATATATATATACTTTTTTACATATATATACACACATAATCAAATGTTATTTGCAAATAAAAAGGAATGAAGTACTGATATAAAACATTATTCTCAGTGAAATAGCCAGATACAAAAGGCCAAAAATTGTATGATTATAACTGTATGACATAGTCAGAAAATATAAAGTTATAGATTTAGAAAACAGATCAGTGCTTGACTGGGGTTAAGAGCGAGAATAGGAGGTCACTGCAAGGGAGCATGATAAATAAAGTTTATAAAATTGTATTGTGGGGAAGGTTGCACAACTCTGTACACTTACTAAAAGTCATTAAACTGAATACTTAAATTCATGGTATGTAAATTATACCCCAATAAATCTGTATACAATAAAATGTATTGGGGTAAACTAAGAAAAATGTATTCAGCTAAAGAGAAAGGGAAAAAACCAAAAATCTATGTTTGAAAACTACTCTGGAAAACAGAAGGCAGCTTTAAAAATATTGTTTTCTTTTTTTTTTAATATTTTATTTATTTATTTGACAGAGACACAGCAAGAGAGGGAACACAAGCAGAGCAAGTGGGAGAGGGAGCAGGGAGCCTGATGTGGGGCTCGATGCAGGACTTGATCTCAGGACCCTGGGATTATGACCTGAGCGGAAGGCAGACGCTTATTGACTGAGCCACCCAGGAGCCCCAAAATACAGTGTTCTTAATGAGATAATGAACATGGCCTCTATGAACTAAAAATAGAAGGTCATAGACAAGATTAAGATCTGAAGACTAGGAAGCTGTTGGGAATAAGAAAACTCAGAGGACACTAAACTTCAGTGCAAGAATTAGGGAGTCCCTGGGTAGCTCTGTTGGTTAAGCATCTGCCTTTGGCTTAAGCCATGATCCCAGCATCCTGGAGTCAAGTCCCATATCTGGCTCCTTGACTCCCTGCTCAGTGGAAAGCCTGCTTCTCCCTCTCCCTCTCCCTGACACTGCTCCGCAACCACCCTGCCCCCATGCTCTATCTCAAATAAATAAATAAAATATTTTTAAAAAGAATACATGTATGTGTTTGCACATGTAACCTTGAATTTAATATAAGAATTAAATTTTGCACTGGAGTCTTCAAAGACCACAACTGACACAGCAGAAAATTAACTCAATGATACTGAGAACAAACTTGCGAATTTGTCCAAGGACACAGATGAAAAGGACCAAAAAAAAAAAAAAAAAAAGGTGAAAGGATGAGTAGTAGTAGGGGTACAAAGTGAAGAAAATAAAGCATGTGTGGTTGTCAAGCCTATACTCAAGAAAGCTTCTTTGAGATAATTAACAAATAAGTATTCATTTTCAGATCTACATTTTTGTACGTATAACCAAAGACCACCGCCTAGATACGTCCTGATGATATTTTTGAACTGGTTATTCTCCTTAGTTATTCAGACTCATTCTTGCCCCTTCTCTGTCCTACTCTGTGTTTCAGGAGGCTTACCTCTGCATACTTTTTTACCTATGCTACCTTTCCTGCCAGTTGCCTTCTAGTTGGGTTTGGCCAATTGAAGTCACTGCAGAAATGCTGAGGGATGGGAGGAGAGTCTAAGGCACTTCTCCTCACTCCCTCACTTCTTCTTTTTTCTTTTCTTTTAACTGTTCTTTTATTTTTTTTTATTTCGTTTTAAAATTAACATATAATGTATTAGTGGTTTCAGAGGTACAGGTCTGTGATTCACCAGTGTTATACAATACCCAGTTCTCATTATATCACATGCCCTCCTTAATATCCATCACCCAGTTACTCCATCCCTCCCCCCGCTCCCCTCCAGCAACCCTCAGTACTCCCTCACTTTTTCAACACTGTATCTGAGCAGTAGCTAAGATACATTCAGATGACAGTTCCCCCTCGGTGGACCGTCCTCCACAGTCCCAGGAACACCATTTCCTCAGCAGCGTCTTTATATCTAGGGGTAGGGAGGGTTGCCAGTCTTCTCTGAATGCCTGACCAGCCCAAATTAAGAGTATGTTCTCTGAATCCTGCCCAACCACTGTAAGTAATCTTAAATATATGATCTATCTAGTTGACTTTCCTTTCCTACCAGAGGACCATGATTGATACAAAGGGTAAAGAAAAATATCCATAACTATGTAGAGAGAATATAATCTGACCTACAAAGGAATCAAAATCAGGCCAATCTCATATTTCTCCACTGAAAAACAAATGCCAGAAGATAATGGAACAGAATATATAATGTGAAAAGAAAAAAATTTCACTTGCTAATGCCATTCTGCCATTTCTGTGTGAAGTCAGCCACATGCTATTTTCAAAAATACAAAGAGTCAAGAAATAGAACATCTACAAATTTTTCCTATAAAAAAGAAAGTCAAGATCATTATCTAATCAAATTAAAGATTATTTAAAACTGAGGTTTCAAAAATGTAGTTGTGGTTCAAAATCACTGATAGTGTAAGTATTGAAACTGGAAGTATATTGTTTGAATTACATATGAAGCAAAAGATATTCTTTAAAACAAAACTATATACTATAACAGTAAGTAACAGTAAAAATCTTAGTTTATAATCCTATGTTAAATTAACAAAGACCAAACAGTAATCCAAGAAAGAATTCTTAATTCCTTGTTTTATTCTTGAATTTGATGATTAGAAAAATTGAGAATCATAAATGTATTACCGAAAAAACTCTTAAAGTCAATACTAGTAGAATTAAAAATAGAGTAATTACCTTCCAAATCATTGCAGAACATATTTATTCTATTTTAAATGTAGCCATATCTCTAAAAGAAGTGAATCTGATAGCTTTATTTTATCCTCAAAAAACAATACTTTCCATAAAACAGACCATCCTAAATAGACAGATGGTTATCATTTGATCAAGTTCTATGAAAATCTTTTCTTCCATATGCAAGAAGGCAGTAGATACAATTACATACCAACATATAAGTCACTCATTATGCCCTTGAATACAATAATCAATTGGGCTGTCTAATTATTTCTGCTTTTATTCAAGGTTCCTGGCCAACATAATGGTAAGAACTTTTATTTTGTGAAGGAAAGAAAAAATAATGTAGTTAATTTTATTAAACACTTACCACCATTATTAATTGGCTAGACAAATTGGAAATAACTGAACTAGCCAGCAGATGAGTATAGAATACTTTGAATTTTTAATTTTAAGCACCTCTGAGTTGAATCACACTGAATATAAATGGCTCCATTAAGTGAAATATACAAGTATAAAATGGAAAATGTCAGGAGAGAAGCTAAATGACATCTTTAAATGTCATCTTCAAATGTCATTTACCATCTGGATAAAGATCAGTTTAACTGACCCTGAAATGTAAAAATGGAATTAGAATGGAGTCATCAAATAAGTGATTGTATTTCCATTAAAATGCAATGAAGTCTAAAATCTTCAAGATATAACTGAATTTTCAATTTAGAAAAGACTTCTTAATATACGGTGAAATTGCTCGTTATATTTACTCAGATGTAACACAAGTATTGGAAAACAAAGGAATTGAGTAAATTCTAATTTAAGAGCTAAAGATGGGGAAAAAAATAATAAAAACCAAGAACACGTACGAGGAGAAAGGAAATGTACACGCGCAGCAGATGAGAAAAGATAAAACAAAGACGATGATAAAAACGCTTCCAATCTAAGAGCTAAAGATGAGCTCCTCTGATAGCAATCACATCTTCCTAAACACCTCTTCTCTTGCCCAAGCATTTAAAAGCATTTACAGTTTTTGTATATATGTCTTTCTGTGAATTAAATAGAAATATGGTTCCTAAATTTGGAGAGCACAGAGTTATCTTTGGAGTCACTAAAAGGAACAAAACAATCTAAAGTGTCTTGTACTTGAATACAATAGCCCTTCTCTCTCTGCTAAGATGTTTCTCTTTAAGAAAAATATTTATAGAGCAGCAGAGGTAGGAGAGACATTCACCCAGACAAATCAGCGGTCAGCCCTGTTGGGGAGTGTGGGGACAGACAATCTAGCTGCAGTGTCTGCATGTCCCTTCAAACCTCTGCCAAGGTGAAGTGCTGGATGGTGAAGTGGTCGGGTCTCATAACATGCCTCATGGATAGAGGGAACAGGACACGTGGAAGAAGTTAGAATGGCTTTATAGTGAAGGGACCTATAAAGAAGAACTTCGTGGTCGTGGACACTCATGGGGAAAGATAAAGCAGAAGTGTTTCAAAGCCTGTGTAGAAGAGTTGGAGTCCTGGCTACATCTCAAATTTCATTCTCATGGACTCAAACATTCTTTCTAAGAGTTAAGTCTTAATCAGAGAATCTAAAACTATGTGATAATGACAAGAGCATCTGATGTCTGCACCACCTTAGGGCTTATAAGGCATGCCACATATATTCTCTTCTGCTGTCCTTGAGAATAGATTGAAGAGGGAAAATAGTTATTTTCCTTTAAGAGGCAATTAAGTCTATTAGTGATTTATCTGAAATAACACAGGTATGAAATCTGTAAAAAGAAGAGATGGTATCAACAGACTGCAAAACATGTTGTTTAGCCCTATGTTCCCAGTTTCTTTCTTCCTTTCCTTTCCTTTCCTTCCCTTTCCTTTCCTTTCCTTCCTTCTTTCCTTTCCTTTCCTTCTTCCTTTTCCCTCCCTCCCTCCTTCACTTTCTTTCTTCCTTCCTTCCTTTCTTTCTTTCTTTCTTTCTTTCTTTCTTTCTTTCTTTCTTTCTTTCTTTCTTTCGTTCTTCCTTTCTTTCTTCCTTTCTTCTCCCTTCCCCTCCCTTTTCTTTTCTAGTCTTTTCTTTTTTTTTTTTTTTTTCCCTGTAAGGGTTTCCCTTCTGTGGGAGAAAACATAATTTTCCTTTGGACACCTTGGAAGTATTCTCTCAATGTTAGTGCGTTTTCTAAATGTTTGCTAGAGGTGCCAAACTTAGGAGAGTCTAAGAGAATTAAGGTCCCTAAAGATGGCAGGTCACTTGTGGTCTGGAAGAAGATAGAGGTGCTTGTGGAAGGGGCACCCTGTGTCCCAACAGTGTGGCTGGGTAGCATTGGCCAGTGGAGACTATGGGCTTGGAGGCAGGCGGACCAGTGTGGACCCTGCCAGCTTACGAGTGATATTAACTTTGCTAAGCCTTGAGTGTTTACCTCTAAAATGAAACTACTTTTAAAAAAAGATTTATTTATCTGAGAGAGAGAATGGGGAAAGGAGTGGAGGGAGAAAATCTCCAGCAGACTCCCCGCTGAGCATGGAATCAGAGGCAGAGCTTGATCCCACGACCCATGAGCTGAAACCAAGAGTTGGATGCTCAACTGATTGAGCCACCCAGGTGCCCCCAAAACGAAACTATTAACAACATCATTATACATGAAGTATCTGGCACAGAGATTGGTTTATAATTAGCACTCAGTGCTTGTAGCCACTGAGCAGCGGCAGCCCTGGGGTAATTTCCCTTGTCTGTCCAGGCAAATTAACTGCTGAGCTGACTCTCTCAAACATCAGAGATTTAAAGCAAATAGTTGAATAGTCTTTGGGAGTGACAAGATCTGCAGTCTGCAGTCTTCTCTCGTTCTCTAAACCTGCATTCTGCATTGTTTCACCAAAGGATATAGAAGTCAAACACAGAACTGACATGTAGGGTGTCAGAGTTTTCCTCTTGTTTTTGAGCTCTTGTCATTTCCCATCCCAAGACTATGAGACCTTATTCCAGGAAAGGCTTGTTGTTTCTGGGGAATAACGGGTTTGAAAGAAACAAGGTAGAGGACTAGGAGTTTCTAGGAGATAGCAAAGTCTCAAGAGATCTCTAATTCTGGAAGCAGGGTGAGCCTGGATTTCCTCCTATCTTGTTTCTATTATACTCAGGCCCCATGGAAAGAGTCCTGTTTCTGAATCCTATTTCTTGTTCTATACAAAATAGGGTCTGAAATACCTCTCCTACTTTCCACATATTTCTCTCACTCAAAATTATTTATTCTTTGTGGCCTTTGTGTCAACAATTTCTGATTGTTGTGGGCATGATGCTGAGTAAGACACGATTCAGTTCTTACTCCCAGAGGGTTTATGGTCTAGTGTGGAAAAAAGATATATACAAATTAAGAATGGAATAATGGTTGTTATTATATTACAGAACAATATGGTCTAATTGATTAAATGCCAGGCAGTGACCTGGATGTTAAGGGTACTACAGTGATCAAAGCCGGTGTCAGCCTCATCCTCGTAAATTTTCCATTCTGAGATAATGAACATCAAAGCATTCAGTATAGTAACACACATGTGTAAATATTGTCAAAGTGCAACTTCTACAAGGCTGTCTTTTCTTTTTTTAAAAAAGATTTTATTTATTTATTTATTTGACAGAGATCAGAAGTAGGCAGAGATAGACAGGAGGAAGCAGGCTCCCCACTGAGCAGAGAGCCCGAAGCGGGGCTCAATCCCAGGACCCTGGGATCATGACCTGAGCCGAATGCAGAGGCTTAACCCAATGAGCCACCCAGGTGCCCCACAAGGCTGTCTTTTCTATCAGAAAGTAATTAACTTGAGGTCAGGGAATACCCTCATGGTTACACTAACTGTTATCTTCTTATATACACTATATATAAAAATATATATATATACTCAATAAAATGTTTGCTAAATCAAACAAACTTTGCTAAATCAGATCAAAGTTTTTGGTTTTTAGCTCTGAGGAAGATGTTGAGGCAGAGAGATGCTATTTTCTGCACCACTAAAAGTGGCCCCTTCTCAGGAAGTCAAGGGTAGAGGGGAGTGGGAGAGAATAATGTTACGAATTATTGCCCCAAAACCTAAAGTCACCACAGGGACTAGCTGGGTCACAGTTACACCCAACAGAGTCCCTTAAGGAAAAGACTGGTTGTTTAATGGGGGTCAGTTCTACGTGAGGTTTTTCTCTGTCACACACACACAAAAGCCTAGTGACCTCAAAGAGATTTTTATTGTACTCTTGGAAACATAAAGACATGAACCTTCAGAAAATCTCAGAAGTCATATCATTTCAATAATAGCAAAATTAAAATGTTTGGATGTTTAGCTGATGACTTCACTCATTTAGGACAAACTCTGAGTTTAACACAACATCCTGACATCTGTGTCTTTGTATGCTCTGGGGGCGGGGTGTCTATATGCCCATATTACAGTAGGCAATAAATAGTATTCAATAAATATCTGTTGATTGAATAAGGGAAAAGATAATTACAATAATAAAAATAATAGTAGTGAAACAGACTGGCATGCTTGATTATAAATAAAGCTTTCAAGGAGAATAGAGATGAATAACAAAGTAGAAAATGACATTTTTATGGAAACTTGGAGAGTATTTAGTTTAACTTCTACATTTATGAATAAAGACGATACATTTCAAGTTATTTGCTCAAAGTTAGTTTCTAGATGCCATGACATGTGAACTTTCTAATAAACCACACTCAAATTCACAACTAATGACAAAATGTCTAGATGTTCTTTTCTGCAAAAGGGTAATTCTTAATTTATAGACTGGATAGATGAGAACTGACAGTGGTTATGAAGGCTCAGCCATCCACCGGTTGTCATGTGAGCCATCTACTGGTTGTCTGTTTATAATTGTGAACATTTTCCTGTACTAGGATTAATTTTCTTCATGGTTGCTCTGAAGGCCTCCTATAAAGCTTGACATTGCCTCCATATCCAGCCACAGTTAGGAAGCAACTTCTCTGAATTTTTCTCTCCCTTCCTCGACTGCTACTGAGCTCAAAGCTGTTTCACACACATCCCTTGGATTAAGTTTTCTTTCCTCTCTCCAGAATTCTTACTTGACCAAAATTTTAAACCCTTAGTTCAAGGGTTATGATTTATTGAGAACTGTTTCAAATTCCTTTTTAAGGTAGGTTAGAGAAAGAAGCTGGAGAAGTAAACAACTCTAATACCTGTGTCGGTAAAGAACTTCCACGGAGATATTTAAACATATATAAACTGCTCACCTCTCACACAGATCTCTCAAAGTTCAGCCTAGAGCCCCAGGACCTCGTTAAACTGGTAGTGTACATGGTTGGAGACTTAGTTGCCATCGATATGGTTCACCAGCAAATGCAACAAACCTTTCAACATACTTTTTTTTTTTTTTTTTTTTAAGTAGGGGCTTTAACTCAGGATCCTGAGATCAAGACCTGAACTGAGATCAAGAGCCAGATGCTCAACCAATTGAGCCACCTAGGAGCCCCTCAACATACATTTATTGAACAGGATCTATGAAGCCATGCCATTGCAAACATTGTAATTAATAGATATTTGAAATGGGAATGAATATATAATCAAAAGGAGATGCTTGAATAGGTTTTCATTTTACAACCAAGTAAACAGATGATTATCTGAAACTGTCACAGTCACACGAGGCCAACTCTTGCTTCAAACTCACAGCTCCTACCCCACACAGTGAGACACTTATGTTGCAACTAAGTTTTAATACTGATCTTCTAGGAAGATAACAAAGTTATTACAAGAATCTCATTTTAATGAAACATTTCTGATTTCCAAATATATTTTTACACTACCCTTTCTATTCTTGACTCTTTTCTGAGCACTATGAAGGTTAACCTCAAATGAATGATTTCAGAACTTTCCTGTGAGAATATATTTCATTTTTCCTTTATTGCATTTAGAATCCCCCAGATCTTTGTCTTCTACTCTCCCGTTCTTCCTCTTTATTTCTATTTCCTTTCTTCACTGCCACTCACTTTCTCAAACTGGGAATACTATTGTAGAGCCCATCTTTTTAATCAAAGGTTACTTTAAAAGCTAATATACTGAATACATGCTCCTAAATTCCCTCCACTTTTTGTTATTGTTGTTGTAGTCTCTAATCAGGGACTGGAGTTTGGCTTTTAGAACTCCAAGGAGAGGGCGCCTGGGTGGCTCAGTGGGTTAAGCCGCTGCCTTCGGCTCAGGTTGTGATCTCAGGGTCCTGGGATCGAGTCCCGCATCGGGCTCTCTGCTCAGCGGGGAGCCTGCTTCCCTCTCTCTCCCTCTCTCTCTCTGCCTGCCTCTCTGTCTACTTGTGATCTCTCTCTCTGTCAAATCAATAAATAAAATCTTTAAAGAAATAAACAAATAAATTTAAAAAAAAAAGAACTCCAAGGAGAATGTGAATTTCCTTTTTGGCATGAACATATACCCACATTGTTTGATGCTACAAGAATGTTTTCCCAAATCAGAGTCAGAGCCCTTACTGACAAAGTTAAGGGAAGAGTTTAGGTAACAGAATCAACAAAACACATCTCTACAGTGATTCTCCTGAGGGCATTCTCAGGTTCTAGCCCTCCTTCCTGGTCGCCAGACTATTCTGGCTTTTATTTTACAATGGCAGAGGTCCCATCTATCTGGCTAATGGACAGTCTACAGGCATTTTCCCCTTTTCTGGACACAGAATGGAATCAGGAAGCTCTTATGCCATTCTTAAATCCAACTTTCAGATATTCACTTAAAAAACATTCACATGATACCAAATCACAAAGTATTTCTCTTTCATTCCTGGTCATCAAATGAAGTTTGTTTTGACTTGAATGTTCTTAATTGTATAAACAAGGAATATGGGAGAAGGCAAGTGCGGTATGAACATGGAATGGAGCCTAATGGAACTGACAATGAACTTTCTCTTTACTTGCTTATAAGAAGGTGTTTAATTGCTATGGTTATAGAATGAATTGGGTCCCCTCAATTCACATGCTGAATTCATAACCCAGAGTACTACAAATGTGACCTTTTTTGGAGATAGGGTCTTTACAGAAGCAGTCAATCTACAATGTACGACCTACAATTAGATAGGTCCTAATCTACAACAACTGATGTCTATAAAAGAGGAAATTTGGACATAGGCATTTATAGGGAGAATGCAGTATAAACATGAAGACAACCATCCACAAGCCAAGGAGAGAGGCCTGGAACAGATCCTGCTCTCCTAGAGAGTAACCCCTGACTACACCTTGACTTTGGACTCCCAGCTTCCAGAACTGTGAGAAAATAAATGTCTATTATTTACACTACCCAGTTGGCAGTACTTAGATACAGCTGCCCTATCAAACTAGTAAAGCTGCCTATTTCCTTGTTTTTCCTGGAAATTAATTTTTTTCATTTTTTAATTTCAACTGTACATTATTGTTTAAGAAGCATATACTTCACATAATTTCATAGTTATTCTCTTAACTTTAGGAAAAAAAAATCTATGCTACTCTTTAAAGATAATGTCCTGGACTTCATGATAAAAGTCATGATAGCTGCAGGAGATGCTGAGAATCATTAAGACAACATTTTACAACTGAATAAACTGAGGCAAGTGTGAAGCTTTTTAAGTCACACAGTTAGTTACATGGTAAAGATGGTCACATGGCTCCCAGTTTCCATGTTTTCCTCCTGTAGCACACAGCCATCCTTAGTTATTAGCCAGGAATTACAGATCATGAAAATGGTTTTGCCCTAATTTGTCATGTTAAAAAATGTTTAAAATCAGGATAATATAATAATAAATAGAAACTTAGATCACAAAATAGTTTACCCCACTGAAACTATTACATACAAATTCCTGACACATATTCCTAACCAGACTTGATACTTTTTTCACTGTTACATTGTAAATATATTTTTATACCATTTTGAGATAAGCAAAGCAATGCAAGGTGCAATAATTCAGTTAGTCCATGGAAAGGTTAGGATTTTCATTTAAATTCTGCATATTTAAGCAGGGGACAATGTCCAGAGGACGATTTGTGCATTTGCTAATTCTCAATAATAATTTTCGTAAGTTGCACATATACTCTCAGGCAGTTTTCAAAGATGATTATTTTAATTCAGTTGCTACTTATCAAAAAGCTAATTACTTCTTTCTTTATTTATTTTTATTAATTATTTTTATTAACATATAGTGTATTACTTGCCCCAGGGATACAGGTCTGTGAATCATCAGGTTTACACACTTCACAGCATTCACCATAGCACATGCCTTCCCGATGTTCATAACCCAACCACTCTCTCCATAACAAAGCTAATCACTTCTTGATAAATCCTTTCTGTTTCTTTTCTCCTCCAATTATTTTCTTTGATATTAATTTTGTTCTTTGAGAAAATTTAGGGGAAATAGAAACTTCAAATACCTGATGTGGAAGAGGACTCTTGACTCTTCCTTCTACCCTAAAGGGTAAGAACTAAGATGAATTGGTCAATTTCAATTACAATGACATAGATTTCAACTCAAAACAAAGAAAACCTTTAAACAGAGCTAGGTTGTGACAGAATTGGCTAATGCAAATGAACTTAAAGGTCAGTCACTGGTAATGTTCTAAGCATCTGATCATTTGGGGGTTTTGTCATAAGGAGGATTCAAGCAATGATTCAATTCGATTCAATTAAATGATTTTTATGGCATTTTCATCCTAAAAGTCTGTAGTTCTATGAACTCAGTAGTAATCAGAGGACTATTTTTTCTTCTCAACGCAAGACTTAGTCCTTCGTAATCTTGGACATCCTTTGTGCTTGCATAGTTGTGTAATTTTTTTAGCATAAATTTATTTATTTTTTTAAAAGATTTATTTATTTATTTGGGGGTGGGTAGGGAGAGAGGGAGAGGGAGAAACCCAGGCAGAGTCCGGGCTGAGTGCAGAGCCTCATACAGGGCTCAATCTCACAACCCTGAGATCATGACCAGAGCCTAAACCAAGAGTCAGGAGCTCAACCGACTGCTCCACCCAGATGCCCCTCTTTAACATGAACTTAGAGGACAGAATGGAACCTCAGTCAGAGCTCATATATATCAAGTTAGAGGTAGGGCTGAGGTCAGTTTTTCTTTGCTACTTATTAATTTAGTATGAAGTCATGCATCTGTTAGTATATTGGGTGAGAACAACAAACTGATCTATAATCATTAAAAGATGGAAGTATTTTAGCAGTCATATTTGTCTTGGGGATTCTTTTCTAAAGACCTAAATGTATATGTAGCAGAACATAAGATAATCAAATACTAACCTCCTTCATTTTTTCCAGTTCATTCTGTAAAGCTTGCTTTGCGATCTCAACTTCTATAAGCTGTTGCCTCAGTTTTTCATTTTCATCTTCTGTTGTTGTTCGCTTTTCTTCCACATTTTCCAATTCATGGTGAAGTCTGACAGATACATCCTTTGCAACCTAAGTTAAAGTGTTTTAACAATAATATATAATTAAAGACAATAAAATAGTGAGCTAAAGTTACATTCACATTAAAACTACTAAGAGCCATAAATAAATAAATAAATAAATAAAACTAATAAGAGTTGATATGCAAATTGTTTCTGCCATATACCAGTATGCTTTATATGTAAGTCATTCACATATATAAATTATTTAACCATCACAACAATCCCATGATATAGGGACTATTACTATTCCTACTTTACAAATGAGGAAATGGAGACTCAGAGATGTGAAATAATATGCTCAAGGTCACACAGCTAACAAGTGGTCAGGTAGTCTGGCTCTTCACTCTGTTCCCTAAACCTCTACACTACACCACGTAATAGATGTTCAACTGTGATTCATCATGCGTAGAGAAATGTCACGTATCTCCTCTGATTCTACAACAACATTATATATTTCTGTTATTACTCATTTTCAAGACTAGAAAACAAAGTTTTCACAGGTGAAGTGTGAGGATTGAATTCTGATCCTATGAAATATGAAATCCTAGGAAATATATTGGTCCTTGAGATTAAGTTTTGTTTTGTTTTAACTACAGTGTACATTTTTGCCTTTGCTTTGGCGTGGTATTATATAGTGGCTCAGGACATAGACTGTGGTTTTCTACTGGGTGGGGAGACAGCCTGGCCACCTATTAGCCAATTCCCAGGCCTGGCGGCTGGGCACTTTAGCTTTGAAAAGGTTCAGCTTCCATACAATATGATGTTAGTAATAATTCCAACCTCATAGGTCCCCCTCCCTTTTTTTTTTTTTTTTTTTTGTCTTCTGCTAACATTTAGAGAGATAATTCACTGTTATATATAAGAATGCTTGCCACAGTGCCTGGTGCATTGTGAGCACTCAACAAATGTTAGGAAAAGAAAAAAAAATAATACAATGACTTCCATTAAGTGTTTTCTCACAGCTTTCTTTAAAACAAATATAGGATAATGACACTTGATTTTCATATCTTGAGGAAGTTAAAATAATTAAAATTATGTTTGGTTGTCCAAGGTTATGAAGGTAACATTGGTTTGCATTGTCAGTGAATCTGCCTACAGTCAAACTGAACCGAACAGGCCACACCTACTTAAAAAACGTATTTCAAGGTTAAAATTTCCACACTGGGGGCAATTCTAAAGGAACAGCTTCACATTAAGAGTGAGGTTCTTTCATTTACTGCACTCGCTCTTTACTTCTCCACAAGGGGTGGTAATTTGGGCAGATTTTCTTTCATGGAGTTAGCAAAGTACAGAAAGGAAGGAGTCCTGAAAGGAGGTTAGGGTGACTTGCAGCGAGAAACCCTAACTCTAATATCTTTCCAACGCTGTTCCTGTTCTGGTCTTCAATTCCTCTCCCTTCAGGAGTCTTCATCGCGCTGCTCTTGACTGCCTGATTTCACCTGGCCTTCGCTCGGAAGACAGCCTCTGGAGGACAGATCTACCAACGCCAGAGTCTGCGCTTTACCACGCCCGCGTTTCTGTAGGGGGAGGCGCCCTCCTCCTACCATCTCTGGAGGAGTCACCATTACTCCCAGGAAAGCCCACAGACCTCGCTTTCCTCAAGGCCTTCCACGCACACTAGACCCTTCAGACCCAGTGGTCTGTTCTTCCCTTTCTCCTGCCCCGAAGCCTGGTATTTCGTGGTTAGTGCTGCGAAACTCCGTGTCTTTGCTAATGACCAGTAAAGGCCTTTCCTCGCAAAGAGGTCTCTCTCACCTGCCGCCCCTGCCCCGTGCCCCCCCCCACCCAAGCCCCGGTGCTGCAGACCTTGAGATCCTGCTCCAGGCTGCGCAACAGCTCCCCGTCGATTTCTCCAGTCTGTGCGTAGCGGAGCCTTTTGCGCTCGGCTTTGCGGAGGCGGTACTGCAGGATCCGGCAGTTTTTGTTGGCTCTCTCCAACTCGTGGCGCATTTCCTGCAGTTGACAGGCATCCTCCTCGAAGAAAGTGTCCCTCATCTCGTCCATCTCGGTCCTCAGCTCATCAATCTCGTTCTGAGGCGGTGACAGGCCGTGGGTCAAAATTAACCTCGCCCCCTGCCATCCGGACCTGCACCGTACGTACCCCATGCCAACTCCAAATTGTCAGTTTTATTGCCCCCTCTTCATGAGACAGGAGTGACAGAGCTGAATGAAGAAAAAACTAGAAAAAACGGGCCTTCTGTGGGCCTTCTCGCACTCTCCTACTCTACCTCTCTGCATGAAAAAGTGGGACAAACCATGATAATTAGAGAACGAAGTCCCAAATTTGGATTTAAATTAAAACCTGAGGCTACTAATCTTAGGCCGTTTTAAATCTAGAAGAGGCCTAGGAGCCCTCTCCTCTTGTTTCTTCTTCCCTTCCCTTTTTAAGGCTCTCTAACAGGTTAACAGACTCTCACCCTCGGCGGGACACGCCCTAATCCTCCGAGACCCACACCTCCCCTCCCCCACGGGGTTGCCCCCCACCCTTCTCACCTTGAGAGTCTCGTTTTCCTCTCGCAGTTTCTCCATCTCCTCCTGCATTTCTTCCTGCTCCTGGAGCTGCTGCGGGTGCGGCTGCGACGAAGGAGGCGTCGCCGCCTGCATGCCCCCTCCACTCGCGCTGCCCTCAGCGCTCTGCTGGGGGCCCTCCGCTGCCGCCGCCATTGGGGAGACTGAAGGGATTGCAAGAGGCTCGCAGATGGCAGGGGCGCCAGCGACCGGGGAGCTGCGGCTGCTGCTGCCGCCGTTCTTAGTGTGCATCTGAGCCGCGGCTGCCGCCGCTGCCGCCCGCTCTTTCTTGAGGTGGAACTGGATGAGCTCAGACTGCAGACATCCTTCCTTCCAGTAGCTCCCTCCGCCACCGCTCCCGCTCCCCACAACACCGCTTCCGGAGTTTCTGCTGCCGGGGCCTGGGGTTTTGCCCGCAGAGGATGGTGAAGGGGAGGCCCCCTCCCCGCCGCTGCTGCCCCTCTGCTGAGCGCGTACGCCTTTCCCTCGCCAGCCCCTGGGCGGCGGCGGCGGCTGCGGAGCGCCCCCCTCCCTTTCCCCGGAGCCGCCGCCGGCTCCTCCTCCTTCCCCACCCCCTCCTCCTCCTTCCCCGAGCGGAGGGGGTTCCCCGAGTTTAGCGGACACTGGCTCTAGCTCCCTGGATGGCTCCTCCGACGGGCCAGGCCTCCTGCCGCCCACGGGGGCCAGGGTCGCCGCAGGGGCCGCTTCAGCACCAGCCGCGAGATGGACAGTTCCCGGCGCGGCCCCTTTGGGCGCCAGGGGCGCAGCCTTCTCCGCCACGCCTCCGCCTCCTCGGGCGCTGGTCGGAGGCACTGAGCGGCTCCCGGTCTTGTTGCCCTGCTGCTGCTGCTGCTGCTGCAGCTGCTGCTGTCGAACAGAATTGAGTTTAGTGCCGGCCCCCACGGGGGACCTGGTGGTCGCGGTTGTCTGTCGGACCGAATTGTCCCTTAGTCTGGCAGGTGATTGAGCACGCTGCAGTTTTCTGCTGCTGCCCTCTGGGTGCAGTCGAGCCTCAGTGGCAGAGGTGGCTGCAGAAGCTGTGGCTGTGGCGGGGGCAGCGCCCCCCATCGGTGGCTGACTCATAGCGGTCTAGAAAGAATCTACCAGATGAGATGAGAATGGTTCATCACCAGATCATTCTTTTCCCTTCTCAAATCCGCCAACCTTCCTTTCTAATCGGAGATAGAAACAAAAGAAGGGAAGCACACAACACGTCTGCATTGTTACGGAGCAAAGGGTGATTTCCCCGTAAAAGAGAAGCCCTAGAAAATCATGAAATTTGTAAAGCACTTAACAGAAGCCTTGAATTTAGGAAGAGGATGCAGAAGAATCTATTTTCATTTTGTTGAGGGAGGCACCATCTCCAACTCACTCCATCTCAGTAAAATGATGATGATCGGAAAGCAGCTGAACCTAAAATTCTCACAGTAGCAGGTTCTGGCAATGGTGAGATATGGGTCAGAAAGGAATTGATGGGAAGGGAGAATTAAAAAAAAAGATGAGGGGATAAAGTCAGGAAGAAGCTTCAGAAGGAAAAGAAGTCCACATGCTAGAGTTGAATACCCTGCTTTTTCAACTTTGGTTTTCCTCCTTATTGAATCCGCATTTTAAAACCTAGTTTAGTAGAGAACATTTTATTTAATTACTATTCTCAATGAAAGGAAAGGGGTTATGATGTAGGTAGGTTCCTACAGGAAATTTGCTGTGGATACATTTCGCAGACATGTCTGACTCTTATTGTTGTTCTTGGTTAGAGAAATTCACCCATTTTCTTTTAGACTAGAAATAAGACAAAAGTAATGAGTGGTTTTTAAATCAACTTCATTTTAAGAAAGTAACGGCATTCAGGATCATCTAGAAGGTTTAGTTATTAGTAACCCTAAAAGCATTCTTCTTTAAGCTTTGGTAAACAATTTTTAAAATACTTTTGGAAAAGTTTATTGCCAGCCCTGCACAATGTCTTAAGTTACACGTGATGACTTCTACATTTATCAGAATTTATAGTTCTTGTGAGTCATTTTAGTTTTAAGTGTAATTGCCAGATAGAAGATATTTTCATTCTTAAACATCTTATTATATGGTATATATCACAGGTAAAGTTTATATCATAGGTAAAGTTGTACTTTTAAAGTGCCGGATTCCTTCTATGGAGCCAAATTCTGAGACAGAATGACCCTCCAGTCAAGAAACCTGGTGCATCCTTACTCATGGTGGCAAGATAAACCTCTATTGTGTATTTTTTCCAAGATAAATCCATCACTAGCTTTTAAAATCTGGAAAATAGCAAGCCATTGCCTCCTGGGTTCTTCTGCCTAGTGATCCAGCTACCTGGTCGACTGTCAGTTTGATGCTTTTCCCTTAGAGCTACCATCTCTCTTTAAAGCACCGAAAGGAGTATGACTAGGCAGAAAGTTCTGCTTTAAAAAAAAAAAAAATCCTCCTATTAGGAGAAGAGATGCTTGCCAGTTATTTTACTAGCATTATTCCTGTTATTGTCCATTTTAAATATCATAACTTAGTGAACATGCAGCAATTCCTCATTTTATGAAGAAATATTACTGGAAGTCTCCTTCTGCCCCTGACTTTCTCTTTTGGGATCTCCCCCAACTGTTTAAAAAATAATGGCGAACAAAGAAGTCACTAAGGAGAAAAAAGTTATCCACCAACTCATTTTCTACACGTTTTTCGGAGCCACATCCTCCTAGAATGTCTGGTCTAGTTCAACGGCATGGGTCATACTAATGCGGACCACTTAACCAAGCTATATTGCCAATGCAACCTTATTTTAGTTTTTGAATTAGGCATAATCACTTAGGAGCTGAGAGTCCCCTGACAACGTTTAAATTCGGCTCCCAGACAGCTCTAACCCAGGAGAAAGCTCAGGAACTCGGCTCCCACAATCAAAGGTACCATGCTGTCACGTGATTCTCACAAAGTGACAAGATGCTGTGCCTCTGCAAAGCTTCCCCCGTGGAAATCGCCAACCAAGCAACCCCGGATGGGCACAAACCAACAATTTTAATCTCAAATTTTATCTGCCCACTGACCCACCCCATCTCTCATCCCCATCCCTTTAGAAATCCAGAAGAACTGCTCACTTCTCTGCAGACGCGATGTTTCGAAGTTGCATCAACAGCGTTTTCCTTACGATCCTCCGGCGACTTCAGGGTTTATTTTTACGTCTTTTAAAAGGAAAGTTTAACTTCGTAGTATTATATGCGACTTTTTGGCTGAGCACGACTTTGGGCCCTCTCGCCCCAGTTCCACACCCACTCGATTTCTCCAGACAATGGCGTTAACGTGCAGGCTCGGCGGCCCCCAGAGCCGGTTACTTCCCGTGGTCCGCGACTCGGCTGAGCTGCGGCTCCAAGCCGGCGAACATGCGAGGTACCAAGCGGTGCCAGACGCTCCTCAGGAAGTGCACTGATATTCATGAGCTGACCTCACCGGACTGGGCAGGGGAGAGGGCGGGACTGCAAGGGAGGATAGGGTAGAAGTAACCAAAGAGAGGCTACTTTCATAAGGGAAGAGAAGAAGGCGGGGACGGGCCGGGAGGGGGGGGGGCGGCGGGGAAGGAGGGGGTGACAGGGGAGGTGGCTAGAAGACAAAAAGGCCGGAGCCACACCCGAGATGGAAGATCTGTAGCCGTGCTCCAAGTCCTTGCTTCGCTCCCATATCCTGTACTTGGCAGAGGATTCCAAAACCGCTCGAAATCGGATGCGCTGGTTTTCTGCAAAGCTTTGTCCTGGGAGGATCAATCTCCATCAATTATTCACTTGAGCTCTTTTCTCTGGGAGGCGTCTTCGAACAGCCTTCCCGGGCGTGACTGACGTCTCCCGATGCAGCTGCGAGGAGCTGGCAGGCGGCTGCTGGGAGTTCTCTTTGTTCGCTCACTTTAATTCTCGTACAGCCCTCCACGCGGTGCACCCTCCCCACCCCCAGCCCGGGCGGAGTCACAGACGTTGCTTCCCCGAGTAGATAATGGTTGCCAGACCCACCGTCCCACAGACAAAGGACTCTTGAGATGCCACCACCAATTTAGTGCAAACCTAATAAATATCGGTTTACAGAGATTGTTTACAGCGGGGTTGCCCTTGGTTTACACTCTTCTCTCCTTTATTAAATCCTCGTTTCTGTTGTGCATTCAAGAAGCAATTGCTAGAATCCATAATCTTTATAGTAGTGCATATGGTGAACAGAAATCATAGAGTGTATTTATAAAATAGGAGATTAAAGGAAATTCAGGGAGGAAAGGAAGGAATTCAGAATATATGTCTTTACAATGTACACTAATCTATACTGCTCCACAATAGTATTTTTAAAATCCGACTGGAAAATTATTTTTCCTTCCGGTGTTTTTTGGGGAGGAGGGGTTGGTATGGAGGTCTCCCTTGCACCTCAAAGAATTCCTTGGTGAACTTGAAGATGAGAATAAAAGTAAACACTGCATTAGAAAAGGCATTTTTGGCTCTAATTTTGTTCTAATTTATTCATTAATATGTGGTTTTGTAGGTACAAAGGAGGTCAATATATTATTTTTTTTACGCTAACATGAATTTTAGTGTAAGAGATTTTATTTTCTGAGTGTAACATCTTGCATTAAAAATGAAATAAAAACAATTTAAGAGTAGTTTGCATACAAGCAACATAATTACAGCAAAATAAAAAGCTGTTTAAGTCCTGGTGATTAGTAGCTCCAGCAATCTATAGGACAAAACATTCATGTATTCATTTGGTCTAGAATAAATAAATGCCTATTTTATGCCCGACACTGTCCAAGGTGCTAAGTATGCAAATATAAAACAAATACTTCCTGTCTGGGAGGTTCAGGCATATTGAAGAGAATCGGATAATTTCCACATAACCCTTTTCCTACTTTTTAAAAGTGGAAATGTGGTATCTGTGACATCTATAATGAATAGCTCAGACCTCAACAAGGCTGCAAAAATAAGGGGGGGGGGAAACAAAGTAAAATATAATCACAACTTATTTGGAATTTATATTAGACAACTTGTCGTTATGTACTCAAACTTGAGTTGTAGTTTCCTTAAGAAATACCAAGATCCATAGGTCTCATTCAATCAAAGTGGATAAATTGGATAAAAATATTTTTTCAGATTAATCCTTACAAATAAAATAATGATATTATAAACATAGTCTATGAACACAAAATGTACCTCGTCCTGCTTCTCTAAGAGCTTGCACTCTGTTCAGTCATCTATATTTCAGTTTTATTTCCTAAGGCAGTATTATTTATTTCAGTGTAATTAGTAACTTTAAAAGTCTTATAAAAAAACCCAAGAATTTATTATCATGCATGTTTCAATCAAGTAGTCACTGTGCTTAAATGTGTCACTTCATAATTTAGTATTATGCAATGTCAAGTTTGAAGACTAATAAAGAATAAGAATAAGCAATATTAAGATGCTTCTCTACTCATGTAAATATGCCATGAGAACTTTTGAACTCAAAAATTACTCTTTTATTTGCTAGTTAAGATTATATTTACTCAATAAGACAAACCCCAAAGATGATTATTCAAAGATTTTGTCAGAACTTGTCAGTATTATTTTTGCTGTGTCTCAGAAGCAGACAGACCAAGTGGCCTTTTAATTCTGTAATAATGAATTACTTGTTCTGTAGCATAGTATGGCGTGCATCTTCAATCAAGGGAAGAAGGCTGAAGTCTCAATTCCAAAGTCCTTAAATACATAGCTTAAAATATCTACCCTTTGGTTCTCAAGACTTTAACTGTATAAAGGTATCTTTATATAGCTTTACAATTTGCAAGACCATTTCCCTTTGTACGCTTAAAATACTGCGAAGTAGATACTATTTTCTCCACTTAAAACAGTTTGAGGTGGTAAGTGACTTATTTAAGTTAAATTTCACAATCAGAACTTGAACTTGGGTCCTTTCTTATATCCAGTCTGCTTTTTATATTCTTCCCACATACTTCTTTTTCATACCAGGACTTAAAAAAAAAAAATCAAGGCTGATTTGTACCTGTGTCTTACCTAGGCTGATCTTTTGACATAGGAACAGACTGCCTACATTTGGAAGCAACATTATCAACTCAAACTCCATATGAAAATGTTCTCTCTTGTCCAACTGGTATCGAGTTTTATTTTCTTTTCCTTTTAGTGAAGAAAAACTATATTCTATATTGATTTTTAAATGAAATCATCATTTGATACATCTTCTTACTAAACATTGGTTTCTTTATTGCTTAATCTGTTTCCTTCTGTATCCATTTTTTTCTTTCAAAATATTTCTTAGACTTATCTCTTTTATTTTCTGTGTAATGAATACCAAAATCCAGACCATTGTGAATTCCTCCTATATTAAATAGATTCTTTCCACCATACCCATACTACCTAATGCTGCCTGTTTACACTTGTTTCAGGCAAAAAATTTCCTCATGTCACTCTGCTTACAAGCACTGGATCATGTTCAAACTCTTCTTCTAGACTTCAAAGAATTGCACTGTCCCCATCCTATACCAAAATGTGCTTTCTAATGCTTCACCACACATACTCCCTTCCTACTTGTACTTATTGTCTCTTTACCCCTTAAGCATCTAGGGCTCATTCTGTTTGTGTATTATTTTTCTTGCTGTTTTCCATACTTAGCATGTCTGTCTTCCTCTTCTATTCAAAAGCTACCCTTAATGGGGCACCTGGGTGGTTCAGTCACTTGACAGTCTGCCTTCAGCTCAGGTCATGATCCCAGGGTCCTGGGATAGAGACCCAGAACAGGCTCCCTGTTTAGTGGGGAGTCTGCTTATCCTTCCTCCCTACTCCCTCTCCTCCTTACTCCTCCCTCATTCTCCCTCTCCTCCCTGCTCAAGCCCCTCCCATCTCTCTCAAACAAATAAATAAAAAACAAAAAAGCTACTCTTAAGGCTCACCTTAAGTCTCAAATTCTTCTGTCATGTGAACTTAGGCAGGTTATTTAAACTTTCTGAGCCTCTGTATTTTTCCACTCAGTCATTCATTCATTCATTTATCTATATATTTAACGTATATTGTTGAGTTTATATACCTAATTTGTGATGATGATTATTATAAAATGGTGAAGGTAATTCTTATTACAGTGCATGGGACATGTGCTAATCATAACAAATTTTAAGTGATAATTACTATGTGCCTGGCACTGTAAGGTACCAGTAAATGTTAATTCTTGCTGTCATTTTTCATATTTGAGGAATATTATTATATTAGTTTATACCAAATTCTCTAGAAAAAATTTCTATAGAATCATTTCCATAGAACTAATAAATAATGTCACACTGTTAGAAATACTTGGTTAGTCTTGAATTATCTTATAATTGTCCATCCCAAGCTAATGTGCTACTTCAAATTAAAAATTAATTGTAAATATGATAGATATTTTCAAATAACATTCCCGTATCTCTCATTATCTCTAGTAGTTAGTTGGCACAGGGGCTGGAATTTTACTGGTAGACTTCAAGTGACAGAGAAAACCTGATACTCTCAGATCCATCCCCTGTTTTTAGAGAATAATTTAGCTTGGAGATGTTCCATTGTCTTGACCTTTACTGATATATGTATGCAGTCACAAGCCACATTTGTTCTCTGGATTACATTTTAGATTATGATTTATGAATCATAGACTCCTTGGGTTGTAAACATCATTACTCATCTTTTTATGTCTATGCAGACTACCCAAACTATATTATATATTGTCTTTTGCCTAATTTTTATGCTCCAATTTCTCAAAGTAAATGTATGTATGTTGTAACTTAACACTGTGACCAATAACTAGTTGTTAATTCATATGTTGGATTCTGGCTGCTTTATGATTGGCAGAAATTACTAGTGTACTATGAAGGCTTTAGTTACTCATGCATTTGCTGTTGTGTACGTTTGCAGTTAGGTATTGCATAGTCAAAATTCTCTTGGACTGCTTCTATAAATGCTCATGAATATTTACCCTTGGTAATTCAAGCCAATGTCTAGGCCCTCACCATAAGCAAAATTCTGTCAAATATTTGATTTTAACTTAGTCTCATTTCAATCTTAATGTTAGTGGAAATTTTTAACAAGTCTATAGTTATTATGTAAATGCTATATATTTTTAAGATTACCATTAAATTTCCCCTAATGCAAAAATTGTTGATTTTTATAGCAATGTTTTAATAACCCTTTATCTCACCTCTAAATCCTCCTTCATCAATAAATAACTGACCTAATATAAGTATAGTAGGCTAATTCTCATTATGTCAGACCAACAAGAATGGCATCCCAAGTTACCAGGTACTTCACTAGGAAATTTTAGCACAAGTTTTTAAGTTCTAACTCTTACCTTCTCCCATCCTGTCTTAAAAAATTATATTAGGGCCCTTCTCTGCATAGAACATAATCAGAAGGGAGACAAACCATAAGAGACTCTTAAGCTAACAAAACTAACTGAGGGTTGCGGGGGGTGGGGGTAAGGAGAGGGTGTCTGGGTTATGGACATTGGGGAGGGTATGTGCTATGGTGAGTGCTATGAAGTGTGTAAACCTGACGATTCACAGACCTGTACCCCTTGAGCAAATAATACATTATATGTTAATAAAAAATTTTTTTAAAAGGAACATAATCAAGCAAAGATTCTACTAATGGTAAATGGATCTGCTCATTTTTTATATTATTATATGCCTGAGTATTTGTTAAATAAGCTGCAAAAGTAATATTTAATACTCCATATTGTATATGGAGTATTATGCCTCCATCAGAAAGGATGAATACCCAACTTTTGTAGCAACATGGACGGGACTGGAAGAGATTATGCTGAGTGAAATAAGTCAAGCAGAGAGAGTCAATTATTATAGGGTTTCACTTATTTGTGGAGCATAACAAATAGCATGGAGGACATGGGGAGATGGAGAGGAGAAGGGAGTTGAGGGAAATTGGAAGGGGAGGTGAACCATGAGACACTATGGACTCTGAAAAACAATCTGAAGGTTTTGAAGGGGCGGGGGGTGGGAGGTTGGGGGATCCAGGTGGTGGGTATTGGAGAGGGCACAGATTGCATGGAGCACTGGGTGTGGTGCAAAAATAATGAATACTGTTACGCTGAAAAAATAAAAAAATTTTTAAAAAGTAATATTTAATATTTAGTTGATCCAGTTATAGAAAAATAAGTAAAATACCACCTATACTTTATATTCTAGTATTCTGTTTTCTTGATGTTCTTAAATATCAGTGAGGTTTTTTTTCAATGTCTAGTCACTAAAGTTTTGGATACTAAAATATGGTACATAAAGATCAAGGTGCTCTTTTTTTTTTAAGATTTTATTTACTCATTAGAGAGAGAGCAGCAAGGGGCAGAGAGAAAGAATATGAGTAGACTCTGCACTGAGCGCAGAGCCAGATATGGGGCTCCATCCTCAACCTTCAGATCATGCCCTGAATAGAAACTAAGAGGTGCGTGCGCAACCGACTAGCCCCATAGGTACCCCCAGGATACTCTTTTATCTGATGATCCTAGGTTACTTTGACTTGATTTATTCTTCACTCAGTGATATTTATTGTAAATGTTCACTCAGACATACTCAATTTAAGATAATTTGAAGAGGGCTTATTTACAATTTATGAGGTGTAAATTGGATATAGGAAAAACCACAGTGGATACTTCAATAATTTGGGGTTAAATACCAGACAGGAGATTATCAGCACACTTTGTAAAAATAACAACAACAACAACAACAAAAACAGAGACACCATTGGCAATAGTTTTAAAAAGATGAGAAGACAGAGTGGTCATTGGAACCCAGGAAAATAAATTTGTGTAGAGCAGGCTACTTGAGAACAGAGCTTTTCTATTGGCTGACATAATCAGCTCAAGATGACCTCACTGTCCTGCCTGCCTCTGGTCTCCTGTTGGGGTTCTCCTTAGGCTTTTCCAATTAAATCCAGAGGCCTTAGGAGGTATTTGACGAGATCCACTCAAGCCAGCTTCTTGGTTGGAGAACAAATTTGAAGGAGTCGAATGTAAGATATTCAGCACAGAGTGAAGTAAGGCAGAGAAAAATGCATACCATATAATTTCATTTGTATATGGAATCTAAAAAACAAAACAAACCAACAAAACAAATTGACTCATAAATATAGAGAAGGAACTGGTGTTTGCCAGAGGGGAGGGGGGTGACAGAATAGGCAAAATAGGTGAAGGAGATTAAGAGGTATACACTTCTAGTTGTAAAATAAAAAGTCACAGGAGTGAAAAGTACAGCATTGGGAATATAGTCAATGATCTTGTAATAATTTTGTATGGTAACAGTTGGTAACTACACTTATCATGGTGAGCATTCTGTCATGCATGTAATTGTTGAATTAATATGTTGTACACAGGAAACGAATCTAAGGTTATATGTCAGCTATACCTTAATTAAAATAAAGATATTGTTCACAAAAATGTGATCAAAGTGATCAATAACTCAAATACTTTAAAATTACGATGTTTCTCACAAACTCATATTTTTCATGTATGACAGAGATCTTAAAATTTCTATTTTCAGGGGCGCCTTAGTGGCTCAGTGGGTTAAGCCTCTGCCTTTGGCTCAGGTCATGATCTCAGGGTCCTGGGATCTAGCCCCGCATTGGGCTCTTTGCTCTGCAGGGAGCCTGCTTCCTCCTTTGTCTCTCTCTACCTGCCTGTCTGCCTACATGTGATCTCTGTTTGTCAAATAAATAAATAAAATCTTTTAAAAAAATTTCTATTTTCAGAAAAAGCATACATTTTGAGATATTTCTTTCAATACCGGTAGTGAATTTTCTCTATGGGCATTTCATCGGATTGTATATTAATCAATTTGAAGAGCTTATCATTTTTATGACATGAATTTTACCTCTATATTAACATGGTATATCTTTTTATTCAGTTAGATTGTCTTTCTGAACCTGAATAATTTTTTTTTGTTTTCCCAAAGAGCTTTCACATCCTTTGTTAGATTCATTCCAAGTACTTGATATTTTTATGTTGTTGTTAAAAGTGTCTTCTTTTTAAGCATATTTTTAAAACATTTTTGTTTAAATTCCAGTTAGTTAACATACATTGTAGTGTTAGTTTCAAGTGTACAATATGATGATTCAACACATCCATACATACATCATCACAACTTCTCCTTAATCCCCACTACCTTTGTAACCCATTCCTCCACCTTCTTCCAGTCTGGTAATCATCAGTTTATTCTCTATAGTTAAGGGTCTCTTTATTGGTTTGGCTCTCTCTCTTCCTCTTTTTTTTAACCTTTGCTCATTTGTTTTGTTTCTTAAGTTCCACATATGAGTGAAATCACATGGTATTTGTCTTTCTCTGATTGAATTATCTCATTTAGCATAACACTCTCTAGTTCCATCGATAAGCATATGTTTTAATTGCATGTTGTTAATGTATAGAATGGCAATGGACTTGTATATAATTTTTTATAGAATCATTTTCTAAGTAAATTTTACATTTTCTAATGTAAAAATAGTAATATTAATTTTTTTCCTTCCAAATCCTTTGCCTTAAATTAATTTCTCTCATCTTATAATACTGCCTAGGACTTCTGGTACAATATTGAATAGAAATAGTAATAATGGGATATTATTAAATTAAGAATAAAGGAAAACATTCTCATCTCAATATAGTATATCCACAAAAATTATCTATAGCAAACAGCATATTTGATGATTTATTAAAAACACTTCATTTGAGAAATTAGAACAAAGGCATGAAAGACTACTATTTATATTCAATATTCTAATAGAGATTCTACAGTACCAGTAAAATAAAAATTTAGTTTAAGAATTGCAATGGAGTGGTGCGTGGGTGGCTCAGTCAGTTGAGTGTCTGCCTCCTGATTTTGGCTCAGGTCATCATCTCAGAGGGGTGAGACCAAGCCCCATGTCAGGCTTCATACTCATCTCAGGTCTGCTTGAGATTCTCTCTCTTCCCCTCTCCCCCTCTCACTGCTCACATTCTCTCTCTCTAAAATAAATCAATAAATCTTAAAAAAAAAAAAAAGGATTACAGGGACCTGGGTGGCTCAGTTAATTAAGCATCTGCCTTCAGGTCAGGTTATAACCCTAGGATCCTGGGATTGAGGCCCACATCGGGCTCTATGCTTGGGGGCAGGGTGGGGGTCAGTTTCTCCCTGTCACTCTCCCTCTGTGTTCTCTCTCTCTCTCAAATAAATAAAAAATCTTAAAAAAAGAATTGCAGTAGGAGTAAAAATAATAATCATTGTAGGTGATATAATTATTGATATTATTATTGACCCCAAAACTGTCTTAAAGAATGCAGATAAATTATTGATAGTAGAGTTAAGAAAGATTGTTGTGTGATAAAAGAATCAATTTATAATCCACGTCAATATACCAATAACAAACAGAAAACATTATTTAAAGGGGTATGTATTATTATAACTACAAAATAGATTATGTGTATTAATAAATCAAATAAGAAATGTAGAATAACTTTTTGAAGAAAATGATAAACCCTTATTCAGAAAAATTAAATAAGTCCTAAGTCAGCTAATAGGTTGACATTAATGTTTATAGGAGGATTCAGTATCCTACACATTTTTTATAATGGATTAATAGAGAATTAATAGTTTATTATAGTTCAGAGATTGCCAATCAAAATCCCAAAATTTATTTTTTGAAAATTAGCAACTTGATTCTTATATGTGAAGTGTCAGGGTTAGGAATAACCATGATACAATGAGTTTTCCTTATGAGATATTGATATTTAAACCTTAATACTTAGTATATTATTGGCTTAGGGATAGAAAAACTAGAGAAACAGAGTTGGTAAGTAACAGAGGTGGCAAAGTCAGCAGGAAGATGACGGATTATTCAATAAACGATATTAAGACAAATGACAAAGTCTATGGAAACAAAATAAATTGGATCACAGTATTGGCTCATAAAGAGAAACCACTTGGCAATGAATTTATGACTTACATATGAAAGGCAAAACCTTAACACTTTAAAAAGAAAGTTTAGGAGACTATATTTTTTCAGTCTGGGATAAAGAAGGATAAAAAAATAAGATTCAAAAAGTGCATAACACAAATAGAAAGATTAGTACATTAGACTTTATTAAACATAAGAATTTCTGTTCATCAAAAGATAATGTGAAAAAAGTTAAAAGGTAAGTTACGAGAGTTTCAAATATATGACAACAAAAGATTAGCATCCAGAATATTTTAAGGTGTTCCTCCAAATCAATAAGAAAATGATTGATAGCTTAACAGGAAAAAAATAGTCAAAAGACACAAAAAAGCAATTACAGAAGACCAATGTGAAGCACCCATAAACATAGAAAATACACTCAACCTTATTAATAAAAAAGGAAATATAAATAAATGTACTTAGTCTACCATATCATGCCCACCATTTTTTTCTTTTTTTTAATTTTTAATTTTTTTATTAACATATACTGTATTATTAGTCCCAGGGGCATGGGTCTATGAATCACCAGGTTTACACTTCACAGCACTCACCATAGCACAGACCTTCCCTGTGTCCATAACCCAACCACCCTTCCCCCCAGCAACCCTCAGTTTGTTTTGTGAGCCTAAGAGTCTCTTATGGTTTGTCTCCATCCTGATCCCATCTTGTTTCATTTTTTTCCTTTCCTAAACCCCCCACATTGCCTCTCAGCTTCCTCATATCTGGAAGGTCATATGATAATTGTCTTTCTCTGATTGACTTATTTCGCTCAGCCTAATACCCTCTAGTTCCATCCACATTGTCGCAAATGGCAAGATTTCATTTCTTTTGATGGCTGCATAGTATTCCATTGTGTATATATATACCACATCTTCTTTATCCATTCGTCTGTTGATGGACACCTAGGTTCTTTCCATAGTTTGGCTATTGTGGATGTTGCTCCTATAAACATTTAGGTGCACGTGCCCCTTTGGATCACTACATTTGTATCTTTAGGGTAAACACCCAGTAGTGCGATTGCCAGGTCGTAGGGTAGCTCTATTTTCAACTTTTTGAGGAACCTCCATGCTGTTTTCCAGAGTGGCTGCACCTGTTTGGATTCCCACCAACAGTGTAGGAGGGTTCCCCTTTCTCCACATCCTCGCTAGCATCTGTCATTTACTGACTTGTTAATTTTAGCCATTCTGACTGGTGTGAGGTGATATCTCATTGTGGTTTTGATTTGTATTTCCCTGATGCCGAGTGATGTGGAGCATTTTTTCACGCGTCTGTTGGCCATCTGAATGTCTTCTTTGCAGAAATGTCTGTTCATGTCCTCTGCCCATTTCTTGATTGGATTATTTGTTCTTTGGGTGTTGAGTTTGCTAAGTTCTTTATAGATTTTGGATACTAGCCCTTTATCTGATATGTCATTTGCAGATATCTTCTCCCATTCTGTCAGTTGTCTTTTGTTGACTGTTTCCTTTGATGTGCAAAGGCTTTTGATCTTGATGAAGTCCCAATAGTTCATTTTTGCCCTTGCTTCCCTTGCCTTTGGCAATGTTCCTAGGAAGAAGTTGCTGTGGCTGAGGTCAAAGAGGTTGCTGCCTGTGTTCTCCTCAAGGATTTTGATGGATTCCTTTCTCACATTGAGGTCCTTCATCCATTTTGAGTCTATTTTCATGTGTGGTGTAAGGAAATGGTCCGATTTCATTTTTCTGCATGTGGCCGTCCAATTTTCCCAACACCATTTATTAAAGAGGCTATCTTTTTTTCATTGGACATTCTTTCCTGCTTTATCGAAGATTAGTTGACCATAGAGTTGAAGGTCTATTTCTGGGCTCTCTATTCTGTTCCATTGATCTGTGTGTCTGTTTTTGTACCAGTACCATGCTGTCTTGATGATGACAGCTTTGTAATAGAGTTTGAAGTCCGGAATTGTGATGCCACCAACTTTGGCTTTCTTTTTCAATATTCCTTTGGCTATTCGAGGTCTTTTCTGGTTCCATATAAATTTTAGGATTATTTGTTCCATTTCTTTAAAAAAAAATGGGTGGGATTTTGATAGGGTTTGTATTAAATGTGCAGATTGCTTTAGGTAGCATAGACATTTTCACAATATTTGTTCTTCCAATCCAGGAGCATGGAACATTTTTCCATTTCTTTGTGTCTTCCTCAATTTCTTTCATGAGTACTTTATAGTTTTCTGAGTATAGATTCTTAGCCTCTTTGGTTAGGTTTATTCCTAGTTATCTTATAGTTTTGGGTGCAATTGTAAATGGGATGGACTCCTTAATTTCTCTTTCTTCTGTCTTGTTGTTGGTGTAGAGAAATGCAACTGATTTCTGTGCATTGATTTTATATCCTGACACTTTACTGAATTCCTGTACAAGTTCTAGCAGTTTTGGAGTGGAGTCTTTTGGGTTTTCCACATATAGTATCAGATCATCTGCGAAGAGTGATAGTTTGACTTCTTCTTTGCAGATTTTGATGCCTTTAGTCTCTTTCTGTTGTCTGATTGCTGAAGCTAGGACTTCTAGTACTATGTTGAATAGCAGTGGTGATAATGGACATCCCTGCTGTGTTCCTGACCTCAGTGGAAAAGCTTTCAGTTTTTCTCCATTGAGAATGATATTTGTGGTGGGTTTTTCATAGATGGCTTTGATAATATTGAGATAAGTGCCCTTTATCCCTACACTTTGAAGAGTTTGGATCAGGAATGGATGCTGTACTTTGTCAAATGCTTTTTCAGCATCTATTGAGAGGATCATATGGTTCTTGTTCTTTCTTTTATTAATGTGTTGTATCACATTGATTGATTTGCAGATGTTGAACCAACCTTGCAGCCCTGGAATAAATCCCACTTGGTCATGATGAATAATCCTTTTAATGTACTGTTGAATCCTATTGACTAGTATTTTGGTGAGAATTTTTGCATCTGTGTTCATCAAGGATATTGGTCTGTAATTCTCTTTTTTGATGGGGTCCTTGTCTGGTTTGGGGATCAAGGTGATGCTGGCCTCATAAAATGAGTTTGGAAGTTTTCCTTCCATTTCTGTTTTTTGGAACAGTTTCAGGAGAATAGGTATTAATTCTTCTTTAAAAGTTTGGTAGAATTCCCCTGGGAAGCTGTCTGGCCCTGGGCTTTTGTTTGTTTGGAGATTTTTGATGACTGTTCCAATCTCCTTACTGGTTATAGGTCTGTTCAGGTTTTCTATTTCTTCCTGGTTCAGTTGTGGTAGTTTATATGTCTCTAGGAATGCATCCATTTCTTCCAGATTGCCAAATATGTTGCCATAGAGTTGTTCATAATATGTTCTTATAATTGTTTGTATTTCTTTGGTGTTGGTTGTAATCTCTCCTCTTTCATTCATGATTTTATTTATTTGGGTTCTTTCTCTTTTCTTTTTGATAAGTCTGGCCAGGGGTTTATCAATCTTATTAATTCTTTCAAAGAACCAGCTCCTAGTTTCGTTGATTTGTTCTATTATTTTTTTGGTTTTTATTTCATTGATTTCTGCTCTGAGATTTATGATTTCTCTCCTCCCGCTGGGTTTAGGCTTTCTTTGTTCTTCTTTCTCTAGCTCCTTTAGGTGTAGGGTTAGGTTGTGTATTTGAGACCTTTCTTGTTTCTTGAGAAAGGCTTGTACTGCTATATATTTTCCTCTCAGGACTGCCTTTGCTGTGTCCCACAGATTTCGAACCATTGTGTTTTCATTATCATTTGTTTCCATGAATTTTTTCAATTCTTCCTTAATTTCCTTGTTGACCCTTTCATTCTTTAGAATGATGCTGTTTAGTCTCCATGTATTTGTGTTCTTTCCAAATTTCCTCTTGTGATTGAGTTCTACCTTCAGAGCATTGTGGTCTGAAAATATGCAGGGAATGATCCCAATCTTTTGATACCGGTTGAGACCTGATTTAGGACCAAGAATGTGATCTATTCTGGAGAATGTTCCATGTGCACTAGAGAAGAATGCGTATTCTGTTGCTTTGGGATGAAATGTCCTGAATATATCTGTGATGTCCATCTGGTCCAGTGAGTCATTTAAAGCCTTTATTTCCTTGTTGATCTTTTGCTTGGATGATCTGCCCATTTCAGTTAGGGGAGTGTTAAAGTCCCTTACTATAATTGTATTATTGTCGATGTGTTTCTTTGATTTTGTTATTAATTCGTTTATATAGTTGGCTGCTCCCATGTCAGGGGCATAGATATTTAAAAATTGTTAGATCTTCTTGTTGGACAGACCCTTTGAGTATGATATAGTGTCCTACCTCATCTCTTGTTATAGTCTTTGGCTTAAATTCTAATTGATCTGATATAAGGATTGCCACCCCAGCCTTCTTCTGATGTCCATTAGCATGGTATATTGTTTTCCACCCCCTCACTTTAAATCTGGAGATGTTTTCGGGTCTAAAATTAGTTTCTTGTAGGCAGCATATTGATGGGTTTTGTTTTTTTATCCATTCTGATACCCTGTGTCTTTTGATTGGGGCATTTAGCCCATTAACATTCAGGGTAACTATTGAGAGATATGAGTTTAGTGCCATTGTATTGCCTGTAAGGTGACTGTTACTGTATATTGTCTGTTCTTTCTGATATACTAATTTTAGGGTCTCTCATTGCTTAGAGGACCCCTTTCAATATTTCTTGTAGAGCTGGTTTGGTGTTTTCAAATTCTTTCAGTTTTTGTTTGTCTTGGAAGCTTTTAATCTCTCCTTCTATTTTCAATGATAGCCTAGCTGGATATAGTATTCTTGGCTGCATGTTTTTCTCATTTAGTGCTCTGAATATATCATGCCAGCTCTCTGGCCTGCCAGGTCTCTGTGGATAAGTCCACTGCAAATCTAATATTTTTACCACTGTATGGTACAGACTTCTTTTCCCAGGCTGCTTTCAGGATTTTCTCTTTGTCACTAAGACTTGTAAATTTTACTATTAGGTGATGGGGTGTGGACCTATTCTTATTGATTTTGAGGGGGGTTCTCTGCACCTCCTGGATTTTGATGCTTATTCCCTTTGCCATATTAGGGAAATTCTCTCCAATAATTCTCTCCAATATAGCTTCTGCTCCCCTCTCTCTTTCTTCTTCTTCTGGAATCCCAATTATCTAATGTTGTTTTGTCTTATGGTGTCACTTATCTCTCGAATTCTCCCCTCATGGTCCAGTAGCTGTTTGTCCCTCTTTTGCTCAGCTTCTTTATTCTCTATCATTTGTTCTTCTATATCACTAATTCTTTCTTCTGCCTCATTTATCCTAGCAGTAAGAGCCTCCATTTCTGATTGCACATCATGTTAATTTTTTTATTTCAACTTGGTTAGATTTTAGTTCTTTTATTTCTCTAGAAAGGGCTTTTATATCTCCCAAGAGGTTTTCTCTAATATCTTTCATGCCCTTTTCGAGCCTGGCTAGAACCTTGAGAATTGTCATTCTGTACTCTAGATCTGACATATTACCAATATCTGTATTGATTAGGTCCCTAGCCCTCAGTACTGCCTCTTGTTCTGTTTTTTTTTGTGGTGAATTTTTCCGCCTTGTCATTTTGTCCAGGGAAGAGTATGTGAAGGAGCGAATAAAATACTAAAAGGGTGGCAAAGACTCCAGGAATATGTGCTTTAACCAAAGCAGAAGAGACCCAAATCGTGGGGGGGGGGGGGGGGGATAAAGAGAAGTTCAGGAAAAAAAAAAAAAAAAGAAAACAAATAAAGAAAAAATATAAAAAAGAAAAAAATATATACATATTAGAGAAACTAGTTTAAAAACATTCAAAAAGAAAAGGGTAAAAGTTAAAAAAATTAGCAGAAGAAAAAAAATAAAATTAAAGAATAATTAAATTAACCGCAAGAGTAAAGAATCATGGGGAGAAAGCCACGAGTTCCGTGCTTTGCTTTCTCCTCCTCTGGAATTCTGCTGCTGTCCTTGGTAGGTGAACTTGGTCTTTGCTGGATTTCTTGTTGATCTTCTGGGGGAGGGGCCTGTTGTAGTGATTCTCAAGTGTCTTTGCCCCAGGCGGAATTGCACCGCCCTTACCAGGATCAGGGCTAAGTAATCCACTCAGGATTGCTTTCCGGAGCCTTTTTTTTTTTTTTTTTTAATTTTTATTTCTTTTCAGTGTAACAGTATTCATTGTTTTTGCACCACACCCGGTGCTCCATGCAATCCATGCCCTCTCCAATACTCACCACCCGGCTCCCCCAACCTCCCACCCCCTGCCCCTTCAAAACCCTCAGGTTGTTTTTCAGAGTCATAGTCTCTCATGGTTCATCTCCCCTTCCAATTTTCCTCAACTCCCTTCTCCTATCCATCTCCCCTTGTCCTCCATGTTATTTGTTATGCTCCCCAAATAAGTGAAACCATATGATAATCGACTCTCTCTAATTGACTTATTTCACTCAGCATAATCTCTTCCAATCCTGTCCATGTTGCTACAAAAGTTGGGTATTCATCCTTTCTGATGGAGGCATAATACTCCATAGTGTATATGGACCACATCTTCCTTATCCATTCGTCCGTTGAAGGGCATCTTGGTTCTTTCCACAGTTTGGCGACCGTGGCCATTGCTGCTATAAACATTGGGGTACAGATGGCCCTTCTTTTCACTACATCTGTATCTTTGGGGTAAATACCCAGTAGTGCAATTGCAGGATCATAGGGAAGCTCTATTTTTTTTTTTTAAAGATTTTATTTATTTATTCGACAGAGAGAGATCACAAGTAGACGGAGAGGCAGGCAGAGAGAGAGAGAGAGAGAGAGAGAAGCAGGCTCCCTGCTGAGCAGAGAGCCTGATGTGGGCCTCGATCCCAGGACCCTGAGATCATGACCTGAGCCGAAGGCAGCGGCTTAATCCACTGAGCCACCCAGGCGCCCCGGGAAGCTCTATTTTTAATTTCTTGAGGAATCTCCACACCGTTCTCCAAAGTGGCTGCACCAACTTGCATTCCCACCAACAGTGTAGGAGGGTACCCCTTTCTCCACATCCTCTCCAACACATGTTGTTTCCTGTCTTGCTAATTTTGGCCATTCTAACTGGTGTAAGGTGGTATCTCAATGTGGTTTTAATTTGAATCTCCCTGATGGCTAGTGATGATGAACATTTTTTCATGTGTCTGATAGCCATTTGTATGTCTTCATTGGAGAAGTGTCTGTTCATATCTTCTGCCCATTTTTTGATATGATTGTCTGTTTTGTGTGTGTTGAGTTTGAGGCGTTCTTTATAGATCTTGGATATCAACCTGTTGTCTGTACTGTCATTTGTAAATATCTTCTCCCATTCCATGGGTTGCCTCTTTGTTTTGTTGACTGTTTCCTTTGCTGTGCAGAAGCTTTTGATCTTGATGAAGTCCCAAAATTTCATCTTCGCTTTTGTTTCCTTTGCCTTTGGAGACATATCTTGAAAGAAGTTGCTGTGGCTGATATCGAAGAGGTGACTGCCTATGTTCTCCTCTAGGATTCTGATGGATTCTTGTCTCACGCTGAGGTCTACAACTTTATGGTCAAATAATCTTTGACAAAACAGGAAAAAAAATACAGTGGAAAAAAGAGTCTCTTCGATAAATGGTGCTGGAAAAACTGGACAGCTATATGCAGAAGAATGAAACTCAACCATTCTCTTACACCATACACAAAGATAAACTCAAAATGGATAAAAGACCTCAACGCTTTTGAGAGCTTTTGTCCCCTGAACGCTTTCTGTAGAGTTCCAGAGGATGGGAATGAGAATGGCGGCCTCCCAGTCTCCGGCCCATAGGAGCCGAGAGCTGGGGTCCCCACTCCTCAGTGAGCCCTCAGATAAAAGAGCCCAATCACTCCCATCTCCCTGGCCTCTGGCCGTGCTCCGACCTCACCCAGCCTGCGACCAATTCAAGGTAACCCCGAGATGAGAGTTCATTCCTCAGCTCTGTCTCTCAGCCGGCTTCCCCGCTCTAATATCTGCGAACTCTGCAACACTCAGACACCCCTGATCCTTCCATGACCCCGCAGGACCTGGGGACATGCTGACCCCACATGGGCTTCATCCCGGTTTAGCCTCTAGAGCGATGTCCCTCAGTGGAGCACACTTTTAAAAGTCCTGATTTTTTGCTCCGTTGCTCTGCCGCTTTCTGGGAGCCAGCTCCTCCCCCCGCAGTCTATCTTCCCGTCCCTTTGTATTCACTTCTCTGCTGGTCCTACCTTTCAGAAAGTGGTCAATTTTCTGTTTCTAGAATTGCTGTTCTTCTTGTCTTCAATCTCCTGTTGGATTTGTAGGTGTTTGCAATGGTTTGATAAGCTATCTAGCTGATCTCCTGCTACCTGATGTAGTCTCAGCCTACTACTTCTCCATCTTGACGCCTTTCCTCTTAAATGTCTCTTCTTGTAAGTAAGGATTTACCTTACTCTTCAACTGCTGCATAGTACATCCTGCAATGAATATTCCAGTATTTAAGATATTTGTAATGTTTTGTATCTAACTTTCTTTTTCAAATAATAATGTAAAAAACCAACTTTGTGTCTTTGCCCTTATCCTCCTGTGTTTTTGTAGAATGTATATCCAGAAGTCAATACTGATTGAAGTATATATTCCTTTAATTTTTTTTAGAAAATTTGCCCTTTTACTTTCTAAAATATCATGGTTGATACATTTTCCTACAAACAATACTTGAGAAAAATTAGTTTTCCTCTTTTTGTCAAAACTAGACATCTTTTTAATTGTTGCCATTATGTTACATAAAAAAACTGTAGGTCTTTTTTATTTAATACACATTTCCCTAGCTTTTAGTAATATTGAGCATCTTTTTATATATTTTTTGTATTTAAATTGCCTCTATCTCTTTTACTTATTTTTAGATTAGATTCAATTTTACTTACTGACTTTTAGTTTTTTAATATTCTGAATAATAATTTTTCTACATTCTTTTTTAAATGTTTTCTTCAGACTGACTTTTGCCTTTTGACCTTATGGTATTTTGCACAGAAGTTTTAATTAGTATGCCCATAATTTTTTTATTCATTATGTCTTTAGTTGTTGGGGTTTGTATCTAACTTAGAAATGTCTTCCCATTACAAAACTGTAATTAAATTTCCCTGCATAATTTCATTTCAAATACAATTTTGTTTTATTTTTACTTTGAACAATCAGTTGTTACAAATAGATCTGGAAGTTATTTTTGTGAATGATGTGAAACTGATTCAAGGATGTTTTAAGTAAATGAATAAACCATTATCCTTTCTCCAATGGCCTGATAATAGTTATGGATGTCTTCTGATGATGATGATGATGATGACAATATCTTTGATTGTTACCTAGGATTGTTTAGCCTTTCAATTGTTTTATATGGATTAACTAATTTAATTCTAAAAATAAGTAGGTAGTGTTATTATCCCCATTTTACACATTAGGAAATTAAAGTTTAGTAAGATTAAGTAGTTTTCCCAAGGTGACACAGCCAGTTAGTGTTAGAATCAGATTTGAACCCAGCCAGTCTGGCTCTAGAATGTATGCTCTTAGCTATCAGGCTATGTTTATAATATCCTAAAGTCCAATAATAATAGATATCTTTTCTGTACTAGCCACTTATATTGTTGATCTATTCCTGTGTTAATTGTATGCTACTTTAATTACTCTGAATTCAAGATCATTGGTATATGGTAGGGCACATCCCAAATTAATGTCTCTCTAATACTACGCTATTTTTACATAAAAACATAATCTATTCATTGCTTTCGGCTTTTTAAAAATTGGTCCTTAACAATGTTTCTTTTCTTCCATTTGTTGGGTTTTGTTTTGTTTTTATTGTTGTAGTCTTGCACTTTTCTTTTGGTTTATTTTCAGGTGTTCCAAAACATTTGTTTTAGTTGTAAACAGCATATTTTCAATGATATTTTCTGACTATGTATGAATGTAATTATGTATGTAGGAAACTATAATTAGTTGATTTTTGTCTCTGCCATGTAGCTGAAAGATCTTGTAAATTCTGTGTTTCCAATTACTATTTTAAATTTCTTTTAGAAGTAAAAATCATGAAGAGCTTTTGGCTTTCCTTAGAAATGAAGAATATAAAATTGTTACACAAATGAATAATTTAAAAAAGAAAGGCACAGAGGACTATTATGTTCCTTGAATTTACCCATTAAAGCAACTAAATTTTATGTATTTTGAGCTAGCCTGTGTGGGTGTGAAACAATTTTCTTCACTTGAATTTTTTTCTTTGCTGCTTTCTTTTTTTGTTTTTGTTTTTTCTTTTGCATAAAAAATTCTAAGAAAAAAACTATATGTCAATTTACATTATTATGATAATTTCAAATCTTGCTTAAGCAACTAAATGGTATCTCACTCAAAGAAAAAACATCAGCATTGTACAATGATTTCCTTAAGATTTGTCAACCTCAGCATCTTTAAAAGGCAAATTCTTCATCCTATGAATGTCATTGATGGTGTGAGACAACCTAAAGAGTATTTCATCTAAAGTACAGACACACACACACATACACACAAATGCATGTATGTACCACATTAATGTACACCTCTGAAACATGAGAAACAAAATCAGCAAACGACAAACTGGTGACAGCAATTATGAATAAAATGCTCCATTTTGACCAAGACCATCTTACCAGGAGATGATAACTAACATAACAGCAGGTTTTAGTGGTTTATTAAAATATGCTACTGTTATAAGAGTTCTTCCTCCACCGGTGCCCATGGTTCTTGGTCACACAACTTCAAAGAATGAAAAGGTAGACCAGACAGAGTGGTGGGCAGCAAAGCAAAGTTTACTGAACAATAGTGAAGTGATAATACAAATGTCCCTAGGAAGGAGGGAACCCAAGAGGGTTGCCACTATCCTTCATCAACACCTTTGCAGAATACCTCAAACTTGATTGTGTTTCCAAACATTGCTATTTTTAAAATCCTTACCACAAAGTGATAGTGGTTTAAATCAGAAATATTTCAGAGAAAATTAAAACAACATGCAGTGCCTGATAAAAGGAATATTTACATCTGAACTCTACGAAGGGACTTACTAATATTTTCCTTTAAACAATTAAATTCTATCTTCAGATTATTAAAAGCTGTTACTAATGTGGTACTGATGATATAGCTTTGAGTAGAGTTGATCAAAATCAAAACAGTATTTTCAAAAGAAAGGAAAGAAAGCATTTGTAAGGGGAGCCAAGAAGAGAAGAGGAGGCAGATATTGGAGGTAAGGGATAGCATGGTAGAGTAATGGAAGTGTGTGTACCAGGGAAACAACAGATAGAAAAGAGGAAGCAAATGGGAGAGAGCACTTGGAAAAAAATACAATAAATTACTTGATTGATGATTAGATGGGCACAGAGAAGCAAGTTCAAAAGCTAAGTTGAAGGACAGATTTCTATCATTTATTAAAAATTGTATTAGAAAAGAACATCCCTTTTTATTCAAGGCACTGTAAAGAGAATGAAGTCTCATTGGAAAAAAAATTCTTAATTTCCCCAACAAGGTACATAGTAAGTTATGTTTTCTCCATATAATGCAATTATTTTAGTTGTTGTAAAAGAGAAAATATTCACAACATATTTAGTTGTAAACCAGGTGATAAAATTATGTATTTTAAAACCCATCTAAAAAATGTGTTGTGTATGTAAGTATGCTCAGTAAAGTGTGAAATATGTTGACACCCCCCAAAAAACCCAAACCCCCACACATCCTATAACTCATAGAAATTGTACAATATATGTGCAAATACTACAATTGTTTGATTTAAAATCTAAGGACTAAAATTCAAGGCCAAATATTTGACTAAATCTCTTGAACATTTAGTGGTTTACTATTTCAGGCTGAGATGATACACACACGCACACACACATACATATGCAGACACATATATACATATACATATATGCAAACAATTTCATATACATTATACACACACACACATGCACACACACCCTAAAAGGGTGAAGTGTTCTTTTGGGGAGACCGCCTTACCCTCCCCCACTCCTTCTCCAAAAGCATTTTAAAATAATGTAAGATGTTTTATAATATTCATACATAGTTATTTATTTGTCTATTTATTTATTTTAGAGAGAGAGAGAACAAGCTGGTGTGAGCCAGGGAGAGGGGCAGAGGGAGAGAATCTCAAGCAGGCTCCTCGCCCAGTGCAGAGCCAGATGCAGGGCTCGCTCTCACAACACTGAAATCATGACTTGAGCCAAAATCAAGCTTCAGATGCTTAACCAACTAAGCCACAGGTACCCCATACACATGCATACTTTATAACTTTCTCACGATATTTATTTAGTGTTTTTAAAGTTCAAAGGAAATTAATCAGATCATGCTCCTGCTTTCAAGTTGACTTTCCACAGTATAACTAATGTAACTTCTAAGAAACTATACATCTAAGTGCAAATCTGGCTACTGCTGATCTGACACAGGTGCTGGGGAAACTCACTGGCAAGGCACTTAGTTAAAGGAAAGTAACATGGAATAGGTATACCCCACTGTGGAATGGTAACACCACTCAATGAACTTTCAACATATAACACTACAAACACATCCATGACATAATTTTTGAAGTATTCTTTCCACGCTGTTAAGTGTCTGGTTGGCTTAGTCTGCTGAGCGCTGGACCCTTGGTTTTGGCTCAGGTCTTGCGATCTAGCCTGGATGGTGGCTCTGTGCTTGGCATGAAGTTGGCTTCAGATTCTCTCTCCCTGTCCCTCCCACTCACTCTCACTCTCTCTCAAATAAATAAATACATAAAATCTTCACATTTTATTTTAAAAAAATATTTTATGTTTTTTTTTTTTTTTTTTTTTTTTTTTTTGAGAGAAAAAGAGCATGAGTGACAGGGAAGGGCAGAGGAAAAGGGACAAGAAAACCGCTCCCCCCCAACTTGGAGCTCCATCCCAGGACCCAAGATCATGACCTGAGCCAAAGTCTAGGTGCTTAGCCAACTGAGCCACCAATATAAGAAATCTCTTCTCCAAAATATTAGCTTGCTTCATCTTCATATCTCTTCTGGTCTTTTTCAAATGTCACCTTTTCTGACTGTCCCAACATTTTGACTTCTTTATACAAATATATGTCCATTCAACAAACTCTACCTTTTCTATTGCATTTTAGTTTTTTCTTCATAGCACTTAGTTCCATCTAACAGTTTCTGCATTGATTTGTTCCCTGTCTGCCTCCCTGCTCTAGAATGAGAAGTCCAAGATGGTAGAGCTTTGTTTTTTTTCACTGCTCTATTCTTGGGACTCAGGAAGGAGGACTATAGTACGTGCTCAAAAGCGTTTTTATTTACGGAATGAATGAATGAATAAAAAGTAAATGCATGAATAAGAAAGAGAGAATTGATGGAGGTTTCAAATGTCAAGATAGAGTTTTGCTTTGATGTGAAAAACAACAGAGGTCCTCTATGGGTGGTTGAGGAAGGAAGTCGAGGTTACCTACAGTCAGAGAGAGAACAAATTTGAGAAAGACAGAGAGTAAGGGAGGGATTGTTGTAATCCAGTCTGAGGTCACTGAAATCTGGTTTGGGAGAATAGTTATGGAAATGGAGAAACAGCAATGAATTCAATGGGATGAAAATTGAATTGGATGAATTAATGACAGTGGGTGGAGGGAGGAGGTAGTATTCTTAGACGTTCCAAACACAGTGACTTTAGAGAACAGTTGTGCCACTACCAACAAGGGAGAAGTTGGAAAGGATGACACTGCTGTTATAGAGAAAGGACTATGGTTTATGATAGGTGTTTTTTTCTTTTTTTTTTTTAATTGCTGTGACGTAGAGAAGAATGAATGAAAACAACTTTATAGTCTTAAACGACTTTTTCAAACCATGTTTTACTTTTATACTTTATATTCCTCTTCTGTATATCAGACAGCTGTAATTTGACTTGTAAACTAATTAGCAGAGGAGGGATTCTGTACTTCTCCAAGTCAATTTAGGGTATGTTCCTACTGGATCTGAAAGAGTATTGAAACTCAGAGGTGAGTTCCCAGGTTCTCTTTGGTCTTACCACCCTAGTGAATGGATACATTTTAATGTGCTTTCAGAGACAGCACATTGGGATTATGGATTCTCAAGGTCCTATGTTTGTACACTGAGATACAGAAAGAGAGAGAGAAAGGGAGAGAGAAAGACCCAAACTGGTTTATTATTTTGTACTAAAACCCCAATATCTTTGCTATTTTCTTTAGCATTAAATTTCTGAGAATGTAAGAAATACATGTCTGCCCTATTGGTTTATAAGGGGGTAATCAAGAATACTGTGAGCTTATGGAATAAAGGCATACCACTTATCTGCCCCTTCAAAACCTGTAGCAAAATGTCTGGAAGGGCTGAGCCATTTAGTCTTGTAAGACTGAAGTGATGGTTATAAGAAGTAATATCCATTTGCATTTCTGGGGGGGTGTATCCCTTCAATTTTAGTATATGTGCTGCCGAAGCGAGCACGGGTGTATCCCTTCAAGATTCTAATTGTTCCTAATGGATCATAAGCTTTGAATTTATTCTCCCTATTTTGGGAGAATTCCATACCATGATATTATTACTTACCATGGTAGATAGACTTGAGCAGATATTAGGTTTGGTTGCACTTTTGAATGGATAGAGTTAAGTCACCACCTTGATTAGTAAGAATTCTTTGGTCAAAGTGATGATAACTCAATTCAAACACCTGTGGCAAAAAGGAGTATTTCCTGGAGGGACACTTTGTTGTCAAGTGTGGTTGAACAAATGTAACTCATCAGCCTCTGGGAGGGCAGGACCGTCAAGTGACCGATGCCAGGAACAGCTGGAACTGGGGACATGAACACTACCAGGACTCAATCTTAGCCCCTTGTTTCTGCTTCTCTGTTGTTCATTTTTTTTCCTATTTAAGGCCAGCTTCCTGTCCGGCTTCTCCAGCACATGCAGGAAGTACTAGTTAGATTTCTCCAATTCTAGTTTGAAAAAAAATCCCAGGAAAGGATGCTGAGTTGCTTTTAGGTCTAGGTTCACCCTTGCCATATTCATCCAGATCCCAGGAGTCATGATGTAGGGTCCTGCAAGAGAACCAGGAGTCGTCTGGTCATTTCATAGATGGGAAAACAAAGATGAGGCAAAGGAGGATAACTGACTTGTTCAACGTCGCTAAGCAAGTACAATATTATTTCATCAGTGTCTCTAGAAGTCATTAAATAAATATTAATTATCATTAGACTTACAATCATTAAAAAAGAGCCATACTGAAAGAACCTGAACCAGCAGCAAAACCAAGGAGAGCAGACTACATTTACTAGGTTTTATAGTACCATCTAGTGGTAATCTAAGAAATTTCATCATTGTTCCTATTTCACACTAATAACCGAGGAAGTTATATTTTGCTTAACGTATTATTTAAAAAGGCACCATAAATGGGAAATACATTTATAATCAACCATGTATACATTTTATGGACCCAGCAAGAGAACAGCATATATTTATTTATTTACTATTTATTCAGTTATTTCATTTTTCTAAATATTGATTGATTTATTTATTTGAGAGAGAAAGAGAGGAGAGGGGCAGAGGGAGAGAATCAAGCTGACTCCTGGCTGAGTGCAGAGAGCAATGTGGGGCTGGATCCCATGATCCACGAGGCCACGACCTGAACCAAAACCCAAAGTCGGGCACCCAACCAACTGAGCCCCCCAAGCACCCTGAGAACTACATATATTTAAAAGATTTTTCCAATTTATATTCAAGAAATCAGCTTTCTAGTGCTGTTGTTGACAATTATTTTGAAATTTTAAGAAAATTGGGATAAATTTTCTTATAAAAGATAGGCATTTGCTCTCAGCTTCAGTATAGAATGAGTCAGATTTCAAGGTTTTCAACAGTCTGGTATGTGAGCCCTCTTTCTGGGAAATAAATAGTTGTTAATAAGAATGAAGTAAAGGGGCGCCTGGGTGGCTCAGTGGATTAAAGCCTCTGCCTTCGGCTCAGGTCATGATCCCAGGGTCCTGGGATAGAGTCCCGCGTCGTCGTCGTCGTCGTCGTCGTCGTCGTCGTCGTCGGGCTCTCTGCTCAGCGGGGAGCCTGCTTCCCCCTTCTCTCTCTGCCTGCCTCTCTGCCTACTTGTGTTCTCTGTCTGTCAAAAAAAAAAAAAAAAAAAAAAGAATGAAGTAAAAAAGCGAGTGCTAGGGGCCCTTCCTGAGGATGTTCTCACTTATCCCTCAGGAGGCCCTGGAGTTGCTCTGGGGTTTGTTGCTAGGATAAGACAGAGGGACACTCAGGGCGCAGACCGGGCTGGTCAGACTGCTTGTGAATTGTGTTCACTCTGGTCCCACCAACAATTGTGATACAACGCAGCCATGCTGTTCTCTTTTATACATGCTATATTCAATAACATAATTCTGGCATTTTTTTATTTCTACATATTACAACACAATTTTAAGGTAAGGGAAACCCAGTAGCCTTTTATAAACATATTAACCATTTGACTGAAAATTTTAAAGATTATGTTTAGTTCATCATTTGATGATTTTTAGTATAAACTTATGCTCCTATTGCAGAAATATTTCATGGTGCACGTGATCACTTAATTTGTCCCTGGAGCACTAGACCTTTAATAAGAGATTTTACATATCTTTAGAGAGTTCACCAAGTCATGCTCTATAAGATGAAATCAAGCCAATATTCATAACTCCAGTTTTTTGGTGATGTCATTCAAATCTTGATATGCTCCACAAGGGGAAAAGTCATGAGAACCTCCGTAACTCAAGCATGTTGCTTTCTTATCTCGAGGTTGCAAGACTTGATCATATGTGGAAATATTATTATACCTTTTCACCGGGTAAAAAAGAGCTGCTTCTCCAGCTAGCTAATTAGTTTAACCTTCAATTCCTGTATCAACCATCAACATGGGAACGGTTTTTAGTGATATTGATAAACTAAATGCTAATGGATACAATTGATTTAGTAAGGTTTACAGTTAGATACACTTTGAGAGTTAATCGCACTTGTATGGAAGGGAAAGGTTTTTTATTTTATTTATTTTTAGTAGACTCCATGCCCAGCAAGGAGCCCAACACAGGGCTTGAACTTACAACTCTGAGATCAAGACCTGAGCTGAGACCAAAAATCGAATACTTAACTAAAAGCACCCTAAAAATTGTTGTTGTTGCTGTTTTAATGGAGTCTCAAAACAAAATATACCTGTAGTCATTAACATATTTCTTCATGATAAATTCGTGGGTAATATATATCACTAGTATTTCTGGAACATTATTGAAACCATCTGGCTTCCTAGTATGTAATTTTAAAATGCATCAGGTTAACCATAATTTTTAAAATGTTTCACATGTAATAGAGAAAGTAGCAGCTTTTGCATTAATTTCTCCTTTAACTCATTCTTCACTTGTAGAGACATTTGGAGGCAACAAAGAAATCTCCTGGGAAACATCATTCATCAATTTGCAGAGCCTGGAAGAGTAGCTTTTGGTCAGATTCTCCCGACTGGGTGAAGCGTGCTAGAGAGCCCTTCTATATCCAAGGAGGAGGAAGGAGTCTGGGCTATCTCAGAAGCATGTTAGGTAACCTTACACAGTGAAGAGAATGTATGCTGTTGTTTACTTAATTTTCATGACAAAGCATAACTTATTGCTTATCTGAGTCATAGATTCTTCTAGACTGCCCTGCATGGCCACTGGTCAAATGTTTCAGGGCAAACGCTAGCAGGACTGTATTTGTGCAGATGCTGAGGAAGGTTTAACTGAAGACTTGAGGAGAATTGTTAGAACAGCTCTATCTGCTCAGCCGCTAACACAACAGCAAAGTTTTCATTTATTTGGATTGAGAAAGGTCCCAATTTTAAGAACATCCAATAAATTCTGGATTTCAGTGGGTTCCCATGTCCCATTTTTCTAATTTCATTCTCATGTTTAACAGGTTTTTTTAAATAACAAAAATCTTGATATGTCCATTATTAGTTTCTGCTCTTGGTGACATAATTTGATAAGCTTCTTTCAATCTGGGGCTATTCAGCAATATTTTATTTCAGTATTTCTTCAATTACATGTTTTCATTAACTCTCTCAAAAACTTTTTTCTTTTTTGCTTTGATGTAGAATTTATTTTTCTGAGGTACTGATCTACTGTGACTTTTAGTTACTTAGACCAATATATTCCTTATCCAAACAACTCAAACTGGTTTGAAAGTTCTTTTTTATTATATACCAAATTGTTTCAAGTATTTGGGTCAATTTCTGTTATTTTCTTTTCTGTTCCATTTCTGGTTTTTTTCTTTTCTGTTTGTTCTTTTTTTTTTTTTTAAGATTTTATTTATTTATTTGACAGAGAGAGATCACAAGCAGGCAGAGAGGCAGGCAGAGAGACAGGAGGAAGCAGGCTCCCTGCTGAGCAGAGAGCCCGATGCAGGACTTGATCCCAGGACTCTGAGATCATGACCTGAGCCGAAGGCAGCGGCTTAACCCACTGAGCCACCCAGGCGCCCGTCTGTTTGTTCTTTAATCATTACCAGTGTCTTGTTACTTTTCTATTTTGTTTGGTTTTATATTTTATTTGTCTTATTTTTCTCAGGTATAGGAAAGACTTAAATTTTCTCCTTTTGTTCCAGGAACATATTGCCATTCTACACTCTCATCTGCATGGATAGTTCTTTATTGGATTTTCTAGGTAAATTATTTTATTGCTTGTAAATAATAAATTTGACTCTCCTTTTTTCATACATATACCCTATTGATTTCTTTCTCTTTTCATCCCTCCGTCTTGCCTTCCCTTCCTGCCTTTCTTTCATATTCTTTCTTTCCTTTTTCCATCTCTCCTTCCTTCCCTCTGTTTCTTTCTCTTCCTTCCTTCTATCCCTCCATTCTTTCTTGGTTAAAACTTTCTAAATGATGCTGGATAACAGTGAGCAGTGGTGCAGTCTCATCTTACTTTTATTATTTGTCATTTTAATGTGATTAGCTAGATAAGTTTTTGCTCTCTTTTTCAATAAAGTATAATATTTGCTGTTGGCCTCACTTTCCAGGGTACCATCTGGGCCAAGTGCAAGGAAGGAGTGATATAGCCTGAGGACCAGTTCCTGTAAGACACATGTAGGGTAAGGTTGAGAACTGCCTTCCCCCTCCTCACGCATCAGGGGCCTTGCTTCAGGTTAGGCTTCTCTGCACTCCTCTTACCTTGGAACTTAACTGTCTTTTCAGAGCTTTCTGAAAACTCTCCATTGACTCTGCAGGTGTGCTAGTGAACTCCTGGATGGTTTGCCCTTTACCAAGCTAATTCATCAGTGTAATGTCTTTCAGAAATGACTTGAAGTCACCCTTTTCTGATTTTTCTTAAATTGTTATAAAATATCTCTTTGGATTGTGAATGGAAATTAAGTAAACAAAGCAGCTCAGCCAACTAACTTGAAATGGTTAATGGTTCTTTTGTAGAATAAAATCTATCATGTTGGATTCTCAAGTGTCAAAACATAAGTGAAACTTCTCAAGTAATAAGGACAGATGGAAATAATACATTGAAACTCAGTTCCTCTCCACATCAGTGTTGGTAGCTTGCTTTAAAGTGTTATTCTGCTCAACTTAATTAACACTGAATTAAGAACAGTGATTCCAAAATGAAATTATGAATATAAATTGGTTATCTCTTTCCAAAAAAAAGTGAACACTAAGCACATGTGTTGAAAGAGTTCTTTTTATTCAAATTAGTCTATGAATTATTTTCCTTTATTTTTATGTTGGCAAAGAACCTTGCTAAGAAGCAACATTGAATTTTAGATCAACACTGCATAGTAATTAGGGGGGAAAGTCCTCTTTTATTACTCTCTCTGAATAACAAGTATTTTCCCAGGAGAGGCACTGTAGATTTGTGCATATCAATGCCTGATTTTTCAACAGATTTGCTACTCTGATCTATGTTTTACAACATTTAGTCTCACTGTGTCTTTTACGGTGAAATGTCATCATTGTTTGTATTACATTTTTGGCAGGACAGTGTTGTTACATTTCACAGGAATTGTGGGAAGTTGAAAAATGAGGGAGATAAAGTTACATAAGAAGCTTATTCTTGGATTCTTGTTTTGCTGTGTAAAAAGTTTGCCCTTGAGCATGATGAGAGATATGAAATATTTCCCAATGCCTTGATAAAAAGTTGAGTTTCTCACAGCAGAGGGTTACACACAGTAAGAAGCTCTTTTGTCAGTTGTTTCTATGCTTTTAAACTTAGTTCAGAATTCAGAATGAGTTTGATTGCTGCCTACAATCTATACCACTGCACCCCACCCTTGTTTTCTTACCTCCCCTCTTCAGATACCCTATTTTCTTATTTTGTTCCTTCAATAGAAAATAGCACTTTGATCCCTAACCAAACCTGTTATCTCTGTCAGCACCCCATGCTTAGAATCTCTCCGGTTTTTCTTTATTTATTCAACGACTTCTCTGATTTCTAGAACTCATTCCCCCCGGTTTTCCAGGTAAAAATCGGTTGATCTGGGTGCCTGGGTGGCTCAGATGGTTGAGTGTCTGCGTTCAGCTCAGCTCATGAGCCTGGGGTCCAGGGATCGAGCCTCAAGTAGGGTTCTCAGCTCAGCAGGGAGTCTGCTTCTCCCTCTCCCTCTTGCTTATTCTCTCTCTCTTTCTCTCTCTCAAGTGAATATATAAAATCTTTAAAGAAAAATTAGTCGATCTGTCAAACTACCTCTAAGTCTGTCCATGGACTCTTATCTCTCTATGTTGTAGTCTAACATTAACTCACTATTGAGAATCTATGTTAAATATGTGATAGTGGGAGAGGTTTTTTTTTCAGGGACTGAATACTTGGTTTGACATCTTTGTCCTGAACAACCTGGAAGTTTACCCTTGTTCCCGTTTTCAATCACGCTGAAGCTGATATATGACTAAGGTGTTATCCAAATGTTATCTCTTCTTCTCCAGCTTCAAACTGAAGTTAATATCTCACAATTCTACAAAGTCCCCAAATGACACAGACCTTGGTTGTAAGGTTGGCCATTTTGTAACTTCTCAGGCTGATGGAAATTCTTTTCAAGAAGGGAGCTGTGTGCCTCCTACTGGCAAGCTGCCTCTCTGGGGGGACACTCTGCTGGTGGAAAGGCTCATCTTTTCCCTAGAACTGTTTCTTCTTCCATATGGCGGGAACCATCTCTAGCTCACTCTCCTGATTGATACATTATTACAGCTTTTTAAAGTAGGGAATGTCTCTTGCAAACAAGTATGCAGGTAAAAGAACTATAATATTTGCATTTAGTGCATGGTTCCTTTCAGGGTTGAGTTGGGTCCTCATTTTTTGTCTTCTCAATGAAAGAATTCAGTTGAGAAATATTGACAGTGAAGCAGCAAAGAGGCTTTATTGACGGAAGTGGAAGTAGACTCTCAGGAAGGGATAGTGGGCAACTTCGCAGACGGCAAATATGCTCTCCTTTTGTTTTCCAGTCCTATGTAGATCCTTGATGGGGGAGGTTTCTCAGGTTTCCTCCCTTTTATGATTGACAGGGATTCCTTTTCACAGGGTGCTTGTGCTGGCCTGCCATTTTCCCATGATCCTCTTGAAAACCCTAGGGGAAGGGAGGGAAACCACAATGTAAATGGCACTGTATTTATATGTCAATTATGTTAATGCCAGGATACCTGAAGTTTCTTTCCGTCCATGTCCATCCTTCCAGGATTATCCTGTGGTTGCTTCTGTCCTGGTTATTAGGATGTTGGTGACAACAGCCTAGGCAAATTCTGAGGAGGGCTTTTGACCAATAGGTGTGGTCTGCCATGGAAGCTGGCCCCATCTCATCCCCCTGGATCTTCTTCTGCTCATGTCTAAACTTTCTACCTAGTAGTTCCATTTCTAACCCAATGTGTGATTTGGGGCAAATCATGTCTCTGGCCTGTACCTCAGTTTCATGAAATGAGTGTTTTGAGTTATATGATACTTCATGTCAGTTCCTGTTCTAAAATGTAAAACTCTCACTTGTCTCAAAGTGCTTCCCTATCATTTATAGCTGATTATCATGGTCCATTGGCGGCTGGGAGAGGGAAAAAGGCAGGGAGGGTAACTGTTCATTCAAGACGTTAGGAAATTAAATCCTAGCCCAAGTATGTATTTTATTTTTCCCCTCTAGAACACTTCATTTTTAAATTTTTTAATATTTAATAACCCTTCACTCATTTCTTCCACCCTCCAACCCCTCCCTGCCTCTGGCAACTATTAGTTCATTCTCTGTATCTGTGAAATGTTCTGTTTTTGTTTTTGTTTTTGTTTTTAGATTCTATATATTAGAGAGATCATATAGTATTTGTATTTTTTTACTGACTTACTCCAGTTAACATAATCACTTGAGATCCAACCATGTTGTTGTAAATGAAAAGATTTCATTCTTTTTTTATGGGTGAATAATGTTCTATAGGGGTGTATGTGTATGTATATATATGTATGTGTATATATAAACAATTTGTTTATCCACTCATCCACTGATGGACATTCAAGTTGTTTTTATACATTGGCTATTATAAACAATGTTGCAGTATATATGCCAGTGCATATATCTTTTCGAGTTAGTGTTTTCATTTTCTTCAAATAATTACCCACATGTAGAACTGCTGAATCATATGGTGGTTCTATGCTTAATTTTTTAAAGCAATTCCACAGACATCTCTTAGATGTCTTTTTGATCATAGCCATTCTAGCAGGGGTGAGATATCTTATTGTTTTGATCTGCATTTTCCTGATGATTAATGATGCTTTGATTCCTTACTCTTTATCTTTGTGTATCTAGGTTTTTATTTTGTGGTTACCATGAGGCTTACATATAACAACATATCTATAACAGTCTATTTTAAGTTGATTAAAAGTCAAGTTCAATCCCATTGCAATACTCAACTTTTTTTTACTCTCCTTCCACACTTTTTGTTTTTGATGTCACTTTTTGCATCTTTTTTATCCTGTGTATCCTTTGCTAATTATTGTTATCATAGTTATTTTTACTACTTTTGTCCTTCAGCCTTCATACTAGCTTTGAAAGTGATTGAAATACTACCTTTACTATATATTTACCTTTCTACCGAGATTTATTCTTTCATATTTTTTGTTACTAATTAGCACACTTTCCTTTTGATTAAAAAAAAATCCCTTTAATATTTATTGTAAGGCTGGTTTAGTGGTGATGAACTCCTTCAGCTTTTGCTGCTTGGAAAACTCTTTCTGTCTACTTCAGTTCTGAATGAGAACATTGCCAGGTAGTGTATTCTTGGTTGGGAGTTTTTTCTTTTTCCTTCAGTATTTTGAACATGTCATTCCATTCCCTTCTGGCCTGCAGAGTTTCTGAGTATTTTGAGAAATCTGGTGTTATTGTTATGGGAGTTCTCTTGTTTTTCTCTAGCACAATCACTATGTTGTACACCTGAAACTAATGTAACATTGTGTGTCAACTATACCTCAATTAAAAAAGTTGTTTTTGTCTTGCTGATTTTAAGATTCCTTTCTTGTCTTTAAATTTTGACATTTTAATTATAATGTATCTTAGTGTAGATCATTTTAGTTTCCTCTTATTTGGAACTCTCTGGAATCCTCAGATCTGGATATCTCTTTTCTTTCCTAGATTAGGGAAGTTTTTAGCCATTATTTCTTCAAATAAATTTCCTGTCCATTTCTCTTTCTTCTCCTTCTAGGAGACTTATAATGCAAATGTTAGTCCACTTGATGTTGTGCCATAGGCTGCTTAAGCTATCTTTACTGTTTTTCATTCATTTTTTCTTTCTTCTGCTCTGATTGCATAAGTTCCACTTCCTTGCCTATAACTTCACACTTATAGATCATTTTATTTATCTGATGATCAAAAGTTAAAATAGTGGCCTATACTTCCTTCAAGAGGATTTTATTAATCCAACTGGAATGATAAGTTTCCTTAGGGGAAATTATACACAATCTAGTCTGTGTTTCCTAACATCAAATTCCAGATGGTGGCTGACATGTTTAGACTAAAAGATGATCCAATTTTATTGATTCTGAGTGGCAATGACAGACCTTGGGTTACCAGAAAGTCTGGAAAGCCAGGAAGTCAGAACAGGTGGTTGAAAACCAATATGTTTCTAGTAACTGGTATGAAGACCTTTATACCTTAGATGTCTAGGAATTTCTAGTGTGTTAAAGTTTTTATAGTCTCTGAGTAGGATTTGAAGTTATCTAATTCCTGAGTATTCAGACAGCATCAGAGATGAAAAAGCATCATTTGATTGAAGTTAAAGCACAGGCAGTTTGTTTGTTTAACCATACATTTATCACTCAAAAATGCATCTGCAAAATGGAACTGGAATTTCTGATTCTCTGGAACTCACCCTATTTGAACTGTGGAGTAGAGTTTCCGGTTTTTGTTTTTGTTTTTTTCCTTCTCATTTGTCCAGGCTACTGTCCCTGTGGACCACTAATCAAGTAGGCCAGTTATAGAGCCATTGGGAAGTTCAGAAGTTGTGGTACATCAAAGGAAGGACAGTAGCATAAAACAAAGCTGTGGGACGCCAAAGCCAAATACTGGGATTTCTGAAGAAAAGACACCTTGTTATAATAACTGAACTCAGATATCTTAGGAAGATGGGGATACAGAAATGGAGTAGCAATCTTTGCCACTACTCAGCAAGTCTTCTTGTTTGAGCCCATCTGATGCTGTTAGGCCACTTTAAATAAAATCAATTTATTTAGAAACCAAAGGCTAAAATTCAGACCAACATTTCTGGAATCATTTAAATGCCATACAATTCATCTTAATTAAAAACTTAGAACAGAATTACAACATTTTTTTAAAGTGACTACATAAAGATCTTTTTTAAAAGTTATTGATATTGCTTGGAATTTACCCTTTAATTTTGTCTTGGCCAGTCTTGCTAGAGGCTTATGGGTCTTAGGACCTTTTCAGAGAATGAGCTCTTATTTTTGCTTATTTTTGATATTGTTTTCCCATTTTCAGCTATTTAAGTTTATACTCTCATTTTCATTATTTCTTTACTTCTAGTGTTTTAAATATAATTTTGTCATCTTTCTCTAATTTCCTAAAGTAAAATTGTAGGTTATTAATTTTGAATTTTTCTAATTTCATTTTTATAGTATATACATTTAAAGCTATAAATTATCTTCTAAGCATCATTTTTACTGTATCTTATTAATTTTCATTAGCTGTATTTTTTATTTCAGTTTAATCCAAAATATATTTTAATTTCTTTTGAGTCTTTTTGTTTGACCTCCATGTTATTTAGAAATGTGTTGTTTAATCTCCAGACCTTTGGGGTTTTCCAGTGAACTTTCTGTTATTATTTCTAGTTTAATTCCATTGTGGTCTGAGAACATAGTATGTCTGCAATTTATATTTTAAATGTGCTATGTATAAAAATAATAAAAATAAAAGCAAAATTTTAAAAGTTGAAAATAAAGAATACAGAAAATAAATGAAAGCCTTTTGAAAAGATCAATAAGTAAGGTTAATAGTAAGGTTAACCAAGAACCAAAAAAAAAAAAAAAAAAAAAAGAAGAAGAAGAAGAAAGAAAGAAAAAAGAGAGAGAGAGAGAAAACATTACCATATTGCAAATGAAAGAGGGATCATCACCAGTGATCCCATGCACATTCAAAGAACAGAGAGGATAATATGAATAACTTTTCCCACAAATTTGATAACTAAATTAAATGGACCAATTTCTTGAAAGATACAAAAACCAAAACTCACTCAAGGAGAAAAAGAATAACTTTAATATGCCTCTGTATATTAAAGAAATTAACTTCACAATTTAAAATCTTTTAAAAAAGAAACAGATCTAGATGATTTCACAGGCAAATTCTATTCAAACATTAACAAAGAAATAACAGCAATGCTCCATAATCTCTTCCCAAAAATAATAGAAGAGGGAACATTTTCCAATTCATTTTATGATGTCAGCATTACTCAATACCAAAACCAGATAAAGACACTACAAGGGGAAAAAAACCCTCCCGAATAGTATTTCGCATGAACATAGACAGAAAAATCCTATATAAAATATTAACAGATCAAATCCAGAATAAAGAGAATAAGATATCATTACAAAACAGTGTTCATTCCAGAAATGCAAAGTGGGTTCAACATTCTAAAATCAATTAATGCAATAATCACATCAATAGGCTAAAAAAGAAAAATCATATGTCATATCAACAGATATAAAAAAAATTTGACAAAATTCAATACCCATTCATGATAAAAATCTCAGCAAACTAGGAATGCAGGGAAACTCCTTAACTTGAGAAAGGATATGTACAAAAAAAAATCTACAGCTAACTCAATTGTGAGAAACTAGATTATTTTCTTTCTAAGATAGGGTAGAAAGTAAGGATGTCCTCTTTCACAACTTAACATTTTGCTGGAAGTCCTACTTACTACAATGAAACAAGAAAAAGAAATAAAATGCATACAGATAGTAAAAGAAAAAATCTTTATCTGCAGATGACAAGATACTTTATGTAGAAATAAGCAAGTATATCAAGGTTGTACAATATGAAGTCAATATATAAAAGTCAATTTCTTCCCTATCCTATACCAATAAATAATAGAAATCAGAAATTTTAAAAATACCAAAAAAAGAGGCACTGAAAACCCGAAATGTTTGAGTATAAAAATCTAAAAATATTTATGGATGTGAATGTGGAAAACTCCATAAACATTCTGAAGGGAATCAAAATGACCAAAATAAATAGACAGGTAGTCCATATTAATTCATTGGAAGGTTCATTAATCGTCAAATGTCAGTTCTTCCCAAATTGGAACTATAGATTCAAAGCAATTGCAATCAGAATCACAGTAAGCTTTTTGTAAATATTGATGATCTGTGTTATTATTTTTTTAAATATTTTATTTATTTATTTGAGAGAGAGACAGTGAGAGAGAGCATGAGAGGGGAGAAGACCTGAGGGAGAAGCAGAGTCCCCATGGAGCAGGGAGCATGATGCAGAACTCGATCCCAGGACTCTGGGATCATGACCTGAGCTGAAGGCAGTCGCTTAACCAACGGAGCCACCTGGGCACTCTGATCTGTGCTATTATTAATAGGTAATAAATTAACTAATTTAAATAAATGAAGGAAGCTAGTCTGAATAGACTCCGTATTGTATGATCTCATTTATGTGACATTCTCAAAAATGCAAAATTATAGAAATGGTAAATAGATTGAATTCCATAAGTCTGGGGAGGGGGGAGGATTGATAGATGCAAACTGCGACATTATAGAATTATGAATACTCTCACTAAAGGGTATGAGGACAAAGGGTGCTAACCGAAGTCACTGTGGAAATGAGTGGAGGCCTTTAGCCTCTACTAGTATATAAACACTATACTCTAGTTGGCAACATTATTTCCAAATATTAGATATTTAGCAATTCTAAAATCACTGTACATATGCTGGAATTGAGTAACTAATTAAATGAATGGTGGATAGTGGGAGTTAGGTTTCTCACTTTTGTAATGAGAGATTGTAGACAAGCAAAGGAAGAGGGCTAAAACAGTGTGTGTTGTAATAGATCAGAGGTTAAGACATCAGTATGAACTCATGCTTAGTATAATATAGATACAGGTGACTCTTTATAGAAATCTTTGTAGAAACATGCATTAGTATATATACATATTTTTCCTCATCTGTCAGGTAAGAGGGCCTAGAAGTAAGGACAGCTTGGTAGTAGAGAGACACCCAGTGCCCACATCTTCGTTTCTAATTCTATTCTTCAGTACAAGGAAGCGAGGCTTCTTAGTGGAATGGCTGATTCTAAGACTGGGGAAGGAAACATACACAGTAAGCTTAGAGCATTCCACGGTCCCAGAAAGAAAGGAAGTGCTCCAATCACTACCACCGCCTCATAAAACAAAACAAAGAGCAGAAAAACCCTGCATCAATCACGAAACACAATGATGTAGATATGTCAAAGAAGCATAGGAGCCAGTTGGAATAGCTCCCTGTAGTTAAAGTTGGAACAGTTTGAGAAAAAAAAAAAAAAGATAGCAGAGTACTAGATTAAATCCAAAATATGAAACAAATATTAATGAGTCCATACTCATATAAACAAATGTGTGATATAAACATAAGTGTGGGCTGTGCATGGTGACTCCTTTCAAAGACAACAGGAAAAAAAGGAGTAATTTTACAATGGAGAAAACTCACAAATATGACCTCAGCCAGCTGATCAAATTTAACATCAGCAGTGATGTCCTGTTGATAGTATGTACACTTGACATGAAGTCATGAGAGTGATACTGTACCTTTGTGATCTCCAAAATCCATAATCTCAGTCTAACCATGAGAACTATCATACAAACCTCAACTGAAAAACATTCTGCAAAATATCTAACCACTCTTCCTCAAAACTGTTGCAGTCATCAAAAGCATTGACTAAAAGTCTGTTGCTCTGTGTCATGTCTTTTATGTTAGTTTTGTAATATCTTGCTAACTTATCTCCTGATTCTGTTAAATGTTGGGGAAGGGGTGTCTCTGAATTCAAAAGCGTCAACAATCCCTTGAAGGGAATCCCAGTTCCTAACAGGTATATTCATTACATTTTAATTTATGTGCTGATTGGTTTATAGTGGTAAATATATTGCTGAAATCATTTTGGAAAAGAGCAATTGAAGGAATTCTAGAAAAAAATATTACTCCCAAATTAAAAAATGTTAATCTCTTAAGAAAAACCTTTTCTTCTAAAGTTGATCTTACTAACAAAAGTAAGTTAGTAAGTCAAGTTAGTGGCCATGTTTTAAAATATTATTATATAAGAGTCTATATCACACTAAGGAAAAAAGACTTGCTAACAGAACCAGAGCACTTTAAAAAAATTTAAAAGTTTTAGTAAATGGGTTGAACATGTAAAATAAGTTCAAGTAATATCCCCAAATTTGGTAAATAGTTAGAAATTAGACTGGGTTGATACTATCTTCTTGATTTTCTCATAGTTTTAAAATAATGTTAACATAATACTACAGTTTAAGCAAGAAATAAAGTTATATTTTTAGATACACCTGGACAGGCTAACATGACTTTGATAGAATTTTAGGATTAGGAACGTATAAATATATGTGTTTAAGGAAATTTATAATAGCCAATATCTTTTTTTTTTTTTTTAAGATTTTATTTATTTATTTGACAGAGAGAAATCACAAGTAGGCAGAGAGGCAAGCAGAGAGAGAGGAGGAAGCAGGCTCCCTGCCAAGCAGAGAGCCCGATACGGGGCTCGATCCCAGGACCCTGGGATCATGACCTGAGCCGAAGGCAGAGGCTTTAACCCACTGAGCTACCCAGGTGCCCCTAATAGCCAATGTCTTTATAAAAGGGATTGATTCTTAGAATTTGTTTTTTAAATATTTTAAAAGTAATAATTATTCTTGTTATTTTCTGACCATCTTAATTCAAGGGGAAACCATATGCTCAACTCGTAGTAGATTCAATGAAGACACAATGGTATCAGAAAAATCTAATAATAATAATGATATTTGTATCTATTTAAGTCAACATAATCAAAGTTGAAATATTTGGTCTACATCACAGAGAAAAATTTAATATCCATTCCATAGTATACAAGGGCATTGTATAAATCCTTAAGGAAAAACCAGATAGAAAAATAGGTTGAGGAATCAAATAGGCAATTAATTCAAGAGAGAAGAGCTGACTGAAAATCATTTACAAATGTTGTTATTCTTACTAAAAGGAAAACAAAAAATGAAACAATTAAAATTTTATTTTGTCAGAACGGCAAAGATTATAACACTTTACAATAGCATTGCTCAGAACTGTTGGAGTGTGCAAATTAATCAGTATGTGTAGTAGTATACATCCTTCCTTAAGTTCCATGTGATAATGTCTCTCAAAATTTAAAGTTATATATATTTTGACCTAAAGGAAAAGGTTTCCTGTTGCAGATACGTATTTTTTAATTTAGTAAGTGTTTATTGCCAACTATTTTGTATCAGACATTATATGAAATACCGGGAATAAAGTGATAAATAATATAAAACTTCATAACTGTTTAAGAAAAATTAAATCAAGTAGAATTTTAAAGATCTAATTGGCATCATTTTGAATCATGAATTGGACAGCATTCCATATAGCAAGGAGGGAAGAACTCCATAGGGTTATAGAAAAGGAAAGGTTTTTAAAAGTAGAGATAGGGAGGAAAATTATTAACATAGAATCCATTGTTTTGGAAAGGTGGTCCTCCTAATGGGAATGGGAGGAGCCTATTAGCCAATTTCCTAGTGCTTTCCAGGAAGCTCCCATGGTGACTGGTTAAATGTTACATTCCTGGGTCAGGGGTTGGGGGGTGGAGTAAAACCCCAGTGAGTTTGGGGATTAAGCCTTTCTTGGCTTACTGATTTGGGGCCTTAACCTAAGTGGTGCCATTTTGGGCTTGTGGTTTTCTTTTTAACACAACCAATTAAAATTTGCATGCTATGAGGCTGGTTTGTATGTACTTACAATGTAGTTTGTTGTGAAAAATTGATATGACTGGAGCCATTTTAAAACAGAGCAGGAATGTCCTTTGCAGAGAACAGCCCTAGTCTGCTCTGTTTGAACTGGGCCAAAACCTTTGGACTGGGCAAAGCAGCAATTGTTTCAAGGAATTGCTTGAGAAGGCAGCAAGAATGATGGTTGTAGACTTTCTGAAAATAAAGTCAGTAGTCAATTAATGGAAAACCCAAAGTAGCTTAACTTAACACCTATAGAAAAACTTTTTTTTTCTTTTGTTCAACCCATGTAATTGCTCTCCTTAACTTTTCCTCACAAAACCCCTTGTTTTCACCCTATAAGCGGGAACACTAAATTTCCACCTGAATCTCTGTTCCCTGAACCACAATTCTTTAATCTCAAATAGATGCTTGTTTGTCTCTCATTGCAGTTCTTTATTTTCAGGTTGACATTCTGTCAACCAGAAGAACAACGTAAATCTACAAGTACTGGCATTTAAAATACATGTATTAATATCTCTATAAACATACAAGATTAAATTACATGTTACAAAAGTAAATTGAAAAATCGTATGATAATATATATAATGTCATTTGGGTAAAATAAACTTAAGGATGTATCAGAAAGAATATGAGGAATACCTACTGAAATTTTGCCACCAAATTGTTAAATAGTTTTTTATTTTTATTATTATCAGATCACGTCTCAGCCTTTTGGCTAAGATCAGGTAGATTTTTATTACCATCGGGATCACTGGCCTAAATGAATGAATAAATAATTAAGGAAATAAATTAATCAAGGTTAAATTATTGATCATTTTTTTAAAAAATTATTTATTTGACAGGCAGAGATCACAAGTAGGCAGAGAGGCAGGCAGAGAGAGAGAGGGAGGCAGGCTCCCCGCTGAGCAGAGAGTCTGAGGCGGGGCTCGATCCCAGGACCCTGAGATCATGACCTGAGCCGAAGGCAGCGGCTTAACCCACTGAGCCACCCAGGCGCCCCTAAATTATTGATCATTTACTTGCCCACCTTCTGAATAGTATTATTCTTTACATTTTTTCTCCAAATAGCATGATCAGAAAGCCATGTTAGAAACAATTAATAGAAAGACTTTGCATGTAAGAATCAGTCTTTAAGAGTCTTCAAGGTTTAGTAAACCTAATATATTCATAGTTATTTAACCTTTGGCTGTTGGGGGTCGCAAGGAGGGGAGGTTGTTGGGGGACTTCCTCAAAACTTAGAATTGAGCGCCCCTGGTTGTTTCTCCTTCCTGCTTTTCAGCAGGGATCCAGTACCTGCTCTCTTCTGCCACATGGTGGCAGCATCTGAACACTACCGCTCATTTCCTTTCGCTCATGCACACATTGTTAGGTAAAACGATACTACGATGTGATTAGAGGGGCGTATCTAATTGAGACCTCTGTGTCCTATGTCATGTCTTCCTATTAAAATACTCTCTGTCCTAAGAAAATAATATCCAGCGTTTCATTGCCATGTGTAAAAATTAGACATATTTTAGAACATTTTAACTTTTAGAAAAACCTTAACACTAATTTAGTAGTCTTCAGAACAAATTTTTGTAGTCGTCATGCTTTCTACAGTTACTTGTGCTTTTTGGTTTGTTTTTGTTTTAGAAGACTTAGTATTCTTAATTCTTAATTCACTCCTGCTGTCTCTTATTAAAAAGAAAGGTAAAATATGGTTCATGTGTTTTCTGGGGAGGATGAGTAAAGTAGGGAGAAGAACTCTTTTAAGGTAGTAAAGTTTAGTTTTAGAAAATTTGCTTGTCACCATGTGAATGTGTCTGTAGGAAGGATGATACAAAATTTTTATATTTACCATTCTCTTCCTGGTACCTGGTGTGGAATGAATGAATAAATTAATCATGGCCTCTTATTCACCGTTTGATGACTCACCTTTCCTGGAGCTGATGTTTTGATTAATCTGTAATATCATCATACAATGATACTTAAAATTATTTATTAAAAATACTTCTAAAATGGACTTGCCTTTTAAAAAATATCTGTAGCACATGCATTAAATGTTCATTTTAAAAAATCGTTAAAAGACTTCTGCATTGGTTTTCCTACAGTTTTGTTTCACCTGTTAAACTTGTAGCTCACAGTGAGAACATTGTATGAGATGACTGTACATCCACATAATATCAATTTAAAAAATCATTGGGTCAATTAAGATTAGGAAAGTATGTCTTTGTGTTAGACATTCCAGATTTCAGTTTTACTCATCTAAATCATCTTGTCCAAGCTACTTAAATTCTTTAAAATTTAGTTTCCTAATGCATTAAAATAAAATTTTTTTTTAAAAGCCTGAGCTTTAGGAGATGGAGTAAGGAGTCTTTTTACCTTTTTTGTTTTTTTTCCCTCATGGCAGTTTAATTCTGCCTTTTATGGTGGGGGAGGTCTTCTCCCTCCCCAAGCTTTATTGAGATTTAACTGACCTGTTATATTGTGTAAGTTTAAGGTGTACAATATGATGATTTAATACACATATATATTGCAAAATGATTACCTCAATAAGGTTAATTAACATACTCATTGCTTCACACAATTATCCCTATTTTGTAAGTACGTGTGGTGAGAACATTTAAGATCTATTTTCTTAGCAACTTTCAAGTACAGGATATAGTATTCTGTAGTCACAATGGTATGCACTTAATCTCCACAAATTATTTGTTTTATAGCTGGAAGTTCATAGTTTTTGACCAACATCTCTCTATCCCCTCCAACCCTCAGCCCTGGAAATTACCATTCTACTCTCTGTTTCTGTGGGTTCAAGAAATTTTCTGCCATTATTCTTTTAAATATTCTTTGTCTCTTTCACCTTTTCTTATAAAATTCCCATGATAAGAATTTTTTTCATTGTGTTTCATAATTCCATTCACCTTTCTTCATTTTTCATTCTTTTTGCTCCTCTGACTGGTTAATTTCTAATGTCCTATCCCTCAGGTTGCTGTTTCTTTCTTCTGCATGGTTGAGTCTATTTTTGAAACTCAGTATTGAATTTTTCAGTTCAGTTATTGTGTTTGTCAGCCCTAAGATTTCTGTTTTTTCTTTTTCTTTTCTTTTTCCTAATGGCTACAATTTTCTTGTTGAACTTCCCATTTTGTTCATGAATCCCCCCTCCCAATTTCATTGTCTGTTTTCTTGTAGTTCACTATACTTCTCAAAGACGATTATTGTGAATTCTTTGTCTGACAGTTCATAGATCTCCATTTCTTTAGACTTAGTTATTGGAGCTTTATTAGTTTCCTTTGGTGATGTCATATTTATCTGAATTTTTGTGATCCTTGATTTCTTATGTTTGTATTTGTGCATGTGAGTAATGCGGCTTCTCTTGCAGACTTGGCATATTTGCTTTGGTAGAGATAGTTCTCTACCAGTTAGCTCAATTTGGATTTCTGGGTAAATGTCTTTGGGTGGGTGGGCATTGCTATTATGGTCTGTTTTGAGGGGAAGCAACTATCAGAGGTCTGAGGATGCAGACAGAGAGATGGGCCTCTGGCTGATTGGATAGGGCTGCTAGCCTGGTTCCCTACCCACATGAGGCTGTGGGATGGGCTTCGTGGTTGCCTGGACTCTGTGGTCAAACTTACCAGATGGTTGGGATGGGGTACTAAGGTAGTTGGGGCTATGAATTAGCTTCCTTGTGCTGGCAGAGCAGCAGGTCAGGGCCCAAGGCCTGCACAACTCATTTTGGGGACCTGAACCCCCTGGTTAGATGAAGCCACTGGTTTTGCTCTGCAGAAGGGCTACGCTCTCTGTTCAAGTGCCACTGTACAAAGGGTTGTTGAATTACTACACAGCCTTCCATGTGCTCTGGTTAGGTTTCCTGCTCAGAGGGGCTGAAAGCTATACTAGCAATGACTGGGACTGTGAATTGTATTCTCTGCCCAGACACAGTGGGAGAAGCAGCTCTAAAGTTGATAAAGCTCTCTATTGTCTTAGCTCATGCCGACCCACACCCCCACGTTCTGTGGTTGCACAGGACCAGTGGCTCAGCTTTGCAAACTATTCCTCTGTCTCCCTTTCTCTGAACTTGCATGCTACTGGCCACACAACATCCAGGTGTTTTTGCCCGCCCTTCTGATCTGATGCCCTTCTGATTCTCCACAGCAGGTGGGACTATGTCTTAACCCCTTGCCTAGATGGGAGGGAGAGGGGATCCTCCATGCTACACTCCATTTCCCAAACAGGCTTTCTGGCTGGGCTGGGCTGGGCTGGGCTGGGATCTACCCTCACCTCAGCCTTGACTATGAATTAATCCCCTGCTTGTGTTGTAGTAGGAAAGGAAATCTCCATGCTTGGTACAGGCCTTGCTCTAGGGTGGATGTGCTCCATCCACTTGCCACTTAGCTCAAATGCCCTTGGGTTGCACAGTGTTCAGGATTGACACCAGCCCTCTGGTTAGACGGAGCTGGAAGGAACTCTCCCCATGGGTGGGGCTGTGACTCACCGCTTTATTTTGGTGTGGGCAAATTGAGTTCTAGAGCCACAAAATTCCTTGTTTGAGGATCTGAATAAGGAGATCTGCACCCCACCTAGTTCCCTGGTCAGCATACCCCTCTCCACATGAGCAAAGCTGCTGGTTGGGATTACTACTTGGGCACTGCTGGCATGAACTTTGTCTGTCAATCTCATGTCATGTGCTGGTTATTGCAAGCCATCCCCCCTTCTCTGTCACAGTGAGATTCCCAGGGACTGGGCCCCCCAAATTTCTCTGCAAACCTGTGGGTAAAATCAAAGGAGGGCTCCCAGACAGTGACTCACAATGATGGGAGAGGCTAGCCATTGCCTTGGTTCTTTTTTCCCACTGGAGGAATGAGAGGCTCAACCAAGGCCTCTTCATGTGGTACTGTTCTAGCCTGGAGATGAGGCAGAGGAGTTAAATGTAGCCTCTTCTCTTATTTCCAAATGTAGTCTATGTTGGTCTCTGAGGAGCAAGTGGATATTTCCCCCCTACCCCAGCCCTACCTCAGTGGTATCTTATTCTTGAATAGATGTTAGTTGTTCTTCTTGTGAGGGAGAAAAATCCAAGAACTATCTACGTCACCACCATCTTGGGGATGTCATTCTCCCTGTACCACATTTTCTTTCTCTAATCATTTGTTGATGGACACTCAGGTTGTTTCCATATCTTGGTTATGGTGAACAACACTGCAGTGAACATAAAAATATCTCTTTCAGATAGTGATTTTATTTCCTTCAGATGTAGACCTGGGAATGGGTTTTCTGGATCCTATGCTAGTTCTATTTTTAATTTGTTGAAGAACCTCCATACTATTTTCCATAGTGGCTGCGACAGTTTGTATTGTGGTGGGGAAGCTCACATGGGAGTGAGATTTCTGTCTCTCCCCAGCAGTAGATCTTTCCTTTGTATCAATATACATCATGTACATGAAGAGGTTTTTGTCCCTTTTCCAGGGATAGATGCCTTTTGTTTATTTTTCTCCATCAACAGCAAGCCACCTTTTCCTGTGCCCTGGAGACAAGAGGGTTTTCTGCCCTCCTGTGGCATCAGAGGATTTGTGCTTGGTATGAGATAATGGCCTAATACTGTACCTATCAGCAGCAGACAACAACAACTCACAGTTCTAAACTATGGAGGGACCTCCTGTAGGTCTCCTAGCTGGCACCACATCATTTTCATGAGCTATGTGATGAAGCTCAAAGAAAAGAGTTGCTGAGTGAATCTATATTCTTATTGTGCCAGGGGACCCAGAGATACTAAACTTTCTCATTTGCTCACAGAAAACTTTTTGTTAACATTTCAAGATGACTGGGTGGCTCAGTTGGTTAAGTGTCTGCCTTTGGCTTAGGTCATGATCCCAGGGTCCCCGGATCGAGTCCTGTTTTGGGCTCCTTGCTCAGCGGGGATCCTGCTTCTCCCTCTGCCCTTCACCCTGTTAGTGCTCTCTGTGTCTGTCTCTCTCAAATAAATAAATAAAATCTTAAAAAAAAAAAGAATTTGACATTTCAGTTGTTTTCCTCTTCCCACATTCTGGCTATCACTTCCTACCTGGTGCCCTCCAAAGACAAGACTGTATATTTCATCTTTCCTTGGAAGGGCTTGATATTCTCTAGAATTTAGTTCACTTCATTGCCTTTGATTGCATGTCTCCAGTGGGCTCAGATTAAGCTATGGTTTTGTAGATCATATGACTTTTGTTTCTTACTGTGACAGTGATATTCTTTTATGGCTTCTACCTAAGCATAACAGAACTCCTGCATGTTTATATGTAGAGTATCTTGGTTATCTCAGTTCATTGAATTATTAAGTAGTGTAAAAAAGACACCTCTTTTGCCATATAATCTAAAATATAACAGTACATGGTATAGGAAAAGTAGAAATCCTGAAGCCCTTTCCTTTTTATCCCAATATATCCTTATCCTTTCCTTTTTATAGCAATATCTTTTCTTTCTTCAGGAAAGAAAAGAATAGCAGTAAGAAGTCATATGCCATAATTCTTTTTTCTCCTAACTTTAATGTTTTTGAGATTTATAAAAACATTCAGATATATTTGAGTAAACAAAGGTCATCAAAGGATAGCTCTCTCTAGCATAGAGGGAAAACTGACTGGAGGAAATCTTATAAGGAGGCTTCTGATGTGATATGGGGTGAGAGAGGCTAGTGAGACAGGTCTGAGGTGGCACTCTTTCTTCCCTGGGAGCAGAGGGACCAGGAATTGTTGTATGAGGAGACACAGAAACAAATCATCCATGGCATGAAATTGCATAATTCCTTAAGGTCAGACTGTTACTTGGCAATCTCCGAAATGAAAAGGAAGTTCTATTGGCAGAACCAGTAACAATCTCTAGGCAAGAAAGGAGGTGAGAAATCTTTGTCATCCTACTTCTTCCAAGAAGGAAAAGTTTATTATTTTACTTTTCAAATTTTTATTTAAATTCTAGTTAGTTTACATATAGTGCCATATTGGTTTCAGGAGTAGAATTCAATGGTTCATCACTTACATACAACACCCAGTGCTCATCGGGACTAGTGCCCTCCATAATATCCATCACCCAACTAGCCCATCCCTGAACCCACCTCACTCCATCAACCTTCAGGTTGTTCAGGTGTTTAAGAGTCTCTTACAGTTTGTTTCCCTCTCTTCTTTTTTCTCTTGCTTTCTTTCCTACCCTTCCTATTCATTCACCTGTTTTGTTTCTTAAATTCCACATATGAGTGAAATCATATGATATTTGTCTTTCTCTGACATATTTTGCTTAGCATTATACACTCTAGCTCCATCCATGTCATTGCAAATAACAAATATCGTTCTTTCTGATGGCCGAGTAATATTCCATTGTGTATATATACCATATCTTCTTTACTCATTCCTCAGTCAATGGACATTTGGGCTCTGTCCATGGCTTGGCTATTGATAGTGCTGCTATAAACATTGGGGTTCATGTGCCCTTTTGAATCTGCATTTTTATATCCTTTGGGTAAGTATCTAGCAGTGCAATTGCTGGATCACAGGAAAGAAAAGTTTAATTTCAGATAGACTCTAGCAGTTTATTTCTCTAAAAATGACTCATTTTCTGACCCTTATGAGTGGGTATAGCAGAGTCCAAAAATATTTCATAGCTATAATAATGATAAAGTAATTCACTTTTAAGGCCTTATGCACTAAACAGGCAATTTTGGCAGGATCTAGCTGATATAAGTACAATATGTAGATGAAGTGATCTGATACTTTTTTGAGATCTTGGATAATTAAGAACAAATGATACACTACTTCATTGCTAGAGAAACTTAAAAATAAGAATTTCTAAGATGATCTTATGTTACATATACAGACCTCTACCAGCCATCTACAATATTCAGCCATCAATATTATTTATGACCCATAATGTAACTCCCTGAATTTGACCAGTGATGACAATAGTAAAAATAAAAAAATACACCAAAGGTTGCAGAGAAGGCACTGAACCAGAAACAAAAATGACTCTTTTCCAGGGAAATTTTCTATACAAAATGAAACCTTTTGAAGCTGAAAAACAAGAGGGATGAATTAAGGGAAATAAAAAAAAAAACATAAACACAATAAAGACACAAACTTAGAAAAGTGGGTTTTAACATGCTAGTTTCAAGTGTAGTGCCCACTTAGAGCAGAAGTGCCAGAAATGTATTAAAAGTGACAAAGGCTGTATAGCTGATTAAAGACACTAATGATCAGTGGTGATAAAATGTGGAGTTCTGAGTATGCTCTGAGCAGCCTGGATATAATTGGCAAAACATCTAAAAAGCTCATTGTTTAAATAATCTTGGTCTGCAAATGGGCCATCCACGATCACATGCTTGTGGCATTGGAAGAGCAGAATGTGTTTGTCTACATATAATAGCACCTCACATCCACAAGCTCTTTCAGGTAGAGCAGGTTATGAAAACATGAACAGTACAACAGAGCCTGGAGGCACTTCCTGTGTCATAATGACAAGCTAAAGCAAAATACAAGTACCTTTGCTGGGATCTTAGGTTGATCACAAGTGATAGAATGTAACAATGTAATATAAAGTTATAATAAATTGAAGCAAGAGAAACAAAAAACTGATGTCAACTTGAAAGTCAGGCAGAGAATATTCCCAATGGGCCATTTCATACATATTTTATAAAACAGGACTCAATTGGACAATTGGTAAAATCTGCCTCTTACAGAACATGAATAAATGCCTGAAAAATGAAATTGTTAAAAAAATACATTTTGCCGATATAAGGTTGTAGAGATAAATTTGAAGAAGCAGAGAAATTGTCATTAAGCAGTATCACTACTTTCTAATTCATAAAATTCAATAAGAAAATGCTAAATAAGCTCATAAGAAAAAGTGGGCAAAAGACAATAATAAGTACAAATGGCTGATAAACTTACAAAAATGTTTATCATAACAAGGTTAAAAAATGAAGATGAAAATTTTTTTGATTTATCAAATTAGGGGATTACATATAGAAACTGAGACCAGTGTTAGACCTAGGGGAGAAAACAGACACTGTCATTAGTAGCTATAAGGCAAATTATTGCAGATTTTTTTCATAACAATTTATGTATGTATCAAAAACCTTAAAAATGTTCATGTTCTTGGATCCAGAAATCCCAATTACAGGAATTCATTTAAAAGACATAATTGAGGGGCTGGCTCAGTAGATAGAACATGTGGCTCTTGATCTTGGGGTTGTGAGTTCGAGCACCATGTTGGGTGCAGTGATTAGTTAAATAAATAAACTTAAAAAAAGAGAGACATAATTGAGCATGAGTAGTAATATAGACTGGCATGTAGAGAAATTGGAGAAAGTTCTAATTAGATTTCAGTTTTGTTTCTTTTTCCTACCAAAATGCTGAATTTGGATAATTCCTGGCTCCTTCCTCCAAGATTAACCTGTAGAGAAAACACCAAGAAAAAAAAGAAAAATGGAGAAACTCTGGAGTGACTGTGATGGTGATGGTGGCTTTTACCTAGAGCAGGAGGCAGCCAAGCAGAGAGAAAAAGAACCTACCTTAATTCCTGCCATTTACTAAGGAAGAAATCAAGGCAGCATACAAGACACCTGCTTAGGAGTAGCTGAGGATAACAGGAGGGAATGGATTGACTTCTGGAAGTCACATTCTCATGTTTCTTCTTCCAAACTACCCAGATTGATCAACAATTATCTAAAGAGAACCTCTTCCATATTCTGTTTCTCTCTGGGGAACAAAGGATAAAATCCTCAACTGAAAAGTTGTTTTACTAGGTAAGAAGTGACTGATTGGGGTTTTCTGTTGAGGTTGGGTTTTTCTACTTAAGGCTTATCTACTACTCAGCCACAAATGCAGTCTGACACTATGCAACAAATGGAATTAAGCTTCCAGGAGAACATGAGCTTACAGACAAAATACAGTGGGTAGAGGTATTTCAAAGGAAAAGTGGTATACTGGACCATGGCTTACATTAGACGTGAAATCATTAGAGTAAATGGTAAAAGAAGTTATAATTAGCTTATAAACATACTGAACAAGATAACACATTACTAGCATAACAGAATAAAATATATAAAAGGACCCAACAGAACATTGGGTATGAGAATTACAATGGTTAAAATAAAAAAAAAAAAAACTAAATCAGATAACAGAATGGATACTCTTGACGAACAACAATTTTATGAAATTGGAAACCAGATGATGAAATGTTTACAGCGATGAAAAAGAAAGAAAATGTTAAAATAAAAGCTAAGAAATATGAAGACTGCAAATACCCACAGAAAAATGGGACCAAAAATATGTTTTAAGATATTCAGATAAAAAATACATTTCTCAAAATTCTGAAAAATGAGGGAAAACAAAGTAAAGTAGAAAAAAGGAGGGGGAAAAAGAGAAACTCATACTTAGATATATAATAATGAATTTAAGAATATAAAAAATCATGATACAGTCTAAAAACTTGCAGAGAAATATCAAATCACGTATAATAATCAAGTGTCTTAGATATTTCACCACTAAGTGCATACAAAGGGACAATGGAGTAGTGTTTCCCTAGCAATGAAGTAAAACGCTTAGATCCTAGAATTTTATATGTAGTCAAACTGTCAATTAAATTTCGGGACATAGCTAAATATTTTTTCTGAACTCTAAGACCTTCAAAATTTTACACAAAGAATAGCATTGAATAAGTTTTGGATCAAGTATTTTAAACAAGAGAAAGGATAAGTCCAAGAGATGTTGCCAGAGATCTATGAAGTTCATGTGGGCAAATGAATAAAATTAATCAAAACCTTGATAAAATTTCTTTTTGTTTCAGAAAAATACCAAAGATAAATTACAAAAGTATATATGTGTATAATGTACATTATAGATATATAAATACATATGCACATATTTTATATACCACATATTTATATATAAGCATAACTTAAAATACATGTATATATCCAAAATGAAAATGGTAGATAGTATCACCATGATGGGACCTGGAGGGATTGGAGAATGAGTCAATATATTATTGAAGTAGGCTATATTTTTAAAGTAGAGAGAAGTCTCAAATTCTGATAAACTGTGACAAAAATGAAATAAAAAGATGGTAGAAATAGATGAACAAGAGAGTTCTCATATTTATAATATCAAATAAAATAATCTCTACAACATGAATTATTATTAAGATAGGAGACAGTCATTACATATATATTCAATCACGCTGGAACACTTGGTAAAATAGGTAAATTCATAGAAAAACATTTACCATAACTTACTTAAGATGAAGTATAAGGCTTCAACCATCTTTTGACTATTTTCTCTTTTTTTAAGATTTTATTTATTTATTTGAGAGAGAGAAAGAGACAGAGAGAGAGATAGGTGAGAGAGCATGAGAGGGGAGGTCAGAGGGAGAAGCAGACTCCCCATGGAGCTGGGAACCTGATGTGGGACTCGATCCCAGGACTCTGGGATCATGACCTGAGCTGAAGGCAGTTGCTTAACCAACTGAGGCGCCCAGGAACCCCTTTTCACTATTTTCTAATTTAAAAGGTAGTTAAACTTCTTCACACATAAGAAACAGATTGTAAAGGCAGATTTTGCAAAAATTTTAAGACGCATATAATTCTGATTTTATTTGAACTCTATAATGGAATAATGGATTAAGTGAGAATACCGTCAGTGTATTCCAGAACTGTGCTGTCCAAAATGGTAGCCATTAACATATGTGACTATAGAGAATAAAGCAAAATTCATTTCCCCAGTAACATCAGTCACATTTCTAAATGCTCAATAACTATCTGTGATTACTGGCCATCATACTGGACGTCACAAGATAATAGAACTTTCCCATCATTACAGAAAGTTCTGTTGGGCATTGCTTTTCTAGAGATCAGAACCCTAATAACAAAAACAGCCAAAGCTATCACGAGAAAGTAAAATAAAAAACCCATTTTACCTATGAATATAGATGCAGGTATCCTAAGCAAATCATTATCACATTAAGTTAAATAGGAACTAAAAAGAGAAAAAAACATAACAGGTGTAACTAAAGAATATAGGGATTAATTAATATTAGAAAAATTCATATCTGAAATTTTTCATGCTAATTGATTAAATAAAATGTAATTATCCAAAGGCAAAATAAGATATGATAAAATTAGCATCTGTTTGTGATTAAAAGAACAATTAAAATTTAGTAACTGAGAGGGACGCCTGGGTGGCTCAGTTGGTTGGACAACTGCCTTCGGCTCAGGTCATGATCCTGGAGTCCCGGGATCGAGTTCCGCATCGGACTCCTGGCTCCACGGGGAGTCTGCTTCTCTCTCTGACCTCCTCGCTCATGCTCTCTCTCACTGTCTCTCTCTCAAATAAATAAAATCTTTTAAAAAAAAATTTAGTAACTGAGAATATAAAGTAACTATTTTTAACACTGATAAAATGTATCTACAAAAGATTAAAGACTATCATCTTCTAACCATGTTGGACAAGTTGGCACTGGATTTGTCTTCTCTTTGTAAACACCTGAAAAATGAAACAAAATAAACCATAAACATGGTTTTGGACAGTGCCAGGAAACAGGGTACTGCTATCCCCAAGAAAAGCAAAACATACAGGATGAGCTCTCAAGGTGCCCAGGCTTCCTGCCATGAGGCACCTTCCTGACCAAAGGGCAAGTAAGGGGAGCTCAAGCAGAACATGGCAATTAAGTTGAGTTCAAGAGGTAGAGAACAGAGCTTATGGAGGGCAGGAAGCTGGCACTTGCATCAGAGAGCATCAGAGAGGAATCTGGAAGTCTGTATAGAGTTCCCTGGAGTCTATGCCTTGACACAACCTAGGTGAACATAAGGTGAAACATCAAAGGGCTGGACAAAACCAGCCCCAGGTAGCTGAAGCTTAACAATACCCAAGAAGAAAGGGCACTGGACATGATATTCATGCAGAAAATATGGAAGACATTTTTCTTCATTAAAAAAAAAAACCTTTAAAGTATAAGTGACTATTTAAAGCAAGAATAATAATTAGTTGGCATGGGTGGTTTATAACACATGTAGAAATCAAATGTATGACAAGAGTAGCACAAAGGCTCAGGGAGGGTGGGCCTCTCCCACTGGGTCCCAGACTCAGCATGACTAGGTGAGAAGGAAGCACATGCTCAACCCATTACCTGAAGCTTGGAGGATGCATTTCTTTTTCTGACTCCTTATGGGACCAGAAGTCTCTACTCGTCTGCATATCACATGTGGGGCAGGTGCAGAGGGAGAGGGAAGAAATGACCAAATTGGTATGAGAGGGGTCAGTGCTTCGCAGCAGATGATGGTGGCAAGCCATAGACAGTCCTCTGGTTGGGTCCAGTTGAGAGATTTCTGGTTACTGTGACCTTGTGGGTAAACTAACAAGCTGAACTGTCCAATGTATCAGTATTTTAATGCCTTAAAACTTGAGGAAAGTTATTTATTTCTGTGGAGTACAAACTGGTCTTCAACTTCTGTTGTATCTCAAATTACTACTCTTTATTCTATTTTTTCTCAGCATAAAGATGAGCAATGGACAATGAACATGGAGAGGTTTGCAGAAGTGCATGTAGTATTATAATTGGTGTAGGTCCTACAGGGCTTTCTGCAACTGTTCCTCTAAAGCATGGCTACTAAACATGAAAAGGACATGTGTGTGTGTCTAGCAGAGAACACCATTCAGAGCATATAATTCAGAGCTCAGACATTCTCAGGAGCTTGCCTTGATTCATGTGATTTTGAAGAACTGTTTCCAGACTGGAAGGAGAAAGGGACTCGACACTTCTGTAACAAGAAGTTAGTTTTGGAATTTTAACAAAGAAATATATAATTCCTAGGCCATATCTTTTAATGTATAATCATGGCATTGTAGTTTACACTTAGGACATTTAGTGACCTGGATGGAAGAACAAACAGAAACTCTGTGTGTTGAAGTATACTTACCTGGTTATCCTGCTGCGGAAGTCCTTTTCAGGACACTCAACATTGTAAGAATACACATTATTTTCAAGTGCTATTGAAATATTCTGTAAGGTAGACTATATGGTCAACCAAAACAAACAAACAAACAAACAAAAAAACAACAGCAAACCTTGATATAAAAAAGGCTTTAAAATGTGTAATATATGTTCTATACAATAACTCATTCCAGGGAGTATAGAACTAAATTAAAAATTAATTTAAAAAGATATCTGTGGGGCACCTGGGTGGCTCAGTCAGTTAAGCGTCTGCTTTCGACTCAGATCATGGTCCCACGGTCCCGTGATCGAGCCCTGCATCAGGTTCCCTGCTCAGTGGGGAATCTGCTTCTCCCTCTCTGCTTCCCCTGCTTATATTCCCTCTTTTGCTGTATCTCTCAAATAAATAAATAAAATCTTAAAAAAAGAAAAATATCTGGAATATCCTCCCTAATATTGAAAAAAATTACAACCACCTTTGAATATTTCATGAGCTAAAGAAGCAAGCATAATGTAAATTAGAATTTGTTCAATGAAAATAAGTACAACATATCAAAATTTGTGAGATGCAACTAAAGTAGTGCTTAGGAGAAAGTACCTTTATATACTCATATAAAACTTACATTCTTATATGAGAATTTTTAGAAGGCTCACAATTAATGGCCTAAACTGTCTTCTGAAACTATGAAAAGGACATCAAATTAAACACAAAGTACAGTAAATAAAAAGGAAACACTAAAATGTATAAATCAATTAAATATAAAATAGGTGAACAACAAAAAAAATCAACAGAACCAATGAATTTCAAAAGTCAATACAATTGATAAATGTGCAGTTTGATTGGTGAAGAAAAAAGAATAGGACCCAAATTACCAATATCAGGAATGAGACAAGATATCACTACATATTTTACCAATATTTAAAAGATAGTAACACAAGGGGCCTGCATGGCTCAGTGGGTTAAAGCCTCTGCCTTCAGCTCAGGTCGTGATCCCAGGGTCCTGGGATCCAGCCCTATACCGGGCTCTCTGCTCCGCGGGGAGCCTGCTTCCTCCTCTCTCTCTGTGTGCCTGCCTACTTGTGATCTTTGTCTGTCAAATAAATAAATAAAATCTTAAAAAAATAAAGTAAAAGATAGTAACACAAAAATTTATGCAAGTTTGAAAACCAGTAAAATTGATAACTTTCTTGAAAGATTTAAACACAAAACTAGCACAGAAATAAATAGAAAATCTGAATAGTCATATGCTAAATAAAGAAATGGGAGATGTAATTTAAAAAAATCTTTCCCTGCACACAATAAAAACTTTCCAGGCCCAGATGTTTTCATTAGTGAATTCTCTCAGACATGTGAGGAAAAAAAAATACATGCTTACACAAACTCTTTCTGAAAATAACAGAAGAGAGTAATTATCAAGTCACTTATGAGGATTGTCTTACCCTGTTATCATCACCGAAAACAAGAACAGGAAATTACAGTCCAATGTGCCTCCTGAGCAGATACAAACAAACTAATTGTAATATTAGCAAATTGAACTAGACAATATATAAAAATGGTCCCTGGAGCTTCCAGGTTGGTGAATGCATGCAGGGGCTGGAAAGGTGTCGCATCCTGAGGGCAAGGAAGCTCCAAGCCACACCCCCCCACCACCAATACGTCAGCCAGATGCATCTTTTCCATTTGGCTATTCCTGAGCTGTATCTTTTATAATAAACCAGTAAATGTATATGTAAAAAAGTGGGGGGGGGCTCCTACATTATGGACAAATATAGTTCATCCTAGCATAGTAGCTTAATTTGCTCTTTGAAAATTAACTAATATAATTTATTATATTAACAGGATTTGGGGGGAAAATGTAAGATCATCCCCATAGGTTTAGAAATCCCACTTGACAAAATTCAGCACATTTTGTGATTAAAAATGAGACCAGGAATAGAAAGTTACTTTCACAAAATGAAAAAGTACATCTGTGAAAAATCTATGGGTAACATTAAATGGCAAGGATTGCATTTCACTTAAGACCAGTATCTAAGTAAAAATATCTACTCTTACCACTTCTATATTTTGTTGGAGGCCCTAGGTAGTACAATAAAATATGAAAAATTAAATTGCGTAGATTGAAAAACAAAAAACAAGTGTCTTTATTCTCAGACAACATGATTTTGTAGATAAGAATACTAAGAAATCTTAAAAAAGAAGCTACTGCATAAATTTAGCAAGACCCCAAAGGATATCAAGGTGAATATACAATGTTTAATTGTATTTCTCCGTACTAGCAGTGAAAAACTGGAAATTACATTAATTTTTAAAATCTGCTTACAGTACTCTCCCAGACATAAAATTTTTAGGGATACATTTACCAAAATATGTGCAAAGATAAATACCAACAAGTGTAAACATTGTTGAAGAAATTACAGAAGACATAAGTAAGTGAAAAGATATACCATGATTATCAACTAGAAATCTCAATGTTGTTAAAACTTCAATTCTCTAATTAAATCCAATTCTAATTAAAATCCCAGCAGACTTTTCCTAGAAACTACAAAAAAGTAAATTTGTTAGGAAGAAATAGCAATTATAAATTAATTAACTTAAAATGATAAATATGTACACATTTATGCATAGAGCACCAAAATAAATGAAACAGAATCTAACAAAATTAAAGGAAGAAATTTACAATTCAACAACATTAATTGGAACTTCAGTACCACACTCTCAATAATGGAGAGAACAAGTAGGAAGAAAATTAAGAATGACCCAGAAGAATTGATTAACATCATCAACCAATCAAGCATAATTCACATCTATAGAACACCACCCAACAGCAGAATTACATATGGAATTGTAATGGTTAGACACAATTAAATCTCATTAAGGCTTGATAAGTAATGGGATGCATCAAATAAAATAGGGTCTACAATGGAACTACCTTGTGAACACCAACACTTTATACTTTAGTTGTGTGAACATAGATTTATTTATTTATAATGATTGTCTATACACCAAACAACATCATGAAAGCCAGATGGTATCTAAATATAAATTACAATACAACAATATTTAAAGTGCCCATCTAGTGGTCTAATACCTGAGCTTAGAGGAAGAAAAATTCTCCTGTAGATATGGAAAACTGCAGAGAGGAGAAGAGACTGTGCTGTGTGTGGAAGGTAGGTTAACATTTTTAAAATGGTGATCAGAAAAGAAGCTAAATCCCACACAGAAAAATGTATACTAATCAAGAGGAAAGATTTCCTTTAGCGTCTATAGGAATCATGACGTCTAGTTTGATTGAGAGAGCTGAGTTTCAAAAGGTTTTTTCTTGTGTGTTGTTTTGTTTTGTTTTAGTAAGCTCTGTGCCCAACATGAGGCTTGACTCACCCAGAGATCAAGAGTCCTATGCTCTACCACCAACTCAGCCAGTGCCCCTCAAGAAGTTTTTAAGGCCCAGATTATGGCAATTCTGAGCACTAAGCTAAAATATTGGGAGTTAAAGAAGGTTGATAGTAAGTCTTGAAGTCCTAAGGAAAATGACTTTGAGATCATGGTTCTATGCAATGTTCTTAAACTGACTCATTAGTAATTTTTCTAGTCATTTCCAAACACCTTATAGTTATTTTAATGATGAAACATTAATTAATCGCATCAATGTCCCAGTCTTTAATATTCCAGAATTTTGCAAGTTTTTCAGTTTCTGTTTAGAGTATTCCTCCCCTAGTTTCCTTGGTTAATGTCTGCTTAACCTTGGATATTCTGCAAAGTCTTCCCTGACTCCTAGTCTGGATTAGGTTCTTTTCTTATTCCCTAGTCTAGATTAGGTCCTCTTCTTATTTATTGCATTATCTCAAGAACATAGTTTATATAAGAAGAATGATTAGAATTCACTTAGGTACTTTGTTATTAATTAATCTTGGTTTAATTGCCTAATGTAAATATTAAAAACTAAAGATAATCCTATGAGCAACTGCAATAAAAATCGTATCTAATAGTGCATAACGTGATTTTTTTCCCCCAGAAGTGTTCTGTATGTTACTGTGAAGTTTCTTACCAACAATAAAATATCTAACTAGTATGTAAGACTGTAACCATGCACCTGTTCTGAATATCTTGACTAATAGGAAGAGTGCTAACATGATGTTAATATTAATACTGGTAACTATGAAGAGAGTTTTGATGATGATGGCGATGGTTTTCAATAGGAGAGAGAAAAATTGAGTTGATTACATTGTGAATATGTGTAATAATTTAATTGCCAACCTTGCAAAATGTGCTTTTATTAGTGAGAACATGGTTATGGAAGTTGATTTGAAAAGAGACTGCTTAGGGGGGAGAGGGGTTGGGAGAGGGTGGTTGGGTTATGGACATTGGGGAGGGTATGTGCTATGGTGAGTGCTGTAAAGTGTGTAAACCTGATGATTCACAGACCTGCACCCCTGGGGCTAATAATACATTGCATGTTAATAAAAAATAAAATTAAATTAAAAAAAAAAAGAAAAGAGACTGCTTAGACAGAAATCTGTGCTGAGTAGATAGAAGGCACTGAAAGAAGTTTTAACAAAGCCTGCCTATTAAGTGTTGCTCTGTACTTGAAAGTCGTGTTCCTGACACATCCTCAGATGTCTAATATTAATCTAATGATAATGGTCATGCCAACAGTGGTAAACTCTATTCCTTAATGTCCTCAAGTGATCAGATTCAATGATCTTTAGTGCATATAACTAAATATATCTGTATATATTTATGCATATATGTATTATAGATCTTGGATTAAACCTGAATTACATTCTTTATGAATAAGATGTGCTAGAATATTTATAGTCAATATTTATCCTACCATTTCGTTTAACAGTCTTGTTTTATATAAATGAATCATAATGCTATGTATAGTACTTATTTAACTTGAGTGTGAATGCTCATACTTTCATTACATACATTTTAATGTGTTTGATTACAGGATATTGTCTCGAATTATACTTAAGGTTATAAAACACAAATATTACCTTTAAATCTGAAAAATTTTTTTAGTCTGAATTACTAGTATGTTTGTATCAACTGGCTATTGCTATGTTACAAACCACCCCAAAATTTAGCAGCTTGAACAACATTCCCTCATGAGCTCAAAATTTGAGGGTCAGCGGTTAAGGTTAGGCTTAGCTGGGCAGATTTCTGTTAGTCTTGTCTTGGCTCAGTAATGTGACTTTGGCCAGCTGGTGGCTAAATTGAAAGTGGATGGTATAGAATGACCTCGGTTTTGGTAATTGGTGGGTTGTCGTCTTATTCTCCACCATGTGCTTCTTCCGCAAGCTAGCTGGAGCTTGGGTTCTCATAGTGTCTGCTCTCTAGAAGGCCAAGAGCAGAAACTGCAAGGTGTCTTAAGGTCTAGGCTGAGAAGTGGCTCACCATTGCTTTCATTACATTCTATTGGTCAAAGCAAATCACAAATCATCCAACACTTCCACCTCCCCCAGGCTTATAAGTGTCAAGTAAAAGAAAGTGTGAAATACCACTATGGGATCTAAACAGGCCGACTCTCCCTGAAGAATGGCATATCACAAAGGGAAAATCTAAAGATGAAGATGGAGAGAGACTTAAAAAAAAAAAAAATTGTCCAGCAAACCAGCTCCCAACATAAAACACAAAGTATCATTACGGGAATTCCAAACCTCTGGTTCACTGAGTGCAACCATAGTAACAAAACAAGTATCACATGCCCACTAAAGGGCTAACAGAAAATTCCGTGTGCCCACATTCAAGCAAAAACTATTTAATTCTAGTATTTATCTCAAAAACTATTTGTCATTTTCCAGCTTCAGTATTTCCTTGCCCTGAGATGACCTAAATTCCCATAGCTCAGAATTCAATGTAACATTTGTACAAAGATAGATTAATACTTGTTATTCCTTCTGCTATGTTGCCGTGTTCAAAAATTTGAGGGGTAAGAAAGGTCAAAGAAATAAATGTAGTCTAAAGCTATAAAGAAATTGGCACCAGACTCAGAAATATCCTGGATGTTTAAACCATCTGAAAAGGAATTTAAATATGTAGATTAATATGTTAAAGTCTCTGGAGGAATAGTGGTCAATATAAGCTCGTACAGGTAATTTCAGCAAAAAGATAAATAAATGGAAAAGTTATAAATCAGTACAGTAACAGAAATGAAGAATGCCTATGACAGGCTCATCAAGACACTTTGCTGAGGCAAGAAAAATTGGTGAACTTGAAAATGAGTGACTAGAAATTACCCAAACTGAAATGAATGAAAGATAGAGAAAAACAGAACAGAGAAAAAAAAACAGAAAGATAGGGAAAAGCAGAAGAGAGAAAACAGAATGGAGTGGAAGAAATATCTGAAGTACTAATTGCTAGGAATTTTCTAGAATTAATGACAAAGGATAAAACTGCAAACTCATGAATTACAGAAAATGCCGAACAAGATTCATAAACAAATAATTAGTATATTACATTCGAACTGCTGAAAACAAAAGACAAAGAGAAACTCCTGAAAGTATCCTGAGGAAAAAAGATAACATCATCCGCTAGTCTTCAGAGTGACTGAACTCCTCTTTCTATCCCTGACCCTCTTTACACTGGCCTATTCAGAATACATCTCATTTGCTAAAGAAAATGAAATTAAGAACTTTAAAAGGGTTACCTACTGCAGGCAGAGCACTGTGCTAAATCACAGAAGATTTGTGAAGGGCAGAAGTTGAACTGACATAAAAAGTATGATAGTATTAAGTGGAGACGAAAAGGGGAAAGACACAATCAGAGAGTGAAAAGAACAAAATAGCTTATTCAAAGAAACAATGAATGCATTGTTTCTATGATACAGAGAACAGCTGGACAAGGTTGCAAAGCTCACAGGTAAGCAAACTGTTGTAGTCTTGACTTGGTCAAGTGGGCAGTAGGGTTTAAAGGAATGTTTTGAGTGGTCATAATAAGATCAAGACAGTGCTGAGACTTATTCAGAATGCAGTGTAGAATGGATTGAACCAGGAGGGCAAAGGTTTAGGGGCAACAGTACCCCAGCTTGTCAGTGTTCCAGGAATGGGGTGGTAACTCTTAGAATTCAATTGTCAAAAATATAACGTAAGGTCAGCAACAAAAAAGGAAGGGAGGGGGATTTCAAAGAGATAATCTTTAAGACTTATAGAAAACTAATGGGAATCATGGGGACAGTGCCCTTTATCAAGAAATAAGAGTTAGATAATCAGAATCATGTCAGTATGATTTATTTTGCACTTTCTTCTTTTTTCTTCTAGTATTTCATACTTGTTATCTAGTGATAGTCCCCTGTTATGGCTCCAGATCTTACAGAAAGTTTACCCTGTACCAGTCAGTGTATTCAGGGTACATTTTTACTTTAAATATATTTAGAGTCTATAATTTTCAATACATCCATGTCTCTGTTCCAAAGAAGATGCAGTTTTGGTGTTTTTTGTTTGGTTGTTTGCTTTTGTTTTTCCTTTTTCCCTTTATAGTTCATGCCGTAATGGAGGGACTAAAGATAACTTTGCACAGGAGTTAGTAAAAGCCTGTTTCAGAAAGACAGAAAGTATATCCAAGAAATAGTTTACCAGGAAAAATATGGCCTATATACTATACTGTTACATTTGTATAAATATATTTTATGTGATTAAAAATAGCTATAAAGTGTATTTTATGTGCTCTTAAGTATAAGTCAGGTAAGTGTTTGGGGATATTTTATTTTAGAAAAGTCAACCATATATTCTCTTTTTGACAATTTAAGAAATTTTATTGGTTACTATGACAAGAAACCAGGAGCTCTATATGCAAAAGAACTTTTAAATGTTTCTACTGTTTTATCAAACATGGAGAATAGAAGGATGAAAGCTTCAAAGTAATTCAAGAATATAGTCAAATCATGGATAAGTCAAGCACATACTCAGAATATGGAGGTGGGTCAAACATATACTCAATCAGGATATTTATTATCATCCTAATAAAAATGGCTTTATGGGTTTTTTTTTGCAAGGCTCATACTCTTACTCCCTTTGTCTGCATCATAGAAGTATGTTTCCCAATGACTGTGCAGAAGTAGAAAATGGTTTTATTGTCCTTGTTTTGCAGAAAAAATTTAGAATGAGAGTCCCCAAGTACACACTGCTAGTGAAAGGTTGAAACGAGGACACATGTCTCCTGGCTTTAATTTTCTGGCACTTTCCACAAACATTTGTCATTATACACTTTCAATCAGCATTATAGGCAAAGAATCTTGACAAGTGCCTTGATATGAATAAAAGGTTGAGTTGTTTAAGCACAATTTCTTTCTTAAATAAATTTTTTCCTGTAATATGATTTGCATTATTATTTTGTGGCACATTATAGTATAGCCTACAAAAGCCTTGGCTTTGACCTCAGGCAGACCTGGGATCAGGCTTTTCCATCTGCATCCTGAGTGACTGTGGGTAAGTGCTTTGATCCTGATAAGCCTCAGTGACCCTGTTATGAAGTAGGTATTACTGTTCATCTCATGTGGATCTTCTGGAGTTTGAGTTATTGCATGTATGCATGTGCTTCAAACACAAGTATAGATTGACTTGTTTTCATGTTTGTGTTCCACATTTAAATACAAATTTTCTGGGGCACCACCTGGGTGGCTCAGTGAGTTAAAGCCTCTGCCTTCGGTTCAGGTCATGATCTCAGGGTCCTGGGATCAAGCCCCATATTGGGCTCTTTGCTCGGCGGGGAGACTGCTTCCTCCCAGCCGCCTCCCGCCTGCCTCGCTGCCTACTTGTGATCTGTCAATTAAATAAATAAAATCTTTTAAAAGATACAAATTTTCTATCCAATAATCGAATCCAAAATTCTATGTTATCACAAACTTCCAATGACTTGAAACAGTAATAATTAGTGGATATAAGAGTAGGTAACCTTATGTCTACGTTACAGTTAAGGAAAGAGTCCAAGAGATACTGGAAGATGTCATTAGAGTGTCAGTTCAGATTAGTAACAAATCCTGCAAAAAACATTATCTTGTACAAGATAAAATTTCTTTTTTTTTTTTTTTAGAAACAGTAATCCAGAGGTGGGTAGTCTAGAACTCCATAAATATCAGAAACCTAGGTTCTTCTATGTTATTGTTCTGTATCAGAAACCTAGGTTCTTCTATGTTATTGTTATTATGTTAGATAACTTCATAGTCTAAGAGGGTTTGTCAGTCTCAAGTTATTCCAGCCAGCGGAAGGAAGAAGGAATAAATAAGAGACAAACTGTCATTTAAGGAGATTTCCTGAAAGTTGCAACATCACATTTTGGCTTACAGTCCATTGGCAGAACTTAATCACATAGTCACACCTTGCTGTGAGAGGAACTAATATAACCTTTTTCCTGAAAGGACTGTCCTGCACTAAAAATATCATTGTTGTCTTACTAAGAAAGAGGGAAAATGACTATTGGTGTATGTACTTAGCAGTCCATGCCATGATAAGTTGAATATTCACTTGGGGCTTACCTGTAAGCTTCTAATTATTTTCTCTTTGACTAGTTCAATACACCTATATACACTGTTCAGAGTTTTCTGGATTAGAAAATCCAGCTTCTTCTATTGACTTTATGATTTCTTGTAGTATCTTTAACAAATATCTTACTTCAGTAAGTATTCTTATTTTCCCACTGTACGTAGGATTCCAGCGCCTATCACATCCGTAAGGACTGCGCAGATCTAGCCTTAGCAATTTCCCCATAAATTGCTCACTTGTTTTGGGGTGGGGTCTTGTTTTAAAAAACATTTTTCTTTTTTTAAAAAATTTATTTGACAGAGAGAGACATAGCAATAGAGGGAAAACAAGCAGGGGCAGAGGGAGAGGGAGAAGCAGGCTTCCTGCCGAGCAGGGAGCCAGATGCAGGGCTTGATCCCAGGACCCTGGGTTCATGACCTGAGCTGAAGGCAGATGCTTAATGACTGAGCCACCCAGGCACCCCCCAAAAAACTTTTTCTTTTTGTTACTCCAATGATCTCTCTGCTTATACGCACATGATCACATTATCCCACTGATGACTCTGGATATGGATGACTCTCGTGTGTTACTTTAATCATTAAGGTTTTACTATACATTAGAGGAAGTTACCTCTCATTCTTATTAGCCATTATTTTTAGAGTTTTCCTATTTTCTCAACTTTTTTTTTTTGAAGACTTTAGACTTAGCTGTACTACTTCTTATTATTATACTACTTAATATTTCTCATTGTGACTGTGGTGAAATTTATAAATTAACATCTTGATAATGTTGAGTTTTTTCATTTAATAACATGGCATTTTTTAAACTTGTTCGGTTTTATTTTGTGTCTCTCATGAGTGTGTCTAAAGATTTTTTCCCATGTTCGTCTAACACATTTAAATTTATTCCTAGGTATTTCAATCCCTTTGTTGACATTTTAAATGGGAACTTTTCCTCCAATATATTTATTCCTTTATGCTCCTAAATGTTTTTATATTAAAACTACTGATTTATATATATTAATTGAGTACATGGCCAATTTATGAAATTCTCTTTCTCTTTGAAGCTACCGTGTTAGTGTACTCTCCCCTATTTTCCAGATATTATCATATTGTCTGCAAAAATAATGTCTCTTCCTCACTGACAATTTTATACCTCTAATTTCTTTATCTATGCTAACTTAATTGTATGGTATCTGCAAAGAAAACTTAAATGATTATAATGATAGTGGTTACTTTTTATCCTATAGTTGACTTTAAAGGAAATACTCTTCAGAATTCTCCCATTAAGCATGATGTTGGCATTTGTTCTAGAAAAATATGTCTTATAGTATTCATCCATATGTTAACTTTTTTATAAAGATGGAATATATTTTCTTGATATCCAGAATGCTTGGGTTCTTGATCCAGATTAAAAAATAATTTTTGTCACTTCCCCTTTATATTTGGAATGTGGAATAATCAGTGATCAGAAGATCATTGGTTAAATAAAATGACAGAAGTAAAACAGTTATGTCCTGTTGAGGGATATTAAGTGTGGACCATGCCAAAAGTCAGCCTCACTTTTGTCCTGTGGGGAAACAGGGGCTTCTAATGATGCTACAAATTAGACTTTCCAAATGTACTGCTTATTTGTGAGGACATTATTTTTACTATGTGGAGGTGAAACCCAAATAACCATGATGGAAATAAGAAAGTTGTTTTTGTCTCAGGTCAAATCCAGATGTAGGGACTCAGTTATATTTCGTGCTTGCACTGCCTTCCAGGATTCTCACAATCTCCAGCTTTGCATTCTGATACCAACAAGATAGTATCGTTGTCCATAAGCATTGAAATGGAATTGTAGCTATCACATCTACAACCCAAGCCTCAGCATAAAGGAAGGGATGAAATAGTGACCTTTCCCTTTTTTAAAGAGCTACATGGACACCATTTCCATTCATGGCCCAGTGATGGCACTTACTAATGTGGTTCCTTATGCAAGGGATACCTGAATTGTAGCCTTAATTCTGGATACCCATGTTCCCAGATAACAGTCCAAGGATGAAAGAAAGCTGGGAATTAACTAGAAGTTTTTGCCAATAAACTGGTTGTGTCTATTGGATACATAGCTCACTTCAAGCTTCTTCCCTACAATAGAAACTTCTACTAAATGGAACATTCTTTTTTTTTTCCCAATATAGATTGACACATTATTAAAATCCTGGTATATCAACCTTCATATCATTTGTGCAACACATTAAAGCTTTTTTTTTCAATGATAAGTGAGTACCCCAATATCATTGGTGATATATTTTGTAATCACAGCATAGGTTAGGAAACCCTGGAAGGTTTCTGTTGACAGTAGTCCTATCTATAATAATATAGGCCAACCTAACCTATTTCTTAAAGACTTTATTTATTTATTTGACAGAGAGAAAGAGATGTTGAGGGAGGCAACACAAGCAGGGGTATGGGAAAGGGAGAAGCAGGCTCCCTGTCGAGCAGGGATCCTGACGCAGGGCTCAATCCTGGGACCCTGGGATCATGACCTGACCTGATGCTTAAAAACCGAGCTACCCAGGCACTCCCAGGCTAAACTATTTTTTAGATTCTGACACGGAAGCAGTTACAAAATTCAACTATTTTATATGCTAACTAATATATCAATTTCCTTTACATTACCCCCCAAACACTAGTTCAATAGCTTCTGCATGGGGGAAAACACAGTCCTTTAAGGTAGTCCATTTCTTTATAATGAAATTATAATCACAGAGAATTTCTTTTTTATGTTCTTGAAACTTATACACCCAAAATTAAAACCTGTTAGACTTTTTCTTTTCCTCTAGGATCTAGAGATACCTAATGCAATATGGGGGCTAGAAGTTTTTATATTCACTAAACATACCAAATAAATGTTTTAGATGTTTTTTCTTAGCATTTGGGGAGAGATAACTAATGGGTATCTGAAGGTTTTCTTTCAGGGACCTCTGTTTAAATATGTTCTAGAAGACATACAAGATTCAGCATGTAATTATACTCATGGCTAAGGTTCTTTATGGGGATATAGTAAGAACTCACAGCTGAATGAAAGGGGAAAAGACACAGGCCGAGTCTGGAGGGATGCATATATAGATTTCTACATGCTCTTTCCCTTCCATGAGAAGTCACACAGAGCACAGTTCCCCCCAGTAACAGAAGGACAGCATATATATGTTATGTTTCTGTCCAAGGATGCCCACTAAAGAGGCAGTACCTAAGCTGTTTCCTGGGGGCTGGTCATATATGAAAGTTCCAGACTCTGCAAGGAAAGCGGGTATTGAGCATAAACCATATGGTTTGCACAGTCTAGGTACAGTGAATCATTTGTCATTTAACTGTTGACTAGGAACTTTGAGAGCCAAGTAGATAGATGCCAGCCAAGGGCCAAACTTGCAAGTCAATTTTTTTTAATGATAACATTTTCAGGCTTGCTATATAAATTCTTTTCAGCAGACATAGGTAACTGCCCATATCTTTAAATTTCTAGATGAATAAGGTCAAGATATATGTGTAGGAGTGTATTCAATTTAATAGGCATAAAAACACAATGTAAACTTCATAGCAGTTTTTTGGAAGTGTTTAGAATATTTATTTATTCAGCAATAAAAGTTTCAAAAGCTCGTTTGGACTATCATGTGAATAACAAACTATATTGATAAATTTATTATCAATAAATCCATTTATTATTTAGCAAGAGAGGCACCCTATTTTCATTGGTAAGGCCTTTCCATCTTCACTCTGTCATCTTCAGGGAAAAGAACAAAAAGTGTTGACATGCTGAGATATAAGCAAATACCATGACTTCTTCCTCCATTTCCCAATAAAATCCTGGCCACAACCTCAGTCCCCAGCTTTGGTACAATGGCTTTCCTTCTTCCTTGGACCTGTGTGCTAGTTGGTTGCTTTTCTGCTTCTCTAGCAGGAGCATATAATTTCTCAGATCTGTATCCGCCACTGTGGGAGAAGAGTCCTGGTCAGCTCAGTGACTACAGGGTAGAGAATGGAAAGTACCTCATTGATCCCTGGTTATACTCTGAGAGACTGGGGATGTACAAAATCCTAGTGAACAAGACAGCGAGTTATTTTGAAAACATTGTCGCTAGCAATGAACAAAATATTTTTTGGGGTTTACCTCTCCAGCATGGCTGGCAATACAGAACAGGTAAGAATGACTCTTGTTTTCATCCTGATGATCTACTAATATGACCACGTAGTAATTGGGAAGTAAGATTCTGTAAATACCATACCATGTTTTTGAAAATTGATTCTTTTCTTTTTCCTCTTTCCCCTCATAACCATATTTCTCCACTTCTCCTCCATAAAGCCTTCTTTTACATGCTTCTGTCTTGACTAGAATCCACAATGGGGCATAACAGATAGCTGCCAAACACAAAAAGACTTCATATTAAATCTATTGAGCATACTTCAAATATTTATTGAACTCGTGCTAGGTGCTAGATGCCATTTGAAGCACTTAGATGAACAAAACAGTCAAAAGGATATACATTAAAAACAGAAGTTGATGTCAAATTAACCTGAATTTTTTTGAAGTCTCAATTGTGATTACCTATACATGGAGATAGGGTTGATAGGTAAGGAGTGCCATCTTGTTCATAAGGATGTTTCTCTGCAAATGATTGATTCCTCTTGAAAATACATTCTAGTGTTTAGTTAGGAGATATGTTGTGGGCCAAGGATTCATAAATTAGATATTTTTGTTCTTGCCAACAGAAGAAGCTCATGAAGGAGCTTATCCACACTGATAATACCACCAATAAGGATATATGTTCTATTCCAATACAAAAAATATAAAAAGTAGATTATGGTTGATATTAAGTCTGAGCAGTGGTCATATTCAGGAGCTACTGAGGAGGACAAGTCATGCTTCTTTGTTAGGGAATATCCTGAGACCCAAATCTATTCCTATTTATCTGGCATTCATTGGGGTCAAATCAACCCTTGTCCAAGAGAAATCATTAATATAAAGTCTACTATGGGAGGCATGCCAACCTCAGGGGAGATACAGAGTCTGAATGAGCTGGTAGATTAATGCTCTTCTTTCTCTTTCTTTGCATTCACACATCAGGATTAAGTCTGACTAAACTCATCCATTGATGAGCTGATAAGTGTCCAGCATTTGCTAAAAGCAGTGGAGAGATGGGGTGTGAATAAGTACTTTCAGATATTTTCCCTACCATCAAAGAATTTACAGCACAAGTGAAATAGGAAAGATAGCAGAAATAAAATAGAAAACAGTAAACAATAACTCTTGGATAGACATTAAAAGTGCAAAACAAGGGCCAGAGAAGAGTTAGCTGGAGTGATCAGAAAAAAATGAATTTAACCTGAGACTTGAAATGTGGATGAAATTTTACTGGGGAAATAGAAATGAAATCTACTAGGAAATAAAAGAATGAGCCAAAGCAGTGTTTCTCAGTCTTGGCTGCATGTTGAAAATAACTACCTTGTTAAAAAAAAAAAAAAAAAAAAAAAAAACAGTGTTTAAGTCTACCTGATAAATTTTATTCTAATTTGATAATATTGGAAGTTAAGCCAAAGGACAAGACCTGGAAACAGGATAGCATAGAAACATGTGCTTGACTGTAGGTTGTATGTGTGTGTGTGTGTGTTTAAGGAAGGGACAAGAAAAGGAAGGGAGAAGGATTGAGTGCGAGGGACTTGTTGGGGACCAATGAAAGAAGAAGAGAACAAATTAAAGCAAAATAGTTATTGATATTCAAGAATTAATGTTAGTGTATAACAAGTAATCCCTGCACCTTCTCTTTTCTAGGAAGATTAGCTGATCCCAGAGGAAGGAAAGGCTGTGGCTATGAATCTGGAGATCATTTGTGTATCTCCGTGGACAGCTGGTGGGCTGGTAGGTTCATTTATTCTTATTATTTTTTATTTTTTTAAAGGATTTTATTTATTTATTCAACAGACAGAGATCACAAGTAGGCAGAGAGGCAGGTGGTGGGTGGGGAAGCAGGCTCCCTACCGAGCAGAGTGCCTGATGTGAGGCTTGATCTCCCAACTCTGGGATCATAACCGGAACTGAAAGCAGAGGCTTTAACCCATTGAGCCACCCAGGTGCCCCTGGTAGGTTCATTTAAATGGCAAAATAGGTAATAGCCATTCCCAAGGAAAGTATTCAACCTAAAATCTTAGAGACAGAGACAAAACAATACTATTCCTTTGTAAGAAGGAATCTATTTCATCATGTACCTTGTGGCCTTTATGCCACATTCTAGAATTTAACAGCCATAATGTCAATAATGATTCCTCAGGACACATACAGCTTTTCACAGAAGGACTGAAACAAGGAACTGCAAACGACCATGGCCTCTGAAAGCCCAGCACTGGCAGTCAGGTGGGAGGTCCCAAGAGAGACGGGGAGACTCCACAATGAGGAAGGATGAGAAATGAGAGAACAAGCAAATAGGGCTTAGCCTCATTTTGTTCACACCAAATGTATTTGACTTTAAAACCATAAACGTGTCAGAGTAGTGTGCTCACAAATCATTTTGTCAATCTGTAATCAAAGGCTCAGTCACATATTTAATACAAAAATAATCAAAAGGTTATTTTCTAATTCTTTAATTCTATTTTGTTCTTTAGTAATAAAATTAATTTCCACACAATTTCTCGGAGATATTTCCCAATAACTAGAGACAAGAATATATTAAGTTTCACTTTCTTGGATTTACACACGTCATATAACACTTTTACATGTTTTTCTAATACTGTGCAGACCAGTTCTTTTCAAAGACCCACAAACAGTCATGGCCACGGATGTAGAACTCAGGCTTCTTTATTCTCCGATTGATTTAGTAGTTTGGAATAGCAGTCTGCTCCACTGGGGCATAGAATTGCATTCATAAATGCATGTCTTATCATAGACAATGTTCTGTATCACCAGTGAGAATCAGTATAAGCTTTATAGCCATCAAAATTACAATGTCTAAATCTGATGGAATAGGTTATATTTAGAGAGAAATAAAAAAGTTAATTCATTGTCAATTTAAGACAAAGATCTTATCCAAAGATCAACTGTCAACACTTACCCAAAATGTTTGCTTTAAAAACCCAATATAAAACAAGGACTTTGCGATATCATGGTTGCACATTAAACTTGGCTAAGTACAAAGTACAAAATGTTAACACTATAGCCACATTAAAATGTTTTAGGAAAATATTGTTATGACAAAGCTTCAGTTAGAGGTGTATCATTCTATGTGCAAATAGATAATTTTCTTCCTTTTTTACTTAACACTTTGAAAAAATGGATATTAAGTAATATAAAATTAATGTGAAATGTCAACATTAATTTTTATTTAAGATATAGACAATGGCTTGAGTCTATGTTTATTTATGATTCTAGGTTTCTTAACAAAAGCTATGTATATGATCCTTAGGGAGATTTTTAAATTTTTTTTTGGTAGTGACTAACTTTTTGGTTTCTGGACTTGTGATTTTTGCTTACTAGTTCACAGACTACTTAAAAATATTCTCTATCACATTTGTTAGTGCTTGTGGTAATAATAAGAATTTTTGCTGTTACAGATATGAATTACTTTCTAAGTGCATTACCTTTCCTTGCTGCGGTTGATTCTGGCATAATGGGGATATCATCAGACCAAGTCATGCTTTTGCCACCACCCAAGGATCAGATGAATTTTTGCCTTAATATTTCTAGTTGTCAATCATCCTTTCCTGAGATAATGAGCAAGTGGAATGTCTTTTACCAGGTTGCTTTCTTAAGTTTTATAATTTATTTTCTTAGGAGGTGATAAGAGAATTTCCTTTTTTGTATAATGTTTTTTGTCTAGGTCTTTGTGTTCATCATATAATATTTTCCTAAGTGCAAAAATGTAAATTGTTATGCAAATTATATTATTACTTTACAGTGGGGGATTATGTGCCATTAACACCCTCTGAACCAATACAGCATTAACACAAAGCCTATCCACTCATTTAAATTAAATTATACATAAATGTGAGAGCACAAAATGTATCTTACTAAATGAGAAGAGTATTCTGGCTAATTGAACCTGCATGGCAACCAAGGGTTAACTCTTGGGAGAAATACAATTATAGAGTTTGTTTTTAGAACAGTCAATTAACTTATTTCAACTGAATTAATAAATGATCATAATAATGAATTAATTAATGATCAAACCTGAAAGTAGCTGGCAAAGTAAAGGAGTGAGGCAAGACAAAGGCAAGATCAGGGTTTGGTAGGAATCCCTGACAGCAGGTGAGGTGATGGACACTGAAAGAGCTCCCTAACCCTCCCTCAACCCCTAGAGGGCCCTGTCCAGTCAAGGGGTCTGTACCTAACAGTCCCATAGCTGGGCGGAGAGGGGGTTCCAGCACCTACTTCCAAGCGCCTGCAGGCCTGGATGGCAATAACCCACACACTAAACAATTATGTGACAATCAAAACCAAATATTCAATAAGCAAAATGCAAACATTGGCTAAACATAGAAGTGGGCTAAGGTCCACAATAAAAAGATAGATTTACTAGTTCTGTAGATTATTAATTCACTACTTTAGATATGATTGAATTAAATATCCTAACAAAAATTTCCTCTTTTTCTTAATTTTAAACTTTTGTGGTAATTTCTACTATGGTGGCAGAAAAACAAATGACAAACCAAAACCAAAATCCTCCTGGCCAGTATAAAATACTGACTCTTGTGAAAATTGTTGCAGCTCATTTCTTATAGGTGCATTCAATAGTATTACTTATAATAGATATTTATTATACTCTATTATGGAATGTTATTCACTAAGAGCCTGCACAGTTCTTAGAAACAAAAATTCTCCTCTCTTGTAGAATATTTCTAGCTTATATATGGGATTCAATGAAATGTTAAGGAGAGGAATTGTTATATTTTCTCAAATATGAATAAATGTCTCCTTTGCTATAGCATTTGCAGGATCCTTCTAGTAGCTTTAAAGACCTGTTGAAGTACTTCTGGGCTGCACATGTTTCAACCTTGGAATATGCTAGCAAAATATTTGAATATAGGTAAGAATGGATCCCAAATCATTTCTATTTAAGATAGTAAATGATTTTGGCCTTACTTACGCCTTTGTATTCCTCTTCTAAAGTGATGGTTAATCTTCCTATTAAATAATATTATTCACTGAGTATTTTAATGACGAAGTATAACTCTTTTAGAATGATTTGATTAAAAAGTGTTTTATGAAGTAGGGGCAAAATTTTGTGGGGAAAAAAAACCATCTTTTACTAACCAACTGATAGCTAACAAAACAGCTAGCCAACCAACCAACAAATAAAACATACAACCAATTTCTCTATATAAAAAAAAAGAAAAGAAATTTTCTTCATTATTTTAACCATGGGCACATCATATGGTAGGTACATGCTTAAAGAAAAAGATAAACTAGCATCAGGATTAGCACACAGGATAGCTTAGCAGATTAACAAGCCACTCTACATGTTACATCTACATGTTACACTCTATATCTAGAGTGCGTAGTTGTGAATGATAATGTATTTATTAGTCAGGGTTCTCCAAACAAACAGCGCCGATAGGAGATAGTGTTAGATAGATGATAGATAGATAGTTGATAGATTAATAGATTAGATAGATGATAGATAGATAAATAGGTAGATAGATAGATAGATAGATAGGTGGAACCAGGAGAAGCCTATCTTCCAGTCTGAAGACCATCAGTCAAGAGAATTCTCTCTTACTTTAGGGAAGGTTAGACTTTTGTTCTAATACACCTTCAAAAGATTGGATATGGCCCATCCACATTAGGGAGGGCAATATGTTTCACTCAGTCAACTGATTTTGGAAACTGAGATTTCCCAAAAAACCCTTACAGAAACACCCAAAATAATGTTTAACTAAATATCTGGGCACCCTGAGGCCCAGTCAAGTTGACACATAAAATCAGCTATCATGGACACTGAGGGTGAAGTCAACCACTTTGAGTGAAGTGTGGGGTAGAAATCTGGGTATGGTAAAAAACAGGAACCAAAAAATTGGGGTCCTTGGTATTGTATAAGTAGACTGGTAAAGCCAGGCAGGATGTGTGCCTCTTAATTTCACTGATTGTCTCTCCCACTGACTCCCACTGACTCCATCAGTTAGGTAAACAAATCACGTAAGTAGCAGATTCAAAGCACGTTTCCTCCTTTACCTCCTTTATTGATATGGTTTCAAAAACCAGATATTAAGTTGGGCAATGGAAGAATTTTCTCCTGGGGCAGCATCAGTGATAGGATTTGGGGCTGCAGTTGTAACTCAACTGCTTTTTCTATTCTGATGACAGGAAATAGGAATGAGATTATTAGACAATGATTCTGGCCTGGGATTGCCTACCTCAAGATATGACTGATAGCAAGTCATTGCTATAGATTACTTTTTTCATTTACAGATGTTCCAGGTTCATATACAAAGATAAATCACTAGAGAATCCAACTTTGTCCCTAAGAAATATAAGAGTACTTCAGGTAAATTCAAGGAGATTGAAGAAACTTTTTTCTTATAGGAACATATCCTGTCTCCTGTGGACTTAAACTTTTAATCTAATTGCATTTATTCCTATATATGTAATGGAACTGCTTTTGAAAGAAATACCATATTTTTAACAGGCTAAATTTATTTAAAAACTCCAAAATCACAAAAACACAAAATCACTTTTAGTTTGTATATTATCTACTTCGTATATGTCAATGATTTAAAGAGTCACGTGGTTCTGTGAGGTTTTTCCATCTCTTCCACCAAAAATACATAAGTAAATGAAACAGCTGTATCCAGGAAGAATACAGCTATAACCACTGGTTACTTTGATATTTGGTACTATATTTCTAAAAATAAAAAATCCTATAACATTTCCTGATTTGTAGATTTAAGTATAATCCTTTTTGTCATGACCATAGAGAATTACGACTTAGCTCCCCTCACCCACACACCACACAAATTCTTCCCACTTCTCACTTTCTCTGCATGATTGTTTAGTGATTTGAATTGGGACAATGTTCAGTGGCTACATTATTTTAACTCTTAATTGCTCTTCATATCACATGTACTAAACTGATTATAATTATTTTCCTTTGTTATCTTATTCCCTTTAGCATTGATAATTTTTTACACATTTTTGTTTACTTTCTATTGTACACAACGCTAATTACTTCAAGTTGGCAAACCAAGGAAGTTTCTTCTCAACATGTTTAAAAGCATCTGGAATTATATCAATTTTTTCTTCTTGAAGAGGTTTCTTTCGGAGCTGTTGACCTGCTCTGCTTTGCCTGGGTGGTCAAATAGGATTCTTAGGTCTCTAGTATCTTTATACTAGATTTCCTTTGTTTCTTCTTTGAGTTGAATCGCCCATTTCCAGTATCCTGCATCTTTTTATTTCTTGGATTACTTTGTCAGGACTTATATACTGGTAGATTCAGAACAGTTGTATAAGAAGAAAAAATTGTAGGTAATTTGCATTCTTACAGTATCATTATTCTATCACGATTTCTGACTGAGGCTTTGAATTACAGAAAGGCTTTGAATACAGAAACCTAGGCTGGTAATACTTAAGATTTTTGAAGGCATATCTCCATTACTTTTTAGCTTCAGTTTCATTGTTGAGAAGTCTGCAATTTATTAGGTGTGTTGTCCTGTATTTCATTTTGTTTTCTTCACGAGAATGTAGACAGGTGATAACTACTAAATCTCAGTGGCATAGACCAGTGTTTATTCCTCACATGTTTAAGATTCAGCTGGGTAGGTCTGCTGATCATTCTTAGGCTCACATCATGTTAGCTGATTTTGATTGGCATCCCAGGGTTGAGTGAGGCTCAGCTCTGCTCCACTTGTCTTCTCATTCTTCAGTAAGCAAGCTTGAGTGTTTACCATAGTGACAGCAGAATGGCAAGAGAGAGAAACCAAATTGTGAAAACATATTTCTGGCTTACAGGGTGTCAAGTTGGCTAATATCCTATTGGCCAAATGAAATCTTATGGCTGAACCAGGATCAGAAAGTTATGCCTCTCTCCTTCCTACCTCCTTCCAATGTAACAGGGAAGGGGCACTGGGAAAAACAAACACCAGAGATAGAAAGAGTTTGAAAAACTGCAGACATGTTTGCAATCTACTATATACTGGGATATTTCCTTCAAATCTCATGTTACTTTTTAAAGAATATATTAGGGTTTTTTCTTTACATGAGACAATACTGAGCTCTGTATGGTCTACATATACTTAAAACTGTTGGATCTTGGATCCTAAGATTGATTGCTGCACGTATATCTGTATTTTATATCAAAATGAGCCTCTTAAGGTATATTTTTATTTATTTTTTTTAAGATTTTATTTATTTATTTGACAGAGAGAAATCACAAGCAGGCAGAGAGGCAGGCAGAGAGAGAGGAGGAAGCAGGCTCCCCGCTGAGCAGAAAGCCCGATGCGGGGCTTGAACCCAGGACCTGGGATCATGACCTGAGCCGAAGGCAGCGGCTTAACCCACTGAGCCACCCAGGCGCCCCTATTTTTATTTTTTTTACTTGGCTACATCTTAACTGAAATATTAGATGAATTGTCCAATAACAGATTCAGTTAAATCATTTGAAAGGATTCCATTTGATCTGACTTTGCTTTTATACCTTTGTGCCTTGAACTGGTGCCCTCACCTCTTTCCTAGTGTTTATTTAAGCCATTGTTCTTAGGGCTTGTGGTTTATCTAAGCCATTGCAGTTTATTTAAACCATTGTTTCTCACTTGTGATGAGCACTGGGTGTTATATGTAAGTGACAAATCACTAAATTCTACTCTTGAAACAATATTACACTATATGTTAATTAACTAGAATTTAAATAAAAACTTGAAACTAAAAAATCAAAAACAAAAACAAGAAAATAATGAGGCTGAAATTCTGAACGGACTAATTAAAATTGTACCTGTTTCCACTTGTCTCTTAGGTTGGAGTATTATTCTAAACCAGAAGCAAATTTTGGAAGAAATTGGGGTGTGGCTGTGAAATATTTAGCTGCAGCCCTCTTTCCAACAACTTTGGTCAGAACATATGAATTCCAGAAGGGCCTTCCTCCACGAATGCTTGTTAACGGGGATAGAGCCCCCTTCATCCATGACTTTACTGACTTTCAAAACATGGTTCTTCTTGTTCTAAGTTTTCTTCGCCAAGTGGATAACTCTCCAGGTAAGAGCCTTGTAAGCAATACCTCAAAGAAAATTAATATTTCATTGAATAAAGGAAGAAATAATGATTTTATTAGATACAGAATTCATCCTAACACATACTGTCAAAGAAAGTCATGATTTTCCATGGGTATCCATTCCACAGTTTTTGGTCCTTCTAAGGGTGGCCTGTCCTTTCTTATGCATCTTTATTGATCCATGAAGCCATCAGACAGCCTCCAGTCCCCTTTTCATCCACAAACCCAGATACAGTCCTTTGCTGCTGTTACAATATTCCTTTTTTAAAAACCTTACATATTGCTCTTAAATTTAGCAAAAAAAAAAAAAAAAAAAGAAATCTCAAAAGAAAACATGCCATGATTAATGGGAAAAACTAGCAAATTGACTTACATGAGCTCACTTGATCTAGTCTTACTAGCTGTGGATGAAATATTCTGCTGCAGCCCCTCAACTGTAGGGCTTTCTTCAGAATGAAAAACAGAAGGAATCTATAATTGTACCTTCGAATTACCACATCATCTCAATTTTCTAGATATGGTCTTAGGCAGTGAACCAAGCTGAAAACATTAAACTAAAATAATTAAAATATTATGATTTTTAACCCCTCCAAAAGAATCCGAAAGATACAAAAGCAAAGTAAGCATAAATACATTAAATATATTAAATATATGTTTGAAATCTTATTTGTAAGAAATAACCCCAAACATTTAAGGCTTTCATGCAATGGCAGTTTCTTCTTGCTGTAGTAATGGTTCCAGTGAAATATTCTCAGTCAATGGCAGTTTCCCTTTACACAATGAATAGAGGAGTAAGTCCCCTTCTATCGGTGCTTGTTCCAACCCCTGACTTCTATATAATCTACATGCCACCAGCAGAAAGATGCTCTCATGTTTGGAGAAGCAGTGGGGTAGGGAATTAAACTGTTGTCTAAGGACTACTTTTGTGTGACAAACTATACTGTGAAAGGAGAAGCATGAATTTTGTTAATCGCCTGCCAAATTATCAGATAGCATAAATTGCATAGGCTTGGGTTGTATAAACTGGATTTCCTCTTAAGATGTATAAGGTGAAGAACTGAGTGGAGAGTGAAAGTTATTTCATTTAAAGCTTGAAAGTACCATTGTACAAGATTTCATTACAGATTAACTTTTACTGAAATTTGGCTTTGTGTCACAAGTTTGAATTGCTTTCACAAAAAAAAAAATGGGAGAGTAAATGTTGAAAGTTACTGGTGAAAAAATGGTGAGCCTTCATAGCGTAATTGTATAGACCTTATATAACAAGGTACTTACTGTTGTCAAGTTGTCATTTTCATGGCAACCATTCTCCACTAACACTCAGAATTCAGTCTGTGTCAAAGGCCTTGGAGTTTTCAAATAAGCAGAGAATAGAGAAAACAGATATACTGAAAACAAAGCATGAGTGAAAAACAAATACTGATACTTAAAAATGAGCATTTTCAGTTAATCTTTGATAGAAACATATGTATACATTTACAATAAAGTTTAAAAGTGTCATGTAGCTACTTTTTAGTCTCCAGAAGGATTTTCTACAAGAAACTTAAGCTAAGTTCATTAAATTTAATCTACAAAATAAAATTAACCTTTCAGGCTTCAAATTAGCTTTTTAACATTTTTGCCTACGGTAAGAATTGGCATGGAGTTTTTAGTTTGTAATTATGTAAAATGCTGAACCATCTCTTTATCTATAGTGGCATCAAGTTTTAATCCTTGACTATACATATTCTAAGAGTAAAGTTCATATTTAAGTTGAAAGATAACATTAGGTATAAATTAGTAAGAAAACAAAGCTTGCCTAGATTTTATTACTTTATTTCCACATGGGTGAGATTTAAAATGAACAATGAAGACTGCATGAAGATTTAAAACTGTCAAAAGCTGATATTCATGTTAATATAATTTTAAAATGCTTTTAAAAACTTGTTGAATTTCATGATTCAAGACTGAGGCCAGCTGCCCCTTTTGCTGCCCCTAACCTGACCAAGAGGTTTGTTACCTCCTACTCTTCTGCTGCAATGGTCACTACCTCCTCCTTTCTTCGAATGAGGACAACTGTTTGCTGAAGTATGATGTATGGTTGGGTGAGAGGAAATGAACTTGGGTATCTCAGAAGCTGCAGTGAAGATGGTGACATATGAAGCTCCTGAACTTTACTCCTTTCACGGACACCAAACTGACAGCTACAGACAGAAAAATTCACTCTGAAAGAAATCCAGAAACTAGCTGATTGACTCTTACTCTTTGGGAAAAATGAGAAAAAAAAATCCACATCAATGCAGGAAGGAGAGGCTGAGACACAATCTTGCCGTAAGCCCCAGCCGTGGTGAAGCGACACAGAATAGGGAGAGATCTCACAACTCCCAGCTTCTCCTTAAGGAGTGATGAGTTTGGACTCCATATCCATCCATACATCGGAACCCCAACTTCTAAGACTTCCATGTGAGAGATGCGCTCCCAAACATCTAGTTTTGAAAGCCAGCAGGGCTTGGATCCACAAGACTCAAAAGGCTATAGCAAACTAGAAGACAATTCTTGAAAGGTTTGTGCAGACACACTGTGGCAAATTCCCAAGGGTCCAGAGCAGAGGCAGCAAACTGAAACACACCCAGTCTTTTCATGAAAGAAGGCTGTTTGTTCATTCTAATAGCTATGGACTGAGGGGCAGCTTTCCAATTTAATACTGCAATACTACAGAAACCAAGAACTTGATGGTGTCATCTTGGCACTCTCCCTTTATTTTGTTTCAGAGTAAAGGTATCTCCTGGGGGAACTTGTACACACATCTGTGCCATGTTTTTTTCAGAGGATACCCCTTGATTGCATGGCTCCAATAGCCAACAGGGCTTAATTAAATTGATGGGTTCCATAGGACTGTAACAAACAAAAACTGCTACCTGAGGATCCAGCTTAAAACCATCTGGCATCCAGGTGTTGACTGAGCTCTGCCTCTTTGGGACACTGATAGGTCTTGGCCCACCTTCAAATACTGGGGGCCATTAAGAACACACTACGCAGTTTCACAAAGAATTGGAAGACAGCCAAGAGGAAGGGCATGGCTGAATGGTAAAATTTATCTTTTATACAGAGGCCTCTTCTTCAAAACTGGGAGAGGTGGCTGTTTTGTCTAATTCATAGAAACCAGCACAGAAATGCAAGGAAAATGAAGACACAGAGGAATATGTTCCAAATAATAGAACAGCATAAAACCTCAGAAAAAGACTTTACTAAATGGAGATAAGTGATTTACCTGATAAAGAGTTCAATACAATGGTCACAAAGATACTCTCTGAGGTCAGGAAAAGAATTCATGAACAAAGTAAAAATTTCAATAGGGAAATATAAAATATAAGAAAGTACCAAACTGGATTCACCAACCTGAAAAAATATAATCACAGAGCTAAAAAATTCAATAGATTCAATTGCAGTGGAAGACAGGATCTAGAAGTTGAGAAAAAGACAGCAGATGTCATCCAATGAGAGGAGCAAAAAGAGAGAAGAATGAAAAAGCATGAAGATAGGGTAAAGACATGTATAGAACAACATCAAGTGGACCAATACGTATGTTGCAAGGGTCCCAGAAATAGAAGAGAGAGAGAAAGGAGCAGAAAATGTATTGAAAGAAATCATGACTGAAAATTTCTGTAACTTGGGAAGGACACAGACATCCAGATTCAGGAAATCTAGAGTTCCAAATAAGATGAACCCCAAAAGACCTACACCAAAACACAGAATTAAATTGTCAAAAGTTAAAGACAAAAAGGGAAACTTAAAAGCAATAAGAGAAAACTCATTTTGTACAAGGGAACCTCCCCTCCACCCATAAGACTCAGGAGATTTTTCAGGAGAAATTTTACCAGTCAGAAGGGTGGCATGAATTATTTAAAGCACTGAAAGAAAAAACTCCCAACCATGAATACTCTACCTGGCAAAATTTTTCTTCATAATTGGAAGGAAAAATAAAGAGTTCTCCAGACAAGCAAAAGCTGAAAGTGTTCAGCACCAGTAAACTGGCTTTATAAGAAATGTCAAAGGGTCTTCTTTAAACTGAAACAAAAGAGTTGCTAATTATAACAAGAGAACGTATGAAAGCATAAATCCCTCTGATAAAGGTAAAATATAGTTAAATTCAGGATAATCTAATGTAATGATGGTGTGTTCATAACCTATAAACTTATAAATGAAGAAAAATAATTCCATTTACAATTACATCAAAAAGAATAAAATATCTAGAAGTAAATTTAATCAAGGAGGTGAAAGACCTATACACTGAAAACTGTAAGACAGTAACGAAAGAAATTGAAAAAGACACAAGTAAATGGAAAAAAATTCCATGTTCATGAATTGGAAACATTAATATTGTTAAAAAGTCCATACTACCCAAAACAGTCTACAGATTTAATGCATCATGTATTAAAATTCCAGTGTCATTTTCCACAGAAATAAAACGATCCTAAAATGTGGATTCAACCACAAAAACACCCTGTGTAGCCAAAGCAATCTTGAGAAAGAAGACCAAATCTGGAGGCATCTCACTTATAAATTTCAAGCTATACTACAAAGCTATAGTTAGCAAAACAGTAAGGTACTAGCATAATAAGAGACACATAGATCAATGGAACAGAATAGAGAGCCCAGAAATAAACCCACACGTATGTGGTCAGTTAATTTACAGCAAAGGAAGGAGCCAAGAATAAACAATGGGGAAAGGACATTCTCTTAAATAAATGGTGCTGGGAGAACTGGGCAGCCACCAGCAAAAGAATGAATTGGGCCATTATCTTACCTCAAATGCAAATGCAAATGCAAAAGACTCAACAGTGAGATCTGGAGCCATAATCTGGTAGGAGAAAACAAAGGGTAAGCTCCTTGACATTGATCTTAGTGATGAGTGCTTGAATTAGACATCAAATGCAAAGGCAACAACAAGAACAAAATACAAATGGGACTATATTGAACAAAAAGGAAGCAAAGGAAATTATTATTCTAGAAGCTTCTCATAGTTGCTGACGTTAACTCCAAGATATAACTATATACTACTTTGAGAAGTAAATATGTCAAAAAACAAGGTTCTGATATGAGATGAAACTGAAAAACCTAGTAACATTTGTAGACAAAACAGTGAAACAAGTTTTAGACCAACTTAAAAATCAGTTTGTTTCAATAAACTGAGTTTTGGGGGGTAATGATCATTGTTTTGTATTTCAAAAGTATTGAGTTTAGAAATCAGTTGTATGATAATGCCTTTGTATATTTGTCTTTTCCCATGCATTTTTAAATAACCAGTAATCTATACTTCATTAAAATTTTTGGATGTGTTGACTGACTCAATATTAATTAAATTAACCTAACTTCCTCACTAGTTTAAACAGAAAGAAGAGAAAAGAGCTATTTTGGTTCTTGGGACTTTATAACAGATTAGCTCTAGCCAACTGAGAAACATGAGCCAAATTCTCTCACCCACCAATCAGGTAACATGCTCCATCTCCATGGAAAGAATTAAACGATGTTAATGATAATAGCTCTTCATGGAAATTAATCTTCCCATCCCCAGAGTGTAGGAAGAAAACAGAAGTAGATATGGGACCAAGCGTTCTGGACACTTTCAAACCATTAACTCTCCTATGTTAACAGATCTAGCCTGAAATATTTCTTCTCTTCAAAAATCATTTTAAAAACTTTTATTTTTTCTCTATTTTAAAAGCATTTAAATTACTGTTACTTTTACTGATTTATCTTAAACTATAATATAGTCAAACTTAAAAAGTCTAAGTGCATTGATACATTAAATGACAATTAAAGTCTTCTTCCCCACCTCTCTTCATTTATACCTCTTGGCTCTTCACCCAGTTTTTAAAAGTGGTGCAAATTGTGTTTGAACATAAATATATAAATGGATAAATAAGACCTGTGCTGTTTGCACAAATGAAATCATACTCACTGCTTTGCACTCCAGTTTTTTACTAGAAAACTTTCTTCAAGCTCTTGGATAAATCAGGATATATTGATCCAACTCATTCTGTTTAACGGATATGTAATGTTTCATTTAATAAATTTACTATAACTGTAGGCATTATTTTCTGTTATAAACTGATGGTAATAATGTAACAATGGCATTTTATGTATGTTTTTCTTGGCAGAGTTTATGATTTTACCAATAAATTTGTAGAGAGGAAATGAATTAAAGTCAATGAGTTATATATTGCTGAGTGGCACTTAAAATAGTTTTCAGGAGTTTCATTTTTGTCATAAAACTGAATTAAGGTTTTTGTTTTCTCTAAATTACTATCATATAGCAATTTCTGTAACTTACATTAGTTTCTTATGTAGAAAATGCTACTGCACTGTTGTATTAATTTATAGTTCTTTGTTTTTTTAACTTAAATTCATTAGCCAACATATGGTACATCATTAGTTACAGTTATAGAGTTCAATAAGTCATCAGTTGCATATAACACCCAGTGCTCATCACAACATGTGCCCTTCTTAATGCCCATCACCTAATTACCCCATCCCCCCACCCGCCTATCCTTCCAGCAGCCCTCAGTTTGTTTCCTGTAGTTAAGAGTCTATAGTGGTTTGTCTCCTTCTCTGATTTCTTCTCATTCAGTTTTCCCTCTCTTTCCCTATGATCCTCTGCACTGTTTCTTACATTCCACATATGAGTGAAAACATATGATAATTGTTCTCTGATTGACTTATTTCACTCAGCATAATACCCTCCAGTTCCTCCATGTCACTGTAAAAATTTTAAATGGTAGGATTTCATCCTTTTTGGTGGCTGAGTACTATTCCATTGTATACATGAACTACGTCTTTACCCATTCATCAGTTGAAGAAGATCTCAGCTCCTTTCAGTTTGGCTACCACAGACATTGCTGCTATGACATTGGGGTGCATGTGGCTCTTTTTTTCACTATATCTGTATCTTTGGGATAAATACCCAGTAGTGCCATTTCTGGGTCATAGGGTAGCTCTATTTTTAACTTCTTGAGGAACCTCCATAGTGTTTTCCAGAATGGCTGTACCAGCTTGCATTCCCACCAACAGTGTAAGAGTGTTCCCTCTCTCCACAACCTCGCCAACGTTTGTTGTTTCCTGACTTGTTCATTTTAGCCATTTTGACTGGTGTGAAGTGGTATCTCATTGTAGTTTTGATCTGTATTTTCCTGATGGTTAGGGATGTTGAACATTTTTTCATGTGTCTGTTAGCCAGTTGTATGCCTTCTTTGGAGAAATGTCTGTTCATGTCTTCCGTCCATTTCTTGACTAGATTATTTGGTTTTTGGGTTATCTGATACATCATTTGCAAATATCTTCTCCCATTGTGTAGGTTGCCTGTTAGTTTTGTTGATGAATTTACAATTCTTTTGATGTGTTTGTGTACTTTCCCTAGTTTTCTGATTATTTCTATTTCTTATTGATTTTTATATGAGTTTGTCAATAAATTTTAAATTTAAAAACTTCATATGTATAATTATCAAGTAACAAATATGTAATTTTTATGTGAAAATACATAGTTTTATTTAAAATAAACATTTTAACAATTAAGTATTAACTTGAATTTACATGTAATAATTTTATATCTTTTCCAGGTTTATTTTCATTGACTGCATGGAAAATTTTAATGAGGACACATCATGCAAGGAAGCAAGTTCTAGAGCTTTTTCAAATAATTCTTGAAATCTTTAATCCAACATTTCTGAGTGTTCCCAATGTTTAATTAGTGAACTAAAGATGAACAATTCTAATTTGCTGAGCAACAGTAATTTCAAAATTTTAATATGATCATAACCATATAGTTTTCTTGTTTCTGATATTTTTGATTTATGCTCATTTGTTAGGATTTTATCCATGCATTCTAACTTTAAATTCAAATCAATGCTATGATTATTTTGCTTGATTAATAATTCTTGAATTTTTAAATTTTAGGATCCAAAGAAAATTATATTAAGCCATCATAAATCATTATGAAATCAATAAACAGACATTAAATTTATATGGCTCCTTTGTTATTACCCTATATAACCTAATTACATGAAATTTAGAGCAATATGTCTTGCTGATTTATAACCAAAATCTAGAACATTTTAAAATAAATACAGACAGTCAACTAAGATTTTTAAAACTCATTAAACAGAAATGACAGAATACATAGCTGATTTGTCTTTCTACGTGTGTGTGTGTTTCCTGTTCTTGGGTCCACACTTGATAATGAATGCTTCAGTGTCAAGTTTGTCAGTGTTGCTCTCTTTCAGGAGAGAGACTACTCTGGCCAGGAGGTTGGTGACTTCCAGTGCTGAAATGAAGCTTTTGTATGTAGGTTTTCCCAGGGCCTCATCCACAGACTGAATCTACCCTCTAACTCTTGGAGAAGGAAATACTTCTACACTTGCTCTCTTTCTGATTTAAGTAATGTCCGCATCATGACCAGAAGCATCTTATCAATTAAAAGTCAGATCATGTTTCTCTTCTGCTCAAACTTAAAATGGCTTGCTATCTCTCTCAGAGTAAAACCCACAGCATATATACCTGTGGCTCACACAGCTGACAGATCTAGTTGTATTAGATCTCACTCCCTCTTTCCTACTCTCCTCCCACTAACCCCTTCCACAATGGCCTCCATGCTCTTCCTCAAACACTGAAATGCACTCGTGACTCATGATTTTTGGAGCCTTGTTTCTTTTGTCAAGAATGCTCTTCCCCCAAACCACTGCCTGCCTCAGCTCTCCACCTCTTACTGCTCTTTTTTCCAATGTCACCTTCTTTGACTGTCAGGATATTCTTTGACTTCTTTGTGTAAATTTGTACCCACACAGTAATCTCTATCCTTTTTATCCTGCTTTATTTTTTTCTTCATATCACTTATCTCCATCCATCACATGCTCTAATAGTTTCTTTGTTTCTTGTCTGCCTTCCTACACCAGTGTGGGAGCTCCATGATGGTAGAGCTTTTTTTCTATAATAGCTGCATCCCTAGGACCCAGGACAGAAGTTTTGGTAAACACTCAATTATAGTCTTGTTTGGATGAATACATGAAAAATAAAAGAATGTTTGAATAAATAAAAAAGAATTGATGGAGCTTTCAAATACTAACCTGAGTTTTGTTTTAATATGAAAGCCACAGACATATGCTATTGGTACTGAAAGAAAAAAGCAGAAATTACCTGATATCAAAGTGCATAATAAATTTTCAGAAGATAAAACCAGAATAAGCAAGGAATTGATGATATCCAATCTAATCACTAGTATATTGTTTAGGAAAATAGTTACAAAAGCAAAGAAAAAGAAAAAAAATCAAATGGGGGGCACCTGGGTGGCTCAGTGGGTTAAAACCTCTACCTTCGGCTCAGGTCATGATCCCAGGGTCCTGGGATCGAGCCCCACATTAGGCTCTCTGCTCAGCAGGGATCCTGCTTCCCTCTCTCTGTCTGCCTCTCTATCTACTTGTGATCTCTCTCTCTCTGTCAAATAAATAAATAAAAAAAAATCAAATGGGACAAGAAAGTAAATTGACTGCATTAACTAATAGTGGGTAGAGGGAAGTAGCATTTCATAGACACACCTAATACTGTGATCTTTTGAGAAGTGTAAAGTACTGGGGCCATTCCCACAAAGGAAGAATTTAGGAAGTCACACTTGTTTGTGAGAAGTGACCCTACTGTGTATGGGGTGGGGAGGGTCAGTCTCAGTCCTGGTCTACCAATAATTTTTAAAAAATCATTTTGAACCCATAGTACACTTTACTGCAATGATGCAGAAAAAGTGAATGAATAGAAATTTTTTCAGTAATTAAAAATCAGTGTTTTTTAAACCATACTTTTATTTTTTATGTTATTCCTACACATATCAGCTAACTGAAATTTGATCTGTATATTCACCAGTAGAGGAAAGATTCCATACTGTTCTTAATTAGTTTAGAGTATGTTCTTTCTGTGTTTAAGAAGCATAAAACTAACAAATGAATCTCCATTTCCTCTCTGGTCCTATGTCTCAGTCACATCCTTATTTTAGGACTCTGCTTTTGCAGGCAGCACATTGGTATAATGGAATCTCACGATCCTACGTTATTTCCATTGGAACAAAAGAAGGAGAGAGAGAGAACCAGAGGAAGAGATCATCTGAATTGGTTTATTGCTTTAGGATTGATTTCACACAAGAACTAAGTCTACTGAAATCCCTTTAGTCTTGAATTTCTGAGTTTACATATCTGGGAAATATATGTTTAATTAATTGGTGTACAGGGATTGAAATTGGGACCTTTATAAATTAATGAAGTCAAGTCACTCTGACTCACCTAATCTCTAAACTAATAAAATTCCAAGGAGCAGAACGTTTGGAGTGCTTCGTCTTACAGTGCTATCGAAGTGCTTCTCGAAGCCATGCACTCATTTGCAAAGTGCTTGGCGTTGTTGGGGACATGCATCCCTTCAACATTCTAATTCATCCTGATGAACCATAAGCTTTGAACATATTAACTCCTTGTTTTACCTTTTGGGTGAGTCTTTTTTGGTATTATACCCACATCCTGTGAGAATTAAACCCAAACAGATTATGGGATAACAATTTACACTCAGGTACACTTTTGATAGTGTGAGCAATTACCTGGGTTAGTAAGAGTTCCTTTCGTTAAAGTGACGATAGTCCAAACTACCTGGGGCAAAAAGGGGGATCTAGTGGAGGGACACCTTGTTGTCCAATGTGATTAGAGAGTTTTTAACAATCTTTGAGCCATGAACACTTCCAGGACTCTCTATCCCAGCCTCTTGCCTCTGCTTCTCTGTTTTTAAGCTTCATTTTCTTCCTATTAGAGGCTGCCTTCTTGCCCTGCTCCCTAGCACCTGTGTTCCCTATGTTGCTTCTCCTTCTACTAGGAGGCACTGGCTGGCTTTCCCCAATTCTAATTTGAATAAAGCCCCAGGAAAGGATACTGAGTTACTCTTTTTAGGTCATAGGACTACCCTTGGTGTATTCAGTCAAGGCAAAAAGCTCACAGTGCCATGACTGACCCAGACTGAGTCTCCGGTGGAATCCTGGACTTGTTAATATCACAGGAGATGTTGGGGCTTGGAGGTCAGATTTGAAATAACGTAACAGCTCCCATTCAAACCATGTGGTCTAATGGGATAGAGAGACAGCTCCATGATGTAGGAGAATGTTAACCTAGAATTGCTGGCAAGTGAGCCCTGTGACTACATTCTGAATATGGAGAGATTTCAAGGAAAATGGGAAGGTCTTACTGTTTCTCAAAAATTGGTGTCTTATGTGCTTGGGCTTTTGAAATTCCATACTAGTGATCCATGTATTTCTTTGATTTAAGGAAGCATCCATACTAAATAAACAAGTAAGGACACCTGGATGGTGCAGTCTGTTGAGTGCCCGGCTCTTGGTTACCAATCCTGTCATGATCTCGGGGTCATGGGATGGAGCTCCTCATTGTGCTCTGCGCTCAGCCTCAGAATCTGCTTAGGATTTTTTCTCCCAGCTCCCTCTGCCCCTCCCACCCCAACATAGGTTTTAGGGAAAAAAACCCAAAGAACTATTTTTGGGGGAATGTGCTGCCACTCAGAATGCCTTGCCTAAGGGTTATCTTATTCCACCTGTTTTCCTTGCTGACAGAATATGCCTCTCTCCATAGAAGCTGAGAATGTTCCCTAAAACTACTGTCCTTTTTGGTTCATGGTAGGCGCTTAATAAATGTTGAAGTGCAGAGTGGTTATTGGAGATTGAATGCTTAAGGAGCCCCAGCGCATCACACTGAGAGGCCATGTGCCTGGGAATTAAGTCCATGTAGTTTGGAGTTATGCAGATATTAGCTCAAGTCTCATTTTTGATCTTGGGAAAGTTAAAATTTGGAAAACATACACACGTATACACATTTTATATCAAAGTGTCTGATAGAGTATCTGGCAAATAATAATAGTACCAAACATACCAGTGTCAAGGATTTCTCTAAAGGCTTACATTTGTTCGCTCACCTCAACATCACAGCTAGGTAGGTACACTTACTATTTACATTTTATAGATGAGGAAACTGAGAACAGGGAGGATAAATGACTTGTCTAGGTCACTATTGGGCCATGTCTTTAAATAAATATTAATTATGATTAGACATGCAATCATTAAGATACAATTTGGAAAGAATGTAAAACAGAAAACAGGGAAAAAAAGAATATATTATATTTAGGTTTTTGTTGTACCATCTAGAAATAATCAAAAGAATCTCATCCTTTTACATATATCACCCTATGTAATAACTGAGGATATTTTATTTTGCTTAATGCAGTCTTTAAACAGGTATTATAAATTGGAAATATATTTACAATTACATGTTTACATATTTTATCAGCCCAACAAAGAAAATAGAACACATTTAAAGGATATTCCAATTAACATTCTAGAAACCAGCTTTCCAGTGCTGATGTTGATAATAACTTTTAAATTTAAAAAACATTGGCATACATTCTCTTGCAGAAAATAGGCATTTGCTTGCTGCTGCAGAATAAAATGAGCCAAATTTCAAGGTTTGCAACACTGTGGTTGATATGTGAGCCTTCTTTCTGGGAAGTAAATAATTGCTAACGATGAAGTAAAAAGTAGGTAAGTGCTAGGGGCCCTTCCTGAGGATGTGCTCACTTATCCCACAGATGGCACTGGAGCTGCTTTGCAGTTCACAGCTAGGATAGGAGAGAGGGAGCCACAAGGCGCAGAATTGGCCAGCCAACTTGGTTCTGAATCCACCTGTCCACCAACAATTTTGATACAATGCAGCCATGCTATTCCCTTTTATAAATGTGGGAATTATAAGAGCAGGATTCTAACATTTATCATTTCTCCACAGTGCAGCACAATTTTAATGTGATACCTGACAGCTTTATATAAAAAATTGATTGTTTGATTTGAATATTTTAAAGATTATATCTAGCTCAACATCACCTGATGATTTTTAGTAGCAACTTATATTTATATTGAAGAAATAATATTTCATAGTGTATGCGATCAATAAATTTTCCCTGGAGGACTAGACATGTACTGAGAGCTTTTACATGCAGAGAATTCATCATACCATGCACTAGAAGCCTAGTATCTGTCTAATATTCTTTTATCTTGTTATTTGATTAGGTCTTTAAAATCTTGATATTATTAGATAGCAAGGAGAAAAAAAAGAGAAACCAGGTAACTTGTACATGATGTTCTCTTTCCTTGAGATAATGATACTTTATGATGTGTAGACATAATTTTTTATCCTGCCCCAGGTGAAAAAAAGATGTTACTCTAGCTTGCTACAATTAGTTTAATTACCAATACCTGTATTAAATGTCAGTAAGGGAACAGTTATTTGTGGCATAGATAATCTAAGAGCTAAGGAATGTCATTGTTTGCAACATTTAAAAGGTGATACATTTTGAATGTAAATCTCATTAGTGTCAAAAGAAAGTTGAGGGTTTTTTAAAGATGCCTTAAATAGGAAATATGTACATGCATCATCAATATATTTTTAGTTGATATAAATGTTTGGATAATAATGTATTTCATTAAATAACTCTGTTATATCACAGAATCATCTGTTATCCTTGCAGTTCTTTAAAAATGTATCACCTTAATAAAAATTTTAAAAATGTTTCCTTGGGATATAGAAAGCAGCAGCTCTTGCAATATCTTCATTTCTACCCATTCCCTCCAAGAGAAATTCGGAAGTGAGCAAGAAATCACCTGAGATTTATCAGAAATCAATATTCACATACACACACTCAGAGCTCAACACCTCGAGAAACCCAAAAGAATGGCATTTGGTCATATTCTCCTGATAGGGGAAAATACACTGGAGAGCCTTTCTGTGTCCAAGCAAGATGTAAGATTCCTGACCATCCTCTAGGTATTTTCCATAACTTACAATTAAAATAAAGTGAGCACCATTATTTGCCAATATTTTATAGCAAGACATAGATTAGCCTGTTCTTGGCAGTGACCAGAAACAGTTTGGCAAATTACTCAGGGACACAAGAGACAAGTCAGCTCAGGTATGGCTAGAATAAGATCTAAGCAGATGTACTGAAGAGCTTGGGATTATCTGCTCATCTTTATCACACTGTCAGAGTCCTTCTCCATGCTCTGGTATGGTGAGTTTTCCTTGTCTGGGTTAGCTGTGCCTGGCCCTTCCTAACTAAGCTGAAGGTTTAGAAACACAAGGGCCTCTGACTCCTCCTCATGAGGGCCAATATATATATGTGTGTATATCTATATCATCTATATCTATATCTATATCTATATCTATATCTATATCTATATCTATATCTATATCTATCTATCTATACATATTTTTTTATCCATTTGACAAGGAGAGAGAGAGAGAGATTGATCACCAGCAGGGAAGCAGCAGGCAGAAGGAGAGGGAGAAGCAGGGTCCTCGCTGAGCGGGGAGCTGGACGCGGGGCTTGATCGCAGTTCCCGGGGATCATGACCTGAGTCAAAGGCAGATGCACAACCAACTGAGTCACCCAGGCACCCCGAGGGCCAATATTTGAAAGGAGAGATTTATCAGGTCCACCGACAATACTGACAAGATCCCAGGCTTTAGCGGAGTTGGGTTTATGATGGAAACCACATTGGCTTCTTTCCCCAGACTTTCTGTAGGATAATTTGAAACAGGGAATGGGAACAGGGTGAGGGTGTATTCTAATCCATTTTAGGAACCACATCTCTGATGCAATATGGCCTTGGTGTCCCTCTGTGTAAGATCGACTCTGCCAATCGGTGCCTTTAGATGAGGGTCCTGATACTGATAAAAACTCCCCTGTGGATCTTTGTATGGGAGACATCACAAAATTGTCTTGATCTCCATATCCATTTCCCATATTTTCTGCAATACTATGTTTCTTGCTGGAAACCCACAAGACTACCTCCTTCAGGAAAACTTGTAAACCATACTTTTGTAAAATCTACCATGCTTCCTGCAGGCACAAATATTTCTATCCCATATCTATCTTTTATTCCATATTAAGTCCCTGGAACCCCATGTAACTCTGTCTTCTACCAAGATGTGAAGATTATTCTTCACCAAGGTATTGTACAATGGAGAGACCAGTCTATCCACTGAACTATTGTTCTAGTTCCCAGAGACAGAGATTAGGGCTTTTGCAACAGGTGATGGTTCATTTTTCCCATACCTAGCTTTTTTCCTGGAAACAAGTGTAAGACAAACCTAGGATAGAAAGTTAACTTTAGGAAATGCAATGTAAATCAGAGGAAGAGGCAGAGATAATTTTTGCATAAAAACTCGGGAATTATACTATAAAGAGGCCCTTTTTTGTCCTTACTTGCTCTCCCACTGCTCCACCCATAACTCTAGGTCCTTGGAAATTGATGAAATGGAACACTTGACAACTTGTACCAGGGAAGGCTGAGAAGAAGAGGGATGAACCTGGAAGGAAGCAGAGGAATCAAGGGACATACGGAATTATGGTCAATGGAACCAGAGAGGAAGTTTCCTTATTCTCTAGTAATTACAAGGGTAGCGTCCATGTTGAGTAGCCTTAAAACCCAAAGTCCCAAGTCCTTTGGGACTGGACATGGTTTGTACAGAGTAGAAAAGTACTTCAGATATATTGAAGTTGAAGATGTGATTCAAACCTGAATCCAAGGATTGTTTAACACATTCCTCTAGACTCCAAGTGTGTGATAAAGAAAGAGATTGTTCAATATGGGAGTCTAGGGACACCTGGGTTGGTTTTAGCATCTGCCTTTGGCTCAGGTCATTATCCTGGGGTCCTGGGATCCCTTCGTCTGTGTTGTTGGACTCCCTGCTCAGTGGAGTCTGCTTCTCCTTCTCCCTTTGTAACCCTCCCCAACGCATGGGTGCTCTCTCTCAAATAGATGAATAAAATCTTTTAAAAAAAATATGGGAGTCTATCTTCCTTCTTTTCCACAGTTAGTCCATGGAACCATATTATATACTTTTATACAACACTCTATTAGTCAGGTACCATTTATTTCCTCTTGGGTTCTTCCAATGCGTGCCAGGAAGAAGAAAACTGGATTACTACATTTCTAATAGGTTTTTCTCACCCTTGCTGCTGTGTTATGAAGGACTACTGGTAAGTTTCACCAATCCTCTTCTAAACCAGCTCTTGGACACCTTGATCTTTATGCAGCCAGACCTCTGGGGAATGCACAATTACATTAATATCCAAGAGATAAATAGAAACATACTTCTAGAAATTTGTGAATAACACAAGTTCCTAGAGATACCTTTTGTGCTCTGGTTTCTTCTGACAGCAGACATACTAGAGCTGGCTTGATTTTCCTAACAACCAGAAATCACTGCTTATCTAAATAACACATTTTACAAGGCTTCCTTGCATGGCTCCTGGACCAAGTATTCTGGGAATATTATAGCAGCACCATATTTGGACCAAAACTGAGAACTATATATCTGAAAGACTATACCTGAATTTTCCTGAATTGCTCCCTCTGTTTGAATCTCCTGGAGAATACAAAACAAAATCTTAATTCACTTGCAATGAAAAGAGCCCCAACATACTAAGAACAGCCACTAAATCCTGGATTTCAACAGGTTTCCACATCATTTTCCAAATTTACTTCCATGTTTCCTGTTTTGTTTTAATGAAAAAAAGAATCTTGAGCAGATCATAATTGTTTTCTACCTTTGGTGACATTAACTTCAAAGGGTCTTCTAACTTAGGGTTATTCATCAGGATTTATTCTAGTATTTCTATGATTATATATTTTTCAAACTCTCTGAATTATCAAAAATTCAGTTTTTTTGCATTGATACGTGATTAATTTTTTGAAGTAGTGATCTACCATGATTTTTAGTTATATAGTCTAAAGTTTATTGAAAGATCAAACTGATTTTAAGCACCACTTTTATCCTATAGTAAATTGTTTCACATACTTGGGCCAATTTTTAAAATCTTTTTTTGTTCCATTTATCTGTTATTTCACCATTGCTACATATTTTGTTTAGTTTTCTGATTTCTTTCTTTGGGTTTATCTGTTTTTCCCCTCAAATCCAGGAAAGCCTTAACTTTTCTATTTTGGATTCTAGGAAGCAGTGGCTGTTTAAACTCTTTCATCTGTGTTAATGTTTCGTTTATTATCTTTGACTTCCCAGGTACATGATCTTATCACTGGTAAATAATCATAAATTTGATTCTTTCTTTTCCATATTTAAACCCTATTGATTTCCTTCCTCTCTCACCCTCCCAGCATCCTTCCCTCCCTTCCTTCTTTGGTTAAAACTTCCTAAATAATATTGAACAAGAGCAGGCAATTATGTAATCTCATTTGTTTATACTGTATTCTTCACAGTCTAAATGTGTACAGTTCAGTTTGTTTTTCCTTTTGCTTTATCCTTTAAACAAATATTTGGTACTGGTTTCATTTATTTGTATGTCTTCTGTGCCAAATGCAAAATGGGAATGATAGCCTGTGAGCCCTATGTCAGCATCCATGCACTTCCATATGGTATGTATAGGGCAAGGTTGATAACTCCCTTTCTCTTCTTCACTCATCACCTACCCAGCTTCAGGGTAGGCTTGTCTGCATTCCCTGCACCTTAACTGTGTTTCAGATCCCTCTGAAAACTGTCCATTGACTCTCCAGGTGGGCTGCTGAACTGCTGGGTGGCTTGTCATTCACCAAGTTAAATTCATCAATATCATATCTTCCAGATATTGCTTGAAGTAATTTTTCTCTGATTTCCCTAATTTCATTTCCTTTAGAATTTCAATGAGAATTTAGTTAAAAATTCAGTTCAACCAATCACTTGGACCAGTTAATGGTTCTTCTTTCTTTTTTAAAAAATTTTTTTATTTCTTGGGGCGCCTGGGTGGCTCAGTGGGTTAAGCCGCTGCCTTCAGCTCAGGTCATGATCTCAGGGTCCTGGGATCGAGTCCCGCATCGGGCTCTCTGCTCAGCGGGGAGCCTGCTTCCCTCTCTCTCTCTCTCTCTCTCTCTGCCTGCCTCTCTGTCTACTTGTGATCTCTCTCTGTCAAATAAACAAATAAAATCTTTAAAAAATTTTTTTTATTTCTTTTCAGCGTAACAGTATTCATTGTTTTTGCACTGCACCCAGTGCTCCATGCAATTCGTGCCCTCTCTAATACCCACTACCTGGCTCCCCCAATCTCCCACCCCCCCGCCCCTTCAAAACCTTCAGATTGTTTTTCAGAGTCCATAGTCTCTCATGGTTCACCTCCCCTTCCAAAATGGTTCTTTTAAAAATAAAATATATTCAATTCTCTGGTATTGAAGCATAAATGAGTCTTCCCTTAAATAATACAGACAGATGGAAATGAAGCATTAAAACTCAGCTCCTACCACACATCAGTGATGATAGCTCCTTCATAATTGTTATCCTGCTTGGCTTAATTACCACTAGTTAAGAGGTTTGTTTCCAGGGTGAAAACACGTATATGAATAGGTCGTCTCTTCCCCCCAAAAACTGAAAACTAAGCACTTGTGTTGAAGGAGTGCTCTTCATTCCATTTATTCTACAAATTCTTCTTCTTTTTTTCTTATGTTGGCAAAGAACCTTCCTAAGAAACAATGTTGGGGTTTAGATCAACACTGTACACTAATTAGAAAAAAAGAACTTTTAATATTCTTTGTGAAAAACAAGTATTTACCCAAGAGGACCACTGCAGGTTTGTACATATCAGTGCCTGATATTTCAAAAGATCTCATACTCTGATCAATGTTTTGCTACACTAGGTCTCATTGTCTTTCACAGTGAAATGTTATTACTGTTTGAATCACATTTTGGGCGGGATGGTGGTCTGTTACATTCCTTAAGAATCAACAGAGGCTGAGAGAGAAGAGAGAGAGTTCTTTTTACCGATGTTTTACCTATGAAGCTGTCAACCTGAAAATGAAGAGCTGAAATGAGAGGCAAAGAGCATTTATTTGGGATTAAAGAATTGCAATTTGGGAAGTATGGATTTCTGCAGTAACCAGAAAAGTTATCTTCCTCTGGGGTGAAAACAGGAGTTTTATGAAAAAGAGGAAGGGGAAAACTACATGATTTGGATAAAAGGGGGAAAAAAGTTGTCTATTGGTACTAAGAGGCTGAGCCACTTTTGGTGACTCACAAATTGACTCTTCTGTGTGTGTTATCAAATGAAACTATTCCTGGTCTGCATTATTTAATTACTCTGTCTTCAGAATGACCACAATCAACAGACTTAGGATTCAAGATGGTAAATGTCCTGTTGACTTTTCACACAATTGCCTAAAACAATTGCTGTTTAGCCCAGTCCAAAGGTTTTGGCTCAGTTCAAAAATGGGTAGGATAGTTTCTTCATGGTGTTCTCTCCAACTCTGTTTTAAGATGGCTTCAGTTATGTCAATTTTTCACAAATTTTATCCTCAAAATATCTCCTGGTTTTTCTTTTTCTTTTTTTTTTTTTTTAACTGAAGTGTATTTGACATGCAATGTTAAATTAGTTTGGGGTGTACAATATACTTGCTTGATATTTCTTTATTTCACTCAACTAGTTCTTGGATTTCTATGATCCAGGTCCTTGATTTCCAAGGTAAAAGCTGACTGATCTGTCAAACTGCCTTTAAATCTAGCCATAGTCTTCTTTTCCTTTATGCTTTAATCTCCCATTATTATGGCTCTTTGCTAAAAATATGATAGTATGGAGAGAAGATGATGGAAGAATAGGGGACCTGTGTTTCGTCGGGTCCCTTGAATTCGGCTAGTTATCTATCATCTCATTCTGAATACCTGTGAATTCAACCTGAGATCTAAGAAAAGAATTTCTGCAATTCTACAAATAGAAAAGTGACCACTTTTTGCAAGGTAAGAGGTGTGGATATGACAGGATATGTCAGAAGATAACTTGCAGGGGGAGGGAGTTTCTGTAAGCTGGCTACCAGAAAGTGATAAAGCCGTGGAATGAAAAATCAGAACTTTTAGAAGTCTGCTCCTGTGAGGGACATCCCTGCCTGAAATGTGCTCAGATGGGAAAGCAGGGTAGGATCCTAGGTGGGACAGTGTGGTCTCAGGATCCTTGGGGTCACAGAAAGAATGGGGTTCCTTGTGTAGCAGAATTCATAAACTTTAGAGCAGGAAAGCTGGCTATAATTACTGAGCCTGGAAGAGGCCTCTCAGCTAGGTGCTGCCATAAATCAGAAACCAGGGAATGATCAGGTGACCACTGTCCAAGTAGGGGTCCTGAAAGCAGCAGAAATGGGGGAATCCTCCTCCTTTCCCCAGGAGGAGTGACATGGGTGCATATGCGATTGGGAAACTGCGCCTGGACAGGGGGCTAGTGAGCAATGGTGCCTAGGTGAGATCATCCTCCCTCCCCTGGGAGGAGTGGTGTGGTTGTGTCCTGCAGAAGTCAGCGGAGTTTGGTGCCCACAAAAGAGATTGACTGCTTTTCCGAGGGTGCACTGAAGAGTGGAGACTGCTATCATTCACCTCCCAGGCTGGAAACTGGACATCGGGTGGTGCCATTTTAATTTTTTTTTACATCCTTTTAAGTCATGAGAAAACGTTAAGGAAAGAAAGCCACAAAGAACAACTGGAAGCAACTTACACTGAGCCTGAGGCCCAGGCAAGGGGTGGTGCAACTGCACCCCAGCAAAGACAGCTAAGAATCAGTGCGGCAGGCCCCTGGCCAGGAGATCCACAGAAACATCAGTTGAATAGTAAGTTTATGGGTCACTCAGAACTGAAAAACTCATAAGTTAGGGGAAAATAGCATAAAGAATTGAAGGTTTTTTCTCATGAGTCTTTAGTCTTTCAGCTTAAAATTCTCTCTTACCTCTTCCTTTTTCTTCCTTTTCAACTAGTTTCTTGTTTTATCAACTCTTTGTTTTTATGTCTTTCTTAAATTTTCATTTTTATATTTACATTTGTAGATATTGTCTTCTTTTTTGGCTTCCTTTCACTTACATATATACATATATAGAGAGTATATTTTCTATATTTCTAAATTATATATATATATATATATATATATATATATATATAAAATATATTTTTTCTTTTCTTTATAATTTTTTTTCAGTATTTTCTAATAAACCAAATACACCCAGGACCAAGTGGACCACCCGTTTGGTCCACTTGTGAGATTATATGCTCCCCTTCACCCCCACCTTTTTTCCCCTCTCCTTTTGGTTTCTAACCTCTTCAAATTTGTCTAGTGTGAATTTCTCTGGGTTCTTGGTTGATATTTTTTATTTTGTTCTCTCATTCATCTATTCTTCTCTGAACAAAATAACTAGAAGGGGAAATTCACAGGAAAAAAAACAGAAGTAATATTCTCTGCCATAGATCTAATTGATATGGATATAAGTAAAAAGTCACTAATTGAATTCAGAATAATGATTATAAAGTTACTAGCTGGGCTTGGAAAAAAAGCATAAAAGACATTATAGAACCTCTTAGTGTGGAAATAAAATCTAATCAGGCCAAAATTTAAAATGCTTTAAAAGAGATGCAGTCTAAAATGGATGCTCTAACAGCTAGGGTAAATGAGGCAGAAGAGAGTCAGTGACATAGAAGACAAAATGATGGAAAAGAAAGAAGCTGAGGAAACCAGAGAAAAACACCTAATGGACCATGAGGGGAGGTTTTAAGAAATTGGCAATACTATAAAGGAAAACAGTATTAAAATTATTGGGGTCCCAGAAGAAGAAGAAGGGGGGAGCAGAAGGATATTTGAGGAGAGGGAATAAGGCCGCCAGGTTACTGTCAACTCATAATTTTCCACATTGCTAGGAAATTAAATCCCAGCCATATATGTGTTTTATTTTTCTTTTCTAGATGATGTAACTTATCTCCACCCAGTGATTAAAAACTGAAATAGCAGCCCATACATGGAGAATAAGGGGATTTTATTACCTCAAACCCAAATGATAAAATTCCTTGGGAAATGTACAGTGTATATAGGCCATGTTTCCTAACAGCTGGTTCAGATAATGGCTGTCATGGACTATAGGATGATCCTCCCCTACGCATTCATTTGGGAATGACAGGGCTGGGGTTTACCTTTTGGCTAGAACGTCCGAAAGGAAGTGGAAAAAAAAATCTATGTTCTGGAAGACAATAGAAAGAACTTCTTTCCTTCAGATGAGTTGGAATTCATTTCTTTCTTTCTTTCTTTCTTTCTTTCTTTCAACTGAGGTATAATTTCCAATAACATTATATTAATTTCCTGTGCACAACATAATGATTTGATGTTTGTATATACTGTCAAACAATCACAATAAGTCTAGTTAACACCCATCACCATACATAGTTACAGAAACATTTTCTTATATGAGAACTTTAAAAATTTACACCCTTAGCAAATTTCAAATATGCAATACAGTAGCATTAACTAGTTCTAGTTCTAGAACTCTGCTGTAACTAGTGACTTCGCACTCTTCCTTCCCCTCAGCCACTGACAACCATCATTCCACTCTTTGAGTCTATGATTTGACCATTTTAGATACCTTATACAAGTGAAATCATGCAGTGTTTGTCTTTGTGACTAGCTTATTTCACTTAGCATAATGTCCACAAGGCTCATCCAAGCTGTTACATATTACAGAATTCCCTTCTTTTTAAAGGTGAAATAGTATTCATTGTATATGAATGAGACATTTATTTATCCTTTCATCTATTGATGGACACTTAGCTTATTTTCATATCTTGGCTACTATGAATAGTGCTGTAATGGACATGGAAGTGCTAATATCTCCTGAGATCCTGCTTTCAATTCTTTTGTATAATTACCTAGAAGTGAGATTTCTGGGTAACGTGGCAGTTCTATTTTTTATATTTTGAGGAATGTCCATACTGTTTTCCATAGTGACCTCCCAGTTTGCATTCCCACTATGTGCACGAAGGTTCAAATTTCTCCACATCCTCGCCAGTGCTTGTTATCTTTTCTCTCTCTTTTTTTTTGTAATAGCCATCCTGACAGGAGTAAGATTTCTTATTAGGGTTTTAATTTCCATTTCCCTGGTGATTAGTGACATTAAGCATTTTTCAAGTTGAAATATTCAGATGCAACAATGAAATTTTATAAACCAAAGACTAATTTATAAAAGTATTATTGTTCAAAGTTACCCTTTGGATTTTTATTTTATTGTACATTATTAGAAGCATTTAATTAAAGGGATGGGTCACAAATTCCAAAATCTTTACAAAAAAATTTCTTGCAAATTGGAACCTCATTAAAGTTTCTATATTACCAAAGATAATGGTCCTAGAAAGATAGTAAAGATATTAAAAAGTTATATTTTTCTCCCCAAATGTTGAAAGTTTGAAAACAAAATTCAATTTTACTAATTTAATTAGTGCAAAATTAATATAAGTCATACACTTTTGAAAATAAAAACTAAATATTGATATTTAAAATCAAGTTTTATATTTTGATGCTCAGACTTACAAGAAACAAAAGTATGTACATGAATAATGCTCTATATCTGCAATCACAAATAAATAACAACCCATAAAACATTGAAATATCATTTCTCAAATAACAGACTAGCAAAAATTTGGAAGTTTATTGGTACTCACTGTCAGTAGTTATAGAAAAACAATAATCTTAATAAACACTTCATTTGTAGCAGGCAAAGAAAAAAACTACAACAAACTAATTTGATTTCTATTTATCAAAACCCAAATCACCAGTTTTTTTCACTAATTAACTCTATTAATAGTCCCTACACTGAAAGTTACTTTTGCATTGCCTGCAAGAGCATTTTGCTGGAAATAATGGAAATCCATTTGATGAGAAGTTATATGTTCTTTTAAGAGAATGATGCATATCAATACAAAGCAATATGAAGAACATAATCCTGTTTTTTGCAAACAAAAAAGGCTCTATTGGTTTACACTCATTGAATACTCACTTGTGTGTGTTTAATTTTACTTGCAGAAGGTAGCACCAAATTTTGTTCGAAAGATATTTTATGGGAAACCAAGCCATGCAGTGAAAGAGTATTGTTAGAAAGGGAAAGTTTCATTTCATTTAATAACTTCCTCTAGACATTGAATTTTATTTTATTTTATTTTTTTAAAGATTTTATTTATTTATTAGACAGAGATCACAAGTAGGCAGAGAGGCAGGCAGAGAGAGGGGAGTAAGCAGGCTCCCCGCTGAGCAGAGAGCCTGATGCGGGGCTCGATCCCAGGCCCCTGAGATCATGACCCGAGCCAAAGGCAGAGGCTTTAACCCACTGAGCCACCCAGGCACCCTAGACTTTGAATTTTAAAAATAAAAAGCATTAAATATACAACAAAATAAATAATAAAGCATTATCACCCTTGTGAATTAGGTACTATTGAGAAATAAAAAGCATTTAGTGTATAGAGTGATTTTGAGCAGAAGAGACATGTCAGGTTAGTTAATGTGCCAGAAATAATAGTTCTGCAGGATACAATACCAAAGCCTACTTCTCTTTTTCCTTTTTGGCAGAAGTAACACTTATTTACTACTGGACATCCCCCCCCCCCCATAAATTAATATTTCTACAAATATCCCTAAACCTTTACCTCACCCCTCATTTCTCTTCCTGAAGGTAGAGCAAGATACCTGTTGGTGGATGACAATTGGTCGAAGCTTACTTAATTCCAACTTACTCAACTCTGCAACTCAAATATCTTACCAATTCCAATGCTAATTTTTAATAAAATTGAAGATTACAAAAATCAAGAGATGATCATCAAATCACCAAATTTTGTGCCCCTCTTGTCAGTGATAAACAGACGAAAACCAACTTTCTCAGCACACGCCACCCACCCAAGAAACTAGGTGGTGTCCTGTGAGTAGTTCTATACAGTATTTTTATTTTTACTTTGTTTCATCTTCTATTTTTCAATTTGATTTTGCATTTTTATTTATTTATTTTTAAAGATTTTATTTATTTATTTATTTGACACAGAGAGAGAGATCACAAGTAAGCAGAGAGGCAGACAGAGAGAGAGGCAGAAGCAGGCTCCCCGCAGAGCAGAGAGCCCAATGTGGGGCTCGATCCCAGGACCCTGAGATCATGACCCAAGCCAAAGGCAGAGGCTTAACCCACTGAGCCACCCAGGTGCCCCTGACTTTGCATTTTTAAAGAAAATAATATAGTGTATATCTGGGTGTGTACATATAAAAAAGTGGTTTTTTTATTATGTTATGTTAATCATTGTACAGTACATCATTAGTTTTTGATGTAGTGTTCCATGATTCATTGTTTGCGTATAACACCCAGTGCTCCATGCAATACATGCCCTCCTTAATACCCATCCCAAGGCCAATCCATCCCCCCCACTCCCTCCCCTCTAAAACCCTCAGTTTGTTTCTCAGAGTCCATATTCTCTCATGATTCATCTCCTCCTCTGATTTTCCCATAAAGTGTATGTCTTATGTCTGTATAAACTAACTGGTCAATTCTGGTTCTACACATTTAAAATAAGGTAATCGATGCTTTTCTTTCATTTCAAGCTAATTCTGCTGAAGTGTCCTGGGTACCAGAATTATCTACTGTGGAAGAAAACTTCCTGCCATTTGGATTAACATCCTTGAAACATTAAGTTAGAACTGGAATTCCTTTGAGTAAGCCATTAAAATTTAGAAGATTATTTATTAAGGCAACAACTGTTACCTAAAATATTACACACATAATGTTTTTTAATGTAGCATACAAATGCATTCATTTTTGTGTTGGTTTACCTCTTAATTTTGAGTCAGATGTTTATATAATTTTGAATTTTTCTTTAGGGAATAAGAATCATATATAATACAGAGTATAATTATATATAATATAAATATCTGTAATTTCTCTCTAAGACAAAAATCAATCAGAGAAAGAAGCAGGTAGGCTAGATCAAGCAGGCACCAACTGAGAAAGAGTGTGGTGCCTTCACTAGGCAGTCCTGCCTCCTTTGCTGTCACTATTGCTGTGGGCCTCCAGGACCACAAGTCACATGAGTGCCAATAAAAGAGAACTCTTCTGCAGAAAACCACACCAAACCAAACCAAAACAAAACAAACACTTTTTTTCTTTCAATTAAGCTTATATATCCAAGATATCATTTCATCATATTTCAGGTTCTTTTCTGCATGTTAAATCTTCAAAAATCGCTGATGCTAAATTGTTGTCATTTGCACTTGATTTGTGTTTGAAGCTCATAAAAACTATAGCTTAAAAAAATAGATGCAAATATCCAAGTTGTTCCAAAATATTTTAAAATTTTCCTATAACTGAATCAAGTATCCTTCTTAAAATTCAAACTCGAATAAGCTATCTAATTACCATAGAATCCAACAATTCTGCCTCTGGTTATACACCCAAATGAATTGAAAGCAGGAATTTGAATAGACACTTGTATATGCATGTTTGTAGCAGCATTATTCACAATATCCAAAAGTGGGGAGGAATTTTAAGTGTTTATCAATGGGCGAGTGGATTAAGCAAAATGTGGTACATACATACAATCTGAATGCTGATCTCACCAGACTTGAGAGTTGCTGTTGACAAAGTTATTTCATTTTGAGGTTTGGTTTTGGATATTGATGGGAAAGACCATAAATGAAGACAATATTTTATAAATTTTTTTCTGTAAACTGTAATGATTTTCTGTCAGTCAAGATCTTGATGTTGACAACCTCCTTGTCAAATAATCTCACCTATCCTTGGCAATCATCAGATAGGATGAACAGTTGAGTCTCTGCTATAGACTTTTATGAAGGCTTCAATCCAAATGCAGCTCACAGGTATGACAAGAAAAATGAACTCTTCCATTGTCCAATCTAAAAGCAGTCCTCGAAGTAATACCAAGAAATAGCAAAAGTAAAGTGTTGTGAGTCTTCTAATCCTGTGACTTACAGGAAACGGTGTAGGTAGAAAAGATGGTAGAGATTAACCAGAAGTATTGAAACATGAATGTTAGCATTTATATATGTTGTTAAGATGGGTATCTTCTCTCCTTTTCTTTGTCCTTCTTCCCCATGGTTCTTCTACTACAGTGACAGGTACCACCTCCATATACTGTTATCCATATACATACTTGAATCATGATTTTTATATCCAACCTCATTTACCATAAAAGGGGGAGTGTTTTGCTATTATTCTAAGCTATCTGGTATGACAGCCCAGATGTTACTACATGTTTTCCCCAAAAAAGTACTGATCAAAGTAGATTTTCATAATAAGAATGAAGCAGAGATCCAGATACTTCCCATTGCAACCCTGAACTTTTAGACCTCAGTTGGTGTTAAAATAGCCGATCTATTTTCTCAATTTCTTATTATTTCCCATTTTGCTATGATGGAAGATCATTGTTTCCTATGAATTGATCTGTTATCAGTCCCTTGCTTCCCTGATCTTTAGCAATGTTCCGAGGAAGAAGTTGCTGTGGCTGAGGTCAAAGAGGTTGCTGCCTGTGTTCTCCTCAAGGATTTTGATGGATTCCTTTCTCACATTGAGGTCCTTCATCCATTTGGAGTCTATTTTCATGTGTGGTGTAAGGAAATGGTCCAATTTCATTTTTCTGCATGTGGCCGTCCAATTTTCCCAACACCATTTATTGAAGAGGCTGTCTTTTTTCCATTGGACATTCTTTCCTGCTTTATCGAAGATTAGTTGACCATAGAGTTGAGGGTCTATTTCTGGACTCTCTATTCTGTTCCATTGATCTGTGTGTCTGTTTTTGTACCAACACCATGCTGTCTTGATGATGACAGCTTTGTAATAGAGCTTGAAGTCCGGAATTGTGATGCCACCAACTTTGGCTTTCTTTTTCAATATTCCTTTGGCTATTCGAGGTCTTTTCTGGTTCCATATAAATTTTAGGATTATTTGTTCCACTTCTTTGGAAAAAAAATGGGTGGGATTTTGATACAGATTGCATTAAATGTGTAGATTGCTTTAGGTAGCATAGACATTTTCACAATATTTGTTCTTCCAATCCAGGAGCATGGAACATTTTTCCATTTCTTTGTGTCTTCCTCAATTTCTTTCATGAGTACTTTATAGTTTTCTGAGTATAGATTCTTAGCCTCTTTGGTTAGGTTTATTCCTAGGTATCTTATGGTGCAATTGTAAATGGGATTGACTCCTTAATTTCTCTTTCTTCTGTCTTGTTGTCGGTGTAGAGAAATGCGACTGATTTCTGTGCATTGATTTTATATCCTGACACTTTACTGAATTCCTGCACAAGTTCTAGCAGTTTTGGAGTGGAGCCTTTTGGGTTTTCCACATATAGTATCATATCATCTGCGAAGAGTGATGGTTTGACTTCTTCTTTGCTGATTTGGATGCCTTTAATTTCCTTTTGTTGTCTGATTGCTGAGGCTAGGACTTTTAGTACTATGTTGAATAGCAGTGGTGATAATGGACATCCCTGCCATGTTCCTGACCTTAGCGGAAAAAGCTTTCAGTTTTTCTCCATTGGGAATGATATTTGCAGTGGGTTTTTCATGATGGCTTTGATAATATTGAGGTATGTGCCCTCTATCCCTACACTTTGAAGAGTTTTGATCAGGAAGGGATGCTGTACTTTGTCAAATGCTTTTTCAGCATCTATTGAGAGGATCATATGGTTCTTGTTCTTTCTTTTATTAATGTGTTGTATCACATTGATTGATTTGTGGATGTTGAACCTACCTTGCAGCCCTGAAATAAATCCCACTTGGTCGTGGTGAATAATCCTTTAATGTACTGTTGGATCCTATTGGTTAGTATTTTGGTGAGAATTTTTGCATCTGTGTTCATCAAGGATATTGGTCTGTAATTCTCTTTTTTGATGGGATCATTGTCTGGTTTTGGGATCAAGGTGATGATAAATGAGTTTGGAAGTTTTCCTTCCATTTCTATTTTTTGGAACAGTTTCAGGAGAATAGGAATTAGTTCTTCTTTAAATGTTTGGTAGAATTCCCCTGGGAAGCCATCTGGCCCTGGGCTTTTGTTTGTTTGGAGATTTTTGATGACTGTTTCAATGTCCTTACTGGTTATGAGTCTGTTCAGGTTTTCTATTTCTTCCTGGTTCAGTTGTGGTAGTTTATATGTCTCTAGGAATGCATCCATTTCTTCTAGATTGTCAAATTTGTTGGCGTAGAGTTGCTCATAGTACGTTCTTATAATTGTCTATATTTCTTTGGTGTTAGTTGTGATCTCTCCTCTTTCATTCATGATTTTATTTATTTGGGTCCTTTCTCTTTTCTTTTTGATAAGTTTGGCCAGGGGTTTATCAATCTTATTAATTCTTTCAAAGAACCAGCTCCTAGTTTCATTGATTTGTTCTATTGTTTTTTTTTTTTTTTTTTCGTTTCTATTTCATTGATTTCTGCTCTGGTCTTTATGATTTCTCTTCTCCTGCTTGGTTTAGGGTTTCTTTCTTGTTCTTTCTCCAGCTCCTTTAGGTGTAGGGATAGGTTGTGTACTTGAGACCTTTCTTGTTTCTTGAGAAAGGCTTGTACCACTATAGATTTTCCTTTCAGGACTGCCTTTGTTGTGTCCCACAGATTTCGAACCGTTGTGTTTTTTTTTTTTTTTTAAGATTTTATTTATTTATTTGTCAGAGAGAGAGAGGGAGAGAGAGCAAGCACAAACAGACAGAATGGCAGGCAGAGGCAGAGGGAGAAGCAGGCTCCCTGATGAACAAGGAGCCCGATGTGGGACTCGATCCCAGGACGCTGGGATCACGACCCGAGCCGAAGGCAGCTGCTCAACCAACTGAGCCACCCAGGCGTCCCTGAACCATTGTGTTTTCATTATCATTTGTTTCCATGAATTTTTTCAATTCTTCTTTAATTTCCTGGTTGACCCTTTCATTCTTTAGAAGGATGCTGTTTAGTCTCCATGTATTTGAGTTCTTTCCAAATTTCCTCCTGTGATTGAGTTTTAGCTTCAGAGCATTGTGGTCTGAAAATATGCAGGGAACAATCCCAATCTTTTGATACCAGTTGAGACCTGATTTAGGACCTAGGATGTGATCTATTCTGGAGAATGTTCCATGTGCACTAGAGAAGAATGTGTATTCTGTTGCTTTGGGATGAAATGTTCTGAATATATCTGTGATGTCCATCTGGTCCAGTGAGTCATTTAAGGCCTTTATTTCCTTGTTGATCTTTTGCTTGGATGATCTGTCCATTTCAGTGAGGGGAGTGTTAAAGTCCCCTACTATTATTGTATTATTGTTGATGTGTTTCTTTGATTTTGTTATTAATTGTTTTATATAGTTGGCTGCTCCCACGTTAGGGGCATAGATATTTAAAATTGTTAGATCTTCTTGTTGGACAGATCCTTTGAGTATGATATAGTGTCCTTCCGCATCTCTTATTATAGTCTTTGGCTTAAAATCTAATTGATCTGATATAAAGATTGCCACCCCTGCTTTCTTCTGATGTCCATTAGCATGGTAAATTGTCCCCGCCCCCCCGTCTTCGGGTCTAAAATGACTTTCTTGTAGGCAACATATATAATGGGTTTTGTTTTTTTATCCATTCTGATACCCTGTGTCTTTTGATTGGGGCATTTAGCCCATTAACATTCAGGGTAACTATTGAGAGATATGAATTTAGTGCCATTGTATTGCCTGTGACTCTTACTATGTATTGTCTCTGTTCCTTTCTGATCTACTACTTTTAGGCTCTCTCTTTGCTTAGAGGACCCCTTTCAATATTTCCTGTAGAGCTGGCTTGGTGTTTGCAAATTCTTTCAGTTTTTGTTTGTCCTGGAAGCTTTTTATCTCTCCTTTTATTTTCAATGATAGCCTAGCTGGTTATAGTATTCTTGGCTGCATGTTTTTCTTGTTTAGTGCTTAAACGAGAGTTTAGAGTTTATCATGCCAGTTCTTTCTGGCCTGCCAGGTCTCTGTGGATAAGTCTGCTGCCAATCTAATATTTTTACCATTGTATGTTACAGACTTCTTTTCCCGGGCTGCTTTCAGGATTTTCTCTTTGTCACTAAGACTTGTAAATTTTACTATTAGGTGATGGGGTGTGGACCTATTCTTGTTGATTTTGAGGGGGGTTCTCTGTACCTCCTGGATTTTGATGCTTGTTCCCTTTGCCATATTAGGGAAATTCTCTCCAATAATTCTCTCCAATATACCTTCTGCTCCCCTCTCTCTTTCTTCTTCTTCTGGAATCCTAATTATTCTAATGTTGTTTCGTCTTATGGTGTCACTTATCTCTCGAATTCTCCCCTCGTGGTCCAGTAGCTGTTTGTCCCTCTTTTGTTCAGCTTCTTTATTCTCTGTTATTTGGTCTTCTATATCATTAATTCTTTCTTCTGCCTCATTTATCCTAGCAGTGAGAGCTTCCATTTTTTATTGCACCTCATTAATAGCTTTTTTGATTTGAACTTGGTTAGATTTTAGTTCTTTTATTTCTCCAGAAAGGGCTTTTATCTCTCCAGAGAGGGTTTCTCTAATATCTTCCATGCCTTTTTCGAGCCCGGCTAGAACCTTGAGAATCGTCATTCTGAACTCTAGATCTGACATATTACCAATGTCTGTATTGATTAGGTCCCTAGCCTTCGGTACTGTCTCTTGTTCTTTTTTTTGTGGTGAACTTTTCTGCCTTGTCATTTTGTCCAGATAAGAGTATATGAAGGAGCAAGTAAAATAGTAAAAGGGTGGCAAAGACCCCAGGAAAATATGCTTTAACCAAATCAGAAGAGATCCCAAATCATGGGGTGAGAAAAGGGATAAAAATTGGTTCAGAAAAAAAAAAAAGAAATAATTAAAAAAAGAAAACGAATAAACAAATAATATAAAAAAGAAAAAAAAATATATATATATATAAGATAAACTAGTTAAAAATGTTAAAAAAGAAGAGGGTAAAAGTTAAAAAAAATTTAGCAGAAGAAGAAAAAAACATTGAAAAAAAAATAAATTAACTGCAAGACTAAAGAATCATGGGGAGAAAGGCTTGAGTTCCGTGGTTGCTTTCTCCTCCTCTGGAATTCCGATGCTCTCCTTGGTATTGAACCTGCACTCCTTGGTAGGTGAACTTGGTCCTGGCTGGATTTCTTGTTGATCTTCTGGGGGAACGGCCTGTTGTAGTGATTCTCCAGTGTCTTTGCCCCAGGCGGAATTGCACTGCCCTTACCAGGAGCCGGGTTGAGTAATCTGCTCAGGTTTGCTTTCGGGAGCTTTTGTTCCCTGGGTGATTTCTGTAGAGTTCCGGAGTACAGGAATGAAGATGGCAGCCTCCAATATTTGGCCCAGCGGAGCCGAGAGCTTGGAGCCCCACTCCTCAGTGCGCCCTCAGAGAATAGCGCCCAATCACCGTCTCCCTGGCCTCTGGCCACGCTCCAAGCTCACTCAGCCTGCGACCTCTTCAAGGTAACCCCGAGCTGAGAGCTCACTCCTTGGCTCCGTCTCTGTAGCGGGCTTCCCCGTTCTAATACCTGCAAGCTCTGCGACACTCAGACACCCCCAGTCCTTCTGTGACCTTGAGGGACCTGGGGCCATGCTGACCGCACGTGGGCTTCACCCCGGTTTAGCCTCTGGAGCGATGTCCCTCAGAGGAATAGACTTTTCAAAGTCCTGATTTTGTGCTCCATTGCTCCACCGCTTGCCGGGAGCTGGCTCCTCCCCCTGCGGTCTATCTTCCCGTAGCTTTGGATTCACTTCTCCACCAGTCCTACCCTTCAAAAAGTGGTTGATTTTCTGTTTCTAGAATTGCTGTTCTTCTTCTCTTCAATCTCCCCATTGGATTTGTAGGCGTTTGCAATCTTTAGATAAGCTATCTAGCTGATCTCCTGCTACCTGATGTAGTCTCAGCCTGCTACTTCTCTGCCATCTTGACTCCCACCCTATTTTATAGATATGTATTTGGAAGGTGTTTTGAACCTATGTAAATATCCTTTTTAAATGTATTCATTTATTTATGTGTATCTCTATGTATTCTTGTTCTGTTATTTTATTCAATGGGTTTTAATTTTCCATTGTCTCAGTATTGACCAGTGGAAGCCCCTTTGACAATATATCCATCCATTTTAGAACACTTCATTGTTTCCTGGACTAACAAGGCATGCCAAGCTTATCATTTCCATACTTCCCTCAAGCATAATCAGCCTTTTCTCTAAGGCATTCTATTCCATTTATCAGAAAATGATATTTTGAAGTCACGGTCTGAGTGGTAGGTGTGTTTATCATTTTGGGGAATTTTGGGTCTCTACTCACAGACCATTCATGTGTCTCATCTAATCTATCTATATTGAAAACCATGAGATCCCTCCAATACCTCCAGTTCTAACTCAACAGCATAGGGCTTATTTTAATTATCATACTTTTCATATTTGTAACATCCTTCTCCAATAATGGAAAAAACTCACTTCCATTATTTAATTTTTCTGTACATAAGTCAATCTGTCATCTATGTCACAACTTCGTCCTCCATATGGATGACCTCTTCACCCTATTTGGTCTCCAATATCCCATGCTATGTGGCCTCTATCACTGAATTCCCTCCTCATACTACTTGAATGGCGGTCCATACTGGGCCTCTCCTCTCTGGGAAAATCTTTCTAGCCAGGTTTAGACTCTTCTTACATTGAGACTCCTCTTTGTGGGTACAGTTTCTTCACTTTACTTGGGTTCTTGATCTTCACATTAGGTTGTCTCCCCTTCTCCTATGCCCATTTCCCATCTTACCCTAATCGGTTTTGCACTGAATTGTGAGGGAAAAAAAGGGAAAGGAAGGGAAGGAGGAGCCTGGAATAATTTATAACATCTTTTTTCTTTTATATCTCACACCCAGTCTATTAACAAATTACATTGGCACTATATTCATGATATAGCCAGAGTAGAACTACTTATTGCCATGCTGTTATTGTCCAAGATAACAGCACATTTCTTCTGGATGATCTCAATAGGCTCCTTCTGTTTTCCCATTACCTCTATAGTCTAGTTTCAACCAGAGAAGCTACTTTGGTCACTCATTTGCTCAAAAGCCTTCTATTTGTTCTCTATTCCATTGTAAGCTTTTTTTTTTTTTTAATAATCTTCACAATGATCTACAAGAAGTTACATAATTTGCCCTTACACCTGAGTCCTAATCATTGGCCTCCCAAATTCAATATTGCTCTAATTATACCCCCTACTTCTTTTCACCTTGTTTAATAGTCTTTTTCTGCTCCTCTAAAAGTCCTGGTCTGCTACCAATTTCCAGCCATAATGCTTGCTCTTCCTCTTTGTCTGGAATAGTCCTACCCAAGATACCCTCAAGGCTCATTCCCTTTCAGCTTCATCTTTGTTGAAATACCTCCTCCTTACCAAGACCTCACAGATGAATCTTTTTACATTTAAGATGACTAATGTATTTTAACATTCTTTATCACTTTTCCCTAAGTTGTTATTTTTTCTTTGCATTAATATTTACTAACACTATGAAGTTTCTTATTATCTAATTCATGCCTGAGACTATAACCTTCATGGGGTCAGAGATTTCTATTTTTCTTGTTACTGTGTAAGTATGGCCAAGGAAGGTGACTCTTATATAGCAGGTACAAATAAGTATTTTTTGAATAAACAAATTTTTGTGTGTATTAAATGAAATAAATTTTTGATGCATAAATATATTAAAATACAAACTATATCTAATCTTCCTTCTTCATGAAATCATAAACCATTCCAGGAAAGGGGTAATATATTATTCATTTCTTTTCCTCTCAAATTCACCATAATTAGAACCATACTGTATCATTCAATAACACTTATTTATTTGTTTGTTAGTCAATACTTTCTTAAATTAGTGGCTTATTGAAACATTGTCTCCTAAATTCTGTAACATTTGGTAAGATTGCAAGGCTGTGTTTTCTTATAGTCCTTGCCTCTCTGACACATTGTGGTATCTATCAGTGAGGGTCCAGGGATTTTCCTGTAACTGCCATTTAATAGTGGTTTTAGTGATACAAAAAAGACTCATTATTTTATTTTCTTTCCTTAAGTGCTTCCTCTCTCCCCTGCTTATTTTCACTCCCTTATTCAGGTTCCTTTCCTATAGTAAGTGGTGTGATTTTAAGTAGATCCTAGTGTCAGAAAAATCAGAAAATTTTCCATTGAAAAAAATCCCTGGAAAGTTCAGTTTTGCTAGGGAATGGAGAAGGCAAAGATGTTTTTACTCAATCATATAGAAAAATGGAAATTTTCAACTTAAAAAATATAATTAAAAATTTTAAATTCTTTTTTCTTTCTTTCTTTTTTTTTTTAATTATTATGTTCAATTAGCCAACATACAGTATTTGATTTGGGTCTTCTGGATTTATATGCTGAGATGGAGTTTGGGGTACAACACATTTATAGAGACCAACAAACCAGAAGGAAGAAGAATTGGACAGAGATACAAGGCAAACTGTGATGCAGACCCTCCCCCTACCCAAAGCCATAGCCAACCCAAGAAGGATCTTGGGAGGGAATATTGCTGTGTATATGCTTGCATGAGAGAATAGAATCCATGGAGCTTCAGACTTAAAGTCACATCTTATGCAATAAAATATTCTTCTCCATGGGTCTTCCTGGGTATTTGCTAGAGTTTGGGGACAAGGCAGAACTGAAAAAGGCTCCTTCTTGGTGTGTGCCTGGAGGAAGGGAGACTGCCAAAAAGGCACACCCCACTCAGAGCTTTCTCCTCATATCTACTCAATGGCACAAAATCCTTAATCTGCTGGTAGAGAGGCAGCAAGTCTGACTGCCTTATTCAACTGGGAGAAGGCACAGAAAAAAAAAAAATCCTAGCTCTGTGGGAAAGGCAGGGAATCAACCTGACTTTAGCTCATTAGAAATGCTTACCTTTGGGACGCCTGGGTGGCTCAGTTGGTTAAGCAGCTGCCTTCGGCTCAGGTCATGATCCCAGCGTCCTGGGATCGAGTCCCACATCAGGCTCCTTGCTCATCAGGGAGCCTGCTTCTCCCTCTGCCTCTGCCTGCCATTCTGTCTGCCTGTGCTTGCTCTCTCTCCCTCTCTCTCTCTGACAAATAAATAAATAAAATCTTAAAAAAAAAAAAAAAGAAATGCTTACCTTTAATTGGGGTTCAGTCACTGCTAAAGTTCTGGCTTGGAGAGTCAGCAATGTAAGGCCTGACTAAGGCCCAGGATGAACCAGGACAATGGAGAATGACCCTGCATATCTATCCCAGGCTAACAAGCATCAAATAATAACAAACTTCTAACCTTAGAAGAAGAGAAAAAAACATAAAAAACCATAAAGAGACCCTCATTGTGGCACAGGCTGATGCAGAAAAAAATCTAAAGCTGAGGGTGGAAAAGCATTGTTGAGTAGAACTCTCCTGCAGTCCTGTTTATACTCTAACCATAAAAGAACATTACAGAGTAGTGATACGACAACACAACAAAACACAACAGCTCAACCCTTGGCTAGATTTGCTCACCTCTTCCCTCCCCAGTTCTGAGCATAAACACTCTTTACTCTGGTTTCTCTGGTCTTGCACATGTGTTGGGCTTTCGGCCAAAAATTATGAGTCACACAAAAAAAGTAAGAGGCACAGAAATCAGCAGAACTAGTCACTTAGGACTCAGACGTTGAAACTATTTGGCAGGGAATTTAAACAATAATTATGATATTAAAGGTTTTAGTGGAAAAGACAGATAATTGCTCAAATAAATGGGTAATTTCAGCAGAGAGATTAAAACCATGAGAAAGAGGCAAGGGGAAATATTAGAAAAAATTTTAAAATTACATGGTAATAGAGGTGAAAAATGCCTCTAATGGGCTCATCAGTAGAATCTACATGGCTGAGGAAAAATTAACAAACTCAAAGATAAGTCAACAAAAATTAATCAAAATGAAACTAAAGAAGAAAAGAGTAGAAAACCAGAACATAACATAAAGGAGCTTTGTGATTAAGCAATCTAACATTGGTGTACTTGCAATCTCAGAAGGAGGAAGGAGAGAAAATGGTGCGGTAATGTTTGAAGAAATATTGGTGGAAATTTTTTAAAATAATGAAAAATATCAATCCCCTAGAGCTAAAAATTTCCTAGAACACCAAGCAGAATTAATATTAATATTAATTAATTAATATTCCCCCCAAACACACCTGGACACATCTTACTCAAACTGATGGGACACAAAGATAAAGAGAACATAGTGAAGGCTGCTTGACAGAGAGGCAAATTACATAAAGAAGAATAAATGTAAGGATTCCAACAGACATCCTATCAGAAACCATCAAGTCACTAGACTATAATGTGAAATATATGCACTTAAAAATTGAGAAATAAAGATTTTCAATGAAACAAATGAAAGCCAACATGACTATCATGCTACTATTACCATTACCACTACCACCAACAAAATGAAAGCCATCGCCTGAGGTACTGCATTACAGAAGATGGTAAAGGAAGCTCTTCAGACAGAAGGAATTTAATACTATACAGAAAGTAAAAAACAAAAAACCCCACAAAACACTGCTAGATATGATAAAAAGCAAAGCAAATATAAAATGTGTGTATTCACTAGTAATTTCTCTAAAAGACAATTGCTATTTAAAGAAAAATTTGGCGACTTGTTTATCCCCTATGTATAAGTAAAATTTGTATCAATAGTGCAAAGAAGAGGATGAAATGGGAATATTCTAGTACCACACACAAAGTGACACAATATCTGATGGCAGACTAAAGTTGTATGCTACCCTCCTAAACACAACAGATTGTTATTTTTAAATAATTTGTATTTTTAAAGTGGCTTGAATAGCAATAAGCAAATAGTAGAGATAAAATGAAATAATAGAAAAAATACTCTCTGCAAAAAAGAAAGGTAGCAAGAGGCAAGTGTGATAACAAAGGGACATACTTCTTAGCTATGGGTAGTTTTAATTTAAACATTTAAAATTATAGTAACTGATGTATAGTAGTCAATGGCCTAGTCATAAAAGTTAAAGACACTGTTTGGATAGAAAAATCAAGACCCAATTACATAAGGTGTAAATATAAGATAAAGATAAAGGTAATATAAGAAAATAAGATAATCAGGAGATTAATGTGGCATAAATTCCAGTCTCTAAAATTTTCTACTTAAAAGTTTAATTTTCTTAAAGCAATAATGCAAATATGAGACCACAAAAAATCTTGCATTTTTGAAGTCTTCTTTCATAGATGTTTAAGAAAATATATAAATACAGATATGTCTTTCAAATATATTCTGTATATATTTCCTGTAAATTTTTCAGTATTTGACCTGAACCTCAGGTGTGGGTGGCCATCTATGAATAGTCTGGTCATAACTGTTGAGTGCATATGCTCTTTTGCAAAAACAACTCACTCACTCTCTACATAAAATGGATGATTTTACTCTGTGACTATATTAGCCTTTGTCCACAGTTCATTGGAGCTAGTGTGCATAACTAACAGGAGAATCAGTACAGGAAGTACATTCCACCAGATGAAGTCTATCTCAAGGGAGTCTGTACATTGACAAGAATATGGGCTCACAGCTATAACTTGTAAACTGATGTAGACTCTAGAGCTTTAGTCAGAAATGATAAGTCATGTACAGATGGAGAAAGGGAAGCAGTCTGTGTATAGCAAGGAAAGAATAAATTTATGCCCAGAAAGAAAAAGAAGTGAGTTCTCATAAAACTGAAGAATACATAAAGACAACTTTGTTAGGTTTGTGATGATTTTAGCTCTTGTTCTAATAGCCAATGAAAACCACTTGGTCTTCTGTCCCACTGTTTCCATGCAGTATTTTTGTACTCTTTACATAAATCTTTCTCCCTTTTTGCTTATTTTTATTTTTTGCAATTTCACTCCATGAAATTGAATTACTCTAATTTTTAATTAGTAATGTTAACAATTAAGATATTGCCAACCACCATTTCAGATACAGAATCCATTACTACTGCATTACAACCATCAATAGAAAACACACCTATTACTTTGTAATGATATACTCAGAAATTTATTGTGTGTTTATTGCTATGCAACTATTAGGTGTCATTTTCTTACATCTATCTTTGTTTTTTTTTTTCATTATGTTCAATTAGCCAGCATATAGTACATCATAAGCTTATGATGTAGTGTTCAGTGATTCATTAGTTGCATATAACATCCAGTGCTCAACTCAACACGTGCCTTTCTTAATACCCACGATCTGGTTACCCCGTTTCACCACCCACCTCCCTTCTGTAACCCTCTTTGAATGCATACAGTACAGTGATAGTATTATGAATAATGTGGTATCAAAATAATGGCCCCCAAAAGATGTCCATGTGTGAACTCCTGAACACATGAAGATATTAATTTAGATGACAAAAGAGATTTTGCAGATGTGATTAAATTAGGATCTTGGGATGGGAGGATATCCTGGATAATTTGGGGGAGCTCATTATAATCATGATGATCCTTATAAGTTAAAGAAGGGAGGCAGGAAGATCAGAATCAAAGAGAAATTTGAAGATGCTGCTCTACTGATTTGAAGATGAAAGAAGAGCCATGAGCTGAAGAGTGAGGGTCGCCTCTAGAAGCTGCTGAAGTCAGGAGACTTAATTCTTCCCTGGTGCTTCCAGAAAAAACAAAGCTTTATCAACCCCTTGAGTTTTGTATGGTGAAATCCATTTTTGATTTGTGATCTCCAGAACTGTAATATAATAAATCTGTTATATTGGAGCCTCCAAGTTTATGGCAATTTGTTACAATAGCAAAAAGAAACTAATACAGATGATTAAAAGTTATTAGCAAATGAATATGATTTCTAGGAATGGTAGAGTTGTAGTTTGTTATATGTATGTTTCATGCTTTGGGCTTTCTGTAGTTTTGATTCAAGTTATCTTATTGATGTCCTATTCATCAAACCTATATTTTGTATCACAATTACTGTATTGTAGGTTTTAGACTGGATGCTCATTGCCTTTTGGTTATTAAACTAGCCAATTTTTAACTAGAGGGTATTATGCTGAGCGAAATAAGCCAATCAGAGAAAGACAATTATCATATGATCTCTCTGATATGAGGAATTTGAGAAGCAAGGTGGGGTGTATGGGGGTAGGGAAGGAAAAAATGAAACAAGATGGGATCGGGAGGGAGACAAACCATAAGAGACTCTTTTTTTTTTTTTTTTCCATAAGAGACTCTTAATCTCACAAAACAAACTGAGGGTTTCTGGAGGGTGGGGGGTAGGGAGACGGTGGTTGGGTTATGGATATTGGGAAGGGTATGTGATATGGTGAGTGCTGTAAAATGTGTAAGCCTGACGATTCACAGACCTGTACCCCTGGGGCAAATAATATATTATATGTTAATAAAAATAATTAATTTTAAAAACTAGCCATTTTTAAAAAGTTTTTATTTATTTATTTGAGAGACAGAGAGAGAATGAGCAGTGGGGAGGGGCAGAAGGAGAGAGAGAGAGAGGCAGACTCCCTATTGAGCAGGAAGCCCAATGTGGGGCTCGATCTCTGGACCCAGAGATCATGACCTGAGCCAAAGGCAGATGCTTAACCTACTGAGCCACCCAGACGTCCCAAACTAGCCAATTTTTAGAACAAAAATCTTGTGGACTCTTTATTCATCTTCATTTCTTTCCCATAATTTTCATTTATTCAATAAGTATATTGAGGTACAGGAGAATCTGATAAATTGTTTGGGATTAACCAGTTGACATTGGTTGAAAAATGGCAGAGCTTAGATGTAAACTCAAGTCTTTCTGATAACAGTGCTGATTATTTTACCATACTATCTACCTGTTGGCTCAATTTATTCATTTTGTTTTACCAAATAGTTTGTTAGTGGATACATTTTGCCTGTGGTTGGAACCCTATGTACAACCTGTCAGCAAGCTGCATAAAAGCTATGGAAGGAAAGTCACCAAGAAGACAAGCAGGAGGAAAACCACTTTCCTGTCAGGACACATTGTTGCCTCTTAAAGGAGATAAATTTGAAAAAAAAGGCAGGGTGGGGGAGAGAAATTTACCCTCTGTGACCCTAAAGTGCTCCATAATAAGTATGAACTAAAAAGAAAAGAGAGAGAGAGAAAGAGAGAGGGAGATATGAGAATAACATAATTTTTCTAACTTTGAGAAAAATAACAACCTCCCAAGGTATTGATGGATCAGGTAATACACTCTAAACAAATAGTTCATTTTTAAATGTTTTAGACATCTAAATTCATCATCCAAATTTTATTTAAAATCTTCTGCTTCTTGCCTATTGACCATGAAAATCTATTCCTCCAAATTTCACAAAACTGATTTAGATAGAATAAAATCCAAAATTCCAATCAGGTTTTATGACCTTTATTAATTTAATCAGCATTTATCAGTTATTCAACTGAATCTACATTAAAAAGTATACATTTTATTTGTTGATATTTATCTACTAATTATTAATTAAGCAAATTAATGGCAACATATTAATTCAAACTTTAAAATATAGACATAGACAATGACAGAATTATGCAAACATGCAAGGACTAAATTTTGAGAATACTGTTCTTTGAGAAATTATCATTGTAGATTTTTATTTTATACAATTTCCAGAGCATTTAATTAAAAGAGTGAAGGATAAATTCCAAAATCTCTAGAAACAGTTTCCTTGCAACTGTTGACTTCATTAAAGTTTTCCATAAAGTTAAAGATATTGTTCCTAGAAAAATAGTAAAGATATGTAATAGTTTTAGGTAAAATTTTAATTTTAATCACCAATGTTGAAACTATCTAAAAACAAAACTCAGTATAATTAGTATAAAATTAGCATGTTTTCATATAAATTCTTAAATAAAACAATATTTTGCTCTTTAAAATTACGTCTTTTAAATTTTGCCTTCATATTCAAACTCATGCAGAAGTAACTAAAGAAAATAATGGATACAGCAGTGATTGAGGTGTCATTTTTCTCGTATCAGATTCTTGAAAATTAGAAAGTTTGTTAATATTCATTTTTTGGTGTCTTGAAGAAATATGAACTTTAAATAATTTGTGTTGTTTTGTTTTTATTCTTGTTTTGACAAGAATGTAATCCATAGCACACTGTTTAATTGCCACTTGGCAACACCTGATCCATGAATTCATTCCTAGCAATATAATCTGTCACTAACCCAACAAATTAAACTAATTAAAGTACACAGTGAATTTCACTTTTGCACTACCTAAAACCAAAAGAATATCAGTCCACTCAGAGACTAATGTGTGTCAATATTTGCTGACTGGCGAATATCTCAAATACATACAGCTACTGAAAAATTTATAGCACAGAGCAGTGCCATACATATAATCTCATTTATGTAAACAGCACAGTTTTTAATCCAATTATTTGTTTATTTTTTATCTATTCACTACCTCATGTAAATGTTTTTTGGTAGGAATAGGCCTAAAATTTAAACAATTAGAATCAGGCAAGGAATTAAGATATGGAAGTTAAAAGATGATGGCAAGAGGATAAATTTTACATGCATTTAATAACTCTGCAGTGTTTTAATTTTTAATAACAGGCATATATTGGACACATTATTAAATAAGTATAAGTGAAATTATAGTAAAAATGAAATATTAAGAAATGGAGAAAAGGTGTTTAGTAATGTTATGAATTTTCAGTAAGACAGATGTATCAGAATGGATTGATAAATTGATGAGCAAAAAAATAAATACACAGAAGTCATGAGCCTGGAGCTACTGACCTTTTTCTTCTATTGATTCTCTGATAGGAAGAGCATGTTTGTTTCCCATTGCTTTATTTTATGTGCAACTATTTCCATTAATATCCCTGGACTCTTGGCTTATCCCTGAGCTCTTGGCTCCCTATGGAGGTCCCTGATTGGTGGCAGACCAGTGCTTGGAGCTTACATGTCAAAAATCTCAAGTCTCAACAATCACAAAATTTACCTGTTGTTCTACACCAGCAGTGAGGCAGAGCAGCCATACGAGTGGTCTGTTTTGCAGACTAAACTCTCCCTGCATGGCTTTTCACAAGTCTGGTTGTGGAAAATAAATATTTTTTTAAATGCCAAAATATGGAGATGTGAAGACTTAAAAATATCAGGGCACAACAACTAAAATAAAAGGAAATGCAGTCCAGTTTCCAGTGTCAAGCAAAAGCTGAAATGTTCTGACCTCAAAAACGTAGCTGAATGTTATACTAAAAAGTTGGTTCAGTGTATGTTTACTGACTATACATCAAACATGTTCAACTGTAGAACTATTTTTATTAATGGTATCCTATTTTTTCTATACTTGAATTAATTAAAAATATCTGCTAAGGCTTAAAGCACTGTTTCTGAATTCTGAGTATCAATGAGTGCATGCAATTAGTAAAGGAAGATAGGAAACAAAGTAGCGAATTCAACTACATTCCAACTTGTCTTTTTTTTTTTTTTATTGTAGCCCATAGAATCAATTCAGAACTCCTTAACAAATCCAAAGCTAATTGTAGTAAAACAGGAATTTTTAAAAAATCTGGAAATCTGTTGTGCACAATCTTTAAAATATGATTAATTTTAACCATCCATTCTGTGCCTCCCTCTACCTACTAGGCCAGTAGAGTTTGTTCATATCATCTGAGCCTACATTGTACTTTCTATATCTGACAATGCGGCAAAGATGACTGGCAATCAATACATTTTATGATTCTGCTAACAGTGGGGCTCAGGCAAGAATTAACTTTCCCAAGTCCCTCCTATGCAGCATGTAGTTGGGCTGTATTATCATTCTTACCAAAGTTATGTGAAATACAGATAAGTTTGTCACTTCTAGGCTAGGCTTTTCAAAGAGGGGCCTTCTTAAGCTAATTTCTTAGAATTACTTTATAAAGAGGATATAGTGAAGCTGTGAAGGAGGATGGAGACAGAGATGGAAAGATCCTAGGTCTCTGAATTACCATGGAAGAAAGCCTCCTACCAATTGAGTCAACATCCTACATCATCATTATGTGAGCCAGAAATAGAATCCTTTGAGTTTTCCAATTCCAATTTGAAGATTTGTTTATTAAAACAGTGAGTGTTACCTTAAGTAATACACATACAAATTTTACATTTAAAATATAATGCATTCATTTTTATTTTGCCTCATATCTTTTTCTGATTTCTGCTTTAGGGAATACAAATGGAACATACAGACACACACACACACACACACATGCATAATTTTTTTTCCTCAGTAAAATAAGGATAAATGGTATTTTGGAAATTGAATGACAAAGTAATTTTCAAATTTACCTTTATGTAATTTCTTCTATGTTTTCCACTATTGGTAAACCTAGGATTTTGAAATTTTGAACAAATATACCTTCTTCATAACTAGAATTTGAAGGAGGGGTCAAGTTTTTTTCTTTATGTCTACAATCATAAATGATGAGGATGAGGGAAGTTCATAAAACACAACTTATTTCATAGTTCTGTTAGTCATGGCAAGTGTCATATTTGTTTAGTATCTTTCTCTTTTAAAAACAAAAATAAGATAAAATAGCAAAATTTATCCAAGGAAGAAATAGAGATTTCCATTGTCTCCTTGTCAAATTAGTATGTGGTGATATTGATCTGCTTTGTGTAAAAGTCCCAGAGGAGAGGACACGCTAAATAAGGGAGGGCCTGTAATACATGCTCATTAAATGAAGCCAATCATAAACCCACAAGGATTAATGTTAAAAGTTTGAAACAGATATCTTAGGAAGTCAACATATTCTCCTTTACATAATCTGTTGTAATGATTTATGATTCTAATGGTATTTCATTTCAATATGTATGAAAACAACACAACATAAAGAATTCACACACAAAAAAAAGTTCTCTGTTTCTCTTACCTGTATACTTATGCACTTTGTGGAAAAGATTTAGGGCAAACTGGATTGTGTTCTGAAAGCCACTAAAATCACTGATGAAGGGGACTTTATCTCCACTAACAAGCATGCATCTTGGCAGCTCCTTCTGGAATTCATATGTTCTAATTAAGGTTGAGGAAAGCGTGGTGGAGCTAAATAATCCACAAATAAAGTCCAGCTTCTTACAAAATCAGCTTCTTGTTTAGAATAATATTTTAACCTAATAGACAAGTGGGGAAAAGTATGAATTTTGAATTAGTATACTCAGAATTTTATGAACTTAATTTTCAAAATAGATAATTTGTTCAAAATGACATTATTCTACTTTTTAGAGTATAGATCATAGGAACTTGGTGTTGATTTTACCGCCTAGATTTTAAAATTTGAAGAGATGTTATTAGGATTTTAAATTTGGAATTACATTCTCAAAACAAAAGTGTTTTTAATCATATTTTTCCCTTTTCATAAAGCATCTATATTACTTACATAAACTCTGAAATGTGACCAAGTCTCATTATTTTAAAATGTAAAGATGGGGCACCTGGGTGGCTCAATCCATTGAGCCTCCCACTCTTAATTTAAGCTCAGGCATGATCTCAGCGTCATGGGACACTTAGCAAGCAGTCTGCTTGGAATTCTCCTTTTCCCTCTCTCTCTTTCCCTCACACTCTCTCTCACTCTCTCTAAAGTAAGTAAATAAAATTCAAAGATAAAAGTCAATGAAAATTGGGAAAATTTCTGCTGAAATTGGTATCTCTTGAAGAACATACAACATATAATCTTCATTTCAGGCAATCACTAAAAATGAAGTAACAGAATTTTTCTTGCTGTTTTAGGTAGCTTGGTATTTTTTTTCTGGTCATGTATACTAGAAAGCTAACTTTTCTTTTTTTTTTTCAGGTATACAATGTAATGCTACTAGAACTCATACAGCAATTCAGTAATTAGGCAGGATACAAAATCAATGACAGAAATCAGTTGCTTTCTTATACACTAACAATGAAAACACAGAAAGGGAAATTAAAGAATCAATTCCATTTACTATAGCACCAAGAACCATAAGATACCTGGGAATAAACCTAACCAAAGAGGTAGAGGTTCTGTACTTGAGGAACTACAAAACACTCATGAAAGAAATCGAAGAAGACAGAAAAAGATGGAAGACAATTCCATGCTCATGGATCGGAAGAATAAACATTGTTAAAATGTCTATACTGCCTAGAGCAATCTCTACTTTTAATGTCATTCCGATCAAAGAGCTGGAGCAAACAATCCTAAAATTTATATGGAATCAGAAGAGACCCTGAATTGCTAAGGAAATGTTGAAAAAGAAAAACGAAACTGGTGACATCACATTGCCTGATTTCAAGCTTTACTACAAAGCTGTGATCACCAAGACAGCATGGTACTGGCATAAAAACAGACACATAGACCAGTGGAACAGAGTAGAGATCCCAGATATGGACTCTCAACTCTATGGTCAAATAATCTTCGACAAAGCAGGAAAAAATATACAGTGGAAAAAAGACAGTCTCTTCAATAATGGTGCTGGGAAAATTGTACAGCTATATGTAGAAGAATGAAACTCGACCATTCTCTTACACCATAACAAAGATAAACTTGAAATGGATAAAAGACCTCAGTGTGAGGCAGGAATCTATCAGAATCCTAGAGGACAACATAGGCAGTAACCTCTTCAATATCAGCCACAGCAACTTCTTTCAAGATATGTCTCCAAAACCAAAGGAAACAAAAGCAAAAATGAATTTTTGGGACTTCATCAAGATCAAAAGCTTCTGCACAGCAAAGGAAACAATCAACAAAACAAAGAGGCAACCCACGGAATGGGAGAAGATATTTACAAATGACAGTACAGACAAAAGGCTGATATCCAGGATCTATAAAGAACTTCTCAAACTCAACACACACAAAACAGATAATCATGTCAAAAAATGGGCAGAAGACATGAACAGACACTTCTCCAATGAAGACAGACAAATGGCTATCAGACACATGATTTTTGTCTATATTGTGAAATGATCCCCACAAGTCTAATTAACATTTGTTACCAAACATAGTTATAAAATTTTTTCTTGTGATGAGATTAAGATTCACTCTAAATATGCAGTACAGTAATATAACAATAATGACTGTGCTATATATTACATCCCTATGAACTACACATAACTGGAAATTTACACGTTTTGACCCCCCTCACCCATTTCACCCAGCACCTCTCTCTATATATATATATGCCATTATAATATATGATACCATTGTAATATATATGATAGTATTACATATTTTTATCTATTCATGCATTGATGGATACTTAGACAGTTTTCATAGTCTAGCTATTGTAAATACTACCACAATGAACATGTATATCTTTTTAGATTAGTGTTTTCATTTTCTTCAAAAAAATGCCTACTTATGGAATTGCTGGATCATATGGTAGTTCTATTTTTAATTTTTTGAGGAATCTCTACACTGTTTTCCATGGTAGTTGCAACAATTTATGTTCCTGCTTTTTCTTCTTACTGAGAAAAAAATTTTAATTTCAAATTTTTAGTGAATAATTTTATCTATTTAATTAATTTATTTGTTAATTTCATTAATTAATTAATTAATTTAGAGAGAGCACAAGTTAGGGAGGGTAGGGACAGAGAGAGAGGGAGAGAGAGAATTTTTTTTTTTTTTTTTGAGAGAGAATCTTAAGCAAGCTCCTCACCCTGCTTGGAGCCCAGTGTGGGTCTTGATCTCACTAGGCTGAGATCATGACCTGAGTTCAAATCAAGAGTCAGACACTTAACCAACTGAGCCACCCATACACAACTGTATGTATGTGTATATATATAGATAGATATACATATACAAACACATAATTATTCTCTACAGATATATATCTATATCTATATAATCTGTATCTATCTATATATATCTATATACATAATATAGATATATAATCTGTATCACCTGTTCTAGCAATCTTCTGACCATGTAAACAACTTACTATTTTGAACCATGCTTGTTCCTTTTGAACCATTTTACATGCTGTTTCTTGTTCATTTTGCCTATGTCCTTCAAGTCTTATTATGGAAGTTATATGGTTTGTTACATTCCCCCTGGAATTACTCTAAGTAATACATACATCAGGGTCTAGGTATTATGGATTCAGAAAGTAACTGGAACATATCCCCCAGTTACTATCTGTGAAAAAAACATACCTGTATATACATGGTTCATACAGAGCTATGGGAGTATAGAGGATGAAATAACCAATTGTTCTTGATTATAGAAAAATTGGTTGGCTGTCCATGCTCTTATCAAATTGCAGCCAACTCTCAAATTTAAGAAGGAGAAAATATGAATACATAAGGATATTAAGTTAAGGGTCACACAATTTTAATAACAGCACAACTAGACATTGTGTAGTTTGTGGGAGAGCCAACAGGACATAAAAAAACAGATGAAGACATAAGATTTTCAGTTCTCTCCAATATTTGTCTCAGAGTGGAATTGCTGAGTCATAAATAACACTCAGTTAATATTTTGAGGAATTATTTAACTAGTTTCCAAAGTGGTTGCACCATTTTCCATACCCACAAGCAATTCTAAATACTCTACACCCTCTCACACTTGTTATTATTTATCTTTTAGATTTCAGCTAATACAGTGTTTGTAAAGTGGTATCTTATGGTTTTGAATTTTATTTCCCTAGTGCCTAATGATTTTTAGCATCTCTGTATGTACTTACTGGAGAAATACCTCCTCAAATCAATTTCCCATTTTTAAAAATTGGTTATTTGTCTTTTAAAATTGAATTATGAAATATTTAAAATATATTTCAGATGTAAAACTCTTACAGTTATATGATTTGCAAATATTTTTTCCCATTCTGTATATTGTCTTTCATTTTCTTGATGGTATCATTCACAGCACCAAAACTATTAAACTTTTAAGAAATGTATTTTATCTATTTTTATCTTTTGTCCCATTCGCTTTTAGTGTCTCATCTTAGAAGAAAATGGCTAACCCAAAGACCAAAAGCTTTAGACTGAAATCTATAGGCTTAGCTCTTACATTTAGGTCTATAATTCATTTTGAGTCAATTCTGTTGATTTAGGAGACAAACTTCTTTCATTGTATGTTGATTGCCAGTTCCCCCAGCACCATTTGTTGAAAAAATTATTCTTTACCCATCAAATTGTCTTACACTATTGTTGAAAACAGCTTTTGTTTCTGGACCCCAATTCTATTCTATTGATCCATATATCTATTATCATGTATCAACACTCTGTCTTGATTACTGTACTTTTGTAGTAAGAGATTAACAGAGATTGCATTGAATCTGTGAGTAAGTTTAGTTGCCATTTAAACAATATTAAGTCTTCCAATCTGTGAACACAAGAAGATTTTCCTTTAAATAGTTCTTTCACTTCTTTCAAAAATACCTTATATTTTTCAGTGTATCCAAGTTCTATAGTTCTTGTGCTAACTTGATTTCTATATATTTTATTTTTCCTGATAATGTTGTAAATGCATTTGTTTTCTTAGTTTCATTTTGGGATTTTTTTTATGCTAGTACATAGAAATACAATTAATTTTTGGATGTTGACCTTGTATCCAGCTAGTTTGAAGACCTCATATATTAATTATAATATTTCTAGTAGATTTCTTAGAAAGTATTATTTCTTCTCTTTCTATCTAAATTAGTTTCATTTCTTTTTATTGCCTAATTTTCTTGGCTCAAACCTCCAGTGAAATCTTGAATAGATGTAAGAATGGGCAACCTTGTCTTGTTTCTCACTTCAAGGAGAAAGCATTTAGTCTTTTACAATATGAAGTTAACTGTAGGTTTTTCTAGAGGCCCTTTAACAAGCTGAGAAACTTTTCTTCTATTACTAGTCTTTTTAAATTTTTTTTATCATAAAAGAGTGTTGTCAAAGGCTTTTTCTACATCTATTGTGATAATTTTGTGATTTGTGCCCCTTATTCTATTAATATGGTGTATTATTTGGTTATCAGATACTAAACCAAATTAGTATTCTTAGAATAAATCCTATATGGCCATGGTTTATTCTTTTTATACGTGGCTGGATTCTGTTTACTAGCATTACATTGAGGATTTTTGTGTCTACTATATTCACAAGAAATGTTGGCATGTATTTTTTGTGTAATGTCTTTCATTTTGCTATCCAAGTAATATTGCCAATTTGTTTCAGTTCTTATGTTTTATGTCTTTGTCCTCTTTTTCTTCATTGCTGCCTTCTTTTGTGCTAAATGGATATTTTCCAGTATAAATGTTTTTCCCCATGCTTTCTTTTCTATCAACTTTCTCTAATATATCTACATTTTAATTTCTTAACTCTTCCTCTTTGCTGGTGAGATTACAATTACTATCTATCTTAAAACAAGGTAGTTCATATTAATAGTAACATATTCTAACCATTTACATAAATTTTGCTGCAATACAGTTCCATTTCCACTCTCCTGCAGGTCTGTGAAGCTCTCTTTATTTTTCTTCATCCTTTTTTATTTTTGTTCCTCACACTGGTTAATTTCAATTTATCTATAATCAAGTTTACGGATTTTTTTCTCTTGCCAGCTTAAGCCTGCTTTTGAATTCCTCAAGTGAATTTTTCATTTTTGCTATAATAATTTTCAACTGCAGAATTTCTATTCTTTCTATAAATTCTACCTCTTTATTCATAATTTCTACTTAGTAAAACACTAATGTCAATTCACACTTTCCTTAAATTCTTTAGACACAGTTTCTTTTATATTTTTTTACACATGCTCTTAAGAAGTGATTCAAAAATTTTGTCCATCATCTGAACTCAGAGGAACAATTCCTAATGACTGATTATCTCTGTGTAAGTGTGTGTATGTGGTGGGGAACGGTGCATGTATGCACTATTTTCCCCATGCTTTGCACATATCTCTCTCCTTTTTTTTTTTTTTGAAAACTGAATAGTTTAGACACTATAAAGTGGAAACTCTAAAAATCAGATTCCCACCCTTACCAGGTTTTTCTGTTGTTTGGTTTTCTTGTCATTATTTGTTTATTGACTTGCCTAGAAAAATTCTGTTATTCACTCTGTGTTCTCTGTAGTGAGTCATCACAGAAGTCCCTGTTCAGAACCTTAATGGTCCACTAATGATTAGGTTAAAGATTTTCTTAAATTCCCTGAACTCAAGTCTTCCACCCTTTGCTGAGAAGCTCTGTGTATGTGTTGGGGTACGCCGTCAGTGCTAAGGCCTTTTACAACTCTGCCCAAGCCTTTACTTCCTATTTGTCCAGGCCCTCAAAGTGGTCGGAGGTGAGACATTGGGGTCCTCTCAGCTCTTGCCTGGGTATGCCCTCAGTTTTGCTCATGTTTGTGGGTCCTAGAAAAAGACAAATTCTCCGTAGACATAGTAACAAGAAGCCACAAAACCATTTTTAGACTTCCATGAATCTATCAACAAAAACTTGCTTCAGTGACCAGTGTTGGCAAGCATCTAATATGTGAGATGCCCTCATATCTGAAATTCAGCCAATCAGGAATGGACTCCTTACATAAATATATCTCTAATGCCAATTGACAACTGTCTCACCTGAGTAGACCTCTTATACTGATGACTCAACCCACTTAATGGCTAAAAATCTACCAGTCTCTGAACTCTGCATCTCCTAATAACCCATCTAAAGATGAGAAGAGTGCTCTGCTCAGCGATTCCGTGCATGACAATATAACTTTCCCTTCCTAGAATTGTAATAAATATTGCTTTGTTGTTTTATTTCAGACACAGAAAGCTGATCTCATGCTTTGAGAGTTGCTATGAAAAATGCTATTTCCCAGAGGAATATAGTTTTGTGTGTCTTTGGGGAAGTATACAAAAAATAATATTTTATAAACTACTTTCTATACAATGACCTGATCTCAATTCCAATTATGATATTGACAACCCCTGTTTATTTCACTGGCTGATAATCTCCCCTCTCCCTGGCAGTGACCAGAATCAAGCCGTTGAGTCATGGCAAAAAGATACTATGAAGGCTACAATCCTAATTCACCCCACAGACATGCCAAGAGGATGAGCTCTTCTGTTGACCAATATAAAAATCAGCCTTTGAAGCACTATTAAGAAATAAAATATCTGAAGCAATGTAAGTTTCCTGATTCTGTGATTTGTTTACCTTCATAGGATTTGCGGTCAATGGGAAAGGTAACAGTACTTGGTCAACAAGAAGTCCTCATACATGAGTGCCTATATTTGTTGTGTACTTTAAACAAGTCACCCATCCTTTAGTTTCTTCTACAGCATGTCTCACTCTGGGTGGCAGATACCATCCCCAATACAGTGTCATTCACTTCCATACTAAGTCATGCTGTCTTATTCAATCTCATTTGCTATAAAATGGGGACATTTTAGCCATCTGGTATGGTAACCAATATCCTTCTTGGATACTCCCCTATAATACATGCTAACTAAGCTATATTTTCTTTTCAAAGTGAGGCAGAGATCCTATATTTGTTTGCCATCACATCCTTTTTGTTTACAGACATCAGTTTGTGTTAAAACAACCTTAAAAAAAATCTTGTACTTCTGAATTCATTTTGTTTTATTGCTGTTTTGTGGTACAAGCATACTTTTCTTCATATATTCCCCTGCTACTTGTAACATGGCTTTGAACTTTATCCAATAAAACATTTTCCCATCACTTTTCTCTTTATCATAATATGTCCTCATGTTTGACATATTGGTGAATAGGTAAACTTAAAAAGCCTTTGATGAAAAAGATAGATGGAAAGAGTGTTACCATATTAAAATAACATTCTTTTCCTTTCTTATCTTTGTTTTTCTTTTTCTTTTCTTTTCCTTTCCTTTCTTTTCTTTTCTTTTCGTTCCTTTTTTAGAGATATAGAGTGTGAGCAGGCAGGGAGAAGCTGAGGGAGACAGAGAGAGAATCTCAAGCAGGCTCCATGCTCAGTGTGGGGCCCAACATGAGGCTCAATCTCATGACCCTGAGATCATGACTTGACCAGAAATCAAGAGTCAGATGCTTAATCAACTGAGCCCCCCAGGTGCTCCCAAACAAAATAACTTCAGATCCATTCTTACCTATTTTGAAAATTTTTACGAGCAACCTCTAAAGATGAGACATGTGCAGCCCATAAGTACTCCAACAGGTCATCAAAGCTACTAGAATGTGACTTTACATGCTGCCAAAGACAAAAAATGTTACTGATATTCAGGCAATTATAACAATCTGTCTTCTCGAAAATCAATTCTATGTACAAATATAATTTTTCAAGATTCTAAGTAAGGGGAAAACATTTTTTTTCCTAAGAGTTCAGGTATGAAAGATTTAATGCTGAACACTCCCTAAAGACATTAATATCAAGCATTTTAATTACTAGTGATATTGAATCCATACGAAAGGAATAAACCATGTGTTTTTAGAAATGTTCAGGATTTCACACTGCTCAGAACCACACCTTTAGTATTTTACGCATTTGAATTTCTCTTGCCATGCAATGAACTTCCCACCAAGTGTCAAGTGTAAGAGTGTTTTATCTAATCATACACAATTTAATGAACAAAACTAAAGGGAACTGAAGAGAACTAAAGGGAAACCCATCTTTAGTCATGTACTCTTTCACTCATGGCACATTACTTTGGACATCAATATTCGATTCTGACTGTTAAATGCTAATTCAGTCAACTCATGTGATTTTTTTTATCAAGACAGTTGAAATAAGCTGATCAAATTCACTAAACCTATTACACAATTGTATTTCTAGACCAGTTATTGCTCAGTTGACCTGAAATTATCATGAGTTAGACACTTCATGCACTGTTAAGTCATAATTTCTCTGGGCTCACATGTGTGTATATAATTTATTTGGTATGAGAATAGTAGATAGCATGACCTTGATACAGTATTGGTAATGAGGATATTAATGAGGTATGATGTCATGCAGCAATCCACTCATACTAATACTGTTGTAACCACAGTAATTTCATATTAGCAACTTTTTTCATTAAGAACAATTGTTTAATGTATTTTTTTAAAAAAAGCTACATTAAGTGCTATTCAAAAATTATCTGGCTACCCTTGAAGGGTATAATTAAAACACTAGGGTCACCTGGAAGGCTCAGTCAGTTAAGTGTCTGCCTTCGGCTCAGGTTATGATTCCAGGGTCATGCGATCAAGCCCTGCTTCAGGCTCTCTGCTCTATGGAGACCCTGATTCTCCCTCTCCCTCTCTCTGGTGCTCTTCCTACCTGTGCTATCTCTCTATCTCTCTGTCAAAATAAATAAATAAGATCTTAAAAAAAACACTAAAAAAAAAATCCTAGTAAAATTCATTCCACTTTTTCATTGCTTCTAGAAATGATGAATGGCAGTTAGAAACATTGTAACAAAAATTCATCTGATCTTTCCATGGTGGCAGAAAGGTGACCTTGTCTGATGATATCCCTATTATGCCAGAATCAACTGCAGCAAGGAAGGGCATTGCAGAGACATAATAATTAAGGTCTGTATAAAAAAAAAGTTATTAATATTGTTAACACACAAAAGAGTCTTTTTCAAAGTAAAGGAATCTATCATAAAAGTAAGCCTAAAGATCTAGAAATGTAAAACTTAAGTGGTAATTTTGGGAACTTTGGAAATTTTATCAGAAATTTCCCCTAGTGTTTTATGCAATTTGAATATGCTTCTCCTAAAAACCATATTTTCATAAAGCAAAATTGATATATCTTGTAGATTTATTATTTTAAATCACAGATAATAATTGTGCTGGAATTTAAAAATATTAATTAAATTCTAAGGCATAGTAAGTGAAAAATTTAGAAATTAGTAACAGAATTAACTAACTAGAGTTTAAATAAAAACTTGAAACAAAAAAATTAGTAGCAGAATTCTATACTTCTCTTTTTATTTTAAATCTGAAAATCTGATGTAGCTTTATAATATTCTAATATTTAATCTAGATATTTCTCTCTTGTTAACAGGTTTTATCTGATAACATAACAAATTCTTATTTCTGTCTTATGTATTTAAATCAAGTTTTGACGTTACTGATTTTCCCTAATTGATATTTTTATAATTGGATAAACTAATTGGTAAATTTTAAAAATACTTAACTCAAGACTCATTTTCAAAACATCCAGATTTGGGTCAAACAGATGTTTTTTGCAATGATTCTGGTTTTGTTTTTTGTTTCTTTAATTGGGATCCTAGGTTAAGTTGATTTTTTGTGGAAAGGTCATCAATCTGAGGTTTGACTGTCACATTGAACTCACCAGCCCACCAACTGTCCACAGAGATACACAGATGAGCCCCAGACTTATGGCCACAGTCTGTACTTTGGGTAGGATCAGCTAATCTGCCTAAAAGAGAGGAAACCCAGAGTTGAGTTTACTAGGCACCTTTCTAAGTTGTAGATACAATACGTAACTAGACATAATATGTTTATTATTAAATAATATTTTATTTATTAATTAATTTATTAATATAATATAATAAATATATTATAAATATAATAATAAATTAATAATATATAATATTAATAATTAATAATAATAAATAATAATTAACAATATTAATAATTAATAAATAAAATAAATTAATAAATAATAAAGGAATAAAGAATTGTATCAGCCTTCCCATCACTGTCTTTCCTTCGCTTGATGACTTTCTGCTTTCCATCTGCCATTCATATTTTTTCCTTTTCCTTGATGTCTGTACAATGCTCTGTTCTCTCTCATAGGCCCTATTTTTTTTAGCCTCTGCATCTGTGTCTTACATTTGCTAACTACTCTTTATCTTCAATATTAGGGAGTGACTATTCATGTATAATAAGCAAAATCCAGGCTCTATTTGTTTAAAATCAAATCCTTTTTCATTGCTTACCTACCTACTTGTTGACCCTGAATAAATAACTTCTGCAAGCCTCAGTTTTCTCATGTACTTACTGAGAAATTAGCAATAATAACTTCATAGAGGTTTGGGGTTATTAAATGAAAGGCACAAAAAATGCTCAGCTCAGAGAGTATGTGCTTCCATAAACATTAGCCATTATTGTATTTTTATCTCTTTTCTCTTTGTCATTCTCTCTCATCTCCTACTTTCAAAACATCCCATTCTGTTGCATTCACGCTTGAGTTTTGTGCACCTTCTGCATACACTCCTTGCAACTCCCTTCAACGATCTCTGACTTTAATCCCATCTCTATCCCTGTTTCCACCATTTTCATACTGGCTTATTCTCTTTACTCCTGCTAACCTTCTGTTATCTCTGGCTTCACCCTCATACTGTTTTGGCTCTTCATTTGCCACTCCAGCTTCTCTTTTGCCCAGCTACTGGGTACCTCCCCTTTTTTCTCCCAGTGCTCTTTTCCTGCAATGTTCATTTATTCTTCTTTCTTGTTCCTCCCCTGTGTTCACTAGATCTTTTCTTTTCACCGGTTCTGTTTCCCATGAACCTGTTTTGTTTCTCTTTTACTTTCTCATTCTGCTGCTTACCCTTCAGTGGGCAAGAGGAAAAACCTGGGTAATTTCTGTTAATGCATGGAAATTTCTCAAAATTGTTATTCCTCTTCTGAACTGGAATAATATCCAAATATGTGAAACCTACCTCTCCTGGTTCTTGGGTTTTGCCTCATCTGAGAGTTTTGAAATCTGTTTCTAAGACTCTCTGTCCTTTTTAAACTACTCCATCTTTGAGGATGTTTGCCCATGATGATAATCTAAGGATTTCCTTATGTTGTTAACTTCTCTGTCTTCTCCTCCACAGTCCTCCTTAATTAGGGACTCCATATCACCTCCAACTGCACATACCTGGGACTGAGCCTTTGACCTTGACAGTGAAGGAAGATTGCACCCTGAATTTCCTGTTCAGAGTTTCACTACTGTTCTTGACATCTTCAGCACTCTCGCCTTCTTTACAGTTAAGCTGGGCCTGCTTACTGCTGTTTTATCTTCTGAGGAACTTTTTTCTTTGTCTTCCCATGGCAAAAAAATACATCATTCTCAATAAACTTGACTAAAACTGTTTTCTGTCATCCCCACTTTTCCAGAGCAAACTTAATGTTATATTTGTTACTATTCAAATCTATTTTTTTGGTGTAAATTTACTGTATTTTTTTAAATTATATTACTGCTGTAGCATACATTATGTATATCCCATCCTCCCCACATTTCCCTCTCTTTTTGTCTTTTTCTCACATATACCACGCTAACTCTAAACTCTGTCCTTTAGTTCATTCTATTTCTTTCTTCATGGATTGCTTTTTTTTTTTTAAAAGCTCTTCAAGGTTTTTTTTTCCAAGATTTACTTCAAATCTTACTCTATTCCCAGATTACCCTAACTCACAACATTCACTTTATCCTAGTACCTAATGCTTCAGCTCTTTCTTGTCTTATGGCTATATCATTTCTAACTCTCCTTTTTTTCTTTTTCTTTTTTTAATTTAAATTCCATGAGCCAACATATAATGCATCATTAGTTTATGACACAATGTTCAACAATTCATTAGTTGCATATAACACCCACTGCTCATCACATCAGGTGCCCTCCTTAATGCCTTCTTAACCATGCTGTGAGTGTTTCGACGGCAAGCAATGATATCCTACTACCAATTTCTTGCATGCTTGCCATAGTCTTCCCTTTTTTCATCTATTTTTCTCTTTGGTGTCACTGCCTTATCCTGCTTCAGACTCCCAGTATTTTCTTCCCAATTCAAACATTATTCTAATTAAAATTTTGGCTAACCAATAAAAATGAAAAATACTGACATATGCAACTAGACAGATGAATCTCAAAATAATCGTGACAACTGAAATAAAATAGACTTAAAAAAGAGCACTCAACTGTCTATATGGAAATTCTAGATAATGCTGTCTAAACTGCAGTGATAAAAAGCAGATCAGTGGTTACCAATGAAGTTGAGGAGTGAGGGGCATGAGAAGTTAGAGCAGTGGGGAGAGCTGGGAGAGACCAGACTAGGGAAGTTCTTGAAGGTGAGAATACAAAGGGGAAAAGAAAATTTTTAGAATGACTTATATGTCCACTATTTGTGCTGATAGGTTCAAGGCTATGGATATATATCAAACTTCCCCCAAAATGCATTTTAAATGTGCCATTTAATGTATGTTTATTGCTTATAAATAAAACTATATAATTTTTAAAACCTCTGCTAAGCAACCCAGAGGCACTTAAAGTGTTTAAGTATTTTGTAAGCATTAGATGCTTATTACTAAACTAAATCATATGCTTAAGAGCCCAATTAAAACTGCCAGGTCTGACTTTAAAGACTCTTTAACCGGCCCTCATCAATCTTCCTAAATTTACCACCCACTACTCTTTCACATTCTAGTTCTCCTGCCAACCAGTCTTCTGGTTCAACCTGCTATCATTGCCATCTTTGTAATTTGTATTCCAGCACTTTTTTCTAACAATGTCCCCATCAAGCTCTTGAGCATTACTTTCTTCCCATGATATTCTCAGCCCATAGTTGTCACTCTCCTTCCTGAGCTACTCTTGTATTTACAGTCCTTATCTCATCTTTGAGACTTAACATACTGTTGGTGAAATACTTTTATGGGCTAATTTCATAACCTGTATTGCTGTTTTGGTTTTCTCCAGTCCTATTACAGAGTTCAGCTCAATTAAATACTAAGTGGAATTAGCCACTTAAGAAACAGCAGAATCTCATATATTGTATTCTAAAATGAAAATGAAATTTTGAAAGTACCATATCCAATATTCTACTTCACTATTCACTCATTACTGGACCCAGGGCTGAAAACTTTCCTAGGAATAGATGTGTGCACCCTTTGGGGGAATTGGTTATTGTTTCCAGTGGACTTTATGTTTAAATGGAAATTATATTGGATGTCCAAAGATTCCCTCACAAGCTTGGTTTTAACGCTAGCTTAAAATATCATCACAGACCAGACCTACAGTCTCTTCCTACCTTAACTGTTTTGTTCCTGTATGTACTCTTCAGTGCTTAGAACTAGGCAGGCAAGAGGTATTCCATAAATACTTGCTAGAAATTAAGCAAGATATTATGCAAATGCTGGAAAAGTCATAGAAAAGTGAGAGAAAAAATCAATTTTCAAAAACATGATGTTAAATGTGCATGTACTACTTCCTAATCAATTCACACTTAAAAGGTCATTGTGATGAAAAAGAGACTTTCTTACCTGTATGATAGTGCCATCCATGATGTACAGGCAGTCCCTATAAAATATTTTGTTCATTTTCTGGTGAAAATTTTGCAAAATTCTTGGCCATCTTGTTCAGGAGGATTTTATATGACCCCAGTCTATTGGGGTAATGCCAGAAGTTAATGATGTACTTTCCATTTTCTGTCTTGTAGTCACTGAACTGACCAGGACTTTCTTTCCACAGAGGGGGATACACATCAGAGATATTAGATGCTTCTGTTAAAGAAGCAAAAATACAACCAGTTATTATACAGACCCAGGAAAGATTGAAAGCCATGGTGTTTAGCCTGGAGATTGACATTATAGCAAGGTCTTTATTGGGAAATAGAGGAGGAAGCTATATTGTTTTTCCACACCTTGATTCATCAACACTTAGAATTCCCTTCCATGGCAGTAAGAAGGTGGAGGTAAACAAATGCCTTATCAAACAGATTAGGATACCTCCCTTGTTAATCATCTCCCAAGTAAAAATTGTTGATTATATATCAGTCTCTAGATTTTTAGTAATTTTTAGCAGAAATTTTTTTTAAAGAAGATTTGAAATTTTTTTTAAAGACTTTATTTATTTATTTGACCAAGAGAGATCGCAAGTAGGCAGAGAGGCAGACAGAGAGAGAGGGGGAAGCAGGCTCCCTGCTGAGCAGAGAGCCCGATGTGGGGCTTGATCCCAGGACCCTGGGGATCATGACCTGAGCTGAAGGCAGAGGCTTTAACCCACTGAGCTACCCAGGTGCCCCTAGCAGAAATTTTTTAGTAAGACTTATTTTTGATTCTTTTTGTCTGTTTTTCATATTAGTCATAATAATAAGTTGTATGTCCTTCCCAGAGTTACTTGAATTTTAAAGGACAGCTGTTTTTATCCAATTTAATCTCTAATTAGTGGTATTTCAACCACTGGTTAACTAAACAGTTTTTGATAGAATTTTTAAGACTTTTTAGTGATATTTGGGACTTTATCAGCTCTCCTTAAAATTTTAGTCCATGTGTAAGTCCATACTTGTATGTCAGGGGTGTCAACCCAAATTCCATGTTAGCAGAATCTGAGCCAAAGATTTATGTGTGAGCCATTGGTCTGTAGCTGTAGGGCAAAAGTACAAGAGGGAGGAAAAAAAAAAAACAGAAAGGAGGAAAAGTAAATACAAGGAGAGACTATCAGTCTCCACTAAGGTTATGAGGTGCTTAATGTTTTCTAGAAACTAATGAGGAGCACTGGCCTTGAGGATGGAATTGAGAAGCTTTTGTTCTTTTTTCTTTTCTTTCTCTCTCTCTTTTTTTTAAGGATTTTTATTCATTTGAGAGAGAGAGAGAGAACAAGAGAAGGGAGGAGCAGCAGGTGGGGGACAACCAGACTCCTTGCCAACTGCAGAGCCCAAGGCAGGGCTGGATTCCAGGACCCTGAGATCATGACCCAAGTCAAAGTCAGATGCTTAGCCAGCTGAGCCACCGGGCACCCCAGCGAAGCATTTGTTCTTATCATTCCCTGGTCAAAGGTGACTCAGAAGTAGAAACGCTCCCGTAATTCTGGTTACACAGACCTGTGAGGTAAGTGGATTCTTGCAAGTGTCTCAGGCAGCAATAGTGGTGCAGAAGCCCAGGGCAGTAGATACAAAATAAAAGTAGATACTGCAGTTAAGCTGCACACTGCCTGCGTGAAGCAGGTCAGAACTTGGTGTGGAACTATCCTGGCAGCAGTAGCTACAGTCAGCAGAGAGGCTAAGAGGATTCAGGAGTGATGCACAGACATCAGTTCAGAACCGCTGTACTATAACCTGATCATGAGCCATCATTGGGAATATGCAGGCCATGGACTCATGCAGACCCAGCCCTTCTCTATATGCAGGTGCTGTGTTTTTACTACAATCACAGTGAGTTGCCAGGGAATTCTTTATCAAATAAATAATCGCAAGCCTCAGACTTCATTCAGATATTTATTGAGCAGTGTCCTTTCTCCTGGTGCTCCATCACCACTGGTCGGCCATGATAAACAAAGTAGGAGAGATGCTTGTCTTTGAGAAGTTGAACAAAGGATTACTGTTAAGAAAATTAATCTTTAGTGAATGTAAGGAATTTGAATATGTAATAGAAGAATTTTACCTTCTTTTAACTCAGCCTCTGCCCTTCCTTTCAATGTGAAGGTGGGGCTTCTCTTTCTCCCTATTGCATCCATTAGTAGCATAGTGAATGACAGGCTGATAGCCAGTCAGTTCCAAGTCTTATAATCTCTATGTCAGTTCCAAGTCTTATAATCTCAGCATTGTTTTCTGTGGTGCAACCTCACTGCACACTGAGGTGAACACCTGGTCCTTGTTGCAACACCCTGTGGAAATTAGGGCATGAGGAGCTGGCACCAAGATGTTCTATGCATTATGAATGTCTGTTTTCTGATCCAGAGGCACCTTGTTTCCTGTCAAAAATTGTATGTACATGAAACAACAAAATACACAAATATACATATGAAATAATTCTTGGATATAAGGAAGAGATTCTGTAAGGGACATAGAGCTGATGGGTACATGGACATATTAACCAAACCACATGGTCAACTGGGCAATATCTGAAACTCTACTTTTTCCCCCCTTAATGGAAGAAAGTGGTTGAAGGTGGTTAAAACAAGTAGCCTAAGTGAGAGTTTTGGTTTTTCTTTCCAAGTGGGGCAAGAGAACATTTATGGATACTGAAATTAGTGTTGATTTTATGCAGAAGGAAAACATTAGAAGTTTATTGTCTGCGCTCCTCCTCAGGCTGGAGAACAGACGAGGGAGTCCCTAGAGTGGGTATAGGGATTTGTATGGGCTAAAGTCATAAGTCTATGGAGGTATTGTTTGTTTTTGTTTTTGTTGGTTTTGGGTTATACTTTCTTTCCAGATAGGGAAACAGATTAAGTAGTTGAAAAAGCTAAATGGAGAGCTTTAAGTGGGGTGAAAACCATAAGTGTGATACTTGGCTCCACCTTGAAGGTAAATATGACATCTTGCTGGTTTGGAGACCCATTCCCTCCATCCCACTAATCCTCTGCTTCCTCTCTGCACTGACCTCAGCTGCTCCAAGAATTAGAGGTGGAGACAAAGTCTTCTTGTCCCTCACAGAACCAAAGACCCTACAGTTCTTCGCAGAACTGAAGAACACCAAAGGCGGGGAGGGACTGAACTCTTTATAGCCCTTTTGGATACTGGGGCCAAGTCACCATCTTGCTCAGTCCCATGTGAAAAAGTGATGCTGAGCAGAGGTGGCCAAAGCCATGGACTCTAGAGGGGAAACCACAGTACCATGTGAGAGAGCAGAAATAAAGAGCTTCTGAACCAGGGTACCTTCTAGACACTGAGAAGGATGCAAATGAAGAACCAACAAGGATGAAATCTTCTCCAACAGCTCCAACCATCACCTCTAGTCTAACCCACTTGCCAGTTCCTGCTTCCCTAAGTCCTAAGTAGGAAGTAACAGTGTCCTACAAGATTGATTGGATCCCTTGAAATAAGTTTAACTGATAATAGATCAGTTTGTAAGAAATTTTTGTCAGAAAATAATTCCTAAGCCTCACACCTAATTTGACAGGTGTTTATAGAGCGGTGACTTTTACTCTTGGTGCTATATCAGCACTGGTCTGCCATGATGAACAAGGTAGTAGAGATGACTGTCTTTGAGATGTTGTTGGTTCACAACCTTCTCAGAAACTTCCCCCGTATCTGAAACATGAGGAGAGCAGGGAGAGATGGAAGAAAGAGGCAGGCCACTCAAGGTTGGTAGATAGCAGCTTTCCCAAGCAGTGGAAACTTATATAGGAGGCTTGCTTTGGACAGCAGCAAGATAAATGTATCCCTGCATCCACCTCCCAAATCTTAAAATTTATGAAGTGGCCTTAACAGGATTTAGTCACATTTATCATGTTGGTGTTTTCAACACCTACATCCCATTCTCATGACAACATCCTTGGAATAGTCTCTGGGAGTGGGAAAGGCAAGTGTAACCCATATTCCAAGGACAGAGGGACAGAGGTGGGGTGAGGGGCTGCTGAGGCTCTGAATCCAGCTCATGGGTCAACTGGTGGTTACACTTTTTTTCCCCATGTCTTTAAAAATGTAATGTCTCAAAAGAGAAGGTCGTTTGATTTGTGATAGATGAACTTTACCTTAAAGTTGACTTTTTTCTAGTTTTATTGAAGTATAATTGACAAAATTTGTATATATTTAAGATATATAATGTGATACCTTGATACATATACATATTATAAAATGATTACTACAATTGAGCTAATAGCCATCCATCACCTTCTGTAGTTAATGTTTTGTGTGTGTGTTGACTAAAGATCTATTCTCTTAGCAGACTTAAATATAAAACGTACTGTTGACTATACTTGCCATGTTGTACATTAGATCCCCAGAACTTATTCATCTTATAACTGAAAGTTTGTGCCCTTTGACCAATATCTCCCCATTTCCTCCACCCTCCAGTCCCTGGCAACCACCGTTCTACTTAGCTTATGTGAGTTCAACTTTTTTAGATTTCACATGTGAGTGGGGTCATGTAGTATTTGTCTTTCATGTGTCTAGTTTATTTCACTTAGCATAACGTCCTCCAGGTTTATCTATGTTGTCACAGATCACAGATCCCCTTCTTTTCTGTGGCTAAGTAATATTCCATTGATAAGTTCTTACAATTTGTGTTCTAACAGAAGAGAACTAAGTGCATATGCAATGCTGGAAGACTGCAAAGGAGGAGGAAACATCTTAATGTCTAAGAATCCTGACAGTGAAGTAAGAATGGTTATGCATCATTTATTAGGTCTGAAAAATGTTTTTTTCAATTATGATACATTTAATAATATTATCTTAGTCTTTTAGGCAATATTGGCATTACTAATCCTAAGAATTCAGGATGTCATTTTAAACAACCATGAATCTAGATGTAATGCCTTTTATTTCTTCTGGAAGAGGGATGTTGCTTTATTTTTTCATTTATTCTTTGACTATCCATTTACTGAACATCAGATAAGTGCAATATATTAAGGAGAATGAGGATTTTAAAGGAATCAGTTCATTTTGGGGGGGGGAATATCTTGAGAAAGTTATGAGCAAAGAATTATGGAAGTTCAGAAAAGGGAGTGATATCTGTAATTTTTAGATAGCAATGGGATCACCAGATAAGAGAAGATTTTACGGGCGCCTAGGTGGCTCAGTCATTAAGCATCTGCCTTCAGCTCTCATCAGAATCCTGGCTCCTGGAATTGTGCCCTGCATTGGGAAGCCTGCTTCTCCCTCTCCTACTCCACTGCTCTTTCTCTGTCAAATAAATAAATAAAATCTTCAAAAAAAAAAAAAAAAGAGAGAGAGAAGTTTTTAAAGATGAGATGGTATATGAGTTGGAACTCTTATACTGAATTCTATGAATAATAAATATTCTGTCTTCTGATTCAGAGGTATCCTGATTCATGTCAAAAACTGCATATACACAAAATAATAGAACACAATTATACACATATGTACATGAAATAATTCTTGGACACACACACTGCTTTATTTTTATTTATACACAATAGCTTTATTTTATACACATAACTTATCTTTCCATGTAACTTGTTCAACTCTGGTAAGAAATGTTCCAGAAGCAGATGAAAATGCACTATGGTAAGAAGAATACAGTGATATACATGGCGTGAGGGAGAACTTATTTGTATGTGTTCAGTTAAGTTTTAGGCATAAGTTGGAGCTTGGTAGGGTACTAGTTCAAATTTCTGCTCTTCCACAAATCTTTCATGACACCCATATTGCTATGTACACAAACAGGCCTTCCTCCAATGTATTTGATTGCACCTGCCATTAACATATAAGAACGTATTCTGGATATATTATAAATAGACCAGTAACAAAAGAAAGAAAAAACTCAGTAACTCTTAATTTTCTATTCCAAAGAAATTGTTCTGGACAGAAAAGCTATGTCTAAATTTTTTGTTGCCCTCCAGGGTTATTAGTTCTCCTGATACATGCCAGTTTCACAAGTCTTAAAATGAAACAATGTCTATTGGTGGTCCTTGCACTGGGTAAAGACACAGGCTGAGAAAAGTTTGGCTACTCATTGTTAACCACTTCTTATTTATGCAGAATTTTAATATGACTTGGCAGTGAAATCAGTTGAAAGTTCATTTAGTTGCCAATATTTTTTCCTGGTTGACTATTAATAAGTACCTAATAAATATTTTCAACTACATAGTCTTTGTCAAATCCAATATGTCTTCTATCATTCTTTCTGGTGAAATGTCTTCAAATTTATCTGAAGTTGGTGTTTTGTATAAAGGGATGACATAGTGATATAGATTCACGCTGACACTGAAACAAAAGTGGCCAAAGAATTATTTAAGGACATCACCATAATTTTCCAGGACATGAGATGGTTTACTCTATCACAGATACCAGGCACAAACTAGGATTCCTTCACTTTGGTTATATCTCTCTTGCAAAATTGAATAGAGATAGTATAAAACTGTAATTAACCTGCTTGAAGGGGTACAGTCTTCCATCACAGGTGTGTGCAAGTGTGTTTGTGTGTGCATATGTGTGTATGTGTTATATGCTTTTAGGTTTGTTTATGTTATCACTCAATTTTGCTTTTCAATCCAAATTAATTTGATTTTATTTACTTTTTAAATTTAAATTCAATTAGCCAACATATAGTACATCATTAGTTTCAAATGTAGAGTTCAGTTACCCATCCCCCAGCCCACCTCCCCTCCAGCAACCCTGTTTGTTTCTCATTGTTAAAAGTCTCTCATGGTTTTTTCCTCCATCTCTGATTTAATTTTATTTTTCATGTAAATTGTTAATATTTTAAATACCAAAATAGTGTAGCAAGATAGACTTAAAGTTTCGTTCCCTTTCCTTTCCCTATCTCTTTGCAACCTATTTTCAAACTACAGAGTTTCTGGTTTAACCATTCTGAGGGGGTTTTATCTTTTTGTAAAAAAGATATATCTATTTATCTATCTCTGTATTTATATACTTACCTCTTACTTTCCCCTTATTTTTTCTACAAAATGTAGAATACTATATATACTCTTCAGCACCCTGATTTTTTTCACTTAATTTTTTTTCTGAGAAATTATGTCCTCATATAGATTTTGCTCAACTGATATAAAAGCTTTGTTTTGGGGGCACCTGGGTGGCTCAGTGGGTGAAGCCTCTGCCTTCCGCTCAGGTCATGATCTCAGGGTCCTGGGATCAAGCCCCGCATCAGGCTCTCTGCTCCGCGGGGCGTCTGCTTCCCACTCTCTCTCTGCCTGCCTCTCTGCCTACTTGTGATCTCTCTCTCTCTGTGTGTCAAATAAATAAATAAAATCTTTAAAAAAAAAAGTTTTGTTTTGTTTGCTAATACTTAGTACTCCTCTGCATGGACATTCTGTACTTTATCCAACCAATATCCCATATATGGACATTCAGATTTTTTCTTAATATTTTTCAAACACAAATAATAGCATGGTGAATAACATTGGATGTATATTGTTTTACCTTCCATTTCAAAAGAGGTAAAAATTTCAAGTAAATTCCCAAAAGAGGGATTGCTCATTCAAAAGATAAGTGCATAGGAACTTGTGGTTCTGGAACACAAACACATTTCCCCGCCCCTCTATATCTAATAAAATGCCTAGAAATTACTCTAAAGATTGTTAAAAAAAAAAAAAAAAAAGGAGGGGGGCCTGAAAGATGAATAGTACAATGTAAACTGACTAGAGACTTCAGGATTTTAGAAATGACATTGTGGTGAGTTCCATGGGTTTTCACTTATCTCCTATGTAACCCCCACACAGGGGGAGACCTACAACCTGGAACTGCCAACAGGAAACACAAGAACAACAAGAAAAGATGCTCTCTCTGTCCAAGCACTAGGAAAGGGGAAACTCAAAAGAGACCTAGTGGAAACCCAGCCTCCCATTTCACAACCTGAACACCTCCAGGCAGTCTAATGTACAGGTAGGAGCAGGAGCAGTGGCAAGAGAAGATTCCAGGTCATTCCAGCTCCCACTCCACAAACAAGGCATGAGTGGGTGGTCCCATCCCCCAATAGGCCTGTGACACGAATCCCCTCTGTGTCCCTATGACCTTCACACCTGCATTATCTGTATGTCCCTCAGTGACATTAGGTGCCTCAAGGAAGTGACTTCTGTTCCTGTAGATGGGACCAGTAGAGTTTGAGTGGGAGCCCAACAGCATCAGAACACAACAGACCAGAAGAACTTTGTAAAACTTGAGAAAGCTAAACTGTCATTGGAATTAAGTCCACAAAAGTAGACTGGAATCCATATGCTAAGCCTAAACAGGGTGATTTCCTGCTAAAATGATTTATATAGGATTAAGAGTATCCTAACATGATAATCAGAATGTCTAGTATACAATCAAAATCATTGGACAGAGTAAGAACCAGAAAAAGCACCATTTTAATGAGAAACTACACTCAACAGATGCCAATACTGAGATGAATCAGATGTTGAAATTATCTGCCAAGAATTTTAAAACAGCTATCATAAAGATCCTTCAGGCCCTAAGGGACATTTATAGACACTCCACCCAGTAGGAGTAGAGTAAAAATTCCTTTCAAGTGCCACAAAAATAGATCATTGCCTGGACAATAAAATTAACTTAACAAACTTAAAAGAATTTTTAAAACAGAGTATGTTCTCTGACCACAATGAAATTAAGCTAAAAATCAATAACACAAGGACAATGGGAAAATCACCCAGGACAGAAAATGAACAAGCACAAACTAATTGCATTTCTATACACTAAGAAATGTAAACTAATTTCTGTAAAGTGCCATTTACAATCACTCCAAGGAAAATGAAATACTTAAGTTTACATCTAAAATAAACATGCATAATGAAACTTAAAAAAAAATGACCTCAATACTTGTAAAGATATACCATATTCACTGTTTGGAAAACTCAGCATAGTAAAGATGTTAGTTCTCCCTAAATTTATCTATAGGTTAAACACAATTTCTACCAACATCTCAGTAAGTTTCTTTTGAGATGTAAACAATCTTATTCCAAAACTTATATGGAAAGGAAAAGCCCTAAAATAACTAAAAACTCTTTTGAACTAGAATAAGTGGGAAAAATAGTTCTTCCTGGCTTACCACATAGCCAAAGTAATCAGGTCAGTGTGGTGCTATTAGAGGAATAGAAATATGGATCAATGGAACAGAATAGGAAAACATGAAATAAATCAGCACAAATATGTACAAATAATTTTCACAAAGTTGTAAAAGGAATTTAATGGTGAAGGGAGAGCTTTTTGAATAAATAGTGCTGAAGGATTTGGACATCCATAGGCAAACAAATGAACCTCAATCTGATCTACATACCATATACAAAAATTAATTCAATGTAGATCAAGGACATAAATATAAAACTATAAAACTTCTAGAACAAACATAGATAGAATAAAATCTTTGAGACCTAGAACTAGGCAAAGAGTTCTTAGATTTGACTCCAAAAGCATTTAAAAGTGAAAATCCATAAAAGGAAATTGAAAAATTGGATTTACTAAAAATAAAAAAATTGTGGAAGATTCAATTAAGATGGTAAAAAGTTAAGCCATAGAAGGAAATTGATCAATTGGACTAAAAAAATTAAAATAATAAAAGCACTTCTGTGAAAGATTCTGCTCTGAGGATGGAAAGATAATCTACAGACTGAGAGAAAACATTTGCAAACCACATATCCAACAAAGGACTTGTATTGAGAATATATTAAAAAAATTCTCAGAACTCAACAACAAAAATAATCTCATTAAAAATGGGCAAAAGACATGAACAGATATGTTACTGAAGAAGAGTGACAGCTGTCAAATAAAAACATTAAAAGATTGTTAACATCGTTAACCATTGAAGACACTGAAAAGTAAAACCACAATGAGGTATCACTAAACGTCCATTATAATGGTTAAAGTAAAAAAAATAGCAGTAACACAAATGCTAGTACGGATATAGGAAATTGTACCTTACATATGTTGCTGTTGGAAATGTAAAATGAGCAACCATTTTGGGAAATCGTTTGGCAGCCCTTGACTCTGGGAAGCAAACTGAGGGTTGTAGAAAGGGAGGTGGGTAAGAGTTGGGGTAACTGGGTGATGGGCATTAAGGAGGGCACATGATGTGATGAGCTCTTGGTGTTATACGCAACTAATGAATCATTGAACACTAGACCAAAAACTAATGATGTTGGTTAATTGAATTTAATTTAAAAAAATAAAAATGAGTTATGTTAACATGTAGTGGGTTTACTTTTGCTATTCGCAAATGAAACAATAAACTTTTCAAAAAATAATATAACTAAAGATGAACTTACCATAGACATATGACTCAGCAATTAAATTCTTAGGTACACATACCAGGAAAATGATCATTTATTTTAACACAGAAAGTTGTACACACATATTCACAGCAACTTTATTTGTAATAGCCCCAAGCCATAATAGCTAAAAACCCAAATAGCTTTAGTGGATAAATAAAAACAAGTGGCACATCTCTGCCATAGAACACTATGCAGTAATAAAAAGAAATGAACTATAGTTAACCTTTGAACAACATGGTCTGAACTGTGCAGGTCCACTGAAAAAACATGAATGTTTTTTCAATAAATACGTTGGAAAATTTTTTAGAGATATGCAACAATTTTAAAATTCTCGCAGATGAACTACATAGCTTAGAAATAATGACAAATTTTTTTTAAAAGTTAAGTATGTTATGAATACATAAAATTTATGTAGACACTAGTCTATTTTACCATTTGCTCCCATAAAAAATACACAGATATATTATAAAAAGTTAAAATTTATCAAAATTTACACAAATACTTACAGGCTGTACATGATACCCTTCCCAGTAGAGAGAAATGTAAACAAATGTGAAAATGTAGTATTAAATCATAACTATAGGTATAAAGTTACACCAGCAGGAATGAAAAGCTTGCACTTTTGGTGAAATATCTTTTTATTTCACATTGAAAATTCAATTTTTATATGGGTACAGGATTGCTATAAGAAAGGGATACCTATAGATTGCAATTTGATTTGCAAAGTTATTATATGACACTTTTAGCAAAAGGAAGGTGAAGAATTTAAAGCTGGAAAATTTAATTCCAGGAAAGGATGGTTTGATAATTTTAGAAAGAGGCTTGGCTTTAAAAAAAATGTCACAATAACAAGAGAAACAGCTTCTGCCCATCAAGAGGCAGCACACAGTTTCCAGGTTTTATTAAGGAAATCATTGAGAAAGAGGTGGGAAAAAAATAATTGAAGAGAAAGGATATCTTCCTGAAGAGCTTTTTAATATAGACAAAAAAGTGCCCTATACTGAAAAAAAAGCCACAAAGGGTATTTGTTAGTAAGGAAAAGAAGTGAGCATGAGGATTTAAGGCAGGAAGGGATAGGCTACCTCTACGGCTTTGTGGAAATGTAGTTGGGCTTATGATCAGGACTGCCCTTATATATAAAGTTGCTAACCCCTGAGCCTTGAAAGAAAAGATAAACACCAGCTGCCAGTCATGTGGTTGTACAAGAGGGCCTGGACAATAAGAGCACTGTTTCTGAACTGGTTCCATTGATGTGTTGCCTCTGAAGTCAACAACTACCTTGACAGTAAGGGACTGTCATATATATATATATATATATATGTAAAATTTTATGTATAAAATTATTTATTATTACATCTCATAAGTCAAAAAGCTGAGTGTTAGTGACCTTGATGGGTTTGCTCATATTTCTGCAAGTTTAAAAAAAATTTTTTTTTAAAGATTTTATTTATTTATTTGACAGAGAGAGATCACAAGTAGACGGAGAGGCAGGCAGAGAGAGAGGGAAGCAGGCTCCCCGCTGAGCAGAGAGCCCGATGCGGGACTCGATCCCAGGACCCTGAGATCATGACCTGAGCCGAAGGCAGCGGCTTAACCCACTGAGCCACCCAGGCGCCCCTAAAAATTTTTTTTAAATTTAATTTTATTTTTTCAGTGTTCCAAGATTCATTGTTTATGCACCACACCCAGTGCTCCTTGCAATACATGCCCTCCTTAATACACACCATCAGACTCACCCATCCCCCCACCCCTCTCCCTTCCCAAACCCTCAGTTTGTTTCTCAGGGTCCACAGTCTCTCATGGTTCATCTACCGCTCCGATTTCCCCCAATTCACTTTTCCTTTCCTTCTAATGTCCTCCATGTTATTCCTTATGCTCCACAAGTAAGTGAAACTACGATAATTGACTTTCTCTGCTTGACTTATTTCACTCAGCATAATCTCCTCCAGTCCCATCTATGTTGATACAAAAGTTGGGTATTCATCCTTTCTGATGGAGGTGTAATATTCCATTGTATATATGGACCATATCTTCTTTATCCATTCTTCTGTTGAAGGGCATCTTGGCTCTTTCCACAGTTTGGCAATTGTGGCCATTGCTGCTATGAACATCGGGATTCATATGGACCTTCTTTTCACTAAATCTCTATCTTTGGGGTAAATATCCAGTAGTGCAACTGCAGGGACTGTCTTTTTTTTTTTTTTTTTAAGATTTTATTTATTTATTTGTCATAGAGAGAGAAGCGAGAGTGAGCACAGGCAGACAGAGTGGCAGGCAGAGGCAGAGGGAGAAGCAGGCTCCCTGCCAAGCAAGGAGCCCAATGTGGGACTCGATCCCAGGACGCTGGGATCATGACCTGAGCGGAAGGCAGCTGCTTAACCAACTGAGCCACCCAGGCGTCCCGCAGGGACTGTCTTTTAAAGGCCTTTTGATATTGAACAATGCCTCTCACTACTCAGAACCTTATGAGTTCAACACCAAGGATGTCAAAGTGGTCTACTTGTCTCCAAACATAATGTCTCCAGTTCAGCCTGTAGATCACGGGGTCATGAGGACCTCATTATACACAGTACTTTATGGAAAGGATTGCCCATGTTATGGAAGAGAACCCCAATGGAGAGAATATCATGGAAGTCTGGAAGGATCATACTATTGAAGATGCCAGTATTGTTATAAGAAAAAAATCATGAAAACCATCAACCACCAATAAGAAATTATTGCTGGATAAAACTGTGTCCAGATGTTGTGCTTGCCCTCACAGGATTTATAATGGAGTCAATCAAGAATATTATGGAAGAGAATATGGATATGGAAAAAGAAAAGAATGGGTTTGTAAAGAGTTTCAAGATATGGATCTTGGAGACATTCAAGAGCTAATAAACCCCACATCAAAGTAATTACCAGAAGACAACCTGGAGATGAGTGCTTCCAAACCAGTGCCAGATGATGAGGAAGGAGACAAAGAACTAGTGCCAGAAAACAAATTTACATTAGACAACCTGGTAGAAAGTTTCTGATTGCTTAGGACTGCTTTTGTCTTCTTTTATGACATGGACTCTTCCATGATATGGACACTGAAACTAAAGAAGACAATGGAAGAAGGGACTGGTATCATCTAGAAACGTTTTTAAAGAAATGAAAAAGAAAAAAGTCAGACAAAGATTATGATTTATTCTATAAAGTTATACTGAGTGTGCCTGTCTCTCCTGCCTCCCCTTCCTCCTCCTCATCTCTTCCTGCTCTGCCATCCCTAGGACAGCAAGATCAACCCCTCCCTGCTCTTCCACTTCCACTTTCTCCTCAACCCACTCAGTGCAAAGATGAAGGCGATGAAGATCTTTATGATGATGAGCTACTTCCTCTTAAATAATCATCTTGCCATACCTGTAAATAAACTTTTCTGTTAGTAAACTTACCTGTTGTGAGTGTGACAGTCTTTGTGTGAAAATCTAATAACTGCACGGCAAGAACTCTATGGGATATTTTTGTGTCATCATGATTTTCATCACAGTATTCATCATGTAGAACACCATGTGTGAGGCTTGTATGGAAGTGCACAGCCTATCCTTACAGAGGTAAAAGGTGAGTGATATTTAATATAAAATTAATAATGTATTAGTGTTCTTACTGTTTTATACCTTTGGTTTTAAAGAATTATATTGTTGTACAGTATGCCCCTCTCTCTTATAACTGGAAAACTGTATATCAGCCTATGGTCATAGGTTTTTTAGAAAGTTTAACAATGTTTCCAATATTGTATTATGAATATGGCTATAATAGTGTATGCCATAATGATTCATTCACTAGTGTACAAGCTAGACTTCCATGAAGAAATTGTATCAATTACACGATGCTACCATCAAGCAATAATATTGCTTCTTCTTCATTATCAATGTATGAATCATTTACCTGTAAATAAACTTAAATTTCTTTGTCATGCTATCTTCTGCTTTTTATATTTAGTATTAGTAATACATATGACATCTACAGTGTTTTGTATCATAGACAATACTGTTGTAGATAACTAACAGATGATTTGACTTATAAACAGATAATGTAAACTTATGGCATCGATAAATGCAGAACAGTAAATGTATTTTCTCTTCCTTAGGATTTTCTAAATAACATTTTCTTTCTCTAGTTTACTTTGAGAACACAGTATTTGTTACATATAATATACAAAATATGTGTTAACTTACTGTTTATTTTATCAGCAATGCTTCTGGTCAACAGTAGACAATTAGTAATCAAGTTTTTAAGGAGTCTAGTTATATGTGGATTTTTAACCATGCAAGGGGTTGGCACCCCTAATCCCTATGCTGTACAAGGGTCAAATGTAAGTATAAACAACAAAACTGTAACAAAAATCAGCTGCTGTTCATTCTTCCCAATAGCAATTTAAAAATGCATTTTAACTACTTTTGAATTTAAGAGAATAATTATATTTAAAAATGAGGAAGATATTTGGTGTATTGCACTTGACATTTTTCTAAGAATTGAGATTCCCATAATGAAAATATAAATTATTTTTGTATATTATTGTTATTGTAGTAATTATAGTAGTAATTATTGTAGTAATATCATTACTATGGTGTGATATATCATTATTAATTATTTTCAACAAAGTATTGTCACATACTCACCCATTCCTTTCTTCACAAATTAAACATATAGCTACATCTCTTGAAGGATGGAGAAAGGGGTGTTTAGTTTAATTGAAATTTAAAATCCAGCAAGGCTAATTCTCTGTGTGGATATGATGGTGAACTTGGTTTTTGAAGAGTTGATCAGAAACAATTTGTGGTACTTAAAACTGAAACATTTGTTGGCCAAAAGTAGAAAGCAGACAAGGTCTAAATTTGATTATGAAAACATGTTCATTATGCTTTTTTATAGCCATGTTTTGGGGGTATAATCTTAGATTAAATGCTATATTTTTTCCTCAGTTCTGACAAGTACTATCCTTCTAGCAGAAAAAAACACAAGCATGTCCCCCCAAATCTGGTTCTATCCATCATGAAAACTGATGCACTTTGAAAGCATTTCAGCTCATTCTTCCAGATACATATTTATTATTTTTTAAGATTTTATTTATTTATTTGACAGAGAGTGAGATCACAAGTAGGCAGAGAGGCAGGCAGAGAGAGAGGAGGAAGCAGACTCCCCGCTGAGCAGAGATTCCCAATGATGCAATGTGGGGCTCGATTCCAGGACCCTGGGATCATGACCTGAGCCTAAGGCAGAGGCTTTAACCCACTGAGCCACCCAGGTGCCCCCCAGATAAATATTTAATACCACTAAATGATTTCCTGTGTTATTTTTTTAAGATTTTATTCATTTTTTTAATTTATTTTCAGCGTAACAGTATTCATTGTTTTTGCACCACACCAGTGCTCCATGCAATACATGCCCTCCCTAATACCCACCACCTTCTTCCCCCAACCTCCCACCCCCCCGCCCCTTCAAGATCCTCAGATTGTTTTTCAGAGTCCATAGTCTCTCATGGTTCACCTCCCCTTCCAATTTCCCTCAACTCCCTTCTCCTCTCCATCTCCCCATGTCCTCCATGTTATTTGTTATGCTCCACAAATAAGTGAAACCATATGATAATCGACTCTCTCTGCTTGACTTATTTCACTCAGCATAATCTCTTCCAGTCCTGTCCATGTTGCTACAAAAGTTGGGTATTCATCCTTTCTGATAGAGGCATAATGCTCCATAGTGTATATGGACCACATCTTCCTTATCCATTCTTCCATTGAAGGGCATCTTGGTTCTTTCCACAGTTTGGCCACTGTGGCCATTGCTGCTATAAAAATAGGGTACAGATGGCCCTTCTTTTCACTATATCTGTATCTTTGGGGTAAATACCCAGTAGTGCAATTACAAGGTCATAGGGAAGCTTTATTTTTAATTTCTTGAGGAATCTCCACACTGTTCTCCAAAGTGGCTGCACCAACTTGCATTCCCACCAACACTATAAGAGGGTTCCCATTTCTCCACATACTCTCCAATACATGTTGCTTCCTGTCATGCTAATTTTGGCCATTCTAACTGGTGTAAGGTGGTATCTCAATGTGGTTTTAATTTGAATCTCCCTGATGGCTAGTGATGATGAACATTTTTTCATGTGTCTGATAGCCATTTGTATGTCTTCATTGGAGAAGTGTCTGTTCATATCTTCTGCCCATTTTTTGATATGATTGTCTGTTTTGTGTGTGTTGAGTTTGAGGAGTTCTTTATAGATCCTGGATATCAGCCTTTTGTCTGTACTGTCATTTGCAAATATCTTCTCCCATTCCGTGGGTTGCCTCTTTGTTTTGTTGACTGTTTCCTTTGCTGTGCAGAAGTTTTTGATCTTGATGAAGTCCCAAAAGTTCATTTTCGCTTTTGTTTCCTTTGCCTTTGGAGACATATCTTGAAAGAAGTTGCTGTGGCTGATATTAAAGAGGTTACTGCCTATGTTGTCCTCTAGGGTTCTGATGGATTCCTGTCTCACATTGAGGTCTTTTATCCATTTTGAGTTTATCTTTGTGTACGGTGTAAGAGAATGGTCAAGTTTTATTCTTCTACATATAGCTGTCCAGTTTTCCCAGCACCATTTATTGAAGAGACTGTCTTTTTTCCACTGTATATTTTTCCTGTTTTGTCGAAGATTATTTGACCATAGAGTTGAGGGTCCATATCTGGGCTCTCTACTCTGTTCCACTGGTCTATATGCCTGTTTTTATGCAGTACCATGCTGTCTTGGTGATCACAGCTTTGTAGTAAAGCTTGAAATCAGGTAACGTGATGCCGCCAGTTTTATCTTTGTTTTTCATTTCCTTAGCAATTTGGGGTCTCTTCTGATTCCATACAAATTTTAGGATTATTTGCTCTAGCTCTTTGAAAAATACTGGTGGAATTTTGATCGGAATGGCATTAAAAGTATAGATTGCTCTAGATAGTATAGACATTTTAACATTTATTCTTCTGATCCAAGAGCATGGAATGGTCTTCCATCTTTTTGTGTCTTCTTCAATTTCTTTCATGAGTGTTGTGTAGTTCCTCAAGTACAGATCCTTTACCTCTTTGGTTAGGTTTATTCCCAGGTATCTTATGGTTCTTGGTGCTATAGTAAATGGAATCGATTCTCTAAATTCCCTTTCTGTATTTTCATTGTTAGTGTATAAGAAAGCCACTGATTTCTGTACATTGACTTTGTATTCTGTCACATTACTGAATTGCTGTATGCGTTCTAGTAGTTTGGGGGTGGAGTCTTTTGGGTTTTCCATATAAAGAATCATATCATCTGCGAAGAGAGTTTGACTTCTTCATTGCCAACTTGGATACCTTTTATTTCTCTTTGTTGTCTGATTGCTGTTGCTAGGACTTCTAATACTATGTTGAACAAGAGTGGTGAGAGTGGGCATCCTTGTCGTGTTCCTGATCTCAATGGGAAGGCTGCAAGAGTGAGGTAGTTTCCTTTACCCACATTGTTCTCCACATTTCCACTACACTTTCAATGAGTTTAAGACCTTTCACATAACCTGTAAACAGTTATTCCAGAAGGCCAAGCCTTCTTTACAAAGCATTCTCCTTGATTTTCCTTAAAGAGGATTTTTCCCATTAAGGATGATATTTGCTGTGGCCTTTCATAGATAGAGTTTAGAAGTTCAGGAATGTTCCCTCTATCCCTATACTTTGAAGCGTTTTAATCAGGAACAGATGCTGGATTTTGTCAAATGTTTTTTCTGCATCAATTGAGAGGACCATGTGGTTCTTCTCTCTTCTCTTATTGATTTGTTCTATCACATTGATTGTTTTGCAAATGTTGAACCATCCTTGTAACCCAGGGATGAATCCCACCTGGTCATGGTGGATAATCTTTTTAATATACTATTGGATCCTGTTTGCTAGGATCTTGTTGAGAATCTTAGCATCCATATTCACCAGTGATATTGGTCTGAAATTCTCCTTTTTGGTAGGGTCTTTGCCTGGTTTGGGGATCAGGGTAATGCTGGCTTCATAAAAAGAGTCTGGAAGTTTTCCTTCTGCTTCAATTTTTTGAAACAGCTTCAGGAGAATAGGTGTTATTTCTTCTTTGAAAGTTTGGTAGAATTCCCCAGGGAATCCGTCACGTCCTGGGCTCTTGTTTTTTGGGAGGTTTTTTATCACTGCTTCAATCTTGTTACTAGATATCGGTCTATTCAGGTTGTCAATTTCTTCCTGGTTCAATTTTGGGAGTTTATAGTTTTCTAAGAATGCATCCATTTCATCTAGGTTGCTTAGCTTATTGGCATATAACTGTTGATAATAACTTCTGATGATCGTTTCTACTTCCTTGGTGTTAGTTGTGATCTCTCCCTTTTCATTCATAATTTTTTTAATTTGGGCTTTCTCTCTTTTCTTTTGGATTAGTGTGGCCAATGGTTTATCAATCTTATTGATTCTTCAAAAAATCAGCTTCTAGTTTCATTGATATGTTTTACTGTATCTCTGGTTTCTACCTCATTGATCTCTGCTCTAATCTTGATTATTTTCCTCTTATGTGTGGAGTTGGTTTGATTTTTTTGTTGGTTCTCCAGCTTTTTAAGGTGTAGAGACAGCTGGTGTATTCTGGATTTTTCAATTTTTTTGAGGGAGGCTTGGATGGCTATGTATTTCCCCCTTAGGACCCGCCTTTGCTGTATCCCATGGGTTTTGGACCGAAGTGTTTTCATTCTTATTGGTTTCCATGAATTGTTTAAGTTTTTCTTTGATCTCCTGGTTGATCCAAGCATTCTTAAGCAAGGTGGTCTTTAGCTTCCAGGTGTTTGAGTTCCTTCCGAACTTTTCCTTGTGATTGAACTCCAGTTTCAAAGCATTGTGATCTGAGAATATGCAGGGAATAATGTCAGTCTTTTGGTATTGGTTGAGTCCTGATTTGTGACCCAGTATGTGGTCTATTCTGGAGAAGGTTCCATGTGCACTTGAGAAGAATGAGTATTCTGTTGTTTTAGGGTGGAATGTTCTGTATATATCTATGAGGTCCACCTGGTCCAATGTGTCATTCAATGCTCTTGTTTCTTTATTGATTTTCTGCTTCGATGATCTGTCTATTACTGAGAGAGGCATGTTAAGATCTCCTATTATTAATGTGCTCATATCAATATGACTTTTTATCTTGATTAATAGTTTTCTTATGTAATTGGCTGCTCCCATATTGGGAGCATAGATACTTACAATTGTTAGATCATCTTGGTGGATAGTCCCTTTAAGAATTATGTAGTGTCCTTCTGTATCTCTGACTACAATCTTTAGTTTAAAATCTAATTTATCTGATATGAGAATCGCTACCCCGGCCTTCTTTTGAGGCCCACTGGCATGAAAGATGCTTCTCTATCCCTTCACTTTCAGTCTGGGTGTAACATATGGATGGGTCTTGTCATTTTATCCAATCTGCAACCCTATGTCGTTTTATGGGTGCATTTAGGCCATTCACATTGAGAGTGATTATTGATAGATACATTTTTATTGACATCATGTTTACCTTTGAAGTCTTTTTTTCTGTAGATTGTCTCTATATTTCTGTTCAATGATATTTTTAGGATTTTTTCTCTTTTATAGAACCCCCCCTTAATATTTTCTGCAGTGTCGGCTTGGTGGTTGCATAGTCTTTTAAGGCTTGCCAGTCTTGGAAACTCTTTATCTCTCCATCCATTTTGAATGTCAGTCCTGCTGGATAAAATATTCTTGGCTACATGTTCTTCTTATTTAGTGCCCTGAATATATCTTGCCAGCCCTTTCTGGCTTGCCAGGTCTCTGTGGATAGGTCTGACGTTATTCTGATGGGCTTTCTTCTGTACGTAAGGAGCTTCTTTGTCCTGGCTGCTTTCAAGAGGGTCTGCCTACAATTATAATTCTTTATTCTTACTATTAGGTGTCCCGAGGACTTTCAAGAATCTATAATCTTGGGGAGAAACCATTCTGCATCTAGTACATGAACGCTGGTTCCATTCATGAGATTGGGAAAATTTTCATGGACAACTTGTTCCACTATATCTTCTAGACTTCTTTCTTTCTCCTCTCCTTCAGGGATTCCAATAATTCTGACATTGGAACATTTCATGGCATCATTTATTTCCCAGATTCTGTTTTTGTGGCTTCTAAGCTGTTTGTTCCAGGCTTCCTCCTGATCATTTCTCTCTATCTGTTTGTCCTCCAGATCACTAATTCTATCTTCTGTCTCAGTTACCCTAGCTTTTAGAGAATTTAGATTAGATTGGAACTCATTGAGAGCATTTTGAACATCATCCCTGGTGGCTTTCACTTCTGCCCTAACATTGTGAACATCATCTCTGGTGGCTTTCAGTTCTGCCCTAATCAATTCCATTTGGTCATCCATGGCTTTCTCCAACCTAGCTATTGCCTGGATAATTGTTAGCCTGAATTCCCTTTCTGACATATTGTCTATGTTGATAGCCATTAGCTCTGTTGCAGAAGGCCCATCGTCTGTATTTTTCTTCTGTTGGGCATTCCTCCTCCTAGTCATTTTGGTGAGAGATGACTGAACGGATGTAGCTGGATGTATCAAGTGTGGTGCAATCAAGGTGCACCCTGGAACGCTTCTGAGCAATCAGGATTCCCCACCCAAATGAGAAAAAAAAGAAAAGAAAAAGAAAAAAAAGAGAGAGAGAGAGACAGGAAAAAAAGGGAAGATAAAAGAGAAGGCTCAACCCAAATGGGCCCCAAGGTAAGATTTATGAAGTGTATAAACAAAAACAGACAAACAAAAAGAGTGATAAAAGTATATGACAAGAGAGAGAAAAATATATATATATATAAAAGCAAAAAAAAAAGGAAGAACCTCGTCAAAAAGAACCCCAAGTATAAGGTTTATATACTATCAGGACAAACACAAATACACAGAAACACTGGAGGGAGAAAAAGATGGGAGAGTGGTTATAAATTCTCAGTGTGGGCAAGGAATGTTATTTTGATTCTTCCTGGATGTATCTTGATATCTTTGTTAAAGGACTCAACTTTCCTGAGATAAAGGGGGATTAAAAATAGGTTTAGCTATAAAGGTAGCATTGATTGGGGAAAGGGGGTTACCTTGAAGTTTAACTCTATATGAATATTAGAAAATAAAAATAAAAAAGAATAAACTAGACTAAACTAAACTAAAATTAAAAAAAAATTTAAAAACAGAAAAGCAAAAGAAAAACATGGGTGTATGTATCAAAAAATTCAGATTAGAAGGTTATTATGGAATTTGATGTACTGGACATCTCACTGTGGTGTTAAATAGGTTTAAAAATTATCTATATTAAAAAAAAAATGAACCAGAATAGTGGCAATGAGTTAAAAATAAAAGTTGTATCTATGAAGTAGTGGCGGTTGTCCTCTTGTCATCTTTTTTTTTTTTTCTTTCCTAGTTGGTTTTCTGGGGGACGAGGCCTGCCATGTGGGTTTTCAGTCAATGATGTTCCCTGAGTTAAGTCCTCCCGCCCCACCCTCAAGGGGGTGGGCTCTGAGGAAACCGGTTTTTCAGGCTTTTGTTCTCTGGAGGTTTTTATGTTTGTTTGTTCGTTTTTTGTTTTTTGTTTTTTTGTTTTTTTCTCTCGCCTTGACCGCTTTTGATGGTTTTTGGAGGTTTAGAGGAAAGCAAACTGCACCCCGACCTCCCTCTCCTAGAGAAGCCTCAGTCTGCTCCCTAGTGGGTGCTGCAAAGCTGCTGGCAGAGCATGTTCTGAGTCGAGGTCCCTGGGGATGCAGGATCTCCTGTTTGTACCCAAAGCCACGGCAGCGACGGCTGTTTGGGCAGCTCCATTTGCCAGAGAGGTTCCAAACAGCGATCACACACTGAGATTTTCCTGCTGGCCCTGGCTGGGAGTGCCTGGTCTTTCTGGGTCTGAGAGCACCAGGCTGGGCCTTCACCCACCTCTCAGGGGAGTGTGTGGGGCACACGCATCTCAGGCTCTGATAGCACAGCGCAGCATTCTGCCGTCTGGCGAGGCTTCCAGTCCCTCACAGGAGCCAGACCCCATGGGTTCTCGGGCGCGCTGGCAGCTCAGGGACCAAGACCTGGTTTCTCCACCGCACTTTCTCTGGCTCAGCAGCAGGGGAGGCTGTCCTGGGTCCAAGGACTTAAGCCCCTCTCCCTAACTGCCTCGATTCCCGCAATTTCCCCCTGGAATCCTTTGCTCTTTTTGAGTGCTTTCAACCAGACTCCAAATTAATGCTGGTCCCAGTCGCAGGGCACTCTCGTATTGGGGTATTACTTTCCAATCGGTCACCTCTGGTGGCTCCCTCCCCCTTTTGTTTATCTTCCAATATATCAGTCCGATGTTCCCACTCTGCTTTACCTGCCCACTGGCATCTTCTGCCCCCGTAGAGATCCAGACGTTTATAATTCTGATCTCAGGCTGATTTCATGGGTGATCAGAGTTCTTTGGTAGGTAATCTGCTCACTCTAGGGTACAGGTTGAAATGGCGCCTCCTCCTACTTCCCCGCCATCTTGTCTCCCCCCCCATTACCTGTGTTTTAAACATAAAAGATTTTATATGTACGTGACAACCACAAACGGTATTCTTCCCTCATTTATAACTTTGTAAAATTATATGTGTACAATTTTCAGTGAGAGGGATTTTACTGTTGCACAAATTAATCAGATTCTCCTGCTTGGTTTAGCATTCACAGGCATCTTCTAGGAATTTGATGACCTATTAGGAACCAATGGACTGCATATAGTTTGTCCCTGGAAGTTGCTGGCAACATTTTTAATGATGAGTAATACTGGATTCCTATATTACTCTAAATCATCATTTCAACTTGATATAAAAACACACCTTCAGGGGCGCCTGGGTGGCTCAGTGGATTAAAGCCTCTGCCTTTGGCTCAGGTCATGATTCCAGGGTCCTGGGATCAAGCCCCGCATTGGGCTCTCTGCTCCGCAGGGAGCCTGCTTCCTCCTCTCTCTCTCTGCCTGCCCCTGACTACTTGTGATCTCTGTCTGTCAAATAAATAAATAAAATCTTAAAACAAAACAAAACAAAACTTCGTTCTTAAATATTTCTGCATAAATATCATTAAATTTTCTCATTTACCTATATAATAATTGTTGAGGAGGCAAAATGCAGGAAATACTATATAACATTCAAAAATTAAAATAGGTAGAAAATAATGTATGAAAAAGCAGTCATACTTTCCCTCTAAAAGCAAGAAACTACAAGGACATTTTTTAGAAGTCCATTTATCACCAATTTCTGCTCTTAAAAAGCAAGTGTCTGCATATCTGAATATTTTTGATCACCGAATAATAATATGATCAGAACACTCTTGAATAAAAACTAACACTGTGATATGACAAATGAGGCAATGCACAAGAGCCAGATGAATTTACCTAGAAAATCACTCCCTAACATATAAACACAATACAAAACTGCTTGTTAGCATATAACACTGGAAATGTGTGTGCTATTAAATTAGGTATTGATAAATGACTTAATCTGGAGCAGGCCATCAACTCCCTAAAGTGAGATAGATAGGCATGAGAAATAGTGTATCCATACATCCTAGCTTGCCTAACAGGGAGCTTGCCTGGCAACTTTTCACTTACAAAGTATCCAGATTTGGAAGAGAAATTATACATTCCTCTAGGCCATAACCTGGATTAAATAAAAAGAAACAAAGAAAACAGACATGCCTGGATATATGTTTGAGGAATACTGATCCATGCTGTTGTTTATAAATGAGCCAAGTGATTGCATAACGTCTTTAAATGGTAAAATAAATTCATAAAAAACAAGATTAAAGCCATAATAGAAATTAATAGTTTATAATACTAAAACACAAAATTATAAAAGTGTTAATTTAAAATATTATATTATAAATTAATAGAAGTTAAAATGGAAATATTTACCAAAAGGAATAAAAGAATGACAAATACAGGCACAAGCACAAAATTGAGGATGACTTATTTGAGTGAAAGACACTACAGAGAGATAAGCAGATTTGTGAGTCTAGGGCGTCTCTGACCTGGCTGGCTGTGAGGCTGAGATTTACTGCGCCCGGTTCAGGGGGCTGAAATCCACATCCAGCTGTCCTCAAGCTACAGAGCAAAAGTTACGTAATCATAACCACCAGTCATTAATTTGCCCTAGTTGATTAAAGCTAGCAAACAAATGTATTTTTACATTGAATTATTGTGGAAGTTGCCAGGGAAGGATATTGTGCCAAAACAACAACAAAAAAAAAAGTTTCTATCTTTGCAATTCTGATATTTCAAGTGACTTCCTTGAAACTATTTTTTTTTTTTAAAGATTTACTCATTTATATTTGAGGAGGTTGAGGGAGAGACAGAGAGAGAGATGCCCAAGCATACTTCCCTCTGAGCACAAAGGGGGATGCAGGGCTGGATCACATGACCTTGAGATCATGACAGGAACTGAAACCAAGAGTCGGACACTCAACTGACTGAGACACCAAGGCAGCCCCTTGAACCTATTTTTAATGCCAGTTGTATTTGTTATAGGAATAATTTATTTAATCTAATCAAATATTTTATACATAGGTGATGCAATGTGTGGGAGTTTTCTTTGTGGGTTTTTTTGTTTGTTTGTTTGTTTTGTTTTCGTTTGGTTTGGTTTTCATTTTGTTTTACCCTACTCAGGAAAGTCAACAGAAGAAAATTTCAAAAAAATGCTGTCATATTAAAAATAAACTATAAGTTTAGGGAATTGGATTCTAGAAGGATTCTGCACTCAGAATACTTTTGAAGGATCCTAAATTTTACCCCACTTGCAGAAACTTATACAGGAAAACATAAGGCATTTTGTGGTTAAGAAAAGGACAAAGTTGAATTCTAACTAACCAAGCCATGGGAAGGCTTTGACTAGGAACTGAATGCTGGCTGACACATGGATAATTTTAAGTTAGAACAAAATACTGAAGTCATGTTTATATCTATTTCGTTTATGATTCTCTCTCCAATTTCTTCAAATCACTGACCATCTCCTTTATCATCCAATTGTGGCTTTAGGAAGACTTCGGCTGAATTTCAAAGGTGCTTTTGTGTCCTCTGAGTCTTGATCATATCTGTCATCTTCATCTCTTCCTCTTTACTGTGTTGCCAGCGACCCTGTGATTTATTCCATGTCTCAATATATTTTTATGAAGACTGTGCTTTCCTTACTAAATATACTTACAGACTCACTTTTCCACTCTCCTGTGTTTGATCAGCAGCTGTGGTAGATTGAAAAAAGCATTGACCAACACAGTATTGAAGAACACGTTGGAGGACTGACATTATCTGGCTTCAAGACTTACTACAAAGCTACAGTAATTAAGACAGTGTGGTATTGCTGAAAGAACAGACAAACCAATGGGACAGAATAGAGAACCCGGAAAGAACCGTGGAAATAAAGGCAACTGATCTTTGACAAAGGAGCAAAGGCAATACAATGGAAAAAAAGAAAAGATTGCCTTTTTAAACAAATGGTGCTGAAATAACTGGAATTCACATACACAGAAATGAATCTAGATACAAATCTTGCACCCTTGACAAAAATTAACTCAAAATGGATCTAAATGTAGAACACCAGGGGTTAAGGTAGAAGGCAGGATGGATAGGTGGAGCATAGAGAATTTTTAGGGCAGTTAAACTATATAGTACTATAATGGTCACTTACGTTTGTCATAATTCATAAAATGTACAACACCAAGATTTAACCCTAATGTAAACTATGATTTCTGGGTGATAATTATGTGTCAGTATAGGTTCATCAACTGTCACCCTTTTGGTCCCAATTGGATTTTGAGTGGTAATGATCTATTAGTGTAGGTTATTTGATTATAATAACAAAGATACCACTCTGGTACAGGGTGTTGGTAACAGAAGAGGCTGTCCTCTTATGGGGTTCAGCAGTATATGGGAACTCTCTGTACTTTCCAAGCCATTTTGCTGTGAACTTAAAACTGTTCTAAAAATAAAGCCTATTAAAAGGGAAAGGGGGAGCCCTGAGGCTTACCAAACCCCTCCTAGAGGGAGGCAGAGAATGTTGCTATTAGCATCAAATTCTAAAGGGAGAACACTGTCATCTGGGCTATGTTATTGTTTATTTAATATTAAGAAGCAGGAATTAAGCAGCTGCTGTGTAAGGGATACAGTGCTGGCTGGTTAGAGACTTGAAGATGTGGAGAGCAATGAGAATTGAATCCTTGTTCACTACATGGAATGGTGAGGTTCAGGACACATTACCCCAAAATATAGCACCTTAGAATGTGGCATATTTCGGGGTAAAGGAATTAGAGAAGTGGCTATGGCAGGAAGGACTTTCTGACTCTCCCCCAAAGCAGGTCACACAACCCTCAGATGAGAGGTACCCTTTCTATATCAAGAGGAGAGGAACATCTTTATCTCTGAAGACAAGGGAAAGAGAGGCATCTGAACATCCCTTTAAGAAATTTCCCTCAGTTTAGTATATTTACCTCATACATTTGTCTTATTATGTCTTTCCAGTCTTCATCAAACCTAGCATAAAAACACTCAGGCTTAATTATTTCTTTGGATTTTCATTCCCTTATGAAGGTTCTCATGTCATGTAAAACTTATATTAAATAAGCTCGTTGAGGCACCTGGGTGGCTCAGTCAGTTGAGCGTTGGACTCTCGGTTTTAGTTCAGGTCATCGTCTCAGGGTCGTGGGATTGAGCCCTACATTGGGCTCTGGGCTCAGCGAGGAGTCTGTTGAATAGTTTCTTCTTCTCCCTCTCTCTTCACCCCTCCCCCTCCTTGCACTCTCCATCACTCTCTCTCTAAAATAAATAAATAAATCTTTTAAAAAAAAATTCACGTGCTTTTTCTTTTGTTTTCCTGTCTTTTATTACAGGGGTTGCAAGTAGAGAATTTGAAAGAGTAGAGGAAAAGTACTTTTTTCCCCTACAGGAAAAAATAAACAGGTAAATATATAGTCCCTATGGAGTGAGAAGTATGGAGGAAAAGGAAGTGATAAGGTCAGCTCTGGGGGGCACAAGGAAGTCTCCTGAAAGATGTCATATATCCCCAGTCTTAAAGGATGAATAGGATTTCATCTAATGGAAATTAATGGCAGAAATAATATCACATAAAACAATTTACAAGGAAAGCTCCTGCTGCATGTCTGGTCAGTCAAGTGGACCCGCGTAAGGATTTACATAGTTGCAACACTATTCACTCACCTTAATATTTATTTTTTTTACTTAAGATTTCCCTTGAAGAAATCCTGTCTTTTGGATTGGAAAAGCTAGCTTTGGGGTGGATTGCCACTTGAAAACTGTTTAAGAAGGAATTCAAGTTCTGTTCAATGGTGCTTCACATTCTTGATTTTAGCAAAGCAACTCCACTTGAAAGATTACCAGATTCTAGCAGAAATTTTGCTTCAGCTTCTTTGCTTTTTAACTCTATGTCTTCAGCATTATTTAGTCAAGGCTCTAAACATTGGTTTTATTCCATTATACTGAGCATTACTCTATGAGAAAAATAAGTAAAAATTAAACATTTGATGAGAAAATCTTTAGAGATTTAAAGTTTTAATAATCTCATTTCATGTTTCCAAAGAAGGAAGCTTAAATCACCAACATCTTCCCAAATCATCATTCCACTGAGTGAACTCATATCCTTGATTTGATGGCAGGTACCATCTCATTTTCCTACTCAAAAATTAGGGAAGGTGAGATTCAGAAAAGTCAATCAGTTTGCATTTATTTCTACACTTTTTATATTCAAATATTATGAAACAGAATAAGCAAGAAGTTGGCCCATCTTTGTGGACTGAAACACTCATTCCTATATATTGATACAAAATCTTTTCTAAAGGACCTATCACAACAGATTCTTGTTACCGGAGTTAAATACTCCTTCATAGTGGCTTTGCTACCTTAAAAGACAGTGTTGTCTGATTTACATTTTCTCCACAAAACACTTGATTCTACATGTTCTCCAGATTCTTTTATACATTTTACATTGTATGGCATGCATGAGTAACAAATTAGAAGTTTAATCATAGATATAAATCATTGTGATATATCATTTTAAAGAAGGAAGTGTGATTTCCTCTAGAAATGTCATCCGATGTCTGCAAGAACAGTTCCCGGGCACCCTTAAGGCTCGCTTGAAATCATACTGCTCTCTCCATGGAGTACAGGGAGCATGTCTCCTGGAACATGCTCTTTGACTGACCTGGAGGTAACATGTAGCCCTTCTATTCCTTTTCTGGGGCTCATTACTTTTGCTGCCTCGATTGCTTTTGAACAGAAAAGTTAAACACAAAACCCTGCCTGAACAATGGAAGTAATCATTACATTTTTTTTTTAACAGAATTTTGTCCATCAAGTTCTGTAGATCTCAGACATAACCAAAAATCCTTTTTCCAAATCCTAGTGTTCTGTACCAGGCCTTCCCCAGCTCCTGGGTTATGTAGCAAAGGAAGAAACAGAAGCACACTATAATTGAAAGTTTGAACTGTACTCATTTAGCATAGTTCCAGAATAAATGTACCCTGTTGAACTAAGTTAAAAGAACTAAATCATTTGTAATCCTCATGGCAAAAATATCTAAATTAATATGGGTATGAAAGGTGGAGGTTATATGTTAAAATTTATATTAAGAATCACTTTTTAGATATCATAACTATATTCCAGACTTGGACGGTACAAACTCTTACCTTTTAAAATATAATTTTAAAAGACTGAATGGGAAAAAAAAAAAAAGAGATTTAGTGGAGAGTTCAAAGTATTTTTTTTTAACTTTGAGATGTTACAAGTTTTATCTTTTTATACGTTGTGATTTTACTGAAAGTGTCAGATTAGGTATTGTGTCGAGAAAACATTAGTGAAGAAACATAAGGTATAGATAGAATTGTCAAATCACTATGCTGCACACCTGAAACTAAAATAACATCATATGCCAACTACACTTTAAGAAAAAAAGTGAAGTTTGGGCGCCTAAAAGGGAGAAGCAAGCTTTAGAAAAATAGGGCCTCTTGGATTATGAACTAGATGACTAGCAACACCTAGTGGTCATTCCTATAATCAACCCCGCTCTTCATTTCTCCCCTGTTGCTTAGAATTCAATCATATGACAAAAGTTTAGCAGGTATTGTGAATTAAGTAAAATTAAAAAATTAAGCTGTTGATGACGTGATTTTTCTAGTACTTCTGTTCTCAAGGACCAGCATGTCTGCCCTCTGCCCCTTGCCAGACTGTTCACTTCTGTATTGAAAGCTTTCGAGGACTTCAATAAAATAGTACATGCTGTCTGAAAAATAATAATGTTATTTAATTCTTTTTTTCAAAAAAGATTTTATTTATTGGTTTGAGAGAGAGAGAGACCATACAAGCAGTGGGGAGGGGAAGAGGGAGAAGTAGACCCCCTCATTGAGTGGGAAACCCAGCACTGGACTCAATCCCAGGACCCTGAGGTCATGACCTGAGCTGAAGGGAGACGCTTTAATGACTTAGTCACCCAGGTGTCCCCTCTAATGTTATTTAATTCTTAAGATATTATATTTATAGTTAAATTATGTATTTTACATTTTATTTTAAAATAAAAAAAAATAAAATAGGGCCACCTGGGTGGCTCATTCAGTTAAATGTCCAACTCTTGATTTCAGCTCAGGTCATGATCTTGGGGTCATGAGATCAAGACCTGTGTCATGCTCCTTGCTCAGCGGGGAGTCTGCTTGAGATTCTCTATCTCTCTCTCACTCCCTTTGCCCTTCCCCTATAAAATAAATAAATAATTTTTTAAAAAAATGAAATAATAAAATAATAATGGGAAACAACTGCAATCTAAGTAGTTGTCTTTAATACACTTATATAGTATAGATATACAATACCTATACTATTATTTACAGCTTTGGGTATATGAGCTATAGAATTTAATACATTGAAATGCAAGAGTGTTACTTGTCATGAGAAGGGTGGTAACTTTGCTAAACACGGGAGACTGGACTTACTTTTGCCAACTTTAGCCCTAAGAGGTAAACTAATATTTTAAGACTCCTGCTACAGATTGTCCCTTATTTTAACTGATTAAAATGGCATGCATGGATTTTGAACCATTGTTTATTTTACTCAACTGTTTGAAATCAGACAATAGGAACAGCAGGTTTCAAACGTTGAATACACATAATCTGGCAGGGAGGGCTCATATGCATACAAAGAAATAATAATAGCTGATAATTACTTGGCAACAAAGTATTTTATATTTTTCATGGTTGATATACAAATAAAAAATGAATACCAATTAAAAATTACTACGAAATGGATGATTACTATTAGCAGAATTCAAATGCTTTAAAAGATTATTTCTCTCAAATATCAGTAATATTTATTATTGATACTGAAAACAGATGCAGGATTGCAAGCTAAAAACAGAGGGGAAATGAAGAAAGAGACTAATGTTGACTGTGTACATTTCAAGTGCCAGACGCTGGGTATTTCCTCGTGCACATCAGCCATCTCTAAATCTCCATGACACTTCTGGAGACAGATGTCAACAGCTGTGCCACCCACCCCATTTTATAAGGAAAGAAATGGACTTCCGTTCCTGTGATCATACAACGGGTAAGTGACAAAGGTGGCTCTGAATTCAGTTCACTCTGACTTCAAAATCAATGCTGTTGTAGATAATGCTGCTATAAACATCTAGGTGCACGTCACCCTTTGAATTAGTATTTTTGTATTCTTCAGGTAGATTGCTAGTAGTGCAATTGCTTGATCATAATGTAATTCTATTTGATGTTAGTATAATTAACATAGTCTGTGTTATTTCAACCCTTTAAAAGATTGCCTTATGACCAGTATATAGACAATTTTACATAGAATGTATTCTCTATATGTCGACTTGATTAAGTTATTTAAAACTTCTTTAAAAATCAGCTTGTCCCATGGTAGAGATTGGTATATTAAAAATCACCCATTATAGGGGTGCCTGGATGGCTCAGTGGGTTAAGCCGCTGCCTTCGGCTTAGGTCGTGGTCTCAGTCCTGGGATCGAGCCCCGCATCAGCCCCGCATCGGGCTCTCTGCTCAGCAGGGAGCCTGCTTCCTCCTCTCTCTCTGCCTGCCTCTCTGCCTGCTTGTGATCTCTCTCTGTCAAATAAATAAATAAAATCTTTTAAAAAAAAATCACCCATTATAATTGGAGAATTGCTTATTTTTTAAATTTCTTGTGGAATTTTTAGCTTTATCTATTTTAAACCTAAGATATAGAGGGTAAGTACTTACAGTTGTTAAATTTCTGTTAATGTGTTAAATTTATAGTCTAATTTTTTTATTATAACATATAACCATTTTATCTTTGACATTGATTTGGCCTTAAATCTTTTTTTTTAAATCTAATTCCAATAAAGCTTCACTAACACTCAAAGAAAAAAAAATGCTTTCAGTGCTTATCAAATTTTCACATATGTACCCTAAAAGTAAACTCTGGGCAAAACGCTCTAAATACAATATCAGTAATTTTTAGTTCTCTCATTTTTTTCACCAGTCTTAGAAAAATAGCTCCTGGGTCACATGTTGTCTTGCAGGCTGCCCCACTGTTCAAGTCTGACTTGTATTCATCAATGAACAAATTTCTTCATTTCACACTTTCATTCAACTATTGTGTTAAGCATTCAGGAGACTAGAGAAAGCTTAAGATACAAATCTAAGTTAAAGGCAACATAGTGTATTGAATTTATATAGCATTAGAGATTCATCTATTTAAAAAAAAAAAACCAACCATGTATTGTGTATCTACAATGTGACACGGCAGATACAAAGACCTGAATACTGGGAAATTACTGAAAATATTCACAAGTATGCACAACCCTGAAGACACATTGTACCCTATGTACTATATATAGTGGTTGAGAAGAGGCAGGAATGATGACGTCTGCTTGAAGAACGTCTTGCAGAACTTACAGAGATGTTTGAAGTCTGCAGTGCACTAACCTGATTGAGATGGAACGGAAAAGAAGTAACATGGGAAGGCAAGAAAGAAACTGAGAGAAGTATATGGCCTTGAAACATAATTAGAAGGTAATACTACATCGTGGGTAATGACTCTTCATGGCTTTAGAATAATGAGAAATTGACATCACCACTGAGATGCAGGAGAGTTTGATGCAGTGAGAAGAAGCTCTTAACTTCTTAAATTAACTTAATGACTTAAGTTAACGTTAACTTAACAACTCTTAACACATTAGCTGGTCTAACCTGACACGTTCTCTTTCCACGACATTGTTCCCTGATTGGAGTTACTAATCATCCATTTCCTACTTTGTCAACACTTTCTATTTTATATAATAGATATATTTCTATTTAATATAGTTGAAACACTGTCCCTTTGTTATGTTGAAACTGTAGTGTGTTTATTGCCAAGGTGAAACAATAATACCTCTATAATTTAGACCCTCAATCATTGCTTTACACCGTGGCAAGGAACCATAAAAATGTACAAGCTTATGTTGCATAGTGAGTTTAACTGTTGATGAGAATTTTTAAAATTGTTCCATGATCTTTACAAATTTTGCCTAAACATGAAAACAACTTACTGTCAGTTAAAAATGTGTAAGGAAATGAAAAACAATAGTAAAACTCATGTTTGTCTAGTACACTGTAAGTGAAAGCATTGGGAACATTGAGAATTAAGGTGTCCTATTTCTTTGTAAGACATACCAAGGAGAATGTGGCCAGTCCTTGCCTCCTTCTCCCCATGTCTCTGACAATGCAGAGTGAGCATACCTTGGTGAATTGTCATTTTCCTTTCTAAGTTTGAATAGCTTCCAGCGTTGCATCCTTGCAATGCGGTGAAATATGCCAGAGAGCTCCTCTAATGTGCAGGTTTGTGCAGTCGCCACCTCCCCTTCTTCCTCCTCCTTTATGCTGCTCAGTTGGCCATCACCAGGTTGCTCAGGCTGCATACCTAGAGTCTCCGAGGCAGCCAAGTCAACATTCCCATAGTCAGCTTCGCTTCCAACTGCATTCACGTCTGACAAATTTTACTGCCAGTGTCATTGCCTTTCATTTATTTGCTGCATTCTCATTTTCGTTGGCGTCTTTGACACCCAATTTGAACTATCTAATTTTCTAAATGTCAGTTGAGTTTATCACTGGGAGACCAGGGAGCAACACAATTACATGCGTGGCTGTCCTGTGTGAACACAAGGAATGACAGAGGTGCCGTGAGTGAGCAGCCACCAACATATTTCAAAAGAAATGACATGATTAGCCACTGATCAATATGTACATGTGTTCTTTACATAGAGATTTGTGGAATGAAGAGCTAGCATCCCTGTTTGCACTTTGTAAACTTAGCTCATTGACTGTGATACTAAATTTTGAACTGTGTTATTAGGGGAGTGTTATTATTTGGTATTATTTAACTAAACCATGGTAGCTGAAAATTATGCATAGTGGCACAGTGCAAGACACACACACACACACACACACACACACACACACAAAGGATTAAGCACACCACAGATGGGGAACAACTGGAAATCTCATATGCAGCTGATTGAAATGAACATAGGATAATTTTGGGAAACATTTTGAGAGTTTCGTAAAAAGTTAAATATATACCTATTGTATGACCCAGACATGTCATTCCTAGATATTTACCCATCAGAAATAGAAGCATATATAATAGAAGAACTTGTAGACAGTTGTTCCTAGTAGCTTTATTTGTAATAGCCAAAAACTGGAAATAATAAAAATGTCCATCAACCTGTGAATGAATAAACAACTTGTGGTATATCCACACAGTGGAACACAGCAAGACAAAGGTTAAAAAATTTATATAGTCAATATAGCATGTATGACTCTCAAAATAATTACACTGGCACAGAAGTAAAAGAAAAAAGTATAGACTCTGTGACTCCACTTATAAAAAGTCTGGAAAAATGCAAACTGATTCATAGTGATAGAAAGAGGACAGAAATAGTCAGAAAGAAGTGACCGAGAAAAGTAAGAGGACCAAATCAAAAGTACATGAAGAAATTTCTTGGCATTATAGATATGTTCATTATGTTGATAGAGATGGTGGTTTTAGGGTTTAAATATATGTCCAAATTATTCAAACTTTCCATTGTAAATATGTGCAGGTTATTCTCTGTCAATTATATCTCAACAAAGCTGTTGTAAAAGTAAATATATAAATATACTTCATTTTTCTTTGTCTTTTACTGTCATTGACTTTGCATATATTTTAAAATTGTTGTTTTATACTTGTTTAATGGTGATATAAATTAACTGAAATAAATTTGGTTTAGCCATTCCTTGCTGCTGTGGACTGTGGGCCATCGGTGAAGGATCTCAAGATGGCTGGGTGAAAACTTGTTCTAAAATTCATTGACCGGGGGCGCCTGGGTGGCTCAGTGGGTTAAGCCACTGCCTACAGCTCAGGTCATGATCTCCGGGTCCTGGGATCGAGTCCCACATCGGGCTCTCTGCTCAGCAGGGAGCCTGCTTCCCTCTCTCTCTCAGCCTGCCTCTCTGTCTACTTGTGATCTCTCTCTGTCAAATAAATAAATAAATAAATAAATAAATAAATAAATAAAAAATCTTTAAAATTCATTGACCGCGTAACTTTTGGAGAGATCATATGCTGAAACCAGAAGGCCATTTTTGACTCCCCGAAATCCTGGAAAGAGACACCTACCTCCAAATTGGCTACTATCTCGAGAAACCACCTGCTATCGACTGGGCTTACTAGAAGGCCAATGTGGCAAATGCTGGGTTGGTAGATGACTTTGAGAAGAAGTTTAATGCCGTGAAGGTTCCCGTGCCAAGGGTAAATATACTGTTGAGATGGATGCTGAAGAAAAAGAAGATGTGAACAGTTGTGCTGACCTTTTGTCTTTCTCAAAGGCCAGAATTGAGGAATATAAAAAAGAGCTGGAGAAGATGAAGAATGTAATTCCATTTGACTAGTTGACCACTGAAGACCTGAAGAAGTCTTCCCAGAAACCAAATTAGACAAGAAGTATTCCTATTGGCTTTAGAAGCCAATTGAAAATGTATAAACTTGAGTTGGGGAGAAAGCTCTGGCCCTCGTATTATAAATGCTGGACATTAAAATAATGATAAGATACATAAAATAAAATATATTTGGTTTAACATTTTCCCAAGAATTTGTTCTGATCTTTTGTATTATAAGGCAAGAATTAATTATTCATACAATATATTTTAAGCTCCATGCCATTCTTACTATCCAGAAAATTTCTAAAAATAACTAATGAAATCTATAAGATTTTTAGACTTTTTACCTTAATTATGTGGCTAATAGATCCATATAATTTTATCATTAAAAGTAGTTAATGAAATCTGAAAGATTATTAAGCTTTTTATCTTATTGAATGACTAAATAGATCTGTGTAATTTTATCATTAAACGTAATTAATAGAGCTGCCAGCTGTTAGAATAGGAACCTAACTGGTCACAGAAACACTTAAAAATAAAAACTGAGCTTCCTTTTTTCCGGTGGGGAAGTTTCCAATTACTTTAGAGAAAATAAATTAGGATAATTTAAAATATAGATTATAATTCTGGGCATACTATTCAATTTAAAATAAAATTTAAAATTTTACTAAAATTCCCATTTATGATTGGTTTAAATATACTCTCCAGAAATGACATAAATGGTTGGTATCCTGAAATGAATTTACTGAGCAAAACATTTGAAATAGTATTTTAAAATAAGTATCGGTAAATTTTATACTTGCAGAAATCAGGGGAAAACATAGGCCTTCTCGTTTGCTCCTCATAATTTATGTTTAAGCCTATGTTTTGACATCACTGAGTCAAACTTTAAGGTGGACATATCAATGAATCAGAACAGGAGCAGGTAGGAGACAAGGGGCCAAATCTAATCATTCATGCTTTCTTGTTGCTGTTGCCAGATGGTAATTGGGTGTTTGTGGCCCTGATTTGGTTAATGGTGAGGTATTCTTGCAAATAAAATCAAAATTAACAAGTTTATATGCATAGTTCACTTTATATAAATTGATGAATAAGTTAAAAAATATGAAGTTTCAGAAGCATTAAAACTGCTAGTTGTCAGTTTGGGCATATGATTTTGTGGAGTACTGTTAACCTCACCCAGAGGTTGGAAGGTTACAGTATCTTAGTAATGTTGCTTGGCATTTCCAGTGATTAAATATTTGCTCTAAGCTATAGTTCTTTGTAGCTACTTTAAGAGAAGAAGTGCAAAAAGAAGACAGGAATGTTGTTGAATACCCCAACATGAAATCAGAAACTGATCTAAATCTAATACGGCCTAAGCAATATCAAAATCAAGGTGACAAAATCTTTTCACTATTGAAATGAGTGTATAGAAAACAACATGTACCCTAAAAATTCATCTTAATAATTCAACCAACATTAATGCAACATTTTCTATGCCTGGAATATTTGTCTCAGAACAAAGATCAAGATTATGGATGAGGACAGTTGCTGCCTTTTGTGTTGTAAAATTTGATTATAAGAATAATTAATGTTAAACAATAAATAATTGTTTTATTATCATTTAATTTGAATGATTTTCATTTAACATTTATTTCATTAATGTTCCCTTCTTTAACTTTTTTTCTAATAATCAAATATCTATTTCAAGTAAGCATTTTTACATTTTATCACAATATATTGTCTCTTAAGAATAATAAATCAAGCATTTATTATCATCTCTTTATTTTTTAACTAAAAACCTTTGAAACTAAAATTCTGTCACACAAAATGATTTCCTATTTATTATTATGGGCATTTATTATTATTTTCAAGCATATGGATAAATTATCATTTTAAAATATAAGAAAAACTTGTGATTTGGAGAATTCCCCAGATTCCCTACTAATTCTAGTTTCCTATGCCCAAATTCCCAGTATTAGTATCCATGTGGAATTTGAAGGCACCTTGTTAGCAGTTTTATTTATTCCCCACTTTAACAGTCCTGTATATATAGATTTATTTGAAGTCTAACTTCACCTTTAATTTCCATGGCTTGTGGGTTATTAGTCCTGGGTTATCAAGTTGTTCCAAAACTTTCTAAACCCATGCTCAAAATTTCTTTTCCCTATACTTTGTTGTGAGAATAGGATGTAGTAGTATTTTGAGTACATCTTTGCATACATATATCAAAATAAAATAACTCAGTTACTCAAAACATTCTACAATGACAAAAATCACCAAAAGTAACATAAAACAAAATATATGGTCTAATTCTCACTCTCATAAATGAAATATTTGTAACAGAGTCTGATAAAGTGAATTAATATTTTAGACTTTTAGGATCTAAATGAGAAAAAAATATATGGATAGCTTTTACTTTTTAATACTTTAAATATATGAACCAGTAATCCAGATGAAATTATTATCAGGGAATTATTTCCATGTAATGAGTGATGAGAAAAGATTTGGCCATTCTCCCCCAATGGCATACTATGAGTCTAGTCAAGGATATGACCACTTAAAACAGTTTTGCCACTATTTCACTATCAACCTCTAACTTAGAAATAAGAATTTCTCACGTATCTTAATATTCATTTTAAGTATGCAGCCCAAGCTTGAGGTTTCCTCATATTGTACAAAAAGAAATAAAAAGAATTCAATTAAATATCAGGGTTATGTCTAAAAATGTATAAATACCATTATTTGTTAAATACTTTGATAACACTGACTAAAGAGTTTAGCTTTTACTTTTGAATACTGTATAAGATAAGAATTTGGCATACATTGTAGAAGGCATTTATTTTTAACAAAAAGATTTGGGGGCATCTTAAGAAACATGCTGAAGAAAATGTGTTTCTTATCTTTTATTAGTATGTGGGATAAATATATGAAAATATTTATGAGATTATTCCAAGGGAAAAATGCATTCCAGCAAGATAAAAGTATATGCCTACTAACAGAGTAGTAGAGCAAAGGCAGAGCAAAAGTATGTGCCTACCATTGCATATAATAAAATAAAGTGCTTGCAGGGGATTATAATGTGCACTTTGAGGGAGGTTTGCTGAATATCTACTTCCTCTGTTAGCCACATCAAATAGCAATGTTTTACTTGTATCATTTTTCTTATATTTATTATGAAATATTTCATATATACAAAAACCTAAATATAACATGATATAATATACATATCATATAAATACATACAAGAATAAAAAACATACACAGACACACACACACAAGCATAAGAAATAGAACATTACCAATATACGCGAAGTCCCTTAGGTTCCCATCCCAATCCCTCCTCAAATTTCACCATAGGGGTAAGTACTGTTCTGAAACTTATTCTTATCATTCTCTTGCTTTATCATATACATGCAACAAAGCACACAACTGTTACATGTAAAGCTCAATGACTTTATATCTATGTGTATGCTTGTGTAACCAGAACAGAGATTAAGATATATTAACATTTCCTGTGCCCCCAGAAAGCTCTATTGTGTCTCTTCCCAGTCATACCAACCCCAATGCTGCAAACAGTATACTTCCTTCTACTAACATAAATTGGTATTGCCTGTTTTTAAAATTAATATAAATGGAATCAGAGAGCATATATTTTTAGAGGGTGGGGGAAGAGCAGAGGGAGAGGTAGAAAGAGAGAATCTTAAGCAGGCTCCATGCCCAACACAGAGCCCAATGTGCCCAGTGCAGGGCTTGATTTCACAACCTTGAAGACATGACCTGAGCCGAGAGCTAGAGTTGGACACCTAACTGACTGAGCCACCCAGGTGCCCCCAGCAGATATGAATTCTACTATTCAACACTGTGGCTTTGAAATATATTCACATTGTTGTGTGTATCATAGCATTCAAATTGTTGCTGCCTCATTTTCCAGCATTTGTCTGGTCTACAGCTCATGGGCATGGATTATTCCCATTTTGGAGCTGTTAGGAGTAAGGCTGATACAAACATCTTTGTACATGTCTTATTGGTAGCCTAATGCATTCAGTTTTGTTGGATTTACACCTATGAGTGGAAATTCTGGGTCAGAGGTAGGTATATGCTTATTTTTAGTAAATACTGCAGTTTGCCAAAGTAAATGTATCACATTAAACTCCTACCAGCAATATGTGTGAGTTCTGATAGCTCCACACTTTCTTCAGAACTTATTCTTTTCATTTTTTTCTTTAAATTTTAGCCATCTGGTGGATTTGTAATGGTGCATGTCATTGTGGCTTTAATTTGCATTTTCCTAAAGACTGCTATGATTTTGAACACATTTACATATGCTCATTATCCATTTGGATATCCTTGTACATGAAATGTCTGCTTAAGTCCTTTAACTTCTCTTAAAATTAGGTTGTCTGCCTTTTACTTAATGGTTCGTAGGAGTTATTTTTATGTTCTGGATATAATTTTTATGTTGAATGTATATATGCAAAAAATCGTCTCCCATTCTGTAAATTCTCTTTTAACATAACCATTCCTTCTTGATTCTCAGATCTTTATATCTGGATTTATTTTCTTTCTTAGAGTACACCCTTTGTGTAGTCTAGTACTGAGAATTCAAGTCACTGAAAATCCTGGTTTTGATTACCTGTGGAAGTCTTCATACTTATTTTTAAAAATTACTTAATTTGGTTCACATTTCTTGAGAGTCTTTCCCCCTAGAACCCTGGCTTTTAGCTTCTGTTTTGACCTTAGAAAAGTCTACTGTTTTCCCAATTTTTGCCCTAGCCTTATCTTTGTACTCATCTTCTCAAATTTCACTATAATATGATGTGTTGGGAAATTACTTTTTTATCTTTCTTGAGATATGCTATACTTTTAATATCTGAGAATTACAATCATTTATCAATTCTAGAAAATTCTCACATATCATCTCTGAATATTGCTTCACGTCAGCCTTATACCACTCTCTTAATTTAATTACATAAATGCAATGCCTTCCTGAACTCATCTCAACATCTTTTAACATCTCTTTTATATTTTCTGTTCTCCTTCTTTGAATCATTCTGCATAACTTAAGGTCTATCATCTCATTAGCTTTCTCTTCTGTTGTGTCTAACTTTTTAAAAAATTATTATATATTTTTTGTTTCCTTTGTATTCTTGCAAGGAAAACACCACTGAATCTCTCTTTCAAGTTGTCCATCAAATATATGAGACACCATAGGTTCACCCAGCATCAAGTTTATTCAATTTTAATAAAGGGGAGAAAGCAGATAGGAGCACTATGTGAGAAGGATAACTCTGGAAGCTTCAGACATGCAGGTGTGGCATCTCATGTGCCCAATCATTTGTACTTTTCTAAGAAATGACAAGAAGGTGATAAGAGTGTCAGTCACATTAGAATAGGGAAGCCAGAGAGGCTAGAGCCCCTCAGTACAAGTATCTTTCTGGTCATCTAAAGGGGTATGTAGCTAGCTCTTACTCTTTAGCGTGGCTTCAGTACCTTAACGACAGAGTATGAAATAAATAAGAATAACAGCCATGCACAGAGTGCTTGAGTTTATCCTTTCATAAAGTAGATCAAGTAATAGATGGAGTCTTCTGGGCAAAGTCTATTTCATGGTAAGCTTACTGGTTCCATAGACACTACCAGTGGTCATTCCCTCATTTCTCAAGTTATAATCAAAATAGACATACATAGTGGCTCTTGGAACCACAGCAATGGTCCCTTGGTCTGTGGAGCAAGAGCTATTCTAGTAGAAAAAGCTGAGATGAATCCTTTGAACCCCTTCTTCACTTTCTTCTGACCAATATTGTGAACATAGAACAAATCATATCCCACATGTATTGGCGGAAATCAGTGCTCCCCTCAAAGATTTGAAGATATATAACATGTTAGATAGGAACAATCCTTAGGGAGGAAAGTCAAATAAAGTGTGGAAGGAGATAGGAAGAACCAAGTGGGGTTGAGACCATAATTTGAAGAAGTGTCTTCTGGGCAAGCATTTGTACAGTACCCAAGGGACTGAGGTGTGTGGATATCTGGGCAAAAAGCATTTCTCACAGAGAGAAAGCAAATGCGATGGCCTTGAAGCCAGACTGTCATGGCGTGTTGGATGAGCAGTGGGGAGGCCAGCATGGCTTGAGATCATTGACTGAGAAGAGGCCAGAGAAGTGACAGTAATAAATCATGTGGGACTTTGTAGATCATTTTAGGAATCTGGGCTTTTACTCTTGAGTGAGGTGGGAAGCAATGTGGTGTGAAATAATATGTGTTTTTTTTTAATATGTGTTTTAATGAGATCGTGCTGGCTACTTCATTAAGAATAGAGCGATTGGTAGCGAGAATAGGAGACCTGCTATGGGGTTAGTACAGGTGGAAGCAGTAGAAGTGGTAAAATTGTGGAAGTATTTTTATACTTTCATTCTATCAGATTCAGTTGTTAGTATTCCAGCTTCTTGGGAGATATTCCCACAAATTTCATATATCCTCTTCCCTTTAGAAGTACATGTATCTTGAGCCTTTGGATAAACATCCAGAAGTCTCATTAATGTTGACCTTGATCTTAAAACAAACACTTTTTATATTAAAGTCCTGATTATAAGAGCCAAACACATCTCAAAAAAAAATTTACCTTTAGTTCATTTCTCACTCCCTTTCATGCCCTTCATAAAGTTGCTTGCCTGATTCTATTAAGAGGAGAGCAATACTAATAATTGTGAGTTTTGGCATCTATCTACACAGCCTGACCCTACTGTGAACTTTGGTCATTGTGTCCAGCATTCCGGGTCCCTGCTTGTGGCAGAAGGGCAAATTCTGGGTCCCTGCTTGTGGCTTTTTTAACACAGGAGGCCTTCTTCTTAGTGTGAAAAGCTGAATTCAATTCCAGTTAAAGAATTTTAACTCAGTTTTTATAGGATGAGTCATTCCACAGTTAAACATGATAAAGGACACACATACACACAAAAGAAAGTTAGAAAATTTATTTTCAACCTTCCAAAATCTTCCACAGATGAACTTGACATTGATTAACACTTTTCAATAGCAATAGCCCTGGAAGCGAAGTACCTAAAAGGATTTGTATTAAGTTAGAGATGTTTATAGATGATGTCCCCTAGAAAGACCCAGGTGGTTAATGACCAAACCTAAGGCATGCATTCTCTTGATTTTCCTATCAAAGGACTGAATTTACTAAAAGTAATAGTTTTATTGTTCTCATATACCAAATGAAAACCACTAATTATTCACTGTTTTTTGAAAAAACAGAAAATTGGCCTATGAGTTTTAGGAGTTTGCCAACATTGCTCAATTGAGAAAGGATTCTCTGTGGAATTTAAATGTGGGGACGTAAGCTTTGAAAAGTTCTTGTTCTTATGGGCACAAACCAGAAAAATAAGTAAAGGCGAAACCATCTCAGAAAATTCAGAAGTTATAAATAACAAACTATAACATCACATCAAGTCACTAAATGATCTTTAGGGTATTGGAAATCAGAATTCATTTCTGCTTAAAAAGAAAAACAGGTAAGGGGAAGTAGGCTGTAATCAGAATATAAACATTGTGTGAAAGATCTCTTACTACGTTTTTGTTTTTGTTTTTGTTTTTTCCTGTTGAAAAGATGTTTCATGATTTGTTGTCTTCCAAAATTCTTTGGTACTAAACAATTGAAAAAGTTTTCTATCTAATATAAAATAATTATGAAATAGGGGATTAACCAACAGTTTTTGTATGGAGTATGACCTATGAACAAAGCCCAAAGCTTGCCATTAAATTCCTGTGTAACTAACAAGATCATTTCTCTGTCTCTTCACTTTGCTAGAGGCAAAATAATATTGTCCCTCTAACTTAATACATAACAATACATAAATGAGATTGTTTTTTTATAATCTTAACAAGCATCCATCTAAAGTGTTATCTAGTATACAGTACATTAAAAATAGAGCATATTATCAGATTTTCAATGATACAACCAGAGTTCAGTATCATTGAAAATGATACTGAACTCCGGTTGTAAGGAGTCAGGGGAGAAAGTTACAGAGAATTCCCATGACTCATGATAGTTTTGGCTGTTAAGCCTCAAACACTTATTTACAAACAAACTGAAAATGTGAAATCAAACTAATTTTCACAGCTCCAGGGAGATCAGATAAGATACTTAGGTATCTCAAATCACTCTCAGATATAATTACTTTTTAAAGTTTTTTTTAGCACAAATGATGATAATTCTAGAAAAATGGCAAAACAAATCCTGAAAAACTGAAAATATTTGGTGAGCTTTCATCCTATTTTCAACTGGTTTTTACTCAGAAACTGAAAGATAAAATTAATTTTCAATTGCCTCATGAGTGGAAGGAACAATAAGAACTGCAAAAAACTATGCACATTAAATAAATATGTCCTAAGTAACAATACAGCAATATATACAGATTTGGACACAACAGAATAGACTATGTGAATCCCATATCATAGGTTTCTCTTTAAGTATTATCTGTTAAAACTTTTGAGGTTTTTTTTTTTTTCCTTTGCAGTGGCCAGTTTCTTCTGAGGTCTGTGGGGGAATAGTCTTCACTTGAAGGCTGAGTTACTTTTCCATTGCAACATTTATGTTCACTGCCCAGCTGGCTTCAGTGGCATCTCATTATTTTTGATGTTTTTTACTTTTGAAGATTTCTGTAAATAAAGAAAAATAAGAGGGGTTCATTAGAAATATGTATTGGAAGTAGGCAAGAAAGAAACGATGTGCTTTTAAATACTATTTATAGTACACTCACAGGCATGTATGTTTTTTGAAAAATAATTGGGAGCACATTAAGAGGAGGCAAACACACAAAAACAAAACTGAAGTAAACTAAACTAAACAAGGAAGAAATGTAAACTCAAGGCAGAAATTTCTATGAGGTTGGACATAATACCTTAAGTTTGCAAAGTGTTTCTCTGGTCACATAGTGCTTTTCTTTACATTTTAGTTAATCTTTATAAAAACTCCAGTATGCAGTAGCATAAGGTAAAAAACCAAATCTGCAATGAAGAGACCTGCCCAGCAATCACACAGCAAATAAGAGACTGAAGCTTGATTGTGCTCTAAAAGTGTCTGATTGCAGACCCATCACCTTGGCTGTGCCATGATGCCTACAGAATGGAGCCCAAACCTAGTGGAGTTCTAAAGACTGCAGAGGAGGAAAAGAGTAATGATAAACGTTAAACTGAACGGGTCTCAAGCATAAGCAGAGTGACCTACCCTCTCATGAGCATATTCAGACTTGACATTAATGTACAATAACATCATATCAAACCCTCAAGGAAAGCAAGCTACACTGCAGATAGGAATTCTGTGTGTTCAAGCAAGACACTTCATTCCTTTCCATTATGGCTTTGTGGAACATGGGGGATGGGTGGTTTAAAAAAATTCTAACAGCATGCACTCTAATGGTCAAGAGGTACAGAAGACCAGTCCTCTCTTGCTTTCCCATACTTCCATTGTACTAGTGATCTGTTAAGTGTTAGTCACATGACCCTGAAGAGGAACACTCTGAGGCTCTTGACTCTGAGTTTTCATTTGCCTATGACTTCCTCCCTTCCTTCCCTCCTTCCTTTTCTTCCTCTTTCCCCTCCATTTCTTCCTTCCTTTTTTCCTCTCTCCGTCTCTCTTCTTCCTTTTGTTTTTTCCTTCTTTCTATTCCTCCCTCTCTCTTTTTCTCTCTCCCCTCCTTTCCTCTCCCACCACCCCCTTCTTTCATTCCTCCCTTCCTTCCTCTCTCCCTCCATTCCTTCCTTTCTTCCTTCCTTCTTTCTTCCTTTTCTGCCATATACTAGCTTTATAATCGTAAAGAAGTTACCTAGCCTTTATGCACCTCATTTCCTCATCTTTAAAATGAAGAAGGGGGAAGGGATAATAATTCCTATTTTACAGGGTTATGACAAAGATGAAATGAACCAACAGATGTAAAGAATTTTACATTTAACACTAAGAAGTTTAAGTTGTCTCCCCAACTGTTAGCTATTTTTAATTATAGGTGCGAAATATAAAGACAAAATATAGCTTTGTGACCTCTGAGAAGCTCATAGACTAACTGGGGAAGAAGAAAAGAGATGTCAAAGCAGAAAAAAGTGGAATTTCTCCATACACCATGTTAATTTCCCTGGAAATCTCAATTTATGTTCTTGTGTCAACACTTCCCGGTGTTAACTAGGGCTGGGGTTGGGAGTACATGGTGGGATGTGGGTAGTCGGTGGCCTAAAGAGAGGAAGCCTGGATTCCATGGTCTTCTTGATTTTATTCTCTCTCATTATCTGCTAGCCCCAGCTGCTACCTTTAGATTTTTAGGTCCTCCTCACATCACAAATAGTAATAAAACTTCCCACCATCGAGTATACATTATAGATGAAAGAACACAGGCTTTTTAGGCAGTATGCCCAGATTTAATTCCCACTTCTATCACCTACAATCTTTGTGACTTTATCTGTAAAAAAGGGATAACAACATTATTTCTCCTACAGTATTGCTTTTCTTGGGGAAGGGAAGGAGGGCAAATAAAATCAAGATATTGTAAGACAGAGAAGGGGAATCTGAAGAACTAGGTCTGATTCCTAATTCTAAGACCTACAGGCTGTATGTCTGGTGGAATGTCTGAATTCCATTTCTCTATCAGGGAATGAGTTGTGATAGTAATAGGTGAATCACAGAGTTGAGGAAATATCAAACGAAATAATGGTCCTGCAAGTGCTTTGCACAACGTAAAGTGCTACAGAAATATTACCTGCTATTATCATCTCATATTCACATAAAACTATAATAAGCCTGAAGTCTGAAAGTTCCATCTGTCATCTTGACAGTTATTAGTCTCACTCTCCCTTGTCAATAAACTGATTTAAGATAGGACATAGTTAAGCAGAAAAACAGAGGAGGTGAGGGAATCAGAATAATCAGGTTATATCAATATAAAATAATAGGATTTAAATAATCTTTATTTTGGAAGGGACCTTACAAGTTGCCTTTCCTTGCTTGATCTAGCCCAATCTTCCATCCAGTGTAAGAAGGCCCCCAAATAACACTTGTGTTCTTGCGGCCGATTCAGGTTGACAGAATGGATTTTACATTGAATAGAAACAGTTCTTTATTGTGTTAAATTGTAAGAATCTCAATGCATGCAGGAACTGATTTTCCTGACAATAATTTAGATTTTAAAATTCTAATTGATTTAAAAGCTTCAACTCTTTCAGCATTCATCAACTCTTCCTTTTGGAAATGTGACAAACCTAACATGGAGGTGATGCTTCTTACATTGAGCTGAATATTCACTGATTGCTTTTGAATTCACATTTACTTAAATGATCAAATTAACTGAGGGGTGTGGAATTGAGTACACTCCTTTGAGATCAAGCCAAACACTTCATCCACAAAAGGACAGATAAACAATGCAGTTTAGTTTTGTTTTTCTCTGTAAAAAGTATCCTCTGGTAGTTAAAATCTGCATCTTTGTAAGAATAGCCTACTATTCAATCCACAAAATAAAGCTTTATATACGTAACATCAGATGAATTTTTTGAATGAGAAGATTAAGGTGAAAGAAAAGTCTCTATTTCCTCCTACTTTATAAAAATCAAGTTCAAGTATATCTAAAATTGCTTTACATTCTCTTTTAGAGCCAATGCTTCCTAAAGAGTGAATTTGAACCACCGTTAGTCAGACCCTGCTCACTTTCCTTTTCAGGAACTTTGGGATCCAGTCTCCTCAAATTGCTCCAGCTGATGATGAACAGTAGAACCTGAAGTAAAGCACATCTGTTTCTTGTAGGGGGCAACTCAGCTGCAAAATGCGGTTTTCTGGAATCTCTTCTGAACCTTTTCAACTGGATTTTCATCCATGTACCTACCCACTCTCACAACAGTACCAATCCTCTCCTTGCTTTCTCTTAGGATCTTTTGTATTTAAGTCATTGGTTGAGATTGAAATATCTGCTTTATTCTTCCTCTCATCATATAGCACCATTTTCTGGAGGCCAGTCTTATATTTATACTCCTGGCAAATGTTTCTGCACACAAGAAATGTTTGATGGTTCTCACACATTATCTGCCAAGTTCAAAATGGGAGTCTGGGTCTCATTTCTCTAGTCAAGAAATATTTACCAAGAACCTACAACAAGGCAGACACTCTTTTAGAACCTGAGGATACAGCAAATTGATACAAATCCCTGCCTCCATGGTACTTTCATGTGGGAAAGGTGTAAAGTAAAGAAGTAAAATGTACAGTATGTTGGATGGCATATGGGAGACAGGCAGCCCCAGACAGGAAGGTTAGAATTTTAAGTAAAGTCTCTGTAGAAGGGATCACTAAGAAGGCAGTGGCTAAGGAAAGAACTACAGAAGATGAAGCTGGAAGTCATGTTACTCTCTGGAGGAAGATTATACCACTTGAAGAAAACAGTCTGGGTAGGTGTTGAGAATGGATACCTCTAGTTTTGGAGAAACAGCTGGGGGCTGATGTAGATAGGTAGTGAGAAAGGGGGAGAAGTAGAGAGATCATTGGAGGGTTTGGTACAAAGGTGTTATATGATCTAAGGTTTTCACATATTCCCTCTGGCTACTGTATTGAGAATGGATGGTATGAGACAAGGGCAGAAGCAGACTGACTAGGAAGGAAGTTTGTGATACAAGAATCCAAACAAGAAATAATGATGACTTAGATTTGGTTGACAACAGTAAACATGGTAAAAAAAAAAAAAAAAGTCATATTCTAGATATTGCTTGTGGATAAAACCAATAGGATTTGCTGAAAGAGTGGGTGTGATAAGTGGGAAGAGAGAGTTTTTCATAATTCTTCTACCTCGTTGTTTTTCCAAGTGTGATCCAAAGACTCCCTGCCTCACAGTCTTGCAAAAGACAGGTCAAAAGAGATTCCTAGTTTCTACCTGGGAACTATTGAATCAGACTGTTAAGAGCAGAGGTTGGAAAACTTTTATTCTAAAGGGTCCAACAGTAAATATCTTGGGCTTTACATATGGTTTCTGTCAAAATCACTCAATTCTGCTGATACAGTATAAAAGCAGCCATAGGCAACATTAAATGAATGTGTGTGGCTTTTGTTGCAAGTCAACCTTATATAGATAATGAAATTTGACTTTCATGTAATTTTCGTGTGCCAGAAAATACTTTTTTTTTAAATCTTTCAAACACTTAAAAATGAAAGAACAAAAGTTCTTATCTCATGGACATACAAAAACAGGCAATGGGACAGACTCTCCCACTGCTAGTTTGCCCATTTTTCTCTAGAGAGCAGATTCCAAGAATATGTATTTTTAACATGCTCATTAAGTGACTTTTTTTTATACACAAGAACTTAGAGAATCACTGCAATAAGTTTTGAGAGTTATTGTCATCTGTTCTTTTTTCTTTTGCTTTGTTCATTGGTCAGAACAAAGACAGATTTCTGTAATAAAATGAGAAACAGAATTGGTTTGGAATAATGGATAAAAGCAAGATCCTCATCTGCCAACAAGAAAAAAGGTTAGAAGTAAAGAAAAAGGAACTGAAAGTTAATTATGAAAATAATTAGGGAATTGAGGAGAGACTCAAAAACTTATTTTTTAGAAGTAAACTGTAGTTTTAAAATGCATTTATCAAAATGAAATCTTGCCATTTGCGACGATGTGGATGGAACTAGAGGGTATTATGCTTAGCAAAATAAGTCAATCAGAGAGAGACAATTATCATATGATCACCCTGATATGAGGAAGTTGAGAGGCAATGTGAGGGTTGTGGGGGCTGGAAAAGAATAAATGAAACAAGATGGGATTGGGACGGAGACAAACCGTAAGAGACTCTCAATCTCACAAAATAAACTGAGGGTTGTGGGGGGTGGGAGGGAGGCTGGTAGGGAGAGGGTGGTGGGGTTATGGACATTGGGGAAGATATGTGCTATGGTGAGCACTGTGAAGTGTATAAGCGTGGTGATTCACAGACCTGTACCCCTGGGGCTAATAATACATTACATATTAATAAAAAAATTAAAAAATTATAAAAAAATACTTTAAAAGAAAAAATGCATTTATCATTAAAAAGGATCAATCAATGATTTGTGCATGATTCCATAAAAGTCAAAGACAGAGGTCACCATATGTATCCAGTTCCCTGTTGTACACAGGTTAAGGTACTGTCATTGGTCAGGAGAACAGTAGGATTTTGCCCTATGAAAGAATACCACCTATCATAATTTGCACACCACACATGAAGCTCATCTCTGCTTGTAAGCAACCTTGTGGTTTAGGTCTTAGGTAGTATATGAATTTGCACCATGACATCTCTTTTTTTTGCTTGATCATCTAATGCTTTGATTGCTCTTTCTCTCTAGTGTCACACTCAAATCATAAGAAAATACAGGGAAACAAGAAAAAATTAATTTACTTAAACAGATCTCTTAACCATAATCATAGTACGAAAACAGTGATCATTTTGGGTTTAAAAAGTTGACTTTGATTTTTCATTTAGTATTTCTCAACTTCATCCCTCCTTTGCTGTCATTCTATTCTCTTCTTTGTCTCAAGATTTAATTCACCCATGTTTCATTTCTGAAACGGAATCAAATAGAAATTGACAATATTTATTTCAGAGAAAATAATTTTCGAAAATATAACTCAAGTGCAGTGTCATGTCCTAATAGGGAGATACAAAACTACTAGCAAACAGCCTTTGGGTTATCTCAAGAATTTACTGGTGAAAAAAATAATAGGTTTCTAAGCATTTAGTGAGCATTATGAAAACTATACGAGTGGAGTGAACAGAAAAAGGAAGTGGAGAGGAAGACAGGACTTCAAACAGGCTGCTCAATAGTCCATCCTGGTCTAATATTCCTGACTCCTGACAGCTGGAAGCTATATTTCTTCAAATCGCTGATAGATTCTGTGGTAAACCCACATGAGACACGGTTAATATGATGCCACAGCAATCAGTACAGTGCTAACCAAAAGCTGTTGATTGAGTCTATGATAACAATAATAATAAATTTTTTGTGTCTACTCTGTGCCACTCACATTCACAATTTCATGTGAGGCAGGCATTTTTATTCTCATTTTACAGATAAAGAAAATCACAAGAAAATGTGACACTCTCTCAAAATAAGAGTTCAGTCTTATTTCCCTCTTTACTTCACTATCCTGCAGAATGTTTCCGCAGTGATTGATGTTCCTGTCCAGCCACAGATTGAGGATAGAGTGGAGTGAAAAGAAAAGAAAAGAAAAGAAAAGAGAAGAAATGAAATGACATGAAAAAGATTGTTTGCTTAGAGAAGTGTTTTTTTCCCTTTCAATATGGTATATGATTTTACTTTTATAATTAACATTCTGCTGATGAGATCTCCCATTGGGGAAGGCTGACGAGTCAGATTTTTCATGAAGAACAAGCACTGCAGGAAATAAATTAATCTCTAGGGAAGAAGAGGGGCAAGGCTGTCAGTACTCACACAACTGCCTAATAGGAAATGATTTTTCAAGATTGTTGAAAGAATGAAATGACTATGGGTTCTCCTTCCAGCATATTCTTTACATTTTTTTAATTTTATTTATTTATTTGACAGAGATCACAAGTAGGCAGAGAGACAGGCAGAGAGACAGGCAGAGAGAGAGGAAGGGAAGCAGGCTCCCTGCTGAGCAGAGAGCCCGATGGGGGGCTCGATGGGGGGCTCGATGCGGGGCTCGATCCCAGGACTCTGGGATCATGACCCGAGCCGAAGGCAGAGGCTTTAACCCACTGAGCCACCCAGACACCCCTATTCTTTACATTTAAGCCTTCTGAGAAGAGAGAAGTAAGTTGCTCTAAAATAAAGAGCAATCTTACAACATTTTACTTTGGGCTGTCAGTACTTCCAAGCTAAGACAGTATTCCCTAGAAACGGGAAAGAAATTCTACCGTGTCGTTGTTTTGTTTGTATTATGAAAAATCTGCACTGTTGTTAAATAGAAGGATGAATAATATACCAGATTTTTTGATTACCAATTTGAAATTATCCAACATTTTATGTAATAGGCTTTCTAGTCTTTGGAGTAAAAGTAATTATTGTGCTTGGAATTACACACTATTTACAATAATGCTGAATTAGTGAAGTGTGCTTTTATTAAGATTGTGAAACAGTAATATGTTTTATGATATCTAAAGTACCTGTCTCTTGATGGCCTGTATTCTGTCATTCATCAGTCAAGGTCTTTAAGACAGAACACTGGTCTTGTCTAATTCTCAAGGTCATTCTCATACAGAACCATCTCATGTTTTATTTCTCATAATATAAGTAAAATCTGAAGTTTAGATTAAATATTAAGGTTAAGTTAAACCCAGTATAAAAATTTTGAGGGGCATCTGAGTGGTTCAGTGGGTTAAGCATCTGACTCATGATTTCAGCTCAGGTCATGATCTTAGGATCATGGGATGGAGCCCCAAGGCAGACTCTGTGCTCAGCTGGGATTCTACTAAAGATTCTGTCTCTCTCTCCCTCTCCCTGCTCACTCTCTCTCTCTCAAATAAATAAATAAATAAAATCTTTAAAATTCTTTATTTTCCTGTGGATCCATTCTTCATTTGTAACTTCTACTTTGACCTCAGTGATGAATTTTTCCATGGAGCTTGTCTTCTCTCCCTTATTTAATGTACCACAATATGTAGCTTCCTACCTGTGATGAATTACTTCTATGTGAATCTTGCTTAAGGATGACCAACAGTTGTATTGCTCGATGGTTATCAGAATAGACCACAGAATCCCATGCATTCAGAACTGACAGGGCACAAAGATTACTTGGTATGCTTCCGATTTGGGTGAAGAAAGTATAACTCAGGAAAATGAAATGGTCTATGAAGGGCAAAACATCTAACTGGCAGAGCAGGGACTAGACCTTAGGGTATCTGCTTTTTGTTTTCTGGCCTAAGGCTCTTCTCACTACTTGACAAGTTGAATTTATGGAGGACAGGTCATGGCATGAATTTAATCTAAAGATGGAGGAATAATTAGAAGGACATATCTGAAGTTTCAAAAGAAAGGAAATTCCATTAGATAACTTTGTTCAAGATAGAGTATAAAATTTGTTCAGTGGAGAACATTTATGTAGGGCAAAAACAAATAAGCATATTTAAATGACTATCTTTTCTGACAGAGTGCAGTTTCTAAGAGACACAGAAGGAAGAAACCCCTGTTCAGTCAGTCCGACCACCAGAAGCGATCTCTGCAATTCATGAGTGACCTACATAATAATCAGATCCTCTTTACAGCTTGCTGGTCATATTCTGATACCATGAGACTTTGCCCTCAACTGACGGAAGCCACCTTACCCACAGGCCTTCTCAGAAGTTGCAGTATCCAGTGATTGAGTGATGCAGGGGCTATAAAGTTCTGGCCCCCTCATCTCAACACAGCACAACTCCGAAGAGCCACACCAGCTCCAGTGCTTCCGGTGGGATCAGCAAAGGTCTTTGTCATGACTGTATGATGACTCAGCTTCCCCCTCTGCTCAGACCTGTTTTTGTCCCTCTGCTTTAAGTGTTGTTTCTGAGATCATTTCCCAATAAATGTCCCGACCAGGGAATGAGGCATGAAACAAGTCGCTGAAAACAAACATTGGGTCTTCACACATGTTGTCTACCAAAAATAATAACCAGTGGAGTCCTGTGCTCTTCCTGAGCTACTGCAGCTGGGGGAAGGTGGGGAAGTTGTCCATTAGGGAAGGTCAGGACTTCCAGGCCTCTGCAAAATTACACTATTTCTTGGACTCAGAGGAGTCAGTGATTCATCTTCAAAGAAGATTTCCACTTGCCGTCCATGACCACGGAATTCAGAGGGGCCATGGAGTTCCCAGAGGATACAATTTTCAAGGGGAAAAGGTGCCGGCAGAAAATGAGGAACCACAAGAACCACAACATGTGGGCACAGCCAGCACTGTGCAGAAGATACCGTCCAGAAGCCAAGTTCTTCTTAGCAACCAGCTCATAAAAATGCAGAAGTTAGTTCTAACACCTACACCTCAACTGGAGTCTATGATGTCTTATACAAACTTTAACCTATTTCCTCTAATGTAGTCTTCAAAATAGCCAATGGTGTAGTACTGTTATTAACCCGATTTCAGAAATAAAGAGACAGAGACATTAACAAATTGCTCATGGTATACAGCTCACAAGTGGAAGCCAAGATTTAAACCCAGCAGTCTGAGTTCAGACTCCAAAGGTTAGCCACTTAATCATCCTACTTTCAGAGGACTGTACTTTTAGTAATTTATGGGCAAAACAATGTACAGACTTAATAACAAGGTTCCTAAAATAAGATGTGGGCATTGCCAAGCTGCCAAGCAACCAGAGTGAATCAAACCCACAGAAGAAGGTCATGCAGGAGATCAGGTGAAGCCTTTTCATCAGTTTTTTCATCAGTTACTTAGGGAAGAGGAGCCGGGCCTGATGGCAGTGATCCTGAGGTGCAATTTATTGCCCTCCAGGCTGCAGTAGAGCAAACTCTCCTCGCATGGTGTGCTTGCAACATTCACAGCAAATCTTCTAGTTATTTCTGTTCAATTCCAAAATAAAGAATTTCCTTTGGTATAATTATTAGATACATATTTGAATTGGTTCTATGTCATCTAACTGGAAGAGTAAGATCTGGTTGTCCAGAAGGAGCAAACCTGGAGAAACAGCACCCTGGTCTTCATAAGATTTTTGGTTTTTGTCCGGGATGTACTACAAAGACTAAAATTGCCCTTCTCGCCCAAAAAGAATTTAGGAAAGAACTGACTTATGTCTAAGGATGAAAAAGGGGAAAGTTCAGAAAGGGTATCATTTGCTCCTCCTGAACTCCACGGTGGCTACTGGATATTCTGAGATCGGCGAACTAGGGAACATGGTAAATGTTAGAGATCCAAGGAGTCTTTTTTTCTTTTTTCTTTTTGCCAAATAAAGACACATATATTGTATTGTACAAGACAAAAAGAAAGTTTGAAAAATTTTATTTTTGTGACACCTGACTTCTGTATTTTTGAAGCTATTTCCCAAATGAACACGATAAATAATTTCTAAATAAATGCATGTCGAAATTAACTTAAATAGGGAAATGTCATTTTACTCTTCTTAAATAAAGTTAGGAGTCTCACTTGCTTAAAACCACTGCTATAGGAGTGCCTGGGTGGCTCAGTTGGTTAAGCATCTGCCTTCGGGTCAGGGCATGATGCCAGCGTCCTGGAATCGAGTCCTGCATTGGGCTCCCTGCTCAGCAGGGTGCCTTCTTCTTCCTCTCCCTCGACTGCTTCCTCTGCTTGTGCTCTCTCTCTCTCTCTCAAATTAAACAAACAAACAAATAAATAAAATCTTAAAAAAAAAAAACACTATGCTTCCTCCTCTCTCTCTGCCTGCCTCTCTGCCTACTTGTGATTTCTCTCTGTCAAATAAATAAATAAAATCTTTAAAAAAAAAAAAAAAAACCACTACTGTAATTCCAAGTCTTTTTTTTTCTTAAGCCACCACTTACAGGCAACATGTTCCAGCAGGTGCTGCCCTGGTCTGGAACACCCCCGGCACTATCCATCCAGGGGGCAAAGCTGGGGCTGTCCCACACCAGCCCGGGAAGATGCACACACAGGGATCAGGTAAGTTTCCCATGATTGAAACAAAAACTTTGATCTCAGGAATTTCACTATCTGGTACTTTTTAGGATCCATAATCTAAAGCGGAAAAAAAAAGTTTTCAATGAATTAATAATGGCTTGAGACTCAACACGCTATAGCAATATTCACTGCAGTACTTGTTTCTTTATAGTCATGCTTGATTAATATTCGAAATTTGCAGGAATTGCAATATGCGTGGTTTTCAAAGCCCTTCCCAGGATTTCATTTTTATCACTCGACAAGAGTCAATGAAAAGGCAATAAGAAAAGCTCTACGGGATATTTTTATACAAGTGTCAAAAGCCAGTAAGCTAACTACATGAAAGAACCCAGATTGTACAGACAGAGTTTGAGCAGAAACACTTCAGAGACTTTATATCTAGTATTTTGACTTTTACATGCCCTTGGAGGGGGAAAAAAAAAAAAAGTGCTAGCTACAAAACTAAATAAGGAGGGGAAAGGAACAAACCATATGCTTAAGAATAATTACAATTTCCATTTTCCTACAAACGAAATGTGAAGTTTCAAAGATAAAGTGTGATAGAAATTGAGCTGCTTTGGTGTGTCTAAAATATATCCAAGAAAGAAAATTCTCATTTCCCTTGCTAACTCATCCCATATTTCTACAATATAGAAGTTAGTCTAAACGCTGTCAACTATTCCGGAAGTCCATTTACTCTTGTTTTGCTTTTGGTAGAGATAAAAAATATCAGATCATCATCTCTAGAAACAAAACTATTGTAATTCAAATCTACATTAGGTTATTTATCTGACACATCTTTATGTTAAAGACATCTCAATTACTATAACCTTTTCTCAACCCATTAATCCTTTTGTTAGTTCTACCAAAAATTTAAAAACATTACTGTCATGATAATAAAAGCAATATTAAACACTTCTTGGCCATGAAAACCATAAATGAGAAAACTCTAATAAAAAGGAAAAATGAACAGACCTATCATTGTGTTTAATATTATACTGCACTTAAAACTACATTTCTTGGGCGCCTGAGTGGCTCAATGGGTTAGAGCCTCTACCTTCGGCTCAGGTCATGATCCCAGGACCCTGCTCAGCAGGGAGCCTCCTTCCTCCTCTCTCTCTGCCTGCCTCTCTGCCTACTTGTGATCTCTGTCAAATAAACAAATAAAATCTTTCTTAAAAAACTACATTTCTTTTTTTAAAGATTTGTTTATTTATTCAAGAGAGAGAGAGTGCACACAGCAGGGTGGGGGGGCAGAGAGAGAAAGAATCTTGAAGTAGACTACCCAGTGAATGCAGAGCCCACACAGCTGGATCTTAACACCCCAAGATCACGACGTGAGCTGAAATCAAGAGTTGGGCGGGCACCCAGACTCCCCTAAAATATTTCAGTGAGATTTGCAGTTGAGGCAGTCACGTTGACGGAGCCTTATATTCCAAGCAAAGTGGAAGTTAGAATCTGTAAATTAGGCCTGTGGCATGTAAACAATAAAAACCAGTAACATGTGGCTTCACCGACCTGTGGTTACACTGGGCGCTGCTAGTTGAGCTGCCCCACTCTTGCTTCTCTCTTTCTCCAATTCGGCCAAAGCACTTTGACAACCAACTGGTACTTTTGAATCCAGGCCAGCTTGATTTGAGCGCAGTTTCTTGGATATGTCTACATGGAGACTCTGAAATGACACAGGCCAGAGTGACTGATTTCACAAGTAAATTATCAGTCCAAAATAAATGCTTCCCAGAGATATGACATGGATAAACATTTATCACATGGCAAGTTATGTTTGTATATCTGAATCAGAACATTCTATATGTCAAAGTGACTTACAAATTACACTTCTTCCATCAATGTATTTTGGTAATCTAGGCACGGAATTTTTGAGATGATCTAAGTGACCAGAATAAGTCATCTCAGACTCAGAAAATCATCTTCAAATCCCATTTGAGTATATCATTTTCTTCTTGTGAAACTTAGAAGATATTTTTCATTTAAAACATTTTTACTCGGTTTTTATTATTATAGTTAAATTATCCAGCATTTCATTATATATCACATAATTACATATTGTATAATGAAGAGCAGGTTTCATTTCTGCATTATCTGTAGACTTTTTATAAACCAAATCATAACATCTAGTTTAAATTAACCCACATTTGTATCAGCATTATTCAAACTTGACAAAGCTCCTCCAGTCAGTTTAAGAATAATAATTCATCCTAACAATGAATTATTAACGCACAACATCAATGGACCTTAAAACACATCTCCCATATAAGAGATGTCATAGTGTTTGATGTTATTTTATCATATTGTATGCTTCAAAAGAATCATCAGATAGGAGCAAAAACTAAAGACCTAAGTAGGAAATGGAACTTTCTGCACTTTGCTTCATATCCAAATTCAGATTAGAATTTTTTCAGTTTAAATATGGCTACATAGTATTCTGCAGTCAAAGTTAGCCAGTCAACTTTGGCCATCCACATTAACCATTTTGGTTCACTAAAGGAAGGATGATGAACATTTTCCTTAAGTTCCTCCTACAGACCACGTGTGGCATTAAATTTATTAAAAGCTTCATTAGAAGCTTGATGCAAAGACTTTTAAAGTTTGGAAAGGGCCAATAAGGAAATTACGGCCCACCATAATTAAATAACTGGCCCAAATAAACAGAATGAATGGTGCCAAGCCTCAGGGATAAGTCTCCCAATCTTTTGGAATCCAGTGCTCTTCATGCCACTCTACAATCCATTTATTCATTTACCCATTCTGTGCGGTGGACAGGTTGCTCTGACGGCCCTGATTCTTCACCTCTCTCTGTATCCATGGCCTTTCCATGTAATTTTGCCATGTCCCCCTACTCTGACTTTTGACTCATACATGTGACTTGTTCTGGATTAATAAGATATTGGCACATGGACATAGACAGAGACTTGAAAGATACTTGCACAATTGACTTTGATCACTCTTATCCTTTTACTATGTCATGCCTAGACTAGATTGCTAGAAGTTCGGCAGGACAAAGAGTAAAGTCAGTTTATCCTAGTCCTCAGAGCTGAGACGGTCAATAACCAATGGAACCCCAGATATCTGGGTGAACCCAGCCTAGGTCAGTTGAAACTAAGTAAGGTCAGCTGAACCCCACATCTTCAAGGACTAAATAATGTGGTTTTAGCTATATGAATTAAATTTTTCTGGTGAGTATGCAGCATTGTGTGGCAATAGATAAATGATAAATGATATCTCCAAGAGCTCTTGCTATCTCCAAGAGCCATCTATCTATAGAATCCCAGATACTGGGTATGGGAAAACAAATGTAATATATAAAATGTGATATGTAAATATGACATAGTCTCAGACTTTAAATGGTTTAAACATAGTTTCTTAAATTGTTTAAGTGGAGAATTAAGCTAGAGTGTGTGGGACGCATGGGTGCCTCAGTCAGTTAAGTGTCTGCCTTTGGCTCAGACCATGATCCCAGGGTCTTGGGATCTAGTACCACATTGGGCTCCCTGATCAGCAGGGATCCTGCTTCTCTCTCTGCCTACCACTCCCTCTGCTTGTGCTGCCTCTCTTTCACACATACACACAAATAAATAAATAAAATCTTTAAAAGATAAGAGTGTGGTAAGTCATTTGTAGATAAATCTCAAATTCTGTCTTTAATAACAAAAGTTGGGATCCAGGTAATACTACAGAGGGCAATTCAAAAGATCAGAATTTGAATATCAGCATTGATCAAAACAAAACTACTATACCTGCTTATATTTGATTCATCCACAGCCCACAAAAATGTAAGTCCATCACTCAGTTTGAACTTTTAAATTTATTGTCAGGTCTGACACATAGTTTGTCTTAGCACATAGCTTTGAAAAGAAGCAGATTCAACCAGCATTTAAGTACTTTCCTGATTTTGATATGAGATGCCTTTGGAAAGTATATTATTATTTCAAATGATTAGATGAGTATTAAATCATAGTTTTTTAGTACTGAGCAATAAACTAGATTAAACAAGAAATGTAGCTTCTTGCTTTTTCATAGCAATTTCAATCGGTAATATTAAAATTCAATAGACAGGATTAAAACAATTATCAATTTCAATTGATAATATTAAAACATTGAGGGGAAAATGTAAGGTCATGAGAATTTCATGTATTATAATATACCCCAGACTTCAAAGAAGAAACACAGAATTTCAATAAAGTTCTTAAACCTGAAATCTGTAGGCTGAGCAGATCAAGGCTGATAGATCATAATGGGTCAAGTACTACACAGGCCTGGTGCATCTGGGTGCAAACCTCTGGCAAATTGGGCATTTTATGAACACATTAGCATTCCAATAATTAAGAACCCCATTTTTCTAGGGGCACCCCCACAATGGGGTCTCCTTTATCTAGTCAAGCCGTGTCAAGTTTTCCACTCTCTTTCCACTCTCTCCTTACCTTTACTTGGCAGATGGGCTCCTGTTCCCTAGTCCTAATGTAATGGGAGGTAGATGTTTCTTAAGCTATTGACCCTATCATATTCTCCCAACCTTGTCTACTTATAGTCAGTCCCTCCCTCCAGTTCCCTAGTTCTCCAAACCACTCACAGATACTGATTTTCCCCACGATGCTCCATTCTTCACTGCCCAATCGCCTTCCATTAATCATCAATCCCTTCCTCTTTCTCTCTCTTCTTATCCCTTGGATTCCTCCACAGTGCCTTCAGAACTTTTCTCTGTAGTTTGCAATTTTCACTGCATATTCAGCTTTGTTTCAGAACATTGTCTCTACCTCCCTACCTTGACTAAAATTCCATTCTCCATTGAAGACAGTATTTCTCCTGCAAACAAAGATGGCTGCTTATTCCTCCACACCCTAGATACTCTCAGGTTGGTGATATTCTTGCCCATTGTACTGTCCATTGTTTCTTTCCCTCCTTGCTAAATATCCTTGCTTCTTTGATATTCCTGCCAGCTAGTTATGCACCATCTCCCCTCTTGCTGGAACCAACTATCTACTAATCTCTAGTCACAATCCATTCATCATAAAAAGACTAGATCATAGTTTTCCCTTCTAGCCCCAAGATCCTGGTTGATGTTCACATCTACACAGACATTCTACTCAATATCCTGACTGGATCTCTTTATTAAAAATGAACTTTTCACTTCTCTACCTTAGACTTTCATCCCCAGAATCAGACCTGAAATCTGTCATAAACTTTTCCACATCCAAAATGACTTAAGGGTGTTCCTCTCTCTCTCACCTAATCTCCTATTCTTTATTGTCTGTAGTCCAGCCAAGCTCCCATCTCCAATACTGCTTTTTCCACTAGGATAGTTCTTGGGCCTCACCAGAATCCGAGCTCCACTGATCCCTTTGCTTTCTCTATACCCACCAGCCTTCTAGGTTCATTTTCCTTTGTTCTCTACACAATATCCATCCCAGTTTGAAAACTTTCATCTGGCCGGTAGAGTGTCAGACTTTATGTTGCTTTACCCCTCAGCAACATTTGACATGTCTAGTCATTCCCTTTCCTTGGCTTTGATGTCCCTCCTAACTCTCTCACTATTCGTTCTTAGTCCCTTTTTTGGTTTGACCTTCTTGACCTAAACAATTGACTGTTAAGACTTTCTCAAAGTTTTGTTATTGATCCAGTTTTCTTTGTACCATCCTGGATAATTCCAATGATCACATGGCTTAACTTACTGTCTATGTGTTTATGACTCCAGGGGTAAGGAGAGATTTATTAAATGAGATGACTCTAGGCCTGTGTGCCATGATCAGCACTCTAGTTTCTCATTCTAATGTCTTTTAACTCTACCATTACACCACTCTTCCTTCTTATCTTAAGGCTCAGCTTTTCTGTTTGCCTAGAACATTCTTCACAAAGTCTTCCTCCTTAATTTTACTATGTATGTCTCAAATTCCTGCAGGTTTTCCCTCACCATGTAGCATTTAGCCAGCACCTTTGTTCTCTAGTATTTGAGTACCTTGTAGTTCCACCGTGATGCAGTTTTCACAATATAATTAAATAATACCCGGTTTAGTGTTTAATGTCTATCTCTCTGGTTAAAATATAAACTCACTCAGAATAAGGACTATGCTTGTCCTATTCGTTGTTCTCAGTCCTTATCACAGGGCTTTAAAAAAAATTTTTTTAAATTAATTTATTTATTGAAAAGAGAAAGAGAGCATGAGTAGGGGGGTGGACAGAGCGGGAGGAAGAAGCAGACTCCTCACTGAGCAGGGAGCACCTGTGGGACTTGATCCCAGGACCCCAGGATCAGGACCTGTGTTGAAGGCAGACCCTTAACTGATGGAGCCACCCAGGCACCCCTAGCTCAGTGTTTTAAATATAGTAAGTATTAAATAGCTACATACTAAATCAATGGAGAAATGCATGAATAAATATAGACTTAATTTTTATGACTTTTTCTTTGGCTAGTCTATCAATGGATACAACATCGTCACATGTTCCTATGTTAGAAGTGATATGCAGTCACTTTTAACAGTAACACTTAGTATGTATTTGAAAGAAACACATATTTTAACTTGTTTGATCTGTTAAAAAAACACACATTGCAAATTTTGTGGTTTTAAATAAATTCCCTGTTGCAATCCTTGCAAACACTATACGGTATCCCATCTATCTCTGTGGCTCAAGTTAGATTGGTTACTATCTGTGAAAATTATAAATCAAAGAATGGTTATATTAGAGAAATTGAGAACTTAGTATGTATACATATTGGTTCTATATTCCCTAGGGAAGAAATTGTGACCTGACAATAATGGAAGAAATAAAACTCTGCCAGGTACTACTTCAATGATGTCAAGCCTTCAACCTGAAGATTAAGTCCAGAGGAAAACGAGAAAAATAAAATGTGTGCAGAGAATAGAGAGGAATAGAAATAAATTTGAACTGGCACACATCAAGTCTTTCTGACCATTCTATAGGTGTAGTTCAAAAATAAACCCTGTTTGTTTTGTGTAATTTTGACTTAACTTATCATTGGAAATGAGTTGTTATAATCCTGCCTGCTAATATAAAATAACTATTGAATTATTTTTCATGTTATTCTTAGCTTGTAGTTTGTATAGTGCTTTTAGGGTTCCTGTTGAAAGCAATGATCCAATTATAAGACACTGAATATTTTTCTTATGAAGGAGAAAGGAACAAATAAATATTACCCCCCAAAATATTTTCTTTTTTCAAATCCATCTTTCATCTCTTACCTATGGCCATGTTGTTGGGAAAACAATCATCCTTTTCCAAACAATTCATTGAGATTCCAGGTTTGTGATTACATTTGTTTGTGTCCTTTCTCCCCAAGGGCTAAACTCATTTTTTTTAGAAAGTCACACAGGGCCTGTCTTGACCCAGGGACTAACCGTCATTCACATTTTACACAACACAAAGTATCCCAGATAACGTACTTTACTTTTTACTTGGTTTAAAAAAAAAAAAATCAATCACTCTCCTAACAGACTAAAAAAAGCGTCCTCTTCTCTCCTTATATAAACAACTGCTCCTTTCCACAGCCTGTACTTTTTCACTTCAGAAAAGTGAATTCAAAGGATATGTGAGAAGACATTTCAAGTGATATTTGGGAGGAAATTTCTCCTTAAGTAACTTTTCTTCCTCAGAATTAAATTATACTTAAGAACAGTAGTAACAGTAGTTCAGAAACTATACATTAAAATAGATAAATGAAGTTCCAAATCCAATCATAAGAAACACAGTTTTGAATATTCAAATTATCATTCCAGGAGAACATGTAATCCTCTATGCATCTGTCTTTTAATGTGTATGTGTGTTTTCTTTTTTGTTTGTTATATGGTTGAATCACCATAAATAATTCAGAAGATTATTAAGGGGTTTAAAAAAACTAATAAATTTCTCATGGTGCATTATAAAGACCCAATTAAATGGAGGCAAATGTTTGGTTTTTCTGAGGAAAATATTTAAACAAGCAAGAATCTAAACTGAAAAATAATTTGAAGTTGATCATCCATATAAACAGTCCTCTCTTTCAGACAATAACGTGAGGTTTCATAAAATCATCCATCTATACTAATAAACTATCTTTTATGCAGAATATGTTCTTTTTAAAAAAAAAGATTTTATTTATTTATTTGACAGACAGAGATCACAAGTAGGCAGAGAGGCAGGCAGAAAGGCGGGCGGCAGGCTCCCTGCTGAGCAGAGGGCCCAATTCAGGGGCTCGATCCCAGGACTCTGGGATCATGACCCGAGCAGAAGGCAGAGGCTTTAACCCACTGAGCCACCCAGGTGCCCCAAATATGTTCTTTATACCAACTGCAAGAGAGTCCTTTTGAGCTTGTTCCTCCCAATCCCAACAAACCATCTTGGCACCTTTCCTGTACCTTGTAGCCTTAGGGGGTTTGCCCAGTTCTGTGGTTGGCAGGCTTCATTTCATCAGTGCATCAAAAGCCACTGTCACCTCTTCTGCCTGTCCCAGAGTTCCAGGCTGTAGCCCTCCCATGTGAGACTCCTTGCTAGTAACCCTTACCCTCTTCAGCAAGGGCTTCCCCTACCCTGCTTCAACCAAACACACCTTCTTCAAATGGGACCATGCTGGCTGGACTCTGAACTGGCAGCTAACTGGGGACCTCAGTAATAACAGATCATGTTTAGACACTCTCGTCCCAATTGTAGTGAACAAGGAGGACAGATCCCTTTCTCCCCTGCTGCAAGTACCACCAGAAGTTCAGGACATGGAAGATTTGGGGTCTTCTATCTGCCCTGCTCTTTCCCTTGGATCAGAGAAGAGGCAATTGGCCTATGGGGGGTGGGGCAGAATGCCTGTATCTGCTTCCCTACTTGCTCTGATGGGGAAAAAAAAAAAATGACAGCTTTCCATCTCAGCCCTTCAAGAACTTCTTCTACCTGCTGACTTTACTGAGACCAGATCCAAGAAAACAAATCCCTCCCTGCTGGAACTACTAGAGAACTGGAACTATCATCAGGCATCACATATCAAAGATTGTACCATGTTCTCTGGGAAAGAAATAATTCATTGTTAAGACTCCTTTAAACCTTCATTTTCAAAGACATCTTTCTAGAACATATCATGTATTAAGGAAAGATATTATTAGTATGTATATATTTCAGTTGCTTCTTTCTCTATCTTCCCTGCTATAAACAGGGAATTAGATAGATTGACTTCTAGAAGTCCCAGCATTCTGATTTGATGTTGATTTGACCACCCTCTTGGGAAAAAGCAAATCCAGGAGAGCAGGAAGAACTCAATATAATCACACACTGTGTTTGATTTAAACAAGTTTAAGAATTTTCCTTCAGAGTACTCAGGGTAAAGAACCTCTTCACACCCTTTTGTCAAGCTCAATTCAATCTGCCTCTTGCTATTCTGATCTTCTATAAATTTAGCCATAAATGAAATGGACACTTGAAGCAAGGCTTAACCAATATATCTTTATTTGAAAATGAGGCCAGAAGAGACAGCTAATCTGTACATTTATTAATCTTAAGGAGATAAATGAGAGATCCGGCTGCCCTCAAGCCCTCAAAGACGTTAGCAATGTCACTCCAGATAATGGACAAGTATGCCAAAGGGTTTGCTGTATCAGAGCTGCTATGGTCAGGGCATTCCCTACAAAATACCAAGGTCAGCTCACTAACAATGATTCATGGACACTGGAATAATTCTGTATATAAATAAATTTTCTTCTTTCTCTTTATTTTGTCTTCCTGTAAACTGTAAAATTACTAATTCCTGTAACTATTGTTCGAACTTTCGTAGCTCCTATTTTAATTGGAAAATCATAACTCTTAGATGCCGTGGTGGCAATCTGTGGGCAAAGGGCAGGAAAATTAATCTTGGTCTGAATTAGAGAAACAGAAATTACAGTAGAATAAAGTATGTGACATATTTTTTGTTTAGATTAGTTTTTCATGCAATTAGTGTTTAATCAGTAGACATATGAATAGCATTTGAAAAGTGTCCAGCAGAGCAACACTTGCTGCAGATGGCAGATGGGAACGGCAGTGTACCATATAATAGTCTGTGTCTAGGAAAAGTATTCCAAATTCATTTCTTAAAAAATTACATTTGAAATCATTTTAGCCTTCTGGGTACGAATACACAGGCTTCCATGTAAGTCTTTGGAAGGTATCTCTCCTGGTAACCTGATGTAAAACACTGCTATATTATTATTTGAGTTAGAAATGATTTTGATGAGTATGATTCATCTAACTCTTATGTTGCTAGGTGATATCTAGGTCCTCAAGTTTTCTCAATTATCTGAGGATCTCTCTTTGAGTTCCTTGTGAGGGGTCCAGAGACAATATTTCAATTTTTTTCCCCTCTTTTAGCAAGCTCGCAGTCACCGCCTGGCATCCCACAATCTTAGGAAGTTCTTTAATCATGTAATTGATTGAGATTGTGGCCATCTGAAATCAATTCCCACAGCTTTCCCTGTCTCGTCGTAGAAATGCACTTGATCTCTCATCTTTCTTACAAAGGGTACTGTCCTCTTTCTAAAGTCAGAGCCTCCTCCTTTGACTGCGACACTCCCGCCCCCTCCCCCTTTGACTTTTATCAATTACTCTGCCATTTGCATTGTACTCTCTGACCCTGCTCTCCACTGCCTCATTCATTTTCTGCCAAGCTTTAGTAAGAGTAATCTATTCTTCCTGGTCTTTTTCTTTCCCTCCCACTCACTTAATATCTGGGTATTTACAGAGCGCAATCTGGTTTCTGTTCTTACCACTTGACTGAAAATATTTTCACCAATAACTTTTTAGCCATCAGTCATAAATCCCATGGCCTTTTCTCAGATCTCACAGTTCCTGAGCTTTCTGCTGAACGTCACTCTGATAACCATCTCATCATCTGAAAAAAAAAAAATTTCCCCTCAATCTCCAGTAACACTGTTTTCTCATCTTCCTTTTATCTCTTGGATCCTTATTCACTCATCTGTTTTGCCATCTTTTCTCTTTCCTGCCAACCTCTAAATCTGTGATCTCTGAACTACTCTGATTGCATGTGCCTAATAAAAACTTGAAGCATAAGACATAAATGCCACACATGTATATATACATAAAATTATGTATGTGTGTACTCTACTAACATATATAATTAGGTATATTTACACTACTGATAATATATCATGTGCATTATAAAAAAAATTCAAAGTAGACATTTTAAAATAATAGTTGATTAAAGTTGAAGTAAAAACATTTTAAGCAAAATTATTTATTACTAGTATTGAGAAACATGGTTGAATCATTTTCGTTATTTTTTAAATCTTGATTTAACACTTTGTGATACAGCAATTCAGTGGTTTGTTTCATAATTCAGTGGATGGATATACTGGGTTTTCATGGCTGTCACTGCTAAAAATGATACTTCACAAAGGCACACGGATCCAAATGAGAAAAGTACATTGTTAGTTGCTGTAAGTCATGATACATCTTTTCAATGATGCCTACTAATTTTGCAAAGATATTGTTGAAATTGGCTGGTAAATTCCTATCTTCCCTGATGTCAAAGTGAAGGTCAATTCATTAATATTTAACTATTGGATTTTTCAAAGGATTTTTAAAAACTTGTCAGGAAGAGAGAGAGAGCAAGAACAAGTAGGAAGAGCGACAGGCAGAAGGAGAAGGAGTCTCCTCCTGAGCAAGGAGCCCCATGTAGGACTCAATACCAGGACTCTGAGATCATGACCTGAGCCGAAGGCAGATGCTTAACTGATTGAGCCACCCAGATGTCCATAACTATTGGATTTTTTAATTCACTATTTATTTGAAAGAGAGGGAGTGTGCGCTTGAGCAGGGGAAGGGGCAGAGGGGAGAAGAGACAGTCCACCAACAGACTCCCCAGATGAGGGCACGGCTTGATGCGGGGCTCCATTACAGGACCCTGAGATCATGTTCTGAGCAGAAATCAAAAGTCAGCTAGCTACTTAACCGACTGAGCCATCCAGCTGCTTCTAACTATGGGATTTAAAATGCACTGAAGGGGCCCCTGGGTGGCTCAGTCGGTTAAGCGTCCACCTTCAGTTCAAGTCATGATCCCAGGGTCCTGGGATCAAGCCCCACACTGGGATGCTTGCTCTGCGGGGAGCCTGCTTCTCCCTCTCGCCTGCCTGCTGCTCCCCCTGCTTGTTCTCTCTCTTTCTCTGCCAAATACATTTTTAAAAAGATAAACACACACACACACACACACACACTGAAATCCTGTGGAAGATTTTGTAAGTGGTTAGAAATTCTGTTTGCAAGTTTTTAAAGTTTGCAAAATGAGAAGTTACATTGTTTTTAGCTATGGAAGCACAGAACATCAGAAATATTTGAAAACAATCCATTTCTGAAATATTCTAGATAGGATAATTGATTCTTTTGTTATTGATTCTTTTGTTACAGCTGTTTTTGCTCCTTTTAACTGAAGGGTCAGCTCCAGCACCTATGTGGGCATTCCTCTAGATGCCAGACTGCAGACAGGCCCCCATGGATAAGGTAGACAAATTTGAATAGTCACCTTTGTGCAAAATAAAGTTTACTATTAGCACATCTTTAATTTGGAGAAAAATTATCTCTCACAAGACAATCAGCAAATCTTTAAATGGTACAAAAGTGTACCACAGTTACTCCTCATCTCACAAAGTATCTGAGGGTCCTACTATACTTTATACTTTTGTTTCTATAAATCAACCTCCTATTTAAAACATTGTCCAGAACTTTGTAAACTTCTGGTTACAATTTCTTTGCTGTAGGAACTTGTCTATAATGTACTGGGAATACATTTCAGAGGTGGAGTCATGTCGTTAATCTCCCTTTAGAATCACCTTTAGAAGTCTAGGCAGCGCCATTGCTCTAACCGCAGTTGTGCTGACTCAGTTCATCCATAAGGCAATGCTTCTGCTCCAGAGGTCATTAAGGGATAGAACAGTGGATTTCCCATGCATTAAAAAAAAATACCTCATGGATTTTATTATTGAAGCATAATAATCTAGCAGATACAATAAACACAGACGTTGGGGAAAAACCGAGCTCTCACGCAACTTTGCAGAAAATCTCCCTTACTGAGTCATTTGTTCATACAAATAATTGTGAAAGCTAAGAGTTATTTTGTGCTTACCAAATTCCAGGTACTATTTTGTGCCTGTTACTTATACGAGCTCATTGAATTCTTCAGCATTTCTTTCCCAAGCACCTTCCAAGAGTATTTTCAGGAAAAGAAATGGTTTTGTTTTTCACCATATTGCCTCTTTGTATTATTTTAGCTATTTTAAGGGAGGACTGGTATACTTGATAATATGAACTGTGTTTTTTTTTCTTTGTCTCTATTTAAAATCTCAAAAGAGTTTAACATTAATTTTAGTGAGGTTTGAATGTAATGAGGTACTGGATTGGTTACAACATAATTATAAACAGCACTGAAAAACCATAAACAATTGTCTTCATGTTCTTTTTGCTTAGTTTGAAAATATATTGTTAACCATGAAGGCTTCAATTTCCAGCTGCTAACATCACATTACACAATATAAACTACGGTGAAATTCATTGTCACTGAGGATATTTGTAAATCTTCATTTCAATTATCTTGAAATTTTCAGATTTGGGGCTAACATCTTGATGGGTATGATTAGTTTGTTTTCTTATAGTTTTTTCCTCTTAATGTGGCTGGTGGAGAAATACGTGAAGTGTGAGAATTATCAACTCTACTTTTCTTTTTTATCACTGTTCATATCATATCACTTTTGTTCATATTATAATATTTTAATGAATTTATCTTTCGAAGTATGTAGTACTTTTGGAAAAAGCATGAATAATGACAGCACAATGACTTTATACACACTGAATACATCTGTGTAAGTACTACTGAGATCTAGAAGTAGAATATTTGTAGGTCCCAGCAGCTCTATCATGCCTTAACCCGTACATTTCCAACCCGTACATTTCCAACCCCTCTTCCCCAAAGCTAACTAGTATCCTGACTTCTAATGTCATAGATTAGATTTCTCTCTTGTTTGGAAGTTTTATATGCTCTAAATCATAGAGTATATTCTTTTCTGTGCCTGGATTCTTTCTTTTTATCTCTAACGACAGAGTAGGCCATTGTATGAATACACCAAAATTTATTTATCTGCTCTACTACAGAAGAACATTTGAGGTTTTTTTTCTACTTTATAGCTATAATAAAAAATGCTGCTATGAATATTTCTACACATGTGCTTTTGTACACATACGTAAACATTTTTTTTCACATATGCATAAGCTTCTGTGGCATTTTTTTTTTTTTTGGTAGGCATTTAATTGTTGGGTGAAAGTGGGTATATATGTCCGCCTTTAGTAGATTCCACAAAATGGTTTGCCAGAATATATTCTCACCGGGAATACACAAACTTCCAGTTTCTCTACAATCTTGCTTCGATTTGGTACTGTCCAACTTTTTACTTCATCATGCTATGATTCTATAGTATTACCTCATCATGGTTTCCATTTACATTTCCCAGATGACAAGATTAGATAGCTTCGGGGTTTTATTGGTCATCGTGAAATACCAATTTTGTGAAGTACTGTTCAAGTATTTTGCCCATTTTCATTATTGGGCTGTCCGTATTTTTGTCACTAGTTGGTAAGAGTTCTTTACGTATCTGAATACAAGTCTTTTTTAGTATCCTTTACCTGTTTTGCAAATAAGCTTCCCCCTCTGTAGCCTGTCTTTTCACTCTCTTAATGGCGTCTTTAATAGTATAATCTTTGACTGATGGGGTTTTTTTTAAGTATTTTTTAAGAACACTTGTCCATTTTGTCAGATTCAATTTTGCTTCAAGTAGAGAATACAATTTCGAAACAACTTGACCACACTCATTTAATCTACAGCATAGTGCAATGCTCTCAAATGAAGGGGGCCTAGTCAGGCTCCCATTCTCAGATACTTACTCTCTGGAAACAAAAATAAGATCCAGTGGCCAGAATTGCTCTATATTTTTAGATAACAGTGATCATTAACAACTGGTAATTTTATTAAAAAAACACAAACAAACAGCAATAGCAACAAAAAGCACCAGATGTTATGTGTCTCTTGATAGAAAAAACACAGCACTCATTATGGAGTAGTTTTCCCAGAAATTCAAACCTCAACCTATTAATTTCAAAATTTAATTATTAATTCACAGGAAAACAAGTCAGAAGGACATCTCAGTGGGAAGCAACTCACAGGCAGAACAACTCCAGAATATATGACATAAAGAATATATATTTCTAGAATATACAGCATATGAAGAAACTGAGAGACAAAAATCATATGTGTAATATGATTACAGATTATAGAAACTGAGGAATAGAGGTGTTTGGAAAACAGCAAAGTGCACTAAAACATAACAGTCCAGTTTCTACACAAGTTGCTCTAAAAAACTCACAAAAGAAAAACCATTTCCACCCCTCCTCACTGGCAATCACGATCAGCAGAATCATGTTTTGGGAAACTCTATAGAAGGAAGCCAGTTTCTTCAACCAATTTGGAAAAAAAGATGGGAAGAATTCTATACGTTCAAAGAGACTTAAAAGGTTTCATTCAATTGCAATGTGTGTACCTTCTTAGATCCTGATTCAAACTGTAAGAAAACATTTTTATGAGACAACTAGGCATATCTTATTTCTAACACAAGATCTGATATACTTAAGGAACTATTGCTAATGATTTCAGGTATGATATATTGTTTGTTTTAAGAATCACCTATGTTTCAGAGGTATCCAATGAATTATCTGCTGATAAAGTTAAATGAAATGATGTCTGCTTTTGTCTTTTCCCTAAAATAGCCAGTGGGGCTGAATAGTGAGGGATATAGGTAGAACAAAATTAATCTTGAGTTTATAGTTGATGAAGCTGGATGATGGGTGTCTGGAGGTTCATTATGCTAGTCTCTCTACCTTTATATGTACTTGAAATTTTCCAGGATAAAAAGTAAAAAAATAGTTTGATCTGACTTGAGATCAAGACAGTAGCAGACTTATGTACAATGTGAGGACACACAAAAAATATACTGTATGGCAGAGAATAGGCAATAGTTCCTTAAATCATCTCATCTGCCTAAATTTGGAGTTGGGTTAGCACTGACTTGGCTAGTATGACATTGCTGGATCCCTTACACTCTCAGAGGAACATTTCAGAGACTTGACTCAACTTCTCCTGAAGCTACACAAAAAGCTGTGGTCTAGACAAGAGTGCACAAGTTGGGGGAGGGCATGGGGTCAGGGAGTAGGGTTGCAAAGGTAGCAGCAAGGCTGAAAGGCCTGGAGGGATTTGCTGGTGGACAATAACACAGACCAGATCCTCCCCTGTGACCAAACTCACCATTTAACGTGGCATTTGCTTTTGGTTAACTACAGGGAATAAAGAGAGAAAAGAAGAATATTTGGGCCCAGGTGTCTTTTCTCATCTATACCTGAATTTCTCACTCTATAAAGAATGAAAAATTTAGACCTATCTCTTGATATTTTAGTAGTAGTGCATGTATTGAGAAGAAATTAATTTTATTATGTTATTTGTATATTGAGCAGAGATTTTATTTATTTACTTATTTTTATTATTTATTAACATATAATGTATTATTTGCTTCAGGAGTACAGGTCTGTGAATCATCAGTCTTTTTTTTTTTTTAAGATTTTATTTATTTATTTGACAGACAGAGATTACAAGTAGGCAAAAGAGGCAGGCAGAGAGAGGGAGGAGGAAGCAGGCTCTCCGCGGAGCAGAGAGCCCGATGCGGGGCTTGATCCCAGGACCCTGGGATCATGACCTGAGCCGAAAGCAGAGGCCTTAACCCACTGAGCCACCCAGGCGCCCCTGCGAATCATCAGTCTTACATAATTCACAGCACTCACCACAGCACATACCCTTCCCAATGTCCATAACTCAGCCACCCTATCCTTTTCCCCCACAACCCCCAGCAACCCTCAGTTTGTTTCCTGAGATTAAGAGTCTCTTATAGTTTGTCTCCCTCCCCGACCCCATCTTGTTTCATTTTTCCCTCCTTACCTCCTAGGAACCCCCCTGCCCTGCCTCTCAAATTCCTCATATCAGAGAGATCATATGATAATTCTCTTTCTCGAGCAGAGAGATTTTAAATTCATACTTAGAAAATACTGACTGTGAAGTGTCGTTCACACACACGCACATATCGAATGCATATATACATACCACTTAAAATTTGACAGAAATGTTTCAACTCACTCCAACGTTACTTTGAAAAGAGAAATTCAGTAGACAGTAAATTGATGATCAGGGATATTTAAGAGCCGAGCATTTGTCGATATCTTTATAACACTAAAATCTAGCCTCGGGATCATATAAGCACCCTAAATACATTAAAACCTCTACACAAGTTCTGTGTGCAATCTGTCATTATCATCTGCTGAATTAAAACTCAGCTGACAGGCAAGCTATAACAGTCAAAGCTGAGAAATGCAACTCAAGTGCTAAAGGATTAAACATTCTCAAATGCAAACCAGACTAGAGTCGAGGCTAAAGGCTCCTTGTTTTCAGACCTATGTCCAGATTCTTTTTCTTTCCTGCCATTTTATTCATTTCTCCGTATTCTTAACCTCCCAAAGTTGTCAGAGTTGTGTATTACGTCGCCCTTACTGTAATTTCAGGGTTTATCTCAGTTTCTGAAAACTAGAAAGTGATGAGTAAGGAAAACTGAATAACCAGATAGGATAAAAGCAAAATATCTGTCCGTTCTCTTTTTCCCGATGTTAGAGAAAAGGTAAACCAGCAGAACAAAAACAAGAGAACAATGATAAGCCTATAGTTATTAATTAAAGCTTGACTCAGGTGGTGTTTGATTTAAAATGTCATTTCCTTTTGCGTTAAAGGATAGGCGGTCAACGAATTCTTGACAAAGCAAGTGGGGAGCTTTTGACTGTATTTTAGCAGTAACTGCATGTTCCCACCAGATGGCAGTCTTCCCCAGACCTTTGAAGCTGCCTCCAAAACGTAGCTATTCACTGCTGACAAAGCAGTGAGATTTTATCTAAGTACTTGGTTTGAATATGGGAAATCTGCCAGGACTCCGTGGCTCCAGGATTAAATGTCTCTTATTTGAAAAGAGACTTCCATGGGCAGAGGTTTTTATTTATTTATTTTTTTTAAGTCATACATATTATCTTCGGGACAAAGACTATTTACATTAACTTGAGGCTTAAGTTGAGCTTCTCAGGATCTCAGTTGGCACTTTTTTCTTGATGCTCAGCACCCTGAGAGGCTGGTAAATGCACTAGTGAATGTTTCAGAGTATTGTATTTCTTAAACCAGAGCCAAGGAAGAAGTATTCAAATGCCACCCATATCTCAAGTATTCTCATCTAATCTCAGCTCCTAGAGTATTTACTTAAAACATTTTCATTTTCTTGGCAAGGAGCTATGTAAATACATTCAATTTTACCTTTTTTTTTTTTTTTTTTTTTTTTACATATGTCCTTGAGACATTTTGACTAATGTGTTAGGTTTGAGAATTTTACTCTCTAACTAGATGTGCACAAATATATCATAAACTAATTCTGGAATAAAAGGCTTATCTCAATGATCAGTGACATTTGCATTCAGGAATTACAAGCAATTAAGAATTCATCTACTCCCTATATTCCTAGAGAGAAACCTGATGCATTTTCCACTTTTGTATTTTTAATTTGTATTTCTAACGAATTCATATCCTTGACACAGATCAGTATTCGTGTACTACTTTTTCAATACAGGAATTCACACAAGGCTAGATGCTATCTGTACCTTAGATGGGAGCAGGCTAGGAACATTCTCACAGGGCGCCTGCACAGGGCAAAAGGTGAGGCTCTGGGACACTTCTCAGGCAGGGAGAACATGATGGTGATTCAGGGAGGCACATCGGAGGTGGGATCTGTCCTTATTATCTTGGCTTTTACCTACTGGAGGGCAGCAGAAAATGTCATCTCCAAATAGGACAACTGCAGGAGTTCAGGATAGGCCACCCCAAAAGATGCCACTTTGGGATATTGATTACCTTGAGCTGTAGGCACTTAAAAAAAGAAAGCAAATTGCAAGGAGAGACTATCTCTGAGCTCCCTTTATCTTCCTAGAGACAGATCCTCCATCGACCAGAAGACTGACTTTTACCACAGAAGAGACTAGAAGGTGACATCACACCCAGACAAACTTTGTCACAAATTGCCACACCTCCCACATATTTTTGTAAAGGCCCATTCATTTTCCCTAAAAGTTATTTTTGAAAATCATTCTCCCCCAAGAAGCCTGAATCACCTAACCCTTTTGGCCATTAAGATGGTATTTAAAACTGAATTTAAAGCTACCTGTGTTACTCAGTTTCCCTAGGTATCTCCCTTGTATAACATGAGGTCTACATGTGGGTAAACTTCTGTTTTCCTCTTGTTAATTTGTCTTTTATTGTATGGGTCTCAACCAAGAACTCAGAAGGGGAGAGGAAAAATTATCTTTCTTCACCTGCACTACTTATACCTAATAGAGAAATGTACAAGCTAGTGAGAAAAACTAGAGGTAAATTCTACCCTGCCCTAGATTCTCATTCTCTCATTCTCTCCTCTCAACCCAACTCCACACAATGCAGTATGCTGCAGATCTCGAGATCTATTTTTCATATTTCATATGCATAATATAATGCAAGTATTAGAATTCAGTATAACTTTTGGTTAAAAAAAAAAAAAGTACTCATTACCCAGAACTAAATTCACAGCCATTCACAGAGAACAGTTCTGTAATCCAGTTGCCAAATAATGTAGTGTATGTGGATACAATTATGTATAGAAAAGGGAAACTTTCTATGGATAGGGAATTTGGGACAAAATTACTCAGGTAAACAATGCAACAAGGAGAAGCTGTAGTATTATTCAGCGTAGTTGAAAACAAAGAGTTCTATTTCAAAAGTGAAAAGTCATAGGCTTTTCTTATAAAATTAGAGTTTTTTTTAAAAATGCCTCTATATTTAAAATGTATTTAAAATTCCTCTATAACTCTTATCCTGTAGCCCAAAGCATTAATTCCAGACCGCTTCCTGTGACCTTTTAAGATGAGTCCACAACTCCATTTCATGGTTCCCCTTCTCTGGTTTTGCTCTGTAATTTCCTGAGTAGGTTGTGAGTTTCTTATTTTCAAGTCCATCCTGCTAGATAGTATGATCCTGGCTATTCTTCTGCTTGCTTACCTTTGAAATTTCTAGTGAGTCCTTGATATATATATATATATGATGACTTCATTAATCAATTAAGTAACTCATGGCTAGTTTTTTGACTCTGCTATTTCTGTAAAATTCCAGAACACCTGAGAAATACATGCCTATTCATTTTTCCCTGGAGAGCTCTGAAATACGTGTGTGTTGTATTATTTCCCTGGGGCTGCTGCAGCAAACTACTACCAGCTGGGTGGCTTACAGCAGCAAAAATCTCTTCTCTGGAAGAGTTTCTGGACTTCTGGAGGTCAGATGCTTAAAATCACAAGGTATCAGCAAGGCTGGGTGTCCTCCAGAAGCTCTGGGGGAGAAACCCTTTTTGCCTCTTCCAGCTTCTTCTGGTTGTTGACATTCTATCGTATCCCTTGGCCCCTGGCCACATGACTCCAAACTCTGCCTCCGTCTCTCATTGTCTTTTCCTCTATGGTTTTGCGTGTCTAGACCCCTTCACCTCCTCTCTTGTAAGATATGCATAATGGTGTGTAGGGTCCACCAGTTCAGCCAGGATAAAATCCTCCTCTCAAGATCCTTACTTTAATCACCTCGTTGCCAGAGAAGGAGATATTCATTCTTTGGCCGTATAACGTGATAGTCAGATTTTCAGGTGATTAAAGTATAGGCTACTTTTTAGGGACCACATGTAACATACCACAACCTGAGAGTAAATAATTGAGACTGGGAGGATACAAAGTCAAAACTGGGTTCAGGCTACCTATCACCAATACAGTATTTTCTTCGAGACCTAAACCCAGATGTTTCTATACCCCTGATATGGGAACCTTTATGTAGAGTACTCAGGTGGATTGCTAATGTGAAGGGAGCTTTAAATAAACTGACATTTCCTAGAGAACAAAGGGATGCCTAAGACAAAAGTATAGAAGACCCTGGAGATAAAAGGTTAATTGGGAGACAGACCTGCTCAAGGCCCTCTGGCCCTGCACGGTGGCAGGCCAGTGCTGTGAACATCTGGGGATGGAGACCTCAAATGCATAGAGTCCAGAAAGAATCATTTGGAAGCTGATCCAAAAGGTGCCTAAGAAGTCCAAGATGAAAAATTAATTTTCATTTCCCAGGAATAAAAGCATTGAGAGAGCAAGAGTGAGCAAACTGGGGGGTAAAAATAAATAAAAATTACTTCCAGCTACCTTGAAGGGTTCGGAACAAAGGAAGAACCATCCCGTGGGAAGGCAGAAGTGCCATGTGGAATGCCTGGGCTTGGGCGACCTTAGCGCCATAGGCTTCACAAATTGTTCCAAACACAAGAACCAAAATAAGGTTTTACATGAATCTGCAATCTGTCTGCCACTTTGCTAATATTCTTATACTCTGAGATTCCATTATCCTAATAGTTAAAAACACAAGGGGTTTTTGCTAGCTTTCACTGAAGGGCTCACATTCATACAGAGCAGACCAGCCTCAGTTCAAGGCACGTTCTGAATAGCTAGTGCCCATACTGATTTTTTCTGGGGTCATCTCTGGAAGCATGCGCATGTAAGGATAGGGTTGCAGGAGGAACCACTGGAGAAGGGCTCCCTGGACCTTAAGAGAGAAATTCACCCTGATTCCTCCAGGGGAAGAAGTACAAAAATAACAGAGCATTGGCAATAAGAAACTCATTTATTTCTCCCCACCCCAGGCAGGTGGGAGTTTTTTATCACAGCAGACATCTAAAATCACTTAAAAATACCCATATAATTAGGTGCTGGAAACTCAAACATGAAGCAGGGTTCAAAAAGATAATAGAAAAAAAAGTAAGGACGGCATTTGTGACTGACTCCATGACTGAAGTCACCAGTTTGTCACCTGGTTAATGACAGTATCTTCTCAGACAAATACTACTGGTCTGGAAACCTCTAGTGGACTTGAACATTACTAAAATCTCTATTGGATATAAAGTTTAAACTCTTCGTAGAGCCCAGTGATTAAAAAAATAGAACAAAAGTGATTAATTAGGTGATTTTAATTAAACTCCAGTTGCATAGCCAATCCAATTGATTCTTTTAAAAGTGTCTCTTAATTGGTCTATAACTTCCCAATGTCATTAAAAAATGGTGACCGAAAAGGCCAACCCCATTTTGCTGAGTTGCTACAAACATACATGAGATTATAAACAACTTGACCATTGTTTTTCGTTTTTTTTTTTCTTTTGCTATCTGAAAATTAAGCAAGTATGTAGTTACAAAAGGCTGTGGAGAAGCGGATGACCTATTTATTGAAGCAGTCTGTGATGGACATAGCATTATTCCTCCAGAGAGCATTTATGAGTTACTAGGACTACAATATACAAACTATAAACCATTTACTACAGTATTTTTTAAGAGAAAGGAAATAGGAACTTAGGGGGTATTTTACTTTGTGTGTGTGTGTGTGTGTGTGTGCATGTGTACATATATTATATTTCCAGCAAGTGTTCAAACTAAAAATCAAAAGCCTTTTAACATTTTTTTCTCTTCTAATCATGTTTGAAAATGTTTCCACCTTTCTTCCCTCATCATTTGCACATGTTTGTTTGTCCATACCTGAAAAGTACTTAAATTTTATAGTTACCATCTATGAGAAACCAGTAAAGCCCTGCAAATACTGTAGCTCTGTAGAAAATTCAGTTATAAACCTGAAAACCTACTACCCAACTTCTCTATTTCTCAAAAACATGTAGTTAATAGACACAGAAGGAGCAAAAGATAATAGTATACAGACACAAATTCTAAACATTTAGGCAAGATCACCATTTTCCTTAAACTTTGCCAATAAGTTTTCTGGTGTGTTTTCAGTACTTTTAAGGGTATAATGACCTTCACCTCATTTAAACATAAAAGTATCATTTTTATTTCCTTTTGGATTTCTTCTGATCTTGAAACCAGATCCTTGTATAGCATTGTTTGCTGTTGCTGATCAAATTCCATTTACAGTACTACTGATTTACAATCATAGATGAATACTCTCCCAGATATGACACACATTTTATTCCATAATAAAATAAAGATGGAAATGAAGTGAATGAGGAGGATAAACCAAGTAAGGAATGATTCCTTAAGGCTTGAAGCGTAAAAAAATTTGGAGACATAACAGAAAGTGGTCAGCTAGGAATTCAGAAACTCTTATAACCAGCTTCTCCAATTCCCTAAGTGACTTATGAAGTCACTTATGTTTCCTCTGCTTTCCAGTTAATCCTTTACTATACCAGCTAATTCTCATAACAGATATGCTGATCTGATCTATTTCCTAATCTGCAAAATGGGAATAACAGCTACTGGCTGGCCAAGATAATGGGTCAAGTTTACATGAGGCTGGTCAGGCTAGATAAGAGAAGAAGAAATCATTGGAAATCAGATACTTTCTGTCAGGTGACAGTTAATCCCCAAACAAACAATAATAACACCAGTGAAAAATTACCCCAAAAATGATTGCCACAGAAAAATTAATGGAAAACAATTTACAGAAGTTCTTTGCAGGACAGACACATTACTTTATGGAGGGAAGAGGGAAAAGATACAGATCATTATGGAAAACAGTATGGCACTTCCTAAAGAAATAACATAGAATTACCATTTGAACGAACAATGCAACTTCTGGATATACATTCAAAAGAACTAAAATCAGGAACTCAAATAGATATTTATACACCAATATTCATAGCAGCGTTATTGAAAATAGTAAAAAGTGGAAGCAACGTAAGTGTCTATCAACAGATGAAGGGATAAACAAAATGTGGAATATCCATCCAGTGGAAAAATGTTCAATCTTAAAAAGGAATACAATTATGACACATGTTGCAGCATAAATGAGCCTTGAAGACAGTCTGCTGAGTGAAATAAGCCAGACTCAAAAGGACCCAAAAATATTGTGTAATTCCACTTACATGAGGTACCTGGAGTCGTCAAATTCATATAGACAGAAAGTAGATGATGATTGCCATGTCTGGGAAGTTGGGGGAATAGGGAGCCACTGTGTAATGGATACAAAGTTTCAGTGTGGGAAGATATAAAAGTTCCAGAGATGGATGGTGGTGATGGTTGTACAGCAATGTGAATCCATTTACTGCCATTGAATTTTACACCAAAAATAGATCAAAATGGTAAATTTATACTGCGTGTATTTTATCACAATGAAGAATATTTCTCCCTGAGTTTTACAAAGCTGATTTATGAAAAAGGCTACCATATAAGAAAATGAATTATTTTAAAGATAATACACAAGATATGAAAGGTGAGAGAAAGAGAAATTGGGCCATTTTCTTGAGGAAGGTCTGCATGCTTATGCATGGTCCAGAGAGGGCTACAGGCAAGAAGCACCTGTAGACCACTATCTTCTCCAGATTAAATAATGAGACATCCAGATGGCCAACAGACATAGGAAAAAGTGCTCTGTATCACTCGGCATCACGAAAATACAAATCAAAACCACAATGAGATACCACCTCACACCAGTCAGAATGGCTAAAATTAACAAGTCAGGAAACGACAGATGCTGGCAAGGATGCAGAGAAAGGGGAACCCTCCTACACTGTTGGCGGGAATGCAAGCTGGTGCAACCACTCTGGAAAACAGCATAGAGGTTCCTCAAAAAGTTGAAAATAGAGCTGCCCTATGACTCAGCAAACACACTACTGGGTATTTACCCTAAAGATACTAATGTAGTGATCCGAAAGGGCACGTGCACCCGAATGTTTATAGCAGCGATGTCCACAACAGCCAAACTATGGAAAGAACCTAGATGTCCATCAACAGATGAATGGATAAAGAAGATGTGGTATATATATATATATATATATATATATATATATATATATATAATGGAATACTATGCAGCCATCAAAAGAAATGAAATCTTGCCGTTTGTGACAACGTGGATGGAACTAGAGGATTATGCTTAGCAGAATAAGTCAATCAGAGAAAGACAATTAGCACATGATCTCCTTGATATGAGGAAGTTGAGAGGCAATGTAGGGGGGTTGGGGGTTAGGAAAGGAATAAATGAAACAAGATGGGATCGGGAGGGAGACAAACCATAAGAGACTCTTAAGTTCACAAAACAAACTGAGGGTTGCCAGGGCAGAGCGGGGGTGCGGGAGAGGGAGGGGGAGGGTGGTTGGGTTATGGACTTTGGGGAAGGTATGTGCTATGCTGAGTGCTGTGAAGTGTATAAACCTGATGATTCACAGACCTGTACCCTTGAGGCTAATAATACATTATATGTTAATAAAATAATGAGATCTCAGTTCTGAAGACAGTTTTACTTTACAGCCTTTTAATTTCAAGTTTATCACATGGCTGCTGATCTTCAGAGCACCAAACATTCCAGATACGAAGTCTAAGCTAGAGAAAATGTCATCACCCTCATTTTTTCTCCCACCCAAAGCCAAATTAAATGAGAAAGTCAGCTTGGCATTTAGAAATTTGTGGACGTGAATGGAATGAAGGAAGTTCATGTTAGAAATATGCTTGGTGGTTAAGAGGAGTTAAAGAATGAGATATTTGGAAAAAGAGTAGAGCAGAACTATTTTGTTCAGAGGATCAGCTATTCAGTCCTTAAATGTAATGGGGATGGAGTATAAAAGATTTCTTAAGCTAGAGTCTCTTAAGGAAAGGTGTACTTGTGTTTCTTAGTTGCTATGGTATTAGCTTTGTGAGCAGATGCTGAATTCAAACAAAACTCAAGACATCTATCTTATTGTGCCCCAGGCTACTTGACGTATGTGATGATGAGGATGATGATTAAATCAATTCCTTTCATAAATCTTAGCCCAAATTTCCCAGGTACATAATATATCACAAAAGCAACTCTTGTATTTAGAATAAGTTCTATTGAAAACAATGTATAAATAGTGAAAAACAAATCTACGTTTTGCAATATTATTTTAGTCATTTCTGTATTATGCCTACAGGTGTTCCCTTAGGTAAAAGAACAACAGCTCACTAGTTTTACTTCCAACAATCTAATATGTTACCCTTTGAAAATTGCTTTTGGCCCAGAAAAAAATAAAAGTAGATAGTAAAGACAAATAACTGAGATTTTGAAATAAAACTTTTATTACATCATTGAAATTGACCAACCTTCCAATATCTGATACAGGTACAATGACTAGAGTTGCCCCTCAAACACTGGATTTTTCATTGCCTGCTCCAGGCAATTATTCTCCAATAAGTTACAGAAGCTGCAAATATCTTTATTGGGTTTGCCAGAATCATCTGGACTTACCTCAGGAAGTTAAAGAGGGGTTGATCTTTCAGAAATTTCAGTGGAAAGAAAATTTGTCGTTAGTAGTTTCTCCTCTTGCTCATTCTCCCTCCTTCAATTCCCCAAATCCCTTTATTATCTTCATGTTATCCCAGACCATACTGTATCAAATGTATAACTGACAAATATGAGAAGGAAAGAAAAAAAATAAAGAAATAAAACACTTACGTAAGGATAGCTCCCGAGCTTTAGAGATATTTAAGCAGAAACCACTCCTTAGCTTCACAAAGAAATCAGCCAAAGTGAACAAAACAGCACTCTTACACATTCTAACTAGGGACAGCTTAAATTATTCCCTAACCTTATTAAAAGCAATTTGGAGGGCACCTGGGCGGCTCAGTGGGTTAAAGCCTCTGCCTTCTGCTCAGGTCATGATCTCAGGGTCCTGGGATCAAGCCCCGCATCCGGCTCTCTGCTCAGCGGGGAGCCTGCTTCTTCCTCTCTCTGCCTGCCTCTCTGCCTACTTGTGATCTCTGTCTGTCAAATAAATAAAATTAAATTAAAATTAAAAAAAATAAAAGCAATTTGGAGATATGTATCAAGGTCTTTAAATATTACTGTACCCTTGACTGATAATTCTACTTGTGGGAAATACGCCTAAGTAACTAATCTTAAACATAAAATGTTTTATACAGAAAAATTAGAAATAATCATTCAAAAGACAATTAAAATCCCAAGTAATGCAGAGTAACTGGGGAAACTATAGTGAATTCATAAGGTATTTATTGAAAGTCATTTAACAAAGGGATCTATAATACTTATAAATCTCTTCATGCTATAATTCATATGGAAAAAAGGCAAATAATAGTGCAGGTAATATTATAGAATGTGTTTGCATTACAGTATCAAATTATAAGTACTGACCTGTTGATGAGAACATAATAGATTAGTAATTTACCCTATATATTTGGATCCCAATTCTAATTCAACATATTCAACTATGTTACTTAAAGTCAAAAGTTTTTAACATTTTGTCTAGGTCAATTCTCCTGTATTTACAAACATGGGTAGAATGGTCAAAGATTATTCAAACTACTAGAATAGATTTGGAAGTATAAAATGCCTAAAAAAAAAAAAATACCCATACTTAGAACATTGAAATTACTTGTTTCAAGTTCAGTTTCTATCCAGCTATTTCTTTATTTCTTCCCAAGTTATTCTTTTACCCTCTTCTATTTCCAACAGGTAATATTCTATGAAAAATTATTAGGTTTGGTTACCAGCGAGAGAAAACCCAAAATATTAGTGGCTCAATGGAGAGACTATATTTCTTTTTCACAGAAAAATACAGCAGAGGTAGTAGACTGACCAGGGTTGATATGAACTGAACAGTGTCAGGCTTGCAGGTGTCTCTGTCTCTCTCTTTCCTTCTCACTCTCCCTCATTTAACACCCTCAAACTCTTGCTTTCTCTTCAAGGCCCACTCACAGTTGAAGCTCTAAGTCATCACTGTCACTCCAGGAGCCACGACCCCCATTTTAGAGACACTTCTTGGCATTTATGAATACCATTTCCTGCTTCTGTCTGACCAGTCATCACTTTGCCACATAACCAACCTAGCTACTAGGAAAAGCTGGGAAATACACTTTTTAAACTGGCAGCCATACCCTAAAAGCCCAGGATTTTAGGTTACTGAGGGGCAAGTGCAGAAGAACAATTAGAAAACAATCAGCAGTCGGCCACACAGGCCTTACTCCCCACTGTATTCTCATGGCACCTATCACAGTGCTTTGCACAAGGCAGATGTTAGTATTCCATTGATAGTATTTTTAAAATTTAATTTGACTGATAGATATTATCAATCAGTCACAAATTTGGGAACAGGATCTAGAAATGCCACTTCTAGTCATATATATCAAGTAACAAATCAAAGATGTGCTTAGGAATTTAAAAAGATACACTGCTTATTAAAATATTCTCTTCAAAAGTAAAAAATGGGAAATAATAAATGACCAACAACATAAGACTGATTATGTAAATTATTGTATATCCCTAAAACATAATATTATACATGGGAAATGTTGGCTTGATATTAAATTAATTGAAAAGAGCTAATTACAAGTCTGATTGAGCAGAGACTAAAGAAACTGAAAGGAGATTTATCAAAATTATTAAGGTAATTAACTAAGTAATGAATTATAGGCAATTTTATGTTCATGTTTGTTTATCTCTTTTTCAAATATTTTCCTCATATATGCAGAATCTAAAAAATAAAAAACCAATACTAAGCTCATAGATACAGAGAACAAATTGGTGGTTGCCAGCATGGGGGCTGGGGAGTGGGTGAAATGGGTGAAGGGAGTCAAAAGTACAAACTTCCAGTTATAAAACACATAACTATAATAATACTGTGTTGCATATTTGAAAGTGGCTAAGAGAATAGATTTTAAAAATCTCATCACAAGAAAAAATGTGTAACTATGTATAGTTACAGTATACATGCATACAGTATAGTTATACTGTATACTGTATATATACAGTATATATATAAAACTATAACTATAGTTATACTATACTATACTGTACTGTAGCTATGTATGTTCAGATGGATGTTAACCAGATTTATTGTCATGATCGTATTACAGTACATGCAAATGTGAAATCATTATATTGTACACCTGAAACTCATATAACGTTTTTGTCAGTTATACCTCAATATAAAGAAGGAAACAAGGATATTAATTTCAGTTCTGTTACTACTACCAATAGTCTTGGGAGAGTCACAATTTCTCATACACTTAGTTTTCATGTTAACCAATTATAACATATGATATTTATATCCCTTACTGAATTAAAATTTGAGATTTGTTCTTCAGATTATTTCACAGTGAAAAGCAGCCTTGGACTGAAAGCTGAGAGATTAAATGTCCATTCTCAGTTCCAGTCCTAATTTCTTATTGATTCTAGGCTAGACAATGTATTAGGAGCTAATAGCATATCTGTATATGAAGAAGTGGGATATGATGGACTCCAAAGTCTCAATGAGTTTAATATTCCATGATTCTTTGAGTATGGCCTCTATAACAATTTCATATGTCAGAATATTGCCATTGGCAAAAATTTCTTCATATGTAAAACTGATCCAGCTCTGATGCCTTGTTGAATCTAGAGCTCACTGCAGTATGAAACCTATACTTCCTTTATCTTGAGAAGCACATAATTATTCAGTCTATGCCCCTCACAGTGTGTATAACTTCTCTAAGTCTCCCTTGTTCAAATATGACAAGCGCATAAAAACGTATGGTGATTGTAAACTGACTATAAGCCAAACAACTGAATTTGATATTTATTCAGACCCTAGGATTGATGCCCTCTGTGTCAAGTTAATGGGGAAGAAAAGTCTTCATGAAGCTGGATATGAAGCATTGCACATCCGCAGCTTATTTTGAAAGAAGATTTGAAACAGAAAAGAATGATTCATATTCACAGAAAAGGCTTTATCACATTCTCCATTCTCCCTTAGGATTTTTGCCACAAGTTCCCTTTGCCTTCATGGGAAGTGGCATCTCTAATGAAGCAGGAAACTTACAGGTGAGTCTGAAATAGATGCTGTAATAGGACCAGAGACTTTTTAAGAGAATTTGTGAAAAGAGGTTAAGACTCCAATTAAGTAATCGTATTTTGTAAGACCCCAACAAAGCATTACCAGGCCACAGGGTTAAGTGTTCCTGGACCTTCCTAGATTGAACATGAAGTTTAAGCCATAAAATAGGCCTCATCCCCTGCACATACAGCTGAACTGGAAGTTTATTAGAGCATCATACATCATGGAGAATTGCAACCAGCTCCACTGACCACAATAATACCATGTCCTGAGTTTTGCAGAACACAGAGATAGATCTGGAATTTTTAGTAGATCAAGGGATTAATAAAAAAGCACTTTGCTTGATATTTTCTGGGGGCACTAATAAAAAGCCATTCCTAACCTCTATTCATTTCTTTACAAATGAGGGGCACGGTTTCCTAGAGCACTTGAAAACACTTATCAGAAATGTTCTACATAAACAAAGTGTCAGTGTTCTCATTATAATCACTGTTATTAAACGATATTAACCATGTTCTGTCTAGGTCTCCCACAAACTTTATTGGACCCAGGTTGTGATAAGAAAGCTGTCCTCACAAGGAAGAGGAAAAATTACAGTTGTCTTTTTCCAACTAATAGCATGTTCTGATCACCTGCAGTTGAAAAAACAATTTTTTTCTCAAGTGGGAGAAAAACAAAGACATATTTTAGTATAACTATCTTTCTTTTGAGACAGGCATAATTTTTCGTCAAAGCCTTGGCCTACATGGAAAGTATCCCTTCACATACACATTTCAAGCACTAATTCTGTTTATCTGTGTTTATATATACCTCATACAGTATTTTGTATGGTTACTGTGAAAAGGAAAACACAAAACAACTAATTAATTATAGGCACAATTTCATTAAAGCCTGATCACAAATTCTAAACCAGGATGTCGATACATCATTAATATAAGAGCTGTTCTTCCAACATACGTTTCAATTTGGATTTCCAAACAGCGGCCCAAGGTGTGACCAAACTAGATCTTTTTACCTGATTGAAGACAGGAAAAACTTGTTCATTCTAAGACTGACTGGAAAATTACTCATATAATTTTAAATTAGTGGTTAAAAATTATGCAAAAGTTAAAATATTATAAAGTAGCTGCTTAATATTCCTTTCACATCATTTAAGTGCTTTACAAATGTTTAAATTACTTAAACACTATGCAAATTAAGTGCTTTATATAAGCAGTCACCAACTTGTGAAGGGATTGTATTCCCACACTTGAATAAAGTGATTTGGAGAATTTTCCCATAAAAGCATTCTCAAGCATATGCTGAGGGTTTAGGACTTCTTCACAGCCATGGCTTTAATGTAGTTGAACTTTAGTACACATATTTTTAAACTGATATTTAACCCATAATTCTTATGGTGAAATGTGTATGAAGTTGAAACTCAGGAGGCTGTGGTCCAGTGATACTGTCATAGATCCATCTTATTACTGTCTCTCCACTCTGTCATTTTTAGCGTGTCAGTTTTGTCCATCAACCACTTCCTCCATGGACACAGGACAACTACCAGTAGCAACTCAGCAAAATGCTTCTTAGTTTACATCCACTGGAAGACAGGGAAATCTCTCCCTCAACTAAGGAATATAACGTCCTCCCTTCAGTCCCCCTGGACAACCTCACATCATGTGCTCATCTCCAGACCAATAATGGTTTGTCAGGGAAACTGCCTTAACTGAATCATGAAGTAACCCTGGAACTCAGGACAAAGGTTTAAAAAACGAGAGAGAGTTGTATTAAGAAGATGGAAGAGAGCAATGGGCTTTGGGATTTAGGATGCAGCTTTAGGGATTGGGGAAGAACAGCACTAGAGACCATAAGAATAGATGAGGAAAGAATTGTGAATGGTAACAACTGTTCAAATTAGTGAATTCTTTGTAAGTTATCTGTTGACAGTTTAGGAAATATTCATAATTTCTTAATAAAATATCTATGTAGGGTCATGTTTCCAGAAATTATTGCAACTAATTGGAGAATCTGCCCCCAAAAATCAGGCTAAGGATTATCCTAAAACGCCATCACATCTGTTCTTTTCAAAGGCTTCCTTAAATTCCTGGTTGCTGGTATGGAAGGTTATCTTTCCTCTAAAACTGTCAGCATCTACAGAACATCTCTCCCAGGTACACATGATGCTCCAAATTTTTATCTGGCATTAGCATTACCATTACCTGTTAGACTCAGACAACACAATTTGAGGTTATAGCACATGATAGGCAATGACTACCTAAATAAAGATGACCCAAATACTTTTCAAATTAAATGTTACAGGGAACTGGTTAGTTTGGCATCTCAGTCTGAGCAAGTTTTGGGTTTATACTGAGAAACCAATGGAGATGTTGAGGAGCAAGAATTATGAGGTTTCCAATACAATGTTTAAGATTTTATGTTTTGATTCAAAATATACATTTTTTTCCGTCATCCTACAGAAAGCTGGAAGGAACCATAGAGTATAACAAGATACCATTTTTTAAAGTCTTTTTTTTTTTAACCTTTGGTATCAATGTACTATAACTTTAAATTGTGGGTTGTGCAAGCATTCTCCACAAAGAAATAGTAGAAAATAAGGAATATTCTCATCTTACATGTGATGCTTTAGCTATCAATATCCAACACTAACTCATCTAAGTATAAAAAAAGGATTCATGATAGGTAACAAAGGTATGTCCTGAAATGATGTCCCCCTCCTTTTTTTTTTTTAAAGGAAAGCTCTATCATCATTGTCTTTTTAAAAAATTGCCTAATTTTTATTTTAATTTTATTTCAACCTAATTTTATTTCAACCCTGTTCAATTTAGTACAAAAATGTACTAAAAATGTGATAATCTCTAAAGGCACAAATATGTTTGGGTACTTTTTGTTTAAAGTGACATCAATTTACTCATTACATAGATTTACATAAATATACACACATGTGCAGATATACATACATATATGCATGTATATATATATATATATATATTAGTATCAACTGTATTTGCTTAAATTAATTGTGATATCAAGAATCACCAATCTTTATACTTTGCAATAATATAGGTTTGTTTCCTACTCTTGTTTTTCAGGATTTAGCTGTAAGTGGGTTCTGGGACCAAGTTAAAGAAGTGGCTACCATCAAAAAATTACCAATTTCTTGGTAGAGAGAACAGTGGTGGAACCAAACACAGGCTCTCAAAGCTTTTGTTTGGAAGTGGCATATGTCACCTGTGTCACATTTCATCAGCTAAGTCAAGACACATGGACAAGCCTGATAGTGGTGCTGAGACTATTATCTTCCTTCAGAAATAACCTGGTAGAGAAGGATCTGATAGAGAAGGGCAGGAAATATTTTGACAATAATATAATTTATTTTCTATATATTTTTATTTTATATATTTTACTTATATATTTGTATATCATATATTTTATTTTATATATTTTATTTTATTTTTATATATTTATTTTATATATATAAAGATGCAGATATGGATACACCACAAATATTATATATTTTATTTATATATTTATGTACATTATATATTTTTATATACTTATTTTATATTTATATATTTATTTTATATATATAAAGATGCAGATATGGATACACCACAAATATTATATATTTTATTTATATATTTATGTACATTATATATTTTTATATATTTTATTTTTATATACTTATTTTATATTTATATATATATAAAGATACAAATATACCACAAATATGTATAAGTATACATATATACTTACACAGCTTCATTACAAAAGAGATTTGAATCATATACATATATATAACAATTATACATAAAACCAATGTAATGTCTACTAAATGAAGGATTGAGAATATAAGAAAAATAAGATGTAGTCAAAAAAGAGGGAGTATATAAATATCAAATCACAGGTCCTTTACAATTGATAGAGTTGGATTGTAAAATGGATTCTGAACTTTCTAGTATACTAAAAGAGGGATACATAATAATTTCTTACATTTATATTAATCATAAGACAAAAATAATTTGCTAGAGAAACATAGCTCCTATTGGTAAAACAATTTATTTAAAGCACTGTGTGATAATGAAAAATATTACCTCAGAATAAATATATCCTAAATACATACCACTACAATAAATAAATAGCCCTAATGCTTACTAGGCATTCAGCAGATATCTACTGAATGAAAAGAAAAGACAAGACATGACAAGACAGGAATGTCATTTCCTGTAAAAGTAATGTGAAAAGTTACTTAATGTATAATGTTAAGGCTCAATAAAATAAAATATCTCTTACAAGAAGGCAAATATATAAACAATTATATGACTTGAAACAAGTTTAGCGTGTATAGAAGAATGAATGGACAAATCATTTACGTTAGAAAGAAAGAATTATTAAATCGTTTCATGGAAAAAAATGGTTCTTTATTGGTTAAGTAACATCAGAATCATAATAAAATTTTATAAGAATGTTTAATCTAAATTGTATACTTTAAATTGGATACTTAGGTAGTTGGTGTAGTTCTACGTACATTTTAAGGACTTATAAAATACCTAACTAACAAAAGAATTCAATGCTAGAGATGCCAACAAGTCTCAGAAGAAATGTACTAAAGGACAAAAGGCATATTAGATATTGCTTTATAAATATCTATGTGTTACATACAGAAATTGGTTATAGTGTCAGAATCTAGGAATTTCCTAAACTAAAAACATTTAATACATTAAATAATAAATTTATATTAAACTTAAATAATTGCAAATAATACATTATGATAATATTATGCCTATTTATGTTATATTTATTTATTCATAATAAATTATAATTACAGAATTAGAGAGAACTTCCTTTACTTAGCTCATTCTCTCTTTATATAGGTCTGCATTATCCAGTATATAACTACTAGCTGCATGTGGCTACTGAATGCTTGATTGCCAGTATGAGCTGAGATGTAAGTATAAAGATAAAAACTACATTTTTTTTAATTAAAGAAGTTTTTAACTTAAAAGAATGTAAATGATCTCACTAGTAATTTTATATTGATTACATATAAATAAATGAAATTACTTATATTTTATAAATAACAGACTAAAGCATATAAATCAAGTTAATTTCACCTTTTTTTTAACTTTTTTTTTAAGATTTTTATTTATTTATTTGACAGACAGAGATCACAAGTAGGCAGAGAGGCAGGCAGAGAGAGAGGAGGAAGCAGGCTCCCCGCTGAGCAGAGAGCCCGATGTGGGGCTCGATACCAGGACCCTGGGATCATGAACTGAGCTGAAGGCAGAGGCTTTAACCCGCTGAGCCACCCAGGTGCCACAATTTCACCTTTTTTTGTTTTTTTTTTTTAATATGGTTACTAGGAAACTTAAAATTGCATATATGACTAATGTTTGTGGTTTATATTATAGCACTAATGAATGGATAATTCTGAGAGGAGACATGATAGACCAATTTTACACATTCTTAAATGCTGGTTCAATTTAGATTAAATTTAGAAATAGATAAATGAGAGCACAAGCATATCTTATCCCAGGGAAAGACACAGGGAAGTGTGCAACATAATATGTATCCTAAGATTGACTGACAGAGGCCATAATTATTGATAACATTTACTGAGTGCTTACTAAGTACCCGATATAGTACATACTCCATCCCATTTAATACTCATAAAACTCCTATGAGGTAAAGACTAAATCAGGACCACAGGCATTTCCTGTATATTTTTCCATGGTCATTTGCCAATAATAATAATAATAATAATATTATTATTATTATTATTATTATTTTGTATTTAGTTAAAGTCTGTAAACTTGGGACTCTTTTATTTCAGTACCTTTCCTTTAGTTTTGAGATAGAGTTAATAGTAAAAAATTGTTAAAATATTAAAAAGTAAAGGTGGTTAGGGAATGTATGCTTGCAGAAGAATCCTGTGATCGACAAGATTAAAACATAAAGTAAACTAATTATTAAGTAAAGAGAGAGAGAGCATAGTCTCAGAGAAGGACTAAATGGGACTAATCCATTGACACTTTCCCTTATCTTGACTTTTTAAGACCCTATTTCCTAAAGTATTGCACTTGGTTAAGATCTAGGACAAGCCCCAAGGAAGGGTATTGCATGTTGGCCTTAACTGGAGGCAGTGGTAATCACTGGTAATTACAATGTGATTCAGTAACAGATTTGTGCATTTGTTTTACTCTGCATTCTCTCACTCCATCTGTGAGTATCTATATTTTCTCACCTTTTATTTAAAATTTCCAGAAGTTGTTCTAAGTCTATTTTTCCTGAAGAGACTAGTATAAGGGTTATTGTTTGTTTTGCTTTCTGTCTTCCTCATTATCACAAAATCAGAACCCCCAACTGCAATAGGAGTTTATACTATGTTTTGTTCTGACATCTCCTTTTGTATGGGCCACCACTAGGGAAACCTCCTTAACTGTGAATTTTAAAGCTTCATGTAAACTACAAGTGTCTTATAACTCTAATCCTGTTATAGGAGACCCTTAAGGGTCTCCCACTCTTAAGGGATACCCCCTGAGACTTTCAAGAATTGCCAAAGTCAAGAGTACTATGATGGCACATAATTTGTTCCTTAACAATCCAAAATGCAGGGGAAAAAATATGTAAGTGGATCTCTTCAGACACTTAACGGTTCTACAAACACAAGGCCAAAATCATGTACAAAGCTGTTTGAGAGATAAGAACTGTTATTCTTAGGTCTCTTATACTGCTGGCCAACATTATCATCCAGTTATTTTCTGGAAGCTCTTTCACAAAGCAACAAAGTTTCCATCATGTCATGAGTGTAACTATTTAGAAGATGATGAAGAGAGAACAATTAAGCCCAAGTTGACATAGTTTGCCAACTAGAAAAAATGGGATGGGAAGCTAACCCCAACCAACTTCAAAGCATGAGATTCAATTTCAGTTGTGGTAAATTACAAATTATTACATGTTATTGTGCCTAAAGATTGTTTGCAAAATAATGAAAAGAAATTTGTAAGACCAAATATAAAGGATTTACATTCAAATTCAAGAAATTTAATTGTATTGTGGTATATTTTAATGCTAGTTAACTATTATAGCATTCCTTGGAAAAGTATGTAATTATTATTAAACCTTATTTATGCAATCTAGAGCAAGGTTTTATTGAGTGGCTAATGTAGAAGCAAATAGATCAAAATTTAGTACCCAAAATTCAGACACCTGCTCACATGACTTTCAATTTGTGGGACATATCTGAAATCACTCTTTCATTTTCTCTCTCCATGGTCGGTTAATATAAGAATTCTAATAAACTCTTAATCCTCATCCAATGAGCCCATTATCTTTCTGAGTTTTAGCCTTTTTAATAACTGCTTATGTCTTTGTGATGCCCACCAGGAATCCCCTAAGTGAATTTCACACATGCCATGTAGCTTTAATGTTTGTCTGATACAATCATCAACAGATTTATTGAATGCAACATGAGCCATGAATCAATATGTCTTTGTTTTAAAAAATGTTTAATGATTCTATTGATAAAAAAATAGTTGGTTATTAGACACATATTTAGCCCCTTTTCTATTCTACTTCTAGAAATAAGAGAATTTCCTTCTCAGGTAAGTAAATATGTAAAATATGTTCTTTAACAGCTTCAGTATGACAATTGATGAGTTCTTTATTAATGGCTTATGATAGAACCTCCAAATGTTCACAGATATATCTCCCGCTTTCCTCTTACCATCTCTTTCTCTGAACTATAGCACTAAATGCACACAAACACAATTCCACCTGTTTAGTTCTGCGCCTTGGTATTTAATGATTTTTCCATTCATACAGATTATAAATTGGTAGAATACTATGTTCCTTTCATTTAATTAGAGAAGTGCATTTGCAGAGCGAAATAAATGTTAGCTAACATTATTTGTATTCCAGGGATTCATTTTCCATCCCTTCTAACTAACTTAAATGCCATGCTGTGTTTCTGGATTCGTTAACAACTCCAGGCACATTTCCCTCCACTTGCCTCTGTCAACCCAGCAAGCTGTTCCTTCTGACTTCAAAGTGTGAATATTTTTGCTTCATCATCAGTTTTGTAATCTGAAGGGAGAGTTGGCTTACCTAAAAAGAAACCATACTTTCCAATGAAAACATTAGAATAGGGATGCTAATTACCACTTCCTTTTAAAATATGTATGCCTTTTCCTCCAAAAAGAAAAAGACAAGGGAACTTTCTTTTGTAAAAGAATAAAAGCAAAGTGTAAAAGAGATCTACAAACAGTGTTAATTATATTTTTAAAATTCAGGGTATTAAAATTACAACACAATATCAGCTGAATTATTTATGCATTCAGACAATTATTCAGATCAGAAATTGAACAGTTTCAAAAATATTAAAATGTTGCTAAACAAAAGCTCCCAAGTTGCTCATCATTTCTGCAAAGTTGCCTGGATATACCTCAATGCCCAATGTAAAAGTATCACTTTGTATTCATTGTATTGGCTTTGCTTTCTACTAGCAGGTTCTAACTGTTTTGGCAGTCCTGATCTTAGCTTCCAATGGCACATAATCAATCTTGCTTGCTTACCACATAGCCAACCCTGAAGAATCTTTTCACCTTACAGAACACAAAGTTAAGTTGAATCTAAAATGCAAATATTACAGTGTTTCAAATACATCATTAGAAAACAACATTCATTTCCAATTCACTTTACTGACTTTTTTTTCCTAAGTGGCTCTCTAAATTTTAGTCAACTTATGGCTCTGCAGGAAGATGGAAACATTAATTATACTTGGAAGAATCATTTGATTTCTTAAAGCTATACTTCAAATAAAAGGTTTAATAAGGAAAGAAATAGACTGAAATAAAACTACCATTTTTAAGGTTCCCATTAAGTTGGGGAAATCATTAGAATTAGTGCTCCTGAGCTTTTTTCACTTCATTCTAATCAGTCATTTAAATTTCTAAGTTGGTTATATATATTGTGAATAAATGAAAACACGTGCCAATATCTGAGGACTTACGTGCTTGGCAGTGTATGAAATGTTTTCCTACAATATCTTCTTTGATCTCCCCCAGGAACTTATAAGGTATATATCATCTCCCTATTTTATAAGTAAAGGAAGAGTGGCACAGAAGTGAGCAACATGTTCAATGTCACTAAGCCCATACGCTCAGGCTTTGCTCTCTACTGCCAATCATGCTTATTTCCTTGGCTTAAGAAGATTTTATTTCTGCTCCATTAGATAAAGAACCTTACAAACTACCTTTATATTCTATAGTAATTACTAACCTCACATTGAAATTTGGAACTTCAGAAGTGTTTAATTATTTACGGTTCATCTAAGCATAGTTTAATTATGGTTCACCTAAGCACAGTTTAAAACCAAAGATGGGATTTTTTTAAGTTGCACTTTGGATTTTTTCCCATTCTTTTTATTTCTGCATAATTACAGAATGAATATATGCATAGCCTTTACTTCACTATTTCTCCCTCCCCCCTCTCCAGGGTCACTACCTTCAGAATAATGTGTGTATCACGTCATATATATGTATCAGAATACAAGAAAGATCTTATGAAAATAAGTAGTTTTGTTTTGTGATTTTTTTTTTAATAAATGGAAAATACTGTGTATTTCATTCTACAATTTTATTTCTTCACTTAATAATACATCCTGGACACTTTTCATTACATCTACATCTGTCTCATTATTTCAAAATGCATAGTATGGATATTTTTAGATTATATAATCATTCTTCTATTAATAGATATCTATATTGATTCCATATGTTCATTATTTGGAACAATGCAACAATGATTGTTCTTATGAATGTACCCATGGGGGGATTTTCTAAGACAGATAGTGGTAAGTGGAATTGGTAGGTCAAAAAATTATTCATAAGGAGCAGAAGAGAAGCTATTTCTTCATACAATATAATTAATTTTTTATTTTGTCCTTGATGAATTAAAGTTTATTTTAAATTTGAATAATTTTTATCTTTATTGAGATTAACAACTGCTTTATGTATTTATTGGTCCTTTTTATTTCTGTAAATTTTCTACTCCTATAATTTGCCCATTTTTTTCAAGGAGTATTGTTCATTTGTTCATGGAGGATTTTTAAGGGAGAGCCCATATATTTGAGCTAATAAAGTATTTTATTAAAAATTTAATTGGTTAAAGATTAAGTTCTTGGAGTCATTTTTTAGGGAAAAAAAAAGAAAGAAAGAAAGCTTGGATGTGATGGTTTCATTTCTGTATAGCCAGAATCACTCGAATATCTTCCATTCCATAGATTATACCCTTCTTTTAATAAGTATTCTTTTCAATAGATTTTAATTTCTGTGGCTTTTTTTTCTGAAAACAATAGCCATACCTTTGAATTCTAATGTGATTTTGATGTTTGTAGTCCCAGAGAAGTCTAAAAGTGTAAGCAGTTTTGGTGAATGATTTAGAGGTCCAATCTTTTTGCTTAGGTGGTTCACTAAAAGGGTAGGAAAACTCGGTCCTCAAGGAACTCTTATCCTATAAGAAGTAAAATGCACTTATTAGACTCCTCTTGGCTCTGCCAGTCATGAACTTCTTAACAGACAAATGAAGTTATACTAAGTCAAGTTGATAACACTGGATAAGTTCCAGAATTCAAAGTCTGTCTTCATATAAAGATATGCTAATTCAAATGATATACCTAAAGTCTTGAAGTTACTTATAGCATGATTTTGAGGAGAAAAAATAATTAAGAAGCTAGAGGTAATTCCAAGATTCAGCTGGTAAGAGAATAGAACTTTGACCTAAAATGCACTTCCTTGGGGAACAAGGCAAAGAATATAGCTTGTTTTAATAGTCTCACATAATTAAGCTAATGTGGGAGCCTCAAGACTTAGAATGTTTCCGTCAAGGATCACTGTTTCTGATCATCACACATACTCTGGATATAATTCAGTGTGACTACTAGTACGGCAAGTTGTACACTAGAAATATCCAAAAGAAGAATTTACATTTTTAGAATGTGTATGAGCCTCTTTACCCCATTTTCTACCATTATACAGAAAACAGTTAAAAATATGCAGAGAGATCTTAAAATTCTTATTTATTATAAAAAAATTACCTGCTTTCTCCTGACTGATAAGCAGCTACAAATTTACACTTACATAAAGAATTTTAAAAGATTTTTTATTGACGACAAGAAGATTATCACACACAAGACATCTGGTATCTTCTTCCTTGCCAAGATCTATAAATGGCTTAAACTGTCACTTAACATTGTAAAAGGCAACTTTTTTTGAAGCCAAACAATGTAAGGAATAATAATCAACATAGCAACAACTATAGAAGACTCTACTATTAGTGGTTATATAATTATATGCCAGAATAAAAGGTTTAAGATTAACTCAAGTTCAAAGTAAGACTACTACAATAGCCAATTTATTCATTTTATTCTATAAAATCTTACATGTTTAATCACAATTCATGGCTTGTATACATGTCTTAGCTATCTACTGCTGCATAACAAATAATCTCAAAATGTAGTGGTTTAAAACAGCATTTTATTATCTCCACCATTCTGTGAATCAACAGGCCCAGTTCCCTATCATATTATCTGGTCTGCAATGTCCAAGATGGCTCACTACAGGCAGAGAACTTGGGTAGAGAAAGTCAGGCTCTGCTGGGATGTTGGACATCCTGGTGGTCTCTCCAACAGGATAGCATTAAGTTCCAGGTATGACTTCCCCAAGGGGCTGCATGAAAAAAATCATCTCCCCTCTCTCCCAGGGCCTTTCCCTCATAAACTCCTTAGGTTAGACTCCTGCAAAGCTTAACAAAACCTCACTCTTCTTTGGTTTAAATTGAGCAATTTAAACTTAACCGGGGAACCCCAAAGCCCTCCACCCAGGGACACTAATTAAGGCATGTGCCCCAGTTCTCCCAGATCTCTTTGCTGTACCCTGCTTTGACCTCCTGTGTGGTCTTTCCTGGCTTGCTATGTATTTTCTCAAAGACCTCTCTATTTCAATTCTCTTGTGGTCTTTTGTTGAACCTCAGCTGACCATCTGACACCCTAGTGTTTAACTTAAAAAATGTTAATCTAATAAAATTACGACAGAGGCCATCTTTGGAGAATAACTACCACAGTTCATCCTCTGGCCAAAGATAATACCCATCTCTTCTTCCATTGCCAACATACACTTACCAGACTCCCTAAACCCTCAAAGATTCACCCCCATTTCAACCTCTGGATTACACTTTAAGTCCAGGATCACATGATATCAGGTTCTTGTGTAGTTGAGGTTACTTGTGGGGGACCACCTCTTGATCAGAAGACAAGAAAGTAAGGAAACAGGCTATGTGGCCTCCACATACCCAACATACAATGGGGAGAGAGGCTCAGGAGAACCACAAGAGATGTTTCCACTCAAAAAGAAGAGGAAAAATGGGAGTAACATTGGTTGCTGCTCTGAAAGCCACCGACCTAAAAAAATTACTGTGATCTAGCCAAGCACAGTCGCCATTTCACTTCACTCAGAAGGCAGGGGTCTGTTGCTTTGGACCCAAATATGTTTTCTGGATGGTCCTTCTTGGCTGCTGATCCTGTGATCTGGAGTCTTGACACTACACTCTCAGTCATTTTCTTTTCTTAAGAAATAGCTCATGGGTGCCTGGATGGTTTAGTCGGTTAAGTGTCTGCCTTTGGGTCTTAGGCCTTTGATCTCAGGGTCCCAGTGTGAAGTCCCACACCAGGCTCTCTGCTTACAGAGGAACCTTCTTGTCCCTCTAAATCTCCCACTGTGCTTGTATGCTCTCCCCTCTCCCCAAATAAATAAAAAAAAATCTTTTAAAAAAGGAAAAAAGAAAGAAAGAGCTCATGTTTGCTGCTGAGTAGTGTTCTCAGCTTGTTCTTGCCAGGAAGAAGTTTGGGGCTCAAAAGCCTTTTTGTTTTAAATGCTCTGTTCCTTTCTGTCCCAATGGTTATAATTCTTTTAAAAGCTGTGGATTTGTTATGCATAAATTATAATGAAGTTCACTAGACAAAAGTGACAGTCATGTGTTTTCTGAGTGGGATCTTTACTTTGGGTCAGTAGTGAGGATACACAGGCTCACAGCAGAGAGGGTGAATATGTTTTAAGAGCCTTAGATGTAATTTCTACTGAGAGAAAACACGAGACATTCTTTTACAATTTTCTGAAGCCTCAAGAAACTTCCAGTCACACTTTTGGTCTCATCTTGAACTAGAGGCCACAATACTTTACTGGTACCATTCTGGCTTTGGTAATTTTTCCTAAATTAAAAAATTATATTTTCTATTATCCCCCACGCCAAATTATTTCATACCCGTTTGCAGTGAATGCCTCCCACCCATGGAACAAATGATCTTCTCTCTGTTACTATAAATCAATTTTGCCTTTCTAGATTTTATAAAAAGAGAATCATTTACTGTTTGCTCTCTGACTTGTCTGGCTCAGCTGCATGCTTTTGGGATTGACTCATGCCTTTGTATTCCTTTTCATTGCTGAGTAATATTCCATTATATGGCTATATAACAGTATGTTTATCAATTCATCTGTGAAAGAATATCAGGTTGTTTCTTGTTTGGAGTTACAATAAATACAGAATATATAAATATTTCTGTACATGTCTTTGTGAGGATATATACTTTCATTCTTCCTCACTAAGTTCCTTCAAGTTGAATAGCAAAGTCTTACAGAAGATTTATACAGAACTTCTTTTAAAAATTTGTTATCTAGGGGTGCCTGGGTGGCTCAATCAGTTGAGCATCCAACTCTTGGCTTTGATTCAGGTCATGATCTCAGGGTTGTGGGATCATGTCCCACATTAGGCTCTGTGCTCAGCAGAATGTCTGCTTGAGATTCTCTCTCTCTCTCTCCTTCCCCCATGCTCTTTCTTGCTCTTCTTGCTCAAATAAATATATCAATCTTTTTAAAAAATCAGTCATGTGTTGTTTTTTTTTTTTAAGTTGTATCATTTAATTCCCATAAGCATTGTATGAGAGTTCCAGTTAGTCATTTTAATGTTAGCTATTTGGCGACTTGTGATTTAATTACTGACAAAGATGATTTTAAGTGTAGAGCAGTTTTTTGTTTTTTGTTTTTTTCCCCAAACATTTATGAACCATTTTGAACTTCCTTTGTAAACTGGTCAAATTTATTTTTCTTTCTTTTTTTTTTTTTTCAGTTGTGTTGTTCTCTCATTGTTGAGTTATAAGATCTTTTTTAATGTATAACAAATACACATGTTTTTTAGATACATGTATATAATATTTTCTTTCAGACTAGGGCTTTTCTTTTCATCTTTAATAGAGTATCTTGAGAAGAGAAGATGTTTTTACATCTGATGGCATTCAACTTAACTTTTTAAAAATGTTTGATTCTTGTTGTTTCCTATTTTTTAATAATCTTTGCCTTCCCAAATTATAAATATTTTATTTTTGCTTCTAAAAATTATGTAACTTAGGATTTTTGATTTGGGCTTATGACTCATCTTAAGTTATTAAGTTATTTTAAGTTATTTTTTGTGTATAGTGTAAAGTTTAAGGTGGAGGTACATTCCTTTTTCCCAGTTGATATCAAGTTGTTCCATAAATACCAGTTATTTCAATACCTTTGATAAAAAGATTATCTATTTCCATTAAATTATGTTGGCAACTTTGTTGAAAATCAGTTGACTATTTATGTGTGTATTTCTCTGCTCTTTCATGCAGCATTGATTTTAGGCTTAGCCTTATTCTAGTGTTACAATGTTTTGATTACTGTGGATTTATTAGTAGTATTGGAATGAATTTCTATTTTTATGAACTCAGCTTAATTTTTATTGGGATTGAGTTAAATGTATAGATCAATATATATATTATACATTATAAATTATTTTTTCAGAATGAAACATCTTAGAAAGTTTTGTATCTAGTATACTTCTCTCTTTTAGATCTGATTTGGTGTTATCTTTAATATATGAAAAGATTTTAAAAATGTAATAGTTAAAATATCTCATTTGAGTATTAAAGATGAAGAAAAATTGCTGAACCAATATAGGCATTTTTCAAAAATCAGAGCCTTTAAAATACTAATAAATATAGCCCAAAAGAAAAGAATATATTTAATGAAGGGATCATTAGGAATATTGTGCTTTATGTATACATATATATAATGTATATATTATATTTATTATTATTTTTTTTTAAGTAGGCTTCATGCCCAGCATGGAGCCCAATGTGGGACTTGAACTTATGACCCTGAGAACAAGACCTGAGCTGAGATCAAGAATCAGATACCTAACTGACCACCCAGATGCTACTATTATGCTTAATAATAATTTATAGAACAATAGGCAAAAAATAGGTAAATAATAACTTATAGAACAATAGGCAAATAACTAATTACTTTTCATAATTAATTACAGTTGTTAAGTTTTCTGAACTGGCCATTATGACTGTACATTAAACTTACTCATGAAATTCTCATGTGCTTTCTCTGATAGGCTGAAATTTGCTGATATTTAAGGCACTGAAAGAGCCGTATCCACTCTCCCTTAGTAGGGAATGTTGTAAGGAAGCATCTTTGTCATAAAAATTTATAACATTTTATTAAAAACATCAGTAACTGATAATTCTAGGTATTTCATAAAATATTATAAATTTTATAGTTAGTCCCTGAGGCAGTCCTCTCAAAAAGTGCTATTTTATAAACCATGCTAAAAAAAAAGTGTAAGGACCTTTTTAGCAAGAGGCTTTCATTAAAGTTAAACTGTCCCTGCTCCCCTTCCCCCAGGGGATTCACTTAAATACAAATCCCAGAAACCAGCTCCAGGTAACAAAGCCCAGATGCAAGGGTGGGTCAGGCCAGATGGAGACCTCTGATCAGTGGGGGGGTTGCATACTGTCTCCCTGGTTACCAAGGAGTATGGCCCCCCCCCTTTGGGAGCCTTTTTGGTGCCAATCCTAATCAAGGTGTAATAGGCTGGTTCAAATGTCTACTAGAGTAAATTTTAATTCAATTGGTCACCTAGCATCATTGTGGAGTTTCCTGTGTGTGTTACAATCTCATTGGCCACCTCTGCGTGGCCAGGCCCAACCTCATGGCCTTTTCCCTTAAAAGCTAGTCTGTGAAACAGGGAAGGGTCGCCCTCTCTTGTAAGAGGTGTGTCCCCGAACGTTCGGTTAGATTCTTGATGCTTGGGGCGAAATAAAGCTTTGCTTGACCTTTGCTTTATATCAGTCTCACTCCTTTAATCATGGACCCATTATTGGGGCATAACAAAAGTACAAGGAGGGGGTGCCTGGGTGGCTCAGTGGGTTAAGCTTCTGCCTTCAGCTCAGGTCATGATCTCAGGGTCCTGGGATCAAAACCCACATCAGGCTCTCTGCTCAGCGGGGAGCCTGCTTCCCCCTCTCTCTCTGCCTGCTGCTCTGCCTACTTGTGATCTCTTTTTCCCTCTGTGTCAAATAAATAAATAAAATCTGAAAAAAAAAAGTATAGTGGCTCCCAGGTGGCTCAGTTGGTTAAGTGTCTGCCTTTGGCTCAGGTCATGATCTCAGGGTCCTGGGATTGAGATCCTGCATTGGGTTACCTGCTTAGTGGGGACCCTGCTTCTCCCTCTCCCTCTGCTCCTCCCTCTCTGTCCCTCCACTTGTGCTCTCTCTCTCTCAAATAAATAAAATCTTCCAAAAAAAAAAAAAAAGACATGCATAAACAGGCTTATTTTTCTGAGGTAACAAAAGGCAAAATTACCCTGTTTTACTATGGTTTTCATCCTGTTTATCTGAACAGTTAGTATAATCATAATGTCTTAAACAGCTTGGCCATTGGTTATTATTTCAAAAGGCTTCCGGGAATATTCAATATAATAGAATTGAAATCAGGATCTCAAAGAGATAAATGCATTCTCATATCCATTGCAGCACTATTCACAATAGTCAAGATGTGAAAATGAGCTGAATATCCATTGGCAGGGGAATGGACAAAGAAAATGTGGTATATGCATATAACGGAATACCGTTCAGCCTTAAAGGAAAAGAAAATTCTGCAATATGCAAAAACGTAGTTGAATCCTGGGTACATGATACTAAATGAAATAAGCCAGTCATAAAAAGACAAATACTGCATGATTCTACTTATAAGCAGTAACTAAAATACTCAAATTCATAGGATCAAAGAGTGGAATCATGGTTGCCAGAGGCTGGAAGGAGGGGAAAATAAAACTATTAATCAATGGCTATGAAGTGTCAGTTAAGGAAGATGAATAAGTTCTAGGGATCACCCATGCAACATTGTACCTGTATTCAATAATACTGTATTATACCCTTGATTTGTTAAGAGAGTAGATCTCTTGTTAAATGTTCCTACCACGGTAAAGAAAATTTTTTGAAAACCTTATTCTTAGATTATTGTCACTGTTACACCAATCTGGAAGCTCCCTGGAAAAGCTCCTTTTATAGCTTGACTCCACCCAGTCTGGGAATGGCCCTATCACTAAACAATTATTGAAAAAAACCAGCTGCAATCATTTAACATTGCATCTTCCTAAAACTGTGATACAGTTAAAGATACAGGTTAAGTCTCCATATTCTAAATACCCTCAACTTTCTTGTTTTATTTATCTCTGACTCTCTCCAGCACCCTTGCATGAATACATACTCCCTCCAAACCACACCTTCTTCCTTTAGCCAGAAAGCAAAAATCTTGCATATCTATTCATGCAGATAAAAAGCCCCAGAAATCACCAATCCATGGTGTGCACTGCTGCAGTCACCATGGTTTTCATATGACATCATCATTATAATAGTATGTTTCAACGAAATTCAAACCTATTACTCCTGCGAAGGAAATGATTTTCCCTATTCATCTCAGCAGTTCTGCAAACATGTGTGTGTGAAGAACTCCATATTTATACACACACTATTTCTGGGATCTCTTTTTTGAATGTATCAGAGAGAACAAATGACATACAGAATATCATGACAACTAACACAAAATGAGTCTCATTCCTCATCAGTGCAAACATCAACATGGCATAAGCCTCATAAAGGGAAGGCATCAGTGTTCATTCTGAAATTTAAGAGTCTGAGACAATGTTCCTAAGATAAGAAGTCAGTCTGCCACAGTGTCAGGTAGATAGGTAGATGGAGGATAGATGATGATTGATGATAGACAGATAGGCAGACAGACAGATAGATAGATAGATGTCCTGACAGGAAACACAAAGCTTCTTTTAAAAAAAATTTTTTTCATTTATTTATTTGACACAGAGAGAGAGAGAGAGATCACAAGTAGGCAGAGAGGTAGGCAGAGGCGGGTGGGGGAAGCAGACCTCCTTTCTGAGCAGAGAGCCTGATGCAGGCCTCAATCCCAGGACCCTGAGATCATGACCTGAGAGGAAGGCAGAGGCTTAACCCACTGAGCCACATATGCGCCCCAAACACAAAGTTTCTAAATCAGAACACAGTTTATTATCACAGAGCATCTTAGCACTGGTGAGGCTATAAAAGGCATCACTACTAAAATCATTCTAAATAAATGGCATTGATATAATTGGCTAATTATTTGGGGGAAAACTGAGGATTTTGCACAAACAGAAGGACTGTACCACAGACTCACAAAAGTATCACACTCAGAGCTTGACAGGCACCACTGCCCCATCCTCCCATCTGGAGAGGGAGAGGCTTTTATTCTGAGATATAAGCAAATATTACAGGAGAGAGAAGTCTCTGAATCTCTCTGAAGGAATATAACTATCTTCCAGAGCATGTTTGCCATTCGATCATCCTTTAATCAAATTTGCCAGTGGTCATTCCTCATAATGTTTAGACCATGAAGAAACATGAAAGCATTCACAGAGACTGGCCTTCCAACAATCAGATCTAGGGATTGAAGCTAAACAGTCTAATGACCTTTATTGATTTATTTTACAACTTACTATTACTGAATAATGAAAAGTTTGGTAGGCTAATGTAAATGGGAAAAAATAAAATGCTTTCTTCACCGTTATTGACATTTTGATTAAAGAAACCAATGATATTCATAATTATTGTCTTACTCTAAGCTACCTGAACTTTTAGAGTTAATCACTTACTGGCAGTAACTTGATACTAAAATATATTTTCAGACTGTAGTTCTCATTTGAAAATAAGGTTGGTTTTTTTTTTTACATTTTTATCCCTAAATCTTTTTTTGAAACCCACAACAAAAACAATCATTCTTCAGAGATTCTTTCTTGTTATTACTGAAGAGGCAATACATTTTTATATCTTACAAATTCTGTTCAGACCAGGTTATTTTACTTGATCCTTATTACCTTCTGCCCACTTGCCCAGAATATGGCAAAACATTAGAAAAATAAAGTTGACTTTATTTACTTTGATATAGCAAAGGCATTTTCAAATAAATCTCAAAATCAAAACAAAATATCTCTAATATCTAGGTCACACTTTAGAAATAAAACTTCAGTGTCCTGAGCATTACTAATGTTAATCATTTAGGACCCTCTCACAGCCATTGTGATTTTTTTTTTTGGAGATTTTTATTTATTTATTTGAGAGAGAGAGTGAGTGAGCAGGGGGAGAGGCAGAGGGAGAAGCAGACTCCCCACTGAGCAGGGAGCCTGACAAGGGGCTCCATCCCAGGACCCCAGGATCATGACCTGAGCTGAAGGCAGACACTTAACCACCTGAGCCATCCATCTGGGTGGTTCATCAGTAACTAGAAATGATAGAGTTTGGTTAAGCCCTTAGGCAGAAAAGGAGAGGTCTGGAGAGAGAGCAACCTCTCACTATGAGAGCCCCTATAGTGATTCTTTTAAAGCATAAATCATACCATGCCACATCTCTGCCCCCACTTTTGATGGCTCCCCATCTTAATCATAGAAAAAAATCAGAGCCCTTTCAATGGCCTAGAATAGCTTTCATGGTCTGACCATCTCGAGTAACAGCTGTTTTTTGTTTCTTTTATTTTGTTATATCTACATATTCCAACTAATTGATGGATGATTTGATAAATTCAGTATGATTGGCATGTAGCCTAGAAATGTCCTAGAGTTATTTAGCTCTGCACTGAAACTGGATAAATTCTGTATGTAATCCAACTGGTTTCCCCTGGGAGGTTTTTTAATTGTCATGAAAATGTGTTCTCTTGCTCAGCCCCAGACAAAGACTTATTAAGCTTCTTTTCAGGACAGTAATACACTCATGAAAGACATGGTATCTGAAGCACAGACTATCCCAGGTCTAACAAAGGAGCTAAGCTGTGTACATCAATATTAATATTTGCAAAGTAGCAAAAGAAAGAAATGAAATCCTAAGTAATTCAAGGAAACTGTTGTCAAGATTGCTTGATTACTTGCCAAAATGGAAAATTCTCCTGAGTGAAGTTAGGAATATCTAGAGACATAGTTCTGCTCTATCTCAGAGGAAGACAAAGCAGAAGTAGAGTGACACTAATTTTATAAAGTTCAAACAAAAAGTTAGTAGTGATGCCTATATATATATACAGGTATACTGGCATAGCACAGTCTTTGTTTACCTGGTTAGCACAAAGAACTATAGATTCAGTGCAGATCCAACTAGGAAAATGGCATACAACACCTGTCTCCCCCAACAATGTGTCAGCAACACCATTTTTGTATGAAAAGAAAAATGTGCTCGCTTCGAAACTTATGCTACTAATGTACCTATTCACAATGCCTTTCAACTAGAGGACGTGATTTTATTTCAAATCATGAAATTTGCATACAAAATTGAGCTTTCAGGTGAGGTCACATTAATTCCCTTTTGATAGGGTTTTTCTTTTCTTTTTTGTTTTTTGTTTGTTTGTTTGTTTTACGATATGTGTTATTTCTTTGGATTCTGTCTTTACAACCACCTGATGAGGAAAGTACTGTTGCTCTGCTTTGTCCGTGATGAAAACAATAAACACGGATATAAAGCAAGGAGCAGCAGTGCAGAAAAGTTGCTAGAGATGATCATACATCACCTTTCTGGGAGACACCACAGGACCATAAGGAGTGCCTGGGCTCTCCCGCCTACACTGGCTGCACTCTAGGAACTTTGGGCAAGTCTCTTCAGCTAGAAAATGGTGACAGTGATCCCTATATCACAAGGGCGTGTTACAGGAGCTAAATGAGGTGAAGTACACAAAGCCACTGTGTACTATTATCATAGTTCCTAGGAAAGCACAACTTAAAACATGTGTGTGGGTATATATACCAATAACCTAAGTGCTAGAAAATTCTGAGAATCATCATTTTGGACTGAGTTTCTGGCTTTCTCCAAATGCTTCTCATTTTGAACTATTTCCTGAAAAGCCTATGTTGCCAATCAAATCTGAATGACTGCTTACCCCTACAGACCACTCTCTTGAAGACTGATTACCTTTTAACTATGATTTGAGATTTAGTTTTCATAATAGGAAATACCAGTTTTGCAGAGTGGCCTGGCAGGGCTCTATAGAACAGCTTCAGTCAGGCTGACATGCACTTTTATTAACCATATTTCCTGTAGCTGCACAGACAATGTGAAATCCACTTCTGTGAGCAGAACCAATTATAGCTGAACAGGTACACTTTTTCTCCAGCCTGGTCATGATGTCAAATGTTTGATTAGAAAGGACTTGTGCTTTCAGCAAAATGGGGGTGAATTTCTTTCCATTTGCAAGAACAAGCTATTTCTTTCATTTCATAGTCTCTTAGTATCTTAATTCTGGCCTCTCAGTGTCAAATAAGAGTTGCAAATGCAACGCCCTTGAGATGGGAAAACAATATCGCTATATGTGTTTCAAAACAGACTGAAGCCAGCTTCTGGGCAGAATAAACAGCACCAGGGCATGAATCAGATGTACTGTGGGTTCCAAGAGAGAACAGAGACCAAGATGCGCATGAACACTATGTCCCAGCGGAGGCAACATGGGGATGGACCTGGTAGCCCTGGAAAGGAATCTGGAGAAGACTGTCAAATATAGGGAAATGTTAGGATGAAACAGATAGAAAGGCGCATGGAAATATTGCCTGTGCATATATAATACAGTGATATGACCACAGCAAATCAGGTTTTAGAAATGCAGGACTGAAATAAGAAAGGGTAATTCTAAAAAGAGGCAGTCTGGGGGAAAATCCTCTCACGGAAGGTTGAAAAAAAAAAGAGAGAAAATGGGAACCAAGTTTCCACTAAATGTAGGATTATAAAGACAAAGTAGGCCCCATGAAATCAAGCATTACAGACAAAGGCCCCTCTTCAGCTGCCAAAAGAGAAACTTACCAAAAATGTCAAGGACAACCACCATCTCCCCAAAATACTGTAAGCTCATTTTTGGACTTCCTCTTCTCTTAAGAATTCTTCAGCTATAGAAAAGCAATCTGCTGATATTTCAAGGGTCACAAATGAAGATTTTTCAGTTACTTTTAACTCTTTACTGACCAGAGTATAAAAACAGAATCATAGGGGCGCCGGGGTGGCTCAGTGGGTTAAGCCACTGCCTTCGGCTCAGGTCATGATCTCAGAGTCCTGGGATCGAGCCCCACATAGGGCTCCTTGCTCAGTGGGGAGCCTGCTTCTCTCTCTGCCTCTGCCTGCCTCTCTACCTGCTTGTGCTCTCTCTCTCTCTCTCTCTGTCAAATAAATAAATAAATAAAATCTTTAAAAAAAAAAACAGAATCATAGATTGGTAGAATAATTAAGCTAAAAAAATATCGATAATTTTCTCTAACCTCATTTTACAGTCAAGAATGAAGAATGTGAAGATTAGCCCGTATCCCATGGCGAACTAGTAACACAGCCAGGATAATAATCACATCCTCCTGACTTCTAGACAGTATTTTTTTCCACCACAGCTCTCTAAAATTAAATTTTCAATATTATCAAAAAAGAATTATACCTATATAAAGTCCAAGAGAAGAAACTTCTGTTAATAAGAGAATCTAGGTAGGGATAAGCTAAATTTAAAAGGTCAGCAAGCAGAGAGTTATGAAATAAAGATTCTTTATTGAAAGTAAGAGGAGAAAAATGCAACCCAGAAAGAAAAACCTTTTGCTTTGTACTCTAATATACATCTACAACTAACCATTTTTTGTTACGCCCATTGCTACCTTGTAGCTGCCCAGGGCAGCATCATGTATAGCAATGTCCCCCTAGTTGGTTTCCCTGTTTCCATCCTTGCTCCCCTATTAACAGCAGCACAGAAGTAGAATGAGTCCTTTAAAATGTAATTGTCACTCCCCGACCCAATCTTCCAATCACTTCTTTTCTCATAAAGTTAAGCCAAAATTACTACATTTGACCTACAAAGACCTACACAATTTGCTTCCCCCATTTTTTTTCAGAACTCATCCTCTTTTGTCTCCTTGGTCATTATATTCCAGCCATCCTGGCCTTCCAGCTGATTTTTGAATATGTTAGACACACCCCTGCCTGCCTCAGGTTTGTGCCATCCCTTTCTTCTGTCAGAAGTACTTAGCCCACTCTGTCTGCCTAGCTCATTTTATCCATTCAAGTCTTTGGACAAGTGTCCTGTTCCCAGTAAGGGGCGCCATGACCACCCTATTTAAAGTTATTCTATTTGCTTTGCACTCTTAATGCTACTTATCTTGCTCTATTCTTTTTTACATAGCACTTATAATGCACTGCCATTCTGTATTCTTTACTCCCACTAGAATACAACGTAACATAGAGTATCAAGCCATTTACCAAGATGTTTTGTTATTGATGTATATGCAGCATCTAAAACAGTACCTAACCAAGTATTATCTGCTGAACGACAGACTCGACCAAAAACAGATGATCCCTACATTAAAACCCATAATCTCTGGTTTTACTCAAGTGAAAATACAGAAATTCTACACAGGAGATAGTACAACACACCTAAGTATTCCTAACTCTGAAGGGAGAGGTTTAATGTAAAGAAATGGCAATTTGAAGAAATGTCAGAAATACATCAGAGATTGTTATAAAGACAGTGCTCACTTCAGCAGCACATCTACTAAAATTGGAAGGATACAGAGGTGAGCACGGCCCCCCCCACAAGGATGACATGCAAATTCATGAAAAAGTCCATGTTTTTAAAAAATGTTATAAAGATATACAGGGCTTTAATTACAAGATTTGACTAAACGGAGTACCAAACCATTTGCCAAGATAGTAAAATAAAAATTCATATTCTCCTAAATTGATATTTAAGTTTAATAAAATTCTGATCAAAACCCCCCAAGATGTTTTTACAGAAATTAATGAAGTGGCTTAAAAGTCCATTTGAAAGAATGAGGAGCTGAAAACCTAAATAATTAATGACAAGAAGGAAAAAATGTATAACATTATTATAACATATTAGAAAATACTATTTGGGGGCACCTGGGTGGCTCAGTGGGTTAAGCCTCTGCTTTCGGCTCAGGTCATGATCCCAGGGTCCTGGGATCGAGCCCCGCATCGGGCTCTCTGCTCAGCGGGGAGCCTGCTTCCCCCCCTCTCTCTTTCTGCCTGCCTCTCTGCCTACTTGTGATTTCTGTCTGTCAAATTAATAAATAAAATCTTAAAAAAATATATAAAAAGAAAATTAAAAAAAAAAAAGAAAATACTATTTGGGAGCTCCTGATTTTAGAAAAGCCAGGTAAACCAAAGAAATAGAATTTTAAAGAAAATGAGAAACTGCCTTCAGAACAGATGAGTAAAAATAGTTGAGTAAACAAATGGAACTGGGAAAAACATTTAACCATCTCTTTAAAAGAAGTTGTTTTCATACAATATCTAATATACAAAATACAATACCTAATATACAAAATAAATTCCTCATGAATTAAGGAGTTAAATATCAAAAACAAACACAGATTTAGAATAATTATAAGTGGGTCCAATTATAAGGCAAGTCAACCTCTCCAAGCTTAAGATGATATAACTAAATTATGAGATGAGCAGTTTTAATGCATTAATAATAATAATGTTGCTGTTATTAAAAAGCAAACAACCAGTATGAGGTGATCCTAGAAGGAAAGGCACTAATTCTGTGAGATGAAAGCCTCGAGAGGGTTAAGGGTCAAGGATTAATCCTTATTAGGGTTTAGAACTTTCACTTTCTGTTCCTAGCTGTTATCACCACATCTTCAGCAAGTTCATTTTTACCCACAAATGCACTGTTAGTGGCTCCCTGAAAAATCAAAGAGAATCAATTGAATTCATAGCTTGGGGTACTAAAGTCCAGAGCAATATGATGCCGGTTGGAACACTACTACTGAGGCAAAAAATAAACATGAAGTAAGAGTGAAAAGCAATAATAAAGGGTGGCAGGAAACTTTTGGAGGTGATGGACAGCTTTATGGCATAGACTGTGTTGATGGTTTCATGGATGTTTACTTATTACTAAACTCACCCAAGTTATGTACATTAATTATGTATGGCTTTTTATGTCAAAAATATAAAATGAAATAATAAAATCCAGAAAAGAAAGAATGAAGAATAAGAGAAAAAAGGAGACCAAAGGAGAATATATAAACCTCTTACATAAATTTTGGGAGGTAAAGGAGAAAGGCACTGGAATGCCAAAAATTATATGAAATTAGGGCTTATTTGATTTTATTTGAACATTAAAAAAACTTGACATCCAAAAGAATGTCTGGAAATAACTGCATTGCACTACCCACACTTACATACTCATATACAGAGATATGCACACATGGGTGTACAAACACACATACTTATATAAGCATTTATTGAACAAATTGGACTTGATAGGATATAAGAAAGAACCAACTTCATTCTTATTCTTTTATATCCCTTCAAGTTTCTATAAACTGGTACTTGTTCTAACTCTGCATAAAATCTGAAGGCAAACCCATAACTTTAAGGAAGAAGTAGTTTGTAAAAATCCACATTTATGTATTAGCCACTTAGATCCAATCCAGTTTAGTATAATAAGCAAAGCTCTAAGAGCTTCTTTAATTAAAAGCATCTTCCTGTAGTAGCTTAATCTCCCTTGAGGCTTCCAAACCTACAAATAGAGAAGAAAGTATGGTTGACTTCTTAAGTATTAGCTCTTTCCATCTCCTTCCTCTACTCACTAATTTCTTTTTTACTGCTCCAGCGCACGGTCTAAGAAGAAGAGAGAATAAGGAGAAAGGCAACACAGTCTTGGGTTCCTCTTATCTCTGTAATTTGGCCATGGCAAATGTTAAAAACTGACCGCATCCATTCCTGGGATACTACAGTAGATTACTTGGAAACCATCCCAGTTGGGAACCACACTGTAACATTCTGCCCAAGGCTAGCTACTTACAACAATCACCCTTGGGTCCTGGACTTCAGGAAATACATCTATTGTGTAAGGTCCCTTCCTCTCTCTCCAGTTCACATCTCTAGAGAACCCATTTTCTCTGACATTGATGGAAGCAAAGTTTACTCTTAATATCACTTACCCCAGAGGGGAAAATCTCCAGTTTAGAGCCTCCCACCTTTAGACTTTGTAGATATGGGCCAAATGTCAGTTCTTACTTTCCTCAAATTCCCACAGCCCAATGGCAAGGCCCTCAAAGGGATTACTTGAAGACCCCATCACGTAATTTGAGATAAGAAAGAAAAAAATCAACTTTCTTTACCCATAATTTTGGGGATAAGATCTCCATAGGGTATAATTAATCTCTGCAAAATAAATCTTTCCTCAACTTTTTAACTTCTTAACCTTTCTCTTTCTTGTGGTGAGCAGAAATGCTCTAGCACTTATAGAACATTTGTTTCTGGATTCCAAGATGCAATACTGGCTAACGCTTTGGCTCTGACTGTATGACCTTCACCTTTCAAGTCTTGCATAGATATTCTAGCAACATACTTCAAACTGTGGAGGTTCATGGGCTCACCTTCAGTTCTGAGGTTTGGGGCCTCTGGAATAATTTCAGGGCAGAGTCAAATGTAACAAATTGTTAGACTACACACATGTATACATATGCGTGTATGTACATATATCACTTTATCACAAATACAAATACAGAATCATACATGTATGTGTGCCTGAGTCTATATGTTAATGAAGGGAAATACAATATTTATAGAAAATATATTAATGTGAAAAATTACTGGTGATTTTTTCTTCTTTTGTTTTTCTCTATTTCCTAATATAATATGCCTTACTCTTAAAACCATTTAAAAAGTATATCTGTACACAAACACTTAATAATGGATCCTATTTTTAAAATGCAATCTTGATTTCAAAATAAAATAAAAGATTACTGAAACAGAATGAATAACCCAGAAATAGACATATATAAAGAAATTTATTATATGCTAAAGGAAATATCTAAGAATTGGAAAGAGTTACTTAACAAATGGCATTAAAATATTTTTGAATTACCTTCATAATAAAAGTCAGGTGGGAACTCAATAGTGTATAATACATATTATAATATATACACACACATATCGACATATATGCACACCTATATACACATATCTATGTATGTATGCATATCTGTATATACATGTTAAGTATATATATGAAATCAAATTCTAAAAAAAAATTAGGTTTGGTCAGTGAAGCATCCCACTCTTGATCACGATCTCAGGTCATGATCTCAAAGTCTTGAGATCAAGCCCCGCATCATCAAGCCACGCTCAACACAGAGTCTGCTTAAGATTCTCTCTCTCCCTCTTCCCCTAACCCCACTCACAGACATTAAATAAATAAATAAAATATTTAAAAAATATTAGAACTAAATAGAATTGAGTGACATGTACTGGGTCAATTTTAAAAGTTTAAAAGCAGTAAGAATAAGCATAAATGAAAAGGTTAACAGGTTTGGCTTCATAAAAATTTCATACGTCCACCTAGAAGTATTAAAAACCAGTAGTTTAGGGGCACCTGAGTGGCTCAGTGGGTTGAGCCTCTGACTTCGGCTCAGGTCATGATCTTGGGGTCCTGGGATCGAGTCCCACATGGGCTCTCTGCTCTGCAGGGAGCCTGCTTCCTCCTCTCTCTCTCTGCTTGCCTCTCTGCCCACTTGTGATCTCTCTCTGTCAAATAAATAAAATCTTTAAAAAAAAAAAACAGTAGTTTAAAAATACCCCAAAATGTGACAGGTTTGCAAAATCTTTTTAATATATGGACACAAAGGAGTTTACTTAGAAAAAAAACACTTTCTTCCCTCTTCTGTTCCTCCCTCCGAGAAATATTTATTGAGTGACTGTTCTGAACCAGAAGCTTTAGTAAAATACCAAGGAAGCATAAAAAAATAAATATTATAATACATTTACATTATATATATTATGTATATTACATATATAAATAAATTTATTTATTTATTTATATTTACATCTATATCTCTAGGCTTAAAGAAACAAAGTATCTAATGGGTATGACAGATAAGTAAGAGAGACTTTCTAACACTTAAAGGTAAATATTATGATAGCAGTTCACAAGGCCTGTTATGGAAACCCAAATTAGGGGCACCGAACAAGGACCTGTGAATTAGCTGATGGGAGGTAGGATGCCACGGAAATTTCCTTAGAATAGGTAAAAAGAGATAGTAACTTAGATGAAGGACAAAGGATAGTTTAGAATTCTAGCTCTAACACTTGCTGATAGCTCTCTTTCCATGGGCAATTATTCTCTGTGTCTCAAGTCCCTTGTCTATAAACTGGGAATGATAATAACATTTATATGGACACTGAAAGGACTTAATAAGAATTATGTAGTTATTTAGCATTTAGTAAGTCCTTAATAACTGGTTGTTAAAAACAAACAAAAATCATAAAATGCCATTTGGAAAGATAGGGAACTCAGGAAAGAATAGTCTTTGCAAACTGCAAATCCACTATGGTAAAGTATAAATGTGAGGTATGGCATGGAGAGAAGTAAGGTTTGAGAACCAAATAAGGGACAGATAATAAAAAATTTAAAGGAAAGTCACAAAGAATTTTTAGCAAGAGAATCACACAGTAAGATTTTTCTTTTATAATGTTAACTGTATCAGTGATGTGGATAATAAATTTGAATACAATATGACCAAACATAAAAAGACTAGTTAGGAGATGATCTCAATAATCCAGAAGAGAAATGATGAGGACCCGAAGTAGAACAGTGTATATTTAAAAATGTTAAGGAAGTAGAATCCATAGGATTCAATGACTGATATGTGGGAAGAGGCAAAAATAGGAAGGACTGTTTCTAGATGTCTGCTTTACGCTACTCAATAGATGCTAGTGACCTTCATAAAGATAAGAAACACAGAAGAAAGATTAATATGATTAATTTTTTAAAGATGGTATAGCTGTCCTTTTATTGTTCAGTATTATCTGGTTTCCCTCTACTTTGAGGGATAAGGGAAAGAAAGTTACACTCACCCTAAAATAGACATATACTGTAATTTTCTATAATTAAATGACTTCTTTTGTCTCTTATATGTTGGATTTCCTCACAGAAGTGCATCTTGTTTTTCCTCGTGAGCTACACACTCTCCAGCTTCATCTCATCCTCTGGCAGAACTTCATTTACCATTTATATTTGCTGACACCTGAATCACCAGATTCAGCCTGAAATTCTTTCCTCAACTATAGACCATCATCAACTTCTTACTAGACATCTCAGCTTAGACATCTCACAGATTTTAAACTGAGCATACTTTAAACGAAACTCTTATCTTGCCCCTGAAAAACCAACCTTCTATCTGCGTCTTGAGCTCCTTTTTTAATGAGTTTCACCACCATCCATGGTGATGATGCTTACATCAGAAATCTGGATATTTTCCTTATTTTGTGCCTTTCTTATTCCCTACACTTAGTTAACTATGGATCATACTAACACCATCTCCTAAAACCTCTTGAATATTTGTCTTCCAGTCACAGAGGCAGTCATTGCTCTCTGTCTGATATTGGTAGTTCAGCTTTCTAATGTTCTCTCTACTTCTATCTGAATTGATTATCTACTCTATAATTAGATTTTCCAAAATGACATTTCAATAGATTTATTAAGGTATAATTGATGTTTTCACCATTATAAGTGTACAATTCAATGAATTTACTAAATGTGAAGGGTTGGGCAACCATCCAGGTGTAGAACAACTTCATCATCCAAAAAAATTCCTTCATGCCTGTTTGTAGTCCATCTCTAACCCTACCCACCTAGTCAACCATTTACCTGTTTTCTGTCTCTATAAACTTGCCTTTTTCTAAATGTTTGGTATCTAAAACAGAAATTTTATTATTATTTCCCTACTGGGAACTCTAAAATACCCTCCATTTTTCCTCTATCCTCTAATAGAAAGTACAGATTCCATAAAAAATAGACCAGTTTAAGGAAGGACTAGTCTTTTTTTTTTTTTTTAATATGGAATACAACTGATTTTGTTGGTCTTCATTCTCTTCCATGGTAGAGGAATGCACCATTTCTTTTAGGAGGGTGAAGTGAAAATGGGAACTAGCTTGTTTCAGGTGCTAATGTTTTAGCTGTGGGCTTAATGGGGCACTAGGGTCTATTGTCAAAAAAAGGAGTGGAAGTACAGGGAAAACAAAACAAAACAAAACAAAAACAAAAACCGAAAAACAGTAACTCGTGGCAAAATAGAAAGAAATGAAGAAATGACTAAAAAGTTGAAAGATAAGGGATGATGGGTGGAGTTCCCAAGAACAGAGTTAGCAATCCTTAGGAGATTAGCCCAGGAGAGAAGGGTCTATAGTCACACAATCACTTCATGGCTGAATCAGGCAAAGGAGAGATCTAGTAACGGGAAGACTGAGCCCTGAACACTGGGACGGCACTGTGTGGCAGAGAACCTAGAAGTTGATATTGAGGGAGTTGAATTCCTCACCTGGAACAGAATAATTAAGAAGTGAGCCAAACTAGTTATGAGCCTGAACTGAGAAGTTTGGTAAAGACACACTTTTCCTGATTCGGCCCTATTTGCTCTTCCACCCTCATAATATCCCTCTACACTACAGTCATTATAAACCTTTCCAGGATCCTGATAGAGTTATGTCTACACACTATTGCAGACACCTGAGACTCCTTCTGGCTGGATCACAGTAACCATCACTGTACATCTAATTGATTCTACTTGCCTAAACTCACTTACTTCAACCGGACATCTAAATATCCTTTTCTGAGCTCAATCCCAATTTTTGATACATCATAATAAACTGTCCCCCAAATCCATGCTCTCTCCAAATAAGAGCATTCTTGTCTTCCAGTTTTCATACTGAAATTATCTTCCTGTGTCTAATCCATTAGACAGAAAGTCTTCTGAGTTTAGATACTGTGCTTCATTCTCTTAATGTGTCTCCAGTGCTTATCATAGCAAATGGCATGCAATTAAGGCTTTGCATCTATGGAGCTAAAATAAGTGTAAACAATTATAATAATAAACATTATCTTAACATTTTAAAATAATTACAGATATAAATAATTTAAGAACATTTTACATGCAATATACAATTATAGTAATATCTAAAGAAATGCAAACAATAGATTTAAAATCTTTCTCCTCAATCTTTTATTGCAATTACATAGTTCTAGTTTTCTCTATGTAGCAGTAATACACTCTGAATTTTTCTTGGCTTAAGAAGGATGTGTCAATTATTCTGAGCTCTTTAACATAGTGATCCATATTAGTCCTCTTTTCATTAATAAGGTCATCTCTCCCTTGTTGAAGAAAAGTCTTAATAGTCTTTCTCGACCTTGTGTTATCACCTACTTGGTATGGAATTCCAAAATTACTGGTCCTAGTCCTTGTTTGCAGTCCAGCTCCTGACATTTATTTCAGTGAACTTTAATTGTTACTAAAAGTTTTCTGCTGATGCCAAGAATGGCCTTAGGCCTTCCCTAAAATTCTAACACCTCTTACGTAGTTTAAGGTACTCTCCAGCTTTTTGCCATTGAAGCAGTTAAAAAAAAAAAATCCTAAGCATGATAAATCAGCATTTACAAGAATAACATCAAAAGGACGTATCTGTCCTCCCCGATCACTTCTCTGACCTCTGATAATTCCAACAGACCAGACACAATGTCACAGACTACCATTTCTCAAAAACTGAACTTTCTTTAGAAGATGACATCTAAGCACATTAAAGTAGTTTTTAAAGGAAAAATATGAGTCCACTTCCAGTTGCTTTTCTTAATAAATCCATACATGTGACTAATTCTGAGAGCTTTTATAAGTATAAAATAAGGAATTTGTGAGTAAGGATGGGGACTTAAAAAGTGAGCCTGCAGAGAGAAGATACTAAGGATTAAGCTCGAAATCACTCAAGATACTTACAGTTAAGGGAGACCACAAGAGGGAGAGACAGTAAAAAATCCAGGAGGAAATTCAACCACCACAGTACAAGAAAACCAGAAGGGCGTGATGTTCCAGAAAACAAAGAATGGATTTCAAAAAGGGGGGAGTGTTCAACTATGCCATTTACTGTTTTGTATTCAAATAATATAAGGACTTTGGACACTAACCCTTTATTTGATACATCATTTGCAAAATCTTCTCCTGTTCAGGAGGTTGCCTTTTAATTTTGTTGATTATTTCTTTCACTGTGCAGAAGCTTTTTATATTGATGTGGGCCCAATAGTTTACTTTTGCTTCTATTTCCCTTGCCTTAAGAGACATTCTAGAAAAATGTTGCGATAGCCAATGTCAGAAGCATTACTGCCTGGCTCTCTTTCAGGATTTTTATCGTTCCAGGTCTCTCTTTTAGGTCTTTAATCCATATTAAGTTTATTTTTGTGTATCGTGTAAGAAAGTGGTCTAGTTTCATTCTTCTGCATGTGTTTGACAAGTTTCCCCAGCACCCTTTTTTGAAGAGACTTTTTCTTATTGTCTATTCATTCCTCTTCTGTTGAAGATCAGTTGACCATATCATTGTGGGTTTATTTCTAGGCTTTCTATTCTGTTATATTGATCTATGTGTCTACTTTTGCATCAGTACCAAACTGTTTTGATTACTGAAGTTTTGCAATATAATTTGAAGTCTGGAATTGTGATAACTTCAGTTTTATTTTTATTTTTCAAGATTGCTCTGGTTATTTGGGGTCATTTGTGATTCCATACAAATTTTAGAACTATTCTAGTTCTGTGAAAAATGTTGTTGGTATTTTAACAAGGATTGCATTAAATGTGCAGATTACTTTGGGTAGTATAGACATTTTAACAATATTTGTTCTTTCAACCCATGAGCATAGAATGTTTTCCCATTTCTTTGTGTTGTCTTCAAGTTCTTTCATAAGTGTTTTATAGTTTTCAGGGTACATTTGTTTTACCTCTTTGGTTAGGTTTATTCCTAAGTATCTTACTGGTTTATTTATTTTTTTTACAGATGTGAATGAGATTGATTCCTTGATTTCTGCTGCTTCATTATTGGTATATAGAAATGTAACAGATTTCTGCATATTGATTTTGCATCCTGCAACTTTACTGAATTTCTTTATCAGTTCTAGTATATTTTTGGTGGAGTTTTTCAGGGTTTCTATACATAGTATCATGTTATCTGCAAGTAGTGAAAGTTTTACTTCTTCCTTACCCATTCAGTTGCCTTTTATTTCTTTTTATTGTCTAATTGCTGTGGCTAGGACTTCCAGAGTTTGTTGAATAAAAGAGTGAGAGTGGACATCCTTGTCTTGTTCCTGTCCTTAGGGGAAAAGCTCTCATGTTTTCCCCATTGAGTATTATGTTAGCTATGGATTTTTCATATATGGTTTTTATTATGTTGAGGTATGTTCCCTTTATAAGAACTTATACAACTCAGCACCCCCAAAATAATCCAATTAAAAATGGCAGAAGACATGACTATTTTTCCAAAGATGTACAGATAGCCAACAGACATATGAAAAGATGCTCAACATCACTTATCATCAGGGAAATGCAAATAAAAACTACAGTGAGATATTTCACATTTGTCAGAATGGCTACAATAAAAAATACAGAAAACAAAAAGTGTTGGCGAGGATGTAGAGAAAAAGCAACCCTTGTGCACTGTTGGTGAGAATGCAAACTAGTCTAGTTACTGTGAAAAATATTGTGGATGTTCTCCAAAAAGTTAAAAATGGAACTACCCTGTGATCCAGTAACCACACTACTGGGCATTTACCCCCAAAATACAAAAATACTAAATCAAAGGGACATAAACATTCTGATGTTTACTGCAGCATTATTTACAATAGCCAAACTATGGAAGCAGCCCAAATATCCACTGATAGACAAATGGATAAAGAAGGTGTGGTATATATATATATATATATCTGAGTGATTTCATATGTATGAAATCACTCAGCCATTAAAAAAGAATGAAATCTTGTCATTTGCAATGGCATGGATGGAGCTAGAGAGTATTATGCTAAGTGAAATAAACCAGTCAGAGAGAGACAAATACTGTATGATTTCACTCACATGTGGAATTTAAGAAACAAACCAAATGAGCAAAAAAAAAAAAAAAAAAAAAAAAAGAGAGAGAGAGAGAGAGAAACCAAGAAACAGACTCTTAACCATAGAAAACACGATGATTATCAGAGAGGGAGTAGATGGGGGAATAGGTGAAACAGGTGATAGGGATTCAGGAATGCTCTCATCCTATTGAGCCCTGGATGATGTATGGAAGTTGAATCACCATGTTGTACACCTGAATCTAATATTGCACTGTATGTTAACTATCCTGGAATTGAAAAAAAAAAAAAATATGAGAACTAAGGACTGACCACAAAATTTGCCAACCAGAACACATTACATACCTTTCAGTCTCATTCATCTCATCTGCAAAATAGGGATAATGACAGCATCCATTTCATGAAGCGTGTGAAGGATTAAATAAGATAATAATACATGTTAGCACCTAACATAATGCCAGGAACAGAGGAAGAGTTCAGTAATGGGCAAGTAGTTTAATTACAGAACACTGAGCAGCTTGGATCATAGACCTTATGATATTTTATTGAATGCAGGATGCCTCTCAACCCTGTGAGAGCAAATTTGGCTCAAGAAGAGTCTAGTGTGAATGGAAAAATACAGAAATGATTACAGCTCAGGGGAGAAGCTAGAACCAGAGACAATGAAGAGAAAAATACCTTGGGCAGAAAGTTCCCATCCTTTGATTACACAATTCATACAACTGTGTTTTATTCTATTTCACAACTAGTAAGCATGCACTTTTTAAACTTTAGTTAAGGTTTGGGGGGTGCCTGGGTGGCTCAGTCGGTTAAGTGTCTGTCTTCCGCTCAGGTCATGATCCCAGGGTCCTGGGATCGAGCCCTGCATCGGGCTCCCTACTCGGCGGAAAGTCTGCTTCTCCCTCTCCCACTCCCTCTGCATGTATTCCCTCTCTCTCTGTCTCTCTCGCTGTGTCAAATAAACAAATAAAACCTTTGAACATTAGTTAAGGTTTGGAAAGCACTTGGAAACAACAACGAATTTCCAATAAGGACAAATGATATATAAAGTTTAGTGATCTAAGTAAGTTTAATATCACAAGTTAAAATTACTTTCTTCTCTCTTACACCAGGAGAACAGATATTTCTTGCTTTTATATATTGTTTAATTCCACAATTTTATAATCAGCACTTTTCAATTCTTTGAATAAATAACAATAGACTTATTATACAGTACTAGTGGTCTATGATATACACACACACACACACACACACACACACATATATATATATATATAGCCAAATTGAAGATATATTCCATTTGGCTAATTTTGTAGTCAATGGCCTTATTTGATTTCCTCTAATTTTTTTTCTCTCCTCACCAGATTTTAAATTAGCTATGTGATTGGTTCATGGTAAATATCTTAATGGCATGTCTTACAAAATAGCTAAAAGCAACTTGTTTTATTAGAAGTGTATATTGAAAACTAAGCACTAGGTAGACATTTTCCAAGACATCATGATCATATTGAAGTTAGATTCTGGGAAAAGTATGATAAAAAAATTTTTTTAGTGCTATAATAGGCTGGCTGAAAGACTGTCCTAAAATAATGCATTAGCATGAATCATATCTTTCTTTGAATTTTTAGAGTTTTTATGGACCTCTAGTTTCTCAAATTCTATTTTTACTTACTACTCTCTTCTAGTATTGAGATAAATCTTTTTCTTCTTCAATTTTCTACTTATCAATTTAAAAAAAAAATAGTGATTTTAGGAGGACTCTCTTTAAGCATTCTTTCATAGTACTCTTGTGCTCATTTTCTATCTTAACATTTACCCAGGAAATTTGGTTTGGGAAACAAAACATAAATGTTTTCATTTATATAGGCCTGGAAACACCACCAAAAGACTAAAAGTAATGGTTCACTTGCAAGAAACTGAGTTGTAGCAAAACGTATTTGCTCAAATATATAGCCTATGTCTTATCAATTTATTTCTAGGTAAGGTTTTTATTCTAAAATGAATTCAGAACTGATATAGAAATGGAAAACTCAGATAAATCAGTTTTTGAAAATGCTAAGCTAGCTGTAACTAACCTAACCTCCTCTAGATTTTTCCAACTACTCTTTAGACTTTTTGAAAATTTAAAAAATGAAATTGAAGGAAATGACCTCAAACAACAGAACTTAATTATCTAGTGAGCCAACACTCAATGAATCAATAAATCCCTATGGGGATTACAGGAAGTGGGTAATTCACATGCCCTTACTTTATACATACTGTGCACTCAGCATTTCAAATTACTGATTCTTCAGTGATAACTGGTCATTTCTAAACAGGGATTTCCAGGTTATGAATGTTTTTTAAAAATGAAAACTAACCTAATCTTTGTAAAAGCCAGAAATCTAATGTGAAATGATTTACTATAAATTTCTTTCAATCATTTTGCCAATCCACTGGAAAAATAAACAAATTTTTTAAATGATTTTTTTTTTGTGGCTAAAAAATAATAACCACTAACACTAAAAATGTGGTAATCACATATGCGGTGATGTATTTAGTTCTTGACTCCACAGATGGGAGAGGGAGGCAAGGAGCAATATTCACTAATGTTTTTCATCAGTCTTTCCTCACTCCCCTGCTGAGAATATTGTCAGTTGAAAACTCAAAGAGGGCCAAAAGTTTGGTTAATTCAAGAATTTCTGAGTAGGATTACACTTCAGCCTCACAGAAGGAAAACAGTGTTCTTTGGACATAATCTCTCTAGAGAAAATGAGTATTTTATTATTAGTTGAATAACATTCATTTTGTGGTTGACATTTCCTGAAAATCAGGTCATGTCTCCTTAATGCCTGACTTTAACTAATTTTTTTCATTTAAAAGTCATTTAAGCCATTCTTTGGCTATCCACCTATAAATATTAATATAGTATATATTAATAAAAGTTCTGTTTACTCTCTCACTTCCAGAAGCACAAAAAGAACCTATAACTATTCCACACTTCCTATTGAGTACAGAGTTCTACCTGCAGGGTTTCAGCTGGAACTTGAGTTTGGCTAATTTTCAACTCAGCACTTCCTTTATTCATCCTTTCCCTTCTCCTCCCACTTTTTTTACTTGCTCCTACTATAGTTGGCTGTTTACAGGCTCATGTCTTTAAATTAGGCTACAGATCTTGGGCAACTCAAAACCCATGGTGTCTTAATCTGTATGTGCCTTAACCTTGAGGACAGCTCAAATATCTGCTGGACATATGCTAAATTTGTCAACATTTTAAAGGAAGATCATAAGTTCCCTCTTCCTTATTTCTCAGATTTAAAATCCCAGCTTTTTATGTATGTCCATGTTCCACCATTTTTTGCCTTTGGTCTCTGAAGACTGCTAAAACATTACTTTTCCCTATTCACAGGGAAACAGACGTACAACTTCTATGTTAGATGGAGAGAATGCATTGCGTGTAGATAATCTTCAGAACTGTAGAGTTGGTTATAAACCCAAACACTCTTAATGTCTTTATACTACATCAGGTTAACACAAACAAAAGCACAGGATATAATACTTTTCTCTAACAATCTAGATTTACCCTAGAAGCGTGGTTTCTTTAACACTTTTCAGCCACTGTCACACAGGATCAGAAGTGAGTCTTAGCACCCATTAGCAGCTGGTGAAGTGTTGTCTCTACACCCCCCAGAAACTACTGCTTTCCTCTGTCTTTTTCAGCTCTCTAATTCTGGTACCGGGCTTGTTTTCTGCTCAAATCACACCACCTTGCCATTACTGCCTCCCTTGCTCTTCGCCTTAATGTCTCCTGTGGGTGTTCTTGCCCGACAGAAATCTAGAAATTCCAGCAGCAAAGTACACACTTGGGCATTAAATGGCCAAACAGAGTTAGTGAAATGCAAGATTTCTGGTCCCAGGTGCAGTCTCTGAAGGAGTGGAATATCTCATCTTTCAACCAAAGGTTTGTTTTTCTATCTGGTTATAGGCCCTTTCATCAGAAGACAGAAGTTACATTTCTCCTGTGTGGGACTCAGAAGTCATAGCCATATATATCCACGACAGGCAAAAACCGCAGTGAGTACATGTTCTTTCAAACTATCTGAAACTACTTCTGACATAGGAACTAACCCTCAGGAAAGGAGAGTCTGCCCCACAACATTGCCATTTAGAAAACAATTTTAAGCCCAGCCATTTATTTAGCCATTTTGACACTGTTCTCATCTGATGAAGAAACAGAATGCAAAGATCTTAAAGATGTTATGTCTACACTGTCCTAAGCCCAAAAAGAATGTTAAGGGGTCACTCAGGACATTTTCATCCCTTTGTTCAGACCCCATCCATTATTCCCCCTAATGGTTATCACGTTTTCAAAACAATAAAGTCCTTCCATGGAAAACTTCCTATGTCTCAAGATGTGTTGTTATCTCGGGGGATATCTACCACCCACACACCCCACACCTGCCCCTGCTCATATCCATATTAAAATTTTCAAAGCACTACTACAGTCGATCCTTCCTTATTCTGGGCATTATTCAAGCTAGAGAGCAGTTGCAATTCTACCCTGGAAAACAGTTCTTTCTATTTAACCTAGTCTCTATAACCTGTCCTCATACAGTCTTAATTTCTAAACTTCCTAGATGAACCACCAGGGTTCATCACTGGTGGTGGATATCTGTACTCTCAGGTAGCACATGCATCCGTTCTGTTGTGTCACAGTGCAAGAAATGATCTCGGAAAAGTAATGACCCACTGGGAAGGCATAAGTAAACTTACATAATGAGGAATCCGATATTCTTATCTACATATAGAATAAGGTATTTTAAGGAGTTAAGTGGGTTTGAATATTTAAACTCTGAACAGCCCTCCGAGTTTAAAGCAATATTCCATATGCAAGTTAAAATCTTAGAGGCTTGTTTTCAATGACTGCTTCCTGCCTGTGGAGTATAAAAAGTGTTTTAACCGATCACTTCTAAAAGCATACATAGATAGAAGAGCTTTAATGTAGATATGAGAAGAAACATAAAAGAAATATATGAACGGATGACACTGTGATGATAAGAAATAGTTGGTTGAAGACTTTTCAAGTAGATTATGCAGAAACTGACAGAGCTTCTGTTTATATTTCAAAAATGATCTGCTAAGCAGATTTCTATCTTCATGGTAGGAAAATGTGTTGAAAATGAGGTCAGTAGGTCTGAGCACAGGTAAATGGTAGCATTCTCTCCCATTTTAAAGTGATTTCATGAAAATATAATTTTTTATCTACTACACTAGCATTGATGAAACTACTTATAAACAAAGAATTATTGACCCTTCTCAACAGACTGATAAACTTTCAGCTGAGCTCAAGTGTCCTGATAATATCTCTGACCTAGGGTTTCTTAGCTTCTGCTTTCACCTTTTGGGGACAAGGAATCTATTCCCACATATTACACACCAAAATTGTCTACCCTTTCATTCTCAGCCAATGTTGTGATAGAAAATAAGAATGTATTCTTTGGGAGTGCCTGAGTGGCTCAGTGGGTTAAGCCTCTGCCTTCGGCTCGGGTCATGATCTCAGGGTCCTGGGATCGATCCCCGCATTGTGGTCTCTGCTTGGCAGAGAGCCAGATTCCCCCTCTCTCTCTGCCTGCCTCTCTGCCTACTTGTGATCTCTTCTGTCAAATAAATATATTTTAAAAAATATATTTTAAAAAAAGAGAAAAAAAAAGGAATGTATTATTTGCCACAGAGTAGCTCCTTAAATGTATACAACAGTATCATTCAAGTTTAATCACACAGTTCCCTCAACTATTTCTCAGATGAAAATGGCTTTGGGATTTTTTAACATCTTAACAAATAACTCAACATTTAACAAACTTCTATGACTCGATATTTTTTAAAGTGGGATTCAGAGGGGTGCCTGGGTGGCATAGTTGGTTGAGCATCTGACTCTTGATTTTGGCTCAGGTCATGGTCTCAGTGTCCTGAGGTCAAGCCCCATGTCAGGCTCCATGTTCAGCATGGAGTCTGCTTGAGATTCTCTTTCTCTCTGCCCTTCCCGCTTGTGTGCTCTCTCTCTCTCTAAATACGTAAATCTTAAAATTAAATTAAATTAAATTATATTAAAAAGAAGTGAGATTCAGAAATAGACAAAAGGATCCCTGTATGGTCTGACCAGTGAACTAGCAATTAGTGATTATTAAGTTGATCTGGAATCCTACACATATGAATTTAGTCAAAGATTGCATTAGTTTTATTTTAGTAACTGTGAGATACTAGGAAATGTATATACTGGTCTCTATCCTTGGTTCCTGACACAGAGTTCCTAAATCCTTTGGAAGTTCCTGGGTAATAGGAATATTTTTTGTTCTAATGAGGTGACTCTGGATGGGCTTCTGGATGGAGGCTGTTCACCAGAAAAATCACCCCATAATTAGAAGCTTGGAATTGTCAACCCTTCTACCACTGTCCACTCTGGAATTCTCCAGAGAGGGAAGAGGGACTGGAAATGGAGTTAATAATTGATCATCCCTATGTGAGGAAGCCTCCACAAGAATCCCGAAAGTATGGGATTTGGAGAGCTTCCAGGCTAGCAAACACTTCCATATACCAGGAGGGTAGTGTATCCCAACTATACAGGACAGAAGCTCCTATGTTCAAGACCCTACCAGACCTTGCCCTGCATATCTCTTCCTCTGACTATTTATCTTTATTCTTTATCACATTCTTTAATAAACTAGTAAACCCAATTCCTGAGTTCACTGAGCCGTGTTAGGGAGCTCACTGAACCTGAGGAGGGGCTTGTGGGAACTCCAATTTGTAGCCTTCTCAGATAGAAGTTGTAGGTAACCCGAGGACCTACTACTTGCAATTAGTATCTGAAATGGGGATCAGACTTGAGGGACTGAGCCCTTAACATGTGGCATCGAACACTATCTCCAAGTAAGTAGTTTCAAATTGAGTTAAGTTGTAGGACACCCACTTGGTGTCAGCAACCTGTTTGGTGTCAGAAAACTCACATATCTGGTGTCAGAAGTATTGTGATTGTGGCATTTGTGTGAATAAAGAAGAAACTGAGGAGGGGGTCTGAGGGTTTCTCCAAGTCAGTAACCTAGGTGTAACTTATTGTTTTGTGAGTTTCTCTCCTAATAAAACACTTGGATCATTTTCATCTGACATTCTGTGAAATGGCATTTTTAAAACTTGTAGTCCATATTTTTTTCTATGAATGCTTTCTTAGTAGTTTAGGATTTTCAACTCCTTCCTTTCTGACTGTAATGGACATCTCTGGTTCTTCACATACTACACACTTACCTCTACCATTTGAGACACCAGTCCTCATTCCCTTCCCCACCAGTCTTGACTGTAAGTTGGGACAGCCAATGAATCGACTGAACCAGGAAATAAGCAAGTACTCCAAAGTCCCCCTCTTTTTAAAATGGAAACAAACAAAGAGATGATATTCTTCTCAAGTGGTGAGACTATATGATGCTGGAACCATCATCATAGTGTGCCTTGTATGAGTAAAACTAGTCTGTGAAAGTAACTCTTGTGATGAAAAGCAAAATCCACTTTGGCCACATTCAAAATTCTCCTTCCAACTGTCCTTAGGACAGTTAGCTGTACCCTTAGGTTCTCCATGGGAACATGAGCTAATAAATTCATTAAAAAGAAAAAGAAAAAGAAAAGCCACTTTGCAAAAAAAAAAAAAAAAAAAAAAAAAAAAAAAAAATCTAACTTAAATATAGATTTTTCTATGCAAAGGTTTTACTTATTCCTCATGCTTAACTTCTGTCTTATATTAGCTTTCTATTGCTGCTGTAACATAAACTTGGTGCCTTAAACAATACAAATTGATTATCTTACAGTTCTGTAAGTCAGAAATCCTACCTAAGTCTCATTGGCTAAAATGAAGGTGTTGACAGAGCTGATGAGGGAACAAAAGACTGGCTGAATCTTTCTTGGTCATCAGCTCCAAACCTCACTCCACCATACCTCACCTATATTCCAAAACCACATCAGAGCTGTGTTCCTTTCTGGAGGCTTTAGGGGAGAATGTTTTCTTAAATTTTCTAGCATCTAGAAACTATCTGCATTCCCTGACTCAATTCTCCCTTCCTTCATCTTCAAAGCTACAACACTATCTCCCTGTAACCATTCTCCTGAGTCACATCTCTCTCTGATCCTGACTTCAACTGGGAAAGGTTCTTTTAAGGATCGGTGACTAAGTGGGACCTCTCTGGTTAATCCAGAATAATCTCCTCATCTCAAAGTCCTTAATTTTGAGCACATGTACCAAGTCTATTTTGCCATCTAATGTAACATAGTCACAAGTTCTGGAAGATTAGGCATGAACATCTTGGGAAGGTATTGCAGCGGGGGCGGGGGTGAGGTGGGGAATTATTCTACCTATAACTAAAAATGAGACCAGCATTCCATCTCTCACATCATTCCATTCAGCAATAAAAATATATTAAACAGTAGAAGTCAGACCCACTCCACATTAATAGCAACCTGTTAATCAACATTATTTGGGAACAATTTTTTAATTTAAAATGACTCCTTCAAGATTGTTTTTTCTGGAAAGGAAATTTCTGCTCCTTTTATCTTTCTTCTGAAGATGAGTTTGAAGATTCTTTCCAGATTTATCCAGCATACACTCAGAATGCACTCTTTGAAATGTAGAATTAAAAGTATTTTCATACCCACATACTTGAAGCCTGAGGCTGCTATCATTCCTGAGTATAGAGAGTAAACACAGCATCTCTCTTTGTTTTACTAATTGCTTTGTTTCCCCAAGCTGCTCGAACAACATCTGCCAGGCCAGAATGCACTCCTTCCACACACCACAGCACCACGGCTGGCCCGATAAATGACCTAACACTCCATGGTGTACTGGCAAGTGCTTTCCAGGCACACAGCAGGCAGTTTTCAAGAAGCAAAGACTTTAAGTAGAAATGAAGCTGAGACCCCTCCCTTCCCAAAATCTTTCCAATGGTTATGGAGTTGTTGATTCTGTTATGATCTCACACTGTCTGCAATTTTATTGATTTTGTTTTTCAATAGAACTGTTAAAGATTACAATCCTCAGATAGGCAGAATGTGGGCAGATGCTCATATGCTCACACACAGTTCTGCCAAGATATTTTTACATCTTTTTGCACATAAAACAAAATGAAGACATGTGTTATAGATGCATGCTACTGGTAACCCCCCCAAAGAAGGGAGTTTATTGTATGCTCATTTCCTGGATGAGGTATTAAAACAACTCTACCTAGAAAAAAGAACGGCACTTCCAAAATAAAAGAGATTTGCTTCTGAGGAAACTTATCAAACATTCCTAATTACCAAGACCCATTGAGACGGCAGTTTGGGTCATCATATCCAAATGTCCTCCCTGCTATTTCTAATTCAATACAAACTTCTTGTCACATCTACTGGTTAAGCATCAAAATACAAAATGCTGCAACAGCTTATGCTCTGTTGATGTTCATTCATCTACTGTGCATCAGAAAGGCTCATTTCAAATATGGCATGAAAGAAAGAAAAGTAAGCAAAAAACAAACTCGGAGACTTAAAATAAACTGCCTCAAGAAAAATGCTAAAAAGGAAAAACTACAAAATCATAGCCTTACCTTGGGAGACTTAAGCAGACCCACAGCCCTGTTTTCTGGTAAGGTGAACGGGGTAAGCTTTGTTTCCTCCACTGAGGGATGTTTGGGAGGGCGAGGTGGGGGGTGGGAAAAAGAGCCTTCATATCTTCGCATCATGTAATACTGTTCTTCGGTGATCTCTTCAACCAGACTCCTGACTAGAACTGATCCTGTGTCCCCAGAAAAACTATTAACTAGCTGGACAGTCATATTTAAGCGGCTGACAGGAATTTCCCAGCACTCCTTGGGGCTGGCAAAGTCACTTATGAGTAGATAAGAGTCTGTGATAGCTTCCTCCAGCCGCAGTCCTGGTGTAGCAGCCAAAATGTCTTCTTCAATGGAAAGATCTCTCACAGATACCTTCACGTTGAAGGGCAAGTGGAACTGTGCACAGAGCTCAGAAATCTGGTACTGTTTCTTATCATGAATCACCTCTACGAAACCTCCTTCCATGTACAAAGGGAGCAGTGTTGCCTCATAGGATTTTTTGAGGATTTTTTCACAGGCCAGAACATTCACCACTTTTTTAATTCCCTCACAAAGGACTTCAGTCGTCTGTGAGTGATGCACTAGAAACTGGTCCCCGACAGATACAGATGATAGCTCATCATGAGGGGGATGAAAGGCCTTGGTGGCCACCACGTGGAGAGGCTCCTTTTCACTCTTTGCTATCTCAAGGTCATAGGCAGTTGGGAACTCCCGAGGCCGCCGCTTGAATTTACCTTTATAACTAGTGGGGATCAAGAAGTGCCTTTTAGGAAAATTGCTTCGAATTTCTGAAGCTAAGATTCTCGATGCCTGGTACTTTTTGTGGATCACAATGGTTTTCCCAGGCTGTAAAGTGCTTCTGGGCAGCTCGTTTCCCTGAGGTGCCTCTATGACTTCAGCCACTATGGGGAACTCTTTACTGGTCATTTCAAAGAGATCTTGTGTAGATAACAGCTGAAGAAACCAGTTGGCATCATAACTGTCAGTAATGTCTTTGACTTCAACATCTAAACTGGGGAGGATACGAACTATATCCTTTCGGACTGAAAGAAAAAAAAAAGATTATGACATTTTGTCCATCAAAGTGTTGTTCTGAGATGGTATTAGAATCCTTACTGGCATCATAGATAAATTCCACTGGAAAAAAAATCAGACATTCATGATGTAACACTTCTTATGTGTGACTTTCATTTTTTCACATTTTAAAATGAAGTAGATCATATGTAAAATCAATTCCCATAAGCTCACTGCTCAGCTTACAAAAGAGATATTAACTTTTCCCTTCCTTAGAGCCCTATGAAGCTTGTCAAAATTTCATCTGCCTCACTAGAACCTAAGGATAACTATTTTCCTGATTCTAGAGTTAATCATTATCCTGTTTTTAAAATGGTTTTATCTCACATAACATAGATAAATATATGTGCATATTTATAAGTATATATCTATATCCCTCAGTATATAAGTATTTATATAAGTATAAATATATATAAGTATTTATGTGTATATATCTTTTTCAGAAGGTTTATAATATCATTCAAAGTCATGCTCTTGAGCTCCAGCCATAACATATGAAATTATCTTAAAAGAAATTTTCAGTACTTTGAATAAGACCCTTCCTGCATAAGGCTCAAGACAAACATTCTTCATGCAAAATTCTATTCCCTTGCAGAACAACACTGCAAGATCATGGGATATAAGGTACTTAAGACTAACATATGGAAGTCAACAATAAGATGCATGCTTTTCCAATGTGAAAGTTATTCTTTCTCTGCTGATGTTCCATTAACCTGGATAGAAAAGGGGAGTCACAGGATGGGTCACAGAGAAGCCATTCAGGAGCCTTAGGTAAGCTGGTGGGTACTTACCAATGTATTCTTTGCCTAATGTGGCAATGAGGACTAATAAATCTCAAATTCTTTCTAAGCACCCACTATCCTAGAAGTCTTTGTTTGAGACTAGAGAGACACTTAAAATATTGTCCTAAAATTATTTATCTGCTCTCCATGCACTATCTCACATAGATTGTTAGAATGGTCTTGAATTAGAAATAAAGTTACTATTAACAGAGTTGTATAATGGTTTATATTTTCTTGACAGTTTCCTATCATGTAATGTTTTATAGCATTTTCACAATCCACTGTTGTTTCCCAATATCTCCAGCCACATTTCTATCAATACACTTTCTTCCTTGCATGCTTTTGAAAAAAAATAATTTGGAAGATTTTGAAAACAGAATTTCCTCTTTAAAAGCATTACCTATGTTATTATGTTTTATACTTTAACTTTATGCAACATCTGGAAGCTATAACTTTGTAAGTTGTGTTATATTATTTGCACATGCTGTATAACAGAGTTCCTGAAGGCATAATGTGAAAAAGCATTATTTTATATTCTTGAATAGAGAACAGAAAAAAAGACAAAAAAAAAAAAAAAAACAATGGTTGTCTATAGGATGAAAATCTATAAAAATGCTTCATTAAAAAAAATTGAAAGAAGGCTAAGAGAACACTTCTTACCTTCATCAATTCATTGTAAAAAGTTTAGCATACCCAAACTTTTTTAAAAAAGATTTTATTTATTTATTTGACACAGAGAGAGAGAGAGAGAGGGAGGGAGAGAGAGAGAGCACAAGTAGGGGGAGTAGCAGAGGGAGAAGCAGGCTCCCCTATGCAGGATTCAATCCCAGGATGCTGGGATTATGACCAAGGGCAGATGCTTAACCAACTAAGCAACCCAGGTCCTCCACATACTCAAAGTTTTAAGATTATTGCCACAGGTTTCCCTGAATCTGAAGGTAATTTTAAAAACTCTAAGATCTCAGCAAGTTGGATAGAAATTAATGAGGTCTAAAAATTGTAGCACTAGCATTAGGTAAGCATCATAGTCTCATGCCATTTCTCAAGTTGAGGGAACAGTGAAACATTGGTAGAACAGATGTCATAAGGACTTTCTGCAGGCTCTGAACTGATCCAACAGAACATAGGGACCTTAATGTAACCTAGGTCCCAAATTATATTTGGGCACTACAGGTATTGTGGTATAAGAATCTATGGTTATTTTGTTGACCAACATATCCCAATGTCTCAAATAGTGCCTGGTATATAGTAAGTACTCAATAAATGAATTGAATAAATGAAAAACTTGCCAGAACAATATCCTTGACTGAGCATTAAAGGATGTGATCTGTTAAATAAGTAGAGTTCCACATAAAATTTCCTTGGGAAAAAAATTTTGTACCGCTAATACTCCTGCTATACGTCATAGAAGGTATTATATATATAATTTAAAACATGCCCCTGTAGGTTGTAGTGTATCTTATTCAATGGCTTTTTCTGTGCAATAAGTATTTTTACTTTAACTATTTAATTTCTGTAGAACAACAATCTAGACATTTTAAGTATAAAAATAATAACAATGAATGTGCCTTAGTAGAACATTCAATAAGGAACAATAGTACATGCATTGAAAATCAACAACTCTTCTTTGATCCATCAGAGAATTGAGGTTACAAGGCAAACCATCACTCCCAAAATGAGAGAAATAGGTTAATACACACTTACTGCTTATTGGCAACAGAAGCCTCCACTGGATTCAACAACTAGTAAGAACACTTTAAGAGTAATTGACTACTTGCTGGAGACAAAGCCTAGACAAGTTTAAGAGATAAAACTTCTGGAGTCCATGTTTAGGTGGATTCCCACCCCCACTTTCTTGTTTATTCCCAAGAGACCCACCAGGTTCTCAGGGTGAAGATCAGAGAAAAATCCCTTCATGCTTCTAGCAGAATAATAGAAAAAGTCACAGCATTCAGTTTTCCTTAAAAAAAGGTCTGCCCTCAAGGAAAACTATTTTACCACAGCCTAACCAACTTGGGTTTTACCAGAGTTGAACTGACGTAGGGGAAGGGAAATACCAATTATAACCTCTTCTATCTTTCCACATGGGGAAGGGAAATACCCACCTCCAGCCCCTACTTGCCATATTCTATCTCAACTAAGGAGGCATGGGGAAGAAAGCTGAGAAGCACTTGTGAAGGTCATAGGGCACAGTGCCATGAAAAGACTCAGACCTAACTACAGGATTATAGAATGCCTCTCTTCCCCTATACCTTACTAACCATATCAACAAGACTCCTGTATAATAACAGGGGATTATAACGGAAGCATTTATATTTCTGTTTAAGAAGTGGTCTCAAGGGGTGCCTGGGTTGGTCAGTGGGTTAAGACTCTGCCTTCAGCTCAGGTCATGATCTCAGGGTCCTGGGATCGAGCCCTGCATTGGGCTCTTTGCTCAGGAGGGAGCCTGCTTCCCCCCTCTCTCTCTGCTTGCCCCTCTACCTGCTTGTGATCTCATCTGTCATATAAATAAATAAAATCTTAAAAAAAAAAAAAAAGAATTGGTCTCTAGGGAAAAACAACAGGGAGACAAAAAAACAAGGACACTGAATAAAATTTTAGCCTCTAACATCTATAGATACAGAAAACAGTAAACACTGACTAACAGCTAGATAAACATAAAACCTCATATTAAAGGCTTATTTGCATCAATTTCTTTTATCTGATGCATCGTGTCTGCTTTAAACAAAAAATTACAAAGTCTATTAAAAGAAAAAGAAAAACAGTGTTTTCTGAAGAGACAAAGCCAAACTCAGATATGCAGATTTTGGAATTTTCAGACTGGGAATTTAGAATATGATTAATAAGGCCTGCGGGTATAGCTCAGGGGCAGAGCGTTTGACTGTAGAATATGATTAATATGCTAAGAGCTTTAATGGAAGAAAATGGCAGAAAAGATGGTGTAATGTAAGCAGAGAGATGGAAACTTTTGTAAAGAATTGAAAGGAAATGCTAGGTATTAAAAAACATACTAACAGATATGGAGAATGACTTTGATGGGTTCATCACTAGACTAGACATGGCTAAGGAAAGAAATCAGTGAACTTAAAGATATACCAAGATATAGCAATAGAAAATTCCCTAACTGAAAAGTAAAAGAAAAAGAATGAAAAAAAAAAAAAAAGGAACAGAGTATCTAAGCACTGTGGAGTAACTACAAAAGGTAGAACATGCACACCACAGTGATGCCAAAAGGAAAACAAGTGAGAAAGGAACAGAAACAATATCTGAAGTAATAATGGTGGAGAATTTTCCAAAATTGAGGAAGCTCGAGAGCAGCAAGCATGATAAATACCAGAAACCCTACACCTAGGCATATCATATTGAAACCATAGAAAATTAAAAAAAAAAAAAGGAGAAAACCTGAAGAAGCCAGAAGAAAATAAAATCTTACCTGTAGAAGAAGAAGGATAGAAATTAGATTGTAATTCTCTTCAGAAAGCATTCAAGCAAAAGAGTAAGTGGCATACTTAAAGTGTTTAAAAAAAAGAAACCCACCAACTTAATATTCTATCTCCAGCAAAATTATCCTTTAAAAGTGAAGGATGGCAGAAGATGACAGCCCAAAATAAATCACTTTGGCATCAAGATTATTTTGAGTTAAAGGCACTTGATAAAATAGCAGGTGCAAGAAGGATATTCTAATCTCTCCTTTTCTTCCCGAAAACAGGAGATAAAACTCCGATGTGAAAGATGCCTTCCCTACCAAGAGAGAAGAAACATCCTTCCACAGGGAGGTAAAGCCAAGTGAATTCTGACCAAACAGACCTTGTTAAACTAACTCTTATCTTCTTTTAGTCTCCCCACAATACTTCGTCTAGTTATTTCTCCACGTTGCCTCTTTCATTCAAACCAATATAAAAGCATGTAGGTTTTGTCTTTTCGGGTGTCTTCACTCCCTTTTGAGGGCTCGCTCCTCTTTCACATGAAACATGTAAATCTATTTGCTTTTCTCTATTTAATCTGTCTAAGTCAATTTAATTCTCAGGCCCAGTCAAAAAGCCTTAAGAGATTATTGTTTCTACATATTTTTTTTAAAACAAGTTTTGTCAATTCCAGCCCTGCAGTTTCTCTCAACTGCTAGTTCCTCCAACATTATTATCTAATAATAATAATTCTTTTATTTGTTGGAAATTTTCACTCTCTAAGTTTGATTTCTTTGTCATTTACTTTCCAAGATTATACTTATATTTTTCTTAAAAGTGTTTTCATATGTGATTGCTCAGTGAATTGTTTTGTTTATATTTTTGTATCACATTATGCTCTTTAGAGTGATTATTAAATGCATTAATAATTTCCAAACTTTGCCTTATTCTAGGCTTTTAAATTAAAATTTTCTTTATAGTTCATCCATTTGGACTCAATTTTCTTTATGAATACTCTGTGAATTATCTTTTTTTCCCATTTATTCAGCTTCATTTCAACTTAAGAGACTATACCATCAATTTCATTTTCTTAGATAGTTTTTCCCTGGTTCTATTGTTGTTTGTATTTATGAATAAAGAAAGTGCCTTTTGGGTTGCTCTCTAACATTTCTAGCAGAAAAAAAAATCATCACGGCCTTCACTCAGAAATTAAGAGTCATTTAAAATGAATATACTTATATTTACTATGGGCTTATTTATAATAGTTTTCCTTTCATATTTTTATTTAATTTATAAAAGCTATGAGAAGTGACTAGCCATTTTCTTATCCTGGATGACACACGTCAACAAGGTTCTCCACTGATGTTTGTGATGGTTATTATCTATCAACTTGACTGGGCTATAGTACCCAGTTACTTAATCAAACACTATTCTAGGTGTTTCTGCAAAGGTATTTTGCAGATGTGGTTAACATCTAAATCAGTTGACTTTGGGTGAACAATGTTACCCTCGATAACATAGGTGAGTCTCATGTAATCATTTGAAGGCTTTAAGAGCAAATATTGGAGTTTCTCAGAGAAGAAAAAATGTTGCCTCAAATTATAGCATTCTGTAACTTCTGCCTGAGTTTACAGCCTGCCAATCTGTCCTATAAACGTTGAACTTATTAGCCCCCCCATAATTATATGTCATCCTTAAAATTAATTAATATATAATTTTGTTTATATTATACAATATAATTATATATAATGTGATAAATATCTTCTGTTTTTCTGGAGAACACTGGTAAAATATTTACAGTTGGAAGTATAAGAATAAATATTTACAGTTGGTAGTATAAGAATAAATAAATACATATATAAATTGTACCTTATACTGCTTGCTGTTTGATATTTCTACTAGCAATAATATTACTTGCCTAAAGGAAGAAAATGAAATGGAAGTGGACTAAAGTATTCATTGGTTCTAAATATCATATTAAGTCACAATATTTTCATAGGCACATTAGGAAAAGCATCACTAATAAAAATTGAATCTGTTATACAAATATAAACGATACAACTTTGGTGCCCTGAAGTGAATATTCTTTCTCCTTAGCTATTAAATTCATAAATATGTTATCATAATAAATCACATCTGGATATGGTGAGGCAAAAACTTTTCTTGTTACCTAAATAGGAACTTTGTACTATGCAGTATGTGTGCATACAGAAACAGATATTTTAGTTGCTTCATTAATTCATGTATTCGATTTTTTTAAAAATTTTTATTTATTTGACAGAGAAAGAGAGATCACAAGTAGGCAGAGAGAGAGAGAGGGAAGCAGGCTCCCCGCTGAGCCCAGAGCTCGATGCAGGGCTTGATACCAGGACCCCAAGAACATGACCTGAGCCGAAGGCAGAGGCCTTAACCCACTGAGCCACCCAGGCACCCCTCATGTATTCTATTTATTCAATATTGAACATTTACTTATCTCATGCATCGAGAATATAAAAATAAATACATAAGAAACTCACTCTGATATGCTAATAAATTACTGAAAATTATGTTTTAATAAAAATATTGTTTATAAATTGTACTTCTCTTTTAGCAAAATTAGCAACCAGTTCTCTCAAGATTATTCTACGTCCAGGAAAAGTTCTGGGCTGGGACTAGTTTAAGTAAGTAGTGAGTTTATAGGTGAAAAATTGTCTTTCCAACCCCTCTTTTTTTTTTTAAGATTTTTAATTTATTTGTTTGATGGAGAGAGACACAGTGAGAGAGGGAACATAAGCAGGTGGAGTGGGAGAGGGGAAGCAGGCTTCCTGCCCAGCAGAGAGCCCGATGTGGAGCTTGATCTCAGGACCCCAGGACCATGACCCCAGCCGAAGATAGACACCTAACGATTGAGCCACCCAGGCACCCCTCCAACCCTTTTTTCTCTCAAATTTAGCATAAGGGCAAAAAGAAGAAAGAGAAAGAAAAAAAGAGAATAAGATTGAGTAAATCTAAAATACATCTACAACCCTTACATGGAATGAAGGTAGAACACAAATGGCAGAATGGTCAAAAATTTGGCAGAAAAGAAAAAGGAAAGCCTATGTTCCTAAGAAGCCATAGTACAATGGAAAGCTTGTCCCATGAGATTTCAAAAAGGCTCATAAATTGGAGATATAAGGCTCCTATGACTTGTGAATGAGAATCTAGGGGGCAAAGGGGCTATCTGAATGTCTGAAGCGTGGTTAACCCCAGGTCTCCAACTCTATTCTGGGGAAGACAAGTGGTCACGCCTATGACCTTTCTCCTTGCAGGAAGCAGTTGATGCAGAGTCACAGAATCTGGAAGCTAGGCACAGGCAATCAGGGAAGTAACAGGGGGACTAAAAGCAAAGGAGTTAAGTCTAACCCTATGGGGGAATGGTGAAACCCTCAGCAACTTTCCCACTCAGCTACAGAAGTTTCAGAAGGCCCACAAGGTATCAGAAAGATACTTCTCAGATGAAACTGAGCAAGTCCTAGAGGAAAGGCTTACAGAGCCTGAATTTAGGGAATGCTCTGAGGACAAAAGCTGGCAAAATGAAACCTAAAATTCAGAAACAAAGGGCTATTACGTAAACATGCCTCACTTGTAAATTAAAAAAAAAAATAGTGTCCCATATATAAATATGAACAAATGGCAAACAAGCACCAGGCATTTGAGGAAAACAGTGACACGGAGCAAACAGAGTGACACGGAGCAAAACTTTTTTTTTCCTTTTAGGGGGAGGGAGAGAGAGAATCTTAAGTGGGCTCTATGCCAAGCATGAACCTTGACTCAAGGCTCCGACAACCCTGAGATCATGACCTGAGCTGAAATTTAAGAGTGGGACACTTAACCCACTGAGCCACCCAGGCGTCCCAAACAGGCAGATAAAATGCAAGGAACACAGAAAACTTTAAGAAACTGTAAAATAGTCTCAGAGAGATAAGATATTGCATTCTTAAAATAAGAACACAGTAACATTTAAAAAATGATGTAAGAAATAACTCTTGGAAATTAAAAATATGATAACTGAAATTAAAAATTCATTAAAACAGTTGGAAACGTAGTTAAGAAATTTTCCCTGAAGGTAAACCAAAAACAAGAAAGATGTAAAATAGGGAAGAAAATAGTCCTAGATCAGTATGGGAACTTCAACAAAAGATCAGAAGTTACAGAAAGAGAAAAGAGGAAAAAAAGATAGTTGAAAGGACACTATCAAAGAAATTATCTAAGAAATGAAATATCTGAGTTTCCAGACTAAAAACTGCCATCACAGTGAAAGAACAGGACCACCCAGATGGTTTTAAAGGGAAGTCGCAAGACAACCCTATCATGGATTAAATGTTTTCATCCCCGCCCCTGCCTATAAACATATTGAAACCTTACTCCCCCTCCCCACCCCCCACCCCTGCACCCAGGAAAAGAGAAAAAGAAACCCTACTCCCCAGTGCGATGGTATTAAGAGGTGGGGCCTTTGGGAGGTGATTAGAATTTGATAAGGTTGCTAGGGTGGAGTCTTCATGAAGGGGATGAGTGTTCTTCAAATCCTATATAAAGTCAATGCCTTGAAAAATTGCACTACCTTTACCTTATTTGGAAATTCAAATGTAAACACAAGAACACAGAGACAAAATATTTAAAGCAGTTATCTCAAAGTAGCAGAACATGGGGAAAATTTGGGAATGGTCAAGGGATCACTTTGTTATAAATCCTTTTACCACTATTTGACTTTTTTGACTTTGATAAATATTGAGATTATTTTTTAAAATAAAATGAAAGAAAGAAGTCATCTCAGGGGGGCACCTGGGTGGCTCAGTGGGTTAAGCCTCTGCCTTTGGCTCAGATCATGATCTCAGGGTCCTGGGATCGAGCCCCACATCGGGGATCTCTGCTCAGCGGGGAGCCTGCTTCCCCGTCTCTCTCTGTCTGCCTCTCTGCCTACTTGTGATCTCTCTCTGTCAAATAAACAAATAAAATCTTTAAAAAAAATTAAGTCATCTCAGAATACTAAACAACCAATGTTTGTTTGTTTGTTTTTGTTTTTTTTGCTATTGATTTATCACCTATTATTCAAAATTCAGATACTGCTTTTCTGATACCACCTTCTGTTTGTGTGATTCCAACCTTCAGTTTATAAATGAGTTGATATGTCATATACCTAAGCAAAAACTGTACCCTTAAATTTTGGAAGGCATTGACGTTTTTACCTAAAATGAAATGCAGCTTTTTCAATTCTTGAAATTTTCATCAGGAGAAAAGTAATTATCAATCTGTACATCAAAACATAAGACAAATAAGAAGTTTTAACAAGCAAGATTTCTGATTTTTAGTAACAAGTTTAAATAGATGACTCAGTTTTTCATTTGTAAATATTATGTATTCCATTTGCCACATTAACATGAATTTTATCTTCCAATGAAAGACACAAACAGATCTTACTGACTTACATGAGACTAGTAGTTAAAGGTCCTGGGTGGTTATTTATATCTATTATCCAAAGAGATAGAATGTCTTACAAATCATGAAATGTATAGTGAGTGTCAAGAGGGGCTTCGGGCCTGTAATGGGAATTATGACCAAGAGTTTCCAGGAACTAATATTTCATGTAAACATGCCCTGCTACTTTTTTATGATGCCTAAATTTTCACATCAATAACATATTAAAAACCTAACACCAGGAGTAGAATATGTGATATTCCTTCTTTTCTTTATTTACTTACTATGTTCTCTTTTCAGCAAATCAATATTTCAAAGCTTCCCATAGTTCTCAGTCTTTTTCATCTTGCTTTTACCCCTAAGGTTTCTCTAAAATTTTCTATCCCTGCCTCAGACCTATTCTTTTTCTTGTCACTTGAGAAAGGGAGGACTTGAGACAAGAGGGTTTTCAAATATGACTGAACTCCAGGCCATCGGAAAGTAACTTAGCAAGCGATATGCTGTTGACTTCAAGGCAAGTTTGAATCTTTAATATAAGATAGAATAATGTAAAACAAGACCACAATTGATTTAAAAAAAATAGTCTACATTTTATATTTAGAAGAAAAATGCCTACAACAGTAATTTTTAAAATTGGACTTTTTGTGTTGGGACACCTGTCCTCTATTTCCAGAGAATATTCTGCAGTCAGTACACATGCAAAGCAGTACCATAACAGCATCTGTCCTGAAATTGCTATACAAAAAGAACTAATGTCTAAAATAATCCCTAAAAAAGTAAAGATCCAAAAGAAATCAAAATTTGATTTAAATACCATTAAAGAATGGAAATTAGACTAAAATATTTTGGAAAGGATGCTAGCTTAACCAAAGGCCTTCTTCTGGGGCCTTGGTTAGCATGAAACCATACACAAGTCCATCTAAACAGTTGTGTTAATATGTCCTGTTCATTTGTCAATGTTTATATTTAGTGAACTGTATCACCATCCAACTAGTAGATCAAGTCAGCAGCCTACGGATCAGGTTGACTTCTTTCCTCCTTCCAACAGACCTCCAAATCTTGTTGGTTGTACTTCTTAAATACCAATTAGGAACAAGTGTCCTGCTGATATCACTATTGTGCTAACCCCTCAGTACCCTGCCATACACCTAATGGCCTCCTTACACTCCTCTGTCCTGTCCCTTCCACTGAAACCCTTTACTAATTTGCCCTTTGGACCCCTTAACATGTATGTCAAAACTCTCCATGACTGATTCCACTACTCAGTTGCATGTTTTGATATTTGTCTCAACCTATCCTCTCTTTTCTCACACCAGCTATACTGAAGCTCCAATATCTTGCTTACTTGCTCTCCTAGTAATTGCTATCACTTCCTTCAATGTTGTCTCCTCTTTCTTTGCCTTACTGCCTCCTACTCATCTTCCAGGCCTTAGTTGAAGACTTTTCCTCAGAGAAGCTTTTGTTGATCTCTAATCTAAATTCATAAAATGCAGTAGCCACCTTATTCACATGCTTAGGTTCTGAGTTGGCCTACATTTGCAGCTGTGTGATAAGAGATGCCAATGGTTTTTAAAAATTAACAAATTTTAAAATGAGAAAATGCTATATACATTTTTTATGAAAAGTGAGGAAAACTCAATTATCAATTTCAATTACACATCTTGGGACAGCTAACAAAACACTAATGTGAGGCCTAAAATTTGCTGTGACATCCATTTTTTGTCATATTAAAAAATGATCATGCTGTGGCCTCAATTTTTTGCAGTATTAAAATATAATCACTACTTGAATGGAATTCCTTCCTTGTACCTTTAATTCAGATGAATTAATTAATTCCTGGCTAAATCACTTACATGTAACAAAATTTAACATGTAGTTCTAAAACCTACCCAAAGATTCACAACAGTTCTTTCATATTTATGTAAGTGACCAACAACCAACAATATTTATAGGAGCAGAGATAATTAGAATTTGAGATATCCAAGGAATAACCTTTGACTAAACATTTTTACATACTGCTTTTTTTTCTCAAGTGTTATACACAGTACCTTAATACAATCTTATTTCATTCTTAAAACAATTCTAAGAGGTAGGCAAAAGAGGTATCATCAACCCCTCTGCAAAGTCACAGTTTAAATGGCTCACTCAAAGTCACCAACTATTAAGTTACTGGCCCAGAGTCAGAATCCAGGACTTCTGACTACCTACAGAACTCTTTGCTCCATGGTTGCCCACTTAGTGCCATGATCCTGAAAATTCAAAGTATTAATTCCTTTAGGGTTACAATGGTCTCTCCAGCTATTCCTATTTTTAAATACAAATAATCCTATAAATATTATATATTAAAATACACTTATGTGTGAATTAATTTGTCACATCATTTTCCCTTGAGTCAGAGGGACTCTTAGCTAGTAAGATTTATGACCAGTGGTGGATAGCTGGGGGAAAAAAAAAGCTATTACAAAAATAGCAATAGGGGACATATTAAGGAAACTTTGCATCCTTATCACTTTGCTGACCACCTTCATACAAGAAAGGCTCTTTCTAGCCAAATATACTCTATCTTTAAAAGTAGCTCTTTTCTGACCATGTTTAACTGGCAGTGATAGAAATGAATTAGTAGTTTAACCTGTCTGCACCTGCCAATTACTGCATTTACATTTCGATAGCACCACACAATTTACAATATATATTTATATATATATATTCAATTTAACCTTTGCACGAAATACATGGTTTACTTATTTACAGATGAGAATCTAACTCTCAGTGGTCTTAAAGGACAAGTCGGGGACAGGGTCACATTCTTCAAACTAAAGCCTTCCTCCTTCCCAAACCCCACAGTGCTCACCCTCATAGAGCATCATTCTCAGTGGATACTTACATTTCATCACACCTTGAATCTCATAAACAGGCTTGAGAACCAGAGCACCATAAAAGCCTTTAGGGAATGGATTTGTTAAGTCCCACTTATTTGAAAAACCAGTAAGCTTCACAGTTCGTGTTCTGTTCTTTGGGATCTTCCATTCAACAATCTCCTTTAGGGTATAAATATGTTCATCTTCACACTCATAGAATTCTCCTTCATGTGACAAAGGCAAAGTAAATGAGTGATTCTGCTGATTCCTTACCACTCCACAGTTCACCATTATTTCTCCACTGATCTCTTCAACTGAGTTGAGCATGATTTGCTCACCATGTTTTACAATGAGATTGTCTAGCTTTAGATCCTTCTGATGATAGAAGCAAGGATGCCCTAGTCTACTTGATCCAATGTGAATGGTCCTTGTTATTTCTTCCATAGTAAGGTATGGAGTTTTATCAGCCACAATCTTAAAAAGACCTAAGAACAAAAGAATTATGTAAATTAAAGAGAGTTCTTACAATGAAAGTTCTCATAAGAAATCCACAGTGAGAGAGTTATAAAACAAGTACAATGTAGCTTTTAAAAAGTAATGTATTTGTTTTAGTCCTGAATTTTTCAGGTCAAATTGTAATGTATTATTTGTAGGTTACTGGGACATTGGATCCAGGCAACACCAATGGAAACAAGGGGAAAATACCTTGAAATAGAAAAGTCCTGTTCTTGGAAGTGGGAAATATGAATGAGATACTGACGGACTGTATCCCAATGACCTGTGTAATCTTCAGCAAGATATTTAATTTCTTAAAATCACATTTTCTATTTTCAATGTTTAAATTGAGAGGATTGGATCAGATCATTGTTTCCATAAGTATATTTTCTGGACATACCAAAATTAAAATATATTCCAGAAGAAAACTGTTTCATGGTCAAATTAACAATCACAAAGCTATATACCTGGAAGGAGACAGTGGTGATGATTATACAACCTTGTGAATGTACTTAATGACACTGAATTGTACATTTTTAAAAGTAAATTTTATGTTATGTGCATTTACCTACATTTTTCCAATTAAATACTTCTCAGAAACTTTAGATGCCTTGCAACTCCCAAGAAGAGAATATAACATGTAGAATTTTGAAAATTTAATTGTAAACTCTTGGGGAAATATCCATTAATAAATTATAACATACCATGATATATTGGTGCTCCATGTAACTCTCCTTTTAAAAATGTCAGGTTAGGCAGCTGCCCTTGATTGAATACTCTTGGTGGTATATCATTCTTTTCATTGCTTCTCTAACTTTGCCATAGTGTCACTATTGGAAATTTTTTCTTCTAATACTATTGGGATAATCACTGATACAGTGAATTTTTACTGTTTAAGATATAGCTTTTGAGGCATGCATGTTTAATTCTCCTCTTTCAATTATGTTTATTTTATGGGCACATCTGCTTTGTAGTATTTTCAGAAATGACTTTATTGAAGAGGTTTTAATAAATTCCAGAGAAAATAAGAACAAAGAAGAAAAGTAGGTAATTGCTCTCTTAACACAAAAGTAAATGAATGACAGTATTATATACTAGCAAGAATTAAGAAGATAGATTATCTTGCTAGATACTCATTAGACAATGAGACAATCTTACTAGAATTCAATATAGCTTGAAAAATCATTTATTAGTTTACTCAACAAATATATTCCAATTAAATTCTACATATCAAATCATTATTAACAGATTATAATGTCTCATGTCTATTATGGATTACTACACAAATGATCAGTTATTTTTGTAGCTAATCTTTGCCAAAACAAAAAAAGGATTTGGATTGTTTTTAGACATAAACATCCTGAAAAAGTCCAGTGATGCAATCCTGGCAAAAAGTAAGGTAGTATATGCAATCTGTCCTGAAAAGCTTTAGAAATTTGACTGGGGTTCACTCACTGTATGGTGTGTTTGAAGACAGTGAAGCAAAGAAATATTAACTTTGAGGGAGCTTCTTATTTTATTAGATCTTGTATCAGGGAAAATCCAATAAGAGAATATTCTTGAACTCTGATAATAAATGAATTTGTGTGTATGTGTGTATGTGCATGTGCATACCTTTGTTTTATCTCATTTGTCTGTATGTGAAGATTTGTTTCTAAGAGCCTATACTCATTATCAGGGTATATACAATTGACCAGTTTTTGTGAAATGTTTTTTAAAAAGCTACCTAGAATCTCATAAATGGTAGAGGCACATACTTTTATTCCTTTTCTAGATATATTGATGACATAAGTCATAGACGAATTAATTCAGCATCTTCTTTCTTGGGGAATTGCGTTCACCTAAGGTAATAACAGACCTAAAATGTTACAAAGCAGAAAAACCTGAAATCCTAAGGGCCACCATTTATTTCAAGTTAATCAAATACTTCAGAGCTGTCTTGTTGAATGTCTCTATTGCAAGAAAAATCTATCTATGAACCAGTGTGTTTTCCCTTAGAAGATGATTAAGTATACAGTTTAACATACTAAGTGGTAGACATAGGACAATATCTTTGATTAACTTGTTTCTTCATCTACTATTGCCACCAATCCAGAGTTTATCCTTCTAAACAGCCACTTGATACTATACAAACTAAGGCATGTTCATATATATATATATATATATATATATATATATATATATATGATGCAGTATTGAAACTTCAATTTCACAATAAACTAAAGTACCATAAGCTTGATCAGCTTTATATTTCATCAATTTTTCCTCCATCTTTTCACAAAGAGTACAATAGTTTTACACTGGAGAAAATATAATTTGCTGTTCATCTCCCCTCCCCCAAAACAATTCAGGAGCTGAGGGATCATATGGTGATTATAAAATAAGGCAATATGTAACCTTCATAAAGTAAGCTACAAAGCAGAAAGAAAATATATTGCAATTTCCAAATGTGATTGTCACCTATTAAAATGGATATTATTACTTTTAAATTAGGAGAAATTAATAAAGAACATGCATTTGAGAAACAAAAGTTATAAGGAAATGCAATTAATTGATCTATTGAAAATTAACTGTTGAGTGAATTTAGTCTTTAAGATCTTATCTCTGAATCTTAAGTTTTTGGAGACATTATAATTTTAACCAATTCTTAATGATCTGCCAATTTAGTAGTAGTAACAACTGAAATTTGTATGGAAATTCACAAGATTGAAATTTTTTTTTCATGCATCATTTATCCTGACAATGATCTTTTAAGGACAATATAACAAATATTATCACTGAAGGATATAAAAATGGTCACGATTTTCATCGCCATGGCTCTAGAATCTCAAATCAGACCTTTGGCATCCAAATTTTATGTTCTTGCCACCATACTAGGCTGCCTCCCCATCCTGCACATAACTCACAAGGACATTGCTCAGGAAAACATGTTTGTTCTCATTCACAAGATATGTATATGGGTCTCATTACCCATTCTCCCTTTGCATTTATCAGCCTTTCCAGAGCCTCCAGTGTAAGAACAAGAGTAACTTCCTGATTCACTGTGCATAATTTACGCTCATCAGATTTTTTTCTACCTTTTTAAAATCTCATCAATTCCCACTCAAATAGGGAGTAATTTTAAAAATTAAAATTTCTAACTGTATATCACATTATTTTAAAATTATTTTTATTAAAAAAATTTTTTTTAAGTAGACTTCTTGTCCAATGTGGGGCCTGAACTCATGACTCAGAGATCAAGAGCTACATGCTCCACCAACTGAGCCAGCCAAGCACCCCCACAATATTCTTTAAAATATAAAACACAAGATCATCATGAAGATTTTACAATCATTTTCATAGGCTAATATCTAGCCTGCCTTGCTTTCCCAGTTCCAACCAAAAATATTCCCTCCATCTCTGAGATAAGGAATCTTAGAGTGAACTATGCCTACTAATTCTCTGAAAGTAATGGCCCAACACAGGGTAAATAATCAGTCTGTTTTGTAAAAGCTTGGATGTGTCCTAGTTGTTAATTGCCACATCCCCAATTCCAAATCCTATGGTTCCCTCTTCCCGGGAATATCCAAGAGATAAAAAGTAACATTCAGTAACAGTCATAAATCTTTTCCCCATTCACTCAAAAACACTATTTATTTTGTTAAAGTTAAGGTGGATGATCTGTTGAGAGGTAAGTGGTAAGAGTCAAGTATGAAATATGTACACATTTTTCACATTGGATGGCAGGATAAAAGCCATAGGCAATACCCCTAACTGAAATCTCACTATTCATAGAACATAATACAACTGCACTATGACAGAGGAGAGGAATCAGGCAACACCTATGAATGCCAAGGACAAAACAGTAGCACCAGATTGCTGTTGTATACAGTAATATAGCTATGTTGTGTACAAAGTTACATGCATTGACTCACTGGAATCCTTGAGTCCCCACTAGCCAGATGTTTAAGAGGTAGAAAAGGGAATTCACAGGACAGTGGTGATTATATGTGCTTAGCTGAAAGGATAAAAAGCAATATATATTGCCACATATGAGAAAGTCCTCAAAAGACCTCAAAAGACTGCATACAGACATGTAAATTTTATTATTCACATTACACATACATCATCAAAATGATCACAATACTGTAATTGAGAGGAAAAAAAGGTAACCAAAGAGGTGAAAGACCTATACTCTGAAAACTATCAAATGCTGATAAAAGAAATTCAAGATGATGCAGAAAAGATGGAAAGATGTTCCATGTTCATGGATTGGAAGAACAAATATTGTTAAAATGTCTATACTACCCAAAGCAATCTACACATTTAATGCAATCCCTATCAAAATACCAATGTGCATTTATCACAGAACTAGAACAAACAATCCTAAAATTTGTATGGAACAACAAAAGACCTCAAATAGCCAAAGCAGTCTTGAAAAAGAAAAGCAAAACTCTAGGTATCACAATTCCAGACTTCAAGTTATATTACAAAGCAGTGATAATTAAAACAATATTATACTGCCATAAAAATAGACACATAGATCAATGGAACAAAATAGAAAACCCAGAAATAAACCCCACAGTTATATGGCCAATTAATCTTCAACGAAAGAGGAATGAATATACAATGGGAAAAAGACAGTCTCTTCAACAAATGGTGTTGGGAAAACTGGACAGCAACATGCAGAATGAAACTTGACGACTTTCTTTCACTATACACAAAAATAAACTCAAAATGGATTAAAGACTTAAAAGTGAGACTTGACACCATAAAAGCCCTTGACAAGTGTACGGGCAGTAACGTCTCTGACATTGGCTTTATCAATGTTTTTCTAGCTATGTCTCCTGAAATAAAAGCAAAAATAAACTATTGGGATTACATCAATATAAGAAGTTTCTGCACAGCAGAGGAAATAATCAACATAACTTAAAGGCAAACTACTGAATGGGAGAAAAATATTGCAAGTGACATATCTGATAAAGGGTTAGTATTTAAAATACATTTAAAAAAAATTAAACAACTCAACACCCAAAGTACAAATAATCCAGTTAAAAATAGGCAGAAGACATGAATTGACACTTCTCCAAAGAAAACATACAGATGGTCAAAACACACATGAAAAGATACTCAACATCACTCATCATCAGGGAAATGCAAATCAAAACTACAATCAGCTGTCACACTTCGCAGAATGGCTTAAATTAAAAACACAAGAAACAAAAGTGTTGGGAGGATGTGGAGAAAGAGGAACTTTCTTTCATTGTTGATGGGAATGCAAACTGGTGCATCCACTGTGGAAGACAATATGGACGTTCCTCAAAAATAAAAAATGGAACGACCTTTTGATGCAGGAATTGCACTACTGGGTATTCACCGCAAAAATACAAAAATACTCATTCAAAGGTATCCCTATGTTTACATGCATTTACATGCATCTCTATGTTTATAGCACTATTTATAATAGCCAAATTATGGAAGTAGCCCAAGTGTCCACTGATAGATGAGCAGATAAAGAAGGTGTGGTATGTACGTGTATATGTGTGTGTGTGTGTGTGCACATACACACACACATATATGCGCACGCATGCACACACACACACACACACACACACACACATATGTTATTCAGCCCTAAAAAAGTGAAATCTTGCCATTTGCAGCAACATGGATAGAGCTAGAGAGTATAAGGCTAAGCAAAATAAGCCAGCCAGAGAAAGACAAATACCATACAATTTCATTCATATGTGGAATTTAAGAAACAAAACAAATGAGTAAAGGAAAAAAGAGAGAAAGAGACAGATATCATAAAACAGACTTTAAACTATAGAGAACAAACTGATTGTTAGCAGAGGGGAGGTCAGTGGGGCAATGAGGGAAAAGGGTGATGGAGATTGAACAGTACACTTACTATGATAAAAAAAACTAATAATGAAAAAAAACAAAAATAGGATTATTAAAATATGCAGCTTAGATATGCTGGAAATGTATATGTATATTTAATTATCAGAATTGCAGTGTGAGGTAGCTACAAATAAAACACATATATTTCACAGATAAAAGGACATGAAAGTTTGAAAAGATGCCATAAATCCTCTTTCTCCCCATGGCTCACAAGATACATAGTAGGTTTTTATGTCTCTAAAGTTCAAGAGCTTAATCACAATTACACATTTCAATCTTCCATTATTATTATAAATTATAAACTGTTTGTCTAGCCTTTCATTAGCTAATGAAGAAGGTTCCCTCCGTTTGGGTGCAGAAAATCTTCGAGCTTTTTAAATCAAGCAACATAAGAAAATGAACTACACTGATATTTAAGATGTCGATTGGCACTAGTCTCATCTGTCCATGTGTCAGATGGCCAGGTACCTGAAGATGCAGGTGAGGCCTCTGAGGGAGGTGTGGGGACTACACAAAGTGGGGGGTTGACAGGGCTGCCACACAGGCTCATGTACTTCCAGTGTGTGGCAGGTCATGCGGCCATATTTAAGTGGGTTTTCAGATTACATTATCATAGTTTTTAAAGAAACTAATTCAGACAAAATTGATAAATGCCTTTAAGCATTACCTGCAAAGAACCCATGTATTGAAAATAAAACCAATATAAATACAGGGGAGCAACAAAGAAATGAAAGAGTTGACATTTCTACTCTCACTCAAACTTTTCATCAGCCATATTATGAGGTAAAACAAGGATACGCTAGTCTAATGGTATATAAAAAGTGGCTGAAACTTCTTTAACATCATATTATGATAACATAATAAAGTTATCAAAATGCAGGTTCATTTACACAATCATCACAAAGAAATTTGCCTTTAAGTTGGAGGTAAAGATATGTCAAAGATGCACACACAATTTTGAATAAATACATAGATATTTGAGATACATGTTCAAAAATTTCTAATTAACTGAGCTATATGAAGAAGAAAATTTGGAGATGAATCAAACCACTACACATTTGATTATGTGTCTTCTCTCTGCCAATGATGCAAAGTGCATCTCACTTATTTTTGTGGATGTGTGCTTCTGCTTCTTTAAAAATTGTAACTGCAGAGGAGGAGTCAAGATGGCAGAGAAGTAACAGGCTGAAACTACACCAGGTAGCAGGAGATCAGCTAGATAGCTTATCTAAACATTGCAAACACCTACAAATCCAATGTGGGATCGAAGAGAAGAAGAACAGCAATTCTAGAAACAGAAAATCAGCCACTTTCTGAAAGGTAGGACAGGCGGAGAAGTGAACCCAAAGTGATAGGAAGATAGACTGCAGCGGGGAGAGGCCGGCTCCCGGCAAGCGGCAGGGCAATGGACTTTTAAAAGTCTGTTCCACTGAGGGACATCACTCCAGAGGCTAAACCTGGGTGAAGCCCACGTGGGGTCAGCATGGCCCCAGGTCCCACAGGGTCACAGAAGGATCGGGGTGTCTGAGTGTCACAGAACTTGCAGGTATTAGAACGGGGAAGCCAGCTACAGAGACAGAGCTGAGGAGTGAGCTCTCAACTCGGGGTTATCTTGAACCGGTTGCAGGTTCGGTGAGCTCGGACCATGGCCAGAGGCCAGGGAGATGGCAGTAATTGGGCACTATTCTCTGAGGGCACACTGAGGAGTGGGGCCCCGAGCTCTCAGCTCCTCTCGGCCAGAGACTGGGAGGCCGCCATTTTCATTCCCGTCCTCCTGAACTCTACAGAAAGCATTCAGGGAACAAAAGCTCCCGAAAGCAAACCCCAGCAGATTACTCAGTCTGGCCCCTGGTAAGGGCGGTGCAATTCCCCTGGGGCAAAGACACTTGAGACTCACTACAACAGGCCACTCCCCCAGAAGATCAACAAGAAATCCAGCCAGGACCAAGTTCACCTATCAAGTTCACCTACCAAGGAGTGCAGGTTCAATACCAAGGAGAGCAGCAGAATTCCAGAGGAGGAGAAAGCAAAGCATGGAACTCATGGCTTTCTCCCCATGATTCTTTAGTCTTGCAGTTAATTTAATTTTTTTTCAATTTTTTTTTCTTCTTCCCCTAATTTTTTTAACTTTTACCCTTTTCTTTTTTAGTGTTTTTTAACTAGTTTATTTAATATATATATTCTTTTCTTTTTTATATTTTTTCCTTATTTGTTTTCCTTTTTTAATTGTTGCTTTTTTTGTTCTGAACCTCATTTTATCCCCTTTCTCCCCCCCACGATTTGGGGTCTCTTCTGATTTGGTTAAAGCACATTTTCCAGGGGTCTTTGCCACCCTTTTAGTATTTTACTTGCTCCTTCATATACACTTATCTGGACAAAATGAAAAGGCAGAAAAATTCACCACAAAAAAAAGAACAAGAGGCAGTGCCAAAGGCTAGGGACCTAATCAATACAGACATTGGTAATATGTCAGATCTAGAGTTCAGAATGACAATTCTCAAGATTCTAGCAGGGCTGGAAAAAAGCATGGAAGATATTAGAGAAACTCTCTCAGGAGATATAAAAGCCCTTTCTGGAGAAATAAAAGAACTTAAATCTAACCAAGTTGAAATTTTAAAAAAAAGCTATTACTGAGGTGCAATCAAAAATGGAGGCTCTCACTGCTAGGATAAATGAGGCAGAAGAAAGAATTAGTGATATAGAAGACCAAATGACAGAGAATAAAGAAGCTGAGCAAAAGAGGGACAAACAGCTACTGGACCACGAAGGGAGAATTCGAGAGATAAGTGACACCATAAGACGAAACAACATTAGAATAATTGGGATTCCAGAAGAAGAAGAAAGAGAGAGGGGAGCAGAAGGTATATTGGAGAGAATTATTGGGGAGAATTTCCAATAGGGGGAACAAGCATCAAAATCCAGGAGGTGCAGAGAACTCCCCTCAAAATCAACAAGAATATGTCCACACCCCGTCACCTAATAATAAAATTTACAAGTCTTAGTGACAAAGAGAAAATCCTGAAAGCAGCCCGGGAAAAGAAGTCTGTAACATACAATGGTAAAAATATTAGATTGGGAGCAGACTTATCCACAGAGACCTGGCAGGCAGAAAGAGCTGGCATGATATATTCAGAGCACGAAACGAGAAAAACATGCAGCCATGAATACTATATCCAGCTAGGCTATCATTGAAAATAGAAGGAGAGATAAAAAGCTTCCAGGACAAACAAAAACTGAAAGAATTTGCAAACACCAAACCAGCTCTACAGGAAATATTGAAATGGGTCCTCTAAGCAATGAGAGACCCTAAAAGAAGTAGATCAGAAAGGAGCAGAGACAATATACAATAACAGTCACCTTACAGGCAATACAATGGCACTAAATTCATATTTCTCAATAGTTACCCTGAATGTGAATGGGCTAAATGCCCCAATCAAAAGACACACGGTATCAGAATGGATAAAAAAACAAAACCCATCTATATGTTGCCTACAAGAAACTCATTTTAGACCTGAAGACACCTCCAGATTTAAATGAGGAGTTGGAAAACAATTTACCATGCTAATGGACATCAGAAGAAAGCAGGGGTGGCAATCCTTATATCAGATCAATTAGATTTTTAAGCCAAAGACTATAATAAGAGATGAGGAAGGACACTCTATCATACTCAAAGGGTCTGTCCAACAAGAAGATCTAACAATTTTAATATCTATGCCCCTAACGTGGGAGCAGCCAACTATATAAACCAATTAATAATAAAATCAAAGAAACACATTAACAATAATACAATAATAGTAGGGGACTTTAACACTCCCCTCACTGAAATGGACAGATCATCCAAGCAAAAGATCAACAAGGAAATAAAGGCCTTAAATGACACACTGGACCAGATGGACATCACAGATATATTCAGAACATTTCATCCCAAAGCAACAGAATACACATTCTTCTCTAGTGCACATGGAACATTCTCCAGAATAGATCACATCCTGTGTCCTAAATCAGGTCTCAACCATTATCAAAAGATTGGGATCGTTCCCTGCATATTTTCAGACCACAATGCTCTGAAGCTAGAACTCAATCACAAGAGGAAATTTGGAAAGAACCCAAATACATGGAGACTAAATAGCATCCTTTAAAGAATGAATGGGTCAACCAGGAAGTTAAAGAAGAATTGAAAAACTTCATGGAAACAAATGATAATGAAAACACAACAGTTCAAAATCTGTGGGACACAACAAAGGCAGTCCTGAGAGGAAAATCTATAGCGGTACAAGCCTTTCTCAAGAAACAAGAAAGGTCTCAGGTACACAACCTAACCCTACACCTAAAGGAGCTGGAGAAAGAACAAGAAAGAAACCCTAAACCCAGCAGGAGAAGAGAAATCATAAAGATCAGAGCAGAAATCAATGAAATAGAAACCAAAAAAACAATAGAACAAATCAACGAAACTAGGAGCTGGTTCTTTGAAAGAATCCATAAGATTGATAAACTCCTGGCCAGACTTATCAAAAAGAAAAGAGAAAGGACCCAAATAAATAAAACCATGAATGAAAGAGGAGAGATCTCAACTAACACCAAAGAAATATAGACAATTATAAGAACATACTATGAGCAACTCTATGCCAACAAATTTGACAATCTGGAAGAAATGGATGCATCCCTAGAGACATATAAACTACCACAACTGAACCAAGAAGAAATAGAAAACCTGAACAGACCCGTAACCAGTAAGGAGATTGAAACAGTCATCAAAAATCTCCAAACAAACAATAGCCCAGGGCCAGAGGGCTTCCCGGGGGAATTCTAACAAACATTTAAAGAAGAACTAATTCCTATTCTCCTGAAACTGTTCCAAAAAATAGAAATGGAAGGAAAACTTCCAAACTCATTTTATGAGGCCAGCATCACCTTGATCCCAAAACCAGACAAGGATCCCATCAAAAAAGAGAACTACAGACCAATATCCTTGATGAACACAGATGTGAAAATTCTCACCAAAATACTAGCCAATAGGATTCACCAGTACATTAAAAGGATTATTCACCATGACCAAGTGGGATTTATTCCAGGGCTGCAAGGTTGGTTCAACATCTGCAAATCAATCAATGTGATACAACACATTAATAAAAGAAAGAGCAAGAACCATATGATACTCTCCATAGATGCTGAAAAAGCATTTGACAAAGTACAGCATCCCTTCCTGATCAAAACTCTTCAAAGTGTAGGGATAGAGGGCACATACCTCAATATTATCAAAGCCATCTCTGAAAAACCCACCGCAAATATCATTCTCAATGGAGAAAAACTGAAAGCTTTTCCGCTAAGGTCAGGAACACAGCAGGGATGTCCGTTATCACCACTGCTATTCAACATAGTACTAGAAGTCCTAGCCTCAGCAATCAGACAACAAAAGGAAATTAAAGGCATCCAAATTGGCAAAGAAGAAGTCAAACTATCACTCTTTGCAGATGATATGATACTATATGTGGAAAACCCAAAAGACTCCACTCCAAAACTGCTAGAACTTGTACAGGAATTCAGTAAAGTGTCAGGATATAAAATCAATGCACAGAAATCAGTTGCATTTCTCTACACCAACAACAAGACAGAAGAAAGAGAAATTAAGGAATCCATCCCATTTACAATTGCACCCAAAACTATAAGATACCTAGGAATAAACCTAACCAAAGAGACTCAGAATCTATACACAGAAGAGTATAAAGTACTCATGAAAGAAATTGAGGAAGACACAAAGAAATGGAAAAATGTTCCATGCTCCTGGATTGGAAGAATAAATATTGTGAAAATGTCTATGCTACCTAAAGCAATCTACACATTCAATGCAATTCCTATCAAAGTACCATCCATTTTTTTCAAAGAAATGGAACAAATAATCCTAAAGTTTATATGGAACCAGAAAAGACCTCGAATAGCCAAAGGAATATTGAAAAAGAAAGCCAAAGTTGGTGGCATCACAATTCCGGATTTCAAGCTCTATTACAAAGCTGTCATCATCAAGACAGCATGGTACTGGCACAAAAACAGACACATAGATCAATGGAACAGAATAGAGAGCCCAGAAATAGACCCTCAACTCTATGGTCAACTCATCTTCGACAAAGCAGGAAAGAATGTCCAATGGAAAAAAGACAGCCTCTTCAATAAATGGTGTTGGGAAAATTGGACAGCCACATGCAGAAAAATGAAATTGGATCATTTCCTTACACCACACATGAAAATAGACTCAAAATGGATGAAGGATCTCAATGTGAGAAAGGAATCCATCAAAATCCTTGAGGAGAACACAGGCAGCAACCTCTTTGACCTCAGCCGCAGCAACATCTTCCTAGGAACATCACCAAAGGCAAGGGAAGCAAGGGCAACTATTGGGATTTTATCAAGATCAAAAGCTTTTGTACAGCAAAGGAAACAGTGAACAAAACCAAAAGACAACTGACAGAATGGGAGAAGATATTTGCAAACGACATGTCAGATAAAGGGCTGGGGTCCAAAATCTATAAAGAACTTAGCAAACTCAACACCCAAAGAACAAATAATCTAATCAAGAAGTGGGCAGAAGACATGAACAGACATTTCTGCAAAGAAGACATCCAGATGGCCAACAGATACATGAAAAAGTGCTCCACATAACTCAGCATCAGGGAAATACAAATCAAAACCACAAAGAGATATTATCTCACACCAGTCAGAATGGCTAAAATTAACAAGCCAGGAAACGACAGATGCTGGCGAGGATGCGGAGAAAGGGGAACCCTCCTACACTGTTGGTGGGAATGCAAGTGGGTGCAGCCACTCTGGAAAACAGCATGGAGGTTCCTCAAAATGTTGAAAATAGAACTACCCTATGACCCAGCAATTGCACTACTGGGTATTTACCCTAAAGATACAAATGTAGTGATCCGAAGGGGCACGTGCCCCCAAATGTTTATAGCAGCAATGTCTACAATAGCCAAACTATCGGAAGAACCTAGATGTCCATCAACAGACGAATGGATAAAGAAGATGTGGTATATATACACAATGGAATACTATGCAGCCATCAAAAGAAATGAAATCTTGCCATTTGTGATGACATGGATGGAACTAGAGGGTATCATGATTAGCGAAGTAAGTCAATCAGAAAAAGACAATTATCATATGATCTCCCTGATATGAGGAAGTGGAGATGCAACATGGGGGGTGGTTAAAGGGGTAGGAGTAGAATAAATGAAACAAGATGGGATTGGGAGGGAGACAAACCATAAGTGACTCTTAATCTCACAAAACAAACTGAGGATTGCTGAAAGGAGGGGAGGAAGAGGGGGGTGGGGTTATGGACATTGGGGAGGGTATGTGCTACGGTGAGTGCTGTGAAGTGTGTAAACCTGGCTATTCGCAGACCTGTACCCCTGGGGATAAAAATACATTATATGTTTATTAAAAAAAAAAACTGTAACTGCACTCTCTCCTGCAATCAAATTCTTAACATCCTTGTTATTTTAAATGTATCTAAATAGATTTCCCATTTCTCATGCTTCCTGTGGCTTTTCTATCATTTTGTTATGTTTCCAAGACATTTTTTAGGTCAGCATATCCTACAAAATCTACCTTTTTCGAGACTACCCCAATTCCAACATTTCCATGAGAAATTCTAGCTCAAGCATCTTTGACCAACTTGAAACTGAAATGGGGTGCATGAAATATATTATCAAGGCAAAAAATCATAATCCTGGAGCAAAGTATTGAGATATATAATAATCATAATAATGTCCAAATTGTGAGAAAGTTCTCCAGATTTCTTAGAAGAAATTATAGGATTATTAAACACCTTCAACAAATGAATGACTCCAAAAATCTTCATTTAATAAGACAGAAGAGTCTTGATAGAACAGCAGAAACAAGAAATGTTAAGGAAAATTAAAGTTCATGATAAGAAAATTTGGCCTAATAATTTACTGAGTCTTTGGGAAGGCAGGAGTCATATCAAAGATGGCAACTGCATCTGTTAAATGTTAGAGGAGATTAGGTGAGACTGTAGAATTCCTGTGTTTGAATGTCTTTACATTTACAATGGGATCAAAATTGTCTATAATAGCTATTAGCTATTAATAGTTCTTTTACCTGGAGATAAAAAGAATAAATCATAAAAGCTTTCGATTCATCTTTACCTTTTTGGTTCAAACTTTGCATTAAAAAAAAAAGAAAAAAGAGAGGTGCCTGGGTGGCTCAGTGGGTTAAAGCCTCTACCTTCGGCTCAGATCATGACCAGCGTCCTGGGATCGAGCCCCGCATCGGGCTCTCTGCTCTGCAGAGAGCCTGCTTCCTCCTCTCTCTGCCTGACTCCTTGCCTGCTTGTGATCTCTCTCTCTGTCAAATAAATAAATAAAATCTTAAAAAAAAAAAGAAAAAAGTAAAAGCAAACAAGCAAAAATGTCTTTTTCCCAGTAACACTTAAACTCCTTGAAAGGAGTGACTATGTAATATTCAATACATTTGGGTTAACAATTTACATTCATAATGTTAGACCTTGAAATCAAATTATATAACTTGGTGTCTATGCCTAAAGCTCTGTTATAATCTTGGGTTACTAACAAATGTGTCATACGTAGTTGTTCATGATAAAGCTTTCTCTCCACCAAGCACCGAGGATGAGTAACAGTTTAGGAGGAAGTGAGAGAATGTGAGAACTTCTCAGAAACCTTAGCAAGAGCACAGCTCCCTGGACTATGCAGGGCATTGCCCCTTGTATTCTAGGAAGACACACAGAGGCATTGGGACTAGGAAGAACCGCCCCAGACCTCAGCCACCCCAAAGTCTCTCACTAGGCCTTTTTAGGAAATTCTTCAGAAATACTGCACATTTATTATTCCTGGCTTTGGGTGACTTTAGGCAGTAGAATTTTCAGAACAAGCAATACACAACTATCCCAATAGTAAAATGGTGTGGCTTTTAAAAATGTTAATTATTCATTTCAACAGCCTGGTTTAATTCTGGCTTTAGTCCTTTCATCACTGTGTAAACTCAAAAACTTACACCCCCCAGGGCCACAATTAATTTCCTTCTCTGCATAATGGAGAAAGTTATATCATCTACCTCATAAAGTCAATGTGATGATTAAAAGAGTTGATACATGTAACATGCTTACACAGTACTTCACACATACACATAGCAAACACCAAAAAAGCAAAATAATAACAGTTATTCTTTCTCTTTATTTTCCTTTACTCTAGAATTCTAATCCTTTGTGGGATGGTTGGAAGGTCAGAGAGATCAGTATCTACAGGGCCAAAGAGGACAAAGTAAATATTCCAATCTGGGTCAAATCAGATGAGACAAAATACATAGAATCCACAATGTAGCATTTGACACAGACTGAGCAAAAAATCCTAGCAACAATCATGTCTACAGATTTTGTCAGAGTGCTAGAATATGGAAATCAGCCTTAGGTGACCTCTTAGAGTGGACTGCTTTTGCTCTGAAGAGCTTGTCTGACCCCATGCTTTGATAAATTGCTTAGAATTTAATCACCATAATTTTACGTCCATAATGAGCAGATTATAGGGAGATGTAAGCACATTTTAAATGCAAATATTGTGCTGCTTGTAGTTATTCATAAGGTATACATTATACACAGCTACTGAAGTTCCCTTGAACAAAAGAAACAGCAAAATCCCAAGGCATTTTTGAAAGTGTGTTTTATTCATGGTCCTGAAAGGTAGTTGAAGCCAACTGACTGAGGAGTATACCCTCCCTCTATTTTAATGATCTTAATTTTGCTAATGGAATGTTAGTGGAAGGAGTTGGGGAGCCATGTGGCGCTGATTGCGTTTTTCAGTATTGCTGTTGCCTACAAATTAAATGTACCTAAGTAGCCACCTGTTTATGCTTACGATTATGTAAAGCCCCATATGTTTCCCTCTCTACACATGGGAGGTAAATATTGAAAAAATTATTCTGGTGTGAAGGGTGAAAACAGCAGCAATTCTTCTATAACTGTCAACATATGCTGTGGTATTTCCTTTAATGTTGTGCTTTGTCTGACATATTTGCTGATTTTTACCATGCAGTGTTCAAAAATATCTGTTACTCATGGTTATATGAAACAATTAAAAATCAGTTTACATTAAATTCAAATTAGGAAGAGATATAATTTCCTGATGTAACCGTAAGTTTTAAATGGAACTCAGAGCTTATGATTTAAATAGATTTTGATTTGCACGAAAAAGAAAATGGAACTTCGTGTTTTTTTTGTTTTTTTTTTTTTTTCCTAAATTCTCCAGCATATAAAAAGGAACATTTTCTTCCTAGGCACATCCTTTTGCTTTCATATTACTAGGCAACAAAAAGCCAACTTGAATGACATGAATTTGAAAACTGGCAATGGGTTCTTCAGATAATTAGCCTACCTCTGTGCTCACTGGATTTGCTCTGGAGAGCAGCTTGCTGGATCACATACAGAAGATCTGACCTGGTACCTGGTCAGCAAGAGTTCCTGAGAAGTTCTGAGATGAATTTCCTTAGAGTATTAAGAAATCTGGTGCAGGAAATGACTATGGAACAGCCTCAGGCTATTCAGAGATTGGCCCAGATGGTAGCTAGCTGGAAAGACCAGAGAGACTGGACTTGCTATTGTTGATATTTTAGTCTGTGAAGATGAATGAATTAGAGTTTTATATGGTTTATATGCGATCAAGAGGAATTTAAATATCATCGTCTAGCAGCCTAGACATAAAAGCCCCTAACTTCTCTTTCTTTTGCAAAGAGACACAGAATATGAGAGAAAAAGATGAAAACTAACCACCCCATCAAAAACTAAGAATAATAACCTAAATGCCCCCAAAACCAGAAGAGTTACTTTCATAATAATGCATAAAAATACATAAATATATATATAGCTTTATGAAATGTATATATATATTTATATATATATAGAATCCATAATATATATTATATATATAGAATCCACTATATATATATATTTCTATATGTATATATATATATATCATAAAGCTAGAGCTGAAATAAGAACCCATGTTGGGTGTAATGAAACAGAGCAGCCACACTCCATTTTTAAAAGATAACAAAGTAATAATAAAAAAAATTTTTATTATTACTTTAAAATCATAGAGTAGTTTCTTCAGACCAATGTTTGTAGTATCCACTTAATGATCACTTCATTTCATTTATTTATTTCTTGGAAGAATTTTATGACATAAAGAGCGCTGATATTTCCTAACTCTATAAATAAGGAAATTAATAAACTGATGCACTAAAACACATCAAGGAGATCATCCAGTCTTAAAATTTTGGTAATTTTTTTCAATCTTGACATACATTTAAAAAAATTTTTTTAAAGATTTTATTTATTTATTTGACAGACAGAGATCACAAGTAGGCAGAGAGGCAGGCAAAGAGAGAGAGAGGAGGAAGCAGGGTCTCTGCTGAGCAGAGAGCCTGATGCAGGGCTCGATCCCAGGACCCTGAGATCATGACCTGAACCAAAGGCAAAGGTTTTAACCCACTGAGTCACCCAGGTGTCCCTTGACATACATTTTGATAAGTAGAGACAGAAATGTTTTAACACTGAAACTATATCATATACATTCATTTGGATTCCACTTGTTTCATTAAACATTGGACCATGATTAAATCGAATGTTTTAAAATATTTTTCCTAAGTATGATTTCCAATGACTGTAAAAACGTCATAAGGAATATATCATACTTATCTTTTTCTGCACTATTGGGCATTTAAATTGATTCCATTATTTTGCTATTACAAATAATTCTATGATGATTATTCCCTTAGAGTTTATTTTAATATGTGGAACCACTAAATAAAAGGCCCTTTTGCAGGCAGACTACCAGTTCCGGGAGACCAGGGATCAAGACTTAAGTGTATCTCGTCATCAATCACTATCTTTGTACATGAACAAAAGGAACATTTGCCAATTGAGTAGCAGATGGCTCTCAAAACAGAATATCAAATTTACGTTCAGAAAGGTTATAACATTCTATACACCCTTCAGTGGGGTTTGAGAGTCACCATTTAACAGTATCTTTCTCAATTTTATTATCATAATTATAAACTTTAGTTAACAAATACATGGAAAAGTTGTCATTATTGTTTTAATTTACACTGAATCCAAACTAATTTATATGTGGTTAGAAGCCATCTGAGTTTCTTCTGTCCTTTGTCCAATTAGTGTTTCCCAATTAATGTTATACTAGGCTATTTAATTGATTTTTTTTGTTTTACATTTTAGTGTATCTAGTCTTTCAGAAATTGTGTCAGTTTGTTATTAACCTTTTTTTTTTTTACTGTTTTTACTTTTCTGATATGCAGAAGTTCCACTTTATATAATAAAATACATTGTTTCTTTATGGTTTTTAATTATATTTATAATCTGAAACTTGTTTCAAATAAAAGTTTTATTTAAAATGTAACCTTTTCATCTACTTCAACCTTCCTTTGCTATGTGGTATTAAGATAATGATCCAATTTCATTTTTTGTTTTCTAAATTGATAACGATTCTATGATAATTTACTAAATAACTCTTTCCCTAACCTCAGATGTGCAGTACCAACTTCATCAAATAGAAAGTAATACTCTACATTAAAGTCTATCTCAGAGCTATAAACAAATGCTTAAGTTCAGTCACTAGAGTCAAATTCAAAGAATTACTTTGATGCTTCTAATAACTAGTGCCACTGTTATTAATTCATTATTTCAGCTTTTGATTTTCTATAAGTAACATATAGTATAATTTACTATAACTTCATAATGGGCTTTGATATTTGCAAGTTAAATATCCTTATTTTTTTTAATATTTTCTTGGAAATTTTCACTTGCTCATTCTCCCAAATGAACCTTAGAATTAGTTTCATAAGAGCCAACATAATAATAATTATGATTATAATAATTATGACTATAATGCATAAATTATGTTTACCATTGTGTTAATCTCACAAATTAATTCATGTGCAATTTACACACACACACACACACACGCACACACGAAATATTGTTTTCTGATTCAAGCACCTAAAATGTCTTTTTATTTCTAATAAATAAGAAAGCCTTTACAATATTTTTTTAAAAAATAAGAAAATCATAAGTTAAAGTATTCTAATATTTCTTACACTAGGTTCTAAAGATATTGAACTTAGTTGTTCTGTTTTTACCTTGCTATTTTAAGGAGATTATCCTTACAAATTCTAAATGGTTATAACTGAAAAGTTATAACTGTGTTTATATATTCTTCTATAGATAAATATATATTTGTTTATGTGCATGTTTTGTATATATTTGTTTTCTATGCATTTTTTATTCTGTCATCCTAGTAAATTCATTTGCACTGCTGACAGTGCGACCTTCTGTCACTCTGTGTCAGGCCTTCCATTTTCTAGGATTTTAAAGGTTTTTAAACTTATGTTGTTAAAAACAAATGAACAAAAAAACCGAGATAGGGATACTAAAAACTAATGAATTACATACGTTAAACAGCTGAATTTTATGCTATATAAATTATAGCTCAATAAAGCCATTAATTTTTAAAAATCAGAGGGGGAAGGAATAAATAGTTAAGTAGTAGATTCAAAAAAGCAGTTAGATTGGTCCTTTCATTAGGTCCTGGTGGAATGTAAATTGGCAGAGTATTTACAGAATGTGATTTGGCAATACACATTAAAACCTTTGGGGCGCCTGGGTGGCTCAGTGGGTTAAAGCCTCTGCCTTCAGCTCAGGTCATGATCCCAGGGTCCTGGGATCGAGCCCCGCATCGGGCTCTCTGCTCAGCAGAGAGCCTGCTTCCCTTCCTCTCTCTCTCTGCCTGCCTCTCTGCCTACTTGTGATCTCTGTCTGCCAAATAAATAAATAAAGTCTTTAAAAAACAAAACAAAACAAAAAAAACCTTTAAAAACATTTTTATTTCTGAACTCATAATTTCGTGTACATGAAATTATTATAATAAGCAGAAGTGCAGACAAAACTTCAGTTAAAAGGCTGCTTATAATGGCATAAATTGTAGAAGTGAACATGTTTGGGATGGATTTATTAATTATGGTATATGCATGTGAAAAACCCTTATACAGAAAATAAAAATTATGTTCTAAAGAATAATGACATGGGCAAGTCCTCTGAAACAGGCTTATTTTCCATCATATTAGAACATATGTCTATATGTATGCATGTGTATAATGTACTCAAAAACAAAGGAAGGAAATGTACCAAATATTAATGCTAGAAAGTTCTGGTGATAAGATTATAGGGAACTTATATTCACTTCCCTGCATTTTCTCCCATTTTTTTAATCTTCAAATACACAAGATGTATGTAGTATTTGTAAAATTGAAAAAAAAATCAATATATTTTATAACTTTAAAGAGTTGTGTTCCTTATGTCCAAACAAAAACTTGCACATGGATGCTTACAGCAGCTTTATTCAATTGCCAAAACTTAGAAGTAACCAAGATGTCCTGTAGTTTCAGCAGTACAGATAAATAAACTATAGTACATCCACACAATGCAATATTATTCAGCACCAAAAGGAAATGCGTTATTAAGCCATGAAAAGACATGGAGGAAACTTGAAGGCATACTAAAAGGGCTACATACTCCATGATTCCAACTGTATGGCATGTTGGAAAAGGCAAAACATTTTTGAAACTGTAAAAAGATCAGTGGTTGCCAAAGGTTGTCAGAGAAGAAGGATGACTAGGAGAAGCACAGAGGATTGCTAGGACAGTGAAAATACTTTGTGACACTTCTGTAATGATGAATATATGTCATTATACATTTGTCTAAACCCACAAAATGTACAACATCCAGAGTGAACCATAATGTAAACTGTGAACTTTGGGTGTTTCTGATGTATCAAGGTAGGTTTATCAATTGTAACAAGTGTGCTACTCTGGTATGGGGTATTGATAATGGGGACTATGCAGACTTGGGGGCAGTGGGTATATAGGAAATCTGTGTACCTTCTGTTCAACATTGGTATGAGCCTAAAGCTGTTCTTCAAAATAATGTCTATTTAAAAAAAGCTTTTGTTCCAATGGCAGACCTGCTAAATCATTAATATGTAATTTTGTATAAATATAGTCATGTGCTTTATCAGTGCTCAGTTAAGAGAGTTAAGGAATAGAAGATCTGTGTAGACAATGTTTTAAGGACAACCTGATTCATCTCATCAGAGTCCCTCTATGGTGATACCCTGGAGATAACACTATAAAGAATTTAGAGGAATTATGCATGCAGAAAGGGGGGATGGGAAGAGCAAAATGTGATGAGACAGATTTTTTAAAAGATGTACATAAAATAGTAATACTATGAAAACTTATAGAATAGTGTCAGTTGTAGAAAAACCCATTTTAGAATAATCTTTATGACAAAATTCTGGTCTGATGCTAAAATGTATAAAGGTGAGTGAAAAGAATATTTTAACCTAGAACTGCAAAGTCTCTTTGTCTTCCAGATAATATACAATTTAGTTATCCAAAGACCAAGGACTTAGAGAAATAATTTGATCACATGCTAAAGAATAGAAGAAAAATAGCCGCCCCCCCACAAAGGAACTGAAAATTAAAGTAAAATTCTGAATTCTTGTGTATTTAGATTACTTCAGACTTTCTTGCATACTATATGCAAGATATCCCTTTTTGCTTAGGAAAATATTTTGTATAAAAGACATAGCTCAATTTATTTTGCCTAAGTGAGCACAGGGAAGAGATGCCTTAAGAGAAGTTGACCCAGAAAATTTGGGAGAATACCCCATGAGTCTCTGAATAGCAAATTATCCAAAAGGCAAGGAGCCCTATTTCAGGCTTCTCTGAATCATATGTCATAACATCCAGATGGAAAAATAAGAGCAATTTGTGCCCTATATTTTGCTTCTTTTAACAAAAGTCCTTCACACAAAAAGAAGATAAAAAGGTTTTTCAACTATAAAGCTGCTAAATATATTTTAAATACTTTTTGCATAACACTTTTCCTATCAGGTCCTTTTAGAAACTGATATTTTAGGGGCACCTGGATGGCTCAGTGGGTTAAGTCTCTGCCTTCATCTCAGGTCATGATCTCAGGGTCCTAGGATTGAGCCCTGCATTGGGCTCTGTGCTAAGCAGGGAGCCTGCTTCCCCCTCTCTCTCTGCCTGCTGTTCTGCCTACTTTTGATATCTCTCTCTCTCTGTCAAATAAATAAATAAAATCTTTAAAAAGAAACTGATATTTTAGTCAAATAAAAAAATGCCTACAATCATAAGATGTCTAAACATTAAAAAATGTAAAAGATTTAATTATTTCAATGGTACACAAAACACAAAATGAATGACCACTGAAAGTATGATATGTTGTCTAGCAATTAAGTATACAGTTTCCCAAATGAAACAATGGGAAAACTCATTTTGAAAAATGTATTTTTCATAAGGCATAAAAGAACAGGTTTCATAAGTTTTAGTCATTTAATCTTAATTGATTTCTTAAGGAAAAAATTCTATTATTAATCCAATTTTAGCCACTGATTTTTTTAGTACTTTTCTGTATTTTTCACATTTATATTTAAAATGATTTTAAAAGAATCTTACTGTTCAGAAGAGATAGAGATATTCTGGGAGCTAATTCTCCATGACATGTCTACATGCTTCAGAAGCTGGAGCTTTTTTTTACTGACCAGGATAAACAAAATGGAGAATATCTCTCTTCTGAGAGACATTCTAAGATAGCAAAGTCTTCTTCCTTCTCCCTAACGAAGAGTTTCTTACATTATCCTGGAATGTAAGATTTCCTAAACTTGGTGTTTCTATGCTATGCATTTAGTACCCACCTGGTCCTCCTCTATCATCACCCCCATGAGACATGGCGCTCAAGGGGCACTAAGACATGAAGATAATGCTGTCTGTTATGCCATGAGAACTAACCTGCTACATTCATTTGGGCTGTTTCATTACTGACCGTATTTATGGAAGAGTGGCAAATCAGCATGGCAGCTACAAAGTTACTTAGGAATGGACTGTCCACTTGACATAAAATTATTTTATCCCTTTATCTGATAGAAATTCTTTTCAGTAAGAAGCACTGCCTGAAGCCTGTCTTTAAAACATGGTTTAAATACATTAAACCTATGAAGGAAATTTTATATTTAATGAATTTTCTAACAGTCATCTAAAAATTCCTATTTTATGTTATTTTAGGAGAGCAATCAGTTTAGATCCTTTTAGTATTATAATGTTTACTGCACAGAACAGAAAAATTAGAAAGGATGCCACATATCCAAGGGATCTGTGGATCTTCATCCTAACACTGATGCTGGTTGACAAAAAGACCATTTCACTCTTCTTCTATGATTAAGCAAGAAGCGCTTCAGAGCACAGACTCGGGAGCCATACTGTTTATATCTGTATTGGTACTATCCAATACAACACCACTGTTAGAGGCATTGTATTGAGCGTTTGAAACATGGCTACTTGAAATTAGCATAGCCTGAACTGAGATGTACTATGGCGGGGAATATGTCTAGATTTTAAAGACTTGGCATGAGGAAAATGCAAAATATCTCAATAATTTTTATAATGATCATATGTTAAAAAAGATAATATAGTTATAGATTTTAATGAAATATTTAATTAAAATTAATTTCATATGTCTCTGGCTCTCTCTGTTTTTTGTTTTGTTTTGCTGTTTTTTAACTTATTTAAATATCTGTGTCAGGTAGCTTCCATGATAGCCCTCAGGAATTCCTGCCTGCTGGTAGTCACACCCTTGTACAGTCCCCTCCTAGAGTGTACCAGCATTTCTCTGAGCAATCAAAAGAATATAGCAGATGTGATAGTATATCATTTCTGAGATTAAGTTATAGAAGACTAAGATTTCTATCTTGGGCTTTCTCTCACTCTCAGGTCATTTACTCAGGAGGAATTTTATGGAGTCAGGATGTGTGGAAGAACTGAAGACTCCTAGAATAGCCACATAAATGAATTTAAATGACATGGATGTATGGTCTCACATTATATTTTACATTATATTATATTATATTATATTATATTATATTATATTATATTAGGCAGTACTAGCATACATTCATTGCAACCATTTACCCACTATTTGGTCTTAGGCAAGTTCCTTATTTTCTTATATGTAAATGTGAATTCATTTTACATATATATATATATACACACATATGTGTATATATATAAATGTATAATGTTTATATATATTTATATATAATACATATTGTATATATAAAAATATAAAACATATTCATTATATATAAACACACATATATATTATGAATCATATATACATACACATAAAAGTGTTTAGAACAGTTTTATATGTAAAAGTTTTTAGAACACTGTTCAGCAATCATCAGGATTCTAATTTGAGTGTGTGTAGGGTAGTAGAGAATGTTCCATCTCTAAGTTTCACTATCACATGCTTCCTCTCTCCAGCAATATTATTCCTATACAGTAATAAAGTTCATAGAATTTTAAAACTCAAACAGAAAACTTCAATGTGGCTATGTAATTTCAGCAGTGGTTTTACAGATGCAACCACAACCTTTCTTGGACATGGTTTAGAGACACGTATGTAAACTTGCGGACTGTGATTATCAGAAAAATGTATTTCTTCTTTGTAACACTTCCTCCCAGGAAATTCATTACATCTAGAGATGGCAGTTAGTATTCATGCTTCAAAAGGATCCTGCCAGGAAATAATCCAGAAATTTGGAACTTCACTACAACCCAAACATTACATCAGTTACTAATCTAATGGGATAATGTACTTTACAACCAAATATCAGAATGTATTTTTGTTTTACTTGGCAAAAATGGCACATTTTCTAGCTCAGAAAAAGATTCAGTCAAGAGTGCTGTCTTCTAAAAGAAGAAATCATACTTCTAAAGTAGTATGTTTATGTCCATAAAGAACTTAAATAATTATTTTTTATTTTTTAATATACTGAAGAGTTTTTGAAGTGACAAAATAGAGACATACGGAAATATAACATTAACAAAGAATGCAACCAGGGATATATATTGCAAGTTTAGTTCCCATTACATTTTAGCAAAAATCAACTTCCATTTGCATCCTAAAATTATCCTTACAAAATCTCTACAAAGCTTTCTTTTCTTGACTGTTTCTTGAGCTTCCACTTACTGGAGCTGCATCTCTAAAGCTATATTTACTGATGAAAGTCTGGGTATCTTTTTTTCAGTAGAGCATCTTTATTTGCAAAGAAATCGTTATAAGCAAGCTTGCCAAGTTTATGACCACCTTCCTCAAAACTTTCAAATTACAATGAGAAATTAAGGGTCTCTGTTAATATACTTTAACATAGTAGGGTAGATGATGTCAGCAAATATGGTAGAATAAGGACCTCTGAAAATCATCTCTTCCTTTATGAAAGCAGTGGAGAAACTGGTTAAAAATAAATGGTCAGAATTAATTTTTTTAGAACTCTGGAAATTAGCCAAAGGATTGCTGTAACCTAGGGAATATTTATTAAAGAAAAAAATAGTTAAATCTTGGTAAGATCAGCAAATTTTTTGACATTTGAACTTGCAGTATTCCATTCCTCCCACTCCTTCAACTTCATACTGAAAACTAATAGCTTGCAGTCATGGCAAAACCAACATTGCTGCAGTCACAAGAGGGAGCAAAAAGGAGCTGGAATTCTTTCAATGTTCATTCTCAGAGAAACGTTATTTTTTGACATGTCTGGTAACTCCCTGAAAGATTCTACTTGCAACATTAGCTTTATTTGATCTCATTTTGAGCTCACTTAATAGGAAAAGACAGTATTTGTCAAAATAGTATTGATATTTGATAGTATTTGATAGTATTTGTCAAAAACAATAAGAGATAATTATTTAATTGTTGTGGCTCCCTGCAGTCATGTATAACAGTTGGGGGGAAAAATAGGCTGACCAAAACAGTTTAAAAGGAAAAGCTGAGAAATGAGATATCCGTAAGAACATTGAAAAGTTTTGATATATTCCTGGTAATCTAGAAGACCATATACTCGTGCAGGACTGTGCACCTGCCTCAGACTGTATGTTCAGGAAAGACCTGAAAAAGTCCTAAACTCTCAACTCTGGCTGACTTAGAGGCTCCACATGAGCAAGCAAGTAAGAATTTTTACCTGCCAAATTGAGTGTTGAAGGCATGCCTTCAAATGAACACTGACCCCTCAACAAAGACTGGGAGACCTCCTGGCTCCAGTTGTTTAAGAAAATCTGTGCCAAGGCATACCCACTAAGCAAACTGAGCAGAGACTTCAATGGCCCCATATGACAAAGAATACAGATTTTACAGATACAGTTTAGAAAAACTACTCAACAACTTGCAATAACAACAAGCCCTGAGATGGGGAGAAAATTAAATTTTTAGAGTTTTTGCATTATATTGTTTAAAATATCCAGCTTTCAACAACAAATTATGAAACAGGCAAAGGAACAAGAAAGTGTGAACCACCCACCAGGGGGATGGGGGGTGGCAGGGAACAGTCAATAAAAACTGTTCCTGAGGGGAAGCCCAGACATTAGATTTCCCAGAGAAAAGAATTTAAATAAACTATTTTAAATATGTTCAAAGAAATAAGGAAAACTACATATAAAGAACTAAAATTAAGTATGAAAATGAAGTTTACCAATAGAGAATATAAATCAAATAACTTATCTTTAAAATAAGTCAGGCAGGATTATTCAACTTGAGAAGCAAAAACAAAAAAGTATAAAGAGAAATGAAGAGTCTGAAAGATGGATGTGACACCATCAAGCATATTTATATGGGAATAATGTGTGCTCCAGAAGGAGAAAAAAGAGAAAAGCATAGGAAAAATATTTAAAGAAATAAGGATCAAAGTTTCCAAAATTTGATGAAAGACAGTAATCTACACATTCAAAAAGCTCGAACACATTCCAAGTAGGATAAACTTGGAGACTAATATCCTGATCAAGCTACTGAAAACCAGACAAACAGGGAATTTTGGAAACAGCAAAAGAAAAGAGAAAAGAGATTCATCAAGTACAAGGATTCTTCAATAAGATTAAAAGCCTATCTCTACTCTGAAACCATGAAAGCCAGAAATCACTGGGATGACATAGTTAATGCATTGAAATGAAAGAATTGTGAACTAATTCTCTATTCCAAAAATTTATCCTTTAAAAATGAAAGTTTCTCAAAAAATTAAAAACAGGAATACCATATGATCCAATAATTCCACTACATTTACCCAAGGAAAATGAAAACAATAATTCAAAAAGATATATGCACCCCTACATTCATTGCAGCATTATTTACAATAGCCAAGACATGGAAGCAACCTAAGAGTTCATAGACAGATGAATGGATAAGGAAGAAGTGATATGTATGTGTGTATAAAGATAGATAGATAGATAGATAGATAGATAGATAGATAGATAGATACAGCAGCCATATGAGATTGTGCCATTTGCAACATGTATGGACCTAGAGGGTATTACACTAAGTGAAATAAATCAGATTAAGAAAGACAGAAACCATATGATATTGCTCATATGTGAGATCTAAAAAACAAACAAGCAAAAAGCAGATTCAGACCTGTAAATAGAGAACAAACTGATGGTTGCCAGAGGGAAGTGTCTGTGTTGGGGGTGTGGGGATGTAAAATGGGTGAAGTGGAGTGGGAAATACAGGCTTGCAGTTTCAGAATGAATAAGTCACAGAAATAAAAGGCACGGCATAAAAAATATAGCCAGTGATACAGGTAGCTATACTAAGTACAACGCAATGTATGAAATTGTGGAGTCACTATGTTGTACACCTGAAACGAATATAACATTGTGACTTAAATACACTCAAATAAATAAATAAATAAATAATAAAATGATGGAGAAATTCAGATATTTACAGGTAACAAAAACTGAGAGGCTTTATTACTATCAAACATACCACATAAGAAATCTTACAGGGAGGAGCACCTGGGTGTCTCAGCAGGTTAAGCCTCTGCCTTCCGCTCAGAGCCCTGGGATCAAGCTCTGCATCTGGCTTTCTGCTCAGCAGGGAGCCTGTTCCCCACCACCGCCCCTCTGCCTGCCTCTCTGTATGTCAAATAAATAAAATCTTTAAAAACATTTTTTTAAAAAGAAATCTTAAAGGGAATCCTTCAGTCTGAAGGACATAAGACAATAACTTTATTCTGTGTCAAGAAATAAAAGTAACTGCAAAAGGAACTATAGAAGTAAATATAAAAGAAAATTTACATGTACTTTTTATTTTTAAATATTTTGTCCTATCTAATTTAAAAGATAATTGCACAAAGAATAATCATAAAACTATGTTGATGGACACATAATCTTTAAACATGTAATTTTTATGATAATAACACTTAGAAAGATAGGATAGGGGATAGAACTACAAAGAAGGCAAGTTTTATACACTATTGAAATAAAGTTAGTTAATCCAGACTAGATTGTTATAAATTAAGACGTTAATTGTAATCCCCAAGCAACCACTAAAAAATAACTAAAATGTATACGCTTTTAAAAAAAAAGGAGCATTGGGCTTCTAGGTTCTGGCCTAGTATATAAAAAGTTTGGAAGTTGGCACTCTGTTTTACAAAAAGTAAACAGCCAAACAAACTAAAAAATCAACAACTATTCTTAAATCTCTTAGAGAAGTGAGATCAAAGGATAAACCAGGGCCTCTAAAATTGAAAAGATAGATAGGCAAGTACAGAGAACCATAACTTGCCAAATAAACCTATATAAGAACAATTACCAGGCTAGGAAAATCTAAACTATAATTGCTGAATTGCTAGACACTCAGAATGGACAAGTCTGAGAGTAAAAATCCAGGGTCCTAGTGATAAAGGAGCTCCCATAATTTTGTAAGATTTACCCCTAGGTCTTGACCAGACTTTCACAGTAAATATGAGAGAAAAATCTCCTCATACTTCTGTTAGGGAAAAGGTTAAAAAAAAAATTTTTTTTTTTTTTCAGAATAAGTCAGAACAATCTATTCTTCTTAATAAGGCTTTCCCTTAAAAGGCACTATTGATGTTTTATTAGGACTAACTGACCTGGAAGAAGGAAAATATATAACTAACACCCACTCTATCCTTCCATTCAGAGAAAATGTACATCTAAATCCCACTCTAGTCTTTCCATTTAAGGAAATGGAAATACCCAGATCTGGCCTGCTCTAGTCTTCCACGTGTGAGAAGAGAAATGCTCAACCCACTGTAACCACCCTTTCCCACCCAAGGGGTGGGGAACAAGACTGAGAAGCACTTAAGAAGTTCATGGTTCAGAGGCACAGGACTGTAAAAATACTGATATCTAATCATAAGGCTATAGAATGTTTACCCTCCTACTACAACTTACTGTTCGATTACTAAAGTCCTATTAACAACAGTGTCTTTCTATCCAATACGTCATGTCTGGCTATCCAGAAAAAAATCACAAGGCAAAGGCAAAAAAGACAATTGAAGAGACAGAGCAAGCATCAGAAGCAGACTCAGATATGGCAAGGATGTTGGGATAATCAAACCAGGAACTTAAAACAATTATGATTAAGATGCTAGGGCCCAAGTAGATAAAGCATAAAAGGTGGGCAATGTAAGCAGAGAGAGAGAAACCTAAGAAAGAACCAAAATGAAATGCTGAAGTTCAAAAACACTATTAACAGACATAAATAATGTCTTTATTTGATGGGCTCATTAATAGACTGGAAATAGCTGAAGAAAGAATCCCTGAGCTTGAGAATATATCAATAGAAATGTCCAAAACAGAAAAGAAAAAAACAAAACAAAAAATACAGAACAGAATATCCAAATACTGTGGAACAACAAAAAAAAGGTCTAACATAAGCATAATGGGAATACCAGAAGGAAAAGAAAGAGAAATAAGAATGGAGGAAATACTTGAAGCAACATCTGAGAATTTCCCCCAAATTAATGACAGGTGGCAAAAAACAGTTCCAGGAAGCTTGGGAAACACTAAACTGGATAAATGAAAACAAACAAACATAAAACACCAACTATATAGGAATATCATATTTAAGTTGCAAAAATCAAAGATAAAGAAAAAATCATGAAAGAAGCCAGAAGAATAAAACCCCTTACCTACAAAGGAACAAAGAATTACATCCAACTATTCAGAAACCATGCAAGCAAGAGACTGGCTGAAATATTTAGTGTTAAGAGGAAAAAAAAAACAACTTAGAATTCTGTATCCTGAGAAATAATTCTTCAAACATAGGAGAATTTAAGACTTTCTCAGACAAACAACAACTAGGAATTTGTTGCCAGGGGAACAAATGGCAGGGGAGTCCACTTCTCCCTCTCACTCTCCCTCTGTGCTCTTGCTCTCTGTCTCTCAAATAAATAAATTTAAAAATCTCAAAAAACCCAGTTCATTATTAATTGATCTAACAGATAAAGGCTTGTTTGTAATAATAATATCAACAATGTATTTAATTATGTATGCTTAGGTATAGATATACCCTTGTGTGTGTTAATGTTTAAGTGAAATAAAATGACAGGATTGGTACAAGAGATAGGAGGAATGAATTAGAAATAGTTTGTTATGATAAAGTACTTAGACACCTGAGAAGGACTATGATCTTATTTGAAACTAAACTTGGTTTAATTGTAAATGTATATCGCAAACCCTATGGCAACCACTAATAAAAGCTAATTTAAGTGTAATAAGTATAATGGTTATGCTAAGAACAGAGAGAAAATGGAATCATACAAAATGCTCAGTTAAACCCACAAAAGGCAGAAAAATTATGGAAGACAAATATAAGAACAAAGAACAAAGGCAACAAATAGTAACAAATACTGTGGACATTAACGGAACTACAGTTGACCCGTGAACATCATGGGTTTGAACTATGCAGGTCCATTTATGCACAGATTTTTAATAACAATTTATTTTCTGTAGCTTACTTTATTGTAAGAATACAGTATATAATACATATAACCTACAGAATGTGTTAATTAACTATATTGTTGGTAAGGCTTCCAGTCAACTGTAGGCTATTAATAGTTAAGTTTTTAGGGAGTCAAAAGTGATATGTAGATTTTCAACTGGGTGGGGGAAACTCTGCATAGTTCAAGGGTTGACTATATAAGCAATAATCACTTTAAATGTTAATGGTCTAAGTACAACAACCAAGAGACAGATTATCAGAGTCAATCAAATAACAAGACCCAGTTATATATTTTCTATAGGAAATCCATTTTCTATAGGAAATCCATTTTAAATATAAAGACACAGGGGCGTGTGGGTGGCAGTTTGTTAGGCATCAGACTCTTGGTTTCAGCTTAGGTCATGACCTCAGGGTCATAAGATTGAGTCCCGCATTGGCTCCAGGCTCAGCATGGCATCTGCTTGAGATTCTCTCTCCTTCTCCCTCTCATTCTATGGACCAGCATTACTCTAATACCAAAACAAGACAAAGATATTACAAGAAAAACTACACACCATATTTCTCATAAATGTAGATGCAAAATCTTCAATAAAATATTAATAAATCAAACCCAAAAATGTGTAAAAAGAGACACCACAACCAAGTGGGATTTATCTCATTATGCAAGGATATCTATGAGATATCAAAGATAAACAGAGCGGGGGAGGGATTCTCCATAAGCTGGCTACTTAGATTTATCCCATCTGAGAGACAACTAATGTAATCCATTCACATTAACAGGTCTCAGAAAAACATATAATCATATCAATAGACACAGGGGAAAAAGTGACAAAACCCAACATCCACTCAGAATAAAACAAACAATAACAACAAACTTCTCAGTAAATTAGGAATAAAACCAAAGTACCTCAGCTCAATAAAGAAAATCTTAAAAAAAAAAATCAAAAACCTATGGATAACATACATCATGCTAAGTAAGTAGTTTTCTCGCTAAGATCAGGAACAAGGCTGTCCCCTCTCTCCACTTCTTTTCAACATTATACCAGAAATCCTAGCTAATGCAGTAAGACAAGGAAATAAAATGTATACTGAGTGGGAATAACAAAGTAAAACTATGTTCACAGGTAATATGATTGTCTATGTACAAAATCTGAAAGAATTAACCAAAAAACTCCTCAAATTAATAACTGAGTGTAGCAAGATTATAAGATAAAACATTAACATGCAAAAGCAATCACTTTCTTATATACTAGCAATGGACAAGTGGATTTTAAAACTAAAAACATAATACCATTTACATTAGCACCCCCAAAACAAAATACTTAGGTGTAGATGTAACCAAATATGTACAAGGTCTATGTGAGGAAGCTTACAAAATTATGATGAAAGAAATCAAAGAAATAAATAGATATTACATGTTCATAAATAGGAGAACTTAATATTATTAAGATGTCAGTTTTTCCCAACTGCATCTACAGATTCAATGCAATGCCAATCAAAATCACAGCAAGTAATTTTGTGGACATTGACACTGATGTTGTAATTTATATGAAGAGACAAAAGACCCAGAATAGCCAATACAATACTGAAGAAGAACAAAATCAGAGAACTGACACTACTCAACATCAAAACTTAATATAAAGCTACAGTAATCAAGATAGTGTGGTATTGGTGAAGGAATAAACAAAGAGATCAACAGAACAGAACACAGAACCCAGAAACAGACCCACATAAATCAGTCAAATGATCCTTGACAAAGGAGTAAAGGCAGTAAAATGGAGAAAAGAAAGGCTTTCTTTAAATGATGCTGAAATAACCGAACATCCAAATGAAAGGAAACAAATATGGACACAGATCTTACACCCTTCACAAAAATTAATTCAACATGGATCATAGACCTAAATGTAAAATGCAAATCTATAAAACTTTGAGAAAATAACAGGAGAAAGTCTAGGTGACCTTGGGTTTGATGATGACTTTTTAGTTCTGACACCAAAGGCACAATCTATGAAAGAAATAATTTATTAGCTGGGATCCATTTAAAAAAAAAAGTTGTGTTCTGTAATTAATACTGAATGAAAAATGCAATTATTACTGAATGAAATACAGAATGGGAGAAAATATTTGCAAAAGACATATTTGAAAAAGCACTTATATCCAAAATATACAAAGAACTCTTAAAACTCAACATAAGGAAACAAACGACCTGATTAAAAAGTGGGCAAAACCCTGAACAGACATTTAACTCAAGAATGTATACAGTTTGAAAATAAGCATATGAAAGATGCTCAACATCAGATATCATTAGGAATTGAAAATGAAAACAATACTGAGATACCATAGGAATATATGTATTAGAATAGACAACGTCCAAAACACTGACCACACGAAATACTGATGAGGATGTGGAACACCAGAATCTCCCATTCATTGCTAGTAGGTAAGCAAAATGGTGCAACCATTTTGGAAGACAGTTTGGCAGTTATTTAAACTTTAAATAAATCAGAGGATTTATTGAAGAGGGGAGACTGCAATCTTCTGGCTCTCAGTGGGAGATCTAGAATGGCCATTTTTGCTATGATCCTCTGAAGAAGAGCAGAAAGCCTCTGGAACAAAAGCCACACAGAAGACTAGCTTATGCTGAGGGAAGCCTCCTGACAAGGAGTGGGGGAACTCTGCTCAGGCAAGGACACCTGAGAAGCAGCACAGCCAGCCAGCTCCTCCCCCAGAAGACAGACTGGAAGAACAGGTGGAATACAACTTTATGGATCCCACAAGACTGTAAAACTCCAGCACCAGGGGAGAATAGTATATTGAGCTCCAGGTATTTTCTCATGACTCATTTATCTCTCATGAAAATTTTCCATTTCTTTTTATTACCTTTACCCATGTCAGCTAGATTTTTATTTTACCAACTTGTGTTTTTAAGTCACTTTTTAACTTTTATTTTTTACATCTACATTTTATAGATAGGCTTTATTTTATTTACATCTTTATTTTATAGATAGGCTTTATTTATATATATATAGCCTATATATAGGCTATATATATATATATATATACTAAAATAAAGATATATAAAAATAAATATATATATATATATGCTACTTCCTTTTTTTGTCCTTTTTTCACTCTACTCAATTACATATATATATATATATATATATAGAGAGAGAGAGAGAGAGAGAGAGAGGGAGAGAGAGAGAGAGTGTGTGTGTGTTTTGTTTTCTTTGAAATTTTGGGATGTAGTGTCTTCTAACACAGAGACCAAAATTCAATCAGAAACAAGTGGTGGATACCCTGTTTTGTCCACCCTGTGAGAATAGTCTTTCTTCCCCTCACCCCCTTTTCTGTTTTATTTTGGTTTGGTTTTGTTTGCTTTTCTGTGGTGACTTCCAACTGATTCGGATTTGTCAAGGGAGCACTTTGCTTGGGTCATGGTTGATATTTTGGACTCTGATCATTCAATTACTCATCCTTCTCTGGGCAAAATGACTAGAAGGAGGAATTCACAAGAAAGAAAGAACCAGAAGCAATGTTCTCTGACATAGAGCTAATCAATATGGATATAAATAAGATGTCAGAGATGGAATTCAGGATAGCAATTATAAAATTCATAGCTAGGCTTGAAAAAAGCATAAATGACAGGACAGAACCTCTAAGGGTGGAAATGAGATCTAATTAGGCCAACCTTTAAAATGCTATGATTGAGATGCAGTCTAAACTGGATGCTCTCACAGCTAAGGTAAATGAGGCAGAAAAGAGAGTAAATGATCTAGAGGACAGGCTGAAGGAAAGGAAGGAAGTTGGGGAAAAGAGAGAAAGATAATTAATAGCCCATAACAAAAGACTTTGAGAAATTAATGATACCCCGAAGTAAACTGATGTTGGAATTACTAGGGTGCCTGACAGGGTGGGGAGAGAGAGAGAGAGAGAGCCAGAAGGTATATTTGACCAAATCTAGCTGAGAACATCCTTCCACCGGGGAAGGAAACAACCATTCATGTCCAAGAGGCATAGAGGACCCCTCCCCAAATCAGTAAAAACAGATCAATACCCTGACATATAAGAGTGAAGCTTGCAAATCTTAGAGAAAAAGAAGCTATCCTGAGAGCAGCTAGGGAGAGGGGTTCCTTACATATGGAGGGAGGAACATCAGAATAAATCCAACCTATCCACAGAAATCTGGCAGGCCAGAAAGGGCTGGCAACATGTATTCAGGGTACTAAATGAGAAAAGCATGCAGCCAAGAATACTTTATCTAGAAAGGCTGTCATTCAGAATGGAAGGAGAGATAAATAACTTCCAGGACAGACAGAAACAGAAATAATTTGTGACCACCACGCCAGCCCTGCAAGAAATATTAAGGGAGCTACTGTAAGCAAAAAGAAACCCTAAGAATAACATAGACCAGAAAGAAACAGAGAAAAATCTACAGAAATGGGGACTTTATAGGCAAAACAATGACACTAAATTCATATCTTCCAATAGTTGCTCTAAATGTAAATGGGCTAAATGCTCCAACCAAAAGACACAGTATATCAGATTGGATTTAAAAAAGCAAGAAACATCCATATGCTGCCTACAGGAGACCCATTTTAGATGTAAAGACACCTCCATCCTGAAAGTGAGGGGGTCGAGAACAATTTACCATGCTAATGGACCTCAAAACAAAGCTGGAGTAGCAATACTCATATAAGATAAATTATATTTTAAACCAAAGACTGTACTAAGAGATGTAGAGGGACACTATATAAAGCTTAAAGGGTTATCCAGCAAGAAGATCTAATAATTGTAAATATTTATGCCCCCAACATGAGAGCACCCAATTATATAAACCAGTTAATAACCAAAATAAACATATTGATAATAATATAGTAATAGTAGGGGACTTCAACACCCTACTCACAGCAATAGTCAGATCATCTAAGTGGAAGATAAACAAAGAAACAAGGGGTTTGAATGATACACTGGACCAGATGGACTTCATGGATATATTCAGAGTATACCATCCTAAAGCAACAGAATACACATTCTTTTTGAGTGCACATGAAATATTCTCCAGAATAGATCACATATTGGGTCATAAATCAGGTGTCAAATGATACCAAAAAATTGAGATTATTCCCTGCATATTTTCAAACCACGATGGTTTGAAATTTGAACTCAATCACAAGAAGAAATTTGGAAGGAACTCAAACACTAGTAGGTTAAAGAGCATCCTGCTAAAGAGTGAATGGGTCAACATGGAAATTAAAGAAGAACTTAAAATATTCATGGAAACTAATGAGAAGGGGAACACATTTGTTCAAAACCTCTGGGATATAGCAAAGGCGGTCCTAAAAGCGAAGTACATAGGAATACAAGCCTCTCTCAAAAAACTAGAAAAATCCCACATACACAAGCTAAACTTACATATAAAGGACCTGGAGAAAGAACAGCGAATAAAACTTAAACCAAAAAAAAAAAAAAAAAAAAAAAAAAAAAAAAAAAAAAAAAAAAAAACCAAAAAACAAAAAAACTTAAACCAAAGAGGGGAAGAGAAATAATAAAGATTAGAGCAGAAATCAACAAAATAAAAACCCGAAGAACAGCATAAGAGATCAGCAAAGCTAGAAAATGGTCCTTTGAAAGAATTAATAAATCGATAAACCTCTGTCCAGACTTATCCAAAAGAAAGGGGAAATGAAATGACCCCAAATTAACAAAATTATGAATGAAAGGGGAGAGATGATGACCAATACCAAGGAAATACTGACAAATGTAAGAACATACTATGTACAACTATATGCCAACAAGTTAATGAACAACTACATGCCAACAAATGAAAGAAATGGATGCATTCCCAGAAACTTATAAACTAACAAGGCTAAAACAGAAAATCTGAACAGACCAATAACCAGCAAAGAAATTGAAGCAGTAATCAAAAACCTCCCCAAAAATAAGGCCAGATATCTTCCCAGAGGAATTCTATCAAATATTTAAAGAAGAATTAATACCTATTCTACTGAAGCTGTTGCAAAAAATAGAAATGGAAGGAAAATTTAAAAACTGATTCTATGAGGCCAACCTTACCTTGATCCCCAAACCAAACAAAGACCCCATTAAAAAGGAGAATGAAAGACCAATATCCCTGATGAACATAGATGCTAAAATACTCACCAAAATACTAGCCAATAGGATCCAACAGTACCTTAGAAGGATTATTCACCATGACCAGGTGGGATTTATTCCTGGGATGCAAGGGTGGTTCAACATTCACAAATCAATCAACGTGATAAATCACATTAATAAAAGAAAAGACAAGAACTATATGATCCTCTCAATTCATGCAGAAAAAGCATTTGACAAAATACAGCAAACTTTCTTGAATAAAACTCTTCAAACTATAGGGACAGAGGGAACATACCACAATATCATAAAAGCCCATCAACAAAGAGCCCACAGCAAGTATCATTATCAATGGGGAAAAACTGAAAGCTTTTCCCTTAAGGTCAGGAATATGACAGTGATGCCCATTCTCATCACTACTGTTCAACATAGTACTAGAAGTCTTAGCCTCAGCAATCAGACAATAAAAAGAAATAAAAGGCATTCAAATTGGCAAAGAAGAAGCTAAACTCTCTTAGCAGATGAAATGATACTTTATATGGAAAACCCAAAAGACTCCACCCCAAAATGGCTAGAACTCATATAGGAATTCAGTAAAGTGGCAGGATACAAAGTCAATGCACAGAAATCAGTTGCATTTCTATACACCAACAGTGAGACAGAGAAATTAAGAGAAATTAAGGAATCAATCCCATTTACATTTGCACCAAAAACCAGAAGATATCTAGGAATATACCTAGGTAAAGATCTATACTCTAGAAACTACAGAACACTTATGAAAGAAATTGAGGAAAACACAAAGAGATGGAAAAACATTCCATTCTCATGGATTGGAAGAATAAACGTTGATAAAATGTTAATGCTGCCCAGAGCAATCTAGACGTTCAGTGCAATCCCTATCAAAATATAGAGCTGGAGCAAACAATCCTAAAATTTGTATGGATCCAGAAAAGACCCCATGTAACCAAAGGAATGTTGGAAAAGAAATCCAAAGCTGGCGGCATCATAATCCCAGGCTTGAAACTACATTACAAAGCTGTGATCATCAAGACAGCACAGTACTGGCACAAAAACAAACACATAGATCAATGGAACAGAATAGAGAGCCCAAAAATTGACCCTCAACTTTTTGCTCAACTAATCTTTGACAAAGCAGGAAAGAATATCCAATGGAAAAAAGACAGTCTCTTCAATAAAGGGTGCTGGGAATATTGGGTAGCCACATGCAGAAGAATGAAAGTGGACCATTTTCTTACACCATACACAAAGATAAACTCAAAATGGATGAAAGATCTAAATGTGAGACAAGAATCTATCAAAATCCTAGGGAATATAGGCAGTAAACTTTTTGATCTTGGCCATAGCAATTCTATGTAAGACATATCTCTAAAGACAAGGGAAACAAAAGCAAAAATGAACTATTGGGAGTTCATCAAGATAAAAAGCTTCTGCACGGCAAAGGAAACAGTCAACAAAACTAAAAGGCAACCTACAGAATGGGAGAAGATATTTGTAAATGACATATCAGATAAAGGCCTGGTACCCAAGATCTATAAAAAAACTTATCAAACACCCAAAAAACAAATAACCTAGTCAAGAAATGGGCAGAAGACATGAACAGACACTTTTCCAAAGAAGACATCCAAATGGCCAGCAGACACATGAAAAAATCCTCAAAATCACTTACCATCAGGGAAATACAAATCAAAACTACAATGACATACTACCTTACACCAGTTAGAATGGCTAAAATTAACAAGACAGGGAAAAACAAATGTTGGTGAGGATGCAGAGAAAGGGGAACTTTCTTACACTATTGGTGGGAATGCAAGCTAATACAGCCACTCTGGAAAACAGTACGGAAGTTCCTTAAGAAAGTAAAAATAGAACTACCCTAGTACCCAGCAGTTGCATTACTGGGCATTTACCCCAAAGATACAGATATAGTGAAAAGTAGGAGCACATGTACCCCAATATTCACAGCAGCAATGTCAATGGTAGCCAAACTGGGGAATGAACATCAACAAATGAATGGGTAAAGAAGAATGAATGGGTTCATATATACAATAAAATATTACTCACTCATCAGAAAGGATGAATACCTACCATTTATATCTATATGGATGGAACTAGAGGGTCTTAGGCTAAGTGAAATAAGTCAATCAGAAAAAGACAATTATATGGTTTCACTCATAGTGGAATGTAAGAAACCGTGCAGATGATCATAGGGGGTAGGAGGGAAAACTGAATGGGAAGAAATCAGAGAGGGAGACAAACCACAAGAGACTCTTGACTCTGGGAAACAAACCAAGGTTGCAGAAAAGGAGGTGGGTGGGGTGATGGAGTAATTGGGTGATGGGCAGTAAGGAGGGCACGTGATGTGATGAGCACTGGGAGTTATATGCAACTAACAAATCATTGAACACTATGTCAAAAACTAAATGATGTACTATATGTTGGCTACCCAAATTTAAATTAAAAAAAAAAAAGATAGACCATGCAAGTAGTAACCAAAAGAGAACTATAGTAACTACATTAGTATCAGACAAAATAAACCTTAAAACAAAAATTTTAGGGGCGCCTGGGTGGCTCAGTGGGTTAAGCCTCTGCCTTCGGCTCAGGTCATGATCTCAGGGTCCTGGGGTCGAGCCCCGCATCGGGCTCTCTGCTGAACGGGGAGTCTGCTTCCCTCTCTCTCTCTGCCTGCCTCTCTGCCTACTTGTGATCTCTCTTTCTCTCTGTCAAATAATAAATAAAATCTTTAAAAAAAAATTTTACTAGAGACAAAGAATACTATAGAACAATAAAAGGGCCACCTTATCAAGAAGAGATAACAATTATAAGCACATATACACTTAACATCAGAGTCCCAGAATACACGAAGCAAAAGTTGACAGTAATAGCTGGAAACTTCAATAATAGTTGGAACTTTCAATAATGGATAGATCTAGACAGAAGATTCTCAGGGAACAGGAAGACTTGAACAACACTATAAACCAACGGACGTCTGTAGAACAATCCACCAAATAACAGCAGAATACTCATTCTTCTCAAGAGCACATGGAACATTCTCCAGGATAGGCCATGTGTTAAGCCATAAAACAAGTCTGAAAAATTTTAAAAGAATTGATAAAGTATGTCTTCTGATCACACTAGAATGCAGTTGAAATAAATAACAAAAGAAAATTTGGGAAATTCCCAAATAACAAAGGATGTTTAAAATATATATTAAAGCACTTTTTGAATTTAATATCTAACTAGGAGTTTAAATTGACAGTTTTAAATACAGTATAAATAAAGAGATGTTTATGTTGAAATTAATTTAAAAATGTTAATGGCCTTAATTTCTCTCTCTCCCTAGTGCTAACATAGAAGAATTACTTCTATACTCGATCTTTCATCATCACCTCAGAGACCTCTTTGAAAGAAAGTATTCTGTAATCATCACTAATCACTTTTCCCCTCCACATTTGTCCTGATCCATACATTAAAACTAGTTTTGTAAATAAATTTTTCTAATTGTTGCTCAATTGATGCAAGCTTATCATGTCAACTGAAGACTCAAAAAATTCTAAATAGTAAGTCCCCAAATTAAGGTGCTAGTCAAAAGCTAAGTGGGAAATTGGCTTTACAGATTTTAGATTTGCCAATTTCCATAATCATGTGAGCTAATTCCCCAAAATAAATATATAATACATATTCTAAAATAAAAGAGGGGGAGGTGACGGTATGGGTTGTCCCACTAATAGGTATTAAGGAAGACATGTATTGCATGGAGCACTGGGTGTTATATGTAAACAACAAATCTTGGAACACTACACCAAAAACTAATGGTGTACTGTATGGTGACCAACATAACACAATAAAAATTTTAAAAAAAATTAAAAACTAAGTGTTTTCACTACTCTCATAAGAAACACTCCTTCTACTAGAAGATTCTAGTCATTTTAACTTACTAAATATTTATATACATCTTCTCCTAAACACTGTGGGGATCATAGCAGTAAATGAGATTCAGATTCTGTTGTTAGCAATGTTGTAATCTGTTAAGCAATAGTCCACAAATAACTTCAATTACATTCCAAATGTAATAAATGCAACCATTAGGGCATGAAAGGCTATAGTTATTCAAAAAGGGAATTGTTACATTCAACTAGAATACTCAGGAAAAGCTTCTCATAAAGCAATGGTCTGCAACCTTGACTGCTTATTAGAATCATCCTGGTCACTTCAAGATATTTTGGTAACCAGACTTCATTCCAGACCAAATAAATCAAAATATCACAGGCAAGTGGCCTGAGCATCAGGATATTTTAAACCTCCCTAGGTGATTTCCAGTGTGCAGCCATGTTTGAGAACCATTGCTATAAAGGATGGGGTTACGTAAGGAAGGAGTCAATAGAATTTAAAACTAGGTAAAATTCCAGTAGAAAGGAAGAAAATACTGGAACACTTGGAATAATCCTCTCCTCACATAGCTAATTTATTTTCATTCTCCAAATCTGAGCTCAAGTATAACATTTTTCAAAAGCTTTGAAAAACTTGACTCCACTTGATAACAGTATAAAACCTGACACTTGATATGTGACAAGTACCATTCTGAACACTTCAAATAATTTCAATGTTCAATTCTCTCCAAAATACTAGAAGATAGATAGTATTATTATTCCCATTTTACATGAGAGGAGAGTAAGTAATTTGGCAAGGTTATACAACTAACAAATGGCAGAGTTGAAATTCAAATATATGTGATGACTCCAAAATCCATGTTCTGAAACATGACCAACAGGAGTTAGATATTCCTTATCAAGACTCTCATGGAACCCATGCATATCTCTCCTCCCCCTCCTCCCCCATCCTGCTCCTGTCCTCTCCTCCTCTTTTCCTCCCCCTCCCCCTTTTCCTCTGGAAACCAAGGATATTTCAATCACACCATAAATCACATAATATTTTAAGTGTTTCCTAGATTTTTCTCCTCCACTAATCATTTATTCACTCATTTCACTCATTCATCCATTCAATAAATGACTACTGAAAAAATGCTTGGTACTAGGTATAAAGTCATATATGTCATACTTTATTTGCCAAAAAGTTTTAGTCTAGAGGAGAAGTCAACAAACTACAGTCCACAGGCCAAATTCTACTGGCCAGCTATCATTGTAGGTACATTTTTATTGGACCACAGCCACATCCATTGGTTTATGTATCATCTTTAGCTCTCTTCATGTTACAGAATCAGAGTGGAATGGTTGTGACAGAGATCATCTGGTGGCAAAGTCTAAAATATTTACTATCTGGTTCTTTATAAAAAACATTTGCCAACCTCTGGTCTGGAGAATAAGACAAATGAGAAAATCATCAATGACTACCCAATGCTATTGGTGAAAAAGATATTGGGAACATAAAAGAGAGATACCTAGAGTAGGTTAGGGCAGCAGCAAAAGCATTACAGAGGATATGGTATTTGAGCTCATTTTGGAAGGGTGAGTAGAGTTAACTAGACAAAGAGGAGCAACCAGAAGTGTCAGTAAGATAATACTCGGAAGTTTAGCAGTGATCCAGGGAGCCAGATTCTACTTACAATAGGAATAAAGAGAATAAATATATTTAAGAGATATTAGTCCTATATAACTTTATGAAATATCTTTGGTATCTTCATTCTCACTAGCATAGTAAGTAATGCATACAGTTAGAACTCATTAAGTATTTGTTAACAGATAATATTAAGTCCTAAATGAAGAATATTAAAAAGGGGAGAAATAATTTACCTTCTAGTAGTCCTTACAAAGCACTGATGTGGAGAAAAAATGAACCCTCATGCACTATTGGTGAGAATGCAAATGGGTGTAGCCACTGAGGAAAACAGTATTGGGTTTCCTCAAAAAAATTGAAAATAGAGCTTCCATATGATCCAGTAATTCCACTACTGGATATTTATCCAAAGAATACAAAAATACTAATTCAAAAAGATGCATGCACCCCTATGTTTACTGAAGCATTATTTACAAGAGAGCCAAACTATGGAACTATGGAATCAGCTCAAGTGTCCACTGATAGATGAATGGATAAAAAAGATGTGGTGTATGTGTGTGTGTGTGTGTGTGTGTGTGTGTGTGCGCGCACGTGTGTGTGTATACATATGGTGTATTTATATTGGAATATTATTCAGCCATAAAAAGGATGAAATCTTACCATTTGCAATAACATGGTTGGATCTAGAAAGTATAATGCTAAATGAAATAAGTCAGAGAAAGACAAATACCTTATGATTTCACTCATATGTGGAATTAAAAAAACAAAACAAATGAAACAAAGAAAAAAGAGACAAGCCAAAAACAGACTCTTAACTATAGAGAATAAACTGATAGTTACCAGACAGGAGGTAGAGGTGGGTGACTGGGTGAAACAGGTGAAAGGGATTAAGAGTATACCTATCAGGATGAGCACTGAGAAATGTATTAACAGTTGAATCACTATACCGTACACCTGAAACTCATATAACACTGCATTTAAAAAAATAAAAAAGAATTCTAGTTTTTTAATCCACTACCCTAGAGTGAAAAGAAAGCTACCACTTGTTTTCAACTGTATAGATGCATAATAACCATAGTTTTATAAATGTGAAATGGTTGCAATATACTGCACCTGGAAAATTCATAGGCAGCTCAAATGGTTGTAGAGACTCACAACCCTCAATGTGCTCAGAAATTTCAGCTATGATCTTCTTAATTTTGAGACCAGTAACTTTAATCACTTCTCCTGTTGACAAACAGCATTCATTTCCAAACATTTCATAAATGGAACCTTAAAAAAAAAAAAGGAAGAGTTAAAACGGCTTTTAAAAAAAGAATTAAATCAGAGATAATGAAGTAGTAGTCTAAAGCTTCATATATAGTGTTTTTATTCAGTTACTCTCCTAGCTACCTACTAAACGGGCATTTAATCAAGCTTGGCAAAATGTACAGCATGTACCAAGAAAAATATTAGATTTTCACTCCATCCACTGGGCAAAGTATAAACAACCTTATTTTTGTTATTATTGTAAATTAGATTTATGGTTTCCTCAGCACCTTTAGCTCATCATTCCAAGGTCAAACTACAAACATATCTTCCCTTGCTGGGATTTATGATCTATTTTTGCTGGGTCACTGATTTAGGCCCATGTGAGTCAACAGTGATCTAAGTATGTGTTGCAAACAAGGTTGTAATACAATCCAAGATTCAAAGACAGAGTCTATACACCAAGGCCCTCCTTATATTAAGAGCATCGTATCTATTTATTAAACCTGTTTCTCTTTGTCATCATGAATATAAGACTTTTTGTTCATTCTCTCTCTCGATTTTTGACAAGTTGGAAATATCTCTTGGTATCTTTATGACAATAGGGGGCAGAACAACCCAGATAAACTGAAAAGCTTCATTTCAGTTCAGAATTTCAGTCTCTTTCCTAACAAACCTCTTATCATACTAAATACTAAATACTAAATACTAATACTAAATACTAAAGCTAAGCTTTTCACCCGTTTATTTTCCTTTTAGATCTCCTGATGGAAGAAGAGTGAGCAGTGAAATAGCCAGAAAATGAGCAACAGAAAAGAGGAAAGGCAAAAATCTGGATAATCTACCCAAAGTAAAAAGAGAATAACTCCAAAATTACATCTTTAATATAGTATTACTTTTCAACTGAGCATTAAATGAAAGGTTGATGTAAAGAAACATTACAGAACTGTGGGGATTTAAGCATATCAATTTTTCCCTATCCCCAATATAATTTATATCCTCTTTACCACACAAAAATGTGAACAATAGAAGTATGAGATTTCAGGTTGGTTTGCTTTTCGAATTCTTCTCTATTGAACCCCCCTCTCACAGAATCTTACCTGATACATAGCAGCTAAAACATTTTTGTAGCATTAATGATTATCATAAAAGTTATTAAGGCTGTTATCCAATCTAGCATTAAACAACTCCGTGATTGTATTAGAGTGTCCCAGCAGGGAACAGGGGGCACACTCAGATTAGAATAATTTAAGTAGATTTTAACAAAGGGGCAATTTACACAGAGGCACAGCCAGTTCTAGGTAACACAAGAAAATAAATATTCTGACCTCACTCTTCTCCCTCCATCTGATCCTTTGCCAGGGTACCCTCCTTTGGCCAAATTAAGCCAGAAGCCAGAGGACAAGGGAGCTACTGATGCCACCACAGAAGTCAGCCTCCAAGGTAGAGAGTGGAAATGGAAGTCCAGCACACCATCCTTACTGCCCGTTATTGAATGAGGGCCATTTTTGCAAATATGCTAGTATATCTGCTCCCCAATTTCTGAGTATGTACTTCCATAACTCTCTGCTTTTCTAATACTATTCCCTTAACTATATATGTGTTCATACCTCTCATTAATTCCCAAATATGGTATTTTCAGCTATCTCCAATCTTTTGTGGAACAACTGGGGTATTAAAGACATAGCAAAAATCTATAGTGACATTTTCCTCCAATGAACTTAGAACAGTTATTTTCTATGATACTCATTTGGCAATTAATCACATGCTAACATTTATATCTTCAGTATTATCTCATCCTGTACTTAACTTTTTATGACTTTAGTTTTTATTTTTTTTTAAAGCTTTTTTTTTTAAAGACTTTATTTATTTATTTGACAGAGAGAGATCACAAGCAGACGGAGAGACAGGCAGAGAGAGAGAGAGAGGGAAGCAGGCTTCTTGCTGAGCAGAGAGCCCGATGTGGGACTCGATCCCAGGACCCTGAGATCATGACCTGAGCGGAAGGCAGCGGCTTAACCCACTGAGCCACCCAGGCGCCCAAGACTTTAGTTTTTATTACTCCCAATTCAAGTTAAACTTCATGAAAGACAATATTGCATCATATTACAACACACCAACTGCCCTTCCTTATTCATTCAGTAACTTTAATGGAAACCTAATATGTGTCAAGCATTGTGATTAGCAGTAGGTAACGGAGATAAAATGCATAATCTTTTCCTCCCAAGAAGTGCTATCTTGAAGCAAGGAGACAAGTAAACAGACTGTACAATAAATTACAAGAAAGTTATAACATAGGAAATACAGAGCATTGTGGGAGAATCCTGGAAGCATTTAATTAAACAATTACAATGTAGAGAGATTAGGGAAGGATTCCTGGAAACTACAGCTGAACTGAGGGGTTTTTTTTCTTTTCTTTTTTTCTTTTTTCAGATTTATTTATTTGTTTGAGAAAGAGAGAGAACATGGCCAGGGAGGGGGAGGGGTAGAAGGGACAGAGGGAGAGGGAGAGGGAGAGAGAATCTCAAGTAGACCACACGCTGAACATGGAGCCTACCATAGGGCTTGATTCCAGGACCTTGATATCACAACCTGAGCTGAAACCAAGAGTCAGACACTTAACTGACTATGCCACCCAGATGCGCCGAGTTGAACTGAGTTTTAAAGGAAGCAACACAAGATGTTGGGGCAGGCAGAGGAAATAGTATTTGAAAAGGTACTGAGATGTAAAAGAGCTTGACACATTCTGGAAATTTCAAGTATTTTGTTGTGTCTCAAATGTAAGTAAGAATAGGATAAGAAAGGAGACTAGAGAAGAAAAAGAAGTCCAGATCATACAACATCTTTATGAGATTACCAATAAACAAAAAGGTCAAAGTCTGATGCAAAGTCAGAAAGCCTAAGTTTTCAGTTATCATGATCCAGGAACTAATACCAATTTAATAAGAGGTCATATGTATCTAGGTGCTTGCTATCCAAAGTGTGGTCAACTGCAGTACCTAGAAGCTTGTTAGAATCTTGGCCAGACCCCAGACGTGCTGAATCAGAACCTGCATTTTTAACGAGATCTCCAGATGAAAGCAGTGATCTGGGTTACAAATGCATAACTGAAAGTCTCTGTCTTGAGACTGTTGCAAAACCAACCAGAAAAGAAAGGACATGCCACACAAAAGCATTCAGTGTCATTGAGGTGAAAGATGTAAGTGAGGACAAGTAAAATGAAAGATTTTAAGTAGGGAATTGGCATGATAAGATTTTTCTTTGTCACATGAAATAGAATATTAGCTGAAGTCTGTTGGGCTCAATTTCAACACAGTGAGTGTCTAATTGTAAATGTAAAGTATATCAAACTGACTGATTTGGAATGCCATCTTTCTCTCAAAGGTTCCACTGGAATTCAAAATTAAAAGATGAATTTATGTGAGATTACTTATCAATTTACAGGAATAGAGGCCAGAGAATTCTAAGAAGAGAAAACTCTATTTTAGTCACCACACAAGCTTTTGACTCTTCAGGTCTCTTTCCAGGAATCTTTCCTTTTGGTTAAAAAAAAAAAAAAGTCACCTCTTTTAGTCATATAAGGAAAAGAACCTCATGCAAATACAAATCTTTTACATTTATCTTTTTTTTACATTTTACATTTTACAGTTATTTGTGACTTTCAAGTATGGTGTTAATTCATTTTTAATAAAGAAAGTGGTTGCTGATACACAACACTTGGAAGTTATGTCCATGAAAGGAGACAAGAACATACAGCAACTTCAAATCCCTGAACTTGAAGGGTTCCTGTCTTTTGTTATCACCAATATAATGTCTCCTAAAATATATTTTTTCCTCAGTGAAAATATAAAATGGTTAATTTTTAAAATAACTTTCATAATCTTAGGACAAGCAAATATAACATATGTAATTGCTTTTTAAAAATTTGCTAAGATATGTCTGAACTACATGTTTATGTATAATACAGATGTAGATATTAAAATAGTTTTCATTTCATTTTAACCATGACATGTATTTTGAATATGCAAATCTAAAATCTATTAAATCTTTACAGACTGATTCTTCCCAAGTCAGAGCATATGTATTCGGGATAATGCCAAACATCAGAGAAAGCTGGAACAAAGCAGGCTGTTTTCAGTGATCAAACATCGCCCCTGAAGGCTGTAATGAAAGAGCCACGTGCCTTTGAAATCACCTTTCCTGTAATGCTACTTTGCTCAATAAAAATGACATATTAATATCCTTTTATGAGCTCATCCCTTATTTGACAATCCATACAAGCAATGCTATGATCACACTGGAACAGCCAAGACAGTTGGTTCAATAGATTTTCCTCCGTCTGCGATAGAAAGTTTAAAACTTACCTTGTTTAGAGGCTCTTTTTCCCCTTTTTTCAAGATGTACCCATTCCTTCCATTCTCCACTGCTTTACCCTGTCCTACCAGGTCACTTACTCACCCTCTTACCTCCCCACCTTTCAAAGTTCAATAAATCCTGAAGATTCAGCTCATATCCATCATCTTCTTCAAAGTCTTTCTTGATCCCTACATCTACGTGAGAATTAGTTCTCTCCTCTGTCCTCTAAAGCAGTTTGCATATATCTCCATCATAGCCCCTGTGATTATTATCACAGCCAGCTATTGGGATATCATTTCTATCCACTGAAATTATGAATATTTTAGAATTTATCATGAGTTCCTAGAGATATGTCTTAACTATATTTATACCCATCCTCATAATCCACACAACTAGTAATACAGTTTTTGACACTTAGTGGATGTTGAATTATACATACCTTAGCTTTACTGTAAAATGACAATAAATTATTGTGAATGTAGTAGAAAGCATAGTCAACCAAAGCTTTGACATGAGTTATGTTTTCATTTGGTATGTTTAATAGCAAATGTACAAGCATATATGAGATTAGCTAGCAAAGGTATATTAAAATGGACTATTCTAATATGAATCTTTTGCTTATTAAGTTTCCCACTTTACCATCAGGTTTACCATTTTTATGTTGCTGAACTTGAGGCTGTGCTCATGAAATAATCTGAGATAGGTTTAGAAGAGTTAAGAAATTACATGTGCAAAGTTTGATTGATATCGTATGATAGTGTATATAGAGCCATGTCAGATTGGGATTGCTGGTGAAGATGTGTCTTTGCTCCTCATAAACAGGTGTGATTATTCTTTCTTTGCTTAAGGGTTGTGCAAATTACCAAGAAGAAGAAGCATTCCCACAAAGGACACATAAAAGTGTGAAATAATTTTATTAGCAATGCTGTCCCTAGACTTGGTGGTTGATAAGGCATTCGGAGACCATTAAAGTAATAAGTTCAATTTTCCAAATGAATCTCTAGATAGTTTACCATAGGCATAAAGCTTGAAGTGGCCTATGATTGTGACAGGCATTTACATAGCCGGCCAGTCTTCCATAAAAAGACTGTCTCCATCCCCTGTAGAGGAGAGCAAAGTTATTCTCACTGTATGAAGAATATGCCTAAAAGTAGATAAGCATGATATTGGAATGCACTGTGGAAATGCGTAAGCATGAAACAACAATCTTGCAGTTTTACTAGGGCTGGATTCTACCAGTTGACACTGGATATCCACAGTGAGGTGTATAAATCTGAATGTTGACAGGAAATGATCTTATAAGGTCATACAGACTCTCTTAACCCATTGCCAAAATACCAATTTAAAGTATACTTGTGGGCATCATCAGATGCCCAGCAAAATGTGGGCATCAGGTAGTAAGAAAAGTGATGGCCACACTAAGAAAAATTAAGGTATAATAATCTCTCTCACCTCTAAGAATATGGGGTTCTTCTTGTGAGGTGGAAATTGAAGTGTTATGCAGGAAGCCAAGCCTAAACACAGAAATATGCTAGAAACTGTAGTGAATGTTGTTGAGTCTTAAAAAGTATAAACATGAAGGATGCCTGAGTGGGGTAGTCGGTGAAGTATCCAACTCTTGATTTCAGTTAAGGTTGTGAGTTCAGGGCTGTGAGATCAAGCCCCACTTTGGGCTCCGCAATCAGTGGGGAGTCTGCTTGAGATTCTCTCACTCTCCCTCTGCTCCTGTCACCGCCCCCATGCTCTTTCTCTCTAAAATTAAAAAAATAATTTTTTAAGTATAAACATGGAAGAGCAATGAAAACCACAAACAGGCTGGAAAGTCTGAGGCCTGAGAGTCAATATAGCAAATTAAAATAGTAGTGAGGCTAGAAATTAGAAAATGTCCACTTTTCAATCAGTTTGTGTGATGTGTGTGGCACTTAAATGACTAAGTTTTAGTGGCTGAGGAACAAAAATGCATAGTTTCAGATGCTAGCTAAAAACTTGATATTTGTCTAATGGCAGAATCAATGTAATAGATTCAATAAACTGTGATGAAATTTTGCATGTTGGGTATTAGGACAGAAGTCATCATTGTGTCTCTTTGTGTTAACAATTATCAGAGCAAAGGGATTTGGGATGTGTATCTATGAAATGAATATCCCTCCTACACATCAGTGTGACATTTCCTTATGGTGATGAAACAAATCAGTGATTCTACATCTCCTGACACCACCATTGACCAAAATTCCCCGTGTTTTACCCAAGTTTTAACCCTCAAAATGATACCATAAATACTATTACAATTTTTTATATGAACAATGTTTCGTTGGGAGCTGACTTATTATTTTAGGAAGAACTTGGTTTCAAGTACATTTTATGTACTTTAATATAATTGCCTATGCTTTATATCCTAAATATTAAATATAGCTACTACAGACTTCTATAGCCATTTAAAATAATAAATCTGTTCTCTTCATCTCATTTAATGAATATAAATATACTGATTGAATTGATTATACATGGGCTCCAATGCACTGTAATGTGTTCATCCAATGCATAAAAATTAAGCTTCACTGTATTATAAATTTTCCTTAAGTTCATTAGCATTGAACACTCATTAAGTATTCTGCTTATGAAATATGGTTTAGACATTGAGAGTAAAGGTTTAAAAACTTTTATAAGAATTTTGAAGTTATTTTATGCCCACTGTATTAAATAATAAAAATGTTTTCATTATGCATGTTTTTCATTTTTTAATTTTTTAATAATAACTCATTCATATTGCATCTTATTAAAGTACCAGTCCATAATGGATTGGGAAAACAAAGAAATTGGACCTTCAACACAGTAGGTTGGCCCTAAGCCATTAAGTACAAATGTATGACCATAGTCAGTGCAGGAATCAGGAAGTAGTCTTAGAAAGTTCAAAAGTTAGAGTGAAATTTTAACACACTGGAAAAAGAAAGTTATAAATGAATAGACTAAGTCCTAAGCAGTATTATTAACTAATCTATCTCAGTGTCACCAGCTGCCCGAGTGCCCTGACTAAAAAACACAGGAATTTTAATCAACTTGACAGTAATAGTTCTAATTGAAAATTATTACATTGGCATTCTAATTTGTACATTATAATCTTCTGATTGTATGAGGCAGTGCTTGAACCTAATTGACCCTGGATGCTTTGAGTTTTTGGACCTACACAGCTAAGGTTCAAAACCCTGAGCAGGTGAAGTCTCTAGGCAATGAATTCCATGAGTTCTATCTAACTAGAGTGCCAAGTTTTCCACATGAGAGAGATGGCAAATATCTAGACTATATTATACCATTTTCTCTTCCCAGCACTAGTCACCCATGGCACATTTCCAGCTGAATCAAAATAAAGCCTAATAATCTTCCTCAACGTGAAGTTCCAGGTGACTAACCATCAAATGAAGACAGCATACCAGGTATGAATTATTTTCAGCCCAGTCCTGTACTATGACATCTTGCTTTAAGCCTCACTGGCTGATTAGATAGATAGATAGATAGATAGATTTTTAATTATTTTTATTTTATTTCATCACTATTTATTTTATTATATTATTTATTATAGTTATTTTTATTATTTTTATTTTAAAGATTTTTAATCCTTGGATTAAGCTAAATTTTAAAAGGATTGTATTTATTTCTTTGTTAGAGAGAGAGAGCGCACAAGTAGGGGAAGCAGCAGGCAGAGTGAGAAGCAGGCTTCCTACTGAGCAAGAAGTCTGATGCGGTATTCGATCCCAGAACCCTGGGATGATTCTTCGAGCCGAAGGCAGACGCTGAACCGACTGAGCCACCCAGACATCCCAGATTGAGCTAATTTACTAGCACAGGCTTAGTTACAAGAAATCTGGCAGAAGAATACAGCCTCCCTGAATCCATCTTTTTTTCCAGGGCAGCTGTCTGTATGGAGGCATAAAACACTTAACTTGATAACAATCACAACTTCATATAGCCCGATGGCAGCCACAGGATGTGTTTCAATTTCATTTACATCTCCAAGCACAGTGCTGCTAATTCTAAAGATCTCTTGAATCACTGAGTTTCAGTGTCAGACAGGAGCTTAAATACCATCTTATCCTATCAATGTTATTACAAAAACTGAGTCCCTGTACAGTATATCTACCAAGGAGTTATCCAAACTATATATGAACACTTTCACTGATTGAATTCCAGCTATTTCAAGGTAAACTACTCTACTTTTGAGCCATTCTGACTGTAAAAAAGCTCTGCATTTTATTAAGAGCAATATGTGCTCTTATAGGATATATCCATTAGAACTATTTTTAACCACTGATATCATACAGAAAACATTTCTTTTTTTAAAAGATTTTATTTATTTATTTGAGAGACGAGAGAGTATGAGCAGGGGGAAGGGCAGAGGGAGAAGCAGACTCCCCTCTGAGCAGGGAGCCCAATGTGGGGCTCCATCCAGGACTTGGGATCACAACCTGAACCAAAGACAGATGCTTAACCAACTGAGCTACCTAGGTGCCCCTTTATTCTTTTTTTTTTTAAGTGTTATTTATTTAACTAATCTCTATACTGAAAGGGGTCTCGAACTCATGACTCTGAGAACAAGTCACACACTCTTTGGATTGAGCCAGCCAGACATCGCCCATTTAATTCTTCTACAAAGCAGCCTTAAAATGTTTGAACATAGCTGTCACAGTTGTCCTTTCTAACAAAGCTGTCAAACAACTGAAATATGTTCAGGGCCACTCCTCAGAGCATAGGCTGCCCCATTATATAACTACTTATAGCACCACTTACATGGATGTGCATGGCATTCTCAGAGATGCATAACGTGTATGCTGCCTCTCAAAAGGCGTGCCCTTGTGTGTGCCAGGGAACAGTCCATCATGCCTATTGAGGATGAAACTGGCCACAAAACTAAAAATCTTTGTGCGAGCAATAAGGCAGCTATTTCACACTAGCAATGTTTGGTTTTACCAACCAGTGAGTCAAACTAATTTCTATAAAAGAAAAAGGAAAAATGTCCTACAGCTGAATGGTAAATTGAAGCAAATAATTCCTCACCAGTAACTGGATTCCTCTCTGCATTTCTTCTACTATTAAAGCCAGGACATGAAGTTTATTTCTCCCGTCAAGGAGAGAGATTTGGTCATTATTTAGGTCTGAGACACAAAGAATTTTTCAATACTTGGAGAGATTATAATCCTGAAAAGAGATTTTACTGGAAGAGGACATTTTTTTTTCCCCACAACTGCCAAAATCTTTTTATGTGACTATAAGAGTCAAATAATGGAAGATTATCATATTGTAGATTGTAGACCAGGGAGACTCAGTGCATGACATAAAGGAATTGTCTGTCTGGCTACAAAAGAATTAGGATTTCTTTTAAATTGCGAAGATGAAAAAAAATCCAATACCCTATTTTTTTATTTCCAAAATTTGCTCTTTGTGCCATACCAGGAAACAAATTAGTTTTGTAAATCAAAGCTTTTGATTTATGAAAGCTGTTTCTTACTGAGAGAAGTAAAAGCCAGGTTTTAAAGAGAAGGTCACAGAATTTGTGCTTTGAAGGTAATTTATAAAGAGAATAGAGGAATCCAAGGCTGCCTTTTGAGAGGCCAACTGGGAAGAAGAGAGTTGAGTTCAATGGAGAATCATCTTAGAGATTAGTTGGGGAGAGGTACAGAGACCTCCATAAACACCCTACCCAATGTCCTTTATGATCAACTCCAGGAATCTGTGATTGCAGTCCCAGACAAACAGCCATTATAATAAATACTACATATACATGAAAAAGCAAACCTAGTTTCTCAGCTTCTCACATCTATCTTTTAAGGGCCTCCTTCAATGAGGCCTGAATGCCCAGTAAAAACGAAGTCTATCCATACTTATGGAGGTCCTTATGTCCACCTTCAGGTTTGACGACTTACTAGACTCATGGAATTCAGGAAAGCTGTTATACTTACATTTATAGTTTATTATAGACAAATGTTAGAGATTAAAATCAGCAAAGGAAAAAGACACAGAGGGCAGAGTCCAGGAGACAAGTTTCTAGTTGTCCTCTCTCCGTGGAATCACATGAACGGAATTTAATTCTACCAGCAATGGTGGATGACAGCATATACAAATTATTGCCAACCAAGGAAGTTCACCTGAGGCTTGGTGTCCAGGGATTTTATTTAGAGGTCAGTCAAATAGGTACGGAGTATCCATAAGACTGACCTTAACTACTCAATGCTCAGGAACCCCCTCAGAGGTCAAAGTAATACAGCATGTCCCAGGACCCCAGCCAAACAAGAACTGGCATTGACCATAAGCCACATCATTAATAAAGCTATCTAGACTAGCCCAAGTTCCAAAGTATACACTTATCAGGCAGGATATTCCAAAGGAGCCAGTCAAAAGCTAACCCTTTCTTTAGATTATGCAGAATTTGAACATCCAAAGGCTGTTGAGTTAACCCTTTACTATACAGCATGGATGAAGATCTTGTTAAAGCTTTTCAGAAAAAAGTTGTCCAAGACTTGTATAGAGCAAAAAAGAGTAAGAGCTCTCCTTCTAGTGGAAAGCTGAGTATCATCTAGCAGACCTTTTAGAAATCGTCGGATTCTATAGAGATATGCATCTTCGAATGGCACTAAATTGACTTACAGAAAATTGATAGAAATGTAAATGTTATTTAGTTATAGCAATGCAAGTGATTATTTTCCACTTAAATAAAAATAAATTTTCCCACTATACATACAATTGACCTATGCCTTGTAGAAAAGATAACCCTAAACATTACATATTCAAGGATAATCAGGTTTGAATACTGGAAAATTCATTTCAGCATTTCTGATTGTATTTTTGCATATGTGTATGTGTGTTTTCAAACTGGTTTTAATATCTCACTTGTCCCCTCATTTAGTGAGTTTAATAAAATCTTTCATGTGTCCGTTTTATGTTTAAATGAGTGATGTTTTTATCTTTGTGAAAAAATTTATTTTATCAACCTCACATTAGTTGCACAGTGTTTGCATTCTCTTTTCAGTATGTTTACTCATTTATAACAGAGAGTAGGATCCTTGTTTCCCAGAAGTACACTGATAATCTGATAAGGAAAGTATTCAATGCCTATATTAGGGTGGAAATGCAGTGTTGAAACTCACTCCCCTTACATATGTAAAGTGTTATATATGACTTATACTGCAAATTTCCTTTCCTTTTTTTTTTGTTTGCCCTGCTTTCCTGTCCCCTGTTTTCTGATTTACTGAAGAATTTAAAAAAATAATTGATAGGTGAAGAGCGACTAAAGATCTATACTGTCTCCAAAATATATTAAACTACTCTAAGCCTTTTATAAAGTACAATATTCATTATAAGGTAACTATCCAAAATGTCTATAGTTTTATTCAGTGAATAAAAATTTTATTTTTTAAATTTTAATTTGAGTTAGTTAACATGCAGTATTATATTAGGTTCACATGTACAGTATAGTAGTTCAACACTTCCATACATCACTCTGGTCTCATCTGGACAAGTGGACTTCTTAATCTCCATCATCTATTTGACCCATCCTCCACCCTCCTCCCCTCTGGTAACAAAAGGTTTGTTCTGTATAATTAAGAGTCTATTTCTTGATTTGTTTCTCTCTCTGTTATTTTTTTCCCTGTGCTTATTTATAAAAATTTTTTTTAAAGATTTTATTTATTTATTTGACAGAGAGAAATCACAAGTAGGCAGAGAGGCAGGCAGAGAGAGAGAGGAGGAAGCAGGCTTCCCGCTGAGCAGAAAGCCCTATGTGGGGCTCGAACCCAGGACCTGGGATCATGACCTGAGCCGAAGGCAGCGGCTTAACCCACTGAGCCACCCAGGAGCCCCAATTATTTATAAAAATTTTAAAGTAAACACTGATTAACATCATTATATAGTTATGTGACTTAAAAATATATTTTTACAGATCAAATTATTTTTCTTATAAGTGTTTTATCATTAAAAAAGGTCTGCAACAGATTAAATTTCAATATAATTTTTAAGAATAGTGTTTTTTAATTTTATGTTCAAAAGAGACTGAGAAATTTTAAAACAATAAAATTCTAAAGTACATTCTAAATATTAAATCACCCTATGTTAAAGAGCTCGCTGTCCTCATAATTCTGTAAAGTTTTGAAAACAATCACACTTAATTGAGTGACAGGTATAATATTTAAAGAATTTCCAGTATTCAGTCTTATTAATCAGTAACTATCATCCACTGAGAACCTATACAATTCAGAGCACAATACCAGAAACTAAAAATACAAAAAGCCAACCAACCAACCAAATAAAGAAAAACAAAGATCCCTTTAGTTTATGTTCTAGATAACTAGAAGTGAAAGGCACATACAAATGGTAAAGAGTGAAAACAAGTAAACTAGTAATGGTAAAGAGTGAAAACAAGTAAGATAGTAATGGTAAAGAATGAAAATTAGGGCTAGGCACAGAGAATTGTGGCTAAGCTTACTAAAGTTTTTTGATATTTAATAGAACTGATAGTAGCCAAGAAAAAAAGGGGGGCGGTCTGTGCTATAGAAAAGGAAATGTGACTACTCTCTTTCTTTTTTTTTTTTTAAAAGATTTTATTTATTTATTTGACAGACAGAGATTACAAGCAGGCAGAGAGACAGTCAGAGAGAGGAGGAAGCAGGCTCCCTGCTGAGCAGAGAGCCCGATGTGGGGCTCGATCCCAGGACCCTGGGATCATGACCCGAGCCGAAGGCAGAGGCTTTAACCCACTGAGCCACCCAGGCGCCCCAATGACTACTCTCTTTCTGAAGACTGTTCCTTTTTTTGGGTGGGGAAAAAAACAAACAAACATGAAGAGCTCCTTTACTTATATAAGTCATTATTGTTCGAAAAACTCTGAGGCAACCACTGACTTCCATGCAGCTATGCTTAGCCAAATGATTTCTCTGTAATATTAATTGATATGTTTGAGGCAAAAGTCTTTCTCTACACTGAGAAACAAAATAATGAATGGTTGTGAATTCACCCCAAGAAGCTCAGTTGAGCTGCTGAAACAAACTGCAAAACAGTTGCTTAAACAAACAAACAAAAAATATGTCTAGTTCTCTCTCAAAATACAAGTCAGTGGTAACTTGTCAGGATTTACATGAAGTCATTATTGGTTCCAGCTTTTTCTATATTGCAATTCTCACCTCTTCAACATGAGGCTTTCTGTTAGGTTCTAAGATGGCTGCTCCCACTCCTAATAACATGTCTAAATTTTCAGTTAGTAAGAAACAAATTATGAAAGAGAGATGGAAAAAAGGAGGAAACATTTCCATTGTTTTACTGGCTTGCAACAGAAATGTCACACATAAATACTTTAACAACCCTTGGCCAAAACTTAATCAAATGTCCCAAACAAGCTTCAGGAGAGCTGTGCAATGTCATCTTTAACTGGGCAGTTGTGTTCACAGCTGAAACCTTTGTTACTACAAAAGGAGAGAATGGATATAGTTAGGGGGACAGTTAACAGACTCTCATCCAAAAGGTGAGGGAAAGGTATGTATATTTCATGATTTAAGTTAAGCTGCATTGTGCCTGTAAATCTTATATTGCTGGGGTGGACAGACATGTATTTTTCTTTGAAACACCAAATCCAGGAGGTCTGTTGCTGAAGTGAGAGTGCAGATTGGAATTTCAGGGCTGATCTTTATCTCCTCTGAAAAGATATAACTATCAAACGCGCACACACACACACACACCAGGACATGCATAAAACTCCTCTCTTCATTCATTCATAGGCATTTAACTACGTAAAATTCACAGATAAGAATTCCTCTAGAGTCGGGATAAAATCGAGGATCTGTCTTTAAGAGATGTATGACCTCAGGCAGTATCTTCATCTATAAAATGGAGATAGTACCTCAATTTCCTTATCTTTAAAATAAGAATAGTAACATTACTTTAAATAGTTACTTTGAGGATCAAAGAAGATAATTTTTCGATGCATATGGATCAGCACCTGGCATCTATATAGGGCTTAACAAATATTAGCCATCACTGACATCATCATTATTATTCCCTATGATGTTAAAACCAAACAAATCCATGTAATGTTATATTATTATAAGCTGGTGTGATTTTTCCTGGCCAAGATGAAAGATAAGTGTGCTCTTATGGATGAAGGTAGGGCTTTCCCAGAATTAAAAAGTCACTATTTCCTTTATCATCCTAAGAAAGAGAAGATTGTGGAAGAGAAAATAAAAACTTGAGAATGGCAATGAACCTTATTCCCAACTTGTATAAATGAAACTTGGTATGCTACAAATTTACAAGGGTGCCAAAGAACTGATTTCCTCATTCCCTGAAGTGACCAGTTGAGGTGGGTCTGAGATGACTAGTGGCTTTGGCTGGTAACCTCTGGTTGTAAGTTGCCTTATCTATTTTCTTCATGTGTCAAATAAATATTGCTATTATGTATATGTGTCTGACGTAATTTAAGGAGTTGGGAGGAACGGTCAAAGAACACTCCTAATGGAAAAGATAAGTGCTCTCTCTCATATGGAAGTTGTTATGCCAGGAAAGGTTACAGCTCTACAGCCATTAAGAAAGGCACCCTGAGGTGCCTGGGTGGCTCAGTGGGTTAAAGAAAGGCACCCTGAAAGAGAGTTTATTTGTGTCTTTATCAAATTAGTCATTTTTCATTTTTAATCTATTCAAAAATTAATTGAATACATGCTATGTGACAGAAGAATTATGATAAATTCTAATGATATAATGTTATTTGCTCAATGGTGAGCAAATGACATGTGGACTCAACCGTCATGAAATTTTTAATATATTAGAATGGAAGATATTAATTAAAAAATCATACAAATACATGATTACAAAATGATAATTACTATGAAAGAAAATTGCATAACACCAGGAGAAAGACCCTGGGCTTCTGGGCTCCTTGAGTGTAATATTTGTAGTATATTTATTTGTTAAACCATTCAACAAATATTTATTGAGTGTCAAGCATACTAATCTCAAGGTTACAGTAAAAGTTTATTAAAAGATTGCAGCTGGGACTTCTGTTTCTGGGAAGATGAAGTGGACATAAATTTTCCTAACCTCATATATCACAGTCTTGAAGGTGAAGAAACTGGCAACCTAGAAATGCCAATGGGTACAGACAAAAACAAAACAAAACAAAATAAACCCTCCACAAATCCTGTTCTCTCTAGTTAAACAATCAGGAAAGGAACAGCATAGTAAGAAAGAAAATCTTTTGATAATTACCTTATACCACAGAAAAGAATTTGGTTCACATAGGAAAGGATGTAAGGAGATCTTAGAATTCCACCCTTGATTAGTGTAATTAGACATTCACCCACCCATTGCTGGGATGGTATCAAGAAAGATAGAGTTGAGATAGGACTTACATTATTGTGGGCCAGTAATAAGCCCCTGATCCCTGTCGGGGAAACCATGAAAACAGTCTGGACTTTCACTCTCACCCATGAGTATTGAGGTGCCCTATCCCCTCACCACTGGAGTGATGTCAAAAGATGCCTAATGAAAAATTAGGACTTTCACTACTGTCCAGTGTAATGAGGCACCTCCCCAGCATAAGGCCATGTGAGTTATAGTAATGAGGCACTGCCATCCCTCTCATCGAGTGGTGCCAGTGAAGGCCAAATGAAGAGCCAGTACTTCCACTCTGACCAGCAGGAAGGAGGATAGCTTCCCCTTCATGTGTCAGTAGAGGATAAAGGGGGAGACTGAACTTATAAGCCCACCTGACAATAATGAAGCAGTGCACTCCATCCCTGGCTGGAGAAACAAAAACCAGAAAACAAACAAAAAACTAGAGATATAATGGTGATTTGAGCCTTGATATATCAATAGTTACATTAAATGTAAATGGTCTAAAAGTATCTATAAAAAGACATAGCTTGACAGAGTAGATTTAGAAACATGAATTGATTATATGTTAATTCCAAGAGACTCATTTCAAGTATAATGATAGGCAAGTTGAAATAAAATGGATTTTCATTCAGTTTATGTGTATATATGTGCATACACTTTATATATTATATATGTATACAGTGATGTGTATATATGTATACACATAAACTGTATATATGTGTATATGTATATACATATGCATATACATAAGCTGATCTGAAATGAAAACGAAAATACAACATATCAAAGTTTGTGGAACACAGATAAGGAAGTACTAAGCAGGAAATATATAGTACCAAATGCTTATATATTAAAAAGGGGAGGGGCACCTGGTTGGCTGAGTCAGAACACAAGCGACTCTTGATCTTAGGGTTGTGAGTTCAAGACCAATGTTGAGTGTAGAGATACTAAAAAGTAAATAAACTTTAAATAAATGAATGAATAAATATGATAAATAAATAAAAATTTAAAAGGGCAAAAAGTCTCAAAACAATAATATAAGCTCTTCAGGAACTTGGAAAGAAAAACAATTTAAAAAAAGAGAGAAAATCAATGAACCTAAAAGAAGATTCTTCGAAAAGATCAATAAAATTAAGGAATCATTAGCAATTCTGAAAAAGAAAGAGACAAAATACAAATTACCAATAAGAACACTAAAACAGAGGAGATAGCTACATACCCTCTTGCAACATTCAGAAATTTGTTGCACAGTAACAAAGCAGCAGAAAAAGAAATCACAGAATTGATTCCATTTGCAACTGCATCAAAAACAATAAGATACCTAGGAATAAACCTAACTAAAGAGGTAAAACATCTGTACTCTGAACACTATAGAACAGCTATGAAATAAACTGCAGAGGACATAAAGAAATGAAAAGCATTCCATGTTCATGGATTTGAAGAACAAACATTGTTAAAATGTTTATACTACCAAAAACAATCTACACATTTAATGCAACCCCTATCAAAATATCATCAGCATTTTTCACAGAGCTAGAACAAACAATCCTAAAATATGAATGGAACCACAAAAGACCCAAATAGTAAAAGAAATTCTGAAATAGAAAAACAAAACTGGAGGCATCAAGATTCTGTATTTCAAGCTATATTACAAAGCTTTAATCACCAAGACAGTATGTTATTGGCACAAAGATAAACATAGATCAACGGAACAGAATAAAGAACCAAGAAATGGACCCACAACTACATGGTCAGCTAATCTTTGACAAAGCAGGAAAGAATACCCAATGGGGGGAAAAATTCTCCTCAACAAATAGTGTTGGAAAGCAGGGCAGCAACATGCAGAAGAATGAAATGGGACCGTTTTCTTACACCATACACAAAAATAAATTCAGAATGGATGAAAGACCTAAATGTGAGACAAGAAACCATGAAAGTCCTAGAAGAGAACACAGGCAACAATCTCTTTGACCTTGGTCATAACAACTTCTTACCAGACACATCAACACAGGCAAGGAAAACAAAAGCAAAAATGAACTACTGAGGCATCAAGATAAAAAGCTTCTGCACAGCAAAGGAAACACTAAACAAAACTAAAAGGCAACCTATGGAATGGTTAAAGATATTTGCAAATGACATAGCTGATAAAGGCTTAGTATCCAAAACGTATAAAGAACTTATCAAACTCATCACCCAAAAAACAAATAACCCAGTTGAGAAATGGGCAGAAGACTTGAATAGACATTTTTCCAAAGAAGACATACAAATGACCAACAGACACATGAAAAGATGTTCAACATCACTCATCATCAGGGAAATACAAATCAAAACCACAATAAGATACCACCTCACACCAATCAGAATGGCTAAAATTAACAAGTCAAGAAACAATAGATGTTGGCAAGGATGTGGAGAAGGGGAACCCTCTTGCACTGTTGGTGGGAATGCAAAGTGATGCAGCCACTCTGATAAACAGTATGGAAGTTCCTTAAAGAGTTAAAAAGGGAATTACCCTACAATCTAGCAGTTGTGTTACTAGGTATTTACCCAAAGAATACAAATATACAGATTTGAAGGGGTATGTGTACCCCAATGTTTATAGCAGCATTATCAACAAGAGCCAAACTATGGAAAGACCACAGATATTTACTGACTGATGAACAGGTAAAGAAGATTTGGTACACACACACACACACACACACACACACACACACAAACACAGAATAATATTACTCAGCCATCAAAAAATGAAATCCTGCCATTTGCAACAATGTGGATGGAGCTAGAGTGTATTATGATAAGCAAAATAAGTCAAGTCAATCAGAGTCAATCAAATTCCCTTTCACTCATATGTGGAATTTTAGAAATAAAACATGTATATATGGGAGGGGGATAAAAAGAGAGGGAAACAAATCAAAGGAGACTCTTAATGATAGAAAGCAAACTGAGGGTTGATGGAGGGGTGGTAGGTGGGGGGGTGATGATGGGTGGTAGGTATTAAGGAGGGCACTTATTCGGATGAACCACTGAATGGTACTCCTGAAACCAATACTGCACTGCATGTTAACTAGCTACATTTTAAATAAAAACGTGAAAAAAATTTTTGAAATGACAAAACCATAAAAATGCTTAACAGATTAATGTTTGAAAGGGGTTAAGGAGGGGATGGGGGAAGTGGGAAGGAAATGGGTGCGGCTATAAAAGGGCAACATGAGTGATGAGACAGAAATGTTCTGTATATTGAATAGATCAATATCAACATCCTCACTGTGATAGTGTTCAATTACTTTGTAAGATGTTACAATTGAGGGAAACTGTGAAGGATACGTGGGATCTCTGGATCATTGCTTATAGTCACATATGAATCCACAATGATCTCAAAATTGTTTAATTTAGAAAGTGTGTGCATATCTGCAATCATCTCAAAATAGTACAATTTAACTGAGTGTGTGTGTGTGTGTGCTATGCACATGCTGCACTGCAACTTTCCACATCAGTGACAGACTGAGAAAGCCGGAGTCGAACACAAACACATTCAGACAAGGTAAAGTGGTAGAAGCAGCCAAGAAAATTTATAACCACAAAACTGCAGTAAGTCCTTAGGAGAGTGGTAGCAGAGGTAGAGGCAGTGGGTTATATTAATATCAGAAGACATGTGAGCCTCTTTCACCTTTGGGGCTCCCTGAGAAACTCCAGAGCAGCACCATCCAATAGAACTTTCTACGGTGACAGGCATAGTATAATGTAAGCTATCCGTGCTGCAGCTAATAGTCACATGACATTCATGAGCACCTGAAATGAAACTACTGACTAAGGGACTTAAATTTTAAATTTACTTAATTTTAAATGTAAATTGCACCATATGGCTAGTGGCTTCTATACTAAATAGAATTTCCTTTTCCTACTAAAGAAGGGGGGGTGCTTAGATGAGAGTCTAGATTTTGTTGTGGATAAAGTGATTCAGAGCTCCGTCAGTTTGGGCATCCTTTTAGCACCTTGATTGTCCTCTCATGTTAATGAAGTCAGCAACAAACAACCTAGAGTACAATCTCTTATACATGTAAGTAGTTAAAATGTGATTATGGCCAAAAGGAGTCAATCTGGATGGCTGGTTATCAAAAATGATGGAAAGGGCATTCCGGAAAGAAAATATATCACTCTTCAGATTTAAATTAACAGGTGTTAAAGGATTATCTGACATCAAATATCTTTCCAAGATGATCTGATTACAAAATAATATCTTTCCAAGATGATCTGATTACAAAATAAAAAGTCAGGAGTTGGAGAAAACTTTACAGCAGATTTGAACTGCAGGCAATGCAGTGCTATGACTCTACGATAGCTCTCCCAGGAGCAGCTTGCAGAGTCACAAAAGACCAGGAGCAATGAGACGTGTTACAGGTACCGCTGGACCAGAGCCTGAATAGAATGGCAGCTGCAAACCTGAAATGGCCCTCCATGAACTGGTAAAAGAAAAGTAGAGAAATGAGCCAAAATGACTTCCAGACTGTGAAGCTGGGGCACTGAGTGAATGATGACTAACAAGAAGAAAAAAACTGGCAGGGGACCAAGGAGCTCAGTTCTTGATATATTGTTTCTATTGTCAAATGCTCATCCTCAAGCAAAGATGGCCCCATCTAGCTCCTCTTAAACAGCTATTTGCCAACGGGCTGCACAAAAACTAATTGGGAAAAATTTAAAAATCCAGATTCTTGCGCTATACTTTAGGAATTCTAAATCTGATTCTCTGGGGTGGAACCCAGGAGAATTTTTTTTTAAGATTTTTTTTTTTTAATTTTAAGTTCCCCAGTAGATTCCAAAGTTTACTTAGGTTTGTGAAATACTGTTACAAATCAGTAACTAGGTAAAGAGGAATCCAGACTACATATGTCAGCCTGAGAAATCCTACAAATTTAGGACTTAGATAAAACTCTAAGAGCAAAACCAAAAAAGCAACTCTAAGGACAAATCTCCACTGAGAGCTAGAAGAATAGAGTATCTGGGACATGTGTGAAGATAAATGTTTAATATTACCATCATGTGCATGTAATTTATTTCTAATACTTCAGCATAGACAGTGAGGTACATATGTGTATGCTCATTAGTTTTAACCTATAGCCCCCCTAGGGAAGAGATGAAGAACATGTTAACATTTGAAGCACAATAATCAGAAATATAAACCCAAGGTGACTAATGAATACACAAAAGATTAATCCGAAGTCCATATTCTTTAAACAACTACCACAGGTCTCACCTATACTTATGTCCTATTAACACAGAAGTTTCTTAACTAGAAATATGAATATTAGTAAGACTACTTCATTGGTGAAATGAGTGATGTTCGAACTATGTTGATTAATTCTAAAGGTAACATGGACATGCCTGCCTTGCAAAGGGGTAAAAGAATTCTAGTAAGTTCAACATGGGCTCTATGTTTCACAGCCCTGATTCAGTGGCTGATTCAAAGCAGTTCTGAAGTTAATTAGAAAGGTAGCTGGATTCCACTTCTGGAATATTGCTGACATCTCTAATGAACCATTCCTGCAAGGTGCTATCAGAGTTTATAAAAAGACAAACAACCAGGCTTACATCGAGCTGACACCCAGGTCATATAACTGTTTTTATGCCTGGCTGCAAATAAGTTTCACATTTCACAAAATTTGATCTAAGGTTTTATTTTACTGCATGCAACCATGTGTTTCCAAGGACTGAGGGCAATGCACGTCTATCAAAAATAACCTAATAATGGTGAGTGACCAAATCAATTCTGGTCAATTTGCAACAACAGTCATATTCTCCAGCAGGTTTGGGATGATTTTTTAAATTCTTATTACATAGCATGACATTAATATTCATCAGTGGGTTACTTTAATAAATAAGAGCTGCTAAATTTTTTTTTGAAGATTTTATTTATTTGACAGAGAGAGACACAGAGAGAGAGGGAACTCAAGCAAGGGGAGCGGGAGAGGGAGAAGCAGGCTTCCCACCCAGCAGGGAGCCTGATGCAGGGCTCCATCCCAGGACTTGGGATCATGACCCGAGCCAAAGGCAGACACTTAACTGGCTGAGCCACCCAGGTACCCCAAGAGCTGCTGAATTTTAACTGAGCAGTGAGCCTGTGTTTTTCTTTAAAGCATGATATTTTCTTAATAATTCTCCTTTTCTTTATTCAAAGGAATATAAATTAGAAAAGCAACTAGCATGAAGCCCAACAGTAAAAACACAATGCCATAGGTCAATTGTTAGATGAATGGCATCAATCACTAGTTAATTTCACTGTCAAATTTTTAATGAGAATTTGCAAATGAATGGCTCAGTATTCCAAGTAGGAAGAAAATGTTCTTAGTAGCAGAAATTAAATTTTCCATTCTTACTTCTCTCTTTAGTGGTTACTTCTATCACTCAAATAAGTTTTAAAGCATGTGTTACAATAATAAGTAGCTTATTAAATGTCCACTTTAAAAAATCTACTTCAAGATAATACTTTTATACTGAAAAAAAGAAACCTCCCTTAGGCACATTATCTGAAAGTTCAGATGGTCTAATAGTGCACAAAAACTGTAGCAATCCAGGAGTGATCACAAAACCTGTCGAGCATATGTTACAAAAAAGCGTGTCCTGACATGGAATAAATGCACAAAAACATAACGTTAGTTGTCTGCCTCTATAAAACAAGGTTCTTTTCGTTGCTCTGGAATGGTGTCTCATTCTAAAAGGAGTAGATTTCCTAGAAATGTAGAAAATTACGTTTTAAAAAACCGGCACTTTATTCGGGGGCAGGGTGTAGGGGAAAAAAAAGAAAACGGATCCTTAGGGCTGTTAGGGAAGGAGGGTGAGTGAGTTGCTTCAGTCTGCTGAGGCGGCTGTGCCTGCGGCACCAGAAGAGACGCTGGAGGCGGGAGGGGGGGCGGCAGAGGCGGGGCAGCTGCATCACGTCCGCCCAGCCTGCGGCTGGTATTTCAGGAGCTGGAGCTGTCCGCGCAGTGCTCGGTTTCCGACCTGACGTGTCTAGCTGAGCTGGTCTTCCAGGATTTACAATCTGCCCTCCCCGGGGGCCGGTCCTCTGTTTCAGATTTTCCCCCGGGGACCACGGTGGTACACCTGCAGTAACCTTCCTCCGGAGGTCTTCATCTATGACCCCTGAGCCCACTTCTGCCCCAACTCCTGGCCCGGTCTAATTTAATCACTAGGGTCATAGCCACTGGGTTCTCCTGATTTTTTAAAGAACACAATGACTGTATAGTTGATCTGGAATATATATATTGGATACATTTACCAATGCTCCTTAACAGTAAAGTACCTTGAGTACCCGTTATGTACTGTAGTAAAACATGCGGGGAGGGGGGGGGGGATAAAATAAAACCCAGTGTCATCAAGTTTTCATTCAAAGAAAGGACAAATAATTAAGACAACAATAATGGAGATGACACCTGCTGTATAAATATATTATACAAGACATTACTGTCAAAGACCATCTGTAAATCTCTCCGATCTCATTTGACTAAGGTACAAAGGGGAATGGAAGAAGGAGAGAATGGGAAGAGTAAGTGTCAGCCTGTTTCTGACCTAAGACAAGTTCAAATTTCCATTATTTTCAAGATTCTATAAATTCTTTTAACATGCTAAATCGCTGCAGACTTTAACTTCTGTAATAAATTATACACACTATATTTAAATAGAATTTTAAATTACTATGTTATTAATGTTCAAAAGCAGAGTGGTTTCTGACAATGAATGGTTAATTCAAAACTAACATGATTTGATTTCAGGAGTTCTGGAAAAAAATTGTTTAAGTATGTTTTAAGCTTTTCCTGATGTCAATTGAGAAGTCAAAAAAAAAAAAAAAAAGTACTTGAGTTTGTGGTTAGAATTGGCACATTGTTTACCGGTCAGGTGTTCTTTCCCTAACTGACACAGGGGCTGAATCACTAAAACCAACACTTCTAACCTAGAATAAAACTTTTTAAATCTAATTACTGTTCATAAGAATCAGAAAATTGGATAGCCAATTTCATTACACAGATTGGTAGAAAACTTGCTCCATTTTCCAGTAAGTTATTTTTTTTACCAAAATTTTAAAGATTTTATTTATTTATTTGATAGAGATACAAGTGGGCAGAGAGGCAGGCAGAGAGAGAGAGGAGGAAGCAGGCTCCCCGCTGAGCAGAGAGCCTGATGCGGGGCTCGATCCCAGGACCCTGGGATCATGACCTGAGCCGAAGGCAGAGGCTTTAACCCACTGAGCCACCCAGGCGCCCCTTACCAAAATTTTAAATGGGGACCATTCATTACCATTTAAAAAGCATTATTTCATGTAAAAAAAGATCTGTTTCTTATTTAAGTAAATGTCATCTTATTGCTTTTGTTAAGTCTTAGTTTTTAAAAAGGGCAGTGATTCCAAATGTTTACTAGGAGTAAACAAAGCAGATGTGCTAATTAAAATGTAAAGTTTTTAAATTCAAGAATTTGGACGTTGCACCAAAAACATTTCTAAAAATAATTTTACAGATGTTTTTTACACATTACTTGAAGTTACTTTCTCTTTTAGCAGTGCCTAAAAAAATTAATCAGTATCATAATATCCAAAAATATTTGTATACATAATATACAGAAACATGAACTACCACACTTAAGGCAAAATTTCTATATTCTCTTCCTTTTGTAAATCTTGCTCAATGTGAAATAATTGAGACCAATAATTTTTACCAATTAAAATGAATTTAGGGGGGTGCCTGAGTGGCTCAGTGGGTTAAGCCTCTTCCTTCCACTCAGGTCATGATCTCAGGGTCCTTGGACTGAGCCCTGCATCTGGCTCTCTGCTCTCAGCATGGAGCCTGTTTCCTCCTCTCTCTCTGCCTGCCTCCTCTCTGCCTACTTGTGATTTCTCTGTCAAATAAAAAAAAAATCTTAAAAAAAAAATAAAATGAATTTAGGAAATTAATATCCCAAACCAAAATGCCCACTTTCATGGCATCTGAAAATCTAGCAGACAATACAATTTTTACTTAACCTCTTGCTCAGTCATTTCTTTATACTTACAAAATGAAGCAAGCACGTGAATAATCTATACTTACATGATTATATGCAAAACATATGCCAGCATTCCGTTTTTTAACTTTGTATTGCATAGTCAAGTTCAGTACTTAACAGTAAATAGGTTAGAAATGTTTAAGTGTGAACACTCCACTACAGATGTGAATAATGTACTCCATTATACAAAAATGTCCACATTTTGGAACATCTCCACTTAAGTAAAGAACACAAAAATTTTTCTGGCAGTTACTTTGCTCTACAGCTTTTGTTTGTAATACAACTGCAATTACTCTTCTCTGAGCTGCTTTTGTTTGTTGTTAATGTACCTATTTTAGGACTTTCTCCTAAAATAAGCCCTGTTTGAGCTAAATTTTAAGGAAAAAAGTATTCCATTCAAGCCCACAAACCAAAAAGCATTGAACTTTTAAAATTCTTTTACATTTTGAAACTTCAAACATTTTGATTCTTATTTTTTAAAATGTAATGTTTAATTTACACTGAAAGGGTACCTTCTCATTGACCCATAGTGTACGGCCTGAAAGCATTCTAGGAGCCAAATTATACAGTTAACTGAAGTGTCAAGTCTGAGATAACAAAACAAGGCTCCACAGTTTTCATAGAAAAAAAAATTCAACATAATTTCAAACAATATTATGCTCTAAAAGAATGTAGCTACAAATGTGATTTTTGCATATTACCAAATATAATTTCAATTCATATTTTTTAATGAAACTGAATACTTAAGTTTTCTGAATTCTATTCTGATACTCATTTTAGTGTCCAGCTGTATGCCAGTGGCAGAAACAGAGCAGATTTCCATTTATTTAATAAATCATTATCAATTTTAAATTTGGAGATATAATGAGCTTTACTTTATTTTAAAGCTCTGATATAAGGGTTCCTGGGTGGCTCAGTTAGTTAAGCATCTGTCTTCAGCTTGGGTCATGATCCCAAGCTCCTGGGATCAAGCCCCATGTTCTCTGCTCAGTGGGGAGCCTGCTTCTCCTTCTCCTCCCTGCTCAAGCTCTCTCTCACTATCTCTGTCTCTCTCTCTCTCTCTCAAATAAATAAAATCTTTTTTTAAAAAAAAAGCTTAGATATAAAAAGTTTTCAATTTTCAACATCTGTGAACTTAGGCTGTCCTAACTCTCAACAGCAGTTTCATGACTGTGAAGCTCAACAGAACATGTTACAAAATGCAGAAAAACCCCACTTTAGGAATATTGTTTTCTTGTCTTTAGTAAATATTTATACATATACTGGGTGGCCCAGGTGGCTCAGTTGGTTAAGTGTCTGACTCTTCGTTTCGGCTCAGGTCGGGCTTGTGGTCATGAGATCATGAGATCCAGTCCCACATGGGGTTCCTGGTCAATAGGAAGTTTGCTTGAGAATCTTTCACTCTCCCCTTTCCCCAGACCCTCCCATGGTCTCGTGTGCACATGCTCTCTCTAAAATAAGTAAATAAATCTCTTAAAAATACATAAATAGGGGCGTCTGGGTGGCTCAGTGGGTTAAGCCGCTGCTTTCGGCTCGGGTCATGATCTCAGGGTCCTGGGATCGAGTCCCACGTCGGGCTCTCTGCTCAGCAGGGAACCTGCTTCCTCCTCTCTCTCTGTCTGCCTCTCTGCCTGCTTGTGATCTCTGTCTGTCAAATAAATAAATAAAATTAAAAAAAATACATAAATAAATAAAGTATAAATTCATGTAGATAAATACTGGTATTCTGTTTTGATTTGCTAAAAGTCTTTTTTAAAAATGTGGCAGGCCATATTTCCTTAGATTTTTGTATAATCTCATTCCTCATAAGACCACATGAACCACTATCAGTGTTGTGATAGTGGTTTCTTAAAGGAGAAAAAAAGGTTTTTCGTGCCTGAATACTTTAACCCTATGAAATATGAAAAAATGCTTGTTGAAAGCAATGCCATAATTTTCAGATTTGCCCTGCTTTTACTATCATGTCCTTAGCTGAGTAAGCCTGAAGAAAATTAAGTTCAATTAGCCATAAATAATTATGTTGGCATTAAAACAGGTGTAATTTTTTGCCATATGAACTCTCATATATGCATCAAATCCATAAAAGTCATGTTCATATAATGCACAATTCACTAAGTATCATTATTCACTGTACTTATTCAACCATTTTTAGAGTTAATTATTTAATGTCATACTTATCAAATTACAATTACAGTCATTAATCAGTAATAAGTTATTAAAAACACGGATGGTCTATAATGATAGGATTCACTACAGAATTTCATAAACTCTTTAGGTGGGCAGAGCAAGAAAAAAGCCCTAAGTTTTATCCTTGGGCCAGAGGCAGGTGATAATGGCAAATAGATGGTGGCCTTGAAAATGGATATAATAATAATCATCTCATAAGATACCTCCAAGGATTAAATGTCTTTATAAACATCATGAATTATATTTACACATATGAACACTAAATTTGTGTACAGGTAAGCATAAATAAAGTTTCATTTATTTGCATATGTTGTGTTAGATATATTTAGATATATTTATGGATAGACAAACACATATATAAAATATATGTATATATGAATTACATATGCTTACACACCCAAATCTATATACAAAGGGCAGAGCACAGTGCCTGGCCCATAATAAGGCTTCAGGATATAGAGCTACCATTAAAATTAATTACCTACCATAAACCATGTGCTGAAAGCAAACATTTATCCCTGACACTCTCTTAATTTAGTGCTTTATGCCATTTCTTTTCATCATTGAACTACCTTACTTTTTCCTGCTTCTCCACCAACACACAGGAGGATTTGAGGGTTTGGGGGGTTTTGTTGTTGCTGTTTGGCTTGACAAGCTCCCCCTCTGTCCACACCTCCAATGTTGGTCTTCACTGAGACCCACATATTTCTTTGGACCTGACATAGGGACTATAGGACAATCCCTGAAGAAACAAGTCTTCTTTCATCCACTTACGAATTTGTAATGATAAACCTGGCAAGTCTACTACTCCTGTTAAGTCAGACATACGTTTTTGATGTTCCAATATTCATTTGCATCTGAATCTTCTGTGGCAGCTTTAAACTCATTGGACTCTAACTGAATCATGCCTCCAACTTCAAAACTACTGCTGCTCTTGTAATAACTCTTCAAAGTAATATTTTTAAATCATCTACCACATTTACTTAATCCAGGAACCTTAGGTCTGTCATCAGCTCCTCCCACTTGCTGCTCATTGCTTCTCATATACTTTCAAGTTCAGAAGACTCTACCCAAAAAGACCAACTAGACTTCTGTCTAGTCCCCATATTTTTAGCTGCTTTTGATTTCTGGTGTTTGTCTTACATCTACACAAACTAGCATGGATGTCAGGTTTGGGTTTTTTGTTTGTTTGTTTTTGCCTTTCTGACTTTTTGTAATCAGAAAAACACACTACAAAGTAACATCTTTTAAAAGTCCTATTGATTACAGAATAAATTCAATATCCTTATTATAGTTCAGAAGCCATTCAAAATACATCTGTAATTACCTGATTACCTACTATTCCCTGAGCTGTTCCTGGACCATATTTTGAATGTTGAAACTTGTAAAACATTCTAAGCACTTTTCTCTCATTCTGAGAATTTCTTACTTACCTGCTCATCTTCATATAGACTGTAGCACCGAGCAAAAAATGCCACCACCTCCTGTCAAGCTTTCTCGGACTTCTTGGGTCATAAGCTGTGCTCTCCCCAGTGTTCTCAAAACAGTTCTTGTCTAGTAGAGCACCTTTTGCATTGTTTCATAAATACTGATTTTAAAAACCAATCTCCTTTTACTGACTATGGAGTTCTTAAGGACAAAAGCCATATTTCATTCATTTATAGAAGGAAGAAATGAAGGGAGATAGATACGTAATATTAAGAAATAATTTCCATGATTTTGGAAGGAAAAAAATAACATTTTTATATTCAAAATATGGTGCTTAAAAGTTTTATCTCCCCAAAGGGGAAAAACATCTTCACAGTATTTAAATTTTGCTATAAGAAACATATTTGAACATTGTATTTATGGACTCATTGAAGTAAAACTACGCTCTGACTTCTGCAAATGTGCGGTTTCATCAGCATTGTCCTTCTTGATAAAGAGTGAAAAAAATGGGTGATGGTGTCTAAATTCGTTGTGAAGAGAATTCTAGCATTGTTTCAGTTGTTTTCCTAATTTAGATCGGTATCTCCACATTCCCAATTCTTTCAAGAGTAAATTGGAATGTACAAAAGGCCCTTATGCGGGGCTCTGCATGATTTCCTCTCTGATATAATTTCTGATCACTCTCCTCTTCCTTCCAATCTCACTGGTTTCTCACTTTTTTTTTCTGAAATATACGAATACATCCTTGCCATAACATTTTGCTGAAGATGTTCCCTCAGCTTGGAAAGCCATTCACCCAGATACCTGTCTGAATAACCCTCTCATTCTCTCAATTAGAGTGAACATTTTCTAACCTGAGTTGCTCCTGTGTAGAAATTTGGTTAGTTCTTCCATTACCTGGAATTTAAGGCTTTAGAAAATTTGAGCTAACTCAACTAGATCCTAGATGTAAAGATAAGAGATAAAACTCTTCTAAAAGAAAACTATGCAGTAACGGGTTGAAATGCTCAAACCCTGGACATTCCAAAGAAAGGACTAGCCCTTTGACAGGCTTCTAAGAGATAAAATCTAAATCCTTGGAATATCCTGCCTGAAAATAGTATTTCTGTACATCTGGATTCTTGGACTACACCAGATAGTATATGATAACAATGTGATTTATGATGAATGCCTGTTTTTATTCACATGGGTCCTGGATCACACTGTTTCACTTGACCTTTAGAGAGGCTGGAGACTCAGTAGCTAGGGTCTGTTACACAAATATTCCATGCCTGTGTGACCGCTGCAATAAAAACCCTGGACATGAAGGCACAGACGAACTTCCCTAGACTGGAGATACTCTGTGTTGTGACACATTAGTGCTAAGAGATTTAGTACTTTCCATATATCTCCACCAGGAAAGGACAACTGGCAGATTGTGCCTGTTTTCTCATGAACTCTGCCCTATATTATGCCATTTTCCTTTCCTGATTTTAATCTGTATCCCTTCCCTATAATATACTATAACTCTGAGTATAACAGTTTTACTGAGCTCTGTATTCCTAAAAAAATCATCAAAACTGGGGGTCATCTGGGGAACTCCTCCAACATAAAGCATAGGGAGAAGCTTTTGTGATCTCAGGTTAGTAACATGAGAATAAAAACATGAGCCCAAAGGACAAAAAATATTGATAAATTTGACTTCATCAAAATTTAAAATCTTTTTGTTTCAAAAGGTGACATTAAGAAAATGAGAAGAAAAGTCACAGAAGGGAAGAAAATACTTGCAATTGTATACCCAGAATACAGAAATGATTTTTATATAAAATTTTATATAAAAAATAATAATTTTTTAAAAGATTTTATTTTTTGACAAAGAGAGAGACACAGCGAGAGAGGGAACACAAGAGGGAGAACAGGCTTCCCACAGAGCAGACAGCCTGATGCAGGGCTCCATCTCACCACCCTGAGATCATGACCTGGGCCGAAGGCAGCCGCTTAACTGACTGAGCCACCCAGGCACCCCGCCTAAAAATAGTAATTTTGTATATAGAATAACTCAATAACAAGAAGACAAAGACAGGCAAAAATCTGAAGAGATATTTCATTTAAAAAAGGACAAATTGCTATTAAGCACAGGAAAAAAAAATTCAACACCATTTGTCATAAGAAAATTAAATTTAAACTACAATGAGATACGATTGAGCAAAATATAAAAAACAGACAATACAAAGTTTCGGTAAAGATTTGGAGAAACTGAAAAATCTTAATACATTGTAAATGGAAATGTAAAAATGATACAGTATTTATAGTATCTCCAAAAGGGAATAATACAAGAGTCCTTTTACTGGATGTTGGAAAACAAAAGTGGTCTATCCATACAATAAAATACTAATAAGAAGGAACAAAATACCTCTATATGCTACAACACGGATGAACCTTAAAAATTATGCTAAGTAAAAAGAGCTAGATGTAAAAGACTAAATACTGTGTGTGAAATGTGAAGGAAAGGCAAATTTATAGACAGAAAGCAGATCAGTGGTGGCCTAGGGCTGGAAATGCAAGTGACCATCATTAAGAAAGAGTCCAAGAGACTTCTTTGAGGAGATGGAAATGGTCTACAATCAGTGGTGCTTGCACAACTCTATAAATTTTACTAAAAATCGCTTAATTGTACACTTATAATGGATTAATTTTATAGGCTAGAAAATTATACCTCAATTAAACTGCAAGAAAAATCTTGTAGGAAGAGACAGAAAAATAAACAAGCAACTTACATGGTATGTAGGAAAGAGATAGGTGTTCTGCTACAAACAAAATGAAGAACATGATAAGGATAGAAAATATAGAGAAGGAAGATGGTAAATTTGCAGTATCAAATAGGGTGGTCAGGGTAAGCCTCATAGATAAAAGAGCTAGCCAAGGGGCGCCTGGGTGGCTCAGTGGGTTAAAGCCTCTGCCTTCGGCTCAGGTCATGATCCCAGGGTCCTGGGATCGAGCCCTGCATTGGGCTCTCTGTTCCAAAGAAGAGCCTGCTTCCTCCTTTCTCTCTGCCTGCCTCCCTGACTACTTGTGATCTCTGTCTGTCAAATAAATAAATAAAATCTTAAAAAAAAAAAAAAAAGAGCTAGCCAAGGTGACATCTGGTAGAAGAGCTTGCCAGGAGAAGGGAAGAGCATGAGCAAAGTTTTAAGTCAAGAACACATCCTCAAGTCTGAGGAAAAGTGAAGAGGCTGGCGTGGCTGGAAGGAGACTGGTAAACAGGAATTCATATAATTAATGGGAGTAAGGAGGGAAAAATATAGGGCCTTATTATCCATTGTAAAGTTTTTACTTAAAAAAAAATGGAGAGCCATTGGAGGCTTTCTGACAGGAGTGGCATAATCAGATGTACAACTTCAAAGTGTGACTCTGGATACTATGTTGAGAATAAATTTTAGATATGAATGAGTAGAAGCAGGGGGACCTGAAATTCAGCATATATTTTGATAATCCTGGCAATAAATTATGGTGGCTTAAACCAAGGAGCTTATGGGGGAAAAAACAAAACATGGGAAAAGGAATTTTGGCATCAATTTTTTTCTTTTTTGAAGTTAATTCCAAATTTCATAAAAATTAGAATACATAAAATATTAATAGTATTTCTCTGATGAAGTCATTGATAATTTCATGTTTCTGCATTTACCAATTTGCCAGCATACACTATTTCTATAAAACAGAAAAACCAACTGTCTCAAAATCCAGTTCATTGAATGTGATCGTAATGCAAGCAAACTTTCTTTTTTGCCAAATTTTTAAGTCAAAATGGTTACATAAGTGAGGCAAACAGTGATAAACAGTAATGTTAGCAATATGGAGCATAGCTAAAGAAGCAACAGATAATGTTTCCTGACCCAGAGTGGTGAACTCACTTTCCCATGAACATGCAGTAGCATTATTACCAAGCATTATTACCAACTTTCCTCGCATTACAGGACTGTCTCCTTTCTATGCCTGATGTTTAATTTTTTTTAATAAGTACAGTTCTAATCATAATAAATATAACCTGTATCAATCAGGGAAGTTAAGGTTATGCTCATATAGCAAATAATCTCAAAGTCTTAGAGATTTAAACAATAAAGGTGTATTTTTTATTCCACTACATGTCCACTACAGGTGTGGGAAACCTATCTAATTATTATAGTCATTTAAGGACCTAAAGTGTCAAAGATTCCATTTAGACATGGTCTACCACAATGAAATATGTTAGATTATGAACAGGTTCATAAAACGTCTCCCTCCAAATGATACACATTATTTCTGCTCTCATTCCATTGGCCAATATAAGGCCTATGGCTACAAAAGTCAGGAATTATAATCTTATAATGTATTCCAAAGGGAAAATTGGAATAAATGAATACCATTTTTTCTTTATTCTTCAAATTTGTTCCTTGGTGATAAACTATTCTTTCAAAGAACTTAACATGATAAGGTGACCAAGTCAAGTAATCTACAATTATAATTATTCATGAACTAGCTTACCCAGGCTTTAATCTGGGATTTATGATGACACTTTATCTCCAAACACAGATCTCTAAAGTAGGCTACAACACTCCATAGAGTATTAAAGATGTGAGGTAAGAGAATAAAATATGGGCTTCAATTCATGTTCATTTCTATATTAAAAAAATAAGAAAATTAAGTTATACTAGTAGTTAATATAAGTGTTTTCTAATATTTAACTTTATTTTTTTAAGTTTTATTTATTTAAACAATCTCCACACCCAGTGTGGGGCTCAAACTCACAAACCCAAGATCAAGAGCTGCATGCTTTTCTGACTGAGCCAGTCAGACATCCTTCTAATATTTAATTTTAAACTTTACTGATATTTACTATTAAAAAATCCTAGTTTATTCCTACATCAAATCGTCACATGACAAAAATAGGCTACATTATACTAAGACTGGGAATTCCAGAAAATGAGAGTTAAAAGAATTGTCCTAATCAAGAAAAAGGAATCTTTGTGCACTGTTGGTGGGAATGCAAACTGGGGCAGCCACTGTGGAAAACAGTATGGGAGTTCCTCAAAATGTTAAAAATAGAACTACCCTATGATACAGTAATTGCACTACTGGGGGTTAACACACAAGAACATAAAAACATGAATTCAAAGGGTTATATATACACCCCTGTGTTTATGGCAGCATTATTTACAATGACCAAGATATGGAAGCAGCCCAAGTGATGACTGTGGTATAAAGATGTGGTGTATGTACAATGGAATACTATTCAGATTTCAAAGGTGAAATCTTGCCATTTGCAACAACATGGATGGATCTAGAGAGTAAAATAAGTAGTCAGAGAAAGGAAATGCTGTATGATTTCACTCATCTGTGGAATTTAAGAAAAAAAAATGAACAAAGGGAAGAAAAAAGAGAGAGAGAGAGAGAGACAAACCCCAAAACAGACTCTTAACTCCAGAAAACAAACTGATGGTTATCAGATGGGAAGTGGGTGGAGGTGATCTTGATGGGCACCAAGTGATATATGAAACTGCTGAATCACTCTATTGTACACCTGAAACTAATGTAACAGTATATGTTAACTACACTGGAACTATTTTTTTTAAATTGTCCTAATCATTCATTGACTTGCAATACTTCCATATAATGTGTTTTATATGCATCAAGTTACATTGATTTAAGAATTATTATAATCTAATTTTAACTATACTAACTCACAAAATAGACAATAACTTTGCAAGAGGCTCACAAAGACACTTGAGAATTGAAGACTACAGAGCCTGTCAAGAAGAAAATGGCAGAGTGACACATCTATTCCTAGTACTAACTTGTCATCAGCTGCATACAACTACTACCTAAAGAAGCTGCCAAAATCGGATTTATGAAGAGTATTTCACATATAGATTGACAGCCACCAACAGTAATGAAAATCTGTTCTAAGTGTATGTTATATATAGTGCATATTGCTGATTTTCTCTTGACTTCTTTTGCAATTTTTATTACAGTGTATGTTTTAGAATGACCATAAATGTCAATAAAGAAATGCATATATAAAGGGTACTTGTTCATTTTTTTTAAACTGATGAACTCTATGATCAAATAAAGTCCTGATCAATTAAGTCACAGATGGGGCATTCCAGCCGTGATCTCACTCTGTGGCCAAAACTGGCTTTTCAATTGTCTACCTGAAATTTCTACATGGATAAATAGCAGATATATTTATATGTCACATGACCACTACAGAGCTTTTGCATTCCACACTGAAGCCCTCTTCCCCTGATCTCCACAACCACTCTACCGAATGCACAAACATCTATCTTCTCTTATGACTTTCCTTTCTGCTTTCTTCTCTATGTTCGAGGTGACAGGAATATTTTTCTATCCCCCAGACTAAGCTCTTTTTGGTCTCCAGATGTTTACACTAGCTTTTCACTTTGTCCGGAACATTCATCTCCTAGATCTTTTCTTGGCTAATTGCTCCTCATCCCTCAGGCTTCTGCTCCTAAATCAGTTCTTCAGAGTGGCCTTTCCTGATCACTTTATGTTACAGGCCCCCACTGGCTTCCCCACCCACCAGTAGATTACACACACCTAGAGCCTTCAAGGCTTACACAATCTGTGTGTACCCACATCCTCAGCCTCATCCCCATCATCCTCCCTTCAGTTGCTCTGCTTCTTTCTCACCGGCTTCCTCTGAGTTGCCCGATTAAGTGAAGAAAGCTGTTAGGTGGTTTGCACTTGCTCTGTCCTCTGTGGGAATGTTCTTCTAGATCTGTGAAAGGCTTATTTCTTCAGTTTATTCTGGCTCCTGCTCAAATTTCATCTCATCAGAGATACTTGCCTTAATCATCCTATCAAAAACTCATCCCTGGGGTGCCTGGTGGCTCAAAGGGTTAAGCCTCTGCCTTTGGCTCAGGTCATGACCTCCGGGTGCTAGGATCGAGCCCCGCATCAGGCTCTCTGCTCAGCGGGGAGCCTGCCCCCCCCAACTCTGCCTACTTGTGATCTCTCTCTGTCAAATAAATAAATAAAAAATCTTTAAAAACAAAAATGCATCCCTTCTGTCTGCCTGTTCACTTCCTAGATAGTTTTCATGGCACTTGTAAATATTTTAAATCAATCATTTGTTTGTCATTTGTCCAATGCACTGGAATATAGGATCCAGTAGGATAGGGGCTTTGTGTTTTTCCCCACTGTAATTCTATCCTGTTGAACAATGCCTGATCAATATTATCATAATTTATATACACTATTCCCTGCTGAGCTTCACTTGATGTTTCTCTGTAAAACAGGCTGTTAGGATCACTGTAGTAGAATCATTATCCTTGCCTTTTATAATTATATTTTAAGTTAATTTCTAGAAGTCAGATGTTTATACATATTATATATTGACACATATTGCTCAATTGATTCCTAGAAAGTCTATAATGGTTTACATTATAAACCATTATATGGTTTATAATGCCTCCTCTCATTTCGATACATTTATGCCTATAAGTTTTGTGAATCTTTTAATAACTGTGATCTCAGAGGTGATTAAGAATGATTTATAACTTATTAGCATTTTTTGGTTAATAAATTTGAAAAATTTGGGGGTGCCTGGGTGGCTCAGTCATTAAGCATCTGTCTTTGGCTCAGGTCATGATCCTTGGGTCCTGGGATCAAGCCCGGCATCGGGCTCCCTGCCCAGCGGGAAGCCTGCTTCTCCCTCTCCCACCTCCCCGTGCTTGTGTTCTCTCTCTCGCTGTCTCTCTCTCTCTCTGTCAAATAAATAAATAAATCTTTAAAAAAAATTTTTTTTAATAAATAAAATACATTTGAGAAATTTTTATATGATTTCTGGCATATGAATTGCCCTTTATATATTTTTCCATTTTAAAATTTTTATTCATTTTTGTTTATTGTTTTTTAATGATTTTTATAAACATTTATGCATTTTTTAATAAAGAAGTTTTCTATTTCACAAATTCAGTTTCTCATTTTTTAAAATCCCTAGTTTAATATATTCTTCTATGGTTTCTCTGAGTGTTCTTATTGTTAATGTTTTAACTTTTAATGTTTTTTTCTCCATATTTAATTTATGTTGGTACATGTAACAGCAGTGGAATTCAAATTAGTTTTATTTTACATTTTAGAAATTATTATTATTATTTTTTAAGATTTTATTTATTTATTTGACAGAGATTACAAGTAGGCAGAGAAGCAGGCAGAGAGAGAGGAGGAAGCAGGCTCCCCACCCAGCAGAGAGCCCGATGCGGGACTCAATCCCAGGACCCTGGGATCATGACCTGAGCCGAAGGCAGAGGCTTTAACCTACTGAGCCACCCAGGTGCCCCGATTTTAGAAATTATTGATCAGTTTTCCTCATTATATATCAACATATGGTACTCATAATAATAGTTAAGATTTCCTGTAAGATATCTATGGGCCAGTCATTTTGCTAAATATTTTACATACAATAGCCCAATTAATCTTCATATCAATCTTCAGGGTTATGATGAAGCCTATTTTTCTTGAAAGAGGGACAGAAAAATGTCAAACATTGTAAGTTGACTGTGAAATCATCTCTCATTTGTAACAGACAGGAGGCAGAGTCTTGCATTTTTAACCTAGTTTTATGCTTCATATCAATAGTGCTATTTAATATGAGCAACATCTTATTAGAGTATCATTCTGCCTATTATTACTGTGGTTAAGTTGGGAGCATTCAATCCAGTGCCACTTTTTCTCAAGTTCCTTCAGACTTCTCTTCTCCCAAAATCTCCTGTCATGGAATCATAACCACAAGATGGGCAAAACCTGGTTTGACTTTCTATACTATTAGAAGAAGTAAAAAGAATATAAAGAATATGTTTCCCTGCACTAAAAACAAGACACCAAAATACTGAGAGTAGATGCTTAGAAAAAATATTCCAAAAGAAACCTGGAAAAGTCATATTATTATCTAACAAAATAGACTTTAATAAAAAAATCATTTGGAAAAAGGATGACAAAAATAGAGTAAGAAGCTATAACCCTCATTAATATAAGCACAGGCAACAACTCAACCTCAAAAATAAAAGACAGAAATGAGGAGTGATCTAGATAAATGAACAACAAAAGGATTTCTTTTATATAACTCTTTCAGAAAATGATAAAGCAGATGAAAAATACACAATGAGAGCAAGATTCAAACAAAACAATGAAAAACTCAAGCTACTTGGTATATATGGAGAAATGTTATACCAAACAATAAAATGCTTTCTTTGAGCACATGTGAAGTACTTCCAAAGTAGGTTATGTCATACCATAAAGTGATAGAAATCTTAATTTCAAAGAAACAATGTAATACAGACTATTATTTTCTAACATACAACAAAATATTAATTAAAAGCAAAAGAAAAGCTAAGAATAGTTAAACAGCTAAAGAAATCCCATATTATCAGTAAATAAATAAAACAGTCATTGGATTAAAAGGAATAAACTGTGAGCTGCATAATCAATCTTACTTGACAAAATTCACAAGACACAGTTAAAGAAATACTTAGAGGAAAAATTACAGTTTTAAACTATAATCAAGAGAATCATGAAATGTCTTTAAAATGACTACTGATTCAACCTAGGATATTAGAATATAAGCAAAGGAGCAAAAAGAGAAATGAAAGAAAATAATGAAAATCAAGTCAGAAAAATCAATGAAAAAAGCAAAAGAAGAGGGCATATTAACAAAACCAAATTCTGATCTTCCTCCAAAAATTCTATGGTCGGTCAATAGTTCTTATAGGAGATTTCTACCAAATTTTAAGGGAAAATTCCAAAGTTTTTTTTTAATTACCAAGAAAATAGAAAACAACAAAAATCTCTATAGCTAATTTTAGGAAGTTAGTGTTGCCTTGAATTGAAAACAGATGAATTTATTGGCTCATTTCAAATGTGATTAAATGTAAAAATCTTAAATATAAATTCTACAATTGTATTTTGAAAATGTATATTTAATATGAAAGGATCTTCAACTTGAAAATTCTTTTTTTTAAAGATTTTATTCATTTATTTGTGTGTGTGTGTGTGAGAGAGAGAGAGAGAGAGAGAGCGAGCATGAGTGGGGGAGGGGCAGAAGGAGAAGCAGGCTCTCCGCTGAGCAGGGAGCCCCATGCAGGACTCCATCCCAGGACCCTGGGATCATGACTTGAGATGAAGGAAGATGCTTAATCAACTAAGCCATCCTAAAAATTCTTAAAAAAAATTATTTTATTTATTTTTTAGGTTATATTTATTTATTTGACAGAGAGAGAGAGAGAGCCTGTGCATAAGCAGGCAGAGCAGCAGACAGAGGGGAGGAAGAAGCAGGCTCCCCGATGAGCTGGGAGCCTGATGGAGGACTCAATCCTAGGACCCTGAAATCATGACCTGAGCAAAAGGCAGAAGCTTAATTCACTGAGCCATCCAGGCACCCCAGATTTTTTTTTTTTTTTTTTTTTTGAGAGAGAGAGAGAGCATGTGCATGTGAGTAGGCATGCAAGTAGGAGTGGGGGCAGAAAGAGAGAGACTCTTCCAGCAGACTCCTTACTGAGCACAGAGCCATTCAGGGCTTGATCTCAGAACCCTGAGCTCATGACCTGAGTGGAAACCAAGAGTCAGACACTCAACTGACTGAATCACACAAGTGCCCCTCAACTCAAAAATTCTTTAAAGGTAATGTACATTAACAGACTAAAGAAAACCAAAGTACATTATTATCTTAATCAATGCAGAAAAAATATTCATGGAGTTCAGTATCTATTTACTATGAAAACACCTAGAAAGCAAGGAATAGATGAAAACTTCCTTAATTCAGTGAAGGTTAAATACCAATCTTAGAACATTAGACTTAAATAAAGAATTTTTTATGTATTTTCTTTATGATAGGAATTAGACAAGGATTCCCATTATTGCTTAAATAGTATTGGAGGCCCTGGCCTACAATATAAAGATAAGGGGAAGAAAAGGTTGCAAAACAGTAGGAAAGAGATGCAACTCTTGATACTTTCTACTGGTATCAGTATCTATTGGTTTTAGGGAAACCAACACAATAAAAAAGATAAACTATTAGAATTAATAAGAGTTCATCAGTACCACTGATATTTACTTGATTCCTCTATATCAGTGATAGTCCATAAGAAAACAGAAGAAATATGATTATCAGTCAATATAGCAATATATATATATATATATATATATATTTACATGTGTGGATTCTAGGAACTAATCTAGGAGACATTTTATTGAACTCTAATACTTTATCTAGATGGGTTTTGTTTTTATTTTAATGAGAGAGAAACTATGCTCGCACATAGGAAGACCTTACTATTTAAAAATCTGAATCATAATTAAAAGATCTCTATATTAGAAATCCCAGGTCAGAATGGCTTCATGTGGAAGTCTGCTAAATATTTAAATGAGAAGTAGCACTAAATTTGCATATTTTAGAAGACTCCATCCAAGAAATTCTATTAATGTCAACATAACTCAGTACAAAAACATGGTTAGAACACTATAAGAAATAAAAATTATAAGCTAATTTCATTCTCCAAAAGAGATACAAAAATCCTAAAAGAAAAAAAATTAGTAAACCAAATTTAGTGCTATATGACCAGGTTAGTTTTATTCCACAGGGAAAAGGCTTATTCAACATTTTAAAAATCAATATATACAAAAAACATATAATCATCACAAAAGTCACAGAAAGAATATGTGATAAATTAAACAGATATTCATGATTTAAAAAATTATCAGAAAATGGAAACTTATTTAACTTAAAACATACTTCAGGATGAATTACTGAAATCTCTCTGTGGTTGTGATTTTTTTATCATTATTCCTATTCAGTATTATAGTAGAAGCATTAGTCAGTTCCATAACTGAAGGAAAAAAAAATACAATAATTGGAAGGAAGAAGTAAGATCCATCAATATTCTTATAATAATAAATATGTATATAACAAATCCAAAATAACATAAAGGTATTATTTTTAGAATTCAAAAAACATAACAAAGAGAAAATGAAAGTCTCCAAAATATATTATTTATAATGGAATGAAAAAGTCAAATTAAGAATAAAAGGAAGTATAAGAACTCCACAAAAAAAAAGCTATAAAATGAAAGGAGATCTATATAACTAGATAGCTATACCAGGTTTATGGGTCAGAAGACTTAATTTAAAATGATGCTAATTCTCTCTAAAGCAAGGCATTGCTAAGCAAAATGCCAAGAAGACTTTTGTGAAAGTTGATGAGTTAATTCTAAAGTGTATACGAAAATTCAAACTGCCCAACTTGAAGGAGAATAATAAATTAGAAGAACTTATTCCATAGTATAATTCTCAAATTTGGCTGCATATTATAGTCATCAGGGATATTTTCCAAAACCTGATGGTGATACTGTATCTTTTACATAATTAAATCCTTATCTTTAAGGAGAGATCCAGCATTGTTATTTTTTTATATTTCCAGGTGTTTCATGTGCATCCAAATTTGAGAGCCACAGCCCTTGCAGCATATTATCATATACATATAAATTATGTATTATTCCAAACGTGCATTAATTAAGATAGGGTGAAACTAATGTAAGGATAACAATTAGTCAAATGGGACAGAATAGAAGCTATGGAAAGAGACCCACCCACACATGTATGGACACTGTTTATGAGTAATATAGCACAGTAAGGCAGTAGGAAAAAGGCAGTTTTTCAATCAAAGTCACTGCACCAATTGCCTCTATAGAAGAAAAAAATAAACAGTGATCTCAATCTCAAATCATATACAAAAAATATCAATTCTAGTAGACTGCAGATCTAAAGGAGGGAGTAAACAAATGGGATAGATGCTAAGAGAACATCTTCATGAGCTTAAAGTAAAGAAAATCTTCTTTGACAACACACAAAAAGGAAAATAATTATTAACTGACTACACTTACACTAAAATTAAAAACTTACATTCATCAAAAGCTGCCATTTAAAAAATAAAATGTCAATCTATAGACTAAGAGAGGCTATTTGCAACACAAGTTGATGACAAAAGGTCAGGACCCACTATATATATATACATAGATACATATGTAAGTGTGTGTGTATAATCAATAAAAAGAAGTTACAAAATCCAATAAATAGATGAGCAAGAGACATGACAAATGTTTTCATAAAATAGCATTTCTGGGGGCACCTGGCTCAGTCAGAGAAGCATGCAACACTTGATCTCAGATTTGTGAGTTTGAGCCCCAAGTTGGGTGTGGAGATTACATAAAAATAAAATCCTTAAAAAAATAAAATAGTATTGGGGCGCCTGGGTGGCTCAGTGGGTTAAGCCGCTGCCTTCGGCTCAGGTCATGATCTCAGAGTCCTGGGATCGAGCCCCGCATCGGGCTCTCTGCTCGGCGGGGAGCCTGCTTCCTCCTCTCTCTCTGCCTGCCTCTCTGCCTGCTTGTGATCTCTCTGTCAAATAAATAATAAATAAAATCTAAAAAAAAAAAAATAAATAAAATAAAATAAAATAGTATTTCCAAAAGGCCAATAAACATATGAAAATGTGACCAATCTCATTAGTCACTGGGGAGATTCAAACTCAAACCATGAGCTACCGTTATACTCTAACCAGAATAACTGCAATCATGAAGACTGATAACATCAAGTGTATTGCCAAAGACGCAGATCACTTGGGACTCCCAAACACACGCTGCTAGTGGGAATGCAAATTAGTATAACTACTTTGAAAACCTGTTTTACGTTATCTATCCAGGCTGAACATACACATACCATATGACATGGCAATTCCACTTATGTATATACCCAAGTAAATGCACAGACTTGTGAACACACATGTATAGACATGTGAACACACTTGTACAAGAATGTTCATGACAACGTTACTGGTAACAGCTCCAAAATGGAAATAATCCAAATGCCCATGAGGAATAGAATGGATATATAAATTGTGGTATAGTTAACTAAGAGAATATTATACACATTGAAATGAGTAAGTTATATAGAACATCATGGACGGATTTTACAAAGATAATGTTGAATATATATGCCAACCAATGAAGAACACATACTATAATTTTTTCATTTATGTAAAGTTCATAAATGGACAAAAGTCAGGATAATGGTTACCTTTGGGGAGGATGGTAGATAATGATTGAGAAAGGGCACAAACTGGGGCTTTTAGAATATTTGCAATTTTCTATTTCTTGACTTGACTGTTGGCTGTATAAATGTGTTTACTTTGTGAAAACTCATCAAACTGTACATTCTTTTCTCTTTCTTATTTATTTATTTATTTATTTGACAGAGAGAGAGAGAGAGAGAGAGAGAGAGAGGAAGAGAGCACAAGCAGGCAGAGCAGCAGACAGAGCAGCAGACAGGGGGAGAGGGAGAAGCAGGCTCTCTGCTGAGCAAGGAGCCTGACAGAGGGCTCATCCCAGGACCCTGGAATCATGAGCTGAGCTGAAGGCAGTTGCTTAACCAACTGAGCCACCCAGGTGCCCCTGTACATTCTTTTCTCTTAATTGAAGTATAATACAATAGTAAAACATTTAAGAATGATGATAGTCAGAACACATGGAGAAATAGGCTATCTTCTTTTATAAGAGTTAATATAAAAATGTCAAATTTTCTCAAGTTAATCTATAAACTCAATACAACCTGATTAAAATTCTAGTAGCATTTCTTCAGTAACGAAATTAATTTCTTTGAAAACACAATTACACGTCTATGAATAGCTAAGTCAACTTAGCAAACAGGCGTAAAAACAAGGGTCTGGTCTATACATGAAATATATTACACGCTTAGCCTGGAACCATTGTTACACACATAGGGTGATTTGAGAACAACAGAAAAAAAGACAAGTGGAGTAGAAGAAATATTTCAGAGAGACTGATCCAGATGTGAGCCCATAATATGATTTAAAGTAGCAACACAAATCAATTGGGAAAGATGACTAGCTTAGTAAATGGTACTGGGAAATCAGGTTTATTATATGGAAAAATCTAAAATTGGATCACTCTACAATGTATCACAAAGTGTCTTCCAAGTGGATTAAAAACTAAATGAGAAATATAAAACTGTAAAGTTGCTATACAATAATAAAGAAAAATATCTTTGTAACTTCTCATGCAAAGCTTCAAAAGCACAAACCATGAGACAAAAAAAAATGATTTGGGGTCGGCTTAGGAACAAAGATACATTTCATAATATGGTCTGATTCCACATAATTTACAAATGAATTCAACAAAACCCTATGTCAAGCTGATGATGACAGCAGGTGAGTGTGTGTATGTGTGTATGAGCTAGATCTGACATTTGTCAATCTTTATTTCATAATATAATATCCAAAACACGATTTTGTCTATGAATAGGACAGATTTGCCTACCAACAGTTATTTAACTTAATCTCCCAGTAGTTTTTTTGAATCTAATTCTACCACTCTTGTGACTAGAAACATGTATCTTCCTAGAAAATAACTCTTTGTCTTACATGTTTTCAAACTCACTCCTTAAAGATTCTAGGGTATGTTCCGTAGGATTTAACATTCTTTTACTGAATTAACACAGTAAGTCACCTCAAAACACACTAACTTATTATTCAAGAATCTTAGCTGAACTCTAACTTTTCAACATAGATTCTTACAAATCATCTTCGATTAGCAGATATTAATTTCTATGCCTTCAAATCAGAATGTCATTATTTAAGGAATTAGAGGAGTTAGGCCACTACAGAAAAAGTGAGAGAAATGTTGGCATAAGCAACACTGCAAAGAGGTTAAGAGTTTGGTTAGTTTTTCTTTCTAAACACTGTGTTTTTAATAGCTGTTTTATTAAAAAAAAAAAAACCACTAAATTTTATTTTGCATATTCTAGAGATATAAACATGCATAGTAACTCTTCACTCCTGGAGTATAACCCATTTCAAAGAAGAGACATGTTGGACTGTTAAGAGGCCTACAAAAAAGCTCAAAAAGCTTCACTTAATTCCTTTTCCCTTACCTACCCCAGAGTCCTATCTAGTTTCTTCTCTCTAGCACTCTGGGATTGTAACCACCTGTCTGTTAATTACTTTCTCTCTTTTGTGATTACCTTTCTTTCAACAGAACTCACATATTGTCTATTAAAATTTCCCCTTCCAGTTCCCAAAAGTGCATACCTTATTAGCAGTTTCTAGCAGCCAAGGGAGAAGAGGGTGCTTACCTTCAAAATAGATGCCTGACTGGACTTCTAGGACCCTAGGAAGCGTCCTGAGGTCAAGGGAGTGAACGAACTCTTCCAGTGACAATGCCATGGCTTGGGTCTTGCACAGTCCAAGCACTTACAGAAGCTCCTGCCTTCTGGGTGTCACTTGTTTGCAGCTGTTGTCCCTGCTGATCATTCCTCCTTCGGGCAGGCGAGGATGTCGCACTAGAGTCCCACTAGGGTGGAGTAACTCTGTGTGGGGAGGACTGTGAGGAGAAGAGGAGGAGGCAGGGGACAAAAGGTGTGATAGCTCTTTTTGTTCTCATTGTGGCTTCATTTCCTTCTGACACTGAAGCAGAACAGGATGGGGGGAGCAGTGAGCATGTCTGAACAGACAATGCCAAAAAAAAACAAGAGTTAGTAGTAGCTCACTCTGTCTGTTGCCAGCCCAGGTGCCCCTCTACAACACTGGCAAGACTGTTGGGAGTTAGGGCTGCATGTGGCTTTTTGAACCAGAAAAGAATAGGAATACAGGACTAGAGTCAAATCTTAAAATGGCACCATGTTAATTCTTTATGTCTTTAGCTCATTTCTAAAGTTTGGCTTTGTGCCTTATTTGCATACTCTCAGTGCTTTCACATTAAATTTGGTTACAAAAGTGCTCTGTGTCAGCTTTTTTGAGAAATCTGATACTCTGAAGAGAGAGGATCGAAACCACTTTTTATTGTTCCACATTAAAAATTTTGCTGAATCTTAAAGGAGGGTGGGGGAGGGGCACAATATGCAAAATGATACAGTAAGTTAATCCAGTAGGTTAATACAAATTTTCTAATCACTACAGAATAGTGAAAGTATCTAAATCTGTTGTAAGGAAACTGGGTTTCCTAGGTTTAACTCTCTTTAGATGTATAGGTGACTTTAGCCTTATTGTCTCTGTTCCTCATTTGGCTCAATTATTAAATGAAAAAAAAAAAGAAAAAAAGCAGACGCAATTTCTCCCCAGACTAAAATTCTGCATTTCGGATTCTGTGGTCCAAATAGTGGGGAGAGGGACATGTCCAAAGTCAAGGAAGCGAGAGAACCCTTGTTGAAACAGATCCCTTAAAAATTCCCCCTCTCAGGGTCGCCTGGGTGGCTCAGTAAGTTAAAGCCTCTGCCTTCAGCTCAGGTTGTGATCTCTGGGATAGAGCACACATGGGGCTCTCTGCTCAGCGGGGAGCCTGCTTCTCCCTCTCTCTCTGCCTGCCTCTCGGCCTACTTGTGATCTCTGTCAAATAAATAAACAAAATCTTAAAAAAAAAATTCCCCCCCTCTATTCTTTGTATTTAGCACAATGTTTTATACCTAGTTTATACAACTCACATTGATATTTTCTTTCTTTCTTTCTTTTTTTAGATTTTATTTATTTATTTGTCAGAGAAAGAGAGAGAGCACAAGCAGGGGGAACTGCAGGCAGAGGAAGAAGCAGGCTTCCTGCTGAGCAAAGAGCCCCCGTGCAGGACTAGATCCTCATGACCTGAGCTAAAGGCAGCCGCTTAACCAACTGAGCCATTCAGGCGTCCCTCAAGTTGATGTTTTCTAAGTCTCTTTAAGGACAAATAAAGGAAGACTAGTTAGTATAGATACAGGTGAAAGATACTAAGAAGCTGCACATTCTCCTTATAAACTGGGGACTCCTGGCTCTTTGTTGGGAAACTGTTATAGCTTCAGGCTGCAGAGCATAGCTAGACAGAGGGGGTCAGGGCTCACCCCAGCTCCACCATTCCCTTCACATAAATGACCAAGCAATAAAAACACAACCTTATTGTGATATAGAGCTTACAAAACTCTTTCAGTTCAAATCATATTTGACATTTGCAATAATCTGCTTGGCTTCATTTCTTTCTTTACAAAACTAGAATTTATGGGGTCCTATTCATAGTTTTTAACTAGTAGCTTCTACTTCCTCACTTGGAACTATTTTGTCCCAAAAATCTCCCAGACTTGATCAGTCTGCCTCCTGCACACCCAAGCTCAGGCTCTTCAATTGGCTGTAAATACTGTTTACAGCCTAATAGCATATCTCCCATTGCAGATCATATAAAAAAAAGGCTGCTGTGGACGGCTCCTTAAAAATCCTACATCTTTTAGAATTGGTGCCACAACCAATTTCATTTCATACTTACTCCAAGCTAGATTTTACTTGCTTTTTTTGTTTGTTTTTATTTTTGTTTTTTAACTTTCCCAAATCAACTTTCTATCCTACTAGCCAATAAAGCCTTTTTGAAACATAGATAGCATAGTTATCTATGCTATCCCTTTTTCTGTTCTTTCAACAGATAACACTTGGTTTCCACTATAATCTGATTCTCTTATATTACCAATCTTAGTTAATGACACTACCATTCTACCAGTTTCCCAAGCCAGAAGGCTGCATCATGGGAGAAGCCATTTCTGGTCTCTGAATCCCTCAATCCCTCACTGTCACTCATTCTGTTCTTGTTTTGTATCCCCATGGTTACTACTTTAGTCTAGATAGAAATCACTTCTGACACCGTAGGCAAGGAATTCGTGACATGAACAGCCAAGACAAAACTGACAAATAAAACTTTTGAGAAGGTACTTGAATCTAAAGTGGATGACTACAGTTGAACAACTGAAACAGTAAATTACAAATGCAATAATAATGATATTAATGAGAGCTCAGAAACAAACCAGAGTACAATGATTTCCTATATGAAAAAGGTGAAATTCCAACGCAGTAGAGAAAAATGTTTTATTCAACAAATAGTTGTTAAATATTTTTTAAGTAAGTTAATTCCCTAACATTCTATGCACCAAAATTAAATTTAGATAAATTTAAAAGTTAAGCTTAAACAAAAATAAAACAAAGGAGAAAATAGAAAAATGTCTGAAGAAAGTAAGGGAAGAATTTTTTAAAGCATTTAATGCAAGGAAAAGACTAATAGATTTGATGACAGACATAGGAAGTATGTCTATAAATCAAAAAGAAGCTTTAACAAAATAGAAAATAAAAACACACACACACACTTCAAATTAAGAATTGATGTCTGGGATGCATAAAGAGCACATATTAAGTGATATGCAAATAAAAAAATATTCAAGGACTTCTGCTTCTGGCTATGAGCTTGTATCTGACCAACTCTCCAACCAACAACAACGAGAATAGTGAATGGTGTTTTGACACTCTTGTTTTAAGGAATAGGAGAGCTATCAGAGCAGTTGGGACTTGAGATGCCAAAACCAGAAAAACAGGGAAACACAATGAGAGGAACCCAAACTTCCACCCCTTTTCTCCCCTCAAGGCATGTGTGGATTAATATTTGGCATCAAAAGAGAAGCTGAGAAGCAGAGCGTACGTGGTGGTTAAGGGGGAAGGAAGCCGAGTTGAATTTCTAGCAGGTTCAGATAGCTAAGGAGATAAAAATTGGAATTTGGGGCTAGCAAGGCATCTAGGGAAACAGAAATGAGTTGTTTAGCACCATTTTCTCCCTTCAGGTTTTGGCGCGTTCAAAACCAGCATAGAGTTGATTGTATGACAACGGTTAGAAAGTGATCTTTAAAAAGCTGACAAAACCAAGCAGCACTTTCTGGGGTCTCATTGGCGGGAAAACACACCCTGCTAAGGGGGAGGAAGGAGCTCTGGTAAATACCCCGTGTTTTTGGCTGGGGTCCCTGAAGCCTAGTCCCTAAAAGAACAAACGGGTTGACTATAAATAGGCCTTGCAATATTGAAGCCCAGATCAAAGTTACCTCAACCCCTGATTGGATTAAAGTGATCTGAGCCATTTGAGATGCGGGACAAAAGCAAACACCCTGTCACTGGGGAAAAGCAGCCAGAACTTCTACAGTATTTTAAACACAATGTCTAGGATTTAATAATTTGAAAAGCTCAGATATGGAGTTATGAAGCATGCAATTTAAAATAATTTTGATTAACATGTTGGAAACTAGAAGACAAGGAGAATTTCAGTAGAGAAGCACCATCTATTAAAAGTCTCAAATTAAATTCTAGAGTTGAAAAATAACAACTCAAATTAAGACTTCTGGACATAGGGTAAGAGAAGGTTGGTAAATGGACCAAGGAAAGAAGAAAATATTCTCTATTAAAGAGAGATAAAAAGAATTCAACATATAAGAATAGAAGAGACATTTTAGCCACAGTGAAAAGGTCTTATGTGACCTTGCATCCTCACATGAAAGGAGAGATGGCAAAGAGGGAGAAGCAGTATTTCACGAGGTAAAGGCTAAAGATTCTCCAACATGGTTCCGGGTATAGCCCTGCGGTGGGGGTTCCCGGGGATCCATTTCTTGCTACAACAGTGTGGGGGGATCGGGGAACAAACCCAAGGCCACCCCTTCTGGCAGCCTTGGACCGCCCTCCAATCTCTTTTCCAGTCGCAACCTTCAAAGCCATCGTCGCAGCATCCCCTGCCTCCAGGACCAGCCAACACTGGTGTTTTGTTTTCTTTGTTTTGTTTTTGTGCACTTAGCTCCTCATTGCCATCAACCATGAGCCCCAGATTCACGGGAATTATTCCAGCGACAACACGCATCTGCGGGGCTTCCACACCTGCCTCTCTCTGGGCCTGTTTGCCTCGTGACGATGTGGCTCTGGAGGTCTCCGGCCACGTCCTCTGGCGTCGACTGAGGAGAAGCAGGAGGCCTCCTAGCTCTCCCAAACGCAAAACCAGCTCGGAAACCGCGCCCTCTTCCCGGGCCTGTGCACGCCGCCCCAAGACAAGCGGTAAAACCCAGGACGCCCCGCGGTCGCCACGGTCCTGGATGAGAAACTGCCCAGGCGCGGGGTTCTGCAGGCCCTGGGTTCCGCCCAGGTAGCCATACCCCACCTCTGACTCCCTGACGAGCCACTTCCCGGATAAGAGGCGAATAGCATCGGGAAGTAGGCGGCCACCTCACTCTCCTCTGCAGGCTGGCCTGGGCCAGTTTCTGGAAAGGCTCAAAATCAAGCAGGAATTAGGAGCCCCCAGAGCCCAACGGGCCTTGAGGGGTGCCTCTGGCGTTCCCCTGGTGTTAGGGCTTCTGCCTGAGCCTCTCCCTTCCGCCCCTGTGCAGCTTTTTAGTGACCCTGGAGCCCTTTCCCTAGCCAGGAGTCTCCCTAGCCAAGGACCATATGGAAACAAGGCAGCTTTTTTCAGGGGGGATAAAAAAAGCATACAAGTGGGGGCACCTGGGTGGCTCAGTGATTAAGCCTCTGCCTTCGGCTCAGGTCATGATCTCAGGGTCCTGGGATCGAGCCCCGCATGGGGGGGGGGGGTCTCTGCTCAGTGGGGAACCTGCTTCCCTTCCTCTCTCTCTGCCTGCATTTCTCCTACTTGTGATCTCTGTCTGTCAAATAAATAATTTTTTTTAAAAAAAGTGTACAAGTGGATCAGTGCAATTCAAACCTGTATGTTCAAAGATCATTTGCACTCAAATGCTGAGAGAACAACCGTGTATTTAATTCTTAAAACCCATATATTGCTGAGGATGCAGTATATTCGCTTGTACTACAAACTGATGTGATCTATTTTGAAAAATCAATTTGATCTAGTAATTTTATATTTAAATGTAATCAGATAAAGATTATACACACAATGATTTATTTATGCCATTCATTGAAGCATTTATTACTTTTAATAGCAAAAAAAAGGGAAAGAAAACTAAAGTACAAGAATAGAAGTTATTTACATAAGTTATTCACATGATTATATACTACGCTGCCACTAAAAAGCATGTTTTCAAAGAAAATTGTTGACATGAGAAATTTGCCAGCAACATAATATGAAAAATTGAGGATAAAGGATAAGCAGCATAGAAAAGAAAGTCTAGAATAGGTACTAAATTTTATATTTTTAATATGCTTGTGTAGTTTTATTTTTAAAAAATTAAAAGATTAAGAGTCAATGAAATTGTTTTCTTTTGAATAAATAGAGATCACCTTTTTAATTTTGTAATTTCTAACACCTTCATTTCACTGTTTTCACCTAAGCTACCTATTACTCTATCCCTCTTTATTACATTTGGTGGACATTTTTATTCTTTATCTTACCTTTATACTCATGACTGTGCTCTTTACTTTGGAATGCTCTCTTTACTTGGCTTCCCTCAGTTTTCATTCTATTTTTCTACTTGCCTCATCTAGGTCAAATTTGCAGTTTCCCTTTTCTCTGCTTTTTAAATATTGTGTCTTGCTCACATTTACTTGGGGTATTTAACTGCAATTTCTATCTTAAATGCAATGTATAAGGTAATATGAAGCACCAAAAGGGCCAAGTTTAAAAAACAAATTTTCTTGGACAAAGGGCCTTATGTAGAACAGGCTGTCCCATCTCTTGTTGTTGTTATTGTCAGGAAAAAATATAAGGCCAATGGCCCTGGTTTTACAAAATTTTCAAAAAAATAAAAAATGGGGGTACCCGGGTGGCTCAGTGGGTTAAAGCCTCTGCCTTCGGCTCAGGTCATGATCCCAGGGTCGTGGGATCAAGCCCCACATCAGGCTCTTTGCTTAGCGGGTAGCCTGCTTCTCCCTCTCTCTCTGCCTGCCTGTCTGCATATTTGTGACCTCTGTTGAATAAATAAATAAAATCTTTAAAATATAAAAATAAGGTAAAAAAATCAAAACTGATGTTTTCCTTGTGAATTCGCCTTTTATGTGTTGTTTTTTTTTTAAGATTTTTATTTATTTATTTGACAGATAGAGATCACAGGTAGGCAGCGAGACAGGAAGAGAGAGAGAGGAGGAAGCAGGTTCCCTGCTGAGCAGAGAGCCCGAGGTGGGGCTCAATCCCAGGACCCTGGGATCATGACCTGAGCCCAGGGCAGAGGCTTTAACCCACTGAGCCACCCAGGCGCCCCTTCACCTTTTACGTGTTAGCAACTAATTCTCATTTCTAAAAGCGATGGCCAAGTTAATATTTTTCTGGAAACTGCTTGATCCTTTTACTAAAAATTTGCGACTTACTCTCAGAAAAAGGAAATGATAACCAAAAATCAATCAATTAAAGGGCTGTCCATTATGACCTCTGACCTGTACCAGAAGAATGATGGCTTCTAAGTCTTTGTCTCTGGCCCTAATTCTTTACTGAGATCCAGACCTGTATAAGACCTTCTGGATATTTTTCAAATTTTATATTCAACATGCACAAAATTGAATGGTTCATTTTTTCTGCTTTCTCCACTCCCCCTCCAGTCCCCTATACTCTCTGTCTCAGGAAATAGCAACAACCTCCATCCAATTTTGAAGTCAGAATCCTGGGTCTTTTAATGACATTTTCCTCTCTGTCATACCCTCTATCAAACAATCAGGGAGGAAATCCAGGTCTATTGCTAGGATATTTTTCAACTCTCCTATCTCTCCCTAAGGCCACTGGCACCTATGTAATGAAGGCCACCACCATCTCTTGCCTACATGAGGGTAAAAGTTCTTAGTTCTTAAAACTTCCTTCCTCACTGTGAAGTCCATTTGACCTTTCTAAAGTATTAATCTGACCAAATTCCTCCCTTCATTAAAACACTTCTTTGAAATGAACGTAACATTTTTTTTGTCAACTATACCTCAAACAACAAAACTTTTGCAGTTTATTCTTCAGCGGTTATTATCTGGAGACTCTGTTGCAATGAATAGAATGCAAGTGACAGGAGCTCAACTCAAACACTGTGCTCCACACAACCTGTGGCCACAAACTGTATGAGACATTTGTTCCTTTTGTTTAGGAAAAGTTGGAATAAATACTTGTGGCTGAAAGCTTTTGTTCTCAGGTAAGCATTAACAGTGTTTGAGGGCATCTCTCTCAGAAAGATGCCTTCACATTATTCCAGTAACTCAAACATGCTTGGAATTTTCCTGTAGAGAAAAATCTCTGTTCAAACACTGAGCTTGCCCCTTAACGATTTTGCCAAAGAACAGAGATGGCCTTGCCCATTAGCCAACCTAAAAGGAAATGATAGAGTTATAGTTAGTCATCATCCCATCATTACCAATCATACCTGCCCTAAGAGAAGTAATGTTGGAGAAAAACAAAGAAAAACAAAGAAAAGCTAAAAACAAGCTTTGCTCAAGATATTCATTCCTTTGTTAAACACTCAGTACCTATTTTCCTAAAAAGTGAGTACAACTAGCTGAACACAAAAAAAACAAATAAGAAAACAAAAACTCACTACATAAACTACAAAACAGGGGTTTAAAACCAATATTTGGGGGTGCCTGGGTGGCTCAGTGGGTTAGGCCTCTGCCTTCAGCTCAGGTCACGACCTCGGGGTCCTGGGATTGAGCCCTCCTGGGAACCTGCTTCTCTCTCTCTCTCTCTCTCTCTCTCTCTCTTCCTGACTCTCTGCCTACTTGTGATCTCTGTCTGTCAAAAAAAAAAAAAAAAAAAAAAAAAAAACCTTAAAAAAAAGTTAAAAACCAATATTTGAATATTATGAAATAATACTTTTTGAGAGGAGACTAAACTTAGAGATGGGTCATTTTGACTGGTATCTAAGTCTCTTAATTTTCTAAAACATTCTCCTCATAGTTTATTTCTGAAATAATAAAAAAGTAAGCCTTTCCTAGAAAATAGGAATTGCTCCCTAATGTGGAAATTATTGTTTTAAGTCACTGATGTGTTAAGAACCAATTCTAACTCCAGGATAAACTGATTCTGGGCGATCAGACAACATCATCAGAGCATGAGGTTCAGATTTCTTATGCATAGGTTGCATTTCAGGGAGGTCATGCTGTCTTGGCAACACCTGGCAACTCAAGACCTATATCGGCATTGATCCAAGTGCAATTGAAAAAGTACTCCTTTCTCCTACTTACACCAGGAAAAATCCCAGGATAAGCTGGGATTGATTCACATTGGGTTACATGTTCATCTTTCATCCAGTCTTTGTGACTGAGGAAATGAAATATGCTAATTGCCCAAGTCAAATTCATATATTTTTTATTAGGCTGTTGTCCCTGCTAAGTCACAATAATAGAGTTAGGAGAGGACAGGTCTCAAAAGAAGGTCAGCATGCTATTACCAACAAAAGGAGAAATTGGTGTTTGGTGGGCAAATTCATAGTATACTTACCATAAGCGTTCCCGGTGCTATATATGGCTGCCTATTTGCAGTACTTTGATCACCTCGTTCTTCCATCTCCAACTGGACATAGAATTACATACATTCTTAATTTATAATTTAGTGTAATTTCTAATTTAGTATAATTATGTACATACTTAATTTATAAATATGAATTATTTTAATAATCCAGAAAGTATTTTAATAGTCCAGAAAGAAAATTAAAACCTGCTATAAAACTATTTAATTATCTTGTCAAAATCCACATAGGCATATCTTTAAAAGGATTGCTAAATCAAAACCTCTCCCTTCTCCAGTTACTCTGTGTAAATATTTCACAACCTGTGAGTGTGTGCCTTCCTCAGGGCCTCATTTTCTAAGTGCCAGCTTCTAGCATTCTAATTCACTTTTTGAATGAAGCTCAATGCAGGGCTCACATTTCTTTCCAGGTAGGTTCATCGTGGTGGTTACCCTTTTTTCAACCCTAATGCTTAATTGTTTTTTTCTGCAAACATTTGTTGAACCTTCTTCTGCATCTGTCATTATAAAAGGCACTGAGAAAATAAATAGCCCTTAAATAAGATTACATTTTAGCAGACCATGCACACAGCTTAAGAATCATAATCTAATGTACAAAGTTCTCCATAGAGATGAACAGGCTACTCTATAGGAACACACACTCAACTCTGGGACTTGAGAGTTAAGAATGGTTTCCCCTAGGGACAGTGTTCCTGAGCTAATTTTAAAATATAAGTGGTGGTGAGCTAACTAAACCTGCTCACCTTGTAGAAGCTTTACTCAAATGGATGCACATTTTTCCATGGGATTCTGCCTATTACCATACAGTACAGAGCAAGAGCACAGGTTGAAACAGGAATGTTGCAAAGAAGAATGACCTGGATATTGGCATCATGTGACTCCTGCACGGACATTGCCCTTGCTGTAGAACTCAACCCCTTTCTTCAAAACCATAATGACTGATCAAAAATAAAACCCCTTCATTCATGAAATATATTCCATTTTCTCTCTCCAAATGGTGAAGTTTCTGTGATGATGTAACTCTACCATTTTCTCCTGACGTTTATATGGCATTATTTAACAATTCCAATATGCCTGTAGAAAAGATATTCCCACTTCACCAGGTCTTTTCTCCTTTTCATATATTTGTTATATCTGAAAGATAACCTGGGATGTCATTTACATATAAGTGTGATAACATACTAGAGTCTCTGAGGAACAATTCAGTCTTAAGCATTCGAAAAAATAAATTTTAAAAGATTCACAATAATTTCTCATTACAAATTAAATGTTAAGTTCCGACCTCTTTAAAAGATCAGGGCTTTCTTTTCAGACCTAAAAAATTTTAAATATATTAAATATAAATGATATTATAAAATAAAATCTAGAGAAAAATACTAAAATACTAAAATGTATGTTAAATATAAGTTATTTGGTTTGGCAAATTTAAGTAAGGTTATGTATTTCTTTTTCTTTCTTTTTTTTTTTATTTCTTTTCAACGTAACAGTATTCATTGTTGGGTTATGTATTTCTTTAACCCAAGTCAGTTTCATGAGCAATAGACTTTTTGTTTAAACTGTCATATATATATATATATACATATATATATATATATATATATATATATATATACACATACACACACACACACACACACACAAATATATATACATATATATATGAAATTGTTCTTTGTAAACTTTTTTTCACTTGGTACCACCAGACTAAGGTACCTGGTGACTAAAACTCTGGAGTATCAGTAACAGATTATAGGGAGAGTGATAAGAGATGGTAACAAAAATAAACAAACATACAAATATAAAATAATGACCAATGACTCTATATACACTGAAGACAGAGTGGTGCATGTTGCGGCTTGGTAGGATTCCTACTTCCTAAAGTATTTTAATAACTGAATTAAGTATTTTGCTCACATGGCAGATAAGCAATATATGGCTGAGATCATGATGTTTCTCAAAGTTCCCCTATTTTACAAACTAAGTAGTATTACACAATTTAACTGAGATAATTTTCAAAGTTGGAAAAGTCATATATCTAGTGACATGATAACCTGAGTCAGGAACTACTTATGGAAAAAAAAAAAAACAATTTGTTGAGAAACTATACCTCCCTCAACCCCAAGTAAAAATTTCAAAGAAAGAGATTAAAGAACAGCAATGTGAGGGATTTACACGTTCACTTTATATAAAAAGAATGACTTTAGATTTCATTACTTTCCAGTACATCCAATTTATTTCCCTTCCTTCCTTCCTTCCTTTCCTTTCTTCCTTTCTTTTCTTTCTTGCTCTTTCTTTCTCTGTTTCTTTCTTTTTCTACACATGAAATAGCTAAGAATAAATGAAGTAAAAGGCTTATCTTATCTCCACCTCCTTCAGGTGGTTATGTTATACATTTATACACAAATACATGATACAGTTATGTAATCACTGTGTATATAATATGCATATCATGCATAATAATACAGTTAGAGTCTTTTGTCAAAGTCTGGATTCTGTCCCAGAATTCCTGGGCAATTATCACTTTTATAAGTTCTTTATGACCTAGCAGTGAGATGCCTAATTATCTTTTCTAAGATACAGAAGAGAGACTGAAGAATACATATGAGTATTAAATTCCAAGTTAGTGGATGTGAGGGCGATCTGGCTGCGACATCTGTCACCCCATTGATCGCCAGGGTTGATTCGGCTGCTCTGGCTGGCTAGGCGGGTGTCCCCTTCCTCCCTCACCGCTCCACGTGTGTCCTTCCCGAAGCTGCGCGCTCAGTCGAAGAGGACGACCTTCCCCGATAGAGGAGAGGACCGTTCTTCCGTCAAGGGTATACCAGTAGCTGCGCTCCCCTGCTAGAACCTCCAAACAAGCTCTCAAGGTCCATTTGTAGGAGAACGTAGGGTAGTCAAGCTTCCAAGACTCCAGACACATCCAAATGAGGCGCTGCACGTGGCAGTCTGCCTTTCTTTTGAGAAATAAAGTCTTGAAATAATTAAAAAAAAAAAATTCCAAGTTAGTAATTATGTTTTGCTGTTAGAAGTATTTAAATACATGTTAACATATGAATATGTATGGGAAATGAAAAACACTAAAATAATCCAAAACAATACTAGAATGAGTAAGTACTTCAGGGCCTACTCCTGCGTTGGAATACTCTGCAGAGTGAAAAACAAATTATATACAAATGTACACACAAACATGAGTGCATTTCAAACACAAGAATAAAAGAAGTCACCAAATAATACATATATAATTACATTTAATACAAATGTGTATTTCAATTAATGCATACTATGAGAAGCAAAGAAATAAGAGACACAAAAATCAGGATACTACAAATATTGTAGAGAAGAAAGAAAGAGATGTGTTCAAGGAACTCAGAGGTAGTGGTAATGGTCTACTCCCTAAGCTGACCAGGTGTTTGTTATTATTAATATTATTTTTATTTTAATTTATTAAACATCAAATGAGTACATATGTTTATGCACTTTGTTATGTACTTAAAATTATAAAGCTGAAATAGCCAAAGCAATGTACTCATTTATTCATTTACCCAACAGAGATCTATTGTACTTGTGCCATATGCCAGGCACTGAACTTGTTGTTAGAGATTCTGCTAATCCCAAACAGGTCATGATCTCTTTACTCAAGGAGCTGATAGACTAATGTTTGATTGTTTGCAAGCAATAGACAATCTGATATTTTCTCAAAAAATATCATGAGTTTAATATCATGGACAAAGCTTATCCGTACTATCTCACTTTCCTTTGGATGCCTTTCTCAAATCCTAAAGCATGTACTTAGCTTAACGGGGTTGAAAAGCTATGGAAGTCACCTTAGTATTCCAATTTTCCATATCATCTTAGACTCGGAATCCTTTATGTCCAGGACTAGTTTGAGAAGTTCTCACTAGAAACTGGAACCCTTCTTTGAGAAAACTTCGACCCCTAGACTATGACTTGCTTGCATGGTCCAAGTTGAATTATTATTATTATTTTTTTAAACTGATTCTTTTTTTTTTTTAAGATTTTATTTATTTATTTGACAGAGAGAGATCACAAGTAGACGGAGAGGCAGGCAGAGAGAGAGAGAGAGGGAAGCAGGCTCCCTGCTGAGCAGAGAGCCCGATGCGGGACTCGATCCCAGGACCCTGAGATCATGACCTGAGCCGAAGGCAGTGGCTTATCCCACTGAGCCACCCAGGCGCCCCCAAGTTGAATTATTAATAGACACAATATATGACTGAAAAATATTTAAAAGCTCTAAGCAAATGCAAAAAAGAAAAGCTATGATCTTCCTGAAATTATGAAATATGTCATATGTCTTCTGGTAGTCTAGAGCAGAACCTTTCACAAAAAAATAATTTCTTCATCTCACAAAGTCCAATCCATTTAGTATGGAAGTTAAGGAGGTCTCCAGCACCTCTCCTGAGGTTACCTCCTTTCCAGTGCTTCTGCTATGAAACCCACTGTTTAAACAACATCAACCTCATTCTTTAGGGTTGTGTTTCTTAGCAGTCTGATTGGGGGACGCCTGCAGCCCTGATTTTTGCACAACCTCAGTGGCCACAGAACTGCAGGGCTCTTTCTGGCCAGGTCAGATCACAGCCCCATCCTGACACTCGATATCGAACAGCTGGATAGACAGTGAAGTAAGAACTGATTCCTCAGAGTAAGGCAAACACTTCCTGGGTGTGGAAAATAGTGTCTCCTCCATTCATCATTTAAGTTCCCACTAGAATTCTTTTACCTCCCTGAAGGCTTTTTTGATCTTTAAAGTATTTTCAAAAATCTCTGTTCTTTCATAGAAGTTTCAATAACCAACCATCTCTTACTACCTGGCCTTTTGTATGCTTTTCTCTGTTTCTGGATTTTAAAATTCTAAAGGGAAAGGAAGCTCTGTGTCTAATTCAGCTGCATGCACCTCATAGCTCCAAGCACTGGGCTAAGAATATTTCCCAAAAGAACGAATGAATGGCTTTTCCGTATTTGTTGTCTTTAATGGAATAATGTGAAGCTGATCCAGGTCAAGCTCTGCCTCCACCCTCCTCTTCTTTTCCTCAAGATAACAGAGTAAAGTCCTGACCAGACCTCAACACGGGCCAATGCTAAGGCATTTGTCTCACCGAGAGACTTCTCTGTTGAAGTAGGACTATAAATTTAGGTTTTTAATCCCCAAAGCACTATTTACTCTGCATTTGAAGTAAATATTGACCACATAAAGACACTAAATATTTTCCTCCTGAGTAAGATTTTATAGCCCATACCTTAGAATTCAGTCACATGTGCTATATTCCTAGACTACTGCTATTGAATTGGTAATGACAATCAAGTACTGTTATTTCCTTGGACTTAATCTAGAGGAAATATTGCTCTCGAACTCCTTCATGAACAGTACAGAGAAATGGTAGATGCTAAGTCTTACACTGCTATTCCTATAAAGGCCTATCTGTGAAGATACTATGAAAAATGTATATCCCCTTTTCTTGTCACTTTCTAAATCTCTACAGCATGAATCCCTTATGCTGTATATTATTTCACATAATGATAGAGTTTAAGGAATAAAAGGAACCTTAAAACATAACTGTATGTCCTCCACAAAGTCTTATTTTGTTAGAAGTAAAGTAGTATTATAAATAAAATTCCAATTACAATATTTTATAAATGCACACAGTTTGGTTATCAGAAGAGCAACTGACTTTGACTTTATATATTACCAGTGAACCTAATAATCGCTAGTTTTTGGTATTGGATTCTTTTTAGAATCAGCTACATTTTATTTTTTTCCAGCTTTACTGAGGTATGGTTGAGAAATAAAATTTAAAGTTGTACAATGTGATGTTTTGATAAATGAATACATTGTGAAATGATTAATGCAGTCATTAATACAATCACAAACATATCCATCACCTCAAATAATTAACTTCTTGTGTGTGTGATAGAACACTGGAAATCTACTTTCTTAGCAACTTATTCATTTGGTCAACTTGCTATAGTTTTCATTGTATAAATCTTTGACTTCCTTGGTTACATTTATTCCTCAGCACTTTATTTTCAACTCCATGTTACTTTAATTTTACATATATTAAAGTCCCACTATAATAGTACCTTACTGATGGATCCATTTTTGTCCTTTTTGTGGGAAATCTATTTTTAGAAGAACCACAGAAAAATGTTTTAAAGCTTTTGTTGGAGTGCTGAATGGGGTTTATTTTACTTCCCTTTTGGAAACAAAACTGAAAACAGACATTAGAAGCAACATGATGATGTTAGTATTTGGTTGTCGTTGTTTGTTTCTTTTGGTATAGCTGGACTAGAGAACACAACTGTGACTATTAGCTAAAAGGCTAAAAGTAGAGCTTCCCATCACCTTCCAGCAAGTCTAGAGTTTGGAATTGACAGTTAAGAGAGTTGAAGTTTCAGATTCTAAATTCAGGAAAATTCACAGCCTCCTTCGCAAGTCAGACTTTCAGGCCTATCTCTAAAAAACAGGCCTCAGGCCCTGACTTGGTTAGGCTTACCAATTAAAGTCAAGGCAGGGAAAGATAGAGTGATCTGACTGGGGGCAGGAGCAAGAGACAGACAGACAGGGAGAGAGACAGGCAAAACCACACATGAACCTTTATCCCACTCTTACCAAAATGAAACTTCTGTTATGGGAGGAGCAAGTAGGAAAGAAAAATGGGTAAACTTTTTCCCCAGCATTTAAAATAGAGTGCAGAAGTTCCTATTTTATGTGAAATGGACATCTAGAAAGAGTCAGAAAATCAGCCCTATATTTGTTTAACTTAAAAATTATTTTATATTTGAAACTGAGAGAAACTGTTAGAAGGAAAATCTATATTTTTTTACATTGCAATTAAATTCCTTTATTGAAAAAAATAAACTTAAAGAGTCAGAAGGATGACCAAAGCTAGAACCATATCCTCTCTGTGGGAAACTTAAATGTTGAGAGCAATAAGACAAAGGGAGTAAGAAAAATAAAATGAATGGCCTTCATTCATTTCAGTGGTTTGGACAAAATAGTTAATTCCTAAATATAGCAATGTTAACTTCTAAATCTTATACTGTCACCTTCTGATAGAATCAGTGAATTCAATCTGCTTAAAATAAATCTCTTTGCATAAATGAAACAAGATGGGGTCTGGAGGGAGACAAACCATAAGAGACTCTTAATCTCACAAAACAAACTGAGGGTTGCTGGGGAGAGGGGGTTAGGGAGAGGGGGGCGGGTTATGGACATTGGGGAAGGTATGTGCTATGGTGAGTGCTGTGAAGTGCGTAAACCTGGTGATTCACAGACCTGTACCCCCGGGGGCTAACAATACATTGCATGTTTATAAAAAATTTAAAAATATTTAAAAAACAATAAAAAATAAATCTCTTTGCTTAAACTAGTTAATTTCTGTTGCTTGTAGCCAAGGATCTTAAGTAACATACTACCAGACAATTGTTTCAGATTGCCACATGGCACAGGACAAGATGGAGGCCATTAAATTGATGGACAGGTCAAAACACCTAGTCTCAAAGCCGCTGATAAGAAACAGAGACTCCCAGGCCAGGACTAGAACCGAAGGATTTGATTCTGCAATATCATTTGTTTTGAAATCTAGTCCACCTCTGGTCCAAGAAATGGAAATAGACACCAAAAAATGAAAAAATCTTAAAGGGTTGTATTTCTAGCAAAAACAAAGCCTGGCAAATGACAAAGTATTTATAATCCCAAATCTCACACACTGTAGAAGAAGGGTTACAAAAGGGGATTAGTTTCCAAGCCTTCCCCAGAACTATCTCAGAAATGGTCTGGAAGTCAACATCAAGAGAGCAGAGTGGAGTCAGTCTTCAGTTACATTTTGGGACTGTAACATGGAACAGCTTCTTCTGGTAGCAACCTCTGTATTATTTAGTCCTTTAGTTGTGAGCAACATGTAAGAATGATAATTAAAATAAAAAGGTGAAATTTATTAGGAGGATAACGTATATAGAATTGATCAAATACTACAACAGCACAGGAACCAAGCAGCATAATCAGGAATGTATAAGCACTATACCTAGTCTTTCACATTAATCCTAAAATCATTACTTTTAAATGTTTTTCTGAGTCAGTTCCTCAGGAAGAACATTGTTTCAGATTTTTTTTTTATCTATCTGCCCAACCCCTGCTCATAATTCCCTTCCTCTTGGAATGAACAGCAGGGGACCCCCTCTCAGTGATATTGTTATGATCACTTTGTGGACCACAGTTGATTGAAGAGGGACCAACACCTAGACAAGCTGGGTCAATGAGATTCTCTTCACTAGAATTTAGAATGTGATCTAAAAGGAATGTTAGAAATTGGGAATTGTCATTAAAGTGAGAATTTTTAAAGAACTAGCCATTAATCCCTGTCTCTGGGATTTGTTTTTCCTGGTTGCCACATTCAAAAGACCTAATTGTTCAACATTTCCTTGGATTTCATGAGATGTCATAATTACTTCAAAAAATTTTTCTCTTTCTGTAAGTTAGCATGAGTCAGTTTATGGCATTGATATCTGGAGAAACCTAACCCCTACACTGACTAGTTAAGTTTCTTGTTGTAAGATTTGGTGTTGATGTTTAAGGAGCAGGCATAGCTGCAGTAACTTTAGAAGCCGGCTTCTTGGATAAGCCCTAATCCCAGTATAGATAGTGCCTCTTCATTAATTCCAAACTGATACTTGAGACTCCAAAGGAGAGTCTCCCACCATTAAAAATAAATGAATAAACAAACAAACCCACGTATAACACATTCCCTGAGATCAGCATTTTAATCCTAAAGGAAGAAGAGAATTATCAATCTGAGTCGGCTGGTAACAGTAATTTTTTTAGAGAATTTTTTTTTTCTAGACTAATCTCCTTAATTAGCTATCTCGAAGAAGAAATCCCTGAGAGTATAAACATGACCAGTGATAACTGTGACCCTCAGATGTCTTATAAGAAAGAGATTATTCCACAAAAAGCTGTATGCTTGATCAGATACTGCTGTTAAGGATCATTATCTGCCTAAGGGCATTGGAGTAGTGTAAGTCTTCCAGTGTCCTGTAGGAAAGAAGGGAGCCATGAAGGACCCTTCACCCCCAACAGCAACAAAGGAGACCAATGCAAATATAAACGTGTCAATGTAAATATAAACTTTGAGTCTTCAGAATCACCATTTGTAAACCTGGTCTGTCTACAAAGGGCATGGAGCTCTTAAATCTTGATGTGGTTAAACCCAGATTGGACCAGACTTGGTATTTCCTGCTGTGTTAGCTGAAAAGTAACAGCCCCCAATTCCAGTTAGAGTTATCTGAAGAGTAAAATTATTACAAGGTTTCAGAATTGTTTAAAGGCAGGCTTGCAGTTGGGGAGCAGATGAAAACTAGAACCACAAATCAAAAAGCCATCTGGAACTTAAAGTGTCCTCTCCCCATCTTTCGTTTTTATTTTCTCTGCCTGTCATGAAAAAATGTAAGTAACCCTCCCACGTTCACTCAGCTAGTTTGTTACAGAGGTAGAACTGCAATTCCAAGCTTCCGACTTCAGGTTTTGAGCAATTTTACTTCACTGAACTCTATGCCTTGAGAGCAACTAAAATCAGCCATGCAAATCTAACTCCTTTCATGTTTTACTGACTGGTAAATTGCACCAAATGAACAGGTATTAACTGAGTTTCAAGGAGTAGTTGCATGTAGGCCCATATATGCCCCTCCTTTCACCTGTCTGCTGCTTTTCCAAAATAATATAGTAGGTGGAGTCATTGACCAAGAAGTCACCTGGTCCCTCCAGGTCCCTCATTAAGCAGACTGTAAGCAAGTCATTTAAACTCTCCCAAATCTGGCTTTTTTGTCTTTAAAGCAAGGTAGTAATTGTATCACCCATGGAGTATTGTTGTGAAACTAAAGTGAAATATTGCACACACGTGACATCCAGTAGTGCAACAGCCCGTGGTGAACCTTTTGATGGTACTAGAGCTGTTAGTATCGCCATTCCCACATCAGTCCTACAGACAGCTTTGCCATCCCATCTCCAGTTCTAAACAAGAACACCACGGCCTTGAGCATTCTCCGAGCAAGATATTTACATTGATAAAAACAATCTTTTAGTGTCTTGGTGGAGGAGAAAGTGAGGGGGAAGAGATGAACTGACATTCATTTGCAACCAAATGTAGGAGTCAAAGTCTGGTTTCCCAAAGACAATGACCGGTATTTCTGGGCAGCTGTCCCACCTCCCCAGTTTACACAGATGCAACAGCACCTGCTGAATTAACCTGTGGCATTTGCCAAAGCCAACCTCTGCCAGAAACAAATTTCTTTCCTCCTGGCATGTTGAATAAGAGATAGGAATGCATTAAACATTTACTGATACACTTCAAGATGGTCTCAGGTAACAGGAAGTGTTTTGAGATTTATTTGGCATACTTTAAGTGCACATAAGACAGCAGGAGATATGCAGGGAATGTTCCTGAGATTTTTTTTCTTTTCAATCAGCTTCCTCTGTGACTTTTACACTATAATTTATTTTTAAAGAGGCATCATAGTTTTCTGGGTGCCATAATAAAATCTAAAATAAATGTTTTCACCCAGATAAGCACTATTAAAAGGAAAGGATACTGAATTCATTTAAATACATTTGCAAAAGATTGATTTTCCCAAGAGAGTGTACATATTCTATTTCTTTAATTATTCTTGAAGTTTTGCCTATCAACTGACAATTTCCTACAGAAGGGAAGCAAAACAGCCTGGCTTTCCTGACAGCAAAGAGTTATAATAATACTAGAATGAAAACAGGTTTGTCACTTTCCTTATCTGTTCTAATGTCTGAGTTCTGGGAGTCAGAAATGAAATAACCTACCCCTCTCTAGTGAACACAATTTCTAAGAATATATTAAACTGAAAATTAAATTCAAAGTCAACTTTCTCTAGTTTTTAAAGCTTAGGATGCTCATCTTTAACTGTAAGTAACCAGTAGGGTAAGTTATACAAAATTAGAGTAAAAGGTGATCATACTTACTTTACTTTTGTGACTACTTTAAAGCTTCTCTAAAACCCAGCCCCTGCCTTGGTGGTTGTTGATAGCAGGTTTCTCAGTAATACAGAAGTAACACATTAAGCCCTCCCTAGATCTTTTGCTTAACCTAGGTCAGCAACCTCAAATCTCCTTCCTATCTTAGCATAGTTCTTCTTTCGAAGACATGGTTTCTTTCTTATCATTGAATTTGGTTCAGATCTTCCTGAACCTGGTCCTCCCCCAAAGGCCATGATCTCTGTTGAAAAGTAGTGTTGGTTACACAACATTTTGAATATAGCTAATGTACAACATTGTGATTTGTTCACTTAACCATGGTTTAAAAACGGTAAATATTATGTTGTGCATATTTTACCATACACAAAAAAAGTAACTGTCTCTAACTTTATTCCTAGGTAGCAGAGGGGCTTTTATCTCAGAGGACCCTGGCCAGTAGGGTACACCTATTTGTTTCCAACTGGTCCAACATCTCTATCTTTGCATGCCAAAAGCAAAAGCTTTTTGTGCTAATCATAGGCATACAAAATACAACTAAGTCTTTATACCCTTTCCCTTCTCCTTCACAAGATGAATACATTTCCCCCCTGGTATCTATGTGGGCTTATGACTCTCTTGAAACCAACTGAATGTCGTAGATTCATTCTACATACGTAGATACCATACTGTGTAAATTTTGGGGATAAATGATTAAAGGCAATTCATCCTTCTTACTTGCTCAAACTCTCAGGTTGGCTTCCTCAACTACCACATAGGCAGTAGAAGTATCCTGGGGCCACTATGCTATAAGGAAGCCCAAACTAATGAACACCGAGAGACCAATGGAAAAGCTCAAATACTGCAGGAAGTCAGAGAGATGTAGCCCTCAGCTGTTCCAGCTTCCGTCACTCTCTGGCCACAACTGCATAAGGCTCTGAGCCAACACTACACCATCAAGCCCTTCCCAAATCCCAGATTCACCAAACTACAAGAGAGAATAAAATTACTGTTGTCAATTTGGATCCATAAGTTGTTATGGAGCAAATAGAGAATTGGAGCAGAATTTGGTGCTCGAAAGTGGGTGCCATAATAAAACCCAAAAATATGTGACACTGTTTAAAACTAAGCAGACATCGGAAGAACCTTGATGAGACTGTTAAGCTTAAAGGACCTGGAGAAAAGTTCAGCGGAACCTTAAAAGATCTCAAGAAGCCTGTCTGTGGAATCATGAAGAAGCATAAGGAACATATTATTAGAAGGATAAGGAAAGAAGATCCTTCTATGTAGCAACAGAAAGTTGAGCAAAGCTGTCATCTGAGGTAATGTGGAAAATAGCAGATGTACTTAATGAACTTGATGATCTGGCTAAGGAAATTTCCAGGCAGAATGATGAGAGTGATGCTTGGTTTCTTCAAGCTGCCTATCAAAAAATGAGAGAAGAGATGAACTAAAAAACAAATTCTGCAAATTTTGAGTTGGATTTAGAAAAGATCCCCAAAATGGGCTTTTTGGCTTACAAAAGCTTCTCAAAATAAGAAAGGGTCTCAGGTCAAAGATCAAATCTAAAATGTGACTATAGGATTTCAGAAAGACCTAAGGCAGGGCCTCCTGGCACCTTTCAGACAGACAAAAGTGCCTCAGAGGACCTTAAGGTCATGGCTTTCAATTAGACAAAGAGATTCTTGAGAGTCTTAGAGCATTGTCCCTCATCAGCCTCCCAAGTAAACCCAAGGCAGAAAGGGGCTTATCCTGAAGAAATCTGTAGATGTGGCTTTGTCTACTGAGGCAAATTAGAAATGAATTAGGAAACCTCTGCAACAGTTAAAAAAAAATAGTATTTGAGAAAACTGAAAATTAAAAGAGGTTTTTGAAAGTGATCCACCTGGTAGCTTCTTGTTTGTCTTTGAGATTTTGTGTATCTCTGAGCAGGAGCCACAGAGAGGCCCAGTTCATGAGTGAATGTCTCAGGAGATACCCCAGAAAGGGTCTGGGTACCTTTTGTTAACTGGGTCATTCAACTAATTATTGTCCAAGGTCAAGGATGTCTCACTCACATCATCAATTAAAGGGACAATGTGGAATTGGATTTAGTTTGGAAGCCTAGATACCTGTATCTGAGGGGAAGCAAAAACAACAAAATAGAATTGTACTGAGATTGGAAATAGAAAAGCAGAATGTGAGGACCAAGCCAAGCTCATAACCCCAACAGTAAAGGTACAGTGAAGCAGAGTGGTCCTAGGATATAAAGAAGAAATACCTTAAAACAGATCACTGTAAAAAGATTTAATATGCCTATGTATCTGGTTCTAACTCACCCTCTAGAAGCCCCTGAAGGTCAAATCCACATCTTTCCCCATAGGGTTTTAATGAAGTGGATATGGAGGTATAATTTTGATCCCTAACCTTGAGGTCCTAGGAATGGAAAGGGTTTTAGACACAAACATCACATTTTTCTTTTTTTCACAGAAAACTCCATGTCTCATTTCATAAATTCAAAACTTAGCATGATACATTTAATTGTAATTTCTTTCTCGGCCTAGGTAAAGTTCAATCTGAAACAATTTCAGAGTGTTTCATTTTAATGATTGAAATGTGTACTCAATTCCTATAAAAATCCAAAGCTCCATTCTGAATGCAGTTGACATTCTCCAGCACATCATTTAAATTTCTCCTAGTAATTTTCTGCCTTCTGTGAGACAGTGATATTACATTGCCTCAAGGCATTTTGCATATTTTGTTGATTTTAACATTTAAAGTCCTAGTGGTTTTTACTCTCTCATTATGTCCCTGTTCATGTCCCATATTTCCCTCTACTCCTCCCTAGAGAGCAGTGAGAGAGTTGAAATAATTTGTGTGAGTTTAAAAAGCAATTTCTCTGAGATGGGGAGAGATGAGGGTTTGAGACAGGAGCACTGATGAAGATCGAAGAAGTAAAGGAGGTTTGCTCTGGTTATGATGGCCATGAGGATACAATAATTGAATTCTTCTACCTACCATGTAGAAGTCCTCAAAAAAAGATGGAAACTGAATATTAGAGTCACTTTCAGCATTTAGGGAAACAAAACGAATTTGTAAAACCACTGTACTATTTGCAATTTCTTAGGCAAAAAATATAAGACTGGCATGGGGTAAAACTAATAGGGTATACCAGGTCTCTCACCTTTCGAAAGTAAACTCTGTTGAGGAGAGAAGAAAAACTTGAATGAACACAAGAGAGAAGAATAAGCTCATCTGATCAAAAGGCAATGTCAAGAATCATTTTATCTCTTATAAATTTTCAAATACCTCCATTCCAATGTATTACAGAAAAGAAGAACCTGTCTCATATCAAATGATTACTGTATCTATGTATTGCATATTTTACTTACATATTTGATAACTTAATGTCTAGACTATGATGCATAATCCTAGGAAATTTTATACTTTATATAGTAATATTCTTTATAAGTATTTTCATTGTTAATCTTTTTTTTTTTTAAGATTTTATTTATTTATTTCACAGAGAGAGATCACAAGTAGGCAGAGAGGCAGGCAGAGAGAGAGATAGAGGAGGAAGCAGGTTCTCCGCTGAGCAGAGAGCCCGATGCGGGACTCGATCCCAGGATCCTGGGATCATGACCTGAGCCGAAGGCAGAGGCTTAACCCACTGAGCCACCCAGGTGCCCTTCATTGTTAATCTTAACCCATCATTTCCTCTTATTCATCTGCTTTCTTTCGCTTACATCTTTTTCATTTATCTATCCATCAATCCACCCACCCATCCAACACTTACTGAGGAATGCCAGTGTGGTAGATTCAAGATGGTTACACATTTTTTGACCCTTTCCAATTGAGAGCTAGGATCTATATCCCCTCTGTTTGAATCCAGATTGGTTTTGCTACTACTTTGACCTATTAGAATGATTGGTCAAACTGAATTAAGGTTGCTTCATCTTTTTTGAGCCAGGACTTAAAAGATTGGGGCTCTTACTTCCTACTTGTCCTGGTATGAGTCAGTCACCTTGTGAGAAGTTCAATGCCCCTGAGTCTACCATGGTATGAGAAGCCCAGGTTGGCTACATGCAGAGGCCACATGGAGAGAGATGACCAACTAGCCCTTGAGATAGACATGAGTGAGGAAGCTTCCTGACCCCAGTCACAGGTCATCTGACTGCAAACATGAGTGACCTTAATAAATAACCTACCACTGTGTCTGTCAACACTCAGGAGAGATAAAAATAATATATTGCTATTTGAAGGAACTAAGTTTTGGAAAAGATTATTATACAGCAATAACCAGAACAACTATTCTTCACATGGAGTGTTGGGAGCATACAAAGAGAAGGAAAGTAAGAACACTTCTCTCAGGAAAACAATAGAAAAGATTTTTAATTCACATAATAAGAAGCGTTACACTTTTTTTTTTTTTCCTCAAGAGAGAGCACACACATACTGGACAGGGGAGGGGCAAAAGGAGACAGAGAGAGAGAGAGAGAGAGAGAGAATCTTAAGCAGGTTCCACACCCAGTGTGGAGCTCAAGGACAGTCTCAGCACCCTGAGATCATGACCTGGGCTGAAACCAAGAGTCAAATGCTTAACTGTGCCACCAGGTGCCTCACTTCTTTTCATGGTTAACTAGAGCTAGAATAAGGTGTGAAAACAAGCTCACTGTTGAAGTAAAAGAGAGAGGTGAATTTCACTGTGTGATTTATATCTGAGTCTTGGTTTCCTTATCTGTAAATCTTGTAAAGATTAAATAGATTAATCATGCACAATACTTGGACTATGGTCTGACCCCATAGTAAATGATCAGTATGTGTTAGCTGCTATTATTATTACTATTCCTGTTATTATCAGCAGTAGCAGTGGCAAAGACACCTCCATCCCAAGATTAACAAAGGCCAATAACTCTCTCATGTTAGTTCTACTGGCCCTTGGTGGGAAACAGATCCATAGTTACGCTTCTGCAACCCATTCTAATGTTCTTTTGAGCAACTTTGACCTTCAATAGCCTCCAAAGCGTTGCATTGTCTTACATCATGCTAGTCTGTCTAAAATCATTGTTTCTCAAAAGTACATAAGGAAAAACATTATGGCATAATATTTAAGAGTGGGCTCAAATCCTATTTTGAACATACATTGGCTGTGGGACTTTCTGTGCTTTAGCTCTCTCATCTTCAAAACAAAACAAAATTCTTTATCTACCTCAAGAAGTTGTAGAGAGGATCCAGTGGGATAATATGTGTAGAGTCCTTAGCATGTAATGTGGAATAAATGTTGATATTCCGATTATTATTATTATTACCACTGGCAAGTACAAATAATACAGTCTCTACTACATGCAAGTCATTTTTCTATATTATTAATGAGCCATTCTATAGCTTTGATCGTAATTATTACCATTGTTATAAGAAAACTGAGGTTCAGAGACAAATTACTTTCCCACTGCCCGCTAGCTACGAACTAGAAAGTCGGACTTCAATCTACATCTGTCTGATTTCAAGCCTCATTCCTTTGCTGCTATGTCATTCCTTCCTTCTTGAAAAACCAGTAATATTTACCAGAAACAGGAATTAATACACATTCTTACTTTATTTGGGTTGCCAGATTTATCAAGTACAAATTTTAAAAAAATATTTGTTTTTTTATCTGAAATTCAAATTTAACTGTATCTGGTAACCCAGTGTTTTTCTGTCTTTTTAGCTGTTAAACTTAAAAGTTTTTTTTGCTTTTTGCCTAGTCATTGAAAACCAGAGATCTTGCCTTTTGCGACTTACATTTTCATTTTGTTAGATGAAATTTGGTTGAGGGAAGAAGCACATTTTTGTAATAAATATCTCCTACCCTTAGAGTCACAGATTATTACCCAAGCAGATTGAAAGTGCCCCTTGGACAAAAAGGCTTTTCCTCACTCATGTTTGTGTCTCCCAACACTATCTATAACACATCTGGGCACTCAAACAATGCTTGTGGAATGAAAACAGCCATCAAGTTTCCTAAGGGTCCTTCAGAAGAAAGATTTGAGATGTTAGAAAATGTTTACTACCAAATGGTGTGCATGGCAAATATGAAGCAGCAAGAACTTTGTGTAGCTGTTTGGCAACTTAGAAACCGACATTCTCTTTCCCTTCCATGACCAAAAGCAACTCCAAATCCATTTATCCAAGCCTTAGGTAAATGCTTTGACTGCTTGCTTATTCACGTTGAAGCTCTAAACTGTCAAAATAGACTAATACTAACATACTTAAAATGCTAAATACTTTGGACCATAGTCTGATTCAAAACTGTATCATAGCAGGAAAGCGTCATCATCGTTGTCATCGTCGTTGTCACTCCTAACTGCTCATGGCATCATCTTTAAGATTCCATTCCGTGCGAACATCATAAACTAAGGAAACCCTTTGGAGCAAGCAAGAGAAGTGCCGATTAAAGCTCAAGCATAGGCATAAGACAGTGGGTGGGGCCCCAGGAATAAAATTACCACAAGAGACAAAAGCAGTGTGCTTGGAAAGGAGGAAAAGAAAAAAAAAATTGATCTGTGAACTGGAAAAAATGGGAGATTTGACTCAGAACAGGCTGGAGAAGTACATGCATCTAAAAAACTATAACCCTGACAGCCTTGACCAGCTTTTGCCTTGGGATTTCTGGACACAGTATCTCTGGAGGGGTGGGGTTATCTGCTTTGCCCAGGCAAGGGATCTGAAGTAGCACCCATCAGAGTGGCAAGAGATACAGAGTAATCCAACCCCATTGCCATGAATTGACCATCAGTGACGGTATACTTGACCCTTGGACAACAAGGGTGTTAGGGATGCCCACCGCCAGTGCACTTAAAAATCCACCTACAACTTCTGACTTCCTAAAAACATAACGACTCAACCAGAAGCCTAGCCAATAAAATAAGCAGTCATTTAACACATTTGGTATGTTGTATGTATTATATGCCATAGTCTTACAATAAAGTAAGCCACAGGAAAAAAAATGTTACTGAGAAAATCGTAAAGAACAGAAAATACATTTACATCACTGCCCTATATTTATTGAAAAAAAAAATCCACTTGGAAATGGACCTTTCCTGTTCAAACCTGTGCTTTTCAAGGGTCCAATATATGTATTTACTGTGGACAATTCTCTGCCTTATATGATCTTTTATAACTTACTTAAGATCTCTGTCTCTATGCTCTCATCTGTAAAGGGGGGTTAAAAAAATACCTGTGTCACATCTGTCATACAAGCTACAGTTAAGGAACAATATTATAAATGCTTACTGTTAATATTACTATTTTTCTGTAGGCACTCTAGTATTCAGACATTACTTTCTTATACTAACATAAGCAGTAGTCCTGGGATCCCAAAACAGTCTGGGTCTTGAATTTAAGGGAACAAGAGGGAACTTCTCTTTTGAAAGTCCACCTATTCTGGGCAGTAGGAAGAAACACCTAATTCTTCCAGTCTACCCCTCCAATTCTGACACCAATTCTTAGGCCGAGGGTCTAGCAGAATGCCAGAGCACCTCAAAAACCCCCAGAGTACAATGGGTGTAGAGCATTCTCCAGTCTCAGAGCATGCCCTTTGGGGCCAGCACCAACTCTGGGATCTGGAGTGAAGAGGACTGGCACCCCTGGCCAATGCTAGACACACAGGAATTCCAGACCATGGAGGGGTCAGAAGAGTCCCTGATGAGGGCAGGTAGCTGTTTAAGCTTTACCCTTTCGTCTGCCGTCTCAAAGTATGGTACCGCCCCACCCAACTACATGGACACAGAAAAGAAAATAGTACTACCAGGTGCCTGGGGGGCTTAGTTGTTAAGCAACTGCCTTTGGCTCAGGTCATGATCCCAGAGTCCTGGGATCAAGTCCCACATCAGGGTCCCAGCTCCATGGAGAGTCTGCTTCTCTCTCTTTCTCCCCTCTCATGCTCTCTCTCAAATAAATAAATAAAATCTTTAAAAAGAAAAGAAAATAGTACTACTGATTTTTTTTTCTACAAGGAAAAGAGGGACCTGTGGACAAAGGGTGAAAAGATACACATTGCTGAGGTAAAGAGAGGAGAGTAAAATATATTCTATAGATCACTGATATGAAATCTTACTGTATTTTGCATTTTAATTAAGGAAAAAAGGGACACAACCTCTACATCTCCTTTTTCAGGACCTGATCCATTTTTTTTACTAGGGTTTGGAAGCTTAACTTAGATTATTTTTATTTTTTCATTCATGCAGTATAGCATATTTTTAATTGTTACCAAATCCTGGATATGGCTACGGTGAGAAGTTTGATGATAGCAGTGTGTGACATTTGATATTTTTAAAGAAATTTCAGAACATTCTTTACCCTTTGAGTAGACTTTGTTTAAATTCCTAAGAATTTATTCAGAAAAATGAAAAACCAAAAGAACAAAAAATAATTTTCTGTTTGTCAACATTTTTTTTTCTCCTGTTGATTCATCTTATTTTTGTTTTGCTGACTCACTTTTTCTCTGAGGGTTGGGACCCTAAAGTAACTAACTACTTTAATGTTTTTTTTGCTCAAAACAAAACAAAAATCCAAAAAATAAACAAACCACAGTTTCCTGGCTACAGCACATTTGCAGAGATTTATTTTTTTCTTTCCCCATCAGTACTTATCACAAATACAGTACTTACAATTCATAAAATGACAGCATACACTGCTCTTTTTATCACTTTCAGAAATACATTTAGTGATATGTTTGTGGATGGCAAAATGATGTCAACACATTTATCCATCTGCCTTTCTACTAAATTGGAGATCAACACAGGGTATTTGATGTATACCGTGGATTATAAGTGTTGTCCTCAACACTTCTGAAAATGGGTTACACAAAAAGCTATAAACATGAACTCATGATTCTTTATTTAGAATTGGAAAACTACAAATATCAGAATAGCTTATTCTATATTGATCCTTTTGTGGAAGAGATATAATCCTTGGAGATTATGTTGGCTGGAATTTTCTCTCTAAAGAAATAAAGCAAACAAACAAAATAGTGAAAGTCCTTTTTCTTATAGAGAAGCCCTTGAAAGTTTTCCTAGGAACAAATGGGTAAGAGCTCATCACATGAGACTTCTATTTCTACTTTTGTGTATAATGTGTATGTGTACGTGTGTGTGTGTGTGTGTATGTGTGTAATTTTGAAGGTTTGGGAAACTGCTGAGGTACACAGAACTTGAGGATCCAAGTTCTTCAGCCACCACTTAAGTAGTCCAAGTACCCCTAGGCCACCATGCTGTGAGAAAGCCCAAACTAGACCCCAGAGAGAGTCCATATGGAAAGCCTGAAGACTACATGAGGAGGGAGACTTAAAATTACATGACAAGCCAGTACCCAGCCATTCCAGCTTCCACTCTTCCAGCTCCACATCACCATCTGACTGAAACCTCCTGGAATCCCCTGAGCTAGGAACTTTCCAAGTTTTTACCCACAGAAACTGAGAGATAATAAAATGATTCAGGTTATTTACAGCCACATACACGTGCGTGTGCATGCACACACACACACACACACACACACACACACACGTGTGCACGGCACACACAAGATAGAAAACTGACATTTCCCTCAGGGCACTTGCCAATTTTTGGAGCATAGTGAGAGACCAAGAATCTGGATGCAGAGTTTAACCAAGGGCAATTGCAAAGAGGCAAAGAACCCTGAGAACTTTTGAAAAATCAGGGTGCTGAAGAGACAAAACTTGGAGACTGTCAAGCAGCCAATATTTATAATTAAAAGATGGGTTTTACACCTTATTGACTGCTCTTTCTACCTCACACCCGCAAAAATGGCTACATTGAAAAAGACTGATGATAACAAGTATTGGTGAGCATATGGAGTGGCCGGAATTCACATACACTGCTTGTGAGAGTTGACAGTGTAGCAGGCACTTTGCAAATCCATTTGGCACTCAGTACCTGCTAATGGTAACCAGGTATATTCCAGTCCTAGATATGCTCTTAAATATACACTTAGCAGAAATGACTACATCTACTCATGAAAAGAAAGGTACAGTAGGGCATAGCAGCACTATCTGTAATAGAGAAAACCAGGAAGCAACCCAAATGGTCATCCCATTAGAATGGACAAATAAATGATGTTATGTTTGTACAATGAAATATTGTGCAGCGCTGAAGGTGAATGAGCTACTTCTATATGGAAACAGCTTAACATAACAAACATTATGTTAATTAGAATAAAGCCAGACACAAAATAATTCCTTCTATTTGATTTTATTTATATAAAGCTCAAAAACACACAAGACTAATCTGTGCTTATTGGGTATTTACACCAAAGATACAGATATAGTGAAAAGAAGGGCCATCTGTACCCCAGTGTTCATAGCAGCAATGGCCACAGTCATCAAACTGTGGAAAGAGCCAAGATGCCCTTCAATGGACGAATGGATAAAGGAGATATGGTCCATATATATGACGGAGTATTATGCCTCTATCAGAAAGGATGAATACCCAACTTTTGTATCAACATGGACAGGACTGGAACAGATTATGCTGAGTTAAATAAGTCAAACAGAGAGAGTCAATTATCATATGGTTTTGCTTATTTGTGGAGCATAAGGAATAATAACACGGAGCACATGGGGAGATGGAGAGGAGAAGTGAGTTGGGGGAAATAGAGAGGGAGACGAGCCATGAGAGACTGTGGACTCTGAGAAACAAACTGAGGGTTTTGGAGGGGAGGGGGTGAGGAGATGGGTGAGCCTGATGGTGGGTATTTTGGAGGGTACGTATTGCATGGATCACTGGGTGTGGTGCATAAACAAAGAATTCTGGAACACTGAAAAGAAATAAATTAAAAAATTAAAAAACAAAAAAACCCAAAAAACAAAAAAACTAATCTATGCTGTTAGAGGTTGGGATAATGACCTCAGAAAGGATAGTGACTGGCAGTGGTCATTAGCAGAGTTCTGGGTAGCAACATTCTAGTTCTCAACCAGTTGCTAGTTCCATGGGTATTTTCTCTTGCTGAAAATTTATTGAGCTTTACACTATGACTTGTGTCTACCAGTATGAAGGCCATACTTGAATAAGTAATTATTTTTAAAACGTAAGATCTCACCTCTACATTTTTATGAGTTTTACTTCTAAGAGTTTTCCAGGTTTTCACAGTGAAGAGCCAAGATATATTCCATCATGGCTCTGGCAAGGGGGGAAGAGTAATGATTTTGAAAAAGAAAATACAACTAACATATTCTACCTAACAAAGGCCTACTCTCCAGGGGCAAAGACTTTACCAGAACCTTCTCCAAGGTAAAGTTAAGAGCCTTTACCTAACTCCTGCTCCTTCTAGCCTGGAGTGGGTGTAGGGATTGGGATGAAGGCAGGGAAAGGGGAAAAAAAAAACACAAACACTTGTAAGTCAAAACCCAGGAACACAGGCTCAGTAAATGGTTGAGATTTAAATATAAGATTATAGATCATTTTCCCTCCCCTACACCTTACTACCACACCAACAGGGCTGTCACAATAACATTAGATCACAGTTAAGAGCTGCACTGGGCAGACTCTATTTGGAGACTTCTTAGGAAACCCAAGACAACAAGGAGTGAGGACACTAGAAAAATCAGAAGCCAATGTCACCTATAGCTAGCTATTGCTAACATAAAACACAGCCCAATTCCTAGACAGACTAACATAAAACCCCAGATTAAGGCCTGTTTACCTCAGGTTCTATTATCTCATGTCTAGCCTTCAACAACAAAATCACAAGACATGCTACAAAGCAAGAAAAAGGAGGGTCTCTAGGCTGGACCAAGACATGGTTTTGTTCGTTTGTTTGTTTTTTGTTTTTTAAAGATGTTATTTATTTATTTGACCAAGACACACAGTGAGAGAGGAAACACAAGCAGGCAGAGTGGAAGAAGGATCATGACCTGAACACAGACGCTTAACAACTGAGCCACCCAGGCACCCAAGACATAGTTTTTACATACAGTATAAATTGCCTCTGAACAACTGAATTAATCTATGTGCACTGAGATAATTTTTCTTCATTGAATATAGGGCTCAGTTAGCTGTTTGAGTTATAAATAATACCAAACTTTTAAAGATTATAATACTAAATTTAATTAACACGTTGTCTGTTAACATGCTGAATAATATTCTCTACCTCAGCTCTCTGATCAAATGTCATGTTCTCAGTGAGTTTTTCCATCACTTAAAGTAGTGGCACTTCTCTACATTCCTGATCTGTTATCCCTGCTTTACTCTGCTTCATAGTTTTTTTTCTTCATAGCTTTCATCTTTGTCCAACACATTGTATATCTCACTCAATTGCTTATTATTTGGCCTTCCCCTACTAGAATATAAGCTTCATGAGTGTTCTCTGTTTTATTTATTACCCTTCCCACTTAACCTATAATGGTTAAGTGTTTGGCAAATATGTGTTGAATAATGAATAAATATACAGTCCATCAGTATTTATCTATACTTAGATAAATACATCAGATTATATGATGCTGGCTAACATTGATTGAATTCTTACTGTGTACTAAGAACTGTGCTAAACAGCCATGGATTTTACATGGGTTACCTTTTTTAAGCTTCACAACAATGCTGTACATCAGTGCTATTAACTTCTCCATTTTGCAAACTAGAAAACTGAAAACAAAGAGATAAGGTAAATTATCCAACATCTTCCATAGATAAATTGGACATTTTTTTTTATCTCTTAGAACTTTGGTTAAATTACCAATATTATAAGCCATAAATGATAGGAACCCACTCACTCTAAAGAAAAACCAACATACACATCTCTGTAAGATCTTTTTTTAAAGATTTATTTATTTTAGAGAGTGTGAGTGGGTGAAGGGGCAGAGGGAGAGAGAGAGAATCTCAAACAGACTCCCCACTAAGCATGAAGCCTACACAGTGCAGTGAAGAGACTGTGATAGCTCTACCTGTGTCTCTAGCGTTTGGAAGCATACATGGACATAGCAGCATGTCTCTAACTCTCACCTGGATAATCCTGAAGTTAAACTGATAGCAGAAGTAGCTTCTGATGTCAGGGCCCAAGGACAGGGAGCCACACATAGCCATCACTCCCAACCATTTGCTATGACAGAGCAGGGATTAATCCTTGTTGAAGTTCCCCATTTCTGAAGGGGGACTTCTGGGGCAGCAGAAGCTCAGCAGTCAGAGACCATGGAGTAAACCCACCAGATGAAGGGCCTGAGTTGAGCACAGCCATATGTCAGTCAGAGAAGGCATACAGATATCACAAAACCAGGCCAACGTCCCAACATTCTCTAAAGAATGAAATGCTCCACATACTGACTGTTGGATGTCAGCTCCAGAGTAACTGTAGCCAGCTTATTAGGCATAGCCAAGAGAAAACAAAATTACAGGACCAAAGAAGCAAAAGATAAATGCCTAAGAAATTTATACCCAGTTCTAATTTTTTTTTTTCTCCTTCACAGTGTTGGTTTGAATTTCTTTTACGTTAGGCAAGAGGGAAGAAGAGTAAGTGAACAGACTCTACACTAATGTAAGACCACAAGCCCAGGTCAGCATGAGTTGGGATAGTAAAGGGAGTGCTTTTAACTGGATTAAGATTTAAGTCAGTTGTGGTCTGTTCTGGAATTTATAACTCCTAACCTTATTTTAATTGAAAGTTCTCAGGAAGCTATGGGATCCGTCTGCCTTGGATATCTTCAAGAAATGAAGAAGGCAAGATCAAATCGGACATGTTGAAAGTGATAGTGAAGAAAAATTAAACTTTCCTGTTGTACTCTACCAAGATTAGATGATTCTATATATAAGTTTCAAAGACAGTGTTCATACTATATATCCTATCAAAATAAATAATTAAAAAGGAATATAAAATAATTCTCATGATCTCCACAAACTCTAAAGTATGGCACTATCTGGGCTGAAATCAACTTCCTATTTAGTATAAAGGGTTTAGGCTTATAGTGTCAGTCCTGCCATAAACAGGTTATTTTTGACACAGAATCCATGCTTAATCTCACTCAACTCAACTCAATTTTGCATCTGCTCCAATAGCCATATGTGAAATTAAAATATGTAGTAAAGATTAACACAGTAGAGAGAACATGATGGCATATCCAATCTGCTGAGATTGTAAGATTATCAAAATTACATGTGAAGGGATTAACATACAGTGTTATGTTAGTGTACAATATGATGATTCAACAGTTCTATGCATTTCTCAGTGCTCACCATGAGTAAATGTACTTTTACTCCCCTTCTATTTCCCTCATCTTGCCACCTATATCCTTCTGGCAGCTATGAGTTTGTTCTCTATAATTAAGAGTCTGGGGGCACCTGGGTGGCTCAGTGGGTTAAAGCCTCTGCCTTCTGCTCAGGTCATGATCCCAGGGGCCTGGGATCGAGCCCCACATCGGGCTCTCTGCTCCGCAGGGAGCCTGCTTCCTCCCCTCTCTCTCTCTGCCTGCCTCTCTGCCTACTTGCGATTTCTCTCTCTCTGTCAAATAAATAAAATCTTTAAAAAAAAAAAACAAAAGTCTGTTTTTTTTTTTTAAAGATTTTATTTATTTATTTGACAGAGAGAGAGATCACAAGTAGGCAGAGAGGCAGTCAGAGAGAGGGGGAAGCAGGCTCCCCGCTGAGCAGAGAGCCCAATGCGGGACTAGATCCCAGGACCCTGAGACCATGACCTGAGCTGAAGGCAGAGGCTTAACCCATTGAGCCACCCAGGCCCCCAAGATTTCCTTCCTTTTTTTTTTTTTTTTAAAGATTTTATTTATTTGACAGAGAGAGAGAGAAATCACAAGTAGGCAGAGAGGCAGGCAGAGAGAGAGAGGGGAGGAAGCAGGCTCCCCGCGGAGCAGAGAACCCGACTCGGGGCTCGATCCCAGGACCTGGGATCATGACCTAAGCCGAAGGCAGAGGCTTTAACCCACTGAGCCACCCAGGCGCCCCAATTTCCTTCTTTTTAATGGCTGAGTAATATATATATAATATGTATATTTTTTATATAGTATATATATATATATATATACATATATATATATGCACACTACATCTTTTTTATCCATTCATCTGTCAATGGACACTTCACTTAGTTGTTTCCATATCATGACTATTATAAACTATGCTGCAATAAACATAGGGGTGCATATATTTTTTCTGATTAGTGTTTTTTGTTTTCTTGTGGTAGTGGAATTACTTGATCATATAGTAATTCTATTTTTAAGTTTTTGAAGGACCTCCATACTGTCTTCCATAATGACTGTCCTGATTTACATTCCCACCAACAGTGCATGAAGTTTCCTTTGTATCCACAACCTCACCAACACTTGTTATTTCATTTGTTTTGATTTTAGCCATTCTGACAGGTGTGAGGTGATGTCTCCTTGTGATTTTAATCTGCATTTCCCCGATATTGGTGATATTGAGCATCTTTTCCATGTGTTGGTTGGCCATCTGTATATCTTCTTTTGAAAAATGTCTATTCAAATCCTCCACCCATTTTTTAAAAAAAGATTTATGTATTTATTTGAGAGAGCATTATGGGAAGAGGCAGAGGGAAAGGAGAATGAAAATCTCAAGCAGACTCCCCTCTGAACACGGATCCCCCCACCCAGGGCTTGATCTCACGACCCTATTATCATGACCTTAGCCAAAATTAAGAGTCAAAAGTCTGACACTTAAATGACTGAACCACCCAGTCACCCCCCACCACCCATTTTTAATTGGATTATTTGTTTTTTTCATGTTGCATTATATAATTTTAAAAATATTTTAGATATTAACCCTTTTATCAGATAAGCAAATAATTTCTCCTATTCAGTAGGTTGTCTTTTTGTTTTGTTGATGGTTTCTTTCATTGTGCAAAAGCTTTTTGTTTTGGTGTGGTCCCAACAGTTTAATTTTGTTTTTGTTTCCCTTGCCTAAGGTGACATACCTAGAAAAATGTTTATATCATGGATATCAAATAAATTACTGCTTATGCTTTCTTCTAAGAATTTTATATATGTATTTATACACATACACATACATATATAAAACGTATTTTATATATGTGTGTGTGTGTGTGTGTGTGTGTGTGTGTGTGTATGTGTGTATATAAATGTATGGCCACAATCATTGATTGAATGATGCCAGTCCCTGTACAAAATACTTGACTTGTTTAATCTTCACAGTCAACCCATGAGGTGGGTATATTATCATTCCCACATATTTCACATATGAGGAAACTGAGGCATACAAAGACTTAGAAACTTATTTGTCACCCAGTTAGTAGGTAGCAGATAGGATCTGAGTCCAAGCAATCTGGAGTCAATGTATGCTTTCTTTAATATTTACGTAAAAAGGATGCCTCTAGTGGCAAAACAGAACTAGTCAAAATTCTTTAAAAATAGTTATAAAATTATAAGAGTTGCTCTCCCGTGTTTCCTTAAGAGCCCAGAACTCATAATGCCAGAGGTGTCAGTTTTGAAAAATTTCCTCTGTCCAAAGTTGATTATAGCATTATTATAAAATTCTCAGTGCTTGTCTCTTTTGGATCTTCAAACCCAGTATGGTGGGCAGGGATTTCTTTAAAGTCAAATTTAGCTGGAGGGGAAATATTAATCATTAAAGGTGGACTGGCCCCAAAGGCTTAGTGTTTCTGTTCTTTTATCTTTACACTTACTTCCTGTAATACAAATATTACAAGATTATATATTTTCTTTTTTCCCTTCTTTAAAAGCCTAGATATATATTGGTTTCATACTTTTTATTATTATTTTAGTAACCGTCTAGTTGAAACAAATGTGAAATGCTCGGAAGTAATGTATTCACTCCCTCAGCTACTAGGAGTATTGCTGGCAATGGCTCCCAATTGAATTTATCTCTAGCAATTATCTTTGGCTGAAAGAAGTAGGCTCAGTCAATATTAAGACACGTCCTTGAGGGCTGTTTGAATTTAATAAGTAGTCAAAGTTATGATACAAAGCTCTTGATACCCTTGGCTCAGTTGAGACAATTCTGAAAGGCTATCTCAGTTTCAGAAACCTCTGTAGCATCAGGTGAGGCCTCTGTTGCAACTTATTACAATTCAATTTTATCCTCCGCCCTATTTTGACTCCCTCATCCCTAACTGGTGAGGTTTCTCAGTAAATGCACTCCCCAATAAATCTGGATGCAAATCCCAGAGTCTGTTTCCTGGGGAAACCAACCTAAAAGAGGTGGTACTGGGAGTATACCTAGGAAGCAAACTCAAAAATGTGATTTTGGAGCTAGATCCTCCACTGACCATGGGACAATAAGAAGCCCATCATCAAAGGTAGGTAGTGTGCTCATAGCCCCTGGCATGTATTTGCACTGGAACTCTTAAAATTTTTACCAGTGGCGCACTAGGATGAGCTATTGGTCAAATGGAATGTGCTGGCAGGTGCAGTATCTTAGGATTTTGAGCATTTGGGGGAAAATAATAATTATAAGAATGATGGAATCAGACAGTTATGCTGGGCTAATGGGCATAGTGGGAAAAATCATGAAAAGCTGATGGTAATTAATCACCAGCACATGTGAGAGTGGCAAAATCAGTGAGTCTCCTCGACACCATACAGAGACTCTCATTTCCTTTAGCTAGAGAGAAGAAAAAGCTGAAAGTCAGACCTAGGACTTACTTATAAAAGGATCTGCTCCAGAGCAGGTTGAATTCTTAACCCCAGCAGGTCTAATATGCCAAGAGCAGGGCACTGATTAAGAGAGAGTGTGACCCTGAAAGTTGAAATGGGTACATCTGGGGAAATGTACTAAGGATCCTGACTCTCCAGAGTCCTCAGAACCACTAAGCTTCCTCACCGAAGGTTACATCCCCTCCTTCTGGGTAGTCTGCAGCCAGTGATTTGTCAAGGCAGGCCTGTAGAGGCTGGGCCTCTTTGCCTCAGTTGGAGCAATTCTGCAACTCTGAAGGGCCGTCTCAACTCTATTGAACACAGCCTAGGAGATCTGACATTTACTCATCTAATATTCAAAAGTGTCATAATCTATTTTCTCTATTTCTCTAGCCCTGACATAAAGAAAACCCTTGCAACAGCTCCTTTTAATATGAAACAATGCATAATCTTTACCAAAGCCACCAATTTCCTGTACCTTTAAGCCTCTTTGTCTCATTTCAAGAACCGCAAAACACTATCATTAACAAAAGCCAACAGCATTTCTCAACCTAACTTCAAATTTGATATTTCAGTTTAAGTTTACTACAAACAACATCTTCAGAAGAGTGTTGTTAAGGATAACTTTTCATTGACAGCAAAATAAAGTCCAAACTCCTGCCATGTTAGGTCCTCCATATTTTAAATTAATCTCCAGCTAAACTTGATTGATAGTTCACTGATATGTCTTGTACAAGAAAGGGACACCCTTGGGGGTGCTCTTCTCTCTTACAACTCTCCCACCCATTAGACAAGCCCATCTCTCAAGTCATCTCTTCTACCAGTTTTCATGACCAACAGCAGTCGTGAAAGTGTCTCCCATTTCTCATGGGAGAAAACCCTAATCCTCAACCCAGCTCAGAAGGTCCTGTACCGTCTGGCCTCCCCACAAACCCAGCTTTCTGTTGTACCTTGCTCTCTAATTTTTAGCTATACTGGAATTTTCTCTCTTCATACCACCATGTTCTTCCTCTTAAAGTATTATTTGCATACCAGCCCTCATTCCTATAATACTTCCTCTGGCCTGAAAGCTTCAGTCCTTGCCTGGTTAATTCTTACACTTTTAGATCTAAGATCAGTTTTCCCTTCCTCAGGGAAACTTTCCCTGATTCACCCAAACAGATAAGAATTCCTTTATTATATACTCTCACAGAACACATCATTTCAGTCATGGCTCTAGAGAGGCATGAGTTAACTTTGTTTTCCTTATTGATTTCAGGGCTTTTCTGATTGACACAGTTGAGGTCTGGGTAGATCAGAAATACCTTCTTGAGGTGTTCCCAGGAGGAAGGGGTGGAATATAGGAAAGCAAGGCTTACACAAGTCTTTGGAAAATTGGGAAGAATGAAGCCTGGGGGGAAGCTACCATCAGAATTCAGGAAATTATAACATGCAATAGTTACTTATGATTTCCACTGGGCTTCATGGCTAATTCACAAGGGGATACCTAGAAGCTGTTGACAAAACCTGCTCTCAGCTGTCTGCCAAAGCTCTGAAGTTTCTCATACTCTTTAGAAAAAACTATCTTGTGCTTCTTTCCTTTCTTCTAAGTCTCTTATGAGTACACCATATTAATGAAATTGAATCTACAGGAATTTGGGGCAATCCAGTTCCCAGGTTTCTAGATCAGGTTTGACACCTTTTTTTTTTTTTTTTTTTTTTTTTTTTTTGCGAAGGACCAGAGAGTCAAATATTTTAGGCTTTGTCATTGTAGCTCAGAAAGCACACAGAGGTGCTAAAATTTGAATTTTTACATGTCATGAACTCTTATTTTTATTTAGATTTCCCCTGAACCATTTAGAAATGTAAAAACCATTCTCAGTTTGGAAGCAGTACAAAACAGGTGGCAGCCTGAATTTGGTCCACAGGAACTTTTTTTGCCAACCATTCTTCAAGAGCCGGCAAAACAAGTAGTGTGGATATGATGACAAGCCAACAGACAACCTAATCACTGACTAATAAAACCATGATGACTTTAGAATCTCAATGAGGCCATAGGCATGAGTTTGCCAGAAGTGAAGAGTAGAAGCAGGAGACATCACTTCTGAGATGTACTCATGGCTTCTTGACCTGCTCAGGCTCAGTCTTCTATGTACCAATCTCATTTCATACTGGAATGCTGCCACATACATCCAAGTTCATAATTCCTTGGACCAGAGGACACTCAGATGTTGATGGTAGCTATTCTTATAGTCCATTGTCATAGCCACTGGTGTTCCATTCCATAGTGTGCTGTTCTTTTCCTGTAGTGGCAAATTCAAAGCAGCTCTACTAAAGGAAAATAGTAGTTGGCAAACGAGCAAGTAGCCTTTCTCCAAAATCTCAGGGATCTGCATTATGACGTTCCCACTACTGGCTACATGTTTTATCTCTTTCTGCCACAAATTCTCTAAGCACCACTCAGTCTGCTGAGTCAAAGGTCTAAGTGGCAGGGCAGTCTGTGCAGAAGAATGGCCCTGATGCAGACTCCTTGCTGCACATAGAGCTTAGAAAAGCCTTACAGGTTATCTGGTAGATGGACTAGAGAAGTACACTCATATACAATCTCTTAGATATCCTAAGTGCTAGGGCCCTTTTGCTGTGGGTTATGCAATGTGAGATAGCGTATCTCTCACTGAAGAGGTAATATCTTGATATTTTTCAGACAATTGTCCTATTAGACACTGCATAAATATCACAGGTCTGTGAATGTTCACTTTTTTTTTCTCCCTTCCTCAATCATGCATTTCCTTCCTAAGACATCTAGTTGCTAGTTTCTTCCTAAAGACATGGCCAAATTGATATGCCCCAACATGATATTCTGTTGCATATCAAGATGATCAAGGTCCCTCCAGACCAGAATAACAGCTATTCAAAGTACCTGCCTGCAACAATGAGGTAAAGAGAGTTTGCATCCGAATGTAAATCAATGTATTTCTCCCTCATCAGAAAGACTTGCTAAGGAAAAAATCTGTGACTGGACCTAAACATACATAGTTTCATATTCTGGTGCAAACTCTTTAATTCGTTGGGGACAAGCAAGAAACAGGGACCAGAAACCAGTTCACAGATGTGTATTGCACAAAGTGTACTGCTGGGCCATTGGACAAAGGTGAGATGTTGCAGGTTATACTTACTGATGGAAACTAAAAGGAAAGTATTTTGCTAGAGCAATAGGTTCATATCACATGCCAGGGGCAAATTGTTTTAGTAAAAATACCAACTATAGCTTGCCCCAGGTTACCAGGGTCCCATTTCCCTCTGGGGAAGGATGCACTCATTAAATGTATGCATGACCCAACTCCATAACCCAATTTGATGGACTGTGTCTTAGAGCCACTTCTGGAACCAATTATTTTATCAGTCAAGATTTTGACAAGAAATGGAAGGTATACTTGAGCAGTAAATTGAGGGATTTAAAAAAAAAAAAAGATTGTTTACAGTGGTGCTAGTAAGTTTAGGAGACTGCAACAAAGATTTCTAAAGCACCCAGAAAGTAGCAAGAGCTGAAAGTCACTATCATCCATGGACCAGATTGTAAGAGCATGAAGCAGTGTTGCTGGAATCAGGAGAACTAAAACCATGGGGTGAAAGGCTACCCTCCAGGAGGCTGGTAGAGGAATGTAGCCCCTATATAAAAGTGGACCAGCAAAGGGAAAGCACCATTTCTCTTTCTGCCAGCTGATCTTCTTGCTATTGGTGCCTTGCAAAACCCAATTCTGAGTCAGAAAGCAAGGGAATCCTGGTGATGCAATCACAAGAGGTTAGCCTCCCATGACACACAGCCAGGTTGAGAAAGCCTCTGGAGAAACCAGTAGAGAAAAACACATGCACTCATGAAAGGAAACAGAGAATAACATGCATTCATTCACAAGAGAAAGTTTTGATGATAAAATAGGTTATGTCTCTATAATCCAGTACCATAAAGCAATTAAAAAAATGAACTAGCTTTCCAACATAAATACAATTCAAAAACATAATAAGTGAAAAACAGAAAGCACCTGCAGGATATCCACACTATAACATTTATATAACCTTTGAAATCCAATAAAACCATATTTTATGGAATCATAAATATGTAGAAAAAGATGTTCTGGCAGTAACCACTGGGGATGCAGTTCTCTATACATCACTGTTAAGGATTGAATATGCCTGAAAATATCCTCTTTCTACCTTCTTCACACTTGAACAATTTGGTGAGGTGTATTAGTTATCTTGCTATGTGTTGAGGGTTCAGTTGCATCCTCCAAGAAGGTATGTTGAAGTCCTAACTCCCAGTACCTCAGAATGAGAACTTACTGGAAAACAGGATCATTGTAGTTGCAATTAATTCAGTTAAAATGAGGTCATTATGCAGTAGAGTGAGCCCTTAGGCCAATATGACTAGTATCATAAGAGGAGAAGAGACACGGGGACACCGTGTGAAGGTGTAGACAGAGATTGGGAGTGATGCAGCTGCAAGACAAGGAATGCCAAATATTGCTAGCAAATCTCCAGAAGCTACAAGAAACAAGGAAGGAGTCTCCCTTACAGGTGTCAGAGAAAGTATGGCCGTGCTGACACCTTGATTTTGGACATCTAGCCTCTAGACCTGAGACAATAAATTTCTGTTGTTTTAAACCACCCAGTTTGTGGTACTTTGTTGTGGCAGTCCTGAGAATCTAATACTATAAGCTAATCTCAGGACTCTTCCCCAGAGTAACTGATGTGCTTCTGGGCCATGAGGCCCCCTTAGGTAGAGGTGGGCATTTCAATCTTTCAGTCCAGGGCAGTCTGCTTTTCTCCTCCCCTGGAATGACTCAGGTCCCAGATGTGCAGACACAATGTGATCCAGAAACCCAGCTCGGCTATGGTTCTCTATATGCCTTTCAGAAAAGCCTCTCTGTTTCTGATTGATGAGATTTTCATTTCTAGTTTTCATAGTAGGCTTGATGTTTATAAAATATGTTTATATGCTGCTATCATTTATCTGTTTAGACTAGAATAGAGAAAAATTTTGTTTATGTTCAATCAGTGGTATTGAACTGGATGAATTGCCATAGTCTACTTAGACCCAGATTTATTTTTTGTTTCTGATGGTCCTGAGTCATATTACTTACTAAAGAGCTCATTGAATTCATGAATACTATAAATGAAGTGCCAAAGTACTTAGGAGAATGAGCTACCCAGTGTACTCAAAGGATAATCCTGGAAAGTGCCCAGGACCAGATGCCTGTGAGTTTCATTTATTTATTCTGCTTTTTTAGAAGAAGAGACACTGTATGATGTTGTGGGGAAAACATCAGAGAAGAAAGAAGAAAACTGGATCCTAGCTCTGGCTTAAATTATATCTAATAAGCATTTATTGATATCTGCCATGTGCAATGCAATGCAGTAAGCTCTGGATTATATAGTAAGAAGGTAAAAAAAAATGGGAAATTTAAATGAATAATATCCAAACTCTTGGCTCTGGCTTACCATGCCCATATGCTGGACCACTCTGGATGACCTCACTCTGTACCCCTCTCCTCAATGTGCTTCAGCCTCACTGGCCACTTTCTCACCATTGCAAACACCCAGCTTCTTCCCACTTGGGGGCCTTGGATTGAAAAGGTCCTCTCCTTTATTCTCCACAATGACCGATGTCACTCGTAATGCCATCCGTTGTAATCCTCTGCATCGTGCTTATTACTATCCATTTGTCTTGATCATCTGCTCTATGTATTTTTTGTCTTTCTGTCCTTTCTACCTGGTTTTACTCTTTTGGACATGGTTTTGGAAAATCAAGATTTTGATTAAAATCCTATCTCATATTTCCTTCCTTTTGAATACAATTGCTATTCTAACAGAAAAGAAATAAGCCAGAAAACGTACTTTCTCTGCTTGAAAAAGAGATTATGGACCCAGGGGTTAATGACTATCTAATATTTTCCTCTAGATTGTGTAAGTAGGAAGATGGCTTTGGATAATTTGCCACTGGGGAGAGGTTGAAAAAATTTTAGTCCCATGTTGGATAAATTGAACCACATGGGAGGGATATACGTGCTATGGCATATCCTTTGGTCAATTGAAGAATTTCTCCCTTCAAGTTTCATCTCCAAGGAAGCTTTTCTTTTCTTGTTCTTTTTTTTTTTTTTAAGACTTATTTATTTTAGAGAGAATGTGCATGTAAGCAGGGGGAGGGGCAGAGGAAGAGAGAGAATCTTAAGCAGACTACCCACTGAGTGTGGAACCCAAGGCGAAGCTAAATGTGGGGCTTGATCTCACAACCCCAAGATCATGTCTTGAGCTGAAATCAAGAGTCACATGCTTAACTGACTGAGCCATGCAGGCTTCCCTTCAGGGAAGGTTTTCAAACTGATATACAATATGACAACCAAGACATAGACATTAATACAATTCACCAAACTTACTCAGATTTACCCAGTTTTACTTTTACTCCTTTGTGTGTGTGTGTGTATTTGGTTCTATGCAGTTTTGTCACATGTGTGAGTTCATGCATCACCACCATAGGCAAGATATAGAATGTCCCATCATCATAAGGATCCCTGTGCTGCCCTTTATAACTACGTCACCTCCCATTTACCTGCCCCACCCATTTTCCTAATCCTTGGCAATAACTACTCTGTTCTTCATTTTTAAGATTCTGTCATTTCAAAATACAACGTAAATAAAATCGTACAACATATACTCTTGGGATTGGTTTTTTCACTCAGTATAATTCCCTGGAATTTCCTCCCTTCCTATCTCCCTTCTTTCCTTCCCTCCCTCCCTTCCTTCCGTCTTTTCTCTTTTCTCCCTTCTTCCTCTCTCCCTCCCTCTCCTCCCCATCCCTGTCTCTCTCCTTTTTACTCTTTTTCTTTCTCTCTTTTCAAAGAACTAAGAAAAACATACTTTTTATCTTTTCTTCTTCATCTTCTTTTCTTTTCTTTCTTTCTTTTTTTTTTTTTTGGTGTCTACCACAGCAAGGTCTCAAAGAGCCCAAGCAATCTGTTTTTTGCAGAAATCTCCTTGATCAGATTTCTTGACTTTGACCATCTTCACCTGCACAGGGCATTCAGATGTCACTGTAGCACACAAGAAACAGTTCTTTTTCTTTTTTCCTGCTTTGCAGACATTGGCAATACTCAGCGGGTGTTCATCATTTGGTGTAAAATGTCTCTTTGTAATGCATGCTTGATTGCTGTCATTTTTACTCATTGCAAGGTTGGACAGAGCCCAGCTGTGCCAAGGTGGGTCCTCCAAGACAGAGACAGGACAGGGTTGGGAGGCCCACCACTACTGGGATGAAACTGTCAGTTCCCTGGAGATCCTTTCAAGTTGTTACCTCTATCAGTAGTTTGTTCCTCTTTATTGCTGAATAGTATTCTGTCTTATTCTGTAATTTGATTAGCCAATCACCTATTTCAACATCTCTGGACTGTAGTTTGGGGCTATTACAAATAAATGAGTATTTTTATACAGGTTTTTGTGTAACATAAGTTTTCATTTTTCTGGGGTAAATGCCTGGGAGTGGAATTGCTGAGTTGTATGTGATTCCATGTTTAATTTTGTAATAATCTGCCATACTCTTTTCTAGAGTGGCTGTTCCATTTTTTCATTTTACATTTCTACCAGCAATGTACACACAATCCAGTTTCTCTGTATCTTTGGTAGTGTTTGGTGTTGTCATTATTTTTTATCTTAGTTAATCTGCTATGTAGTGATCTCTTAATATACATTTTCCTAATGGCTAACAATGGTGAACACCTTTTCTTTTTAAAGATTTATTTAGGAGTACCTGGGTAGCTCAGTCGATTGAGGATCGGCCTTTGGCTCAGGACATGATCCTGGGGTCCTGGGATCAAACCCTGCTTCAGGCTTCCTTGCTCAGCGGAGAGCCTGCTTCTCCCTTTCCTTCTGCCTGCTGCTCCCTTTGCTTGTGCTCTCTCTCTCTGTCAAATAAATAAATAAAATATTAAAAAAATAGATTTAAAAATTAAAATTAAATTAAAATATTTTTAAAAAGATTTATGTATTTATTTTAGAGGGGAGGGGCAAAGGGGAAGAATCTTCAAGCAGACTCACTGCTGAGCTGGAGACAGATGTGGGGGCTCAGTCTTATATCCCATGAGATCATGACCTGAGCAGAAATCATGAGCCACCCAGACGTCCCTATTGAAAAACTTTCCATAAGCTCATTTGTCATCTGTATATCTTCTTCAGTGAGATATCTGTTCACATCTTTTACATAGTTTTTAATTATGTTGTTTTTTTACTGCCGAGTTCTGAGAGTTCTTTATATACTCTAGATGCTGGCCCTTTTACCAGAATGTAGTTTGCAAATAATTTCATCTAATTTGCCTTTCATTCTCTTCTTATGGATTTTCCCAGAGCAAAAGATCTTAATTGTGATGAGGCCTAAATGGTCACTTTTTAGTTTTAGGGATTATATTTTGGGTACAAGTCTAAGAATTCTGCTTGTCCTAAATCTGGAAAATTTTTTTCTATTGTTTTTTTCTGTCTAAAACCAATATTGCACTTTTCTGAATAACATGCCAAAATAGTAAGCTTTAACATTGGGTAGAGCAATTTTTCTTACTTTTTAATTCCTTGTCAAGATTGCCCTTCTGTATGAATTTTAGAATAAGCTTGTCTGTATCTATAAAAATTCTTGTTGGGATTTTTATAGAAATTACATTAAACCTATAGATCAGTTTGAGAAGAGAATGGTTTTTAGTGTTTGAAACTTTCAATGAACAAATGAGTATATCTCTCAATTTATTTAGGTATACTTGATTTCTTTTATCAGCATTTTATAATTTTCAACATGTAAATCCTATAGATATTTTAATAAGTATATAAGCATTTCATTTTCAACAAGATTTATTGTTAATACATAGAAATGCAATTGATATTTTTATATTGGTTTTGTATCCTGTGAAATTATTTAACTCGTTTATTAGTTCTAGGGCTTTTTTTTCTAGATTCTCTGGGACTTTCTACATAGACAATCATGTCATCTGCAAATAGGGGTTATTTTAACCTTCAGATCTGTATGACCTTTGTTTATTTTTCTTATCTTATTGCATTACTAGAAATTCCAGTACTATGTTGAATAAAGTAGTGAAAAAGAACATACTTGCCTTGTTCCCAGTAGTATGGAGAAAGCATCCAGTCTTTCACCGTTTATTACAAAGTTAGCTGTAAGTTTTTTAGATGTTATCAACTTGAGGAAGGTTCCCTGTAGAGAGTTTTTCTCATGAATGAATGCTTTCATTGAATGCTGTTTCTCAGTCAATTAGTTACAATCATGTACCTTTTTTTTCTTTAGCTTGTTGATACATGGCATATAACACTGATTGATTTCTGGATGTAAAACCAGTTTGCATATGTGGAAATAATTTCATTTTGTTATGTGCATAATTCCTTTTAACTTTGTTGGATTCAGTTTGCTTATTTTTCATTGAAGAATTTTATTTTATTTTATTTTTATTATTTTAAGATTTTATTTATTTGATGAGAGAGAGAAAAAGAGAGAGAAAGAGAGGGAGAGAGTAGCAGAGGGAGAGAGAGAAGCAGATTCCTTGCTGAGCAGGGAACCCGATCTGGGGCTTGATCCCAGGACCCCAGGATGACAACCTAAGCTGAAGGCAGACACTTAACTGCCTGAGCCACCAGATGCCACACGCTGAAGAATTTTATATAAAATTCATGAGATATATTCATCTGTGCTTTTGTTTATTATTATTTTTGTGCTATTTTTGTTTGTATATTTGAGACTTTATCTCATTTAATTAATATAAGCAATTAATTCTGTAAATTTCCCTCTCAGCAGTGCTTTAGCTGCATCTCACAGATTTTGGTTGTTGTACTTTTTAAAATCATTATTAACATATTATGTATTATTTCTTTCAGGGGTACAAGTCTGTGAATCATCAAGCTTACACAATTCACAGCACTCACCATAGCACATACCCTCCCCAGTGTCCATAATGCAGCCACGCTATCCCTCCCCTCCACCCCCATCAACCCTCAATTTGTTTCCTGAGATTAAGAGTCTCTTATGGTTTGTCTTCCTCTCTGGTCCCATCTTATTTCATTTTTTCCCTCCCTACCCCTCACGAACCCCTGCCCTACCTCTCAAATTCCTCATATCAGAGAGATCACATGATAATTGTCTTTCTCTGATTGACTTATTTTGCATAGCATAATATCCCCTAGTTCAATCCATGTTTTTGCAAATGGCAATATTTCACTTTTTTTGATGGTTGCATAGTATGCCATTGTGTGTGTGTGTGTGTGTGTGTGTATACTACTTCTTTATCCATTCATCTGTTGATGGACATCTAGGTTCTTTCCATAGTTGGCTATTTTGGAAATTGCTGCTATAAACATTCGGGTGCACATGCTCCTTCAGATCACTACATTTGTATCTTTAGGGTAAATACCCAATGGTGCAATTGCTGGGTCGTTGGGTAGCTCTATTTTCAACTTTTTGAGGAACCTCCATACTGTTTTCCAGAGTGGCTGAACCAGCTTGCATTCCCACCAACAGTGTAGGAGGGTCCCCTTTCTCCACAACCTTGCCAACATCTGTCGTTTCCTGACTTGTTAATTTTAGCCATTCTGACTGGTGTGAAGTGGTATCTCACTGTGGTTTTGATTTGTATTTCCCTGATGCCGAGTGATGTGGAGCACTTTTTCATGTGTCTGTTGGCCATCTGGATGTTTTCTTTGCAGAAATTTCTGTTCATGTCCTCTGCCTATTTCTTGATTGGATTATTTGCTCTTTGAGTGTTGAGTTTGATAAGTTCTTTATAGATTTTGGATACTAGCCCTTTATCTGATATATCATTTGCAAATATCTTCTCTCATTCTGTCAGTTGTCTTTTGGTTTTGTTGACTCTTTCCTTTGCTGTGCAAAAGCTTTTGATCTTGATGAAGTCTCAATGTTCATTTTTGCCCTTGCTTCCCTTATCTTTGGTGATGTTTCTAGGAAAAATTTGCTGTGTCTGAGGTTGAAGAGGTTGCTGCCTGTGTTCTCCTCAAGGATTTTGATGGATTCCTTTCTCACATTGAGGTCTTTCGTCCATTTTGAGTCAATTTTTGGGTGTGGTGTAAAGAAATAGTTCAGTTTCATTCTTCTGCCTGTGGCTGTCCACTATTTGTTGGGCTGTCTTTTTTCCATTGGACATTCTTTCCTGCTTTCTCAAAGATCAGTTGACCATAGAGCTGAGGGTCTATTTCTGGGCTCTCTATTCTGTTTCATTGATCTATGTGTTTATTATTGTGCCATACCATGCTGTCTTGATGATGACAGCTTTGTAATAGAGCTTGAAGTCCGGAATTGTGATGCCACCAACTTTGCCTTTCTTTTTCAATATTCCTTTGGCTATTCGAGGTCTTTTCTGGTTCCATATAAATTTTAGGATTATTTGTTCCATTTCTTTGAAAAAAATGGAGGGGATTTTGATAGGAATTGCATTAAATGTGTAGATTGCTTTAGGTAGCATAGGTATTTTCACAATATTTGTTCTACTAATCCATGAGCATGGAACGTTTTTCCATTTCTTTGTGTCTTCCTCAATTTCTTTCATGAGTACTTTATAGTTTTCTGAGTACAGTTTCTTTGCCCCTTTGGTTAGGTTTATTCCTTGGTATCTTATGGTTTTGGGTGCAATTGTAAATGGGATTGATTCCTTAATTTCTCTTTCTTTCTGTCTTGCAGTTGGTGTATAGAAATGCAACTGATTTCTGTGCATTGATTTTGTATCCTGGCACCTAAATGAATTCCTGTATGAGTTCTAGCAGTTTTGGAGTGGAGCCTTTTGGGTTTTCCATACAAAGTATCATATCATCTGCAAAGAGTGAGAGTTTGACTTCTTCTTGGCTGATTCAGATGCCTTTTATTTCTTTTTGTTGTCTGATTGCCAAGGCTAGGACTTCTAGTACTATGTTGAATAGCAGTGGTGACAGTGGACTTCCCTGCTGTGTTCCTGACCTTAGGGGAAAAGCTCTCATTTTTTCCCCATTGAGAATGATATTCACTGTGGGTTTTTCATAGCTGGCTTTGATGATATTGAGGTATGTACCCTCTGTCCCAACACTGTGAAGAGGTATGATCAAGAAAGTATGCTGTACTTTGTCAAATGCTTTTTCATCCTCTATTGAGAGTATCATATGGTTCTTGTTCTTTCTTTTATTAATGTATTATATCACATTGATTGATTTGCAGATGTTGAACCAAACTTGCAGCCCAGGAATAAATCCCACTTGGTCCTGGTGAATAATCCTTTTAATGTACTGTTGGATCCTATTTTGTACTGTAATGTACTGTTGGCTAGTATTTTGGTGAGAATTTTTACATATGTGTTCATCAAAAATATTGGTCTGTAATTCACTTTTTTTATGGAGTCTTTGTCTGGTTTTGGAATCAAGGTAATGCTGGCCTCATAAAATGAGTTTGGAAGTTTTCCAAAGTTTCAGGAGAATAGGATTTAATTCTTCTTTAAATGTTTGGTAGAATTCCCCTAGGAAGCAGTCTGGCCCTGGGCCTTTGTTTATTGGGAGATTTTTGATGACTGCTTCAATCTCCTTACTGGTCATGGGTCTGTTCAGGTTTTCTATTTCTTCCTGGTTCAGATTTGGTTGTTTATATGTCTCTAGAAATACATCCATTTTTTTCCAGATTGTCAGATTTGCTGGTGTATAGTTGCTCATAATATGTTCTTATAACTATATTTTTTTGGTGTTGGTTGTAATCTCTTCTCTTTCATTCATGATTTTATTTATTTGGGTTCTTTCTCTTTTCTTTTTGATAAGTCTGGCTGGGGTTTATCAATCTTATTAATTCTTTCAAAGAACCAGCTCCTAGTTTTGTTGATTTGTTCTACTGTCCTTTTGGGTTTTATTTTATTGATTTCTGCTCTGATTTTTATTATTTCCCTTCTCCTGCTGGGTTTAGGCTTTCTTTGCTGTTCTTTCTCCAGCTCCTTTAGGTGTAGGGTTAGATTGTGTACTAGACAACTTTCTTATTTCTTGAGAAAGGCTTGTATCACTATATACTTTCCTCTTAGGACCACCTTTGTTGTGTCCCAAAGATTTTGAACATTTGTGCTTTCATTTTCATTGTCTCCATGAATTTTTTTTTTCAATTTTTCTTTAATTTCCTGGTTGACCCATTCATTCTTGAGTTGGATGCTCTTTAGCTTCCATGTATTTGAGTTCTTTCTAACTTTCCTCTTGTGATTGAGTTTTAGCTTCAGAGCATTGGGGTCTGAAAATATGCAGGGAATGATCCCAATCTTTGGTACTGGTTGAGACCTGATTTGTGGCCCAGGATGTGAACTATTTTGGAGAAAGTTCCATCTGCACTAGAGAAGAATGTATATTCTATTGCTTTGGGATGGAATGTTCTGAATATACCAGGGATGTCCATATGGTCCAGTGTGTCATTTAAGGCCTTTACTTCCTTGTTGATCTTTTGCTTGGATGATTTGTCCACTTCAGTGAGGAGGGTGTTAATGTCCCCTACTATTATTGTATTATTGTTGATGTGTTTCTTTGATTTTGTTATTAATTTGTTTATATAGTTGGCTGTTCCCATGTTAGTGGCATAGATATTTAAAATTGTTAGATCTTCTTATTGGACAGACCCTTTAAGTATGATAGAGTGTCTTTCCTCATCTCTTATGATAGTCTTTGGCTTAAAGTCTAAATTATCTGATATAAGGATTGCCCCCTCAGCTTTCCTTTGATGTTCATTAGCATGGTAAATGGTTTTCCACACCCTCCATTTTAAATATGGAAATGTCTTTGGATCTAAAATGAGTGTCCTGCAGAGAGCATATCAATGGGTTCTGTTGTTTTTTTATCCATTCTGATACCCTGTGTCTTTTGATTGGGCATTTAGCTCATTTACATTCAGGGTAACTCGTGAAAGATATGAATTTAGTGCTATTGTATTGTCTGTAGGGAGACTGTTACTGTATATTGTCTCTGTTACTCTCTGGTTTGTTACTTTTAGGCTCTCTCTTTGCTTAGAGGACCCCTTTCAATATTTCCTGTAGGGTTGGTTTGGTGTTTGCAAATTCTTTCAATTTTTGTTTGTCCTGGGAGGTTTTTATCTCTCCTATTTTCAATGACAGCTTAGCTGGATATATTCCTGACTGCATATTTTTCTCTTTTAGTGCTCCAAATATATCATACCAACCCTTTTTGGCATGCCAGGTCTCTGTGGCTAGGTCTGCTGCCAATCTAATATTTTTATCATTTTATGTTACAGACCTCTTGTCCTTAGCTGTTTTCAGGGTTTTCTCTTTGTTACCAAGAGTTGTAAGTTTTACTATTAGATGATAGTGGGTGGACCTATTTTTATTCATTTTGAATGGGATTCTCTGCGCCTCCTGGATTTTGATGTTTGTTCCCTTTGCCAAATTAGGGAAATTCTCTGCTATAATTTGCTCCAATATACCTTCTGCCCCCCCATTCTTCTTCTTCTGGGATCCCAATTATTCTAATATTGTTTTGTCTTATGGTATCACTTATCTCTTGAATTCTCCCCTTTTTGTCCAGTAGTTGTTTGTCTTTCTTTTTCTCAGCTTCTTTATTCTCCATCATTTGGTCTTCTATATCACTAGTTCTCTCTTCTGCCTCATTTATCCTAGCAGTAAGAGTCTCCATTTTTTATTACATCTCATTAGTAGCTTTGTTTATTTTAACTTGGTTAGGTTTTAGTTCTTTTATTTATTCAGAAAGGGATTTTCTTTCTCCAGAAAGGGATTCTCTAGTATCTTCCATGCTTTTTTCGAGCCCAGCTAATACCTTGCTAATCGTCATTCTTAACTCTAGTTCTGAGACATTACTAATGTCTGTATTGATTAGGTCCCTAGCTGTCAGTACTGCCTCTTGTTCTTTTTTTTTTTTTTTATGGTGAGTTTTTCTGCATTGTCATTTTATCCAGATAAGAATAGATTAATGAGAGAACAAAATACTAAAAGGGAGCAACGACTCCAGAAAAATATACACTAACCAAATCGGAAGAGTCCTGAAACTGTGGGGAGAGGAAAGGAGGAGAAAAAGAAAAAAAGAATAAAACCTATCTATCTATCTATCTATCTATCTATATATCTAATATATAAATAGATTATTATATATCTAATATATAGATAGATCGATATATCTATCTATATATAAGATATATCTATCATATCTATATCTATTTATTATATATCTATATATATTAGACTGGTGAATAGAACAGAGCCACAGACCTGATTTTGGGTGTATTTTGGACTGTTAGAAGAAACTACCTCCCAAAATTTTAAAGAAAGAAAACCTTATATATATACAAAAATAAGGGTAAACACAATGAAGGGATGAAATATGACTGCAAAGATGAAAGTTAAAAAAGATTCTAAAAAAGGAATTGATAGGTAAGAAGTTGGTTGAAAAAAAAAAGGGGGGTGAAAAGAATGTGATCAGGGTGGAGACTAGAACAAAGCCATGCACTAGATTTAGGGTTTATTTTGATCTACTAGAAGAAACTGTATCCCAAAATTTTAAAGAAAGAAAAACCTATATGTATACAAAAAATAAGGTTAAATACGATTAAGGGATAGAATATGACTATAACAATGAAAATTTTAAAAGATTTTGAAAAAAGTATTGTTAAGATAAAATAGTTAAAAACATGGAAATAAGAAAGAGGAAAAAATTTTTAAAATAGAATAAGAAAAAAATAAAATAAAAAAAATTAACTTTGAAAGACTAAAGAATCATGGGGAAAAAAACTATAAATTCTATGTCTTGCCTTCTCCTAGCTCTGGAGTTCCGCAGATTGGTGAACTTGGTCTTGGCTGGATGTTCTTGCTGATCTTCTGGGGGAGGGGCCTGTTGCAGTGATTCTCAAATGTCTTTGCCAGAGGCAGAATTGCACCACCCTTGCCAGGGTCCAGGCTAAATAATCTGCTTGGGTTCACTCTCTGTAGCTTTTGCTCCCTGAATGCTTTCCATGCAGTTTGGAGGACAGGAATGAAAATGGTGGCCTTCCAATCTCTGGCCCTGTAGGAGCTGGAAGCTTAGGGCCCCACTCCTCAATGTGCCCTCAGAGAAAAGCAGTCAATCCCTCCCATCTCCCTGGTCTCCGGCCACACTCCAAGCTCACCTGGCCTGTGACCAAGCATTTCTATCTCAGGTGCATGGCCCCATTTGGAGTCTCCAAACCCAGCAGATGCGTGCTCCCCCACCATTCCTCCCAGAGGAGGAAGGAGGGGAATCTCCCTGGATCTGCGACTTGTGGGGTCCCTGCTTGAAGAGCAGTGGTCTGACTGTGCCTTGGATCACGGATTAAGGTAACACTGAGCTAAGAGCCCACTCCTCAGCTCCGTTTCTGCAGCCAGCTTCCCAGGTCTGACACCTGAGAGCTCTGCCACCCTCAGACACCCCTGGTCTTTTTGTGACCTTGTGGGTCCTGAGACCACACTGTTCCCACACGGGCTTCATTACCACCCCCCAACCCCCAATCCCCACCCCCAGCCCCCTGCTTAGCCTCTGGAGCGACCTCCCTTAGTGGAGCAGACTTCTAAAAGTTCTGATTTTGTGCTCTACTGCTTGCCAGGAGCCGACCCCTCCTTCTGTGGTCTATCTTCCTATATATTGCCTCGGATTCACTTCTCTGCACAGCCTACCTTCCAGAAAGTGGTCGCTTTTCTGTTCATAGAATTGTTGCTCTTCTTCTCTTCAATCTCAAGTTTGTAGATGTTCAGAATGGTTTGATATCTGGTTGAACTCCTGGGATCTGAAGATATTTAGGTCTTATACTCCTCTGCCATCTTGCTTCTCCCTCTGTACTTCCTTTTTGTTTGTTTGTTTTTCTGATCTGTTTCTTAAAATTTCCTTTGAAGGGGCACCTGGGTGGCTCAGTGGATTAATGACCTGCCTTCGGCTCAGGTCATGATCTCAGGGTCCTGGGAGGGGTCCTGGGATTGAGTCCCGCATCGGGCTCTCTGCTCAGCAGGGAGCCTGCTTCCTCTCTTTCTCTCTCTCTCTCTCTCTGTCTGCCTCTCTGCCTACTTGTGATCTCTCTCTGTCAAATAAATAAATAAAATCTTAAAAAAAATTTCCTTTGTAAACTTCTCCTTGTCCTATGAAATATTTAGTAATGTGTAGTTTAATTTACATATGTTTAGAGATTTTCCTGTTGTTTTTCTGTTACTGAATTTTAGTTTGATACTTTTCTGGTCAAAGAACAGAGTTTATAGAATTCTTTTCAGTTTGTTGAATTTTTTTAAAAAGATTTTATTTATTTATTTGACAGAGAGAGGGAGCTCACAAGCAGGGAAGCAGCAGAGGGAGATGGAGAAGCAGGCTCTCTGCTGAGCAGGAAGCCAGATGCATGGCTATCTAGGACACTGGGATCCTGATCTAAGCAGAAGACAGTTGCTTAACCAACTGAGCCACCCACGTGCCCTCATTGAGGTTTGTTTTATGGCTCAGGATATAATCTCTCTTGGTCGTGTTCCATGGCTGTTTGAAGAAAATGTGTTTGGCTGTTCTTGAGTAACGTATTTTAAATTTTTCAATTAGACCCTGTCAGTTGATTGTATTGTTCTGATCTTGTGTCTTTGGTGATTTTCTATATACTAGTTCTATAAGTTGCTGGTAAGAGGGAGTGTGGGGTATGAAGTTTCTATATATAATTATGGATTTGTCCATTTCTCTTTGTTTCATGCATTTTGAGGCTCTGTGGCTTGGTGTGTATGCATTTAACATCATTATGTCTTCTTTGTGGATTGATCTTTTTATCATTATGTAACATCTCTTTATGTAGTGATTTTACTTGGTCAGAAGTCTATCAGATATCAATAGTAGTTAATTAATTTCAAAATTGAAAGCTTGCATAGCATATCTTTTTAAATTCTGTTACTATTAGCCCACCTATTTCATTGAATATATAGTGAGTTTCTTGTATGTAGTTAACTTCCTTTTTCTTAATCCAATATGACAATCTACTTTTATATTGGCATACTTAGACCATTTAAGATAATTATTAACACATTAGCATTTAAGTCATTCAATTATTTGTTTCCTGTTTATTTTATCTAGTTCTCACTCCCATTTCTCTTAATTTTCTGTGTTATGTTAGCATGTTTTAAGATTCCATTTTGATTCATTTATAGTATTTTTTTTTTTTAAGATTTTATTTATTTATTTGACAGAGAGAGATCACAAGCAGACGGAGAGGCAGGCAGAGAGAGAGAGGGAAGCAGGCTCCTCGCCGAGCAGAGAGCCCGACGCGGGGCCCGATCCCAGGACCCTGAGATCACGACCTGAGCCAAAGGCAGCGGCTCAACCCACTGAGCCACCCAGGCGCCCCTATTTATAGTATTTTTGAGCATATATCTTGACATAATATTCTCAGTGGTTTCTCTAGGCAGTTTAATAAACAGATGGGAATTGTTATAATTTAGTGGTATCATTATTTTATCACTTTGAGTAAAGCATGGAAACCTTATTTCTATTTAGTTCCCCTTTTCTTCCCCATTTTGAAGTAGAATTTTCTTAAATATCATATGATGTTATAAATTTTGTTTCAATCATCAAATATGATTTATAAAAGTTATATGAGGAAAATGATTTTCTATTGCATGTACCCATAATTCTGTTCTTTCCATGGTTCTTTCTTCCTTTCTGATGCTTGAAAGTTCCTTCCATCCTTTTTGATTGTTTGAAGAACTTGCTTTAAACATTCTTTAAAAGTAGGTCTAGCAATGATGTTAACAGAAGCCAATGGCCTGGAAATTTCACAATATTTACTATCAAAACTTTTTATGTTAGACACATGATGACTCTTGGCTTTAATTCCTTTTTTTTTAAGGTTTTATTTTTATTTATTTGGCAGACAGAGATTACAAGTAAGCAGAGAATCAGGCAGAGCGAGAAGAAAGCAGGCTCCCCGCTGAGCAGAGAGCCCGACACAGGACTCAATCCCAGGACCCTGAGATCCTGACCTGAGCCGAAGGCAGCGGCTTAACCCACTGAGCCACCCAGGTGCCCCTAATTTCTTAAACTTAACAATAAGAGCATTGGATTTGATAATCTTAAATATCCCTCTACTGTCTTTCATTTCATGAAGAAATCAATCATGATTTCCAATGTGAGGGAATATTTTTTCCCTCAGTGACCACATTTGAGCTCAGAGAATACAGAAGTTGACATTGGAAAGTTAAGAACACTTACTCACTTTATCATGCTAAGAACTAAACGGAGGGTGTAAAGAAATCAAATTCGGTCTGCTGACTGTGCTTCAGGTAACTTGATTTATGGAACTGGAGTTCAAGTTCCTACAGTGGGCTGGCAAGAGCCCATACTGTTTTGCACCTGCCATGGAAATCAGCCTGTACCATTACAATCTGGAAGTGTGGTGTTTGCACAGATGCTTGTCTGCACTTGTGACTAAAACGGGTCAGGCCATCCCATGGCTCACAGAATAAGCACTTTCTTTTGACGTTCTCAGTACTATAAGAATTATTTTCTAGTCATCATTTTGGGGCTGCTTATTAGGTGTGAAATGTGTGATTTACCTTCTGAAATACACTCTTTTGCATTTAGTCCAGGTAGGAGGGAGCAGAAAGAGATATTGACCTTGTTTTGTTTGTTTTTTGGTTTTTTGTTTCTTTTCATCTTAGGAGTCAAGACTTATCTATACATATTTTTATTTTTATTTATTTATTTTTAAGATTTTATTTGTTTATTTAACAGACAGAGATCACAAGTAGGCAGAGAGACAGGCAGAGAGAAGGGGGGGAAGCAGGCTCCCTGCTGAGCAGAGAGCCCGATGCGGGGCTCGATCCCAGGACCCTGGGATCATGACCTGAGCCGAAGGCAGAGGCTTTAACCCACTGAGCCACCCAGGGCGCCCCTCTACACATATTTTTAAAACAGAAAAGTATGTAAGAAGAGAAGGTAAATTGGATAAGAATAAATATGAAAAAATAGTCATGATAGCTGTTTTAAGAGAATTAAAGCTTGTATTTCTTTAAGAATACTTTTAGAAGGTTGAATGGTAAAACAACAGGTATTCTACAATGGAAGTCAAAACTGGGAGTCTGTGTTTCTTACAGACCACATCAGATATAGCTTTCTGACAGGGTTTTTTGTTTTTGTTTTTGTTTTTGTTTTTGCACAGGGTTGGGCTGGAGGTTTTTGTTTGTTTGCTTTTGAATTTAATTGGTTGTTAACATTCAACGGTCTTTAACAGTCTATGTAAAAATGCAGTGTTCTGCATTCTTGAGAGATGAGACACTGTTGGGTCCATATTCTCATGCAGCAAACACTGCTGGGAGGTAAGTGCCATTTTCTTTAGGCATCACACCTGTTTTTGAGTCCAAGTTGGGGTTGGCCTCACCACATTGTTTCCTCTGGTTCCCATACCAAACAGCAGTTGTCACTTATCATTAATCTTATTATTTTGTTTTTTTAATAGTAAGAACTGAAGATGGCAGAGTAGCTCTAGTAGCTCTAGTATCCATTTTTCAATCAAAATTGGGAATAGGAAAACTTGGGGAAATATTTTTTTTTAAAGATTTTATTTATTTATTTGACAGATAGATCACAAGTAGGCAGAGAGGCAGGCAGAGAGAGAAGGAAGCAGGCTCCCCACTGAGCAGAGAGCCCGATGTGGGGCTCAATCCCAGGACGCTGAGATCATGACCTGAGCCGAAGGCAGAGGCTTAACCCACTGAGCCATCCAGGCACCCCGGGGAAATATTTTAAAAAATATTTTGTGAGTAATCTCTACACCCAATGTGGGGCTCAAACTTACAACCCCAAGATCAAGAGTTGTATACTCCAGCCACTGAGCCAGCCATGTGCCACGGGATGTTGTTTTGATAAAAATGGGAGATCTATTTTTGTAGAAATGAGAACGATTTCTATTAGAAAACACACAAGCTAACTATGTCTGTTATAATAATATAAGAATACAAGACCATTCTGAAATCCCTGTCCTGTTTTCCCCACTCAAAGCGTCTATTGGCCCTGTTGGCATTTGAGTTTGCCTCTTCTATTTCTCAACAAATAACAAGTGGATATCATACTGGTCTTATTTTTGTCTGCTCTTCCGTTTTGATTTTTTTCTGAGATCAGACAAATAGTGGGAATGTCTGGCCTTTGCTTGTCTGCACATCTAACATCTATTTAAGAAAAGAACTCTTTGGTGACTCAATTTAAATATTCTTGTTCTTTATATTCTGTTTCTACTTAGATTGCATTTAAGTACTGAAACATTAAAAAAAATGTTTTTTGGCTTCCATGCTATGTATCTCCTAAGGGCATCAAGACTAACGCTTATAAGACTAATAAGACTGTAAGACTCATAAGACAATTACACATCAGAATCAGCACACAATATTCTGTGTTAGATTTCAGGTATTGTAGCTTTTCTCAAATGCCTCGTGCCTCATGAGAGATGGTATCTGTCACAAAATCTCCCTCCCAGAGCAGACTTTGACATTAAAAAAAAGGGACTTTCTGATCCCCAGTAGCGACTTCATGTTTGCTTCAATGGTTTAGAAACCCCTTCTACTGGTTTCTTAACAGGATTTGGTAACAACAGTATCTCTCTGGTGTTTGTTTTCTTTCAGGTTAGCATTTCAATTCACTTTGGAGGAAGCTGAAGTTCAGAAGTGTTATAGATCTACCATCATTGATTTTTGGACAATTTATATTCCAGAAGCCACTTATAGCTTACTTAAAGTAGATCCCAAGACAGAGCTTTTCCTTTTAGTTTCAGAGAGATAATATTCTAATACTCTGCAGACCACTTGAATAACCAGAGTTATGAACAAATTCAGATAATATTGCTCCCGTTCTGAGCATTCCCATTCCCTAAGCTGTGGGGAAACTTTATGAAATAACATGTAAGTAGAAATTATTATAGGAGGCACAGCCGGCTATCTTCTGTCTTCACATAGTAAAGTATTGAGTAGAATAGCATGTTGTAGGGGGGTGTTTACTAAAACACTGAAATGCGTCTAGTAGGCTGTGGAGTTTCTGCCTGTGGAAATATTTTGTAAGTATTCTACATATTGCACTGGGGTAGGGGGCAGAATATTGACTTTTAGCTATTTTGTTATGAAAAAGGACTGCTTGCTGAAGTGCACAGAAATTAAATTAAAAATGTAGAATTGTCACTCTCCTATGTAAGTTAGGCAAATCTCAAAGGCATTCTTCCAAAGCTAAAAGATTATCTCATATTTCTAGTTGAGCTACAGTGACTTCTCTCCTGCATCCTAATATTTCTTGTTGTCTACTATGTTTTTTAGATGCCAGGAGCCTCTTCCCACCATTTTCTAGCAACAGAGTGGATTTGAGAGGGAGCAGCTGTTGAAGTCTGCCTTCCAAGCTTATTACACGAGTACCTGGAACCCAGGAGAATCTCAATAAGGGGAGGATTGAACGAGCACATCGGCACATCACTTTGGGGATAAATATGTTTCTTCTCCCTCTTTGTCCAGGCAAAAAGATCTTTCTTTCTCTCAAAATGAGATCATTTAGTTGTGATACAGCAACACATTCACATGAAAACTTTTCTCCAAAGACCAAATATTAGAAAAAGTCTACACAGCTCAAATCAGAAGCCTCATGTTATTTTCAAGAAGATTTTGTTAAAACTTATAAATTCCCAAGTGTTTCTGTGTCTCTTCCAGCATTTCCTTAGTGATAGTATCTAAGAAGAGGATGTATAAAATTTAACTTCATAACTGCCATTCAAGGGATAACTGATAGGGAGATAAGAGGCCTTTCACTGTGAAAAGCATGACAACTTTAAAAAGTTGTGCCAGGACATCGCCTGCCCAGAGGGACACGGCTGAGTGGGACATGGCCATCAAGCACAAGACTGCTCAGGGAGTGCCACAGGGTACTAAGTAGGACTTTCTGAATAGGAGTTTTGAGGAAAACAGATTTATACCTCCCCACATTGTCTCCTGACGGAATGGCTTCTGTGGTGCCCCCAAGGAAGCAAACAGAATTGTTTCTTCTCAGAGAGAAAGTGGACTGTTTTTGTTCTTTGCTTAAATTTTGGAGGCCACACGTACCCTAGAGCTTTGCAAACAGTATTTACGGTGATTTCGGTGAAGTGTGGACACAATCAGGTGAGAGGAAATGAAATCAGGGTCACGCAGCAAAGCAGAATCCTCTGTAGGATTAACATCCTAAAAGTTATTGGGTAAAGAAGTCTGGGAGGAGCTTGTGGATTTTTTGTTAAATGCATCCATGTTTAAATGTAAATTAGTCTTTCCAGGAAAAGATAAAGTTTCTTTGTCTAAATTCTTACTAATGAAAGTCACAAATGTTCTAATAATGTACACAGCAAATAGAAGTTTGAAGATACCCATAATGAGACTTTATGAGAAAATCAATTAATGAGGAACAATAAGAATGAAGTGCCAAATTTTCTTTGTCATGCCATTGGGGAAGCAGTGTGTTTAGTGGAAGAGAATGAACTGCTAATTCAGACTCAGATATGAATCTGTTGACAAATCATTTACTTTCTCATTAGCTTCAATTGCAACATCCATAAAACAGGAATGCTACTTATTTTTCGTTTGCTATAAGAAGTATGAAAATGTATATTACATAAAAAGATAGCGATGTACATATATAGCAATTAAAAAAAATTACGTCAATCCTCTGGCCTCTTCCCCCCCTCCATTCACCTGGACTCGCTGATATTCAATTAAAAAAAAAAAGATACTAGCACTTGGAGATTCATTTTACTTTTAATAGAATTTTTGGGGTATACTACTATCAAGGAGAAGAGGCTATTTATTTGGGAATGAAGGCATGAAAATTAAGAGAAAATAGGTGCAAATAATTTTTGTAATTATAAAAACTTTATTTCACGCTTCCTTCAGTTAAATCTTTATAAGCACCATGTCATGTACTGGCAATCTAGGAGGAGAGGACTGGAATGCTTTAGTCAGTAACAAACTGCAAGCTGATGATGTGAAGTTACAGCTACAGGGAGCATCTGAACAAGACCACATTTAGAAAGATCCCTTGCCAATCCCATGACAATGCACAAACAGGAATCTGGCATCGATCTGTTCACACTTCCCATGGCTAGAACCCAGAGCTTGTGCATGTAAACATCCAAAGAAACACTCTATCATCCTGACAGTTTACAGTTTGCTGAAACTTGACTCTGAAAGCGTGAATGTTGCCATCTCGTTTTCTTGACCAGTGCTTGCTCATAGGCTGACAAAATCAATTCCTTTAAAATTTAAATGACGCTTAAAGGTGTGTTCAGCATTGCGTAAGTCATCAGCAAGGCCTTGGACTGTGTGCAGTTCTCAAGTATGATCACCAAACCATGATTTACCTAATGAAATTGTGAAAAATTACACATTTTCAGCAAAACGTTTGAATTTGGTCCTATATTAAAAGACCCAATTGCCAAGGTGTTTTACATAAATTTAATTCACGAGCATGTACACAAGAGAATCACTATAAAGAACATTGCTTCCTCATTTATGAATAAAAAGTTTATCCTCTACTTACACTAAAACATACAAAAAATAATCTACAAAAATCGTTTACAATTGATTTTAGTGAAAGAAAAAGCTTTCTTCAGAAAAAAAATGATCGTGTGGTGGTAGTATTTTAGCCATCAAAAAGGAATGTAAGTAACCAATAAATATAATGTGCTTTCTCCATATAGACATATTTACACTTGAGTCTTTGGCTTATGTTTTTGTTTTTTTTTCTTTTCCTAAAAAGAACTTTAAATGATCCAGCCATCATTGCACATCAAAAGAAAATAAGCCAGTTTATATATATTTATATATTTATATAGAGATCTGCTACACTGGAAACATATAAAAAATGAACTTTACTATGAATTTGCACAGCTTTTCATACTTCTGCTTAAAGGTTTAACATCTTTTATCTAAAAAAAGGGAGAAAAATGCCACATAGAAAGTATTAATTCATGCAACATGTGGTGTTGCCAGGCGAGAACCAGGCGAGAAAAAGCTGCGGATTCACTGTACAAACACTGATAAGCTCTCATTGGAATCTGTTCTTATTAAATATAATTCATGTGGCACGAAATGTTGATGCTTTCATACAGTAATAGAAACTAATTGAGTCCTTTTTATTAAGATACACAACTTCATAAGAAAAATACTTTCACTTCTCGAATGTAAAAGCCTCCCACCCCCCACATTAAAATCTTTCTGCACAACTGTAACAGGTACAATGGCTGCTGGCTCAACAGACGAACAGGATTCTGGGTGGATGCACTCTGAGGTCTCACCCAACTAAGAAGATTCCAGGTACTCCAAAGCGACATCATAGCAGAAACGGTACTGCTCCTGGAAGAGGCGAAAACGTAAGAGTTGAGAAAAGTTAAGAGAAAGGAGACTAACGCGAACCATCGCCACCAAATGAACACCCAGCCACCGCTTAAAATTATTCAAGAATTACCTATTAGTTTTCCTATATACAGAAGCTTAATTTCTGGGCATCCATGTTTTATGTTTGAGTCTAATGTTTCTGTTTAAGGAAAAGGAACTCGATCTAAAAAGATGTATTATCTTTGCCTCATATTTTCTATTAGTTTTTTGAAAATCTCCAGTATTTTTTTTATCCAGTTATAATAGTAAAAACCTGATAGCTACAGAAAAATTGCCCAGCATAGGAAAATAAAAGCTATCAGAAAAAGAGTTTCATAATTCTATTACTAGAAACAATTATTGGTAAAATACTGCCCGAGTTTTGTTCTAGTCCTTTTTAAGGCATGGTTGAAATAATTATTTTAGACCAAATATAATTACCCTCCCAGATTTGAGAATACAAGCTTATATTTTATTTTCCTTTAACACTGTTATGTTATCTTTTTCTTATGTTATTTAACATTTCTTTTCACACTACACAGAAGTCTAACATACAGATTTGACTATTAGATTGTTTTTATTTTTTCTTTGATAGAAATAAATGCTATAGTGAACATGTGCAAATGTTCTCTAAACTTCAGATAATTTTTCTTAGGAGGAAAAAGTCATTTTAAGCTGCCATTCACAATTTCAAGTTCTTAATTTTTGATACAGCTTTTCATTTGTCAGAGTATTTAAGTAAATTTTTAAAAAATGGTTAGTGGTTCTTAAGATTTTTTGAGCTTATTTATATCTGAAAATTTATTTCTGCTGTCTTTATATATTTAAGACAACTTGGTTGACAAGTTCAGCTAAAACTTCCTTTCCTCTATCTATGCATCTCCATTATTAAGAATTTAGAGAAAATCAGACTGTATTACAAGTTATGACTTATAATACGTCATTAAAAACTTCTCAACTCAGTCCAAGTGGGTAAAATTCAGGCTGGAATAAAGAACAGTCTAAAATGCATATTATTTCTAAAGAGAACTTCCAGGTGTCTCCAGCAATAAACCAGGGTAATAAAAAACTTCCCCAAGAGATCTTTATCAATCCTACCTTTAATTATCAAGTAGGTGTGATTTAAATTAGCCTACCACTGTGGCAAGTACATCTGAAGAGCCAAAAAGTGCTTGAAAACAGTTATGTCTCTTTAATCTGTCATTAGCAATTTTGTTTACACTCTAAATTTTCTTACCAAACTTGTCAGTTCAATTCAACAGCACACTAAACTCATCATTAACACTGATTAAACACAAATCAGAGGGTAGGAGTTCAGTCAGGATTAATGGGACATGAATGTAAACGTACACAGAAACTTTTTGGAAGGTTCTAGAATGGCTGAATTAGACCAGAGATTTTTTTTTCCCCCCGAAGTTATTGTAGGAAATCAGAGTTAAATTTGGAGGTAAAATTTGAATTCTGATGGAGAAGTGAGCCCACTGAAGAATTTAAGAAGACACGATCTTAGACACCGAGGCAGAGTTTACGTTAAGAAACCTTCAGACAGCCAAGAATCAAAAGACATAAACACTACATTCTGTAGGAAGACTTGAGAGTTCTACATAAAAAATCCTTCAGATCCACCCCCCTTTCTCTATCTCCACTGCCAGTACTCCAGTCAAAACCAACATCACCTTGTCCAGACAACAGCAATAAAACCTAAGGGATAAGCTGAAGAAGGGACGATTTGAGGGGGTCTGTAGAAGGGGAAAACGCCTGTTACCACTTGTAAAAGTGAAACGGTATAAATGTAACTTCAGATTTTGTCTCAGGAAGCAATGCACTTTTTGTGTGAACAATCCATGAGCAGGAAGTGGTAAGAATACTTTAAAGGTTTATTGAATTGCTCATTCTAGTTATCTGATCATCTTGATAATGTAGGGCAAGCAACAATTTTGCCTTGGTTTTTCTGGTTTACTTTTGTGTGAACATTAACTACACAGCTGCTCCTGACCTTATCCCACCATGTACATATGTGTAACCCACAGACATCTCTCTTTAGAAGTAAAATGTGCTCGAGGAGTTTAACTTTTCTTTCTTACTGTTCACACATCTCCACCCAGATGAGCTCCCACATACCCATTCCGATCAGCTCTCATTTTGTGAGCTGTGGTCTGATTTTATGAGCCCTGAAAATTCAGGTGGCACCATCTGAACCACTCACTCTATTTGTAAAAGCTGAAAACTGTCAATGATGACAGTTTAAAATTTATGATTTGACCAGAAGTGAAGAATTATAGGAAATGACTAAAATAAATTTAATTTGCCAGTTAAGGACAGACATTAGGTGCCTAAGTGCTGATATAACTTAGGAATATATCCGTTGGATGACTGCTTTACCAGTTAACCTAGATGCTTTAAGAAATTAAAAATAGATAAGAATAAAGACTAGAGAGTAGAATTTATTCTTATTATAGATCTATTTAGTGAAGCTTATTACAGCAGATATTTATGGTCTATCACAGGAAAAAACCCACAATTCTATACATTTCCCAAATCAAATGAAAATAGTTTTCATCACGAACATTTGTGATATGTGATTAGGATTCTGTGGGTAGAGAGAGATACTGAGCAGTTCATCAGTTCGGCAGGAAAGTCCCCACAAAGACTAACACATCTTATTCCCTTGGGTGTATGAAGTCAACCCAGTGAGTAGGTTAGGATTGTCTAATGTCTCTGCTCCCTTCATGCCTGAGACTCTGACTCACCGGGGCTTCCACCATGTTGGGCTTGCTGTTCCTCAGGGTCTTGACTGCATGGAACACGTCCACCACATTTTGCCGCTTCACCATTTCAACAACAATGCCTATAGCACAGAACATACCACTTCGCCCACCGCCATTTCTGGAAGCAAAGAAAGCCAGGGCATTTTTTTTTTAGAGAATTTTTTAAAAAGATTTTATTTATTTATTTAGTCAGAGAGAGAGAGCACAAGCAGGCAAAGTAGCAGGCAGAAGCAGAGAGAGAAGCAGGCTCCCTGCTGAGCAAGGATCCCGATGCAGGACTCGATGCCAGCACCCTGGGATCATGACCTGAGCTGAAGGCAGTGGCTTAACTGACTGAGCTACCCAGGTGTCCCAGCCAGGGCATTTAAAATGGCAGCTTTTGGTCACCAGAAGTCACACAATCTTATAAACTGAGGAAAGGAAAACATGATCTTTATTTTTTTTCCATTTTATATTAATTTTGCTTCATTTGTGTGCATGTATGTGTAGAGGGCAGAGTGCAAGGACACATGAGGATGATGTCAGCTCTGTAGCTTATGCTTAGGAACATTCTGGAGCCACCAGCTGCTGCAACTTTGATCCCCTGAAATTGTGGTATATTTGTACACTGTGTATGTTAGGAAAGTGGTTTTGAGTAGTGTTTGAGAGAGTTTAAATCATGTGACAACTATATAATAATCAATTTTGAAAAAATATGAAAATGAAAATTGGTAATTATAGAATCACGAGACAGGAAGATTATTTAAAATGCTATCGATGGAGATCCATAAGATCTTTAATGTGGAAAACATGAAGTCTAGTGAGGAAATGAGCACCAAAGCCCTAGCACTGCCAAGCTGAGGCACCATACTCACAGGCAGTGGATGATGGTTCGTCCCTCCCCTTCCTCGCACTCCTCCTGCCATTTTTCCACCTGCAGTATCAGTTTCAAAAATGACCGTTTGGAGCCTGGCACTTCTCGGTGAGAGGCCCACCCTAGATACTGAAACTGCTGTACCATCAGATAACCTTCTTGTGGCTGTAGAGGGAAAAGCATTTTTCTGTAAATAAGTTGGGACTAGAATTTTTACTAAAAAGTAAAGGTGCATAAAAGTTTATACCATGACATAAATGCCATTTATACCAGATTGAGTCTACATGGTAAGTCCAAAATACGTACATGCTAGTACAGAAACATTCTAAGTTATAGAACCAAGAAACATGAGAATTACCTTTACATAAGCTTCTCCCTTGCACCCCATATCCAATAATCAATCACACTTCTTAAATAACTTTCAAATCCTTTCTACTCTTTATCACTGCTGACATCATTGCATTGGCCCAATCACCAGTTATGATAATTGCTTCCTAGTTGATCTCCTTGAATAAACTTTGATCTCCTTCCAAATCTTTCTTACTGCAGCATCATGATTATTTTGAAATGCAAATATGATCTTCCCCTGCTTTAATGGCTTCCAAATGATCTTACATAAAATCCAAATTGCTGCAGTGGCTTAAAAATTCCTACATGATATGGCTCTGCTTCCTTCCCATTTAGCAAGTCATTTCTTGCCTGGGAACTTTGCACAAACTCTCCATTTGGCCTCGAAGATCTCCTTCTTGTTTGTGCCTCTTAATCTCAAATACAGTGACCAATTTGTCTTGGGCTTGCCTGGGGCTCTTCTGGTCTTTGAACTGAAATTTGTGTGTCCAAGGAAACCTCTCTGTTCTGTGAATACCAAGATAGTTGGTTCTCCCACCGCCCAAAAGCTCCTATGGTTTTCAAATTTTGCCTGAAAGATCACTACCCCAATGAATTCTCTAGTCACTCAGCTATGTCAGATAACCCAAACATTCTGGATTTTGTCTTTTGTCTAAAATTTCTTATATTTGTAAATAAATGATTATAGAATGAGTTGTTCAGTGCTTGTCTTCCCTGGTAAAATATAAATTCTTTCAGGAAGAGGAAATCTCTTTCTTTCTCCCCTAAACTCTGTATTGCTAGAACCTAGCAAAATACTGTGTCCAAAGAATAGTACTGTTGAGTGAATGAAGCAAAACATTAAGCCCCATATGAAAATGTAAGAAAGAATTTGCAATACATGAGCAAACTGTATCATAAGGCATTAGATCTGAATTTCCATATGGCAAGGGCTCACACATCACAAGGACCTACTGGTACAATACCCCAACTTCTCATTGGTGCATTTTAAATATCTCATGAAGTACAAGATATTAAGTAAGATTGGGAATAGAAAAAAAAAATCAAGCACTAATAAGAACCTGAACACCAAACATAGAGGAAGATAAATAAACAAATATGCTGACAAAAAAACAGATTTCAGTTTCCATCCTTAAAATATTCTTCATACAAACAGCTCAATAAAAAGACAAGTCTTACTTTCTTAGTTTAGCAGCTATGGTTTCTCAGCTAAAATATTACTAGAACCATAATGGAACAGATGTGCAGACATAATGAGATTCCATTTAAGTTAACATCTAAGATATGCATGAATATTATGACATGATTTGAAGTTATCTTTTTTTCCCACTGAAATGAGCGACAGAATTGGCAATGACTACATCCTCTGCTTATAGTTATACATATAGACTTATTAACCAGAAACACATATAGCTATTTTGATATGAAAACACCGAAACATGACAATCTGAATTACACACTTAAAATAATACACATACGTAAAGCTGCTGAACTAAAAACAGAGTAATTCTCTTTAAAAAGAGAGTAATCTCATGGAAGTTACTAACGATTTCTTTTCAAATTCTGCTTGCTATTTGGTTACGCAATCTAAACAGTTTTTATTAGCATTTTTTTTTTTTTTTTTTGCTTTTTTGGAGGAGAGACCCCAGACTTAATTTGTCATTTAGTGTAAAATATATGAAGACTCAAGGAAAGAAAGATTTCTGAGAAACACAGCTGCTGCTTTGCTCCTGGGAAAAGTGGTATCAGTGCTGGTTCTACAAATCTGGGCAGAGCCAGATACTGAAATGTGTAGGGAGATGAAATTATAGGTAGAAGGGGAATCAAAGATAGCTGTGATTTACCTTTTCTCCTCATGTGTGAGGTTCTCCCTTATATGCAACAGTGACATGGAACCTATCTATAATGGCTGATCTGACATATCCCTTCCTCCTGAGGTAAAGCTTTTTATTCATCATCATCATTATTATTATATCTCTATTTTTCAATTATATGCCTTTTCTGGGCTGGGTATCAATACTAATATCACATGTAGTTGACCTTGACCAAAGTCTACATATACGCAGAGACCAGGCTCAGACCATTGAACTCAGTTGAGTCAGTGCATCTGAATTTAGTAACTGACCAGGACACCCAGCTTCCTGCATTTCTGCTTTCCTATTTTTAGAATGTATTTTTCTTCTAATACTAAGATATAAGATGATTACTAGCTTTGGAACTGATTATGCAACACCTTAGTTCCACTCTTCCTGTTGTCTGATTGGAATTGTGCCCCAGCATGGTTATGATCAGTTGCTCTTGATCAGCTCAGGTAAAATATCAATGACTTACTCTTGTTAGATTGCATATCCTAAAAATCCGGTTTATCACATCACAATCCATTGAACAAGACATACATTCCACTTGGATAGGGCCATATCTTAACATCCCTTCCTCTGGCCAGTACTGAGGGCAGCCCTAGATGATGAATGTTTGGGAGGAAAAAAAAAGAGCATTATTTTTCTCTATTGAGGGTAGTATGAAGTGGACTTTACTTTTATTACTACTTTATTAAGTTGTCCATGAGTACACAAAAACAACTCATAGCCACTGACCTGGGATAAGTCGACTTCATTCAACATCACGATGGAGGTACAGCCATAATCATACACTAATCTCCAGAAGTCCTTCACAGTGTTTGGCAGGGGGTATTGTGTGACGATGAAAGCAGCTGGCTGCCTGTAACTCTGTGAAGAAACAAGGGAAGTGGGAAAACATGAGAACTTAAACCAAATGATAGTCATACAAGCCAATTCAAAACATTTCTGTGTAGGGCCAGGTGAGGTGAAGCAGCTCCACGTGGAGAGAGAGGCAGATGCTCCATAAGCCACGGAATAACAGATGTGGGTTGCTGGAATGTACTGGAGCTAGTAATGTGTCGATCCGATGGCAGGACTTCAAAGTCTCAGCAGCAGTTCAAGTCAAGACTTTAAGTTTTATTTTGTTGAGAAAAATAAACTTAGGACAAAAACAAAAGAAGAAACTCAAGAACTTCTCAAGGTTAAGATCCTCCATGAGGTGCCCATGGGCTCTTTCAGATTTTCAAAGCTAGTCAGAGAGGCTGAAGGCACAAAATTCCCCAGTGTATGTGTACATCCATCTGTATGTATCTATCTATCCACCCATCAAAATCTATCAACATATACATATATTATATATATTTATCTATATATTTTTATATATTTCATATATTATATATTTTATATGTATTATATACTTATATATTTCATATATGTGTGTGTGTGTATATATATATATATATATATATATATATATATATATATATATAAAACTGCTGGATTCTCTTCCATTTCAAATAAGAAAAACCACATATGCCTCAAACTTGTGTACTTTTATATTATATGGATATTATCAGCACATTCTGCTCATCTTGCAGGCCCATCCCAGTTTCCTGGACATTTCTAATGCATATTAATGGTCAGAATCACAGTTTCAATCACTTAAGATTTTTCTTAAACTAAAATGCACTTCTTGGTGAAGTGTATTCCCTCCACCAATAAAGGAATGGCTCCTTTTTTACCAAGTGCCCCTTGACTGGGACATGACACATTATCTCTACCCAGAAGTAGAGGGTATGCTCATCTGACCTGGGCAATCTGTCATTCTGCAGACGAATGATCTGTATTTCTATGTATTAAATAGTTTATAAAAAAAAACAACAACGAAAAGAAGATAGCTGCCTGAGATAGATTTCCTTCATGTGGATAAAAACTGTCAGTGATCCCCTAACTCATTTTTACCACACAACTCCTTAAAATCTTTCAAGTGTCTTAAATGTTAGTGTAGAACCGGATTCCCGAACATTGATCTTATCGCCATTTGGGAAATACCGCTAACCATGGCATTTAACTCCATGGAAGACCGTGGGATAAATCTGAGTGCTGACAGTTCAAATGGCTGCTTCTGAGTGACCTCAGGCCTCACAGAGTTACACCTGCATCTGAGGTGAGTGTCTCCTAAGAAAGGTATGAAGGCTCATCAAAAAGGTTCAGAAGAAATAAGTAAAATTTCCTTCTAATCACGTGTCTGTTCCATGGGAAGGTGAGCTCTTTACTCAGGTTTTGAGTCACAGGGGAGGGGAGATGGATAAGATGATGTGAGAGGACAGAGCTGTTTTCCTAAATCCTTCCTCTGTAAGGACAGGAGCACATCAGAGGCTTTGAAATCACAGAATCCTCAGCCTTACTTCCGAACTCTTCACAATCATGGCACAAGGGTGTATAACACTGAGGATGTTGCTAGAGGATAAGGGGAGCGGGGAGTGCTGACCAGTGAACCTTGTTCTTATAAGACAAACCAAACCTAACTTTTCTGAGGCCCCCAACTATACTATTGAATCTAGTGGATGGTCTCAATTATGAAATATATCTATGTTAAATCATAAGGAATTAAGCAGAGAGTAGAAAGAGGTAGAGAACAAGTTTCAGTCTTCATATTGACTAGAAAACAACCTGGAAATGAAGAAAAATTTGACAGCGATCGATGCCAAAGACAAAAAATGCCTCAGACATACACCTCATCAATCTCTTTCCTCATGGTATTTTCTCCTTCCCTTTTCCACACAGTCTTTTAAAACTCCAAATCTAGACTCAGAAACAAAAAGGTCTTGTGTGTTTTCTCTGTATTTAGTATATTTGTCTTTCCAGACAATTAAAATGGGAAGAAAAGATACAGTGAGGATCCAGTGTGATTTTAGTGGATATGATTAATGGTCAGGCAAGAAAGGGAACTTTTCACTTGAGCTTGTCTTTAGACTATTCTGCTCTGCAGCATAAAAGGAGCAAAGTAACTGACTAAAAGACTGGTATCAGAAGTAGAAAGTAGGCTTTCTAAGTCTTTAGCATCAGAATCTAATTTTGGAAAAAGCAATAGGAGCAATATTGCAGAAAGTTTCATTACTAGTCACACAGGAATGGACCCTGACTTCTAATTTCCCCTGGCTATGATTCCACAAATGAAAAGGCAAAACCTAGAAAAGTTTATAAATGAAGATGATGAGCTGTTTAAAAGGATTCTGAACCAGGAGAGCCTTTTGCTTCTTTCCAAGGTAACCCAGCAAGGTAGCCAAGGACTGACTTAAAACTCTCTCTCCGTGTTGTTCTGTCTATGGGAAGCTAATCTCCTAAGGAAGTACTCTACCTTTATACTTTGTGATGGCTGGAACGGGGCAAGACAGTTCTTTCATTAATGATGGATGTATTAACAGGTAGGTACCTGTTAATTGATGCTTTCTCCTAGCTGTTTATAAAGGATCTCTATTAATTACTGGCTGATAAAAACAAGTTAGCCATAAATTACTGGAACTTTAAAGGTCAGACATAAAGATTTCCCAAATTAACACAACTTCTATAAGATAAGGCATTATGTGGTTTTAAAAAATTCATTCCTCACTTAACATTCAAAATACACAAGCATGATTTTCTTTTCTGAAAATAACTGAGATGAAAAATATGACCTGTAAGGTATTTCCTGTACAGAATATCATAATTGACGATCAAGCTCCAAATTCACAATGGGGCCTAAAATTTATAGTTCCTAAGAATCCCTGCAGGGAAAATTCAAAATCATTCTCCGAGAAAAACTTGTATTTCAATAAAAATTTCCAATTTTCCTTCCTAGGCCCTTTTAATTTTCTTGAAAAGAAAACAAGCCAGTGTTCGTCACATTACGTAGCTTTTCACGACACTTTATACTAACAAAGACAGCAGTCTCTTACGTCCATAAGAGCAGCATTGATGTAGTTACTACTCTCCCCATCAATTGTAATTAAAAAAGGCAGACATCTGTCAGGTGGCAGCATGTCCATAAAACGATTCTTGTCATGATTCCTTGGCAGGCACGCTATACTGCAGTCTTCAGCTTGTAGTCGAGGGGTGACTGAATTTAAGGTCTAAAAAGAAAAGGGAACGTAGGTTAAAAGCAAGTGACCCATTTAATAGCATAAGGCAGATCCATCTAGGATCTGGGAGGCCAAGTACAAAGTGAAGGATCTGTACAAGGCAACGGCATTTGCCATGATGACAGGCTGATAGACTTTGTAGTTAAAGCTAATGAAGCCTGAGAAGTGACAAAGAAACAATACACACATTGTTCACTGTTTCCTAAAAGGAAAAGGGAAGCTGAAAACCATTGCTACCTGCAAAATGCAGTGTCTAACCAAAGAAAACAGAGTTAGAGTGGCCCATAACGATGACCCAACGTCAAAGTTGGAAACTATCATTTGTAGTAATGTTTTGCCGTGCCGTATTTGAAGACAGGCTGTAACATGCTAGAAAGAGCACTGCACAAAGGATCAAAATATGAGGTGCCCAGAGCTACTCATGACTTCATATTCACATATCTTCAGGGATGTCTTAAGGGCCGTGGAAACATTTGGGGTTATACAGGGACAATGTTTAGTACCAACTTCAGCTATTACTATTAATACGCTTGATTTCACATTGGACTGACACAGGTTAAAATCCATATGACTACATATAAATACACACAAATCACCAAGTTTGACTTTATGATACCTTTGTCCATACCCCTCCCTGAGTCTGAACTCATTTCAGATACAGCAGATATGAGCTCATTACAACAAAAATGACTCCATAATATGTAAAATGAAAGAGATAGGTATTATACTTAAAATAGGGTCAAAAATTATCAATTTGACTTGAAAGACCTTCCTTAGAGGAATTAATAATGCCCAGAACACACTGTAATAAGTTCCTCATAAGAAACTCTAGAAATAAGTAAATACCTGGAATTCATCTTTGAGATGTGAAGAGTTAGTCTGAGAGTCTATTCTAATCATATCAAAATATGCAGCTTTAAATTCGCAAACAGGTATGGCAGTTTCTCCACATAAACAGGCTTCTAGAATGGCATCATGAATAAAAATGTACTGTTCCTAAGAAAGAAAAAAAAACTATTTTAATAAAAATCCTCTGTCATCAAAGGTAGAGAATACAGAGAATTTTCTCTATATAGAAACGTTAATAATTATATCAATATTTTCCTATATGACTTGATGAGGTAATATTGATTCTATGTGAAAAACATTTACCATTTTTGATAAATGTTGGAAACCAACAACAACAAAAAAGAGGTCATTAGAGATAACAAGCAACATGCCTCTGTCTGGACCATATTGATACGACGAGATCTTAAGGCTTTGACACAGTTGTAGATGTCGACAACACCCTCTCTTTCAGCCATGTCCAGCATGATGTCGATCACAATGTAACAGCCAGTTCGTCCAGCACCAGCACTGAAATAAATTAAACAAATCTAAAGAAGTGCAAGACTTACGTTCTTGCAGTCTTATTAAATAAAGATCCTTTTCAGCTGTCAGGTGGAATCAAATTGATTTAACAAACTGCAAAGTGTAATTTTTATGTGTTATATAAACACTTATTTCATGTACAAATAACTTCAGGTAGAGTATTTGTTTTGGTGCAAAATGAAGACGGGAGCAGGAGTCTGAAATTGAAAAGATAGACTCTGTATATCAAACTGTGTTTTAAAAATAATGTACAGGGGCGCCTGGGTGGCTCAGTGGGTTAAGCCACTGCCTTCGGCTCAGGTCTTGATCTCAGGGTCCTGGGATCGAGTCCCGCATCGGGCTCTCTGCTCGGCAAGAAGCCTGCTTTCCTCTCTCTCTCTCTGCCTGCCTCTCCATCTACTTGTGATCTCTCTCTGTCAAATAAATAAAATCTTTAAAAAAAAAAAATAATGTATGTATGTTGTTCAAATTCCATAGCTCTCATACAGTCTTCATTCTCTGGCAACCTAGGGCACATGATTTCAAGCTCATAGAAGTGACAAAGGGGTGCATTTGGGTTTTACAATTTCACCTCAGAAATACTCTTACTCATATACTTCTGTGTCCTCGGGCAAAATGCAAGAATGCTGGCTTACTGTTTCCGTCTGACAGACTCTTGTACATGCCAAGGCAAAAAAAAAAAAAAAATTCCAAAACATTTACTGGGAAATCTGAGGAGTCAAAATTCAGAGGAAGTGTTAATTATGAGGGTGGGGAGGGAAATGGTTATCGGCAGGGAGGAGACCAACAGGAGAAAGAATATTTGAATGGGGATCTGAAGGAAAAATGAAAATGAACAGTTAGGTATAGAATATAATTCTTAAAGATTTTTTTTTTTTTTTTTTTTTATTTGACAGAGAGAGATCACAAGCAGGCAGAGAGGCAGGCAGAGAGAGAGGAGGAAGCAGGTTCTCCGCTGAGCAGAGAGCCCGATGGGGGGCTCGATCCCAGGACCCTGAGATCATGACCTGAGCCGAAGGCAGCAGCTTAACCTGCTGAGCCACCCAGGCGCCCCTAGAATATAATTCTTAACAGGTCACAAAGACAGCCACTATCTTACTGTATTTAATTCAGTCATTGAATCTTAATATACTACTGATTATTTTATCTTTTGGAAATGTTTCAATTTTTAAAAAATATTTGATTATTTACTTGAGAGAGAGAGAGTGTGATGGGGAGGGGCAGAGGGAGAGAATCTCAGAGACTCCCTGGTGAGCAGGGAGTGCAACGTGGAGCTCGATCTCAGGATCCCGAGATCACGACCTGAGCTGAAATCAAGAGTCAGATGCTTAACCGGCTGAGACACCAGGCATAAAAATTGGTGGTGCAAACAAGATATAGTTGGGATTTGGTGGGGGTGGGGGGATTTCACTTGGTAGTCAGCTTCCTCCTTTTTGTATATTCATGGATACCTGAGTATAAGTGAAAAATGACACTTCTGGGGGCGCCTGGGTGGCTCAGTGGGTTAAAGCCTCTGCCTTTGGCTCGGGTCATGATCTCAGGGTCCTGGGATCGAGCCCCACATCGGGCTCCCTGCTCGGTGGGGAGTCTGCTTCCCTCTCTCTCTCTGCCTGCCTCTCTGCCTACTTGTGATCTCTGTCAAATAAATAAATAAAATCTTTAAAAAAAAAAAAAGAAAAATGACACTTCTGTTCAAGAGAGTATCTGAGAATTTTGGAGCACTTCTGAAGCAGGCAATTCATAGGGGAGTAAACCTCTATGATAAGATCAAGACACTCCTGAATTGAAAACCTATTCATCTCATTTTCTAATGCATAGAGGGGCTATTAACATTATACTTTGTTGTCCAGATTTGGTCACTTCTCTCAAACACACTGTTCTTTAAGAAATTTAATTAAAAGATATTGTGGGTATCTCTCTCTTTTCCCTTTTTTTTTTTTTTTCTCCTTTTACCTACCATCTTCTCAATCACTGTTCCCAGGGTTTGAGACAGGAAGGTAATTTAAGAGTACATCAGATTTCCTGAAGAGGATTGAATTCAAGATTTTTTTTTCAGGGTACACAGTATCTGATCCTTATGGGATCCCTTATTTTTATGTCATTCTCTGGGCTGTTTTCCCTCTTCCACACATGGTCATTTAAATTCTGAATAGGTCGGATTTTCAGGGAAAAAAAAATAAGCTTAAGTACAACCTATTATGTAGCTTGGAGGGGACAGTATTTGAGAATGGTGTGCAGCATTTAGGAAAAGCTTTTCAGATTCAGTATACATTTTTCTGTTCACGTCTCCAAATGAGGCCATGTAATTTGCTTCTAGTGTCTCTGAATGCTTGTTTTAAGAGAAGTTTCTAATCAGAAGGAAGCCTGGATATAATGTTCACATTTTTCTGGCATATATTTGCTGGCTCTCACTGATGTAGTTTTCAAGGTCCTCTGATGGATGGCTTTTTTTTTTTTCTTAAATTCTTAAATAGCTGTTTTATAGCACAAATTCTTGCAATTTAGGCCATTTAGTAACTCTGTATGTCTCAAATTTAGTTTTAAAAGCTGGGCTTCTATGGGGAATTTACTAGATTGGCAAGAAATCTGTATTTTAACCTCCCATTCCATACAATATGGGATTTGCAAAAGTGATAAAAAAAACCACAAAAAACCCAGACACAGATGTTGCCACTAAAAGAGATTCCACACTCCCATTTGTGAACAACACTACACATATTAGGATGAATGTATTTATTTTTTAAGTTTCTATTTTATATCCTCCTTTGAGCTAACTTTTCTTTTTTTAAACCTTACCTGTAATATGATAAACCGGAACCTTGTAAGCATGCACTAGTTCTATGCTTGAAGGCCTTGTCTTCCCACTTTAAAGAAGCTGGCCATATACAGTCCAGTGTGTCCGGTCCAGTACTCACCTGCAGTGCACAACGATGGGGCCAGCACTGGGAGGGTTGGAGAACTTCACTCGCCGGATGAAGGAAAGGAGCCCCGTGGCATGGTAAGGTACTCCGTGGTCAGGCCAGCCGGTGAAATGGAACTGTTTCACTTCGCGGATCTCATTGTAGCCCCTCTGTGCAAACATGTAAACAAGCGTGTTCAAAAGTGCCCAAAGAAAGCCATTCAACACCAACCACAGGCACTAGACCTGGCTGCCAATGGAAAAAAAAAAAAAAAAAACAAACCCAAAAACAAAACAACAAAAAAACAAAGAATCTATCAAAGTTCAGGATCTTTCTGAAAGAGGATGCTGGCCTGACATGATTGGGGAGCTTACCTTATTGTCAGACACCTGCCAAAGAAAGAAAATTAGAAGTCTTGCTCAGTTCTGTAATTCTGTGTACATTTTTATTTACCTTGACAGTCTGTTCCTTACTTGGAATGACAACACATAAAATTATTAGGAGAAAAGGAAAAAAAAAATGGGAAAGCTAAAATGCTGTCCTCTGGACCCGAGGCACTGAGTTTTTGAGTGGTGCATAAAAGCAACTTTCTAGCTTCTCTCCTCAAAAAGATTTTAATGCCTTGCTTATCCATGTTGAAAATGGTTTTGAAGCCCAGCATGCAGGGATTTTCCAGGACAGAACTACTTTAGATTCTTTTGTAAAAAGAGCTGGCTAAACTTCTTCGGGCAAATGATTTTTCTTAATTCTGTGAAATAATGCAGCACCAAATATTATTTATAGTAACAAAAATACAAAATAAAAGGGAACCATCATTGTTATGCCTCTTTCCTACTGGGTTAATTTGATAGAACTTTTAAATGAACACTTCAAAGCTTTTGCCCTTTGGTTAAAGCAGCCTGTAGATTGTGTTAGCGCAGCTCAGAGAGCATAGATAGAATGCTACGGAGTTATTTTTAAGAATCCACATTTGTAACCCCTCAAACCCCACAATAATCTATATAATGCCAATGGCTCTGTGAGCTATCTGTGATATCTCCATCTCACTTGTTCAGTCAGAATAGTGAGAAACATGTCAGGAAATAAACGAACCAAATTGAGAAAGGTCAGATTCTGTCCTATATGGATAGACAACAAATAGCACCAGAAACCTGGAAACCAGTGATCAGGTCTTATTATTCTTTCTAGTTCCAGTTCCTACACAATACCCTATACAAAGTGGCACTCAACAGATAATTACAATAATGACAATGATAAACACTCTCATGGAATCATGCATAGAAAAATCACTTTTTTTTCTTTTAAAGATTTTATTTATTTATTTGACAGATAGAGAGATCACAAGTAGGCAGAGAGGCAGGCAGAGAGAGAGGGGGAAGCAGACTCCCTGCCGAGAGGAGAGTCCCATGTGGGTTTCAATCCCAGGACCCTGAGACCATGACCTGAGCTGAAGGCATAGGCCTAACCCACTGAGCCACCCAGATGCCCCGAAAAATCACTTTTTTTACTACTTTTCAAGCCAACTCCAGTGAGTAAGATCACAAATTTTTCCAAGACCTGATTTCAGACAATTACCTTACCTCCTCCATATTAATCCATTACTGGAGGTGCTTGCCATAAGGGCCTTGTTCTTTTTAGTAAACTTCAGTTAAAAGTTCTTTTTAATATCTGGTGAGGCACGTTCCTTTACTGCTCTTTCTATTTAAATCTTCCTGCATGATTTTCAAATATGTGATTAAAAAACCCACAAAAAACCCCAAACTACTCTGTTACAGTTTTAAATAGTAAGACAGATTAAAAATAAAAATCCAGTGATGTTCTAATTAGTATGACATTAACTACAGAAAGTGGTATTAACATAAAACATTCCCATTCTGGGCCATAGTGCATGTCTCTACTTACTGATTCACATCAGATTTTACGTTCTTTAATACACTTTTGAGGATTTAGTCACTTAGGACTTCTATCTTTGTTGAATCTATTCCTAAATACTTCAGAATTTTTTTTTTTATTACTGTGAAAGAGATTTCTTAACGTCTACTACTGCTTACTGCTAATATACAGAAAAGCTATCATTTATGAATATTTATCTTGAATTAGCCACTCCAATGATTAGTAGTTCCATTTTAAAATATTTCTAGTTTTCTTGGTATAAAATCACTTCTTGTTAAAATAATCTTATCTTTTCTAATAGTTAAGCAATTTATTCCTTTAGTTGTTTAGTTACTGTTGAATCACCTTTATCATGCTTAACTAGCCTCCTTATTTTCCTATTATAGATTATTTCTATAAATGTCTTTTAAGCAAAAATAAGTATATTACAGTATCTATTTATAAAGCCATATGCTTTTGGTCCTTTGACAAAGATGTGATGAAATGTTTGGCTAGATTTCCTACCACAGGTGTAATATCCTTGCATTCCTAGAAAATAGTCATTATAGATCATGTTGTGACATTTTTAAAATTCACAGCTGGGTTTCAAATTTTCAATATTTTATTTTGAAGTTTTTTTCAAGCATGTTCTTGAATGAAACTGGTCTACAAAGCTCTTGTGCACACAGAGAGAGAAAGAGGAGGAGGGTGGGGGGGGAGAGAGAAAGAGATTTAGAAAAAGACAGAGAGGAGAGAAGAGCTTGAGAGAGTGCCATCTTTACCTGTTTTTGTTATCACAGCTATGTTAGGTTTTAAAATATATTTATTTTGTTTTAACGGTCTATGGTCTAAATAGTTTTATTAACATAGGCATTAACTGTTCTTTAAAATTTAAAGAAACCTTAACTATAAAGTCATAGTGAAATTTCAATGATATATTTTAAGATTCTATTTTCTTCTATCATCTGCTCAGGTTTCTAAGTCTTCTTGGGTCAAATTTTTAGAAATCAGTGTTTACTAGAATATAAGGGTATTTAGACTAAAATCTGTCTCCAAGTTTACATGTAATATTTTTACCTATTTCCCAACAACAAGTATAACTATAGTTATATCCTTTTTGTGTTTTCTAATATTGCATAGTTTTGACTGTCCCTCATTTAGAATTGACAGTGGTTACTGTTCTTTTCAAGAAACTAGTCTTTTATCTTATTTATTCTTTTCTGTTGGTTTTTGGTTTATATTTGATTTTTTTCTTTTATGCTATTGATTTTTCTCTGATCTAGTTTTGTGATTTTTCACATGATTCTAGACCACCTTTCTAAATAGAAATCATTTATGTATTTAATATGTATCCTCGGGTTTACAAACATGACTGGCACTTGAATAAATATTTGTGGAATGAATGAATGAATGAATGAATTTTATAGCATCAGCAAAACAAATCTTGATGGCGACTTTATAAGAAAAAAAAAATTTCCATAATCATATTTTAAAGAAAGAGAATTTAGGGTACTTACCCTTTCTAGGGTGAATGTCCTAACTACATATTCAGCAAGTGGCTCCATTTCCACACAAGTTACTTTGAAGTCACCATAAACTTCAGTATCATCAGGCCAATACTTGTAGCATTTAACCTAAATGACACAAAGGGTATATACATGGACTTGAATAGACATGAACCAAAATGATTAATTCCAGTGGTAACTCTTTAGGTTATAATAAAAATCTGGTTTAAAAAATCTATATATGAGAGGAAAGAGTCTATTACACAATAAATAGAAAAACTTTGTATAGTCTCATTATAATATACAAGCCTGATGATGCGATTAGAATCTAGTATAAAATCAAAGTTTCTTTCATTACTCAGTAAGAAATCAAATAATTTTCTCAGCCGAGGAGCACTCAGTTGAAATGCTCTGCATATTTAAAACAATATAGTGAGTGTTATTTTAAGTTTGTTAGGTTTGGCTACTCAACTTACACTCATGTTTTGTGAACAAGGAAAAAAAATCTTTTTTTTCTCTTACCCGGCCAACCTCAACTAAATTTGTAACCATCACAATGCAGGCAGACTGTTCTTGCCAGATCATTCTCCAGAAATCATATACTGTTTCATGAACTGGGCCTTTGAAGAAATTAATTTGAATATTATGTTATCAGAGAAATTTTGTGGTTAGAAGAAATAAGTGGTAAGAAGTATACATAAGGCACAAATCACAGGAAACTAAGTAACTCAAAAAATAATATTAAAGGTCTAATATAAAATGTCACTGAAATTACTTAAATTCAGTTTGTATCTAAATTCACACTATAGCAAAAACATAGGCATATGCAACTTTTTTTTTTTTTTTTCAATTTACCTTCTATACTTCTCAAGAAGAAGACATCATTAGATTCTAGGATATTTATACCTGTCATTAAATTAGTTTGATATATCTTCAAATACATGTTAAAAATAGGAAGCCTTATTCCACTATCAACCAAACAGCATATATTACCAATTAAATATACCCACATCATTTATAAAACAGTGCATGTTTAGGGGTTAATGAAGAAATATCCATACATATAAGCACACATGCCAACCTTCTATTACCATCTCCAGACTACAAAAGTGTCTACTGGGTTATACTCTGCTCAGTGCCACAACCAAACCTAGAAAATTGTTCACTTTGGAAGATCTTTGACTTTAAAGAGCTTATAATTCAACTCAGTTAATCCAAAGATATGTGAAAATACTCAGAAAATAATCTCTGTCAAAACAGCAAACAGAGCTTTTGCCCTGCCTCCCTCTTCTAAGAAATAAATAGATATATAGGTTTTTCTTCTGATGGCCAGTGGTCAATCTGGAGAGATAACTAAAAGTGTTTTAGGAGGCTCTCATTCCCTGGGGTGCCACTATAACAAGATTCCTCTGCCTTTTTCTTATTTTCTACACAGAATGAACTTGATGGAGTTCCCTTTAGCCCTTCATTTTGTCTCAGTCTTGACATGTAAAAAAAAAAACTCGCCGGAAGACAGTCTAACATCTCATTATAACAGTATCAGTCTTGGATGATACTGCATTCCAGGACCACAGGCCTTGCTAACCCCCACCCAAAAAAGGCCACTTATACAAGGTAAGACCTCTTTAGCTCTTATCAAGAGTAATTCCTGTGTCCAGCTCTATTGACTAGTGTGCTCTGGGACATCAGAATACCAAACCCAGACCACACATCAGCAGCTTCTCTTTTATTTTAATTAAAAAACAAAGCAAGCTTTAATTTATGTGTTTTACACAGATAAAACAATTTGTATTATACAAATGAATAAAGAGTAGTCTCACTCAAATGATCTGATCTTTTTTTTCAGTTTAGTCAGATAAAATGGCAAAAAAACCCCAACCCCCATGCCTAAACCCAAACCGACCCCATATGGATGAATAAGCAAGTTTGGTTGCTCTAGAACATTTAGAAAGGCCATGTTTTACCTTGAGTTGCAATATAGTGGCTTGGTCTCTGGTAACCCTAAAATAGGAGAGCAGATTGGTTATCATTTTACATCAGTATCAGAAATAAATGAATGAAGGCATAAAAAGATGAAGACAACCACCTGTTAAGATTAAGTTATAGTAAAAAGTCCAGAAATGAGCAGTGAACTCAGAGTTCACTTCTCAAACCTAGGTTATCTGAAAGGTAAACATAAAACAAAAATTAAATGTTTTAAGGGCTCAGATTAGATTATGTATTGCATAATTGAGTTTTGTTTGCTATGGCGTAACCTCGTAGGTATTGTTTGATTTTACTAAAATGTTTATGCCTTCATGTTAATCTTTAGTCATTCATTCCTGGCAAATTGTGTTCAAAAATATTAATTCTCATCTTATCATCCAAAAGTACAACACACTGCATTACAAATGGACAACGACATATTAGAACCATAAAAAAATAACAGAACATTCCAATGTTAGAGCTGGACAATGCATGTGTGCATTCAGTCAAAGTCCTGCTGAGCTATTTTAGAGAATATTCCTGTATATAATATGTTCAGGAATCTGCCAAAACTATTTTGTGTGTGCTGATAATATTAGTTTACACACACATAATTACAGGTACACACATATATAGGGAAAGAAGAGTTTTAAATAAAATGCATCTCATCCTGAACAAAAAATTTAGCACTTTTTTTCTTTTTAGTGTGCCAAGAGCTTTTAGATGGTTAAATATTTAATATTGTTTCAACAAAGAAATTATTTTCTGATAAGAAATAAGTTGTTAGTTGCTCTCAATTGATTTGAATTCTGGTACATCATGAGTAGCACAACTGTTAACAGTATCATAGGGTTAAGCTTTGGGTTTGTTTTGCATTTATCAAAGGACTTTAGCAAAAGCCTCTGGTACAATTTGTCCACATTTGGTGTGGGCAACTCGATGAGTGTATTAATGCACATAAACTGAGATCTCCAATCTAAGACTTAATAGGCTAAGCATGATTCTGATGCCAATTTGGAAGTTTTCTATTTCTTCTTACACCAAATAGTACAATTTTTCATGGAAAAATTTTTTCCAAGCTCTATAAGCATTTTATCTCCCGTTTTTCATGAAAAATTTACCAATTACAGAAGAGTCTTAAATGTAATAAATTAACGGGAAAGGGAACATTATGGAATTGTGAAGTAATCAGCCAAAATACACTGGGGTCTTAACAGAACGACTGAGTAACAACACAGTCTCATTTAAAACACAGTTTTACCATATGAACCATAAAGTAGTATTATAACAAGGCTCCAGTGTACATGTCTTGGCAGAAAACCAAGGTTAAACTGAATAGGTAAGAACAAGTACAAATTTGTCACAAAACTTGGAATTTTTTATTCTAAAGAATGGACCATTAGCTTACTCTTTTGAGATGTCTGATAAATTTAAAATATTGAATGAGAGTCAAATGATGATCAAAATTTTTACCAATATACTGAGACTATATGTAATAAAATTAATTAATTCAAAGCTATCAATTATGACAGTTCACAAAATAACTAAAAACATGAACTTAATAAATGTGACAGAGGTCATTGCCTATTTATAGAAATTGGACAAAGTCGGGGCCTAATTTTTATATGTTTTATAGAAATATAAATGTGTACATCATATACACTGCAATATTTGAAACTTCTACCTTTTGCCTTATAATTAGTGCAAGTCTTAAACTGATTAATCTCAGCACACCTAGGACTGAATTATTTAAAAATAGCTGATGTTTTATAAGTGCTTTGTATGTGCTAGGTATTGTGCTGAATGTTCAACATGCATTACTTTATTTCTCATAGCAGAATGATGAGGTTCATACTATTATTATCCCCACTGTAGAGAGAAGGAAATTGAGGCACAGAGAAGGGAAGCAACAGTCCCAAGATTCCCAGCACAATTTTGAACCAGGAAATATGAAAAAAGAGCCTGTCTTTCTTACACATAATGTAGTATTATTACTTCCTTGACAATATTTTATTTTTGATTTGCTAATTACTTTCCATTAAATCAACAATTTGCATGTAGATATGCTTGTAACCAAAATGTAACACTGAAAACTTGTGACCAAAACAACTTTTTGGTTTGCATGATTCGATATATATGTGTGATATGTGTATTTTACAAATGCAATTTAGTAATGATTTTGCCTAAGTAATTGTAATACTTTAACAAGCCAATACCACACACCACAAAATAGTCTTCCTACCCATTTTTAACATCAGAAGTCAAATGTAAAATGTAAAATTTCAGAAACACTAATACACATCATACTATCCAGCTTCTCACATGTTTAGGGAAGGGGAAGAATAAAAGCCAGAAACAGAAATCAACAACAAATAAAACTCGAGTACATCATAACTTGTCAAAAGCTAAAAATGGTCCTGTTTTTCTAAACATAGCAAAGGGAAGGAGGTAAAATAGATCTTCACACATGTAAAGGAGTTACAAAAAAATGAACATAGATATACCATATGAGGCTAATTAGGTGAAGCATGCAGAGGTAACTAGTATTAAGCATTAGTAAGAACTGTAATTAAGAGTAGTTATAGTAAAGATTTATAATAGGGTGCTGTTATTTACATATAGTGGTACTTACATCCCTGTACAGCCAAATCTACAGCCCAAACCAAAGTCAGGTGTGAAAGAAAGCACAACAATGTCAGTGAGTACTAGGACGTAGAACAAGGAAAAGTGTACAGTTTGTTCTTTATTTTAAAAAGCTAGCAATCACTTTATAGGCAATAACAAGCAAAAAGTTTCACGTGGATAAGCCAACAAATTGGGCTCACCGAACTATACAAATACTTACATCTATATAGTTGGCATTAATGTAATCTGAAGAAGGATCATCCTCTACAGGTTGCAGAATTACTCTGGAGTGGTCATCTACGGTTTTTAAACAATAAAATAAAGCTATTAAATTTCCCCTCTGTTCCGAGACAATAACCTCAGTAGATAGATAGAGTAATTCAGGGGTTGTTGATAGCTTCTCCATAATAGAGGGCTATTCAAATTTCCTTAAAGAAATACAAGAACTCTTTTTTTATTGTGTTATGTTAGTCACCATAAACTACATCATTAGTTTTTGATGCGGTATTCCAAGATTCATTGTTTATGTACAACACCAGTGCTCCATACAAGAGCTTTGATGAGTTCCCTACTTATTATAATATTCTGTTAATAAAGCTTCAATGACTAGCATCTTCATAGTTGGTAGGTTTTTTAGGGAACATGGGAATGTCAGATGAATCATCAATGGATTTGTCTAAAGGACTCAACTTGCTGTAACTTCTAATTCTGCTTCTTAGACATGGTTTAAAATGGGTGGGATCCATTCCTGCTGCTGTGTACAGAAAACGAGCTGGAGATCTAGAGAGTGAATTTTGAATCTCTGCTCTCGACTGCTTATTTCTTGAAAGTCAAGACTGAATTCTGATGTATTTGGAAGATATTTTAAAATAACTTAAATTGAGATTTGAGTGGGCCAAGTACATCACTAGCTAGTCACAAACTAAACTATGCTACTTTCCTTACCGCTCCTGTGGTTTCAAGGATAACCAATTTATTTATCCCACGCAAACACCCTGAAGACTTAATGAAGTCCCGAATGACAAGTAACACGGAGTGGCAGGAGTTCAGCCACTGGCTCCAAGGAAGAAATAAAGGTTATACGGAAAGAGTAACACTCTCACCTTGAATGTGTTTGGTAGAAGTGTTACAGCAATTTGTCACTGAAAAGACCTTTCTTTTTCATTATCCTGATAGTCTCAGCTGTCAATAACACCCCCATGCATTTACATGCAAACATAACATCAAACAGCAAGTTATCTCCACAGGCTGAAGAATCTGAGTCAATTTAATTAATGAAGATGACGACAACTTCAGAGTCACTGCCAACAGCCAATGCTGCTTTAATATTAAATAGATCACTTTAGAATGAGATGTACCACCCTCTGGGATTTTTCTTAAAGTTTAAAAGCATGTAAGGAGGACTTGCCACTATGATTTATCTTTTACACACAACATTTACACTCACCAAGAACTGTATGAGAACTTACATGCTATAATGTTTCCATATCGATTTTTTGCTCTATTTTGATCTTTTTTAGCTACATCCCAAGATGCGGACTGTCCTTCAAAGAAGCTCTGGGAAAAAGAAAAAATAAGAAGAAGACTGAATTTAACTCCTTTTCCTGGATCAGGTTTATCTGTTCTGAAGACCAAAATAATAAAAGCCACTCTTCTCTGGGAGGAAGGGAGTACTAGAGGAGTAAACAACTTCTCTTTTCAGATCTCAAAGCTTGTTTGTTGGACTCCTACTTGTTCATTTTGGATTGGACTGAGTTCAAAATGAGGACAAAAAGCAACTTTAGGGAATAAAAGGAGCTTGAAACGATTTCAAATTTAAGATTGCTGCAACTCTGAGAAATGGAAGTAGAGAAAGCATCAAAACGTCAAAACTACCTTTAATGAGTATCTTTCAAATGTTTTTCTCTTAGCATTTGTAACAGGAAAAAGAAAACCTGTTTTCCCCTATAATTATTCATTAAATTGTGTGCAGTACATCCCATTTCAGTTTCTTTGAAGATCATGAAAAGGACTGAGTCTCTACAACAAGGGACCATATGAAGATTAAAAAGAGTCACCATATCCAAGGATCTTGGAACAGATGAATTTGCTGATTGGTTCAATTACCATATGCAGCAATTTAAAATATGGGTATAGATTTCTTTTGCAGTAACACTTAAACTTTGCTCAACACAGGAAATGGGGTCTTCAAAGAATCAACGGTTTTTGAAGTGAGGTACACAGGAATACACACGAAATGAAGAAAAAAAAAAACCCCAGCTCTGGCAGAATCTTATAATTCCTTGCACTATTCTGTGGCCACAGCACAGTGTTTCCGGTGTGTCTCTAAAACCAGCTTTCAAAATTCACAGCTAATTTTATTTGCTCCCAAACGGAGGTATACAAGCCATCTGCAAAGAAAATACAGAGTTCAGAAGATTCTTCACGCAGTCAAACTCATTTTAGATGGTCTTTCAAAGTCAAGTACTGCTTGGATTCTTTCACTTTAAATGTGTGTACACGGTAGTTTTGAGTATGGCGGTCGAAGAGCTTCCTTCTATGCCTGAGGCTCATGCTTCTCAGTAATTGCCAAGTGGCAAAGGAAATTTGTCCTTTTGGATATGTTATGTTTATTGAGATGTTCAGTTTAAACCACTTCCTGGGCAGTATGACTTATATTTTGGATTTAGTAGGAAGGGGAAATCAAGTTGGAAGAAGAATTTCCCACATCCTTCTTTTGGCTTCTTAAAATTGTCTAGATTTGCAGTGCTCTGTTTTTCTTCCTGGCCACTTTCAACCAATAAGCCACAAAGAAAACTAAGAGTGACAAGCAGTACATTTAGAACACAAAGATCGACCCCACTTCTCAGCAGATGGCCAACAAGCAAAGAGGCAGAGAAGCACCTCCTGCTTCCATCATTTAACTGGTTGAATCTGTAATGATACATTGGGACTCAAAGGATCCTGTTAATGGATTTTTCCAGGGGTGAAATATAAGATCTAACATAGGGGTTTTTAAATAGCCCAGTAAAATTCTGGAATCCAACATTTAAGAGTTCTTCAAGTGAATTTCGACCCAGAAAGTGCCCTCTCTTTCAATTCTGTCTGCCCCTTCTCTGTGCATACACATTTGAGGATATTCTCAGAGACCCAAGATTAGAGTCTACAGAGTAGACTCCCCTCCTTGTGACAGTAAAGGGAGGGGGGGAAAAAGTCCAATTCTATTCTTATCAGAAATAAAATTTAATATAACAATGAAACTTTCACCTCATATTCCTCTTTGAACCCATAGCTGTCTGATGTCTTCATGAGATTAATGTGCTGCAGTAAGTCGGCAACCCTGATGGCTGGGTGCAGCTGTCCCGTCTGGTAAGGGGATTCTGTCCCCTCACAGAGGTAGCGAGGCACATCTAGAAGACGACTGGACTCTGCTGTGGCACTGTGGTTCTCATCTGGTGGTTTTCAGATTCCAGAAGATTAAAAAAAAGACAAAGTTATCTTGTTTAATATATATCTATGCAAAGAAGATTGTAAGAACTTAAGATTTTTCTGATAACAGGAGGAAGAAAAAGAAATCTAGCATAGATCTAGGGCGGCTTCCCTATAAAGACAAAGCCCTTTACATCAGCTCAAGTTATGAAGTCAGAGTATATTATATTTAGGTCAGTGAGATAACAGATGCTGTGAGACGTAGACAGCTGATCTACTTTCATAAAGTATAAGTGGAAGATTTTGCTGCGTTCTTCCTTTTTCTTGTATCTGCAGTCCCAGCAGCATAGAGTAGGACCAGAAGATCAAGTTGTCAACTTGGAGAGGTGTTTTCATTGGTGGGTAAACTGAACAAACTCCTTCCCCACCGTATCCCAACCTTGCTCACAGACCCCATCTAGGCAACCCATCTCCACAGGGCTGCTCTCCGTGGCCTTGTGGACCTACTCTGCCACCTGGGGCTTCTGAGCACGGCACAGTCCAGACTGGGAAACATGGGCCTTCTCCAGAATCATCCCCTGGCCGCACTATGTCCGCCAGTCAGGTTACACATGCGTTTATACTCAGTCTCTACGCTTTTGGGTTATTAGGATGGTTGTTGTTTTTATTGTGAATATATTTGACTTTTGTGGCCGCTGTGTGAAACTACAGTATGTCTCTGGGGCAAAAGGCATAGGTTGTTCCTCTGGAATTCTTCCCTGACCCATCATGGCTGAGCCACACGGCTGCTTCGTTACGTTCCCATGGCCTCCTGTTCTATGTGTCTTTTCTCTTACTCTATATTTTAGTCATTTTTCTCCTGATCTCTTTCTTTTCACCAAACTCTGAACATTTAAAGTGTAGAGACAGAGTCGTAGCTGTTTTTTTGTTCCTAATGACTGGTGCAATGCAATCACTCAATCAATATGTAAGTGAATAAATTCGTTAAAATAAGCTGAATCCCTCACCACCCACATTTAGGTGTAGGCCCCATCCCCATTGTGTTATTAGTTGAAAATGAAACTTTAAAGTCTCTTTATGTCATAAGGAAGAAATGAACAAGAACATTATACCTATGAAGAATAAATATTATTTTAATGACCACAGCACTAATCATTACAATGAGAAAAAGCATGCTTATATTTACCACATTTAAACTTACCACTTAAAAAAAAAAAAACAAATGTTTTAAGGGATGTTACTTTGGAAAGCATTATACTGCCATATTCATTAACAGAAGAGAAAGTACACTCTTAGGGGAACTTTTGTTTTTAATGATAATGCATACTGTAGAGAACGATATTTAATTAACAGTTAAACATATTTCAAGGGCTGGTACATTTGCCTGTTCTATCACCAACTCTACAAATAGGATATGGCAAAAAATGAATTGTTGTCCCCATGATAAACATTTTTTCTTCCTGGAGAAAGGAAAAAAAAAAAAAAAAGAACCCCACAATCAGATTTGTGTGCGTCTGTAATTTAGTTTGATTGCACTTAGTTTATATTCCCTTATTAGGCTGAATGCTTTTTTCTTTTTCTTTTCTTTTGGGGGGGCATTTATTTCTAAAAATATCACATGGAATCCAAAAAACCCCTGGTAGATTCTGTTGTGACCTAACCACCTGACTCAGGTTTTGCCCACCCCTCTACACACCAACATTTGTTAGCAAATATGATTTATGAATTTCCTTTACTTTCTATGAGACTACACTCAACTGATCTGTCTTTACTACAATATTACAATCAATACACTGACATAAAGGTTAACATAAAAATTAAACTAAGAAGCCACTGATTTGGGCACTGTCACAGTATATACAGTTTAAGATGAGAAGTAAAGAGGACATATAATGTTGGAGACACAAAATGCAATCACCCAAGCCAGACTAGGATAGCCCAGGCTCTGTGGAGCAGCCCCAGAGCTCATATCGTATCTCCTGGTGCAGCAGAATATTTACAATTATAAAAGGCTCAGTGAGAAACAAAGAATTCACCCATATTCCAAATCTTACACGGTATGTGCAATATGAAATAGACAGTGTTTTCTGTTTTGCATTAAGCTTTAACACATTAATACAAAGAGCAGTATTCATTAAAATAATTACATATGAATTATTAATCTCAATACATTTCCACCTCATTATACCACCTAATAATATCACTAGGAGTGAGAGTACATGTTCTAATCATTATCCTTATTACACATTTAAGAATAATAACTCCGTATACTCTTGATGGAAAGGTTTTCTAGAATTCTTTGCAATGCACTTACCAGTTATAGGGACTTTAACCCAATGAAGCAGTAAAACACAAAAAACACAAAAATATGAATCAATATGAAAAGTTTGAAGTGTTTTTAAAATCAGTATGTAGGTATTAATATTAAGCAATATTTGAAGTGATCTCAAAAATTGCTTCACAAATACAAAATCAAGTGAGTAAAAATAACCGTAAACACTATGATTCTAAGAATGATGAAAAATGCAACAAATAATTTCTACAACTAATATGATTCATGAGATTTAGCTTTTAAAGAATATTAAAAAAAAAAAACACACCAACCAGCTTGACTTTCAAAATGCAATAAAATGCATAACAATTGCATCTATGGATAGACTTTATGACTTTTGTGTTAACTCTAGCCTTCCTTAAACATAAATATCCCTTTTCACAGGGCAAGTTCTTACAATAATCTTTTAAACGTTATAGTTTGTAAAACTCACATATATTATTTCATTTTCTCTTTATAAAACTGTGAAAAAGTTTACAGATGGGAAAGCAAAGACATAAGGCAGTTTCATGGGTTCATACTGTGAGTCCCCAGGAGAACTGAGACTTGGACCCAATTCAACATTTTCTTAGAATATTACTGTAATGAAATTTTAACATTTAGGTAACTAACTTTTCCTCAGTGAGTTTTTAATAGTTTAAGTGGATTTTACTTATTAATTTGACGGTGACAGCATTCTGCCTAACAGAAGATGACATTTTCAGAGGCATTTGGTGCCATCCCAATGATCATGATTCCTGGCTCCTCCTTACATGATTGGTCTACCCATTGGGATGAATTCCCCAGTTTACTTCCCTGCCATTATTGGTGTGGACATCAAAAGGAGAGTTCAGAGAAAGAGAACATTGACTTTCAGATTTTTTTCAGAATATATATTCTTTATATTATAAAATTGTAAGTTTAAAAATTATTTTAGTAAAAAAGAGGCATGTTTCACTTAACTGAATTAGTTGAACTGTTCCCAAATACTTTAAAAATATATTTAAATCTTGAATACATGGATAGTAAAAACATGCATAAAATGTAAGATAAAGTTTTACGTTTGCAAAATTTGAATTTTTATATTTAATGAGAGAATTGGTAACTTTTAGGTATATTTATCAGGCAATTTCCATATTTCTTTGGTTAAATCTTAAATAAAACACGGGGGTAAAACTAATACAGAGCTTCTTAACATATAAGCAAGCTGGTCATGAATCACTGGTATGTAATTAGTCAAGGAATAGAGTACAAATTAAAATGAAACTCATTCCATTCTTAAATATACAGTTAAATATTAATTTTACATTTGAAAAGGCCTTATTCATCACAAGCAATAACACTGGTCTAAGATGTTGTATAGTGGCAAAGCTTGGTCATTCTAGATATCTTGAAGGATAACACATCATGTAAGATGCATATAGAATGCAGAACTCCACATCAATATTATAGTAACTTTACCTGCATTTATAAATTCTTAATAAAGACAAAACTAAAGCAAATGCTCCTTGGAAATGTGTTCTTTATAAGTTGCTATAAACTTAGGAGGATTGAGAAAAATCTTTCCATCAAGCAGATTTTTTAAATATAAACTAATCATTCAGGTAGCACTGGCCCCTGAGGTGGGTGCACTTGCTTCATTCTGCTAACCTGCAGATGCAAACGTTAGCCATATACTAAGGGTCACTGTACTTTTGCTCCAAATCTAACAGAACCAGGACTTTAAAAATATGTTGCTTTAAATAAAGCATTTTACTAATTTGAAATCCACTAGCTCTGATTGGTTTGATGACAGCTGCTCTCTATGATAAGATCATGACTTAGTTTTCAAAATCAAGCTGCTTCCTACACTGTAAATAATTACTATGTAGACAAAGCTTTAAGTCATGCAAGGATGTGTGATCCATGCAAGGAAGAATGATAAAGAATTAGGGCCTCACCTAACACAGCAGTCGGCACAAGTGGATCATTGGGCACTGCAGGAAAACAGAGCTCATGAAAGAATATATTGCCCTCAAGTTGTACTTTACATTTTTCCTTAAAATAGATTTATGTTTCTTAAGAAATATAACTACTAAACTTTGATTATTATAACTGGCAAAGGCAAAATTCTCTTTTTCAGCTTGGGTTATCTCAAAACACCAGTAAAGGTGCATCTATAATTAAAGTTCAGTTTTCTGTTCAATTTTAAAAGCCAGGAAGATTCACCTTGACATTATAAAGATTATAACATGGCGGGGGGGACCCATTTAAATCTCTCAAGTGCAAGGTACTTGGAGAAATAATTATCTCACATTCATTCCAAATAAATTTTTTTTCCAGCTAACTAATAAATAGAGTTTATCCTTTTTCCAAGTTTGTAAGTGGGTATCTAGAGTTGGTTACACTGCTGAATTCAAACTTCCTAATAAAGTACTAACATAGGCAATAGGTAGAAAAGTGTGGGGAACAAAAATGCTCTCAAATGTCTTTTGATTAATTACTAAATGAAGTGGTTAGATGGTACATCTATATTTTCAGCAAAACTTATTTTCAACAAAACCAGTATTTTATATTTTTCTCTATCATATATATTATAGTGAAATAGGAGTAAAAGAGATAAAAAGACCCTATCAGGATTAAAATTAAATTCCAAAATGACTCATACAGCATTACAGCTATTAATTTGGTGTCAATATATATCAAGGAAAATGATGCCTGCTTATAGGGCCAGTAATTACTGAAAATTTTCACCAAGCTGAACATTGCAGGGAAAAAAACCTTCCCTTTCTGAAAAGACATAAATACATACAACCAGGGTGCCTGGGTGGCTCAGTGGGTTAAAGCCTCTGCCTTCAGCTCAGGTCGTGATCCCAGGGTCCTGGGATAGAGCCCTGCATCGGGCTCTTTGCTCAGCAGGGAGCCTGCTTCCCTTCCTCTCTCTGCCTGCCTCTCTGCCTACTTGTGATCTCTGTCTGTCAAATAAATAAATAAAATATTAAAAAATAAATAAATAAATACACACAACCTACAAATCCCTTATTTTTTCAACCTCCCCACTATATATGTATATAATCTGTATAGGAAATAATATTTCTTTTGTTTGCTTCTTTCCTTATATCCATGTTTCAAACCGGAGTAGGCAAATCTCTGGAATTTGAGAATGCCTCTGTGTATACATGGCCAGGGATAAACATGATTTGTTTTCCTCATGCATCGCTTGTACATGAGGATTTGAAGGAACAGGTAATTTCACTTAAAATTTAAGTACCAAAATAAACACAGTGCTATAGAACAGAATATAAAATTCATAGGAAATCTGAAGATAAACAGTAATATTGATTATGGGGCAATTATTCAAATCATCTGCCACGAAGGAGTACTTAAGCATAAATGTTTTAGAAGTCCTGCCTTCATAGATCAACATTAGGAATTTTTAATATGGATGAACAGATGGATGGATGGATTTTACCATTCCCTGCCAATCCCCCAGTTCAAGTAAATTTTTGGATTTCACATCAGATACTTAAGAGCATGTTGTCTCTTCTTTCCCCTAGTTAACGTTTTATTACTGAAATTCTCCAGGAGTCATTGTAGAATAATAGAATAATTTTACCGACGCCATTAATTCCCAGAAAGAATTATGATGTTCAAGTTCTAAAGGAACTTCACCTTACACAAAAGAAGACTCAAATGGCAAAATAATTATAAATAAATTCTGAAGTGAGCTAATTTTAGATAGGCAATCAAGTATTTCAATTTAGAGCAATGACATATGATTTGGTATTAAGTAGTACATGGATATCTTTTATGATACAGTAATAAAATTCATACAGTTTGCAGTTCAACAAAATCCAGTATCAAGACTGAAAACAAGTACTCTTAAAAATTCCATAATATTCCCTAACATATTTCTCTTTCTGGCTGCTTTGTCCATTTCTGTCTTACTTTTTCTCACCATTCAAAATTAACGTCTTGAATTCAAAGTGATTTAAAGGGCTTCAAAATCACTTATTAAGATTTTAATGAAGAACTTACATCTTGGACTGAAATTATGCTGGTCCATGAAGGTGAGGGAAAGAGGGTCTTCTGCATGCAGCGTGCTCTGATCAGCATAACTTCTGTCCATAGCATTCACCATGTGAGTCATCTCCTGCCGGGTGTTCCCCATGGCGTCTTTGCGTTTTTTAGCAAGTTTGCTGCCAAGGCAAATACAGATGGGAAACCTTAGTGTGAGGCTTGAAGGAGAGTTGACACCAGCAGTAAGTAGTTCAAGAAAGCCCAAGGATAAGAATACATATAGATGTGGCTTGGAATCTCTAAGTTTCCTAATTTCAGGAATTAGGTTGGATATTCAAATGACACCTGCTGGTAGCTATACAACTATTTGTCATATGGATATTTCAACATTCAAGCGGTCAAACAAAGCCTTTCATTTCTCATATCATTAAAACAGTCATAAATTATAACTATGCTTTATTAAAGCCATAAATAAATACTTCCTTAGTAAAACTGTTCAAGGAAAATTTAAGCTAAAGCTAAGTTTTGTTTTTCAGGTGATTAATTTTTTTGATCGCCTTTTAGAAGTTCTTCTAGGGAATAACATGACTAGTTTTCCAAGTTTAATTTACTAGAGTTACCCAATTAAAATGCACAAAGAAATCTCATTCTTCATTCTCTGTTTTATCATTCAGGAAAAATGTAACGTGTAGCATTAACGCATTTAGCAGCATATTTATAACATTAATTCCCAACTTAATCTGGAGAATTGCAGAGTTTACCACTGCTAGATTTAATGCAAATACACAAATATATGGAAAAATTATATACTGTGTAAGAAAAGTACCCTGAGAAAGGTTGAAAAATACAATGTTGACACATTATACAAATGATCATAATCTTGAGTTATAGCCATGGTCAAATCCTAAAAATGTGTTTTAGAACCACGTGGCAGAGTCTTAACTGAAGAAGTGCCTTTTAAATGCAGCAGGTCAAGTAACTGAGGGGATTTAGAAATTAGTAGAGTGAGACATTGGAACTACTCAAATATTGACATCTTTATCTAGGATGTGAAACATATTCTGGTTCTTTGTGAATGTTACACATAAAACATGCAATAAAAGACTATTAAATGTATATAAAACATTTATATCACATTAACAAAGCAATTTATATATAATATAAATAAAGGCATTCTAAAAGCCTGTAGTAGCCAGATTATGTTTATGGCAGCAGTATATGTGGCCTTGGAATTATTCCTCAGTTGTCTGAAGAACGCCATCTTTCAGCTAGATCATTAACTAGGACATATTCTTCTGATTCTCATTAGAATCTATCCTAGAGTAAATATACTACAAATATTTTTTTAAGGTTCATGTAATGGTTGTGTTTGTGTCCAAGGGCTTTTTTTTCATAAAATGAATGTGGCAATTTGAGACATAGTCTGGATTTTTCTTCCTGAGTACTATAGTACTTGGCCTCGGTGGGAGGTTCATACCCAACACACCCAATACATTGATACGACAGATTTGGCACTTAAATAAAATAGTCAGAAACTAGGCTTTAGGATACAAATGGCATTACTTTTTTAAAAGAAATAATAATAATAATAATAGTGGTAATGACAGTACTAGTAACAGGACAACAATGACAAAAGTGTAACAAGAACTACCATCACCACCATCACTACCATGACCATTACCATCCTTATTTATTAGTAATATTTGCTGCATTCATTGAAAGAGTTATTATCTCTTTTTTCTAGGCTAAGGGGTAAAAACCCTGCAAAAATCTTATAGATTTCAGACAGGGAATACAGATGACTGCTGTTGCTAGTGCTAAGACATTATGTGGTAGGGTGGGGATGGTGGGGAACTGGAAAGCCATTTAGGGGGCAACTAGGCCTAAGTGACTACTGGCATTTAATCCCAGTGTTGAGCTTCTGATTTTAAAAAATTATTTTTAAAGACAAGTCATGAATCTGAATATTTATGTTCAATTTCCTGATTTTTTTCAAGTCGATCTATTTCTTAAGACCATGTATGGGGCAAATTAAATATCAGCAGGTCATATTTTAAGTCTGCAGACTTTACTTTGCAAACTTACCTCTAGACCATCATCTAAGGTATTTGTTCTTTGACCTACAATGTTCCTTTCCCTCTAATATCTGGTGCTCTTCCATTCTGTCTCACTGCATCAGGAGGCTTCTCTGATCTGAATACAACCCGCCTCCACTTAGGTTTCCCTGCTAGGTGTTTTTTTTTTTTTTTTTTTTTTTTAAAAGCCAGGCATGGAGCCCAACACGGGCTTGAACTCATGACCCTGAGATCAAGACCTGAGCTGAGATCAATAGTCCGACGCTTAACTGACTGAGTCACCCAGGTGCTCCCCTGCTAGGTATTTTTATAGCACCATGTTTTCTGCCTATGACATATATCAATGCATGGTTAATGGTATCACTCTGTTTCCCCACTGTGTGTTCCATGGAGAGAAGACGATTACTCCTAGTGCTTACAGCATCTCTGGGACATAGCAGGAACTCAATAAATGTTTTTGAATGGATGAGTTAGGCTTGTTATGCTTCACACTTTTCATTTGTTAATTCAACTAATTCTCAGATCAACCCACTGAAAAAGGGATGAGGATTCTAATTGCATAGATGAGTTCACTGAGGCTCAGACAAGTTCAATAACTTGCACAAGGTTATTAATCTAATAAATAGGGAGGAATGACCTGGTTCTAGCCTAAACTGTTACACTATATCCAGTTGCTGACACTTTTTTAAAATGCCACATTACAAGTACATAATATGAAGCATCTACTAGGCTCTAGGAATTAAACATTAGTTGTCATAAATTTGAGAAAAAGAATGTGAATCCAGCCAAATGTTTTGCCCCTTAAAAGTGTTAAAACAGTTTTTAAAAAAGCACAATTTAAGAAATAACTCCCCATCTTTGTTTCTTGGGCAAGAAGAATGAATTCATCCTGCAAAAAATTAGAGACTGAACTCGATAAAAATAACACAGTTTGAAATATGGATTAAAATAATGTTAAAATTCTGAGGATGGGCAGTTCAAAGCATTTAGAAAAGACAAGTTTAAAGTTTGAGGCTTTACTTTAAAACATATATAATTTATATGTACATTTTGTGATTAAGGAAAAATAAGAGGCAATTATCAAATGTACAACAGATAAAGTTTTCATGGCAATGAAAGACTTTTCAGATTCACAAACCTTTGTTAGATGACAAATTATGGGGGGGTGGTAGTTTAAACTTTGTTACTATTTGCGAACCATGCATTATCAACTTGGTTTTTTTATACCTTAACCCTCACAACAACCCTGTGAGGTAGGCTTTAATTCAGGTTATTACAAAATAAAAATTAACATTAGAGTTAAAGTGTTTTGGTCACGAGTAACAGTCACTATGACAATGCCAATGAATGTTAGCTCAAAGATCACAACTGGTTTTCTTTTAAATTTTATTTATTTATTTACTTTTATTAAAAAAATCTCCAATTCAGGGTAGGTATGTTTAGATTAGATATGTTTAGATTTAGATTAGGTATGTTTAAGCAGCTTTAAAAATCACATATCTGTGACATTCTTTTGAATTATAATTATTAATGTTAACAGTCCTAAATATTACAGTAACAGTACCATAACCTACTATATAGCTTAGAATAAAGAAATGTTGCCCATCCACTAAGAAGCCAATCCCATTCTAACATTATAGGTACATCAATGGTTAATGGTAAGCTTACTGACATTCTTATCAATACTTATTGATTCCTATACGTTTGATGCTTTTTTCCTCTCTGAGCAGTGTGTGTGTGTGTATAGAAAATATATGTATATATGGTACACTTCAGGACAATTAGGCAATTAATTTTGCAACTACTTGAGTTTGACAGATGTGCAAATGAGTTTCATTATATAAGCAGCCAACAGCATAAACTTCTGCAGGTGGATATATGGGTGGGCTATAAAGAGGAAAAGTGTTCCATAATTGTATGAAATAGTACAGTTAATTACCTTTGGCTTCATCAAACATGATTTAACAAGGATATTATGATTCATCACAATAAGCTAAGAGCACCGTTAGTTTACATCTGCTTGTTTAGCAGATTATAAGGAGCCAAGCATTTATGATATTTAAAATATTGGCAGACCTCTGTTATAGTCATTGAGACTCTTACCAAATTTTATTGTAAAGCTAGCTTAAATTTACCTCGTAAAATAAATACTGTGGGATAAATGCCCCCAAACATACTTAATCACAACCCTTAAGTCTTAGAAGTTGGTGCACCAAAATTGATCAAGCAATGTCCAAGAATATTTTTTTATATCATTCTTTTGACTTGGATGAATACTCTGGCATCTTAGGTAAGAAACTGAAGATGACTAGAGAAATAGAAGGAACAATATTCTCTGTCCTTATTCAAACTAACAGTCCATACCTAAGTATAGGGTGAGCTAAGGGTTTGGAAAAGGAAAAGAGAGGACACCTCGGTGTGTTTTGTGTAGGATAAGAGGGTTCTTTTGGTCTTGGTTTTATAAAATCATTGTCCTGTTTAAGTTATAATAAATTAACTCAATTTTTCTTTTCTAAAAAGATATTTTTTGTTTCTTTGTCATTGCAACATTATCATTTTATCTATTTGTTTTTAAAAGAATTTATTTTATTTTATCTATTTGTTTTATCTATTTCTTCTTTAAACAAGAGCATACTGCTTGCCTAGACGGCCAGACCAAAGGTGTTCTGAAGTTATAATTCATCCTGGATTCCTGGAAATGTGGAGAAAGATGTTATCACAGTTAGACCTGACCTGATTTGTAGTATGAGGTATCATGTTTATAGGATACAGGTTTGACTTAAGTAAATAAATGATATTTTGGGCTGTAGTCTAAAGCTACTAGTGGAAAATTATAAATAAAATTAAAAGTAGCTGAACATACAGAAATACAATATCCCTTTTTAAAAAGATTAACAAAATAAGTTAATGGTTAACTTTATATTTTAGAGTCCAGAAAATATCACCAAAATCACAAACATTTTAAGATTTTTTTGTTTTGTTTTTTTTTTTTGAAAAGGGATACTGCATCTTTAACACATGTAAAGTTGTATATCACCCGTTTTCTACTTACAGGTAGTAGGAGTAAGAATAGTAGCTCCTCCTGGCAAGCAAATCACAGACAGTGGAAAAAGAGAAGCAATGGTGAATGAAAAGCGTGACTCTGTCACATTCAATAAAGCAGAAAAATGTGCGTTAAAAAATAAAATAAAATAAAATAAAGTAAAATAAAATAAAAGTCATGTTTTGTTGTTGTTGTTGTTTTTGGTTTGCATTTCAATTTGCTCATGCATTTGGTTAGTTTTTTTTTTTTTTGCCATGCAATTAAACAGACAGATATGCAATAGAAAAATAAAATTTAAAGTACATAATTTGGAAAACAGCATGCTGATATTTCTCTTGCTGCCAGAAAAATTTAAAAAATTAAATGATTGTGTATTTCAACATGCAGTTAAGCATATTATCTATTACCATCAAAAAGCCATGACAGATGGAACTGCTGTGTATAGAACTTGTACACTAAATTGACTATTTTTCTTCGAATACAAAACAGAAATATCTATTAAGTTAATATAGACTATATGCAGAGTGACATCTAGATTTCCAAACAAGTTGTTGTATCTTAATGGTACAGGGGTGCATACATATATTATGTGAATATACATATGCCCCATGCACTATATATACACGGAGCTATGTCCACAGTAGATGTATGTGATCATAATATCATACACAAACATTTACTGTATTGAAACATAGTTTCAATTTATGTTGGGAATTAATAATGTATTCATGCTGCACATTTAAAATATAACACATAACCAATGAAAAAATGGCATACATTTGGAAATAATTCAACAGTGTTTAAATTAAATAAAAAATGACATTGCGTTTTGAGAGATGCACTATCCCTTTTCTTAGCCTAAAAACTTACTTTATATATACCCTCAGCTGTAGAATTTTACTAAATTAAATTCCAAACCATATCTTTACACAAAACTCAAAAATGCATAGAACTTTTTTCAACATGAGAAATATTCCTATGTCTATTATTCCCAGTGAGGGATAAAGTCTTGAGAAACTTTTTCCCATAAAAATAAAGATCATAAGAGACTAAAATAGTTTGGTCTCATATTAGTTTTATTATAAATCTGTGTATTAAGAAGGAAACATTATATATTAAAATTGATTAAGCTTGATACTATGCAATATGTTATTATAAAATCTGTGCCTTTGTGTATGTATAATAAAGATTAGTGATTAAATCATACATGATACATGTGAGACATACTACATATGAATAAAAGTCATTACAAAGTTGCTTAGATAAAGGATTCACATAAATTAGTTCTAATATTATATATTGGAAGGAAATATATCTAAATATATAACTTTCTCTGTCTATAAAATTGCTACTTTTCCTAGTCATAAAAGTTGTGGTGAGGAAGAGAAACAAAGGCCCTGGTAAACTTTCTATCAAAAGACAATCAATGCATAATTACGAAAAGTCAAACTGAAGCATTTTAACAGAGAGGCCAACCATTTAAAATATGAACCAGAAAAAGAATTCATACATTATGCAATTTTAGACAATTGCCAGAGCATTTTACCCACACGAAAATAATCATGCTTAGAGATTATTTTGGTTTACTTTAGGAAATTTATGTTTCACATTTTTTTTGTTGTTGTTATTTCTGAAACAGAGGGCCATGGATAATGAAGGCTACTATAACATTTAAATAAGTGTTGAATAAATAACAAATAAAACCAATAAGCTTAACGAAGTTCTAACTGAGTGAGGACATAATCAGAGGCCAACTTCATGCTCTCGTTTCCAATCTGAAGGGACTGGAATGGTTTTAAATGTGAAGCAAAGTTTAGTTAACTCTCTATAAACAGTTGAGTTAACTGCAAATATAAATTGAAACTAAATAGAGACATAAGATCTGAGAGATTACAATCAGCCATCTTATTGACCTTGATTGGCAAATTCATATTACTAAAATACTTAAACCTTCCTGCCTCAATTATGATGTATTCTCCAACCACAGAGGTAGACAACAGCAAAAAGAGAAAGCACTATTAGGGAAAGCACGTATGTAGCTAATTTAACACAAAACACTATAATGCATACCTAATGTTTCTAATGCAGATGTGTCTTCTCCAACATATATATCTCCAGGGGATAATTGTAAAGAGGCAATACATTAAAAGAAACTCTGATGGATTGATTAAACATGTAGTATGAGTCTTATCTATACTGTTAATGATTTGAGCATAAAACAATCCTAATAGTATATGATTTAATGTAATGTAAGCAACATCATTTAATATTTGATATAATCAAAAATTTCAAACACATCTATACACAAAGCTATTTTAGGACTGTACTCTGCATGTAAAGACTTGTTTAAAAGTCCTTCCAAACTGCAGTATAATCGAAAACGTATGATTGGAACGATAGGAGAGTTGTATCAGTTTCTAAGATATGCCTTACAGATACTGACATTTTATAGAATGGAAAGAAGTTCAAGTTATAAGGACTGTATACTTTGAAATGTTTTTCAGCAGGAGTATACTTTAATCTCCTGAATAGAGTTTAGTTTAAATTCCAGTAGGTCTTAATATCTTCACAGAATTCCAGGAGATGGTGGTATTGGTTGATATTGTATAAAAGACTGATGTTCAATTAAAAAAAGAAAAGACTCTTCATATTAATGTGCTGAAATATCTAGTCAGCAAATATTTAATATACAATTTCACAAAATAATATTTAGATTCTTCTCATCTCTTACATGTAGCCAACATTTAGAAAAATAGAGAAAGAGTATAAACTAATTCACAGACCACAATCCAAGTATCATAATAAATACTTTTGCCATTATTAGTAAATAACATTTCAAAATGTAAGAAATGAGTATCTCAAGTTTCTCTGCATCTGAGAAATTTAAATTCATACATTAATTTCAAAGTTAACTTGATGAAAAATATACCTTTATATCCAAAATCAAACTGCAAGGAACTGATAGGAATTTATTTAAAAACCATGAGAAATAGACTCAGATGCTGGCAACATTGTCAAAATTCAATTCTTCTTGTTCGTTCTATTTCAAAAGAGATCAGGGAAATAAAACAGTATTTGAAAACTACTGACATAAATGGTAGGTGAATGGGACAGAACAAAATCAGGTCTTACCTTTTTTTTACAATTAGTATGACAACTAGGAGGAGGAGGATGAACACCAGAATTCCAGCACTTATTCCTGCTATTTTCACCACTCTGTCTGTCTGCTTGGCTGGGTCTGGAATCACTTCTGGTTCTTCTGTTGCTGCTGCTAAAGGAATTTAAAAAATAAGTTACCGAAAGCAGCTAATTATCACAGAAGTGGAAATTAGTTTCAGTCAAAAATTACTATAAAAAGAGAAATTGTTTTATTTTATTTGAATAAAAAACCTGGATATATAAATACAAAAGCATGCTGAACTACAGCATAAGGAATTTAGGGTGGAGATAAGGGGAAATAAAGCCTTCTGAATAGGAATTTTGTTATCACATAAAAATAAAACAAAACCTAGAAAAGACTATCAAAGGGAATGGTGAACTACTTTTCTCCAAATGTCTGTAAAAGTCAGACACAAGATTTTTAGCCTAGGACACGGAAAGAGATGGTGTCAGATTTAGGATTCATTTGTTTGCTGGCCCATTTAGTAAACACTTCTGAACTCAAGCACTTGGTGCTATGCTTGGCCCTTCACGGTAGATGTCAATAGCTCTTGGCTGGGACACAAGAGGTTAGGTGAAGTAATGCCTTTTCTAAGTAGTGGAGGTGTCAGGTTTGATTTGATATAAATGATTTGAAAGGAATAGTTGGTTTGGAGGAAAAGAAAAACAAATACATCAAGCAACATTTCACATTCTCTTTAAAAATAAAACCCAGATGATAAACTTGGAAAACTGAACTTTGAAAAGATAAAGTTGTTTTATTTTTATTTTAAAAATTCTTTATTTCAAAAAAAAACTTCTCCCCCCCTCCCAATTTCTTTTTTATTTAAATTCTAGCTAGTTAACATATAGTGTAATATTGGTTTCAGGAGTAGAATTTAGTGGTTCATCACAACAAGTGCCCTCACCCCCCTTTTTTTTAAAGTAGGCTTCATGCCCAGCATTGGGTCCAACACAGGCCTTGATCTCACAACCGTGAGATTAAGACCTGAGCTGAGACCAAGAGAAGGACGCTTAATCAACTGAGCCACCCAAGTGCCCCACAACAAGTGCCCTCCTTAATACCCATCACCCATTTAGCTCCTCTTCTGCCCACCTCCCTTCAGCAACCCCGTTTATTCCCTATAGTTTAGAGTGTCTTATGGTTTGCCTCCCTCTCTTTTTTCCCCCTTTTCCCATATATGTTCATCTATTTTGTTTCTTAAATTCCACATGAGTGAAATCATATGGTATTTGTCCTTCTCTGACTTGTTTTGCTTAGCATAATACACTCTAGCTCCATTCACTTTATTACAAATGGCAAAACTTCATTCTTTTTGGTGGCTGAATAATATTCCATTGTATATATATGCACTCACACATCTTCTTTATTCATTCATTATACCTCTAACTTTCCCTCTTTCTCAAAGCCACTCCCATCCCCCAGATATATACACAATCAAAAGCATAAACCTTATTAGTCAATTTACAAGTTTCACTAACCTTCTGAAGCTATTCTCCTTTTACCTTATTAACCTTGAAAACTGGCAAGAAAAGTATTTTACATTTTGCAACTACCAAAATTGAGGTTTAGAGACACAAGAATAGATTATAAATTGCTCAAGTATAGTAACAAAACCTAACACATGTTCCATCTTCTAAAACAGCATTTCTCAATGTTTCCAGTTCCATGGTCCCTCCTGTTAAGAATCTGGGTGACAAGAGTATGGGTGACTCTCAGAATTAGGTAATTTGGGAAACTGCCTTAAAGCATCCACAACAGCATGAGGAGATGGTGGCTGAGTGAACAAACAAACTCCTAAATTAACCTCATACCTTTCCAATGGATAATTTATAAATTCCTTCAAAAATGACCTATTGTTCTATATTTTAATTCTTTCTTTAGTGTCTCTATCTTGGCTTCTAAACTCCCTCCCTATGCTTTGATTCCAAATTCTGTGTATCTGCATATCTCAATATCTGTTCCACTTTCCCGACCAGCCACAGTTTCTCCCCAAAAGAGATGGACACAAGATTAGTAATTGTTTAATTTTTCCAAGTAGGAAATTAAAAATACTAATATATCTAATATCAATATCATTTCATAAAATGGTAATTTAAAATAAAACCAGTAGGAAACACAGTTTGAGGAAAAGTGTTAGAGAAACATTTTACTTTGTAGAACAATTCACTATAACTATCTTAGTTTATCTGATTTCAATTGGAGAGGATAAAACCTCCCCATGGTTCCATATTTCATAACTGTTATTCTCAAGTAGGAAAAGCAAGCCTTCAGCTTGTTTCTTCTGGTAAGCAAGGGAGTTTTCCTTTCTGACATGACACTTTCCATATATCCAGGCTTCAGGAAATTTCCAATCTCATTAATTATGAATCAAGGTAGTTCAATGCTTACCACATTTCAAACTATACATTATGGTTCATTTCATCAAGGCATGTATTAAATATATTGCAGATCTCTTCTTTCCCAAGAATAATTTTAGAAATATAGTACATATATGAGTATGAAAATAGGTGGAATATATCTCAAAGTTGGATATAAAGGTAAAGAGGATATATGTTGATTGTAATTCTCAAGTAGATTGGTTTAAATAGCTTCAAATATGGAGACAGAATGATGTAGAATTCTCCAGGAGAAAACTTCAGTGCATATAACAAATCATCATTATTCATTAATTAATGCTTATTCTCAATAGGTTCTAGGTTATGCTTGCCTTTCAGAAGGTAATGATGATGGCTTTGTGATTTGACATATCTCACAGAATTAAATGTTTGTGAAACTCTTTGAAAGAGCAATTCTTGTTCAGTGAGGTTAGTATATATTTAATACACCATTTTAGTTCAACAAATATAGTTATGAGCTACTTTTCTAAAGATATTATGCCATAAGGAGCATATATCTCCTAAAAATCTTTAGAACTGCTAAGCCTACCAGAAAAATCTCAGAATATATGCAGATGCAAATACAAACTTCAATCCTGAAGTATTAACAGGCAGTCTTTTTTTTTTTTTGAAGATTTTTATTTATTTATTTGACAGACAGAGATCACAAGTAGGCAGAGAGTCAGGAAGAGAGAGAGAAGAGGAAGCAGGCTCCCCGCTGGGCAGACAGCCTGATGTGGGGCTCGATCCCAGGACCCTGGGATCATGACCTGAGCCGAAGGCAGAGGCTTTAAACCACTGAGCCACCCAGGTGCCCCTTAACAGGCAGCCTTAATACTTGCTGGGTTTACAGTCAGAATGGCTAAAATTAGCAAGACAGGAAACAACAAATGTGGGTGAGGATGCAGAAAAAGGGGAACCCTCTTACACTGCTGGTGGGAATGCAAACTGGTGCAGCCACTCTGAAAAACAGTATGTAGGTTCCTCAAGAAGTTAAAAAGAAGAAGCTACCCTAGACTCAGCTACCTCAAGAAGCTACCCTATGACTCAGCAATTGCACCACTGGGTATTTACCCCAAAGATACAAATGTGATCTGAAGGGGCACTGTACCCCAATTTTTATAGCGGCATTGTCCACAATAGCCAAACTATGAAAAGAGCCCACTGTCCATTGACAGATGAATGGATAAAGAAGACACGGCATGCATGTATACATATAATGAAATATTACTCAGCCATCAAAAAAATGAAATTTGCCATTTGCAATGATGTGGATAGAGCTATGTTAAGTGAAATAAGTCAATCAGAGAAGAGACAATTATATGATTTCCTTCATATGTGGAATTTAAAAAAACAAAACAGGAGCATAGAGGAAAGGAGGGGAAAAATAAAACATGATAAAATCAGAGAGGGAGAAAAACCGTAAAAGACTCTTAACTCGGGACGCCTGGGTGGCTCAGTTGGTTAAGCAGCTGCCTTCGGCTCAGGTCATGGTCCCAGCGTCCTGGGATCGAGTCCCACATCGGGCTCCTTGCTCATCGGGGAGCCTGCTTCTCCCTCTGCCTCTGCCTGCCATTCTGTCTGCCTGTGCTTGCTCTTTCTCCCTCTCTCTCTCTGACAAATAAATAAAATCTTTAAAAAAAAAAAAAAAGACTCTTAACTCTAGGAAACAAACTGAGGGTGGCTGGACGGGTGGGAGGTGGGGGGATGCGGTAAGTGGGTGACAGGCATTAAGGAGGGTACATGATGTAATGAGCACTGGATGTTACATACAATTGATGAATCACCTAACTCTACCTCTGAAACCAAAAATACACTTTATGTTAATCAACTGAATTTAAATAAAATTAAAAATAAATACTAGCTGGGTTTAATAATTAAATAACAAAACTGACATAAAGATGATGGGTAAATAATCTCAAATTCAGAGATGGAAGAATTCTTATAAGTCTTATTAAATAGATTTGCTGATGAGTTAATCTAAACATATTTTCAGAAACAAAAAGCCAAATATAAAAGTAAATTTCTGACTAAAGACACTGATAGCCTTGCAAGTAAGTGTATTCTGGGTATAAAGTAATGAAACTTTTATAACCTATTATGTAAAACAATATTGCTATTTTAAAGTCATAGTCTATATGTCTTTGTTAAACACTGGACTTCAATTAATTTTTCCCGAACAGTTTAAGAAAAAAACACCAAGTTCATTCATTTGGGTTAAGTAAGGGTGCTTGCCTGTCATAATTACAACTCTGGTGCAGAATTGCTCATCAAAGCTTCAACATCATTATTAAACTTGAGTATAGAAGACTAATCAAATTCTCCAGGAACATATGATTTGGTGTCTGTTTTCCCTTGATTGTGAATCCCCCTTAAAAATCTTTAGCTGTGACATTTACTATTACTATTGCTACCAGTATTTTTTATTAAATGTCTGCATAAATTTATTACTTTAGAGACTTTAATCACACATATTTTTTTCTAAGTTCTTGGCCTACTAGAACCAAGGAACATAAATATCCTATTTAAAATCATTCAAGCTTAGAAGATTCATTAATGGAAATACAGAATAACCCCTAAGTGAGCATTTTCTATTTTCTCCAAGAGAGCAAAAAGCTATTATAGTGACTGAACCCTTGAGCCCTGTTTATAATTTATGCACATACACAAAGGTGATGTGGAACACCTCTTTCAGAAATGCTTTCCTTTGCCATAAATCTTTACCTTTTTTATCTGTCAAAGAATAAGAAAAGTCTCATTGTTCTGAAGCCAAAGGCAGCATAATTCTTTGGACAGTGAAAAAGAACTAAAGGAGCATTTCCTTTTAATTGAGCAAATTTATGTGCTGCATTTTTTTTCAAAATAGTTAAAGTGACCTCATAAATTGTGTCCTTCCTCCCACTATGTAGAAATAATTTACCTAAAAACTTTAGGTAAAAAATTTAGATTAAAAAATATACAAATTTACCTAAATTTAAAAGCTGTGGTCATAAAAAACAGTCTTCCATTTTCATGATGTATTAGAGGTGGAAGCCTCTAAGTTCAATATATCTGGTGATCTCATAACAGCTTTAGAGGCACCATTATCCTGTAAATTCCACAAATTCTCCAGGTATTTCATTAGTGCTTTCTTTCCTTCTCAGTTTTAATTCTGAAGATTGTTTACACTCACTTCTCACTCATTAATTTAAATGCTATAATCAAAGGGAGGAAGATGGCAGAGGAGTAAGGGACCTAAGTTTTGTCTGGTCCCTGGAATTCAACTAGATAGTTACCAAATCATGCTGAACACCTGTGAACTCAACCAGAGATCTAAGAAAAGAATTGCTGCAATTCTACAAATGAAAAAGAGACTGCTTTTTGCAAGGTAGGAGGTGCAGAGAGGTGAATCCGAGGGAATGTATCAGATGATAAAGTATAGAGGAGGGAGCCTCCATTTCCCAGCCACTTGGAAGTGGTATAGCAGCAGAGCACAATATTGGAACTTTTAGAAGTCTGCTCCAGTAACAGATGTCCCTGCCTGAAAGGCACACAGGTGGCTAAGCAGGGGTGGAACACTACGTGGGACAGTCTGGTCTCAGGATCCCTGGGTTCACAGGAAGACTGAGGTGCCTGAGTGTGGCAGAGTTCCCAGGCATTGGAGTGGGGAAGCCAGCTGCAATCAGTGAGCCCTGGAGTAGACTTTCAACTTGGGATTGCCATAAATCACGAACCATGGCATGGTCAGGTGACCCCTCTCTTATTAGGGGCCCAGTAAGTGGCAGAACTGGGGTGAGCCCCCCTCCCTCCATGGAAAGGTCTGTGTGGGTGCCTGCTGCAGGAGTCTTTAGGGTTTGGAGACTCCAAATGGGTAATGTGTCAGTGTCATGTGTCACCCAGCTCAGTCCCAGGCTGGGGAAGCACTGAGTGTGGACAGAGACAAAGGTGCAGAAGTGACCGACTGCTTTTCTGTGAGGGTGTACTAAGGAGTAGGGCCCTGAGCTTTTGGCTCTGGGACTGGAGATCAGATGCTGCCATTTTTATTCTCATGGTCTAAAGCAGTGCAGAAAGCTTTCAGGGAATAAAACCCATGTAGAGCAATCCTGAGCAGATTACTTAGCCTGGCCCCTGGCAAGGGTAGTGTAGTTCAGCCTCAGACAAAGATACTTGAGAATCAGTGCAACAGGTCCCACCCCCAGAAGATCAGCAAGAACATTCAGCTAAGACCAAGTTTACCAATCACATAGAACTGCAAAACTCCAGCGCTAGGGGAAAATAGTATATAGAATTCATGTTTATTTTCCTCGTGGTTCTTTAGTCTTCACAGTTTACATTTTTTTTTCTTTTTTCCTTTTCAATTTCTTATTTAATTAACTTTTAGAAGTCTTTTAAAATTTTCTTTCTTACAGTTACATTCTATCCTTACATTGTATTTAAATTTTATTTTTCTATTTGGAAGTTTTTCTTTCCTTACAATTTTGGGATCTGGTTTTCTAACAGACCAAAATACACCCAGGATCTAGTGTATTGCTCTGACCTGTTCACCTGTCTGATTATATTCTCTCTCTGTTTTTTATTTTATTTTATTTTCTGTTTCAGATCTCTTCTGATTAGTTTCCTGTATATTCCTTTGGGGTCATTGTTGCTGTTTTAATATCTTGTGCTCTCCTTCATCTACTCTTCTCTGGACACAATGACAAGACAGAAAAACTCACCTCAGAAAAGAGAACAGGAGGCAGTACTGACTGTGAGGTACCGAATCAGTATGGATATAAATAAGATGTCAGAACTAGAGTTCAGAAAAATGATTATAAAGATACTAGTTGGACTTGAAAAAATCATAGAGTACAGTAGAGAATTTCTTTCTGGAGAAATAAAAGAACTAAAATCTAATCAGGTTGAAATCAAAAGGCTATTAATGAGATGCAATAAAAATGGAGTCTCTAACTGCTAGGATAAATGAGGCAGTAGAGAGTATTAGTGATAAGGAGACAAAATGATGAAGAATGAGGAAGCTGAGAGAAAGAGAGATAAACAACTACTGGATCATAAGGGGAGAATTTGAGAGATAAATGATACCATAAAGCAAAACAATATTAGAATAATTGGGATCTCAGAAGAGGAAAGAGAGAAAGAGGAAGAAGATATATTTAAGAAAATTATAGCTGAGAACTTCCCTAATCTGGGGAAGGAACAGGCATTCGAGTCCAGCAGGCACAGAGAACCCCCTTAAAATCAATAAAAATAGGTCAATGCCTTAACATATAACAGTGAAGCTTGTAAATTTCAGAGACACCGAAAAATTCCTGAAAGCAGCTTGGGACAAGAGATCCTTAAGTTACAAGTATAGAAACTTTAGACTGGCAGCAGACCTATCTACAGAGACTTGGCAGGCCAGAAAGAACTGGCATGATATATTCAGGGTGCCAAATGAGAAAAATATGCAGCCAAGAATACTTTATTCAGCAAGGCTGTCATTCAAAATAAAGGAGAGATAAAGAGCTTCCAGGACAAACAGAAACTAAAGGAATTCATGAACACTAAACAAGACCGACAAGAAATATTAAAGAGAATACTTGAAATGAAGGGAGAGCCCAAAAGTAACATATACCAGGAAGGAACAGAGACAATATACAGCAACAATTATTTTGTGGGTAATATAGCGGCACTAAATTCATATCTTTCATAGTTACTCTGAATGTAAATGGGCTAATGCCCCAATCAAAAGAACAGGGTATCAAAATGGATAAAAAGGGTGCCTGGGTGGCTCAGTGGGTTAAAGCCTCTGCCTTCGGCTCAGGTCATGATCCTAGGGCCTGATATTGAGCCCCACCTTGGGTTCTCTGCTCAGCAGGGAGCCTGCATCCCCCCTCTCTCTGTCTGCCTCTCTGCCTATTTGTTATCTCTGTATGTCAATTAAATAAATAAAAATAAAATCTTTAAAAAATGGATTAAAAAAAGCAAGACCCATAGATATGCTGTCTACAAGAGACTCATTTTAGGTCCAAAGACAGCTCCAAATTGAAAGTGAGAGAGTGGAAAACAATTTATCATGCTAATGGACATCGAAAGAAAGCTGGGGTAGCAATCCTTAAATCACACATATTAGATTTTAAACCAAAGATTGTAATAAGAGATGAGGAAGGACACTATATCATAATTAAAGGGTCTCTCCAACAAGAAGATCTAACAATTGTAAATATTTGTGTTCCTAACATGGGAGCAGCCAATTACATAAACCAATTAATAATAAAATTAAACAAACACATTGATTAAAATAACATAATAGTAGGGGACTTTAACAACCCATTCACTGCAATGGACAGACCATCTAAGAAGATCAACAAGGAAATAAGGGTTTTGAAAGACACACTGGATCAGATGAACTTTACAGATATATTCAGAGCATTCTATCCTAAAGCAACAGAATACACATTCTTCTTGAGTGCACACAGAACTTTCTTCAGAATAGATCACATACTGGGTCACAAATCAAGTCTCAACTGGTACCAAAAGATTGGGATCATTCCCTGCATATTTTCAGACCACAATGCTCTGAAGCTAGAACTCAATCACAAGAGGAAAGTTGGAAAGAACCCAAATACATGGAGGCTAAAGAGCATTCTATTAAGGAATGAATGGGTCAACCAGGAAATTAAAGAAGAATTTTAAAAAATCATGGAAACAAATGAAAATGAAAATACAACTGTCTGAAACCCTTGGGATGCAGGAAAGGTGGTCCTAAGAGGGAAGTATATAGTAATATAAGCCTCTCCCAAGAAACAAGAAAGTTCTCAAATACACAACCTAATCTTACACCTTAAGGAGCTGGAGAAAGAACAGCAAATAAAGCTTAAACCCAGCAGGAGAGAATTAATGAAGACTAGAGCAGAAATCAATGAAATAGAAACCAAAAGAAGAGTAGAACAGATCAACAAAAGTAGAAGACTGTTTTTTGAAAGAATTAATAAGATCTATAAACCTCTGGCCAGACTTACCAAAAAGAAAAGAGAAAGGACCCAAATAAATAAAATCATGAGGGAAAGAGAGGAGATCACAACCAAGGAAACATGAACAATTATAGTATGAGCAACTATATGCCAACAAATTAGGCAATCTGGAAGAAATGTGTGATTCCTTGAAACTTATAAACTACCAAAATTGAAACAGGAAGAAATATAAAACCCGAACATACTCATAACCAGCAAAGAAACTGAAGCAGAAATAAAAAATCTCCCAATAAATAGTCCAGGGCCAGATGGCTTCCCACAGGAATTTTACCAAACATGTGAAGAAGAATTAATAGCTATTCTTCTGAAGCTGTTTCAAAAATAGAAATGGAAGGAAAACCCCAAACTCATTCTATGAGGCCAGAATTACCTTGATTCCAAGACCAACAAAGATCCAACCAAAAAGGAGAATTGCACACCAATATCCCTGATGAACATGGACGCCATAATTCTCACCAAGATAATAGCCAATAGGATCCGACAGTACATTAAAAGGATTACCTACCCCAACCAAGTAGGATTTATTCCTGGGCTTCAAGAGTAGTTCAATGTCCACAAATCAATCTATGTGATACACACTACATTAATAAAAGAAAGGACAAAAACCATATGATCCTCACAATAGATGCAGAAGAAGCATGTGACCAAATACATCATCCTTTCTTGATTGAAACTCTTCACGGTATAGGGGTAGAGGGAACATACTAATATCATAAAAACCATCTATGAAAAGCCCACAGAGAATATCATTCTCAATGGGGGAAAACTGAGAGCTTTTCCCTTAATGTCAGGAACACAGAGGGCAGGGATATCCATTCTCACCACTGTTGTTCAACATTGTACTAGAAATCCTAGCCTCAGCAATCAGACAACAAAAAGAAATAAAAGGCTAGATTGAATTGGCAAAGAAGTCAAACTCTCACTCTTCACAGATGACACGATACTCTATGTGGAAAACCTGAATCACTCCATCCCAAAATTGCTAGAACTCGTACAGGAATTCAGCAATGTGGCAGGAAATAAAATCAATGCATAGAAATCAGCTGCATTTCTATATAATAACAGTGAGATGGAAGAAAGAGAAATTAAGGAATCAATTCCACTTACAATTGTACCAAAAACCATAAGATACCTAGGAAGAGGCAAAGGATCTGCACATTGAAAACTAAGAATATTCATGAAAGAAACAGAGGAAGACACAAAGATATAGAAAAATGTTCCATGCTCATGGATTGGAAGAACAAATATTGTTAAAATGTCCATGCTACCTAGAGCAATCTAGACATTCAACTCAATCCCTATCAATATACCATGAACATTTTTCACAAAGCTGGAACCAATAATCCCAAAATTTGTATGGAACCAGAAAAGACCTCAAATAGCGAAAGGAATGTTGAAAAGGAAAACCAAAGCTAGTAGCATCACAATTCCAGACTTCAAGCTCTATTACAAAGCTATAATCACCAAGACAGTATGGTACTGGCACAAAAACAGACACACCGATCAATGGAACAGAATAGAGAACCCAGAAATGGACCCTCAGCTCTGTGGTCAACTAATCTTCGACAAAGCAGGAAAGAATATCCAATGGAAAAAAGACAGTCTCTTCAACAAATGGTGTTGGGAAAATTGGACAGCCACATGCTGAACAATGAAACTAGACCATTTTTTTATACTATACACAGAAATAGACTAAAAAAAAGGATGAAAGACCAAAATGTGAGAGAGGAATCCATCAAAATTCTAGAGGAGAACACAGGCAGCAACCTCTTTGACCTTGGCTGCAGCAACTTCTTGCTAGACAAGTCTGCAAAGGCAAGAGAAACAAGGGCAAAAATGAACTATTGGGACTTCATCAAAATAAAAAGCTTCTGCACAACAAAGAAAACAATAGGTTAAACCAAAAGACAACTAAGAGAATGGGGGAAGGTATGTGGAAATGTTTTATCAGATAAAGGGCTAGAATCCAAAATCTCTAAAGAACTTATCAAATTCAATACCCCAGAAACAAATAATCCAATCAAGGCAGAAGACATGAACAGACACTTCTCCAATGAACACATACAAATGTCCAACAGACACATGAAGAAATGCTCAACATAATTTGGCATCAGAGAAATAGAAATCAAAATCACAATGAGGTACCACCTCACATTGGTAAGAATGGCTAAAATTAACAAGTCAGGAAACAACAAATGTTGGGGAGGTTGTGTAGAAAGGAGAACACTTTTACATTGTTGGTCAGAATGAAAGCTGGTACAGCCACTCTGGAAAACAGTATTTTTAATTCAAGAAGTTAAAAATAGAGGTACCCTATACCCAGCAATTGCACTACTATTTTCCCCAAAGATATAAATGTCATGATCTGAAGGGGCACCTGCACTCTAATGTTTATAGCAGCAATGTCCACAACAGCCAAACTATGGAAAGAGCCCAGATGTCCATCGACAGATGAATGGATAAAGAAGATGCGATATATATATGTGTGTGTATATATATATATACACACACACACATACATACATACATACATACATACATACAATGGAATACTCCCAGCCATCAAAAAAATGAAATCTTGCCATTTGCAATGATGTGGATGGAACTAGAGGGTATTATGTTAAGCAGAATAAGTCAATCATAGAAAGACAACTATCATATCATATCACTCATATGTGGAATTAAGAAACAAAACAGAAGAGCATAGGGGAAGGGAGGAAAAAATAAAACAAAATGAAATCAGAGAGGGAGACAAACCATAAGAGACTCTTAAATCTCAGGAAATAAAATGAGGGTTGTTGGAGGGATGGGGGTAGGGAATGGGGTAACTAACTGGGTGACGGGCATTAAGGAAGGCATGTGATGTGATTGAGAACTGGGTGTTAAATAAGACAGATGAATCACTGAACTTTATCTCTGAAATAAATAATACTCTATATGTTAATTAAATTTAAAAAATGGAAAGAAAATAAATGCTATTTATAATCAAGCTTGTTTCTCACAATGTCACCAACTCACTATCACCAATGTCGCTGGTGACTTACTAGTTACTGAGTTCAATGTATAGTTTTCTCATCGTACGTGAGCTCTTGATAGAATTTGACATTAGTCTCTCTCCTTTCCTTGAGCTTCCAATTACCTGTTCCTCTCCCAGCTTTCATATGACCTTGACCTTTCTTTTCCAGATCTCCTATGTGAACCCCTCTTTGCTTCCCTTAAAAATAGATGTTGCTTTGAGTTCCCCTGGGGAAATGGGCCTCTTCACGCTTTCTGGCTTGGTGAATTCATCCACTGCCATCATTTCAGGTGCCATCCATGCTGATCACTCCCAAATCAAGTATCTCTAACCATGAGTCAGGGTTCCAAGCTGAGCTCCTGACCCCTGTAGTCATCTGGTTCTTGTTAAACGCCTTCACTTCAATTAAGACAGTTACTTTAGACACACAGTACCCATTCTGAACTAGTCTCCTCCCCATACCACTTTCACCTCCAATGAACCCTCTTTCAGTATATGGCACAACTAACCACACAGGTGTTCAAGCCAAAAACCTGAGCAAAATTCTTGAATCTTTCTCTTATTTCCAGGATCAACACATCTTTATCAACCAAACTGAGATGCTTTTGAAAGTAAAAGGGATACTATTAATAATTATGATAGGACAAAGGCAAAAAACGGAGTTGTCCTGGGTAAACAGGACAGATGACTGATTACTACACTTTTCTTTCTCATACAGTTAGAGTACTGCTATTTCTTTTCCCATCTCCACTGCTACTACCTTAAGTCAGGTCAACATCACATCTCACCCAATTTACAGAGCAGTCACCTATTATGTCTCCCCGACTGCACTCTGCCTGTTCCACATTAGCTCATGGTGTAGCTCATAGTGCATCTGTGACTTCAACTATATCACGTCACTTCAATGATGAGAACCCGCCAGTGGCTTCCCACTCCTATTAAGATAAAGCCCATGAAAGCAGGAACCACGTTTGTTTTCCTTAGCATTGCATTTCTAGTAGGGTCTGGAAAGCAGCAGCAGTACAAAGCACTGGTTGAGTAAGTAAAAGAACAACAGTAAGGCTGCTTATGGTAGCTTATACTGACACATAGAAAATTGCTTGTCTTCCTAAAAAACAAGGATAGACTTGATTGATATGCATAATCTGGTTTTGGATGCCAGCATATGCTTCTGAATTGTTTCTAGAAATTTCTAACCCCTCTGTTGGCGACTATACATACACAAAGTTAACTGTTTCTACCATCTGACACCATCTACCACCAAACCAAAGCATAGGAAATTTCAGTCACGGGAGGTACAAGAAACTTGCATCAGTAAGGTCCTATTTTAACTCTCAGCTCCTTCTCTTACTTGTTGTACAACAATGAGTAAGTTGGCATCTGTGAGTTAATATTTTACCTATAAAATAAAAATAACAGTAGCTATATCATACTAGCTTTTAAGAGTATCAAGTGACACAATGATGGGAAAAGTTCCTATAAAATGTGGAACACTGGTACTAATAGTAGTAACAGAGGTCCTGCCACCCTGGGTGGAGATGGCCCAGATGTCAGCCCTATGGGTCCATCACACACAAAAAATTAAAAATTATGAATAGGGGAACTGACAGGACTAGAAAACAGTTTTTTAAAATCTTAACAGTCTACTGTATAAATAAGTAATGGTGAGTTTTGTCAAGTACATGTTATTAATTAAACAGTCTGCTACAGTGGACTTCTCAGCCTTACAGGCATCTTGAAGCGTGCATTATTTAACTCCATGATTCTCTGAAGTCCTGTTGCTTCATCATGTCATATGATCTTATGAAACCTGTCCAGTCTCAGGGGGTTGGCAATAAAAAACAGGGTCTACTGGAGTTTTATATAGGTGGAAAACGAAAACAGATATAGTATGTATTTTCTTTTAACCGTTAACTAAAATATGGTTTATTCTTGTTTAATTAAGGTGTGGATATTACCTGAAAATTTCTGATGTGGAAAATAATAGTTCAGAAGTTTATGAAGCCTTTTAAGTAACTATGAAATAAAAGTACAGAATAACATTACAAAGATTTAAAATTCATTTCACACTGCTTACACATGACATCTTGTAGTCTTTGATTCTCTACTTTTAAAAAAATTTAAAACCACAGTTTAAGTTTTACATAAAATCCTGAAGAAATGATAGAAATTCTTTTTAAAAAAGTAATAAAATATCACATTTTAGAAAGGTACTTGAAGCTAAAAAACATGTTCAATATTTTTTGCTTCACAACAACTTAATGAAGGTCAAATATTTTACATATGAATTTTTCATTAAGCTTTCCATTCAGTTAAATTTATTCAACTGGGTAAAATAGAGCCTTAGTGTTTTCTCTTTCTTAAACATGTTTAAATCTATCTGCTAAGTTATGTCTGGAGTCTGTCCTTAATTCTCCATTCCATTTTTTCAGTGTCTTACACAAGACCCAGCTGTCTTACTTTTTCATGAAGCCCTTCTGCTCTCCTTAAAGGCCTCCTCAGATTTATCCTTTCTAATGCCACAAGAATGAGTTTTCTCAAATGCAAATGTGACTAAATGACTTTTTAAACTGCTTTCCATGGAAGAGGAAAGGCAGAAGTTCTTGGTACAACATAAATAAAGCCTTTAAGGCTCTAATCAACCTTTTCCATCTCATCTACTGACAACTCAACTCCTTTAGGCTATCACATACCCCTAATCATACAAAAGCAGCAGCCCTTCCCCAAATACTCCTCTATCTATTTCAGGGTTTGGCAAACTGTGGCCCCCTGGGTTGTATCCAGCAGATTTGGACTGCAACTATTATATGCTTGCAAATATTCAGCTTTACAAGATAATGTTAAATCATGACCCAATTATATACCCACCAGCCATTTACATAAACTCCATTTAAATTACATCTTAACACTTTGTATTACCACATTTCATGATTTTTGCCAATTTAGTGGTAGAGACTGACATCTCATATGCATTTGATTATTGAAATTATCTTTTGAAAAAAAGAAATTATCTTTTGGGATACTTATTTGAAATATTTATACCTATTTCTTCTCTTTGCATGGTGCAAAACTTTGGCTCATATTTTTATATTTAGTTTTCATCTTTTCTTGTTTATGGAAAATATTTTGTGTATGGATAATAATCTTTTGTCAGTTACGTGTTACACATACATTCTATGGGGTGGTTTTCCTTTTACTTTATTTATGACAGCCTGATGAATAGCAGTTCTTAGTATTAATGAAGTCAAACATATCAATCATTTATTTGAATTTATAGAAACAATCTCTTTCTCTAAAAGTTTTAAAACTATGCACTTCCTACTTAATCCTGCATCCATCTGAAATTGCTTTCTGAATAGACTAGGTCTAGCCCTCCAATCAATCCAAATACAAATAAGTATTCAGTTATCTGTGGACAATTTTTTAATTTATCCAGTCATCTACAATCCAGTTCTGTCCTATATTTTAATTACATAAATGCATGAATTCAGTTTCTGGATTTTCCATTATTTCCATTATTTTGTAGGATTTTCCATTATTTCCATATTTATTCTGGACTGATATGACATGGTTTTAATTACCACAGCTTTATAAAACGTTACATGATGGGCATGTTCCCAGGCCTTGTCCTCTTCTTGAGCACCCTGGCTGGTCTTTACACTTTGCTGCAGCTTCTTTGGATTAAAGTTCAGCTGATTAATTATTTTTACACTTCTGTCAAAAGTGCTCTGTAGTCCATCCAAAGAGTTTTTAAAATTCGAACAATTTGTGCTTTTGCTTCTTAAAAGTTCCATTGGGCTCTTTGCAAATTGTTCTTGGTTTAGTTACTCTTAATAGCTTATTGCTAAACTTCATGATTTGCACTTTGCCTCTCTAGGTGGTTTGTACACCACTCTTCTGTATTCTGAATGGGACAATCACAATTTCTGTGGTCCTTTGAGGATGTAGATCTGTTGCTTCTGCTAACACTCACAGTGAATTACTTCCAGGAATGCTTGGTGACCTTTGGTTGTGAGTTAATGGCTTTATGTTAGTCTGTGGGAATCCCGCAGGCCTAAATTGATCATTCTTTCATCTACAAAAGAACCTGCATCACCTTCTGCCCAGTAACCATGAGGGACCACAGGAATCAGACCATCTCTGCTCTCCTCAAGAGTATCAGCTCTATCTGAGAGTTCAGGCTAGGCAACCCTCTTATTACCAGCCCAAGCACCTGTGTTTCAAGGGCAATATAGCTTCAGCATCCCTTCAAGGACTACCAACCTTTCCTTGTGCCTATTGCTCACTGTTCTTACCTCCATGCATCTACTTTTTTGGGTGGGGGACAGAAGCAGAATACTTAGTCCTTAGAGACCTCTCCTAGGTACTGTGAGGCTGGTAATGTACCTAAAGATGTGTCCTATCTAGGTAGGCTGTTCTGCAGACCCCTTCAGAGCACCTCACCTGCCAGATTTCCAAAAATGGAAGTCAGACCATGGGATTTTATGTTTTTTCTTTAGAGCTTACTCAAGACCTTAATCCTTAACTACCCTCTCATCTCTAAAACAACAGTTAATTATTTGCCCTTAACCCATATGTAAAATTGGATTGCAAATATTTTTTAATAGATCTACAAAATATGCTAGATTAGAAGCTAATTGAGGGCAGATATAATCGCATTCATCTCTTATGTCCAGCGATTTACAGTGACCAGCAGTTTAGTTTAACGAATGAATAACAAAAATGTTCATTTGTCAAAGAGTACCGCCTACATAAAAGCATGTATCATATAGCATAAAAGCATGTTTAAAGTTTTAACATTTTTGAAAAAATACATTAACGCTAAGGTTAAATGAATTAATTTATGAAATCTATAATCATGCTTTAAAACAAACTGTTCTACATAGCAGAAATTGTTATGGAACTTCAATATCTGGAAAAGATAGTGATAAGGGACACTCTAATCAAGTGGCATTAAGTATTTTTGTAATAACAAAACCACTGATCCGGGTTGGAGTTCCAGGTCTGCCACGTACTAGTTCGGGGGCCTTAAGTAAGCTACTTAACCACTGTGTTCCTTCATTTTCTTATTGGTACAATGGAAATGATAAAGATACATATCTTCTAGGCTGACAGAAAGTCTAAACATGTTAAAATACATAAAATACTTAGGATAATACCTGGGTAATTAATAAGACCTCAGTGAGTGTTAGGGTAAAAATAATCAAAGTCAGATAAAATCCTTTTGCCAAATCTAAATTTCCAAAAATGGAAGTCAGACCATGGGATTTTATGTTTTTTCTTTAGAGCTTACTCAAGACCTTAATCCTTAACTACCCTCTCATCTCTGAAACAACAGTTAATTATTTGCCCATAACCGATATGTAAAATTGGATTGCAAATATTTTTAAACTATAATTAGTATGAGTTCAAATAAACAGCTAATGGAGAGAAGTCTAATTTCTAAAAATACAGAGATATTACTGTTACCATTCCTCATTTATCATTTGTTGAATACCTTGGGGGTAAAAAGATTGTACTAGGCTAAAAACCAGAAAGAGGAACAAATCTCCTCCTTCAGAGCATGTATAATCTAGAAGTGCAGCCAAGCACTTACATAATTGTACTTAGTAGCAGAATATGGCAAGTTCCAAAGAGGTACAGGTGGGACTCTGAGGGAGATGAAATCATATCTAGTTTGTTGACATCCTAAAACATTTCTTAGAATCGTTCAACATCAAAGTCCAACTTTTATTTTTTTATTTTTATTTTTAAAAGATTATGTTTATTCCTTTGACAGAGAGAGAGACAGCAAGAGAGGGAACACAAGCAAGGAGCGTGGGAGAGGGAGAAGCAGGCTTCCCACTGAGCAGGGAACCCAATGCTGGGCTAAATCCCAGGACCCTGGGATCATGACCTGAGGCAAAGGCAGACGTTTAATGACTGAGCCACCCAGGTGCCCCAAAGTCCAACTTTAATTTTATTTTACCTTTTTTTTTTTTAAGATTTTATTTGTTTATTTGTTACACACAGAGAGAGAAGGCGCACAGGAAGGGGGATCAGCATACAGAGGGAGAGGGAAAAGCAGTCTTCCTGATGAGCAAGGAGCCCAATGTGGACCCGATCCCAGGATTCTGGGATCATGACCTGGGCCGAAGGCAGACACTTAATGGACTGAGCCACCCAGGTGCCCCCAAAGTCCAACTTTTAGATAAAAACAACTTCTTAGATAAAAAACTCAGAGAAAGTACACACCTTTTTCATGGTCATGGTATTAGTTATTGACACAATAAAAATATAGCCCATGCTTCCTGACCCCCATTTGGCACTTTCACTTGGGAGCAATGTGGTTAGGCACCTAGTTAGGAATATTTTTTACCACTGTCTTCTCAGAGAAGATACAGGAGAGGTATCAACCTCAACCACTACTTAACAAAAAGAAACAAAGTTGGAGAGATAGAAATACAAATAAATTGGTAGTTGGATCAAACCTTTCCTATAAATATCAGAGATGGGTATATAGATGGATGGATGCAATCTGGGAGTATTCTTAGAGGAAGTTATAAGGGCTTTTTTAAAAAATAAAATTATAAAATATATTCCATGACCCATCTCAAATCCATGAAGAAGGCATGGGTTTCCTTCCTTTCACCAATAAATTATTTGTTGTTCCTGGCATGTTCTCTGTTCATTTCTAGGCTCTGATTAAATGTCACTGAACAAGACAGACAATATCTCTACTCTCATGCAGTTTGCATCCTTGTGTTGTGAAGCAAATGACGCATAAGTAAACGAGCACCTGACAGTGAGAAGTTCCATGCCAAAAATTAAAGTAGGGAATGAGATAGAGCATCACAGTGACCTTTTCAGGTTTGAAGGTGAGGGAAGACCTATCCAAAAGAAACATGGAGGTGGATGATGTGGTTTTTATTGAGATGATGAAGGCTGTAGCCTATCAATAGCAAATACTTTGAGTGCCTATGTTGTAGGCATTAAAGTGAGTTCAGAGATTATGAAGATGTCTAGTTGATTAAAAAAAATCTTTTTGAAAGTAATAAAGGAGATCAGAGAATAACAGTAGAGTAGTAAGGGCCCCTGGCTGGTTCATTTGGTAGAGGAGATGACTCTTGATACTGGGCTTGTGAGTTCAAGTCCCATATGGAGTCTAAAGATGATTTTAAATTAAAACACAATAGAGCAGTAAAAATTAACTTGAGGAAGAAAAAAAAAAAAAAGACAAATAACATAATGCCCTAACCCGGGCTCACATTTATACTGAAGGTACAGGAAAGGGAAACTATAAATGATGAGGAACTATATCTTCCATATAGTGATTAGTACATGCGGGACATCCAAGCAGGAATGACCTATTAAGACTAAAAGAGGTTGAGCTGAGGCTTACTGAAAAGTCAAAGGAGTAAGTTAAAACTAATGATGCTGGATCACATATCCATATATGGGGTTTATAGCAAAGTAGTCTATGGAACAACCAAATTTGAATATTAAATTAAGATGTTTATAAAATGATAAATACAGGTATCTGGAGATGTTTGGTAAAAAAAAAAAAAGCTTCATGATAATGCCAGTGATTTTTTTTCTCCTATAAACTACAGGATCAGAAGAGTCTCTCCTTCAGGGAAAAATGCGGAATATTAAAATCTGGGGAGTGCATGTAATTAAAAGGCAAATAAATGCACTTGACATTTTTGTTGGCATAGAACTCAGAATGCCAGATCTAGGCCAGTCATCCAAACATGCCATTCAAAGTACAAACAGGAAAAAAAATATGCATTTGAATGTACTATAATTTGAAATATTAGAGAAAGAAATAGAAACCAAACAAAACCTTTAACAGCGCTCAAGTTAGAAGGATGTAGTGTGATCTAAAATAATAAGTATGACTTCTCTTTTAACCTATTTATACTTTCCTTATTTGTAAAATGAAGGGTTAAGATTAGCTGCTTTTAGGGCTGCTTTTAGTTATGAATTCCACTTTCATTTTCAGCAGGTCATTTTCCACCAAGGCCTGGATAATTCATTAATCTGGTATATCTCAGGAGAACACACGCATGGTTTAAATCATATTAATAGAGGTTGCACTGCAATTTTCACAGGTGTTTATTTACTAAATTAAAGACTGCCTTGATATTGCACAGAGGAGCCAGATTAAAAAATGATTTTATTTGAGTTCCAGCTTTTCCAGGATAATTTAAAGTCTAAATTATTAATAAATGTTTTAGAATTTGAGATTGGGTTTTTAATCCTAAAAATATCTTTTGGCCTTGGGTGAAGAGACAGGAACCACATTTTTAAATGGTTCTTGATAGTCTAAAATGATCTGAGTGTGGACTATATTTCACGATTTCCTAATCAAAACATCTAGCAAACACTTATATCCAACTCTCTAACTGACTACATTTTGTCTACTTTTAGATAATGAACTTTTTTTTTTTTTGAATAGCCAAAGCCCTTCCCTTGTCTAAACAGGATCCTTTTGGTAGAGAAGTTTCAATTTGTTCAGTGAAGCCTTTCCCACTCCTTCAATCTCACTTGCCTCTTCTTATATTCCTATGTACTTATTGGTCCTATTTCTTCTCTGTGCTTGAAATCATGGCCTAAAAAAGGCAGGCTGGAGTCTTCGGAAGAGCAAGGGTTTCTGAGGTCACCATTCACTGATTATATGGACTTGGGGAAGTTACATAACATCTTTGAATCTCAGTTTCTTTATCTATAAAATAAACAATAATATTCTTCCATACCTATTCTAAGTGTTAAATGAGATACTCTTAAAGAAAGCTCCTAAAGTTTTGTTTACTGTACTTTCCCTATCTTTCTTCTTTGTGAGCACACACTAACACCTGCACTCTCCAGTATGGCTAGGGATTCAGGAAATATCTGACCTCTAAATTCCTCACTTACATTAGCGTTTTAACCACCAACTATCTGCATGCCGCTCTATGGGAAAGGATTTCACAGTATAAATGGAAATAGGCTACTTAATCTTTTCTCACTATTTCCCTGATGCCCATCAGTGGAGCCTTCAGCTCTCCCATACTCTGAACAGTATCTTTTCCTCCTTCATCCCGGTTTCATATTCTACTGCAACCAATTTTTAAATTGGGGTTTTTGCCATCCCAACCTCTGGTCTCTTCCGTTTTTTCCCTTAACATCTCATTCTCAGCAGCCTCCAAACAAGTGGCTTCATTTTTCTTTGACCTTTGGTTTATTTACTTTTTCAGTTACCTTCAAACTCACTGAATGTACTGTTCATTTACTTCTCCCATGACTGCTTTGAATTCCTTTCTAAGCACCTCACTCCCAGTGAGTCCTGCTATTGTCAAGGACTTCTAGCTGATGAGAGACAGACAAACCTGTGTATGTTCTGAAGAGATCCCTGAGGATCTCTCAGATGCTGTCCCCTATTTGTCCTTCCGGGTCACACAGCCTGGCTTCCAGTCCTTAGTATTCTCTAGAAGACTTACCTTTCTCGGATAATGACGATCAATCCTTTTCCATTGGCTTCTGTGTGAATTTGCTCTTTCTCATGGAATTCACTAAGCCTTAGATTTTATGAGTGTGCTTCTTTTCTCACTCCCCATGCCCCTTAGGTTTTCCTATTTGGGGAGTATAGAAAGCCAAGCTTTTTCAAAGAATATTTTGCTCTTTTACAAAGTTGACACACATACTTGGTAGATTAGGTGTGGAATCCTGTCTCAGCTTAGCTACTTGACATCACTGCATCAACAAACATGCTCTGACTGAGATGAAAAACTTATAAAATCCTATCCTCTACACAATTTTCTGCATTAAAAATATTGAACTCCTCTTCTTTATAGTGAATGGAGTAGTGGGATCAGCAGAAGCAAGGAAAAAGGAGAGGCAAGGCAAAGACTGAAATCTGGAAAATCAAGTATAATTTGGGGAAAATATCTGTAAATATATTCAATAAATTATTAATAATAATATCATGTGTTGGGGCACATCACTGGATGGCTCAGTCAGTTGAACATCCAACTCTTGGTTTTGGCTCAGGTCATGATCTCATTCATCATGAGATGGAGCCTTGTGTCTGGCTCTGCGCTCAGTGGGGATTCTGCTTGGGTATACTCTCCCTCTGCCCCTCCTCTGAGCACGCTCCCTCAAATAAATAAATAAATGTCTTTTAAAAAAATGTCATGTGCACACATTAACAATTACTCCAAAATTCTTAGCTGAAGACTGATTTCTAACTACCTTGACAAAAAACAAGCTGAAGTTCCAAGTGAAGAATAAGGTGAAATCACAGGATCTTTTTCTTTTCTTTCTTTTTTTTTTTTTTAAGTTTTTAAATTCCAGTTAGTTAACATACAGTGTAATATTCGTTTCTGGTATACAATATAGTGATTCCACACTTCCCTACAAGACTCGGTGCTCATCACAGCAAATTCACTCCCGAATTCCCATCATCTATTTAACCCAAATTTTTCACCAACAAAATAATTTCTTCACTTTTGCAACAAAATAATTCTTTCAATTTTGCAAGGATAAAGATTAGCCTTTAATTCTTTCATTTCCTTTTCTTAACTTTTTTCATTTCCTCTAGATTATTTTCACTGTGTTCCATCTCCTTTTCATATCGTATTGGATCTATGAGAGGTCGCCAAACAATCTACTTGTGTCTGCAGGAAACAAGACTCTCCAGTCATCTGCACATCCATGTTGCCTCTGTGGTTTCAAGCTGCATTGACAGGGGTGGGAGATGGACTGGCAAAATTCCACCCACTTCTATTTCATCAGAAGTGGACCCAAAGTCAGAGAAACTCAATCCAAGTTGGCACATGAAGGCTGGCCCTGTCTCCTTCTGATAGCGAAATAAATGGGCCTTGACAAAGGGTGTGAATTCTCCTGTAAACAGGCAGGTCTCAGGTGATGCGAACAGAGCCCACTGTTTTTTTCTGTTTGTTTAATTGTGGACATGTTTAACTACTCATGGGCTGTGGGAATGAGTAGATTTCACTAAACAATGATATCAAACCCATGTTGATGGAGACATATTCTATTCTGGGTTTCAACTGTATTAAAACGAAAAAAATATTCTTATCTTTGTAAGGTATCCTTAAACCACAGAGGGATTTAATAAAGGGAACCAAGCACAAAACAACCTTCACTGGAAAGGAAACCACACTGGAATTAGGTTTCTCTAGTCATGATATTATAACCCACCTCAATTTCACTCCTTACCCTCATCTAACCTACCCCACAGGCCTAAAGAAATGGGAACAGCTGGCTGGGACCTAGGGCTCCAGTTTATAACAAGAAATGATCCAAAGTGTAACACATTCTTTTGAGGGGACATTGGGTGGTTTCTTGAAGGAGTGAGAGTCTGAAGACTCTCAGGTAGCTCTAAGAAAGAAGGAATAGGGAAGGAAGGAAGAAGTGATATCCTTAAAGAAAATCTCTTTTCTTGAGGTCTAAGAAGAGAACGATACTTCTCATTGGTGATAAAGAACTATGATATATTCAAGTCAGCTAAATTCCCTAATGTTTGTTCCTTCTTCACATACGTCTACAGTCTTCCTTCAGGACAGAACCGTGGATAACTAGGTTGTTGTTAGAACCATTTGGTCTAGTGAACAAAATGGGGTGGGTATGAGGCCAGGAAGGAATGGACCTGATGTCCTTCATTTTCTTGCATTTGGAAAATGAACTGGCTCTCACAGTGGATCAGCAAGTCATGATCTTAGGAATCCTTTTGGTTCCCAGAAACATTCTTTAAGGAAAAAGACAAGATAAATGGTTTCCTATTATATGTGTGCAATATAATAAATAAATAAGTTTAGTATCAAGTTTTAAAGTGGTAACATTTTCATAGTATGTAAAACTAAAACTACATTTCAACTAATCTCTGCAAACTACTAGAATTAACAGGGAATTCTAGGCAACCCACCAGAGTAAGGACAAACATTTTTGGTTGTTCTGCAGAGTTAAGTGAAGATAACCACTCTTGGACAGGAACAGAGAGTACCCTCTCTGTTTTTTTATTAGTGTTCCAATTAAGATTTGAGAGGAAGGGGGACAACATTTATCTGGGATCAGTGGTCCCCACTCTTGAGAATTTGTGGAATCTAAGCATGGATGTGGAAACCAGTACCCCTCTTTAGAGAGCACTTGACAACCTCAGATCTCTAGTCCTCCTGCATGTACTAACTTCTGACCTTGAACTCACGCCTTCCTAAAGTGAAATTTTATTTATCAAACCTATCTAGAAGATATATTCATGGTCTTAGCCCCAACAAATTTTCTCTGTTCTCCTTCAGCTGTAGGCCTGGTGTTGCCACTCTTCTCTTCCTGTGGTAGTTAATTTTGTGTTAATTATGACTGGGCTACAGGTCCCCCAATATATGCTTAAACATTATTTTGAGTGGGTCTGTGAGGATGTTTCCAGAGGAGACTGGTCTCCCCAATGTAAGTGGACTTCCTCCCATCCCCTGAAGGCCAGATGAGAACAAAAACACAGAGTAAGGGAGAACAGGCTCTCTCTGCCTATTGAGCTGAGAGATGTTGATAGGTCTTCTGCTGTCCTTGGACTGGGCATCAGTTCTCCTGGTTCATAGGCCTTTGGACTCAGACTAGAACTATACTTTTGGCTTCCTGAGTCTCTAGTTTACAGACAATAGATGAGGAACTTCTTGGCCTTCATAACCATGTGAATCAATTTTGCACAATAAATCATGATAAATCTTCTCTCGGTTGTTTCTCTGGAGAATCCCAATATACTACCCTTCATATTAACTCCACCACTGAATTGGCCTCCACGATGTGTATATGTTCTATATTTTGCAATGGTTTCCCCTTAAAACTCTGCTAGAAAGTATTCTTTTCACAAATACGATAAAAACAAAGGAACAAACAGTTTTCATCTAGTCTATTTTAAAACAGAACTATTTTATCTCTTATTTTTACAAACAGAGAACATCTCTAGGGCAATCAAGTAATTCACAGATTTTAGTCTCTGTCCACCCATATTTTTCTATTCCAAATAGGAATTTAACCTACTCCTGAAGTTAAAAGCTACTTAAATATTTCCAGTCCTAACAGTAACTCAATCCTCTAGGCATAAAACATTTCAACCCATATCAACACACTAAAATAATTCCTTGTAAGCACTGTGTAAACATATGGACAAATCTTATCCTATCACATCACCATGTACTTTAGCAACGGAAAGTCCATTCCAAGCACATGACCACAACTATTTGCATTGTAAAGGATCATATTCTCAATAAAAGATTATGTTGCTATGGCGTTAGCAAACCATGATCTTATGAACCCTTTTGTTTGCCAGGAACATTTTTAATGGAAAAAAAAATTAATGGTTCTCTATTATGCATTTTCACTTATAATAAATGTAAATTTAGTTAACAACTATGGAAATTCATTGACTAGTTTCTCAGTGTATAAAACCAGAACTACGTTTTAGCTAATCTGATAATTCCCAGAATTTACCAGTAGACTCTGCAGCACTACCACTATTATTTTTGCAGCTCACTAACATATGCTGATAACATGAACGGGAGAGAATAATGTGTAAACTGCATTATTTACCTTTTCAGCTAAGGTAAGGTGCAGTTCTAGTTTATTTGTAGTACAATAAGTTTATATTTGACATATGTGGAATAAATTCTATAAAGCTAAAGGAATTTGTCCGTCCTTTTAAATTAGATTATCTCCAGCTATTTTCAAATCCCCAGCAAACAGTGAAACAGAGTTTTGCATTCTGCATGTATGAACTTGGCTGATGACACAGATTTGCATAAGACATTCTTTCCCTATGAGGCCAAGTTTGGTTTTTCTTCATTAGTTTCTATGAATTCACATTCCAAAGTCTCTGATTCAGACAGACTGCTTTCTCCAACTTTTGTTATATCAAAGTTATTTAAGCTGAACCTCAAAGGAGACAAGGCATTCGCATAAATCTTTTGCTAAGTTTTTTCTACCTTATAGAGGAAAAATACGTAAACTCAATTAAAAGAAGTCTAAAACCAATGGTCTGTAGATGAGAAAACCCTGGTTCTATCCGTGCTCCAGATACAATGCTGACTAAACAGCTATACCTCAGGGAAAAGGGCATAAAATAATTTTTTATCTATATATTTGTTTCCAATTACCATCTAACAAATTTACACGGACTTGGCAGCTTACAACAACATGCGTCTATGCTCACAGAGTTCTGGGGACTAGAAGACCAAAGCAGGCTCACGGGGCCAAAACCAAGGCACTGGCAAGGCTACACTCTCTCCAGAGGATAGGTTTCTTCCTCTGCCTCTCTCGCTTACAATGTGCATGATTGGATTTAGGGCCCATCCGGTTAACCCAGGACAATATCCCCAGGTCAAGATCTTTAACTTCATCACATCTGCATATACATTTTCCTATGAGGTAATATTTACAGGTTCCAAGGATTAGGAACGGATATATTTGGGTAGCTCTTATTCATAAAACCTATTTGCTGGGGCACCTGGGTGGTTGATTCAGTTAAGCATCTGCCTTCCATTCAGGTCACGATCCCAGAGTCCTGGGATTGAGCCCCACGTTGGGGTCCCTGCTTGGAGGGAAGCCTGCTTCTCCCTCTCAAGGTCCCCTGCTTGTGTTCCCTCTCTTGCTGTGTCTCTCTCTGTCAAATAAATTTAAAACAAAACAAAACAAAACACCAAAAACCCAAATCAAAAAACAAACCTATTTTTCTTTCCAGTGGGTCTTAATTAGCATTTTTCAAGGTACATATGTTAGATAATCAAGAGAATCCCATAGGAGAGAGAACAAAGTGGGATTACCGAGAGGCAAGGAACAAGGAAAGACAAAGATTATCGTTGGCCATGTTGGACAGATCTTGTAGGCAGGTCTGCTTCTCTTTACTCCCACAGTTGTTTCTGTTGTCAATGACCCCTCCTCATACTCCACAGACTCCTACACATGGCCCCTACAGCAGGCCCTGTGACTTGCTTCAATACTTCACTCTTCTATGTGTATTGTGTATATGCATTAAAGTCATCTTTCTTTAAATCAGGTAAGATAATACAATCCAGGCATGACAGTTGTGGCTCAACAGCTGAAGGACTACCACTCGAAAGGGGATGACAATCATCCATGCACTCCAACCTTATTTTCACATAGCCCTTACTCTAATTACAGGAGTCCAATACCCCTATTCCATGTGCTTCTCCATATGTTCTAAGCTCATCTGCATATCCAGACTTTAATGGGTCTACGCTTTGGCCCTACCGTCTTCTGCAAGTCTAATCTCTTTCATTCCTTCAATGTCTACCTCAGATCCAGTCCTCCCATAAAGCTTTCACCACTGGCCCTAGTAATATAGTATGCCTTCACATATCAGAATCTCATGGTCTTTTAAGACAGTTTTGATTATTCCTTGTTTTATTCTTAAATGTGTGTATATTGTCTCCACTACACTATAAGCTCCTTAAAGGCAAGAACTGTCTCACACAGAATTGATGGTCTCGGCCCTGATCCCCATCCGTATCCATCCACCTCCAGCGACAGAGGTTTCTATATAGCTGAGACTCTGTTCAATTAATTAAGCTTGCTCTTTACTTTGGGCAAAGTATTTCTGACTATATGACTTGGCTTCCCTAGTGAAATTATAAAGCAGAGAGATTATCTCTTCTAATTCCTGGTTAAAAAAAAAACATAGTTATGAGACACAGAATACATATTTATTTAAGGGTGTGAATTCCTAAAGAGGAGCAAGCTCTAAACTTGAAATTGGTATTTTAAATAGCTATGCAGAATGAAAGTTACCTTTTCAAAGAGGAGAAATAACAGATAAAGTAGTACACCTTACAGTGTAGGCTTTAGTCTTTCAAATGACAGCATTTCTTTGGAAAAAACCAAAACTATTTTAAAAAGTAGATTCAGATAATATGTGGAATTCAAATGGAATTCAAATGGCAAGCCTTATTTTTATTTTAACATTTCAAAATACAGGAGATCACAGATAAATATATTTTATCCGAGCCGAGTATCATTATTTGTTAAGCAAATACTTAAGTGTTTTTGCAAGCCAAGCACCGGGTACATGGGGGACGTATCGCCCAATAAGACAGAGAACCTAAGTTTTTAGCTTAGAGATGGAAAGAGACGAAAAAAAAAATTACAATGAACTGTGATAAATCCTCTGACATAAAAGAGAGGGCATTATGAGAACACATAAGAGAAGACTCTAGTTGAGCTTGGAAATAAGAAAAGATAATTCTATTGAGGCCTAAAGGATGTGTGCCAGTGAGACAAAGATGTTGAATGAATAGATATTGCAGTCAGAGGGCTGTAACTCTGTAGAGAGGTCTGAGATAAGAGAAACAGGTTTGCAAGCCATTTTAAGTATAGAATAATATGACTGCAGCCATAGTGAAATCTTATGGCGAGAACGTAAGAGGAGAGGGTCACCTCCAAGACCTGAGTTGTAGTTACAAATGAAGGAAAAAGGGTGAGTAAGCATTTCAGACAGGTTCAAAGGTCTTTCTGCAACAAGCAATTAAAGACAGCTTCCTGTGGCTAACTAGTGAGGCTGACGCTGAAATCCAGGGTACAATCAGATAGTGCAGGACTCTGCAGGCCAGATAGAAGACTCAAACTTTTATTTTAAGAGAATTTGGAACTCAGAATAATAACTGAAAAAGAGTAACAATATTTTAGGCAAGTATAATCAGTCTTGCATTTGTAAATGCTCTCCCTGGCTCTCATTACAGAGAATCAATAGGAAGAAGGCAATGGGAGATGAGGGAGGAGAGGCTGTGGGGATGGTACAGTGGTCCAGGTAAGAGAAGAAGGTGTCTCACTCTTAAGTAGCAGCAGCAGAAATGGGGAAGAAAAGTAGGTTTAAGAAGTGTAGACAGTGGACTCAGTAGTGCTTGATGACTAGTTGGCCAGAAGTTAAGAGAAGAGAAAAATCAACCATCACTTCCGAGTAGTTGAGCGATTCAGTGGAGAGCAGTCATATAAACTGAGATAAGAACACTGGGATAGGAGATTTTAGGGGGGAAGCATCATATTAGTTGTAAAGCTCTTGAGTCTGATGTGCCAGTGAGAAGGAAATATTGCAGAGATAGGGCTGTAACTCAGAGGAGATATCTGAGATTAGAGAAACAAGTTTGCAAGCCATCCTAGTACAGAACATGATGGCAGCTATGGTGAAATTTTATAGAGAGAATACAAGTAAGACAAGAAGAGGGACCATATTCAAACCCTGAGGAGTAAGAGCTAGCAAAACACACTAAGAAATTGTGGGTGGAAAAAAGAAAAACCCATGATAGTAGGTTACTACAGAGGAAGCCAAGTAAAGCGAAACTCTTGGTTTAGTCCTATTTTAAGTTTGGATAAACATGGGAAGTATTTACCCAAAAGGCTATTTTTAATTGTTATTTTTAAGTCTGAGAACTAGAGGGCAAAGAACATGTTTATCTGGATGAAACAAGTTGCACAAAAGATTTAAGTTCTTTATTAAGTGAAAAAATAAATGTATTATTTTAAATCTCATGCATTGAACAAGTCACTAAGCATCATTTATCTGAAGTCTATAATCTACTTATAGATTCCAGCTAAAAACTGACATGGGAGTATTTTTGGGGCCAAGTTAAAAAAGCAGTGATAAATTATCAAAAATTTCTAAAAGTTTATGGTCCATGAAAATTTCATCTACCTATGTGCTTTTGTATTATTATAGAGATGAAACACATTATGTCTAGCTTGGATTTCTCTAAGACCTCTCCTAAATATCTGAGAATAAGTATACTGGTTTGTTTTTTTGTTGTTACACTTGCCAAAGGATCAGGTATGACACTGCTTTCCAGATCAGAGAGGCAGCAGAAAAAACCTGAGTCAGGAAAAATTTCTGTGTACTCTGTGGAAAGTTACTCTGCTTTTTTTGGGGTCTATGTTTCTCACCCTTAAATGGGATAAATAATTCTTGCACTCTGGGTTTGTTTTGCAGATTATTGAATATATAAAGTGTCCGTAACAAAAAGGAGCTTCCTTTGTAACAAAAAGGAGCTTAATACGTAGTAGTTATTAGCATCAGTATCAGGGAGTAAAAAATTGTTGATATGCAACACATCATATATTGTGTCAGGATTCCATAATTTTGAAAAATATTACTGGCATTTTTTTTGCACATGTCCCAGGCAAATTCTTTTGTTATTTTTAAAACAGAAAAAGGAATCAGTAGTAGATAAGGAAGTTATTATTCATTTTCTATAACTTTCATTTCCACTTGGGGCACCTGGGTGGCTCAGTGGGTTAAGCCTTGGGCTCAGGTCATGATCTCTGGGTCCTGGGATCGAGTCCTACATCAGGTTCTCTGCTCAGTGGGGAACCTGCTTTCCCTCTCTCTTTGTCTGTCTCTCTGTCTACTTGTGGTCTCTCTCTCTATGTCAAATAAGTAAATACAATCTTAAACAAACAAACAAAAAACCCCCAAACTTTCATTTCCACCGCAACACAGAACATACCCTCACACTGAAATTGTGGCTGATCCGACACTCTAAGCAGTGTCCCATTTCATTCACTCAGCTTGTATTTGTTAATTCATTTGATAAATATTTTTCAGCATCTGCAAGGTAGCTGCTACAGGCAGATTCAAGTCTGACCCAAGCCTTGCTCTCATGAAGCCTGTAAGGGGAGAATGGCATCAAGCAAATAATTAAAATTGAGCTCAATGCCACAAAGAAAAAATGTATTCCTCTTCTAGACTTAACTCGTATTTCACAGGGCCCAGAGGGCTTGTGGATTCTTCTTGGACCTCACGGCTTCATCTCGTCCTTTACACCAGTCACCTGCCTGGTCCACGAATGTAAAATGGCTAACATACACTTTCACTACAAGAGAAGAAAATCCCTATCACCATGTGATCACTGAAGCATTCTGACCTTTCCATCATCTCTTGGAATAATGAGTCTATCATTTCCTTTAAAAGCAGACTCTACTAGCATGTTTCCCATAGGATGGAAGTGTGTGTCCATCGAGCAAACAGGTAATTACTGCCTGGCTGTTCATTAGTTTATTCACCAAAGAAATATGTACGTTGGGCAATAATGTAAGTCAGGAGGGGTAGTTAGCACATGATGATGAATAAGACAGCACCTACCTTGAAAGAGTTCAAAAAGTCTTTCAGGAAATTGTGTGCTTAAAAGTCAAAGTGACTTTTAAAATTTTTTCCCCACAACTTCCTCTCTTGAATGAATGACTATTTAAGAGCTTCATAAATGCCAAGTTCTTTTAATATATTAAGTTTTCAGTTAACTTTCACAAGCACCTATGAGACTTGTAGGGCAGGTGTTTGTACCTTCTTTTACAGATGAGGGTGAGGGTGCTGAGGCTGGTATTCCTTCTCTCCTCCCTACTGAAGCGTCCCACTCTCCAAGTCCCACTCATCTGGATCCACCTGCCAATTTCCTGCGTGGTTTTCCTAAGACACAAATACGATCCTACTACTGCCTTGCTTAATAGCCTACAAAACTTTCAGAGAGCATGAAAGGAGAGTTTGAATTACATATAATATTTCTATCAATGTTCACGCACTTAAAACGAACACACATAATAATGTAGAAAAAACCTACAGATACAATTTGTAATCACAATCATGGAAAATATTTGTGCAGGCACTTGACATGAGAAAGGAAAAAGGTAACAGTTGTTTCTAGGATATTGGTCTAAAACACTTTTTTAATGTTACTACATTGTTTTAACAGTTTTTTTTTTTTTAAAGATTTTATTATTTATTTGACAGACAGAGATCATAAGTAGGCAGAGAGGCAGGCAGAGAGAGAGAAGGGAAGCAGGCTCCCCGCCGAGCAGAGAGCCCAATGCGGGGCTCGATCCCAGGACCCCGAGATCATGACCTGAGCTGAAGGCAGAGGCTTAACCCACTGAGCCACCCAGGTGCCCCTTAATAGTTTTTTAAAGCAAAAGAGAGAAAATGAAACTGTAAAGCACTGTTGATAGTTGGTCCTCGCTCTGAAGCTAGAGTTCAATTCTGAGTCTTACCGTCCTTCTGTCTTTCTAGAACACTGCATCAATATACCTCGTAGCCTCATTTCTCACCAATTTTTCTACATATTCTTCCCCGAATATCCCATTAACTTGCATGTCTATACACATTTGCTCATGTTGTTCCCTATGTCTCTGATCCTTTCCACCAGCTGATCTCAAGTGTCATTTTGTAGGGAATTCTGTTTTATGTCTTGGTACCCTGTATCACAGTTAATAGCTCATCTGTCAGGGTTCTTGCTCCTCAACTCCTTTAAAGCATGAGCTACATCTTCTTCTTTTTTCTTTTCCTTTTTTTTTTTTAAAGATTTTATTTATTTACTTATTTGAGAGAGATCATAAGTAGGCAGAGAGGCAGGTGGGTGGAGGGGTAAGCAGGCTCCCTACTGAGGAGAGAGCCTGATGTGGGGCCTGATCCCAGGACTCTGGGATCATGAGCTGAGCCAAAGGCAGAGGCTTTAACCCACTGAGCCACCCAGGTGCCCCCCACCCCCACCAATTTTTATCTTCTCAATATGGCAGAGAGTAGGTGTGCAACAAAATTTTGTTAATTATTCTTGTACATTTAAAAAGTGAGAACATTTTTATTTGACATGATTTTTTCTTCCAAAAGGCATGATGACTTTCATTAATTTCAAAGCAGAAACATGGAACAAGCAAATTAGAAATTCTCCTTCAACCTCTATACAATTTTGAGTCTGGCCCAGAAAGTCTACCTCAAATTACAGACTATCCTGGGGCGCCTGGGTGGCTCAGTGGGTTAAGCCTCTGCCTTTGGCTCGGGTCATGATCCCAGGGTGCTGGGATCGAGCCCCGCATGGGGCTCTCTGCTCAGCAGGGAGCCTGCTTCCTCCTCTCTCTCTGCCTTCCTCTCTGACTACTTGTGATCTCTGTCAAATAAATAAATAAAATCTTTAAAAAAAAAATTACAGACTATCCTGAGAAGCCATTCTAATAAAATGAACAATTAGAAAGAACCTTCGTAACAGTTTACAGGGAGTTCAGTGATTAAAGCAATGCATATGATATTTTGTTAAGTAAAGAAAACACAGTTTCTTTCTTTCTTTCTTTTTTTTTTAATACGCTGTTTTGATGGCTTCTGATTCCAGGTTAGGATATTAAATGAATTCCACTTTGCCATTATCCTAACTCTGGTCCCCAATTCTGCCACCATCCTAATTCTTCAGTGAGCTGAGAATTCAGATTCAAAGTAAGGCTGGAATTGTGCTGGACTACTTGTGAGCAGGTGGCCAATAGCAAGTCAAATTTCTTACCTTTCCTACTCTTCAAAATACTTGTTGAGTATCATGTTCTAGGTGTGCTGGAGATAAAGGGTGAATGATAAAAGATGACAGAATCTATGCTCTCAAATATATCACTGTCTTAGTTTCGCTTCCCTGGAAGCAGAGCCTGAGACCCGGATTCTGGTACAGATGATTTAAGGGAGGGCTCTCGGAAGAAAGGAGAGAGGGAAGAAGGGTAGGACTGGAAAAGAAAATGAAGTTAAGCATGTGATCTCAGCCAGAGTCTAAGTTCAGTCTGATCCGATGGGGGATAAGGTGTTCCACAGTGGACCTCATCTTGAGCTGAGGGCTTTGTACCTCCATGTCAGTCATTGGCTTTAAGCTGACAGGTTTGGCAGGTGGGCACATGAGGCCCAGGGCAAAGCATTTTTTTTTTTTTTTTAAACTATGAGCTATTGTGAAGAGCGGGGAGGAGCTGTGAATTGTTAGCAGCTAACATCCACAGAAACTGGGGAATGGGTCTATAAGGTTGGTAAAGATTATCTGGCCAAAGCACCAAAAATAATTAAAGTCATATAAAAGCACAACCTCGGGGTGACAGTGTCACTGGCTCTTTAAGAAGAATATAAACTGGTAAGAAAAGAGACATTTTGAAGACACAGCTCATAAGATTTCTAACACAGCCAGCAGTGTTTCTAGCTCAACCAGAAGTTGCTCATATTTATCTGTACTCCCTGACATTGTGTCTGATTCTTCCATTAGCTGACGTTGTCATGTGCGACATGGATGTTTCTTAATTCCTGTTCTCGCTTGTGCATCTTGACATTGCTTCCTCGGATTGTTTTAATCTTATCAAAGCCTTCATAAATGTGATTCAAACTGACAAAGGATGGTTTCTTCATTTCTACAGAATGGTCCCACATGACCAATCAGAGAGCAGCTGATTTACTCTCTCAAAAGTAGCTCATTCTCTGCACAAAACATGTGCATGTTGGGTTTGCTTTCTATTTCCCTACGTCAGAAATCATGTTCAAAAAGAATTTCAAGCTGACATGAAAAGACTTCTCCTCACAAGTCAAAAATGCCATTTGCTAAACTTCTCACACAGAAACTGTTGTGAAATATCTGAACATCGCATGATTGGGCCACAGCATTCCTTCCCCTCACCCCCATTGAATATTTTTTCTCTCAAACAAATATTGATTAGACACTCAGTCCAAAGAAATACAATAAGAGATATGGCAGATAAAGTGATGATGTAAAATGAAACTCCAAGTTTGGAAGAGATTTTAGACAGTATCACATCAGTGAAACTTTCTTTTTCAAGTAGGCTCCACGCCCAGCCTGGGCCCTGAACTCACAGCCCCTGAGATCAAGAGTCCCATGCTCTACTGACTGAGCCAGCCAGGCACTTTTTTTTTTTTTTAAAGATTTTATTTATTTATTTGACAGACAGAGATCACAAGTAGGCAGAGAGGCAGGCAGAGAAAGAGGTGGAGGCAGGCTCCCTGCGGAGCAGAGAGCCGGATGCGGGGCTCCATCCCAGGACCCTGGGATCATGACCTGAGCTGAAGGCAGAGGCTTAACCCACTGAGCCACCCAGGCGCCCCCAGCCAGGCACTTTTAACAGCAGGAGAAATTAAGAAAAAAAATACATTTTAAAATCTGATGCAGAAGCCCAAGATAGGAAGTCAATGAGAGGGCAGACACAGTAGCTGAAGCAGTGATAAGGGACCCAAGCCTCTAATTTCATCCTGCCCCACATCCGTAAAGCCCCCTCGTCCCCCTGGAGTTGCACTCAGGAAACCCAGATGCTGACTGATGATCTGGCTATGGTCACACTGCTGGTTCAAAGGACCCAGGTCATTTGATTCCATACCTGGTAGATTTTCTTTCATACCACAGCTAAAAATATGGTTCTTGCCCTCTTAATTAAACTTTGCACCTTGTCTGTAAAGAAAATAAGTGTACAAAATAATACACATTGTGTGTATTAATGCTATATACATACTAAGGAGTAACTGTTGCCCATTCAGGAGAAGGGGAATGGTTCAGGAGAGAACCACTCTCAAGAGAAATTGGGGAAGTGATCTCAAGGTCTGTAAAATTTCTGAATGTCCTCTGTAAGAACAGATTAAGGTCATTACCTTTTACTTGGGGAGTGGGTGGAGAGCAGGTCATGAAAAAAGCAAAGTAACCAATACTTCAGTTCCATTTTTAAAATTGCCTATGCTCCTGTCCCCTAGTCACCCATTCCCCGAATGCTTCTATAATCAAATTGAGCTTTACCTCCTTTTTTTCTCCCTTCATCTTTTCCTGTGTCTTTCAGTTTATAAATTTTGAACTAAGGTAGCTCAAGAAACCCGAGACTTTAAAATGGCAAAGACAAATGGTATTTCCCATTTGTCTACTTTCTTTCCCTATAAGAAAAGGATCTGGCCATATGGTCTAGTAAACCTGTCTGAATCAACATCCTTCCTCACTCTCATGTGTGGCCTTTTCCTCTACCGTCAGTTAGTGTCAGGACTCACAGGTGTGATGACTTACTAACTGCACTTGTCTCGGGTTCTGCTAGACGACAGTCTAGCAGCAGTCACAAGAACAAGGACTTCCTGTGGAAGGCAGGTGTTATTTGAACAGTGCAATAGTTTCTGGTTCATTGCACCTGCTGTGATCTCTCAAAATCCTACCTCATTTTGACCTCTGACCTGTTCCTAATTTCCAGCTTCTGCATAAAGCAAACTATGAAGGCTTCTCCTGGCTGCTGCCTTTTGCTCTCAGACTACACTTCAGCTCTGCCTCCAGCTTAATCTTCCTTCCAAGGCAAGGCTAGTTGGCTTCTGTCCCACATACCCCCTGCTTCTAGACTCTGGGCTGTTTTTGTCAGCCTCCTTGTGGTTTTCCTCATTCTGGCTTCTGGTTCTGTTTGAGGGGTCATGCTGCTTCCCACAAGCTTCCCTGATCATCTAATTCAGTTCAGTTAATAGGAGACTTGCTATTTTGCTAAAGGTCTGTAAAGTCCGCAGCTGATAGCTTCATCAAGTCATACTTCTAGGAGATTGGGAGAGTAATTCTAAACTCTGATTATAATCCAAGAAATCTGCAACCAAACGTATGAGGCATTCATAGTGTCTGACTTGCCTAGAAACTGATTGTAACCGGATTTTTAAAAAAATCCGATAAATATCAAACATGACAAGTCAATTAAATTCTCGGGGTGAAACCATTCACCTCTTTAAGAGGATGAGTAGATGCAGTAATTCAGATTTCCAAGAGTTGAAAGGTTCGGTGGGTCTACACTTTGTTTTTGCTTTTAAAACATCAGTCCCATGAAGAAAGGAGTCGGCGAGCAATATCTGTGACAGACGGCGGTTCGGTCACTGAAAGGACAGGAACAGCAGGAGGTTCGTCACATGAAGAGCACACTCGGGACAGTATTGTCTGGACCTGGGACCGGATGGGATTCCCCGGGAGGATAAATATTCTTTAAAAGATTAATTTTGATAACCCCTGGATATACCCTGTATTAGTTGTAAGCTATGTGGTCTTCCCAGGGAAAAGGCAGTGAATTTTTTATGTCAGAACAATGAATGGGAATGTGGGTGAAGATAGTATGGGCTCTTGGGAAAGGAAGGGGCAGTATTGTGTGGAGACCTCAGAAAAAGAATGGGCACCTTGTTAGTATCTCTACATTGTTTCCAGTTGTTCGTATTCCTTGAGGAGTAGCTTGGAAAAGCAGTACTGATTTTGGTACATAAGGGTAACACTTGGGGCCAGATGCCAGAGCCATGCTCTTCATTTCAAAGTGGATTTTGCTGGGCAATGTCTGGAGATCCCGAGGTACGGTGCACAGATAAATTTTGGTAGAAGGTAGCAGTTGCTGAAGTCAGATTGAGAGTATGAAAATCTAGCTGACAAATCTCCTTCCAAGGAGTTTAGTGCTATGTTCAAACTTGATGAGATCACAGTTATCTTCCCAATGTTCACCTTGCCAGATTTTCTGAGGATTTCAGAAGAGCATATGTATGCCATTATTGCATGAAGATAAATTTTCATTCTACTGACACACAGATGTAAAAGTTAAGTGAAATGGTGGATTTACATTTAATGAGAAATTATGTATTATAAGGTAAACTTGGTGAGGAAAGGTCAAATTCCCCAGTCAGGAAGGGTTTTGTATTCAATATTGGGTCTGATTAGGATCGTATGACAGCCTATGAGGATCTGAAGGCCTCAGGGATCACACATCTTCATATAAAAAGAAATGCTCATGTAAACTTAGGACTAGCTCCTTGAATGAAGACCAGTCCTCCAGGACAAGCTATGTCCCGGTCAATAACTGTGTAGACGATAACTCGGCCATTCTGAAAATGATGTCATCTGTATTATGTTTTTTATACAAAGGGCAGTACATTTTTAAAAAATCAGCAGAAAGAACTATATGCACAGCTAAAGCAATTAGAGTCTAAATGTATCTCCTTATAGAGAAAAGCAGATAAGGCAGCTAGGTCGACTTCTTTCTGTTTTCAGAAATAATCTAACAACATCATAGAAAGCTATAGCCTACATTTAAATTGATAACTGATTTTTGATCAACAGCATTTCAGCCAAAGTGCTTAGTACAAGCTTCCCTTAGATAAAGGGAAAGAATCATTAAGATCTTCATCAAAGAAATATATTTGCATGTTTAAATTCTCATACTTGCATGTTTAACAAACAGGTTGTATTTATTCATGTATCTATCTGTTCATGCAGTCAGTACAAAATTATTAAATATCCAGACCACTGTAAAGTCAATGAGTTGGTAGAGAGACGGACATAGAAGAAAAAAAAGTTTCTGAGTTCTGTGAAACCTGCCATCAACAATGTATTACCACACTTTATTAAACTGTTACAGTTTTATATTTTTGAATTCCTCTTTGGAGAATGAAATAGTTACGTCAGATGCTATTTTTGCTTTGTTTTTAATTTCAATGAAAAAGACTGGGAAATCAGAAGATAAGCAAGATTTGCTGACAGAGAGTTGAGCTAGAGTATTTAAGTCTTTAATAAATACATGTGGATTAACTGAGTGAAATGTTTACATCAAAATGGTACACCCTGAAAAACTTGTTGAAGAAGCCCTAGCTGAAGGAACATTGTGTTTCAGAGCTGTGTGAGCCCTGCGAGAAAGACACACCAGCAAAGAAAAAGATGCAAGTGGAAAAAGACACACAGATTTTGAAATGACTGAATGTTGTTTGTATTGGTTGAAGAAAATTCAGGGGCTTCTCATTTTCTGTTGCTTAAAAAGCTATCCTTCCACTCAAAGGACATTATCGATTAAGAACAAATATTTTCTTTTTACAAAACATGACCAAATCCCTCAGTGAGTGGTTTTTGCCAACATCAGTCTCGATACTTGATGGCAACATGGTAATGATATAAAGAAATCCAGATTTTTCACTTTATAATTTGCCACTTAAATATATACTTATGAAAATATGTCATGCCCAAGTGTGGCATGTCTGGGTTCTGTTTTAGGGACTAAAATCAATCAATCAATCAATCAATCAATCTAAGATCTGTGGTCATAAAAGCTCCTCAGCAGGATTTTTCTTGGAGGAACCAAATAGAGACAAATGCCAAAAATAAGCACTGATATCGAAGATTAAGTTCTATGATGGTGGTTCTCAGTAGGGCAGATAGCAAAGGCATCTAGAAAATGCGTAGGGAGATTCTGGTCTCCTAGTGATTAGAATGAGAGAGTTCTGGAGAGTCTGGGAGAGGGAGGCAAGGCAGTCTGCATTAATAGTTGTTGCATTTGCAGAGTCTGAGAATTGCAGCAGTACTGCTTATATCTTCATGTAGATGTGTCCAGTCATTTAGGTAAGGAGATACACATTATTTGAAGTTATTCCCCTTAGGTCTTTTTTTTTCCTTAAGGTAGGAATTTTATTAATCACTTTAAATCATGTATGTTGGTAGACTGGGTGGATTTTATTTCATGATGGTGAAGGTCTTAGAAAATAGTTCTATAGGGGGACTGCCTAGGGTGTGGAGTCTCTGTTCCACAAACATGCCTCAAAATGTGAACAGAAATAGGCACAGGCAACCGAGGCAAAGGGAGTCCAAGGGCTGTGGGAGAACAAACCCAACGAAACTACTGAGTTTTACAATTTCAATATTCTGTGGTGGTCACATCCTATTCCTGGGAGCAGCTGCATCTGGGAGATCTTTGGAGACGGTAAGATGGCTGCTTGCAACATCATTACAGAGGGAGCACTAACTTAATGAGTAAGAAATAATTACTCCCCCCACACACAAAATATTTAAGATAAGTGATAGTTGTTATCGCAGACAAAAGAGAAAAGTTTCTTCAATGGAAAATGGCATGATAAAGAAAGGAGGTGGAAAAGCAATGAGGGTCTCAAGGGCATAAATGTCTCTTCTGCATCGAGACTGTTCATCCCTCATGTACCACGTGACAAAGACATAATAACATGTTAAAATATGTATGGGAAATAAAGAATGAACAAAATGGCAAAAAACAGATTCATCCCCCAATTATAGGAGATCCTTGAAAAGAACTACCAATCATCCCTGATTTTTTTTTTTTTTTCTTTTTTGGAAGTAAACATAAATGACCTGATTTCTTTCAGTCCTTCCTAACTCATTCTTTTATTTGTGCTTGGAAGGGAGTCTTGTTCCCATTGCCACCACCTCCCCGACCCTTTTATTCTGGACTAATCAGATTTTTCTACCTTCTTTCAGTAAGCAGCCATACTGTATATTTGATCACTAGAGCTATGTCTCTGTCACTGATAGATCCTCTTCGAGAGGAACAAGAGACATTATAGACCAAGTCACTTAAGTCATTCCAGATAGGGATGGAATGAATTTGCATCCCAGGGGAAATCTGAAACTGGAGTCTCCTATCCAGACGTCCCTCTACTTCCTGCAGGAAAGTTAATTTAGGTCATTTTCCAATACCTGCATGATGAGCAACTGTTCGTGGGAATGGATCCAAATAAAAGCATGATTCAAATGTGAGGCAGGTCACTCCTCAGAGAGGGCTATCCCACTGCGGCTCCAGAGTTCGCAGCATCTCTTGGAACACCTGCCTATCAACGTTGAAGAATGCGTATCTTCAAATTACACTTAGAAAATCAAACAGAGGTTTTCTTATTCATATGACACTTAAATGTTAGAAAGTCTAGCATAATTAGGATTTTACTCTTTTTTTTTTAATGGACTCTTTATTTAGATAAAGAAAAATAAAGAGCAGGTAGTTATATTTTAGTTATCTACAAAATCATTTTAGCATCATTTTAGTCACTACTTATCTAGTGATCATGACAACAGATTGTGCTAGGGAGATGAGCACACGTCACTGGTTATGTGGCCAATTCTAAAACTGAATGCCTCTGAAACTAAAAAGAAGTAATCGGGAGTTTAGCAATGTGTAATATTCTATTTTTTCTGCAATCTATTACTTTAGATGGCTGTATATATTGTGGTGAACTCTTTCTTCTTTAAGATTTTTAAAATTGAGAGTAAAACTAAAATTTTTGCTTCACAAAGAACTTCCATGTGGTTTTAACACTGATTTCCAAAACCATATGTTCTTTATCAACAAACAGGATATATAGCTTATATGTTTCCCAGCAATGTTTCCCAGACAGCATTATATTGAACACTGAAAAAAACTTCCATCAAAACATCTGGTAAACAGAAGTCGAACTGAACTTAAGTGGCAATGTGCATATTTTTCTAACTTTTTTTTTCCTACTTAGTTATATATCTTAAAAGAGAGTTAACTCCTTTTTTTTTCCAGGAGAAATTTAAAACACTAATGTACTTTATGTGTTTTTTATGATTGGTGCAGCAACCATCTTTTCATTCTGCAAGTGTTTTGTGAATTTTTCAATTAACTACTTTAAAAGAAGTTCTCTTAGTAGTGAATTTGAAAACACTTTCCACACATGCCTCTGGCTTTCTTAATGAATTCCAACTTATTCCTCTGGTTACTCACGCCTTCTTCCATTTTTATCATTTTTTGGATACATCTTGTTTGTTTTTAAAGAATAAAAAGTACAGTTTTTATAACCTTGAGGGATGCTGCACTCAATCTGAGAAAGTCTGAAGAATTCTGAAACCAGAGACTGCTAGTGATTAATAAAAGTTATCACCAACCAAAACGATTTAGAATCTGTAACAGCTCAGGCATTAGGATAGAACGCTGTGCACTTAGATATTCCAAAGCAAACTAAAGCACTTCCAGGCTTTTCCTAAGCATCAGACTTCAACACAAGCAAGAGCTTGGAATGTTTGTTAATTTCTTTCATTCACTGAGTTGGAACAAAATGCCACCTATAAATTGAATAGTTAACTACATTTAAGTGATCATCTCTTCATTCTTTATGGGACAGTTTTAAAACACACGGTTGTATCATTATGTAAATCATTTAAGAATAAAACATAATAGTAAAATCTTAACCATATTTTCCCATTAGATAAGCAAAATCTTAAAAGATTGGTATCGATTAGTAGTGATAAGTGTTGGAGAAACAAGCATTCCACTATATGGCTTGAAATGCAAATTTGTATAATTCTTTTTGATTATAATTTGGCTGTAATTCTTTTAAAAGACATACACTTAAATGACTAGGAAACATTGCTTTTAGAAATTTATCCTATAACAAAGAACGTAATAATCTTTGCTAAGATGTTTCTTCCATTACTGTATGTAATAGCAAGGAGCATGAACAGCCTTAAATGTCTACCAAAAGAGGAAAGATTAAACACACATTCATATAATGGAATATCTATATTTTCTAACTTGAAAATATTTTCAAGACATTTTAAGTTAAAAAAAAAATGAAAGCCCCAAACTATTATTTTAGGATGACTGCAGTTTCAAAGACTGCAGTTTCAAAGATTTTAATCTATAGATAGAAATATAGATAGACCTCCATCATCATAAATAAGTCTCAAAAAGATCCTACATTAGGTAAATGTATAAAATTTTTATAATGCAGCATTAGATTAGTGATTTGTTTTATAAAATCTGAACCAAAAAGCCAACATAATTTTCACACAAGGATATCTTATTTAATGGAGATTATTAGCAAATTCTAAATTATAGCAGATCTGTAACATAGACTGTAAATATTCCTCCAAAATGAAAAGGGAAGCATCCTACTTCCAAGAACCCATCTTGGCAGAGTTAAGGAGTCTCCATGAGGAGGAGGATAGTTCGTGATTGAAGACATATGCGGCCAATGACTATTTTTGCCTCAAACTACTCTGCATAGTAACTGCATACAGGTGCCATACCCTCCATCCCACAACTGTCTTTCTTGGAGCTCAGTATCTGGCTTAGAGCCTAACAGAGAATGAGCACACAATAAACACATTCTGAATGGATGACTAAATTTCCAATGTTTAGCAGCTGGTGAAATTATTAGGTTTAGGAAATTAAGCAATGGACAAAGATGTATTTAAGGGATGACTGTTGTTCACCACAATGATGTGAAATTTAAATTAAAAAAACAATCACACACCAATAAAGTTGCTGTTACCATTATCACTTCTGGAAAAGTGATGTGGCAGGAAAGCCTAGCACACAGCCCAAATTACAGGAGGTGATGTTTCAGCTACATATTCCTTGGGACCTTTGATTTTCTTTCTTCCTTATCTCTGTACAAACATTCTCTGATTCTAGTCTTTAGCACACTGTTAGACCACCAACAATGTTTGTCTAAATGTTGGTCAACGATGTTGACTTTAAACTATCTCCCATAGTGGCTAAAGTTGTCAGAAAGACAACTGGCCAATACCAAGCAGCGTTTTATAAAGGAGTCAACCCGAGATGATGGTTATCAAAGCAAGCAAAGGAAAGTTTTACTAGTACAGTGAAGCCCTCCCTCCAAAGCATAGCCCCGTTGGATTTTCATCTGGGAAATAACAGCAGCAAATAGACCAGGAAAGCTGGAGGTATACAGACATGGCTGGTTTCCTCAAAAGCAAAGGCTGAGATTTTTAAGAGGCACAGATGCAAAGCCAGGTGTAGTAAATAACAGCAGCCAGTAATTAGAACATCGTCTTTCTGAATCTGCAATATGGAAGGCACAGCTGCATACACAAACAGCTATCAGGAAGAGGGGCATTGCTGTAAAAGGATGATTTGTGTGTACTTAAGGGTCAGTGATACTCCCAACTGTGAACTACTACCAGAGATATACAAAATGTGGGGACTGTCACTGTCCCCTCCACCATCATATTTACAAACGGATGGATTTCTGCATTTCCTTAAAAAATGAAGTACAAATGACAATTTCTTTGCCACTAAATTCAGCAGAAGTTCTTGAATAAAAGAGAAAAAAATGCAAGAAGTGAACAAGATTCCAAATTTTGAAGCTCAGTCGAGATCCTTGTCAAAACAGGAAGTGATAGATCTAGAACTATTTAGATGTTTGGGTGATAGCATTCACTTTCTGTATTTAAAATGAAAACACACTAAGCTATGTATGTGTTCAAGTATGCGACTTTCTTACATCTCATTTTCACAAAACCTGAGAAATTTTTATTTTTAAAAGAAATTAGAATTTCTCCATAGTTTTTATAAGGGTAATGGGGGCTACATAATTTACTCGAAAAAACTGATCACAGAAAAATACTAATCTAAAAGCTTAACACATAAATTAAAAAATATGTCATTTACTATCTTTTCCTCCTATCAATCATACATAGTGGTCACTGCTTATTCAGGAAAGATCCAATTAACTTTCTACTCTAATGCCATTTATTAAATCAGAGAGATAATCTTTAAAGTAATCCACATTTCATTAAAAATGGAATAGAATGCATAATACGAGACACTAAACTGAGAGAGGATAAAGAATACTTTGTCTACTATGGAACAAAAATCGTAAACCAATTCTCTAAGATACATTTGCCGAGTGTTATAATAAGGCCAAACTGGATTTTAACGTTTTTTTTTACCCCCTCCAATAGGATAATAATACAGAAAAAAAGAGAGGCAGAGTTCTTGTTACCATAATATTGAAATAAAGCTAATGTAATCCTTCTCATGTAGGGATTCACTCTAAAGACCTGTTTTTAATTGCTTAGAATTAAAAATACTTTCAGTTTTCTGTAATTTAGCATTTGCCTTCTTCAAAATCAAAGGATTAAAATAGGGGCTCTGTACCACCACTATGCAAAAACAGTAATAACATCAACATATATATATATATACACACACATGTATACCTATATACATGTAACATGTATACCTATATATATGTAACATGTGAGTGTCTCTGTCTCTCCATATATATGTACATATAACATGCGTGTTTTTACTTTTTAAAAAAAGATTTTATTTTTTTGACAGAAAGAGAGAGAGCACAAGTAGGCAGAGCGGCAGGCGAGGGAGAGGGAGAATAAGGCTCCCGCTGAGCAGGGAGTCCCATGCGGGGCTGGATCCCAGGACCCTAGGATCAGGACCTGAGTGGAAGGCAGCCACTTAACCAAGTGAGCCACCCAGGTGCCCCAACATGTGTGTTTTTAGAAAGGCTGCTCAACACAGCTTGGAAAACTCCTCATCTACGTATCCAAGTTCACTGTTTATAAATTTTGCTTCCCACACAACTATAGAACATAATTCAGCTAAATTTCTGCCACATAACAAGGATCTCCTTTGCTTCAGTTTCCAATAGCCTGTTCCTTATTTTCTTCTGAACCCTTGCTGGCAGAGACTTTAAATGTTCCTATCGCTACTAACAGTCTGTTAAAGGCAACCTGGGCGCTTTTCTACCATATTCTTGAAATTTTTCCAAGCCTCTGCCCACTGCCCAATTCCAAAGTCTCATAGCACTTATAGGTGCTAAAATCAGCAATAGTAACTTTTTACAATGAAGCAAATTACGACAAATTTGTGGGTCAAAACTACACAAAATCATTATCTTGCGTTTCTAAATTAAGAAGGTGTTGGCAGGCCTGTGTTCCTCCTGGAGGCTTGAGGGGGGAGACGGTTTCTTGGTCTTCCCCATCTTCCCAAGGCCATTTGCATTCCTTGGCTCAGGGCCCCTTTCTTTTTTCTGCAATGCACATCACTCCAATCCTTGCTTTTTCCTCACATACCTGCTCTGAGTCTGACCCTCCCCCTCCCGTTTATAAGAACTCTCATGATGACACTGAGTCTAGCTGCACAATCCAGACTAATTTCCCCATCTCAAGATCCTTAACTCAATATATCTGCAAAATTTCTTTTGCCATGTGAAGTAATGTGGCGATCGGAACATGGAGATCTTTAGGGAACCCAATATTCCGCCACACCAAGAATGACTATGATTACAAATCACTTATCTACTTAATACAATATGATTCTCTAGAAATGATAACAGCTTCTGTTTTGACTGGCAGCTTGAGAAAAGGGATCGTAGGGAGAGATAATCCTATCACTAGATGTTTTGCCATCTTTGCTCTGTCAGATAATGTTGTTTCTGACTCTTCCTCATAAATGTCTCTGCAATGTTCTATGAGTCGTAAGGTGACTTCATTCTCTTTAGTAACTGAAGCAATAGTCTAGAATTAAGGGCAATAATTAAGACTTTGCTGTTGATATCGTTTGAGTGAAACTCTAAATTATAAATTCTCCCTGATAAACAATTAACATCCTCAGTTTGATGCTATCAGTATACACTCCCAAATAAACCTCTCTGAATTCTTCTTAACCACATTAGAGAAATGATTATTATAATGGACTTCTGGCAATCCTATAGCCTTGGATTCATTGACATGAAGATGGGGACTGAACACATTCTGATATTTAAGCTGGTGATCCTAGACAGGCAGTGTGGAACGAGTGTGCCATTTTGTAAAAAAAGTACAGGGGAGTGGTTTCTGTTCCTACACTTTCAATGATCTATTCTACTTTGGAAATCAAATCCTAAATGAAGTCAGTTTTCTCATCCATAAAATGAGGGCATGATTCAGATCAAGGATTCCAAACTTCTTAGTGTAAAATCATTTTGTAAAACAAATACTAAATGGAATATATCTTATTAATATAAGTTTGTAAGTTGAAATTTCTTACCAATACCATTTCCAGTATTTATAAAACCAATCAGTAAAAGCGGAAGAACCACTCAGTGTTAAATTTGAAATTGTGGGTTATGAATGGTAGCTGCAGTATGTTAGGGACCTATTTATTTTCATATTCTTTTGGTTGCACATAATCAATATCTGTATTTGCAAATGACACTACCACTTTAGTTACTCATTTTGCTATTTCAAGATATACTTAAAAACAGAGGCAGAGGAGAAGTTTTATTTTTACATCTTTTCAGAAATAAAGAAACTTAGCAGCACACCTTAAGGGAAGATATCAGGTAATATATTCTGCATATAGCAGATTGGTGTATACAAGGATTTTTTTTTTCCATCTTAAAAGTAGTTTATTACAAATGTAGAGTAAATGCTCTTGAAGTCCCTAAAGTGCTTGCAAAATAAACTAGGAAAATCTTTATAGATTTTCCTACTAGATTTAGCACCTATATGGTAAAAATTATAAAATAATAAATAAGTATAATAATTAAATAAAGTACAATTGGCTTAAGACAGAAATTAGAATTTATCACTTGCTAGAAATTTCCTATCTGTAACCTTTGCTGTTTTTGAAAACTCCCCACTGCTTTAGTAGAATACTTGTGCAATACACATACACATTACACATACAATTTATATTGTACTTTTTCTATTCTTTAACTTTTCTCAGGCCATTATATGTGTCATGAATTGTACCATGAGCTTTTCAAAGTCAGGGACTTCCGTATTATGTTCTTCTTCCATTTACAGTACTTAACAGACTTTCGGCCCAGTAGGGGGAGAGGGTAAAAATTTACTTTTTAAACTTATTCTCTTTATGAAAGAAAAAGTAAAATTTAATATAAGAAATAATGAAATCAATAACTGAGTTAAAACTTTCTACATTTTGTCCACCCTAAGAATATAGTATAGTTTAGATGGAGGGGGAAGCAAGAGCTGACTGGAATACTAGCAGGGCAAGAATTTTATTCATACTAATTTTTTCTGTAGAAGAGCAAGAAGAAAATAAACACTTCAAAATTATTTCTAAATTATGCCAATAAAATAAACATGTAGTAGAAAAAAGAAATCCATATATCTTTAAGGCATTAAAAAGTAAAACAATTCTGGATAATATTCATTTATTCATTCATTTACCCATGCATGCCTCCATCCATCCATTCCAAAGAGATTGACCATATTTATCTTAAATATCAGGCACAGGTGAAACAAAATATAAACAGATTATCACTTCTATCCTTGTAAACCTTATAGCCCATGCAGATGATTTTTCATTCTAAGAGATTTCTGAATAATAAACAATTTGGACAATTTCATTAGACTTTGAATCCATTACAGAAATATTACATTTTTATTCAACTCTAGTTTCTCAAAAACAAAAAGATAGCTTCATTTTCCAAGTATGTTGAAAAATCCATTAGCTATTAACTTTTTAGTAACTTTTTATGAAAAAAAAGAGAAGAATTTACAATGATAAGGCCTTTGACAAAGCACCAGGAAATACTGGTGCCTAACAGAGGTTAGTTCCAAGCCATGAATGACTGATTTAAGCTTTATTAAAATTGTACTTGTTCTCAGTTTGGTTTCTCTTAGATATGCTTTCATTTTTCTCAGGCTGTAGTCTACTACTCTATTACTAATATATTTTTCTGTAATTTCTTCCCTTACAAATTCAAGAAAAATGCAACCCCAAATCAGATTAATTTCTAAAAGCTAGTACACAGATCTAATAGGTGGGAAGAATGAGGCACACTTATTCCCTTGCAGGAGAAAGGAGCTCAAGTGCCAGCCAGAGCACTGAGGCATTCAGAAGAAAAACAAAGTTAATCTCAAGGATTACAATTTATCAGAAGAGTTGGCAGTTTTTTTGAAGACCTATTTGGTGCTTGGGACCAAGAAATGCCATACCCCTGCCCAGAGTTTCTTTTCTTTCTTTTTTCTTTTTTTTTTTAAGGATTTTATTTATTTGCAGCAGGGAGTGAGAGTAAGGGAGAGAGAACACAAGCAGGAAAAGGGGCAGAGGGAGAAGCAGACTCTTGGCCAAGCAAGAAGCCTGATGCGGGGCTTGATCCCCTGACCCTGGGATCATAACCCAAGCTGAAGGCAGATGATTAACAGAGCCACACAGGTGCCTTTGCCCTGAGTTTCTTAATGGTCAGACTAACTCCCATAGCTGACCTCGGTTTCTATCAGCTTAAAACAGGGGCACCAAAGAATATGACATCTCTTCCTGATGCTTTACCATTTTCTTCAACATGTAGCTGGCAAACAGAAAGCACAGTAGTACAATCAAAAAAAAAAAAAAAATTAAGTTTAGGATTTTAGACCCTGAAGCCCAATTAAATAATTTTTTCTGTAGACCTCACCCTTACTTTCAATCCACCCTCTACCTCAGGTGTGAGCTCTCTAAGAGATAAAGCACAGAAGTGCATTTTAAAATTAAGAGCTGAGATTGAGTCCTACTCAAGTTAAAAGTCATCTGTGGTAAATATGGTGGGAATGAATTCAGTCAAGTGGCTTCTACACACATGGCACAACCAACTGGAGCCTCTATGATTTTCCTGCAACTTCTTGACAGACTAAGTTCTTTTTCTTCTCATGTTTGCTTTTTCTGAATGTCTAATCACTTAAAGAGGCTCTTTTATCCATCTGCACACTCAGAGAAAAGGGCACAAAGAAAGATTTGACAAAAGCAACATGAGACAAAATTAAGGTCATGAAAACGCTTTAAAAATCCCACTTTTTATCCAGTAATTAGGGAATAGAAAGCAAAAGAGAGGAGAAAGAACAAATTAAATTAAAATATTAGCAGTGTTTGTACATTATAGTACATACTTTGAATAAAATCTTCCACACACACCTACTCTTTCACGACAACTGAATTTTTCTTAATACCGGAAGGCATGTTTAAAATGTACACTAGCAATGCAGTCAAGATATTTCTGAGGAATCCGGGAAGGATGCATATCATCATTGTTTAAAATAAGTGGTATTCTGAGTTAATAATCATCTGACTTAGACCATTCCCTGGACAGGGATATATAAAATGAACTAAACCTACCTATAGGCATCCTTCACAATCACCCGTCAAATTTAGGTTTATCAAAATAAGGAATAACCTGATAATAAGTAAGTGGATTAATGCAAATATGCACGCCTTAGCTTTTGGAATTCCCTTTCTTCCACAGCTTCTGAAACTATCCAGGTTCCTTCTTTCTAGCTCTCTCAGAAGGCCAGTAAGGATGTGTTCCTGGTGTTCTAGACTGACACCTAAAAGGAATTCCTTATTTCTTTTTTAAAGATTTTATTTATTTTTTTGAGAGAGCGTGACAGAGTGTGACTGGCCACCCAGTTACCCAGGGAATTTCCTATTTTTTAAATGCCACTGGTAATGATTAGGTTATATGAGTTTTAGGTGCTTTCTTGCAATCACTGAATGAAATAATTGGTCCTTGACATATCACATTGGATCCTAACCATTATTTTTAAAAGATATTATTCCCAAGGTAAAATAAAAATCTAACATCAGCTCAGACAGTATTTGCTGCAGGGAACAAATTACCCACAAGTAGTGGTTTTCATAAAGACTTGCTTTTTCAAACATAACTAACTGGGGTTAAGGAGTTCTAGCAATGGGTAATTCAAAAGTTCAGAGCTGTTTGGGCTGGAGTTGGCTTATTTGTTTTCCTTGACTTTCCCTTCTTTTTAACCCAGTTGGCTCTCAATTTTCTAAATATCACAACTTTACAAAACAATGCCCCAAGATAAGAAATATGGGTTGAAGATTGCTCTTGGTTTTATAAATCAGGAAGGAACCAATTTGTTAGAATACCTGACAGAAGACAGATCCTTAGATCTCCCTGACCAAAACTGAGTAACACACAAAACCCTAAAGCAATCACTGGCCAGGTGCATGGAATTTGTTTGGATCAGTGGTTCTCGAAGTGTGGTTGGTCCCTGGAGCATCAGCAGTAAACTTGTTAGAAATGCACATTCTTGGGCCCCTCCCCAGGCCTACTGATATAGAAGCTCTGGGGTTAAGGCCTAGCAATCTCCTTAACAAGCCCTCCAGATGATTCTACTAACAGTGAAGTTTGAGAACCGCTGATTTGGACCCATCAGATTCATCCCCTTGGTCTGAGCCTACCTTTCTTGAGCAGCCAAGCACACATTCTCCTTAAGGTCTTTGCACATGTTCCCTCTACCTTGTGTGATCCTTCCCCACATGGATTACTCCCTAGTGTCCTTGACCTTACCGGGGAGTCTTTCTCTGATAACGGTATGTGAAATAGTTATGGCCTAGATATGTGCCCCAGCATTTCCCATCCCCTGTTTACTGCTTTATTTATCTCCAAAGAAGGTATCACCCTCTGACATATCACACATTTATTTGTTTTGTCTGGTCTGTTTCCTCTACTGGAACTTAAGTTCTACGGAAGTAAGGTCTTTGTTCTTTTTATTTCACTGCTTTATCCCCAGAGCCTAGAACATTGTGTGGTAAATTATAGGCATTCAATAAATATTTGCTAAATGAATGATTAGAATACTGATATCCAAATGAAATTGGAAGAAGTCAAAGAATGGCTAATGGGTAGACAACAGCCGCCACAGAAAACTACTTATAAATGGAGATGTGGAATAACATCCATTTGTGAAGTACTTTTTGAAAATTATTTGAGTAAATTTTGCTATAATTTATATAATATTTGCACAAATTGGTGGTTAAATCTAACCACAGAGGCATTACTTTTCTTAACTTCCTTAAGAAAAGAATAGTTATTGCACTATAAATTATTTATGGCAGCAAAGCACAAGATCTTAGCTACTAATTTGCAAATAAATGTTATATGTATATATGGATTTAGAGCACTGTTATAAATTGTATGTAAAAGGGCAGAGAGCAAACTATCATTAAACAACCTAAAACACTCTGTTCAGTGGAGGTTAGAGAGACTTGCTCACGGAGCATGCGAAGCTGCATGGCATTCCCACCTCACTGCACAAGTGACTTCCCAGTGCTGTCCCTCCTCTTTGAGGTACCACAGAAACCTTTCCTGAAACTTACTCTCCTTTTGCTTTTCCAAGATACTTTTGGTTAAAGTCCTTTTCATAGGTCTGCAACAATTTTAGTATGGGATATGCTATTTTATAAATGGAATGACTTTCATGTTTCTCATAATTGAGATCAGCCCTTCCACTTCATTCCCAACACATAAACTTCTCAATGACTTCTTAACCCACACACAAGTCAGAAGGCAGCACCACCGATCTCAACTGCAATGAACACAACTTCCAGAACACCTCTTCTTTTGCCCCATAACATTTTCATATCACTCTCCATTTCGGATATTATAACCTTGATTATTTACTTCAAACTTTTTTTTTTTTTAAATAATCAAGCCAAAGTCCGTATAGTCATTATGGCCATTATGAGGAATGAGTTCCAGTAAGGCAGGAAACAATATACACTGGAAATTTTTTTGAACAATTCTCACATGTCAAAAAATTTTCAAAATCATCATGCTACTCTAGTGTGTATGCTAACTGTTCTTGGCTTTTATATTCTCTCACATTCCCACAAGAATTTTCAGTGCCTTAAATTAGCACAGTGTACATATTTTTTATTTTTAAAGTAGGCTCCACACCCAGTGTGGGGCTTAAACACACAATCCTGAGATCAAGAGTCACCTGTTCTACTGACTGAGCCAGCCAGGTACCCTTACACATGTTTCAAGTATATAGTTTAATGGGTTTTTACCTCTGTGTTTTCCTATGACATATTCAACAATTTCCTTGGCCAAAAGTTTCCTTCATGCCTCTTCCTCAGTCAATATGGTTATGCCATTTTGACTATTACGTCTGTCTTCAAAATGTTCTGTGAGAAACTTTTATTTTCATACCAAAAAATTTATTCCAAAGCTGAGTAATACTTGTATGGTGTTAGTTCAAAATGTAATCAGGCAATAAATTGACTTTAAACTAAAAAGTGTGGTTTTTCATAAATGGAAAAATGCTAAACGTTCAGAAAATGAATTAAATTAAAAACCCACTTCTTGCCAAGTAGTCTCTATCACAAAAATTCAGTTTTGTTTTTATATATATTTATTTCATAACTACATAACACAAATTACAGTAGTTTCCCCCTTATCCAGCTTTGTTTTTCATGGTGTCTGTTACCCATGGTCAGCTGTAGTCCAGAAACATGATCTACTTCCTTACTTACTGTCAGAAGGTCAGTAGTAGCCTACTATCATTCACCTCAATTCATCTAATCAGGTAGGCTTTGTCAAGCCACATCAAGCCACATCAAGCCACAAGAATAAGAAGAGTGAGTACAGTAAAATAAGATATTTTGAGAAAAAGAGGGGTCACAGTCACATAACTTTTATTACAGTATATTGTTATAATTATTCTATTTTATTATGATATTGTTAGCAATCTCTTAAGGTGCTTATTTTATAAATTAAGCTTTATTGTAAATATGCATGGAAAGGAAAAAACTATAGTGTATATATAGGGTTTGATATTATCTGTGGTTTCAAGCATCCAGTGGGGTCTTGGAATGTATCTTCCACAGATGAGGGCAGAATACAGTATGTCCTTCTGAGGAAAGGTACACAATGATTGTAATAATTATGATGATGATAAAATGGCAATTAACTTTTATGTAATAGTCACAATATACTAGGCATTATTGAAGCCCTTCATATATATAAACTATTTCCATCCTCACAATAATAGTAAGAGAAGGATACTCTAATATTCTTATTTTGAGGATGATTGATAAATAATTTGCCAAGAGTAAAGAACAGTAAGGAGCAAAGTCAGGATTTGAACCTAGACAGTCCAGGGCTGGAGTCCTTTTCTCTTACTCATTAAGCCACACTGTCAACCTGAGACTCAGAAGAATAGCAGGGATAGATTACTAGACAAAGCAAAAACTACCACAAATGAACTCTTTCTCGCTACCTCTTGGTTTCTGGCAAGTACTGTATGCCACATGGTAAGTTCAATTTCCATAATCTCACCTCTCCTACAGTCTAAATATCATGTGATATTTGTCATTATAATTTTATATGTATTGAGATAGGGACAAAATGACATTTAAACGGCTTGTGTAAATGCAAATAATTCAATAACCAAATATTAAAATTTAAAATTTTAGAATCATTTATAGCTTTCTTTTCTCAGCTATAGAAACGTAGAATGACCATATCTAAAGACCTTGTTGGAGGATAATGCGAGACCATTTTGTGTTTCTGGCTCTATTTTAAATCTGGAAAAGCACAGGTGATATATATCTAAATGTCTTCTGCCGTTGCCTTCTAAAATTTGAACCCTAATTTTTTGATCTACAAGCTAAGTTTTTAAAATAAAATAAATGCCTGTACATTATATATATCTGTATATATTCTCTTCCCCTTCATTAAATATTGCCTAATTTTTAAAATTATGAGGAGACTTAGTATTTGAATTTTTTAAAAAAGGCATTTTTTTCTGTGAAGCTTTTTTATTACTTCTCATGAGTCAAGGGAAATGTCTTTCTTTATTGCCTTTACAAATCACGAGTAAAACACAAATGCTTAATTGAGCAGATTGGTGATTAAATGGAGAAAAATGATGAAAGGAAAGATGCCAGCACAAACAGAATATGGCCATTCATTTCTACCCCAAATGAATCAACTCCTGCTCATGAATGTGGGTTTAATACTAATTTTGGCAGAAACCACCCAGAGCACCAACCCTGTGTGGAGTCCCACGTCTGCATGGGGACAGCTTTTTCCTGTTTCTTTTGACAGAATACACTAAATAGCCCTCTCTCTCATTGGCACAAAGAACTCTTCAATGAAGGATTATAAACGTAGTGAACGCAGGAGACTTTCTCATACCTGAACTCCAAATACCCATTCAAAGATGAAAATGTTTCCCCCTAAAGAAACTAGGCAACTAAGCTGTAATATGCAACATCAGCAAGATTACCCTGGTTGTCAGCCATCACAGATCTAATTCCTTGGCATCAACTGGATTAAAACCATTTTCTTAAGTTAAAAAAAAGCAAAATAGTTTCAACTGAATTGCACGACTCAGGAAGATAAGGATCGGTCTCCACATCTCTGCTCTTCCACATGCACGTACTAGCTCAGCTCCTATTAATGTCTGAGTGTTTACCACAGAAAGTAACAGAGGTTTTTAAACAAGCAACTTGCTGTTTTGAGCTGATATTGCTGAGCTTTTCCTAATATATTGGTTGATCAGCGGCGTAAGACCTTTCAGACACTAAATGGCAGAAATGAGCCCTTCTAAGGTTATCTAAATCCTTCCTATCCTCATAACAGGATTCCTCCAATCAAGGACCAGAGGATGGAAAGTAGCACCCATGAGGTGCTAAAGGCACCCGAGTGAGTCAGAGAACTCGGCTGGCGGTGTACCTGGGTACCTGGGCCTACTACAAACACTCAGTAATACAAGTGCCATATTTAATTAGCCCTAAGGGGGAACAAAGCTCTTTCATTTTAAAAAGCGGGCGAATGGAATCTCAAGAGGGAAAAAAAAAAGGCAAACCTCTTACCTTTTGTAGCAATTCGTACACACTGGGTTTTAGTTTCCTGATGGAGTGAAATATGAAAGACAACAGTCAGTGTATAGACAATGTTTCCTATTTCATAATCCCAGGTTATAAATTAGGTTTAAGAAGAGCAGAACGGCAATATCAAGGAAATTTTTTTGTTTTTGAAATGTATCCTCAGAGAGATCTTTAAAAAATCTTAAGTAAGAACTTTTAAAATGGTTTCAGTATTCTCTAAAAATTCAGGTGTCCTGTTTTTATCTTGTAATCAAGCAGGCTATCCTGTCTGGGACATGTAGTAAAAGCACTGTCTTTGTACTTACCGTACTTTTTAAACAATTAGAAAGAAATATGTGTTTGCAAAGCAAATACAAATCAGACCCAGACACCAACTTCATTTTCACGACACAGCTATAGACTCAGACCAAAGCTGAACATCCCATACCCTCACCTGGATCCCAGCATGACTACTGAGCTCAAGGACAGTAGTTAGAAAGATCATCCAAAAGTTGCATCACGGGTACAGTATGATTTATCTGTTCTTTTTTTCCTTTTTAATTTCACTGTTAAGGGTTATTATGGGTTAAAAAGATTTCTCATTGGGGCTATTTTCCTACTCTTGCTAGACAGATGGAGTTGAGGAAGGCAAAGTTGAAATGGGAAAGGACAAAGATTATTTCAGGTTCTTTTTGTTTTGTTTTCCTTTTCTTTCTTTCTTTCTTTTTCTTTTTCTTTTTTTTTTTAATGGGGTGGTGTGGCACTACGTGGTGAACTGCACTTCTAGGCCTGCACCACACACCTCCAGGACTTTGTTCCTTCAGTTCGTATCTTTGAACATACCAGAGGCTGGAAAAGATGGTAAAGCCAGTGAACAAAACACAGGCTATTTGTTTTTAGGAGGTATTTGTAACTCCATCTTGAGTAGTTCTATATATTGACAAGCCAAGAGTTTATCATTTTCTCTTAATTATACAAAACAAAGCACTGAGGGGGAATTAGTAGTTAAAAATAAAACTTTGCATTCTATTACTTAATTGTGACTTGAGGCCTTTACAGTCCACTCCAGGAGATTGTTTCACATTCCTACAAAGGCCCAAAGGGATTCTGATTTCCTAAAAGCAATTGCTGTTAATTCTGTCAGGATTTCCAGCCTCTCCTGGTAGGAACCACATTCATCTTGAAAGTATTTGCCAAGATAACCGTGAGATATATTGTTGCTACTCTGTACTTTGATTAAACCGCATGTAGATATACTAACACTTAGAAGAGAACATTCATATCAAGGCTTTTAAAGAGTGCCAGAGAAAATCCTTTATTTTTTTTTTTAAAGATTTTATTTATTTATTTGACAGAGAGAGATCACAAGTAGACAGAGAAGCAGGCAGAGAGAGAGAGAGGGAAGCAGGTTCCCTGCTGAGCAGAGAGCCCGATGCAGGACTCGATCCCAGGACCCTGAGATCATGACCTGAGCCAAAGGCAGCGGCTTAACCCACTGAGCCACCCAGGCGCCCGAGAAAATCCTTTATAAGTAATATTCATTAACACTCCCCTTATACTACAGACCCAGGAACGAAAGTTAATTGAGAATCACTCACATCTCTAAAGAGGAATACCCAAATGCGGAACTATGTTTTCTGTTGCCATGCTACTTTATACTCAGAATGGAACAATAACTTCCATGGTCTTCTCTCTTTTAAGCAGCCCAGTTGTACCAGTGATGTGAATGATGGGCATGTGGAGAGGCAGGGAGCCAACTTGCCTCAGAAGACTCCCACTTACGTAAAAATAAACTAGAGAAGAGATAAGAATAAGGTTTTCAACCATGGGCAGCCCGTGGCTTTGAAGTACATCCTAGAAGATGCCATTGCATTTTTCTTCACCATATACTGGCAAAGGAATATGGGTAAGCAGAAAGATACAGCTTTCATTAGAAAGCAGCCAGTCAATACCTTAAGTTCTCATGACTCCTTCAGAAAATCCAATTGGGTTATGTCTTTTAACTCAACTATTCCAAGGTATAATATGACTGTTACGATTGGCTATCACTTATATCACAATATCTCCCAGGAACCCACCTCAGGGACTCAACTACTCAAACCCAGAAATTTCCTATATAGCTACAAGTACACAAAAATGCCAGTCTTCTATTGGGTTTTAAATTGTAGGAGTTTTCTATTCTTGACATTTTTTTTTTCTTATCCCTCTCTGAAAAAAAATATTAAATAAATTTTAGGCAAGAAAATCTTTCAAAGAGAAACAGCACGAGACGTGAAAGGCCAGGTTATTTCCCCCCATATGGAACCACCGGTAGTTTCTATCTTCCTGTTGTGTCTTCCTCTTCAATATTCATTTGGGATCAGTGGCAGTGTTCAAAAACAACTGTGTCCAAAATGGGAAAAGGAGGGGCAACCAGGGAAATAGAAAACAGACTTCTCTAATGGCACAGCACCCGGCCATCTCCAGGCAGCCTTCTGTTTAGGTTCTGGCAGATATACCACAGGCATCCTATTACTTTGTAATCAGAGGATTGTTACTTGTTATTTACTATTTGGCTTGTACCCTCTGAAAAGTTTATAAGGGTTTATTAGCCTGCTGTGGAACACGCATTCTGTTTATCCTGCAGTAAATTTAATCTTCTGAAGTGTGCCACCACTGAGCAAAGGAGACAGAACAATGCCCAGTATTTACTGGGGCTAGAGTCCCAGAAGCAGAACACCCACCTTTTCAAATCTTTTTGCTCACAATTGTTCTGGTGGGCTTTCCTGAAGCAGGTTGCAAGGAGAAGCAGTTACTAGGAAACAGGAATCCCATGCCACTGAACGCGCTTGGCGCCTCCACCTGACAGTCCGCCCAAAACTGTACACACTGTTGGGAACAGGAACAACACCCCCTACACACGGGTGTGTTTTTTCCCCTCCATCTTTCTTTTTTTTTTTTCTTCTCCCCCTGACAAATGCTACTGGGTATTTATAAAATTCAACCACAGTTTTTCCTCAGAGCAGTGAAAAAGCAAATTTTGAAGGAAGCTCACCTTCTCCACACTGCTCATTGCCTGGAAATAGATGTTGTATCCTTTGCGTGGAGCCAAAGGAGGGTTCCAAAAGCCCTGATAGGTCCTATTGTCACCCACTGTGAATGGGGCGGGTTCTGGAAGATTCCCTGGGGGCAGTTCCGCAGCGAAGTAGTACGGCGCACCCCCGCTCAGGGCGTTCTGGTATGTAACGGGGACCTGGTAGCATTCCATTGCTCCAGCTTCTCTCTTCGTTCGGTGTGGGTGCAACTCCTCCACAACAATCTGATAAGCACTTTTTGGAAAAAGAAAAAAAAAAGCACACATTTAGAGATTCTATATACTAAGACTTCTAAAAAAAAATGGTATTTAATACTAACAAGCAACATTTCAGTCTTTAAAGTCCGTTTAACCCACTGCATGCTTTTTTCCCGCAGCTATCCTGCACTAAAATAGAATTCCGTGGGGATTCTCCTTCCCTGCAACTCAACGTAGACACGAAGAAACTGGAAAAAAAAGTAAGAAAAATCACCGCAGAATTCTACCCATTTTTTAATGTTGAGAAATGAGCCTCCTTCTTAGGAGATTTGACATTAACAAGAGACACGTAACAGATTAAGTTCTTTGATATTTTTAAATATTTAAAGTTAGCATTTTCCTTATAGATCATCGTCCGAAAGGCCTCGCTCTGAGGCCCAACAGAATGAGTGCCTCAGGGTGGGGCTCAAGTACCCATGTGGGTTTGTCATGACATTAGAGACAGAATGTGCTGACAGGCTTCTCCACCTTTTGACCTTGCCACGGCATCAACACTGGCTCAGAGCTATGCAGATCGAAAGCGCGAGTGGCATGCAGCAACACGGGCACAGATGGACAGAAATCTGTCCTCGCCACTGAAATAGACTGCTTCCTTCTTCTAGCATTGTTAATAATAAAATGTTACAAATTGTAGAAACAGATGGCATTTGCCCTATTAAAGCTCGAACCTAAACCTTCTAACACCTTTCTTAAAATTCTCAAAACTTCTCCACAATAGCTATTATTTTATAGAGAAAAGTAAAGAAAAAATAACGCAACTGTAAAATAAAGGTCTGCCTAATCACTAATGGGTTTTTTTTTTTACATCAATTGCTGAAACTGGTATATTAATATTATTCTTTCCTTGTAGTATGTTCTTCAGGCAAATTTTTCTTAGGTAATATACACCTGAGAAAGTTGGCATTATTCATATATTTTATATGTTTTTAATGAATTTAAAATCCCTGAAAATTAAGAAAGAATGCATTGTCGTTGCTTATGTAAATTGAATAGAAATAAGCCGTATGGAGGGTTGTCTCTAGGCAAATGTGCTCATTCTATTTAGGGACAACAGTCACTGAATGACTCTCCAGAAGGGATAGAATCTTTTCTTTAATGAACTTCTATAAAGAGAAGGAAGAGGGAGAGAGACAGAGAGAGGAGAGAGACAGACGGACATACCAAAAGAGAGACAGAGAGAGAAAAACTGAATTTGCATTTATGATAATTAAAAATAAAATTTTATATTGGTTTAGAACCTGGTCTAAAATTCTTAGTATAAACTCTTTTATACCTACAAACAGAAAACCTTCAGAGGTTAAAAGAAAGAAGCTTTATAAAGTTTTTCTTTTCTTCTCTAATATTTCAAGTTCCCATTTTCCATTAAAATATTGCTAAGAACTTGGTGGTTTGCTATCTGTTGCCTTTCCTGTAGAAATAGAACAGAAATTGTAGTAATGTCAGAAATTTAGTTTTGGGCAAGCAACTAAGGCAGAAGGCTGTGTTATCTGAAATCATGTCTAGTCCATCGTTCTCTATACTTTGGATGAGTTGGGCACCGAAGCTCCTAGGAATGCTATTGACAGGATACAGGCTCTCTGAGGGGTCCAAGGAACAGACAGCTGTCAATTTTAAAATGAAATAGGAGCACATGGGTAGCTCAATTAGTTGGGCCTCCGACTCTTGGGTTGTGGGATTGATCCCCACATCAGGCTCCATACTGGGTAAGGAGTCTGCTTGAAGATTCCCTCCCTTTGCCCCTCCCTCCGCTCATGCTTGCTCTCACCCTCTTTCTCTAGCTTGCTAAAAATAAATAAATAAATCTTAAAAAAATAAAATAGAATACAGGAAATACATAAGCATAGCCCTTGCAGAGAAAGAGGAATCACAGTTGACATATGCTGTGTTAAGCAAACGTAATCTTTTTTTCTGTTTATCTTCAACTTAGAATCTATATTTGTATATTACACAACTGCATATCCTGTGGATACATATTTTTCGGCAGACAGATGTACATATGCACACTCCCCAAACAAGCCTAACATTGTATTCTTGCCCTACTGGGCAATAATGATAATTGCTCATACTTGTTAATCATTTCACCTAATCCTTAAAAATAAATTTCTCATCCATTATCCCATATCTCTAGAAAAGTTCAGAAAACCTAGTAAATAGTCTTAACTAATTTTGCTACATAGTTGACAAAGGTTGTACATTCCAAATTAAAGAATTTCATCTAAGACAGCTTATCTCTCTGCATCTATTAGGATCAAAGCAAACTGATGATGCTGGAGAGGATTAAAAGAAGAAACAGTGCAATCTGGTCTTGGGGAAAGAGCTCACTGAATTTGAGATGAAACCCCAAACTAAAAATGATAAAATTCATTTTTTTTTTAAGAAATTTTCTTCCCTTCATTGATTAATCTGTGTGAGCAGGCTGTTGTCCAGCCACACACTTCCACTTTTTAAAAAAGTCTGTTTTCACCTTCTACTTTCTTATTTATCAATACAAATTAACTAAAGGACAGAAAATAAGGAATGAGAAATCAAATTAGAAGTGATTTGACTGATTACATGAAATGGGCCAATGCTTTTCCATCCTTATGGTTGTCTAATTACTGAACGGTACTTAACTCTAGCTGGATCTAAATATTGTTTGAGCTTACTACTTTAGCAATTTAAAATATCCCAAAGCCACCTAAATAGTTGTATTCACTCTGCCCATATTTTGTATTTAATTAAAGTTTTAAAATATTTTTTTAAAAGATTTTATTTATTTATTTTTCAGAGAGAAATAGAGAGAGAGAGAGACAGAGAGAGCACAAACAGGCAGAGTGGCAGGCAGAGTGGCAGGCAGAGGCAGAGAGAGAAGCAAGCTCCCTACTGAGAAAGAAACCCGATGTGGGACTGGATCCCAGAACCCTGGGATCATGACCCGAGCCGAAGGCGGCAGCTTAATGGACTGAGCCACCCAGGCATCCCTAAAATATTTCTATCATTAAGTTAAAATCAATATACTGGCATCATGAATCTTCACTTGATGCTGAAAATATGATTTATTTATGTTAAAAAACTAAAAATGATTTCACTTTATTATACTTTAATTTGATTAGACATTGGTATATAGCCACCTGTAGTTTTTTGGGAGGCCAAATGATGACTTCTCATCATACAATTTTCCTTTAGTCATAAGACTAAAAATAAGGGGATTTTGCCATTAGCTCAAAAAGTGATTATATGATACATGTAGTAGACAGCCTGCTTGGTTTCATGTTTAAAATTGTTGAAGTTGAAATCAAAATTATCTACAACTGCCTAATATATATATTTTTTAACCTGTTAGTAAATAAAACCTCTGAGAATCTGGTCTTAGTTTTAGGTTGTGTAACTTCTTAGTGATAGCAAATAATGAATTATACAATTGTATACTCTCATTTCATATCTAAAATGTCTCCTTAAATCTTCAGGAGAAATTTCCTATCTCCAGTGTTTTGCTATTTTTCTTATGAGCAGACTTCCTGAGATCGCACAGCCACCGTAGCTCATATGGACCTAATGCAAACATTTTCAAGATCCACAGAGTAAAGGCTTAAATATTTTGGTGACCATCATATTCCCTGTGCTTCATCTCTTAACTCCTTAAACACACAAGTCATTTCCCTCAGGGCTTCCTTATTTCTGTAAGAGAAAGGATCAGTTTCTGAATCAACAAATCTCAAAATCCTGGCATTAACTTTAATAAATTCTATTTTAACCATGTTCTACCTCCCTTGTAACATGCCATTTCTTTTCATTCCCACTGCTTCCACCATTAGGGGGATATTTACAACTTGACGTCCATATTTACTAAAACTAAACTTTACGTTTAGTTTTCTTGCCCTCATTTTTTTCTTCATGTTCTCCGGGGCCCCACCCATCCATCCATCCATCCATCCGTCCATCCATCCACCCATCCACCCATCCATCCATCCATCAGTCCATCCAACCATCCATTCATCCAAACTTCTATCCATCCATTTACCCATCCACCCATCACACCATCGATTCAGTCTCTAAATGCCCTGAACTGTTCATGAAGAATGCAAAAGAGAACCATTTTTCAAAAAGCTCATACTTTCCTAAAACACCACTTTGAGTATTAACCACTCTTCTCTAACTTTTTACTTTGTCAAAAGTATGTGGAGCCCTCCCACTGTCAAAAATCTATACTTTTTGCACTAGGGTTAATATCTTACTACGTCTCTTACCTTATCCCTCCACCCTTTGTCTCACTACCTCCTGTTGTATATTCTTCATTTCAAACTTGAATGACCATTGTTACTAAACATACCAATCATCCTGTTGAAGAGCTTCTAGCTTTTCTTCTTCTGCTATAAAACCTTCTCTGATTAGTTCATTTAGTGTTACTCTGTCTTCTAAAGCCAGTGGAGGTAATTCTAAAGGTGGAGGTAGGTAACAGGGATGAAACTGGAGTACAAGTTAGAGTCAATTGGGATGCTTTTTCAATTTAGTCCTCAATCCACCCACAAATTATAATGATACAGATGCATTGAGGAGATCATCAGAGGTATTTCTCAGGAATTCGGGGTTTGAAAAAGGCCTCAAACCACTGTCTTATAATATTTATTGTGCTTATCACTGACATGCTACATTAAAAATATTGCCTGGTATTTAGCTAAAGATAGTGGCTATCCTATTTTCAAGTCAAGTGCTTATTTATTCATTCATCAGATGTCTATTCAGTGCCATTCTATGCTAACCTTAAAGTGCTGAGGTTAGGGCAATGAACACAGTAATAAAAGTCTCTGCTCTCATGAAGTTGACATCCTAGTAGGAAATACAAATAAATGAATTTAAAAAAAAACACACAGTATGTCAAGATAAGCGCTCTAAAGAAAACTAAAGCAGGATAAGGGAAATAAGGAATAACAGGATTAAACATGTCTATTTTATATGCAGTGGTCAAGAAAGACCTATGTGCTAAAGTGCCCTTTAAGGAGAAACCTGAAGAGAAGGTTTCTGGCTATGTGGGTGTTTCTATCAGTTATCTCCTGCAAAATAAATTATCCTAGAACTGTGGCTCAAAAGAATAAACATTTAATATTGCACAGTTTTAGTGGGTTAGAACTTTGGGAGTGGCTTAGCCAGATGGTTCTGGCTCAGGACTTCTCATAAGGTCACAATCAAGTTATTAGCTGGGGGCTGTAGTCATTTAAAGGGCCAGAGACAATTGCACTACTAGGTATTTATACAAAGGATACAAACATAGTGATTTGAAAGGGAATGTGCACCCCAATGTTTACAGCAGCGATGTCCACAACAGCCAAACTATGGAAAGAGCCTGATGTTCTCTGGAAGATCAATGGATAAAGATATGGTATGTGTATACATACAATCAGGTAATATAAAATATTATATATATATATATATTTATATATATATTTATTTATATATATTTATATATATTTATTATATTTATAAATATATATATTTATATATATATAAAATATTACCAACCCATCAAAAAATGAAATCTTACCATTGTAATGACATGGATGCAACTACAGGGTATTCTGCTAAGTGAATGAAATAAGTCAATCAGAGAAAGACAATTATCATATGATTTCACTCATAGGTAGAATTTAAGAAACAACACAGATGAACATAGGGAAAGGCTGGGAAAAATAAAAGAAGATGAAATCAGATAGGGAGACAAACTATAAGAGACTCTGAACCATAGGAAATACACTGGGGGTAGAAGGATAGGGTAACTGGGTGATGGGCATAAAGGAGGCCAAGTGATGTCATGAGCACTGGGTGTTATACACAACTGATGAATCACTAAACTCTGCCTCTGAAACCAGTAATACACTATATGTTACTTAATTGATTTTAAATAAAATTTTTAAAAAAGGGCTGGAGAGGGGCGCCTGGGTGGCTCAGTGGGTTAAAGCCTCTGCCTTCGGCTCGGGTCATGATCTCGGGGTCCTGGGATCGAGCCCTGCATCGGGCTCTCTGCTCAGTGGGGAGCCTGCTTCCTCCTCTCTCTCTCTCTCTGCCTGCCTCTCTGCCTACTTGTGATCTCTCTCTGTCAAATAAATAAATAAAATCTTAAAAAAAAAAAGGGCTGGAGAGAATATTTAATAGAAAGTTAAGACTCTTCTCATTTTCTGTTAGTAAAAAACATCTACCTACTGCGGTTCTGTAGAATAAATTAAGAGATTTTACTTGGACCATATAGCTTTATATAAGGATAAAAAGAAGCCAAAATAGGCCAAAAAGATAATTTCTGTCTTAGTTTAAATGTCAAAGCATTTTTATCTGGAATTCAAGTAAGTTCGATGTCATAGTAGCAGTTAGAAATATCAGGTGAAACTATCTGATCTCTTTAAATTCCTGAGATGAAAAAGGATATTCTGCAAATGGAAGAGGGTGGTGGTCCTAATATTTCAGGTTGTATATCTGTGAACTGACCAGGTGGGGGGCAACTCTAACATATAGTGTTTGAACTCCAACTAATACAGATACAGATATAAATGTTCATCTGTATTTCTGTTAACTATACTGGGCATCAGACAATTTCTTGACCTAATACAACTGTAGAAGAAATAGTGGTTTTTTAAAAGTTTTTATTTAAATTAAAGTTAGTTAACATACAGTGTAATATTAGTTTCAGGTATACAATATGGTGATTCAACACTTCCATACAGTCCCTGGTGCTCATCACAAGTGTCCTCCTTAAGCTTTATCACCCATTTCACCCATCTCCCTGCCCTCCTCTCTGGAGACCATCAGTTTGTTTTCTATGGTTAAGAGTCTGTTTCTCGGTTTGCCTCTCTCTCTTTTTATTCCCTTTGTTCATTTGTTTTGTCTCTTAAATTCCACATATGAGTGAAATCATATTGTATTTGACATTCTCTGACTGACTTAATTTTTACAAAATGTTTTATTTATTTGAGAGAGAGAGAACACAAGCACAGGGAGGTACAGAGGGAAAAGCAGGCTCCCCCACAGAATAGAAGCCTGGACTTCATCCCAGGATTCTGAGATCATGACCTGAGCCAAAGGCAGATGCTTAACCAACTGAGCCACCCAGGTGCCCCATATGACTAACTCATTTGCCTAGCATAATATTCTCTAGCTTCATCCATGCTGTTGCAAATGGCAAGGTTTCATTTGCTTTTATGGCTGAGTAATATTCCGTGTGTGTGTGTGTGTGTGTGTGTGTGTGGTGTATATACATACATACATATCACATCTTCTTCATCCATTCACTAGTCTATAGACAGTTGGGTTGTTCCATAATTTGACCATTATAGATAATGCTGCTATAAAAATCAGGGTGTATGTATCCCTTTGAATTAGTAATTTTGTATTCACTGGGTAAATACCTAGTAGTGCAATTGCTGGGCTGTAGGGTAGTTCTATTTTTAACTTTTTGAACAAACTCCATACTGTCTTCCAGAGTGGCTGCAAAGAAATGGTGGTTTTGACTGCATTTCACGACTATCTCCTAATTACCTAACTAAGAATACATTGAAAAATTAGGTTCTACCTACAAAATAAACATTTAGTCACCCTAGAACAGGTAGCTTCCTGGCAGCTTAAAATAGAAAAAGCTTATATGTGGAAAATGCTGCAGTTAAATACACATTCATTTGTTACATCTTATAATAAACAGTTCACCGTTGAGGGGCTCTTCCCTGTGTTTTTGCAATATGCTGCTGCTATGTTCATTATTTGAAAACACAGCTACATCGGGTCAATCTTTTAATAAGTGGGACATTCTACACACTATAATTTATATCTACTCAGGCTAGAATTTGAATCCATCTATGAAAAATGGAAAATGTTTTTTAAAAAAGGGAAAATAAATTATGCATTCTAGGGAACTGGTTCTAAATGTGGGTAATATTCATGCTGAACCATACTAATGATTGTCGAGTGATGCCAGTTTTAGAGGTAGATCTTAAAAAGTAGGTAAGAAGAGTCAAAGGTCTAGGTAAGTCAGACAGCAACTTTCAGCCTTTAGAATAATTATATATTCAAAAATTAATTTTGTCAAAAAAAAACCCTCACACTTGCCAGAATTGTACTGCACATGTTTATATTAGTGTGTAGACATGTTAAGACCAGTCTTAAAGGAGAACCGAAGAATACAGTGATCGGTGATACTGAGAGCTGCATTATTTGCCCTGTGTACATCATGATGCCTTAGAATGAAATACAAAAAATATATAACATATATTGTAATTTCTAATATCCAAAGAACTCATTCCAAAGACAGCGTGCCTTCTTTTTGGCTTTAGACAGCAATCCAACAAATAAAAATATTGTGTTATTACTTAATAACCTCAAAAAAAAAAAAAAACCCTTGAATTCTTAGAAGACTTTTTGCTTTGCTACCACTTCTCAAAAATTGCTATCATTTCTCACCTTAAGTCTCCATTCCCTTCAGTTTCTCACTGAGCTTTCTCTCTCCTAGTTGTGTAAAACTTCGTGGAAGAGTCGCAGCCTCGTGCATTTCCACTGCTTCTGTCTTAATGTGGCCCAACAGCACCTCGTGTTGGGACTGGTTTCAGTCTGATTTACTCCCAGTTCATTTTCTACGTTTCTGTCAGAGTGATCTTTCCAGGAACGTAAAATTGCTCATAATCGTCTCTGCTTTCAGTCGCTCTGTGGCCACCTTCAGTTGTTGGATGGGCACTAAACAGCCTCTCCCTCTGGCCCTTACTTATTTCTCTAACCTCTCTTCTCCCACATGCCCTCCCCTCTCAGTGATCTGAGCTTCCTGCAGTTCTGGAGTGCACCACGCTGTCACATACCCAACCATTCGCTTTGCAATTATTGGGGAGGATTATTGTGTCTTCTCTTCTCAGCAACCACCTCCCTCTTTTCTTTTTTTTTTTTAAAGATTTTATTTATTTATTTGACAGAGAGAGATCACAAGTAGACAGAGAGGCAGGCAGAGACAGAGAGAGAGAGAGAGAGAGAGAGAGAGGGAAGCAGGCTCCCTGCCAAGCAGAGAGCCCAATGCGGGACTCGATCCCAGGACCCTGAGATCATGACCTGAGCCGAAGGCAGCGGCTTAACCCACTGAGCCACCCAGGTGCTCCACACCTCCCTCTTTTCAAAGTGACCCTTGGCTGAGTTCATTCTTAGGTCTCCTTCAAAACTCAGCTCTAGTACCACCTTTTCTAACTGCTGTCACTTCACTTCTCATACTGCATTCTGTCTCATACTGTCATTCATTGATTTCTGAGTCTGTAATTAACAGTTGAGGGCACATATTAAACCACCTTATGTGGATTTCTGTCCCAAGTATCCAGTTCAGTCCCTGGTGCATACTGAATGTCACTGGAATCAATACATTTATAGTAACTATTGGTAACTTTGGCTTTCTTGATAACACTATTGAACTCAATGTACAGACTCTCTGGAACAAGGTGCTACAATAGAGGCTACAGGAACTGGAGTTTGTTTGACATTAGGAAGACCAGAGCAGAATGATTTAGGTATTTCCAGTGGCCTTGGGACAAATGGATCTTAGGGTGCAGTCTGGCAGAGGCTACTAATATGGTGAAGTAGGATCTCAGGAGGTTGACCTAGGTGGTAAATAGGTCTAGGTTTTATTGGGAGGAGAGAAGATGGGCTGCATACCGAGTGGAATGGAAAAAACATTGCAGATAAGAGATTCTAATAGGCCGACATAAATATGAATCTGGCTGAAAAGTAAAATAGCTTCAAGAATCTGAAGAAGTGATGGGAAACGAATCAAAGACGAAGTAGCAGACATAAAAGTGCTATGAAAACTGATTACTTTAATTTGGGTCCTCATTTTCAAAGAATTTAGAGCACTGGACAAGATAAGCCTCAAGATAAGGCTCCAGTTAATGGTAGCAATATCAAAGGTAGGAATGTGGTCAGAGGAAAGAAGACAGGACTACATCCTGGGAAGATTCAAAAAACAAAGGAAGCAGGGCTCATCTGAGGCCAGATTGGTCAACAAGACAAGTCTAGTCCTGCTACCTGTTCCCCATCTATGGGTACTCCCAGATAGTTGAGCAAGTCATTGTAAAATACAGATGGACAAGACGGGATTAGAATATTAGTTGGAAGGCAGATTTTTTTTCCCTATTAGTAACATTCTTTTAAAATAGTTATTTATAGGGGCGCCTGGGTGGCTCAGTGGGTTAAGCCGCTGCCTTCGGCTCAGGTCATGATCTCAGGGTCCTGGGATCGAGTCCCACATCGGGCTCTCTGCTCAGCACGAAGCCTGCTTCCCTCTCTCTCTCTCTCTCTCTGCCTACCTCTCCGTCTACTTGTGATCTCTCTCTGTCAAATAAATAAATAAAATCTTAAAATAGTTATTTATATATAATTTAATTATTTCTTCCTATAGTATTCCTGGTTGTAAATTAATTTTTGAACCCTAATCTCCTACTATGTAAAATTTGGGAGTTCTCAGCCACGGGAATCAATTCCAGGGAAGGTGAAATGTCTTCCCAACAAATACAAAGAAGTACATTTCTGTGTCAGAGAAAGAGGATATAGAATTACTATTTTTTAAAAAGATTTATTTATTTGTTTATTTGACAGAGAAAGAGAGAGAGAGAGAGAGAGCGCAGAAGTAGGCAGAAGAGCAGGCAGAGGAAGATGGAGAAGGTTCCCCACTGAGTACGGAGCCTGATGTGGGGCTTGATCTCGGGGCCCTGGGATCATGACTTGAGCCGAAGTCAGATGCTTAACTGACTGAGCCACCTAGGGACCCCAAGGATATAGGATTATTAAGGATGATTTTTGTATAACCACTAGTTCAAACTATATGAATTTTTGGAAATTAGAAATTTTCTAATAAGAAAATGTAAAGGAAGTAAAAGAAAGATTTTTGGTTTCAAAACATGTTACTGATAACACATTCATTAATTCAACAAAGTTCCTCAACACCAATTATGAGCAAAGGATTTACAAGGTTACAGACTCCTTTGATTGTCCATGACAAATCTGGGCACAGGCTATGTTCTGTTGTGATCATTTTGTCTTTAATTTACAAAATTTAGCACAGTGCCAGGCATGTGATACATAGTTAATGTCTGTGTAATAAAATGATTAAATGAATAAAGAGCTAGTGAAAGTTACGTTATGCAGCATTCTACATTGTGTATGCAATTTACACTAAGTGAAGCTGAATTCACTCAAATATCTAAGTCTTACAAGATAAATGCAAGTACCTGGTAGCTCATTCAAATAGTAGTAGCAGAATTGAACACCTAGTAAGTAAATTTTATCACACGTAGGAACATGTGAATGACCCTGATTACTTGTCAATAGAAAAAGATGCTGAATGGAGGCATTTTTCTCTTTCTCCTCTGGATCAGCAATCAGACTCACTCACAGATCACTGATTCATGAATAGCACTATATATGTACTTTTCATTTTCAAGGAGCCCGTGCTTCATAAGTGTTTATATTACAAGTGTATTCAGTTGTCTCTCTCGTTCCCCAGCATGGTTTTCCCAAGATTTTAAGTCAGACAGAACAGATAGGAGTTTTCTTTATGGACTCAGGTTCTTTTAATAATTTTTTTATTATAAATTTTTTAAATGGGAAAAGCTCTTCCTTTACTATGATATAGGACTGTTTGAATGGTTCATATATGCTCAGAGGGTTAAAAGTATTTATTTTATACACAGAACAAAGATTAATTTCTCAATGAACGTGTAAAGAACTTGAGATGAATCAATTCTGAAATAACTGCACTGATTTCTGTGCCTCGATTTACTTGTCAAGGGAAGTATAAAAATAAAAGTATCCCCCAAATCTACAAGCTTCATGTGGATAATTGCTTAAGTTTTGGACATTTATCTAATTACAAATGTGAAAAATTAAAATCACTGGAATAATTCAAATCATTTCTAGAAAACAACATGGCTCATAATCTGCAAGATGAGGGTAATATGGGAGATTTTAATATCGAAAGGAAATGGCAAATTGAATTTTAATATTTACTATGGAATTCCTGAGAAGCAACAATTTAGGAATTAAAAGGTCACATAAGCTGCATTCATTATAACTAATCTCCTTTTATTTCCTCAAAGCTTCCTATTTTTCAAGCATTCATAAATTATTATAACAGATTTAATGCATTGGATAGGAGTTATTTTCCCCTTTTATTTCTGACAAATGCCTTCAAAGCTCATATCCCATGGATATCGACAGAGAAGTGGCATGAAATGGAACTAGAGAAAAATAAAAATCAAAGAGCAATGCTCTTAAATCAGAGTACACAGAATGGTTCAGATCATGAATAATCTCAAAAACCCCTTCAAACCTCACTCTTAAAAGTCTATCTTCAGGCTTTGTCCAAATGAAAAATAAACAAAACCAAAATAAAGCTTTTCTGACAGCTGTCGTCAACTGAACATCTCTTAGAAATGAACCACTATATCGACTGTTAAGCAACTATGAGAAGACATCTCTCCTACTGCTATTTTTTCCTATTACTAGTACTTTCCACCTCTTACCTGATTGGTGCCCCTTTGGCCTGTGCAGGTCTCAACAATACAGTTATTGTGGTGGCCGTTTCATTGAGAGAGGCATCAACTCCTTCATAGTCAGGTAAAGTTGGAGCTGTTAAGTGATTAATGAGAGAAGAAAAAAGTTTCTGTCAAGTAACAGAATTATATCACAGTTCAGGATGAATAAATGATCTGGAATGGGGAGAAACCAATTTCATGTTAATTTTCTAAAGTGTACTTCTGTCTGTAGAATAACATTATTAATGAATGTTAATGCTGGGAATGTAAAGCAGCAGAAAATATGAAGCCACGATTTTTTGTTGAAATTCAAATTGTCATCTGGCAACTTGGACACACACACACACACCAAACATTTTGTGAAGGTGCTTTGGCTTCTGGTTTCCTGAGACCCTGAAACCAGCATAGACAGGATGGGAGGTGAATAGCGTTGACTCTGGGGAGTCCTGGTTATGGACGTGCACAGGGAGAAGTGGAGGCAGAGAGGGTAGGAAGTGAGCCTGAGGCTCCGTGGTGAGGCAGTGCTGGGTACCATGTAAAGGTTGTGGAATATGTTAGGTCCTGCTGCTGTGCCTGCACCCCGCCCCCTCCTTAGGAAATAAAAATTAAAATTAAAGCGGAGACTCCAGTTTTAATTTGAAATGTAATCACAGCTGCAGATATTTTTGATATTGGGGCCTGTCAACTTATTTTTACAGATTTGAACTTTTCTAATACTGATCTGTAAACATTCCCTACGTTATTTACCTTAAACCTTTCTCAGAGCTGTTAAAAAATCCCATTTGTTACTTGTTTTTAAATTTTGTTTCTATTGAGGCAGAAAAATATTTAATTACATAGGATTTTATTGATAATTTCCTATTTCTTCTATTGCTTTTATATGAGAAGGTCCTTCTGCAACAAAGTTAAGATAATTACCCTGTTTTTCTACTTTGTAAGAAAAATGTTTAACTCTTTAATTGGCTCTTGTACAAAGTTAAGAAAAATAACTAGAAATGTATTGAGGAAGTGTGGTGAAGGGGAATGGGAACTGTAGTATTTATTTTGCATGAACTAGGATATAAGTTGCCAGATTCCTAAAAAGTAGAAACTTATAAATTTTCAAAATATTTGATAATGGTTGGGGTCCGGGGGAGGGCTCCCTAATCTTGAATTGGGTGAAAAAGTAACCTCAAATGGCTTTTGGTTATTTCCATGTAGAAAGATCTTTCAGGGAGGACATAACCAGTGAAACGTGTCTATTATCAGAGAAACTGGGAACAGATGGCATCTAATATAAATTTCGAAGTATTTCATTCACTCATTGAACATTTACTGAATATATACAATGTGTTGAATTTTTGTAAGTGTTGTGAGTATAAAGACAAAGCATGGTCTCTGGCATTTAGAGAATTAAAAGTCGAGATTTCACGTTTTATCAAGAGTGAAAAAGTGTTTTCTTTTTAAATATTTATTTATTTATTTATCTGAGAAAGAGAGAGACACAGACAGACAGACAGAGAGTACAGGCAGAGGGGAGGAGCAGGGGGAGAGGGAGAAGCAGACTCTACGCTGAGTAGGGAGCCCAATCCCAGGAATCTGAGATCATAACCCAAGCAGAAGGCAAAAGCCCAACCAACCGAGCCTCCAGGTGGCAAGCGTGAGAATCTTAAACAAACAACAAAAAAAATTATAGCCAAATTTTAGGTGACTTAAAGAGGAGGCAGTTCATTTGCTAAAACAGTGGTTCTCAAACTAGTGAGATCAGAAGCCCATGAAGGCTTCTTAAACCCCAGATTGCTGCCTTTCCCCCTTGAGTTTCTAATTCATTAGGCCCAGCAAGGAGTCTGATACTGTGCATTTTTAGAAATTTTTCAGGTGATGTTGATGCTTTTGGAGTGTGAACCACACTTAGGAGAACCACTAGTCTAAACCAGGGTTGGGAGTAAGAAAAATGGAACAGAGAAAACTTCAGGGTTTAGACAATGCTTGAGCTGAATATTAAAAGGGCAGTAAATACTCATGAGGACAGGAATGTCTCAAATAAAATGCAGGAGATGGGAAACAGAATATTTGAAGACATGATCCCATGAAAGGAGACTTTGTGTTATGACAGCTACAAGCCGTCTGCTAGGCTTGGAACTTCGGGTTCATGGGTAGGAGTGGTGGATGGAAGGAACTATAAAATTAAGGGGCCAGGGCGCTTGGGTGACTCAGTGGTTAAAGCCTCTGCCTTTGGCTCAGGTCATGATCTCAGGGTCCTGGGATCGAGTCCCGCATCGGGTTCTCTGCTCAGCAGGGAGCCTGCTTCCTCCCCTCTCTCTCTCTGCCTGCCTCTCTGCCTACTTTTGATCTCTCTCTCTCTCTTTCTGTCAAATAAATAAAATCTTTAAAAAAAAAAAAAGAATAAGATAAATAGCTCATATTGGAATAGCTAATATTTTCATGATAAAAATTTTAAGGCTTTATATTCAAAACGTTTCCAAATAGAAGTATTACATTTATAAATATATATTTATGTTAATAATCTTAACTAAGATAAAACATTACATAAGGTAGAGTAGAATTAGGGCATATGACAATGCTAATTATTAGCTAAATTTAATCAGGTTTAACTGATGACTTGACTGAAGGAGAAACCATATCTATAAATAACCTAGTCAATTACAAACTGAAATTGTGAGCATAAAATAATGTGAAATTTAACTATATTTATCAGCTTAAGTTCTCTTGTACCTTACCATTCTGAAATTTAGATGAATTTATGTGAGATTCTAAGAGAAAGAATTACTCATGTTGCTTAAAAATATCAGAATGCCAGGGAAAATGGAAAAGAGAGACAAGATGGGTATGTGGCACTCTAACAGTGGATCAAAGATCTGCTATCATTCTTTTGATAAAATCTGCTTTCAATAGTTCTGATAACATAATAATTACCAACTCCTCAAAGGTATAATCAGTCTGTTCGCATTCATAATGAACTTTTAATACTTCTAATTAAGATAAAATGACATTTTTAAAAGGACCCCTGTCAATTAAAAGTGACTGAGATGTTTTTGGGTTTGGACATACAACCAATTATTATCTGTATTCACATAATTCTTTGTTTCAAATTTTTATTTAAATTCTAGTTTGTGAACTTACAGTGTCATATTGGTTTCAGGAGTAGTATTCACATAATTCTTTAACGAACTTCAATCAGGAATAGCTAACTATATTAAAGATTTAATAAGTGAGATGACTATTTTGAGTACATATTCTCTAGGACACATTATTACAAACCAATCCTGTTTGCACTTTATTCTTTTGCATACCTGAGATGTTAGTGGTCACATTGATGGCTGTGGCTGGCCCAAAGCCTTTGACCGTGCTGGCTCTTATCAAGAACTGGTAGGTGGTGCCAGGATGCAGATGCATAAAGACATGGTGTGTGCTATTCCATAAATTTGATACAGTCTGGGGAGGTCCAGCCACTGGGACTGCAGGATCAAATGATCTTATGCTGCTGTAGCTGACCTGTTTTAAAGAAATATATTTGCTATTACACATCCAATATAAGTCATGATATAATCTAAATAAACCTACTTTAAATAAGGTAGTATCAAGGGTATCTCTGTGGAATGAATCACATTTTTCTTAAACTTCATTTCCTTCTTATTTGGATATGGTTATTTCACAGTCATTCTATATCTAATGTCTGTCCATCTATCCATCCAACCATTCATCCATCCAGCCAGCCATAGATATACCTAGAGGTAATATATCTGACTGACCAATATGCATCTATTTTCTTTCATCAAAAGATATATTTTTTAAAAATATTATGGTTACACACACATCCACAGTCTTACGGTCATATATGTTAATGTACAGGAAACACAGAAAGTGTTCAACAAATGTTTGCTGTGAGTCATATCATCCCACACCTTGAGTTACATAACAAATTTCATGTAAATAGCACTGTGCTATAAATAGCACATATTTATAAATAGCACAAAAATATAAATATAAATAGCCCCGAGCTATAGCAGTGCCATAGCACTAAAGCCAAGTGTGCTAATGGAGTCACAGTTTATAAGACTGCCCTAGTGATTCCCATTCCCATGCTGTACTCTGTAGCCACTAGAAATTTAAACATTTTATGCTCTAAACAACACTGCCTATACAGGAACAGAACTACACATTTGTGCAATTATAATGATCTTTTCTTTCTTTCAGCTTCTCCTCTTTAAAAACAAGATAATGATTTATAACCAAAATTGAGATGAAGCTCTGGAATAGTCAGGTTTATAATATATTTTGCTGTTTTGGTAGGAATCCTTTATTCTGAAACAATTGATACTCAATGGCCTCCCCTGATTACAGCATAAAATATGAATATATTACTTTTATAAAAATTCATTCTTTATAACCATCAGTAAGTCTCTTCAAAAAGGCCTATCCTGCTTCCCTGAAACAACTACAAAAACATACATTTACTTTAAGAATTAGAAAATTCTGGGTGCCATCCAATATTTGTTTTGAAACTCAACTTTGGGATCAAGGAATTTGTAAAGTAAAACAGCTCAGTACTAAAAATGACTTTGATCCCCTAAGCCTCACTTACTTATTTTTCATTATTTCTCTTTTTCCTTTTACTTTCCCTTCAATATACATTTCAATTAACTTCCTTATTCTCCAAATACCTCATATTGAGTGATGACCCCATTTGGATCCAGAGGTTCTTTCCAGTTCAAGAAGATCTTATTTTCAAAGGATGTTCCTTGAAGAGAATTGACTGGTACAGGACCAGGCACTACAAATATATACAGTTTGGGTTACAACGATCCTTACATCAGAAACAGAAAAGGTAAATACTGTAAGTTATATAAGCCAAATTAAAAATAAAAAATCGTGTCCTTAAAAAGAAAATAAGCTATGTGACCAGTTTTCTGATTTTAATAAACAGGAATTTAAAGTAATCTGTAAGCTTCTAATGCAGACAACATACAACTCCAAAGTTATTTTTATTCAAAAGAATATTCTATCACCTTAGAGAGCTGAATAAATTGTATAGTCTAGTTTTCTCTGTTGTATACCTCTAATAACATGAAGATCGCATTTGTAATTTGTTTCAAGAACAGAGCTATAGTCCCTGAAAGATATTCTGAAGATTATGATAAGCCCCTAAAGTGTCTCCATAAACAAATTTCATTAAATAATGAATTATAATAATAATTAATACTCCTTGGACTCAAAAGCCAAATCATAGAGTACTGAATTGAAATGCCCACTAATAGTCAATCTGACTCTATTGCTACTCTTATTAAATTTCTATAATGTGAAGAAGACAGCACTGATTATTACAACTTAAAAAAACTTCAAGACGAATAGGTTCAAATATCATTGCTTCAGTCTTTTAAATGAAATTCCCTTTTGTAAAGCTAGGGTCAAACCATTTTACAGTATCAGACTTGTCTAGCACTCAACAATCAGCATAACTAGTTCTGAAGTGTCCGCAGGTATGACAAGAGTTGAGAAACCTTCTTACCAGTCCTTATTTGCAAATGTCATATAATTGACAATACCCAGTGGCAGCAATGAACAGTGTGTCAGTTTCTATTGACAAAATATAAAACATCAGATGCTTTTGCTCTTTGTTTTTATGTACTTTGTCTAAATATATAGTTGCTACTTATTCACAAAAATATCCGGTTTCTTGTTCTGAAAATGTTTAAATATATATCCTGTTCATCTTTGTTTAAAATATGTGTTTTCTTTTGAAATATTGACCCAATATTGGGCAAGTAAGTACTCTTTTTAATTAATATTTTTCCTTAATCTAACGTTTCAGTGAACTTCATACATGGCATTATCTAGAAATATAGTTGCAGAGTATACAGCAATTTTGTAAGGATTGAAGTAAATTAAAAATCACTGCATCGTAGCTAGCAGCATCAAGAAATTCTGAATGATACGTCAAAACAGGAAGATTTATTTCAGATCACAAGGAGACGATGAATGATGCTATGACCTCTGGGACAACCAATGTAATTTGGAACATTAATAATAAATTCATAAAGAGAAAAACCATAAAGGAAAGAAACCCATAAAAAGAAAAGATGCCAGCACTAAACTTCAGAAGATAATTACATGCGTCTGTCAGCTGAGGGTTTAGGGAGCACTTAACCAAAGGCATCCACTTCCTGCAAGTCCCAGGTCCCCTGTATTGGCAGAGCCTATACAGTTGATCAAGGCAGAGAGGCCATCACAGCCCCTGTGTGTACCCCGGGACACTTACGGAAGCTGCCATGGTCTTTCTTTGGTAACTAACAAGGCTGATAGGTGTTACGTCATTTGAGCAGAGTGAAAACAAGCTTATGATTGTAATTAAGGAAAAATATTTCTTCACCTTTCCATTACTTTCATAGATGGTGGCTGCTGAAAGAAGGAGAAGGCAAGACCCCAATTAGTGAGAAAATGTTTATTTGATGGTATTGTAATTACTATCTGTGTTCATTAACCACAATTTGGCCAACAAATATATAAAGTGGTGTGGATGTATTTCAAATTGTTTACAAATAAAGATAGTTATAAATTTTGCATAATTCTGCACTGGAAGAGGGGCAGAATTAAAGAGTATCTTTCCTAGAATTTATGTATTTCTCTGTTCCTCTTCTTCTTCTTTTTAAAAGATTTGATTTATTTGACAGAGAGAGAGATCACAAGTAGGCAGAGAGGCAGGCATAGAGAGAGCGGGAAGCAGGCTCCCTGCCGAGCAGAGAGCCAAACATGGAGCTTGATTCCAGGATCCTGAGATCATGACCTGAGCTGAAGGCAGAGGCTTAACACACTGAGCCACCCAGGTGTCACTGCCTTTTTTTTTTTTTAAAGTTAGCTCCACACCCAGCATGGAGCCCATGGGGCGTGAACTCATGACCCTGATGTCAAGACCCAGAGATCAAGACCTGAGTTGAGATCAAGAGTTGGACACTTCACCTAGTGAACCACCCAGGCACCCCTCTCTACTCTTCTTACACATATTCTACTTTGTCAATAAAATTCACTTAAAGTACCTACAGGTCATTATTTGTAAAAGGGAAAAGTGTGTGGAAAAATTATGGCCAAGATAGAACCATGCTATGGATCTTGCACTGGGACTAGTACAGTGGACAAGAGAAAGAAGTATACTTAGGTGAATGACAAAACACACACATAAACAGGTGGGGCGGGGAGTGGGCACAGATGAATTATATTTAATAATTCTCCAACTGTGAAGGAGGACAATGTCTATATATAATGTCTCTATATAATTTTGATTTGTGTAAATACAGCATGAAGTTACTAAGACCATCATCATGGCCATCTTCGTATTTCAGGGAATGTCACTTCACATTTCCACATCAACAACTTTTAATGGAAGTAGAATGCTGACTTTCATTCCCCTGCCTGCGATTTATTTGAGAGCTGTTTCAGCTATTTGTGTGTGTGTGTGTGTGTGTGTATAGGAAAGTCCTTTAAAATATAACTCTCAAAATGGAAGAGAGGAAAAATGAAATGTGGGTGGGGCAAGATTATATTAAATAAGCACTATAGACTTTAAAATATAATAAATGTACATTTAAAAATACCTCTGTATTAGCAAAAAATGTCCCCAAACCAGGGTTTTCTGCTGAGCTAACTTCATAATATTGATTTTTGTAAATGCTAGGATAAAAAATGAAAACAAAATCTCATACGAAAAATTCTACCCATGCATTAAAAAATGTATGCAATAAATTAAATATAAATTCTACCTTAGGGTTCTGGTGGGAAATCATTTTAGCTTTGCTCTCATGATTTATGGATGTCCCTAGAATTCTTTTCATGAAATTATATTCTTTTATTAGATGGTTGATAATTTATTCTTTTTCTATGTATATAGGGCAGCAATAATTTAGTAAGACTGACTTAATTAGATCATCATAACCCATCGATCTTTGCAACAACAGGTTATGATTTAGATATTCTGTCCCTCCTCTCAGGAACATTGAGTCATATCAAGTATTCTTTGTAGAAACTGGAGCTCACGTGAGCAGATCTTAAGACTGAGTTATTTGGAAATATACAAAGTTTGTACTGCAGTCATTTAGTTTTTTACATAAAACAAAGGAGAAGAAAAATAATTCTCACAGTAGAAAAAATTACTTTGTGACCATGCTATGAAATAACATGCAACTCAGTATCATTACAGCCAGTAAAAAAGTTCAAAACATACCTTAAAATAAAACTAGAATAAGAAATAATATTGAAATTATGTATCATTAATTTGATCTTATAAAACTGTTTTTATATAAAATAGCACAGTCATGAAGTTGATGGATTTAGGACATAATTTAAGATTTCATAGCAATTTGCTTCCTGATTATTAATCTAGTTGTAGGTGCTCGCAAAAATACATTTAAAAATTTAATGAAATATGAAAAAGTTACATGAGCCTGACTGCATTCTTTGGTTTATGGGAAAGAAAGGCAAACTAAAAGCCATACCAAAGTATACCACCAAAATGAATTATATCATTAGAGAGTGATTGGCAGAAAAAGCACAAATGTAGCAGAGTCTAAAATGATCAATTAAGGGGTGCCTGGGTGGCTCAGTTGGTTAAGCATCTGCCTTCAGCTCAGCTCATGATCTCAGGGTCCTGGGATGGAGCACATTGGGCTCCCTGCTCTGTGGGAAGCCTGCTTCTCCCTCTCCCACTCCCCATTGCTTGTATTCCCTCTCTCGCTTTGTCTCTGTCAAATAAATAAATAAAATCTTTAAAAAAAATTAAAAAAATAAAATGATTAAGAAATCAAGTTTTTAAAATTTTAAGGGTAGGTAATAAAGTACATTCTTATTACTAAAAACATGGCTTACAAAAGGTCTAGAGTAATACAGACATTTTAGTATTTATCCTACTTTATGAACTGAAATAGAGAGTTTTCAGAGCTTTTGAATCTTAGACTTTCCATTTCTACCATCCATCTATGAAACAATTAGGTTAATTATTCTTTCATATATAATCATGTGTTAAGGTATCTTCTGTGTATGTGTGGGGGTTTATGAGTGCTCTAATAAGAGCAAGTTTTGTTGTTTGAAATATTATTAAGGCTTAGATTAGGTGCAAATGCAAACATGATAGTTGAGGTAATCATGTTTGGTTACCTTAGACATGACAAAATGCATTTATCATAAATAAGTCTTAGGTTTATTCTTTGAAAATTTTAGGAATATGAAAATAACTCCATGCATAATTTTAGGACAATATTGTTTTCTTCAAAACTGAGCTAAATGAGGCTGAAAAGCTCTCACTTCCTTTTATAACAAAAATAATAGAACAAATCTAGGTCATTTCTATTTTTCAGAGTGAGAGAGCTTGAAGTGATATGGAAAAACTTCTAGAAACTGTGGTGTATTGACCTATCTTAAGGCAATCTCATACTCCATAGTCATCCAAATATATATCTGTGCCTAAAGTTCAGGACTTGAGGGAAACTGAAAACACCTGGGTATGAAATACATCCTGTTTTCCTAAATCCAAACAAAAATGTGGCCCTACTGACAGGCTATTCAAGGAGAAATTCAGAAGGGTATGGAACCTGAGAGATCAGCTTACTTAAACTTTCCATATAGAGATGAGAAATGGAAATCTAGAGGAGTAAACAGATTGGGTAAGGTGACAGAATTATTGGTGCCAGGACCGAAAACTCAGGATTCCTGACTCCCAGAGTTCAGCTTTGCCTCCATTCACTAAATAGGTCATTTTTTTTTTTCCTTCATGCTTCCTTTCATAATGGTAAATTTTGAAAACAAAATGTCTAATATCGAAATAATACATTATTGTTATTATCATAGTACCATCATTTGTACAACTTTTGGGTACAGGGAACATTTCTGTTCAATCAAGAAATGTACTTATTCACACTAATGACAAACTATAATGCTATAGTAGGTTAGGGTAAATTATAATATTAATATAAATGTTTGTTCCTATTAATAATTCTGAGGTGACACATATAGACATTGGACATTATATAATTAAATTCCTTAGGTGGTAATAAAATGGATAAAAGATGACAGCTTGCCTATATCTGATAAGGGCCTTTATTGAGACTTAAATATATGAATTTCAACCTTCTTTTATATTTAAACTTAAATGAAACCATCTAAATATGAGTGGAAAGGCAAACGATGCTGTTTTCAAATGTTAAGGAAAATGAAAGCTGCATTATTGGTTTGTAAAATGTAAAAAACTACATTTTAACCAAGTGCGTTTCACCAATAGGTAAATGATGTAATGCCATGAATAGTGAGAATTATTTTTGTATATTTGATAGCAAAAACTTTATTTAAGCTTTAGTGTAGTTGTTATTTCTCTAACATATAAAAACAGAAAACAGTAGAGGTACATTTCATCCAGTGTTTGATGCTACTCTGAAGAACATTAAGCTTTTTAGTTAAAGGCAAACTCTTTTCAAAGTTAACCTCATTAAGAGTATTTAGCAGATTTCAGAATCCAATTGAATTTTGGTGACTCTAGAGAAAACTGTAAGCAATGACATAATCTGATTATACGATTCCCCCTTTTTAAAATAATGAAATATGAACATACCATCTTCATCAGTTTGAATAATCGTCTCTTCACTCTCCTTCCTGCCTTCTGGATTGGTTAGGATCATCTTGAGGCTGACATTTGTATAAGGTGGCAGATGGTTCACAACATGCTGAGGGGCTTTGGGGTCCATGTCCAAACAGTCTGCCTTGCTCTCGTTGTGACCACGGAAGTAATGGTAGCAGATAGTGACATTAAAAGTGTGGCAACGAGTAATGTTATAACCCAAGGATTCCCAGTCCACAGCAATGCGTCTTGCCTGTATCTCAGCAATCTTTAATGTCTTTGGAGTTCGCATAGGTTCTGAAAAATAAATCAAAGATGCAGATGGCTGTCAACTTCACAATGAATAATCTAGGTAAAATCAAACACTGAGCATGACATAGCAGATGTACACGTAGGAAAACACGAAAATCATCTTTTATTCTCATTTTATTTACTCATCATCTTATTTCTGAAGGTTCGATCAGGGGCTGTGATTTACCAATGGGAAAAGAAATGTAAAATGTTAACAATCCACAGTACTCAAGAACATGGCGGAAAGACAAAACCCTGAAAATGTGGCCAGAATGCTTTTATAGTTGCTGTTGTTACTGCCCAATTCCCCGTCTCTCTTTTCTCTTGTCGTTACTGAGCAAGTCAATTAGCTAATACATCATAATGGATAAGAGTCAACACGTTCTGCTCTATGATTTGTCATGTCACCAGTTATGGTGTATACTAATTAGTCTAATTGTAATACTAAACTACCATTTACCAAAAAGTGACGCAGATATTAATTAACATTTATTATTTCAGTAATGATGTTGTTCATCAAAGCAGAAAAATATCTGAGAAAAACTACAAGAACACATGTGGATATTCACATTGTCATCGATCCTTCTTGATCTCTTTCTGTCTTTTTCTAGGAAACACTCAGGTCTGACAGTCCATTCACTGTCACCCAAACCAAACTGGGATGTGAATTTCCATTCAACTGGAAAATGCTGGCAGAACTAAACACTCTGAAGACTGGAGTCCATCCATCACCGCTTCCCAAGTGTATTCTTTCCTCATGCAAGACTAACTTTAATCGTCTAACTTAATCAAAATAATTACTCTATGAAAGTCATGGCCATGGCAAAGTCTACACAGTAAACAAACCAAAACACAGCTAAGCTTTCATACTTTGATTGAACAAAAAGATTAAAATCAAGGCCTAGGTCAAAGCCACATTGGAACCTCCCTTAACTCACTAAGAACAGTCAATGCCCTTGCTAAATGGGAGTCAGTAGACAAAAAAGAAGGAAAATAAATAATACAAAAAACCCAATTTGAGTGTTTTTTTAAATTTTCATTTTTGAGACTAAAATCTCAGTTCTGTAAAAATAATCAGCATGGTACACAGATGGCAAGCCCAAACTGGGATTCTAGTTCAATGTATTATATGTGCCAGCTGAAATACACTCTGGTGGCCATTTAAAACCTCAAAACTACAAAAATACATACATATACATGCAAATTAATCCATGGTAGAATCCAGTGCTTAGGTTTTAAATGCTCTGTGCCAGTCTTCTAATTACTCACAGTATCCAGTCTCCTTATTTTATCACTTTTGTTTTATGTGGTTTACATTAAGCATTGTAAGTAGGTTGGAAGAAAGATGTGGCTTTCTAATCATTAAAAAAAACAAAACAGGGGCACCTGGGTGGCTCAGTGGGTTAAGCAACCTGCCTTCGGCTCAGGTCATGATCTCAGGGTCCTGGGATCGAGTCCCGCGTCGGGCTCTCTGCTCAGCAGGGATCCTGCTTCCCCCCGCTCTCTCTGCCTGCCTCTCTGTCTACTTGTGATCTCTCTCTGTCAAATAAATAAATAAAATCTTTAAAAAAAATAAAAAATAAACAAAACAAAACAAAACTAAACAAAAAAACAAAAAAAACCACCACTTTATATGTCTAGCTCTATGCTCACATTTCCCCACCAGGCACGGGAGTGAGGTCATGACACAAACTTCAGTCTACAGTTTAGTGAAAACACATTCTTTGTCACCACTGACCACCAAGATGACAGGCAGTTATAGGTAGCATCATCTTTAATTCCCAGATAAACTAATTTTACTGCCTAATGGCAGCAACCTCATAGAATTCAGAAGGCATGTTCGGGTTAGGCCATCCATTGTGACAAAAGTCTAGAATAAGAAAGTAAGATTGGGGCACCTGGGTGGCTCAGTGGGTTAAGCCTCTGTCTTCAGTTCAGGTCATGATCTCAGGGTCCTGGGATGGAGCCCCACATCAGGCTCTCTGCTCAGCAGGGAGCCTTTCTCACTCCCCCCTCTCTCGCTACCTGCCTCTCTGCCTACTTGTGATTTCTCTCTCTCTCTTCTTCTCTCTCTCTCTCTCTCTCTGTCAAATAAATAAATAAATAAATAAATAAATAAAAATCTTTTAAAAAGGGAAAAAAAAAAAGAAAGTAAGATTTTTCCCTAAAATACTTGGAGTATATGAATGAAAATTTCCCATAAAATGATGAGCACAAACACCAATAAATATTTACTCCTCTGTTTTAGTTTTTTTAATATCTAGTATTTAGGTACTTGAAAACATCTTATTTTGAATTTGAAATTTACCCCTTTATAAATTTCTTTCCTTTTTTTAAAATTTCTCTATTTCCAAATGATCACTCTCTTTCATCCATCTTTTCATTTTATCCTACTATTCAATTTACACTTACCTGCATTCTAACACAATTTTAAAAGCATAAGAAAAGCATAAAAAAAGTGAAGAAGATACAAATAAATGGAAAGATATTCTATGCTTATGAATTGGAAGAACTGATATTGTTAAAATGTCCATACTACCCAAGGCAATCTACAGATGGAGGGCAACGTGTACCAAAATTTCAGGTGTGGATTCCCGGGTGGCTCAGTTGGTTAAGCATCTGACTCTTGGTTTTGGCTTAGGTCATGATCTCAGGGTCATGAGATCAATCCCCTCGTTTGCTGGAGATTCTCTCTTTCTCCCTCTGCCCCTCCCCACATCTCTCTCTCAAACACTCTCTCTATATAAATGAATCTTAAGAAAAAAATTCCAAGGCAGGGGCACCTGGGTGGCTCAATGCGTTGAGGCCTCTGCCTTCGGCACAGGTCATGATCCCAGGGACCTGGAATCGAGCCCTGAATAGGGCTCTCTGCTCAGCAGGGAGCCTGCTTTCTCTGCCTGTTTCTCTGCTTACTGTGATCTCTGTCTGTCAAATAAATAAATAAAAATCTTAAAAAAAAAATTCCATGGCAATTTTGAAAGAAATAGAACAAACAATCCTAATATTTGTGTGGAATCATTAAAGACCCTGAATAGTCAAAGCAATCTTCAGAATGAAGAACCAAGGCTAGAGGCATCACACTCCCTGATTTCAAATTACATTACAAAGCTACAGTAATTAAAACAGTATTATATTGACACAAAAACAGACACACAGATCAGTGGAACAGAGGGAATTATTTACAACAAAGGAGCCAAGATTATACAATGGGGTAGAGAATGGTCTCTTTAATAAAAGGTGTTGGGAAAGCTGGAGAGCCACACAAAAAGAATGAAACTAGACCACTATTTTCCACCATATAAAAAAATTAACTCAAAATATATTTAGACTTCAATGTAAGACCTGAAACCATAAAACTCCTAGAAGAAAACAGGCAGTAAACCCCTTGATACAGGTCTTGGTGATGGTTTTTTTCAATCTGACACAAAAGAAGTAAAAGCAAGATAAGCAAAAAACAGAGAGTGGAACTGTATCATACTAAACAAAATGCTTCTACCTAGCAAAGGAAATCATCAACAAGATGAAAAGACAACCTACTTAATGGAAGGAAATATTTACACCTCATATATCTGATAAGGGGTTAATAACCAAAACACATAAAGAACTCATACAACTTAATAGCAAAAAAAAAAAAAAAAACTAATTAAAAAATGGGCAGCAAGAAAGAGCTGGCATGATATATTCAGAGTACTAAATGAGAAAAACATGCAGCCAAGAATACTATATCCAGCTAGGCTATCATTGAAAATAGAAGGAGAGATTAAAAGCTTCCAGGACAAACAAAAACTGAAAGAATTTGCAAATACCAAACCAGCTCTACAGGAAATATTGAAAGGGGTCCTCTAAGCAAAGAGAGACCCTAAAAGTAGGAGATCAGAAAGAAAGAGAGACAATATACAATAACAGTCACCTTACAGGCAATACAATGGCACTAAATTCATATCTCTCAATACTTACCCTGAATGTTAATGGGCTAAATGCCCCAATCAAAAGACACAGGGTATCAGAATGGATAAAAAAACAAAACCCATCTATATGTTGCCTACAAGAAACTCATCTTAAACCCGAAGACACCTCCAGGTTTAAAGTGAGGGGGTGGAAAAGAATTTACCATGCTAATGGACATCAGAAGAAAGCAGGAGTGGCAATCCTTATATCAGATCAATTAGATTTTAAGCCAAAGACTACAATAAGAGATGAGGAAGGACACTATATCATACTCAAAGGAACTGTCCAACAAGAAGATGTAACAATTTTAAATATCTATGCCCCTAACGTGGGAGCAGCCAACTATATAAACCAATTAATAACAAAATCAAAGAAACACATCAACAATAATACAATAATAGTAGGGGACTTTAACACTCCCCTCACTGAAATGGACAGATCATCCAAGCAAAAGATCAACAAGGAAATAAAGGCCCTAAATGACACACTGGACCAGATGGACATCACAGATATATTCAGAACATTTCATCCCAAAGCAACAGAATACACATTCTTCTCTAGTGCACATGGAACATTCTCCAGAATAGATCACATTCTTGGTCCTAAATCAAGTCTCAACCGGTATCAAAAGATTGGGATCATTCCCTGCATATTTTCAGACCACAATGCTCTAAAGCTAGAACTCAATAACAAGAGGAAATTTGGAAAGAACCCAAATACATGGAGACTAAACAGCATCCATCTAAAGAATGAATGGGTCAACCAGGAAATTAAAGAAGAATTGAAAAAATTTATGGAAACAAATGATAATGAAAACACAACGGTTCAGAATCTGTGGGACACAACAAAGGCAGTCCTGAGAGGAAAATATATAGCGGTACAAGCCTTTCTCAAGAAACAAAAAAGGTCTCAGGTACACAACCTAACCCTACACCGAAAGGAGCTAGAGAAAGAACAAGAAAGAAACCCTAAACCCAGTAGGAGAAGAGAAATCATAAAGATCAGAGCAGAAATCAATGAAATAGAAACCGAAAAAAACAATAGAACAAATCAACGAAGCTAGGAGCTGGTTCTTTAAAAGAATTAGTAAGATTGATAAACCCCTGGCCAGACTTATCAAAAAGAAAAGAGAAAGGACCCAAATAAATAAAATCATGAATCAAAGAGGAGAGATCACAACAAACACCAAAGAAATACAGACACTTATAAGAACATACTATGAGCAACTCTACGCCAACAAATTTGACAATCTGGAAGAAATGGATGCATCCCTAGAGACATATAAACTACCACAACTGAACCAGGAAGAAATGGAAAGCCTGAACAGACCCATAACCAGTAAGGAGATTGAAACAGTCATCAAAAATCTCCAAACAAACAAAAGCCCAGGGCCAGATGGCTTCCCGGGGGAATTCTACCAAACATTTAAAGAAGAACTAATTCCTATTCTCCTGAAACTGTTCCAAAAAATAGAAATAGAAGGAAAACTTCCAAACTCATTTTATGAGGCCAGTATCACCTTGATCCCAAAACCAGACAAGGATCCCATCAAAAAAGAGAACTACAGACCAATATCCTTGATGAACACAGATGCAAAAATTCTCGCCAAAATACTAGCCAATAGGTTTCAATAGTACATTAAAAGGATTATTCACCACGACCAAGTGGGATTTATTCCAGGGCTGCAAGGTTGGTTCAACATCCGCAAATCAATCAATGTGATACAACACATTAATAAAAGAAAGAACAAGAACCATATGATACTCTCCATAGATGCTGAAAAAGCATTTGACAAAGTACAGCATCCCTTCCTGATCAAAACTCTTCAAAGTGTAGGGATAGACGGCACATACCTCAATATTATCAAAGCCATCTCTGAAAAACCCACCGCAAATATCATTCTCAATGGAGAAAAACTGAAAGCTTTTCCGGTAAGGTCAGAAACACGGCAGGGATGTCCGTTATCACCACTGCTATTCAACATAGTACTAGAAGTCCTAGCCTCAGCAATCAGACAACAAAAGGAAATTAAAGGCATCCAAATCGGCAAAGAAGAAGTCAAACTATCACTCTTTGCAGATGATTTGATACTATATGTGGAAAACCTAAAAGACTCCACTCCAAAACTGCTAGAACTTGTACAGGAATTCAGTCAAGTGTCAGGATATAAAATCAATGCACAGAAATCAGTTGCATTTCTCTACACCAACAACAAGACAGAAGAAAGAGAAATTAAGGAGTCCATCCCATTTACAATTGCACCCAAAACTATAAGATACCTAGGAATAAACCTAACCAAAGAGACTAAGAATCTACACACAGAAAACTATAAAGTACTCATGAAAGAAATTGAGGAAGACACAAAGAAATGGAAAAATGTTCCATGCTCCTGGATTGGAAGAATAAATATTGTGAAAATGTCTATGCTACCTAAAGCAATCTACACATTTAATGCAATTCCTATCAAAGTAACATCCATTTTTTTCAAAGAAATGGAACAAATAATCCTAAAATTTATATGGAACCAGAAAAGACCTCGAATAGCCAAAGGAATATTGAAAAAGAAAGCCAAAGTTGGTGGCATCACAATTCCGGACTTCAAGCTCTATTACAAAGCTGTCATCATCAAGACAGCATGGTACTGGCACAAAAACAGACACATAGATCAATGGAACAGAATAGAGAGCCCAGAAATAGACCCTCAACTCTATGGTCAACTCATCTTCGACAAAGCAGGAAAGAATGTCCAATGGAAAAAAGACAGCCTCTTCAATAAATGGTGTTGGGAAAATTGGACAGCCACATGCAGAAAAATGAAATTGGATCATTTCCTTACACCACACACGAAAATAGACTCAAAATGGATGAAGGATCTCAATGTGAGAAAGGAATCCATCAAAATCCTTGAGAAGAACACAGGCAGCAACCTCTTCGACCTCAGCCGCAGCAACATCTTCCTAGGAACATCTCCAAAGGCAAGGGAAGCAAGGGCAAAAATGAACTATTGGGATTTTATCAAGATCAAAAGCTTTTGCACAGCAAAGGAAACAGTGAACAAAACCAAAAGACAACTGACAGAATGGGAGAAGATATTTGCAAATGACATATCAGATAAAGGGCTAGTGTCCAAAATCTATAAAGAACTTAGCAAACTCAACACCCAAAGAACAAATAATCCAATCAAGAAATGGGCAGAGGACATGAACAGACATTTCTGCAAAGAAGACATCCAGATGGCCAACAGACACATGAAAAAGTGCTCCATATCACTCGGCATCAGGGAAATACAAATCAAAACCACAATGAGATATCACCTCACACCAGTCAGAATGGCTAAAATTAACAAGTCAGGAAATGACAGATGCTGGCGAGGATGCGGAGAAAGGGGAACCCTCCTACGCTGTTGGTGGGAATGCAAGCGGGTGCAGCCACTCTGGAAAACAGCATGGAGGTTCCTCAAAATGTTGAAAATAGAACTACCCTATGACCCAGCAATTGCACTACTGGGTATTTACCCTAAAGATACAAACGTAGTGATCCGAAGGGGCACGTGCCCCCAAATGTTTATAGCAGCAATGTCTACAATAGCCAAACTATGGAAAGAACCTAGATGTCCATCAACAGACGAATGGATAAAGAAGATGTGGTATATATACACAATGGAATACTATGCAGCCATCAAAAGAAATGAAATCTTGCCATTTGCGACGACTTGGATGGAACTAGAGGGTATCATGCTTAGCGAAATAAGTCAATCGGAGAAAGACAACTATCATATGATCTCCCTGATATGAGGGAGAGGAGATGCAACATGGGGGGTTGAGGGGGTAGGAGAAGAATAAATGAAACAAGATGGGATTGGGAGGGAGACAAACCATAAGTGACTCTTAATCTCACAAAACAAACTGAGGGTTGATGGGGGGAGGGGGGTTGGGAGAGGGGGGTGGGGTTATGGATATTGGGGAGGGTATGTGCTATGGTGAGTGCTGTGAAGTGTGTAACCCTGGTGATTCGCAGACCTGTACCCCTGGGGATAAAAATATATGTTTATAAAAAATAAAATTTAAAATATACAAAAAAAAAAAAAAATGGGCAGCAGATCTGAATACACATTTGTCCAAAGATGACATACAGATTGCCAATGGATACATGAAAAGATGTTCACCATTATTAATCACTAGGGAAATGTACACAAAAACAAAAACAGAAACAAAATGAGCCTAAAAACAAGTGTTGGCAAAGATATGGAGAAAAGACAGCCCTTGAGCACTGTTGTTGGGAATGCAAACTGATGCAATCACTATGAAAAATGGAATGGAGGTTTCTCACAAAACTGAAAAATAGAATTACCCTATGATTCAGCAATTCTACTTTTGGGTATTTATACAAATAAAATAAAACACTAACTTGGAAGACACATGTAACCCTATATTTACTGCACATTATTTATAAAACCAAGATATGGAAACAAAGGGTGCGTGTGTCTGTACATTTAAAAACAGTAAATATTATTCAGCCATAACAATAATGAAATCTTGCCATTTGTGGTAGCATGAATGGGCCTCGAGGGTATCATGCTAAGTGAAATGCCAAACAGAAAAAGACAAATACCATATGATTTCTCTTATATGGGGAATCTAAAACAATAAAAAAAATAGAAAAGAAAGAAAAATGAATGAAGTTTATAGATGCAGAGAACAGACTGATGTTTGCTACAAGTAGGAGTATGGAAGAGGAAGGGGTTATAAATTCATTAAAAATAAAAAGTAAATTAAAAAAAAAATGTAACTGTGTTAGAAATGTATGACCTAACTTCATTGAAGAGAGTGGGGGGAAATTACTTAAGTAAATTAGGAAATGAGTAGAGACAATGAGACAAGAAACCAACAAAAAAACAAAAACAGCAGATATTCCTAGTAATAATTTAAAGTTTACAGATGACTTTAGGGTGCAGTCATAATAGTGACACCATGGTTCTGAACAGCAAATGTAGAGGTCTGTTCAAAGAAAATGAAAACCTGTCAGAAAACCTGTCACGCCTGTCAGAATGGCTAAAATCAAAAACACAAGAAACAACACAGGTTGGTGTGAGGATGCGGAGAAAAAGAAAACCTCTTGCGCTGTTGGTGGGAATGCAAACTGGTGCAGCCACTGTGGAAAACAGTATGGAGGTTCCTCAAAAGATTAAAAACAGAACTACCCTACAATGCATCAATTGCACTACTAGGTATTTACCCAAAGAATACAAAAATACTAATTTGAAGTAATACATGCAACCTGATGTTTACAGCAGCACCTACAATAGCCAAATTATGGAAACAGTCCACACCCCAACAACTGCTGAGTGGATAAAGAAGGTGTGGTGTGTATATATATGTATGGAATTGTTCATCATTAAGAAATAATGAAATCTGGGATGCCTGGGTAGTTCAGTGGATTAAACATCTGCCTTTGGCTCAAGTCATGATCCCAGGATCCCAGGATCACATCGGGCTCCCTGCTCAGCAGGAAGTCTGCTCCTCTCTCTCCACCTGCTGCTCCCCCTGTTTTGTGGGCTCTCTCTCTCTGACAAATAAATAAATAAAATATTTTTTAAAAATACACTGGAATTAATGTTAAAAAGGGAAATAATGAAATCTTGCCATTTGCAATAAGAGGGATAGAGGTAGGGAGTATAATGTTAAGCAAAATAAGTCAGAGAAAGACAAATATCATATGATCTCACTCATATGGGGAATTTAAGAAACAAATGAGCAAAAGGAAAAATAAAAGAGAGAGAGACAAACCAGGAAACAGACTCTTAACCACAGAGAACAAATTGATGATTACCAGAAGAGAGGTGGGTAGGGGGATGGGGGAAATAGAGGATAGGGGTTAAAGAGTACACTTATCATGATTAAAAAAAAGAAAAAAACTAGAAAAAATAATAAATTAAAAAATAAAGTAGATATGTGAACGTGAAAAGAGTGGAAATGAAAAGTAGTAAGGAAAAAGGAAACTATTTAACACTTTCTGGACTGAGAGCCTTAAGAAGTAAATCTTAAATCTTCTTGTTATATTACTGACTATACATTTCAACATTTTCTCCTAAGCTAATCATAAAATAATCAGAGAATTAATTTTCCTATTTATAGATCTAAATAAATTATAGAAATAAGTAGAAATGTTCTTCTAACTAATCTTATTATATCCAATTTCTTTTTGCATTCTGGCTTCCTCTATAAAACCGCTCTATAGAGCACTGAAAACAAGGAATGTATGTGCTATTTAATTCTGCTCTAGTTGAACTGCTATTGGAACTGCTTGAAGAAGTTCTGAATAGCCCTAGAGCTAAGGCAAAGTATGCACAAACTTGACGTTTCTTTAGGCCCGGAAGAAATAAGTCCAGATGCAAATGTATCCACACGGAGGGCCTCAATGTCAAAAGCAGAAGCTACTTGGCGGCAAGAGAAAGAAAAGCAAAAATGAACTATTAGGACTTCATCAAGATAAAATGCTTCTGCACAGTGAAGAAAATAATTGACAAAACTAAAACGCAGTGTATCGAATGGTAGAAGATAGTTTTAAATGACATATCTGATAAAGGGTCAGTATCCATAATCTACAAAGAACTCATCAAACTCTATACCAAAAAAAACAAATAATCAAGTTAAGAAATGCCAGAAGACATGAATAGATATTTTTCCAAAGAATAATGTCCAAATGGCTAACAGACACAGGAAAAGATGTTCTACATCACTCAGCATCAGGGAAATACGAATCAAAACCACAATGAGACACCATCTCACACTAGTCGGAATAGCTAAAATTAACAAGTCAGGAAACAACAGATTTGGCAAGGATGTGGAGAAAGAAAACCCTCTTGCACTGTTGCTGGGAATGCAAACTGGTGCAATCACTCTGGAAAACAGTGTGGAGGTTCTTCAAAAAGTTAAAACTAGAACTACCCTTTGATCCAGTAATTGCACTATTAGGTATTTACCCAAACGATACAAAAATAGAGATTTGAAGGGAAGCATGTACCCCAATATATAGGCAGCATTATCAACGATAGCCAAATTATGGAAAGAGCCCAAATGCCCATCGACTGATGAGTGGATAAAGATGTGGGGTGTGTGTGTATGTATACATGTTTATATGGATCTACAATGGAATATTACTTGGCCATAAAAAATAATGAAATCTTGCCATTTGTGACAATGTGGAGGGAGCTAGAATATATCATGCTAAGCAAAGTAAGTCAGTCAGAGAAAGACAAATACTATATGATTCCACTCATATGTGGAATTTAAGATACAAAAAAAGATGAACAAATAGGAAGGGGGAGGGAAGAGAGGGAAACAACCAAAAGAGACTCTTAAAGACAGACAATGAGGGTTGATGGAGGGGGGAAAGGGCTACATGGGTGATTGGTATTAAGTAGGGTACTTGTTATGATGAGCACTGGGTGTTGTATGTTAGTGATGAACCACTAAATTCTACTCCTGAAATCAGTATTACACTATATACTAACTAGAATTTAAATTAAAAGTTGAAGAAAGAAAAAAACAAAACAGCAGAAGCAGCTCACTACACTTTACTTTCTTAATCTCATATTCAATAAATAAATACATAGATAGATAAATGCTCACAGCTTATACACTGGAGAAAAAACAGCTCTACATCCTCAATTCTTTGAGGATATTTAGTATTTATATGAATTGGCAAAAATTCTATCTATCATGTAGTACGTAAAAAAATATCAAGAGTTCAAATCTACCAGTAAGCATTTTGTTTTGGTGTATTAAGTGCTGCTCACTTTGACCTTCATATAAGTCAAATTTTTAAAATTCTCATTTAAAATTAGGGGGGGTAGCTTTATAAACCTATACATTTGTGAATAAACCAATACCACGATTTCAGTAGTATTTAATTAACTGATATACAAAAACACAGAGTTGTGGAAAGAAGTAGTTTTCTAAGAGGCAGAGATTCATTCTACTAGGTCAATATAGTGTTTTTAAATCTGTATTTTTTCAGAGTTGCTTAATAAATGCTGCAAACTGCACTGTTATTACTAAAATAGTGACTTAAAACATAATTTTACTTTGACCTAGTGTAATATTCAGAAACACATATTCAACAAAGTAAACACACACACAGAGCACAAAACTCAATTATTTTGAGCTCTATGGCATCTGTAATAACACAGAGGACATCACTGTCTAATTACATTTTCTCATAATTGGCATGTGCCCTTTTTTCCCCAGTTTTTATTGAGGTGGGACTTTTTCAGCTACACACACACATATTTGTGCATGTACATTTATATACATATACTGTCCATACGATGGGCACTCTGCTATGCCATTCCTCCTAACTCTACTAGGTCTGAATGGGAGGGCTGACTATATACAGATGAACTTTTATATGAGTATAAATAGCAGAGACTCAAGACTGTTCTACTACTATGACATGAATTCAGAGAAAATTCTATCAAAGAATTCAACAAAAAAATTATCTTAAGTCTTCACAATGATCCATTATTCTTGTGCCTTACCAATAACTTCTTTTTATTTCTGAGATATGAATACATAAAATTTTTCATTTTCTAAATTGAAATAAATAGTCATAGAATAACCTGTGGTAGAAAGATATTTCTGAAAACTCACCATATTATATATAAGCTGGGTACAAGTGCTGTTTTGAGGACTAAATAATTGAAAGAAATGACCTAGCATGGTGAATAGCACATAGGGGCATCACAGGAAATACCATCTATAACAATCAACATAAGTAACCACAATGATGAAAAAACAATGGAGTTCGCATTCATTAATGCCGTCAAGTGTTCTGAAATTTATTAAATGTTCTTTCTTCCCAATTTTTTACTTTCCATTTTTAAACCTGCATTAGCTATTCCCATACACGTGATTTTATAAAACAGTTCTCTTTCCTTCTCTCTCTTTTACATTTCTAGTAAAAGAAATTCGGGACAGAAACAAGAAATTGAAGAAAGTTGTGGGGCAAAATTTTGGCAGAAACTTGGGAAGAAATACAGTAATGGAGTAACCTTCATGCAGCAAAGGATATTAAAATATTTTGTATAAGTCATTCACCTGTTATGAAATAAAAACAGATTGCCTCTTATGTAAATTTGATGATATTAGATACTGTGGAGAATATTAAAGTGAAAGAAACAATAAGGGGCCTCCAGGAGCTCACCATGTATTTAGCAAAGATGTTAGCTAAGAAAAAAAAGATAAATAATTAAAACAGTATGATATAAGTGGTATATGAATAGAATAAAATACTACAGGAATTCAAAAGGGAGAAAGAACTTCCTCCTGTCAAATGGAGGAGACATCTGGCAGCATTAGATTTCAATGGATAAGACAAGACAATCCACAGACATAGTTTGGGTAAATAATACAAAAGGAGAGGGAAACAAAATGCAAATCCTATTTGGTTGCTGAACAAATTATCTAGTAGGAGATTATGTAGGAAAAACTGATTGGGAAAAGATGGGGAATATGTTGGATGGCATGGTAAGAGATTACACTTGATCTAAAGGGTTACAGAGATGGGGTGTCTGGGTTGCTCAGTGGGTTAAAGCCCCTGCCTTCGGCTTGGGTCATGATCCCAAGGTCCTGGGATCCAGCCCCGCATGGGGCTCCCTGCTCGGCGGGGAGCCTGCTTCCCCGCCAACCCCCCCACCCCCTGCCTATCTGCCTACTTGTGATCTGTCTGTCAAATAAATAAATAAATAAAATGTTTAAAAGGAAATAAAAGGCTACAGAGAATCATTCAGTGGGCAGAAATTTGATATAATGAATTAATTACTTCAGAAAAGTTAATTTGGAGGTCATATCAAGCGCAGGACTGGTAGAGAAATCCAAAGATTGCAGTGTGTTAGGGGAGACTAAGGGGCTAAGAAGTAGTGTGACTTCAGTAGGGATAGAGGTAACTTTGGGTTGGAAATTGGTGAGCCATGAACAGTTCAAAGATAAGTTGGTAAAAAAAAGAAAAACAAAAAGAAGTCAAACTCTCTAGATCATTCTACTTTTTGAAATCTGTGTTCAGTATATACCCTAATCCAACTCTTTACCCTAACTCATCAGTCGGGGCGGGGGGGCGGTTCAGACTGGGTGAAATCTGTGACATAAGGACTGAGGACACCAGCAGTGGAATTAAAAGGTTGGTTTGTTTGTTTATGAGAGAATGCATGAACATGCGGGGGGAGGGGCAGAGAGGGAGGGAGAAAGAGAGAGTATCTTAAGCAAGCTCCATGCCCAGCACAGAGCCCAACACAGGCTCGATCTCACGACCTTACAATCATGACCTGAAACACAGGCTCCATCTCACGACCTTACAATCATGACCTGAGCCAAAAAAAATCAAGAGTCAGATGCTTAATTGACTGAGCCAACTAGGTGCCCCTGGAATTAAAAGGGTTATAAGGTAAGGCCATTTATGATAATAAATGGGTTTTAAGGTATTAAAAAGAATTAAAAGGGTTGTAAGGTGAGGCCATTTGTGATATACTTGGAAAACAGGGTTGGGGGGTTTACATTAAGAAGCAGGTAAAGAAATTGGAACTTCAAGCAAAATCTACTCCTTTCCCATTCTATTCTTTAGCTGATGAATCTCAACTCCTTTTATTAACTGCCCTGTGGACAAATATGCAACCAAATTGGCATTGAGCCCTCTTCCATTCATTCATTTCCAATAAATCCTAGGAAAATACTAACCCTTAAATTGAAAAAAATATGTGATGAGAAATGTCAGTTTTATTAGATTTTCTTTGTTTTCCCTGCCAAATGCTCATCAGCCAATTTTCCTAACTTTTCCCATTCCTTTTTTCCTCATATTGCTCACCTACTTCCTATTTGTTACAGTGAAAGTGGCCACATAAAATCAAGAAAAAATAAAGACAGGGCAGAAAATTTACATATCAAATCTATAGCCAGGATTATACAATTAGCAAGTAAACAAAGAAATTCACATATCACTGCCCTTACTTAAATTCTAAACAGATTAAGCCTGGGCTTTATGTCTGTAACAATTTTTGTGTCAAATATTTAACCCAACTTGATAGGATAATATGAAGAATTCCTTAATAATTCTCTAAAGGTTAAGAAAAATAAAGGCAACGTACAGACAGAACATGTTGACTTTGAGTCATCTCTCAACAGCAAGATGATTTAATAAGTGGTTCTAGATAATAGATAAAAGGGAATTCAATTTTTTTTGGTACTTGCTAAACAACACGTGACATGACAGGTCAATATTCATGTCCTTTTGTAGTGATAATCTCTAGTTATTCTGAAAGAGTTGTGAAAACAAAAGCTTTAGCAGCTACAAGAGAATCAAGAGCAAAGATCATCTTTCCCTAGAATCAGTTTTTAATGATAAAACTTATTATCCAGCTGTCAGTCAGAGAAAAATAGAAGATGTCCCAAAGCTCATGCCAAGGAAAAGAAAAAAAGATCTTGTCAAAGATGTACACAAACTAAGAACACGAAAGCATGACAGGGAGCTTCCGTGCTCCTGGATGCCTTTCCATCAGAAATCCTCGAAGCTGACTGCAAAGCACAATTTTCATTCCATTTATCGAAACAAATACAAGGAAAATGAATTTCCTGACTGCCAGGGAAAATATTTGTTAGTGTAAAGTAAAAAAATAATTGAGATGAAATTTCTGAACAAAGGTGAACTAAAAGAAAATAAGAAGGAAGAAAACACTGGCATACCTTGGGGGAGGAAAAACTTAAGGACTTTGGAAGAGACTGTCTTTACTTTTCCCTACTGATGCTTTGTATTTTTATTCTTTTCCTTGTGCTAAGGATTGAGGATAATCAAGGTTTTACATTGCACATCTTTTCAATCTCACAGCATCATTAGTCTTGCCAAAAAGATTTCATCTCTGCTCCCATGGGTCAAATCGAGTTAATGATAAGTTGGCGAGATGACTTGATTAGTACGGTAACATGAGGGAGCCTCAGGTCCAGGAATAATCACAAACCAACTGTCAGCTCTTCTGGCTTTCTGGCTGTGTTGTTAAAATGACAAGCTTGGACTTAGGGGAAATAGAATGACAGGGTGTATGGCTCACTCAGCCCTCCTGCAGAGTCACAGAAATATTTACCCAGCGCCATCAGAATAGTACTAAGCACATCATCAAATTAAACCAAAACATGTCATTTTCACTGCTTTCCAGAGTCTGACTGAAGTTTATTAGATAATTCTAATAGCCTTAACATTTGCATGCTCTCTAAAATAATATTAAGGAAAGCATCTGATTTTTAGAGAACAAGAATACCAAACTGACAAAGAAAAAAGACAAAGATAATTCTTTTTCCAATAGATAAATCTTATGGAATGTCTTATCATGAACCCTTGTTCTAGAACAGGAGCAGTTGAAAATTTGGGGACTCTTTAATGCTTTTTTCTCTTAAATGTTTATGTGATAATATTAGACTGTATTAGAAGAAATAAGATTACTGTAATCAACAAATCCACTTCATTTCATCTCTGATACTGGATATTCTACTTATGTGTTCTAAACTAAATAAAATTAAAAAAAAAAAAAAACGGTCTCAATAGATACCTGCCTATACTTGAATAAAGCATAAAGTAGAAAAAAGAAAAGGCATTTTCTTAATTTATGGAAGGAAAAAAAGAGAAAAATCAACTCCTCCTTTAAAAACAACTTTATCTTTCACAAAAATATTTAGCAACAGTATTAATCAGACATAAGAGGTAGAGTGATTTTTATATAACCCTAAAAAAACACAATATGGAAATATAATATGTAGTGTAAAAAATAAGATGGCTTTAGAGGAGTTGTATATAGCGATGACAAAACTCCGGAGGTGATTTTCAATGCCCTTTTTTATACCTAAAAGGAGATAAACGACATACTCCTTAGGTTGTCCAAAAACATGAGGTAAGTATTTTGTATACCAAGCCTGCTGGTTGGCCCATGGTATGTGCTTGAAAATTTTATTTTCTGAACAGTAAAGCAAATCGTTTTAATATATTTTTAATGTTAAAAAACCTAATGAAAATAAAACCTAAGAACTCAATTCTGTGTAGTAGTCACAATGCAAGGTCTAATTCTTAACTTCTTGTAGTCACACTATTTGCCATGTGACTTTGCTCACACTGAGGAAGTGGGGTCTCTTTCTCCACCCTTTGATTTGGGGCTTGCCTTACGACTTGCTTTGGGCACAGAACGAGGCGAACGTGATGGCATGGGGGTTCTCAGCCTGTATCCCAAAAAGTCCTGTGAGCTCCTGCTTGTTCTTAACCTCCACCATCACTTTTAGAATAAGAGAAACAGGTAGAGCAGAGCCTCGCTGCCCTAGCTGTAGTCCAGAGGCTGGTCTAGATCAGCCAATAGCCATTTAACCAGCAGGTCAGCGAGACAGCCGTCAGAGGCTCCCAGCCTTCCATGCCAGAGTGCGGGCAGCACAGGCTTGCTCTGTGCCACTGATGAGACTCTGTGGTTAGCTGAGGTTCAGCATTTGGCTATAATTTCTATTCCTTATCTTTCCGCTTGGTAAATCACCTTAATATTTGTGTGAAGATGATGTCCATGATCTCTCCACTGAATAGTACTTTACAAATTTTATTGCTCCACAATGGGTTGTGCTGAGCCACTACAAGCTTATTTAGTATTCCTTTTGTAAGTGCTTGCCATATGCAGATAGTACGGTATATAATATATGTTTCAAAAATTACTTTAAATGAATTTGTTTTTGTCTTCCTTTCCTGTATGCTCTTTGAGGATAGGTTCATTTGCTCACTATGCTCCCACAGATACTAATACATCGAATGTTGGACCAATAATTCTGAGTAAGACACACCGGTACTTTATTCTAAGCCATTAAAACTGAGCCAGTCAATTTCTGGTTCCCTACTCCATCATCATGATGTAAAATTTGTTAAAATTGCTTAGTTTTTCATATCTATATGACTTTGTAGGTACATATAATTGTGAATCTGTGATATATTTTAATTTTTGTTCTTTTGGATAGGTCTGACAGGAAAAAAAATGCATTTACATGTATATTTTTATCCCAACATTTCTGACACTGCTCCGATGCAGAAATAGTACATGTTTTTTCCTCAATTACATAATTCCCTTGTAAACATCTTACATCTGTCCTTGAATGTGTCATTCAATTCAAACTAGAAACCGTACTATGAAGAGTATTAGTTAGTGAAGTGATAAGAGGGTCCATTTTAACAACAATGACATTATAATGATTTGCCAAGTATGTATGGACCATTTTGCTCTTTACAAAGACCATGATTTTTACTGTGTCAACTTGGGTCCTTCTTTCATTCCTTCTGCAAACATAGTCAATAGACTAATTTGCTTTTGATTCCAATTCTGAAGAAGAGAAAACTTCTAAATTATATGTAAAAAGCGACAGTACACAAATTTCAAAAGTGATAATGGCTATTGACACACTTTAACACATCATTTGATTTTAAAATTCAAGTGTCTGGTAACACGCTTGCTTCAGGGAAATAGAAGGACAGATAAGGACTGCAGGGGTGATGATTATTTGTCCATTTCCTTTTCTGCAGCCACCATTTATCCCATGCTTTCATGCATGATTAACAGCTTGCAGATCCTTCACTTGTAATCAATAGCTGTGAAGTTTTATATTAGGTGCAGAGATTAGACAGCCTTGATTATAAATTTTATCGATTTGTACAGTTTAGCTGCAGAAATCCCTGTACATTTTTCAGAGATTAAATTAAAAGGAGATATATGGCCTACACACATTAGAAATGCCAGTGCGATTATAAGGTGTGACCTCTTTATACTCATTCCTCTAGATGAATAAAACCTACCTAGTGCACTAAAACATGAATCAGCATGTCAACGAGCATCAAGCTGAGATAGTAAACACAGTGAAAATGTGACAAAAAGAATTACAAAACTGCAAAGAAACCCGCCTAACACTATAATTAATACAGGAGACTTGTAAGAATTAATTGCTTCAGCTCATTTGTAAATTAGGAAATTGACAGAGATAAGAAAAATGAATTCCTTAACTTCTACCTGGAAAATCTGAGACTATATTAAAACCAAAGATTTATGATCTCTTAAGATAAAGGAATCAGGGCAATTTTTTTTTAATTACTAGAAAAACAAATATGGTCATTTTAAAGTTAGTGAATAATCTAACAACTGTAAAATTCATAACCAGGTCAGCTTTATGAATATTTCCACCTTTAAAACTTTTAAAGCACTGCTTATTTTATGTCCATTATTTTAAAGTCTGAGAATATCCAGGAAATAACTAATAAACATCTTTACACTCAACAAATACAGAGGGGGGAGCTAATATTTTCCAACATCAAAACCTCATTTTACTTTTTAAATGTTCTATTATGGATTTTCTATTATGTCCTATTATAGCCTTTCTTCTCTTGTGAAATATCTTTTATTATACTAATTGATTTTGTCCCCAGATCTGCAAAGTCCCATATATGATGACATAGAAGGCAGGAATAGGTTATAGGTGACTCATCTTGGCATGCATTCTGAAGCACTCATTTCCTTACCTTTGGAAAGTTATTCAACAATTAGGCTTAGAGCATGGACTGAGCCTTGAGCCAGTCTATAGGGTTAGACAAATGTTCCAGTGTGTTTTATAGTGGCCTTAAAAAAAAAAAATGAAATCCCCTTAAATCGTCTAAGTAAAAAAGCACCCTATTTATCATTAAATACTTTATGCAAAATATTCGATGAAGAGGTTTTCTGTTAAAAGTTACTAATATTTTCAAATGGTTCCGCAGAACAACACAAAATGGTGACAACATATGGAAATGAAGACAAAGGATATTGCTTTCCTTTGTTCCTAATAACTAGTACTAGTAAGGCTACATTTTAAAGTATTATGTAGAAGCTCCTAATTTCTAGATAGTCACAGAAGAAACAGTAAAAGTACAAAAGCACTAAGAAATTATTTTGTTTGTTCTTAGTAGCCTTGAACACTTTGGTTCCTCGACAAAAATCTTAACAATATTATTGGCTCTTCTGTTCCTCACTTAGCCCCTAATCAGTGACCCAATCTATCTATTTACTGCACCATATCGTAAGATCTATGGCATTTCTCTGTCCCTCTCTTTAATCCAGGGCCTAATCCTCTCTCACCTAAACTACTGGAAATTCTTGCTACTACCAACACTCCCCAGTGCTTTCTTCACCCAGACCTTCCAAAACGCAGTTCTCATTACATAACTTGCTTATTCAAAACACTGTGGAAAGTTTCCTAGGTTAAACAAATAAGTTAAACAAACAAACAAACACCTCCTAGAAACCAAGGATCTCCAAATACAATTTTATCTCATATACTTCTCCCAATCCCCTATACTCCAGCCAGTCTACTCAACTGATACTAAAGCTAATGTGAACTGCTCAACATATGTACTATTGTTCATTTCATTCCATCGACTTACAGTATCTTCCTCCTGTAGATCTCCCTATGGAATCTTGAATGCCCTGTTAAAAATACACTATTTTCCCAGTGCAAGCCTGCCCCAGGATACCTTACAAAGTAATAAGTGATCTTTAATTCTCAAAGGCTTTATCTGTACTTCTATTAAGGCATTTAATGCATAATATCTTCCATTCATCTTATATGTCTGTGTGTTCAGGTCTCCTGTATTAACAGGTAAACTTGAAACCAGAAACTATGCCCTATATAGATAGACATAAGCAGAACATGTAAAATGGACCTTGAGGAAATAGTGCTAAATAAATAAATGTTTAAATAATCAGAAACTAGGGGCACCTGGGTGGCTCAGATGGTTAAGCGTCTGCCTTCGCCTCAGGTCATGATCCTGGGGTCCTGGGATCGAGCCCCGCATCGGGCTCCCTGCTCAGCGGGAGGCCTGCTTCTCCTTCTCCCTCTCCCTCTCCTGATGCTTGTGTTCCCTCTCTCACTGTCTCTCTCTCTCTCTGTCATATAAATAAATAAAAAAAACCTTTAAAAAAATAATCAGAAACTATGTTTGAAATATTTTTAAAACACAGCATAAACTACAATGCCAATTTTCACTAGAACAATTAGCTTTAACAAATATTTAGTGAGTAAATACCTATGAGCCAGACCAATTCTATAGGATATAAAAATATGTAAGATATGACCTCTTTCCTTGCAAAACTCACAGTGTAGTGAAAGAACAGGCACACAGACAGGTAAATTGCACCTTAATGTGGTAAAATTAAAGCATACTGGACCAAAGAGGTTAATGAAATTTTATTGATGACAGGAACAGTAAGTTGTTTCACTATAAATAACAGTCAAGCTCTTTTCTGAAGGATGAGGGGGTGTTTTCATTGCGGAGGGAGTGAATATGAAGAGCCTCCATAAAGAATAAGTTTGCAGGGAATCCTCATGCATGATGGACAGCAAAGGGAAATTTCCACTCCTAGTATATCACTGTACTTCTCTATCACTGTATTCGTTCTTACCAGGAGGAGCAAAGCCTCTATGGTGAAGGCAAACACTTCTGGGTAAAATTCCAAAAGTGTTGGTAAACACTTCTAAGTAAACTCCTGGGACCCAGAAGTCCAGGGAAACAACCACCCCCCCACCCATCCCCACAAGCATCCACTCTTCCTTAATCAGGCCCACCTTAGAGGAACCTATGGCTTCATTATACCTTTACACTGTGGTTTTGATCCCCACCTTGTGGGGGATGGCTGCCATGACAGTTCCAACAAGAACCAAATTGGGCCCCAAACTCCCCCTACCCACAGGTAGAAGGCCTCCCTTAGATGATTGGAGGCAAACTCCCTCAGAGACCCATAACCCGTGCAAATAGAAAAAAACAAGATAGCCTTGACCCCAGCACAGCCACTTCCCTGGACCTGCCCACTTCCCACCTTGAGAGTACACTTTCCTTTCCACCACCAAATGCTTGCTTGCTTAAGAGCTTGGCTCTGAATTCTTTCTTGGCCCAACTCAGGAACTGAAGCCAGAAAACAGGACCCACTGCTAACAACCCTACCCCCAACCTCAGGTCTTGTGGCCTCAGACCCACTATTCTCTGTCTAATCTCCTCTTTAGACTGTGTTCAAACAAGCCAGGCACATTGTTGCCTCTTGCAGGGGCTTTCCACTTCCTCTTCTCTGGGTCTACAACGTTCTCCAGAATAGCCTCTTGTGTCACTCACAGCTTTACTTAAATGTCACCTTCTTTGCGAACTCTTCCTTAACCATCTTTTTAAAAATCCAAGATCCACCAATGCTTCATTTATCTCCCTACGCTTACTGCCATCTAATATCATTAATAATTTATGTTTTTAATCTTTATTATCCAAGCTCCCCATACTAAAATGCCTGGTACAAAATCACTATTCAATAAATATTTGGGTTGATGAATGAATGAATGGATGAACATATAAATTAAGTGGATTTAATGCAGTCAGTAAGTTCCTGGAACATAATAAATGAGCTATAAATTTTTGCTGATTGAAGGTTACTTTAATAACAGAAAAGCCACCATTAAAATTCTATGTCTGAATTTAGTTGTAAAGTGAAATTTAAACTACTGACCATATGTATTCTCTGGAAAGAGCATTAACATATTTAATGCTTAAGAAGCAAAGTAACAATTTCAATTTGAATAACAAAAATGTCAAATTACTGGGAGAACTCAAGTGACAGGAGGGGGAAAGGTTATTGCAGAACCTTTGAAAAACCGAAGGTGGAAAATCTTTGATAGAAGGAAGTGTACACTTAATGTTGGAAATTTGAAAAGTGCTTAAAAATTTTATCTATGAAGAATATCGGGCTAGTATAATGATATTCATTTTGAACCCCTTTTATTGTTTTCTGATCTTTTAAGTATTTTTTTCTTATTTTCCCAACTAAAGAGCAAGTTTCTCCAGGGCAAGCCACATAGTTAATATTTCACTTATTTCTTATTCAGGGCTAACCATAGAGTAAAAAAGCGATGAATATATTAACTTTAAACAATTTTACCTTAAAGGTGTTGTTATGAAATCTAAGGACTTTGAACATTAAAAAACAAAATAATCCTCATCAAGACAGAGGGAAAAAAAATATCCTTGAAGCCAATGGATGTTATTTTTCAAAGCATAGGAAGAATAAACTTTTGGTATCTTAGTAGATGTTCTATATGAGTTTAATTTATAAACAATTTATTGTGTTTTAGGTTACACTATAGAACAGATGGTATCATTAAAAGCATATTAAACATCTTTTTCACTCACATGGAGACCTAAAGAATTAGTTCTTTAATTAGAACCTGCATCTGTACTGTTTATGTAGATTTACTGTCAATCATGCTCTGTTATTCCTGTGGTCAAGAACCTTTGGGCACTGCTTTTATTTATAGTAGCCTGTTTCATTGGTTTAGAACAAGTTTCACAGGAATATTGCCTACCCTCTATGCTTCTACACATGTTCTATTAACTAAGTTACTAAATGTAGCCACAATAGGAGAGTCGAGACTTTTATTTGTGAGCCCATGTATGAGTACGAACTAAATTAAAGGGCATGAGCTGTGGAATGGGACTACCAGATACCTTTTTTTTTTTTTTTAAGATTTTATTTGCTTATTTGACTAAGAGAGAGACAGCTCACATGTGGGGGGAGTGGCAGGCAGAGGAAGAGGAAGGAGCAGGCTCTCTGCTGAGCACGGAGTCTAACAAGGGGCTCGATCCCAGAACCCCAGGATCATGAGCTGAAGGCAGATGCTTAACCGACCTAGCCACCCAGGTCCCCCGACTTCCAGTTACTTAAGTGTAAGTTACTTAACATCCACATGCATTATTCCTAGATCGGTGAAAAGGGGAAAGATGGTATCTACCTCAAAGTACTGTGGTAAGGATTAAATAAGATGCTACCTGTGAAGTGCTTAGAAAAATACTTGGCACATTGTATGAATGGAATGTGGCTATTAGTTTTATTATAATTCTGTATTAGGGGTCTAATAACATTATCACTTACAAGAACAAAATCCTGAAGGTGGGGGTGCCTGAGTGGGGCAGTCATTTAAGCGCCTGACTCTTGGTTTCGGCTCAGATCATGATCTTAGGGTCATGAGATCAAGCCCCACGTCGGCTCCAAGCTCAGTGTGGAGTCTGCTTGAGTTTCTCTCTCCCTCTCCCTCTGCCTTCCCCCAGTTCTGCCTCCACTCTCTAACTAAATCTTTAAAAAAAAAAAAAAAAATCCTTAAGATTTTTTGGAAAAGGTTGTTTTTTGTTTTTCTCCCAAACTGGATTACATGTTACCTATGGCTATTTAACTCATCTTCTACCCCCCATATAGAAAATAAAAGCATTCATTTATAATTTCCAAAATGTAGAGTTAAATAATTTTTGAAAAAAAAAAAAAAAAGTATGTTTCTGAATTACTTTGCCTGTTTTCAGGTCCTTGAAGAATATGTGTGTATAGCACTAGGGAAAAACATCTAACCCAAAATAAAAACAGCCCCCAAATCTAACAGAAACCTAACAAATAGAAAACTTTAAAAAGAATACATAATGCTTTGATGTGTCTGATACAAATAAAAGAATAATTGGTAAAGTGGTTAAAAAAAAAAAAGAATACATAATGCTGCTAAACATAAAAGTTTTCCTGTTAAACTGAATCCCTTGAGCCCACCCAGTCGTTTTCATATGTGAATGCAAACTCTTTTTCTCTGCAAGTGAAGTCTTCAATATATCATTAAACACTAGTACTGAAAATTTCAAAAATTCTGGTTTTGAATGTAAAGGGTTTTGTTGCTTATTTATCTTCCACATGAATGGTTGGTCAAGGACAAATCCAGCAACCAAATGTCATGATCAAACTGTAGCTATTTATAATATTCTAATTTACTCTAATGCTTTCTTGGAACATTCTGGTATGACTTTTAAAATGTAAAAAGAGTATCTGGTAAGCACAAACCATCTGAGCAACTAGTAAAAGGACCTTACTATGAACTCTTCAAAACTGGGTTTAATTTAAAGAAATATCCAAGTAATTAGTTTTTGATTTTTCTGAAATTGTAATGATTTTTCTTGAATGAGGACTGTATATCCAGTCATCTACTAATAAATTCTCATAAATAAACTAAATTTAAAAATTCAAATAATTATGCTTCCACAATTAAGGTTACTTATACACTTATACTTCACTAGCACATAGGATTTTTGCTTGCTTGTTTTTTTAAAAAAATACGTAGTAAGTGGAAGGCCTTAAAAAAAATCATTAAAATGTACTCAGCAACTGAGGTATAGTAGTTTCATCTCATTTCTCTTTCTTCTCTATGCTCTGAGGATGCATTTTTGTACATATTTTCTAAAGTATAACTCCTTTGTCCAGTTCATCAAGGAATGAAGTACATCAGAAATACATGTTTTAAAGACATTTTGTTATATTTTACTTTATTATTATAATTATTTAGGGAATCCTTTTTCAAAAATACCATTCGTACTTTGCTGATACCTTAAAAACAGTCTATTGAAAATATTAACTAAAACAATGATTCAAGCTCATCATCATGGCTGTCGCTTTTAATCTTACTCTCCTGGTAAAATACTGTCTAATTCAAATGCTTTTTAGACTTTTAGAATGCCTTCTCTCTTCCAAGGGGACTGTGCATTTCACAAAGATAAAAATCATGTTATTCTTTGCATTCATCATGGATTTAAACACAATGTCACATAGTAAATGCTCACTTAAAAATCACCTACCAAATGAAGAATTACTTCATTAGTTTTCACTAAATGAACATATTAAATCTGTTTCCTTTAAAGACAATCATATCATCTTTTTGATGTTCCTTGGGTGAGCATCAAACATCAAGCATGTATTAGGTCCTCTAGCCCAAAGGAGTACAATGCACAAAGTGATGGGGGAATAAATGGTATTTATTCTATCGATGTCTTCAAATACTAGTTATGTCCAAGTTTTAAAAAACCCAATAACTATAAACAAATTATAAGTCATCAGTTATTTTATCAAAGCCTGAAAAAAAGGGAAAGTGTTCATCGTATGTCATTTTACACGCACCACAGCTCCTTTAAAAATATAATGAGGGGCGCCTGGGTGGCTCAGTGGGTTAAAGCCTCTGCCTTCGGCTCAGGTCATGATCCCAGGGTCCTGGGATCGAGCCCCGCATCGGGCTCTCTGCCCGGCAGAGAGTCTGCTTCCTCCTGTCTCTCTGCCTGTCTCTCTGCCTACTTGTGATCTCTGTCTGTCAAATAAATAAATAAAATCTTTAAAAAAAAATAATGAAAATATCTGTGTTAAATAATAATACCAAGACATTTTGGAAAAGCAGGACTGTCAAGCTTCTCCAATGGGAAGCCTGATTCCCTCACTGCAGCTCCTTATCACGGGGTAAAGACTCACATTGAGAGACATAATTGAGATGACACAGCGTGCTGAGCGAGAGAGCAGCCCCTTGTTCATGGATGCACGCCAAGGACCCTGCAGCAAGAGGCCTCTACTTTTCTCTTTGATACAATTGCATTTCTTTTCATTTGTCAACCATCTCATCATTGCAATTTTCTTTTCATTTCACATAGATCTGAAAGTGATCTCAGCTGCTTCATTATGTCACCAGGTCATGCCAAAACCAAACCAAAGCCCTTGATATCAGCAAAAACATACTTCACTCAGAATTAGTTGTTCCAAGCACATTGTTAAGAGCCAATAGTGTTTTAGTGCCAATACTAGACTGTTTAAAAATTATACTAATTTTATTGCTTCCTCCATATGATGCTAAAATAACAAGCTCATCTAATCATTTTAGTGAATAAAAATTAGCCCAAACAATTAAATATCATCGATAAAAACCCAGTAAAATAACAAAAGAAGCAAACCAAAATTTTTAACTTATTGATGTGATTACACAGTGGGGAAAAAGACATAGAAGCATTTAAGTATTAAATCTATAGTGTGTGCTATGGAAAAGTACTATTTCATAGAATGCTCAGAGCAACTCTAAAAGACAGGTATTTCCCACCCCCCCACACACAATTTTATAAAACATGAAATTGGAATAGGAGGGGATTGTGTAATTTATTGATGGTTTGGCTAGAATTCAATCTAATTTTGGCAACTCGAAAACAACACTCAGTTTCTAACAGTGTACAGAATTTGTATTAAGAAATCTGGAAAACAGAAGTATGGATACATATCTATAGATATTTATATAATATTTTCCACAGAAGGAGATTAAAATTTAGTCGTAAATTTTTAATGTAAGATACTATTTCCCCTTAGCTATATGTAATTTATACTACTGTTAATATAGCTCTTTAAACAGTATCAGAGTAGGGTCTCTGGTTGGCTCATTTGGTTAAGCATCAAGACTTCAGCTCAGGTCATAATATCTCAGGGTCCTGGGATCAAGCCCCACATCAGGGAGTCAGCTTCTCCCTCTCCCTCTACCCCTCCCCCTGTTCATCCCCTCCCTTTTACCCTCCCTTTCTTTCTCTCAAATAAATAAAATCTTAAAAATAAATACCATCAGAGTAGCTAAATGCAAATGAACAGCCACATCAACCTTCTAAATGAGCCCCATCCTTCCCATCTTTGCCTCTTTCCACGTTTCAGAAGTTTAAAATCTAAGATTTTCAATAAACCCACTTCATTCTTAATAACTGCCACATTATTAATGGCATATACCTGCCATAAAGACTGTGCTGGTCCAGCTCTATCATCTAACTTATTTTCAAGCCATGTGCATTATTATTCACAGATGTTAAATTTGTTTTTTAAATTTGTACATTTTTTTTGCTCTATGGGCAACAATTAAAAATGTATCAATGTCTCAGAATTGGTTCAACAAAGCCTAAACCAGTGATGAACACATCCAGGTCCTTAATATATAGAATGACCTAAGAGTCAAGAGTCAAAATATCATGGGAATCTCTTTGTGGTCAGACAAGCAATGATAAAAAAGGACACAAGCACAAAAAGTGAAGCACAACTTGAGTACCTGATTTTCTCATATTGGTGACCCATTCATATCTAGGTCTCACGGTCCTGTCTGTGATAAATCACTCTTAAATAGTGGCTTACATCTATTAATACGTTCTCATCACTTTCAAAACAAGCTCAGTAACCTTTGTAGTAAACCAAACAAGTTCTTACTTTACAGAATGAGAGCAAATAATGTTTCCCCTCATAAAATTAATAACTTTAATCACCAAAGAGGAAGAAAGGCCAAAAGTAGATTTCAAATTCATGATATTCTGAGAGGCCTGTAAAGCCACTGAGAAAATTAATGATAAATATTATGGACTCAAAAAAATCAGGAAAGCTATTGACAAAATGTCTGCATCGATGAACATCGTTAGACGTCACTTAATGACAACGTGGGGGCCCCATATGCTGTCTCTCGTAAGCAGGAGCTGACATTCCATTTAACAGTTGAACAAACCACTGATGTACAGAGGATGAACTCTTGATGAATGAATGGAATGAACTTGAGGGCACAATGCTCCATAAATTCTGGTACCAGTCATCCCCCAAAACCCAGGCTACATACAGATGAAGAAACAAGGCAGTGAATTCAACACAGATGGAACACAGCTATTAATGTGGAGGGGAATGCTGGCACTTTGAAATGAGTTAAATAAAATGTCAATGTCAATATAGATATTTGATTCTTGAAGAACAGGCAAGAGTCAAGCATCATGCTACCTGAATCTGACTCAGTATTGAGGGAAATAATAAAATAAGGAGTATAATTGCCTTCTATTTTCCATGTATTGAGTGAAAAAGTGGGCAGTGAATACAAGACTGCCTTTGCCATACTCAGGTATATGCTGATTAGGGAGGCAATAGAAGCTCACATAGGTTTTCAAAATGAAGAATGCAATAAACACATTTCTTCCTGACACTAATCATGCTATTAAAGAGCATTTCAATGATTTCAAGTGGCATGCCCAAATATCCCGATTTCAGCAATATATTCAATTTATTTAATAGTCTAAAACTATTGCATCAGGGCTAAAAATCACCATATTTCATTCTAAGGATCAGAAAGATTTCTTAGGATGACTGAACAGAGGTACAAATAATACAATCACAAGCAAGTTTAATCTAATTCAACACATATCGGTTTTCTGTATTTGTAGATGAAGAGATTGGTTTCCTATTGGTAGGCATATTTAAAAATACTTGCAATACTGCAACGAAATATAAAAACATAATTTGTAGTGCTGAAAACAAGGGGAAAAAAGTCCATTAAGATCAATTTATTATTACGTCCTAAGTTAAAACATTTACCTTTCCAGCTTCTGAGTAGTATATGCCTACCAAGTGAGAATCTGATAGTTTGTTAAAAGTACTTTCCAAAAAAAAAAAAAAAAAAAAATCGATATTCATCACTCCTCATTCCACATTAGATCCAAACATTCAGACCTGACAGTCACCAAACACTTGCTAGAGATCTTTCCCATTAACCTATAAGTTATTATTACTTACTAAGTTGGAGGAAATAAGGAAAAAAGAAAATACAGAATATATCTAGAACTTAAGAATTAAGACATTTCCAAGAATATTTTTCTTTAAATCTACAAACAAGTATTAATAAAAATTGCAATTAGTGACTTTTTTTCACATATGAAACAAATACCATTTTCAGTTTAAGGTAAAGTTTTACTTTAATTAAAAATTTTCCTATACCTATGTTTTCCAAGTTGCATTAAATGCCCTATGTCATCTGTAGATGCCAAAGTTATGAGTAACACTGATCTATTGGGTAAAGTTCAAATTCTTTAGTGAAGTACATAATGCACTCATTGATCTAGGCTGCTCTTACTTCTTCATGGTCTCTCTCTTCATGTCTCTGGATTACCAATATACCTATAGTTCTCCATACCCACATGAGCGTTTCTTGCTTCACAATTCTGTTTTTGCTGTTTCTCCTGATATAATATCCTGCCCTCTCTGATGGCCCTTCCCCATTCAACCATTTCATCTGGCTAATTCCTCCAGCTATCCTCTAATATCACTTAGCTCAATACTATCACTTAGACTTTTTGTTTTTATATTAGCTCAGATGCTCTCCAAGAATCCTTCCCTGATACACATACAAAAGCACAAATTCTTTTATAATGCCTTTTGATACTAAATTTAAATTACTATTATATATGCTTATCTTTACTATTGGAATGTGAGCACCTCTGTTTTGAGGTTTTGTTTTGTTTTAATTCCCAGAATCCAGCACAATATCTAACACATGGTAGGTGTGTCTATAAAAGGCTTAGATGAAATGAATGCACAAGTTTACCACAGGTAAACCTTAGATGAAATGAATGCACAAGGTTGGAGGAGAGGGTACTGGTAAAGGTATTATGGTCATAACACATTTCTTCTTGAAGTCACTGCTCTCACTATCCATGTTGGAACATGGTAAAGTGAATCCTGATGAGTCATACAGCTAGTTATGAGGATAGTTACAGATTTGCTTGACAAAGAAATTATTTTGGAAACTGATTCTAGCTTAATATTCAAAACTTTTAATACAGAATGCTTAATTTGTATTTTATTTTATAATTTTATAATTTTTTTTAATGAACATCTAATGTATTATTTGCCCAGGGGCACAGGTCTATGAATCATCAGGCTTACACACTTCACAGCACTCACCATAGCACATACCCTCCCCAATGTCCATCACCCAGCCACCCTATCTTATTTTAATGACACCAAACCCTTGCTTTCTGCATTTTGTTTGGATTACATGGAATAGAAAGTTAAGGAAGAAAATGGAGTTAAACATGCAAAAACAACTGCATTCAGGACTGCATATAGGATACATTTTCTGTATATATTCTAACTCTTTTAGATGAAAACACAGCACATGGAAAACCAAGGTACTGAAAAATTAGTACTTTTTACAGTTAATATGAGATCTTGGCATTTAATTTTATGATGGGGAGAATACATTTTAGTAAGTTACAATGAATTTTTGACTTAGCAAAGGGAGGCCAATTTTTTATAAAAATTGTGGTACACTAGAAGCATGTGACAGAGCCAACATAAAAATAAATGTATCAAGGTTCAGAGCTCTGGGAGAGTTCTAGACAGGTTATCTGGGCTGGCAATTCCCTTGCCTTGGCAAGATCATTTTCAAAACACAGCCGACAAATGCATCTGAGTACTTAAAAAAAAATGCCTCTAGGGGAAGAGGAGTCATAATCTCCCTTAATAATTCAGTAAGCCTGTTTTAAACATGGTACCTAAATATAGTTTAGCACATAGAGTTCAGAGGCCATATTCCTTTGCTTTCAGTTTAGTGATGATTAGAATAGCCTAATTCACTGGGTAAATATAGTTTGAATTTTGACAGGCAACTCAAAATCATGTCAGTATCTGAAATCATCATCTTTTTCCCCCATCCCCCTTCCCAAACTGGATCCTCTTCCCATACTCACCTGCTCATTTGATCAAAGCCAACAGTTACCCTGGATAAACTGGTTTTCCCCCTCTTCCATACACTTACACCAAGGCCCAAATCTTACTATCTGTTGTTACTCCAAAATTTATCCAGTTCTCCTTACTTCTAGGTTTCACTTAGAACAATAAAATAGCCTCCTAACTAACCTCCTTACTTCCAGTTCTCTATGCTTTTCTTTGTTCCTAGTTACACAGAACAAATCTCTTGTTATAACTGTGATACAAAGAGGGACACAAAACATAATTGTGGTGTTTTTCCAATTAATAATACCTGGATACAATACACACAAGAACACCCAGATAAGAGAAAAACATTCAGTAAGAATTACAAAGTGTTGTTATTAACTGTTTGTGTGTGTGTGTGTGTGTGTTTGTGTGTGTGTATACACATAATAACGGATATACCCACACATATACAAATACACACATACATAAGCCTATTATCCTTAATAACATAATGTATATACCCCAATGACATAATATATTATTTAATTAAAATGTGATGAATGTTACAAAGGAAAACTAAAAGGAATTCTGACAACAAAGAACAGGGAGCTTTGATTGGTCTTAAAGCATGGAGGAAGGCTCCCCCGCAGGACCAAGGTACATTGCGCAGGATGCAGAGGAGTTCAGCAGTTGGGTGTTGGGGCGTGACTGCAGGCAGGCACTGAGTGTGGAGGCTGAGAGGCAGAGCACAGGGCGGCGCAGAGGGGCCACAGAAATAAAGGCAGGTGAGGGGGCACATGGGTGGCTCAGTGGGTTAAAGCCTCTGCCTTCAGCTCAGGTCATGATCCCGGGGTCCTGGGATCGAGCGAGCCCCGCATCAGGCTCTCTGCTAGGCGGGGAGCCTGCTTCCTCCTCTCTCTCTCTGAGCCTGCCTCTCTGCCTACTTGTGATCTCTCTCTCTGTCAAATAAATAAAATAAAATAAAAAATCTTTAAAAAAAATAAAGGCAGGTGAGGTAGGAATAAGGAATTAGGAGTATAGAGTTCTGACATCAAGGTTTGTGAAAAGGCTGGTGCCCACATCAAGCTGTGCCATGATGTAAAAAGATCACAGTCTTTGCATCTTTCTGCATTCACCCATCTGTTATACATGTCTCTTAAATTTGTGGTTGAAAAAAATTAAAAATACTGTACCCCAGAGTGATATTCCTAAAGTGTAATCCTATCACGTCATTCCTGTTCCCCAGCACATTCAGGACCAGGTCATACAGCTCTGAAAGCACATCATGTGCTCTTCCGTATGGACAAGTTTGGCTGTTGACTGCTCCTCTCACCACACCCCACAATCATGCTGGGCTCCAGCCAACCTGAACTGCTCAGTGTCCGACACAATCACTGACTCTTTGTGTCTTTGGGCCAAACACAATTGCCGCCAGGATCCCCAGGCTCACACACATAGTACTATCAGAACCAGGTCCCAGCTCCTACAGCAAGTCCTCCAGGCAACACATCTGTGCTCACACATAAAATTAGGATTCCCCACCCTGCCTCTGTTTTCACACATGGGAAAGGAGAAGTGTAAACAGCCACAAGGGAAGTAATTTTATCAAAGAACACAGATTATAAAAATGAACTTTGGAAACACCTGGTATATAACAGAAGTCATTTAGGAAAATTAAAAGAGTGAAGAGAGAAATTTCATACTACAGTTTTATGGAAGAATTTTTCTATAAATAAAATGGGACCAATAATAACCTAACTTACAAAAGCTCTCAAGCTTGATATGATTATTATGTGGAACAATATATATGAGAGGGATCTGACAACTATGTCTAAAAGAGTATTTTATTATTAGTTTTGAGTTTCTTTGATCATGAAAAGGTCATGCTACAAATACATATTCATATATTGGTAACTATGTATCTAAGGGAAAATCAAGAGTTTGCTCCCCAGTAATCTTTCAAACAGAGAAGACAACAGTATCAAAGAACAACAGGTAAGATGTGGCATAACCAAAGAGGAACAAATCCAAAGCCTGAATTAAAAATAATTAAATTATTCTTTCTAAGACTGCAAAGGACATCCACAGTTCTCTACCTGAACTAGCATAACTAGCATGCGACATATGATGCAGTAGATAAGAGCAGGGTCTCTGGAGCTGGATGGCACTGTTCCAATCAGGACCCAGGACTAGCTGTGCCATCATGGAAAAGTTACAAGCTTTTCCAAGCTTTTGCTCATGCATCTGTAAACTGCTGGTAGAAAGAGGATCTTGTGTTGTGCAACGTTAAGAAGAAATAAAGTTGTTACTAAAATCTAGTTTCAAATTTCAAATTTATAACACAAAACTTTTAAGTATAAATTAATTTAATTATTAACTATTAATTTACTTTAAGAAACAGCAAAACTATTTTGCTGAACAAATTTATTTGGATTTCAGAATTATGGATGACAGCATTCATGATCCCCTAAAGTTTTTCCAGGAATACACAGTTTTGTAAAATACAGTTTGGAAACCAATTTTCTATACTCAGCTTTGTGTGAAAGTAACTTACGGTAATCAACAATATATATTCAATAACAACAAGCGAAACAAATTGATTAGATAACAGTGTTGAAAAGAGTGTAACATTTTCTGTTGTGCTGACTTTCATGCTTTAGGAGGAAGAATCTCAAATTAATAAGTTTAACCATATTAGCTACAGTAATAGGTATTTCCCAAAGATGACATTTTATAATCTACTATATTTACATTCTGCAGCATTCTGTATTTTCAATCTCCAGGCTAATTTATTTTTATCCATTAAGATCTACATAGCTTTTTTTTTTTTAATGTGGTCTACTTTTCACGATATAAGTATTCATATTGTTCTAAATGTTCTTGTATTTTCATAATTAAGCTATTTATTTGTGATTGAGTAAATATGATTCAAGAGCCAGAAAATGCACAAGTACCACAAGGGGTTGCCTTAGTGCAGAATGTAGAAGTAATGTAGGCATTTTCTAAAGATTTTCCAATTACAACATTTATAGGCAAATAGCAATGATGATAATAAAGAACAGTCTTAGTGACCTATGATTCAAAATACCTCCACTTATTCTTCTAGTCATCAGATTTTCCCATAAAGGGATCTTTGACTCTATATGCACCCGATGACAATAAATCTGGGTATGGGTAACCATGGACTTGCACTATAGCATGTGCTTGTCCAGCATATCCCATGAACTAGTTGGTGTCAGCTCTCCAGTCCCAAGTCTGAAAGTACAAGAAATAGGTAGTTCTGCTCTACATACAATTTTGGTGTGTATGTATACATTATTTTCCTTAAATACGGATACTACTTTTGATGAATATAGGATACAGATTCAGAAAAGCAAGAAGAAAGCTAAATTACACATCGTTTCTTCTCTTATGTTAATAATGAAGCTTGAAACATTTTCCCTGGTAACATGCAACTATAGGACAGCCAAAAGTTTGAGATTGACTCTTTTGATATATTTTTTTTAATAATGACCAATGAATTTTAAAAATGTACATTTTCTTTTAGCTGTGTTCTTAAACTTTCCCTGTTTTTACTATGAAAAATAAAATGATGACATTAGCAAAACTCTATCTCATCTCCTAAATCATTAATAGATTTAATATCATCAATACTAAAATTGATCTTGAGGGCACCCCCTATTAACCTCTTTCCACTTGAGAAATAAGCCCTTTCTTTCTGGGCTAGCTTTCCATCCATTATAGTTTTAAATCTGAGAAGGAAATTTTCCTGTTAATCCTTGGTCATCAGCTTTCTTTTGTAAAGAACTTCACCAGAAGTTCTGAACCACACCAGCATTTCTCTTCCCCATACATAAATTTTGCCAATCCACTTCATTTATTGGATTTCACTCAGGTAAAGGTCTATTTAGGCTTGAACAGAATAGTCAGAAACATTATTTAAATACTCTAATAGAACAAATTAGCAGCTTTGAAAAAGCCAGATGAACAAATTAAAGTGACATGAGTAAATTTAAATTTCACCCATCTGCTAGACTAATGCATAATCCATTAATTAAATGAAATCTACTATGAGTAAAACATACTTTTATGGGCTTGATTCTCTCCAGTAATAAAAATGTATTTTAAAAAACTTTAGCATGAACATATAATGAAACAAAAAATAAACTAACATGCCAGTGATCTGTTTAAAGTTATACTTTTTGATCAGTATTCCTTTAATTTTCAAAGATCAAAATACATTCTGTTTTAGATGACTGTTGCTTAAGTATCAATTGTATTCTCCAAATGAAGAATACAAAGTCTCTTAGAATATAAAAAGTTTTGCATATTTAACTCCTTGCTAAAAAATATTGAACAAACTTTCCTAGGTATACTGAAAAAAATTGGAACTATATAACAGAGGCTTGAAAATATTTTCTCAAAGGATTTATTTCTAATAGTGCTGCTGGCTTTAGCAGTTATTTTTAGGAATAGGCTAAAGCTGCCTGTAAGAAAATAATAGTTAGAAAAGTAAATTTACTCAAGGACCACATTGACTTCATCCCAAAAGGAAAAAAAAAAAACTTCAGCTTTACAAAGGTTTCTCAATCATGATTTTTCCCCTATTTCCATATTAATTTCACAACACTAGAATGGGCTTAAGTATAATGGAAAATAAGTAACACAATGATTATGAGAAAAGCTTCTAATATATTTGTTAGATATTCCCCATTTTTCAGTTGAACTAATGGATGTATTTTAAAAATCAATGAACGGCAGCATGTATAAGCAAGAGCTCTGAGCCAGGCACTTACTTAAGTGCTTTATATGTCATTCCCTTTAATTCCAACAACAATAAGAGATGTTCTTATTGCTATTTCTCGATTGGAAATAAAGTTAATAAATCCTTTGTCCAATGCCACGGTAACGCAGAAAGAAGTCTATATTGTAATCCAAAGACATTTGAAAAAAATGTTATCTGAGCCAAATGTTCTTAACTAATTTACTAGAGACTTCTTAGTCTTATAACATTTAACTAATTTACTAGAGACTTCTCAGTTTTATAATATTTTGTTCTCATTATACAATTTTAGCCTTAATGCTATTTTCAAGGATGATGCTATTTGTTTTTTTCACAAACCAATTCTTGTTTTTTTGTTATGCAAATCTCTTCTCATAGATGTGGATAAAAATTGAAATTGTATTCCCAATAATGATCTTGGTATTTTGCTTTTAATATTAAGAAATATTTGAAGATATTATTCTTAAGTCTTCTATCCAGAAATGCAACATTCTTCTTTTTCAATGAGTCCCAACTCAGAACCTTCTTAGCTGTTTCCACCCTAAAACAAAGGTGTCATTGAACATAGATCTTTTTCAATTTTAGATTATTTGTTTTGAATACAGTAATTCCACTATTTGAAATCTATCAAAAAGATACTGGCTACACATTGCCATGTGGGTGGAATGACAATTTTTTAATGCTAATGTATTACTACAACCTAGAAACCAAGTAAGTGAAGGTATGTGCTAATGATTGTATTTTATGTACGTAATGCTTGCAGTAAAGTTTGCTTATCGACAGGCTTTCACCATGATCAAGGCAGGAAAGTATAATATTCTTAACTTCACAAGAAAAAAGGAAAATTAAAAGCATCAAGTGTGTTGATGAATATTTTAGACAATGGAAGTCAAACCTGCTTTTCAGCTTAAATTAAAAAAATTAATACTTAAAAAAATTAATCCTTGATTTCAACTCTTATCAGAGGGAATATAATGCTAAAGGAAAATTATGACATATTTTAATAAAAGAACATTTATATTATTAAAAGATCAAGATTTTCAGTATAAGGGAAAAACGATACAGCACAATAAATATGTCCCCCATAACCATCTGTCTCTGTATGTTAGCTGGACAAATTAATGACTTTAAAGGATGTTACCAAAAATATATTTTATAGTAATCAACTCATTGAAGGAATATCTCCCCCTAATTTGTAGGGGGGGAACTCCATTCTCTTTTTCCTCTGCAGAATTAGAAGATTAAAAGTATAGTAAAAAACTAGTTATTTAGAACAGGTTTTATCAATCAATCAAAAACATTTATCAAGGGGCGCCTGGGTTGCTCAGTGGGTTGGGCCTCTGCCTTCGGCTCAGGTCATGATCTCAGGGTCCTGGGATATAGCCTCTTTGTTCTTTGCTCAGCAGGCAGCCTGCTCTCTCTCTGCCTGCCTCTCTGCCTACTTGTGATCTGTCAAATACATAAATAAAATCTTAAAAAAATTATCTATAATAAATATTACTCAAGTAATAAATACTAAAGATAACTACTTGTTGTCCAACAACAAATAAAATACTTGTTCAAAGACTTTACAAAATGATTACAAAACTATTACTTTGTAAAACAATAAAAACAGTAACGAAGAAACCACCACTTCAAACAAATAAAGGAAAGTAATAGAAATAAGCATGAAATTATGGTACTGAGTATAGCTCACGTTCAGAGAGCAAGAGCTGACTAGAGGTAGAAGGGAATGGAGGCAATTTCCCAGTTTTAATCAGACAACATCAATACAGTGGGGAATAAGATTCATCTGATACTTCCCTGAGCTCACAGCTGCAAATGATTGAAATGTTAAGTGGAAGCTCCAAATATTTATTCTTCAGAAAACAAAATAAAAGTGGTAATTCTTGAATGACCTAATTTGTGCATGTGTGTGTCTTTCTCAGTTTTCAAATATTTCTGGTCAAAATGATTACAACATAACGACATTAAAAATTATATTTGCATTCTAGCATAATACTCTTCAGCATATAAAGAAACATATACAAACTAATCTATACAGAAGCTTTTTTTTTTTTAATTTAAAAACAGCATTAGAATGCCATTTAGCACATGAAACTCAGGTAATTTTTAAAAACTCAAAGGAATACTTTGTAACAGCTGCTTCCTTCTCCCTAACCGATTGCCTTTTGGACTTTGTACCTTCCAAATGTCGAGTGTATTTTTAATGTCTCTTAATGTTCAGAGCTTTTTTTTCCCCACCCCAGCAATCAACGTTAAGATTATACCACACCTGCTCTCCTGTTCAAGTTTCACTTTTTTTGAATTTAGCACTAGACTCTAAGAACTGAATTTAGCTTTCTGATTCATGTCTAAAAAAATGAGCCAGTAGGATTTTTACTAATTTGTGGCCATCAGTCATTTAACTGGGCCTCTCTAGTGTTCAGAGATGTCTCATTCCGTGATAGAAGGGCAGTTAACACCTGTAAGGTAATTATATCTACCAAATGCTGTTGGCCAGAAATCTGAATATATAATTGTTCCTGCCATCTGTTAATTGTTCTATTTGAATCACTTATTTCATCTTATACATTTACTTGGCATCTACAGGCTTTTGCTAGCCTTTCAAAATACTACATTTGCTTGTGGTTTATAAGTCTTTACATCATTCGGATGGGATTTTTAACTATTTGGGAGAAGATGCAAATTAAATGGATAAAAAGCATGTGTGTGCATGTGTGGGGTGGGGAGGAAGAAAATGATACTGGTGAGAGGGAAGCCCAAATAAGAAAGTAAATCCTTTTCAGAGGACAGTAGAAAATTAACAGTGATTTCAGGGTCCTGGGATCTAGCTCCAGGTCAGGCTCCTTGCTCAGCGGGGAGCCTGTTTCTCCCCTGCCTGTCATTCCCCCTGCTTGTGCTTGCTCTCTGTCTCCGCCTCTCTCTTGCTTTCTCTGTGTTAAATGAATAAAATCTTTAAAGAAATTCATTAAGAAAATGAATAGAGAAGGTAAGAGTTGATGGGATGATAGCTGGATAACTGAGATGCAATTCTACTGACATCCTAGAAATTGAAGAAAAAGCATTAGCGTCTCTGTCACACGGAGCCCCCAGCTAAAGGGATTGATGAATTTTCTTCATATCAAGCAGCTGAAAAAACATTCAGTGCCCCCCAGGGATCTAAGCCTTAAAGTGGAATCCTCAGGTTGCCTGGAGTGATTCAGAACTTGTACAAATGTTTGATATACATTTTATTTGCAGTATTTTAACATAATAAATACTATTAACAGGAGTCTGAAGTTCACTAGCTTTGTGATTTTAGGCAAGTTTCTTCACAGTATCTCAATTTCAGCATCTATAGACCAAGAAAAACTAAACAGGAAGCCTAAGAGAGAGAATATAGGTGGAACACTCACATGGGTACCCAGCATATAGGGAGAGCTCAGTATGATGACCTCTCATGGGGCACCTGGGAGACTTGCGGCTCAGGTCATGATCTTACAGGTCCTGAGATGGAGCCCAGCCTTGGACTCCGTGCTCAGTGGGGAGTCTGCTTGAGAGTCTCTCCCTCTCCCTCTCCCCCTACCCTTCTCCCTTATACCCGCTCTCTCTCAAATAATCTTTACAGAAATAATGATTACCTGTTATTATTATAATCATCACTAAGACAATTCTAACACTTGGTAGACAACTAGTATGTTCATTTTTACTGCAGATTGATTTTTCTACAGGCTTCTTTTTTTTTAACATTTTTTTTTTTAAAGATTTTTTTTAGGGATGCCTGGGTGGCTCAGTTGGTTAAGCAGCTGCTTTCGGCTCAGGTCATGATCCCAGAGTCCTGGGATCGAGTCCCACATCGGTCTCCTTGCTCAGCAGGGAGCCTGCTTCTCCCTCTGCCTCTGCCTGCCACTCTATCTGCCTGTGCTCACTCTTGCTCTCTCTCTCTTTCTCTCTGACAAATAAATAAAATCTTAAAAAAAAATGAAATCTTTAAAAAAAAATAAAGATTTTTTTAATTATTTATTTGACAGACAGAGATCACAAGTAGGCAGAGAGGCAGGCAGAGAGAGAGGAAGGGAAGCAGGCTCCCTGCTGAGCAGAGCGCCCCATGCGGGACTCGATCCCAGGACCCCGGGACCATGACCTGAGCTGAAGGCAGAGGCTTTAACCCACAGAGCCACCCAGGTGCCCCTTCTACAGGCTTCTTTAGCCATCCAAGTGTTTGACTACCTTAAGCAGATGGCATGGCTAAGTGGGCTGAACAGTGGCCCCCAAAACAGATATCACTCTCTGGAACATCCAAATGGGGCCTCGTTTGCAACTAAACTCTATGAAGAGGTCATTAAGGAGAGAATTTTCACATGAGATCAGCTTGGATTAGGGTGGGCCCTGAATTCAATGGTGAGCCTCCTTATGAGACAGAAGAGGAGAAAACAGAGACACCCAGGAGTGAAGGCCATATGCACAAGACACAGAGATCACAACTGCGCATCTATAAGTCAAAGAGCTCCAACGAAAGCCAGAAGCACCAGAAACTGGAAGAGGCAAGGAAGCATTCTGTCCCAGAACTTTCTGAGATGAACATGGCCCAGCTGACACCTTGAGTTAAGGCTTCCGGCCTCTAGAACTGTGAGAGAAACTTTTTGCTGTTTGGTCACCCAGCTTGTGGTTTTTGTTAAGCCAGCCTTAGGACATTAACACACATGACTAAGAAGCAGTTTGTTTGCACGAGGCTTTTTAGAGGCAGCCCTGAATGTTCACCCCAGTAACACTGCACAAGCAAGATCATTGTTCTTTTTTTAATACATGATATATTTTAGACTAGTTATGGATTTAAGAAGATGTGCAAATATAGCACAGATTAGCCATATATCCCATACCCAATCTCTGTTATTATTAACATCTCCACTGATATGGTACCTTTGCCAATTAAAGAACTAATATTGATACATTATTAACAACTAAGCTCCTTACTTTATCCTGACTGAATTACATTCACTTGGCTTTTATCTAAGGTCATTTTTCTGGTCCAGGCTCCCATCCAGGAGACCATGCTACACTTAATCAACATGCCTTCTTTAGCTCAAGTCTGTGATAGTTCCTTAGCCTTTCCTAGTTTTTGATGACCTTGACAGTTTTGACAAGTACTGGTCAGCTATTTTGAAGGATGTCCCTTTACTGGAGTTTGTCTGATGTTTTACTCAGGATTAGATTGGATCTGTGGGTTTGGGACAGGAGACCATAGGGGTGAAGTGCCATTTTTATCACATTTCGTATCAAGGGTACAGAATATCAGTGTGACTTGTCATTATTGACGTTGACATTGATCACTGGTTGAAGTCGTGTTTATCGAGGTTTTCCATGACAGTGCTACTCTTTTTCCCCACCACTTTGCAAACTGTCAGCTCTGGGAGGAAGTCACTGTGGAAAGCTCAACCTCGAGGACAAGAGAAATCATGCTCCATCTCTGTGAAGGTAGTATTACCTACATAAATTATTTGGCATTATTCTGCATGGGGGGTTTAATCTATTCTTCCTCATTTACTTATTCAATCACTTATAACATTATAGAGTCATTTTTTGTTTTTTGTTTATTTCTAATACTCCGGTTGTAAATCCAAAGCTAAGCTACTTTGTTTTCCTGAAATTGTTCCTGCTTTGTCTATTGGGACCTATCTCAGTTGCATCCTGTCCCTTTGACAAATTCCCCTCTCCCTCCCCACTCACTGTGGGTTTTCTTTTTCTTTTCTTCTTTTTTTAAATCATTTCCTTATTTTCTGACACTATATGATGATCCAGGCTCATCTTGTCTTTTTTCCTGCCTCAGTCCTAGAATCAGCCATTTCTTCAAGAAGCCCTGTTTCCTGATACTGAAAACCAGTACTGGGTGGTAGTAGGTATGCTCGTGACTACCAGGGTGGTATTGCTCCTATACCCTCTCAACTGACAACCTGTGTACATGCTATTTCTTTTTTTTTCTTTTTCTTTTTTCAATAGTATTTTTATAAAATCTATTACATATATATATATATATATATATATATATATATATATATATATATATATTGTGGGGGGAAGGCATGAAAAAGGGGGAGGCAGAGAGGGAATCTCTGGTAGACTCTCCATGGAGTGCAGAGCCAGACACAGGTTTGGTCTCATGACCCTGAGATCATCACCTGAGCCCATATCAAGAGTCTGGTACCTAACTTACTAAGCTGTCCAGATGTCCCCCCACCTTTTTCTTCGTTCCTTCCTTTTTTTTTTTTTTTTTTTGTTTTGGTCTTACAGCATGAGCTAGGACTTTTAGTGTAATAGTGAATAGGAGTTGTGCAAAGGACATCCTTCCTCGTTCCCAATCTTAAGGCAAAGATACTACTTTCATATATGTTCAGTGCATTCAGTTAAATTTCAAGCCAAGCTGAGGTGCATACCTTTGGCTCATGTTCTTGCTGTGGTGAGTTTTTTCCCCTTATTATTACCATCTCACATATTATATGATTGCCTTATTTACTATGTTATTGCCCCAAAGGGCAGGGATCTTTGTTTTGTGCACTGTTGTGTGCCAAACACCTTGAACATCTTCCTGGCACATATCAGGGTGCAATTAATACTTGGTCGAATGAACTGGGTACATTCTTGGGTTGTTGTGGGTACTGCTTATTTAAATTTTAGTATTAAAACATTTCACGTGAGTCGAAATAACTACTACTAGAAAATTTCTAAATAAACTTGATGATGGAAGAGTCAAGACTATAAAGATCAATAATAAATAACAAATCATATTTGGACAATGTGATTTTTCAACCCGTGTAGACAATATTGACAACAGTATAAAAGCAATATACGCCAAATTATCACTCAGAGCCAAAGGTTCATCTATAATATGAAAAATTTTATGAGTGCTTGTCATCTATGTTCACTATTTATGACAATAACAAGCACTTGAGACCTCAGTGTGTAGAATGTAATGAAAATCTGCAAAATTATTTCATGGAGGAATAAAACTGACGCATGACCATGAGACAAAACAAAGCTCTAAGTCTGCGTTACCACATATTCTACGATGTGATGTTATTAACAACAAACAAAATTTATGTCTGACATTAAATATGCACTTAATTTCCATAACAATGGTGATAACAATAGCTACAATTTGTTGATTACTTACTAAATTCATTTTTAGGGATGCTGTAACAAATTGCCACAAACCAGTGTCTTAAAAGAACAGAGAGGGACACTTTCACAGTTACAAGTCTGAAACCAAGATGCCGGGAGAGTTGGTTCCTATGAAACACTCTGACGGCTGCAAGTGATCCTTGGTGTTCTTTCACTGGCTCATGTCAGCATAACTCCAATCTCTACATCTGTTTTCACATGGCCTTCCTTCCTGTGTGCCTGTCCTCTTCTTCTGAGGATATTAGTGACTAGATAAGGATTCACCCTAACTCAGCATGACCCCATCTTAATTTATATCCTAATTACATCTGCAAAGACCTTATTTCTAAAGATTTTATTTATTTGACAAAGAGAGAGAGAGAACGAGAGAGGGAACACAAGCAGGGGGAATGGGAGAGGGAGAAGCAGTCTTCCCACTGAGCAGGGAGCCCAATGTGGGGCTGGACCCCAGGACTCCAGGATCATGACCTGAGCTGAAGTCAGTTGCTTAACCAACTGAGCCACCCAGGCACCCCCAACCTTATTTTTAAATAAAATCACAGTCATTGGTACTGGGGATCAGGATTTGAACCTCTCTCGGAGGGGATACAATTCAACACTTTATACCTAGTATCTGCCAAGAACTAGGCTAAGTATTGAACAGATGTCAGTTCTTCTAATGCTCACAACTATTATTACGAAATAGTACTAAGGTTATGAATAGAACAAGGGTTATCATATTATCTCATTAGGGCCTTAGATACAGAGAGGTCTAGTCAGTTTCCCAAGGCCATGCAGTGAAGCCTCCTAAGAGAATGTTATGATGATAGCAGGAGAAACCGGAATGACAGCTTGTACAGAAGTGAGGGCCTCACTGTGTTCAGGTGGCTCTGGCCGGCTGCACCTGCCAAGTATATGCTATCCAGTAAGTGCAGCATCTTTCCAAACACTGTGAGATAATGGCCTACAACTTGTACTTCATATTCGCATACAGTCTTTGCAATACGGCAGTGACTTTTACAATGTCTTCCTGCAAATCAAAGCTTACCACTGTTGGTCGTGAGTCCAAAGGTGGACTATTGGAAATGAAAAGAATAATTCCTGCTTTATTTTTGCTGAAGAGACATAAAGATCTCAATTAGAACATAGATGCAGGGCTTTGGCTGGCTTTTGACTAGGATTTTATTTAGTGGAACAAGATCACTTTCTTGAAGAAAGGCCAAAATGTTACCTGCAGGGAATGTGTCTTTGGTGAAATTAAAAGTTGTAGTTAGATTCAACATGCAAAGTAAGGTAAAAATGACATTGCTAACTCATACTAAATATCTGATTGAGCAGAACATTGACATAATTGAGATGATTTTTAAATGGTACCTCATAACACTTTGCTTTACCTCACCCAAATTGAACTCTTTGCTAGTAAGCACTGAGAGCAGCAGATAAATTCTCTTAGTAATTCAGGACTAAAACAGTTTCCAGTGATTCTTCTTTTAAGCTTCCAGACCAGCTTTATAACAGATAATCCTGGAATTGCAAAATAAACTATTAAAATACATTTTTTCCTAATTACATGAGTTATCTACATGAATCCAGATTTTCCTGATACTATGAAACCAAAACAAAACACAAAAATCAACTGGATGTTGAGGTTAACAAGACAGCAGCTGCCATCCAAAACCAATAAAGTTCAATTTTTTAATCAAAATATTCTTGGCTTATAAATAAAGTTCATACATTTTTGAAATAAATATATATTTATAGAAGTATTTGTTGGGCTTTCATATTGATTTCATTAAAAAAAAAATGGCTCTCAGTGTGGAATCACTTACATACTATATGAGGACCGAAATCCCTGGTTTCTATAGCTAGCCCAAAAGGTGATGGTTATTCATCTTTTCATCGTCAAATTTAGATACTCTCACCCCATCCTCCAGCCATACCGCTTATGCATCTGTAGGCACCTTCCTTCAGATTGGAAGGCCCTCCACTTCTTTTTTTCTCAGGCTGCCAAAGGCACTCCTATCTTTCAAGTTCAGCTGAAAAATCTCCCTCAATGGACACAGAGCCAGCCATCACCTCCTTTCTTGGGGCTCCCATAGTAACCCAAGCAAATATCATTTCAAAACCTCATGGCAAACTCCATAAAAGCAATATCTGCATGTTACTGTGCTTCTCAAACAAGGGTCTGTGTGTGTCCACAGGAGACAGGAGAAAACTCACTTTAATTATGGCCACCCTTCCCTGGATTCCAAAGATTTAGGGAAGATGTCCTGTTAAAATGCCAGAAGAAAGAATGCAAAATTCACATGAATTTTTAAGAAACAGCAAAAAATTCCAAAGGAATTTTCCTGTTGGAAATTAAAAAGTCAGGCTATACCTCAACACTCTCAGAGGTAGTCCCTCCTCTAATGCGGAGTATCTTTGACGGGAAAGTGTGACAGTGAGGTCACTTGTATATATTCACAAGCTAATATAAGGCACCATGTTTGTGGAATGAATAATAAATGGGAGCTAAATAAGCCACTAACATAAACCAATACTTCGATGTACTACAGCAGGAGTTCTTTCTATTAAAGCTGTTACCAGCACCCATTTCTGAAAAGTGAGGCTAAAGGGGGCCTATTGATTTCATCAGGAAATATTTCTAGTAATTGCATTTATTACTTATTGGACTCATGATTTGTACAGCCAGAGATCTTGGCTTAGTATGGGTCTTCTTTCTTGCTTTGAAAATCATCCAATTTGTCACAACTTGATTTATCTTTTATCTGTTTAACTTGGATCATGACTTTGCCTACACTTATTTCTTTCTTTTCGTTCTGATTATTCCACACAAGCTCAATGTCTCTGCAATGATTTTTCCACACATCTCAGAGTAAGCATCTCTTCATTGCTTTTAAGGTAAAATGACCAATACTGATCATGTGTGGCACATTTTCAGTAATAAACTTTCTTACAGGAAAAATTAAAAAAAAATTTCTTCCCTTATTGCACTAGAATCTATTGTTTTCATGTAACATTGCTAGTTACTTGTTTTCTTTTGATCACCGATTAACTTTGATCACCAGAAATTAAATATTTGCTGAAATTAACTTGGTGCTCTCAGATTCTTTCCTCCTTTTTGTTACATTCATGCAAGAGGCAGTTTCACAGTATCTTAACAGAGAAATTACTCAATAAATGTTTGCCATATTGAACTGAAGGGAATAAGAAATGCCATCACTTTTCTGAGATACTGGAGTCAAGGCAAAAGTGAGTGATCTATCACTGCTAACAAAAACAATACATGCACATAAATGTAAAAACATAATGGCATATTCAACCCATTTACAAGTTGAACATCATTACTTCCAACACAATCTCAAACTAATAGTATTTAGAAAAAAATTAAGGTAGTGCATTTTATTAGGCAGATCCCTACTCCCATTTCATACACACTTTATTATCATTTCATGACGAGATGTGTCATCATGTCAGTTGAGAACATTAATCTTGCTTAGACTCAAAGGAGAAAAAAAAATGCCATCCAAGGAAAGCAATGAAGCATTTCCCTGTATCTTTTATATTTAAAGGCTTTCTGAGTGTCATCAGATAATGTCACATTCAGACAATCATCTTGCCAGTTCTGAAGATACAGCTTTGCTCCTGTTGCTGGGCAAGAAGTTTTTAAGAATGCAGTAGGAATTATAACATGGTATGTAACAGGGTTCTAACATGGTTTAAATTAAAGAACATTTTAGAAGACAATACTGCAAAAATTAAATAACTGCTTAAGTCAAAAGATTAAGGCATCTTAATGTAGATTAAAATGTGTTCTAGGTATTCAGCTTATAATTTTTCTATCTCATTTTTTAATTGTTTTCTCACATAGCTAGAATACCAAATCTGTTTCTACAAATAACACATTTCTTCTAAAGATGTGCTCTCAGTAATAAATCCTGCAATGTACTTACTGATGTGCTTTTCTTCAAAGAAAGTTTAGTTCCACTTTGCTGTCAGGACACGTATGAATGTTGTAATATACACCCAGTGTCCATTCTCAGTGAGTGGTACCATCGACTAATGAATTATAAGTTGGAAACCTAAGAGCATGGCTCCCCTTACCTCCATATTCCTCCCTGAAGTCCTATAAGTTTTTCCTTCCCTGTCTTTTAAATCTAAGTCATTCTCTTACACAAATGTTGATCTAGGATAGTGAGATAAAAATAGGTATTATGGGGCAAAAGGTTTTATTTAAGAAACGCTGGGTTAAACAAATAGAGGTTACTTAACATATGACTTATTGAGCATTGAACGTGTTTACTGTCAATTTAACACTCCATACCACATTTCAAAAATTCATTTAGCAAAGACATTTAATATTTGGGAACTATCTGAACAAATAATGAAATATTTCTTCAAAAACAAAAGGCTTGCTGTGGTTTAGAAAGTATATAAAAATGGAAACAGTTCACCTCGAATTTAAGATCCCTAAAATTCTGGAAACAGACACATTAACAAATGCACTAGATACAAAACATCCAAACAAATGAATAATTGAATTTTATTTTAAAGAACTCGGTTTGAAAGCAAAAGGTTGTGGGGTTAGCTTCTCCACTCCAGAATTACATAATTTGCTGTTGCATGAACGAGCAGTTGTTGTCTTCTGTCTTATAATTTCCATCCATTTCACATCCTCATGGGACTGGAAATGCCTACTCTCTGCTCCTCTTCACAAACACCTTGTGCCCTAATTTTTTTTTTCTTTCTTTCCTCCATTTTAAGACAAGAGAATTGAGGGGAAGGTGGTACATTGAAAAGAAAAATCAATTCCCTAAGAAGCAGTAAAAAGCATAACTGAAATAATACACTACAAATTGTGCAGGGACGGAGCTTTGAGCATTCAATTCATGCTGGGGCGTTCTTTCAAAGTCACAGGAAGATAAAGCAACAATTGTGATTCTGGAAATGTTCCAAATCTCAGCTGTGCGTTGCTTGAAAAACTACTTCTATGGTGACAAAACATGGGTGATCAGGTGGGAGCTGAGCAAAGGACACATGACCTAATAAAAATCTATGGGGAGCCATGTTGGAGGAGAGACCACCACTAGGAAAGCTCTAGTCTGCATCTGCTTGTGGGGGGATGACAGGTGTGCAGTAGGACACAGGTAGTCTTTAACTACTGTTCAATGTAAAATTAGCTCTTGTCTGTTCTCAGGCATTTCAGCATCCCAGTATAGAACAGATATCCAACTTTCACTGCAGTTTTGGCTGAAAAATCATCCAGGGCCCCACCAGCCAGAAGTGAAATTAGGACACCTGCAGAATAAATGCCCTCCTTCAAGTCAAGTGGAGTCGTATAATAGTGCTTTTAATTCCCCTTAATAAGACTGGGTTTTAAAAGGGATATCCCTAACCTACCATCTCCTAGTTTATGAGAAAACATGATTAACTCTTCAAGGATTAGTTTTCTCACTCTATTTATATAAGATTGTTAAGTTAGAGGTAACAAATGCTGTGATAATGTAACTCAAAAGTTGCCAACTGCCAACAATTAGTGTTTTTATCTGAGCTCTGATTTCTGCCCTAAATAAAACTATTACACTGGTTAATAATTTGTATATAAAATAGTTAAATAATTATTGCCATTGATGTACACAAATTATGTCTCCAAAGATCAAATACCTTTTCCAGGCAAATCATTATGAAGCACTGTATTGCCAAAAAAAACCGAAAACAAAAACCAAAACAAAACCAAAAACTATATCTGTAATCAAAGTAGCAAAATGAAATGTATACTAAACATATTATATGAAAGGTCAAGTATAGAAATAGTGACAGGTGTGCATTTTTAGAACTAGAACTAACGCCATCAGTTACAGTTGCTTCCTCTGATTCTCTCTTGTTCTAATTAAGGCCCACTCCAGAGAACAGTACCAATATCAAGCTCTATCACAGGTCTTTCCCAAATCACACAGATGGCACCACCATTACGTGGACACAGGGTAAGAGTCATTAGTTAAATATATGGCATACATGAAGTCAGAAAATGACAGATGCTGGCGAGGATGCGGAGAAAGGGGAACCCTCCTACACTGTTGGTGGGAATGCAGGCGGGTGCAACCACTCTGGAAAACAGCGTGGAGGTTCCTCAAAAAGTTGAAAATGGAGCTATCCTATGACCCAGCAATTGCACTACTGGGTATTTACCCTAAAGATACAAATGTAGTGATCCAAAGGGGCATGTGCACCCAAATGTTTATAGCAGCAATGTCCACAATAGCCAAACTATAGAAAGAACCTAGATGTCCATCAACAGATGAATGGATAAAGAAGAGGTGGTATATATACACAATGGAATACTATGCAGCTATCAAAAGAAATGAAGTCTTGCCATTTGTGACGACACGGATGGAACTAGACGGTATTATGCTTAGCGAAATAAGTCAACTTATAGAAACAATAGAAAGACAACTATCATATGATCTCCCTGATATGAGGAAGTGGAGATGCAACATGGGGGGTTTGAGGGGTAGGAAAAGAATAAATGAAACAAGATGGGATTGGGAGGGAGACAAACCATAAGAGACTCTTAATCTCACAAAACAAACTGAGGGTTGCTGGGGGGAGGGGAGTTGGGAGAGGGTGGTAGGGTTATGGACATTGGGGAGGGTATGTGCTATGGTGAGTGCTGTGAAGTGTGTAAACATGGCGATTCACAGACCTGTACCCCTGAGGCTAATAATACATTATACGTTTATTTAAAAATTTAAAAATTAAAAAAAAATAAAACAGAAAAAAATATATGGCATATATGACTCCTCGTTTAGTGTATGAACATCACATTCATTCTATCTTCCACCACAACCTACCTACCACACACAACCTGAGATCTACCTATGTTACCTGCTGATCCAATAGCCTTTTCTTGGGTAATTTTGTGAAGTTTGATGCCACATAAACCAGGGAATGGCATGACTTTCCCATCAGCCAGATTTGAACACCTGGGGTCAGCATCTTCCACTCCAGTAAGAGAGCAACTCGCCACAGAGAGACACTCAAAAGCTACTAAGATTTTCACATTTACTCACATTATCTCATCAGGTAGAAAAGGAAGTGAAACTGGTATGTTTCATTTCTTTAAAAAGCTCATTTCTTTAAAAAGAGCTATTTAAAATCAAATATTGAAAAATTAACATTAGAGCTTAGACAGATAATTTGTGAATTAGTGTGATTTCTTTTGCTCTATATAATACATTTATTGTGGAAAATATGAGTAGAATGATGTGATTTATAGGAAATGATACTGACAATAAATCTCTCAGGTCACTTCTAAACTTTATATTGTTCTGATACCTAATGTAAACATCAGAAACAGAACTTTTTCATGCATGAAACACACAGATCATAAGATAAACCTGAGAACATTAGGAGCCTTGATGTTTCTCACTCTTATGGACAAAATTTTAAAAATAAAACATGCAGACATTTTTTTTTTTCATTCTGAAACATCCTTGCAAGGTGATTACATTTGACTTAAGTGTATCTATCCACAATTGGTAAGCAAAATTATATCTGAGATAACAATGTTAAACTTCTTTGGAGGATAAAAAAGATAAGAGTTTATATTTTGAGGGAATGCATTTCACAATGTAAAAATTCATACTGGATATCTTAATTGGTATGCTGTTAAACAGGAAAGCCACAAGTAAGTATAAAATAATATTTTCATAGCTATCTGTATGGAATAATGACTAAAGAAAAACTGTCCAGGTAAAATTATAATATATGTGGTGTACTGATTCTCAAATACTTATACAAACCCCATGCCCTTTATTTCCCAGAATGGTCCCAATGTCAAACATTCTAGCTTTTTCTACCTATAAATCATTAGAATTGTATAAAATTCCAAATATTTTAAGATTCAAACACTGCCCTTTGCAACCAAATTGGCAAAACAATTTTGGCAAACAACAAGTTGTAATATTTTTACATTAATATGGTTCCAATAATAATATATTTGCCATACCTATCAACAAAATTATTACCCATAATTAAAAGAAAAAACTGTATGTGTGGTGATGCATGTTTCTATTTCCACACCTAAATGCATCTATATGATGCCAAAACAAACATACATGCCTATTTATAGCTTCTCTGAGGCATGCATGACCTTAAAAATTACTCCTGAGTTCTAACTGTTCCTAGTCTCAAAGGCTTTATTTTTTTTTAATTCTGCTAACAATACAAATATGATATTTAAAGTGGTTGTGTATAATTCTGGCAACACTATGTTCTATTCATGCACTGCGAGTGTTGTATTCTTAATGAATTAAATTTTAGGAAACTGATGTATAGTCCCCTGAGTTAGTTAATTTTAGATGTCAATTTGGTTAGAGCATGAAGCCTTACTACCTGGCAAACACCAGTCTAGATGTTGCTATGAGGAAATTTTTTAGATGTGATTAGCCTTTAACCAGTAAACTCAGTAAGGCAGATTACCCTTCATAATGTAGGTGGGCCTCATCCAATCAGTTGAAGGTCTTAAGAGAAAAGACTGAGCTCCTCCAGAGAGGAGAGAATTCTGCCTCCAGACTGCCTGGAGCTGTACCCTCTTGGTTTGGCAAGCCATTGTGCCAGGATCCACATTTCACTTTTGGCTGAGGCTCTCCCAGGTATAAGCAGTTGCTCTGTCTTACCAACTTTTTGCTGCTTGTACAACAAAAAACTCTGCTGATTATCTGCTTATTAACACAGTCATGTGAATGCTGAAGTCTCCCAGAACTGCTTTCTGTGCTGTTAAGATTCAGCCTAGGAAGTAAGCCTGAACGACGGTGATGTCCACCTGCCCATTGCGAACCCTTAATACACTTGAAAAGTGGACACTTTCAGTTAAGTTGCACTGGGGACTACACCACCCACTTTCTTTTAGGAGCAAAGCCTTCTTAGCTAGCTTTGCATCTAGGATACCCCTGTGATTTCTGAGTCTGCAGTGCTGCTAATTTTGAATCCTATTGTTTTGTAACAGTGTAATTAAGCATATGAGATGTGCCCTGGGTTTGCCCCTCAGTGTGAAAATCATGTAAAGAGGCTGACTCTTGTTCTTAAGTGCTCCAAAAGAATAGTATCTGGGAAAGTTTTAAGAGATCATCAGGTACATGAATAAATATGGTGTTATGGGCTGAACTGTAGCCTCCTATCTCCCACCCCAAATCCATATGTTGAAGCCCTGACTCCCAGTACTTTAGAATATGATTATATTTGGAGACAGGGTCTTTAAACAGTGACTACACTGAAATGAGATCCTGGTTGTCCTTATAAGATGAGGACATTTAGACACACAAAGGCAGGGGATACGAGTGCAGAGGAAAGACCACACCACATGAGGACACAGTGAGAAGGCTGCCATCTGCAAGCCAAGGACAGAGCACTCAGGAGAAACCAAGCCTGCCCGACAGCTTGATCTTTGAACCTCTCATTTTCAAAAACTGTGGAAAGGTAAGTTTTTGCTATTAAAGCCAACCAGTTTCTGGTATTCTGTTATGGCTTACCTGACAAGCGAATACCTACGGTGTCAGAAAATGAGGAAAAGTACATCTGAGAAAGGGATTTCAGACAAGGCTTAAAGTTCTTCCTGGGCCACACAGTCTACCTATCGAATGCACATCACAACCAAGTTTCTGAGACCTGGAATCCAAACATGCAAGGGAAGACCCCAACCACTGAAGATCAATGGCAACTTCAAGCTCCCCCTTTTTTTCATAAAAGTTGCATAAAGGTATATTTCCTAAAATCCTGCTTCATAAAAATGCCTTTTTGAGGCCTGCTCATCTGAATACTAATTTGATCTGCTGGAAAATTCTCAGCTCACTAGTCCTCCTCAAAACAATATAGATGCTGTTGAATTTTCTTCAGATATTTATTGTTGCCTAGTAATTCTGCCATATGTTTATGAAAAATAAAAAAGCCCCATGCTACTTCTTTCTGTATGTGTATTTTTGGTCAAGTCCTGAGCTAGACGGAACTTGGGTGATAGCTTACAAACAATGCATTCTTTGCTCTTTGCGGCCCACGCTGCCATGCACCCTTCTGGCATGGCTGAATCCCTTCCACAATGGACAACTGGATGGCTGGGTGATGTGCACGGTTCCTACCCAAGTTTCAGAATCTAGCAGACTACAGTTGGCGGAAGCGCCTTGGTCCTGAGGTAGATAGATCTTCTTCTCCTCCCACTGTCCAGTGATCTAATGTTCAGAACAGCTGGAATACATGACCAACTAGAAGCTCCTGCATAAAATGCCACGTGGCCTTTTCCTCTCTCTTTTGCTTTCTAGTGTCCCACTTGTGAGAACTTTGCTCTGTAGGGTGCAAAATGTAACACAGATTCTCTCCATCCTATTCCTCGTTTACTCTTTCAGTTAGTTTCTTAGATGGATTTTAAAACTGAGCGAGGTATTTGAAGACGGCATTTTATTTGAGAAAGCAAAACTTCTATAATAGATGAGTGGTTGCCTCATTTTCCACTTTGAAGAAACTTTTGATTTTAGTACAGTTTCAATATACCTTTTATGTCTTGCTTTAGGGTGAGCTCACTTAGCTCTATTTCCAGAAGCACAGCACAGGTGACCCAACAATTGCATTTTATTTTTTATTTTTTTAATTTTTGATTTAAATATAGTTGACATATCGTATTATATTAGTGTCAGGGGTACAACACAGGGATTCCACAGTTCTATACATTAGTCAGTGGTCACCATGATAAGTATAGTTATCATCTGTCACCATACAAAGTTGTTAGAATATTACTGACTATATTCCCTATGCTGTATGTTTCATATCTATGACTTATTTTATAACTGGAAGTTTGTACCACTTAATCCCTTCACTTATTTCGCATACCCCCCTCCCATTTCCCCTCTGGCAACCACTAGTTTGTTCTCTACATTTATGAGTTTGTTTCTCTTTGCTCGTTGTTTGTTCATTTGTTTTGTTTTTCAGATTGCACGTTTAAGTAAAGCCCACCAACTGCATTTTAAAACTCAGTTCCAACAGTACAGATATTTATATATGCGTGGCCAAACAAGTAGAATAAAATGATAAATAAAATCTTGGTGGTGGGTACATAGTTGTTCACAACTAGGTGGTTTTAACTGCTATTTTCTTGAACTTTTACATAACTAAATACAGGGAAAAATCCAGATTCCTTCTAAATTCTGGCAGTAAGTTGAACATCAGTCTATGTTTTCCATATCATGAATTGTCATTTTTTTCTGGGCCTTTGTAGTTAATTTGGTGGCAAGTTAGGGTTATGATGTCTAGGGCTGCTAGCCAAGCACCATTTAAAATAGAAATCTTAGGATCTCTTAACAGTAACAAATACTTATTTACTGAATCCAAACAGCATCCAGGATATTCTTTTTGAAGCAAAGAGAGGTTCACAATCTAATGAAGAAGAGCCAAAGCAATTACATTAAGTGTTCCCACAAGCTAAATAATACAGTAATGCAAAATTTAGTAATCACATGAAATTTTCCAAGCACTGAATACAAAGATTATATATCTCCTATGAATCATTAAAAAAAAAAAATACCAAGTATGAATCAAGAAAAATAAATGAGGATTATCCCATAAAACTGGTGTCTCCCATTTCAGGTATCTTCTTGTCCATTTAAAATATAAACACCTGTCACATAGTCCTTAAGAAGCTGGTATTTCATTTTCACAATATGTAACTATAAAAATAGGGACTTATTATCAAGGGCAGATATGTATCTGGATCTGTGCCAAACTGCTTTTCTTTAAAAGAGCTAGTATATAAGTCAGTCCAAAATAAAAATAGTAATCATCTACATGTTCTCTTATTTATGTATTAAGACACATAAAATACATACTGAATTTGTCCCGTCACTGTAAATACCAAAGACTTGACAGAATAATTTTATCTTGCCTAATAGAGACTGTTTTGGGGCTAACCCTAGATGAACGTAAAGTAGTTATGCAAATCATATAGTTAAATTACATGTCTCACTTCTTTTCCTGATTCTTACCTGCCTTTCACTATGGAAGAATAGGTATACAATCTGGGTACAGATTTTTGAACAGTGATCAATAAAGATGGGGAAACCTCATGAAATCTCACTTACTTACATGAGATTTCCATCATTTTCTTTCTTATTCAAAATGGTCTGATGTTTCTGTTACATTCTAGAAATGATTGTACCACTGACTTTCCAAAACTTCTTAAATTCTTCTATCACCACCTTGATTGTTTTTGGAAAACACTAGTTGAATTCTTCCCACCTCTCCTGTGATTAAGCTAACTCACCATTTTTCTTTATTACTTTTCATTTGTTAATTGATTTCATTTTTATACAGAAACAATGATTTTTCCACTCATTATTTAGGTGTTCAGGGAACTACACATCCTGTGTTTGGAGGATCAGCAATCCTAAGCCTTTCAGATCTTCTGTTTAGTTTTCAGAGTGGCAATGTAATGGGAGATAAAGGGTCTTATACTGGGGAAACTTGATGGACACATTCTATAATCACTTGAGTGCTTTCTCTGCAAACAGCACTCCTCACTGCAGCAAGGATGTGAAAAACACAAAAGAAATGACAAGGCTTCCATTTCCCCCAAGAGACTAAAACCAAAGGCGATGAGTGGTAGGCAACTGAGAAACACACGCAGGGTTATCTATCAGTGCCAAGTTCAAAGAGAGGGAGAGTAACATGAACTGAAGCAGCCTGAAGAAACAGTGTGAGCTAGTCTTGTGGGCAAGGCATGGTGAGCAGTGAAGACAATGTATCTACTGGGAGTTTAGACTCTGGTCAGTGACCAAAGGAAGGTAAAAGTAGAGAGTGAACAGTCACAGTACTGAGAATCTTAAACACTAGATAAAGAATTTGGATGTGATGCACAAAGGGATAAGTTTTCATAGGTTTTAAGCAAGGGAATCAACTACAGGTAACCCTCTTCTTTTTGTGCTTCACTTTTATTCAGATTCGCAGATGACACTTTTTTTGTTTTTTGTTGTTATCGTTTGTCTTTTAAAAATTGAAGGTTTGTGGCAACCCTGTGTTGACCAGTCTATTGGTGCCATTTTTCCAACAGCATTTATCCACTTCATGTCTCTGTGTCACATTCTGGTAATTCTAACCAAATTTCTAAGTTTCTCTTTATTGTATTTGTTATGGGGATCCAAGATCAGTGATCTGGGATGTTACTACTCTGATTGTCATCATGAACTGCACCCATGTAAGACAGAGAACTTAATAAATGTTGTACATTTGGACTGTTCCACCCTCTGGCCAGCTGTTCCCCATCTCACTTCTTCTCCTTCTGACCTTGCTATTTCCTGAAACACAACAATAATGAAATTAGGCCAAGAGCCCTACACAGGGTTCAGGTGTAGGGCTGTAAGGGCTCTAAGGGTTCAGGTGAAAGGAGAAGTTACGTGTCTCACTTTAAATCAAAAGCTAATATGATTAAGCTTGGTGAGGAAGGCCCATCAAAAGCTGAGATCGGCCAAAAGCTAGTCTCCCGAGAAATAGCTTAACTGCAGATATGGAGAAAGTCTGAGTGGGCTGGACAGGAGATCCTTGATATTCTCTTAAACCATAATAGTCCCTTATGCTGAAGCCTGATCTAGAGCAAGGCTATAACTTTCGTCAATTCCATGAAGGCTGAGAGAGATAAGAAAGCTGCAGAAAAAATTTAAAGCTAGCAGAGGCTGGTTCATGAGGTTTAAGGAAAGAAACTGTCTCCATGACATACATAAAAAGGCAAGGTGAAGCAACAAGCTATCCAGAAGATCTCGATTAGATCATTAATGAAGGTGGCTACATTAAAGAATCAATTTTCAATGTAGATGAAATAACCTTATATTGGAAGAAGATGCCATCTAAGACCTTCATAGCTGGATAAATGTCAATGCCTGGCTTCAAAGCTCCAAAGGACAGGCTGACTCTCTTGCTAGGGGCTAACGCAGCTGGTGAGTTTAACGTGAACCAGTGTTTATTTATCATTCCAAAACCGCTAGGGCCCTTAAGGAGTTATGCTAAATCTACTCTGCACTCTATAAATGGAACACCGAAGCCTGGATGACAGCACATCTGCTTATAACATGACTTATTGAATATTTCAGGCCCATTGTTAAGACCTACTGCTCAGGGGGCGCCTGGGTGGCTCAGTCGGTTAAGCCTTTGTCTTTGGCTCAGGTCATGGTCTCAGGGTCCTGGGATCAAGCCCCCCATCAGGCTCTCTGCTCAGCAGGGGCCTGCTTCTCCCTCTGCCTCTGCCTGCCTCTCTGCCTACTTGTGATCTCTCTCTCTCTCAGTCAAATAAATAAATAAAATCTTAAAAAAAAAATCTACTGCTCAGAAAAAGATTCCTTTCAAAATATTACTGCTCATGGACAATGCACTTGGCTACACAAGAGCTCTGATGGACACATCCAATGAAATTGATGTTATTTTCATGCCTGCTAACACAACAGTGATTCTGCAGCCCATGGATCAAGGAGTCATTTCAACTTTCAAGTCTTATTACTTCAGAAATACATTCATAGGGCTATTGCTGCCATAGATAATGATTCCTCTGATGGGTCTAGAAAAGTATGTTGAAAACCTTCTGAAAAGCACTCACCACTCTAGATGCCATAAAGAACATGATTCATGGGAAGAGGTCAAAAGGTCAACATGAACAGGAGTGTGGAAGAAGCTGATTCCACCCCTCATGGATGACCATCGGGAGTTCAGAACTTCAGTGGAGGAAGAAATTGCAGATATGGTGGGAACAACAAGAGAACTAGAAGTAGAAGTGGAGCCCAAAGATGTGACCAAATTGAGGCAGGCTCATGATCAAACCTGAACAGATGAGGAGTTGCTTTTTACGGATGTTTTTTGTGATGGGATCTACCCTGGGTGAAGAGGCTGTAAAGATAGCTGAAATGACAACAATGGACTCAGAGTATCACGCAAACTTAGTTGATAAAGCAGTGACAGGGTTGGAGAGGACTGACTCCAATTTTGAAGGAAGTTCTATTTGAGCCTTGCACGCCAAAGAGAAATCATTTGTGAAAAGAAGAATGAAGTGATGTGGCAAACTTCACTTATTTTAAGAAACGGCCACAGCCACCCCAGTGTGCAGCAACCACCACTCTGATCATCAAGCAACCACTGAGGCAAAAACCTCCACCCACAAAAGATGATGATTCACTGCAAGTTCAGGTACTGGTTAGCCCTTTTTAGCAATACGGTATTTTTAAATTAAGGTATGTACATTTTGAAGTCATAATGCTATTGCACACTTAATGGACTATAAAATAGTGTAAACATAACTTTTATATGCCCTGGGAAACCAAAAAATTCATTTGACTCATTTTATTGTGCTATTCCCTTTATCGAGGTGGTCTGGAACCAAACACACAGTATCTGTGAGGTATGCCTTTTATGTTAAAAGCGGTATAAAGAAAAGGTAAATCTGTTGGTATACAGAATAAATTTCATTTTCGAGGAAAGCCTGGAAAAAGGTTGTCTTGGAAGCAGCTGCAGTGGTCTGTGTGAGAAGCAGTGAGAGCCCAAATAGCTTTACAGTCATCTCAGACATCTTAAGAATAAAATGTCATGAAAAGACATATGTCTAACATCTAAAACATGGAATTTCAAGAAACTATAAATAAAGAGCTCCTATCTTCTTTTTGTTCTCAAAGTTCCCCTATTCAGATCAGAGTTATGAAAACAGACCTTTGATGCTAATGAAGAAATATGCAACTTTGAGGAAGGCCTTTTTGAATAATTAGGGTTCCTTCTGATCATTAAGTTAATGCAGTCAATAAATCTCTCTCCTTCTATTCTCTTCCTCTTTCTTTCTAAGACTAATCCTAATATACAAACATACCTAAAGCCAGGTCTCCCTTCACTGACAGTTCCTGATGAGCAGTCTGGACTCTGGAATCAACATCCAGGAGCTCTGGGTAAATTCCGGGGGTACAGAAGAGTTGATGAGAGGGGACCCCAAATTCAACTGATGTCACATACCATGTTTGGTTTGCATTTTGTACTTTGGACACAGTAGTTTTTTTGTTTTTTTTTTTAAGATTTTATTTATTTGACAGAGAGAGATCACAAGTGGGCAGAGAGGCAAGCAGAGAGAGAGGAGGAAGCAGGCTCCCTGTAGAGCAGAGAGTCCGATGTGGGACTCGATCCCAGGACCCTGAGATCATGACCTGAGCTGAAGGCAGAGGCTTAACCACTGAGCCACCCAGGTGCCCCTGGACACGTCCTGCTTAAAAGACTACTGCACCCTTGGCTTCCACGCAGATGCCCATGTTGCTTCCTGACTCTTTAATGCTGACATTATGTAGAATTCATCATATACCTAGCAATCTAGAAGTAAATGAGTAATGTTTATGATGGCTAAATGTATCATTCACACCACTTTGAAGAGAAAACCCTAAACGTGAAGTTTCATTTACAGTCGATGGACACAATGAGGAGACTATATTATAATCCTATGGGAATGAGAATTTGGAAAAGGGTGCGTTCGAAATTGGTAAATTAAGAAATGTATAACCATTGCTTTTTTCCCTTTAACTTCAAATATTATCTTCAAAATAGGTAACTCAAAGTACAGTTAACAGTAGTCACATATCTCACAGTAAATGTCAAGAGTTGCATAAGATATCTGTCCTTTACCAGTCCCATCTTCAGCCTGAATTACTGCTATGGTGTCCTTTGTTTCTAAGATAAGTGCAACAAAACTGATTTGGATATTGACTAGAGTCATATGCATGTGATTTTTCTATAATTTGTGGGAAAAGTGATCTTTTCAAGAAGGTGTATTATTTGTGTATTATTTGAGCTCTTGAATACACTCCCAGCATTATGGCTAGAAATTAGGATGTCCATTTATAGGCAAATATTTTCAGGGTAATAGACTAGATCCGACTGCTAAATGCAGTTGGACCTTTGGGTTTAATTCCTTCCTTGGCTTTTGCAATTTAATGTACTTTTAAATTCATACAAAAACCCAGTTTCCACTGAATGAAATAGTCTTGTATTGGCAGAAGTGATCTATATCCCTTAAATATAAAGATTAGTGATCTAAAGAGGACCACGGCATTTTGCTTTGACTGGGTAGCAGATGACTCTATTCAGAAGCGGGCATCAAAGAGAACTGTTTCCAAGGCGTTAAGCCTGTCTCGTGCCTTCTCTTGCTTTCTAGAAAAGCTTACTGACTTGCACTTTTACACTCAATGCATTTTGATTATTTATTAAGTGCATCTTGGTTTCTTGATTGGTGAGAAAAAATTAAGCTCATGAAGGCTTGAGCCTATTAAAATTAAAGTACAAAAAGGAAGATCTAGATTCTTTTATCTTGTGTGGTATTTCATTAAATCTCATTTAAAACTGTTATACCATAAGTCAAACTTTGAAAATGTGTAACTAACATTTTATCCTGTTAGTTCTGGTAATTCAAGCTTCTTTATACCTCAAGGGAAAAATCTTGACAAAGAAAATTAAAATTTCAATACAAATTATTGACTAATATCATATTTCCAAAGATAAAATAATACCCTTCTACATATATCAAGGAAGGGTTATATATTAAAAACAGAGATACACCCTTATTTATATCTTTGACTATTACCATAAAATTTACAAAAAACATATTGAATAACAAGGTTTTCTGAAAGAAAGGAATGTAAGAGGATGATTTTAGAATATTTTAGTCACAAATATTACCTTAAAAAGAAAAAGAAAAGCAAAACAATACAAATCTCAACTAAATCCCTAAGTACTCCAACAGCTAAAGCAGAATCAGAGATACAGGTCTAAGGGCAAATTTGAGGTACAGCCTCTGACTACCTTTTATAAAGCTTTCCTATGTTCTCAAGCAGAGTTTTGAGTGGCTAGAGATATATTAATTCCATTTTGGCTGCAAAAGCATTTTATATTTATTTGTTTTGATTATAAAATTGTTGCATATCATCTTGGCCTTGGCTCTCTGATACGCTGCCCTTTTCTTAATGTACTGGGATGAGTTTTTTTTTTTTTTAAGATTTTTATTTATTTATTTCACAGAGAGAGATCATAAGTAGGCAGAGAGACAGGCAGAGAGAGAGAGGAGAAAGCAGCCTGCTTGCCAAGCAGAGAGCCCAACGTGGGGCTCGATCCCAGGACCCTGAGATCATGACCTGAGCCGAAGGCAGCGGCTTAACCCACTGAGCCACCCAGGTGCCCCTGGGATGAGTTTTAATAATCTGTTTAATTCTCACTTTCACACAGACACTGGAAGAAAAACATTTAAATAATTTTCCAACTTTACCTTCAATTTTGTAAGTGTTATTCGTTTTTCAACACATATGGTACAATACATTGCACCATCTAAAATAAGATACATTTTTTCTTCTAAGCATCACATTCTAATAATCATTAATCAGCTCTTCTCCTTTATTCTTCAAATACCTCAAAAATGCATTAACATACATGTGTGCATACAGGTATATATCACTGTGTGTATTTATACATATAAGTATATGTATATATAAATGTCTATGTGCATATGCATATAAAGACCATAGAGATATAATACAAACATTATAAATGACAATCTATGAGCTTGCTTTCTATTCATTAGTCATCACCCCAGAACCAGAGAGCAGACGGAGCTCAGAACATGGGCTCGACAAGCAACACAAATTCATTCAATTTTACTTTAAAATTCAAATTGAGAAGCCTGCAGAGAGGCTGATAAGCTGTCTAGTAGAGTATAAAGTCGACCACAGGCCTTAAGATCTTACACAGGTGGATTATGTGTAATGAAGTAAAAGGAATAAATGTCATCTAAGGTGAACAAATCCATCACAAGTCTCACCCAGGCAAGTCAAACACTGGAAGTGCTCTGGAAATTATGAACACAACATTCCATGGGATGTTACAAATATAAACACCACAAAGTATATGTATTGCTTTCACAGATATGTGTCTTCCAAATGCAAATATACTTCTTCTTAAAGAGATAATAATATAGAGGAAAACTTGGAACTTTTTTTCATAGAGAAGTGGACTCAGGAAAATTAGAATGTGTAAATAAAAAGAAAATACCACTAAGTCTTAGCCATAACAACAATAAAGCTTAAATTTAAAAAGGTGTGAATGCTTTTCTATTCACACAACACCTCATCTAAGTATCCTGATATCATACATATAAATGCATTTTTCATACACAGGAGGGTGTTGGCAGTATCATAGACAGGAGAGGCTATATTTTAAGCCACAGCAAAAGAGGGGCAATTTGGTACACTGCTTCTTAATATAATTTTATATTATTGTAGCATAACTATTCAAGTTATTTGTGGTCTCTGAGCTAAAATACTAACTTCTCAAATGCTTTTCAAAACTTATCTACTTTAAAGGAATTGGAAAATTCTGTATTTTTTTTTTTCAAAACCGATTGGTCCTGAAATTTATTACACTGTCCTCTTTTTCTCCCATAATGCAGATCCCTCCACTCTAAGTGCCTCCTCTCCATTTCCCAGACATAAAGGAGCTAAAGGAAACAGCAAGAGATTGGCATGGAACTACATGAGAACAGACACAAATATTATTTACTTCAGCTCCTTACTCTCTTTCCTTCCTTCCAGTACTCTGATTTATCACCAAACACAGAACACAGTTTATTTCTCACAGAAATTGAAGGGAACTATACATTCACTTAATAAAATCATTTGATGAAAACCTGATTATTTGATTTGAAACATTAAATGTCATTAGTACACGTAATACTTTTAATAGTGACTGACTTCTCCTAAAGCATGAAAGTGTAATGCTACGTTGTTATATGTCATTCTAAAAAGGAGACTCTCCATTAGTATTTCAGCATATAACCACAATTGGTGACTTCTTTACCTGATCACTACCAATTATTGTGCTTTCAAAGCACCGATTTGACCATCCTTCTCATTGACTCATTCTCCTCACCCTTCAGGTCCTGGTCTCCAAGGCTCCCATTCCAGGATTTCTTGGACTTCCCTGGAACTTCTAGTCCACTGACCCAACCACCTGCTCATTGCCCATCATCCTCTTATGACTTCTCTTCCCTCCTTATCTGGCTTAGATTCTCAGAGCATTATTATAATCACATCCTTTTATAAGCTCTCAACTCTTTTGTTCCTCTTAATACTTTCCCAGAGAAGTCCTATTCTCAGCCTATTCAGCACTTGTAATGAAGTAGCTGAAAGTTGCCGAAGGGAAAAAGAAAAAGCATAACCACGATGACTGGTTTCATATTTGATTTTTAACCACAGACCTGGGGTGGGTTGTCAGCACAACCTGGCTACTATACCATTTCTTGATCTAGTCACTCTCCTGGAGGACCATTTCACATTTTCCCTATTCTCACTCTCACTCTTAGCTTAGCTCTTTTTCACTCAGAAGAGAACCTCTTCATCGTCCAGCAGCAAAGTGACCCAAAGTCCTCCTTCTCCTAACTCACACCACTGGTTCTGCTTCTCAAATTGTGTATGCTGAAGGACCAGAACCAGGCCTTGTACCCCAGTCTAGTCTGTACCCATATTTTTGTAAAATGCAATAAAACAAATTATTAATAATGAAATAAAAAGTAAAGGCATGCACCATCTATCAAATACAAGACTTAACACATACAGGGGCACCTGGGTGGCTCAGTGGGTTAAACCTCTGCCTTCGGCTCGGGTCATGATCTCAGGGTCCTGGGATCGAGCCCCACATCAGGCTCTTTGCTCAGTGGGGAGCCTGCTTCCCTCTCTCTGCCTGCCTCTGCCTACCTGTGATCTGTCTCTGTCAAGTGAATGAATGAAATCTTAAAAAAAAAAAAAAAGATTTAACACATATAATTACAACATCAAATTTCTATGAAAACTTCCTCTCAAGTTCTGTCTTCTCTTGTTGCAAATCAATAAGAAATATCTTGCTATGGGCACCAGGCCAGTGTTCACATTTTGAATAATGCCGCCCATTTCAGACCCAGCTCTGGTTGTTTCCTTTGCTGGGACATTCTTTCCCCAGAGAGCCACAGTCTTGCTCGCTATCTTACCCACCTCAGCTATAATATCACTACCTCAAAGAGGAATTTCCTGACCATCATAGGTTACCTGTCAAAATAAAAGCTTGCCATCACTTCCCATCCCCTCGCATTATTTTTCCTCCAGCTTTTATAATTTACTTGCCATTCTTACATAATTATTTTTTTATTGTTTGGTCTCCCAAGATGAGTTCAATACCATAAAGTCAGTGACTATCTTTGTGTTGAGTTCCCAGCATTTAAATTCTACCTGGCACATAGTAGGTCTTCAATGGTATTGAATGAATGCATGAATTTCACCAAATACATAACCAAAGATAACCTGTATGGTATTATCACAGGTATCTGGATCATGGTGAAAAGTTTCTATGGTTTTGTAAATACTCATTTGCAACTTCTTGACAATGTACTCTGAAATTAGGGGTGGAGAGAAAACAGAGATCAGCTCTATCTCTCAGGAAAGGCAGTACTGTAGTGGTAGGGATTAAATTTTAACTGTTAGGGACGCCTGGGTGGCTCAGTGGGTTAAAGCCTCTGCCTTCGGCTCAGGTCATGATCCCAGGGTCCTGGGATCGAGCCCCGCATTGGGCTCTCTGCTCAGCGGGGAGCCTGCTTCCTCCTCTCTCTCTCTCTCTCTGCCTGCCTCTCTGCCTGCCTGTGATCTCTATCTGTCAAATAAATAAATAAAATCTCTAAAAAAAAATTTTTAACTGTTAGATGAGTTGCTTAAAATAAATTCTACTTCACAAAAGCCACCTAGGAACTAGGGTTTACAATGTTAGGATGCTTGGGGGAAAATCAACGGTAATGAGCTTTCATACAAAAGAAGCACCTAATGAAATGAAGGCATGAACAATTAAAACACCCTGTTTTATAAGAAAAGTAGAAGTGAATTCATTATATTACTACTCTTTTACTTGTGAAGGGACCTGAGTGTATTTGACTTTAATTCAAAGCTGATTTGAATGTGTACTCATTACACTAGACAACAAATATGTTGATGTAAAATTTAGAATATTAAGAAAACAAATTAAAAGGGAAAATCATATTTCTTATTCTTTTTTTTTTTAAGATTTTATTTATTTATTTGACAGACAGAGATCACAAGTAGGCTGAGAGGCAGGCAGAGAGAGAGAGGTGGAAGCAGGCTCCCCATTGAGCAGAGAGCCCGATGTGGGGCTCGATTCCAGGACCTTGGGATCATGACCTGAGCCGAAGGCAGAGGCTTTAACCCACTGAGCCACCCAGGCGCCCCCATATTTCTTATTCTTAAGGTAAACAAGCAAGAATAGAAGTATTATATATGGAGGAATTAAAAATTAAAAAAGAGTATCCTTATTTTTTAATAAATATTAAACATCAATTCTTTCAGATTATATTTGCATTATAAAAAATTTTACATTAGATATAATGTATATTCTATTAATTTACAATATAGATATTTTACAGTTAACATATTAAAGAAAATTTCCTATTAAAAAAATAATTGTAACTAGCTTGTTGAAAGTTAATTTTTACCAAATTAGCATACTAATTGACATTCATTATTTTATGTTCCCAGAACTCCAAGCCTGTGTCTTTAGGAACAGCCATCATCCTCTGGGAAATTCTCCTACTTCCCTCTGTTTGATTCGATGGGTGCTCACAGACCCAGCCTTAGCCACAGCTGGGGCAGGTATGGCACGTGACTCTCCACATATGGTTGCTGGGGGAAGAGTGGTCCTTGATCTAGGCCAGGCAAATCAGGGCCCTTCCAGGGGATGTGGTGTTAGAGAATCACTCCTTTTTTTTTTTTTCCAAGATGGGAGACAGTAAGCTACTGAGGTTGAAGCTTGACTACAAGAAGGCAAGAGGTACATTTTTGGGGTGATGAAAATGTTCTGTATGTTGATTATGGTAGTGATTTGTATAAGTCATATGACTATAAACTGAAAAAGACAAATTAGTCTATATAAATTATACCACAATTAACCTGATTTAAAAATTTAAAAACCCTTTGTACTGCTTTACAAAAATCTGTTTTTGTTGTTGTGTCTTATCATACTGTTTTAATATATACACCAATTTGGTAAAACTGTATTTTCCTACATTCTAATGTGCAAATATGATATAAGAGGCCATGACAAGGTATTAAAATTAATACTTTAATATCATTCTGTGGAGCAGTGTGTAGTGTGTAGTACTCAATAATTTTATATCTCATTTGCAATAATCTATAAGCATCATATAATTGTTTCAATTAGAAACATGTTTTAATACAAATGAATAGCTTGAAAAAACAGGCACTAGAGAACTAAAATGGGAACATTTTTCCTATTCCAATCTAATTAGCTCATTCTTCTATTTCATTTTGCTCTCCTGTTATCTTCTAAGGTACTGCTTTGTATAAAAAGTTTATTACTTCCATTTTTAACTATTTGGGTAAGTAGTAAATATATTCTTACTTATCAAATACAAAATGTATATGATATAGAACATGAAATTTATACACCGTTCATGTGCACAGGTATAGAAAACATTAATGAATAAAAATAATACTTAGAAATGCTTAAACATTCTAGTAAAGTCATAATCTGCTTAAGGCTAAGTCGCAAGATTTTTCTCTATAGTTCTTGTATTTAAAATTGCAAGAAGCCATCTTTCTGGCACTAAAAAACAAAACCCTAATTCTTTTTCCAGGATGGTCCTTCAGACATCAATCATTCAAACAAGTTCATTAATGCCACTCTTCCAGCAGAGAAGCATCACCTAAATATCTATGAATTTTGCAGAATTCTAAGACTATACAACTGATGAAAACATAATGTCATTAGGAATAAGCACCATGCTTTGAAAAGAAAATGGATGTCATAAGTAAAGGTCAATAGTTTTCAATACTCATACAGAGAAATCTTCATTGGCTCTTCACTGAGGGCCGAACAGAGTACTGCAGTTTTGTTTTTAAAACTCTCTCATTCAAATAAATGTGTAGATGCCCTGGCTCAACAACAGTTCATATGAAAACAACATAAGATAAAAAACCAAAAAACAATAAAACCTGAGAAGTGACAAAGTGTTCTGCATAGGAAATTATTTGATAGACCAAAAATCACTAGTATTTATAGTTTATAGTCATCTCTCCTCCTTCTATCCACTAAAGCAAAGGTTTTTCTTCCTGCTCAATTTCTTCCATCTCAGGGCCCTTAAAATGTACAGAATCTTCTTTGTTCAGAGAAGTTTAAAAGGACGATTTATATAATAAGCTGATGGAGAGAAATAACAAAGGACATGCAAGAATTCAGGTTGACTGGTACACTGAGCCAAAAACTGGCTGCCAACAATTACAATGTAATCTTAGTGTTAAGAAAAAGGGAGGAGAAAAATCTACTACCTGCAGCATTGGTTGAACCACTGCAATAAGAGTTCAGGTCTCTGTATTATATTTTAAGAGTACCGATAAACTTGTTTGAGTGATGAACTCCCTGCAAGGTCATCATGGAAGATATAGAGTTTTGTTATCTAGTGCTAGAAGTGTGAAAGAGAATTTTCCTTAAGTAGGTAGATGATGTCTGAGAACAAACAGGGTTGTTTTATGAGGCAGAAAACCCAGATTACTGGAATTTAAAACTACACATTCAAACATTTCACTAGGATATATTATGTAAAAGGCTAATATGTAAGCCAGTATGGAATTAGATTAAGTCATAATAACAAAAATATTCTTCTCTTAAAGAACTTTTATTCCACTGCATGCCTTTGACCATGGCTGTGTGAAGCTGTGATGCCTGGGCTAAGAGAACTCTAAGATCACTAATAGGAAAATTAAATGAGTTGTAGAAGTTGAGCTGCTATATCAACCACACCCACAACAGCCTACCTCTGGATTTTCTGTGTGCAAGTACTCTCATCAACAGATGCACATAGCACACTCAAATCATCCAACACCACACCTGGTGTTGAAATTATGTTACGATCATTGACGAGAAAGGCAACATGGCGGAGGAGTAGCAGACTTATATGACATCAGGTCCCAGGAGTTCAGCTAGATAGTTATCAAACCATTCCGAACACCTACAAACTTGACAGGAGATAGAAGAAAGAAGAGCAGCAATTTTAGGAACAGAAAATTGATGACTTTCTGAAAGGTAGAACGTGTGGAGAAGTGAATCCAAAGCCATGGGAAGATAGACTGCAGGGGGAGTGGCTGGCTCCAGGCAAGCAGTGGAACAGCAGAGCACAAAATCAGAACTTTTAAAAGTCTACTCCAGTGAGGGACATCACTCCAGAGGCTAAGCAGGGGTGGAACACTTGCAGAAACAGCGTGGTCTTAGGTCTCATGGGGTCACAGAAAAATTGGGGGTGTATGAGTGTGGCAGACTTCCCAGGTATCAGAGTGGGGAAGCTGAATACAGAGACAGAGCCAAGGAGCGAGCTTTCAGATCGGGGATACCTTAAGTCATGATCCAAGGTACAGTCAGGCCACTGTTCTTTGAGCAGAGATCCCACAAGTGGCAAATCTGGGGAAACTCACCCTCCTCCTCTGGGAGGAGCAGCACGGCAGGAATCTGCTGAGTTTGGAGACTCCAAACAGGACTGTGAGCGAGAGACAGAAATACTCGGTCACAGGCTGTGTGAGTATACAGCACAGCCAGAGACCAGGGAGACAGGAGTGATTGCTTATCTCGAAGGTACACTAAGGAGTGGGGTCCGAGTTCTTGGCTCCTCCAGGATAGAGATTGGGAGGCCACCATTTTCATTTCCGTCCTTCAGAACTCTACAGAAAGCCTTCAGTGAACAAAAATTTCTGAGAGCAAACCTGAGCAGATTACTTAGCCTGGCCCCTAGCAAGAGCGGTGCAACTCCGCCTCAGGCAAAGACACTTGACATTCACTGCAACAGACCCCTCCTTCAGGAGATGCACAAGAACATCCAGCCAAGACCAAGCTCACGGATCAAGAACAGCGGAGCGCCAGAGCTAGGGGAAAGCAGCCCAAAGAATTCATGGCATTTTCCCCATGATCCTTTAGTCTTGCAAAGTTAAATTTTTAAAACTTTTTTTCCTTATTCTATTTTTTAACTTTTCCTCTGTTAACAGTTTTTAATTAGTTAATCTTAACAATACTTTTCTTAAAATCACTTTAAACACCTTCATTGTTATAGTCATATTTTATCCCTTCATTGTATTTAACCCTATTTTTTGTATAAATATAGGGGTTTTTTTTTTCCTAAAAAATTTTAGGATACAATTTCTTCTAATAGATCAAAATATACCCTAAATCTAACACAGGGCTTTGTTCTAGTCTCCAGCATGAGCACATTTTCCTCTCTCTCTCTCTCTTTTTTCCTTCCTTTTTCCAAACAACTTATCTTATCGATTCCTCTTTTAGAATATTTTTTTAATTTTTATTTTTTCCTTTTTCCACACAACTTATCTTATCGATACCTCTCTTAGAATTTTTTTTTTAATTTTCATCTTTACAGTCATATTCTATCCCTTCATCGTGTTTAATCTTATTTTGGTATATATGTTTTTCTTTCCTTAAAATTTTGGGAGATAGTTTCTTCTAAGAGACCAAAATACACCCAAAATCAAGTGGGTGGCACTGTTCTATTCACTAGTCTAAAATATATATAAATATATATATATATATATTTTTTTTTCTTTTTTTCCCCCTTTTTTCTCCACCTGGTTTTGGGTCCCTTCTGATTTGGTTAGTGTATATTTTTCTCGGGTGTTTTCCACCGTTTTAGTATTTTATTCTCTTGTTCATATATTCTTATCTGGATAAAATGACAAGGCAGAAAAACTCACCACAAAAAAACAAGAGGCAGTGCCGAAGGCTAGGGACCTAATCAATACAGACATTGGTAATGTGTAAGAACTAGAGTTCAGAATGACAATTCTCAAGGTGCTAGCTGGGCTTGAAAAAGGCATGGAAGATATTAGAGAAATCCTTTCTGGAGAAATAAAAGCCATTTATGGAGAAAGAAAAGAATTAAAATCTAACCAAATGAAATAAAAAAAGCTATTAATGAGGTGCAATCAAAAATGGAGGCTCTTACTGCTAGGATAAATGAAATAGAAGAGAGAATTAGTGATATAGAAGAGCAAATGAAAGAGAATAAAGAAGCTGAGCAAAAGAGAGACAAACAACTAATGGACCATGAGGGGAGATTTCGAGAGATTAAGTGATAACATAAGACAAAACAATATCAGAATAATTGGGATTCCAGAAGAAGAAAGAGAGAGAGGGGCAGAAGGTATATTGGAGTGAATGATTCTAGAGAATTTCTCTAATATGGCAAAGGGAACAAGCATCAAAATCCAGGAGATGTAGAGAACCCCCCTCAAAATCAATAAAAATAGGTCCACACCCCATTATCTAATAGTAAAACTTAAAAGTCTCAGTGACAAAGAGAAAATACTGAAAGCAGCTTCGGACAAGAAGTCTTCAACGTACAATGCTAGAAATATTAGATTGGCAGCAGACTTATCCACGGAGACCTGCCAGGCCAGAAAGAACTGGCATATATTCAGAGCACTAAATGAGAAAAATATGCAGCCAAGAATACTATATCCAGCTAGGCTATCATTGAATATAGAAGGAGAGATAAAAAGCTTCCAGGACAAACAGAAATTGAAAGAATTTGCAAACACCAAACCAGTACTATAGGAAATATTGAAAGGGGTCCTCGAAGAAAAGAGAGAACCTAAAAGTAACAAACCAGAAAGAAACAGAGACAATATACAGTAACAGCCTCCTTACAGGCAATACAATGGCACTAAATTAATATCTTTCAATAGTTACCCTGAATGTAAATGGGCTAAATGCCTCAATCAAAAGACACAGGATGTCAGAATGGATAAAAAAACAAAACCCATCAATATGCTATCTAGAAGAAACTTATTTTAGACCCAAAGACACCTCCAGATTTAAAGTGAGGAGGTGGAAAACAATTTACCATGCTAATGGACATCAAAAGAAAGCTGGGGAGGCAAACCTTATATTGGATCAATTAAATTTTAAGCCAAGACTGTAATAAGAAATGAGGAAGGACACACTATCATACTCAAGGCTCTGTCCAACAAGAGATCTAACAATTTTAATATGCCTCTAACATGGGAGCAGCCAACTATATAAACCAACTAATAACAAAATCAAAGAAACACATCAACAATAATACAATAATAGTAGGGGATTTTAACACCCTCCTCAATGAAATGGACAGATCATCCAAGCAAAGATCAACAAGGAAATAAAGGCCTTAAATGATACACTGGAGCAGATGGACATCAGAGATCTATACAGGACATTCCATCCCAAAGCAACAGAATATACATTCTTCTCTAGTGCATATGGAAAAGTCTCCAGAATAGATCACATACTGGGTCACAAATCAGGTTTCAACCAGTAGTAAAAGATTGGGATTATTCCCTGCATATTTTCAAACCACCATGTTCTGAAGCTAGAACTCAATCACAAGAGGAAAAGTGGAAAGAATTCAAATACGTGGAGGCTAAAGCACATCCTACTAAAGAATGAATAGGTCAACCAGGCAATTAAGAACTGAGAAAATTCATGGAAACAAATGAAAATGAAAATACAACTGCTCAAAATCTGTGGGACACAAAAAAGGCAGTCCTGCGAGGAAGTATATGGCGTTCTATAGAAGCCTTTCTCAAAAAACAAGAAAGGTCTCAAGTACACAGCCTAACCCTATACCTCAAGGAGCTGGAGAAAGAACAGCAAGGAAAGCCTAAATCCAGCAGGAGAAGAAAAATCATAAAGATCAGAGCAGAAATCAATGAAATAGAAACCAAAAGAACAGTAGAACAAATCAACGAAACTAGGAGCTGGTTCTTTGAAAGAATTATTAAGACTGATAAACCCCTGGCTAGACTTACCAAAGAGAAAAGAGAAGGACCCAAATAATAAAATCATGAATGAAAGAGGAGAGATCACAACCAACACCAAAGAAATACAAATAATTATAAGAACATATTATGAGCAACTATATGCCAGCAAATTTGAAAATGTGGAAGAAATGGATTTATTCCTAGAGACATATAAACTACCAAAACTGAACCAGGAAGAAAGAGAAAACCTGAACAGACCTCCAGGCAGCTTCCCAGGGGAATTCTACCAAACATTTAAAGAAGAATTAATACCTATTCTCCTGAAACGGTTCTAAAAAATAGAAATGGAAGGAAAACTTCCAAACTCATTTTATGAGGCCAGGATTACTTTGATCCCAAAACCAGAAAAAGACCCTACCAAAAAAGGAGAATTAGAGACAAATATCCTTAATGAAGACAGATGAAAAAATTCTCACCAAAATACTAGCCAATAGGATTCAACAGTATATTAAAAGAATTATTCACCAGGACCAATTGGGATTTATTCCTGGGCTGCAAGTTTGGTTCAACATCCACAAATCAATGTGATACAATACATTACTAAAAGGGATGCCTGGGTGGCTCAGTTGGTTAAGCAGCTGCCTTCAGCTCAGGTCATGATCCCAGCGTCCTGGGATCGAGTCCCACATCGGGCTCCTTGCTCTCAGGGAGCCTGCTTCTCCCTCTGCCTCTGCCTGCCATTCTGTCTGCCTGTGCTCGCTCTCTCTCTCTCTCTCTCTCTCTGACAAATAAATAAATAAAATCTTTAAAAAAAAATACATTACTAAAAGAAAGAACAAGAACCATATGATACTCTCAATAGATGCTAAAAAAGCATTTGACAAAGTACAGCATCCTTTCTTGATCAAAACACTTCATAGTGTAAGGATAGAGGGTACATACCTCAATATCATCAAAGCCATCTATGAAAAACCCACAGCTAATATCATTCTAAATGGGGAACAACTCAGAGCTTTTCCCAGGTCAGGAACACGGCAGGGAAGTCCATTATCAACACTGCTATTCAACATAGTACTAGAAGTTCTAGCTTCAGCAATCAGACAAAAAATAAACAAATAACAAGGCATCTGAGTCAGGCAAGAAGAAGTCAAACTCTAACTCTTTGCAGATGATATGATCCTTTATGTGGAAAACCCAGAAGACTCCACTCCAAAAGTGCTAGAACTCATACAGGAATTCAGTAAGGTGTCAGGATATACAATCAATGCACATAAATCAGTTGCATTTCTATACACCAACTGCAAGACAGAAGAAAGAGAAATTAAGGAGTCAATCCCATTTACAATTGCACCCAAAACCATAAGATACCTAGGAATAAACCAAACCAAAGAGGCAAAGAATCTCTACTCAGAAAACTATAAAGTACTCATGAAAGAAATTGAGGATGACACAAAGAAATGCTCATGGATTGGAAGAACAAATATTGTGAAAATGTGTATGCTACCTAAAGCAATCTACACATTTAATGCAATCCTCATCAAAATACCATCCATTTTTTTCAAAGAAATAGAACAAATAATCCTAAAATTTATATGGAACCAGAAAAGACCTTGAATAGCCAGAGGAATGTTGAAAAAGAAAGACAAAGTTGGTGGCATCACAATTCCACACTTTAAGCTCTATTACAAAGCTATCATCATCAAGACAATATGGTACTGGCACAAAGACAGACAAATAGATGAATGGAACAGAATAGAGTGCCCAGAAATAGACCCTCAACTCTATGGACAACTGATCTTCGATGAAGCAGGAATGAATGTCCAGTGGAAAAAGACAGTCTCTTCAACAACTGGTGTAGGAAAATTGGACAGCCACATGCAGAAGAATGAAACTGGACCATTTCCTTACACCACACACAAAAATAGGCTCAAATGGATGAAGACTTCAATGTGAGATAGGAATCCATCAAAATCCTTGAGGAGAACACAGGCAGCAACCTCTTTGACCTCAGCTACAGCAGCTTCTTCCTAGGAACATCGCCAAAGGCAAGAGAAGCAAGGGCAAAAATGAACTATCAGGACTTCATCAAGATCAAAAGCTTTAGCACAGCAAAGGAAATAGTCAACAAAGTCAAAAGAAAACTGACAAAATGGGAGAAGATATTCGCAAATGACATATCACATAAAGGGCTCGTATCCAAAATCTATAAAGAACTTATTGAATTCAACACGCGAAGAAATGGGTAGAGGACATGAACAGACATTTCTGCAAAGAAGACATTCAGATGGCCAACAGACACATGAAAAAGTGCTCCACACCACTCGGCATCAGGGAAATACAAATCAAAACCACAGTGAGATATCACCTCACGCCAGTTAAGAATAGCTAAAATTAACAAGTCAGGAAATGACAAATGTTGGTGAGGATGCAGAGAAAGGGGAACCCTCCCACTATTGGTGGGAATGCAAGCTGGTGCAGCCATTCTGCAAAACAGCATGGAAGTTCCTCAAAAAGTTGAAAATAGAGCTACCCTATGACCCATCAATCGCACTACTGGGTATTTATCTTAAAGATACAAATGTAGTGATCTGAAGGACATGTGCACCTGAATGTTTATAGCAGCAATGTCCACAATAGCCAAACTATGGAAAGAACCTAGATGTCCATCAACAGATGAATGGATAAAGAAGATGTGATACATACACACACACACACACACACACACACACACACACACACACACACACAAAATGGAATACTATGCAGCCATCAAAAAATGAAATCCTGCCATTGCAACAACATGGATGGAACTAGAGGATATTATTCTGAGCGAAATAAGACAATCAAAGAAAGACAATTATCATATGATCTCCCTGATTATGAGGAATTTGAGAGGCAGAGTGGGAGGGGTGGTTGGGGGGTAAGGAAGGAAAAAAATGAAACAAGATGGGACCGGGAGGGAGACAAACCATAAGAGACTCTTAATCTCACAAAACAAACTGAGGTTGTGGGGGAGAAGGGGTATAGATTTTGTACATTGGGGACGTTGTGTGATATGGTGATTGTTGTGAAGTGTGGAAGCCTGATGATTCACAGACCTGTACCCCTGGGGCAAATAATACATTATATGTTAATAAAAATAATTTTAAGAAAAAGAATTTCTGCTCAAGCAATGATGTGGCAAGTACCAGTGATTCCTGTGTTGGGTAACTTTAAAAGGTAATCCTCCCTTTATAGGGAGAAAATACAAATGTTCCTCTATAATCCTTCCAACTCAAATGGTGAATGCTGGCCATTAGCACTGACTTATGTATTTCTTGAAGAGACATGATATTTTTAATAGGTTACTGATATATTATTAGCATTTCTTCAATGTACCAATTAGAGCAGAAACCAAGAACGGGCAAATTGTGCAACAGGAATGTATCAGTCTTCAATTTTTTATCTTTGTAATTTTTCCAAAATATTTTAATATTATGAAAAAAAATGTTTTAAGTTCTGCTTTAAAATATTTCTAGCTACACTGATTTACTTAGCAAGAACAATCACTAGTGTGTCGGAAATTTATTTGCATGTTAATTAACTTTGGTGGAATGAGATCTGGTTTACTCTAAGATTATATAATGTCTTTCCAGGAAAAGAACAAAGCCAAAGTTTGGGGAAATGACAGAATTTAATTACCTGTTCCCATGATTTCAAGGGGAATTCATGTACCATATCGTACATAAACAGTCGATGCATTTTAATCAAAAGGAACCATGAACTGAATCAGCCTGCTTGGTACCACAGCATAGGCAGTCACTGATTATCATTTAAAATCTTTATGACTTCAGATAGCTAATGAAAAATTAACATTGATGATAATAATAGTAATCGCACTAAAATAATCATATTAAATGTGAAACGTGCTACAAATTAGATTTGTATGACTTAGGAATAATATTTTAATGTTTGAATACCTATTATGTTGCAGTAGCAATGTAGTGTTGCCCACATGCAGTGGACAGCTTAGAATCTGATGGTATAGGGTCCAATCTCAATCTAGTATTCACTGGGTGATACTTATCTAATCTTGAGAACGCTGTATCTTCAATATCTTCATTTACTTTAAATGAGGTTAATAAAACATATATAATAGGGCAGTTGTAAGAATTAAAATAGATAAGGTGTGCAAAGTACTTGGTAAAGAACCCAGCACTTGATAAAGTCTCTGTAAATGGAGGCAAAGTTTCAATAAATAAATGGAAGCTTTATATAATGTTCCTAGTATAATTTTCTATATTGAGACATTAAAGCCCATTCTTCTCATCACTTCCCTCTCCCTCCACCTTTCGGCCCCAAGTAAATCAGCATTGGATTTTTGTGCAACTAAATGATAGGCAAGAGAGGAAATAACCATTGCCGAGCTGAGATCCCCTTCAGCTACTTGTAGACCTTGGCTACGTGGAACGGTATTCTGAGCATTATCACATGCCAGGAATTCATAAGAATTCTGTGATTTTCCTCAGTAACCCTACATGATTCTTATCATTCCCAGGGGTGAAAGAAACAGAATGCTTGCTCTGGGGCTGGAAGCAGGGTGTAGTCTTAAGACATTCATTAGTACCAATTTGGATTACAGAGGATGCCAAGAAGGTCAGCGGATTTGGCTGTGATTTCTTGCTACAATCAATATAACAGCAAGCCAACAAGTAAAACCCCCAGGGGTTAGGGTGAGGATGAGGTAACAGATCTATAATTACTATATGGGGCTGAGTGCTGCTTTTTTAAGCTTTTAATATCATATAAAATCACTTCTGATTTTAGTCCCTTTGACTTTCACAAATAAAAACAAGGCACTGGGCCAAATAAATTGAGCGTTTAAAAAAACTGAACAACTAGATGTGAGAGGAGCTACATAACTCTTCCATTGTTTGTGAAGCAAATAATAAAAATAACTAAACTGATATCTGTGCTATATTCTAGGTTCACTGAACTCTGAAGAGTCTGTACTTTGCACTCACCTTTTTTCTCGCAGGGGTATGTCACCCCTTCCCTCTCTTGCCTGCCTGGCTCATCTTCCAGAGGCATCCCAAATGCCACTCCTTCTGTTCAGCCTTCCCTGCTTTCCTGCAACTTTCAAACAGTTGACTGCTATCAATGCTCTCAAATGTGCTCTGTCATCACATTACATAAACATCTGTTTATCCCTTCCTTCCTTGATCTCACATTTTTATTAAGGAGTCATAGGCTTATAATATATAAATATGGGAGGAGGGAAGTGCTAAACTTGAAAACAAATTCAAGGTCACGCCGTAACTGAGTCTAGGTGATCTAGGAGAATTTAGTTAAACTTCCTGTGTTTATTCTGAATCACTCTGGGAGAACAACATCGACTTTCAGGTGTGTGTTGAGGGATTAGACGTGAGGTATGTCAGGTGATTAGCATAATATTTGGGAAAGAGAAGTATGTGTTTAAATGTCAGCTATTATAATAATTAGTCAATAACTCAAATGTGGAATATCATGTAATAACGCTTTGGTTGGAGCAAATAAAATACTAAAGGAATTCAAGGTAAAAAGTAATTTTGATTGAGATACCAGAAGTGTGAAGACTGTCATTTAGGAATTCAATAAATGTTTGTTAAAGTGACTTGAATTTCCAGATCTCTTAAAAGCCGAACTAGAAGTTAATGGATAGACAGAACTTTGAAAAGCCAAAATATAAAAATATTTTTCCCAATTTTATGGATTTCAGCTTTACTCCAGTCCATTTGTCAGGTATTCTGAATAGTCACAACTCAAGAAAGTCCTATATGCTTGTTATACTATATCATTTAATAGATTTATACAGCCATATAAAAATAATTAGGCAAAGGAGGGAAGGCTGGAGACAGAAACTCATTAAGATATTCTTAAAGAAAGATAGTCTTTCATTCTAACCTGTAGTTTTAGGCATTTCCTTAGCACATGATATTGTCTATCAGGTACATAAAGAAAATACAAATAATAAAAGAACCCAGACAGAGATCAACACATATCTAATGAGATGATCCCCACCAGATAGTAGGAAAGACAATAAATTCTTCACAGATGAAATCCTAAATCAAATCTTCAACAGTACACACACACACACACACACCCCTATGTGGCAAGCGACATGCATATCCTATAAACCTATGTTTATTGTATTTTACATAAAAACTTCTCTAGGGAGGGTGGTATCTAAGAGGAATGAGTTACAGTTGCCTCTTAGAAGGGTTATACTTCTAAAAACTTCGAAAGAAGTTTTAATGGAGTGGTCAAAGAAACAGAATAATAGATGATGAATGAGTGAGTAAAAGCTATACAGACAAAAAGTAGAGTATAAAAAGGAAATTCTTTTGAGACTTCTATTAGTGAAGAAAGAAAAGGACAGAGCACTGTGAGGAAAAATTGGGGTCAAAATAAAAGATTTTTTTTCTTGATAAAAGATTTAAGAATATGAAATATTTGTAGACTATTTGGAAAAAGTGGTATAATGGGTAGAGAAAACTAGCTAAGCTGAAATATTTGAAGGAAAATGTCTCTGGAAAGATATAAGCAGCTAAGATTAAGTGGACTCTGGAAGGGGTTATTACACCTGGAAAGCACAGAGGATACACTAGCCACAGGGTCAGGAGGAAGGAGGAGGAAGTAAATTCTGAAAACGTTTTACTGAAGGAGGGAAGAAAGAATCATCAGAGTTGCGAGCAGATGGCTTTATTTTTCCCATTAGAATCAAAGGTGAGATTTTCAACCAAGAGTTAAGAGAGAGGGTGGGTGTTTAAAAGAAATCTGTTTAAAAATACAGATGAACGAAAGTGCTGATGGTAGACTGGGCTTGTACTAAAGTCAGTCCATACAGGGACTTCTGGTCACATGGTATCAGGAAGGGGGATCCTGCAGCTTATTGAAGGCGGAGGCCTGGCAAGCTAGCCAGAGGGTACAGTAGAAAATAGTCAAGTAACAGAATGTGATGCAGGGGAGGTGGGCAAGCTAGGAGAAACCATGGAATTGGGGTTTATAATGAGAATAGAAAAAATTAGAATCTGAGTCGTGGAGAGAAAGAGCTTGAGGCAGTAAGTTGAGATATCAAAGGGTCTAGGAATGCATGGATGGATGCATTTAAAAAGAGATACTCTAAGAAATGAGCTGTCTGTTTTGGCTGACAGTTTAGTCACCAAAGATGGTGGTAGAGGAAAAAGGAAAAAGCATGACCTTGGTGGCAAAATGGTGATTGGAAATGAAAAAGTTTGCCTAGAGAGTTGGCAGAATGCTAGAGAGTAGCCTTTCTATGTTGTGATTCACAAAGTGGGAGCAACTCGGGAAGAGAGAAAGGTGACAGAATTCTCAATATGCACTACTTCAACTGGAGGGAGCACTTGTGACCTACCTGGGTCCGGTATGAGATCTGAACCCATGATCCTAATATACCAATTGCTCTTTTGTAAAATTAATAATCCAACTCAACTGCAATCTGTCACAAGCCTTCCAACTTTCTAATATAAGTTGATTAATGAAAAATTCCAAATAATTGGTATGTATTATGTATGAAATCACAATCAAAAGATCAGAGACAAGAGAGAAACAGGCAAAGGTGAAAAATAGCAGGAGGGTGAACACTGTGTGATTAAAAGAGACAATTTTCTCAGTAAGGTATATAGAACAATGTGCAGCAGCCCCTGGGACATAGTTGAGAAAGCTATTAATATATAGTATAAGAAAAATAAGTAAATCCATTTAATCATGTTCATCTTTCTCTAGCTTGTGGGTTTTCCCATTATTAGTTAGAGCGTATTATGTATTTGCTATTAGAAGAAAGAAAATGTTCTTGGCAGAATTTGATTAGATTACTCGGGAATAAAAAGGTACTACTACCAGAAGGTGACTGGGCCTTTCAAACTGCAATTAGCATGACATTTTATTTATTTACCACAGTTCTATAGATTGAAATCCATCTTTCAGGTTACAATGAATATAAGTAAATATGCTCTCCCCCTTTAAGAATCAGTCGGCTTAGAAAGAATTTAAGATAAACGTATTATTACACTGCTGGTCTGTGAGACAATGACGTTTTAGATACAATGCCTGCTAAATGAAAAATATAAAATTCAGCAAGGCCTTGTTAATCATTTCATTTGATGGAAATTTATTCATTCAATATTCCTGTGAAAAAAATGGCCCTTTTCCTCTGAAATATTAAAATAGCTAAAAAAGGGATTATGACAACCAGTATAAAGGTGTAGTTAGGGCTTCCATTTATCAAAGTAAGCTTCACTCTCCACGGTCCCAAGAAAAAGTAAAACTCCATAAATACTATCAATAATGATGATGGAAGATTAGGGATTCAGAGGCATGTATTCTTTAGCTAAGAATTGATTTATGACTGGATCAGGCTATGAGTATGACGAAAAATTCTGTAAGGAGAGAGAAAGCTGAGTCAGGGTTATCGGCTAAGACTTAACAGATAGGTCATGATTATGTATAATTTAGTGATCGAATTTGCATGTCACATTTACAGGCATTTGTTAATAATTAATATATTATTAATTAATAACAGATATTATATATGGACAAAAGAGAATTCAATTTGTAATAAATGACTGCTAAATCATTAATATTTATGTCATGGAGATTATAGTATCAGAATAGCAATAGCAAAAATTAGTGAAAAAAGGAAAAATTAAATGAAATTCATTTTTATTGATAATGATCATTAACATTTCTAAAAGATCACTTATAACCAAAAATGATATAGAAGACATTAATAATATAATGACAAAGAAGACTGAATAATGACAAATGCCACTTTTTAAAGGAGAAGAATCCACATATCCATGCAAAAAAATAATTTACTTGGCTAATGAATAAAGATTTAATAAACTCTGAACAGGCATAAGTTCCACTACCTCATTTTCTGATCACAATAAAATACAAATAATTAAAACCAACTGTAGATTTGAAAAAAATAAATGATTCATCTAAGGAATTACTTCATCAAAGAGCAAATAACATGCAACTAGAGATAATATCAAAAATAATGAACAATGAAACCCAATTCCAGCTATTACAAATCCTCAAAATCTGTTACTTGGGTAGTGGTACAAGAGGAAAATGCAATTTGATGCACAAAGTTATATTTCACTTTTGTATTTGTCATGGAAATGTGAAGCATATGGAAAAGTACAGAGAAAAATAAAACGAACAAATCATTGTACCTAGTTTTAATTATTAGTTCATGTATGCAAATCTGGATCTAAATAATGTCCATTTGGTTAATACATCTTTCAAATCCATTTTAATATATAAGTCCTCTCTTTCATATGGATCCTTAGATCGATAACTAAGACTAGATCATTTATTCTATAGAGTTTCCTATGTTCTAGAGTTTTCCACATATATATGCTTAGTATTATTTACACATCTCTCAGTGCCCAGAATTTCCTATAAACCAGTAGTTAGCTATAGCAGCTGGATCAGATTTGGGCTTGAATTTTTTGGCATGAATATTTCATAGGTGCTGTGTACTTCTATCAGAGGCAAAAAATGTTCAATGGCCACTCTTTATGTGATATTAACAGTCATTGATGACCATCAAGTAGAGCCATTCTTTCATTGAGTTTTGCAAAGTGGAAATATTATAATTCTCATTTCTTCTTTATTCCTTAGGTTGGAATAATCCTTTAAAGAGAGCTGTCTATCTTTAGCTAGATACCCTGAATTATAGCTAACACAGGAAAGGCAGGTTAAATGTTTGATGTGTTCCCTACATTTACAAGTTTTCAGAGTAATGTGTTGGTTTCCTAATATTACCCAAAGATTATTAATGTCAATTTTTAAGTATTGTTATGAACTTAAAACTTTTAATATATTTCATACAATTTAATCTATTACAGTTCTTTTCTTCCTTTCTTTTTTTCCCCATTCCCTTCTTATATTATTCTTTCCTTCCTTCCTTTTAGTTTTTTCTCAGAATATCCTAATTTTGGCAAGTGGAAGCAATTTCAAGCTCTGTCACTGTGATACAACCTAGCAACCTTTCACAGCTTCCTTAGTTTCTGGTGTTAGGAGACGTTTTGGGCTCCATCTGTGTATTTCCTTCTCCAGATGTAGGTATCAGTCATTTCTTGAAAGGGCCACAAAAGCTTGGATAAATTAAAAAGTGCAATTCCAGGAATACATTACTACAAACTATATGATTATTAAAAAGCAGTCCTCAGTGCTGAGAGAGACATGAATAAGCACGATTCAGGTGTCAGTCGGTCAGTCTATATATCTTTGGATGCAAACACCAGGTTTAACTGTAAGTTCTATACCCATGTAGCAATTATTGTAAAGTCTTAATTTTTATAGTTTTGATTATGGCTTTTTCTCATGATTTACTGTGAGTATGTTGTGCTTGGTCATCTTAAGTATTTTGCTGTAATCTGTCACAAAATTATGATTCCTAGTATAAGCTAATGCTTTATAAATGGTACCTGAAATTTAAAAAAAAGGATGTGTAATTTCCAGAAACCCAAACTAAACAGAAGGTGCATATATAAGGTTCAATAATATTTATTAATATGGACAACAAAACTTAATGTCCATTAGCAACAAAAATTAAATACAACATAAAGTAGTTATTTTTTTTATTTTTATTTATTTATTTGACATAGATAGAGAGATCACAAGTAGACAGAGAGGCCAGCAGAGAGAGAGGGGAAGCAGGCTCCCTGCTGAGCAGAGAGCCAGATGCGGGGCTCAATCCCAGGGCCCTGAGACCATGACCTGAGCCGAAGGGAGAGGCTTAACCCACTGAGACACCCAGGCGCCCCAACATAAAGTAGTTATTATAAGAACATAAACTTAATTTAAGATAATCCCGTAAGTGTATAGAATTTTCAGGACCCACTTTTAAATGACTCTTACTTTATTGCTTGCTTTCATATGTCTCTGCCTGTATGCAGGCATGCATGTCTGTACATCAGAGAGACAGCAGCGTATCAGGGTTAAGAATATGAATTACGGATCCAGGCTGCCTCAGTTTAAATCAGGGCTTCCTCTTTTAGTAACCGTGTACCTCAAAAGGAGTCCCCTAACTCCTCTCTGTTTCAACTTCTTTGCCTTTGACATGCCATTATTGTGAGAATTTAAATGAATACAGGTCTATAATTGCTTATCCTAATTCGGAACTATGATGACACTGTTTATAGGTTTTCAAAGTCCCCCTTGGTTTTTCTGTAAAATGATCTGATCACAGCATGTTGCTATAGACCACAATGGAGAATTTTTATGTTTCCATGTCTGAGCACAGGCTATTGATCTTTCATACTCTCCTTAATTTTCTGATTATGATTGCATCTTTTCAACATCCATCAGTTTCTCTTTTTAAAGAGAAAATGAGGGCACCTGGGTGGTTCAGTCAGTTCAGCATCTTCAGCTCAGGTGGGCTCCCTGCCCCACTCCCTCTCTTTGCCCCTTCTCTTCACTCGTGTAAGTGCTCTCTCTCTCCCTCTGATAAATAAATAAAGTCTTTAAAAAAATGGAAGAAGTATTTCAAGACTGGTCAGGATTATCTATTTCTGAAAACATATATATTATTTTCCTTACTATCATTTATTGATCTATATTATATTCTATTGGTATATACATGTAAAGTAAACATATGAAGTACATCATATTTGACTAAAACACAAGCAGAACCAAGAATGATGTCCCTCTAATACCAGTGATTTGATTGTCTGTTCTGGATTATTAGGCAGTTTGTGAATGGTCAAAAGCATTATACAATCATTTGAGTGTCTAATTTTATCTTTCATCTAAGACATTAAATATAAATAGTCAAGAAAAACAATTTTTAAAGCATCCATGATAAAATGTCAACTTTTAAAGAATGGCCTCTCTGTCTAGTGCTTATTGACTTGCTGTGTTCACCCTGGAAAGTGAACAAGGCACACATTTAATAGTGAAGGAACAAGGCCACTGAGGAAAGTCTGAATGCTTTATCCACAACACACAGACATTTTAAAATAAACTCACCAGGCGTTAAATTGCAGAGGTCTACATAAACATTCCAGTTTTCTACTTCTCATTTCTCATTCTTTTTTCTTCACCAAACCCACATGAAGCACTAGTGCTCTCAAATACTTGACTCTCTGAGTAACTCAAAACATCTTCGCACAGCGGCCACTCCGAGTCCTTTCCTCTTCCCTGACCTTTATCAAATAGTCATTTATTATAGCTTTTTTCTCCCTTGCCATTTGAAATGGAAACCTATTTATTTCTTCCATTTCATTCTCTTAGATATATACTATCTCTCTTTTCTATAAGCACCTGGAAAATGTAATAGTTGGCAGCGTCTCATCTCTCAGGTGATAATTTCTGAAGTTAAACTTTGAATTCCTGAGGACTAATATACACAAAAACCATTTTTGGGGCCAAAGGCACTGTTCTTGATTTACTATATAGCACTCCTTTTAATTTCTGAATGTATATGGAGTTGTCAATGAGGTCAAAATTAGTTTTGGGTGACAAAAGACACTACTGCAATGCCTCTCTTTAGATCTGAAGGGCTATAAAATTCAATGGAGAACAAAAATGACTTTCATGAAAAAAGAAGTAGAGGCCATTATAGAAAGAAGAGACTCTGAAACCTAAGTTGTCAGTTTCATCTATCTGAATAATTGAATATTGAGTGTACCTCATACCAAAAGGTATGAAAATGTCTCAAGATTTAATTTTTCATCTTTTTGATCCAAGTAGATCAAAGTCCCCAACTAGAAACTTTCCACAGTCTACATATAGAAGCTCCAAAGAACTTCTGTCAGCCAGTTTCTTTACTGGTATAACAATCCACCAGTGAGGTTCACTCCTAACTGCTGTATTTCTGTATAAAAAATGATAAAGCTGGATGACTTCAGTTAGTACAATTTCTAAGCCAGTGGTGCAAGCTAATTTTATATTTAAGATATAAAATAAAAATTGTATAAAACACACTATCTGAACTCTTTTCATAAGACATCATAATCCAATATGGTTTTTGAAAGAAATCACAGAATGAAAAGTTCATACAACTTTCTGAAAAATCGATTTCTAACTTTTGTATTTTAAAGGAAAATGAAATAAAAAGAGGTCCAATAACACTTAAAGTCCACTGGTGCCAATGAAGTCTATTTTTTTCTGTCAAAATCCTTCTTAACCTGTTGTGAAGACAGCAAGATAAATGTAAAGTGTCAATCATTTCTATGTCAATACATTGTGATGTCAAAACAGAGGAATGTGGATTTCTAATAAGAATGGGCTGTAAGTAAACACAAAATTTGCCATAGCGTCTACAGAATGGACAAAACAGACCAGACCACATCCATTTATATTCTAAGTTTCTCTCTCTTTTTTTTCCAAAAGCACAAATTATTTCTATATCACCAGTAAACTTGACTTATGCCCTGACATTCTACAATTCTTCAGAGTTATTCTTCATATTTCAAGACACTGAAAAGCTCACTGATTTGGAAATATACCTCATATACTTAACAAATAAAAATAGCATTCATATCAAATAAAAGATATGTACACTGAAGCAGTCAAAGAAGTAGAGTAATAGAGATATACTGCTTTCATCCTCAAGGAGAGACAACAGGTACGTGAAGGGGACAAAAATATTACTCTTTTTAAAACATACATATGAAAACAGATACCTAGTACATTTGCGGAATTATTATTTTATGGAAGGAGATTAAAAAGTAATTCTGAAGTAGCCCTGGAAATGGGTGATAATGAAAAAAGACTGGGAAACACTGAACATAGCCCCATTAACTAAGAAAAGAAATTAGTAATGGGATGCAAGTGGCAGAACCATGAAATCATGGAAATTTAACAAAGAGACAAAAGGAGTTTGAACTCTAACACTAAGGAGATAGGACGGTGGAAAAGAGTCAAGTCAGAAAAATTTGGGTTTAAGTTACATTTCAACTTTTCATCAGACATGTGCCTTTATCTAATTACTTACCTTTCCTGAACCTCATTTTCCTAAATCTATAATGAAGAAACAAACTTGTTAGATTTTTTAAAAGCCTATTAGATTTTTGAACTCAATGCAATAATGTAAACAAATACTTAGTACAGCATCTAATACACTGACAGTAACAAATGGTATTAAGTAAATACTAAGTACATAGTATTTCTAAATTAAAAATTTATATTGACAAACTGAAACACCAAGGCAATGTCTAGTCTTCAAAATCCTACAAAATGACATTAAAAGATAGATTCAAATTAAAATAGTTTGAAAATAAAAGAGTTCCTTAGCAATCAGAGTGCTCAAACTCAAATTAGTGAAGGAAGCTTTACAACCTCTATTTCTATACAATTTTAGGTGACTACACCTCCATCTGTTCAAGATGATTTATACATTCATGAGCCTTAAGGAGAGGGGCTAGACCAGATGGTCTGGAATTCTCTTCCATCTCTATTATTTTCAAACCTCAGATAGTTTGTGTTAAATACGCCAGCTTCAAATCATATATAATGGATCTAATGGAAAGGAGAAGACTCTAGCCCATGTTCTAAAGGACACAATAACTTACATTTTGAAACAATTTGTTTAGCGTGTGAAATTTTGTCAGAAAAAACAAATGATGACTGCATTCATAATTAACAGTTTCAGGGCTATCTGGAATATAAATCAGAGAGAAACAATATTTGATTAATGCATTACTGAAAGTTCATGTTCTCATAGCCCTATGTGAATTGTCAGTGTGTATTCCATAGCTCGTTATGATTTATCTTCATCAGCCATAGGCCAAAATTACCAGACTCCAATTACTTTGCTTCCCAGTTTCAAGAGAAAGAGAGAGAGAAAAATTATGTCACTCTACCACAGGAGATGGCTTAAAATGCCTGAGGTAAAGAAAGTAATCTACTGTTCTCTGACATTCACTGCCTGAAAGTCATTCACATTAACAACCATTCAAACTTGTTTAGTGCAAGCCAATTGCTTCTATTTCCCTCTTGTCAGTTACATTAGCTTCAATTCAAATTTAGTCTTATAAAATTAAAACAAAAATAAAACTTTGGCAAAGCCTGACAGGGACATATATGGGTCCTGACAGAACATAATGCTTTTGAATTTACCAAGTTTAATATAATAATTTTCAAATTTTGATTTTTACAAACAACAGGCTACCCTTTATAACATATGCTCGTTTTCATTCTCTTATTTTTTGCCCTTAAACCAGAGTGTGACGATGGGCAAATAAATGTGTTTATCCAGATAAAAAGAAGAAAAAGAAAAATCCTTCACTTATTACTAAATACAGCAGCAGCAGAAAAAAACAAATATCCTTAATTTGAACAAAGACTATGCCATTATTTATTGTTATGAGATAGAGATCAAGTTACATTTCAAACTGCATAATATAATCTAATATTCTTTCACTAAGAACTATTATACTCATATAATAGACCATTAACTTCCAGACAATTTAGAGCTCACAAGGTTAACATCAGCACTACAAAAAGGAAATGGGTGACATTTAAATAACAGTAAGTGCCAAGATACTATTACACAACCTAATGGAGATATTAGTTTTGATGTTTATCTATTCTGTAGCACTTCAGGACTTTGCTGTTTGACAAGTGGATTAACTAATTATGGGCATTATTCAAGACATCAATCTTATATGTGTGAATAAAAATGTACGATATATAATGCAGCTACCAATGAACTGAATCTACCCCCCCCCAACTTTTGCTATATTTTATCTTGTTTTCTCCTCTGTGTCTGTGGATGAATTTATAAGTTTGTATGTAAGAGAGAAAAGACGTTGGAACAGCTATTTCTAGGTTTACCAAGTGTGTCTGTGGTGGGAAAAGCCAGAATTTGGACACAGTTCGTAATACTCACTAAAACAGTCTTAAACTTCCCACGTGTAGAGAAAGAGCCTGAGGTAAAAGCAATAGATCCAATTATATTTAGAAATAATTAATTGTCAAATCTGGGGTGAAGGCTGCATTTCAATTCAAGAATGAGTCAAATATTTCTTTCTGTGTTCAATTAAAAAAGGAGGAGTAGACTCTTTCCAGTTAACTCTGCCTGGGTGAGGTCCATTAATGTTCAAAATCGAGCAGTGAAACATTAAGGAACCTTCAAATATTGAAAAGATCTGCAACAGTATCCTTCTCAAAGATGATGATCGAGACCTCATAGAAAATTAGAACATGGATATCAACACTGACAGTCTCTTCTGTTTCCTTTTCTATGTGATTAGCACAATTTTAGGTATCCTCATTACTTTATCACTGTATCACTTTTCTTCTTAAAGTTATTTCAAACCATCACCATGAAACCTAAAATAAGGAATATAACTTGTAATGTTTCTCTGCCATCATTTATTAAAACAAAATCCTTTTCTCCCTCATGAGAAATTTTTATAAATGTGGTTACATTCTGCCCTTTCTTCACTGTGATGTTTTGAATGTGCTTGGGCTAGAACAGATGTAAATAAGTTACTGCTTTTTCTTTCCCCCATTATATGAGGTATATTTATCCCATAAAAAATATGGGACAATGTGATTAAATAGTTCAGTAAAAAAATATGTCTAGGGGCACCTGGGTGGCTCAGTGGGTTAAAGCCTCTGCCTTCGGATCAGGTCATGATCCCAGGGTCCTGGGATCGAGCCCCACATCAGGCTCTCTGCTCCGCGGGGATCCTGCTTTCTCCTCTCTCTCTCTGCCTGCCTCTCTGCCTACTTGTGATCTCTATCTGTCAAGTAAATAAATAAAATCTTTAAAAAAAAAATATATGTCTCAACTTCCCTTAAAATTTATGCTTGATGGCAGAGAAAATGGAGAAGTGTCATATTTGAAAAAGAAGGTTAAAAGCAAGCTGAGTTAGCTTAACAATTACAGAAAAGAATTCTTACACTTTTTTATGCCATGACTCCCTTTGACAGTCTAATGAAGTTAGACTTCGGTTAGAGTAAGGTTTCCAAAAGCATAAAATACAGAGAATTGCACTGGAAACCAATTATAATGGACAATAGCTACTAAATTGTGTTATATATGTAATACAGTAATAAATGTATTAATTTGGTAATGCATTAAATAGAGGCAGGTCTTACAACTACTCAAATCCCAAAGTAGTGATAAGAGTAAATGATATTCCATGCTGTCTATAATACCTGTAATATGATATGAAAATACCTGTGATGTTTGTTGGAAACCAAGTCATCAATGTTACTAATACTATTGTAGGTTGTGGCCTTTGTTCACAATGAGGGGAAACATTAAATTACAATTGGAGATTAGTGAAAATAAGATGTAATTTTTTTCATGTACAAATTTTCAAGTGGCCTGAGTTCAATTCAAGAACACCCAGGTTTAAAAACCCATTTCAAAGAAATAGTTTCCACTCTCCTCAATCATCTTCTCTTGAATAGCTCACTCCCATCACACACACCAATACCTTACTGCCTATTACCTTCTGGAGGACACCTCGTAACCAACTCTAGGTTATTCTTCTCTCAGTAATGGCTAATGCTGAACTTATTATATGGAAACCCTTAAATACATATATAAATATCCATATATAAATAAAGATATTAGAAAGGGAACATTAATGATGAATGAGAGACAGAGGCAATACATTGAGGCAATAGTTCAAATCTAGGGTATAACTCTCATCATGAAGACATGGCCACTATTTTTTAATGAAGCATAATCCTATTCTTCATTATCACAAGTTGTGACCCTATGTTTCTTTCTCAGCTGCTTCCTCCATAACAGAAAATCTTTACCCACTAGTTATACTGGATTACTAATTGCTTTATACTTTAACTGGGTTTTGTGTACAATATTACCATGAAACTGGCTGTCCAACATAATATGGTTTCTTCTGGTAAAACTACAACCCTTCAACCCTTCTAATTAGTGATAAAAATAATAAAGGTGCATCTGCTTTGACACCATTAATACTGAATTAATATTTCCATTTAAACTAATTTCTGTATTTTAATCATTAGCTGAGATGAACTGGTTTGCTGATGTGTATTTAATAAATGCAGCCTCAAAAGAACATAAAGTAAAGATACAGATGGGGATTGTGGAAGATTAAAAAAACACTTAAAAATCACTCCAGGTGGAAGGAAGGCAAGAGGAAAGAATGTGTAAAAAGGCAGACAAGAGACATAAAAATAGAATTTGCTAAAGAAAAACAGGGAAACAGTAAAGTGTTCTGCATATTTTCAAATATAGGTCAGATAATAAAAATGTTCCAATTGTAAACAATGAAAGTTCAAAGAAGAGAGTATAAAACAAAAAGAGATGACACTTAACATTGCCACATTTCACTAAGAAGAAAATCCAAATGGCCAATGACCAGATGAGATGTTTAAGCTTGGGATAATTAGATATATTATGACTAGAAACACAAAAACAGTTTTACTCTCAAGCTACCAAAAGTTAACATCTAACACTACTGAATATTTGTGAAAAAGTCTAGAAATTGGGACTTCACCAATTTTGATGGTAAGAATATTAATAAACGAGTCTCATATTCATGAGACTTTGGAATGCAATTTGATAATTTCTAAGAATGGTAAAAATGGATATACCATATGACAGTGCCATTTCAATTTTAGTTATATACCATAGAAAAACTTGCTTATGTTTACAAGAAGGCATATACAGTACAAACAATGTTCATAACAGCATTGTTTATAACTGAAATAAACCTGGAAATTATTCAAATGACCATCTATAGAAGAATGATACTAAACAAAAAGTTATAGATTTTTTAATCTTTCAACTTAAAACTAATAAACTAGATTAATAAATTTCTAAGTGGATAAATATAAACAGGATATGAATAAGATAGAACTAAATAAATATTATAAATAGGAAAAAACCTAAAACCAAGAGAAAATGTTACTTCTTATATTTGTTTATATATTTAGTACATTTTTCTAAAATACCTTCAAAACACTGCATTCTCTAAAATAACCGACTGGAAAAAACCCAGTCAAAAGGGACATCTGAAATAAAGAACACATGGGTCGATAAGTCATGGTAAAAGGACTAGTTAAAAACACTTAAATCTGGGGCGCCTGGGTGGCTCAGTGGTTAAAGTCTCTGCCTTCGGCTCAGGTCATGATGCCAGGGTCCTGGGATCGAGCCTCGCATGGCATCGGGCTCTCTGCTCAGCAGGGAGCCTGCCTCCTCCTCCTCCTCTCTCTCTGCCTGCCTCTCTGCCTACTTGTGATCTGTCAAATAAATAAAAATCTTAAAAAAAAAAAAAAAACAACACCTAAATCTGGAACTGGGTTGAAACAGGAGAGACAATATTGGCTACAAAATGGAAGACAAATGTTATATAATACCACAATATAAAGTAACAATGTTTCTAAGACATTATTAATTACTAATTATGTAGCAGTGAACTAGGATGTTCATGTTTATAGTAAAAAGTTGAGTTACCATCCAAAGTAAAAATATAGAAACTGAATTTTAGAAAATAATAATTCTAATCTTTTAATATTTTTCATAATCCATTTTCTTGTGTAAATTAAAATACACTTGACCTCATTACTAGATTAGTCTTCCCACATTATAACAAATACATGTTCCTTCAGACAGATCTCACAGGTGTAATTCTACATATGTTTGCATGGAGATATATACATCCTGCAAATTCTATGCTTGCGAGGTCAGGTTTAGAACTGCCATGAAATCACCCAGGACTTTCTGGCGCATTGCAATAAAACATAAATAAAGGAAGGAACCAAAGGAGGGAACAAAAGAACACTAATGGGGGCACCTGGGTGGCTCAGTGGGTTAAAGCCTCTGTCTTCGGATCAGGTCATGATCCCAGGGTCCTGGGATCGAGCCCCGCATCGGGCTCTCTGCTCAGTGGGGAGCCTGCTTCCTCCTCTCTCTGCCTGTCTCTCTCTATCTACTTGTGATCTCTGTCAAATGAATAAATAAAAAAATCTTAAAAAAAAAAAAAGAACACTAATGATGGAAAAATCTTACCTAGCTGATAGTCATCATGTCAGTTTTACTTAGTTTCCTACTTTATTGTTATATGAAACAATTAAATATGTATTGTGAAGAACTAGTGTGCATGGAATACATTTTGCAAATTATTTGGTTTGATCACGCACCCTTCCCCCTTTCTCCTCTTTACACACATACCACACACACACACACACATACACACACACACACGCACATAGAGAGATATATAAAATGAAGTTCACCAGAAAAGCTAATGACCATTTTTTCTGCATGATAGGGGTTTTAGGTGATTTTGGTTTTTTCCCTTTGTACACTTGCTTTCCACATTTAAAACTGTGACAGAAATACAAGAAAAAATCAAATTAACTTCTGTTACTGAAAACAATTAGTAGAAATAAATTTTATCTTTAAAACATTTGCATACATAAAGTAATACAAGGCAGACCTAATATGTATGCCCAGCTAGGAAAGTAAAATAAACAAGATTTTTGGGGCGCCTGGGTGGCTCAGTGGGTTAAGCCTCTGCCTACGGCTCCAGTCATGATCTCAGGGTCCTGGGAATGAGCCCCACATCAGGCTCTCTGCTCAGTGGGGAGCCTGCTTCCCCCTCTCTCTCTGCCTGACTCTCTGCCTACTTGTGATTTCTCTATCAAATAAATAAAATTTTTAAAAAATAAGCAAGATTTTCATAACTAATAATAAAAGGATTTAAAAATTTTTTTCACATTGCCTTCACTAAGAAAAATGTTCAAAAATATCTCTGCCTTAGTAAAATCCATAACATAATTTATTACAAAATCATATGGTACTATGAATGAATATTTAAGTATTTATTAAAAATTAATAAACTAAAACCAAATCTATCCTCTTTGTAAAAGTTTGTATCATAAAACATTTGCAGTTCAATTGGTTACAGAAAAGATGAGAAAAAGGAAAATGGATATGTAAAAAATTTTAAACTAAAACACCATTGAACATTTATCAAAATTCTGCAAGGTAAATGAATTTCTAGACTTAATTGTCAGTTATAAGAGTATTTCTTCTAGATCTTGATAAGGACAAAGTTACTAAAATTCTTACCAACAGGTCTTCCTTTTGGCTTTAGTATTAACTGTTCATAATCAATTTGCTCACAGCGTCCAGACAAAATAATTTGATAACAACACAGAACAGAGAGATATTCACAAGGATTTCCTGAAGGGTATGCGTTACAGACATGCCTTTAGACAAACATCACTGTATCCCTGAATCGAGCCTGAGCCCCACAGATTTTTTTCTCTTATCAAGGTATATTTTTCTGAAGCAACTAATATTTTATCTCATGAAAACTGACTTCTGTGGATAAGATTATGGATTTTGGAGACAGCATTATCTGGATTCACATCCCAGCTCAAAGAGTTAATAGTAATGTGACTTCAGACAAAACACTTGATTTCATTGAGAGTCCTTTTCTGCACAGATAAAATAGAACAACATCACCACTTTGGAGATTCGTTGCAATAATTAAATAACATAATCATATTACAAAAGCCGGTACAATTCTTAGAATACTATGTGATTGATAAACTTTGGTTCTTTAATCGTAAATAATATTGAATAGTATATTTACTGATTGATACAAATTTGGCTTTTACTACCAATCAACTCAGAACACAATATATGATCTTCTTTATTAATACCAGATTCTATGACATAAATGTTTATTTTCCTATTGCCCTCTGAATTTATCTATGGTTTTTCTTCCCTGAGGTCCCTTTTCCTTCATGTTATTTATCAGTTTAGTATTCTGTTCAATCTTATATATTCTAGTAATTACTCTTGAAATTAAGAAGCATGTAGCAAATACATATATACTTTTGTAAGTATATAAATAATAAAATAAAGACTGAGTTCTTAAAATTATTAAGTAAACTCTATCCCAAACATGGGACTCAAACTTTTGACCCCAAAATCAAGATTTGCATGCTCTACCAACTGAACCATTCAGGCACCCCATAAAGACTGTGTGAATAATGTTTTATATCCTGTAAAATTAACACTGGTATTATGTTTTCTGTTACCTAAGATCAGGTTATCGATATCATCAGGAAACAACTAGGAATAAAGTATTACCACTTCAGAATAAAATATTCAATTTGCCCCAAATTAATCAACAATGATAACAAAAAACTTACTTGAAATCAGTCCAGTGTTTTTACCTGAGAAATAGCCGTGCTATGGCTTATCCATAAATATGTATGAAAAACTCACCACAATACAAAATACTATTACAGCTTGGTTGGTGATAAAAGCAAAATGGTACAGAAACATATACACAGCTAGCGAAAATAATTTAATTTTAATAGCAAAGATGACATTAACACATTGATTGCTGGCAAGCATTCTAACAAATATTATAAATCTTAAACATACAAGTTTAAATTAAAAAAAGAAACAAACTATACCGAAAGTTAAAAAAAAAAAAAAGAAAAGAAAAAAGGCTTTCTGACATTACTATTTGCCATTGAAAAAGACTGTGGTGATTCATTCTAAATTGAACAATATAAATTATTTTCCAATTCGTTATTCTAGTGTCTTTTTCATAATACTCTCACCTAGACCTGGTAGGGTTAAGTTACATTTTACAATACATGGTTGGTATCCAAAGGTAAATGGGTCACACAACTAGGTAGGTCATAGCAAAATTTCTACTTATATGCCTTTTCCAAATATAATTTAAGGACTGATTTTTATCCACTGCACCTGACCTAGCAATTTACTAAATTAAGTACTAAATAAAATTTGCCAGTGCAGGTTTTATCACAATATATCTTTAAATAAAAACTTAACTGAAATTCTAGTCCGAGGCCAAATATTTTTAGTTTTGAAATTTTTAAGAATCTAATTTAAAACAACATTGTAAAGAAGCAGAGTAAAGTGGTATTTTTTAAGCCTGTAAAGAGAAAATGACACTCAGAAGTTGAAATCCCCTCCAAACTAAGTTACTGGAATGAAAAAGCTGCTGAATGATCCATGAGTGCCAGAAAATATGTTCTCACACCGGCGCGATCTTAGATGTAAATCTTGAGATATGTCCCAAAATGGAGCAGAATGAAATTTTCTCTCATGCATTTTGATTGAAAAGGAAAAAGGGTTTTGCTTGAAATCAAACCGCCCAAACCTAAATTAATTGTAGAGTTCAAAGAACATGACTTTATAAAACCCTCAATTATACCTATTCACAGAAAAATGTGTGTGTGTATTCTGAACTAAATTTTCAATATTAACTTGCAACATCATTAGCACATTTAGTCCTTAAATGGATCCTTTCCGTTAATATGAATCATCCCAGTTTTAAAGTTAAGGAAAGTAAGGTCAGAAAATTTAAATGAGCCATGAATTACCTCCATTCATGTCCATTGTTAAAAACCAATCTCTTCTTTCTACTTTGTTTTTGGTGAATTTTCTTCTTAGTATTTATTTTTATAAATAAATGACTTTAAATAATGTTGAGAGGCAATAAAACTAACTGTAAAATTATTACCTAATTGTTCTTATTTCATCATACCTTGATTTTCTCAATTACCACATTGTATTCAAATTAAGACTTTATACATATAATTTCACTTAGTATGCAATATTTGATACACAGACAGCATATCTTATAAAATTATTCCCTTACTGTTGACTATTTAGTTTCTTCCCAATTTCCACTACTCTATACCATATTAGTTTAAAAATATGTGTGTGTAGAGGGTTGATGGGGGGAGGGGGGTTGGGAGAGGAGGGATGGGATTATGGACATTGGGGAGGGTACGTGCTATGGTGAGTGCTGTGAAGTGTGTAAACCTGGCGATTCACAGACCTGTACCCCTGGGGATAAAAATATATTATATGTTTATAAAAAATAAAATTAAAAAAAAAATATATGTGTGTAGGTGCGCCTGGGTGGCTCAGTTGTTAAATGTCTGCCTTCGGCTTAAGGTTATGATCCCAGGGTTCTGGGATCAAGCCCTGCATTGGGCTCCCTGCTTGGCAGGAAGCCTGCTTCTCCCTCTCCCACTCCCCATGCTTGTGTTCCCTCTCTTTCTCTGTCTCTCTCTATCAAATAAAGAAATAAAATCTTAAAAATATATATATATAACATATATATATTTTTATATATTATATATATAATTTATATATATGTGTGTGTATGTGAGGGGGTATTTTAAGGTGAGTTATCACAATGGAGATAACTGACCTAACTGACCTAAACATTTTTATAACAAATTTCACACGCTGTCTAGAACATGGAAGAAAATTATTTACATTTGTTTTGAAGCAAAATAAATTAGCAGTGACAAAATGCTGAAATCTATTGAATGAATATTTTCAGGTGATCAAGGAGGCTTCTTCTGTTTTAATTGCTTTATTACTCAATGTTATTTAAATTAGACTGTGAACAAACTCGGCATCAGGGAAATACAAATCAAAACCACCATGAGATATCACCTCACACCAGTCAGAATGGCTAAAATTAACAAGTCAGGAAATGACAGATGCTGGCGAGGATGCGGAGAAAGGGGAACCCTTCTACACTGTTGGTGGGAATGCAAGCTGGTGCAACCACTCTGCAAAACAGCATGGAGGTTCCTCAAAAGGTTGAAAATAGAACTACCCTATGACCCAGCAATTGCACTACTGGGTATTTACCCTAAAGATACAAACGTAGTGATCCGAAGGGGCACGTGCACCCGAATGTTTATAGCAGCAATGTCTACAATAGCCAAACTATGGAAAGAACCTAGATGTCCATCTACAGACGAATGGATAAAGAAGATGTGGTATATATACACAATGGAATACTATGCAGCCATCAAAAGAAATGAAATCTTGCCATTTGCGACGACTTGGATGGAACTAGAGGGTATCATGCTTAGCGAAATAAGTCAATCGGAGAAAGACAACTATCATATGATCTCCCTGATATGAGGGAGAGGAGATGCAACATGGGGGGTTGAGGGGGTAGGAGAAGAGTAAATGAAACAAGATGGGATTGGGAGGGAGACAAACCATAAGTGACTCTTAATCTCACAAAACAAACTGAGGGTTGATGGGGGGAGGGGGTTGGGAGAGGGGGTGGGGTTATGGATATTGGGGAGGGTATGTGCTATGGTGAATGTTGTGAAGTGTGTAAACCTGGCGATTCGCAGACCTGTACCCCTGGGGATAAAAATATATGTTTATAAAGCTGTAAAAAAAAAAAAAAAAAGAAAGAAAAAAGAAAGGATGAATACCCAAGTTTTGTAGCAACATGGACGGGACTGGAAGAGATTATGCTGAGTGAAATAAGTCAAGCAGAGAGAGTCAATTATCATATGGTTTCACTTATTTGTGGAGCATAACAAATAGCATGGAGGACAAGGGGAGATGGAGAGGAGAAGGGAGTTGAGGGAAATTGGAAGGGGAGGTGAACCATGAGAGACTATGGACTCTGAAAAACGATCTGAGAATTTTGAAGGGGCGGGGGGTGGGAGGTTGGGGGCACCAGATGGTGGGTATTGTAGAGGGCACGGATTGCATGGAGCACTGGGTGTGGTGCAAAAAATAATGAATATTGTTATGCTGAAAAAAAATAAAAATTTAAATTAAAAAAAATGAACAAACTTTTTAAATGACACATGGATTTCTGGAAGTATTAGTTCAGATACTATAATTAAAATTTTAATTTTGGGAGCGCCTGGGTGGCTCAGTGGGTTAAGCCGCTGCCTTCGGCTCAGGTCGTGATCTCAGAGTCCTGGGATCGAGCCCTGCATTGGGCTCTCTGCTCAGCAGGGAGCCTGCTTCCTCCTCTCTCTCTGCCTGCCTCTCTGCCTGCTTGTGATCTCTCTGTCAAATAAATAAATAAAATTTAAAAAAAAAAATTTTAATTTTGAATAACTCAAAGTTTTAAAAAAATTAGAAACTCCATGTCATGATTGCTATTAAGTTCACAAAGGCTCTTCCCGATTGCTGCCTGCCCATAGGAGCATTGAACATCCAGGAAAGGCGAGAATATCCACATCCCTGTATCTCTGTCCACATTTAATTTCTATCTACCCACATCGATATCAATACAGTCTACTGGGAGAGAATGATAAAGAGGCTAAAGACACAGGTAATTCCTGGCCATCTTATTTGGGAAATTAGGAAAACTATTTATTTTAGTGGGCATTTTCTTTCCTTTTTTTTTTTTTAAAGATTTATTTATTTATTTATTTCACAAGCAGAATTCATGGGTTATCTTCTAAAGACATAATGTAATGACCCTTTTTCTGTTTATTTCAATGTAATAAACCTTCCCTCCATGAGAAAATACAGATGTAACAATTAAAGAAGAAACAAACAACTACATCCATACTATCCATGACTGCAAAGGACATTTTAGGAGACAAAAACTAATTACAAAATTATAAAAGTAAAGTGGCAAAATGTTCCTATTTCACACCAACTGACAGATTGTGAAAACCTTTAAGAGGCTAGGGTTATAGAGACTGTATATTAGGCCTTCTTAGAAAAAGAGTCCTCAAAAGAAAGCAAAAACTTTGTGAATCCCTCTATTGTACACTGGTGTGCATGGATACATGTGTACACATGTAATTGAGAAAAATAATAAAACAAAGAAGCAAACTACACATTTCTAAGAAAAGCTACCTCCAGTCTCACTGTAAAATATTTCCTTGGTATAATGATACAGCTTATAAAAGAACAAGGAAGAAGGCTGAATCTAAACTCAGGGCAAGAGTGAGGGCAGAATGCGGTCAGGACAGAAAGAGAGGGGAATGGAAAATTAACACCTTAAGTAAAATTTTACTTTCCTCAATACAGTTAATCCAAAGTCATTTCAGCCAGCATGTCACAACCCACTTATACATCAACTGGGTTTGAGTGACAAAAATTTGCCAAGCCAAAAGGGATGCAGTATTTGTCAAAAAGACTGAATTGCACTTTCATATTAGTACAAAAAACGACAGTGCATGATGATTGCCACAAGCATGAGGTTGTTTAGAGGATAATTCGGGCACCTTAACAGTAGGTAGTAATGGAAAATGTCTATCTCTTTTTCTTTCCTTTCAAGGTAGGCACTTGTAATGTGCCTTGTTACACTGCCAAACCATTTCTCACTCCAAACTCCTTAAATACCACCTGTCCAAGCTGAAAATATATATATATTTTTTAACTGAAGACATATGCACTATTCCTTGCTGAAAACCACAATATAACAAATGCTTTATTGCCCCCAGGAAAATTAAAATATCATGCACTATCTGTAATATAGGAGCAGCTCTGTTTCATTGTTCTGTTAACATAGGCACACATTTATTTCTCTGTTTTTTAAGAATTTTGATGACTGGTCTATGAAAGGACTGTAATAATGCCCTTCTATTTTTTGAAAGAACATTTCTAACTCTAGAAGAACTGCTTCATCAGATCAATTCTTAATTTTAAGATAATACCACTATTATCCAATTTTAACTTTATTATTACAAATATATGTATACATATTTCTGTCAAAACATATTTCCAGAAGCTTAGCAGATTTCCAAATCAGACACCTTCTCTCATAGCCAATTTTATATTAGAGGAGATACCCACGTCTTGTTAAAATATAATAAAGGAATTGATCAACCAATTTAAAATATACTGTGAGAGTCTTTTTTACTAAAATTGCACACAACTAAATAACTGATTAGACTAAACATGGCTTTAAAAAAGACTGATTACAAAATTATAATTATAAAAATATTGTAACTGAAAGAAAAAGTGGTCAGCTAAAAAAGTAGAACTCCAACTTAACTAGCCCATGTAATGAACATTACACAAAGATTAATGAATCATTTAAGGAATGAATCACTAGAGATTACCCATTTTTGTTTTGATAACAGGCAAGTGTGGAATCATTTCCTTAAAATGATATTTGTAGTGCTGTTTTATAATATAGTCTCAATCTTGCTGACCTATGTTTTAGCTTATAAGAACATTCCACTAAAATCTGACAGAGTAGAAGCACTTATTTTCTGTTCCTCGCTGAAATAGAGAGGTGCTTGATTCTCCATCTCTGGGGGAAAAATCCTTGGATAGTCTAGATATTTAACTTTATCCTAGAGAGTCTTCTCTTTTAAAGGTTTAGACAATCCAGACTAATTATTTTTAGCTCACAAACTCAAGTGTAGAATTTGATACAACACTGGAGAGAACAAGTTGTTAGAACTCAAAGTTCTAGTAAGATATCTGTTCAAGACTGTCCCATACTAGCTTTGCAGAAAATGAGCACACCAGCACTGCTGTTAATCCCTAGTACACATGACCCTCTCCTGTCATGGTGTGGGGGTTTCCTGCAGAAAAGCACCATGAATCTTTGCAGGGAGGCACCATGAGAGGTCAGCGACCAATAGAGAAAAGAAGATACAAGTGAATTCAACAGGGTTGAGTTGGGTGGCTCTGCTAGTTATGCGTCTGCCTTTGGCTCAGGTCATGGTACTAGGATCCTGGGATTGAGCCTTAACAAAACATTAGAAAGAAAAAAAGAAGTGAACTCAACAGACATAAGCCTATTTGCAAGTTTGCCCAGAATCAGCTGGTGAAAACCAACAGTAAACCACATTTTGATTCTGCCCTTGGCATAATGCTCTGAGCTGCCCATTATGGGGAACACTTAAGTTACATCTAAGGATATCACAATTAGACAAACTCATCAGTCTTTCTAAAATACACTGAACAAGCTTAATGTATTTGTAAACATAAAACACTGTATATTTTAAAGTTGGTTCTTTGCAAAAATATTAACAGTTTGAAAAATCTGGACAAATACTAATGCATATAGTATAAAATAGTATAATAGTACATTCTCCCCCCAAAAGAGTATAATTTTTTCATGTTGTTGAATAAGACATACTTGAGCTTCTAATTCAAGAAGAGCATACCCATGACTCCCAACACCATGAATGAAAGCATGATGACACCCAAATCCTTGTATCCTGCTCTATACCTCTCTACTCACCTGTAGACCCAGGAATGTTAACTGCCTACACCCGATATCTTACTGCATAAACTAAACATGGTAACTTCTAACATTTTCCCCAAGGTTTAACTTAAGACCCGTCACACTATACCTTAATTTTCCAAGCCACAATTCACTTCCAATATGTCACAAAATTTGACTGATTGCGTCTCTCAAATCTCAACTCTGTCTCCTCATTGGAATTCTTATCTCCACTGCTTCAGTTCAGGCACTGATCAATTTTTCCTTACACTGAGGTAACAGCCTTCTAATCTCCCTGAAATCTTTCCATCCTTTTCCTAAACCACCACTAGAGAAATATTTCTTAAAAAAAAAAAAAAAAAAAAAAAAAAAAAGATTTATTTACTTGAGGTGGGGGAGGGACAGAGGGAGAGAGAATTCTGAAATACACTATCCGCTGAGCAAAACGCCAGATGTGGGTTCAATCCCAGGACCCTGAGATCGTTAACTGAGCTGAAATCAAAAGTCAGTCACTTAACTAACTGAATCATCCAGAAGCCCCACTAGGGAAATATTTCTAAAACACCCCGAATCATTCTAAACATTTTAGTTAAAGAAAATAAAATTATTCTTTTAAAAATTATTCCCTACAACAAAATATTTTAATGTACTAGTGAAAAAATTAAGATGGACAGATTGACAAATAAAAAATGGATAGGTGGACTGATAAGTGATATGGCAAATATAAAGAAAGGTAAATTAAAGTGATAGATGTATGGGTATTCACCAAATAATTCTTTTAGATTTTCTGCAAATTATAATTTTTGAAATATCAGAGAAGAGCTATTTTTAATGAAACGGCTAATATTTATTGTGTAGTAATGTAGTAATGGCTAATATTTATTGTGAGCTTCTAATGTGCTAAGTAGTATTTCTCCAAGCATTGTTTCTAATGGTGTGAAAAAATATTTAACATTTTGGATGTTTTTGACTCTCCAGAAAATAGAGGAGGTGGTGAGGGAAAAAGCTCTGATTTGTTGCATTTGCCAATATCCATGCTGTAACACTCTGGCTACAGTTTTTAAGCTTCCTAAGACCGAACTAGAAGAGATATGCATTAGTGTATCATCATATATTATCTCCATCATACACATAAAATAGACATAAATAGCTGGAAGAACATAGATAATGGTGCAATATATTAAAATAAGTAGAAAGCTTGAATACACATTACTTTTGTACAAAATATAACTGGCATTATTTTAAGTTTGTATAATTTTTAATAACAATTTAACAACTGGCTGGCAAAATTCCTAAAAATTTAACAATCAGTTTTCTGCTTTAGCACATCACTGATTATCTGACAAATATTAAATTAGGAAGTTTCAATTTTTGATCATTATTTTACAGATGACAGTATAAAACATTAAAGAGACTTAAATTACTTGCCCAACAGTAATTATTACAGCCAGTTTTTAATCTAGATTTTAACTGACTCACAAACCTTAACTTGTAACTGCTAATTCTCAGAGTCTTCTGCCTAATGAAATTCTACTCATACTTCAAGGCTCTTTTGTGCTCCCAGAGAGCCTACAGCACCTCTATTATACCACTTATCAGTCTAATTATGTACCTACATGCCCATCTTCTAACCTCTCCAGGCAGCTCTGCACAGAAATTCACCCAGGCAGCCTGGATTTGCACCCAAGAGTTTATACTAGTGCCTGACACTTAATAAGTACTCACTACATGTGAACTATTATGACCATGATTCCTTAGACTTCGAGAGGTTACAGATCAGAGTCTTTGCCTTAGAATATCTGACACTTAAGGCAGTGTCTGGGACATAGGAGACAGTCATGTAAAAGAAAGCAAGAAAGTACAATAGCAATGATAGTCTTGGTTTCCTCATCAAACAGCTTTTTGATACTGATCAAATCAGTTCACAACGGTATCCAAGTGTGCAGAATGGTAATAATGGGGAAATTGGACTTGATTAATTCTCAGGTACTTTCTTGTACAAAAACTTCATGGCTGCATGCATGTCCTTGCACTTGCCAGTAAAGTGCATTGATATCATACTTACGAAGTAATTGATCAATATGCGTCAAAAATTTTTCAGCCACATAGAAGAATGATATGTGCAAAATTCTTATTGTAGCATGTACAACGGCCGATCACTGGAGTCCAAAATTTGAGTAACAAAAGAGTGGTTAAATACATTCTAGTACAAAGTTCCAATAGAATATTATGCAATCATTAAAAATGATGGTTAGAATGTTCCACAGAAATGAATTAATAGGGTGGCAAGTAAAATAAGCAGAATGTAAAATTGTGTCTGTCCTACACTTATAACTTAAAAGAAAAATAAAGAGGCATGGAGAAAAATAATACTGCATTGACAAAAATAACAATAGTTTTATCAACACTATACCATTAGAAGTGCTCTTCGAAAAAATTCTATTTGCAAAATTTTGTATGATGTTCTGTTATACATAATTTATAAAAACAGTTTGGGTGTTTGAATTCTAATGGAGTCTTTACAAAATCTGGGACTTCCAGCAAGGGGCTTCTAAAAAAAAATAATAATAATAAGCTTAGGGATAGTTAGTGCACCCCTGGCACCTTTTCTCCTCCGATGGAGAGTGGGGCTGGTTGCTTTACAGAGCACACCCATTCATAACACACACACATGTATTTGCTGCAGAATTCACCAGAGAGGAGAAAGAGAACTCCAGAATAATGATTCTGCTTTTTTAGTATTCCTCAGAAATGTCATTTTTAAGATAGTGTCCAAACTGTTAAAATTGATTGCAAAATTTTTAAAGAAAACCTAAGTTAGTTCAATTAAGCTTTAAAAACAACCATTAATTCAATGAGCTGATCTTCTCCAAGAGTAACAGGTTTACTGATGAAACTTAGCCTTAAAAATGAGTTTTTCTCTCAGTGGAGATTAAGCCAGAAGTAAAGAGGAGACAGAAGTTAAAGGATTATCTGAGACAGCTGGAAGGAAGATTCAGAGAAAACCTTTGCTCCCAGTTGATTCCAAAAACAAGCAGTGTTCTGTATTCTGATGGGTTTAATGTGAGATGGCAACATAGGAGAAAAATAAACAACCCCAATGGAGTGAAACTGAATAGAATAAGGAGTTGCTTTCTATATCCTGTCACTTGTTAGTAGTGGTCTATCTCCATATTAACCAAGTTTCCTGTTGAAACTGCTTTTAAAAACAAAACAGATGAGAAATATTGTCTTCTCTTCACTAGTTTATGTCTACCTCTCCCATTGTCTGGTAGGGGTTCAGAATTCATTGACTAAATCGTCGAGGAAAACAAAACCATCAGCCCAACCTGTCAGAGAGTTTATGTTAATAATCTGATATAGACAGACTGCTTTGATTTAAAAGGACAAAGCTTCATACTCTACAGCAGTACTGTTCTTCATGATGGCATCTCCCTGGACAGAGAAAAGCTGTTGTCATCTTCATTTTACAGTTCTTAAATTACAGAGCAAGTTCCAACATACTTGTCCAAGTTCACAAATTCATCAATATACCAATTTGTATTGCAATTACAATAGCTTTTTCCCAAAAGCACTGTGCTTTAAAATGCCACCATGTAAAGGTGAGAAGATGAATGACAGCTTAAGATAGTATTGTTTAGTATTGGAGAAATTAAACATTTTCTTAAATTCCCTATATTGTTACAATTTACCGAGTGGCAAAAAAGGAGTTAAAAATCAACAGTTTCTAGGGACCCATGGGTGGATCAGTCACTTAAGCGCCTGACTCTTGGTTTCAGCACAGATCATGATCTCATGATGGTGGGATCGAGCCCTGTGTTGGGCTCTGCACTCAGCACGGAGTTTGCTTCAGATGCTCTCTCCCACTCCCTCTCTCAAATAAAATAAATAAAAATCTTTAAATAAATAGATAAAAATCAATGAAATATCTAATGAAAACTTTGCAAGACTACTGCCATTTATATTTCAATACTAGATACCCGTTCCTTTATTCACCTCTAAAGTCTATCATGGAGTAGAAAAATCTCTAGAAAACCCAAATATTATGATTTCCAGTAATTGTTACCATGAGTGTTGAGCAAGTACTTCAGGTGCTCTTGACTTAAAGGAATACCTAGTAATTGGTACAGAAATTAATTACTGTTAGAAGGGGAGCCTACTATATATATTGTTTTGATAATAAATTAGTACAGAGGCACATGCAACATCAGTACAAAATGCATGATGTGTGTAAATTTTGAAGGGTGGATACAACACGACTGAATATAATACCTACTTAGAAATAAGGTAACAGGTAAAAACAAACTATTTTTCTGAATGATTATTATTCTTCATTGTGAAGGACTAAGTGTACATGGGAAATAGCAACCAAGCTAGAGAATGACACATGAGTTATTTCAACTCAAACTTTACCCCTATGATTTGGCTAAGACAATTAAAATGGACATCACTCAATGATTTGTAGGCCATATCATATGTAGTGACAGCTGAATTTGTACAGATCTTGCTTAGAGTGACATGAAAGGCATGAATTTCTGCCCTTTGAAGTTCATTTTTTATCGGGTTCACAAAGTATAATACAACTTACAACACTCCAGATTAGAATTCACTCATTATCTCTTTCCTTTGAATATGCTTTATCCTCTCTGCAGTTTATATACAGGCTGGCGGACAGGAAAGAGCACCGAAGAGCGTCGCTACAGCAATTATTAGCTATAATAAGACCATATCTTGTAGGAAGACAGTGAAGACCATGAAGTGAGATTCTGTGATGACCCCAACTTCAGATTTAGCTAAGAGTCAAGTTAAATGATGAAAATAACGAGATACATCTTTATAGAGTCATTTTTTTTCTATACAAGAAACTGTACAGAGTGACTAACACTTTCCACAAACACTAATTATAACTAGGAAGAGTCTGGGTAAGTGAGTTCCAAAATAATCATGAAGGCCATACTTCTCCTTACCAACTCTGCCCCACAAAATGTGACACGTTTGTTTGTTTTTGTTGTTGTTCTTGTTTTGTTTTGTTGTTTTTTTTGTTTTTTAGTGGGGGCGGGGGGCAGAACCTCATTTAAGAGTTTTCTTCCTTATTCCAAAGCAAAAGAAAATAAATTCTAAGTCAAATAAGGAAGTAAACAGGGAGTGATAATTAAAAGCGGAGTAATGTTCTCCAGGTAAAAAGGAAGAATATCAAGGGCAAGTCTATATGCATCAGTGTGACCATCTAAGGAGGTCTGAAGCTTACAGGTTGTCTTTGGAACCCATTTTCATAATTAACATATCCCTTAGTGTTTATCTGGATCCATAGCTTTTTAATTCTACCTCGGTCATATTCTTCTCCAGACACTCTTGTGTCATTATCATTAAGACATTATTAACACATCATTTTATTTTTATTTCTATTCCCCAATATCAAATAAAAGACCTAGGGTTGGAGGAGAAATCCAGGACATTTAATGGGACCGATGCTGTTATTTAAATCATTTCCACCTGTCAGCTTTACTGTAGTATGCAAAATTCAATAAAAACAAATGAAGTCAATAAAATGAGTACTTAATGATACCGTTAACAGACTCAGCATGTGGCAAAGTACTATGGATAAATAAAAAGTGTCATTTTCACTGGTTACCAAATGCTTTCTGGCAACAAAGTTAAGTCAGAAGACGACAATTTTAAACTGAAAGCAACACAACTCTATTTAATTAATTATACAGCTACTAATCAAGTACCCTATCAGGAAATGTGCTGTGAACTGTATGTATGGTTAACTGTACACCCCCTGCCTGAGGTGAAAAACAAAGACTTAGTAGAAAAAGTGATTTCATAATTGTTCAACTTTCATGAACCTTATGCTGGGAGTTCCTAGCATTATAGACCATTGGAAGAGTTAACAAAAAAACTGATTATATTCTAAACCTCTCTTTCTTTCTCTCCCTTCCTCTCTCTATGGAAATTTTGAAAAAAAAAAAATATATATATATATATATATCTCATGGAAATTTACAATAACATTTCTACAATCCATGGGCCCCAGATAATTCAAAACAACCAAACGAATTTCTTTGATAATTTAAATCAGGGTGTGACTTATAGTTTCCATTTAATACCTCCATCTGGGCATATGCTTTTCCTATGTGTTGATACAAAGGAGAGTGAAGGCAAATCATCCATATGGTGACTATTGGCTGTGCATTGTTTTATGCATTGTTCCACAGTTAAGGAATTAGGGATAAGGTTACAGGCTCATTCATCACAAGTGTTAATCCAGCTCTTTTCAGAAAAGAAAGGTTGATACTGTTTTCAAGCATACTGTTGGAAAAAATTATTTTCCAATCAGAAATTATCCTTCTCAACCCTGGATTTCCAAAGTACCTTGTATTTCTATTATACCACTTACTACATTCTCTTCTTATTGTGGTTCTAACACTAGATTGTCAGTTCCTTAAGAGCAGGAATCTTGTCTTATGAATGTTATATCTTCTGCACTCTTAAGCGCAACAAATATACAACTTTGACCTTCATAAAATTTATGGAAATAAATCAATAGGGCTTCCATCAACTACACAGTAGCTCTGGAATTTCTCTGCAATATTACACAATTTTCTTCCTCTAAAATAATGTGTCATGTCATGGAAATTTCATGCATATAATAACATTGACAACCCAACTTATCTGAAAAAGAAAAGTAAACCAAACAATAAAGTTAGATCACCTAAAATGTCTTTAAAATCTCTTTAATAAAAGGAACTTTCTTGATTAAGAATAACGATATGACCCAGGAATTTACAGATATCCTCTTTTGGATCTAAGATGAAGAGACATGCTGTAGAGAAAACTATGGCCAGGGTAATTTTTTATTATTATAAGCATGTCTTTGTGGTCACTCTGCCTCCGTCTTTCCTTAGTTCTAACTCATCTTCCATAGAGATGGAATAATCTTTCTGAAAGCAAATCTAGGATGTTAGTCTTCTTCTAAAATATACTGAGAGCAGTCTGGATTATCTTAGACCTGGCCACATGCCACCTGTCGGCTCAGTTCTACCACTGCCCAGAGTTACCCAAAGCTCTACCTTATTTTCAGAACCAAAAAAACATCAACGGTATTTACAAATGGGTTAAACATAGGTTTCCTCTATTTTTAACTCTATTTTCTGATTTTTTTTCCTGCCTTAAAAATTTAAAGTCAAGTTTTAAGGCCCATCTTTCATGTTTTAAAGCCATCCTTTCTTAGTGACAGCTTCTCTTAAACACTCTGAACAGCTTCTTCTCCTAAATTCCTATCATTTTGTATTTCACTCCGTGTTTATAGGTCTGTCCCTCAAGACTACAAGGGGCTTAAGTGCAAGACATTGCTTATATAACTTTGAAGACTTAGTACTTAACACGTGCTGCTAACAAAGAAAGAAGCTAATAAAAGTTTTTTCTGAATAAAAAGAGGAAAGAAATGTCAAAAAAGGATTTTACCGCAGAAATAACAAGTGTTGGTGTAAGATACAGAGAGAAGGGAATACTTGTGTACCATAGATGAGAATGGATATTAGTATAGCCACTATGGAAAACAGTATGAAAGTTCCTCAAAAAGTTAAAAATAGAACTACTACATGATCCAGCAATTCCACCACTGGTTATTTAACCAAAGAAAATAAAAACCCTAATTCGAAAATATATGGGCACCCTTATGTTCACTACACTATTATCTACAGTAGCCAGGATATGGAAACAACCCAGTGTCGGTTGATGGGTGAATGGATAAAGAAATTGTGGTTATACACATGTATACACACACACGCGCTCCGCGCAGATATTACTCAAACCATAAAAAGAATGAAATTTTGCCATTCACAACATTACAGACAGAACTAAGTGTATTATGCTAAGTGAAATAAGTCAGAGAAAACAAACACCATATGATATATGTGGAATCTAAAAATCAAACCAAATGAAAAAAACAAAGTAAAACTCATAAATACAGAGAACAGATTGAAGGTCGACAGAGGGGAGATGGGTAGGAGGATGGGCAAAATGGGTAAAGGGGATCAACAAATACAAACTTATAATTATGATGTAAATAAGTCATGAGTATGTAATACACACGTTGGTGACTATATTAAATAATATTATACTACATATTTGAAAGTTGCTAAGAAAATTGAAGAATTATTTTCCATGACTTTTCTTATGGCTTTTTTATCTGTAGCTTTTTTTTTACTTCAATATTAATAGCAATGTCTTTTGAAATTCTTGCTCAAAAACAAAGAAGCTGTATAAATATCAGATATAAGAAATTAATACTTTAAAAAATTAAAATAAGCATTAATTATAAGCCTTCAATTCAAATCAAAAAGTATGTCATCCTTATGCTACTAAACCATACAAATTCTTTTAAGAGTTGTTTATTTTGTTTTAACCTCAAGGCTGAGATTCAATGATAACTAGTCGCTGTGATTGATAACTATCTTAGATCACAGTAAAAATCAATAAATGGTTCCATTTTGCTGACAAAAGCTATAGCCAAAGGCCAAAATTTAATTCCTCCCTTGTAATTTCCCGATATGCCTGAGTATTGTTTTGTTTTCCATTGTGGATTTATAAGAGAAAAAAATGCATTTTTAGTAAATGTTTACCTCTAAAATAACACATTCTCCTCGTCAATGCTTCGTAGATCTACATGTTTCGCTAAAACTTGCCAAGAGTGTAAGAGTAAAAAGTAGTTTTCCCAACTGTGTAAATATATTATGCTCTGGACACCCTGAACTCTTGACCTTCCCTATGAGGGAGATGTGCTAAAATGTCAGTTAATCATAAAACAGTGCCACAATGGGTTACCCAGAAGCAGTAGGCAATTTAAAAGAGCAATTTTAACATGCAATTGCCAAAGCATGCAATGAAGACAATTTTTGATGATGGTATACTTTATTTCCATTTAATAAGAGAAAAAGAAACTGTATTTTCTTAAGCTTCTATACCAGATGGTATACCCAGAGGAAATTGACACACAGAAAAAACAAGCATACTTTCTTTGATTGTTCAATGGAGTTTTTGAATTACTTCCCATTTAAAACAACTTCACATTTATAACTTTTTATTATTCATAAAATGCCTGAAGGAGCATTATAGAACAATAACATGGGTCAGGCTGTAAGCTAACAGTGCAATAATCATACTCCTCAGATGAATAGAGAAGCGTGAGCAAGCGTAGGAGACCACAGCCACCAGAGGCTGTAATTACCACCTCTCTAACTGAGAGACCCTGAAGCAGGTAATTACACTACCAAATGATTAAATGTACTTTAGAAAGAAAACAAACAAACAAAAATAGCTTTGGGCAACTAGGCAGGGCATTTTCAAGAAAAGGATAAATAAAAACAATGTTTTACACTCTCTCAACTGCTTAAAACATTTTAAACACAGCATATATTTGAGTGTTAAGCTCACTAATCAATTGTGCTTTCAATAAAAGTGAAGTGGCAAGCATTTAACTATGTTCCTCAGGGAATAAGTTAGCCGTGCAGATACTCTTTTGTAAAAATATACATTCCTCCCAGATTTACCTGTTATACTTTCATTGAGGCATGCCATATTCTTCTGAATGGGAGAGAAAAAAATCACCCATACTAGGAGAAAGAGCGAAAAGAATTCAGGCTTTTCAAATACTAGAAATGTGTTTTGAGTCCTAGTTGCACCAGTTGTCTGACATTAGGTAAGTCATTGTTTCACTTTGTTTTCACTGAGTCTTAGATTAAGCAGCTACAAAATTGGTAAAATAATATATCTACCTCACAGGTGTGAAAATAAAGTATCATGATGGAGTCACTTCATATGCTGATTATAAAACAAAAATAATCAATACTTCACTATGAAAATCTACATTTCCATTTTAAAATACAAATTTACTTGTTAATCCACACAAATAAAACCATTTGACTAACTTACCTAAATTATTTATTGACAGATTTCTGCCAAGAAAATAAAATTTACTAGTGCCAGAAATAAAATTTCAATGACTTACAAATATTAAAATGGGATCTTTAACATAATGAAGTGTAATGAATTCACTCTTTGATTGGTACTCGGTAGTCAGAGAATGTTCTGTGATACACCAAAACAACAGAATTTCTAAGAGGCAGAAAATAATCCTCATTTGTTTGTTATTTTACAAGAAATTCATGTGAAATTTATTTCAGACACAAAGACATAGCTGAGAAGTTCTTATACTTATTTTTAAGGCTTCCTGATTGTCAACATGCAGGGTGTATTAAAATAGCTATGTCATAATAATCATTTATTCAACCATATGATATTAATACTACAACTACAGTGTGGCATTCTCCTACCCTTGATTAAAATGGAACATAGAACCAGTATGCAGAGCTTGCAAAAATTAATAGAATGAAATGGGAACTCTTTCAAAGTTACTATTGGATTTCAAAGGAATCATTTCCACAGCTTGTGAAAAAACTTAGGCTTCTGAAATCATTACTAAATACCAGCTACTATCACAGTTAGCATAAGCTGTGTTCTATTTCATGTTATAGGATACCAGGCTGAGGCCAGCAGAGGTTCTGGTTAAGGCTGAAAGATCTTAAATTTGGAGAAAGGAGTATGCATCTTGAAGAAGGGAAGTAGATGACATCATACTTTCACCATCAATACTGACCTTGTATTTAGATATACAATACTTATCAATTATCTACAATTTCAGCTTTTCAGAGATTGTTTATAAATTAACACAATATAGATTTTCATAAGCTCTCCTCCTTTTCTAATAATAGAGAGCAAGAATAATAGACATTCCTGATAAAACAATAACCAGTTTCTCAAATCTACAATGTATTTGAAAATCTAAGCACTCTTCTTGGCCATAAAAACATGCACCAAACACATCTTTTGAGGATGTTTATAAATGAAGAAACATATGTGACAAAGACTCAACACATGTAAAAGACAGTTTTAAAAACAAATAAACTTTCTACAGTGGGAAGTAAACTACAATGTCAGTGAGCTTGACACCATTTTATGCAAAGGGCCCACAGATTAAATGTTTCTCAATAAAGAATTAGAAGGGAAAAGAGCACCGTAATTCCAAAATTCAAGGCATTTATAAATTTGAAAGCAACTATGAGTGGTAAGTTATTTTTACTCATTCCCTCCCACATAGATAAGGTTATTCTCAAAATAAATTACCTCAAAACACTTTATAGTCATATTTGTTACTTATTACAGTCAATATGCATTCTCAACATAAGCATTCAATAGGGATAAATCAATGCTCCTTAACATGCTGTTTTCTCCACTTAATACAGCATAACTAGCTTAAAACACAACCCCATATACTTGCAGTCTCCATTGGCTCACACATCAATAACCGATTTCAAGCAATTCCTGGTTAAACAAAAATCACATTATATTAACAATATATTGTACGGCACTGCTAAATTTTAATGGTCTGCTTTGATGAAACCCTTTAAAAAATAAGAAAACAGATGCGATATTTAAAAGAAAGAAATTTGGCCATGGAAATCAAAAAGAAGTTACCAGCAAGAATCAAATTATGGAAAGAGCCCAAATGTCCATCGAATGATGAATGGATACAGAAGATGTGATATATATTGAATGGAATATTACTCAGCCATAAAGAAGAATGACATCTTGTCATTTGCAAGGACCTGGATGGTGTTAGAGAGTATTTTGCTAAGCAAAGTAAGTCAGAGAAAGACAAATACATATGTTTCATTCATACGTTGATTTAATTAACAAAACAAATGAATATGGGGGGAAGAAAAAAAGAGAAGCAAACCAAGAGACAGACTCTTAACTATAGAGAACAAACCTAGGATTACCAAAGGGGAGGTGGATGGGAGAATGGGTGAAACAGGGTGATGGGGATGAAGGAGGGCACTTATGATGAGCACTGGGCATTGTATGTAAGTGATGAATCACGAAATTCTACACCTGAAACTAATATTGCACTGTATGTTAACTTGCTGGAAATTTAAAAAAAGGGGGAGGGAACACTTGAGGGGGGAAGAAATCAAAAAGAAGACACTGGAATAGTAAATTACTCTTCATTATTTTAATTTGTATATACTTTATAAAGACTAGATGTAGAAGGAAAGATACTTTTATTAGGAAATACATATAGGCAATATCCTGAGTAAAATGAATTTCTTTGTTCATCTTTTTATGTTAACATGGGGAATTTAATTTTGGAAGACAGAGTGAGCTATTCCTCAATGTCCACAGTGTCTCTTCTTTAAATTATTTCTCTGACTCGCTGAGGTTGCGGAGTCTACTTACCTCTCCCTCAGAAAAGTCACCTACTACAATCAGAATATTTTGCCACATACTAGAATAAAAAGACTGAGCTGCAAGAAAATTTAAAAAGCAAATTGTGTGCTTTAGGCTGAGCCATGGGGACTTAACCAACATTTTCTAGGTCAAGCTGCCTACCCAACCACAGAACGCAGAAACAAAGAACAAATTAGTAAACTCTCTGTTGCCTAAATCTCAGATTAATAATTGAGCAGTTAAACTGCCTGTTAGTGAGCATCTTCCAATTAAATATTTAAAGATTTATACGTAAACATTAATATATTAAAATTGAGTGAGAACTTAAAATATTTAAAGATGACAGTATATTAGGTAATTTCATGGGTTTTGCTTTGATTATAGATCAGTTCTATTGGTGAGCAGCCCCGGAATATTGTAAAAACAAAAATACTATAAAATGCCAAACACATGTTCAAGAACAAAAGACATTTTATAGGTATTTACATTTTCATAGGTCCCTACAGTCTTAGTTTTCAATTTTCAGAACCTAAATCACTAAATGTTCAGGACGCATAGATTCATGCACTAACTCTGCAGGTGTTTCAACATAATACTTATGGTTAAAATATGGCTCTTCCAACTAAACTAAAAATTAAGCTACTTTCAGTAATAAAATAAATAGTACACTAAAAATGCTCTAATAACAGAGACAATTAAACTTTTCAGTGGCTTTTGATAAATAGCTAACAATTTCTCCCACTATAACAACATGATATAATTAGGAACTGGGATCTATATTTATATATTACTTTTTATTTCACGTTTCATCCTTCCTTCCTGTTTCGTGCGATTATTTTCATCCCTTTGTTTCAGGCACCAGGAGGGCAATTAACAAGTCTCTGTATATTGTAGAGTTGGGTGTCAAATTAATCCTCAACCACAGGTTTTCTGAGTAAGGGAGTAATCTCACCAAGGCCAGCTTCAGAGTAACTTTTTAATCTACATTATCAGATAGGGCCTCTGCACTGCCCGTAACAAAGTTAGCAAGGGAGACAATCTCCACATAGCCAAAAGGTATTCAGCACTTGCTGAATTGCCGAAGTTTCCTCTCTTAATGGTAATGATACTTCACCAGCATCTGTCAGAGATTTTGGACTGAATACAGGAAGGCTGAGCAAAATTGCCGCTCAAGAAAAGATTATGAATTCATCATAATACTGAATAATAACAGAAACACACTGCTCTTAAATTAGTCCAATTATGACATAAAGCTACAATTTACCAAGTTCAATAGAACTCTTAGTGTGACTGCATCATGTGCCAAGTAATTAGAACATTTAATAGTGCATTTATACTAAATGTCTAATGCTTGATCCCTTCACGAGGCAGAGGGGCCAGCTGTTGTCTTACCTGCACATTTGGTTCTGGTAATTAATGGAGGTCCTGGGAGCCCCGTTCCACCTTCACCAGGTCTTGTAAGTAGAACACGGATCTCGTATTCAGTATCTGGGTCCAAATGCCATAATTTATAAGTTGGAGCATTGACTGCGTGCGTTTCTGTCCAGGACCCTGATGTCATCCGGTACTCGACCTCTTTCAGAATAATGGGACCATCGCCAATGATGGAGTTAGCATTTAGCTGAATCAGCAAATAGGTAGGCCCAACACCAAGCAGCTGGGGAGGAGCAATGGGTCTTGGTGGTTCTAGGAGAGATGAAGGTGCAACCCAATCAGTTAAAAATCCAAGAGACTAAATAAAATACAGAGATATATTAATGTCTCTCAAAGCTGAAAGGTTTAATGCGTAATTTACTTAGGAGCACATAACAAATTCTTAAGGAAAACCAGAACATGAGTGATCTGAAACTGTATTTTTAAAGAGTAAATACTTTCACTGATGGGATATGACCCTTTTTACCACAAGTTTTCTTTTATTAAAAACATGTCTCTCCAGAAGATAAATTTGTATAGGTTCAGTACCCAAGGGAAATAAAGGGAAAATATTTAAGGATGGATAGCTCTGATTAGCTACTAACAGAGTACAGCTGGGTCTTTGACATTCTTGAGGTCCTAAGACCTCAACAAATCTCCAAATTAATGAATACTATTATAACTCTTTATTTCATTCATGAAATATGGCAAAGCAGTACTTTGGTTTTGCTTTGTTTTTCACTTCTGTAGAGTTCCTGCAGAGGAGATGAGAGGAAGGAACAGCAAAGCTGAACTTCGAAGCCGATACCAAGTGCTGACTTGTTTCTACATACCCACCACAGAATTAAAGAAAGTGAAATTTATACCGAGGCAAAATCACAAGTCACTACATATCACTAGCCTTTGGGAATAGCATGCGATAAGGCAATGAATCAAACATTAAACTCAAATGTCAAAGGTACAGTGCAATTTAATTTTGGACAGCTTAGATATTTCCTTGAAAGAAACTTTGGCAAACATTATTATAATGTCTGAACTTACAGAAAAACTGAAAAATAAATTAGGGTCCCCTTTTTATTTTTCATTTAACAATGATGCAGGTGAATTTGATACTGGACTTTATGAAGGACTCTATTGCTCTAGCTCTGTCTATGTGGTCCCTCTATGGGAATCCTATGTCTTGAAGATGCTCTAAATAGTACCTTGTGATCAGATTCTTCTTTGAATCTCTTGAACAACATTTCTCAGGGAATCTAAAAGACTTTAAAATGAAGTGTTAATTTTCATAAAGTGGTAACTGCCCAAAAACTGATTTAAAGGTTTGTGTGTTCCTATGTAGAATTTAAGAAACAAAAGAGATGAACATATGGAAGGGGAGAAATAAGAGAGGAGGCAAAACTTAACAGACCCTTAATTGTAAGAACGAACAGGCTTGCTGGAGGGAGGCGGGCGCGGGAAGGGCTAGTGGATGATGGGCATTAGGAAGGCACATGTGATGTAGGTGTTATTGTAAGTGATGAATCCTTTAGTGATGAATCACTAAATTCTATTCCTGGAATCAATATTACACCATATGTTATCTAACTAGAATTTAAACAAAAATTTGAAACAAAAAAATAGGGGTAACTGTTGGCAAGGTAAGAAATACATAGTGACTTTCTGTATTTCTGTTCAATTTTCATATAAACCTAAAATCTAAGAAATAAAGTTGATTAATTATTTTTAAATGTGTGTGTTTTAAGACATAAAGCAATATATATGGAGGAAAACTTTTTTTTTAAGATTTTATTTTTAAGTAATTTCCACACCCGACGTGGGGCTCAAACTCAATCCTAAGATCAAGATCGCATGCTCCAGCAACTAAGCCAGCCAGGTGCCCGAAGGAAAGCTATTAAATGTAACCACACATTGCTTCCTCCTTTCCCTCAGTAGGGGTGGACTGGAGAATATGCAAATAGAAGAAAGTTATGAAAAAACAGCCAATATCTTTCAAACTGGATTTTCTATTTTAATGGCAACACACACTTGGAATAATATACAATGCAAAACAAACAAACAAAAAACCCTCACAGACAGGTTTTACTTTCTAATACAGGTTTAAATGAAGCAAGGGTTTTCAGCTGTAGCCCAGGACTTGCTTTTAAACCCTAAGAGTATAAAAAAGTAGAGTTCCCATTTTATGAATCCCTGAGTTACAAACATCCCTAACATAAGGAGTAAGACTAGCCGGCCTAGATCTCTAACCATACTAAAGTCACTTTCAATAATGGTCCTCCAAAATTCATATGAAAAATAATTACTGAGTAACTACTAATTGCTAGTCTGTTCTATACATGGGTTAGTCATATAATATGGCAAGGGAGACGGAGTAACAATAAAACAAAAAATTCATTATTTTTGTTTTAAAGATTTTATTTATTTATTTGACAGACAGAGATTACTAGTAGGCAGAGAGGCAGGCAGAGAGAGAGGAGGAAGCAGGCTCCCTGCTGAGCAGAGAGCCCGATGTGGGGCTTGATCCCAGGACTCTGAGATCATGACCTGAGCCGAAGGCAGAGGCTTTAACCCACTGAGCCACCCAGGCACCCCAACAAATTCATTATTTTAAAATGAGAGTCATGTAGAAAACAGATACAATGATATTGTAATAGCACTGTATGGTGAGAGATGGTAGCTACCCTTGGGGTGAGCACAACATAAATCATAGTAGAGCCTTATGGACTCACTACTTCGTATACCTAAAACTAATGGAGCATTGTGTGTCAACTATGCTCAAATAAAAATTAAAATTGGAAAAAATAACAACATGGGTGGAGACACCTACTGAGGAACACCAATTTTCTTCTTTCTATCCAAAAATATTTGAGGCATATTAAGTTACCATCAGTAATCATGGTTTATCATGGCAATAGCTTTCAAACTCATTATTGGTAGAACCATAGGAGCTTGTCATTCACGAAAGTGAAAATAAAACTAAGATCATATAAGATAATGTATGTACTATGTAAAATCTACTTGTAGAATTATTTCCATTTCTATGAAAAAGTAGTTCTTAACATCTGATTTACAAACTTTACAATATCTTTTCTTTATGGTTTAAAGATTGTTTCAACAACATAAAGTCAAAATTGTGTAGAGGGCGAACTATTCCAACTTTCACTACTGACTTCAATTGAGAAGCTACTCACAAAGTAGAAAGTTTAAATAAAACCAAAATAGTTCGGAATTTTCATTTATCTGCTAAAGAAAGACAAAACTAGACATTTCATATCATAAAATTTTACCAACCAACGACTTGTATATTTCAAGTTTACAAAAGTCTTAGTAGACAGAAAGAGAAAGTTGACATATTTTCTAAACCTTGAGCTGAAATGAAACTGAATAGAGAAATGAGCATAATAGAAGAAATGCAAATATCTTCCTAGACTATCTCAATGTTGCACATATTTTAAGAAGCAGTCTGTACTTTGCGAATAAACTGAGTTGCCTCATATGTGCAATGTTTGTTTTCATTCCAGATGGCTCATATACTGACTAATTTAAGTTTAGTAGTAAATGAAGCTAAATCCACAGCTTCCTAGGATTCTAACCCAAAGCTGCAATGCCTCCCATACAACACAATGGAACAATAACTTGAAGAGTCTCATATTTAACATGACGGAGTGATTTGTCAAATGAGATATGAATAACAAACCTTGGTTAATCTATAAATTTGCAAGTATTCTGAAACCTGAACTAATAACTGTATATACTGAATGATAACTCTCATCCACCCAAACTCTCCACACCATTGCTGTGGAAAATAAGAAACAAACAGGGGCGGAGAGCTGCAGGGAGAGAAACGAGAGGGAAAGAACAACAACAAAACATATTACTAGAAACAAGTGAAAAAGTAAAGTATAATATTTCTTCTGTCATTTCTATCTTTATGGAAATGACATGTAAAAGAAAATGAAATTTGAATCAGGAGATTTTAGGTTCACAAAATGCACACACGAATAGCTGGGTAAATGTGAGCATATTATTTAACTTCTTGACATTACAATTTCTTCACTGGCAAACCAGGCATTATTTCAAGAATTGCTAAAGACTTTACATTTCTAAATGTGTCAACAAGCCCCATACTGGCTATTATTTTGCTTTGTTTTTCCAGAGAGCATGTAAATTTTAAAACCAAAAATTAATAGTCATCACTAGTGTTTTGTCTACATGAAAAAATGACTTTGATATAATCAGGTGCCTAGCTGGAAGAAGGGTAATAATTCACCCTGATCAGGTTTATATCTCACTTGCTATGGTCAACAATAAGGGTAGTGCAGTTGCCAAGGCAGTAGCTCAAATTTGGAACCGTGACAATGTTCAGAGAGACTTAGAAGCATATACCTTGTTTATAGCATGACTAGAGTGAAATCTAGCATTAATGAGACTAATATACCACTACATATTAAATTTTTTATGTTAGAAGAGAAGAGTAGCCTCGTATTAGCATATGTGTTTTGTTTTTAGGCCCTTGAGAATAAGAAGGCTTATTTATAAAATCTCTATTCATTTCAATAAATTATGCATGAATTTTAATCAGCTAGTAAATGAACAAGTAATTGTTCTGCAGCAATATTAATATTCTTCACAACTTAATACACTATCAGACCCAGAGGTGTGGTGCGAATAAATCCCAATTGTATACTAGGTATCAGCTGAAGCATGCAATCCCCAAATTACAGGATAAACTTTGCCAATGTTACCAATTAACTTTCAATTAATGACTTACATTCATTACTCTAGATCTAAACCTATTATACAATTATAATTGTACATTCAAATTGCTTTATTTATTTTATTTCAGATAATTTCAAAAAGTGCCTTGAAATCAAGTTAAGTCATTATAAAACTATATCCTCATCCAATTATTCCTATTACAACACTATTTTATAAACATATGTATCACTTATTAACATTTGGTTAATTAATAAAATGCAAAATCAGATCTAGAAGTCACTAAGCCAGTAAACATCAAGGCAAATGGCACTTCTACATTCACCTTCCCAAATAAATAAATCAAATACCTCTCAGTCCTATCACATTCCAAATTGTTTCATTTACTCATCAAAGAAGGCTTGATTGAAAGCGTCTCAAGATTAGCACTCTTACCATCAAAGCAGGCAAGGGCACTGAACTTGTCCCCTTATGGCCACTGTAACAAATAATCACTCCCTGGATGGCATAAAACAACAGAAACTTATTCCCTCATGGTTCTGGAGGCCAGATATTCGAAATCAGTATTGCTGGGTCAAAATCAAGGTGGCATGGGGCCATACCTCCTCCAAGTGACTGGGAAAGAATGAGTTCCTTTCCTTTTCCAACATCTGCGGCTATGGGTATGCATTCCTTGGCTTGTGGCCACATCACTCTAATCTCATTGTTCACACTACCTTCTGCTCTTCTCCTTGTTGCCAAATCTCCCTCAACCTCCTACTTAAGGTCACCTGTGACTGTACTTAGGGTCCACACTGATAACCCAAGATCTCTCCATATCAAGACCCTTCAATCACATCTTCAAAGACCACTTTTCCCGAGAAGCCAACAGTCATGGGTTCCAAGGATGAGGACTTTGTGGTCTTTGGGGCCATTTTTCAGTCCACCACAGAGACATACTATGATCTCATCCTTCTTCCTGGGAACTATCTCAGCTCTATCTTTTCTCCGTTGTTTAGAGCCCATGAGCCAAAAACACTTTAGGAAAGTTTCATAGTTAGGTTTCGAACAGTGGAAACTACCAAGAGCAAATAATTTATCCACACTGCCTTTTTTTTTTTTTTTTTTTGCTATTTATATTTTCAAGGAAATAAAAATAAAGATGAACATTATCACTTCGAATGACTACAGGGGTGAATGTTCCCTTACCATATCTAAATTCCTGTAAAAATCAATATTAGACTGTTTGCCTTGGAGACAGATATTTTATTTACTATCATTTATTTTCCATTTATCCATTATTGAATGGGTCACTTCAAAATCAATGTTATTCTATTTGTTTATCATCCCCCTCTTCAAAATTCTGATCCAGTTCCAGTTAAAAAAGAAAATTCAATAGTTCATGCTTCATGTTGTTTAATTTTCTTCCTCATCACCTATTAAATGCTGAAGTAAAGGAGACAGACAGTAGAGACTATGAGCAGAAAGAATGACATCAGTGCACCAAATTATTCAGCATTTATTTATCACCTACAGTCTCATAATTTAAATCATTTAAATTATACCCTAAAAAGATAACAGCATAATTTAAGGGTACTTGAGTGGTTCAAGAAACCTGAAATAGTAACGTTGATGAATAAGAAGATGACCTTACTTCCCATAAGAAATGGAAAGCAAGGTATGGATAATTAGAAACATTTTCTTTGGGCATTTAATATCATATGCATGACAACATAATTTGTTTAATTTTCCTCAGATGTTGAAACATAAGGTACACATTTGAAAATTTCAGATTCACGAACAAGGTTTCTCACACATGCACACTTTATGAACTGCAAAGCAGGTATTCTGAGAAGAGTAATAGTTCTTTCATGATTTTCACTCTGACTTCCCTGATACTTCAGATTTCCAGGCCTAATAAACTCCTTAAGGAGCCAAATCCCTCTACATTCACTCTTCTGGTTATTATCGCATATTTTTTTGCTGATATCAATGATGTAATTAGTAAATTCTATAAATTATCTTTCAGACAAACTACTATTTTAGTTATGTTTAGAATTTGTGCATTAAGAGAAATTTTTTAAGCAAAGTGATCTTAAAATTTAATATATTGAAGTCCCTTTTTAAATCCAACAATCCAATTGCTGGATACTTTTTCCAAGTCATGTCATTCAGATGGCTCCTAAGCTTGACCTGGTCAAATAAAGTTAATACTAAGACAACACACAGTTTGGATGTTGTTAACCTGGGGTTCCAATGCCAGCACCTAGACCAAGTATTAATTAAAAGGTGCTACTGTCATCTATTATCATTTCCATGAAAATTAGATGAGTGTTAGTGTATACTTACAATAGACTATGGAAAGAGTGTGCACTGTGACCCGCTGCCCACACTCACAACACTTCACATACCAAAAACTTCTGAGAACCATGAAAGAAATACACATGATTTCTGTTAAGTATGTAGAAATACAATGAGAAAATGAGAAAAATGAGAAAAAAACTTTGAATAGCAAAGCTCTCACTTAGTGATATATATGTTTGTTTATAGTACATATTTTTTAAAACATTTATTTATTTATTTATTTTACAGGGAGGGAGAGAGACAGCATGGTGGGGAGGGGCAGAGGGAGAGAGAGAAACTCAATTAGACTCTGCACTCAGTGTAAACCCCTGTGACTTGAGCTGAAAACAAGAGTGGGTTGCCCAACTGACTGTGCCACCCAGATGCCCCAATGCTATGTATTTTTACCCATGAATAGTTATGGAGAGCTAAACAGGAGTTTCTTCATTCCCTCCCAGTGGTTTTACCGTAAGGGCAGTTGCTCAAATGATTGAGGAGTGCTAATGGTTTTGAGTGGGCTGAGAAAAATTACTTAAGTTTCTGAAATGCACAGGATAGTCCCACCAAATGAAGAATTCTCCAGTCCAAAACACCAACAGCCTCCTCTAGAGAAACACAATGACAATGTTAAAAATAACTTCCCCTCCGCAATCCATGGCTTAGGCTTACCTAAAATCATATCACTTCCATTTCTATTTCTCAACAGGGCAGTGGAGCAGAATTTTGAAGAAGAGGTTCCAAACACTGAACAGGTGATCATGTATTCACACATGCTTGACCATGGTTAATGGGACATAGCTAAATGGCATTTGATGATACAGCTTGTTTATGGGCAAGTGAACTGATAATGTTTTTGGAAAACAATCTACTAATATAATATCACTAAATAAAGATGTATTTAAAAAGTATAGTATGGGCGCCTGGGTGGCTCAGTGGGTTAAAGCCTCTGCCTTTGGCTTGGGTCATGATCTCAGGGTCCTGGGATCGAGCCCTGCTTTGGGCTCTCTGCTCAGCAGGAAGCCTGCTTCTTCCCTCTCTCTCTCTGCCTGCCTCTCTGCCTACTTGTGATCTCTGTCTGTCAAATAAATAAATAAAATCTTTTTTTTAAATAAATAAATAAATAAAATAAAAAGTATAGTAGTCTCACTTCTGGGAATTTAATATAAGAGGAAAATTTAAATCTTTGTTTAGAAGAGCAAAAAAGTAAACAACCAAAATATTCAGCAACAGGAAAGCAGAGACACAAATTACAGTATATCTTTTCAACAGAATTTCACACCAATTTCAAGAACTCAAGTTGTCAAGTTATATAATACCTGTCAGGGGACAGTTAAATATTTACGTCTATCAGAGCTTGCATTTTAAAAAGTATATCCCTATGGTAGAAAAAATGAAAACCACCAACCATCACCACCAGAAAGAATACACCAAAAGCTACCAGCAGGGGTGGGCGAACTTTGGGACCATGAGTGGTTTTACCTTTTCTTTTATCTCTCAGTAAAATTTATAATGTCCTTGTAAAACTTTCTCATCATTACATTCGCAGTATTTACCAGTGTCTAACTAAGTTCAATAATATCATTGGAGAATGACATGCTGGCTCAATAACACCTTGAGAAAAATAAGTTGCTCATGCCACTATAAGAAAAAAACGTTATCTATATAAGTTCTACCTATTCGATACAAGAAGATGTAGTCTACAATTTTAGTGTGAGAGCCATCATTTGGAGATGGCAATAGTAAAATTCTGTATATTTGTTTATTAATTTGTTTAATTTCTTTTCAGATGATGAAATTAAGTCCTCAAAATGTAGGATTTACCACTCTGAGCTTTGAACCATATAGGTAGCAGATTGCTCTGACATTGATACACAGCACCTACAAAGTGTTACTATTTAATTAAAGGAGTTAGTTGACTGGAACAAAAGAACATTTTCTAAGCAATTGCTTAGTAACCAAGTGGCATCAGATGATTTATCCAGCTTGTGAAAAAATAAATAAATAAAGGGCTCAGCTACAACATGTAATATTCTTGTCTTTTAACCAAATCAGATCAATAAACTTTTAAGAGGATTTTCCATGTGAAGAAAAAGTATAATATATATTTAAATCTGAATGTACAATATTGCTTAGAAATGTTATCAAAATATACATTGCACTAATATCAGAATAGACCAAGAACTTGAGTTTCTTGAACAAGATTTAATTCAGGGTAGGAAAAAAAATTCTGAAAATAGGTCACTCTTCATATTAAACAGCCATTTTGTCTTTCAATCTCTGTGTGATATGTATTCATTTTTTTTTTAAACTGGAAGATCTGTAGAATTACAGTATTTAATCTCAATGACATGGCTCTTTTCTGCTGCCTAAAGTGCTGAAATAAGAAGAATCATTTCAGCAATGAAACTGCAAATTTTGCATACTGAATTTTATCTCCTATGCATTACCATGGCATTTTATTCATCTTGATTTGAAAACATTGTGGCAATAACTTTATTACCTGGTTGAAATAAAAAGGCACAGCAGCAGCATGCTATTTTAGATCTGCCAGCAGAAAGTAAAAATAAGGTTAAGTTCATATTTAGAGGATGTGAAAAGGTGAAGGGATTCTGAAAAATGAAGTTTATTTGCTTTTTGACCCATATAATTTAACTCTGAGAGGACTATGAATTTTTCTCTCATTTTGTCCCCAAACTAGACTCTGTCTCATTAGTAACTATGCAATGAATTGGTTCAGAGTTAGGAATTACTACAATGATCAAACAACTTTATAAAAGCATCCTTCAGCCCCACAATCCAAATGGCAGCAAATCACATAAGTTATGATAAAAATTATGGATCCCTTTGATTGAATCAGATGTTAATACAGAAAATTTCTCTTATGGGCACTGAATCTCTTACTTCAGTCAGTCTGAGCTAAAACTGTTCATGCATTTAGAGGAAAGAACATCCAGTTGATTCCAAGAATAACAATCAGGTAAGTAGTAAAACTGGAAAAGCCTTCAACTCTGTTTGGTTCCCTCAAGTCTAGGACTGTAAATAGATGGTAATCTTATCAACATCTCACCATCACCTTTATGAGGTAGGAGAATAATATATATATATACATACATACATACATACATACACACATATTTTCAAGAGAAAGGAGGGGAACTGCATTTGTCAATGACAATAACATGGTAAGTATGCCTAGGTTATACAGACTATTATTCCATTCTAGGTTAGAGGCTGAAGGACTTAGAGTAATACTATTTACATTTGTTCGACATTAATATGAACTAAGATATAATGGCTGACTCATAAACCAAGAGGTAGCAAATTAAAAGAAAAAAACTCCATTGCATAATCTCTATAATGAGATTATGATACTTCTATCTACACACAAGTACACACATGTATACATGTATATGTACATGTACATATAATCTGTTTAATGTAATTAGAAAAAAAAGTATTATTTAAAAATATCCTGGGATGCCTGGAGCTCAGTCAGTTAAGCGTCTGCTTTCGGTGCAGGTCAGGGTCCCAGGGTCCTGGGACCAAGCCCCACATCAGGTTCCTTGCTTTTTCCCTCTCCCTCTGCTCTTCCCCCTGTTGTGCTCTCTTTCTCTCTCTCAATAAGTAAAATCTTTAAAAAATTAAAAAAAAATAAAATATCCTGACTCTTCCACAGTTAGATTATAAAAACATGGAAAAATCTCATGAACCTAAATTCCAAATTTTAAGGTATTTTAGCACTATGCAATTAGAAGAATTTTCCAGCATCTAATTGTAATCAAACACAACCTATATTTGCCAACTTGATCCCTGGGTCTAAATAATCTGTTGCATTGACTGTTTATAATATAACACATAATAAGCACATGTTCACTATGAATATGTACTTTGTAATTATTCCAAGTCAATTCAAAGCAATGCATGGAGTTTTTATGTATGTGTAGCTGGCAACAGATGGCCATGAACTAATGACTTAGTACAGTCATGGAATCAGGAGATACTGTTCAATGATCCTGGTTCCCATGCATGTAAAAATCCAAAACTTTACTTATCTCAAGTTAATCAGGAGAACTACTGTTTATCTCTTATTTCTACATGACTCTGGAGGGTACAGAATGGCCATCTTTTAGCTAGGCATATCCTTCTATGTACACAAGTGCTAGATTGACATTTTTTAATAAAAAATAATTTGTGATGACATGGGGAAAACAACTGAGTAAGACTTCAGTCATATAGATAATTCCTCTAGAGAACAGGCTTTATATATGCACTACTAACCACAGAACAGTCATAATTTTAAGATGCTTTTTTGTTCAAAAAGCATAAATCTTTAGAGACTTTAAAGATCTTCATAGCAAAGAAACTATGTCATTAGCTTAAACAGAAACTCAGTTTTGTAATGTAAAGATTTCCAATACAGATTTATTCCAAAGGACAAATGATATAATTTAGCAATTATAGAGCATTTCCTCAATTTTGAGATAAAACAAAAAACAATTATGTGCCCTACTGAGTTAGATGTTCTTGATTAAACTGGAAGATAGAGAACTCACCAGATGCCATTAGTGGCTCCAGAGCAACTCTCCCTGATGTAAACAGGTAAAAGTCAGGCAATCTGAACAGGAGATTAGAGGACAGAGTTCTGTGCATCTCTACTTAAGTCTCTGAACCAAGAAAAGCAGGTTTCTATGGGTTATTTGAGAGTGTACAGGCATAATGATTAAAAAAAAGGCGATGTTGTAAAAATAGAGCCATCAATGTGGTCACTATAATTACAAGGACATCTGAATACCTATTTTAATCACACAGTTCTATTAGCTTTCCTTTAGGGGACAAATACCTGTCTCCAATAGTTGAAGTGCCATCAAAATAAAATCACTACACCTAGTTTTACCATCAAATGGAAATAGGTAGACAAGAATAATTATAGACCTCTCTGATAAAATAACAAGATGGTGACACTCTAAAGATATTGAACCGGGGCACCTGGGTGGCTCAGTGGGTTAAGCCACTGCCTTCGGCTCAGGTCATGATCCCGGGTCCTGGGTTCGAGCCCCACATCGGGCTTTCTGCTCAGCAGGGAGCCTGCTTCCTCCTCTCTCTCTGCCTGCCTCTCTGCTTACTTGTGATTTCTCTCTGTCAAATAAATAAATAAAAAAAATCTTAAAAAAAAATAAAAATGAAGATATTGAACCATGTAAATGGTTACCAGCTAAAGGACACTTTACACTGCTGTGACAGCTCCACCAGAAAGAGAACTTTGATTTTCATTCCCTTTGACCACCCCTATTTCCCCACCATAATGGGGTATCTGGACATTCAGAATATCAAAATAAATTGTATTATATAAAACATAAAATATTGGAAGGCAGCCCAAGTTGTGAACCATCAGTTCACAGAAAGAGAAAATAAAGTGTGTCAAGACCATAAGTAACACAATTATTCAGCAAAGGGGCTGCGCTCTTCTTTCGCAGCTACTGCTACTAAATGGCAAGAAACCTCACTATTCTACTTTGACTAAATATCATGCCTTTAAAAATAGGACATGAAATGGCTACTGACCTAGACTGTTCATATACTCTTTCTGTGAACTTCAAATTTTCCATCCTTCTGCAACATTAGCCAGATCAACTGAAAATTTGCTAGGGGAAAAAACAATGCGTAAAATGTGCATTTTCACGGACACTGAAGTATCTTGTAAACATTACTTTCATCAGTGGACTGATGATAACTAAGAATTGGGTAAGGAAATTTATTTTAAATAATATAAAGAGGAGAAAAAAAGTATGTTTCTTTGGCATAAATTTTTAAAAAATGACACACATATTTAACTTGATAACTGAGAGATCTCCCTATATTATACCTGAAGGCCACCATTTCTTGTTCCGAAGCCATATGCTTTTATTTTCAAATATGTATGTTTTTGTCTACATGCAAGTTTGTTTTTGTTTTTTTTTTTAAAGATTTTCTTTACTTATTTGACACAGACTGAGAGGTCACAAGTAGGCAGAGAGAGAAGAGGGAAGCAGGCTCCCTACTGAGCAGAGAGCCTAATGCAGGTCTTGATCCCAAGACCCTGGGATCATGACCTGAGCCTAAGGCAGAGGTTTAACTCACTAAGCCACCCAGGTGCTCCTACATGCAAATTCTAAATTAAGAGTTTGACACTGGGCAAAGGTCAAGAAGATTAGTTTAGAAATTAATCAGAGGTATACCAGATATATTACTCCTAAAAAGCAGAATGATGTGTTTAAAATGTTAAAGCTCTAAAGAGAGAGAAAGAGAGGGTGAAAGCATGAGTGGGGCTATGGGGAGTGGGGGCAGAGGAAGAGATAATTTTTGTTGTTGTTGTTTTAAGATTTATTTTATTTATTTATTTATTTATTTATTCATTCTGGGGTGGAGGGGTAGAGGGAGAGCATCTTTAACAGATTCTGCACTGCACATGGGAGCCCCAGGCTTCAATCTCATGACCCTGAGATTATGACCCCAGCAGAAATCCAGAGTGGGATGCCCAACAGACTGAGGCACCCTGCAGAGAAAGAATCTTAAGTAGGCTCCATGCCAAGTGAGGAGCCCAACTTGGCGCTTGATCTCACAACCCTGAGATCATGACCTAAGCTAAAAATCAAAAGTCCGACACTTAACTAACTGAGCCACCCAGGTGCCTGGGCCTGTATATTTTTAGTATTGTTTCAAAAGTTAGTTCATTTTAACATATAAATGCACATCATATTAAATAGATACTTTACTGGTTGTAAATGTAAATTCTCTTTATAAATTCAAATGTCAGTTATGTGGTGAGTAAAGGACAATGGTCAAGTCTGCATTCCTTAAGCCATGATGCCAGCAACCTTTTCTTGAGGCTTATCTAAACATTTTTTCCTTTCCCTCTTTAGTTCTTGAGCATCTAGAAAGTAAAAATTCTACATTATTTGTCTTTGAGTTTGTGTTTCAGGGCTTGGCATATTAGGCAATCAATCAATGGCTGCTAAGTAAATACATTTATGAACAAATGGAAGAAGTGAACAATAAGAAGATAATTTAAAATAGAAGGTAGGGTAATACCTAGTCTTGGTGAGGATATGGGACAAGTAGAACTCTCATGTTTCAAGTTGGACTGTATATTAATACAACAAATTTTAAAACTCTGTAAGCCACTACAAATTAAAGCGGAACATTAGCCTCCTTGGTTATGTGGAAATTCCACTTCCAGGTATAGGCTCCCCTCAAAATGAGTGCATCCTGTTCCTCAAAAGTCATGTACTAGAATATTCAAATACCAGTATAATAAATAGCTCAAAGTGAAAACAAATTACACGCCTAACATCAGTAAAATGAATAAACCACTGCAGTCACCAGATACAAGATTTTATAACAATGATGTCAAATGATCCACATGCAACAAAAGGAATGAATTTCATGAACTCAGAGATAGAGAGGGAAGCCAGATAAACTACAGAATTCCACTGATTTAAGGTACTCATTACTGTTAGAAGCCAGGGACAATGGTTACCCTGAGGGAGTGGGGGAGTGATGTGAAGGGAGGGAGGTGGGCTTCTGGGGTACTAGCAATATTCTTTTTTAAGAATTATTTTCTTTTTTAAGATTTATTTACTTATTGAGAGAGAGAAAGAGGGTGAGAGCATGCGGGGGTAGGAGGCAGAGGGAGAAAAATCCTTAAGCAGATTCCCTGCTGAGCACGGAGCCTGATGCAATGTTCAAACCTAGGACCCTGAGATCATGACCTAAGCAGAAACCGAGTCTGAAGCTCAACCAACTGAGCTACTGAGGCACCCCCATAGTCTACCTTTTTTTTTTAAAAAAAGTTATTTTATTTATTTGAGAGAGAGAGAGAGAAAATGAGAGGGGGTAGGTTCAGAGGGAGAAGCAGACTCCCTGCTGAGCAGGGAGCCCAAGGAGACTGGATCCTGGGATGCCAGGATCATGACCTGGGCCGAAGGCAGTCACTCAACCAACTGAGCCACCCAGGTGCCCCTCCCCCATATTCTACTTTTTGATGTGGATTGTGGGCATACTTAGTTTGTGAAAATTCATCAAGCTATACATTTATAAAGTCATATTTTTAATGTGTACAGTGTTATGTCTCACTATACATAAATAAGAAACTAAAATATAGATAAGGAGAAAGATAACTGTGTATCTAATTGGTCCAAATCTCCTGCTCATAAACACACCTCTACCACACAACTCAGGGACTATCAATACAATGTGAGTCTCATCCTAACTGAGATTTAAAATTCTAAGGCAGTATTTATGGCAAAATCCAATTTAGTCAGTTTCTCTTGAAAATTCCTAAATCATTGGAAAAGACAGTATTTTTTTTCTACACCTCATTGCATCAGCTCTTTTGACTTCTAAAATTTTAGAATATCTGTCTTCAGAAGGATGTCTATCTGCAAAAGTATGGGTATTAAAAATCTTCCTGCCTTTAAGACAGGTCAAGTTCATCTTGGAAGGAGTAGTTGAGTTCCACAGTCACCTCTGAATATTAAGTATGAGGTCACTCCATCATATAAGGGCATTAAGTAAACTTACTTTCTACTTTGTAACTATAAGTTCTTGAGAATTATTTATTTGAATTCATTTATATATTAATACTATTTTTGCACAATTCATACATTTCCCATAGCATCTATTAAAATTTCCTTTTATTTAACATTATTCTAGAATCATACCAGTTCTAGATAGTCAATAGTGTCTTGACATTATATAAACTTCAACTGCATTGCCACTGTCAGTTCACAGAAAAACTCTTGTGAGTTCACCTAATAACATCTCTCTACATTTTAACTCGAGTTAAGACATGGAAATAGAGCTACTCTGTAAGTAAGTTGTTTGAAAAAGGGAACTTGGCCTATGATTGACTTTCAACATAATGAATCTGAGCACATCCCTACCATGAATATAAAAATAGATTAAGTGAAGGAGGAAACTTCCTCCAGAGCATACATTAAAAGTTTTCTAATCCTCTTTCAACCAAGCTGAAATAAGTAAGATAATAGAGGTAATCTGCAAAGAAAGGAAAATAAAAATAAAAAATAAGCCAGAGAGTCTGAGATAGTCATGTGATTTGGTCAGAGATGGTTGGACCACAGAAAAGCCCACCTTGTTTACAGTGTCCAGGGGACTGTCTAAAGTTGTTAATATTCATGTGAAATTAACAGCAAGTCTGGATGCACTTTCTTTGATTACCAAACACTGTAAGACCAGAAAGAAGATAGGTTATTGAATTCTGAATGATTTTTCTGCCCACAATCAGGGAAGCTTTGGAATCCAAACAACCATATGATATTATTAAAGACATGTTAAATATTTCCAAAGTTTTTGTGGAAATACAGAAGCAATTCATAATTCTTGGTATAAAATCCAAGAGGAATGCTCAGGGAAGAGGGGAAGAAGAATGCAGGAGGAATTTTAGGATAGTTTCTTAGCTTTTCAAAACCACCCATGTGCCAGTTATCTAGATTCTAACAAAACCTTCCTAGGCTTGCTGGAATCCAAGTTGAGTGAGCAAGTAAATTTGCTTGGGTGTGCACGCTTAAGTTAGTACCTCAGAATCTGGGTGTGCACATTTAAGTTAGTACCTCAGATATGTGAGAACCATAGTTTTGTGGGTTTTTTTGTATTTTTTTTATTAATCATTTTTTTTTTTAATTTATTTTCAGCATAACAGTATTCATTGTTTTTGTACCACACCCAGTGCTCCATGCAAGCCATGCCCTCTCTAATACTCACCACCTGGTTCCCCCAACCTCCCACCCCCCACCTCTTCAAATCCTTCAGATTGTTTTTCAGAGTCCATAGTCTCTCATTGTTCACCTCCCTTTCCAATTTCCCCCAACTCCCTTCTCCTAACTCCCCATGTCCTCCATGCTATTTGTTATGCTCCCCAAATAAGTGAAACCATATGATAATTTACTCTCTCTGCTTGACTTATTTCACTCAGCATAATCTCTTCCAGTCCCGTCCATGTTGCTACAAAAGTTGGGTATTCATCCTTTCTGATGGAGGCATAATACTCCATAGTGTATATGGACCACATCTTCCTTATCCATTCGTCCGTTGAAGGGCATCTTGGTTCTTTCATCACTAGCCATCAGGGAGATTCAAATTAAAACCACATTGAGATATCACCTTACACCAGTTAGAATGGCCAAAATTAGCAAGACAGGAAACAACATGTGTTGGAGGGGATGTGGAGAAAGGGGAACCCTCTTACACTGTTGGTGGGAATGCAAGTTGGTGCAGCCTCTTTGGAGAACAGTGTGGAGATTCCTCAAGAAATTAAAAATAGAACTTCCCTATGACCCTGCAATTGCACTACTGGGTATTTACCCCAAAGATACAGATGTAGTGAAAAGAAGGGCCATCTGTACCCCAATGTTTATAGCAGCAATGGTCATGGAACCATAGTTTTTTAAAGATCCTGTATTTGATTTAAAGAGGGTTATACATCTCCTGCTCCTCTATCGAGAACCACTGCTATAAAGTGGTAGTTTATATAAAACAATAAAAATAAACAAAATGGTAGCTTATAGCCGTAATGATACTTTTGTTGGGACAGGATGTGGTTAAAAACAGTAGCCAAGCAACCTGAAGTAAATGCACAATTTCTAAAATGACAATTGAACAATCACAGTGACATAGTCGTTAGAATAAATGAAACTTAAGAAAACTCACAAATCTGTTTCTTATTGATATCTATCTAAATCTTGCTTCAAATAGTTATTTTTCTAAATACCTCTATGTAAATTCAGTTAGTTTATATACTGTATAATGTTACCGTGGCGCAGTAAAAGAAAGAGCATAAGCTCTAGAGTCAGATCTGGGTTACAATCTGGGGACAGCCCCTAAGAGCCACATAGTCTGAGCAACTCTACCTAAGAGCCTCAGGTTCCCTGGAGGTAAACGGGGGATATTAAGAGTTGTCATGAAACTAGAGAAGTAATGTATGTAAACCTTCTGTAACAGCACCTCACACCCTGTAAATGTATTATGAGTGCTGTTTTAAAATTACAACTTACACTAAGCATTTATATTCTGTTTCACTTAATTTATATTTACTAGAAGTAATCAATGTTTTAATCATGTTCATTATGCCCCATTTATAGCAATCAGTTACTAAAATAAGCTTATGAGTTAATGCTCTAGCTACCTTCATCATCAATATATATGGAAAGTACAGAAATTTTAAGCAAGAACTTTGAGAGGAAAACCAGGTCTCTAGGGCCATGCCTTGCTTACTGACATATTTCATTTAAAAGAACAGCCATACTGGGGCACGTGGGTGGCTCAGTTGGTTTAACCACCTGAGTCTTGGTTTTGGCTCAGGTCATGTGGGATGGCATATGGCTCTAAGCATCAGCTTCTCTCTCCCTCTCACCCAACTCTCTCTCTCTCTCTCAAATAAATAAATAAAAATCTTTTTGAAAAACTCAAAAAACAGAAACAAAAGAAAATCCCTATTTCCAGATCACTTTGAAATTTCTGTTTTGCTATTAACTAAATCAGGAAGAGTTCCATTTTCATTGTAAATGGAAAGAAGAGGTGTAAACAGTTTGTTTACCCCTCACAGAAAGAAAGTAGAAGAGAGGAAGGAATTAGTATCGGGTAAAAGGAGACACTGTATAATGTTAAAACTTCAAGACTAGATTCCCACAGCTACATATAGACTTATAAGACCCTAAAGATCATACGTCTTCCCATTTTTTATTAGCAAAGATAGGATGATTAACCTATAATAAAGTTGTGAATAAATTAAGAGTGCTTTTATGTTTATAATAAAACAATTTTGTTATTTAAAGTGAACTGAAGAGAAGTGAGAGGGAAAGGGCAAAACTGATGATATTTAACACAAACTCTATTTTATTCTGGTATTTCAGATACATTCTCATGTAAGAACCAAAACAACAACAACACTCACACACACATATTTAGCAAGAGGGTACACTTCCATAACCCAGCAGGAAGACATGTGCTGCTAATAATAGAAGATATTCATAAAAACGACTTCAATTGTATTCATCCAAGGCAAGGGCAAGAACAAAATGTTTTTATTTTCAATACCCAAAGAAGATTATCAGTATCAATTGCTTAAAAGCATTTTATTTTATTTATTTTTTTTTTTTTTAGATTTTTATTTATTTATTTGACAGAGATCACAAGTAGGCAGAGAGGCAGGCAGAGAGAGAGGAAGGGAAGCAGGCTTCCCGCTGAGCAGAGAGCCCGATTCGGGGCTTGATCCCAGCACCCTGAGATCATGACCTGAGCTGAAGGCAGAGGCTTTAACCCACTGAGCCACCCAGGTGCCCCATTTTAAAAGCATTTTAGATAAACAAGATACTTTCAAAATATAGGCAAGCAAGGCAAGAAAAGAGAAAATTTACAGTATTGGCTATTTTTAAAAAATAATTGTTATAAACTTTTTATAATCATCTCAAGAGTAATTTCATTTAACACCTTAGGTTCAAGATGGTGGTAGGTCACTAAAATATTGCCAAACACATTTTTATGAGATAAATTTAATTATAATTGTTGCAACTATTCCAGCCACAATATAGACATAGAATCCAATTATCCATTTCATTTTCATTTATACCTCATGGGCTAGATCATTTATCATGTTTCATGATAATGATCAGAAGACACACGGAAAGTGATTTCTGGAGGTAACAAATTACCTACCATATTAGCATAGCTTACAAGATCCTGTCAACAACTACTATGCATAAATATGAGGTAATTAAATTTACAATGTTCAGGACTCTGTGATATGCTACTTGTTTCCTTCGCAGCTGCCAAAAATCTGGGTTGCTAAATGCAGCAAACCCGTTTGGTTGCAAATTAGGAATCATTATGACCCAGGACGCCAACAGGTAGCCAGTATGCAGTGGCTCAAGATGCTGAGATGCATCTTTCATCACCTGGTATTATTACTTGCCACTAAACTATCCATCATTACTGCAGAGTCAGGTTGGAACGAAAGTCCTGGACCTTCACATTACTGCTCCTTGAACTCTGCCTCATCCATCTTTTGCATCATTCCTGATTCACAACTAAGTGCCTTCTCCTGGCTGCAAAACCAAGTGTGAAGTTGCAATGCCTTTAGCCCACAGTGCTTCTCTAATAGTAATTGATTTCTCTTTATTATGGAGCCACTGTTCAGAAAGACTCATGCTTGCTTGCTGATGCCAAAAGATGTTTTTTACAAGACCTGAGTTACAGAATTCCAACACTTGTAGGGAAAGAGTATCATTTTGTTTCATTTTGTTTTGTAAGTTAGTCTTCAAAATTGCATTAGAATTTCAATTTTATTAATATGTATTAATATTTATCCATAAAACTCAGAAATACAAACTTAGATAAAGACAGACACAGATGCCTCTGCAGACGAAGTTATAGACACTGAAAAGGATTGAGAGCTAAAACATGTGTACAAATGCAATATTTCAATCTGAAATTCATTAATCAGTGTCAAATATGTTGGATAGTCAAAACCAGAACTTTAATGTACTTAGTATGTTAAAATCACAAAACACGTGTTTATCCTTCACATAACACAAACAAAAGAGAAGGATTTAAAGTTAGATACAATAATATTTGTGAAACTGCCTTTTAAAATAAATCTCTCATTTGCACCCATTTTTTTTCCTTCTTCACCAATTGCTAAGAGAACCTTCAAGAATGATACCAGTTACATAGTGGTTGGCATGCCATAAACTATCCAAGACTAAAGGGTTTTAATTCCGCTCCATCTGAATGCTGTTATAAAAGTTTAATAAATCAAAATGATCAAAATGTTCCCAGTGGCAGATTGGGATTCGGTTTCCAATTCAAATTCTCTTTAATATATGGCTTCTCTGACATCTTCCATTTCTGCCATCTACATTGAATCCCAAACAACCTGCTTTTCATCATTACCATGCACCAACCAGTCTGGTCATGGTAATTACTTTTTAACATTCCTGCACAATACAAAGAAATGTCATACCTGGTGGGGCTTTAAGACAGGAAAATTACAGCAGATGAGAACTCTTTATCTACCTGTGAGTAAATATTTGTAAACCACCTGCTGCAGTGAATGACATTCTTTCAGGATTGAGAAATTTTGCTGGCCAAAAGTCCTCTTAGAAAGAAAATCCCCACTCCCTTCGATGTTTTTAAAAACTGATGCAAGAAAAAGGTGTATTTAAAAGAGTCATTATCAGGGGTGATCAAATTCTGAAGAGCAAAGAAAGTGAAGTCTTTAGAGAACTTGCCTCATTTCTATGAAGTATAAAATTATAAGATGCAACAGGAAAAAGAATTTCACTTAGCTTCAAATCTGATCAGAAATCTACATTGAGGGACGCCTGGGTGGCTCAGTTGGTTAAGCGGCTGTCTTCGGCTCAGGTCATGATCCCAGCATCGGGCTCCTTGCTCAGTGGGGAGCCTGCTTCTCCCTCTGCCTCTGCCTGCCACTCTGTCTGCCTGTGCTCACTCTCTCTGACAAATAAATAAATAAAAATTTAAAAAAAAAAAAGAAATCTACATTGAACTAGCAGGGGAAAAAAATTACACACGATATGTTTTACATGTGTTTTTCTATGTGGACAATGTCAGGAATAAAGAAAAAAGACATCTTTAAACAGGGTTCTCTTTCTAAATTTTCCATTTAATTGAATATATCTGTTTGTATCCTAAGTTGAACAACATGAAAAAGTGTAAAAATATTGGCTAAAGGCTATGAGATGGGAGCTTACAAAATACACAAGTGTTTCTATGCCCTAAGTATTTATTGTTTAATTCATCTTGTGTTGAAACCCTAATTCAACACCCTACAATTAGTTAAAACATTTCCCCACATGCTAATGATTTTAAAACCATCTCTCTAGTAACACAAACAAAAGCTTACAACTGAAATTATGATCTGTGCTGTTAAATAAGTTTTTCTACAAGTCTTCTGACTGCTGTCCATAAAATCATGTATTTCACCTAGTATCCCAGGCTGACCGCACCTTCCACTATCATCATTTCTCACCCTTGACTTGCTCTTTGTACCAAACACTCCCTCAAAGACACCTCACCATCTCAATGCTCTTATGGCGTTTAGAGCCCTATACTGACTCCCTGCAATTTTACCATTCTCCAAATCGTCTCCCATCCTCGTTTTCTGAGACAGATAGGAAGACATAAGTAACCTATGTCAAAAACCCCCAAAAGTCCCCAAAGCAGATTATATAATGTATGTATATTTCTTAGTTTGGATTCAAATTCCTCCACAATTAGGCCTCAAAGTGCACCGTCAGGCTCATCTTAGACATTTCCCCTGGAAAACACTACGCGATAGTCAATACTTAACACTTCGCACAAAAACATGTGTTCTCCCATGCCTTCTGCTTGAAATTCCCTCCTTTATCTTCAACTATCGAGATCCCACCCCCTTCATCATGCTATGATGAACTGCCCAGCAAAGGTCGTTAATGAGGCTGTCCTCCTCTGCCCCATACATCAGGTCCAGGCCTTTCATAAGGCATTCTACAACCCATGTTCTTTTTGTCTCTTCAACGACCATTATTTGATTATATCTGCTGGGTGTTGGCCATGGTGCTGGCTACAGAGACACAATAATGAATGAGCAAAGGGAATAGTTCTTAACTTTGCCAATTGAGCACTGGATGTTAGGAACACAGATATATTTTGAATACCGATGAGGAAACTCTACAAGCAGAAAAAGCAAAGGTCCTAAGGTAGAAGACAGCAAGCTGTATTAATGTAAGTGAAAGTAAGCCAGTGCTGCTCAAGTTTGGTGAGCAAAGGAGACTCTCAGGAAGGACTGAAGAGGAGGGCAGAACCAGATGAAGGTGGACCTTGGGGCCGGTGATAAGATATCTAGAATTTATGCTAAATGAACAAAAAGCCATCAGAACCTGGGGAGCACAGTCTTACTTTGTGCAGTCTGAGCTGTCTGACTGCCAAGGGAATACTGACTTGAAGGAGGGAAGTGCTGATGTGGACAGAGCCATGAGAAGACCTTTGAAGAAGAAGACGTCAGCAATGAAAATGACGGCAGTGACGTTAGGGAAAGCACTGGGCACCCACAGGATATGTAATAAAATTCAGACAAACGAATGAAATAGTTAGTTAATATACATATTTCTGTATACTGTATCTCACCCAACAATGCAAAGATATTTGAGACTGCTATCCTGTACAAATTTTCATTCCGCACATACTAATAGAAGGCATTACCTAAAGATATTTTGAGAACTTAGAGCCAAATAATTTTGGAGAAAAAATCTGTAATACAAAATTAATAATTCTCTCTTGTTCTGGAAAATAACTATCATTTGGCCTTCAGGTATTTTGGAAAAAACTGAGACAAAACTAGAATAAAATAAGAATATAAAAGCACGTGTATGTTTGAGGAAAAAAAAAGAAGCGCAGTTGGGGGTAGAACAAGAAATACAAAGGCCCTCAGGCAAGAGTATCCTTGAAGAGTCAGCATGTCTGCAGCGCATTAAGGAAGGAGGTGAGTGATAGGAAATAAATTTGAGTGATACACAGAGGATATGTCATTTAAGACTTTTTGTACCAGGAAAGGGCTGTGATTTCTTTTCTCCCTCAAAGTGAAGAGAAGCTGTTGGAGGAGTAACATGGTAACATGAGAGGAGCAATGGTTTCCTCCAGATATATTTGAGGATGAAAGGAAATGCCAATGGCAATTAGGAAAATGTAAATAAAGATGTGGGTAAAATTTCTTTCTAACAAGGGAACAGGTAACCATTCGTTGTTCGTTTGTTTGTTTTAACACAATGACAGATTTCATGCTGAACCACTAAATCTGATTCCAAACTGTGTAATACTGAAGGAAGACAACAAAATAATTTTCTTAGTTTAAGGCTCAGAAAGGAGAAAATGGAGAGCAAGAGAAAGTTAACTTTCAAATTATATCCTAAATTTAGAAGCAACCCTTTCCTTATACCTGGTAAGAGATAAGAATATCTGTAAGCCATGATTTCTCCAAGAACATCGGAGCTTAGATAAAGCTATAGAAGAAGAGGTTGTTGTTGATTTATGTGTGAAGAAAAACTGCCCGTATTTTGTCAAAATTATTTAGTCTCTGTCCAGTTCTCAGTCCTCAAACCTCACTTTTAACACCAAAATGGTACACCTTTTCCTTTTTTATAAAAGCTACTATGAAGTAAACACAGTCCATGCCAAGAACTAACAAAATATAAATCTTTACCTGTTCTTATTTGTGTTGACTTTACAATTGTTTTTAATTCTTTCTAGAGTAAATGTTTCTTAGAAAAGGAAATAATGTGATTTATCTTAATCCAGATGGAAAGAAAGTGCTTTCTGCAGTAATACATTAACACTTTGTTGAACAAGCTGGTTTTGACGGATTTACTGAACATTTGACGTCTCCTTAACATTTTGTGAAAGCTTTGTGTTTGCTGTGTATTTCTTAGTTTGTATTCTTAGTAAGTCAGGCTCCTGATGACATTTTACAGTAAGCAGAATGTGTGTTAGCTAGCTTTTAAAGGATGTGAACATCTCAGTGGTAAACAGTTTATTCTAACTGTAAAAAGCTAAACACCAGAACTCACTGACCTGTCAGTTATACACTGGTAAGGGGAGCCCATTACTCTTGACTCTCTAGAATATGGAAGTGCTGGCAGAATAGAACAGACTCCAGAACTAAAACTAATGAAGTAATGTCCCACATCCCTCCACAACACATTGCCATCTTTACTCATTGCACCGCTAACAATACTATGAGTTAGTTCTCTACCTCACTGATTGATTTCAATCTGTCAGCTACAGAGCTTCCATTTAATTAACATTCTATAAGATTCTCAGCACATTATTTACCAAAATAGTGCTTAATAAAGGGCTTTAATGGAATAGCTCCTTAAGTATGGTATTTTCTATTTGTTAAAGAATCTTGTTTTTTTTTCCTATAGAATTAGAAATGTGACTAAAATCAAAGATCTGTGGCAAAATATCCGATAACTCTACCTTTTTTAAAAATAAAATTAATTAAATTATAAATTGCTTGAGAGCTGGAATGAAGTCTGCTGTTTCTTTGTAATTTCCTGGTGCCTATTACTCAACCATTTTAAGTACTCAATAAAGGCTGCTTGCTGATTTTCCAATGAAGTTACAAAGTGACTTCACTGCTTCTTTTTTGGTTTGGAGTAAAGGAAAAGAGAAATAGTCAGCAGGGAGGAGAATATAAATTCCAAAGACACGGTTAGTTCATGAAGTTGATATAAGTCCTCTGGAAGAAACCGGCCCAAATTACATTTATCACAAACTCCAAGAGAATGGAATTGAGAGACTCAGAAGCAAAATACAGGCCTAGGAACAGTGCTCCAAAAGCAGATTCTCTGAAGCTCACAGGAAGAATCATTTGGCATGCAAATTATCCTGCTTCCTCTTTCATCCTCAAATTCCTAAGAAGTAAGCTCCAACAAAAGCAAACTCCCCAAAGATTTACTGCAAAAAAACAGTGACCAGCACCTCAACTGCTAAACATTATGTAAAGCTCTACACATTAATCACCTATGAAAACACACTCAAAACTCCTTTGGGAAAGAATTCAGATTGGGTTTTTATTTTTAAAGCAAACAAAATAAATAACATGAACATAACCACATGGGCCAAACAAGCGCTTCATGCTGCCATTCTCCTGAAGTAGCCTAAGAAAACTCAGAGGAGGATATTAATAGAAAAAAGTACTTGAAATAACAGTGTAGAAAAGTGGATAGAACAGTCTCTGTAATAACATACTACCTAAAATGAAGACATCTAGTATCCTTTTGCTCATTTAGAATTTAAAAATGTACCAGACACCTTGTACATGGAATCACCTGAATTACAAGTAGCTACAATGAATGAGAGGAGACTCCAAATGTTTCTGTTATCATACTCCAGGGTAGCAAAGTGAAATTTTAAAATATGCAACACTTGGAGTCTCCTTCAAATTTGAGACATTTGATTACCCTCCCCCCAAATCCCACCCTCACCGACTGCATGTCCTTTCCTAACGATATAAAGGACGGTTTGGGAACATTAGTGTCTTGTCAATTTATATGTTCTTAGACTTTCATTATAGTTTAGATTTTATAAAATATAGATGCTTGCACTGAATTCTCCCGGATAACTCCAAATTTCCTGTCAAGGTGCCTAGTTTTCACAGTAGAAGCAAAGAAAAGAGATCTTCAAGTCACCATTAAGAAAAAGAATCTTTATATGAATGCATAAGTCTGACAGCTGTGCTTTTAAAACTAGTTAAAAATCAATAGTGTGTGGCATTAAGCAGCATGCTGATGGACTCAAGCTAGAAATTCCACAGCCTTTAACCACCAGCGAGCAAAAGTATTAGTTTGTCATGTTTCCCACTTCCCAAATGTCCTTGCTTCTAATATGAAAACATTTAAAATGAAATATTCAGACTTGATTTTTAACATTATATTTAAAAAAAAAGACTAGAGTAGGAGATATTGGTCAAATCAAAATTATTTTTTTTATTTTTTTAAAGATTTTATTTATTCATTTGACAGACAGAGATCACAAGTAGGCAGAGAGGCAGGCAGAGAGAGAGGAAGGGAAGCAGGATCCCCGCTGAGCAGAGCCCAACTCAGGGCTCTATTCCAGGACTCTAGGATCATGACTGAGCTGAAGGCAGAGGCTTTAACCCACTGAGCCACCGAGGCGCCCCTCAAAATTATTTTTTTAGTGATAGAAAAATCATGCCTAACTTAAAGTCACCCTTACTAGTTTGTAGGAGAAGACAGCCTGATTCAAACACTACAAAAAACAGTTGCTACCATCCTTTCCCAGATGCCAGAAATCTCCATCCCCTGTGTAGATCAGGTGGCCCGTGGCTCATCATCCATTCCCTTTGTCTTTAAGGGTTAGCCCCACCACTCTGACTTCAACCAAACAATATTATTTGTTAATTGTTAGAGAAGTATCGATCGTCTTTGCAAAAATATTATGGCAGGTGCTGTAGCAAAGATAAACTAGACAGGCTGGAATGGAACAAAAACCACAAACGATTTTGACAGGAGCAGAACCTGACCAGTCCAAATGCAAATGCAGTGTTAGGTTGGACTTGTAGCCTTCTTCACCAGTATAGTGGGTAACTGGTACTGGGCAAGTGAGTCCAGTAACAGCTTGCCATTCACCAAATAAGCTGTGATCCCACTCCACACTTTTCCTGACTTAGGATAACACCTTTCTCCTGCACAATAAAATTCCAAACTGTATGTCCTTCAGAATTAACTTGTATATTCTTTTAAAATACTTCCTCAAGGGCTCCTAGGTGGCTCAGTGGGTTAAAGCCTCTGCCTTCGGCTCAGGTCGTGATTCCAGGGTTCTGGGATCGGGCCCTGCATCGGGCTCTCTGCTCCGCAGGGAGACTGCTTCCCTTCCTCTCTCTCTGCCTGCCTCTCTGCCTACCTGTGATCTCTGTCTGACAGATAAATAAATAAAATCTTTAAAAAAAAAATACTTCCTCAGGTCCTATCTTACCTGAATAGAATTAATAACTCTCTATGAATAACATTGCTTGTGCTCTGGAATCACACGTACAAATATTCTATACTGGATATTCCAGGTGTCTCTCCACATGCAACCATACTATCTTTGATACTTGTGAGAGTAACCTCTCTAACCCCAAGTGGATGAGACCAAAAAGCATGTAAGTATACTGCTATCCTATGACCATGAGGAGACCCTAGTTTAGGATGGAAGACAAAACTATGGACTACAGTGAGAAGAACTGGGAAGAACTTGGATCTTTCAAGACTAAATGAACCAACCCTAAAGCCTACTTTGGTACTTTCCGGTACAAAGGTCAGTAAATACCCTTATTTTTAAGCTAAGTTTCATTGTTTTACAAAGGGAAGTATGAACAACAATCCAAACCCCTTATCATCTTAAACACCAAAATTTGTTTTTACAGGTCCACCCGCTAACAGAGAAAGGTCAGGGACAGACATCTATCCTACTGACTCTACAGCTAGAGGTCACTAGTACTCACTGAGAATAGATAAAAATATTAATGGAATATATTTTATGTCAACAGCATTTTGATGATGGTTGATAGTTGGTGCTAAAATTTAAAAATCAAACCAACAACAGAGACAAAAGAACAAAAATTGTGTTTTTCCCATTAAATAACTTAAAACATGACTGGAGTTTCACTGATAAGAAACAGAAAAGCATAACTAACAAATAGAAATAGAAATTGAGCATCCATTGCATCAGACAGTGAATTTCACAGAAGTTCATTGTGGGTCAGTTGTTCAGGAATTTAAATGGACCCTTGATTTAGAGGCGGGAAAGAACGGAGAAGATGGTAAAGGATGAGAATCTATAACACAACGTGGCTACAAAGTCAGGGCTTTCAGCTTTCAGCTTGTAAATGCCATTTCAACCTGTATTTCACATTTTTTACACTTCAATTTTGTAGAAACACTGAGTAGAAACATCTGCTCTTCATCTCATCTCTGTAAAAACTTTTTGTCAATAAAGATTGGCTTCCACAAGCTGAAGACATTATCATTACTCAAAATGATCTGGAAGCAATGCTAAAGTCATGACAAAGTAAATTCTGTTTCAGCATACTATTTTTTTCTTTTTCTTCTGGCTGTGGGAACACAGAGATCAATACTCTTCAACACGAGAATTTTGCAGTGAAATTTTCATTTGTAACAAACAGTAGCAAAAGAGCCTTAAGCATGCCCTGTCACTTTCAGTTTAGGAGAAAATGCACTAATAAACTCTTACCCTTGGGTCATTTTTGACAACAGGCAATACTATGCCAGCTCTTATAAAGACTATTCATATCACTGCCCCAAAAATTTCCTTTAAAATTACCATCTTTAGTATTGATGTAACAGGATGTCAGTTTTAAAACTGCCAATGAGAGACAGGACCTGTCACCATAGTTAATTCTCATCACTGTTTTAACACCAGAACAGCTGACCCCAAAGGGTGGGTTTTTGGTTAACAATATTTATTTTGGTGGTTATCTAGACAAAAAGAAAATATATTCCTTCATATTCATTTTCAAATAAAACAACAAGCAAAGTATCACCTGTAAGTATTCGATATATAACAACCTAAAATATGTTGAAAAGAAAATAAAACTGCCGAAATGATCAAAATATGTTTCTAAAATATTGGTGGACTCTGGATAGCAAGATTCAAAGCACCACTGTATTTTATAACCAACTAAGTACCATATAAAATCTGAATCGAAATGTAGGTTAAATGGCAGAACTTTAAAAAGGAAAAAAAAGTTAAACTTTTCTATGAAATCCAAAGATTCTCCATTTATAAGTCTTACTGAAATATTTATTCCACAAGTAACCCTACCAGAGCAGCCATAATACATTTGTCTCCAGGTAAAGAAAACCAAGCTTTGATAAAAAGGTAAAATCTACTTTTTTGTTGTTTTTAAAGATTTTACTTATTTATTTGACAGAGAGAGAGACAGCACAAACTGGGGGAGCAGCAGAGTAAGAGCGAGAAGCAGTGTCCCCACTGAGCAGGAAGCCCCAGGTGGGACTCAACCTCAGTACTCCGGGATCATGACCCGAGCAGAAGGCAGACATTCAACAGACTGAGCCACCCAGGTGCTCCAATAAAATCTACTTTTTTGATTCAGGTCAACAAGAGAGATCTGGTAATGCCAAAACAAATCTCTTCGAAAATACACAAATATAAAACAGCTATATGAGAAAGGGAAATGTATCTTTTAAAAGGGAGCGCCTGGACAGAAGCTTCAACCCTGCTTTCTATAAACTGTTGAATACACCACAAGACCACTTCCTCAAAAAAAGGATAGGTATGTACGTAAATATACAGACATATATATACACACAGACATAAGCACATGCAGACAGACAGACACACACATATAAACAAGTACACTATTCAAAAGCACCCCAACTGTTCCATGAAAGGCCACCAGATCTTCAGCAGCTGCACACCAAATGCCCAGAGGACCATACAGATCAGTGAACACACCCAACCTCCTCTCTCCAGAGCATACTGATCACTCTGAAGACCACCTAAGGACACCTTCAGGCTCTCCAAAGCAGACTCAGGTGAGAAAGAGGCTGCAACAGGCTTAAGAGAGATGAGCATACAGCATCTACAAACATAAAAATTGCCTCTCTGCCTTCAACTTGCCTGGGCACTGAACACTTAAATACTATGCTATCTTCACATTATTCAATTAACTGGGACTGTGCTTTCATGAACTTAAGCAGATGATATGAGCTGACTCTGGAGAACAAGAGAGGTCTTATTTAATACAGAGTCATATCCAGTCCACAAAGATAAACTGAAAAAAAAATGATCTATAGGATCTCTCAAGACAAAAAGCATTACAAATGGCTAGTGGCATTATTTAATCGTGATCATGTGAGATAAAGCTGTGTTGGAGAAGAAGCAGCCCAGCATCAGGACTCAAGAAATACAGGGTTAAACTCTGGTTCAGACAATTATTAGATTTTTGTGGCTCTGGGCTATTATCAAATAGTCTGAATTTTAATTTTCTTCTCTCTAAAGCATTAAAGGTTAAAGTATTAAAATCAAGTAAATCTTAAAATGAAATAATGTATGTAAAAGACATTTGATGTCAAGCATTTCAAATAGATTAACTTGAATATGAATGTGTCTCATGTTCTCCTTCCAGCCTCTGGGCCTTGACACATGCCTTGTTCTCTGCTGGCACTTCTGGTAGCATTTATTTCTCTTATCCCTGTCCCCACATCCACACCCCTCACCGGAACAAGGGTTCTCAACCTTCAGAGTCTATCTCAAAGAAAACTCACTCACAAGGTTCTTGCCTTGATGTCTCAGATAAATCTCAGTTCAGGTTAGACATTCTTGTTAGAATCTCCTAAACTTGAGGAGACTTCGGTGGTTTATAATTATTTTCTTTTGTGTCATTATTGATTGATGCTGGAGTCTTTTCAACAGCTGTATTTCCTCTAAATTTTCACATAGGAAATAGGTTCCTCATTTTTATTTATTTATTTATTTTTAAGATCTTAAGAGAGAAAGAGTGAGCAAGAAAGAGGATGCACAGGAGCCAGGGGAGAGGCAGAGAAGCAGACTTTCCACTGAGCAGGGGCCCTTATATGGGACTTGATCCCAGGGACCTGGGATCATGATCTGAGCTGAAGGCAGAGGCTTAGCTGACTGAGTCACCCAGGTGCCTGATTCCTCATTTTTAAGGGTTTAGCTCAACCGCCCCCTCTCAAAAAGGTCTTCCAAACCACCCTAACAAAAATATTAATCACAAAACAATTTTTAATTAAAAATAATAAAAAAATATTAATCACCGTCACTTTGAGTGTTTATTTTTCTTCATGGCATATACCATAATTTGATATATTTTCAATATTTTTCTATACAGTGTGCCTAATGCAACTCAGTGTTAAGCTCTACGAGGTCAGGGACATTATATTTTATTTATGATTTTATCTCCACAAACTAGAATGGTGCATATGTTTCATAATATCAGGGACAGAGTAAATTTTGAATGAATTTAATACACGCTGTATACTTGTACTTGTCAAGCTAAGCTAAAACCACTTAGCAAGTCTAACTTTCTAAGATCCTCTAGGAGGCCAGAATTGATAAACATCTACCACCACTGGGTTTTGATACCATTAAAATTTACAATTCTCAATGGGGACAGAAACTCTGACCTTGACCTCATGACCACAATGCTTTAAAGAACAAAGGTGGTATCTGTGGAGCTATTTTATTTTATTTATTTTTTATTTTTTTAGGGTTGCATTTATTTAGTTGTTAGAGAGAGAGAGCACAAGCAGGGGAGTAGCAGGCAGAGGTAGAGGAAGAAGCAGGCTCCCTGCTGAGCAAGGAGCCCAATGTGGTACTCGATCCCAAGACTCTGGGATCATGACCTGAGCCGAAGGGAGCTGCTTTACCTACAGAGCCACTCAGGCATCCCTGTGGAGCTATTTTAAACAGGAAAAGCAAATCTAAAATTAAAATGCAAAACTAGGTGGTTGCAATATGGAATAAAGTGTTCTACATGGGTAGCCCTATTAGAGTTTTTTAAAATAGATTCCTTTCTATGGAAAACACTTGTTGAAACCTTGTTCGATACATGTATGACAGTATTACTTTACCTTAAGACATTAGCAGAACTTGTTTTTTTTTAAGTTTTATTTATTTATGTAATCTCTGTACCCAATGTGGGGCTTGAACTCATGACCCTGAGATCAAGAGTCACATATTAGCAGAACTTTTATATGATATAATTTCTTGGTGACTTGAAATGAAGAGCAACAGGTTTAAAATCAATCAAAATCTCTACAAGGTTGCTTTGTTTTAACCAAGCCAAGCAATTTCATGAAGTGAAAGTGACTTTACCTCTTACAATGAGTTGAGCAAAATTGGACACACCGGAGCCTCGTTCTGACTGAGTTACACAGCGATACAAATCCTGGTCAGTTTTTGTCACTTCCTGCAATCTAAAGGAAGCAGCAAATCTTCTGTGATTGATGTTCTTAGTCTGGGCTACTGGTATATCTTCTCCATTTCGTCTCTGCAAGCAGAAACCAATCTTTAAAAAACAGGTTCTTAACATTTCCATAAATCTAAAGCACCTTAGCAACCAATATCTATGATACATTATTCTTGTTTCTAAATTAGGAGGAAAATGTCTATGTAGTTCCACAAATCTCTTCCAGTGTCATTCAACCCAAAAAAAGCATGGAAATAAACACTGGTATCCTTTAGGGGTATAGCAGTGACATTATAGATTACTACTATTTTCCATAAAATTGTTATTAGCTCACAGCATATGAATTAACAGAAGAGTTAATGGCCCCATGGCATATAATTCACTGCCCTCCTTCTCCCAAAGTATACTTATAGGAGTTTCCTTTAGCCCTTATTCTATACTGCATGTGCTATATAATAGGTTTGTCCCATGAGAAGACCAAGAGCATGCCCAATGCATCTTTGTATTCTAAAAGTGTAGCATGTGACCAGCCACAGAATGACAATAAATACTGATGAGTAATTTAGTCAAACCAAAATCTCTCTTCTTTGCAAATTTTATCTCTTTGGCATTAATGACAGCCAATTTATACCGTTTAAGAGAAGTAATCAAAAGAACCTAAATGTTAATAGCATATCTGTCAACTTTCAAAATGAAATACTGAAAAGCCTATTAACAACATCAGGATACCTTGCACAATACCAGTAAGTGTAAGCTATAAAAGAAATGGTTGAAAAATTCAACTATAATAAAATTTATAACTTCTATATGTTGAAAGACAACATAAATAAAGTGAAAAAAACAAGCCACCAACTGTGATAAGATATTTGTCATGGAAATAATCCATCAAAAGATAAATAGCCAGGTTATGTAAAGATCTTCTACAGTTCAATAAGAAAAAAGACAAACAACCCTATCAAAAAGTGGACAGGCTATAAAAAGGAAAAATGTATATGTCTAATAACCATGAAAAGAGATCCTCAACCTTAATTTTAAAACGTCTATATGTCAAAGATAGCATAAAGGGCAAAGAAAAGTCATAACTATGAGAAAGAACTGGTCATGATCATCGACCTCCTCTCTTGTTGGTGAAATGCCAAGTGTCTCTGGTATCCTTTCATACTACTTAAAAATCATCTTGTACTCTAGCTGTGGGAAACAAACCCCCTAAGATTACTAATGGAAGTATAAAATACTACAGTCACTTTAAAAGATAATTTGTTACTCTCTAGAAAATCTGAAGATGTACATAGCCTAGCATCCAGTAGTTCACGTCTACATTTCTACATCTGAGTCACTTTTGCATATGTACATCTCTGCATACAGAGATATTGTACAAGAATGTTGAACTCAGAATCGTTTAAATATAAGAACAGTTCAATATGGGAAAGATCCAAATTTTCCTGAATAGACTGAGATTTGGCCATCCAATAAAATACAATATAGAAGTTTAGGCAAGCTAAGGCCAGCAGTGTGCTGGTAAAATGCTGAACAGCTCGTTCGTAACCAAAAATATAAAATGTTGATTTGTATCATATCTCAGTTTCTATGTTGTAAACAGTCTCACTGTGGCCACTTTCAAATTACCAATGTAATATCATTTGGCTCCTAAAAGTACTGAAAAATCAGCAATAGCCATCACAACCAGCTCCATTATCTCGTTTATGTGAAATACACATACATATGTTAAAATCTCAAATAAAATTCTTTAACAAAAATTAGTGTATGAAATAAAAATGCAAACTTCAACTTCTTTTGAATTTGGTGGGTACATTTGTGGTCATCTTACTGTTTTCTATAATTTTTTCATGGCTAAAACACTTTGTATTTTTTTAAAGAGTAAATAATAAAGGGATCATTCTATTACTTAAGTAATTTTTTAAATCCTAAAATCCACTGTATCTGTAATCATTTTTCTCCACATCCGAAATGATTTATCTGTGCATACTGTGTAGTATATACTCATGTATGGGCATGCATACACATACATATATACCTAAGGCCATAAAGTCCCAACTACAATTTTACCATATTCTATTCATTCAGCTTTTTAAATAATTCTTTCCTTACCCACCTATTCCATGAATTTTTGCACCAAGATCTCTGATCATTCTCCTGGATAATAATGAAGAGAAAATGCTTATATTATATAGAGGGGCCTGTTTAAGGAGTACACAAAGCTGATTACATTATATTATATTTATATTTGTGTTTATTAATATGCTAACATAAGTACAAAATATATATGCCTACATAGGATATACACTGTTTATATAATTAAAGAGCAGAGGAGACATACATGCTATTTACCTCTTGAAATAACAATAACCATTCGTCATACCATTATGCCCTCATAATATTCAGCCTTATCTTCAATAATATCTAATAAATGCCTCCATGTACCTGATAATATATAGGCTATCATCTCGGTGCTGCCACTGCTCTCTCAAAAAAACCTATGTGATAGTTATCTCCATTTAAAGATCATAAAATCCAGATTCAGAAAGATTAGAAATGTGATATGTAGCCTCTTAGTAGCAGGATTAAAACTCAAAACCAGGTTTACTGACACAAAATCTAGTAGTATTTCCTCTAAACTAAACCAAAGCTGCTTTTTTTTCTCCATTTATATTCTGGGTCCAGTCCAATGAATTGATTATTTGCTGTAAAGCCTTGGTCAAAGCATTGTACTAATGAGAAATATAACCTACTATACTAGACATTGCATTATTTACTCAGCTTCCAGTAACGCATTATAGTTAAAAGTAGTAAATGAGGACATGTACATTTCAGAAGTCAAAAATAATGATAACTTTTCTTTTATAATCCAAAATAATAGGTCTTTGCCTGACTACAAGTTATCAATTTAGCAGAATGCACAGCCCTATGAAGGAAGAACAAAGTAGAGTTAAATTTCTCCCTTACGCAGTAGTGTTTGCATATAGTTTTCTGCTTTTACATTCTTCAGTTCCAGGCTCTTTATCCTGTTTTGAGTTTTTTATATGATTTCACCACTGCAAATATCCCCAACTTTAAGAAATACTGAGAAATAAACCACAAAATAATATGATCAAAGGATTCTATCCCAACACTTGGCCTTTTTCTCTCCCCCAATTCTCATATGCTCTCCATGCTTTCTTATTTGCTGTGTCTCCCATACAGGTTGCTGAGACTTGTCATTAAAGTCCCTGAGTATTATACTCCACTGTTTAACTAAGTAAGCTTCCTCATGCAGGCCATACGCAGTGTTTACTTGACAAGTTCAATTCCTGGCTTAAAGTAGTGTAGTGATAATATTGGTTAATTCTCAACATCTATAATAGCCAAGTTATCAGTCAAACCCCTTGCTATTCCAAGTGTGGTCTATAGACCACCAGCATCAAAATCTCCTGTCAAATTGTTACAAACCCTAAGCCTAGAGATCACTCTAGACGTACTGAATCAGAATCTACATTTTCATAGATCCCTAGGTTATGCACCAAGGCATTACAGCTTGAAACACACGGGCAGAAAGCAATCATGGAGGTCTTACTCCTAATCATAGTGAGAGTTGTAAAAACGGGTGTGTGCTCTGATTCTGGCTAATGAGATTCTAAAAAAACAGGCCAATTCACTTCCAGAAAGGTTTTTTTCACACTTCTAGAGAAGACACAGTGGGTCTTCTTTTCTTTTTCTCCATGTTAATGCCTAAAGCTGGAAGAGCAGACTTGTCAATGTGAGAGAACCCAATGTGAGGGAAAGTGGACACACTGAGGACGGCACCTCAGGGATAAAGACAGAATCAGATTCTTGATCAAGTGTCCGAAATGGTATCAACAACTTCTGGAGCCCCATTCTCTCTGGACTTCCTGTTAAAGGACAAAATACACCTGGTTTTATATTATTTTCAGCTAGAACTCCTAAAAGTTAATATGGTACAGTTAAAACATGATACAGTTTACCTCAGCTTTTCTTTTCAAAGCTTGAGGAATAGAATTAATCCAATTTAATTTAAAATTAAATAATGTGGTTCTTAGAATACTTGTGGGGATTATTTCACTCTGTTGACTTGAAGAAAATATTTAATTACATTTATCGTTTTATTTATTTTTCACTTTCTTGGGCACATGATGATATATGATCCCTCCATCCTCTTGAGTCAGAAAACTGTTAAGAGACTGCTTCCCTACATTTGGTATTTAGGTTCCTAGTGAATACATTAAGAGGACTAAGAGGGTGGCATATGATTTGTCAGTACTTGCCCTTTGGTCCAAAACTAAACCCAAAGTAAATTTGCACAATATGATTAAGTAAGGTTGAAGTGAATCATACAGTAATCCAACCAAATTAATGCCAAGGAACTGAGGGTTCCTTACCAGGGCTTGTCTACCATATGAATGTTTTTTCTTTCTCATCAGCAGCTATTATTATTATATCATTATCATTATTGAACAATTAAACCAAAAATTTTAGAAACACAAAAGGTTTTATGACAAAATTAAAGGCTTAGAAATCTAGACAGTTCTAAGATTAGAAACATGTTACTGTTTTGAGAAAAGCACTTATTTATAGCCACTAGAAATCATTATATTTATTTCAACAGATCAAACATTTAATAAGAACACAGTGTTCTTCTAGGAAAATCGCACTAAAATGATAATACTAAGTTGGCCAACATATTTACTATTTGGCAATGAAAGGACTGAACACGGTGAAAGACAGTTGACCAGAAAAAAAAGAGAGGTGGCATATATAATTCTGATTTTTTTAAAAAGCAGGGTAAAAATGTGCTGGGGATAACGATTTCCTAGAATCAATCACTATCCAAGTGCAATAAAATGTAAATTCAGCTATTAAACAAGAAAGAGTTTTAGCCTATGAAGCATAGGTGTCTTTGCAGCATTGCGGTACGAGAGGCAACACAGAGAGCATGAGAAAGTGCACTGAACCCCGCTGGATGGAAGATGATACCTAAGTCCCATTTTGAAACAACCATTTAGTAGCTTCGCAATTCTTAGTATTTCTCACATCTCCATCTTTTTATCTAAAACTGGAGGTATCTATTTGTACCTGCTATTCAACACAGATGTTAAGAATATTAATGAGACTACTTGTACAAAAGTTCTCATTGCAAATCTTGATAATAGCAATATAATGAAGATAATAATCAACACATTATCTAAGCAAATAACACATTTAATAACTGTGGTGGTCTCTGGATAATCAACTTGTCTATGCTATAGTCCCAAGTTACTTAATCGAAGTAGGTGTCCAGGTGAAGGGATTCTGGAGATGGAAGTGAACCCCAGAGTCTCTGAAAGTTAAGTCAGGAAAATATGCCCACAAAACAGATCAAAACTGAAACCTAATATTTCAAGCTATGTTAAAACATATTAAGAAAATGATTCATGACATGAAAAAATAATATAAATTTGAATTAATAAAACTCATAAATAAGATGACAGAACTCAAGAAAAATTGGAAATGAAAGAAAAATGTCACTTCAGAAATATGTTAACTAGAGTAAATAAAATCAACAGATGATGTCTTAAGCAAAACAGAATGTGGGGAAAAAAGAGACTTTTAACTTAAAGAGAACAAAAAAGATCCCAGAGAAAATGACTATTAATGATGAAATGCAAAGAAGATCAAACACAGAGATAACACGAGTCCATACAAAAGCAAGGAAACAAAAAAATTACTAAAATAATAATTAAGGGGCGCCTGGGTGGCTCAGTGAGTTAAAGCCTCTGCCTTCAGCTTAGGTCATAATCTCTGGGTCCTGGGATCAAGCCCCGCATCGAGCTCTCTGCTCAGCGGTGAGCCTGCTTCCTCCTTTCTCCCTCTCTGTCTGACTCTCTGCCTATTTGTGATCTCTTTCTGTCAAATAAATAAATAAACTCTTTTTTTTAAATTAATTAATTAATTAATAATTAAAAGTACCTTCTAAAAATTAAAAAAAAGTTTTAGAAATACACAATGGAAGAACACACCACATACCTGAGAACAGTAACCTAGAATGACTCACAGCAATAAACAGTCTGATAAAATTAGAATCTTTTTAAAAAACAGGAAAATAATCCTTTGAATATCTAGAAAAAGCAGACACATGACTTGTAAGGAAACAAATATTCTCAGACTTTGATAACAAGGTTTTATGCCAGAACAAAATGAAATAACATATTAAAGTTACTCAAGGAAGGAAAATGTGAACAAAGGATTTTATATCCTGCAACTGACTTAAGAAGGGTACAGGAACGCCTCAGTGGCTCAGTTAGTTAAGCATCCCACTCTTGATTTCAACTCAGGTCATGATCTCACGGTTTTAAGATCAAGCCCTATGTCAGGCTCACGCTCAGCGCAGTCTGCTTAAGATTCTTTCCCTCTCCTCCCCCTGCTCATGCTCATGCTCTCTCTCTCGCCCCCTCTCTCTCTCAAATAAATAAATAAGATCTTTTAAAAAAGGATCAAGGGCACAAAAATCTATCAAGTTCACATATAAACTATAATCAACATTCAAGAACTCAGGAGTATTAATTCCATTTGCTATTCCTGAACAATTTACCTGAAAATGACCTTTAAACAACCAAAGTTACTGGGAAAACATGAGATATAAGAAGATGGTGATCATTAAGAATATAGTTACCTGAAGAACTAAGTAAATAAGGGCTACATGAGAGAGAGGATAGTATGCAATAGTTACATGCTACAAGTTACATGGTGCAAGTATTCAACATGACATCAGATTTTAAAAATGAGGAATTATGGAGTATTTGAACTCTCTCTTTCCCTGTGTCATTGAGACTCAAGAATAGTAGCATGGAAAAAAGAAGCCATAACTGACAAATTGTAATAGAGAAAACATTAGGTGAAAATCTTTAGGCTTGAAGTTGAAATATAAAGAAGAACTCATAGAGAGCTTATCTTTAAATATGCATTTTACCTTAGTTCTGTTCACTGAAAAGGTCTAACAAAATGAGTACCCTTTAGCATCCATATCATGGTCCTGAAATACACGATCTCACTAAAACAAACCAGCACACTGGGTTTGGAGAAGAAAATGTACAAAAGAATGAAGGAACATCTCACAATATCAGACAGCAGGAAACTACCAAGAACTACTGAAGTCATATCAAAAGAACTCTGGAGCCAACTTGAAGAGGTTCTCATTAGCCAAAGATGGGGCAGTTCGAGTTTTAATAGTAGTAATAATAGTAATAATTACAACAAACTGAAGTCAATTAAACAAGTTTAAGTCCACAAGTTCAGAAGAAGAATCAGTCACCTTTGGAGATGATAAGGGATCAACTCATTATACTGACAACCAATAGCTAAAACAAAGATTTGAGCCTTTCTCCCCTCTTTCCTTAATGAAGTATGCTACTTGGTAGAGAAAGGTAGATGAGAAGTTTTTCCTTCTTTAACTAAACTAGTACAAAATAGATAATGGTACAAAATAATAGTACAAAATAAATAATAGAATTAGAATATCACAATTTACAGCCTGAACAATGAATACAGGCATTATGCATCAATGGCTATGAAGAAAACAAAAAAAGGGGGCGGGGGAAGAAAGAGACATTTTGTGCCTCCTATAATCATACCAGGCACCATCTCTAGCATTCCAAAGGATCAAACTTGATTCTGGATGTGGCTGCCGATTTACAAAAAAATTCAGAAGAACATGTTAAATCGAAGAGGACATTAATATGCAATCAGTAAAATGACTGTGCAAAACTGCAAGTCAATGGTCTGGGTTCCTCCTCAATAGACAAACTGTGAGGAAAAGAAAGGGATAGAGGACAAACCCACAGATTAAAAGACACTTTAAAAACCCATTTTAAAAATTAGATAAGACTAATCTGGAATATTTAGGAATGTACATATAAGTGAAAAAAAAAACCTATGAAAAAACAAAGAAGGGCTAGAAGTGAGGAAAACCATTATTTGCAGGGGTAGGGAGCTGGCTCAGGTGTGGCTGGGACTGAACCCTGTGAAGGAGCCCAGAGGATGACTGGCAAAGTCCCTTTCTTGTCCTGTGTGGTGTGTACCTCATAAAAATTCATCCAGTCATAGTTATTTTTGTGTGATTTTCTAGGTTTTGTTGTACCATAAAATGATTTTACAAATATTAGATTTTTATATCAGATTGCTTTTCATAAAGAAGAAACCCAGCCTGCTACCAGAGCCTCCATGTTGTAACACTGATCACAGGAAGTCAATGGAAAGTTGTAAAGCGCTTGATGTGACACACTTAGAAAACACACCGAAGGGCAGCTTTAGGAACAGCAGAAGAGTACATTATTCTTGCACAGAAAAAGCAGTAAATTGTTATTTATAGATATCGATAGGAAGAAATCCTTGAGCTTCTATGACTGCCGGGCTTTCAGTCATGCTCCAGGGATAGATAAGAAAGATAAAGTATTTTCCACACATTATTCATTTATAATCAATTATGTAATCTCCAGACAACAAACCCAAGAGTTTGTAAATTATTGAAGATGGAAAAGAATGCACTCTATCTTCAAGACATTGAACTCTTTATGGTAGAAAGCCACAGAAAGCCAACCAAAATGACCTCAGGGATATTTAACAATCCAAAACATTAAACATGATTAAATGTTCTGATGTTCACTATTTACATACATACACACCCAAATTGCCAAAGATAAAAGATAAACATTACAATCCATGATACTCAGTCAATGATTTTACTTCAAGACCAACAGCCATAATTCTTTGTATGAAGCCATGAAGGAAGAATATAATGCCCTGAACTCAAATAAACCAATGTCCTGAAGAAAAGCAGCAGACTGACAAGAGTGATAGCTTAGCTACCAAATGGTACATGATCTCTCAAGTAAAACAGAAATAACTGTAAATCAGCATATACACAGAAAAAAAAATCACTACTGCTTAAAGTAAGAATAAAAAGAGACAATTAGAATTAAATGGCATGCTACTGTTTATCAGTTTACAAGAAATCAGGAAAACACCACAGACGTGGTTAACACTGCCCTCGGACATTACTCTGTTCTGTGAGCCACAAGGTAGAGAAGAAGCCAAGGTTAAAAGCACCAATAGCCTGCCAGTGGATATCAGGACCATCCACAAGCTTCCAACTATCTTGACAAACTTTTATTAAAGCTCAAAAGAGCCAAAAGGAAGGGGGAATGTCCTCGCACCTTTCACTCCTATCTAGATAACTTATATGCAATTATGAACGTAGGAAAAATTAAAAAAAAGGAAACAGATGGGTCTAACAGAAAAATCAGTCCTCAAACAGAAAATGAGAAAACAAACTCACTGACTGGCTTTAAAAAAATAAATTTTTGAGGAAATTTGGAAAGCTGTCTTGATCATTTCACTCACATCCTCCCCAATTCTGTCAACTGGTACTTCTTTCATCTATCCTTCTCCTTTGCTATTCATGTATTTTTCGATTCCACCAGGACGGGCTAATCCCAGGCCCTTCTGGTTTATGTCTTCATCAGGGCCCAGTCCCAACCCTGCCAAAAACCTGTCTTTACTTCCACTTCTCATTGAGAACCTTCCACTTCGAGAAGCTCCTTTTCCTGACATTCCTATCCCACCCACACACATACACTAACCTGCTGTGATAACCGTGTTCAAGTATCTTTGCTATTCACACCCTATAGATCCTTCAAAGACTCAATCAAATCTTCCTTAATGATCTCACGAAACATTCCATTCGGTGCAGCCCTCTCTCAACTCTCAGTTTAGTGCTTAGATTCTGTATCATCTTTTCTTATTCAGTTACAGAGACAATTCTCTGGGCTGAAGGGATCTTAAAATGTATTCAGCCTCATGCTGAAACATACTCAACTGCTCTAGCAAGTGCTTATCCAGATTATGCTTGGATACTTCCACTAATTGTAGTTTTACTACCTCCTGGAAGAGCTCATGCTAAGTTTCAACAGCCCTACAATTACAAAGTTCTCTCTTATAATCAGCTTATATCTCTCACCACAGAGCTTCAAACTATTAGTATTTTACTTTAGAACCTATACAGAACAAATTAAATCCCTCTTCAATATTCCCAATAATTTAAGATTTTAAGAAGTTTATTCTGTTCTCCCACGAATCTCAAGATATATCTATTCCATGTTGTTTTAGCCATTCTGACATCATGTCTTCAACTTTATTCACTGTCCTAGTAATTATAAGCTGCCTCTGGTTAGTCTAATATTTTAGACATGAGTCAGCCACTCTTAAGGCCAATGACTTAGAAAATGTCAGGACTTTCACCAAGTCCGGACAGTAGGACAATTTTCACTATAACTCCTTCCTTTTTTTTTTTTCCCTCTTCTTTTCATGGCATCCAATATATGCTAATCACATATGTTTAGTCAATCAGGTTCTGAAATACTCCTCTTAAAGTAGTTTTCAATGAATTGACCATCATAAAATTCATTGTTCTAGGCATAAATCAATTTCTTCCAAGAATTTTCCTTTGTTATAATAAATACAAAATTACCAGATTTTTTTCTCAGAAGGAAATCCTATTAGGGATAGTAACATCTCTTGTAGAAATGCAATATGCTACAAACATCCAGGCACTTCATGGGACAGTATAAATAGGCGTGGAAAAATACCATAGCATGGAAGCGTCAGAAGGAGCTCTGTGAGCAATGACTATGTGGCATTTGAAATTGTGTAGTGATGGTTTCATCAGCTAAAATTTTTATACCTTCGAATTAACTCATTTTGTAAAATACCATGTTTCTGATCTGATTTCCACTGCTTGCATGATGCTATTCACCTGCAGTACAGGAAGAAGGCCATGACATTTCCCTGGACAGACAAAACACCGTATGCCCAGAAGTTTCAGACCACCCATTTTCATTAATCCTCAGCTGACAACAAATGGTACTACAAGAGGTCGGCCTCTCTTTGGTTGTTTTATTGTTTTTTTTTTTTTAAGAGCAATTTGTATTTCATTTTACTAATTCTACTCTCCAATTATTACTCTCAATCCATTGCTTGAATTATCTATTGCTCCATAAGGAATGACATTTCCTTTGGCTGAGAAACTAGCTGTATTATACTACATTAGCGGTGACAAATCTTACCAAGTGCAAAGTGATGGCTGACTTTTCTGTTTTGGCAGACCCACTGAGGAGGCATAGGGCCAGCACCTGCGGCAATTACTGACAGATTGGCCCAATTGCCACAGCTTTGATGGCAATCTGCATAGGATTATCAGTCACACATTAAACAGCCTCCTTTCAATTCACCAAAACAAATGGTGTCACCAAATCTACCCACACAATTCCCTACTTTCAATAACTCCACTGTTGAATTTCTCTGTTCAATCCAATGATGCATGCCTGCCAAGCTCTGTGATGATGGATGGGGTCGTTAGCATTTTAGTTTCTACACTGAACCTGAAGCCAAAGCATATGGTCAGACAGATGTTCCAGCAGTGGGCTCTATTTGATTTGCCATGTAGGTGTCCACTTATACTGGACCTTCATAAAAGAACGCTAAGTCATAAGTTACAGTCCAACCCTGTTTCAACTCTTTTACACCCTCAGAATTTATAACATGTTCTGATAACAGAACACTCAGAACATGTTTTATTCTGTATTTCAGCATAGACTAATTAAATATTACCCTCACACCTAATCAAATAACTTCAAATGGACAAGATGGACAAAAGGCAGCTAAATGTTTATAGGTTATTGCCATCTATAGCTTGATTAGTAATGCCAGAATGTACCACATACTCACTTTGCCTCGTTTATTATTGAGGTAAACTGCACACATAGTAAATTGGATGGAACTTAACTTCTAACAAATGTATATGCTCCCATGGGCCCAACACCCCAGTGAATATACATGACATTTACATTACCTCAGGAAGTTTCCCCTGTGTACTTCCAGTCCCTCCTCATCACCCACAGTCAAATACTGTTCTGATTTCTATCACATAATTTAGCTTTATTTTTTCTGGTACTTAATGTAAATGTAACCACACAGTATGCACTCTTTTTTATCTATCCCCTTTCCAAAAACATACTACTGCTGAGATTTATCCACATTGGTAACTCATTCTTTGCAACTGCTGAGTAACATTCCATTGCTTGAATGAACCACACATTGTTTTTCCATTCTCCTCTTAATGGACATTGGGGCTCCTTACAATTACTGGTTTTTATGAATAAAGCTGTTATAAACATTCTTACACAAGTCATTTTCTGAATACACGTCTTTATTTCTATTGTGTAAATGTCTTTATTTCTATTGTGTAAATATTTCTATTGTGTAAATATGGGAGTGGAACTATTGTGTCATGCTAGTTATTTCCTTATATATTCACTTTTTGCCACCATCACTTTTTTTTTTTTGCCATCATCACTTTATTCTTCATATCAGTAAACACTACAATGAAAGGACATGACTAACATTTTTAACCTAAAAAAATATATAACCTAACTTTTCTCTGTGAGAAAATTATCTGACACTTCTCAAAAAATATAACCAGGTTTTTTTTATTATTTTATTTCAATATAAACTGTACATTAAAATTTCATTTGTGATCTTATTTCCTATAACCTGTGCTTACCATAAGCCCTAATTTATAATCCACAAATTCCCTACCGTGACGGTTCCTTCAAATCACAAAACAGCACAGTTCTAAAACTTGTTGGAAGCACTGGAAAACATCTGTTCATGTGGGAAAAAATTGCAAGTCGTTAACCTGACAACAAATGTTGTGCTTATATCTGGAATGCATGCTACTTCATTGAGTTTTATGATCAAAAAGGAATTTGGAAATTCTCTACAAGAGACTAAAGTCTTTATCCTAAGTCTCTTTTCCAACATGAATGAGCTTAACACACCATTTTAAGCTATGGCCCAAAAAACCTCATAATTTTACCATATCGCTAGCTTTTTGACACTAAACAGACTTCTAAAAACAGTCATCCATGTTTTACGTTTTACACATCCCTAGTTCACTGAGCTTGTACGAGGAGGTTAATTTAGGTAATGTATTTTGTCATTGTTTTCCAAATATCTAGAGTGAATGACCTAATGTTTAGACTTGGTAATTATACTGAGAACTTACAGGAAAGAACACTCCCTAAAGATACATCCAAAAACCACTATGATATATACCTTATGAATTATCCAAGGTTAGCTCAGGGAACTCAAGTGTTTGCTTTTGTGCGCTCTATTTTTTAATTTACCTAATAATTTGTATGTCATTTTAAACAATAAAAGATAACTGACAAATCAATTGTGAGCTAAAGATAATGAACAAGTGAGAGATTTATCTTTTTAAATGTATTTCCATACATAAATTATTTTATTTATTTGTTTATTTTAGACAGAGGGAGAGAAAAGAGGGGACAGGGGAGGGGCAGAGGGAGAGATTTTTCAAGCAGACACCTCACTGAGCGTAGAGTCAGACACGGGCTCAATCTCACAACCCTGAGATCATGACCTGAGCCCAAACCAAGAGTCAGATGCTTAAAGGACTAAACTACCCAGACACCTCTCCATATATAAATTATTTTAAATGTCAAATGCTATCAGGTATTATGGTTAAAGTATTTGTAGTATATCATTTTTCCTTTAAAACAGAAATTTGGCTGCTTTTCTGTTCTTTGGTGTTTTACCCCATATTTAAGCATTTATCAACTGACACTTAATACTGTATAATGTAAGTGATTTGAGAAACATAAAAAGTCGATCGCCATTTTTTAAAGACACCTACCATGGCAAGTATAACAGCTACTCCACTATCCCATTACTTCTGTGACAGGATGCAGTGACCTTTCATTTTGGGTTGCTTCCAATACATTCTCAGTACTGTCCACAGGTATTTTAAGCAGCTGTTCTCACAATGGTAGTTAATTTCAGGGGCCATTTTTACCCATACAAAAAGAATAACATAAACAATTTCACAGTCTTACATCAAACAATAAGGTCATGAAGGCCATGTCTCAGGTCATTAAAAGATAATGCAAAGACCTAGTTTAGCGTCTTATAGCTGGAAGGGATCTTAGTCTCTACCCACATCTCTTTTCATAGATAAGGAACTTATCTATAAAATAGATTCAATAGTTCAATGAATTCTCTAAGTACACACACTTAACTGGGTTGGAAAGGTTAAAAGTTTCAAATTAAAGTTAGAAGTAACAGTTCAGCCTCTTGATTTGTTGAAGTCATTCTGCACCAACTAAACAAGACTTGACATCAATTTTTATAAGTTGGCTTGCAGATTCATTATGGAATCCAGATTCTTTCTGCTTTATTATATTTCTACCATTCTGACTGACTCACTATATATTTATATAAAATAACTAGTCTCGATTCATGTGAAAACATCCCTCAACTAAGTAATGGATAGTTTTCAATATTAAACACAAAGAAGGTAGATTTAAAAGAATGACTTAAGTTAAATTTAAGTGGTATTACTGAGAAAGTAGAAAAGCTTTTTTAAACAATAAGGCACATATGTAACTGCTGAGGAACTGGGTAATCTCACTGTCAAAACAGAAGAGAAATACCCAAATTCACCTTAGGATATGTAAAGAAGAGGAGAAAAAGGAAAGCAGATTAGATGTTTAACAGAATTATTTTTTGTCTCTCATCTTTCTTTGAAAAATGACAGAAGGAATATTTTTTTAAAACTACTCTGAAATAGGCCAATCCACAAAGTAGGAAACAAACAATAAATGAGCAGCATTTTGACTGCAACCCACTCAGACCAGCAGGGCCAGAAAGTCTTTGTTGCCACAAGGCAGCTGGTATCTGAGTACACAAAACCCTTTTATTTCAATGCCACATTAAATCTTGGGGCATAAAACCAGAGGCAGACTGCAGAGTCTCTAGTTCTCCAAGACAAGACTGTATGGATCAACTAAAGTAAAATGCCAACTAATGTTCCCACCTAAATGAAAGAAAAATTAACTGATTAGGAAAAAATAACTAAAAATTGTTGATTTAGTCTGAGAGAGAGAGAAAGAGGGATTCTGACTTCATGTTTAGCTGATAAAATGGCTGCATATTATATAGTACCCTCTCTATAAATAATTATCTTTTATTTTTAATATTTTATATATTTATTTGACAGGCAGAGAGAGCAAGAGAGGGAACACAAGCAGGGGGAACAGGAGAGGGAGAAACAGGCTTCATGCTGAACAGGGAGCCTGATGAGGAACTCGATCCCAGGATCCTGGGATCATGACCTGAGCCAAAGGCAGATACTTAAGGATTGAGTCACCCAGGTACCCCTATAAATAATTATCTTGTATTTCAATATCTATAGAGGAAATCAGCATAATCACAGAAAAAAAAAATAGGGGCTTCGTTTCCTTTTCACATATTCAGGATGATATCCCAATAACTGCAAATCAAATGAATTACAAAAATAGTGACAATTAAGTCTATATGAGTATATGGGTTATGACATCCAAGGAGATATATGGATTTGGTAAGAAATTTATAATCTCTAGTACAATATTAGATACTCTACTAGGTATGACTTAAAAAATCATTTATTATAATCATGACCCCAACCTCCCACAACCTAATGATTATCCCCAACACTAATTTCACCTCTTTAAAAAGATGGTAAAATAAATGCTGAAGTCTATGTCCAAAACACTATACTAATCTTACAAAGATTTTTCTCTTTTGGTCCCTATTGACAGTCTCGGGAATTTAGTTCTAACCAATTAAATCCCTTCCTTCATTCTGATGCAAATGGCACACCAAAATAAGAAGTGCTCAGAGAATACATGCATTCTAGCCTCAAATATTTAGCTCAACAGCCATCTTTCCTTGGGCCAGCCTCCTGACTTTAGAGCTGCTCTCAGCCTCTCCTGCCCCCACCCCCAGTGCCCCAGGACTGGCAGATACTCTCTGAAGGCACAGCATCTTCCTTCCTCTCTGAAGACATGGCACATGATCTCTGAGTCTTTCAAAGCTCTCTGTGATGTACCCTTTACATTTCCCCAATATATGCTAAATTGTAATTCATTAAATACATATTTACTGAGGATTTAATATGTGCAAAGCAAATGTCTTGACCTCATATCTGTGATTAACCCTTATACACAAAAGTTCTAAAAAAAATTTAATTGGCCCTCTTCCAATTCATATTTCCAGAAGTACTCCCAAAGGTTTCTTAAACTATTTTTTAAATGTACCAGAGTATGACAGTTCCTACTTAAGTGACATGCTCTTATAAGTTGAGTTTTCAAAACATTAAATGAGGAAATTTTCATTTTTTCCTACTTTGAATGGATTTAGAAAAAAATTATTTTTAGTCATACATAACTTTAGAGAAACATTAGTTTTCACTAAAACTAACCCAAATATTAACTATGTACTCTCATCTACTTATTCATCTTCTCAAAACGGAAATTTCTGAGATGAATCTGCTGTCAATTAAAACAAACCTACACAAGAGACCTTGTCTCTCTCTCTCTCTCTCACACACACAGGAATGACACCAGAAGCAGTACTCTGTGATTTTTAAAAAATCAAGTGTAACTGTTAGTTCAGCTGTCCACTTGGCCTTACCTGCAGCCATAACTTGTTATGCACAGCATCTCTCCCCGTAGCAATACACTGAAATGTAGCGTTCTGCCCTGCATTGACCTCCACGTCCCCCAGACGGAGAAAATGAGGAGATTTATCTGTGAAGGCAGAAAAGAAATGTATTATTTCCACATGAAGAAAACATGCCATGTGACTTTTTCCCAAGAGAATAATGATAATAGTTTTACCTTTGGCCAACACAAATACCATATGGAAGAAAATGGAGTTTTCTTTGTGATGAGATACACCTCCCGCTCACAATCCTCTCCCCGCCCATAATTGCTAGAGCATTGTTGTATACAGAGACAGCAGTCAATAACTACCACTGACGGTTGGCCACAGCATGTTGTATATGGGTGATAATAAAACAGTGACACGTCAGAGAAAGCAAAAGAGGTAAAATAATCACTGAAAAAGAATCAATCAAACAGGCATAAATCGGAGCATAATAGAAAAGTATAATGAAAACATACAACGATATCTAACATTCTGACATAGACATGGTTGTCAAAATATTAATTTACAACTTAACCAGTGAGATCGCCTCTCTTTCAAAAAAAAATTTTTTTTCAATAGCTGTAATTCTCTAGTACTTCAAAGAACAAGGGAATATTTCCGTTTCTCTCAAATGAAATATCTGCTTCACCGTTGCTAAATCTACTTCTTATTCCTTCATAGTTGGAAGAAAGTTACCCTAAAGCAGTATCAGACCAACAAAAACTGAGGACTGTAATGAAAACCTACATGACTTATATAACTCTCAAATTAGTGTTCTCTACAATTACCCTTTAAAACTGAAGCTTACTGATATGTTCAACAGAAAGAAAGTAAACATACACAGGAAAAGTTAAGCCTCGATAAGGAAAAGCAAGCTCATAGAGGACCATATCACAGTAAAACTGCCACTGTGCTTAATTCCGATTTTTATTTGTTTACTTCTGAGAGCCTTTCTTTTACATTGCTCTTTCAGTAAGTGTAAACAAACAGTAGACAGAAACATCATGCTCATATACTAATGGACTGGAAGAATTTATGAGCAAACCAACTTGAACTATGAATGAGATGATTTTGCTCCTCTTTTTCTTAGAATGTACTGAATGGAATCACTTGTTTGACCCTTGCCCGCTACCTCTTTCTGCAGTACCTGGTCTTGGCGTAGCCTTTAAAAAGGGAAATGTTTGAACTAGAACAGTGGTTCTCAAATTGTGAACTCGAAGCCAGCAGCTGCAGCACCACCAGGGAACTTATCACAAGGGTAAATTTTCCAGCCCCACCCCAGACTTAGTGAATCACCACCAAGGCAGAGGCCACACAAACCATGATCTGCCACCCCTGTAGGAGATGCGGATGCACAATGAGGTTTAACAAGCTCTCAACAGGAGCATAGCCATGGCCGCTGGCATAATGCTCCCCTCCCCATTCACAGTGCTTACAGTGTGTGAGAAAATTTCCACCGGGAGGATTACTGAACAGATCATCTAGAATTCATGGGCCCTGTAAAATACCGCTGTTGGGAGATATAGGTAAAGTCTGAATTTATGCCAGCTGTTTTATGTCTGGCCGGACTGAATGCATGTAACAAATGTCTTTCAGGAAATGTGATGTACACACAAAATTAGTTACACCATCTGAAGATCAACCAATGGGCATCTAAAGACACAACAAAACCATGTGTTCACCCACTGAGCTCTTTGTTTTGTTTGCTTTCAATCATCTTGTTGTTTTGTATGGATTAACCAGATACTTATTATAAAAAAATTTAGTCTGAAGCTTGGAATATGGTGAACTAATTCATTCTCTTCCCTTCAACTTCTTTTTTTTTTTTTTAAAGATTTCATTTATTTATTTGAGAGAGAGAGAGCGCACATGAGCGGGGGGAGGGGCAGAGGGAGAGGGAGAAGTAGACGCCCCACTGAGCAGAGAGCCCAATTTGGGGTTCAATCCCAGGACCCTGGGCTCATGACCTGAGCTAAAGTTTGACACTTAACTGACCGAGCCACCCAGGTGCCCCTTGCCTTCAACTTTCAACAGAACACGTCACATGTTAGTAAGGTTTCTTTTAGTTTCCTTTCAGTTGAGCTCTGACTTGTTATTCTTCTTTGCTTTCCTAGACTACTTAATAAAACCAAAAGATGGAGTCTGCCCTATCTAGAGTTTCATTTAAATTTGCATTTTGTTCTCTGTAATTAAATAAAAGAACTCTTCAGTATGTGTACAATTAGTTACAATTCTGAAAACTATTTGAATCAAAAATTCTAGAAATACTTCAGTGTTCTTTTAAAACTGAACAGAAGGTTAGGACTAACAACAGAAGAGACAGCCACAACCAAGTGATAAACAGTCAACAGTCACTGCCAATATAAAACAAGTGTTGAAAGGGCATAGAAAAATACAAATCTTAATCACAACCTACCACAGGGATAGCTCAGTACTTGGATGTCATCAATGGCAATATAACCACTCCTCCCTCCTGAGACTTCAGCTTCAAATATTACCTGTCAGGAAGAAATCGAAAACATTTATAATCATTTTTAAGGAATTTTCACAGTAAAAGAAGAATAACTAAGTAAAAGTAAAAGAAGAATAGGCACACTTAGGAAAATTAGAGTTTTATCCTCTAACAATTAAAAATTTATTTTATACTGTAAAGTAATTTCCTAAATCTTGTTCAGTGAGCAAACAAAAACATTACTGAGGTCAAGCAGCTAAAAAAATTATTCAAGCAATTGTTACTATGTGTTAGAATTCCTGAATGGGCATCATCTAGGCAGAATGAATAGGCAATACAGCTAATCTCATATCCCTGAATTTTCTCTTATTGATTTTCTCCATTTTTGTTATTTATTTAAAGCACAACAAACACATACAATGTATCAGGCAGTAGTAAAAATACCAAATGATCTACTTTTATTTTTTTACCTTATTTTTTAAAAGATTTTGTTTATTTATCTGACAGAGAGAGACACAGCGAGAGAGGGAACACAAGCAGGGGGAGTGGGAGAAAGAGAAACAGGCTTCCTGCAGAGCAAGGAACCTGACACAGGGCTTGATCCCAGGACCCCAGGATCCTGACCTGAGCAGAAGGCAGATGCTTAACAATGGAGCCACCCAGGTGCCCCCGACACCCCTTATACCCCCTACACTTTTAAATAGCTAAACCTTCAAAGACAGAGGCCATCGGCTAGATTAGCAGTATTCCAGGCAAAAGGAACAATGTACAGTGGAATAGAACAGAGGTGTGTTTGGGGGGAGCCAAATGAATGTCATCTGTATGGCTACAAAGGTTCAAAAGGGAAGAGGTACGATTAGAGAGCTAGGCATGGAATACCTAGCTTAAATACCATTGTACTAAAGTCAGGAATACATTCTGTCGATAATTCCACATTAATAAATATTAAACACAAATGTTTCCATATTTACATATAAGCTCACGTTATAGAGTTCTGTTGTTACAATCGATAGAAAAGCTTCATATAGCCTTTGATTTTTTTTAATAATATGTAGTGTGACTTTTCAAGAGAAACCATATTTAGCATGCCACATTTCAACATTTTATTTGACTATGGCCTCCTTTATTCATGGAGATACATAGATTATTTTTGGAGTATTCTGCAAAACATTTTGGGAAATGTGCTGGAAATTAATGTTTAAAGTAGCAATATAGTATATTAGAAATATATATGCCGGTAAGGTGGAGGATGGACTAAAAGAAACCAAGACTGGCAACAGTTAGGCAATGTGCTAGTAGGAGTGGGCATAGAGAGATATAAAGAAAAAGAGAAGATAAAAATAATGTTAAGGATATGGATAAAATAAAACTTTTTGGCTTGTCAGTTGCAGTAAAATACAGGGCAATTCTAACTCCAGGCTTGCACCACTAGGTGAATGGTACTATCAGAGTCCCTAACTAGAACTAGTGATACAGAAAAAGGTACAAATTTGAGGGAGAAGAAGACTAAGCACATTTCAAATCTGATTTGCCTAAGGTACATATGGGGTAAAGGCTTACAGCTTAACTGGACAAACATATCTCAAAAATAAGAGATAGATCCACAATAAAGCTGTAGATTTGGAAGTCATCATCATGGAAGTGAATTACAGATTTACAAGTTAACATGATTAGTGAGTAAGATGGCACTGGAGAAAACCACTGAAATGGAAAGCAACAACACAACAGCAGAAGTAAAGCCAACAAAGTATGATTCAGACATAATGTCCAAGGAAAGAAGAGAAGTATCAGGAGTTTTGAGGCAGGTCAACACTCCCACCAAAAAAAAAAAAAAAAAAAAAGCCTGAAAAGTAATAACTGTAACTTTAAAATATCAGATATCTGCATAAACAATGGCATTTAGATGAACACAAATTTTAGGAGGACAGAGCCTCTCCAATGCGACCCCTGATCTTCGGCCATGTCTCCTTTCCCATAGGAATTATTTGCCAATTCCAGGATCAGGGTGTGGTTCTAGCTTAGCACAGACAGCAGGTCCTCTGCTGGGAGAGTGTAAACAGTGACACTTGCTGTGCAACACTCCGGAAATTTGGAAGTCTAAATTAAAAAGGAAAAAAAAAAATGTTGGCTGTGGTAAAAAATATGAAATGTAGGGATGCCTGGGTGGCTCAGTTGGTTGGGCAGCTGCCTTCGGCTCAGGTCATGATCCTGGCGTCCTGGGATCGAGTCCCACATCGGGCTCCTTGCTTGGCGGGGAGCCTGCTTCTCCCTCTGCCTCTGCCTGCCATTCTGTCTGCCTGTGCTCGCTCTCTCTCCCCCTCTCTCTGACAAATAAATAAAATCTTTAAAAAAAAAAATATGAAATGTAGGGGAGAGGTCAAGAAAAACTAAAATTAAAAAGTATCAATTGGAATTAACCATTAGGAGTTTTCCGGTAATGTTTGGCAGACAGTTTTACCAAACGGAAGGGGTAGAAGATTGAGTGACTGAGTTGATAGTGACTAACATTCATTGAACACTTATAATTTACAAGAGACTATCCTAAGCTAGCATGCACATCATCACACTCACATGTCATTCTCTCTCTCGTCTCCCCTGCCACCCAGACACAGACACAGACACACACAAACACACACACTTAATCCTCACTACAATCATATAAGGTTAGTATTATTTTCATCCTCAATTTAAAGAAAAGTTAAGTAACTGGACCAAAGTCGTAACCGTTAACAAGCGGCGGGGCCAGGAAAGAGCTGAGCCCAACTGCCTCCAGCTTCTATTGTTCCATCAATTTTACTACACTGTCAAGATAAAGAACCAAATGCAGAGAGAGCATTTTTTTTCTTTTTTTTTAATTAAATTTAATTTTTTTTCAGTGTTCCAAAATTCATTGTTTATGCACCATACCCAGTGCTCCATGCAATACGTGCCCTCCATAATACCCACCACCAGGTTCACCCCTCCCAAACCCTCAGTTTGTTTCTCAGAGTCCATAGTCTCTCATGATTAGTCTCCCCCTCCAATTTCCCCCAATTCACTTCTCTTCTCCATTTTCCATATCATTGATGTTATTCCTTATGCTCCACAAGTAAGTGAAACCATATGATAACTGACTGAAAGCATTTCTTTTAAACAGGCTTTAAATTTCTTTAAAAAGTCTAAAAAGTTAAACTTTAACAATTAACATCATTTCAAATAGTACTTCCTTTAAACATTATACTGACTAGATAGCAGTATCATCAACATTACACCCTTTCCATTGTCCTCCTGTATTCCTATACCCATCCCAAAGCCAATGCCAAGGGGACACAGTAGACCAGGTGGCCGGTTGGTCTCCCATCCATCCGTTCCCATCACAAACCTTCCCCTGTAATACTTCGTTCCTACTTTGTTTGTCCTTTATGATTATTGATGTCATTGGCATAAGCTGAAGCTGAGAAGGAGAACGGGGTCTTTGTGGGAAGAGAAATACTTCACAATGAAGGATGGCAAATCTATGAACACAGAAATGTCTGTATGTGCCTGTGCATGCACACATGTGATTGACATTTCATGTAAGTATATCTGAAATGAAAATGATTGTCATGCTACTCTCCACATATTGGAACAAAGGCTTAGCAAGAAATAGAGGTGAGAATCAGAGATGTTAAATACAGTGTAACTTGGAGTGGCTGTGGTAGAAGTCCCTTACCTGGTGTTGAAAAAACTTGTACTTGACTCCCAACTCTCCTGTTTACAGATTCTTGAGCAAATCCCATAACCTTTTGCAGCCAAATCCCAAGTCCTCATCATGGATATAATGCAACTTTCATCATAGAGTTTTATGAGAAGTAAACAATAACAGATGTGAAAGTGCTATATAACCCCAAAGGTAAGCTCATCCACACTGTTAATGTATGAGATTTGTGTAAGTGTATCCCACGAAGATAAGTTTTATTTGCTTGAATGGTAGTTCAGGAGAAGGGAAGGTAGAGAATGAAAAAGTCAGAAAACTGTTTTTGAAGAAAAAAACTACATTTTTTAATGAATGGACCACATATTTGTGTAATTAATCATTGTTGGTTATTTCACTTCCTTTGTAGCCAACATTAAATTATTTTAATTTCTTAAGTTTATCTTAGTTTTACTTTCTCCAATTGTTCTACTTCCTTTGCTTCATATAGGTGATAAGCTTATATATGTTTACTCCACCTCCTGAGACAAAGTTTCTTACTTGTTCATTTAAACTGAGCTTTTATTCTGGACAATAAATTTAGGCCTGGATTTAAAAGAGGAGCAAAAGAATCGGTCCTTTATTAGAGAAAAGAAGTGTTTCTGTTTTTAGTGACCTCATTTTCTCTGCTAAGTGTTGTATTTGCCTCATTAACAAGAGCTGGAGGAAATTTCTAAGATCAGATTCCTTTACTATGAAGGATCTAATCAGCTTTATCACTTCAACGGAGCCCTCACCTTATAAGGCTCTTGTGTCCAGTCAGGGGAAACAAATCACAGTAACTTAATTACACAAAGCTTGCTTGAGCAAATGCTCAGGTCAGATCTAATGCCTGGTGTCAGGTAGTCAACCAGGGCTTCCCACAAGAAGAGAGCAAAGGAAGCCATACCAGATGTCAACTTTCACCTAAGAGGCCAGCCTGGGAACAGAGTGGACAGACTCTGCTTTGCATGCTGTTTTCACTCCACTCCATTACCTGAAATACTGAAGGTAATGATTCCAATCAAATTTTTGCTACTCTAGCAACATTCTTGGATTGTTAACTAAATAAGTGAAGTAAGGCTGAATTAAAATAGGGGAAAAGGCTAACGCTAAAGAACAAGGACTTCATCCTTTAGCAAACCGAATTAATGCAGAGAATGTACCTCATATAAAGGAAAGCTGAACTCGAAGTCAGAAACCCTGTGATCTAATTGCTATCACCTGTAACCCAAGCAATTGATTTAACTGGGTCTTCCTCCTTCCTCCCCTCATCTGGCCCATACTGGACTTGCTTACATCACAAGTTTGTGGTGAAGACTGAATGATAAATGTACAATGATTAAATGATACATGAAATTCATGTAATATAAGATATTATGGATATGAGAAAAATCTGGGGGGGAAACCCCACAACTCTGTCCTTAATTTTCATTCAATATTATCAGTGTTAAGAGTATAGGCCCCAAAGTCAGAAACATTAGCTTACTTTTTTTTTTTTTTTAAGATTTTATTTATTTATTTGACAGAGAGACAGCGAGAGAGGGAAGACAAGCAGGGAAGCAGGAGCCAGAGAAGCAGGCTTCCCGCTGATCAGGGAGCCGGACATGGGACTCGATTCTAGGACCCTCAGATCATGACCAGAGCCGAAGGCAGACACTTAATGACTGAGCCACCCAGGTGTCCCTAGTTTACTTTTTTTTTTCCTAGTTTACTTTTTTTTAAGGGTAACTTTAACTTATGAAAAAAAATGTATGTAAAGTTGTACCTGAAATTACCTTTGCAACTTTATATATAAAGTTACTTTGGTGACTTATGTAAAATCTAAGCCTCAATTTCCTTTCCTTTTTTTTTTTTTTTAAGATTTTGTTTATCTATTTGAGAGAAAAAGAGACAGAGACAGAGATAGCAAGAGAGCACAAGCAGAGAGGGAGAGGGAGAAGCAGGCTCCCTGCTGAGCAGGGTGCCCAACATGGGGCTTGATCCTAGGACCCCAAGATCATGACCCGAGCCAAAAGCAGATGGTTAACTGACTGAGATACCCAAAAGAGAAAATGTTAGTAACCACATCAGGGCTTAAGGAAAGATTAAATGAGATATGCACATGAAATATTTAGCACAGCCCCTGGCATACAATAAGTGAACTAGGTTAGGGAGCACTATCATGGGAGAAAGCATCCATAAAGAACATATGTAATAAAGTGAAATTTCTTCTCTTTCCCTTGTCTTTCTCATCAAAAACTTTACCCTCTGCCCCAATTTGGGGGAAAAAAGTAGAGGCACCTGGCTGGCTCAGTCCATAAAGCATGTGACTCTTGATCTTGGGGTTGTGAGTTGAAGCCCCATGTTGGGTGTAGAGATTATTTAAAAAAAATTTTTTAATGTGGATATACTATATATTATGAACAGAAGTATGTCAGAATCATTAAGTATAATTGACCTCTCTCTCTCATATGAACTTTAAACACGGCGGCTTCTTAAGGATATGGACTAGGCCAGCTTCTCTCTTTTTGCCATACCTTCTACCATGATAGGATTGAGAATGATGAGCCTGCAAAAGGATGAAGGTATTGAAAAAAAGAAGAAAAAACCATGTAGAGATATTAAAGGGAAGTGAAGGTAGACATTGTCACAAAAGCCAATTAAAAAGTATCTGAAGTGGAAGAGATGTCAGAACCAAATCCTGGTAAAACACTAAGTAAAATGAAGATTAAAAATACCCTCTCATACATCTTATAACTCCCTGACCAATATCTCTCCATTGTCCCAAGCCCTCAAACCCTAGTAACCACCATTTTAGTCTCTCTTTCTATAAGTTTGGCTTTTTCAGATTCTATAGTATAAATGATATCCAAAGGAAGAGACATCTGTATGAAGCGATAGAAATGGAAACCAGGGGTGCCTGGGTGGCTCAGGGAATTAAGCATCTGCTTTCTGCTCAGGTCATGATCCCACGGTTCTGGGATCAAGTCCCACATTGGGCTCCCTGATCAGCCAGGAGCCTGCTTCTCCCTCTCCCCTTGCTTCTCCCCCTGCTCATGTTCTCTGTCAAATAAATAAATAAAATCTTAAAAAAAAAGAAGAAGAAGAAGAAGAAAAGAAATGGGGACCATATTGGACAATGATGAAGACAGCAGAGGAGTGAGATGAATATAAAAACTCCCACAGGAAAGGAATCTGAATTGGTGGAGAGAAATTTACCTAAAAATGGAAGAAGAGGGGTTCTGGGCTGGCTCAGTTGGTAGAGCAGGTGAGTCTTGATATCAGGATTGTGAGTTCAAGCCCTTCAATGGGTATAGAGCTTACTTTAAAAAAAAAAAAAACTAAAAATTAAACAAAACTTTAAAAATGGAAGAAGATATGGGATCAAGAGAAGTGTTTTATTATTATTATTACTTTTTAAGGTGGGAAACAAGTATTTAGAGATTGATGAGGATGATTCAGTTTGATATGGAATTTTGAGTGTATGTGAAAAGGAAATGATAACTCTTAGTTTGAGATAGGAAAGGACAGAATCCAAATCATACATCATATGAAGGGGTTCTAGTTTTTTAAAACACAAGGGGAGATGAGGATGAATGAAGACATGAGTAAGTTTGTAGGATTGGTAAAGGGAGTTTCTACTATATGGCCTCAATTTTCTCAGCTCTATGGGATGAGCTGGTAAAAAGAAGACCAGGTAGAGATTGGAAAATACTGAATGGAGTAGAATGGAGAGGAGGATTAGAAAGGGAATTGAACAGAAAAAAGTAGTAGGATTTCCAGGAGTGGTGTGAGCCCATTCCATTTGCAGTTGAGGACCATGAATTTCTAGTAATCCCAACATGAATTTCTAGTAATCTAACATGAAGTGTGTGACTTTTAAGCAGATTGCTTGTTTTAAGTTTATAAAAACTAGCTTGGGGAGGGGGGAAGCAAACAAGGAGTTTACGGAAATGGCAAATGTGACCAAAATGATTATGATGAAATCAAACTTTGATACAATAAGCAAGCTGTTGAAGAATTGGTAAAAAACAGATGGTTTGATGACCTGGAGGTTCCCTTGAGATTGATGGATAAGTTCAGTAAAATGAATGAAGGAGAAAGAGATGAGTTTATGTGGTAGTCAGAAAGTGAAATACTACATGCAATGTTAGAACACTTGTGAGATATTACGAGATCCATTTAATCAGAGCAGCAGGTTAAAATAAGGTAGAGGATTTTGGAGATGAAGAGGTGAAGGAACTGTCAATGGACTTTCCATAAAGACAGCACAGTCGGGATGAAGGTGGGCCATGACAGTGGAGAAAGCAACTCTAAGTGACGCCAGTAGAAAAGTTTATGACAAATGGAAGAAAATGACTTAGAGGGAGGCTATGGGAAGGCAATAATGAAGATGATGGCATGAGTGAAAGAAAAGAAACCCAAACAGGTAGGAGTGTTTCCTGTCCTCTGAGTTAATCCTAAATTACATGGGGATTAATATCTGCTCTGTAAGAGACTGTTTGGGAAGACATGTCCTCAGGCTAGAGCTACAAACAGAGCACAATTTTATTTACATAATTCATTGTAGAAATACATTTTTGAGATTCATCTCCCCTACTAAAATATAAACTCATTGAAGACAATGACTTTTCTTGTTCCCCACAGCATCAGTAAACCAACCATAAGAATCCTATTGAGAACTGAGGCTGGAAAGAGTTCCAACATGTCACAAAACAACTAAGTAATGTAAGTGGATTTTAATGGATTTAATGGATTTTAATGGATTTAATAGTTTTGCCTCATGGGGAAATATGGGATAAGGTATTTAGTTCACTTTTACTTAACTCGTAAAATTTTGTTGGCATAATAAAATGACTCTCCCTTGAGAAAGTTCCAAATAATTTTCCCAAGCTAATTTGCAAATTATGAAAACATAATTACTTCCTTTGAATAGTTAAATAATGCTGTAAGGAATAAATTTCTGGTTATAGGCCCCAGAAGATCTTATGTTGAGTAAGTCAAAAGTCAAATGTGGAAACTTCAAAATCTAGAATCTAGTTTCTTTTCAAATGTAGAAATATTCTATTTCTGGTGACACTTAAAGATTAATATACACATAACTGGCAGGTGATAGCAAAAGTCTACTGCACATTGTAATGGTGTGTGGATAGATAACAGAGAAAAAGATAGGACTGTATGTGTGTGACAGAGAGAGAGAGAAAGAAAGAGAATATCTAAACCCATAGAGAAGCTTCCACTGAGTGGCAGATCCCATAATTTCAGAAAGACTGTGTGTATTCAAGTAACAGAGTGTAGATTTCAGAATCTCTGAAACCTTTATCGCTTGCTGTCACCCACTGCAGCTCCTCTCCCAGGTACTGTCAATCTGGAATTCTGCTTTGTAAACTAAAGTTTCGCTCAGAGTATTGAAGAAAAGGAGCTTCTCCATGCCAGATTTGAGTATAGCAGGCTGGTTTGCCTATTGAGTCATGTAATGGTTTATTTATAAGAGTCTAATATGCAAAAAATGCCTTTAGTAAAATGCCTTTAGGGCTCTCTGAAACTAATAAATTATTTTTTTTAAACTAATGAACTCTTAACAGTCCTCCTCTATTGGTTGCTGACTTGCTTATTTAGTTCCTTGAAGAAGAGAAATACCTTCCATTGCAACAGGTACATAGAACGTGGAACCAAAGGAAATACTGTTACATTTTGACTTTAGAGCTGCTTCCGAGAATAATCACAGGATTCTCGTTATATGTTACCTAAATGTGGGAGAAAATTAAGACATATGGTCAAGCCCTAATTGATTCTTCATCTAAAACTCTTTCCTATTTCAGATTCTAGATACCCTTAGCACCTCCAAGAATCATGAGTGCATAAGTGTTCAAAATCAGCTATTTTCCTTAAAATGTCTTGACATTAAATATGGCCAGCTTCTTAGGAGAACTAGTCCTCTGTCAAGACTTCACATTAGGACTAAAATGTTTGCAGAGAGTAATAAGGGTTCCAGAGATTCCAAAACCTGTACTCAGTTACCTGAACACACACAGGCTTTTTGTATAGTTATAGGGTCTGCACTCAACAGAAGCTGCTGTTTGGGTTCAGATATTCTCTTTCTTGCGTGTGCGCGTGTGCATGCGCGCAACACACACACACACACACACACACACACACACACACACACACACACACCACTCCTATCTATCTATCCAAACACCATTATAATAATATAATAAAGACTTGAGTTGATTCTAGGATGTAAATTCTAAGTGTACTATAGCCAAGTATTCTTGAATAAAATGTCAGTATTACAAAAACACGAGGCTTAGCATTACCAATATTTAGGTTATGAGAAGGCCTGCTAAATTATCTAAGATGGATGAACATATTAGGTATAACAAGATCATACTTGCGTGAAAAGCAACTACACCATCCTTCCACCTGTAATCCTTTGCAGACTGGTATTGTATTTGCCTGATCAACAACAGACATCAGTCCAGGCACACACCAGTGTCCAGGAAACAGTAAAAATGCAGGCCCAGAGATCAAAAGGAGAAAATAAGAGATTTCACGCCAAAGTACCCCACATAGAAGAAAAGTCTAAAGAAGACAATTTTCAGAAGGCTCCACACTGAAATGAATATGCAAGCCTCGTACATTCCTATACTTCAAATTAGCCCAGGGAGTTGGCTATCCCACCAAAGTATCCAGAATATCTAAATAAAGAACTAACAATAATCATTTTTAAAACTCTCGCTAGAATACTTAAGTTGATAAAAGTCTATGAGTTATTTAAAATTAATTTTCATTCCTAAAATCTTACACTTGCAAAATAATTGTCAATGGCCTTTTTAATTTGAATAGATACTGATGTAGGGTAGTAAGTATCAAAAACACATGACTCCGGGCACCTGGGTGGCTCAGTGGGTTGGGCCTCTGCCTTCGGCTCAGGTCATGATCCCAGGGTCCTGGGATCGAGCCCCACATAGGGCTCTCTGCTCAGCAGGGAGCCTGCTTCCCCTCTCTCTCTCTCTGTCTGCCTCTCTGCCTACTTGTGATCTCTCACTCTGTCAAATAAATAAATAAAAATATTTAAAAACAACAACAACAAAACACATGACTCCATAATGTGGCTAAGAGAGACCCAGACAAACATTTCATCTCTCAAAGCAAACTAAAAACTTGTACCCAAAATAAATAATAATCACAATATAAAAACAAGAGGGTTTTTTTTTTTTCTCTGCACAAAAACATGCTCTCTGCATGTTTTCTATTTCATTAAGATATCTTTGGGGGGAAGAGGTACATGCAGCTTTCTGGAGATGTACATGTCCTTTACCATAATGGAGATGTCCATACACGGACAAGGACACACCAACGTCAGGCAGAGCCTCAATTCTGTGTTGAGGTTATAGGCCTCAACTCAAATCCCTGTGAGGATCTCATGGGGCCATTGAGAAGATCTCCATTAACGTTAACCCTTTCCTCCCTTTTCTTCTCCAGGGACTGACTATCATAGGTAATGGCATAGCACCCCAGCCAGGGAGAAATAAAGAGGCAAGAGCGCAGTCCCACATGGCACTGATGCTAGAGACCATGAGAAGTACCTCTTAGCTCTTTGGTAATGCAACAAACTCAGCACACATGCTACCTTCCTAATCTCTACCACAAAACACTGTGAACAACCCTACACCCATCTCATTAACCCACCCTAGAGGACTCCTCCTTCATTTAGTTCAAGGACCAGTGTGGTAAGAAGGCTGAGACTACAGACTACAGAGCCCACTTCCCCTGCTCTCTCCAGAGGCATCCCCAATTCCGAGGCAGACAGGCAGACAGAGCCCAGTACTATATTTTGAATGCTTGTAATGTGTTCAAAAATAAATTGAAACAGGGCCCACTGTTCATGGCACAACCTAATTTATGTTACAGGATAAGTTTAGCAAAAGAGAGAAAATCAAAAAGGCAATTAGAAGAGGGAAATGAACAAAAGTTAAGTAAAATAATCCAAGATCTAAAAATGCTATAAAACACATTTTTCATCTTGTGGGTTTGTCCTTAGATACATAAGCAAGCAACTTACACCATAAAGATTTGGTATAAGATTGAAAGTAGAGAAGCAAAGGGTTGCAGAAAATTCATCAGCAAAATGTCATTTCTGTATCTTTACTATCATAGCTCCACCATCTGGGTTATATTTTATAGTTAGTTGTCTGAGCCAAAAATAAAAGATGACTGGTTAAGGTTGCTATTTCTATCAACATGATACTGAATTACAGTACTATTTTTCCTCACTTCTAGAGATGTGCCATTTGTCTTCCTACAATCCACAGGCAGAACCTTTTAAATTTTAGCACCAACAGTCCAATCTTACACATAGCAGAAGTAGATCACTTTGCTTGCACAGCTATATCTGAAAAAATGCTCCCCAACTAAACAGTAAGTCTGTTCCTTGCCAAACTTGTGACTCTCAAGAGCTTCAATTGATAATTGCAGAGCTCAATTTTTTAAAAAATTAAAATGAGTGGTGAAACCTATACATACTGTCACACTATCTATTACATATGAAATCTGTTGGTAGGACATACTATGTTACAGAGAAAAGCAATCATTAAGTGAACCAGGTGATTAAATGCCACTCAACTGACAGTATAACCAGATCAGTCTACCTTAAAGCAAAGTTCAACTGGAGGCTAAACTTGAATTCTCACATCACAAATGCAAAAATCTTAGTAAGTAATTGTTTGGGTAAGACCACATGGAAAAAAAAAAGAACTCTTTGCTTTCATCAGACGGGTCTAAGAACTAAATAATTTCAAAAGTACTCTAAACTTTCCCTCCTGGAAAAATAGGTTAGGGTTAGGGTGGGGAGAGATTATGATACAAAGTTAATTAGAGTAATCAGTCTGCGTACTCCTACTTGAATTCAGGGATTTAAAAAAAAAAAAAAAACACCTCCATGATTTATTTTTATTTTTTTCCTATTTTATTTTACAAGTAAATGGGCAAGTACAGTGACCTCTTTGACTATAAGCACTAAATAGCAAATATAACTTAGCTATTAGTATATAATTTAAGACATAGTGCTTTTAGCTAGTAAAAAAGCCTGGTGAGCACTCAGAAATATTTACTGGGGGAGTACTGAACAATACATTCACGGACAGCTTCTACAGAAGATAACAATGGAATTTTAGAAGATATTCTAGCACTATAATAGGGCCAGGCATCCTAGCATTGCTAAAGAAAGAAAGAAAGAAAGAAAAGTACATACACATAAAAATGAACTCACATATTTACTTCAATTTTAAAAAGAAATCTTATTTGAGATAATTAACTAAAAGTGTACATTTCATTTAATTCTTTGCAGAATATCAATTAACAAAACAATCATAAGTTTATAAATCAGCAAAGGAAATGGTCTTCCTTTAATTTCTTCCTAAAATCTTTAACACAAAAAATTGTTGTGTAGGATATTCAGAAATTGAAGTTACCTAGTATTGAAGCCTCAAATTTCAGTCAAAAAGAGAAGGAAAATGACCCATATCATAAAGTCAACATCATTTCTGAAGAATACATATAACTCGTCTGGGTGTCTGACAATTAATAAAAATGGTTTATCAGAGGCAGAGAATTTTAGAAATTACAATACTGATGAAAAGAAACCCTGGGAACTCTTTATACAATTACAAAAGCCTGAAACTCTAGGGGCGCCTGGGTGGCTCAGTGGGTTAAGCCGCTGCCTTCGGCTCAGGTTATGATCCCAGGTCCTGGGTTCGAGCCCCGCATCGGGCTCTCTGCTCAGCAGGGAGCCTGCTTCCTCCTCTCTCTCTGCCTGCCTCTCTGCTTACTTGTGATTTCTCTCTGTCAAATAAATAAATAAAATCTTTAAAAAAAAAAAAAAAAGCCTGAAACTCTATACACACACACACACACACACACACACACACACACACACACAAAGTGATTCACAAATGACTTTTATTATCCATACAAGACAAAAGGAATAGAATAAAAATGGACTTTAAAAATAGATGGAGAGAAATGAACTCTATCATCCCTGAGTACAGGAGATGGAAAAGGAGGGAAAGCCTAATTCCATTGGCAGGATTAAGTTACAGGTGAGGGAAAGTGATAGAAGCCACATGACCAAATGCCTCCTTTTTTTTTTTTAAAGATTTTATTTATTTATTTGACATAAATATTTAAATATTTATTTATTTATTTATTTATTTATTTATTTGACAGAAATCACAAGTAAGCAGAGAGGCAGGCAGAGAGAGAGGAGGAAGCAGGCTCCCTGCTGAGCAGTAAGCCCGATGTGGGGCTCGAACCCAGGACCTGGGATCATGACCTGAGCCGAAGGCAGCGGCTTAACCCACTGAGCCACCCAGGCGCCCCATAAATGCCTCCTTTTAATAAAGACCCTAAAGAATAGAAACCAACTTCCAGTGACTTAGGTGACCTGGAAGAGTCACTCAGACAAATCTAGAAGTAACTTATGGAAACCAAAGACCTCTTAGATACTTCAGGAGGTATTTAACCTAGTTAAACTTTGGCTTGCCTCTACATATTGTCATTAAAGTATCAACAAATTAGAGAGACCAACCCAGGATTCTCAACGTGGGATCTGTCAACAGTAGCATCAGCAACATCAAGGTACTTGGAGGAATGTATATATACCTGAGCCCCACCCACAGAGTTTCCATGGGTGGGGGCCAGGGATCCACAGCCCCTCTAGGTGATTCTGATGCAGCCCACTGTCTGAGAAACACTCATTTAAGTTGATTTACCTTAGTTTCAAGATAAAGAAAATGGGCTGGAAATCTTTGTCCTACTCCTACAGTTCTTAATGGAAGAGCTGGTTCTAGGAACAGTCTTGTTTTGGTATCTTTTCATTTGCATGGAAAAGCACTTCACAGTGGGATTCATGGGTTTTCTTTTTCAGATGCCAGTTAAAATTAAACAAACAAACAACAAATAAAACCCCTAAGGCTGTATAAAATAATAATTTTTTTAAAAAGTTTAAACAATTGGCCACTCACTTATTCATCAAAAAATATATGCAGTGCCCAATATCTGATAGATGATAAAAGGAGAGAAATACCTAATTTTTTTTTAATCCCTGTCCTGAACAAAGTCACAGTGTGGTAGAAGAGATGAGTGTGTTAGAGAATAAGTATAGTACAGCTCTAGGTGATAAAACAGAGTTAGAGAGATAGGAGAGGGTTCAGAGGAGGGAGACTTGCTCTTCCTCGGGTGGGGGGGGAAGAGCCAAAGACTTCAGAGAAAGTAACCTCTGGGTGATGGTGTGGTCAAAGGATTCATCGTCATTCCCCAAGCACTTAGTGAGCACACACTAAATACCCCAGCCACTAGGGATATGAAGACTGCAACAAGACAGAGCCACAGCAGCTATGAGGGAAGATCTATAATGTACACAGAGCACTAGCATACAAGGGACAGGGGCTAGGAATCATTTTCTATCTGGGAAAGCAAACAGTGATTCAAAAAGGAAATGATTCCAGAGCAGTTTGCAAACATAGGGCTAACAGGAAAAAGAAAAAAAGGAAAAAAAGTGTATCACAGAGCAAATGAGATGCATTTGCAAAAAGTAGGCAGTAGGAAACTGCTTGACCTACAGGCACAGCAATTTATAGAACTTTTAGGGTTAGTTAGAACAGTGGAGATAAGGCCTACAAAGTAGGAGGCTGAGAGCTTATCCTGTGGAGACCTTTATGCTGGAAGCAGTAGTCTGTCCTTGATCCTGAAGGTACTAGCATGCTTTTGAAGGGTTTTCTAAATGAGAAGATGTGACAGGTACCCAAATAAAGGACACTGTGGGAGCAACAAGTAGACTGAGGGACTGGAATCTCATAAAAGGACCTAACCAGCCAGTCAAGAAATATTTATTGCACACTGCTTATGTACAATGATACAAGATTTTATTCCTACACTCATGTATATATTTATGGAGTAAACAAATATGTGTTATTATATTGCCAGGAAAACATGTGTGTGCATGTATGCATATAGTTCATTCTTAAATCTAAAATTGCACTAACAAAGGAACAGTGCTCAATGCAAATAATCTTAGAGACTTCACTTTTTTTTCAAGTTTCCATTTAAATTTGAGTTAGTTAACATATACTATCATATTAGTTCCAGGAGTAGGATTTAGTGATTCATTACTTACAGTAACACCAAGTGTTAAAGACTTTACTTCAATGTAATAAATACCATATGTAATATCTAACACGTAGTATTACTTCAATATAATATTGTAATAAATGTCATAAACACTGTTAAGATTTATATAATTAGGGGCGCCTGGGTGGCTCAGTGGGTTAAGCCGCTGCCTTCAGCTCAGGTCATGATCTCAGAGTCCTGGGATCGAGCCCCGCATCAGGCTCTCTGCTCAGCAGGGAGCCTGCTTCCTCCTCTTTCTGCCTGCCTCTCTGCCTGCTTGTGATCTCTCTGTCAAATAAATAAATAAAATCTTTAAAAAAAAAAAAAGATTTATATAATTATAAGTGAAGTTGGTGTTATAAAATAAAACATTGCATTCCTTTCACCCTATGTTAAATCCTGTTTTCACAGGAGAGTGGTCAAAATTTATCTTTCAGTTTGTCTATACAACATGTCACCAAAACCAACAACGATTCACTGAGCTAATCTAATTCAAAGTTCCAACTCTCAAAAATCAGAGAAGCCTCTGATATGTAAATAGACCTAAACTTTACTGTTGATAAGCTCATAATGAACAAATCTTGGCAGAAAGAAAGAATATAAGCCAGAATACAGTTTGTTCAGAAATCAATTAGAACCACTGAAAATTATTTAAATACGATTTTGAGGAGAGACGAAGGGAGGAATGTTAGAGGAAATAAAATCATTTCCTTTTTACTCAAACTACAGTTTTAGTTATTTTTAAAATAATACTAGTTTAGCTACTTTAGTTATGTCTATACTCTTTATACTCTTTATTCATCCTCATTCCCCAAGCATTTGGTAAACACACACTAAATACCCTAGCCCCTAGGGATATGAAGACTAAAACAAGACAGAGCCACAACTGCTAGGAAAGAAAAGATCTATGGACATTTTCTTCTGTTTAAAAAACAAAAACAAAAAAACAAAAAAACAAAAAAAAAGTAGGCCATGAGAAATCCCTTAAAATTTCTAGAATAGGATCACTACATATTGTTAAATCAAGCAAGGTAATAATTAAAACTTCCATTTGATTATGTTAAAAAGATCAAAATATTTTATACACTCAGTGATACCAAGAGTTAATCATGCATGGCTTACTTGGCTAATAGATTAACTAAGTCTTGAGTTATATTTTCTTTTACCTGTCCCCAAAGTACCCATGCTAATACAAGAGAAATCCAAGACTACTGGAAAAAGGAAGTAAATGAAACAAATATGGAATGAAAAGATCAGTTGCATTGTCTACTAACCTTTTTAGCGTAACATATGTATTTGTTTATTATATAACTATTTATTGACTACCTAACATGTATAAAAGATAAATAGCATTCTAATAGGGAAGAAAGACAATAAGTAAATACAGTACGGTAACAAAGTTTTATCGAGGCAGGGAGCTATAGAACAAAACAGTAGGAACCCAGTGATCAGGGAAATCTCTCAGAAGGTAAAATATGAGCAGAGACCTGAATGTGAAGAAAGGAATACCATTCCAAGCAGAGGGAATAACAACCACAAAGGCTTTGAGACAAAACAAACTTGGAACATTCCAGAAGCACAGGGCAAAGTGAAGGAGGCATACAGCAGTGGCCAAATTAATTTGGAGTTAGCCAGGAGTTAAATTCACATTAGAGATATGGATTTTATTCTAAATGTGTTGAGAAGCCATGGGAGAAGTTTGGGTAGAATCCTTAATATCTGACATGTGTTTCAAAAGATCAGTCTGCTGTGAGGACACCAGCCAACCAGGGACAAAAAAGGTAAGCTGGGAGAACTGCTGGGAGGAGATGTTTGAGGTGAGAGAGGTGCGAAGCCTGGACTTAAGTAGTGCTTCTCTAACATTTTCAAATTATGGGGGGAAAAAGATAATTATCTGTAAAATATCTTAGAATAAATGGACAAGGCTGTTCATAGCTGGAGTCTCCAGATAGGCTAATTTGTACCAGTAATGCACTAGATAGATAAAAAAAACAGATGTGTATATTACATATAAATATATATGTATATATAAAACACACATACATAACATATATCATATAGCAAACATACAATATGAATGTAATTTCATAGAAAAAGGTCTTACACAATATAGACCCAACTTAAGATAGCTACCTTAAGGGAAGTATTGGATAGAAGGGAGTGGAATAATACGAAGGAGGAATTTCACATTTTTGTTCTATTAACTTAGAATATTTTAATTTTTGCAAGTATTTATCAATGTATTCGTTGTGTAATGAAGAAAATCTTTTTTAGCCATATTACTTTTCTCTGAACTATACTTTGATGACATGGCTTTTTCTAAAGTATATTTGAAATTTCATTTTAAAAAAATTGCAGGGGCGCCTGGGTGGCTCAGTGGGATAAAGCCTCTGCCTTCGGCTCAGGTCATGATCCCAGGGTCCTGGGATTGAGCCCCGCATCGGGCTCTCTACTGAGCAGAGAGCCTGCTTCCCTTCCTCTCTCTCTCTCCCTCTGCCTACTTGTGATCTTTCTCTCTGTGCCAAATAAATAAATAAAATCTTAAAAAAAAAAAAATTTGCATTTTATCCTAAGTGTAATGGGACAGGCCTACAGCAGAGGAGTGACATAATCTGAATTATGATCTAAAGCAGCTTATTGTGATGACTATGGAGAAAAGAGGAGTGTGGGACAGCAAAAGCAGAAGCAAAGACAATAATTAAGGACACCATGGTGGGTGTTCAAGGAAAAGATGATGGTATGCACTATGGGGATGACCTAGGAAATGGAGAAAATGATCATATCCTTCCTTATCTAATATCCAGCATAGCAAATGGCATGCAGTATGCTTTCCGTACACAGGTCTTCAGGTAAAAAAAGAAGGAAGAAGTTGTAGCATACTGCTTTTCTATTTTGAAGTAGAGAGGTAAAAACTTTTTCTTGGAGATACTTGTATAATGTCCATTTCGGAGAGCAGTTCATTAATCCCCTGGGTACAGATTTCTATAACTATTATTATAACAAATTAATGTTGGAAGCAAGTAAAGTAAAAATTATTTTGAAACAAACTTCTTTCTCATTTTAATTCCATTATTAAAATATGCTGTCACTGAAGTTTCAAATATGTTGGAAGATATTACAAAACTATGAGGTCATAATGAGTTACTCTGAAGGCACCTAAGAAATAGTGCTTTAAAACTTTAACATTTAATGGTACAATTTCTCTCTAAAATCTGAAACAAAATTAACCTAAATTACAAAGCTGACTGACATTGTCTTAGCTTCTCTCTCTCTCTTTGTAAATTATAGGCTGAGATCTCTCATCAGTTTTTTAATCTGAGCCTAGTTGGCCGTAATTTCTATTTTATATCACTTGCTCTGTCACTCTATCCGGCTCTGAATTTCATTTTCTATTTTACCTACATAAATATAAATCCCATCTTGTCATTACTTTTTCCATATATCAAAGCTAATGCTTAAATTAAAAATCTCAAAAAAAAAACCCTTCAAGTTTTGTTTTAACACATTAGATGATTCATTCTTTGATTTCTTTGGATCATATGATTAAAGATGTAGCAGCAGACATCAATATCCATATGGATTTCTGAATATAAGTTATATGGATTTGAAATTTTCTAGAGAGAAAAAAAATGTTACAAATAACAAATGACAGTTAATTTTCTAAGATAGCCCTTAAGATGTTTTAGTCCATAATATAGCTGAAACACTAGTACTTGAATTAGCAAAATACTTACAATCTAGCCACATGTCTACAGTTATTGAAGGGGGGGTACTATATGGGGTGCTTCAGAGTGTAGGTCAAAACTGTTCAACAGAACTGTGTGCCACAATGCAAGTTTTCTCTATCCGTCCTATATGGTGACTCAGTGGCATGTGGGCTCCGAGTACTTGACATGTGGCCAGTGTGACTGAGGAAACAAATTTCTAATTTTATTTAATTTTAATTAAATTTAGATGATCACATCTCAATAGAGGCTACCTCAACTGGACAGTGAAGGTCTGAAATACGGATAAAAGCACTTACGAGGTCTATTAATGATAGTGAAACCAAAAGTAAAAAGAAGCAACTGAAGGGGCACTGGGTGGCTCAGTCAGTCTTGAGTTTGGCTCAGGTCATGATCTCAGGGTTGTGAGATGGAACCCCACCTCCGGCTCTGCAATCAACATGGTACATACTTAAGATTCTCTTTCTCTCTCTCCCTCTCCCTCTGCCCTCTCCCCTCTCCCAAAAAAAAAAAAAAAACAAAAAAAAAAAAACAAAAAAAAAAAAAAAAAAAAAAAACGAAAGAGAAGAAAAAAAGAGAAAAGAAACAATTTGAGTGTCATTGTAAATTTCCATGTAAGAGTAATATGAATTCTCTAGGAATCATGAAAGTGGGTTCTACCCTTAAGGAAAGCTTTGAGTTGGGCCCTTATATGGTGCACTAATTACTGAATGGCCCCAACAAGCAAGAGTGTGAGGTCTACATCTAGAAACCAATGCCAGTAGCTACTCAGCCTGAGAAAAGTCTTTCCAGGTGTGCAAATGACAACCGATCAAGGGCACTTTATTTGGATAGTGCAAGGCTGGGCAGTTCGCTATTATAGTCAAATATTACTTTACAAGTTTGAATTTCATCCCAACTATATGGATGAATGACAAACTAAGCAGAAAGTTATACTACATACTACAATACAAAATTGTTGATACACTGATTTTATCTCATTTCCAACATATTTTTTCACTAGATTCAAACAATGTGAGACAAACTCCAGATTAAATTATTAAAACCAAATAAGTTCACACAGTGAAAACATATTACAAATGATACTTTGTTGACTGGAGATTTTTATCTTAAGAGAGTCAGATTAAGGGGCGCCTGGGTGGCTCAGTGGGTTAAAGCCTCTGCCTTCGGCTCGGGTCATGGTCCCGGGATCCTGGGATCGAGCCCCGCATCGGGCTCTCTGCTCAGTCTGCTTCCACCTCTCTCTCTCTCTCTCTCTGCCTGCCTCTCTGCCTACTTGTGATCTCTGCCTGTCAAATAAATAAATAAAATCTTTTAAAAAAAAAAGAGAGAGTCAGATTAAGAATCTTAGTTTTACGGTTGCCTGTGTGGCACAGTCAGTTAAGTGTCTGCCTTTGGATCAGGTCATGATCCCAGGATCCTGAGATCTCGTCTCCCATCAGGCTCCTTGCTAAGCAAGGAGCCTCAAGGAGCCTGCTTCTCCCTCCCTCTGCTTGTATTCTCTCTCTCTCTCTCTGACAAATAAATCAATCAAGCCTTAAAAGAAATCTTATTTTTAAATTAAAATGTCAATACTGATCAATATCAGTAGCTTAAAAACCTAAATATTCACCCTTTTTTTTTTAAACTGCAGGAATGAATTCCTTTTAATTCTTTTGAATGTTAAATTCTCTGCATGCAAAGAGAATACTAACTTCCCCAGGGAAATAAATTAATGTTTATATACTTAGGTTATCTTTATAAAAGATAAACCCTAAACTGTCCCCAATCACAGGACTATGGAAGGGTACAGGGCAAAGAAGGAGAAGGGAGACTGATATTTCACCCATACTCATCTAAACTCTTAGCTGCTTTTGGAAAATCCACTTAAGACCACAGCCTTACATTCTACGTTAATTAATTTACATGTCAGTATGAAACACTGACATGAAAAGTCTATTTTGTGAAATAACTAAAAAATATATAATATTATGGCTCCTTTTGTCTCTTTTATAATACAAGGTTAACAGGTACTCTTTTTTCTCCCTAAGAATTTGCAGCTGCAGTCCAAAATGTGGCAAAAATGGGCAAAAAAATGTTCTAAATACTTCACACTCTAGAGAATTCATGAATACCTGGAAACAATCTTCCTTCAGTGTTTTCTGACCAGTGGCAGACCTGGTCCTACTACACTCCACCACCTCCCACACCCAAATGATCAGAGCAGAATGTTGGGGACAAGGGAGAGAAGTGCACTATTGACAGTCATGGGCATCCCTACCTCTGGGAGAGAGGGAAGCAGGGAACCCCACGGGAATCTTCCCGGGGCCAAAAAGAAGAAGGTTCTAAAAGAATCACTCACCAAGATTGGAAGTACCTGTGAGAAAGGGAGGCTGGCAAATGGCTCCTAGACAAATCCTTCATGAGGGAGTCCTTGCGGAAATCTGGCAAAAATCCCTGCCATTTCTTTCTCATTGTTGTGACTGTTAATGCAGAGACATGGGATGGCCTATAGCAGTAGGACCAGAAGGGATAAAATATGAGCTCAGTGGTCTGCTGGTAAGTACTCAGCAAGTGACTGGGAGATGACAGGTCCTGGTTGGTGGCCCTTGTTGATTTCAGGGACAGAAATCCTCTCCCCATGGCCAATTTCAAGTTACCAATGCGAAGCTACCGAATGCACAATGAATAGATGGGCAGGAGCAGGTTCTTGTGCGGTATTTCTTTTCTTTTTTTTTTTTTTTTAAGATTTTGTTTATTTATTTATTTGACAGACAGAGATCACAAGTAGGCAGAGAGGCAAACAGAGAGAGAGAGGAGGAAGCAGGCTCCCTGCTGAGCAGAGAGCCCGATGTGGGGCTCGATCCCAGGACCTCGGGACCATGACCTGAGCCGAAGGCAGAGGCCCCAACCCACTGAGTCACCCAGGCACCCCTGTGCAATATTTCTACCATAAAAAGACAACAGACACAAACAACATCAAGAGCACAGATGATTAAATAAAATAAAACAGGGAGTATTAAGTTTTGAGTATTTATTACTTTGTTTTTAATATAACCCATCTGATTATTCACTTCCATGATGTAATTAGTAGAGCCCATGTTTAACAGCAAGATCACAAAATCCCTGAAAATTTAACAATTCGTTCTTATAAGCCAGTATAAGCCAGCTACTGCACACCGCTAGTGTGCCTAGAAGGTGAATGGAAGTTCGCCTTTCTCTATATGGAGAAGTACCTTGTAGACATCGTGCCAGGGCTCTAAGTTCTTTCCAGACAACAGCTAAGTGAGGGGAATCACCCCTGCTGGAAAGGTTGAAGTAGTGGGCCACCTACCAGAAGTTCAGCAGGGACATAACAGCCTCTTTCTAAGGAGTACTCTAAGATTAGAGGGGGCTGGTGTGAAGCAGAACACCACACCAAGCCAACCATCCCCACAGCAGCTAGGAGGAAAGACCACACCCATCATCAAGGCTAAAAAGCTATCTGACACAGGTCCAGTTAAGAAAGAAGACCTCTACCTCCTTTATGTCTGCTTCTAAACCTAGTCCTTGCAAGGGGAAGATAGAAGAAACTACTAACTACCTACTGACTCCTTGCCTTCAAAAGACAAGCTGCAGGTGTAGGTGACAATGGGAGGATGAAAGACAAAGTAAGAGCATGTACACTTAAACTGAAACGAAGTGGATTTTAATAACTGAAAATGAACAAAAGCTAAGAAATTTGTCTAATGTGTCATTAAGAACCAGGTCAAAGAGAATTGATTAGGTATAACTGAAAAAAAATGGCCAGTGGTAGGAAAATAGGTTAAGTCTTCCCTGAGTCGAAACCTCTCAACAAACTGGTTGCATATATGCTTAAGGAATCACTACTTAGAATATTGTGCTAGGTATCCACTGCTAACGAGACAACTAAAGTAAGCAACTTTTCCTTTAAAGAAAAACAGCCTGCTATTTCAAATACTGATGTCATGCAAATGATGATATATTCAATCCTGCTAATTTTTTTTAAAAGATTTTATTTATTTATTTGACAGACAGAGATCACAACTAGGCAGAGAGGCAGGCAGAGAGAGAGAGGAGGAAGCAGGCTCCCCGCAGAGCAGAGAGCCTGATGTGGGGCTCAATTCCAGGACTCTGGGATCATGACCTGAGCCGAAGGCAGAGGCTTTAACCCACTGAGACACCCAGGCGCCCCCAATCCTGCTATTTCTATGTGGGCATCATTTCTCCATTACACACTGACACCAAATACAAAGAGGTGTGGGTACTCAAAAATGCAAGGCATCCTTATCAGGAATAGTGGCAACAGTGTATCTTAATGTACATTATTTTATTTGATTTTCACAGAAGAGCTGCAAGGTAGACAGGACCGTTATTAATAGTCACTCATGTCTTATAGGTATTAAAAATGAAGCTGAGAGAAATTAAATGATATGCTCCCTTAGAAGCCAGAACTTTACTACACTTCACTATTAGCTAAGGAGCAGTGGCTTTAGAAGTCAGGTCCAGGTTCTAATCCTGGTTATGCCAGTTAATAGTTATGGGATACTGGGTCAAATATTCTCTCCAGGCCATGGTTCTTTCTATGAAATTAAATCACCGGACCACAATGTCTGTAGGTCTCTTCTAGGATCATGATATTATTTCATCAACAGGAAAGGCAAAATGTCCGGAAGGCCAGGATAGATTACAGAACTAAGCACACAACAATGCCAAAGGGAAGAATTCAGGCAAGGCTTATGGGGTGCCAGAAATAAAACAAACTTGTGCTACACCAGCTCTCAAGTCAAGCTTTGATGTGCTTCCTGAAAACAATGCTTCCAAGCATTTCCAAGTTTGCCAAACCAACCGGGCTTCCATGTGGAAGAAAGTGAAAACCCAAAATTGAAGTAGCACAGGAAGGAATACAGACAAGAGGAATTTCTGAAAGAAAAAAACTGCTAAGCAATTCATGTAAAAATTATCTCACTCTGTTCTAGAAATTGCCAGTAAGTATTATAATGAAATATTTTATTATTTATTACGATATTCACTAGTAATTTTACAAAAGTCTAGCTAATTAAATATTCATTTTGATATGTAGGCTTTCAGGAACAAGCAGAAACAAAATATCCACATATTAATGCACATCCAGAAAATAACAAATCAGTATCAGTGATGAGTCAGTACAGACTAAACAGAAAAAAGAAAGAAAGTCTCCAATTTATCTGCATGCCATAAATGCATCTTTGAACAGGCAAAATGTAATGCATTTCTTCAACCAATTTACCAAGAATAGAAATTGCTAGGTGAATCAATAAAATATGAATTATTTTATGTTCTCTCCTATATTTCTCTCTCATTTATTATTTCACCAAAACCTATTAACTGCTCTATTATTTAAAACTCAAGTGTTCTATGGGTGAGGTGGAAGGGAAGAATCTCTTTCTTATTTATATTTGTTCATATCCGTAATAAAATCAGAATAAAAACGTGGGTACATACATATGTAACATATAAATAAAAAAATAGCCACAGTTAGCTAATTCAGTAAACATGAGATATTATCGTCTAAAGTGATGAAAATGTTCTAACCAAAAGAGGAATCTTTCAAATTGACCTTGAAAATGGAGCCCAGCTTTTCTACTAAGTTTACAGTACAGCCTTGACCCTCCTGGGCTGTGATCCCAGGTCATCACTTACTGTGTGATTCTATAAGTATCACATATGCATCCCACACCCCCCGTTCATTCTGTGAAACACAGGGTTGATTCAAAGGGGGTCATGTGATAATACATGAACTGTTCTAACATAGGATTGGCACTCAGTACATTCATCTCCTATCAAAGCCCAGCTAAGAAAGATCCTAGCTTCCTACACACTGCAGCTCTCAGCAAAGGCCTTTAGTCTGTTGACAAAAGGAGTCATACTGACCAAGTTCAGGAATCTCTTGAGTTACTCATGCTATCCTCAGGAATACAAAAATAACTGGATATCCTGATTCCTGTTGGTTATACAAAACTATTAACCACCTCCTCAAACACACCTACCCGCCCATCCAACATACATACTCCAACCAAACTTATGGACAGGAAGGCAAACTTCGGAGAGAAAAAACAAACAACTGCTATTCACTGAACACTTATCTGCCAGACAGTGCCGTAGGCAATTCTGAACAAATTTGCAGCCTAGACACAATAAATAAGTTGTACAGAGAAAGAGATAGCAAGGGATTCAGCTGGGATTTTATCATAACTAGATTTGATACTAAAGCCCATCGTCCCTAAAATTGTGCAAATCTTTCTCCCACATTTAACTATTACCAATAATGCACAAAACAGCTTCCCAGAAAAGTTTATACTAAGTAATTAAACCAAACAGCACACAAAACTCCACACTTAACGACAACATATACAATTCCCTTGTCTGTGACCTCGGGACTCTGGCTATGCACAATCCTTGAAACACTGAGTAAAATATTCATTTCTAGTTTAAATATTCCAAATAGTATGAATCCACAAAACAAGAATATATTTCAAAACTGTCATTAGCAATAAAATATAAGTTGAAATTGGAGATTTCTGAAAAAAGATCTGGGAGTAGTATTGGGAAAGTTATGAACAAAGTAGTTTAAGGAACATCTATTTTCTCTATTATATCAACTACTTGGGCTAAAGGACCATTCTGATTTCCTTTTGATTATAAGGAAATGTACAGTTCAGCTGAAATATATACTGAACCATCACAAAACTTCCAGCATCATATTTTAGCACATGAGAAAAATTCTATTATTCCTCTTTCAGCCTAATAGAATAGGGGAAAAAATGAGATAGTGTTAGCAGAGAAGACTGAAATGGAAGCACTTGGTTATTATGAAATAATCATTATGTCAAAGGAATAGATACATTTGCCTGTACCTTTCCCATGCTTATGCCCTAGAGGTGTGTGATTATCTTATAATCATTGCTGTTTCCCAGAGAAACACATTTTGCTTCATGATACAATTTTTTAAAAGTGAAAAACGTATTACCAGAGGTGCTTGTTAAATTGATGATGATGACTTAAATTAACCTACATTTGTCACTAAGTTTCAAGGGTCATCCATTATTGAGCACAAAAAGACATATTTTCTACATGAGGGGAAACATAAAATGCAAAGAAAGTGAGAGAACCATTAATTAAAGTTTATGTAAAAGAAGACAGAGAACCATTACAAATACCTATGATTTCAGCCTTTTTTGGGGAACAGGGTCCATATTCAGAAAGACAAAGCCATCAATGGTAATCAAAAAAGGAAAGAGGTCTACTTACATTTGCTGACCGCATTACCAACAGAAAATCATTATTCTGCAATAATCACTGTGCCTCAGTGAACAGTAAAATTATTTTTAACATTTCATTTGTTTTACAATCTCTAAAACACAATGGCTCTAGTTAAATTACTGTACAATAACCCAATCATTTAATTTTAAATCAGTATTTTATCCATCGTACTAAGTCTTGTGATACAAATGTCATCTAAAGGAACATATTTTCAATATATTGAACGCACCCTGACTATTTTATTCTTTGCTGGCTACATATTCTCTTAAGACAAAACTAGATAATTAAAGTGTTCAGTGACGAGTCTATTAACAAAAGCAAAGATTTAACATATTGCCTTGAGAGAGACTTTTCAAGTTTCTTTCCTTATCTTGGTAGGCAAGAGAGAACTATATTTTTAACACTCCTGAAGGGGATAATTATAAGTCTTATCATTTGCTTCCTGCTGATAAAAGGTAAATACAAACTCTTTTTTTTTTTTTAAGATTTTATTTATTTATTTATTTGACAGAGAGAGATCACAAGCAGTCAGAGAGGCAGGCAGAGAGAGAGGAGGAAGCAGGCTCCCTGCTGAGCAGAGAGCCCGATGCGGGGCTCGATCCCAGGACCCTGAGACCACGACCTGAGCCGAAGGCAGCGGCTTAACCCACTGAGCCACCCAGGCGCCCCTAAATACAAACTCTTAATGAAGATGACTGTGACTGTTCCTCCATCGTGGGATCTTCTTCAGTCATTTCCTGTGCTAGAACCCTCATCAAAAGAAACAGCCCAGGTAAAATCATAAGCAGAAAGCTATCACTGATGTCACACACAGCAAGAGAGATCACATCAAACAGTAATATTCTTTTTTTTCTTTTTTTTAATTTTTTAAAAATTTTTTTATAAACATATAATATATTTTTATCCCCAGCTAACCTCTGCAAAAGAGAAGAAGAACGATCATCAATGAATGACCAAGGGCTGTTGTATAACACAACGCCCAAAGTCAGCTTCACGCTCAGGAAAGAATACTACGTCTGTCTCCTCCTCGTGGTTTTGGGTACTCTACAAATTCAGAGAAATTTCTCTAGTAAGAAACTATAGAAATGATCCCTGAAAGTATAGTCTTAAACAGTAATATTCTTGTCCAGTGAGAATCAGACAGGAGAACGACGTGGTAATAAGTGGCTCATACCTCATACAGTAAGGGCTAATTAGTTCAAGAAAAGTTCCAGAGGTCAGGGATTTATTTTCTACCATAAAATAGACAGATTAATGAAATATCCTCTAAAATTCCAGTTTATCAGTCTTATAAGAAAAGGAAACTGGAATCAAATTATCCTGCAAAAATGTAACTGCCTCATTCATTAAATTTATTAATTTCTCCATTAGGGTAAGAATTAAATTGCCTGGGTGTAAGCCTGCAACTAACTAAAAGTAAATGCTATGAATCTGTCATGAAAATACATGAAGAAAAGCTAAATTTCCACAATTATATGTATAAAAAGTATGCTGTGATATTTCCAGTAATAAAATTAACAATGTTCTGAACAGCTAAATATGTGTGGAACAAACGTCATTATATAGCATACATCAAGAATGCGTAAATACTTAAAATGAGATAAGAACTCAAGAGGCAATTCTTAATTTTAGCACCTAATTTGTGCCCATTCCTGTAAAGCCAATATGGAGAGAGAGTTAAGGTAAAACACAGAGATCCTGTCCTCAGTAGCAGAAAACTTATTTTAAATAGCATCCATCAGGGACACCTAGGTGCTCAGTTCGTTAACAGTACGCCTTTGGCTCACGTCACGATCCTGGAGTCCTTGGATCAAGCCCCACATAGGGCTCCTTGCTCAGCGAGGAGCCTGCTTCTCCCTCTGCCTGCTGCTCCCCCTCTCTGCTTGTGTTCTCTCTCTCTCTGACAAATAAATAAATAAAATTAAACAAACAAACAAAAAGCATCTATCGATAATGTGTCAGCAAGTGCATCAGGGTATTAGGCTGTAAAGCTAAATTAAGGACAAGCCTGACGGTCGAAAAGACCGGGTAAAATGAGGGTAGTTACAAAACGACATTAGAGGGACGCCTGGGTGGCTCAGTTGGTTGGGCGACTGCCTTCCGCTCAGGTCATGATCCCAGGGTCCTGGGGTCGAGTCCCGCATCGGGCTCCTTGCTCTGCAGGGAGCCTGCTTCTCTCACTGCCTCTGCCTGCCTCTCTGCCTGCCTCTCTGCCTGCTTGTGTGTACTCTCTCTCTCTCTGGCAAATAAATAAAATCTTTAAAAAAAAAATGACATTAGATGGGTTATGATTGATGCGGCTACCTAAGTCTGCTGAAATGCAAAGGAAACACTGAATGTCAGGGGAAGCTGCAAAGGCTCAAAAGAAGGTTACATTTTAACTCACCCGGATGCAAAAAGGGGTATGTTTAGAGGCCTCAAAATCAGGGAAACCATTTTGGTTCCCCACAGTATTTGCAGGATACCCAAACTCTGAATAACGATGGCAGGGAGGCCAGTTTATCAAGAGAATGGCACGGAGAAATCTAGGTAAATGGTGGGAATGGCAAACTTTACCATATATGAACCACAGGGCAAAGGCAATGTAGTTCATTAACTGGCTTTGATATGGAAAAAGGAGGAGAGGAGAGGTTTTGGTCTGTGATGAAAGTTGAGTCAGTTCCAACCATGAAGTTTCCAGGCGGAGGGATTCGGAGAACGATGTATCACCGATAGAAATATAGAAACTGATATACAGTTGGAGTATGAAGAGTAAATATAAACAATTCATGTCTAAATTCCTGATAGCTGAAAACATAAAATAGCCAACTTTACTCATGCAAAATCTTCCTTTATTTACAGCATTCCTTTGACTACCTGCTGAAGCTCTAAGGAGAATGACAGATGTTAAATTTGAAATTGTTGTTTTTAAGTTTCTTAAAATCATTGGTGATAGTATGTAGAAGGTAAAATATTCTCCAGAAACAACTCCAGCTGTATAATGAATGTGCTGCACTTTTTGTATGTAATAAGGCAAAATCAATTTAGCATGCTCTGTGGCTGCAAGAAAGTCCTTAAACCAATTAAATTAACTTTCCCTTCTGCTGATTGTACTTGCTAGTCGATTATCCTTAACCCATAGCAGACAGTGTTTACTTCTGGGCCAAGATGGTTTCCTGGAAACATCTTATAGACATAACTGTAAGGGGGATTATGCTTCCCCATAGGGATGACACAATCTGAGATGATTTTTTTTGACATCAATAAATTTTGATGATGTCAATCATGTATTATTAAAACAAAAGAATAATGCAAATTATAGTCATACACAAATGTAATCATTTCAAATAATAAAATTGTGTTCCAGGTCATCTCCTAGAATTTCAGTACTGAAGAAACCTCAGAAAATTTCTAAATTGAAACACTGTATTTTTTTCAGACAAGAAAAGAGACACATATTCTATGACACTTCACCTCCCAACTTTACAAAGTCACATATAATGACCATAAGTAATTAGCACTGACTCTCAGAGAGCCAATGACAATGCCACCATATTCAATTTGAGCACTTTCTACCTACAGGACAGATGCTGGCAATCATTTATATAAGCTTTGTTTCTTCTTGCATCTATGCTATATAAAACAAAGAGGACAGGACTGAGTGACCAAGGCATTTTTTTTTTTTTAAATCTGAAAGAGCTATGATTCTAACTTCAATTCTAAACTTTTGGCAAGTAAGACATGCTTTATTCAGGTCCTTAACACCAAGAGCATCAAGAGCAACCTTGAAGGAATAAAAAGGGACAGACAAAAGGCTGCCTGAGCACTGTGGTCTATGGATGGAAGGAAGGAATAGAAGCTGCTGCCCTTTGCCTCGATAATAGCAGAGGAAACATAAACTCTAAAAAAATAAAATAAAAAAATTTAAAAGTCTTCTGTAGTTAATCCAAGGGACGGAGATGGCTGGCAGAAGACCAGGTGCTGAAGAAGCCACAGCTATTGCCAGGTTAAAGGCAAAGGAAACATGGTAACCCAACTACCCCAGAGTCAAAGCAGTGATTACTAGTTAAGTGCTTTAAACTTTGACAGGGATAGAGAGGGGACTGACCAGGTGTCCCCACTGTAGACATGGTCCTCCCTGGTTCTTAAACAAATCAAGATGAAAGCACCACAGGGAGGTTGAAAGCAGATGATTTTATTCACCCCCACCCTGTTATCAGCTTTATAAGAGCTGTAGCTGGAAAATGGCTGATAAAACCAATGTAGTAATCTCTCCTGCTAGGCTTTGATCTGGTTTTCTGCCAGAAGCAGCTATTATCTACTCAAAAAAAGAAAGGTGTGATCAGGTGCAAATCTCTATTGGCACCCAGGCCGAAGCTCAGAAGCCCCCCTCCTTGATCAAAGTTTAAAGCATTCACAAAACACTAGTGCACTGGTGTTCTCAACTTTGAAGAAACCATTACTCAGATTTTGCAAACTGTGATTATAAGATCTCTGCTTCCCATCCAAGATACTGATGCATAATCTCTGGCCAATGCTGTGTGTCCTTGGGCAAAATGACTAGATTATTCATTCACTTTATTTGGAAGAGTTGGAACAAATGAACTTAAAACTAATACCAAACTAAAAGTTTTAATGTGGAGCTTATCAGAAAAATAGGTACTATCATATTAACAGCACTCATTATTTTAGTAATTCTATTTCCTAAAATAAGAACCCGATATCAACTATAATATTTGGCATGGGTTGATTATAATGGACTTATTCACATATGAATTAGCCATTAAAACTTAAGTTAAAAACGACAATGGATTTTTTTTTAAATATGAAGTTAAAGAAAATATCAAGTGCTTACAGAAAGCAGTAGTATTTAATTTTGAAGCCCCAGAACCCATTCTATGAAAACCAAAGATCCTCTACCTTAATGGAGAATGTAAAATTGAGTTTACAAGCCTTTCAAGTTCAAAACTGGACAACCTAATGAGCCAGAGACCCCAGATTATGAACCTAAATCTCCAAAATTCCTTCAAATTTATAATCTAACCTGCACAGTCTTCTGCTGTAATTTCTTTAAGATTGAACTGTAGACCAAAGCATGCCTGAGGGGCATGGGCCGACAATCCTCTATTTTGCACATAGGAATGTCTACGGTCTTCGGCCTTGAATATACTTATGGAATTTCCAATTAAAAAGATTTCTAGTAGATGACAAATGGATACTGGTCAATACAAAAGTAGCAATTTGTTACTGTAATGGCTCAAAAACCTCATAATGGTATGACGCTTAACAAGCACTCTTCTCATTATAAAAATCAAACAACTGTTCAGCAAATTAAAAAAAAAAAAATACGCCACGGCGCCTGGGTGGCTCAGTGGGTTAAGCCTCTGCCTTCGGCTCAGGTCATGGTCTCAGGGTCCTGGGATCGAGCCACGCATCGGGCTCTCTGCTCAGCAGGATCGAGCCCCGCATCAGGCTCTCTGCTCAGCAGGGAGCCTGCTTCCCTTCCTCTCTCTCTGCCTGCCTCTCTGCCTACTTGTGATCTCTGTCAAATAAATAAATAAAAATCTTTAAAAAAAATTAAAAAAAAATTACAAAGCAAAGCTATATCACCCTCTTTACCAACTACATACATACATAGATAAGCCAGGGTTCCTTTTATGTTATTATTAGTGAAAGCACAGTTATTAAATTCATTATAGTAAGAGTGAAAACAACAGAAACTACTTGACAGGCATCACCAAAAGACCAAGATTCCATTTTGCAAGATGCAAATTTCCCCTCTTCAAAATGTTTAAATCCTACCTTTATAATATAATTGCGATTTTAAAAGTTAGCAAACAGAATAACAAGTTTAAATAATGCCCCTCTATTTCAAATATGTTACAACACCAAAATATTATCACTTACTTGGTTATTACTTTTTAATTTCTTGAAAAAACTGCATTCCTAGGACTTCGGATATAGGGTTCATTCCTCCTGCCTAGACTCTGTTTCTGATAAACTAAATCACATTTTCCAGCTTTTAAAGAAATTCACATTCTGTAAAAGTCAGAAAATTACAACTCCAATCAAGTGTCAGGCTAAGTAGATTATCACTATAGGCCTATTAAGGTAATTTAGTAATTACTAAAAACATGACTTGAAAATACTTTTGAGAACATTTTAAAATTTACTATCCATGTTATCATAAACTATTTCCTATGATTTACAACTGTCCTAAATAAATTTAAAATTATATCACAGGGCCATGGGCAGATAAATTTGCATAAATCTGACATTCACACCTAGATAAAAAAAGCCCAGGTTGTTCCGTTGGTCACAACAGAAACAGACCTGTAAGCATTTATATTCTGGGTCCAGACAAATGATTCAGAAATAACTCCTGAAAGTTACAAGTAGGTTGGCCTACTATTAAATTTGTAGGCCAACTCATGGAAGAGTGTAAAGTAAAATAGCCTGATTAAGCTAAAATGAATGTATGTCTCTACCATTTTAGATTATCACAGAAAAAGTCAAAAGGCAAATTTCTGGTTTCAGCTAACCAACAAAAGCAATACGAATGAACATGGCCTTTTTGTTGCTGGTGAGGTCTGATAACTAAAATTATTCAATTGAATCAAATTTGAAAGCCTCTTGCAATACCATCAGTTCAATTACCCCATAAACCACATTACGATCCTGTTTCCAAAGTGAAAAGTAAGTAAATCCGTGTGACTGCAATCTATCAGATGTCAGGCAGGTACCCTGAATATTACCTTGTACTTCAATAGCACTGCATAACACACAACACTATTTCATTGCATTCACCATAACACACTTATGATGTAAGTATTATCGTTATTTTAAAGAGGAGACAGTAGGCTTGACTAACTTGACGGAGTGTACAGTAAATGAATTCCAATGATTCCAAAGCCTGTGCTCCAGTTTTGTGTGCAATGCTGCAAGTACTGTTTCCATATGCATCTGTTTATGGTTTTCAGTATGAAGCTGAGTGTTTGGAGCCTTGAGGTGGTTAACTATTTGTTTGTTTACAAAACTTTTTTGTTGTTCATTTATTTACGACCAATAAACAAATTCCATAATATTGCCTTAGAAGAATAAAGAAAGAGTTCAAGGACCTACAGTCCCCTCTGGGTCTATTTGTCTGCAAAGAGAAAAGAGCTAATATATTGATAAGTGAGGGCAGTAGCCATTTAATTTTGAGTGGTCACAATAATGAAGGACTGAAAGAAAAAAAAAAAAAAAAACACTGCACTGGGAGTTGGAAGTCCCTGATGGTAGTCACTGGGTTTTAATAAGAATTAGACTACTCTATTCTATTTGAGGTTTTACAGGGGGTAAGCATGGTCCCATTGAGCAGACTTTACACGGGGATTTCACATTTATTTGAGTGTTCTGGAATTAGAATGGACTAAGACAACAAGAGATAGGGCCTGATACAAAGACAACTGGACTGGTTATCCAGAGACAGGACTTTAAATCTCACTATCAATAACTAATTGTATAAAATCACGTAAGTGGCAAATTCAGGACCCTAACTATTTTCACCCATAAAATGACAGGGCTGGCCAAACTGCTTTCCAAGGCTCCTCTCAGTACTAATATTTCATGAGGTTAAAAGACAACTTGTTACAGATGGTGAATTATAAAGAAACTCTTAAGATTAAGGAACTTATTTTTCTTTGTCACATGATATATTTTCCTTTCTTTTTTTTTTTTTTTTTTTTTGGCAAATTAAAATGCAACCAAGGCTCTAAAATGGGAATTATATACATATATAGTGTCTACTTTGTAGAATTCAATCAGCATGATGGTATATGTAAACCTTTTTAAAATTTTAAATATGCACATGAAATAATGAGTATTTAATTAAATGCTGAATGGTTAAATGTTAAAATCCTTTGTTAATATAAAATAGTATGTCTTAATTAGAAATGCCAAGGTACTAAATTGTTGAATAAACAAGAGCATTAAGATTTGCTCGAGGCAACATACATAAAGTTCTATGCTATCTGTAAGTAGTTTAAATACAAATTTCTGTATTTATATGTACTAATAGCATTTACCAGGACATCTTATTTAAGACAGCAAAAATACTGTCTTTAACCACAGAAGTTCAAGAGAAGTTCAAGAAAGAAAACAAATTTATTTACTTCCTAATTATTCTTTTCTGCTTACAGATGTTTTGTATTCCTTTATCTAGATCCCACCCCCCTTCTAGAAAAGACTAAAGGCAATGGAAAGAATATAATAACCACAAGTAAATTCCAGGAGTATAAAATCAGAGGGAGAGGAGGAGGGGAAAAAAAATGAAGACATCATTTAAAGTGAGGAATAAAGCTCAAATATGTTTACTAGAAACATTTATATACTTCATATTAGAGAGTCATACATGGGCTCGAAGCTTTCTCACAGCAAATGCAGCATACAGCTCCCGGTATAATTTGATTCAGTGATACAATTCCATTGGGAGCCAAATTGATGGGTTCCTTGTGCTTGTCTCCACAATTGCTTGACTTGGCAATACATTTTAGGTAATATAGGAAAACTAGAGGAAGAAAGGATTGCACATCTTTTAAACAATCTTCCCCAAATACTGTTTCTTTAAACTATGGGCTCCAATGAGTTCAAGACTGCTCCCTCTCCAGAAAGGTCTGTGGCATGAAACTATTCAATAATGCCATTTAAATGCAGATACACGTTTTAATAAACTCTGAATTTTAAGAAATTATGTATACAGGGTTCATATACTTTTATGAGACTTAAGGTATCTAGCCTTAAAAACACTTCACCGTGTCCAAAAAGGTATCCCTTCTCTGGTGAGGCCATAGCACAGGAACAGATCTCCTCAGAAAAGTTTTTCTAAATCTTCTCCAAATGAAAGATAATGCATGACCCACTGCCTGTAAAATCTACTCTTTATTTCCTGGTACAACAGGGTGAATCTGAAGAAAAGTGCCACTAATGTGAAAATAGCTGTCTGATTCAGTTGATTATTAAAAAAAAAAAAAGTAATTCAATAAAACATACATTGAAAGTTTAACTTGGAATGAAGCTTAAGTAGTGCTACCTCTGATAAACCAAGGAAACCTGGAAGGGTCTTTTAAATAAAAGACAGCACATTGAGAATGGAAAATAACCCATCAGCTGTAGGAGCAGTTGTCACTGGATGCCACTTTCAGATTGAGATAACAAAACTATGAAACTATCTATAAAAAAATAGTTTTATCTTTTGTCCTCTATTAGAGAAACAGGCATGCAAGAGCTCTGTCAAAACAGTGAGATTCAATTTAAAGAGAAGAGAGGTCAGAATACAATCACATTTTACCTTAATGAAATATGTGACCTGCTCTCTCAAAACAATATTCCTACCGACCGTGATTCTAGAAATAGTAATATAGAGACAGATTCCGAAATGAGATCAATAACTGGAGTAGGCAGTGTAGGCAGAGCTTTGGCAGCCTAGCTCGTAACAGACTCCTGACCAAAGAAGTAAAGGTTGGGGAAAGGACAGACATTTTCTTTGTGGTTAGAACAACATTCTAGCTGATTTACGAAACAGCTTCAGCCAATCGCTTAGGCTTAAATTAATAGCTATCGTGAATTAATTCTAGCCTCCTAATCCAAACAAATTATATCCTAAATTATAGAGAAAACTTGCAGAAGTACTTGATCCCCTCCCTAATACTTGCAACTATCTGAATGAATGGCTGAATGATCCAATGTGCTATTTCCTAATCCCGAGAATCATAAAATGACATGATATGTGAAAATGAGGGACAAATACAGTCCTATTATTTTAAAAACTGAATAAATTGAGTCAAAAATCCTATAAAACAGTGTTTCCAACTTCTCAGTGAAATTCTATTAATATTATTAATATTTTAAATGAGTATTTTCTGAGTATTTCCAAAGAAAAGCTAGTAAGTACCAGAATAACAGATAAAGGAAATGATACAGTTCTTAATTTGTCCATATTTCAATAAGACATTTGGCAAAATCTCTGGCACTCCCCTGATGGGCAAGATGCAGAAATGAGAGATGGATAATAACACAGCAGTGTTACTTTCCAACTAATCTAACCCCTATACTGGAAAAAGAGTTGATTAATACATTGTTACCAACCAGGAAGAAGCCATCCTACAGGAGGCCATAGGGCTTGGTCTTTAGCCTTAGTCTCTTTATTATTATTATCAAACACTTGAAAGGGAACATAACTAACTAATACTTATAACACATAAGACTAGAAAGCACATCTAATGAACTACCTGAGAAGACCAGGCTAAAAAATTCTTAATAGGCTGTAATGATTAGATATATCCAACAAGACAAAAAGTATTGGGGACAACATACAATCCTTTGTTTAAACCCAAGCCTCCTTATTTCTCAGATCAGTGCTCTTATTACACTCTAATACATTCATACCTTAAAAAAAAAAAAAAAAAAAAAGTGAAGACTTCTACTTAGTAATAAGAATAATTCAGGAAGGGGACCTGTGCCAAGAGGCCAGGGATGGGAGTAGAATCAGCCTGGTTTGTTCTGATCTTCAGTCCACAAAGTGCTGTGTTTACCTTTCCCACTCAGTCATTAATCACCCTGAGATATGGCCTAAGTGCTTATTTAGACTAGAAGTAGCTCACACTGTGAGCCATTAGAAGTTGAATATAATAGAATTCAGGACTGGAAATCATACCAGCCCCTGGAGAAAGAATTCTCCCAAATTTCTACTGAGGGCAGATTTTTAAAAGATACCTGGAAAAACTGCTTCATGCTTAAGTCTGTTTTTTGAATGTGTAAAAATCTGATTTTAATTAACAACAACAACAACAAAATATAAATCAGACCCTAGATTTAAAAAAATAAAAAAGAATTGATTTGTGATGTTTGAGAATAGAGGAAAGCAATAGGCTCTCTAGCATTAGACACCTTTAATTAAAAACACAAAGTAAATGGACTCATTCCCCAGTGAATGGCTTTCCTTAGACTACAGAATTGCTTATCAGTTAAATCTGTTACAGCAACAGCCATTTCGATAGGGATCAATGCAGTTGAAATCCAAGTAGATATATACTCCAGTGGTAAACCAAAGAATTATTTGGGTTTTTTTGCTGTTGTTGTTTTCCCTTTTGTTTTTGTTTTGTTTTGTTTTGTTTTTAATTGAAACCACTGGAAGAAAGTACTCTTCCCAAGTTTCTTTTGAAACCTTTCCGACGGGCATAAAAAGAAATGCAAAAATGAATCCCCAAAGCAACTATTAAAATATTATTCATTGTAATGTTTTCAAGAACAGTTATGTATGATCTCTGCTACATGTTCCCTGACCAAATTTTAGATGGTGGGTAGAGGAAAGAATTCATGGATGAAAGCTAAACTCTTATTATAATCACTTCTCACACTCCATCCGGAGCCCTATCCAAGCATCTCGCCACCAGCATATTTGTAAATAATAGTTACTAGCAGCCTGAAAAACCCATGACCAAGCAGAAAAGGCTGTATTAATTAACAACTTAGAAAAGACCCAAAGAGAGAGAGAGAGAGAGAGAAACAGGGACCGAAGCAAAGACAGAAAGAGGGAGAGAGGGAAGGAAATGCATTTGATATTTTCCTCTTAATTAGTACCAATAATTTGTCAAAGATCATGTCAAATATCAAGGATTTTAATATATTAACCTCATCTCTTCTCCTCAGTTTCCTCTGGGCTTATAGGGTTGGGGTAGGGCTCTGTATACTCATCCCTAGGCACTTGGCATTCAGGAAGAGTAGCTTCTCAGTGTCAGTGAAAACATCTGACAACTCTGCTTCTTTATGACATTAGTGGCCATGAAACAAGCACTATCCTTCTCTTTGTGAATCTCACGTCAGAAAATATCATCAAAGAAGAAAATAATACTAGCTAATAAAACAGAAGTTTAAAAAGTAACTGGCGGTGGACAACACTTTTAGAAAGAAATTTAACAATACAGTTTATAAGCCATTCTCTCTGAGTTCAAATGCATTGTGGGGGAATTAAGGTCTAAGGGTATGATATGGTATATGATAAAATATAAAATGTACATGTAAAATTTAAAAGGAAAAAAAACACATGAAATCAACAGGATAAGTCAACTATAAAATCTTCTTAAGTATGTTTTCTAGACTGAAAATTATGGTCATACATGGAAAACTGTCAAAATGACAGGGTAAAACTTTATCACACTCAAACATTTTAATTTCTAAATAGGATATGATAGTATACTATGATTACAACTATATGAAAAACATACTTAGAAAAATCCAGAAAGTGTTAAAATATTAATTGTGGTTATGTTAGATGTTTGGAACTTAAAATAGGTAGCAAATTACTTGAGTAATTCTTTTCAAAAATACTTTGCACTGAAAACTTTTAGGAAAATATCTAGGTAATAGTGATTTCCTGTTTGATCCTTTAAAGAGGATTAGACGTGCTAAAATAAATCTATATTTGCAAACATTCAGTCACATTACATCACAAGGCAGAAATTATTTCCCTCCATCAGTACAGGAGGACTGTTGCGCTGACCCCACTAACTAATAATAGGACATTGCGCTGACCCCACTAACATGATCCACTCTATGGGACCCTGTGGAGCTAGTTAGGGCTCTGCCTCTACCGCTAAGAGGGGTAAACAGAGAACAGGGCATGCCCACATGGGACTTCTCCAAACAAGAAAAAGGCAGGAGGTAAGGACTTGAGTTTTAGGGTCTAATGGCAGAGAAAACAATCTTTAGTCTTTTGTCCAAAAATAATCAGTATCTTGAGCATATTTAATAAAGAATACAATCCTTTTCCCCCTCCACCCAAATATTCCCTCCAAATGCATACTGAAAAGGACCTTAGAAGTCCAACCAAAAGGTCCTTTGAGGATACACTGATGTTTTAAATCTGTTTCCCTTCATTTCATTTTTATCACCCCACTTAAAAATCCTTAACAATTTCTAGGATCTCCTTTATGCCTGGCATTTGAGTACTCCAAAATCCAGGATTCTGGAATATCACAATCTAATTTTCTCTACGTTCTACTCAGGAAGGAGCACTTTACCTGGTGCTAAGAGAACCCCTCCCTCCCATCAATCCCTGTGCCTACAAATTAACACCCCTTATCTTTGCCCTTACAATAGGATTACAAAGAGAGGTCCCTCTCTTTGTAATCCTATCAGAAAACAGAAAGGTACCCAGCAGTGAGATAGTCATACACAAACTTAATTTCCTTATAACTCCCAAGCTTCTCTGATACATGAAAGAATTCCTACCAGAATTAATTTGTTTATCTTTTTGTATTTAGACGGAATGGGAATCCAAGAACAGTAGTTTTCTTCTTGTTCAATAGCTGCAAGAAATGGAAGGGGGTGGGGTGGGGAGAGAAAGATGGCATGCATAAACTGAGCTGAAAGAGAAGAGAAGCAATAAGAAAGACCTCCCTCCCTAGCCTTCCTTTTCCACCCTGTGGCTTATTTGTTATTTTCCCAGGGAATCCATATGACACAGTGGAGGAAACACTACGGCACCTAGGACCATATCTTGCTTTCAATTGAGAAATATAATGGAGCGCCTCCCTTAAGGGGAAAAGTCTTTGGGGTGTTTTGTTTTGAAGAAAGGATGATCTAGATGAGCCACATCAAAGTCCATAAAAAACACCTGCCTCTCTTTCAGTAAATATTATCAGGATCGCAACATAAAAATACTTAAGTCAATTAAGCTATTATATACATGTATATGAGCCACAGACATGCCAGAGGGAGCTTGCTGTAATTTTTAAATGCTTTCAAGAACCTGAGCTTGTTACTTGCTGAAATCCCAGTTCAGTGGCTCACTGGCCCTCCCCCACCCCCATGAGGCAAAATAAAGGAAACAATCTACCCAACAAAGGTTTAGTATGCAGAACTGGAATAATTCTTTAAACACCAGAAGTTGGTAAAGCATGCTTTACAATTGCAATTTTATGCTATAGGCATGTTCACATTCTTGCCAAGGGATTTGGTTTACATCAATCTCTACAAATTTATGTTCTCAGTGTATAAACATTTTAACATAATAATAATCCTCTATCATAATAGAGGCCACATGGTCTAGTGAATTGTGTGCTCAATACCTTATCTACCCAGCCCTATCTATCTCATAGGAATGCTGTAAAGATTAATTAGTAGATACCTCCGGAAAGCACTATGAGTTTTTTCCCAAAAATACCTTACAAACACAATGCAGTCATTATAACTGAAAGAAAAAAGAAAAAAGAGACAATAATACAGCTATGAGAATAAAAAAGAAATGGCAGTTGGGATCAAAATGAGTTGAACAAGATTAGAGGGAACACTAGATATGAGAAATAGGAGTGTATTCGTCTTACAGATACAACAAAGTCTGGCGCTTCCCACAAGGGTATGACAACAAGGGGTTAAAACAGGCTTGACTTTCCCTCAGCCAAGTGCCCTATTCCTCCCAGGAAGGCAAGGGCAGCCAGGACCCAGCTTGTCTTTGACCTGCATTCACCCCTAGACTCACTCCCTACCTGCCCTGATGGCCAGACCCTGAGTGTACAAACATCCTTCACAGATCATTTCCTGCAGGGGAGCCCTTATCAATTTAGGAAATGACAAGTGTGACCAGGAACTAAGAAAAGGAGAAGCTCTGCACTAGGACCCAATCTAGTCAACAAACAGGTGTCAGAAATATATATTAACCTGGGAGTAAAAGTTGTGGGGGAGAGCTAAAAATACAAATAGTACATTTTTGATTTATGAGAAGGGTTTCACAGTTATGTAAGCCATACCGTATCAGTAGTATTGCTTTGTTTCGGGGGGAAGGGGTAGATTTTTAAAAGCATGCAGCTTTATGTGCAAATCATTACTAGTATAAACTCACAAATGTTGCCTGTCCAAACTAATCGTAGATTTTGTTTTGTTTGGGCTTCTATAACTCACTGAAAAAGCCCATCTCCCAACTCTCAAAACAGCTTTTTTAAATGCCACTTCCTGTCCTTAGGAGTAAATCCTAACAATTCAAATGCCTCCTCATCTTTACTATCTTTTTACGTTATGGTGATTAGATGTCCACCTCCCTACTCTCTAGTCAGAGCACAGACACTGCACTCATCACACCATACTTTCACTCACTGATCTGATTGTAGGTACTCATCTATGTGTGTTCTGAAAGGAGAGAAACTCTGACTTCTACAACTCTGTGCCTCATGCCCTCCCTGCTTCAAATGTTGACTCAGTGAATGGCATCAAATGCAACAATGAAATTCTACTTTTCACCAAAACTTCTAAAGGTCATTCTCAAATTCACTGGAGTTTGGAAGGACAAAAACATAATGGCCTAGTTTTTAAAAATCTGCATGATATTTATAGGAAAGGCACATTTACAGAACATTTTATCAAGTACATGGCATTTTAAAATTATTGTTCATAATACTTACAAAGTAGGTCAAAAACATCATCTCCCCTTTAAAACTAAGGAAAGCAGACTGCAAGTAAAATTTCTATACACCTTACCATACAACTATGTAACAGAACTTCAGGCCCTTGTTATTGTGTTTGGCTCCTAAGTATGTGGAATTTGTTTTACATTAAAAAAAAAAAAAAAACTCAATTTACTTTTGGTATTAAAGAACTGTCACCAATTAAAAGAGAGGATGTAAAAGTTCATTAAATATCTTATCAAGGGGGGGACCTGGGTGGCTCAGTCGGTTAAGCATCTGCCTTCAGCTCAGGTCGATGATCCTGGAGTTCCAGCATCAAGCCCCACATCAGGATCCTTGCTCAGTGGGGCATCTGCTTCTCCCTCTGCCCCGCCCCCAACTCGTGCGCAAGCACGCATTCTCTCTCTCTCTTTCTCATAAATAAATAAAATCTTTAAAAAAGATAAAATAAATATCTTGACCTAAATTATGGGCCCGGGATCATGCTATGCAGTGAAAATAAAGTTGAATAAGAAACAAATATAGTCTCTTATTCTTTCGAAGTTCACATATTGATACTCTATATATACATAATACTAAGAAGGAGATATTTTTCCCTATCAGAATCTTACAAGAACAGCTAAGAATTGATTTTTGGCCTCCCTCTGCAAATACAGCAAACCACACCCATTGTCCTGAGGCCACAGTGGTCACTGTCTGAGGATCTCAGCCAGTTCTAACATCAAAATGTCTTTGAAAATAAGAACATGGATGCTATTTATTACAATGCTGGCAATCGGTAGGCACCAGGTAATACTTCCTCTTCATAGTTCTACTCAATCTCAATGACTCCCTTCCCTCTCTCTCCTCCCCCACCCCCAAAAAAATCATATTACATGGGCTCTCTGAAAGATCACTGCCATTGTTACATTTCTCTCTGTGTGGGACCAAGTCACCCACCTCTGAGCACTGCTGGTTGTCTCAAGGTTGTCACCAAGGGTGAAAACAGGAGTCCAGCCTTAATTACATACCCCTCTCCCACAGCAGAGAGCCAGGATTATGCCTTTTTTTTTCTGACTGCTTTTAAAATTGTCTCTTTATCTCTGGTATTCAGCCACTTTATTATGATGTACCTTGAAATGGTTTCATTTACATTCAATCTGCTTAGAATTTCCTGTATTCTTGGATCTGTAGGTTTATAGTATCCACCAAATTTGGAGAGTATTTGGACATTATTTTTCCAAATATTTTTCTGTTTTCTTTTTTTTTTCTGGTCTCGTGGGACCCTACTTACAGATTAGACTACTTGATATTGACCCACAGTTCACTGAGACTCTGCTCAGCTTTTTCTTTCATACGTTTTCTCTCCTTGTGTCCCTTCTGGTAGTTTGTAGAAGTATGACTTCATAACAATAGGAATATCCCTAGAAGTGCCACTTGGTCCATTTTTGTATACTCCATTTCTCTCCTTATTATGTTTATATTTTCCTCTATCTCTTGAACATATGGCACATATGCATATAACAGCTGTTCAGCATCTTTGCAAATTTCATCATCTCTGTTTTTCCTGGGTATGTTTCCATTAATTATTGTTTCTGACTACTAGTTACAGTTCATATTTTTCTGCTTCTTTACATGCAAGGTAATTTTTTTAAAAAGATTTTGTTGGGGCACCTGGGTGGCTCAGTGGGTTAAAGCCTCTGCCTTTGGCTCAGGTCACAATCCCAGGGTCCTGGGATCGAGCCCCACAGCGGGCTCTCTGCTCAGCAGGGAGCCTGCTTCGCCCTCCCTCTCTGCCTGCCTCTCGCCTACCTGTGATCTCTGTCTGTCAAATAAATAAATAAAATCTTTAAAAAATAAATTAAAAAATAAAAATAAAAAGATTTTTTTTATTTATTTGTCAGAGAGAGAGAGAGAGAGAGAGAACAAGCACAAACAGAGGGAATGGCAGGCAGAGAGAGAACCAGGATCCCCACTCAGCAGGATGTTCAAGGCAGGGCTTGATCCCAGGACCCTGGGATCATGACCTGAGCCAAACCAAAGGCTGATGCTTAACAGAGCCACCCAGGTGGCCCGCAAGGTAATTTTTTTAATTAGATACTAAACATTGTGGATTTTACATGTTTTGGTGCTAGATTTTGTTGAATCCCTCTAAAAGAATATTGAGCTTTTTTCAGTATACTCTTATGTGTGAATCAATATGATTCTCTGGTAGGCTGGTTTGTTAGAGTGGGTCCAGAGTAGTCTTTAAATAAGGCCAATTTACCTCCTCTAATAAGGCAGTATCATTCTGAGGACTCTACCCAAAGCTCTGGATATAGTGAAGGCTCTCCATCCTGACTGTTGAGGATACAAGTTAGTCCCAACTCTGGGGGAATTCTGAGAATTATTTGTCCTGCAGCTTTCCAGTCATTCCTTATCCTGCTCTTAGAGTTCCACCTGTGTATCTGCTAATTTGAAAGGACCCCCTTTGCAAATCTCTGGAGCTCTCTCTTTCTATGCATGTGTTTCTACCCTTTCTGTCAGACAAATTCTCACTGCCTTACCTTTCCCAGCTCTAATCTCAGATCTGCTGCTCAAAGTGCTGGATTCTGTTTTGGTTCCCCTCCCTGTGCTAGATGTGGATACTACCTCTGGGCTATAAACTGGAGTAATTTTAAGAATCACCTCATTTGTATTCTCTTCCAGCTTGCTAAATACGGATGTCACTCAAGATTCATTTCTTTGCCTTCCCCACCCCCCCATACATGTGCCTTTTAAGTCACATTGCTGACCCTTTTTCTTTCTTATCATCAGTATGTTGACCTCTGTCCATTTTCCTTCTGAATCCCATCTTCAGTGATTCATTCTTCCTCCCATCAAATCTATGCGCCAACACCACCATAACCTAGATCAATGTTTCTCAAAGTGGGGTCCCAGAATCATTTGTATCAGAGCCATCTAAAATAAATCATATAAGTGAATATTTCTAGGTTCTACTGAAGACCTCATGCGTTATCTCTGACGGTTAAGGCCCCCTGGACATGCATTTTTAAGAAGCAAACCAAGTGATTCTTAGGTACTCTGATGTTTACAAACCACTAGGGTAGGCCTTCAATTCTAGAGATTCTTGTTTCCATTAGAGTTCTAGGAGCTTTGTCTATTTCATGGTACAGAAATGCACAATTACATTGTCTCGCTAGGACATTTCAGTCAACATCACACCGAATACAGCTCATTAATTCATTGTCTGTTTTAAGTGATACCCTTCTAGGAAATGAGCCACAAATCGAATTTATAAAATCTAGGCTCAGCATAAGTTCAAAAAGTATTGAAATAGAATGTCTAACTTAATAAATCACCCAAAGGTTCAAAGTACTTCAACAATGCATTTGATTCTCCATTGTACAATCAATGCAATGACATTAAACTTCTTTAAAAAATTATATATATTTTTAAAGAGCAATTGATTCTGTAGGGCTATACATTTTTAACAACATACTCGAAGGTTATAATGAGACTTCTCTGAGATCTTTTTCCTCCCTTTAACATATCAGTCTCTTAGCACATAGATAAATACAGAAAATTTGATCCATGCCCCCTTAATATACTTTATAGAGATGAAATAATTTTTGGAAAGTTATTGTAGGGTTCTATATCAAAGTAAATCTGAGTTTAAAAATGGCACAGATTGTTAGGTATTTTATAGCACTATATCTCAAGGACATTTTCAAGGATGTGTCAAACATTATTAATTTAACATTTTATTTTTCATGCATAAACATCATGTTGCAAAACACTAGCACAATGTTTAGTAACTTCAAGACAGTATTATTAAAAGACACTTGATTTGTGAAGCAGTAACACAATCAGCGAACCATTCAGTTTTATGATTTTCACATTGAAAAACAGCCTGCCACAATGACTAGAACAAAGAGATAAGGAATAACCAAAATATCTCTATGAACCCTCATCAGATACTCTTCCTTGGCCAGAAAGGAAGAGATCTCTGATATCTACTGTATGGTTAAAATCTGCCTTATTTCAAATAACGATGTTTTAGACAAAGGATTTGCATTTTGGGATAAAGAAAAATGTTTTGTTTCCATTAAAAATTAACACTTTCCACCACAACACAGATCTTTTCACTATTGGGGGAACTTTCAATCAAAATATAAACAAAAACAGTCAAACAGAGCTGCACTTAAGTGCACAATGGAACAAAGCCAATTTTCTTCATGGTTATTTCTAGAGCAATAGTTTCCGAAGTGTGGTTACTAATCAAAGCATTCAATGTGCCTTGGGACCCTGTTAGAAATGTGAATTCTCAGGTTCCTCCCTAGTCCTGATGGGTCAGAAACTCTGGGGGTACGGCCCAGCAATCCAAGCTAACCAAACCCTCCAGGTGGTCTAATTCCTGCTTAAGTTTGAGGACACTGGTATGGAGTTTAGTGGAACAGGAGCTTTAGGATGTAGGATAGAGAATTAGAGGATGCTTTAAAGCATTCTACATATAAGCAATTTAATTCTTAAGCTCTCAAAGTTTCTAACTTATTTAAGCCCCTCTGTATGCTTATTAGTATAAACGCCACACATCTTAAACTCCTTATCACCTGAATAAGATTGATTTTAGAAATGGGAGCTTTTGCTTATTTTTAAGGAATAAAGGGCAGTGTAATAGGACAGAAAATTCTGGAAACAAGAAAAAAGCGCAGATACCATTTACTGAGTTCCTACCATCTACCAGGCACTAGACATGATATTTAATACACTTTATCTCTTCTGTTGTTAATCTTCACAACAGTCTCATTTCACAAATGAGGGAACTGAAAATAAAAACTAAGTATATTAAAAAATAAACAAACAAAACAAAACAATACAAAAACTAAGTATTAGTAGGCAGAATAATAGCCCCCAGAAAACATCTGGGGCCTACTAATCCCCAGAAGATGGGGATCCCTATGAAGATGTTGTTACATGGCAAAGGGAAATCAAGACTGCATATGGAATTAAGGTTGTAAAAGGGGATTCAGGTTGCTATCATCTGGCTTTGAGATGGGGAGGGAACCCTGGATTACTCAGGTGGACCCAACATAACCATAGAGTCCTTAAAAACAGAAAAGGAAGAGGAGAATCAGAGGCATGGAATTACAGAAGGAACCAGAGGGATGCAATGTGGGAAGAATTCAACCTGCTGTTGCTGGTTTTGAAGATGAAAATGACCATGAGCTAAGAATGCATGTGAGCAGCCTCTTGAAGCTGGAAAAGGCAAGAAAACATTCCTTCCTAGGTAGAGCCTCTGGAAAGGAACACAACCCTGAAAAGAACTTGATTTTAGCACAGTGAGACCATGTCACGCTTTTGATCTACAAGAACATTAAGATCATGAACTTGGTAGTTTTAAGCCAATAAACTTGTGGTTGATTTGTTACTGAAGCACAGAAAACCAACACAGTAAGCAATGTGCCACAACAATAGGAAGGGGCTGACCGATATAATGTGAACTAAGATTCTTTCTATTGGATCCTGTTGCTTTCCCATCAATACCCATTGATATTCAGGTCTTAACAGCTCTTACAGCATACTGCTATTTCTAATGCTGCCCTACTTACAATTAACAATCTCTTCAGGAGTACCAGACTCTTTCCCAGCGGGGATCACCTATCAGCAGTCCTTCATCAGATCAGGCTTGCAGATGTTCTGTGATTGACTAACGCAGTGTTTTAGAAGTCTATACTCCCTACTTCTCCAGTTCTGTCATTTACACTTTTCTTACAGGTGGCCCGGGTCACACATTTATGCTACCAGCTTGGCATGGTAAGCATTTTTGAAACTATTCCTGTTGTAGATAAAAAGTGAAGTTCTCTCATCACAACTTTCAGCTCATTTTATTACCTGGGAAAAACCCATAACCATGGGTTAGAAGTTCATGCCAATGTACTAGAGCATAAAAGAAATAACATATATTACTGTTAGAAAGGAAAAGATCTAGATGGCATTCTTTACAGAAGATATCACTGGCTCCCAAAAAAGTACTTTAAATTTTTTTTTGGATTAAATGAATTGGCTCACAAGAAAAATCATTTTATATTTTGTGAACTTGCAAAAAGTAGTTAAGAATACAACAAGAAATATACTAATACATACTTCATTTTAAATACACTGATATATATATCATTTTAAATACACTGATATATATATCATTTTAAATACACTGATATACCTAAATACACTAATATAAATATTAGTTACACATATACAGGTAAGTTTTAGATAATTGGGTTGTTGATTTCATGACTGCAATCCACACATTTCTCATGGAAATTATCCCATATATTTTAAATACACATCTTTTAGTATGATACTTGAAAAAAAAATTCAATTACACTTTTTATAAAAGACTTTGAAAAATACTGGTTTAGATGAAGAACAAAGTATTTTAAAACAAATTAAATGGCATTCCTGTTGATATTCTAATTGAAGTTTTATCAAAACTAAAATTTGGTATCTATATAATTGAAACTTAATTTTTCTTTTCTCTTTGAAACACTGACTTATATGTCTAATAGTCTTTTATATTTATTTTTCCCAGGTTCCAGACACAAAGAAATACAATTCCCAAAATATCTCTTTCACAACTCTAGATTTATGTGCTATATTCTCTATACATAATGAAGTTCTCCCTTTTCCCAAAAAGAGAATGCAATGCTCCTTCTAGGACAGAGAGCATCTGCCCTATCAATTCTTCTTTTGCCAATCTCAGGCAACATGTAATCTTCCTCTGTATTCCCTAGTACATTGACACACATCCAGTATAATACTTGAATTTTTATGTAATTATTTGCTGACTCCTTTGCATCCCTCCACAAAACAAGAAGCTACTCTAGGATAACACCAGTGTAATTCATATTCCTATCCCATCTAAAAGAATTCCTATCTGGCAGAAAGAATTCCAAAAACCTTTAAAAAAAAACAAAACAAAACAAAACAAACAAACAAACAAAAACAACAACAACAACAAAAAAAAAGCAAAAAACCTCCTTAGGGGTTAAAGAATAGTCGCAGGAAGGAGACAGTTTGGGGTTCAATGCATAACTAACTTTCCCTAATTTTGTGATCCTGGTTCAGTAAATTTCATCAAGTCTTCAGTTTCCTTCTTCATAAACTGGACATAATATTTCACTTCATCTGGGGAACCTGGGTGGCTCAGTGGGTTAAACCTCTGCCTTCCGCTCAGGTCATATCTCAGGGTCCTGGGATGGAGCCCTGCATCCCCCATCAGGCGCTCTACTTAGCAGGGAGCCTGCTTCCCCCTCTCTCTCTGCCTGTCTCTCTGCCTACTTGTGATCTCTCTCTGTCAAACAAATAAAATAAAATAAAAATCTCACTTCATCCACTGTTGTGAAAGTCAAAGCAGGTAATACAAGTAAAGATATCAATATAAAGTAGGGGTAGTTATTACAATAATGACTCTGTAACAACAGATAAAAAACTGTGGGTTGATGGAGGGCTTGGGGGATGGGCTAGATGGGTGATGGGTACTGAGGAGGGCACTTGTGATAAGCACTGGGTGTTGTATGTAAGTGATCAGTCACTGAATTATACTCCAGAAAACAATATCGCTCTGCATGTTAACTAAAATTTAAATAAAAGAATAATAATAATAAACGACTCTGCGGGGTGCCTGGGTGGCTTAGTGGGTTAAAGCCTCTGCCTTCCGCTCAGGTCATGATCCCAGGGTCCTGGGATCGAGCCCCACATCAGGCTCTCTGCTTGGCAGGGAGCCTGCCTCTCCTCTCTCTATGCATGCCTCTCTGCCTACTTGTGATTTCTGTCTGTCAAATAAATAAATAAAATCTTAAAATAATAATAATAATAATAAACAACTCTGTATTCCAGAATTTTATAGAATTTTACTTTGTTTTAGTTGGTTGAGATTTCTGAAACCTTACCAGAAATACCAAACATCATTTACCAGTGATTTCCTCACTATAAAAGTAAAGTGCCTAATAAAATTTTAGGAAAAGCAAAACTCAGGCTTTCCCACAGAAATATAACAGGCCAAAACATTTTCCAGAAATTTCCTGACTTACAAGTTGTTGGGTCTACTAAAATTAAATAACAGTAATAATTAAACTGTCTGAGAAAAGAAGAGATACCCCATTAACTGAAGTAGAATTCAATTCATTTCAGCCATCTTTCTGTGACGGCTTAGCATAGGTAACACATGTACCAAAAGCACAGGGGGGGATATACAAAGAGAAAGTATATCCAGTTACCTACCCACACACTGTAATCAGATGGACTCAAGCAGACAATAATGCAGAATTTGAGAAAGCCTATTTGATATACCAGTGACAGAGCTTTTATGCTTATAGATGTGGATGATGTTTTTGTTTGTTTTTTTTAAAAGATTTTATTTATTTATTTGACAGAGAGAGATCACAAGCAGGCAGAGAGGCAGGTAGAGAGAGAGGAGGAAGCAGGCTCCCTGCTGAGCAGAGAGCCCGATGTGGGGCTCGATCCCAGGACCCTGAGACCATGACCTGAGCCGAAGGCAGCGGCCTAACCCACTGAGCCACCCAGGCGCCCCGGATGATGTTTTTTTAATCCTTGCTTTTACATGATTTCCCAGTCTCTATCATATTACATATTTTCCACAAGGACAATTAAAAATATTTCTATTTGACATATTGGTATACAAAGTACATTCCTTAAATTTATTTTGTAATTTTATTTTACTAAATTTAGGTATATGTAAACAACTATTCTTTTAAAAGGGCAACCAATAAATGTTTGCTGTGCATGTCTCATGAACACAGCATTTTGTTATTCATAACCCTGGTACCAATAATCAGTATTTCCAGAGTGAACAATACTGATTAAATCACCCTTTCCTCAAGACACAGTTTCTTTCCCTCACATCTCTCGTTATGATGTATAAAGAAATCTCTTTTTTTTTTTCTTTATCCAGTGTACCCTCAAGTTCAGGTGTTATTCGATTTCTGTTTCTCTTCTGTCACTTGAATTACCAAACTAGTCTTCTTTGGGGACTCCATGGGTTTCAAAAACACCAGCTTCTCATTTCTGTCCATAATTATTGAATTTTGCAAACACCTGCCTGCATTTTATATATTGGGTTTCATTACTAAGTCAATTAACTAAATTAAGGTTTTAGAGCAAGAGATAAAACTTGTTACTTTTCATCTCTCTCATTTTGGCAGACAGTATTATTTGAAAATAACCTTAAGTATACCAATAACAACCAATGAAATTTTAAGATTTAGCTAAATAATACATTGGCGAAGAGCCCAATTTTTGCTTATCCATTATGATGGCTTAAGACATGCTAAGAGTAGAGTTTACATATTTGTGTAATATATATTCTGCCTCTGCTTTATCCTAAATTCAATTAAGCTTTCTTAAATAATTTATGACCATAAAAATTATTATCATTTTGCAAATATGAATAAATGACAGAGGGCTGAGCAACTCAAAAAGGAAATCACAGGCCTTTGGGAACAAAGCCAGAGTCATTAAAAAATATATTTGTGCAGAATTATGGTAAAAAAACAGGAATATCCTACATAAACAGGTATAAAATCGCATATGTGATTCCATTATACTATATGGAAATCCTTAAGTTCTTAATAACGCATTTTCTTCCACAAGCTAACCATATGAATAATCTGCATTTGAGGCAGACTAGATAATAATCTATATGTGTGTCACCATATGACTATTTTCAACTATTCTCCAAATTTAAAATAATGTAATGAAAACTTCATAGTACCTACATTGTATTCGCTGCTTAAAAAGACAAAAAGACAAAAGAAATCTTGACTAATCCAAGAAGAATAAGATATTTCAGAGAAATGAAATGTAAAATACCATTAACCATTCTGCATAGCACAGTCATTTATATATAAATGCCTAGAGAATATTTTATGTAGGAAGGCCAGAGTAGAAAAGGGGAAATGAACATTTGTGTACTAAAATACATTCAGATATATGTTGAGAGTACAATATGCAGCCTGCATAACTGTCTAAGATTCCATTTCCTTGGGCTAGATCTGCAGCTTGGAGGAGACTGCTATGAGGCTCATTCAAAGACAATCCCCTCTACTCCCTCCTCCAAAACTGGTTAATTACCATAAGATAAGGGAAGATAAGGACCTTAAATTCATGAAGGACTACTTTAGCCATGCCACTAAAGAAAGTATTGTCAGTTTGTGGCCTGGCTGGATCTGGATCACTTGAGAGAGGAATCTTGTGCCCCACCTCATAATGATGGAATTTCTGGGAGTGATGTTTAAGAACAGGGGTTTAATGATTTGGGTGAATTTAACTGTAGTAGTTGAGAATATCCATATGGGGACAGACACATAGTTTATTACAGAGTCCTTATAGGGTCCTGAAGTCTTAGAATGAAACTCTAATCCCATGCAATTCTATACGCACAGCAAAGTTTGAAAAGCACTGCTCTAGGACAGAGGTCACCAAACTTTTACTTAAAAGCACCTTAGAGAAAAATTTTAAGGCTTTGAAGGCCTTTTGCTCTCTGTCACAACTTCTCAATTCTGCCATTATAGCACAAGAGCATTGTTGACAATACGTACAGGAATGAACATGGCCAAGTGCCAATAAAGCTTTGTAGATGGAAGCTATGATTTCATATATTTTTCATGGATTATGAAATCTTCCTTTCTTTTACAAAAACCATTACTGGATCACAATGTACAAAGACAGGCCAAAGGCCAGATTTGACCATAATTTGCCAACCTCTGCTGCAGAATATGGAAAAACCACAGGGCAGAAATCAGTGTGCACAGAGGGCAAGAATGTTTAAAAATTGGCCCTGAGGAGGAAAAAAAAGGGGGGGGAGGTTGATTATGATATAGCACTTCACAGGAAAGACCCAGAAGTAGAAGCAGTGATATACATGGACCTAGGCAAAAAGTTGTGTAGAGGTTGCAGGAATAGAATTTAAGTGGGGAAAATGGCCTGGATTAGAACAAAGTCAGTAAGGGACTGAGTCCAAATCTGATCACAGTAGCTAGTTTTCCATTCCTGTTTCTCATTCTCATTTATGGTCAGGAAACCAAAACACTAATCCTAAATATGGCAAATCTAACCAAGTAATCTTAGGCAAATTAGTTTTCATACTACAAATTAAGGTGACTGTTTCAAATAAATCTTAATTCTTCAAAATGAAACTTTCAGAATTCTGAAAGCAAGGCATATGTGAAGCCAACACACCTTCAACTTTAGGACCCTATAAAGTCACATGCCAATGGCATACATGGACAGCAGATGCCACTGAGGCAATTATTCATAGCATACTGTTAGAAACATTAATAAGGAACATGTAAATAATGTCAAGTTTAAATTTACATCCTTATACAGTGTGTGCTCAAGAACATGGAAACAACTGAATTCACCACAATCAAATATCTCCTCTACCCAGAAGCATCTAATCGATCTCCAAGTCCTCTGAGTGAAAGTCAAACTCCCAGGCACTACAAATGTTCAAGTCACTGGAGCCAACTGCCTCCTCAACCTCGTTTCTTTCTGTTATCCACCATGCTCCTTTGCCCTCCAGCCTCAGTGGCTTCCACAGTGGCTATTTCTGGACACACTAGGTAGGTACCCACCATCTGACCTTTGACCTGGCTCTTCCCTTCCCTGAACTCTCTGCTGGCAGATGTCCCTGTGGCTCATACCCTCACCTTCTTTACACCTTTGCCCAAGACCCTACTCAGTGAAACCCACCCAGACTATTCAGTGTAAAATTACAGCCTGTCCCTGCCCTCACCTCTCAACAAGCCCCCACCATCCCACTCTATCCTCTTTTCCCCAGCTATTACTACTTTCTAGTCTTATTTAGAATGGGAGCTGTGGATGGTCTCCTGTGACACCCCCCCCCCCACAAAAGCTTCTCCAGAGAACTGATTAATGTGTTCCTTTTATTCACTGGTGCATTCTAAGTATCCAGCACAGTGCCTGGCATGAAAAAGGTGCTTGAAAAATACTTACTGAACAAATGAATTAATGTTTGTCTTCATGGAAGGCAAATATCACTACTTTTAAACCATAGGCATAAAAATAGAACAATTGCACCATTGTAAAAAAAAAAAAAATTAGCATCACTTTAAATACAATTCTATTTCCCAAAATAATAATGTTTTTACTCATAGTGTATTTTTTTTAAATCTGAAAATGAGAAATTTTCTTGTCAATTTTCTCAAATATCCTGATGTCTAGTGCTAAGTATAGAAACCAAAATAGTATTTTTCATCACTCTCAATGTTTTAAAGATGTCAAGTAAAAGTATGTATCACATTCAAGTGCAGGAAAATTTTATGTTTAATTGCTACTTGCTTTAAAATGTAAGATAAAACATAAGTTAAAAGAAATGTTAAGCACAAAAGCATATTATGTTTTCAAGCATTATAATATCTGCATTCAAAAACTAAAACTAATGATGTACTGTATGCTAACATAATAAAAAAATGTATTTCTTTAAATTCTAAAAGCAAAAAGCCTTTTTTCCTTCTTTTTAGAAGAAAACACAATTCTATAGATGCACATCTATTATACAGTTTATACAATTTTGTGTTAATATGCATATTCTTTGAATCCACTTTAGAGTTATCATTGCTGATACATTCTTTGATAACTAGACTGCCTTGTTTCTGCTATGAGAAAACTCTATTATTATATTCTTAGATAAGGATATTATCTCAATGATTTACATTCTAGATCTAACTAAACTAAAACAAAGTGGTTTACTTTTATTGCCTTGCCTGACATAGGTAGGTTATTTTCTAGCACATTCAAAAACGTCCATTAAGAACAGACAGTGCAGATAGTTCCATTCATTCTAAGTTGCTACTACTAAGCTAAAAAACAAAAACACACCAAACCCCTCCTCATTTTTAAAGATGCCAAGGAGGAGGGGAACCCTGAGTATCCTCCACCTAAGGACTATTTACCCTCTTTTTGTTCTATTCTACTTACTCAAAACATGTATTTGGAAGAAGTTAAAACTAAAGTCTTCCATGCTGCTGTCAATAAACCCTTTTACTTGATCTTCTTTGAAATTTCTTCACGATCTGATACTCTTATCCTTTCCCTTCTTGAAATGTTCTTTCCCCTTCAGTATCCTGTTGCTCAATTTCAGAGTTTTCTCTTAATTCTCTGAATCTCCCTTCTGTCTCCTTTCCAGGCCTGATTTGCTGGACTCTTACAGATTACCATAAGTGCAGGTGTTCATGAGAACCGTTTTTGTAGTTAAGATCTTTCTCTTGACCTTTAGGATATTCAAACTATGGGTTAGCTCCACCTGGATGATCCACACTCACTAAATCAGTACCATGCACACCCCCCTTACAGACACACACACACACACACACACACACACACACACACACATTAACACTCTATCTGCCTCCTCTCAAATAACCCATATCTCAAAAATGACATCAAAATCCACTACACTTGCACAGTTAGGAAAGAGAACATCACCTCTGCCTTCTTTTTAATCCCATATGCCAAATCAACCCTCAATTCCTATCAATTCCACCTCCACACCATTTCTGAAATCAACTGATTTCATTCAAGTCTGTGCTACCAATGGCCTAAATTCATGTCTTCTCTCCCTATCTCTGACCTGAACTAGGAACAGAATTTCCTAAGTTGTCAGGTTAATTCCAATACTCCCTATCAGCTCTGCATTCCCAACTAGATCTTCCAAGGTTATGCCCACCCCTCCCCCTTTTTTTGTCCATTGAACTTACTTCTGGATATCCTGGGACTTTTTACTATTGGTCTCTATTACTGACATTCCTTTAAGGAGTAGAGGTCTCTGTCAATCTATAGCAGATGACTTTGCTGGGTGGAGGGGGGCTATGTGTGAAGGTGTCCCTATGGCTAAAGAGTGGGACAAAGAATAAGTACTTAGAGATCACATCCATTAATGTATTTGTCCTGTTATATTTCTCATATATGAGATAGATAGACAGATATCTATCTATCTATCTATATATATGTATATATATACATATATATATATATATATATACGCCACCACCTGGGTTATTTTTATAACAAAAAAAGGGATTTAATATGGATTGGATAGCATTCAGTGTTCACTTGTATTACTCTGTTATAAATCATGTATTCTCTAAGTAGAAATGACTTTTGCTACCACAAGAGGTTAACATAATCTCTTCTATAAGTGATTTTCTTAAGCTGGAAGACTTAAAGCTATGGCATGAAGATTCATTGCTTCATTTTATTCCATTAAAATAAAATGTTCAAACACATTTCTTTCTAAAGTGGAAACTTTTTCTTTAAAACACTTCGGGGACACCTGAGTGGCTCAGTTGGTTAAGTGTCTGCCTTCAGCGCAGGTCATGATCCCAGAGTCCAGGGATCCAGCCCCTCTTCAGGCGCCCTGGTCAGCAGGGAGTCTGCTTCTCCCTCTGCTTACTACTCCACTTGCTTGTGTGTTGTCTCTCTCTCTCTCTCTCTCTCATTGTATCTCAAATAAATAAATAAATAAATAAATAAAATCTTTAAAAAAAACAAAACACTTGGAATATTTTTACATAGAATTTAAAGAGCATAGGATCTCCACTGTCATTGTAGCTTCAAGAGCTGATTATCCCAATTACAACACTCATTCAACAATTATTTGAAGTCTAGGTACCTGTTGAAACAACAGAGGAGTCTACCATCAGAAGACAAAAACTGCACTGTAGTCAAAATGAAAAAACAGTCATGGAAGATCCTATCACAGCCCATGACTTACGCAAGCATTAAATTCACTTTGAATATATTCCATATTTTGCCTGTGGCTTACTTCAAAAGACTAAGACAGCAGCACTCTGCCTTCTGCTCTTCAGTGGTAAACAGTGATGTAAGAGCTCTTTCCACATAATCCTGTCAAGCAAACCCAAAGTGTGATACTGAGAAGGAGGAACCTAACTGCTTTATGAGAAAAAAATATCTGAGGATAATCCTCAAAATAGCAAGTTTTCTTAAGTTAATATAACTACAAAAGATAACAGCATTTACCACCACGGAGGCAAAACTTTACCAAATATATTTTAACGTCTTTAACTACTCCTGATTTGTTATATCTTATAGAACAAGTAATTCCAAGGGATACAAAAGATAAAATTATATAAAACACACGGTTGACTGACTTTAAGGGAAAAGAAAGTTATTTGATTGTTAAATGAGTAAAACACAAAAGTTATCTTAAAAGTTGAACAGGAAGGAAATCCTGGCCCACACAAAACCCTTCCACAGATTGTGTGGTCTCTATGAGTGTCCAAAAGCAGGGGGTTGAATAAAATAATCATCCAAACATTTCAGTTTACAGCATGCATAACACTACCAACTGATAAGGTTAAAAGCCATCTTAACCTCTACTGAAATGCAACTCTGCTATAAAAAAAAAAAAAAATCCAGATTTACTTATTCAAGAGAATTAAAAAGAGTATTAAATTCCCATAGAAATCATCTTAATATACAATCCATATATGACCCCAAATCCTACTAGAAGGATACTAAGGACAATAATTTAGAGGGGAAGAGACAAGAAATGAATACTTTCTAGAACAAAACTTAAACAAGTCATTCTAATTGACCACAGCAGTGTAAGGAACGGATTAGATAGCACACCTCCCTATTTTGCTATTCCTGTTTCTTTTCTTAAATAAAATTGTTTCTGAATATAAAAATAGCTCTTTATTCGACTTGTCTTCTAAGTATTCTCTTCTTGATTGCTATAGAGGGAACTTAAATAGTAAGTTTCAAAAAGAAGAAAAAAAGAGGTTGATACACCCTTTTAGTAGATTTGTAAAGAACCCCCTTCTCAAAGCCAGCATTTCATTGATTTATCACTGTCGTTTCAGTGTAGACCAATTAACAGCTGAAATAAAGTTGACTAATGGAAAGGCTTGAATGAGATTTTCCCTTTTCTTTTTTTTTCCCCTACTTTACATGAATCACCAAAGAACACTGGATTCACCATCTACATCATTAGTAGCTTAGAGAATTTAAAGTTTCTGTCCACCTTCTGACTTGAATAGTTTAGTCTAGGTAGTCTCACTATTACTTGGCCTTTTTATAGAAAATGGAAAGGGAAGAAAATAAGTCTGTTAGAATCTGGAAGAATTATTTCTATAGAGACAGTGAGAAAGTCAATGAAGTCACAGAAACAAAGAAAAAAAAAGTCGAGAGAGAAAAATAGAAATTAACCACTTATATACAGTTAGCATAAAAAGATACATAAATTCAGGAAGAAAAGACTCTCCATGGAGATTTAAAAATTGGTTCTCTCACAAAAATACAGAATCTGTTGATTATCCTAAATATAGCTTTCACATGGAAATGCTTAAAATCCAACTTCCCGAATCAAATAAAATTTTCAAAGTTCACCAGGACAACCCAAATAAAATTGTATTGTGTAATATTAGTATTCCTCTACTAATCAACCCACTGATATTTATTAATTACCTATTATATGCTAGGTATTGTAAGAGATGCTACAGGGAATACAAAAAATATATAAGAATTGGTACCTTGGTTCAACAAAAATAGTCAGGAAAGTTATAATTCAGTCAATAATGAATGCTAAAATAATGGCAGAAAGGGTTTGATATAGATTTGCTAGAAAGTTGAACAACAGGTACAAAGGAATGAAGTAATAAATAAACACAAAAAGCACAAGTCAATTTAAAGAGAAACTAATTTAGAAGCTAATTTAGAAGTTCTATCATTTTAGCAAATAATTTCTCTGTATTCAAAAATATAATAAAGCAGTGAAAAAGAAATATAGCTACACAAAAAATATGGGAATGAGTGTAGGTAGGGATGGATCAAGTGGTCAAAACTGTACAAAACAGGATACCATTTACATAATAGTCTGTAAATATAAAAGTTGACAAAATACTTAAATAAGGTAAGGAAAAGGCAAGAAAATGATGACCACAAAATTCAGAATACTGTTTTCCTTAGAAGAGAAGAAAAGTTTTAAAAGAAAGAGACTCTCAGGGGATTCTACTGATGTATTTTAGTTATTATATTGGTATGTGTACATTTGCTTATTGTTCTTTATATCTTCTACACAGTCATATATTTAGAAAAATATTTCCTACTTTGTATATTTTATATAAAATTTTATATATCTTTATTTTTATCTTTATTATTTATATGTTTATTAAATATTTTTTGTTTCATATAAAAATAAATATTTATAAAACTGACATACTCAGAATGAGAAAGACCAGAAAAAGAGAGGGGGGAAAATAGTCAGAGTTTTGTTTTTTATTGTTGTTGTTGTTTTGTTTTTAATAAAAGTACAATATAGGTTTTTAGATCTAAGGAAGGAAAAGATGGTCCGGTAATGTCAATGTTACACCAAAGTAAACAGAATAAGGGCTTGGAAAAAATCAGAGCCCTCTCATCATCTAAAGACGGTAATTTTCAGATCCATGAAAGGGATAACAGTCAAGCAATAAGGTATCAAGCTATTAGGTATAAGAGAATAATTCTGAGAGAAACTAGAGGCGGTAAGTAAAAACTCCCCTCCAAGAAGTTGGCTATGAAGAACAGATGTGCACAGTACAGTGAAAATTTTTTTCTGCTGGATGAAACCTTAGATTTGCAGAGTGAGGTAGGTATCAGTGGACACATGGAATATGTTGGGTTGGGCTGATCTGGGAGAAAGAAATCAAAGATGCAGAAGAAAGAAGATAAACACAGAAATTATATGGGCACTTTTACATAAATAATAGTATAGTATTAGGCATTAAAAGTCAAAAATGGATGAAAGACCTAAAGTGAGACAGGAATCCATCAAAATCCTAAAGGAGAACACAGGCAGCAGCCTCTTCCACCTTGGCTGCAGCAACTTCTTGCTAGACACATCCCCAAAGGCAAAGGACACAAAGGCAAAAATGAATGACTGGGACTTCATCAAGATAAGAAGCTTCTGCACAGCAAAGGAAACAGTCAACAAAACTAAAAGGCAACCCATGGAATGGGAAAAGATATTTGCAAATGACATATCATATAAAGGCCTAGTATCCAAAATCTATAAAGAACTTATCAAACTCAAAACCCAAAAAACAAATAATCCAGTCAAGAAATGGGCAGAAGACATGAACAGACACTTCTCCAAAGAAGACATCCAAATAGCCAACAGACACATTAAAAAAATGCTCACCATCACCTGGCATCAGGGAAATACAAATCAAAACCACAATGAGATACCACCTCAAACCAGTCAGGATGACTAAAATGAACAAGACAGGAAACAACAAATGTTGGCAAGGATGTGGAGAAAGGTGAACCTTCTTAATACTGTTAGTGAGAATGCAAGTTGGTGCAGCCACTTTGGAAAACAGAATGGAGGTTCCTCAAAAAGTTGAAAATAGGGACGCCTAGGTGGCTCAGTTGGTTGGACGACTGCCTTCGGCTCAGGTCATGATCCCAGAGTCCCAGGATCGAGTCCCACATCGGGCTCCCAGCTCCACGGGGAGTCTCCTTCTCTCTCTGACCTTCTCCTTGCTCATGCTCTCTCTCACTGTCTCTCTCTCAAATAAATAAATAAAATCTTAAAAAAAAAAAAAAGTTGAAAATAGAGCTACCCTATCCCCAGCAATTGCACTACTGGGTCTTTACCCCAAAGATACAAATGCAATGATCCAAACAGTCACCTACACCCCAATGTACATAGCAGCAATGTCCACAATAGCCAAACTGTGGAAAGAGCTGAGATACTCATTGACAGATGAATGGATAAAAAACATGTAGTGTATATATACACAATGCACTACTACTCAGCCACCAGAAAGGATGAATACTTACCATGTATATCGACATGAATGGAACTGAAGAGTATTATACTGAGTGAAATAAATCAATCAGAGAAAGACAATTATCATATGGTTTCATTCATATGTGGATTATAAGAAACAGGGCAGAGGACTATAGGAGAAGGAAGAGAAAACTGAATGGGAAGTCACGAGAGACAGAGACAAACCATGTGAGACTCTTAACTATAGGAAACAAACTGAGGGTTGCTGGAGGGCAAGCAGGCGAGGGGCGGTGGGGGGGGCGGGTAATTGGGTGATAGGCATTAAGGAGGGCACGTGATGTGATGAGCACTGGGTGTTATAGGAAACTGATAGATTACTGAAAGCTACATCTGAAAGTAATGATGTACTATAAGTTGGCTAATTGAATTTAAATTTTAAATCATAAAAAGTTATGATTCTCGGGGCGCCTGGGTGGTTCAGTGGGTTAAAGCCTCTGCCTTCGGCTCTGGTCATGATCCCAGGGTCCTGGGATCGAGCCCCACATCGGGCTCTCTGCTCAGCAGGGACCCTGCTTCCCTCTCTCTCTCTGCCTGCCTCTCTGCCTACTTGTGATCTTTGTCTGTCAAATAAATAAATAAAATCTTTAAAAAAAAAAAAAAGTTATGATTCTCTGTGTTAAATGTCTCACTCCACAGTCAGAAAATAGTCAATAGGCTATCAATTACAACTCTGCCACATAACTGCTTCTTAGTTCAAAGGGTTAATCTCTCATTCCATTTTAACTCCCCACAAAGTCTAATCCAACTGAGCAGTCACTAAACTTTTTAAAAGTGTCTTAGTAAAGGGTAACTCAGAGGCATCACCTCTCCCACTCCCCAGTTCTTCTAGCCCCTAGTACCAAGAACAGGATTCTTTCCTAAGGAGCATTGTTCCCCTTCAGGAAGAAGTGGTAGGTGTAAATGGGGCCTCCTTGAGCAAGGCAGAGACAGAGATGGGGGGAGGAATCCAGAGTCTAGGAGGAGTCAGAAGACTCTGGGAACCATCAGGAACAGTATGGAACTATCCAAGACCAGGTGCAGCCATCCAGAAGTGTAAGCAAGGCTTACCCTATGCAAAGCAATGGCCATATTGGGATATGGGGGCTGCTCCATAAAACAGCTTGGACCTCCTCTCACTAAAGTTACTGCCTCCAAAATCTGTTACATCAGAAGCTCTGGTTAATCTTTATAGGCCTAACCACTTTGTATTGCTGAAGAAGAGAACTATATTAATACTCAGGAATTAAAGCATTTTTGTGTAATCTGGTTACCATAAAAAGCACAAATGTCTTTCTATTGCATATTTTCCAAATGATTCCCTCCAAATTAAAATATTCATAAATTTTTAATTTCTTCATCTTCTCAAATTTAATAAACACAATTTTAACGGACAATTTCCCATTCTCAGATTAATACCAGTTCACTCTCTCCGGGCAATCAGTTCACAAATTTAAGCATAGGTAATCTCTTTTATCCACTGTCTTTTTAGTAATGGTTATAAGATGAAAAATATAAAAGAAAAAGTTCCAGTCTCTGATTCTACAAACCAAAGTAATCCATTTATATGATAGCTAATCAGAGATGCAAAGGTACTAGAAAATGAACACCCTTTTTCTTTTTCTTTCCCTCTCTTTTTTTTTTTCCCCCAAGCTTAGTGAGCTATACCTTGTCTTGGCCTAACAGGCACCAAGCTTTACCTTTCCAGGCTTTTTACTTGGAGAACAGAGGAAGCAGATTGTGCCTTTCTGATTCCCAATTATTCCCTAAGGTGGCTGATAGACACACAAGATCCCACTGAGTGTGGAGATGGTTTGCAAGGAAGGTTTACACGGCTGAGGTGAGAGGCATGTTTCTGCAACCCGAGCGCTCTCTGAACTACGTGGGGTACGAGGCTGAAATTCAATGCAGGGCATAACCTCTCGACAAGGCATCCCACTGAATTTCAGTTAGTACAGTGATAACTAAGAAAGAGTTGGTAACTTTGCCTCCTGTGTTCTTTGCTTGACCCTTTTCCAAAAAGAACCCTGACTAAGATCCAAAAACAAACTCATTTCGAACTTCTGTGCCTTACCAGTCAGGCCAGCGACTAAATAACTCAACTGGCTCCAAACAGAGAGGTAAATGGAGATGTGAAAAAGGAGAAAGGCCTTTGGTGGCATGCAGCATCACAAAGGCAGCACAGGGACAATTCTCAATCTAGGAACCCAGCAAAAGGAACTCTCAACGTGAACAGGGAGCTTCCTGCTGCCAATCAATAGGGCACTCCTGACTGTATGGTGAGTGAATGCCGTTCACTAAGTGGGTTGCATTAAAACTGGCAAGTTCATTTGTGAACAGCAACTCACTTTATTATCCCGGAGATCTTGGGGCATAGAATGCCCTTTTATGGCACAAGGGAACTTACTTGCTACACGTGACATGGAACTTGGAAGCACTGGGAAAGAAAGCAAATAAAGGATTAGATGCCACCCAGGTGTAGGAGATTAAGGGTTTAATGGGCAGATGGAAGAGAAGAGCATCATCTGGACACTCTTCATCCTTTATAATAAGGGAAAGTTCCCCAGCGATCCCAGCAGAAAGAATAAGCTTAAATGAACCAAATTTAGCAATTCTGTTGACAAAGGCAGAATCCTTGAATAGACTTTTTTCTTTCCTAATGTTATTCTGTCTGCCAAAACCTGATTACCTTTCATAACAAATAAATCTCTACCTAGCAGAAAGGGAACTAAGTAACAAAAGTATGCTTTGCCCCCACAGGTCATCCTCCAAATTGTCAAATGTCCCAACTTCAAGAGTCTAGTTTGAACAGATGGGGCATGGAGAATACAGTGTGGGGATGGTCAGAGAATGCTGAGCTCTGTCTCAAAAGAATGACTTTTAAAAATCCTGACTTACCATACTGTTCTTGCTAAGAGAATCTTCTGAGTGAGCCACAAACAGTTAGGAATCAAAGTAAAGTAAATAAATCCCTTGACCTGGATTTGGAGACTTCTCAGTATTAGGATCTAACCTATTCAACGTAATCTACCATTCCTCCCAATTTCAAAACCCTGACTTCAGCCAGACAAGTGTGTCTGTCCCCTCGCAGGGTGATCATTCTCGTTTCAGAACAGCTGAGGGCGCTATCTGGGCCTTGTAACTGGGAAACAACCTCCTTTTACTCCTGCCTTTATATACCTAAATACAGCTCCGTTTTTGACCAAAGAACCCATGTGTTGCTTCCTTTTTGGAGTTCCATTAATTTGTTTTCTTCCCTCCATTGGACATTTAATTAAATAACAATACAAGACAGCCATTATGGATGGCTCATCTCCTTCAAAAGACGTGCTTTTTTCCCCCTATTATTTCATCACAGCATTTCTAAACATACATAAATTTTGAAATAATCATGTAAAAAATCCAATTTATCATCAGTTACCACAAAAACTTATAAACACATGGCCAATCTCTTTGGTGAACTTTATATTCCCTAAACAGAAGTATGAAATTATTTTCATACTTGTTTGCTTTCTCCCCAAATTTAGCCGGTAGTAACAAACTCAATAAATACTTTGTTCATTGTGAAAATGAACTGAAATCCAGTCTACCAAAGTTCTGAGACACCCCCTTAAGTATTAAGCTTACTTCATCCAACCAAATCTTGAACAAACCATAAAAATACTTATTTTTTAAAGAAATATTAACAAATAATATTAAGAAAATGTCTCCTAGGGTGCCTGGGTGGCTCAGTCGGTTGAGCATCTAACTCTTGATTTCAGTTCACATCATGATCTCAGGGTCCTGAGATGGAGCCCCGCATGGAGATACTTTTTCTCTCCCTTTCCCTCTGCCCCTCCTTCACTCTCACTCTTACGCTATCTTAAAAAAAAAAAAAAAAAAAAAAAGGAAAGGAAATTAAACGAAAAGAAGAAAACAAAAAAAGAGTATGTCTCCTGAAAAACTACATGAAAGTGTAAAAATTATAACCCTACTCTTATTCCATCACTTAGTATTTCCTCAGCAAGCCAATTTTCTTTTGATGCCAAAACTGGAAAGTCATTATCAATAAACAGCCTGGCACACTAGAGAGATACTAGAATTTATCCTTAGGGGGAACCTAACTCAATTCTAGCTAGTAAGATGACCTTAAATAAGTCACTTATATCCTCTCTCAGTCCTTATCACTAAAATAAAAATCATTATACTCTTCCCAGTGACCTCATATTATTGTAAGGCTGATTTTTTTTTCAGTTTATCAAACTGTTTTATAAAATACAAAGCACCATGTAAATATCACACTGGCCTCATGGCATACCCAGTCCCCTTTTAAAGAGAATCTACAGTCCACTTGGAGGCACAAGACACAAAACTATCTGAAATATTATAAGCTAAATGTCTAATTAGCGATATAAGCAACACAGACATGAGAACTGAAGTGCCTAGCAAAGGCTTCTTGGTAGCAAGGGAAAGGAAGAAAAAAAGGCACTTCAGAAGGTGGATATACTGTGCTCAAATTCATGCACACACCAAGTGCCCAATTGGTCCAAAGCACAGCTAGAGCAATTTGCAACTTACTAAAGCAGATGGTGTCAAGAAAAAAATAGTAATGGTACAGAGATTGAAGCAGTTGACTGAAACTAAATTATGAAGGACCTCAAATGATGGCCAATCATTTTGACTTTCAAGGAAACGATGGCCAAATCTGAGGAATGCAACACCAGCAAATCAGCATACCAAGAAAAGTAACTGATTTATAAAAGAGTCAGGAAAACACTACCATTATCAAGATGGAAAACAACAGGAGCTGTGACTGGAGTAAGCACTGAAAAGACTAAAGAAGAATATACATTTGGAACATAGATAAGATGAGACCCAAGTGAATAAATAGAATCCCTTGATGACAATCTTCATAGTGTTCAGACTCTTTCCCTTGGATTACAAAGCTTCCCATCTTTTTTTTTTTTTAAGATTTTATTTATTTATTTGATAGACAGAGATCACAAGTAGGCAGAAAGGCAGGCGAGTGGGTGGGTGGGTGAGGGGTGGGGAGGCGGGAGCAGGCTCCCTGCTGACCAGAGAGCCCGATGTGGGGCTCTATCCCAGGACCCTGGGACCATGACCTGAGCCGAAGGCAGAGGCTTTAACCCACTGAGCCACCCAGGCACCCCCAAAGCTTCCCATCTTTAAAAAGGATCCCTTTGAGCCCCAGACCTGTCATTGTCCCTTCACTAGGCCAATATCCTCCCAGATTTAAAGACCTCATTTAGCTGTTTTCTCTGTCTCTGGTGCATTTTTTCTGATCTTAGTGGGCCTAGGTCCTTTTTGTCATTCAGATCTCCAGGTGAAGGTCACCTTCTCAAACAACTCACTCTTCCTGAACTACCTGGTCCAAGGTGGTTTCCAAGACCTAACTGTCCTACTACTCTACCTTAATTACCTGCAAAGCGCTTCTTGCATTTTAATCCTTTTCTTATTTATTTACTTATCCTTCCCACCACCCCCCACCCCAAGACTAGAATTCTGGGAGAACAGGAACTTCCAGATTTCAGGATGGTGCATGCCCCAGCAGCCAGAACAGTGCCGGGTGTAGATTAGGTGGCTTGATAAATAATTGTCAAACTGATAAAGAAAGGAGTTGTTCACTGTTGACCTTCACAGAGAAAGTAAAAGTTGCTATTGTCCTCCTGGCTGGCTACTCCGGGCTCCATATCTTCTTCAGGCCTGAATATCCCACTCCCTTATGCTGTGACTGAATCCCAAATTCTTTAAAGTCTTTTTCTTTTTTACTTTACTAGCTTTAGTTCCAGTTTTTCATTTGTAAATATGAGCTTTAAATAGACTACGTCCACAGCTTCACTACCTCCTTTGAACCTCATCAAACACAGGTAGATTAGCTAGCATCCCATATTGCAGAGACTGAAACTCAAAAGGTCCCACAAAATAGTCACTCAGTGAACAAGGAGGTGTTGACCACTGGATGTGGAACTGAACACAGGCCAAATGACATCTACTTTAAACTTTCACCCAGTATATAAAAGGGCCCCCACCCCATATTACACTAACATTAAAAAAAAAAGGTAAGACTTAATTCTCATGTAGCATGTCAGAATACTTAATGTTTTATATATATATGTATATACATATATATATAAAATAAAATTACTTGGTTATGTGCTTATTGTCTGCTTACAATTCCCCTTCTACCGAGAAAGGGGAGAAAAACAGAAAAAGGAAAAAACATAACAGAAAAAGAAGAACAGCAATCAAAAAATAAAAAAATAACAACAACAACAACAAAGAAATTCACCCTGGTATTTATGGGGCTAAGTGGACTTCATCCCTTTGTAAGTCTTACATTACTGAAGTTCACAACCAAACCATAAGTGTTTTTTTTTAATAAATATTAACGCGGAGAATCATTGTATCTGTTTCCAAGTATTATATTTGTGCTGTTGTTGCAAAATACCAGGATCTAAAGATGTTTAGGTTTGAACTAAACTTTGATCTCTAAGTGCTAGAAATTTTCCATTCGTTATTACTTTACTGAATTATTACTTGGTATACATTTATGACTACAGACCTTATTTTTAAACATAAAATGAGAATTGATTTACTGCTTCCAGAAGAATTTATTGCTGAGGAGAATATTTTTTTAAAAGATCAAAGAATATTAAGAATCTAAATCTCATCAGGGAATTCCAGTGGTGTGCGCAATGGTTATTTATGTAACTAAATGCAGAAATAACATGCAGCAGCTACTTTTATAATGACAGCTTTAAAAACACCTTTTGAAAATGAAAACAACTAAAATTAATCACAAATTTTCCACTAGATTTCATAAGTAGATGTTTTAATTTACAGAATCCAGTTTGTTTCCCTTTATATTCCAACTTGTGTTACTAACAACAGAATAGATTCTATGTAATATCATCTAAAGGAATCATAAAATAGATAAAAATTCTAACTATGTCTTACATTTCCCTTATATTTCCTTCCTACTACACTCTCTCCATTGAAAAACTCATACTAAAAATAGATAATTATATCCTTTAATTTTTCCATTATGCTCTAAGAATAAAAACTGAAATCCCCACAGCATACAAGTTAAATTTTAAATAAAAACATAACGTCACTCAGTTTTGTTTTTCCTGTGAAGAGCCAACAATTTTGTTCACATACTGCATGTAGCCTAAAATTAGAGGGAAAAAAAAAAACAGTCTTTGAAATGGAAATGGACAAAGAGGTCACACAAAAATTCAAGTTGTACAGAAACTTGAAAGCACCGCCCCACCAAAAAATGACCACTTACAATTAAGTATCAAAGTCAGCAGACAAAATAACTGCAGGAAGATTTTTTTTTAATTGTTGTCTGTGCTTTTTCTTATATGAAATGGTACCACATTAATAAATGGTACAGCATTGTCAGAAACGTCATTTAGCTGATTAGAAAAACTAGCATTTATTTTTTCTGTTTAAGCAGGAATCCTGCCCCAGTGGGATACATTTTTTTTTTAATCTTGGTACCCGAAGATGAGCTCATTAAATGCATGCTAAATAATTAATAACGAGGTGTGGAAAATAACGAAGCAGATGTGTGTTAACGCAGACCCAACGAGCTGGGCTGAGTGCAAGGGAATGAGCCAGCAGAGAACTGGCGCCCCTTCTGCTACTCTGGAGCATCTGTCTTCCCCAGCCCCCTTGCGTGAACCAAACTCCTAAAGAAAAAAAAAAGTCATACATTGAACAATTGAATAAACACTGCCTAACTCTCCTTACTGCTCATTATTTTTCAATCCACTAGTAAAAAAGAAGTGAATTAATTTCATGGAAATAGTTCTCAAAAGAATTAGTGAAGGGGGACTTGACAGCTCCCGCTTACTCTAAATAAATAAAATGATTTAGTAAAATAACAAGAAACCTCTGTCATCTATTTGCAGTAATTATTGTGTTAACAAGCAGGACTCTCTTCTTCCTTTGTTTACATTTATTTACAAACTGTAAGTTTCATCAATGAATCAATTACAGAATCTAAAGGAAAAGTAAAGCAGATGTTTTATAGTAAAAGCAAATCACCGTCAGGACGGAGGGAGAAGTCATCCTCACAGGGTTTAAGTTTTACGAAAACAAGACTATAATAACATGGGAGTTTTTTCCAAACCCATTTGGAGTACTTTAAATGAAACAAATAGGAAGTCATTAAGATTAAACATCAGCAGCAAAAGGCTGCTTTGTTAATAGCCTATCAAACAGAAGGTATTTAGACAATGTAAAAATGAGCCCAAGTGCCCGAGTTAGACAATTACAGTTGCCTTAAGAAGAAGAAGCCTATCTAGTTGTGACTAAATCCAGAAGTCACTGATATGGCTAAAGTCCAATATTTTAATAGCAAGATTAAATTGGTAAAGAGGAAAACAGGGGGGGAATGATTTTGACCACTAATAACCAGCAACTCACTCCATGTATGAAGATAAGGAATATTCATTTAGCATGTGATCAAATATTAAATCAAACTGAAGAAGACAGACATAGAATTATCCAGTCCAGTGTCTAAGACATGGTAGACACCCAACAAATGATCTTTCCTTCCTTCTTTTCTTTCTACTCCCTCCAGTCATTGACTCATTGCCTTACAGCCCTCTTGACATTTTCAAATATATAGGTCTGTCTTCTCTGTACGCCTGGACTAAAAAATTGTTTCATTCATAGATAGATATGTGTTCTTTTAATTCTACCATATGGCTCACAGGTGCTATCCACAAATGCCATGGATTGTAGGTGGGACTGCTTGAAAGCTCAAGAACGATATAACAGGGTTTATTTGGATGCTCTTGTCTGAGTCAGAGAATACTCATCTAAAAGTTATTTAAAAATGGTTTTTATCTTAAATAGTATTGTCATCATTATTTTGCCTGAGGTAGGATGCTGCCTCTTTTCCTTACTTTGTTCTGTTACCCTAGGTTTATCACCTTCCTCATAGTTACAAGACAATGGAGCAGTGCCAAGTATCATGCTCTCAGGCAAGAACAGGTCTCTCTCTTTTTTATCAGGGACAAACATCTTTCCCAGAAGTCCCCCAACAGATTTTTCCCTCATAGTTCTTTGACCAGAGCCATGTCATATGGCCACTCCCACCTGCAAAGGAAGCTAGGATAGCAAGTAAGTTGGGAGGGAGTCCTGCCAGTGTGCAAGAAAGAGAGGAGAATGAAGACTGAACAGATAATAACTGCAACATTGTTACAGAAGAGGATGAGTTGGGTCATTTATAATGCTTATAAATAAAAAAGTTTTAAGTGTAATATACATCTAGTCCTATGGACTGAATTCTTTCCCCCCAAAATTTATGCTGAAGCCCAAATCCTCAATGTCACTGTATCTAGAAATAGGGCCTTTGGGAGTTAATTAAGGCTAAATGGAATAATATGGGACCCTCACCTAATAGGCCTGGTGCCCTTACAAGAAGAAGAAAAGCTGTCTCTTTCCAACATGTGAGAACACAGTGAAGATGGTGGCCATCTACAAGCCAGGAGGTAGCTCTGACCAGGAGCCAAAAACGGCCAGCAGCTTGGTCTTTAGACTTCCCATCATGAGAGAAGTCCATTTCTGTGGCTTAAGCCACCCAGTCTGTAGAACTTCATTATGGCAGCCAAGCAAACCAATATATCTAGGAAAGAAAAACCTTGCCACCCTGCTTTCTTCAGTGGAACCCTACATGGCCGAATGAGGAGTAGTATAAATTGGCAATATTCCAAGAGCTCTTTTCCTTCCTCTTTGCATGGCTGGTTCATGAGCATGCTCCTACTTCAGCCCCATCCCCAAAGATCAATCTTTGAGAGTTTTTTTTACTTAGGTAAACAGTCACTTGGTTTAAGTCCTAATCTTCTTAGATCCAAAGCCAGCAGTATCTCTGGAGTGTAACAGTCATTCCATTGCCAAAGTATCAGTGCAATATGTGTTAACATAAAGCTTTAAAAAGGAGACAAAAACCAGAAAATCCCATGCCTGTCCATTCTTACATTTTTTCAAGCCAAGAGAAAATGTTAAGAAGAAAATGGCTGCAAAGGTTCAGTGTTCGTTTCTCAGTGAATTAGGAAAGCAAAAAAAAAAAAAAAAAAGACACATTGTGCTATATTATCACTTTCCAGTTTCTGGCCAAACCCCTGTAGTTTTCATCATGCATCATTTCTGTGATTAATGATGTGCACCCAGTTAATGGAAAACAGCAGATTAGGTTTCCACTAATAGTTTTGAAGTTATGTCTGCCTGCCTCATTTAGTAACAACCTCACTGTTCAGTAAGAAACTAATGGATTTAATCCCAAAGCAGAACTGAGTTTTATGCATACAAGACAGGTCAGATTTCCAGACTGGAGAAAATTACACTTTTAGAGGTGTGTTGATCTTCAGTTGAAATTTAACACTGAGATAATGCCTCACAATGTTTTGGGTATTTTTTTTCTTTTTACTTCTATTTGGTGATCAATTTGAAATTTTACAGTACTTACTTGAGGCCTATAAAAATAGTAGAATTAGCCATTTGTAACCATGGCAAATAAAAAAAATCATACTTTCTATAATTAGTATACTGAGCTGAAAAGACATTTATTTCTCTGAAGACACAGGTGAGAAACAGTTCCTTATATATTAGTATATCATTACAACACTTATGGCATAAACAAAATTTACACTTGCTTGTTCTCTTTCATTGTATAAAATGTTGGCTCCAAATTACTGTATTTTTAAGAAAAACAACGTGGTACAGTGAAAAGTATACTAATCTAGAAATATAGGAATCAACAGACAACTATTAGAGTTCCATTTATGCCTTAAGTTACTTTGGAAACAAATCTATCTTTTGTTTTCATTTTCTCCACAATATTTTACACTTATCTGTCTTAAGTCATTTAACAAATGCTATATTGTCTCAAGTTCCATCTCTATGTATTTCACATTTCCCATCTGGACTAGGCCCCCTAATGGCAGACCCCACATCTGATTTACATTTTTATCTTCTCCAGTGCCCACTAGAAAAAGGGAGACTTGCCTATATGTCCCCAGGGGTTAGGAAAGTGTAACCACACATTAATAAGCTGTCGAATAAGTGGATAATTTATTTTTATTTATTTGAGAGAGGGAGAGAGAGCACAGGTGTGGGTGTAGGGAGAAGCAGATTCCCTGCTAAGCATGGAGCACAAGGTGGGGCTCGATCCCACAACCTTGAGATCAGTACCTGAGCCAAAATCAGACACTTAACCAACTGAGCCACCCAGGCAGTCCAGAAGACATTTTAATAAACACAAAACCTACAGGCACCTGGGTGGCTCAACTGGTTTAGCATCTGTCTTTGGCTCAGGGATCCAGTCCCACAACTGGCTCCCAGCTCACCCGAGAGTCGGCTTCTCCTTCGACCTTTGCCCTTCCCCCTGCTCCTATGCTCTCTCTCTCTCTTTCTCAAATAAATAAATTAAACACACACACACACAAACACAACCCCTAGGGTCCTGGAATCAAACCCCGTGGTGGGCTCCCTGCTTCCCTCCCTCTCTGCACCACATCCCCAGCCCCCGCTCAAGTGTTCTCTGTCTCTAAAATAAATAAATAAAAATTTAAAAATAAATAAATAAATAAACACAAAACCCAAAAAGAATGACATGGAGGAGGGCAGATGAATAGGCAAAGCACAGAGAATTTTTAGGGCAGTAAAAATCCTCTATGACCCAACAATGATGGATACATGTTATTATACACTTGTCCAAACTCTTACACTGCACAGCACCAAAAGTAAACCCTAAAATAAAATTACTATGAATTTGAGTGATTACTACTTGTCAGTGTAGGCTCATCCATTGTAATAAATGTCCCACTGGTGGGGGATGGTGATAATGGGGCAAGCTGTGCATGTGTGGGGACAGGGGGTTTATGGGAAATCTCTGTACCTTCTCCATTTTGCTGTGAACCTAAAACTGCTCTACAAAAAAAAAAAAAAAAAAAAGTCTTGAGGAAAAAAAGTGAACAAACAAAAATGGCATGTTTTCAAAACAGAAAAAGAAAATGCAGAGAAACAGAAGAAAATGCTGAGCATATATTAAACCCAATAGATTTTGCCAATGTTTTATCTACCCATCATGTTAATCTAACTTTATGGTAAACACATGCTTTGTGTCAGATACCTTTCTAACCACTATATGTATATAAGATACGTATTATTGATTTATCAGATAAGGAAACTGTACTCAAAAGAAAAGCTACAGGATGTACAACTGCTAAATAACAGAGTCAAGATTCACCCAGGAAGAAATGGCTCCAAAGTCCATGAGTCTTATACTGATCTAGCAAGTAACCAAAATTCATAAGTTGGCCTCTATTTCATGATTTCATGCATAGTTTTTTTTTTTCCTTTTTCAAATAAGAGTTCAACTTTCTTGAGGTTAAAAACTGGTATCTCCTCATTATTAAACAGTCCACAGGATACTTAATTTCTTGTTTGGGCACCTTCTGTTTAGGTATCTAGCTAGCTGAAGTTTCTAGGAAGGGTAAATCACACCAAAGATAAACTACATCTGTTTGAGATTTTTCAAAAGGAAAAGGAAAAAAAGAAAAAAAAAAAAAAAAAGCTAGCTTAAAGAGAGGTTTTTTTTTTTTTTTAAATCTACTTCTAGGAGTATGAGTTTTATATAAAAATTATCCTATACTAATTAAAAGTAATAACAACCTGAGGTAATTTTCTTTTTGATTGTTGTTGTTGAAGTGGATGATAAGGAATGTATTGGAGGGATGGTCAGGTAACTAATGGCTCAGGCAAAAAAAGACAGGATTTTCCACTAGAAGTACGAAAGAAAAGGGAATCCAAAAAATGAGAAGGTTAAAAAAAAAAAAAAACTTAAAAGAACTTTCGGAGTGTGTAAAATCTCTGGAGAATTGAAGTTGAATAAACTGTGGAACCAGGAAGAATAGTTTCTATGCATATCACAACTTACTTAATCTACAGACTAGGAAAAATTTTTTAAAAATGCAGTGTTTCTCTAGGAATTAAAAAGTAGGTAGTAGGCTTCTAATATACCTAGCACAATGTAATGCCTACATTTTAATTTTTAAAAATCCATAAAGATTCTGCATTAAGCAATAGTCAAAAGTTTTTCATGCTATTTCCTAATAGCAAAAAGTCTTAAATAAATACAGTTTATGTTATGCTGGTGTTTCTAATAACTGATACACGGGTACAACTAGTTACCTAAAGGACAGAATCAATGTAATCATCAATCAAGTAATCTATTGAGCACAAAGCACATGAATAAAAATTATTCTACTCCGTTTTTTGTTCTCATTGATAAGTTTTGCGGGTTAAGGAAAAAAGATGTGGAAGTAAAGTAATTAATCACTTAAGTAATGATCTGTTGCTCAAATTTCAATCTGCAAGAAAGAAATGTTTACCCACAGGTTCCAAGTTATATAGTAATCTTTTTCTCTGATAAGACATCTCCAAAAAGATCTCATTGGCCAGGTTAAAACCTGCACACATACTTTTTGCCTTGCTTACTTAAAACACCATAGGTACACATAACCCTAGGGAGCTTTGTCATGCAAAAGGAGACTGAACAAAGAAGCATCCAGTCCATGACAGTGTAATTCAACATTAAAATTAATATTGCAGAAGCGTGTGCCATAAGAAAATGTTATTAAAATATCAATGACTCAAAGATAGATCTTGCAAAAAATAAGAAAAGGTAATGAATTATATGTATGCTATTTCTTAGTCGTGAAGGCATATTAGCATGTTCCCTAGATAGATTATTTGTTGGATTTATCAAAATCCACTTCTATGTTTTTCTTTAAAGATATAACTAACAATCTGATTCCTTAAAAACAATCTATACAGATAGCAAATAGCAGTGTTGAATACAGACAATCTGACTCTAGAAATCAAATTTTTAACAATTTTGCTAATTTGTTATTTGGGTTTAAATTTATTTTAAGGAGGTTGAACCTGCTGACAGTTTTCTTTTGTTAAATCAGAGCTTTTTCTTTTCAGTAATAAGCTCCAATAACAGGTTCTAGTGAAGTCACTGAAAGGACAGTGGATTGTGAGGGTGAACCAGCAAATGACGACCCACTATTGTCAGAGATGAGCCCAGTGATCTTGCTTCCGGTGCCTTAGCATTAGTTTCATACACTTCCAGCCACCTACCTACCACATGCTGCCCTCCCAGAGCTGGGGGCCCTGGAAAAGCAGATAGCTTTCCTATACTGAAGAACAACATCCTTCAGCTCAGGAATAACAGAATCAAGCAATACCTGAAGAAAATCCATTACAATCTCAATAGACACATAACCCTGAACAAAGAACCTTACCTGTGGAACGATACCTATGAAGTAAGAGACTTTTTAATAAAATAGAAAAATCAATTCATGACAAAGCAATTAAAACAATGTATGGTGTTTCCTCCTCCAGGAATAAAGACAAGGTCCACCTGAAGCAATTGTTCATTTTTTTAAAAAAGCATAAATGAATTCTTCTTAGCTTATAAATTACCCAGTGGCCACAATAAAATATACTTTTACATTATACATTCTCATTAGGTTCTGTAACAAATTAGAAATAGACAAGTTTTAAATCCCAAGACCTAATGCAAAAGTGAACTTCAAAAGACGTAATTTTATTTTTCTGTGTCTAGGGACAGGTTTTCCCTGCTACTGAAAGTATGAGGTCCTTATGAAACTTTTCATAAACCTAAACAGAGAAAGAAGCAATTACATTAATTTATATGGAAAATTTTTTGAGCATTCCCAGACCCAAAAATAACTTTTTTTTTTTTTAAAGATTTTTTTTTTATTTATTTATTTGTCAGGGACAGAGGGAGAGAGAGCGAGCGAGCACAGGCAGACAGAGAGGCAGGCAGAGAGGTAGGCAGAGGCAGAGGGAGAAGCAGGTTCCCTGCCGAGCAAGGAGCCCGATGTGGGACTCGATCCCAGGACACTGGGATCATGACTTGAGCCTAAGGCAGCCACTTAACCAACTGAGCCACCCAGGCGTCCCCAAAAATAACTCTTCACCTTTTCTGATACCTTAGGACACATCTTCCTTACAGATGCACAAAATAAATGCAGATAAAGCACAGATGTTCACACAGTTCAAAGCTATGGTAGCTTGATGCTAAGAAATTGAATGTAGTTCCTGGAGAAGGAGCTTGGCGGGGCCCCCCTTGCAGCTGAGCTGTGTGCTGGCTGCTTCCATAATGGCTGGCTACAAAACAAAGTCTGCTCACTACTTTAGCTTTTCACTTTTCTCAGAAAAGTGGAAATCCTTTTTAGATTTCTTTCGGTTAGCATAATGGTTTACTAAAACTTCACTTTAGTAAAAGCAAAGTGGCGTAAGGCGATATTTCAAAAAGCAGGTGGATAGTTCTACTGAACCTTATAGGGAGGATTTTGAACAATTCTCCAAACTGGTAAATGATCGTTTTTTTGTTAAACCATATAAAATCAGCCTCGCAAAATACAAAGTAGATACATTACGCATTGTCCAGTTTAATCATAATTAAATGAAGTATTTCTGGGGAAAAAAAACGAAGACATGTGGACAACTTTTCCTTTTTTGTTTGCTTATTTTGAAACTACATGTAACTGATAAAAATGTAAATAATTATTCAAAATGCCTCTCTCTTGGATAATATAATTCATGAAACACTATTTCATGTTTAGTTTCCAAATGTTATTGTCAGAAATCAGCAAACCAATTCAGTCTGAATAATGTACTCAAATAAAAAGGACTTTTTCTTCCTGAACAGAGACAAGGAAATAAATCTGTCAATAAGCAGCTCTTAGTCAACCAACCAACAAATTTCGTACCTAAAACTACTGTTTTTCAGTATGTGGAAATTTGTGTGTGCCAATGTTTTAAACATTTCCTCAAGAACAGGGCAAAAGGAGGGAGGAAGAGATGATCTCTGTTCCAAGGTGCTACTATTACATACACAGTGAGATCCAACGACATGAAAACATAAACCAGAAAAGCATAGATGATTACCTGATATTCATTGGGCCAAAAGGTGCTCACTGCTAGCTCTGCCCGAAGCCAATCTCTACCTGTGAATCCAGTCACATTCCAAATTGGATTGGCAAGAGGTCCTTTATTCACCCTAACCAATATGTTCAAAGTGCCAGGATTCAACCCTTTCTGGCTATATAACAGGTAACTGAAATCAATACAGTGAGTGTCGTTCTCCTTCATCGTAGGCAGCTGAAGTCTGGCTTTTTCTCCAGGGTCATGATCTGAAGAGTCCACTATCATATAGGAACCTGAAATGACATTACATATAATAGAACTAAGTAGACACATAAACAAAAGGAATCTCTAATAACAGGAAAAAATGCTAAAAATAATACAAATCCATTTTCTGCATTATATTTAACTCAAAACGGCTATTTTCCAGAACAGAAAAATATCAAACAAGTGGGTGAACTCAATTTTTAGTAAGTAACAGATATTGTTCAAAGTACGTAATACGTATAAATTCGTTTGCTCTCTGAAACAACCTGTTTTACAAACTAGTAAACTGAAGTACAATTAGTAACTTATTCAAGGTCAAATAGAGTAGGTAGAGTCTGGTTCAAATCCCAATCCCAAACCTGTAGCCTAACTAAACAAAGGTCTTTCATTATCAAACATGCAAACAAATAGGAGCAATACCTTTTCAGCCTGGCTTCCATAGAGGGGGCATCTTTCCCTTTCTCTATCATACTAGTCTTGCAGAGAGATGGCTTAACTAAGTGTCGGCTCAATCCTTTCTGATTTCAGATCCCAAGATCATCATTTACACAACCTGGGTGACTAACCACTCTGGACTAACCACTCTGATCTTAAGTTTAGGGAATAAGGATACTTTGCAGTGTACATGTGAGGAGAGAAGTTGAAAATGTCAATTTTTTAGATCTAAGAATCTGACATGTGGTGGATTTGCCTACTTCTTTAAGTCTTGCCCACTAAGCTATCAGCTAACCACCATGGCCGCTGGTCCCAATTCTGCCACAGTCCTGCCATTAAGCCCCTCAGAGCTGCAAGAAACCTGCCTTGAAAACACTAGTCTAACTCCATTACCTTTGATTTAATAAGTATTTCTTGGTTGTCTCTCATAGGACATAAGAAGTGCCAACCTCACAGCACCTCACAGTTCCACCCTCAAACACACAGTCTTAGCGATAAGTACAAACATGGAGCTTGAACATCAGCTGCTGCTATTAGTCCAAGGACCTCTGCAGAAAAACCACCAGATTTTCTCACATCACTGTGGATTTTAAGAAAGATGCATATTACAAAAATGTCAATATACCTATTTGTCACACAATGTAGACTGCAAAATTTTACCGTAATGTTCCCCCTAGGATGTAATTTTAACCAGAACATATTAGGCGTAGAATTACAGAATCCACTATTACAAGGATTACACCCGGACCTCTCTTCCACCAATCAAACCTGTTCCCTCCTTAAAACGTAGTCACTTTCACATTATACACTAAATATTCATTGATTACCAGTCTAACTAGTTCGATGTACCCCCAAAGCAAGTTCAAATCATGGCAGATAAGAGGACTTTTACTACTTAAGAAACTGAAATTTCAAATCTGATGAATTCCCATTCTAGAGCTCAGAACTTATGTAAAGATTTCCTATGATAACACTACCAGTTACCAGGCAAAGTACAGAATACATTTACTTATAGTGGTGGTTACTGATATTACTTCCACTTGATTTTTCTCCGTATTCATCTTCTCTTGTAACCTGAAATTGTCTTTTTTTATTTCTTCTTCATTCTCACAGATTGCAGGCAGAATAATAGAATAAATTGGTCATGTATATTTTTGGAGAAATTACATCTTTTTTCTTTTTAAACAGGATATCCTGGATCCCAACCCAACTTATACAAGCAGGATGTCTCTATTCTTGGTTATACACACATTCTGAGGTCCATGTCTGATTTGCCAGGATGTCTTTCAGACTCACCAAAGCAGAGCTGACCAATGACCAGGCCTAAGATCTTAGACAAGTTACTTACTGTTATTGGACCTCAGCTTCTTCACAAACCTGTGACTTATTTTTCCACTGCCAGACAGATTTGTTTGCTGTTGTTGTTGTTGTTGTTTTCAGTGATATGTTATAGCAGTAGTGAGGTTAAATTATTCTTACAAGTCTTCATCAATTATGGCTTCTGACTGTCGATTTCAAGCTAGTGCTCTTTAATTGACTTATGGGCTTTCAAATAGTTATTTTTTTAAATTATAAAATAAACTTTGGCATAAAATATGCTTTGTCAAACATCTTAATTACATACTGTGATACTTGCCATTAAGACCATTTAGCAATTTTCATCCAGTTGCACTTTCAAGCTATGATAATTTTCTTATTAAGGAAATGGGATGAGCAAAGTATATTAATTTGTAGGAATTACCAATTGGATCATTAGAAAAGACAAAAGTCACAAAATAAAAGCTTGCTCAAACTACTCCAGCATTTCAATACAAGTTAATTTTAAAAAAAAAAAAGTGCTGCTATTTCATTTCTATAGAATGTTTAAGCTAAATGAGCTTCTTTCAATGCAATCTTATTATTGCTACATTTTCTGAGTGTTATTAAATAATATGCATTTATTGCATGGCTCCAGAAAGGAAGAAGCAAGCACTAGCACCAAAGAGTCAACCAAATACTTCTGCCAGCTGTTTCATACAGTGGCAATTTATCCAGCAGGCACCACGGAGGTAGCTGCCTATTTGACATAAGATTTACTTTCATCATCCCAAACATAGAGAATACTATGCTATTCTTATCAACTTCTAAAAATTACTTCTACAGTCTCCCAGAATAACTGGCTGTAACACTTAGAGTCAGGAAATTCTACAGTATACATTTCCCTCACTTTTATGTCCTAATTTAAGCTTACTTGCTAGAGTTCTGTCACCAGCTAACTAATCCCTCAGGTTTCTAATAAGAGTTCAGCTCTATTTAGTTGTGATTTACCTATCTCAAGACTTAATAATGAAACATCTGTGCCAAACATGTATTATGTAGTAACTTTTAATCAATGTGATTTCTTTAATGCGGCCTTACAAATATTCCTTATGGTCTCTGGAGCAACAGAGGTATCAAATATATCATTTAGGACATAAAAGAAAAAGTATTAGGCTTATGATAATATTTTTTAAGAAGTATAACTTTTCTGGAGAGCATTCTGACAATGAGAACCAAAAACCTAAAAAGAGGGGCGCCTGGGTGGCTCAGTGGGTTAAGCCTCTGCCTTCAGCTCAGGTCATGATCTCGGGGTCCTGGGATCGAGCCCCGCATCGGGCTCTCTGCTCAGCGGGGAGCCTGCTTCCTCCTCCCTCTCTGCCTACTTGTGATCGCTCTCTGCCAAATAAATAAATAAAATCTTAAAAAAAAAAAAAAAAAAAAAAAAAAACCTAAAAAGAAATAGATGCTTTCACAATTTGGAGGATTTGATCCTCCAAACCAAAGGATGTAAACTAGATAAACAATCTGTATACATACAAAGATATAGCTTAAAAAAAGATGTCCATCTCATCATGACATTATTCAAAACAGAAAAACAGGGGCACCTAGCTGGCTCAGTCAGTAGAGCACTCAATCTTGATCTTAGGGTTATGGGTTTGAGTCCCATTGCTGGGTGCAGAGATTACTTAAACATAAAATCTTTTAAGAAGTATAAAATAAAAAATAAAACAAAGAAAAACAAAAGTATTTTAAATGTCCAATAACAGGCAATGTAAGATTATGGTAAATCAGTTTGATGAATAATTCTGCAGTCATTAAAAACAAATAACTAGGGGCGCCTGGGTGGCTCAGTGGTTAAGCCTCTGCCTTCGGCTCAGGTCATGATCCCAGGGTCCTGGGATCCCATCGGGCCCTCTGCTCAGCGGGGAGCCTGCTTCTTCCTCTCTCTCTGCCTACTTGTAATTTCTGTCTGTCAGGTAAATAAATAAAATCTTTAAAAAAAAAAAAAAACAAACTAAAACCACTTGGTGGAAGATATTCACAATATGTTAAGTAAAATAAGCAGGTTATAAAATATTATACCCATTTTGAAAAACCATATATATAAACTAAATACAATTGTATAAATGTGTGTATTCATAGAGGTACACATACACATGCACATATGACAAGAAAAAAAGAATATATAACAAAGAGTTAACTGTATTATCAAAAGGGACCTATAATTGTCATCTCTTTTTCTTATTTTCATGTGCATTCACTGAATGTTCCATAATGAACATGCAATAGATTTGTACTTTAAAAAAAGAGAGACTGCGTGAAGACTATCTTACGTAAGTAACATCAAATAAATAATGATAAATACTTAATAAACATAGGTATTTGCCTTTTAAAAATAAATCCTATTTGTATCCTACAGATTAACAGCACCTTAGCTTTCAAAAAAACACAATACAAATATCACTCCTTATTAACATTCATTAAAAGAGGGGGGCAGTGAGTAAACTAAATAGCAGTTTTTATTTAAAAAGAATAACCAAGAAAACAAGTCCCATATTCAAAAATGCCATAGTCTAATATGTGAATAAGTAAACCATGTCCTATGGATTTTATGTATTAATAAAAATCTTATCTTTAAGATATACTTCTAGGAATAACATAATAACACAGGAAATGGGATTAACTGCACAGAAAATAATGAATGATAAATAGGTTTCCATACTTCATTTTAAAACACTTTATTTATATATCCTTTAGTACACTAACATAATATTTTTGTTAAGTTGATTCTTTTTTTTTTTTAAAGATTTCATCCATTTATTTGACAGAGAGAGATCACAAGCAGGCAGAGAGGCAGGCAGAGAGAGAGAGAGAGAGAGAGAGAGGGAAGCAGGCTTCCCGCTGAGCAGAGAGCCCGATGCGGGACTCGATCCTAGGACCCTGAGATCATGACCTGAGCCGAAGGCAGCAGCCTAACCCACTGAGCCACCCAGGCGCCCCTGTTAAGTTGATTCTTATTTAGAATCCACTGAAGGTGCCCTGTTAACTAAAACTGAAAGAAATGTCCACTTCTCAGCCTGGTACTGACGACCCTCCATGATCTTTGCCATCGTACCCCCTCTGACTTCTCCAGTCTGACAGAGCCCTCACTACTTTCCCCACACACCATGCCAGTTTCTTCTCCAGAACGGGCTCAGCCCTCCGTAAGAAAGCCTCCTTCAGCTCATCCCTGTGCCCGCTCTTGCCCATTGATCTTCCTCAGCACCCCGTCCTTATTGAGCTTTCCCTGCCTTGAAGCTCTTTGATACACTGTCTGCCTTCCTGGTTCTGGCCCTTAATTATGCACTGCTTTTGTACAAATTTTAAATAATTTATACAGGTATTGTTTATCCCCCTCAGAAGAGCGATAGAAAGCGCCTAATTTATTCAGAGTCCCATCAGCAGAGAGAAGCCACACAGAAAATCTAACAGTGAAAGTGTAATATAAGAATCATAAACTATGAGAAGAGAAACTCTAAGTTATAAAGAGAACCCTAACGCGTAACCACAATAGCACAGGAAGGACAGACGTAGCAAGGGGAGGGAGGCTGCTGAGAAGCAGATCTCCTTCAAGAAGGTGTAGCTTTGCAGCCCACTGGATGGTAAAGAGGTTGCTGGGCCACTCAGGCCAGAGCTGGTCCGTGAGAAGGAAAGACTCTCATGTATCAGGGTGCCATGAAGCCGGGGATGGGCTGTGCGCATGTAGGGAGGCCCACAGCGAGGTCAGCAGGCCCGGGCTGGGGCCAGAAGCACACTAAGGGGCTGCATGTGCTGTGCACATCACTGGGCCACTGCCAGCTCTTCAATATTAGCATGAAAAGAACTAACATAGAAGCACAATTCAAAGGAGTAGAAGCACCTTCCTGCTAAAATCCCTTCAGCACCTGCTACAGACAAACGACAAGACACTGCAGGAAAAATTGCATGGTGTTAACACTGCACTAGCTACAAAGGAGAAACATTTCAATGGTCAACCTCCACTACCACAGAGCAGTTAATAAGGGGTGGGTTTGGAGCTGCAAAAGCAATGATCTGAAAACAGGCATAGCACTGAAGGAGGGTCTTACATGTTAGAAGTTCAGTAAGTAGTTGTTAGTTGGTCATCTGGATGACTGAATAAATGAGGAGACAGACACCAGCTCTCAGTTATAGTAACATATGACTGTCAAGGCAGTGACAACTTTACCTTTATGTGAGGGAAATTATCAGATGTCAAAACAACAACAAAAAAACAACTAGAACTGGTTTGTGGTACTTTCGGACAGAATTGTTCGATGAAAGAGTATAATATTTGGAAGTACATACTTAACATTTTTACGAAAGCCACTCTTGTGTATGTGAAAAACCTTCTATTAGAGCAAAGGTTCTGTAATGTTTTAGTCTCAGGACCACTTTTACACTCTTAAAAATTATTGAGGACATTTTCAGAGAGCTTTTATTTCTATGAGTTCTAACCGTCAATCTTGACCATAATAGAAATTCAAACTGAGAAACTTTAAAAGCCTTATTAATTCTTTTAGGATTAACAACAATAAATCCATTATATGTTCATATGAATAACATGTTTTTATAAAAACTACTATATTTTCTAAAACAAACAAAAAGTAATAATATGAAGAGAGGCGCCTGGATGGCTCAGTTGGTTAAAAATTTGCCTTCAGCTTAGATCACGATCTCAGAGTCCTGGGACTGAGTCCCACATCAGGCTCCCTGCTCACTGGGGAGTCTGCTTCTCCCTCTCCCTCTGCCACTCCCCACCCCCTGGCTCATACTCTTTCTCTCTGAAATAAAGAAATAAATAATCATTTTTAAAAATGAAAAGAGCATTGTTTTACGTTTTTGCAAATCTCTTTCATGTCTGACTTAATAGAAGACAGCTAGGTTCCTGTTTTTACTTATCCACTCAATCTGTTGTAATATCAGATATCATGTAGCCTCTGGGAAATTCGACCATATATTCATGAGAAAATTGGAGAAAAAAAGGGAAAGACAGTATCTTACTGCTATTATGACAATAGTTTTGACCATGCTGAACCCAAAAAGGGTCTTAGAAACCCAGGACCGCATGTGGAGAGCCACTAAATATTAATATACATAATCCTTTTTATCTTTATGATCTAATGAGAACATTATCAGTGATTTTATTTATATTATGTCTACTTCACTCAGTCTCTGCAGGGTATAAAGATGTACTCTGAAATGAAAGTCTTCACTGGGATGACAGAGAATGAAAATCAAAAAATGCTGAATTTTTATATATCAATATAAATATAAAGGTTCTGTTATAACAGTCAGGCTTCATCAGAGAAACACAACCAACAGGACACACCACACACATAAATACACAGAAAGAGATTTATTATAGGGAATGGTTTACATGATTATGTAGACTAAGAAATCCAGACCAATTATCCAGATATAGTTCCAGAGTCCAAAGGCTTAAGTAATAGTCTATCTTAATAAGAATTTTTGTGTGTTCTGAGGACCATTATGAATAGCTACCAAAGCACCAACACACTATGCAAAACAGTTACTTCTTGGCGTTGACTGAGATTTTTCTAGTAGGAACAAAGAACATGCCAGAAACCGTTGGTACGAAAAAAATCAGAGATGCTGTACAATAACATTGTTTTGTGCCTAGATAGCTTAAGAAGAAGCAAACAGGATCTCTGGATAAAGAGAACAGTGACAACTGAAATTGTGTTTTGGGGTCCCAGCTCATCTGGGGTGATTTCTTTGTTGTAAAATTAATGTCTCTTAAGCATTTCTGCTGCTGTTACCTTTGTGCTAAAGACAATGTCACTGTCTACTTTTTCATGTTTCAGCTTCATTTCCTTTATTGAAGTTTCTTCTCCTCACCCCATTTTTCTACCTCTGATTAGGTGGCAAGATAATACACCAAGGGACTAAAATTAAGAACCTAGGAATCAGTTTGATTTTTCCCTGTCCTTCAGGTTCCTCTTATAACCCACTAACAGTTTCTTTGGTCTCTACGTCCAAACCATGTCCTCAATTCATCCACTTCTCTTCATCTACACTAGTTTATCCAACTCCTCTCATCAATCAGGGGGATGACTAGAACCACTCCCAACAGGTTTCATGACTCCCTACTCCTTTCATGGCTCCCTACTAGCAGTTCTACAATAGCTTTCTACAGACACCCAGATCCACTTTTCTCAAAACATACAATTAATTTTTTTTCAGCTGTGCAGCACAATGAGACTTAAATCCAAACTCTGCACTCTAGCCTATCAGCTTCAATATAATCTGGCCCCTGCCTTCCTCTCATGTTATCTCCTTCTTCTTTCTTCTCTCACTCAACATGCTCCAGGCTTCCTTCTGCCCATTAAAAATCCAAGCTCATGCCTGTCTCAGGTTGGAGTACTCTCCCCTCCACTGGATTACTTTTATCATTCAGGTCTTGGCATAAATGCCACTTATTGGTGGAGAGCTCCTTGGCTTGTTAACTAAAGTAGTTCCTTCTAAGATACTTTTTTTTTTTCCTTTTTGAGAGAGAGAATGAGAGAGAGCACATGAGCAGGGGAGTGAGGTGCAGAGGGAGAGAAAATCTTAAGCAGGCTCCATGCTCCGTGTGGAGCCCAACTGAGGGCTGGACCTCAGGACCCTGAGATCATGCCCTTAGCCCAAACCAAGAGTTAGACACTCAACTGCCAAGCCACCCAGGCACTCCCTTCTAAGATTCTTGCTAACATGTCATTCTTTGTTATTTCCTTCACAGCACTTGCCACTTACTGAATTTGTTTACTTGAGTGAAAAACTCCATAAAATATTCAGAATTCATGTATCTTCTTCATCTAAAGATCTAGAACAATGTCCGGAGCATCAGTATGAAACTGAACGTCTTTATGAAAAAATCTGACAACTCTTTATTGTTATTTCCTGTTCTGCATATCCTTAGCACTTCTATAATGCACTCTTATATACCAAATAAACAATATCTATCTGTGCATCTGTCCAGCCCCAGTGTAAGCTTTTCGAGATCAAGAACTTTTTTTCCCTCACATTGTACCTAACAGAGGGATTTTTGTAGCTATAAACTTTTGGTGAATTGAATTGAAGGCCAAAAAAAGGAAGAATCTCAAAAATGGTAACTGTGTTGGTTTTAATTCAAATATAAAACAAAGAGGAAAAAAACGGAGAACCTGAAATGACCTTAAACAATGTTCTCAATCTTGACAATTCCCCTAGAAGGTTACAACACTTTGGTAAGGCCAAGATAGGTGCTCTCACTTTTTTGCAGGGTTTGTTATTAATTCTCTAAACTTTCACATCCTACTATTCCTTAAGATTATGCCTCTCTTCTAATGGAATTCACTCCCTATGTCATATAACTTGTTTCCATAAGAATGAAACACCCATTACAAAGTATCAGGATGGGAAAAATAAACTTGTCTCTCAAACTTCAATACAAAACTACTGACTTTGCATCTTAGCAGAATGCAATTTTCGACAAATTTCTGTCCCCAGAATGTCCCTTCCATTGCCCTGGCAAAATATGAAACTGCTTCATTCATATTCTGCAGGAATAAAATTTCCTGTAATCCCTGAGAAGAACAGCTTTGTATTTGTTCTAGGTATCCAACTGACATTTGAAAATAGGACAGCTGCTAAAACTTTCAGACAACACAAAACACTAAAAAGAAGGTTTCATGTAAAATTAGCAAAATTCTTGGCAGAGTAGGGAGTTTACCTGCTACATGTTAAGATTTAGGAACTGGACCAAACATTGTGCCACAGTTTAATCTCCTTCCCCTACAACATCTTCGAAAGCAAAAGCAGGAATCTACCTGGCACTTTCTTTGACCACCAGAATTTTCACTTTCCTCTGCAGGACACAGAAAACCCACGCAGTAAGATTATTAGACGTGTTCCTAAATACCAGCTGCCCCTTCTTCAGAAGAGGTTGATTTCACAATCTGCTGGGCTTTTCTCTCCAGGGTCTTTCAGGAGTCCAGTTTTCCTTACCTGTTACCCATCGTCTACCTTGGGCAAATAATTTAACTTTTCTCAGTCTTAGTTTCCGTTTCTTGAAATCCTTCAACGGTTGCAGTCTGCTCTCAGGACTAACTGAGATTATCTACATGACGTGCTAAAGTCCTTATTATTTGTCCCTTCAGATAGATTCATTCCTTTTTCCATCAAATAGTAGACAAAATCAAACTGGAAAATGTAGGTAAAGAACATTTTCAGAGATAAAAAATGGGATGACAATGTTATGGAGTAGTATACTTAAAATCTTCTAATTCGCAGATACTTGAACCTTTCTCAAGCTTTCTGTTTACAACCTACCCAACCCCTTATGTCCAAGTGTATCAACCCTCCTTCTCACCTCTTTCCTTCTATTCCTCTCTAACCTTCTTTTCTTACTTTCTTCATTATTTTTGAAAATACTTTCCCCAGAAACACACATACACACACATGTTTACCAACAACTATAAAGAACCACAGATCTAAATTTAAGATCTCCTCTTAGATTTGTCTAATTTCTGAAATCCTGGCACTTATCCCATAGCTCTCCAACCTACCTAGCTTTTATGTACTGTGGTACTGAAATGTTTTGAGAAGTAGTTGCTAAAATGAAAAGCAACTTTAAGAGAATAATCAGAGTTACATTACCCCAAAAAGTAAAGGAGTCTTCGTCCTGTAGCCAATTTTGTAATCACTTGCCTTTTCAAAGGAACCCAAATTGGAAAGAACAGTGGAAGGTGAGAGAAGGTAGTACAGCCTGCCCGCTCTGGAAACTGTCTAATGACTAAATATCATACTAACAATTCCAGCCTGTTGTCTGCATATACTGAGCCCTGTTAATAATAGAAGGCCAGAACTTACAGTTAGTAGAGAAAGCCTGTTCAGTGCTCTATATTTCCATATAAATATATTTTTTTCAAAGTCAAAATACTCTACTTCATAATCACAGTATATCTGAAGGTAGCGAAAATTTATTTTAATATATTACAAGAACTGGCTCTATTTGAGTCAACATTAAAAGAGATAATAACAACTATTCCTGAATAGGCAACTAGCATGTAATGATCAATTAGAGAAGAATTCAGGTTGAGCAAAATTCCTCAACTGAGTTTTCAGGTTCAAGGGGAATCAAGCTACAGGAGCAACTCAGCTGACAAATCAAGGAAGTTCCTTCCTTTATCCAAGTACAAGGACCACAAAAGTTCCTGACTACACTAGAAGACGCGTCATAAAAGGTTCAAAAGGAAAGCATAGCATATCCCCCACTGTCACCCAAATAAAAGCATATTCCTAGCTGTGAAATGGTTTAAGAATTTGTGCTCTGAAGCCAGAGACCTGATTTTGTTGCCTGGCTCTGACATTACCCACCCCAACCATCCACGGCTCCCGTCTACCATTCTACCGATGAAAATGTGAGGCCCAAAGAGTTAAGTATTTTAGCTATCAAAAAAAATACTGTTTGAGAGGATGGTTGCAGGGATTACAGAAACGGGAAATAGCAAAGTAAAAACATGTTCCTACTTTTTTTTATTTACAGAGTATTATCTAAACCAAAAATCTATCTACTTGTTTTTGAAAACAGTGCCTCTCTTAGAAGCCCATAACAAACAAAGGAAAAGAAAACCAAAATGGTATGAAAGCATAAAACATGAGGGAAAAAAGTAAGAAACTGAGTTTACAGAAAGGAAGAAAGAGTCCAAGTGAGAGGAGAGAAAAACAAACTGCTTACACTGAAAAGTCTAAAATGCGGGAAGACAGGACAACAGAGGGAAAGACAGAATTTTACAGAAAATGGGGTTATATTTATTTTCTGTCTTCCCAAGTAGCTTCACAAACCATCCAAATATGATAAAAGAAATTGAGGTCCCAGGAGACAAAAAGGCAAAAGAGAACAGTATCATCACCTCAAATGTTGAGATTGGTGTTTTTGTTCACAAGATGTTTAATCATCTATAATTTGAGGATTTAATATAAAATAAAATAACACCAGAGACCCATCCATTAATTACTGGCTCTCCTGAGCCTACATAAATTTAAAGTAGTTCTAGTGGAATTAGTGGTTTCCTATACTAGAGCAAAGTAAAATACCGAATCTTGCTACTCTAGCTTAGGCCAAGCTATTCCATTGCTGGTACTGCCAATCCAGCTGTTATTTAAACAAATAAACAAACACACACACCTGATCAGCTGTGAAATGCCATACTGGCCAATGGTGAGGAAAAGAACAACATACAAATTCTTCTCTGACTGTTGGCAGACAATTCAACTTCCTCTTAGCAAATACAATCACCCAAAGATACTCCTCCAACAAAACATTCCTTTTAAACATAATCAGAACAGCTGCATCATGTAAGTGACCTCCATTCCAACAGTGCTCTTTTTGCCCTGAGAGCATCTTAGGACTGTACTTGTATGTTTTCATAAATGCTAACTTAAGGCTCAATGGATGAACACAAACAATGAGAAACTGTAGAGTTTCAGTTCCCACACTAACTTTTTAAAGTTTCCCTCTGGGGTGTACTGTAGAAGCAAAAATAGAAAACAGTTCCAGCCAAAATAACAGTGGGAACTCTGACCAACAATCTAGCACAGGTATTTCCCAACCTCCCCCAAAGAAGGAAGGACTTTCCTTTATGGAAAAGAGAGAATTTTCAATAATTTCAAAAATTTGATTTTTAGATCTTTCAATCTACTATGAAGATGCACTTTCAGCAAGTTAAGATAAATGGAAATACCTTAAGTACACAGAATAAGATCAAATTTCTCTCCTTGAGAATAACCAGAAGAATATGTCCCAACATTTTCTTCTTCTAACTATAGTATTACCACATATCTCCCAAAGAACTCTTTATATGACTTTTAAAAAGAAGGTAATTAAAAAAATAAAATAAATAAAAATAGTTCCCACAAACAGTGACTAAAGCCTGCAATGACCATGAGCTGGCGGTGATCATGCCAATCATGGTGATCTACATCAAATTAGATGCAACACAAATCTACTGGCTGAAGAATCGACCATATGCCTAGACAAAGATAAGGCAATACATTCTAACTGATACTCAAAATCCTCATATCTGATCCACAGAAATCTTGCACTGCTTATTTGCCATGAATTACCAGCATGAATTCACAGTTCATAATTCATAATGCTATAATATGCATTTTTTTACCCCGCCTTTTTACTTAGAAGGCTGGTAGTCTCTCTTTCTTCCCTAGGGAGCTCAATTTCCACCTTCTCCATGAATTCCTATAATTGACCATACAACTCTGCAGGTGACTCACAAATTTTACATTTCCTACCTCATAGTGTCATGATGTGCTGAATTTTTCAAACTCAATAGTAAACTTCTTAAGGTCTATTGCCTCTCATTATGACTTTTTGCATAGTGATCTATATATAGCAGATATTCCATTAATGGAAATGATGTTGGAGTCTAACTGGAATATATTAATAGAACTGCTTAATCCTATAAAAATATCTAGTAAGATACAATCCAACCTTCCAATGAGAAAGAAAATGGATACATAAATTGCTAAGCATTACATAGAATATGAGGTTGAGAAAAGTTAAGTAACTTGTTCAAATCTCAATCCAAATCTAATACTATAACCTTTTGCTTTATTATACTGACTATAAAAGTGAATAAGAAGTTTAGTTCAGGGGCACCTGGGTGGCTCAGTGGGTTAAGCCTCTGCCTTCAGCTCAAGTCATGATTTCAGGGTCCTGGGACTGAGCCCCGCATTGGGCTCTCTGCTCCCTCTGCCTGCCTCTCTGCCTACTTGTGATCTCTCTCCCTCTGTCAAATAAATAAATAAAATCTTTAAAAAAAAAAAAAAAGAAGAAGTTTAGTTTACAAAGAAGTAATATAACTCAAATATTTTCAAACTACATGGAAAACCTAGTAAACATGCATTTAAAGTTCTCTAACAAATACTTTTAGTACTTTTCCTTCGATGGGGCTTCTTCCACATTGATGAGGTATGACACAAATGAGCAAAGCATCAACAAACACACGCCAAAACAAAACTGTTCCAACCTTTGTAAAAGAGAGGCTGGTTATGGGATCATATAATGCAAAGATATGACCTCATCCAAAAGACCTAAAGTTATTTCCAGGAAAGAGAAGTCAGATCTATGGTCTGAAGAATAGGAGACGAGAAGAAAGAAGATCATTTCAAGTGGTAGAAACCAGTAGTGCAAAGGACCTGGAGCAGGGCAGATTATAACAAATAAAAGGACTGAATGTTTGGCAGGACTGGAGAAAATGAGAGCAATCAGGATGGAGATGCAGAAAATATAAAGACCAAGAAGTTCTTATAGACAAATATATGGAGTTTTAAATGTTATAGAACATTAAAAAAAAAAAAATTCAAGCTGGGGGACGCAGAGGCTAGTGTCCTAAGTCAGATTTTGGAAAACCACTCCAGCTACATCTATACAGAATACATGGCTGATGGGGGAGAGTGAGTAATCAGCTGCAGCGCCCCAGTGAATATATATATATATATATTTAATTCAGGTAGTAGATGATGGGGATGATGTGAAGCAACCATCCCAAACCTTCAAAAGATGTAAAAATTAGCAAGACGTGGTGTTGCATGAAGTGTGGAAGTGAAGAAGAGATAGGTGCTCAGAATGTACAACTATATTTCTTGCTCATACAGCCAGATAGACAGTGGTGACATTCCTTGAGTCTAGGGACACTGGATAAAGATCAACTGGCGGGGGTGGGCAGGGAGGGAATCAGTTTAAGTTCTTTATTTTATTTTATTTTATTTTTTAATATTTTTTAAGAGACTTTTTTTTTTTAAGATTTTATTTATTTGACAGAGAGAGAGAGATCACAAGCAGAGAGAGAGAGAGAGGAGGAAGCAGGCTCCCTGCCTAGCAGAGAGCCTGATGTGGGACTCGATCCCAGAACCCTGAGATCAGGACCTGAGCTGAAGGCAGAGGCTTAACCCACTGAGCCACCCAGGCAGCCCCATAAGTTCTTTATTTTAAACAGTAAAATCTACTGTATCATTTTCAGCAAAAAAAAAAAAAAAAACCAAACCAAACAAAAAAACATTATTAAAGGATATCAGGAAGCCCAAATAATGACCAAGATATACTCTAGGATCCCTCCACTGGGGACCCACTACTGTGCACAGATAACATCGTTCCCAATATCCAGGCTGGATCCTAGACTTCGCTGCCTCTAAACGTCTATGCTTCACTTCCTGCAGAAGGAAATCCTCATGGTGCCTCCGTTCTGCAGTCAATAGTTTCCTAATCAAAGCTCTTTGGGTTGCCTGAATGGTGCAGATGTGGTCGCCTATTGATCTCATAACTATAAGGATGGCTGGAAAGGTAAGTGTTCGCCTTGCTACTGAGACCATGAGAACTCAAAAGGCGAGAAATCCACCACATATAAGAAAGGCTGCCAGAAAGAATAATAAATATCGTATGAGAAAGAAGAGGCATTAATTTTGTTGTGACATACCAGAGAAGATGTCAAGTAGGCAGTTGGATATATGATTCCAGATCTCAAAGGGAAAATTTTGGCTATAAACACATTTATAAATCGTCTGCATATAGATTCCACAGCGCTACTGAAGGGTGAAGAGTTTTGTTTGTTTTTGTTTTTTGCTTTATATAAACATTTCAACAAAATCTTAAATATTTTAGAAACATAATGTAACAGTAAATGTAATTAAATTAATGTCACACCATACACTACTATGGAACACAGAATACAACAATCTCATTGCGAATCATTTTATCACTAATAGGGATAGAAAAACTACAGGAGACAAGGGAGAAATTCATTCATAAGCCTCTAACTTATATGGCTAGCTCTGATAACTAAGAATGTTCTTACCATCTTCTACCAAAACATTATTTCAATAGCAATTAACAATTTGGATGACTTCTAAGACCCCCACAACAGACTCTGTCTGCAGCTGGATGAAAGCCACTTAATCTTGCCACCCACAAGCACACATGACTAGTTTAGGTACCTTGAACGGATCCATCTCTTTGACCCTCTCTAAACCTATCTTTGAATCTGAACAGCCTCCCCTGATCTATTTTTTTCAAATACGAACCCAAAATTCCCTGTTGAGTATGTGTATATTTACTCTGATCAACACTCAGCTGAAAAGACTACGTGTTCCAGAAATTTTTAAAAATTGACAAGATGCTAAAACAGACATATGTATCCAGATGGGCAAAACTGGAACTAAATGTGATGGAAACATCATTGTGATTATCCTCTTCACAGTAGTTTTGGCCTAAAATTGCCTCCTGGAACACAGAAAAGCTCATAAATATCCTTCTACACCTGAAAAATTATAATAAATAAACGAGAATCTTACGAAGCAGTCCATGGTGACAAAACAGCTTCAGTGACATCTGCGTGAAACAATTCACCCTGCTTATCAGCACTGGGCTTCCAGCAAGGCCCTGGGGCTAAGGACTTCCTTAGGCTTGGAAAAGCTCCCCACTTAGGGGGCAGTCACAGCGTCAGGCCTCTGAATTCTTTTACTGGTAGAAATGACCTCAGGATCAATTTCCTTAGGGTAGTGATGTAAAGAGTGGTTTCACCCACTTTTCTGGTTATCCAGGATCATACCTGGAATGATATGCAAAGGTCACAATTCCTACCCTAACTGCCCTCCAGAAAAAAACCAGACCCTGAGGGTGGTGGCAGGACAGAGGCAGGCTAGGGAGCTCGGCAAAGGAAAAAAAGCAGGAGCCTGAGAAATCTAATTCAACAAACTTAATAGATTTGTTCAGATGACCTACAAGAAGGATAAGATATCTCCAGTGGCCAGAATTTCCTCCTAAAATAAGTCCGTTTGTCTAAGTATAAACTATTTCTTGGTTCTCTATCAAATCAGTAAAAATAGCCAAGAGTCCATGGGTCTGAAGTGTCAGAGTAAACCCATAAGGCTCGTAACATAAACATGAGACCAGACAGGGTTTCCAGACTTTTGCTGTTGATGAACATTTCTTTCAAGCACCAGTCTCACTATGTGGGTTTCCTTAAGGAGTGCTCATTCTAGCAGACCCAGCAACTGGGTAAGCATTATTACTTTTACCTTAAAAACCTCTAAATGTGCAAGAAAGCACGCTCGGTTAAATCTCTATGGACATGAAACCGTTTAAGAGTAAAAGTCCTGATTCAGTGTTTCTCAAACATGAGTAAAATACCAAGCATTAAAAAGGAAAACTTTCTCAGAGACCTTAGTGTCAACTTGCAGACAGATAATCTCTGAGTATTATATTATTATAATAAGTTCATTCATACAAACAAATGTAAAAATCAATAAAATTTAATTAACATTTATTTAGCATAATAAATTCTGTTTTGTGGAATCAATGTTGCAAATATTACATTATTAATAGTGAAAATATATATACTCATTTGTTTTATATTTTACATTTCCCTTTTGGGTTGGATTCTTTTCATTTTGATCACAATGAAACATCATTTGAGTCACTGTTATTATAATATTTGTTACTTTTCTTTGATAGTGACCCATGCTTTTGATGAACCAAAAAATTTAATAACACATTCCAAATTACAATAAGAAAAACTTAAAGCCACTTACTAAAGTTTTTTCATGATTATTATATTTGTTGTTAACAAGGTTTTTCAAGTTCATATGTATAAATTCAGGAGCTGTACAATATATATGATTTTAAAAAGTATATCAGTTGATATAAATATCACAGTTTACTTATTTTAAGTTTCCTATGCTTATGACATGTATTATCTGCCACATAGTACCTAAATTCTCCCATCACTTTTATCTATATGAACTGTTAAACCTTCATGAGTACCCTAAAGTATGATACAATTCATACTTTAGCAAAGATTTGCAAAGTTTAACAAAAATATAACATCAGCAGAAATATAAATAATTTCTCTGAATTATTCCTTAATCATCCAGATCATCTTAAATATATATGAATTTGGGGCTCATAAAAATAAAAGCTCCAATTTTTAAAATTTTCACAGAACTCAGAGACTATACCTACACACTGTAGTTTGAGACACGCTGCCTTGGCTCACTTAGTAATAAATTCAGCCTCAAAGAAAATTTACCATTTACAACACAGATAACTGTAAACAAGTACCAAAAGGCACACTGGAACAAAATTATGTTGACACAACCCTAAATTCATTTTCTTGGAAGAAAACCCATAATTCTCTTTAATTTTTCTGAAGAAAAACATTTTTTAAAGATACTTAGAAGGATTAATCCCCTTAAAATAAGAACCACTGCTTTATATTCTGTGCCTTCCTCTTTGACCCCAGTTTTAGAATTTAATACTAACTAGGAAAGGCTTTGCTTCCACTTCAAGTAGTGTAGAAAAAAGCAGGTAACTAATTTATGTGTTTTCTTTTCAAGCTAGTGCCAGGAAGCTTAGCATCTAATTTGATGTTCAACTAGAACAACAATGTAGGCCTCGGGTGGCGGAAACATTTAGGTTCATTGGCTACACACTGGATTTTATAATCATATTTGCATTCTTACATACCAGGAGTCTTTTTCCTTATTTATCTTTGCTATTCGGATAACTATCTTGGAGATAAATCACCTCAAATTATTTGTGTAACAATGCAAAGTAAAAGAAAGTACATAAATTCACTAATGCATGATTAGTAAATGAAGGTAGTCCCAACATGTTCATAAGACCAAGTTTTCTGTAAGTGTCTACCTCACCTTGTCAAAAGCCCAAAAGTCACTTCTACATAAAATTGCGAATAGACAAGTTAGTCAACTGTGATTGCCTGCTAAGCTATACCTAAGAGTAAGTAAAACCATCTACTGGCTGTCTCAATACTGAAACACAGTTATGAACACAGTTATGTCAAGAAAAATACGTAGTTACACCTCCACCCAGTCATTGGCTCATCTTACTTGAATAGTGCATGCTGCCTATGGAATACGGTATACTAAAATACATCAAAATGCAATTAAAAATTGTGAATTAAAAATTGTGAAAAATACATCAAAATGCATTAAAAAATAAAAAATTAATTAAATTATTAAATGTGTTGTAGAAGAAAGTAGGAAATCCATATTATGAATAAAATTAAAATAGTAGAACCACAGGGGAAAAAATAAATCCAAAGGAGAGTTTTAAAAATCACCTTTTTTATTTTAATAAGCTCATTCCAACAGATTTTCAAAGAAGAAATCTTTTGATTAGAAGAAATCTTTTAGGGGTTCCTGGGTGGCTCAGTTGGTTGGGGGACTGCCTTCAGCTCAGGTCATGATCCTGGAGTCCTAGGATCAAGTCTTGCATTGGGCTCCCTGCTCAGTGGGGTGGTCTGCTTCTCTCTCTGACCCTCACCCCCTCTCATGCGCTCTCTCTCAAATAAATAAATAAAATCTTTAAAAAAAAAAAAAAAAGAGAGAGAGAGAAAGATCTCTTTCAATTTTGAAATCTTTCTATGCTACCAAAATCTACAATGATCATTTTTCCATTGGTGAAAGAAAATTCACAAATTCTCCTTTTAAAATCAGAAAGGGAAGAAAGAGGTCCCCTATGTTTCTAATGAATGTTGTTCTGGATATACTGGACAATGCAGTAGGATAGATGATATAAATGTCTATATATTTTTTATATCACTAGATAGTTTGTTATCATTAATAAAGTTGATACAAGGTTTTCTAACATGTAAAGAATAAACATAAAGAAACAGAAGATGACTGGATTTACATTTTTATAAAGATTTTATTTATTTATTTGAGAGAGAGACAGTGAGAGAGAGCATGAGCGAGGAGAAGGTCAGAGAGAGAAGCAGACTCCCCATGGAGCTGGGAGCCCGATGCGGGACTCGATCCCGGGACTCCCAGGATCATGACCTGAGCCGAAGGCAGTCATCCAACCAACTGAGCCACCCAGGCGTCCCTGGATTTACATTTTTAAAAATGTTATTCTTACAGGTTAACTCTACAGTACAGTAAAATAGATATTAACAAATTCCCTTAGAATAAAAAATTTTAAATAGAAATTCAGCTGTTAAATCTTTTGTCCAAAAATATTTTACTAATTATATGAAACATAGTTGTTTGCATTTTTAGCTGCTTGATAAAATATACAAGGGCAAAGTTCTTATTTCTCCCAGGTCCAGCTGAAATAAACAAGACAGATCTTAAGCTAAGAAACATCTGCAATTTTGTCTATTTTTCTAAGCATATAGTTAAGAGAATGAACTCTGGAGTCAGATCAACTTGGTTTATTCAAATCCTAACTGTAGCACTTTAAGTGATTTTCACAATTCAGTTCCCCATTTATAGAATAGACCTCTTACCTGCAAGAGAGTTAACACCATCCACCTTATAGAACTTTTGAGAGGTATACATAGACAGCACTTATCCCGTTAAATGTTTCAAATATTTCATAGAAAAACAAATTTCTGTGCTTTGCTGTCTGAGCTTGAAATTAGGCCCTCACTTTCCTCACCCAAAGGGAAGCCCAACTCCCTCTCATGGATGCTCTGTTGTAGACAAGTCAACAAGTGTATCCTGATCAACAGAACCAAGATGGAATGCGTCCCCGATGCCATCCTCTCTGCATGCACCTACGGGGCTCATTCTCTTAGAAACCCTTCCTTCACCACTTCTCCAAAGAAGTCGCACTCATCTCTCAAAAACCAGCTCAAGCACATTAAGAATCCATATCCTGAATTTGTGAGCAATGTGAGATCTATTCGCCAAAACACATAAGGTGATACCCTCCCAATCTAACACATATGCAGCCTGACAACAAAATTAAACCAAGGTTCTTCACAGTCTTTCTCCCAATCTCTGCAATCACCGCTCATTTCTAAAGACAGCTTCTGTTTATACTTCTCAGCTTCTGTCATACTCCTGGAGGACAGCGAGAATAAGATGGGAAGCTGTTAAATTACTCTAAGGAAACTATACATTTGCTTATTTAATATAGGGCAGAAAGCTACAGAAAAATAGTATCCTGCAAGTAGAAGAAGAGGTGAAGAAGAGTTGCAGAAAATTAGAACCACCACGCTATGTGATGTAGAACAGCGAGGAGTCATATAAAAAGTTTTTTTAAGCAAGTTTTCCACTTACAATGATGCACGGCATATACACACACAAATACATTAATACATACATCCATCACATAAATCTGCAGAAGACTTAGTGAATGCATACTATTTTAAGTGCTTTTTGATACTGAATATATCAATGCTTCTCTTTGATGTGACACCAAAGGAACTAAGCCTTCATGTATGAACAAGAAGATGAAGATTTGTCCCCATTATATATATGAAACACTTAACTCTGAGATTGCTACAAAGAATCCACCGAGTGGTGGCTGCTCTCATCCCATTGTTTATTCTTCATGTATTCTCTCTTTGTTCCCCATATCCTCCAGAAGATAAGCCATCTTGCTGATGACCATATCTTACACTACTACAAGCTCAGTATCCAGCACTGTACTAAAGAAGGGGTCAGGAATCAGTAAGTATTGGATAAGTGAATCACTGACGTTTGAGAAAATCCAACATCTGAGACAGAAATAATTAAGTTATAAGGTGAAGCTCAGCTTCAGGAGAAATAAGAATGTTTTCCCCCTTATTTCTCCTCCAGCACCGTCTAGGTTTCCTCCCCTGTACATGACTCGGACTGGAGAGATAATATATGTGCTAATCCTCATGCAAAGGAAGAACACACTACTTGCATTTGTATCCCATATCACTGATACATCTTATAACCATGAAGGTGTTTCATACAGCCTGGCCTATATACTGAATGCCCTGATATAATGAATCAAAATGTATAAGCCTTATTTCCATTAGAAACATGTATCTCAAATAGAAGGACTCAATTTTAATTACAAAAGAAAGTGGTAGGTTTTTTTTCTTTTAAAACCCACTGAATCTATTTTCAAAGAATATATATTTCTTTTTTTTTTTTTAAAGATTTTATTTATTTGTCAGAGAGAGAGGGAGAGAGAGCGAGCACAGGCAGACAGAATGGCAGGCAGAGGCAGAGGGAGAAGCAGGCTCCCTGCTGAGCAAGGAGCCCGATGTGGGACTCGATCCCAGGACGCTGGGATCATGACCTGAGTCGAAGGCAGCTGCTTAACCAACTGAGCCACCCAGGCGTCCCAAAGAATATATATTTCAAGAAACAAACGCCTTATCTACTTTTACCTTAGTGAAAGCAGAAAAGAATGTGCTTTCACCTTAGTATACACCTATTGTCTCAAAAACGTTCCAATGAATAACAATCCGAAACAGGAAGGACAAGAGAAATGCAAGGATATTATACTGCTATGTTTCCCTCTCATGCTCTGAGTGGCTAAAATCCCACAAAATTATGTGGGTTTTACAGACCTCAGAAACCACTCCATTTGCTATATGTTTTATAGATTAAAAATCTGAAAAACATGGGGCGCCTGGGTGACTCAGTGGGTTTGAGCCTCTGCCTTCGGCTCAGGTCATGATCCCAGGGTCCTGGATGGAGCCCCACGTCGGGTTCTCTGCTTGGCAGGGAGCCTGCTTCCTCCTCTCTCTCTGCCTGCCTCTCTGCCTACTTGTGACCAATGTCAAATGAATAAATAAAATCTTAAAAAAAAAAAAAACTGAAAAACACTGACTTGAAGTGACATGTCTAAATGACAAATATTTTAAATATTCAAAGAAGCAAAGGAAAACAAAAAGATGAAAATTGAGAACCAGTCTTTTATTTTGCCTGATAGTGAGCAATCCTGTCATAAGAGTTGAAGTTTTTAGCCAATCTTCCAGTATATCCCTTTGTATAATAAGCCTTCAATTAGTTAATTGCCTAAGTACAATAATTTTATTAATAGTCTGTTATAAAGTCCCAATCCAAAAATTTCATGAATTATATGAAATAGAATTGTTTTCCTTCTCAGTTGCCTGACAAGTTAATCCAATACAGATTCTATTTCTCTCAATAAACAGACGGATCTTATGAAAGATGAAACATTTATAAAGCTTATAATTGTTCCCAACAATAGGGATGGGGTCAGAACAAACTAATTTAGTCCACGTTAAGTGTGTGATTTAAAGCACGTAATCAGGTCCTCCCCCTCTCAAACAGGGATAATACAGCCTGCCTCAGAGGACTGGCATGCAGAAGATACTGGAGAGCATCAGCAAAGCACTCAGCACAAGGCTTGACATAGAGCAAATCAAAATAAGCAATAACCCCATGCTTTCTATCCCTGTAACAATTGAAAAGGAATGATAAAATATTAATTTACATGCCTCAAAAGTCTGATCTTAAGTGTCAATACCTTAACTCTCAAGCACACTAAAAACAGTAAATGAGCATTCTAATAAATGACTATTACAGTGTTGTCTCATTGGCAACAATAATATAAATAGTACTTGAATCTTTAATCTACGTGAGATCTTAGTCATACACCAGTAAGCTTGGTGGGACAGTGGGAGCAATGGGAAAAGAAGGGGAAAGAGGCATGGTTGCTATCGTGGAGGCACTGTCTCTTGACCCAGAGAGAAGTCTGATTTTGCCCTTTCAAAACAATGAGAATATCATTCTGCGATGCTAAAATGATACCATAAAAATGTTGCTGATGCAGGCAACTGAAAAATGAACTAAATTCATTACAGAGTCGATACCTAGCATTCTGAGGTATCTCTAAACTTGTAGAAACTGGAGATAAATCTATAGTGAAGAAAGGCCAATAAAATACGTTGAGATTATTTTTTCATTATTTGCTTATATGCTTTTAAGAAACACAAAAGTCAACCTATATCAAAGATCTTTCAGTTTTCACTTCATCTATGAATGTCTGTACTGGAGTATGTATGTGAGAGGGAGGAGGCTGCAGGTGCATGCAAAGGGAAAGCAATCTCTTATCTTGTATGGTTTTTTTTTTCTTTTTTCTTAACATATAATGTATTATTTGCTTCAGGGATACAAGTCTGTGAATCACCAGTCTTATACAATTCACAGGACTCCCCATAGCACATACCCCCCACCAATGTCCATCACCCAGCTACCCTCTCCCTAACCCCCACCCGCCAGCAACTCTCAGTTTGTTTCCTGAGATTAAGAGTCTCTTCCGGTTTGTCTCCCTCCCTGGTCCCATCTCGTTTCATTTTCCCTCCCCTCTCCCACACCCCCCTGCCCTGCCTCTTAAATTCCTCATACCAGAGAGATCATATGATAATTGTCTCTCTGATTGACTTATTATTGTTCTTATCCTCATGTAAAATACAGTTAAAATACATGTATACTAACACTTAACCATTACATATTCAGCTAGTGAATCCCATTATTTGGAAATAAACTTGAAAAAAATTAAAAGTCTCCTACATATTATGTATTATTAACACTTCAACCTCTACATTGTAGGTATAAGCACAACTCAGCATCGAAATATAATATTCCATGAATTAGCAGTTCTCATTTTTGTTCAAAAGGTTTATGCTATGCTCTTAAAATCTTGCTTTGTCGGAAATACAGTACCCACAGAAATTAGATTATATCAACAGCCCAAAGATTATGCCAAAAAATATGAAGACATCGCTCTCAATATATAGCTCATCTATTGTATATTTCACAGAAACACAGATGCTTTGGTAAAATACTGTGGAGAATAGTAGCATTCAAAAATCACTATAGCATTATTAGTTTGAAAATATGAAATGAAGCTGTATTATTTCCAAATATGTATTTGCTTATATAATTTGCAAAAAAAAAATTTCTAATTGACTTATTATATTAAAAAATAATATAAACTAATAACAAATTATAAAATTATGCCAAAAATGAGTTATTTTTGTCAAATACTTACATAAGACTTCTAAATAAAGTTTTTAATTCACTAGCTACTGTCTACGTCCCAATCTCGTCATAATTCACTAACTACCATCCCTAGGTCGATGAAAAACTATCTTCTACTTGCAAATAAAATGGTTGTTAGATATATTAAAAGATTTTTTCTATTTACATTAAAATAACAAAACTCTCTCCCAAATCTTTAAAACATGACTGCATTTAAAACCTATCTTTATTGCATTTGATTCACAGTGAATACTAAAGCCATAACAATTTATTTAAAAAAAAAACCCTATGGGAATTACAATCCAAATATTCATTTGTAAATCAATATTTCGGTTTATTTTAACAAAATACATAATCAATTCCTATTTTTCCTATTTTCATTATATGAAAAGTTTTACTAGAAATATAATCCTAGCAGTCAAATTGAAGAGAATTACTTTTCAGTGAGTTATTAAGATATTTAGCAATGCTTTTAATAAGTCATGTATGAAAACTTGGAAGCTTTATAACAATTTGTTTAACTTCTAAATTGGAGGTGGAGCAAATCAAACATCCTGTTGAACACTGATAAGAAAAACAATCACTAATTTGGCTACTGATGAATAAAAATATGTGGGCACCACAGCACACAAATGACTGTGTCCTTATTAAATAAGAAAGTAAATGAAAACCCACCTATCCAAGAATGCTAGTAATTGCTATGGGGTTTTGCAAACAGAGATTTCTATACCACACCCAACCTGCCTTATACCACACAAGAAAGTGATTATGGGTAAAGAAAGAAATGAAGGTAAATGAGAAATCATGAAAGGAAGTATGAGTAAGGCATAAGAAAAAAATTCTCATGAGACCACCAAAGAACTCTACTGTGAGATATAGAGAGAAAAAAAAAATTCACAGCCAACCAAGGACAATGGGAAGTACTACAGCAAATCTAAAAACATGGGATATTACTATTCTTCACACACGTTAGGCTCATTCTCTTAATCAAATGTAAGCAGGAAACAAAACACAGAAATCAATTTGCCCGTAAATATCCCCTAGTGTTTTTATTTTTTTCCAAGAATTAAATCCCCTGGACAGTGGTTTATAATTGAATGTACAATTGCAGATGAATGAGAGATTTTATCAACAGGAAAACACAGAAATCCATTCTAGCTTTATGCTTTCATGATCCCTGCTTTCTTATCTTCTTTTTATTGTATCAAATGTAAATAAATGGATAAATGAAACGTGCAGTGAATTGTCCACTGGGACAATTTAGGTAAGCTGCTTCTTCTATTTCACTGCCTTAGTTAACAACAAATGTGCCTATCTTCAGAAGCTGATGCTGCTAAGAGGGAAAGAAAGGTAACCCAGCTATATTCACATTAGTCAGCAAAGATCAGTGTACATCACAGAATTTTTTGTTTTTAAGATTTTATTTACTTATTTGAGAGAGAGACAGTGAGAGAGAGCATGAGAGAGAGGAGAAGTTCAGAGGGAGAAGCAGACTCCCCACAGAGCTGAGAGCCCGATGCAGGCCTTGATCCCAAGATTTCAGGATCATGACCTGAGCCTAAGATAGTTGCTTAACCAACTGAGCCACCCAGGCACCCCATCAAAGGCTTTATTTAGAAAATACATGTAGAGGGGCACCTGGGTGGCTCAGTGGGTTAAAGCCTCTGCCTTCGGCTCAGGTCATGGTCCCAGTGTCCTGGAATCGAGCCCCACATCGGGCTCTGTGCTCTCCAGGGAGCCTGCTTCCACCTCTCTCTCTATCTGTCTGCCTCTCTGCCTACTTGTGATCTCTGTCTGTCAAATAAATAAATAAAATCTTTAAAAAAAAAAAAAAAGAAAAGAAAATACATGTAGAATTTTGATGAAAAGAAATGCTGTTGAATAAATGTAGGTGTTATAGTCTGTCTGTTTTGTTTTACTTGAGTGATAAGGAAATTTTATACATTTCAAATCTACTTGAGCATTGGGTTTGGGCTAGATTTCCAAGAGTTGAAACATGGTGATAATTGTAAGAGAGGAGGCCTATGGGTAGGGTGACCATATAAGTCTTCCTCCAAGCCAGAACAAAGAGTAAAATAGGGCACTACTAATAAAGCATCAGGTAACGGGTACAAACCGGAACTGTCCCAAGACAATCAGGACACATAAGCCCTCTACTCACAGGTTTCAAAACACAAAGCAGTGTTTTCCTTGTGGCTAGTACCAAGAGAAAACTGTGTACTAAATCCATGTGGATGGACCTACCCATGCATCCACTTGATGGGGATGGCAGAAAGGAAGAAATAAAAACTTCAGGCAACAGGGCCACAGCCAGAAATAACAGACCAGCAGGAGGAGTTATGAGATGATTAAAAACACTTAATTTTTCGGGAGGTCCTAACAGGCTCCGTCAGTGGAACACACAACTCTTGACCTAGGGGTTGTGTGTTCAAGTCCCACATCGGGTATGGAGATTACTTAAAATTAAATCTTAAAAAAAAAAAAAAAAAAAAAGGACAATTTTTCATAGGGCACCTATGGATTAGCTCACAACGAAGGTAGACACTAACAAGGGTACCAATCAATGTTCTGAAACTTCAAAGGCTTTAGTCTGTCATAAAAAAATAAATCATCAGATATCGTATGTGCTGGAGGTGCAAAGGTAGAGGAAGGGAAAGGAAGATAACTCTGTTAAAATTCGAGAACATGTAGACTCATCGACACACTATCAAAACACCTCAAAAGAAAAGAGGACAGAGGGTAATGATGAGCATCTAAAGAGGTCTCATCAGTTAAGCCAACCTTGATACAGTCTAAGCGTATACAGCAACAAGGTTTTCAAACTGATAGGCTGAGGATGAGAACCTTCCACAAGAATGTTCTGTTTGGCCAGCACAACATTTTATAAATATTCAAGCCAATATTCTCAAATGGAAAATTTAACATAAAAATCAAGACTTTTAGCTTCTCTAGAATACCTGAAAGTAACAGAAACATTAGGTCTACCTTTCTGTGCAGCAAAAAACTGTAGGATCGGAGTACACTTTAAAATTTAAACTTCAAATGAAGAAAGTATGAGGTCAGTTTTTATTACCTACTGGCCTAGCAGATTTTTGAATGTGCAAACCACATTAATTCCTTTGGAGCCAGAAAGCTACCCTTTCATCTCCTATTTAATGTGGTACTCTTCTGCCCCTAATTCTCTAACCCAGAAAGTTAAAAAGAAAAAAAGAAAAAAAAACAGGGAGGGGGGACAGAAAAGATGATTTCATACATCTTCAATTCTAAGCACCTCTACATACAAGGATGTGTGATGGTTTGCCAGCTGTTGAATTGTACCAGTGAGGCCTGTCCTGAAATGGGCCAGGAACCTGTAAGAGACAGTGTTGAGGCTACAGTTGAAAAATCACTCATTCCATCTTGGAGTTATAACTTCTACCACATCTTTCTCCTTGAAGTTCAAGGACCTGAACAGTGAGGAATCTGATCAAGAATAAGGAATCTCACCACTTCAAGGAAATAAAAGATAGCATCATTGTGTCAAAATTAGCAGTGACATGATATAAATATAGAACAAAAGCATCTGCAAATCCAAAAACAACAGTAGTCCTATTTTATATAGGCAAGGGGATTCATGTGTTTTATGTGGTAGAAAATGAAGTGTGAATTTAAACACATGTTTAGACAGGTAGAATAGAGTGAAATCATCACCCTAATTCCTTAAAGATCTGAAGAAACATTTGATAGATAACTGTTGAGGACACGAGAATTTAAACTTTAAAATCAAAAAAAAAAAATATATATATATATATAGATCTCTCTGAGGACAGATCATCAGCTTCTCACATAACTTTCACAAGTCAAATTGATTAAATGAAAGTTCCTGATAGTTCATTTTCTCACCTAGTTCTTAATAAAAATGTGCCTTGGAGTTTAAAATTTCCCTTCTCTAAATTAGAATTTACCAACCTGAATTCCCAAAACCCTAAGGGTAATAAAGCCTTTCAAACATTTTTTTCACTGAGAATTTTTTTGTAAAAATGAAATCACATAATGAAACTGACACAAAATAAAAGCTACACTGGCAAGGTTAAAATGGTAACGGGTCTCCTTGCAAAGGCACTCCAACCTTCAGCGGATTTGAGTTTGGAGAGATGGGGGTCAGGATGGGGTTGGGAGTAGGAAAGGGGAATCGGGTGGTGCCCTGGCATCTGGACCACCCATTTTAAGCAGAGTAATCAGCTCTTAGCAGTTTTACAGTTTGATATGGGGCCTGCAAGTTAGTAAATAACCATTTAAAACATAAGTTAGTAAATAACCATTTAAAACATAAGATAAAACATAAAAAACACAAATCATAAAATAAAAATCATCTGCTACTCATCAACACCAAAACAAACACAAATACTTAAACATCTTGGAATGTAAAACATTTCTACAAAGTAGTAAATGCTTTCATTTTCCTATAATTCATTCTCCATACTACAGTCAGAGGGACTTCTGTGAATTGTAGATTTAATTAGGTTTCTCTCCTGACCCATGGAAAAAGACACCGCGTTTCACGACATTCTGGTATCATTACGACCCTACCTTCTCCTATCTTTGTAGCTTTTCTACTGCCCTTCTTATACCCTATGCTCCAGCCACACTGAACTTCTTTTATTTCCACTGAAGTACCAGGGCTCTCTCATTGCTCCAAATCTTTGCATATGTAATTCCTTTTGCCTCCAAGATCACCCTACCGCCTGTCTCTGCCTGGTTAGCTCCTACTCAGGTACAGACTCCAAGTGAGACATCATTCTCACAGGCTATGTGCTCCTACAGTAGCTTGTACACCCCTCATAAAGCAGCTGTCCCATTTTATAATGACAACAGTTCTCTCCTTGCTCAGCAGTATGGGACTGTAAAAATGAACGTGCAAGGTGCAATGGTGCAAATAAATCTTGGTAATCGATGAGAAAACTTATGATTGTCCAAGGTCCTTTAAAAATTTTTGTCAAGACTTCAAAAAAATTATTTTATTTTCAGTCATAAATTTATGTCAATGAAAAAAGTAAAATTAATAATTATTTAATACTTAATTATTAATCGATTATTTAATAAATTTAGGAGGGAGTGAAAAGGTAAAATTAATACTTACTTAATAGTCAATAATTAATTATTTAATAAGTTTATAAGGAAATGTAAAAGTGAGATTAATGAATATTTAATACTTATTTAACACTGAAATATAAAATATTAGAATTGTTGAGAAAACTAATTAAGGACACTCAAAAGTCAACACTTAAAAAAAACAACAGTCCAATAAGAAAATGGGCAAAGGAAATAAACACTTCAGTAAAGAGACTTCACAGATGGCAAATAAGTATATGAAAAGATAGTTAATATTATTAGCCATTAGAGAAATGCAAATTAAAACCACAACGAGATCACCAGACAACTGTCAGAATGGCTAAAATAAAGAATATTGCTAACACCCAATGTAGAGAGGATGCTGAGAAAAAAATTGATCACTCATATCTTACTGGCGGGAGTACATAAAATAGCTCAGCCACTTTGTAAAATAGATCAGCAATTTTTAATAAAACATGCACTTACCATACTATACAGCAACTGCACTCTTGGGCATTTATCCAAAAATAAATAAATAAATAAAAACTAATGTTCACACAAAAACATGTAGACAGGGTGTTCATAGCGGTTTTATTCATAACAGCCAAAAAGCAAACAACAAAAACATCCCTCAGGGAGAAAATGGTTAAAGAAACAGGGGTACATGGTGGCAAGGATGTAAGAGGAAAGAAAAGGAATTCTTGTGCACTATTGATGGGAATGCAAACTGGTGTGGCCACTGTGGAAAACAGTATGGAGGCTAAAAATAAAATTAAAAATAGAATTAACATAATTAACCCAGTAATCCCCCTACTGGGTATTTACCCACAGAATATGAATGCTAATTTGAAAAGATATAAACACTGCTGCGTTTACTGCAGCATTATTTTACAACTGCCAAATATGGAAGTAAATCAAGTGTCTATTTATAGATGAATGGATAAAAAAGTGATAATAATGAATATTCAGCCTTTTAAAAAGAATGAAATCTTGGCGTTTGCAACAACATGGATGGATCTATAGGGTACAAAGCTAAGCAAAATAAGGTAGTCAAAAAGACAAATATTGCATGATCTTACTCACAGGTAGAACTTAAGAAACAAAACAAATGGGCAAAGGGGAAAAGACAGACTAACAACAACAAAAAAAAAGACTCTTAACTGTAAAGAATAAACAGATGTTTACCAGAGGGGGGGGTGGGGGGGATGGGTGAAATAAGTGAAGGGGATTAAGAGCACACTTACCATGAGGAGCACTGAATAATATATAGAATTGTTAAATCACTATATTGTACACTTAAAACTAGCAGAATACTGTTAACTGTACTGGAATTAAAATTTTAAAAAGAATTGTTGAGTCAGTATATTGTACACCTGCAACTAATACAACACTGTATTTTAACTATACTGGAATTAAAAAAAAAGAAAAAAGAAAAATACAAGGGAGGGATAAAAAAGAAAGTGGTACATCCGTTCTACGGAATACTACTCAGCAACAAAAAGGAAAAAACTACCAATACACAGCAACTTGCACATCTCAAAGAAATTATGCAGAGTGAAAAAAGTCAAACCAAAAAGAACACTATATATACACAGTGTGTGTGCGTACTCATGTACATACACACACCCATTTACATAACATTTTTGAAATAACAAAACTACTGAGAAGGAGAAACAATTAGTGGTCCCCAATGGGTAGTAAGGAAAGGGAGGAAAATGTGACTGTGACTCTGAAAGAGTAGCCCAAGGGATCCTTGTGGAGACAAAACTTCAATATCTTAACCATATTGCTGGTTACATGAATCTATATATATGATCAAAGCTGCATAGAGCTTAATACATATACACACACTAATGCACAAACACACACACACAGGAGTTTGCGCAAAACTGCAAAAATCTGCCATTGAGTCAGGTTGTATCAATATCCATTTCCAGATTGTGATATTACACCGTAGCTACACAAAACCTAAGAGAGCATCATTGGGGTTAACTGAATGAAGGGTATACAAGAGCGCTCTGGATTATTTTTTTAAACTCCTCGTGAATTTATAATTATCTCAAAAATAAAAATTGAATTAAGATATTATCAAAAGTAGTTTGGACAGTGCTTGCCTTCTTTCCTTCATAAAACTTATGATATGTAACTAGCTAGCATCTTTCCATGCCTTAGCAAATTGTCATGGTGTTTTCCAAATCTGGATTAGCCTCCAACCTTCCATCCTTTGCATCTTTGTTGACATGAAATAACTCCAAGAATTCCTTTGCTGTGAATATTTTTGCCAGTGTCACTTCTTCTGGAACAACTTTTCCTCTTTATCATGACCACTTCCTCCATTGATCCCAATAAGCCCACCTTCATTAAGTTTCTCCTATCACGGATCTAGCGTCTCTTAAATAGTGGGAAGGTCAATATCCCCATGGTCAAAAACTTCTCCTACACCTCCATTTAGGTTCGATTCAAACTGTACTTCCAGCATTATCACTTTGTTTCTTCACTGTACGTTCACCTTTGTCAGCCAACTTCCACTTTAAATTACTCATTTTTACCAAATGTCATGCAGGGAGACAAAGAGACAATACAACTCCATGTTTGTGTACTGCCTAAACTGCCCAACAGATGAGCAGGGACCATTTACCAACAGAACTGACATGACTGGTCACCGAAGATGATGTACAGTGTTATATATGTAGTGATTTGTGAGCTGAAGACCTAGCAATAAGATTTGTGCTTTACGCAATCACTCACAATTAACAGACCATGGTAACTGAAACTTGAACCATGTTGCTGGAGGACCAGTAAACAGTAGGACAAGTGAGGACTGCTGGCATTTGTTCCATATACTACTATACTGTCCCCTACTTTCCTAGCATGCTTATCCAAAGATTCTTTATCCTATCCATTATTTCCTCATTATGTGAATACCTACATTTACTTTGATGAGTGTTCCCGATAAATGTGCGCTCTCATAACTATTATGAAGACATATGCCTGAAAATAAATATACGCAGTCATACTGGTATTAATAACTGTGTCAACACTGAACTCCAGTGAAAGAACACTATATAAATTCTGGGGTCTAAAATCATCTTGTGATTATCTACTGTTAATAAATTAAGAAACAACAAAAACAACAACAACAACAAAAACCTCTCCAGAAATAATTTATATGTGTTTGGCAGTTTTTTGGTTTTATTTTGTTTTCTGTTGTTTTAACTTTACTTTTCTCTCCTCGGCAATTTTCCATGCTAAAATGCTGGTTTTCACTCCGTGAACAGACGCCCACTGACATTACGATGAGCCACCTCAAAAGTGTGCTGCAACGTGGTCAAAGAATCTTATCCCAGGACATAAAATTGGCTAAAAATGTCCACTTAATTACTATGCTCCCTGATGAAATCCAGAAAAGTACTTCCACTTCTTAGAAGAGAACTGCATCCCAAATATAAAAACACTCCTTTAAATACTCTAATTAACTTTGTATTTAATTTCCCAATATTTCATATTTAGAATGATCTGTATTATTTCATAACATTTGCTACATATTTTTATGAAAGTAATACATATCCCTTAAAGAAAATATGAAAAATGCAAAAAAAGCTAAAAGAAAATTTAAAAGACCCATAACCATACCATCCATAGATAATCAATGTTTATATTTTAACATTTGTTTTTTCTGCTCATGGAAAGAATTTCTTCCCCCAAACAAAATTAGATTCCTAGGATACTCATTCTTATAAATCACATTTCTTTACATAATATATTCTCAATGTGTTATATCTTTTATTCAATTTCCTTTTACTACCTAACATTGGAATCAATATAAAAGGCAATAAGAACGGCTAACATCATTAGAAAGAGTAGGGCAATGTGCTAAGCGGCTTATAAGTATTAACTGATCCAATTCTCATGACACTGTGAGGGTACTAACATTATTCTGGTTTTATATGGAATATGAGGTCTAGAGAGTTTAACTTGCTCAAGATCACACAGCTAATGTATAATGCAGTGCAGATTCAAGCCTGGGCCACTTCCATCTAGACTGCCCTGTAGTCACACGGTCTCAGTCTCTAATACACAGCCCCCACTGATTCAAGATCAGTTTGAATTAATTAGATCCAAACTATAGCATGTTGGGGTGGGGAATATATATACATACATTTATATGTATATGTATGTATAGTCATTTACCAGAAAACATTTAATAAAAATTAAGGAACTAAACATAGTAGACATTTTTTTTAAAATTGCTTTTTTTTTTTTAAGATTTTTATTTATTTATTTGGCAGACCACAAGTAGGCAGTGAGGCAGGCAGAGAGAGAGAGGAAAAAGCAGGCTCCCCACTGAGCAGAGAGCCCAATGCGGGGCTCGATCCCAGGACCCTGGGATCATGACCTCAGCCGAAGGCAGAGGCTTTAACCCACTGAGCCACCCAGGTGCCCCCATAGTAGACATTTTAACAAATTTAACACTTTACTGAAGGATTAAGATTATTTTTACAGAAATAAAAAGCTGTTTTTTCCTTATAGTAAAAGCTAACTCTGAAGTTCTTAAAGGTATATTAACTTCACTGTTGTGCAGACATTTGAACATTCTCTCTTTATTAGTGTTGACAGTATGAGTATTATGTTGTGAAGACAAAAGTGTTTTCCTACACCTACATGCAAAACAAGCGAATTCAGTGAATTACACCATATCCAAAAGTGGGAAGGGACAGGCTGAAGCTGCTTAGCAAACTATTTTAACAAAGATTATAGAAAAGTACATTTCTAGCCATGATGCTCAAATTATTTGAAATTTAAAATAGAATTGAAATACTTAAGGTTTAGTATTAAGTCAGTCCTTTACTTTCCCTTTCCCTTCTTATCTAGAGAAAGAATATTTTTAATGCTTTTAAACAAGGTGCAGTGGAAATATTTTTAGAGAGAGCCTAGCATGTATAGAGTAGCCTCTCTATACCAATGAGACTGCGGGTGTGTGTGTGTGTGTGTGTGTGTGTGTGCGTGTGTGTGTCATATTGTATAATTTTAGCAACTGTAGAGCAAAGAAAAAGATGCAGGTAACTTTTCTAAAATATTTTCACCGAAGTTCCCAATTCTTATGTAAACATTTTTTCCACTAAAGTTTCAGAATCTGAGAATGTTGTTGAAGTTAATTTTTCCCTAGTCATTCTCAAACCGTCATCTCTAAAGTTGTGAAAAATCAGTGAACCAACCAAAATGCAAATTGCTTTGGGATAAGTAAACAAAAGGAAAAATCAGTCCACACAAAGTATATAACTTAGCCAAACAAAGACATATCTAAGTCACAGGTCTTACTCATCCTGTTCGAAGTTAAGCCTTCTTTCGAAGCGTAGGATCTCATCCTTTCTGGATCCTCTCCCCCAACAGTTAACTCCTTTCTCTCCAGTTACTCTAGTCTATCTCTTTTGACTGAACTAGACCCTGCAAATAGTCTCCTCCATCTAACAGCAACAATAACAGCCCCTCCATTTAGGTCCAAATTCTTCCACCCAACAATATTGAAGGCATAATCAGTGGGGTTCCTCAATTGTACAACAAACCCACTTCAATGCAACCGTGCTTTTATTCCCTCCTGTGGGTGAAACTATTCCCATTAAGGTCACCAATGAGTCCTTAATTCATTAATCTATTAAGGCATTTTTTGTTTCTCATCCTAGCTACATCCTTCCATACAACAGGAACTATTTGCTACTCTTCTGCCTACTTGAAATTCTCACCCCCATGCGCTTGCACTCACTAGTGCTGTTTTTCCTGCTACCTCTCAAAGGGCTTCCTCAATTTTTTTATGGATTCCTCTTTCTCTGCTGACCCATCAACTAAAAAATTTTATCTGGGTTTCTCTCTTCTTTCTTCACATCAAAAATTGCAATGTTTTGCAGACAACCTTCTACACCTATGGCCTTGGCCATCAATTTGTGTTGATAATACATAAATCCACATTTCTACTTCTGATCACTTTCCAAACTAGTATGCACAATGGACGTCCGGAAATTCTTGAGTCCTACATCACACAGGTAACCAGAATCAGAGCTGAAACTGAAAGCCATGCCCCTTAGCTCCACTTTAGTCCCGGCTTTTTCTACCATGGTGCAAAGCTTCTCCAGGTCCACAGGGAGGAAATGCTGAAATTCCAAAGAAGCAGTGGAAAGAACTTGAACTTCAGGATTTCACATAAGGGTAGTACTTCATGGCAAAGTGGGGGCTTAGAAATTAGGAAGGTTTAAACTTTCTAGACACAATTTAAGAATGAGATGGAGCCCGGAAGTGTTGGGAAATGAGAGCACAACAATCCATGTTTCAAAAATCAAGAAACTGAGACTGTTTTTCATCTTCCACATTGTTATTCTTACTCTATTTTCAGTTACAGAATAAAGAAATGCAAGGTAGCTCCTATCACACTATTAAATCTGAGCTTTAAGCATAATCATTCTATAGCTGTAACTCAGGAGCTATTTAATCAGCTATGGATCAGAGATCACATTTTAATAGTCTCATTTGATATCACAATATTAAGCAGCAGAAAAGAAGCAAAGATAGAGATCACAGACCTGTGATTACTAACTGCCTTTTACAAGTTGTATAACATGATCTAGGAAGCAGTCATTTCCCTTACAGGGCAAGAAAAGCAAGAGTAGGAAAGAAGTATGGAGAGATCAATCTTTCAGGGCCTTGAGGGGGAGCCCCAGCTCCCAGATATCTAGTTCTATCACCACTGTTAAGAATTAAGCATTTTTGGCCATTGGCACAGTACACACCGTTCCCAGCCTGTCTATTTATATTTATAGAATAGCTAGCTCTCTGTAGCCAGAAGACAAGACCAACACCACCCAAATAATTATAAATATTCATGCTTATTATTCATAATTATGATTAAATATAAATATTCAAAAGCAACTGTCTTTATTTTTCAAAGTGTTAGAAAAATGATACAATATTTCCATTTCAAGTACTTTACTACAATTATCTTATCACTGATCACATTATACTGGTACTATGGTTTATTATACTGTAACTATTATTTATTTTCTGTCTGTTTACCTGGACTGCAAACATTTCTTTCATCAGTGTCTTCTTTTCTAGGAGTGTAAGACACAGCATCACACTTATGAAAACCTGAAGTATTAATATGTTTTAACAGGAATTCATACTGATGTTACATAGCCCTTATTCTATTCTTTCTGCCATGCCTACACACTCCTATCCAAATTTCTGTGAAATACATGAATAACTATACCAAATGGGACCACACAAAGAGCCTGTATCAATTATGATTTTATTTCTGTCCTATAAATTAATCTCCAAGTTCAACTCGATGTGCTTTATAACCTTTAATCCTCAAATACATCAAAACAGGTATAACATCCAAAAGGTAAGAGTTAAATGAAGCCCAGTGAAATTCTAAGGAGTCGTGATAGAGCAGAGACCAAATTCTACTTGATCTGTAATAACCACTCTTTACTATACTGGTCCTCAGCCCTGAAGGAGGGAGCTTACTCAGGCTGAAGCCTACAATCCTATTCAGACACAATCAGTGGAGGGGCCTGGCGGTGCCCTCTCACACCTTTGTATGCAAGCTGACCCTTCCTCTCTCCATGTACCACGCAGCTCATGACTTCTGCAGAACTCAAGGAGCTCAATACTTGCTACCTATTCAGAACACCCAGCCATGTGCAGCTGAATGAAAACACTGCTCCAACGACACAGAAATGTTATTAGAAAGGGATCACACGGGGCACCTGGGTGGCTCAGTCGTTAAGCGTCTGCCTTCGGCTCAGGTCATGATCCCGGGGTTCTGGGATCGAGCCCCGCATCGGGCTCCCGGCTTGGTGGGAGGCCTGCTTCTCCCTCTCTCACTCCCCCTGCTTGTGTTCCCTCTCTCGCTGTGTCTCTCTGTCAAATAAATAAATATTAAAAAAAAAAAAAATTAAAGAAAGGGATCACACATCCCTAAATTTCAGCCAGAGAAGAAGAACAAGAAAAAGATGAAAGAGGAAACTTCCAGCACAGCTCTCAAGCATTTCCCAAAGCCTGGGAGGTTTAATCGACCATAACTTCTTACTGGACAGTGGGATAACTCAATGACACAATGCTGTCATCAGAAACAGACTACCTGCAAGTGAGACATCTTTCTACATCTGCTATTTCAAAACAAATAATTGTCCTGATAAATCATGCAAATAGAACTCTTCTCCAGCTGAATGACAAAATATCCAGCGCATTATCTCAGCACATGGGTAGGCAGAAAGATAATACAAAATGAGATGCTTATTTCAATTTTTAAATATCTGCAAGCAGCAGCTGGAAAGCAATATATTTCCACGGGGAGGAAGCAGTTCTGAAATTATAATAGCCTAGTCAGATTTAAAGGCGGAAGGAGAAGAGTGGGGAGACTGACATATATATGGATAAAAGTCTCTACCTATGTAATATTTATACTCATGGTTTCCAGCATGTGAACTAGTTAGAAAGGGTATGCAATGCAGACCATATCCTATTTAGCTTTGTTTGTACCAAGATACAAATTCCTCCAGGATACTGCACTCCAATGTGGCACAGGATTCCACTGGAAGGCAAGCACACAACCCAACGGTTGTTCATTACAAAATATGATTTCCAGATATGATACCCTAATTTGGGGGCCCAGGAGTCCCCCTTTAAAATAAGCACCCAAAGAAATCCTGATGTATGAGGTCCCCAGGTCACACTTGGAGAAACAGTAACATGATTTCCTAGTACTCTGTGCCCTCTCTATCATTGGCCGCCTAAGAAAACATATAGCGTATAATTTTAAAGAAGTTTTAGGAAAATTGGCTTATGTAATGATAGAAAAATTATTACCTTACTGAGTTTTATCAAGTAGGAAACAGTTAATTTTAGAAATGATTTCCGGGGGTACCTGGGTGGCTCAGTGGGTTAAAGCCTCTGCCTTAGGCTCAGGTCATGATCCCAGGGTCCTGGGATCAAGCCCCGCATCGGGCTCTCTGCTCAGCAGGGAGCCTCCCTCGCTTCCTCTCTCTGCGTGCCCTTCTGTCTACTTGTGATCTCCATCTCTCAAATAAATAAGTAAAATCTTTAAAAAAAAAAAAAAATTTAGAAATTATTTCCGTCTTCCAGTTTGATAGCTACATAACATTTTTTCATTTATTTTATGCTTGCATTTTTGTGCCTCCTGGATTACAAAATTCTATTTTATTTTATAGACATCATTAAATATTTAAGAATCATGCATTTCAATTGCTTGCAAAAATTCTTGTTATAAATTTGCAACAGTATTCACACAGTCTATAAATTTACTAATATTTTCATTTTATTCCATTTAAAGGAGTATTTCTACCTATGAGTACATCTAATATTACTCTCTATATAATTCAATTTTCCCTAAAGAATAAAATTTTTATAACATTTCATAATATTCCCAAAGTGAAAAATATTTTGTGTGTTTGCACATCTGTGAGTGTGTGTCTGCCTATTACCTTAATTGGTGAGTGAGAGGAATTAATCATACAGAGTAGTATCTCAGTACGCTGCTCAGAGGGCATTATCCTTTAGTCTAGAATCAAGGAAATTTGGTCTTTTTCACAGATATTGTTCTATTCATTGTAGTTCTATTCACTGTTTCCTGAGTAATGCAAGTTAGGAGAAGACCTTCATTAATAAATATTTATCTAAAATAAAAGAAAAACATTTTTTTTCTCCTCAAATACAAGTACTCTTGCATTTATTGCTGCTGAGAGTTAGATCTGACAAAGTTTTTACAATAGAAAAAGCCATCTGAGACCATGCATGATCTTTTGAGAATGACAATACTCATGGAGAACAGCTCTGAAAATTCCATTCCAGCATAAATAAAAGAAAGTTTAAGACACTTAAACTCCTCTCATTCCCAAAGTTTGTTCATTTTACTATCAGAAAAACAAGCAATGATTTTTGATTTCCTAATATGTATAAGGCCACACTACTAAACCTTGACATGTATTACTTCATTTAATCCTCACTTAATCCCATATTTCAGATGAGGAAATGATGGTCTTAAAGTCACAGGCCTGTAAGTGGCACAGAATGGATCCCCAAACTTTGCTCTATTCAAGATCATTTTCTTGAAATTTCATCAAGCAGTGTCAAAGAAGTAGAGAGACAGCACTAAGATGTGATGACAGCTGCTACTACTTCATGTCAAGGTGAATCACAAATTAGCATTTGAGAAACACATACAGAGTATTAACCTAATATGTATGGTAAGTGTAAAGCCAATTGACCTCCAAACCCATTCTTCTATGTCTTCTACTACCCTTGGCAGAAATCCTAGACTAATTCTCCAAAGTGTTTATAATCCAGAAGACCCAAGTGATTCCTTTCACATTGATTTGAGCATTGATAAAACTTTAATGTGCTTTTAATATGATTTTAGATAAACACTGATAAAACTAATAGCTAGGAAACAAATCTGGATTGGATGGCGATATTATTCCACAGCGCTACCTACAACCAAAAGTCTTGGCTATATAAATACTGCCAATCCAGAGCTTCTGAGTAACATGTAACTTATGTCACAATTTTGAAATAATATAACTTCAATAAAAATCAGAGGACAGTGATGCTTTAGATGGCATAAACATTTACAATGTAAATATACAATAGCTTCTAGATTTTTTAAAATATATATTGAAATGGGACATTGGACACCCACTGTCCCTATTATTGCTTTCTTACACTTAAGCATTTGGAGCAAATTGAGAATCATTAGGTACTTGAAATAGACACCAGCAAGTGCCAAGTATCCAAATCTATAAAGACTTGCTTTTCAGTTATTTACAATGTTTCATGATTAGCACAGTTTATAGGGTTTCCAGAATTTATTTCAACCATTCAATCTGTAAACTCTGCATATACATAGTCCCTGGACAAAACCAAACACATAAAATGACTATCTCGAAAAATATATATATAAGATATATATAGCTATAAGAAAATTCTGCTCTCCCATTTTGTGCTTATGAATGGTTACCTGTTTTCCTCTGTGCAACTATATTTCTGTTTCCCCATTAAAAAAAATTAAAGCCAGGGTCCCCTGGGTGGTTCAGTTGATTAAGCATCTGCCTTCAGCTCAGGTCATGACCTCTGGGTCCTGGGATTAAGCCCCACCTCCAGCTACAGCTCAGCTGGGTGTTTGTTTTCTCCCTCTCCTTCTGCCTCACCACACCCCTGCTTGTGATCTCTCTCACTCTCTCAAATAAATAAAAATAAAATATTTTTTTAAAAAACTTAAAGCCAGCATCTAACTACTTTTTGTTATTTTGTTTTTATTCTGCTATAGCACAGGTGGGACTCTGTGGATCATTAAGCACACTGGAAGAAGATTCTTTATCTTAAAAATGTATAACTTTCAATTAATAGAGAACATTTTATATATTTAAGTAATACATTAAAGAGATTGTCTAATTCATCTAAATAAAAATACAAATAGCAAATTTCATTGTTTCCAGCTCATTCCCACGCACCCATACATTATCTCAACATTCCAATAGAATATGATGTAAACCAATCAGAGAAAGACAATTATCATATGCTCTCCCTGATATGAGGAAGTTGAGAGGCAACGTGGGGGAGTTGGTGGGTAGGAAAGTAATAAATGAAACAAGGTGGGATCAGGAGGGAGACAAACCATAAGAGACTCAATCTCACAAAACAAACTGAGGGTTGCGGGGGCGGTGGGGGGGCAGCGGGTGGGGAGAGGGTGCTTGGGTTATGGACACTGGGGAAGGTATGTGCTATGGTGAGTGCTGTGAAGTGTGTAAGCCTGATGATTCACAGACCTGTACCCCTGGGGCTAATAATACATTATATGTTAGTTAAAAAAAAATATATATATATATACATATATATATTTTTTATTTTTAAAAAAAGGAATATGATGTAAACCAGATACCCACTGAAATAAATCTACTTTTCATATCTTAGAGCACAGAAAGGAACCTTTCATGTACTTGATTTGTCTTCAAATCCATGAGGAGTCCACAAATACCATCAGGTAATTTTAAGTATTTAAAATTCTAGAGAGGATTTATGAACAAGGATCTAAATTATACTCTTAAGGTGATTTATCAAGGTCAATCTTTTGATTCCTCATTAGCCAAAAACTTAAGAGAAAGAATGGCTGTGTAACTTTTCACTAAAGCAAAACAGAAATTCTGGTTTTTACACTTGAAAAGGCAGACTGTGAAGCCCTGAACTTCTAATTTTACTAAAATGAATTTTAAACATTGAATTAAAATTTTAAAAAGAACAGCAACAAATAAAATAGCATTTACAAATGAAGGTAATACCAAATTTGCAAAGAAAATAAGTGCAAATTAGAATATAAATACATGTGTGATATTTTTCTACTAAGAGAGCACAAAATATAAGTTGAGGCAATCAATTTAAATGTAAGTTTCAAATGTATGTATACTTTCTCTTCAAAGAGATGTCACTGTGCTAATGACACAGCATGAATTGAAATTTGGCTTATGAAATAAGTCATCATAAGCTGAAGAAAACTGGTACCAAAATAGAAAAGATAGGAAAGAGAAGAATTACTGTTAATACAGTAATAAAAACCCAATTTGTTTTAGTTATTACAACTCTAAACTTTAAAAAAGTAGGAAGATTTCGAAAACCTTCTTCTATAGCATTTCTTTGTATCACAAGTGGTTTTGAGCATCAAGCATTCCATCTGTTGCCCGCACGCGCCATCCTGCATGTAGAAAAATGATGTAATGTGACTTTTTGTGACCAATGAGCTATTACTTATGTCACTTCCTCCAAAAAGGAGCAGAATGCTAATGCAAATATTCTAGTCACTGTCTTACCTTACCACTAGAGAAAGTTCTGTGTTCCAAATGGTGCAGAGCTCCAGGTGAGCATGGGTCTCTAAGTAACTACAGGACACAAAGCCCTTACTGGCCTGCTATGAACACGTCACATAGGTAAGAACTAAGTTTTTATCATCCCCCAGTGCCACAGCTAGATTAGGAACTACAATGTAATCTAGTCTAGCTCAAATAAAAGGCCGTCTGAAATCAAAGAGATAGTCATAACAGGGTCTATTCTGAACTATTTGGTAGATAACTGTGTCTACTTCCATTCCTATCTGTGTGTCTGGAAGGCTCTTTCATGCCCCTATATTTTGTCTTATAAATTACAGTTTCACCAGAAACAGCAATAAATACCGCCTCTCCATGATCTAGAATTGGTTTCCTGATCACTCATTTCTATCCCTTTCGCCACTGATGGTTGAGCAAATCATGGCAAAGTGACAATATTCACAAAACTCTAACTGTCCCAGAAATACCCGTCACAGAGAAAGGCCCTCTTCTGTAAATCTCATTGGAGATTTCCTGGTGTCTTTCTTTTAGACCCAGAATTTAAGTTCCTAACGCAGTCCGTTTGCATGTTGCTTTTTGATAGTCAATACCTTCCCAAATGACATTCCCCTAGTTATATTCATCGTTAATTACCTTATCAAAGTCACAGCATTTCAGAAGTAGGAAGAGCAGATTATTTTGCCAGCCCTCCTTCTGTCATATGGATGAGGAAACCAAAGCCCCAGGGGGAATAATTAGCAGAGCAAAAACCTGAACTTTATAGTGTTACTGTAACCTCCAAATTAGATAGCTAGTGATTTATGCAGTAAAGGGACCATATTCAAATTTTATTATCTCAGTTATTATTACATAATTACAGTAGTCCAATGTGAAAACTTTATACTGTATTATATAATAAAAGTCTAACGTATTGTGATTCTGAGTCATGACAGATTTGTTCAAGGCTTAATTTTTCTTAAATATTCTTAATTTTAAAATTGCAAAATTTTGATATATTTCTTAGAAGCAAATGGCATTCTAACAATTGCATTTTATTTCTTGTGCTATTACGAGGGGCAAATGATCCATGTATAAACTCTGCAGATTTATTACTTTTACTAAATTCAATACATATTGTATGTTAAGACAGGATAACTGTAAAAACATATCATTAGAAACACATCATTGATTTGTCACCTGCATGAAAACAGGTTCAGTTTATTGTCATGAATGCCTCTCACATCTTGATAAGCTATTGGCAATATTCAAAAAGGAAAGTGAAGGCATTACAAGTAAGCTTTATCAAAAGAGTCAATAATGATCACTGACTCCTTCAAAACAAATTAAACATACAAATAAATAACCTCCTAAGCATCAATGCTTAGATATTTTATTTTAAAGTACATGGATAATAATTAGCTCACTTATTTTTTCACCTATGTAAACACAAGTTCAATGCACACATATTAGTTTAAATTGAATAATGAACAGTCACAATCTTTCTATTGTATACTGATTTTCCTAGTACGGCGACCCACAGGCCTCCAAAATCTTTAATATTCTGAATCCATTAAAAAAAAAAAAGAAAGAGAAAGAAAAGTTTTCCTGCCAGCTCATATATGCAAGTCTGAGTTTATTAAACAGGATTACTATGGTAGAATCAATGATTTCATCTTTAACTAGCCATGGTGTGATTTATATTTTGGTAAACGGAGTGGTGAATTTGAGGGTGGGTTATTATAAACCTCTCTCTATATATATCTGCATTACATATATTTGGAAAATGGCAAAAGAATGTCTGATAAACACTGTGATTCAAACCTATCACTAATTTCTTAAAAGTGCCCTACAAAACCTAGTACAATATACCACATGAAGTGCATACAGACATAGATAAAAACTTGTAGGCATCATAGGCCAAATTCAAGTTCTAATCAGGGTACAATACACACACTCAATTTTCTTTCTCTTAACAACCTTATCTACATCTCTATAGCCATGAACAATCAAAGATACTTAAAGTCATTTCTGAGTTTAAAGTTTAAGGGCCCTAATGTGTCATTTGAGACTTTCTTTCATTTGAATATGGGTAGAGGTGAAAGGAAAATTGAGGTCATATTTAACTATGAACAAATGCTGGAAAAATGCAAGTACTTTCAGAGGATCAAAAATTAGATTGGAGAAGTCTTTCCAAAGTCTTTTATAATGAAAATGAAGTGGAACTGGCATTTCTTCTAGCCAGTGACCATTCATACTGACATGCCATCAAGTATTTCAATGGGCCATAACCACCACCCATGGTGTCCCTATCTTCAGCTACTGATAGCATCTAGACATTCTGGAACTGTATTTATGGTTTGTTATATAATTTGTCAATATTAGTCTTTTATAACAGAGAGAACAGGTCCCTGTTCTAGTTCAAGGGTTGGGTGTTTTCCAAGACAATGGACTTGTCTAATGTTTAAGTTAAATCAAGAACAAGGAAAACCTGATAAGACTGGTTTAAAACCAGTTTAAAATGCTAAGTCGTGGGGCACCTGGGTGGCTCAGTGGGTTAAGCCGCTGCCTTCGGCTCAGGTCATGATCTCAGGGTCCTGGGATCGAGCCCCGCATCGGGCTCTCTGCTCGGCGGGGAGCCTGCTTCCTCCTCTCTCTCTGCCTGCCTCTCTGCCTGCTTGTGATCTCTCTCTGTCAAATAAATAAATAAAAAAATCTTAAAAAAAAAAAAAAATAAAATGCTAAGTCGTTCTTGAGTACTCCCAAAGTAACTATCAATAGTGCTATAACTATGATAATAGTCACCCACGTCTCGAGTCTCAGAGTAGTGTTTACCTACTCTCTCAATCTTTTTGCAAACATTGTGGAAAAACTGAGACAGGAGATTTCTTCTGTGCTCAAATCAGTCAAAGAAAAAAAAAAAAAAATGAGTTATTTGAGTAGAAGACAGATAAGCCTTTCCAAAGAGCACACCCAATGGACGAGCCCTACCTATTAGAAAAACTTGTCAGCACAGGGGTCAAACAGAAAAGCCCAAGGTAAGCACAGAAATGAAATGGACCCTAGATGCTTCTGGAAGTAGTTTATCACCCTGAACAGCTCTCTCACTGACAAATTGTTAATGTTAGGGCACACTTTTGGAAAAGTCTGCAGAAAAAGAAAACTTGAATCACTGAGGCAAAAACAGTGCCACTGTCGCTGTCCAAAGCAATTCTAACTAAAACAACAGATTTAAGGATACGCTGAAAATTTGAAGGATTTACACAAATTATGTCTCACGCCTCTTCCACTGTGATGCATTAAAGTTCCTATAATTTCTCTATTTCTTAATTTTAAGTATTAAATAAAAACTGCTGCTCCTTTGCATAATAACAAAATATTTCTGTTCACGAGGCATCTAAATAAAGCAAATAGTAGGCTGAGGGCTATACATAGATGTCAAAGCTGCACAAGATCCCTACAAAGTAGATATCATTTTATCAGCTTTATGGCTTAGCAAAGAAAGGCTTAATGAAGTTTCGGGTTAACTTCTCCACTACAGGAGACAAGGTTGAGAAATGACCCAGGTCTTTCTGACCCCAGAGCCTTTGTGTTCACAATACCTTGCAGCTTCACAGCAATAAGGGCACCCAATGAAGACAAGGAGACAACTCAGTTCTATCAAATTAATTGTATGAGTTAAAGACACAGAAAAGAGTGAATTACAATCATGGCAGCATTTTCCCTGCTTTTAGATTTCATGAGCATGCACGTGAGACAACGAAGAGGTCTGTTCTTCCCTTCATCTCCTCATGTCCTTCCTACCTCTCACATTACCCGATTTGTTAGATGCAGAGGATGGCTTTGGTGTTAGAAGATATGTGTCCTTACAGAAGCAGGCTTGTCCCTCCCGGCAAACTACTCATCTGATGTTCTACTTCCCCGACACTGCGGGATAGGAGCTGGGTTGGACCTACTGTATGATAGTACCTTGGGCACTATGTGGCATTGTCATCAGTCATCTAAACTCTCTAAGAAAAGAATGGTTTACTATTCTATTCACTTTTCTAACCCCTGTCCCTGGTATGCAGCAGGGCCTCAATAAACATTTGTTGACAGGTGTTTAAATGAAATGCAATTCTACTGTATGCAGCATTCTTCATATGCATTATCTAACATTGGTAACAGATGTACTGTATTATCCACGTAACCCCACAACCTGTCTACCATTGGTTTATCTAGTTTGATAACATTTAGTTAAAATATTACCAATATCACAGGATTTTAAAATTTTAGAGAAATGTAAAATCATTCATTAGAATACCCACTTGGACCCAAAACAGTAGGTCGTGTTGAACTCAGGGATTCACCTAGTGTATCCAGTAGTCTCCATCCTGACAACTCTTGGAGTACTTTTAAAAATACCAGTACTCTGGTCCTGCTCCTGGGGTTTTTAATTTAACTGGTCTCAACTGGGACAAAAACTGGTAATTTTTAAAATTCCCCATAGAGTCTAAGAAGTCAGGTTTGATCACCACTGCTCTGCTGAATCTGAGTGATGCTGATGAAGGCCTATAATTAAAAAATGATAGTACTAGGGTGTCTGGGGGGGTTCAGCCAATTTCACGTCCGTCTCTTGACTTCAGCTCAGGTCATGGTCTCAGGGTTGTGAGATGGAGCCTCACATCAGGCTTGGCAAGTAGCAGGAAGTCTGCTGGAGACTCTCTCCTTCTCCCTCTGCCCCTCCCGCTATTCCTGCTCTCTCTCATTATCTCTCTTTTTCTCTCTCTAAAATAAATAAATAAATCTTTAAAAAATAATTCTAATAAAAATAAATAAATAAATGACTGCAATACTAAGTATAACAATAGAGAATGTCTCTCCCTCCAAGTTATTTCCTATAAAAATCAAACCCTTAACTTGGGCCTCATTAATATTAAGTCTCTACAATCAAACATGGATCTCTCAGCACAAAATAGCAGTGCTAAAGTGGAAACCATTAACTATTATAAAAAATACAAATGCCCTATTTGAGAGTTTGAGAGAACCTTCAGGAAAAAAAAAATCTCACTTTAATGAGTTGCAGTGTTAGTTCAATTTTATAAATTTTTGAGATTTGACTCTCTAATGTGCATACATAGACTTCCCCACTTCTGCGATCAAAAATGATGCGAAATGCATAGATGTCATCTCATTCTAGAATTGCTGGGCTTATTTTATAAGTCACTGGGCTTAAATCTACAGATGTCAGGAAATGATGAAACTGATTTCACTGAAATTTAGATGTGGAAAACGAAGGGTGTAGGGAGTAGGCAAGGAAAAAAAAAAGCAGAGACTGCAGGAGAAAAATAACCAAATTTAGGATGACAGAGAGCAGAAAAAATAAATTGAAGGATGTGGAATAAAAAAGGGGGGGGAGGGGGCACAGAGGGAGGATAAGGCCATGATACACACTTACTCTATTTAAACAAACAAAACAAAATCAATAAATGTAAGAGCAATTCCAATAAAGGGAGAGGTGCCTGAATAATTAAGTATTCTGTTTAAAAAAAAAAAAAAATGCAGGCAAACCGGTGACAAGGCCAATGAGCAAGATCCTGTCTTTACCGGTTGCTTCCTCTGACTAGGTGCAGCTTTCTGAGTAATCCTAATTTTCCCCCAATAAAGTTTTCTCATTCTTTTCAAGTAACTTCCAATTTATTTTTAACACACGGAAGTGCTACTGACCCAAGATTGCTACTAACTGGAATGAGGAGTATATGAATCAGAAGTCATTTTGCTTAACTCTTTAGGCTCCTAGGACCAGAGTAGAGGGAACAGCCACCCCAGTTATAACCTATCTCTAGGTAATTCTTTGATCTTCACCAAGCAATTACTGCTAATTCTCTGGGACTGAGTTTTCGTATCTATAAAGTAAGGAAGTAGAACTAGTTTTCTAAAGCACTGCCCAGTTCCAAAGTACTGCAAGCAAGATGATAGACTACAATAATGGTCTTTAAAATTCAGGTACTAGAAATCTTTCCATTATTCAGAGAATATGTAAGAATAAAACTCTTGACTTCTTTCCAAAAGAACAAAAATCACCACAGAACTAAACTGCACAGCTAACTCAATTCACCTTCTTTTAAAGAGCCTTGGCTTTCTATGCAATTAGAATTCCACCACCTCTTCACAAGTCAAGCTTTCTGTCTTGGTAATATAGTAGGCATTTCACCAAGGAAAAAAAAAGCCTGAAAATATATTTCTATGCTGATTTTGCCTCCTTACTGTACCACTACCCTTAACCAAAGTTCCACAGATCATTTCCTTTGATATTCTAGAGAAGAGATGAAGTTTTCAAGGAGCTGTGATAATGATTTTAGAAAGTAGGCTTTTCTCCAACGTAGAAAATGAAAAGGTGCCACAAGGAAATAAGGCTCAACAACTGGGCAGTTTAGGTAAAACCTTAGTAGATACCCACTGTATGGATGGACATCTTTTAAGACATTCAAAATATATCGGCCCCCAGTCTGATAATCTAAATTTAATTTTGCCTTTCAGCAGGTGAAATAAAATGCTACACGTGAAAACTGAAAATTCTTCCTCCTTAAATGCTTGACACGGATGTGGATAGTTAAGAAATTAACATGCATTCCATACCCAAAGAACTAAATTCAGTAGAGTAAATTTCAATAAACCTATAGAAATTACTTCCTTTCAAACCCAAAGTACATTTATTGAGAAGCTGGATGGATTATGAAAATTTAATAAATGAAAAAAAAACAGAAATTCTTAAAAATTTATTTAATTTGTATCTCCTTGATTTCAGCACATGCCACATAGAGGTGGGTGCCATGTTTCTGAAGATTATTCTACGGCTATTATGTTAGGAAATCTATTCCGGGACTGAGCACTGTGTTCTGATGATGGAAGATAAGTAGAAAGTACGACTCATGGGTCCCTTTCCTCTGACCAGCCTAGTAAAGAAACAAACCATTCAAAACAGGAGAGAAGCAAAAATAATAATAATAACTCAACAAAACAAAAGCACATGGGAGACTAAAAATCTGAGGGGAAAACAGTTTAATCATGAAGGAAATAACAGTGAAGGCAAATAAAAGTTTAGAGGTCTTGTTCAAAACAAGAATCCCTCCTATTTCAGCTTGTCTCCCCCATACACACATACATAAACACTTTGTTTTAAGGCATCCTTAGAAGACTGCATCCTTCATACTTGTGATCTAAATAAACATTTGCTGATTATTCCCATGTAGAAGATTCAAAGTCTTGAATAGACAGGATGCAATAATGAGTAAGAAATGGAAGCCGCATTTCAGGGACTTAGGATGTACCAGGAAGGACGTTTACCATTTGGTCCCTTGCACATAACAGATCCAAAATAAACATCTTTCCAAACAAACACTAAAAAAAAAAAAAACAAAAAAAACAAGCAGTTCAATAATAACAGCTTGGCTTCATACTGTAGTCCTTGCCTTCCCACCTACAGAGCTTAATGCACTAAATAAACATCATCCACTGGGGCATCCCTGTTATTGATGTAGCTCGAAAGTATTATTCATTCTTTACCCAAATGAGGAAAAGGTTTTGGAAGGTTAAATTAGTTGCTCATAGCTACAGAATTAACGGTAAACAGGGAATAGAATTCAGAGTTCCCTAAGCTATTGCTCCAGATTTTTTTTTTAACCTCCTAAAGAAAATATTTCTACTTTACAGGTCTTTAGGGGTCTTAAGTAGTTTTTCATAGTAATATTATTCATGAACCAGTGCCTTTTGAACATCAAGATAATTCATCATAACAAGTTTACATTTTTCTATTTTAAAACCTACTTAAATGAATATTATTTTTTTAAAATTTTCCACTCATGAAATTTCTAAGTTTTAAATTCTAAATGATCACCTAAAATTCCAAATTTTTATATAGAAGTCCCACCCCTCCTCCAAAGTCATCATTTTCTAAGCTAGTCTTAGGTATTTGCTACTATATTTCTTCAAGAAAGGAATCAACTGGTCTCATTAAAAAGAACATTTAACTTCTACTTGAAGGATAAAAAGATTAACTTCATGATTTATAACAAAAATATTCACCATAAGAATGAAGTCTGTTTGCCTTGGAAATAACTTGAAGTATTTAGTTCCAAAAAATAGCACCAACACTTAAATACAAACTGTGTTTTCCCATTCTGCCCTATGTTAACATGGCAATAACTTTACCATGTCTTGTGGCTATTGTTTCAGTATAATTGAATTCTTAGAAGATTTCATTTGCCTCAAAACATTTCAAGAGCACAATATGAACAACTCAATTATAATCAGACAACTCAGTGAACTGAAACGGAATAAATAGAAACACTGGGATTTGTCTGAATCGCCCCACACTTTTGCACACTCTGGCACTCCCAGCATCCCCATCAGCAAGAAACCCAAAAACACTTGCTTTGTCTTCAATTCTTCCCCCTTGCAATTACTGTCCTGCCAGTTCATTTTATTAGTTATATCTCTCTAATCATTTTGGACTCTATCTGTACTATACTGTGGAGTTAGTAAAAATAAATGGTTACTTCACTATCAATCACATGAAATAACACTTTTATTACAAAGCATTTCAAACCCAAAATGGACAGCTCGTTAGCATATGTTAATTTTATATATTCTCATAAAAAACTATTTTAATGGGAATCAGTTTAGATTTTGATCACAGCTATAACACTGTCATTACCCTTACAGGTCTGAACTAGTAGTTACTATAAAAACTTGGAACACTTCAAAATCTACTACAACCCACCACTGTCCTCATAATTCATCAGTGTATTTCCATCCTAGCTCATTTCTTGACTAAGCAGCCGTCTTAATCCCCCAAAAGACCATCCATTCTGTTCATCCTTTATCCTAAATTCTCAGCTCTTTAATCAATCTTTTGAAGCTCTGAGTTCAATGGCATTTTTCCTGCAAGGAAAAGTGCTTAGAGATTATAAACTCTGGGGACACACAGATGCATGGAATGGGCATTGGCACAGTTGTCCTAGGTTTGCCCCCATTATCTCAGGCCTACCCAGTTAGGTTAAAATTATGTTCATCCACAAGATCATCCAAGAACCAAAGAATCAAGCCAAATACTTGGGCTTCAGCACATTCTAACATTCAGTGTATCCGGGAAGACCAAATGAAAAGGGATAGTGGTACAGTAGGCATGCTGTATACATTGTTCATTTAATCCTGGAATAGAATTTCCAAAGAGTAGCAAAGTTAGTCAGAAACAGATAAGGACAAGTAAGGCTATCAGGAGTTGATTTTTCCCACTGATTTTTAAGTTACTAAAGACAGATAATGATAATGAGGACAAATAATTTTAGCTAGGCTATATTATAAGTGCTCACACATGCTCCTCTGGTGAGCATAAATGACTGGTTGGTAGGCATGACCACTCCATGGGACATTAAACAGGGCCTAACCCTACTCTCAGAAGAGTGTGTTTAACTTCCTAGTATATCACAAGGACATTTCTGGTAATTCAGTGTCATGAATTATTTTACTCCCTCTTGCCAAATTTTGAAGAGAAACATGGAAGGGACAAATGAACAGAAAATATTGACATATATGTACATACAGAGTTGGGTTGTATATAAAACTGTATGGAAGCACCATACACTTTAAATGTTGGAAAATAATGAGAGGGGTAATTTCAAGAGAGGAAATGGTGACCCAAACTGAAAACACTGTAATACATTTTTAGTGAGTATTTCCAAGTCAAGGTAAGGTACACATGGCATACCATGACTTCCTCCCAAAATTTCTGTACTAAGGCTGCTAGTCAATGAATTCAATTTACTCCTAGTTTTCACATATAATTTTTTAAAAATTTTTCACTAAATGATCATATGCTTAAATATAATTTTAGACTTGGGGTGCCTGCATGGCTCAGTGGGCTAAAGCCTCTGCCTTCGGCTCGGGTCGTGATCTCAAGGTCCTGGGATAGAACACCGCATCACGTTCTCTGCTCAGCAGGGAGCCTGCTTCCTCCTCTCTCTCTGCCTGTCTTTCTGTCTACTTGTGATCTCTCTCTCTGTCAAATAAATAAATAAAATCTTAAAAAAAAAAAAAAAGACTTAAGCCTTGGACTTTATCCCTACACAGTTATATTGATTCACATTGTAATGTGCAGTGCACATACATCAATCAGGCACTAATGCATATTCAATACATCTAGAAACAAAAACAGGATGATTCATTGTATTACAAAGTACTAGAAATGGTTTACACAAACCACACACAAGCACTTCCTTTGCTTCCATTACTTTGATGTTTATTCCTTTGGTATTGCACACTAGAATCACCTGGGGATTTTAAATAAATATCTATGCCCTGGCCCTAATTCAAACCAATTAAAACAAAAGTTTCTGGGATTGTGGCATTGGTCCTTTATAAGAACCTCATTATTCTAAAATGTAATCAGCTCTGAAAATCAACATTCCGTAACTGTCTTAAAACAGTCCCTAAATATTACTCATAATTATCTTCCCTTCTAGACGTAGTATCCTATTTTTTCTTTATGCTAATAATAATATAACACTATAAATTAATAAAGCCAATTATACAATACATATGTGTCCAGGTATAGTGGTCTAGTATATGGATTTCTCCATCATCTATTCATCTTTATGTTAGCGGTAAATGCAAATTTATGTTTGAGACAAATCTTTTGCCTGACTATGGGTACCCCTGAGTTGCTCAGTATTTTAAGTATTTATCATTCTTTTGAGTAACAAATGTGTTTCTATTGTATGTTTATCTCTTATCATATGTTGCAATTAATTATATTTCTTTTTTGTCTCTTACTACGTTTAAAAAAAAAAAAAGACTCAGAAACAAATATGTAGTCCCCATCCTCCAATTTTCTGGGACCTCTCCAGTGTACATGTAAGTATTAATTTCATACCTTATTTTGTATCCCTTCCCTTTAATGAGAAAGAGAGAAAAGTAGATTTTTAATTCTACACTAAGTTCATCTGCATCATTTCAATATCCATTGCTGTTTTTGTCAATACAAATGTTTTTGTTCCTCTTCCTCTGATGATAGGCCACTGCTGCTTAGTTTCCACTGTATATTTCTCCTCATCTTTAGCTCTACACATTGGAATAATGCTTGATTCAGTCCTAGGAACGCTTCTGCACTCTGTTCACTCCTAGTAATCTCATCTAGTTTCACGGTTTCACATATGGTCTCTATACTAAAGACTCCCAAACAGTCCTCTCCCCTGAATATCAGACTTTGCTATCAAATAAGCATTTCAAATTTAATATCTCTAAAACCCAACTCCTCCTCCATTCATGTCATCTCAGTTCATGCCTAATCCATCCTTCCAAGTGCTCAGGCCAAAAGCTTCTTATTCATACTGGACACCATGACTCCAACCCCATCAACCCTAATGTTGAATCACCTCTTTTGATAACACCCTGGTTCCAAGTCACAATCCTCTCCCCTGGGTTAACCCAGCAGCCTCCTAACTGGTCTCCCCGTTATTACTCTTGCTCTGTCACACGTCTGTTCTTCACACATCCTATAGTCACTCTGACCCTGTTAAGGCAGAAGTCAAATCATGTCACTCCGTTTAAAACCTTGCAAAGTCCTGCCAATGAGCCTATTTATAATCCCTTTACTATCCTCACCCTGTCTTCTACTGCAACCCTCAGACTCACTCTCCTTCAGCCAAACTGGCTGTATTACTGTTCCTCAAACACTGGCATGTTCCTCCGTTAAGAGATTTCCCTCTGGCTAACCCCTTTGCCTGGAATAGTTTTCCCTAAGACATCTGAATGGCTTGCTGTCACAATCTTGTTAAGTCTTTTGTTTTCTCCATGGCACTCAGAAACACTGTATATTTTACTTCTAACTTTTTATTATCCTTCTTCCCATCAAGATAAAAGCCCCTTGAGGGCAAGGAATTTCATCTGTCTTATTCAGGAATTTTCCAAATGCCTGGAAGAATGGCTGGCTAATATACTATTAAATAGATATTTAAGTGAATGAATGAACAGATGAATGAATTGGCAAGTAATAGGTTACTAAAACTGACTAAATAATCTTCATCATAGTACTTTGATTTGTTACGCAAAATCTTGAGGAAAGTTAAAAGGAATCTGAAAGTGACCACCTTCATTAAAGGAAGAAGAAGCCAAAGAAACAGAATCAAAGTTTACTAGACAAAGAAAACGTACTTAGCTCCAAAATAAATGAAAAAAATGTCCTAATTAACATGGAAGGTCAACTAAAATGAGAATTATATGCAATTTTCATTCACTCTACAGACTTTAATCAACTTCAGAACTGTTATAAGCATATAAATTAGGTTGTATCTTAAACACATTAAAACTCTTCCTTTCTTAACGTGAAAAAGAAATCTTGTTTCTGGCTCTGTTTAACTCTATCAGTCAGGAATTATTCTTGAGATGTAATCTGCAGACAGTGTGCCTTTTAGGATCTGCAGCTTCACAAATTTTTACAGAAATATAAATTAATTAACTATGCATATTAAAGTGAAAGTTATTTCAATGCATATGGATTATAAATTGCTTTCATTTATATATATTAAGAAACTATTGCATTATAGAGTAGAGAGCAAATATTGTAAAGTAAGATAAATAAATATGTTATCCTTTGCTCCTGGACAAAACTGAGTAGCTCCTATTGAACCAACCTTCTCAAAGACAACAATTAAAAACTATAGAAGTCTTGGATATTGCAGCATTAATTATGATTAGACAAAAGAAGACATAATATATACCTATAGTATTACAGAAATTTTTGAAAATGTATGCCACTTTTATATGATAAAGAATCAATATATGTCACCCATACCAAGTTATCTTGGAAGATTAAGAAAATAATAATCATGTATTATCTAATACAAAGGAGGAAGTATCCTACATGCTATATCATCATGGTTTCATTACATAAACATACATACACATACATGAAGATGTACACACTAACACCGTATACACACAAATATAGGCTGCCATGGGGGCGATGGATAAAAATAACATCACAATATTGATAGTGGTTTTCTCTTGGTTTTGAAACTTATGTGTGATTTTGAATGGTTTTCTGATTTATTTAAATATTTGTACATCATATATGTACTAGCTTTAAATTAGAGAAAAAAGAGTATGACAAATATCTGCAAATACAAATAAAGAAGAACTCTTCAAAAAAATATTTTTCAGGAATATGAGAAGAAAGACTAGACTCCAAAATACTATTAACGTATATGAGAATCTCTCTTTTTCAAAGAAGCCCAAAGAATTTCATGTGAACTATGCTATATAACTAAAAGTTATATACATTTCACTTTGGGAGAAACTTTACAGAGCAGAATTTTATCACTATCACTTTCTGGTGTCACCTATTTTCTCTTTTCAAAGGCTATTACTTGTGTATAATTATCTTCTACCTTTACCCCCATTCCAGTATAATTGTTACACTAAGTTCAAATAAGACTGAAAATAACAGAATGACATAATGAGTTATTTGTTACGGCTAAAATGACCTTAGAGACTAAACCTTAAGAAGCTCTTTTAATTGTTGAATATTTATCACAATAAAGTACTATCATAGGCACTATGAGGAAAAGAAAGCGTAAGACACAGTAGCTAATTATTGCCCAATTTGCTACACTCCCTAATAGTCTTCTATTAGTCTATCTAGTTTTTGACTAAAAGTTCGACTCTATGAACTTCTGTAGCTCCCTATTCCAGCCACTTTATTTCCACATATTCCAATGTACCTGCCTCTTGCTTACTGCTATCTCTCTACACTCTGTTGTTGCTACCTATTGTCATGGGATAAAATACCGTTAAGCAATCAAACGATATACAGTGCACTGCTGTGACCATGTAATTCACTCCCATTCTTTGAAGTATTGATTAGTAAAATGACATGGAATAATTAAAGATACAAGGTCCAATGTATTTACATTACCAATACAATACACTTGTTACTTATTAGCTTATTAAGATCTACTTTCACAACCATATATTATTTTAGTCCTTACAAGTGCCCTCTGGGAAAGGAAAGGCAACTATTAATTTCTTGATTTTATTTTCCAAAGGAGAACCATCCTCCAAATTAAGTGGATGTATACCCAAGTCACAAGTCTTAGAATCTAGAGCCTGAGTCTTCCAAAATAATCTCTTGGTAAAATATCCTTCAATTACTTCCTTTTCTTCATAAGGCATTGAGTTTATGTCCCCAAAATACCAAATCCTTCACAGGTTGTAGATATTCTCAGACTCTTGGAAAATGCTTATTAAGTCATATATGTTCTCTAACACTAGTTGGCTAGCTCAGGGAGAAAAACTTTGGAATTCCAGGGTATTCATTTCATAGAGTGGAGAGAAAACTCCCTGGTGCTTATTTTGTCATTTAATATTTGCTAGCTAATATTTTGTTCCTTAATGATGTTTTTGGGCTTGTTTACTTTATTTATACTTATGGCTTTTCCTGAAATAATCAACAGTGAGTTAAGGAAATGGAGGACACAATGAAGCTCAAAGTAATTTATCTAAGCTTTCCAACGGACAATAGGTAAGCGCATGGAAGAAAAAGTAGGAAAAGCTAGGTCCTAACTCTTGGTCAGCCTGGATGCAAATCCCTACAAATTGGACTTCAATCCCAATACTGTGTGGCAAGAAGAATATTTTAAAAAATGGGTTAATCTAGTAATAGAAAAACCTACAAATATTATATTCTTGGGAGTGAAAATATTCAGAGAAAAAAATCCTTTGAAAATAAAGGATTTTAAGTCCTTTAAACTCTGGATATGACTCTCTTTGAAGTAATGGAGATGAAATTAAAAGGATTTGAGAGACTCTGTAGAAACACATTATCTCTGAGTCAGTATTAAAACACCGTATCAGGAGGTGAACAAAGTATAAATTTTTCTCCATTATGAACTCAACTTTCCCCTAAAGACTGTGCCTTAGAGAACTCTCCAGTTCTGGACTCTAAAGAATTCTGTACTATTCGGTGTGGTTTATCTAATATTCACTGCCTAATGTTTTCCTGGAAAATTACATACATACCTACACACAGATAAACACACACACATATATAATACTACAACTTTCAAGAGTTCAAAAACTTCTAAAAACTCATTAATATAATATGTAGATGAGCTATAAAAAGGGCAGAGAGAACTGAATTTACCCTTTTCTCACTTTTAAAGAGGAAGTGAAGCCAAAAGAACAAGAAATCACAACTGGTAACCTGGGTATACCTTTAGTCTGTTAAAAGGTTAAAAAATTTCCCCAAATATGTAGGTGCCAAATGAGTGAGTACTTATACAAGTTATATGAAACCAAAATCAGTTTGCATGATAGAAACTTTGGATTTAAGAATAATAATAATAAGCCATATCAGATAGAATCCGATTTGATTTTTCAAATCTAGATATTTGTTAGGGCTTGCTTAAAGATTCTTATACAGTAGCAGACATTCAGTTTCTTGTAGCATGACTTTTAACAATTTTTCCAGTTTCTCCATGTTTCAAATGTTGTTGCATGTCTTCTTCCTATGCCTTTATATAATTATAGGCTGCAACTGCTTTTGACATTAAATAAAATCCAAATCTGGACTTAGGGTGAGGAATGTGACTTGAAATAATGTCCTTCATTTTTAAAATGTTGAAATAATAATGACCTCAAAGCAATTCAGGAAGCCAAATAAAAAAATAAGGTGTAAAAAGTCTTAAAGAGCTGAGAAATAATAAACCTTTTTCCAAATTATTACCATCTCTAAATATCCTATCTCTGTCAAAAATAATATTTGAAAATTCAAGATGTCCTACAATACTGTTCTATGGAAATCATTTTCAGACATCATTATGCGTGATAGTCCAAAGCATCTGCATTCAGTGAACAGTTATGTAGGAAAGGTGATTTTCTGAATTGGACATAATTCCTAATGAGTAGCTGAAAAATTATAATTGGGAAATGCAATTTACTTCTTGCTTAAAAAAAGTAAGTGAAAGGAATTCAAATCAATTTCTTACAGATTAATGAGATTACTAACCAGCCATGTCACCCTGGGCCAGTGGAAAGAAGAGAAATAATATTTATTCAGTATCAACTACCTGTAGATACTAGCAGATACTACATAAAACATTTCCTTTCCTGGTACAACAAAATTAAGAGAGAGATCTTATTATTCCTAATTTACTGATGGGAAAATGGAAGCACAGAAAGATTATTATGTCATAACCAAATAGCATGCAATATAACCTGGCCTTAAATTCAGGTTACTGGAGTTCCAGTCAGTTTACCCGCTTTTACTCTATTTTGTTTGTAAAATGACAGGCTAAATTAGAGATCATCTCTAAGGTTTCTTCTAGGTATAATGGAAACCCATTTTAATGATGTTAAGGGTACTGTTCCAGTGTTACCACCCGAACAATTTCTACAACATACAGAATTTGGGGACTTCACGTGTCAAAATACAAGAAAAACTGAACACAAAGTAACATGTCTTCTACTATGGTATCCTACTATTACAGTATAACCATGTATAGCCAAGTGTCCATGAAAAAAAGGGTAGTACATATTTAAAAGCAGCATGAAGGAAATCTACATGAACACTGTGACCAGAGAAACCAACTTAGGGTGAGGAATGTGACATATAATTGCAACAGTCAGCTCTTCTCACTGGCTTACTGTCCTCATTGATTTTAGTTTTGAATAAAAAAGAAAAGAAGAAAGAGTCACTTCTACAAAGCTGAGGAGACTCCTGTATCTTGATTTCATTGGTAACTAATCTACCTGAAAAATCCAGTTTAAAAAAAAAAAAATCAAAATCAGTGTCTGTCACATAAAGCAATTTCACAATCACAATTAGACTCTCAACAGCCAAGTTAAACTATAAAGCATAACATGAAAGGTCACCTCCCACTATTGCTGCAAAAATCTAAAATTCCAAAGATTCCACATAACACATAGAAAAAAGCATAAACAGGAACAATTAAATATTATTATAGTGTTAACCATTAGAACATGTTTAATAAGAAAAGTGATAAGGGAAGAAAAAAAAAAGCACCAGAAATCATTTCTACATATAGAAAGAGGAGGAAATATAACACAGTTGGAATTAAACTCAACCCAACCCATGGGATGGGTAACTAGACCCATCCCATTTCTCCTCATGGAAATGCTTCAAAGGGCCAATTTAGAAACTGCAGAATACAGGGACGCCTGGGTGGCTCAGTTGGTTGGACGACTGCCTTCGGCTCAGGTCATGATCCCGGAGTCCCGGGATCGAGTCCCATATCCGGCTCCCGGCTCCATGGGGAGTCTGCTTCTCCCTCTGACCTTCTCCTCACTCATGCTCTCTCTCACTGTCTCTCTCTCAAATAAATAAATAAAATCTTTAAAAAAAAAAAAAAAGAAACTGCAGAATACATTAACAATAGTTAATTCAAATCATTTCATAAGACATCCTTTTTTTCTTTTTTCAGCAATATTATCATTCCTTCTATTTCTTCATTCAAAAATAATTTGCATTTCAAGGTAATTAATAGATATTCTCAAGAAAACAAGTTGAGAAAAATCTCATTTATATTTTTAAAAGATTTTGAGTCATTCTGTGTTGATGGCAGTGTTCTTAACATAAAGATACCTTGTCATGTGATATATTCATTCATGAAGGGGTACTTCTCTTATAGTCAAAAAGCAAGGAAAAGTATTGCTCCTTATATTCTCACCTGTATTTTTGCTCTAACTGGACTTCTTAGGAGCCTTTTATATTTCTTTTGAATTATATTAAACACATAGAAACAGATCACTTTCATCTCTATCATTAGCTGTATGCATATTATAATACCATGTAAGTTCACCTAAATTCACAAGCATTCCAGGCTTTCAGTTCAGAATAATTCAAACATAAAAACAAAGTTAAAACAAGCCTTCTTGGGGAAGAAAAGATTTTTGAGTCATTCACCAATTATTGATTGCAAGTCCAAGTGCCAAAAACAGTGCTAAATTGCACAGAAGTGAATCATGGTATTGTTTCACCTTATTCTTAAGTATCAGTCACTTAACTCTGTTTTCAAGAACTATATCATTTTATTAACACTGGCATATCCTTTAGCATTATTTTAGATATCACTGTTCTAAGCCACAAAACTGGTAAGTCAAAATCAATAGTAGGATCACATTTAAAAATCTTCTACAGTTTAAACAAATTTTTTTTTTTTATTTTGTAGAGATTTTATTTATTTGAGAGACAGAGTGAGCGAGAGATAGCACGAGCAGGAGCAGAGGGGTAGGGAGAAGCAGACTCCCAACTGAGCAGAGGACCTATGCGGCTCGATCCCAGGACCCTAGGATCATGACCTGAACCAAAGGCAGACGCTTAACCGACTGAGCCACCCAGGCACCACAAATTTTTATTTTCTATGTAATTCTATGTTATTTTTTAGCCCCATAAAGAGCAAACAATAGAACCTTGAGACAAATTAAATACCCAACTGCTACCTACAATTAATACTGAACTTATTTCTTAAACATTTCAGAGAAGGATTATCTATTTGTTAAAGTAACTACTAATTTAGGGAGCATAATCGTATCCTAATAGTCTGGCTCATTATCAACAATTAGATCTAGAATTTCAAATTAACATTTTCTTGTTTTAAAACATACTCCTTTCTCATTGAATAACTTTGTCTTGACAAATGGTTTCCAGCAAACTTCTAATTGATGCATTCTATACATAGGTATATCCTACAAAATGTTTCCCTTGTTAGAATTCTTATCAACACAATGATTCTGGGTTAATACCCAACTTAATAGAGCTATCTTTCAATACACAGATTTTTGGCCAACCTTTTTTTTTTTTTCCTGAGAAAACATTTTTACATATTACTCAAAAATTCAATACAGTAAATGAATTAACCTATGCATCGAAAGAATTGTGAATTACATTCTAATATAGTTAGTAAAACATCAAAATTATATAATAACTATTTGGAAAGCTCACAGTAACTATAAGTTGCAGGTGTACAGATATAATGAAAATATAGCAATGTATTCCATTTGAAGTAACTACAGTAAATTTAATATTAATTGTTTGGATCACAAAACAATGTTTTAAGCATTAACTTTAGCACCTAGTTTGAATACCTACTCTGTATGCTGTGTTTTAGTTACTTTTTAATTAACTGGTCAGGCATTTTGGTTAGCAGTCTCAGACATTACAATTTTTCCCATCTAAAATAGTAAGAAATTGACAGTACATCTGATTTTCAGAAAAAGACTTTTACATTAAGTGGGAGAAGCTTATAACTAGTGACAACTTATTATGTGCCAGTGAAAAGACAGTTATTTTGTCTTAAAGAAAAAACACATATGACTGTTTCAGAATATGAAAGAACATAGTCAAAAGCAGAACTTCAATGGCTATAATAAACTGTAACAAGTGTGAGAGAAGTTTATTTATCCTAGAGTATAATACTTACAAGTAATGCATCCTGAAAAGAAGCACTGAACTGTGTTAAAACTTTTGTCAAAGTTGACAAAGTTTTGATAGGCTTTTTTACAACATTTTTTTAAAGCTTTTAATGCAAGATATTACATTAACGCCAGGTTGGAATTATGTCCTCTTTTTGTTAAAATAATGAATTGATCTTAGTAATCTCAATCTCCTCTGAACAAGAGGCTGTAAAAATTAATCTTAACGTTCTGTTTGAGCAGAGGTTCTGTATCTCTCTAGAACAACATTTTGTGCATTATGTTGACTTTATTATAGTTTTGATTATTAAGAACAAACATAACTTCATTACTTCTGAAAGAGCTAAGTTTTCTTAAAATTGTGTTATCATTTTATTTTTAAATGCTAAATATTAATACAATTAATATATTAATGCAGTAACTATTATAATAAATATTAGTATAGTGATAATATTCCTTGTTCTCAGGTACCTATGCTACTATCTTAATCATGTGTCCAATCTCCTGTAATAACTTTAGATTTTGCCTGCTAAAGATCCTAAATTCAGAAAAATTTTAATATTATATTTTTATAATCAATTATATATAATTATACATAATTATATATAATAATTATAATAAAATTTATTTTATTAATTTTAATATTATATTAAAATTAATAAAATAAATTATTTTATTAATTTTAATATATTTTACATTAAATATATTTATTAAAATTTAATATATTTTAAATAACATAAATATTTTAATTGAATTCCCCTAGAGCTTTGGACAACCATAAAGATATGGTCCTTTACCTGATAAGACCAGGGAAACTAAAACTCAAGTTTGGTATGCTCTACATTTTTTAACTAGCTCAACAACACTGTAAGGATTGCACAGGAAGATCTTGAATCAGAAAAGTTCAACATTCTGTACATTTTCTTCAGATAAATGTTATTAAAATAAAATATATGCCCAAGATAATACAATGTATAGGAAGAACCTGAGATCTGTTACTACCCTCACTGTCCATATTTCCTTACCCTCAAGCGAAACAACAACCAAATCCTTATGAAATAGTTAAGTCCAGTATCCCGAAGGGGAACTGTTCTCTTCTCTACTCAGGTACTATTGGTTACTGCAATATATTAATCACAGCCATTCAGTCTTAATAGTAAGTAGTTTATGCTTTTTTCCCATATTTTGCCTGAAGCCTCTGCTAAAAGCTATAGGTCCTAGAAATTGGGTCCTCAACTAATGGTCTCAAGGGAATGAATGGACTAAGGTAGATTATTCTATAATGTCTTTAAGGACTAGCCTCATGGGTATGTACAGGTTTCCGTGTTGACAACACATATTAGCAAGACCATACCAGGACACAGAGCCAGAATTTCTATGAATAATGACTTCCTGAAGCAGAATGCTATCCTGAAATTCGAGGGACAATGAATTAGTTAAGCCTAAATTAATGAACTAATGAGGGAAATCTAATTGGAATTATTTGTTTGGAAGATTATTGGTATATTTTTAATGGTCTTTATCTTTAACCCAGTTTTCTTAAAACCTGTAATGGTAGCTTGTTCCCACTGACCACTCAGATATACAGGAATACATTCTTTATCTAAGTTTCTTTATTGTTTGAGTATTGTTAATGGTAAATACAAGAATAGGCTCTTCCTTTCACTGGAATGTAATCTGACAAATGAACTGTGTAACCAAAATGTTTACATTTTATAGTGTTATATTTAAGAATAGTGCTTATTAAAACATACATAGTAAGCCCTCCAAAGTAACAATATGTGGAACCAATGCCTAACTACACCTCCTCAGTAATCAGATCTACTGGTTGGTCTGAATTTACAGGTTCTCTGCTTGAAAGAAAGATCAATTTCTGACAGGCTAGGAATCCCAGCTGATTTGAGACACAGATAGAAATTTATCCACATTTACAGGTACTTCAGGTAATACCTACTAGATATGAATAATTTGAGTATGGTTTCTTAGTTTCTGGATAGAAGAGTAAATAAGGGCAATTTTTTAAAAACTTTCAAGTGACGAAGTTATTAAAAATATAATCCTAGATTTCTAATAACATCCCCAAGCAGAAGTTAATTTTCTGCCTTTACTGGTTGTTTAACTTTCCAATGCACTAGATACTCTATATTTTAATCTTACTATGAAGCTTATATCTGTTAGTAAACACTTCTTGTTGTACCTATGTAAATGAATCAGACCAAAAAAGGAAGAGGAAGAAGAAGGAGGATAAAGAGCAGGAGGAGAAGGAAAAGAAAAGAAAGAAAAATCATCTTTTTTTTAATCAACTTTTTTGTTGTTGTTTTATACGAATTTATCATTGGAGAGTATTTATGTTCATAAGAGGAAAACAGAGGGAGAAAAAGTACAAACCTTGGAAGTAGACAAAAAAAGTAACTGCTTATCCTTTACTCTAAGAGCATGTAAATTTGTCGGAGTCACTATTCACTACTGATTAAGATGATTTATAAATCTGTAAGAAATGTTAATTTGTAGAAAGTTCGTAGTAATACAAATGATACTTATAATAATAGCCCTGCAAATAAATTTGATCTAGTAGAGAAGCAAATGACGCCTGTTTATAGTGAAGACAACCTTAAGGATCTCAGATTTATTGCCCTGATGGACATTAATCTGTTTAGTATAAAAGTAGGAATCTTAACCCAGCATTCTTTCTTTCAGTGAATTATAAATGCTTCCCTTGTTCCTACAGTCTTTTGAGCCAGTTATATTATACTGCTGGTTCCCTCATTAATAAATTAAATATCACTTCATCATGCATTCATCCAATGTATATAACACTAGACTCACTTTTAGGTTTTGAGTTTTTTATAAAGTATGTTACTTTATTTCTTCTATGTCATAAAAGTCAAGGGCAAAACAGGAAAGAATTTAAAAAAACTCTCAATAGTAACATTTGCACGTGAGAAAGCTAAAATAAATTTACTGAGGGCATGAAGATTTCCTATTTCTTGAGTTATAGATCTAATAAATGCTTTGAAATAAAGGAAAAACTGACACTAGGCTGACAATGCATTAGAGAATGTCATGCTGCTCAAATAAATGCCTATTCATCCACTCTTCTAAATTCCACAGCCTCAAAATTCTACCACCTACATAGTCATCTTACTATATTTACATTGAATAGTTCTGTAACAGGTGCTATTGTTTACCTACCCAATATCCACCCCATTCTTATTCCATTACAATCTGGCCAGCCGTAAGCCTCAGGGGAAGCTGGCACTGACTTCAACCTCATCTCCAGCTGGGAGAGGAGGATGGGTCTGGAAGTAAAAGCCAATCATGCCTTATTGTCCCCATCACTCATTGGTTTAGGCATGGATAGGTGACATAATTTGGGCCAATTAGACAAAAAGATGAATCTATTGATGGACACCTCAGAGTTCTTTATGCTTATCAAAAAACAGACATAATAAAGAGATGAACTGTTTTTCTTCATTCCTGAAATTAATACCTTGAGTAGCTACAGATCTGAAACCCACGACAGGAACTAGCCTGAAGTAAAAAGACGACCTATCAAAATGGAGAAGCAGATAGACAAACCCAACAAAGCCAATCCTGGACCTTTCATTATGTAAAAGCAGCTTTCCCTATTGTTTAAAGGCATTTTAAGTTGGGTTCTTCATTACTTGGAGCTGGAGAAAGCATAAAAGATACAACTTTGACCATACCTCCAAGTCAGCCCTGTAGCTTTTTTTTCCTGTAGTCTCTAAAGAAGGATCTCTACTTACACTTGTTTAGACTTCAAAAGCTGGATGTTTTCCTCCTCTATCTGTACATACTTAGATTCCTAACCTTGACTTTCCCAAGGCATGAAACCTCTGGCGATTTATTTTACGTCTCTGAACCCCATTTCCTTCATCTACAGAGTAAAGTTAATATATACCTCAGAGGGCTTTTATAAAAGTTAAGTGATGGGGCCCCTAGGTGGCTCAGTCAGTTAAGCATCTGCCTTCTGCTCAGGTCATGATCCCAGGGTCCCAGGATCCAGCCCCATGTTGGGCCCTGCTCAGTGAGGAATTGTCTGCTTTTCCCTCTACCTCCTCACAACCCTTACCCCCAGCTCACACACTCTCTCTCTCTCAAATAAATAAATTAAATCTTAAAAAAAAAAAAAACAAGTAAATAAAGAAAAATTAGGTGAAATGCAGTATTTTTAAAAAATGCCTGAGATTAGATAAAAGTGGTCAGGAAAGCATCTAATCTGGCTTGGATAAAATCATACACTCAAAATATAACTTTTGAATAGCCAAACTGACATTCCAATTTCCTACTTAATTCACCAACTATCTAAAATCAGGGGGAAAGGAGAAGGTACAGAAATATATGAAATGAAGTTTGTGGAATTGTTCTATTTAATTTTCTTCTCATCAACTGCTTAAGAAGCACATCAGCCTATTTCTCTAATCTATGTCCCTAGGTGAAGAGTTCATGATGCTGCTGGCATTTATAAGGTGCCAGGCACTCTAAGTATAGAAAACATTCATTTTTTTTGCTGAGAAATATTTCCCAATTAATAACTTGCTCTTTGAGGGAAGGGGAATATGTCTGTACAACATACCGTAGTACGCTCAGCAGAAATTAGATTTGAAAACTGACAAAACTCCGAGATTTAAAAAGCATCTTTTTATGTAATGACAAGTACATAAGCAGAGCTCTATATTTTTTATAATATCAACTATGAGATAAGCAACATCACATATTCTTTAAATAATCTCTAATTTAATTACTTATCATCTGTTCTTTTTGTAGACTTTTCTTTTCCTGGTATTCTTCTTTTGTTTGAAAGATAATAAGCTTTTAAACTGGGACTAGGAGAATTTCTTAGCCACCATGAGGCAAGTTTACTTTTGGAGAGGAAAAGTATAAGGTCATCACTGCACTTGCGGTCACACTCCCCCAAGGAAAAGTAATTTTGTTTCTTTGGACTAGGTATTGATTTTAAGGTATACATTAAAGGTACCTGTATAGTCTTTGAAATTACTCTGTATTCTTATCCTAATCCATTTAAAAGGCTGAAACTTCTCTAGCCTGACACCAATATTAATTTTTTTCTTTCTTCTTTTTTTCTTTCTTTCTTCCTTTCTTTCTTCCTTTCTTTCTTCCTTTCTTCCTTCCTTTCTTTCTTTTTTTAATGCTAACCTGTTTTTTTCCACTGAGATATACTGGGACATATCTAACTTTGATACATTATGTACCTGAAATATCAGGAAAATATCCCTGTCTCAGCATGCCATTTCTGTCCACAGTAATTTAGACATTCTTCATGCTGCATTTATATCCACAAGAGTAATAGTCCTTACATTAAAAACCAGCCTTCAAGAAGTGTTTCACCCTTCATGAAGTCCATTACTGCTTTTCTCTCTCTGACCCTGCACTGCCTTCAACTCCTACTGCTTTTAATAAGCAACTCAAATGTGGTAAACTATCTTCTCCATGCTGAGGGCAAAAGCACCAACAGATACATGATAACATGGTTTGGAAGAACACACTGAAATAAGCCCATAATTCTAGTCCTAAAATACCCGACTGCAAACAAAGTCTTAAAATTATTTTCAAACCCTAAACTTTAGTCTGATTCCTGTAGTCCACTATTTTTTCTTCTGTTGTATGTGCTCTAATGAGACAGCAGATAATATAGGTGTTTCCAAAGGTCTGCTTAGACAGACATGGGGCAAGTGTTCATCAAATCACTAAAAATAACATAACAGGTAAATCAGAGAGGACAAAGTATCTCCCTAGGGATTGACAGTCTCAATTCCAAACAAATCTCAGAGTCCATTTCATGCAAAAGATTAAAAAAGAGACAGTCACTTAAAGCTTTTAAATTTCGGAAATAGTATTTTAGATGAAACAGTAAAAAATCAAAATAGATACCTCATTATACAGTGGATTAAATGTCCATGAGCAACTCAAGGAAACATATCAGCTACACTATGATTACAAAGCAAGATGATACTGTGGCAAGAGTAATTTTGATATTAGACACATGAACCTAATTTCAAATCCCATCCCTGGGGGGCTTTAAGCAAGTTATTCACTCTACTTATCTCTAAAATGTCACTAATTTGTAGGGTTTGTGTGAGGATGAAGAAAATATATTATGTCCCTAGTATAGTAAAACCCAGTAAGCCACTAACAAGTCATAGCTAATGGTAGTAAGTACCTTCATCTCTGCACACTTTATGTTGAGTGTGCACCAAACCACTGTTTGCAAAGTGTCTCTTGGAGACTTCTATCACTAAGTGATTTTCACAGAAGCCAATCTTGATAGAGCTGGGGTAGTAGAGAAGGGGGTAGGGGTAGGGATATAGGGAGTACAAAGCAAACAGGTTCTAGGATCATTAGATCCTTATGGCTGATTTTACATATGTGAGTACTGGGAAATATTATTTTCATAAAAAGAATTCTAGTACTAAAAAAGAAAAAACTCAAAATCATCAAATGATGCATGGCCTTCCAGTTTTAACCTATATGGTTTCAGGCTCTGTCACCTTCTTAAAATCTAATGTCTATTGGGATGCCTGGGCAGCTCAGTTGGTTAAGCATCTGCCTTTGGCTCAGGTCATGATCCCAGGGTTCTGGGATTTGAGTCCTCCATCAGGCTCCTCGCTCAGCAGGAAGCCTGCTCCCTCTGCCTGCTGCTCCCCCCTCTTGTGCCTCTTTCTCCCTGACAAATAAGTAAATAAATTCTTTAAAAAAAAAAAAGAATCTAATGTCTATATCCATGAGTTAAAAGTTTTCCCATCTGTGTTAATGAATTGATGTTAAGCTATTCTTATTCTTCTCTTGTCTGTCCTCGTCTCCTTGTCTTTCGACTCCACTCTACTATCCATCTCTCAATTCTCCTTAAGACAACTGCACAGGTTCACACACATACACACATTATCTTTAGTCATATTAATAGACAATGATAACTAGACTACAAAAAGAAAATAAACCAACATTTTGGCCTGATTTGCTCTATCCTCTAACACAAACAAAATCAGCCACAATACTACCACTTAATATCTCTATTAACCAACACTATAAACCAAAACTGTATACAACTTTTATCTTACCATCTCTGCCATCCTTTGAAAAGATTAGGCAGGTGATCCACTCATTTTTATAAGTGATTAAGGTTCCCAGAGATAGACTTATAGGTTAGAAATGATAAGTCAATGCAAAAACTCCCTTGAAATTTCTCTAGAGGTGTATAAAAATATGAATCACTGCATACATAGTAACACTGTTTAGTAAATTATGACTTTAAGTCTTCTCCTATAAAACTAAGACACTATCATCTTAGCATAGAAAACTTAGCTGGAATTGTATAACCTATAAAATGTTATCATATGAATCAAATTGTGGAACTCAATGTTTTATTTGACTTTTAAACATCACACTATCAGAAGAAAGCCAGGCACACAATCATGTGACCCTTGCACACTCCCTACTAAATACACAAACACATTTAGTCTCTCCAAATAAATATTTGAAGAAGGCAACCTTTATTTAACAACCCGGCTAATAATTCATGTTTGAACTTTGAGATTAGAAAAAAAGGGGGGGGGGGGTACACAGTTCTAAATGTAATAAATATAATTTCTTTTTTTTTTAAGATTTTATTTATTTATTTGACAGACAGAGATCACAAATAAGCAGAAAGGCAGGCAGAGAGAGAGGAAGGGAAGCAGGCTTCCCGCTAAGCAGAGAGCCCGACGCAGGGTTCGATCCCAGGACCCTGGGATCATGACCTGAGCCAAAGGCAGAGATTTTAACCCACTGAGCCACCCAGGCACTCCTAAAGATACATTTCTTAACAACATTGTTCATTCCTCATCCTTCTCTATGTAATCTGTTCTCTATGTTTTAGTTTGGGGGCTTGACAAGGGGGCAGAATAAAGATCTAATAGGTTCTTAAACTAATGAATGACACCTCACTAGGTTTTATAACAAAGGAGGAATAGTTTCCTACTTTAGTCTTCAGATTAATTTAATGACAGAGAGTCTTATTTTTTAATGTCTACATAGCATGTATGCATTTTATGGAAGGAAGTGTGTATACTGATTTACATTATTATTAGTGAAAAGTACCAGACTGAAGGTGAGATACAACGTAGTCATAATTTTAAATACTACCAAAGGGGTACTCTAGAGACTCTAAACTAAAATTCAATTAGTCATTTTACAAAAAGGTGTTTAAAATAAAAAAGCAGTTATAATTATAGTAGATGATAAATGTGTTGAGATGTTAATTATGATCCCCAATCTCAGATCTAGGCAGAACATATAGCAAAATGGTCAAATGAGTTTGCTTCATGAGGTCATAAGCATAAGAGAATATCTGACAAAGAAGGTCACAGACACAGATGTATTTGAGATCAAAGAATAATTTCTACTTCTATGTAACATCTCTCATTCTCTTTCCAGGCTTCTATGGAATAAAAGATTGAGATGAATTTGACATGGAAAAGACAAAGGAGAGAGAGAGAAAACCTAAAAGGGAGCTCCTCCTTGGTAGTATTAATAACATTTAAAATTATATTTGAAATAAATAGGTAAAATCATTTACAAAGGCAAAAGCCATATATTAATAATTATATGACGATCTTCTAATCACATTAAAATCTGAACTGAATATAATGTCCCAGAACTAGGGTATTTGTTTTATTCAGTTAAATTTTTAGCAAGCGAAAGAAAAATTTTGTTTAATCCTCGACCAAAGTATTTTAAAAAACATTATATAAGTTGACAGTTTTGCTTAAATAAAATGAAATAGTATCTTGGGAAATCAAAGAAAAAAAATACAGTTTATGTTCACAAAGAACTTATAGTTTAAAGGAGAGAATGACATATACAAAGATGATATTCTAACAGCTACAACTGAAATATGTACAAAGTGCAGTGGAAAACATTCAGATATGAGGACAGAAAAAATATGAGTTCTAAGCCAATCAGAAAAATCTTTCCAACACAAGATGGAACTTGAATAGACACAGTAAGGATGGGTAAGAATTTGGTGAGCAGATAAGTGGACAGAGAACTGTCTAATCAGAGGGAAGAGAGCATACAAAGGCTCAGAGATGCTCAGAGACCACAGTTTCCTTGAATGTTGGGGTGCAGATCCAGAACGATGGGAAAGAGTTTGAGTCCATTTGAGATGTCCTATGATACATCTTTTATTTTAATCTATAACATTTTTAATTATTAGTTCATTTTTCCCATGGCATCCCTGTGAGCACTGGCTTTATTTTGCTTTATTTTCTGCCACTTTTTATTAATAAATAAGATATATAGAGAAAAGTCCCGAGGTCATAAATATACAGCTCAATGATTTTTCAGTTTGGGCATACCCATGAAAACACCATCCAGACAAGAAATACAGTATTTATTGCCCAAACAGAAGGACCACCATGCCACTTTCCAAGCACTAATAATCCCTCACCCCTGCCACCCCCTCCTGCATGTAAATAATACCCTGACTTCTAACATCATCAATAGTTTAACCTGTCTTTGAAATTTATATAAATGAAATAGGGTACATATTCCTCTAAGTCCACTTTCTTTCCCTCAACATGATGTTTGTGAAATTCATTCATATCAAAAATGGCAACAGTTCATTCCTGTACATTGCTGTGTAATATTCCCTAAGATGAATGCACCACCATAAATGCATATTTATCCACTGCACTGTTAAGTGATATCCTTGCATTGCTTTAGGTTTGAGCATGTTATGAAAACTGGTGCATTCCTGCACATGTCATTTGGAGAACATGTGTACTCAATTCTACGGGGCTTATACCCAAGAATGGATTTACTAGGTCATTAGGTTGTACAAAGTGCTTGTACAGATTTTTACTCTGACCAGTAGTATATGAGAGTTTCACTTGCTCTATACTCTTACAAAACCTGAAATTCTGATTTTCATCTTCCTGCCGAGTGTGTAGTAGTTTCTCATTGTGAATATAGTTCACATATACTTGGTGACTGAGTTGAGGAGGTGCTCATATTTTCCTATGATTTTTGATCATTACCCTAATACTAAATTGCCTAAATTAATTCTTTTGCATACTATTTTTAATGCACTTAGCAGGCCTTTCAGTCATCATCATTGTCACCTGACAAAGGGAGTGTTGAGGCTAGGGACTGCTGAAGAACATTTTAAACAATTATTGATATATCTTTAAGAAAGAATTTTCTTCTTTCCTTTTTCTTGTTTCCTACCCATCTTTATTCTTCTATTACTCTAGTCTATTTTGTCCACCCAATCTGTCTTCTTTCCTTCTATGTTTCCAGCCCAAAAAGGTCAATAAATGGAAGGCAATTAACAATGTCCAAGTGCTATCTAAAGAGTTCAATAGATCAATAACAAGTTTACATCTGAGACCTAGACTTCTTACTTAAGGGTTGCCAAAGAGTTTGAGAGTTTTTGTTTGTTTGTTTAATAAATGAAACAAGTAAACATGCCTGACTATTTATTTGAAAATAAATGGACCCTTCTTAAAATTTTAACAGGATAAATATAAATGTCTCCTTTTTAACTTTTGTTATGAACAGTGTTTTAAAAAAAAATATCAGAAGCATTGTAAAGAAATATCAGAAGGAAGGTGGGGAAAAAATGGTATCTATTGTAAAAAGAGAGCAATAAAAGAAGATACACAAGGGTGCTTTCTTTCACTCTCCCTAAAGACCAAACAGAAGTCACATTTGGCAAAACTAAAGTAGCCATGACCTTTTCCCTCCTCTGCATGATTAATTACTTAATGTCCTATTAATTGGAAGACGTGGCTGAATTTCAAACACTTTCATTTTCTGTGCGTATCATCCTGTACTCTAACCAGTGATTAAGCTGTTCATCAAAGGTGAGCCAACAAGGTCATCTGAGCAGTATCTCTTCAGCTATTCATTATCCATCTTCAGTGGTAATTAACAATGGTAACATTTCCATAAATCAACATCTTTCTGATTATTCTCTGATGATAAACAGTCAAAATGTGTGCATCCCAGCCCACCCCTTTTAATTTTATATTAAAAAAAATTCTAAATATACCACAGAGAAAACTCAGGTGACATATTACAGGAGTTTGTGCAATTAAAATGTATGAAGAAAATAAAGCTCTGTACCTCTGAAAGATAAATACACACCTATGCACAAAACTAAATGGGTCTGCTGGCAACACAGGAGACATACATAAGAAGCAAAGGATGTCAGCCACCTAGTACCAATTTATTCCTCTGGCAAGAAAATTATGGCTCAGTTCAGCTTCGGAGATAACCATTTGCCTACTCAGCCATGGAAGGTGACAATTTAAAATAGAAAGCAGATTTAATTCACCTTACTCTCAAAATACACATTAGAGGCGGGACCAATAAAAACCTGTCAAAGAATATAGTTACTATATTCTTTTCTGGAACCATATTGGAAAATGTAATTTTTAGGTACGGTTTTGTTTACTTTGTGCACTTGTGGTGTATTGTCATTTATTGCTGATGTTTTAAGCTTTTTGGCTCTATACATCAGATTACTTAGTAAATTCAGAAATGCTACTGATAAAACTTTCTTCCTTGGTTCACTTGAATTGACATTTTCATCTCCAGTGGCCAGTCTAAAATTGTCATTTCTTTTTTTTTTATAGATTTTATTTATTTATTCAACAGACAGAGATCACAAGTAGGCAGAGAAGCAGGCAGAGAGAGGGGGGGAAACAGACTCCCTGCTCAGCAGAGACCCCAGTGTGGGGCTCGATCCCAGGACCCTGAGATCATGACCTGAGCCAAAGGCGGAGGCTTAACCTACTGAGCCACCACGCCCCTAAAATTGTCATTTCTAAAGTTCACTCACTACAGGAATGTCTTTCTGAATTGGTAGAAAATTAATTATAAAGTATCTTTAAAAGATCATAATAACACTGGGTGTGGTGCATAAACAATGAATCTTGGAACACTGAAAAAAACTAAATTTTAAAAAGATCATAATAAAAGTACTGAAAACATGTGTTAAAACTTGAATTATCAGCAATAGGTAATCAGTTATCAAATATATATGATTATGTATAATAATTGCATAATGATTATATATTACTACATGGCATATTAATATATCATGTTGTTAAATATTATGTTGTATATTATTATATATACATGATTATATATAATGTATAGGTATAAATGGTATTTATTTCTAAATATTAGAAGGAAAATAGTTCATGCTTTTTAATATTCTATTTTAGTATTCCTGTTGACATTCTTAATTTTTACAATTTAATAAATTATTGCTAAACATATACATACAGAGTTTGGAATTAACCCCAAATTAATATGTAGAACTGAAGGCACAAATATTAGTCTGATAGTACTAATAAATGATGCATTATAAAATAGTATGTCTAGATGTCTACTGTACATTAATGTGTTTTTCACAAGTAAGAGAAAACACAACTCAGACTGGCTTAACCAGTAAGATGCATTATTTCACAAAACCAGAAATCAAAGGATATATCAAAGTCTAGATAGAGAATGAACAGGGCACAGCCCTATTTATCTAAAATCTACCCAGAAAAGACCTCCTCCTCCCTTTGACAATTTTGTGTCCTGGCTGCCTCTCCTCAGAGCCACTTGTATGCTCGAGAGCAGAACGACAATGAGATAAGGCTTCTCCCCATCATGGACTATAAACCCTTCCTTTCAGTTTGATTGTACTAAATTGTCATTTAACTGAATAGGTATTAAGCAAATTGATCTCCCATTTTAGGTTATTTTAAAAGAATTTTGTTTGCTATGCTTTTATGTATTTTTTTCTTGGTTTTGTTTGCATTTTGCCTTTTTATTAAATAGGAAAAAAAAAAAAAAAAAAAAGACCAGGGGTGCGTGGGTGGCTTATCCAGCTGGGCTTCTGCCTTCTGAAGCTCATGTCATGATCTCAGGGTCTGGGGATCAAGCTCAGCATCAGGCTCCTGGCTCTGTGGGACGCCTGCTCCTCCTGCTCATGCTCTCCCTGTATCTTTCTGTCTCAAATACATAAATAAAAATCTTAAAAAAAAAACAAAAAACCAAGAACCACAAATACGTATATTTTTCCAGTCAGATATAACAAAAACATAGTGAGCTTCTTGAAGAATACAGGATTATAGAAAAGTTATTGCAGGAAAGGCAAAGACAAAAATAAGGCTCTTAGGTGTGGTCAAGTAGCTTGCCCATTAGTAGTTTACTATAACAAATGATTGTGTTACACCTAAAGTAAGAAAATGATACATATTCCAAAGCCATTCCCTCAATACTGGGTAAACAGAATGATTCTCACCTTGAGGCATCTCAGGTGGCAGATAATGAGGTTCTTGGGCACTAACGTGTACCCATTCGAAGTCATCATATAGATCCTGGTGGTAATCACAGGCCCCTAGACCATCATCAAAAGTACAGCCACCTAAGAGAAGAGAAAAATTATTGTTACATTCTATACAGATTTGCTAAAAATTGAGAATGTGCTGGAGAAGGAAAGATTATTTTGAATATGTAAAATATTCATGTACTCCTGTTTTTTACTATTGGTACTCCTGTTTTTTACTATTCCCATTAAATTTTCACATAAAATGAATTTCTATCAGTAGTTTCTGTTTGAATAAGAAACCAGTTTGAGCCTCAGAAGGAAGGCTAAGGCACAGATTTTGAAAGACTAAAAATAGTAAAAGATACTTGTATAGCGAAGCTTTCCTGAAATATGCAAACCACCTGAAATCTAAATAGATTTTAACAACTTTGGTGCGGAGAAGGGAAAAAGTAAAAATTGTCTTTTTTCATGATGCAAGTTCAAAAAGGTGAAGTTAATATTTAAATCTTACCAAACTCCTTGCTTGAAAAGAACACTTTGAAAGAACATTTGAAGTAGCAAATGAAACAAATAAAGCTTTAAAGCGTCTATAAGTGTCTGAGGTCAGTGATACATTCATTCTTCCATACCTTATTTTGATTACTTTCATACACACTTTTGACTTAAAAGGAGGGAAAAAACTAAAACGTAAAACTGATCAGATTTAGCCTGTAATTACTCTCACCATTACCACTTTATTTAATAACCTTTTTTCAAAAAAATAAATGGAGGTAGCCTTTCCCTTTTATATCAATCATTTTTCCTGCCCCCCCTCAGGGGTAATTTTATGGCAGAAGTAAAATGATTACTTTTGCTTCTCAGTGTCATATACAGGCACACAAAACTCAACATACTTAGTTTATTCCCACTTCATGAAAATAAGAACTGGCCTGTATGTCTAATCTTGAAAGAAAATGGATTAGAACTAATGAAAATTCAGCAGTGGGTTTAATGAGAAAAACCAATAACCTGTCTCCTTTCAAGTAAGTTATTTGTTTAGTTTCCATGGGGATCTCTGTGAAGAAATTCAGTGAATTCTCTGACCAAACAGCAGACTACGGAGTGTTAAACTTCTGGCCTATAAATTCTTCTCCATAAACAAGGAATTTTTTTTTTTTTTTTAAGAAAAGTTTGCAGCTTACATATGGGAAAAAATCCCTTTCCTCACCAATGACAGAGATAAGCCAAGAAGGCAAGATCAGATATGTTCAGATGACATTACAGCCCTAATAACCGTTTTTGAAAGCAGACCATGTATGTGGGGTGGGCATCCTTGAATCATTCTTATGACTACATCAATCCTTTAAAGTAATCAAACTTCAGTAGCTTGAAAGCTTAATAATGTCTTTTAAATATCTTAAAATAGCCTCTTATAAATGCTTTCATGGAAAATGATGTACGTCTTAACTTAAAATTAATCAATGGGAAAAAAAGGTTGCTAGGAAATGCATCTTCACATAGCAAGGGGAAAGTTTCTCTCAAGATATAATTTGCTATCAGAAGCCCAAAATGACTTACTGCTTTGTAACATAAGCCTTCAGGGCCCCCACTGCCCTTTATAATAGTGTGAGTGGCCTCTGTATATAAATTTAAATTACCAATGGAACCTAAATTGGCTCATTTGGAAGACAAATGACCTTAATTGCTGCCCTTCATAGCCATGGTTAATTTTAGACTCCAGGATTCTGACTAGTAATAAACTGGAAGTATCTGTACAAGAGAAGTGGGTCAACCCTTACTATTTGTTGTTGCACATCACTGCCCTATCAGTCAAGAGTTTTGGAAATAGTTACTAGTCCACTTGATTTGATTGATAAGAAAACTTTCAAAAAAGATGATTTTTACTACTGCAGCTTATAATAAATTCTAATCTGAGATGTACCATATATCTGTTTGCAGCACATAGGGCATATCAATAAATCTCTCATAAAACATTTTTTTAAATCTTTTGGTATTTGATATTTCAAGGGTAAATACTTACACTGTATACTGAACTAGATGACAGGAAATTAAAAAAAAAAAAAAACTGTTCCTGGCCTGATGAATGTATAGTGGCACAGGCGCACGCGCACGCGCACACACACACACACACACACACACAATGTGTTATAAAGGATAATGACAGTATGACCAAGGTCAAAGGGAACACCAATGAACTGGCTACCTACACCAGCGAGGGTTAGAGGAGGCTGCATTTCCTTAGGCCTATTAAGACAAGTAAAGATAATGCTGGGCCAGAATGGTGTTAAATTAAAGAAAATTAAATTAAAGAAAAAGCAAAAGCAAAGGCATGCAACTCTAAAGAAACATGAGACTTTGGGGATCTCAAATATCCTCAAAAATTTCTGTATTATGGGGCGCCTGGGTGGCTCAGTGGGTTAAGCCGCTGCCTTCGGCTCAGGTCGTGATCCCAGGGTCCTGGGATCGAGCCCCACATCGGGCTCTCTGCTCAGCAGGGAGCCTGCTTCCTCCTCTCTCTCTGCCTGCCTCTCTGCCTGCTTGTGATCTCTCTGTCAAATAAATAAATAAAATCTTTAAAAAAAAAAAATTTCTGTATTATGAAAATGAAGAAAAGTATGTAGGGGACAGTCAGAAATACAACTAAATATGAAAGATTTTAGATATAAAATGCTTAGATTTTAATCTGTAGTACTGAAGACATCAGAGGATTTTATCCAAGAGTAGGAAAAAATTCAAGCATGCTAAACCATGCTAAAAATAACAGCAACAACAACAGTAGTAGTAACAACTCTAATAGTCACGCATAGTTTAAAGAGAAATGGAGGAAAATGGAGGTAGAATGTTTGGCTCAACCTTACAGCAGATAACACATAACAGATAACACAAGAAAATACACCCTGAGGTAAACCCGTTATATACAAGCCCTGTTTACCATTTAAGGCTCACTAGAAAGTCTTCTAACACAAAGTCTTCTAATACACTGTCTTCTCTACACATGTTTCTGAGTTCAACATACCTTCAAATACAGCATTAAAATCTACTTAAAGGAGAAGCATCTTAGCAAGATTCTAATTCATAAAACATAACTAATGAACTTAACATTTCTCTGAGCTAGACGGCACAACAAGAAGAGGCAAGATGTTAAAGAACTTTAGGTAGAGGGGATAAAAAATCAAGGAAGCAGCCTGCATTTCAGTTGTATTTGCCACCAGTAAGACCACAATGAGTATCTGCAAATCATGTCAGAGAAACCACAATCCCAAGTTCCTTGACCGGTGGAGGAAAATCACTTCTGAAGAGCCATTTCACAGATTACTAATTCCTCCCTACCAATCAATCATCTAACTACAGCTGCAATGGTCAGCTTCCTCTATCGCAATCCACTTAAGGGGCTTTGCAAACCGTTCACCTAAAGATAAAAATCAAGCTAATTTGGATTTGCCTGAATTTCTTTCCATTCCTAAAATGCTCACTGAAAGGACTGGTACTAAGAACCATCAGTATCCCAACCCCAAAATGATGTTGCCTAAACATTCAGCATTTAAACTCTTGACTCTATTTAAACAGATGGTGACAGACTTGATGAAAGAAAGAATACTAAACTCAGTCTTCTCTGATGTCAAACTTTACAATAAAAACCAGTGTTGGGGTTAATTTAGAACAAAGTTAAATTGGAGAAAAATAATTTCAAAAAATTAAAAATAAGTAAATTAAATTTTAAAAATAAAATTTAAATAATTAGAGAAAAATAAAAAGTCAATAGGGCCCCAGACAGCTCTGAGCATTTTGTAAAGGGTGTTCTTTTTAAAGATATTGTACTAGGGGCACTGGGATGGCTCAGGGTCAGATAACCAACTCCTGCTTTGGACTTAGGTCATAATACTATCAGGGTCGTGTGATTAAATCCTGCCCCCAGGCTTCTTGCCCAGTGGGGAGGCTGCTTGAGGACTTTCCATCCCAATTCCTCTGCCCCTCCTCCCACTGACCTGCGCCTGGGCTCCCTCTCACTTGCTCCCTCTCTCTCTCTCACACAAATAAATAAATCTTTAAAAAAATAAAAGATATTATACTAGGATATTTCACATTCTCCCCCTCCAGAGCACTTGCGTCCAGTCTTAATTTCCTGACTAAATAGAATAGCAAGAAACATATGAAATTTTCTTTTATGGTTCTTTACTATATATAAAGAACAAACTTCATTTAGTTGAAGACACAGATTATTTTTCTTTTTATTTTCTTAAATAGTTTAGAATAACAAGGTTTTAAAAAGAAACTCTCGGACAAAATATGTTGGCAAACACACTATCCTTAGCACAGCTGTTAATGGTCTTCAAAAATGGACACAATCTTTTCCAATTGTGAATTAAGCTGTAATGCAAATTCGCTCATGTAAGTGATCATCATCTCTGCAATGATCCTTCTTCCATTAAGAACAAAAAGAAAGATTGACACATGTTACATTAGGACACATGGAATACTGAATTAAACTAACTTTAAATAGATCATCTTTATCTATGCTAATCAGAAACCATAATATAAGTTTACTGATAGAATCCCCAAAATTCATTACAAAGAGGCCAATACATTTCACCAAAAAATTCAGAAGAACAGAAAAGGAATTTATTACTAAATATCTTAAATGTTAATTCTACATATAATCTGAGTCAATACAGCCTATTCACAGAAAAACTGATTATTGGAAAAAGGGTAAAAATTAATGCTTTTATATAAAGTTCTTATTTCTTCTGAAATCTACTGGGTTATCTTAATGGCTTTTTTGTTGTTTTTCTTACAATTCTGGGACTACTGAAGTTACAAAGTAAGAATTAACAATGCCACGAGCAATGTTTAGGTAGTTTACATCTGCTCTAAAAATAAGCAACATTTTTTTCTCGATTTAAGTACTGAAATTCAAGTAAGAAAAAAAATCCAAATAGATGCAAAGTACAAATGCCTTTGGGAGCATAAATATGAGCCACTGGTCGTAATACATTGCTCTGATTCAATACTAAAGAGGATCTACTGAAGAAAAATTAGAAAATTCACGTAAAAGAGTTGCTTAAAAGATAATCACTTCAGATCAAAAAAAAAAAAAAAGTCTTTTATCCTGCTAGTAACTAATTAGTATGTGAAAATATTATTTGAGCCTAGTTCCTTCATAAAGGAAAAGAACTTGAAACACATTTGTGGGAATCCAAACCCATCATTTATTGATAGATACAAATGATTCTTAATGATCAGAGAAGAGCTCATTTCAAACACACCCATAAATTATCTAATTGTTCATCCCTAAAGTTCCATTTCTTGCCAAGAATATATGTTTAATATATATAATCCAACACTACTTAGCTTGTAAGACTTCTATTCCAACTGTCTGTGATTCAAAGCAAATCTGAGTAATCTTCCTTTAATAAGACTGAATTAGCCAGAATAGAATAACAAACCCAAATTCACTCTCCTCCATCTTTGCAGAGGCAATATTAAAATCTCCTAAATTTCAATGGATAAAACTTAAGGAATTTCAGGGTACCTGGATGGCTCAATCAGTTGCTCAAGTCATGGTCCCAGGGTCCTGGGATCAAGCCCTACATCGAGCTCCCTGCTCAGCAGGGAGTCTGCTTCACCCTCTCCCTCTGCTGCTACCCTTGCTTGTGCTGCCTCTCTGTCATAAAAATAAATAAAATCTTTAAAAAGAAAAAAAAAAAAACTTGAGGAATTTCAAGGAACTGACACACACACCATTTAGATGGTAGGAGAGAGACAGTTTTGAGACACAGCAAGAAGTGAAGGTTCAACACATACATAGCTTTGCTATTTTACTTCTATGAGCTTTAATCTCCATTCCAGTAAAATCAAGACAATAATAGCTACAGTACAGTTAATCGTGTGAGTATTAATGATAATGCATGTAAAGCCTCTAACACTCAACAAGTTTTCTATTAACAGTAGTCTTCTTTTCTCACATCTCATTCTTGACAGTTTATTATCTATATATGCTGTACAGATGCAAACCTATGCACATATCTAAGCACTAAAGCCTAAACGAGAAACTTACAATTTCCATATAATTTACCCAAAAAGTCAAAAGCATTTCCATAAAGGCAGTATTACCATATTACCATCATCAGATATGCTTTCTCTTAGGAAATACCTTCCTTTAGCTGAGGGGTCAGCAAATATTATCTGTAAAAAACAAGTTAATAAATATTTTCAGTTTTGCAGGCCTTACCATTTCTTTTTCATTTTCTTTTTCTTTTTAAAGATTTTATTAACTTGAGGCACCTGGGTGGTTCAGTGGGTTAAGCCTTTGTCTTAGGCTCAGATCATGGTCTTAGGGTCTTGGGATAGAGTTCCGCATCAGGCTCTCTGCTCAGCAGGGAGCCTGCTTCCCCTTCCCCCTCTGCCCACCTCTCTGCCTACTCGTGATCTCTCTTTCTGTCAAACAAATAAGATCTTAAAAGAGAGAGAAAGAGAGAGAGAGATTTTTCTTAATTTATTTGAGACAGAGATAGCATAAACAGGGGGAGGGGTAAAGGGAGAGGAAGAAGCAGACTCCCCACTCAGCAGGGAGCCCACAGCGATGCTGGATCCCAGGGCCCCAAGATCATGACCTGAGCCAAAGCCAGATGCTTAACCAACTGAACCACTCAGGCATACCCTGTCACAACTATATGTCATTGAAGCAAGAAAGCAGCCATAGAGAATACCCACCAAATGGATATGGTGGTATTCAAATTATACTTCTATTTACAAAAATGGGTAGCAAAATGGATTTGGCTTCTGTATCATAGATCAGGAACCCCTGGTTTAGATCACTTTGATCATAAGCTGCTGCTTCCCCCCCCCATTTTGATATTTATTTATTTATCTGAGAGAGAGAGAGACAGAGATAGGGACAAAGAGAGCACATGCAGGAGGAGAGGGAGAAGCAAGCTCCTCACTGAGCAGGGAGCCTAATGTGGGGCTTGATCCTGGGACCCTGAGATCATGACCTGAGCCAAAGGCAGATGCTTAACCAACACCCAGAATACAGTCTGGTTAAAAGCTTAGAACCAAGGGTCTTTCATTTCTGCATCACCTCTACAAGACTGAATTTTTTCCCCATATATCAAGACAAGCAGCAGTGGTCCACAGCCAGGAACTGAACTGACTGAGTTTGAATGACAGAATTATATCTGAAACCAAATCAGATTATATGGCTCAGAGATTCAAGTCAGAAAGTGAGAATACGGAAATGCCAAAGAAACTCTCAAAGTCCTCTAGTCTGAGTTCCAAACTTCTAAGACACAAAGGGAAATAAATATATTTTATATCACGATTCAGTTTCTACATGCATTCAGGCATGCAAATATTTATATGCATAGTATGTGTGAACAACCACACTCTTTCAACCGTTCATTATCTCATTCTATGGATCACTAATCCAGTGCTCTTTCTATAAATGAAATAAAATGAAGAGTAGTTGTATGAATCAGGGGAGTAGACAGATATGAAAAACAAAAGGACTACCAATCCTTTGTCTCAAATACATGTGAGTACCTGTCCACTATGGGAGGGGACCCAGAAGATAGGTGTGAGCAGTCCAAGTTTCCATACCTAACTTCCAGGGCTCGAGATAAAGTCCAAAAATAAGCCTCTGACAGACATGTGCAGCCTGGCAATATGTGACCATCCAACTTCATTATGGAGCTAATGGATGATTACGTGCCAAACAGCCATAGAAATGATATCACACATAAAAAGAGGTTTATTTAAATATAAGAGGAATATATTAATGAAAGGCACCTCATAGTAGAAAAAAATTAAAATTGCCCAGTCACAGATCAAGAAACTATCAAAGCCAAGATCTGAACCCGGGCATTGCGGGTTCTTTACTCTTAACCTCCCTACCATTAAATGGCTCCTCAAAATCAGGGGAGATTAGGTATTTTCCGAATCACCCAGTATAGCTCCCTCCATTGGTCAAATCCTCATGGTATTACTCAACACAGAGCACATTACCTATCCCACCCATATGATGGTAGTGCTCCATCATTTGAACATAAAACATAGGGAACTTTGAACCACATCACATATCAAAGTCTCTCAGGCTCAATGCCACCAACAGGAAAGAGTCTTTATTGGATAGAGCTATAAGAGCCTGATTAACTAGTAACTTTGGCAAAGAATTTTATTGAAATAGGTTCACTTCAGGCTGAGAATTCATATGTTCACAACACTGTCCTATCCTCCTTGCTTAACAACCTTTACTTCTCACCTCATCTCCCCCAAAACAGGTATAAATAAGAAGCTTTTCTATCTTTGAAAACATTAAAATAAAGTAAAAGCAATTTGTTCTGGAAATTTTTACAGTAGCCTTCACATTAATCCTACTTTTAAAAGCCAGGTATTTTACCCAAGATCATTAGTGTATTTACATAAATTTCTCTTCCTATTTTTTATCCTTGCATCTATCCCAGTAAAATCTCATCTTTTTTGCTTAGCATTAGATACACAATCTAGACAAACCCATTGAACAAAGTAATGGAGAGTAAATGTACTGAAAAATAAAATTCCCAATTGAAGTCATATTTACATTTCAGTAAAATTGGAAAACCACCCAAGCTCACACTTAAACATTTCTTGGTTTTGTTTTGTTTTTGTTTTGTTTTGTTTGTTTCTCATGAAGGGATTGCTGGTGGGTTCTACTTCCTGCCTTATTTCAGCCCTTGCTCCTGACTCAGCTCAGACCATTTTTCATTTATGAAGGGAGTTCTGTGAAATGCTGAAGTCATGTAAAACGGAATTCCACAACCCACCCTCCTAGAGGAAGGGTAAAGATCTGCTTTGAGGCTTTGAATTTAAAGATTTACATCAGACTGGCAAAGGAATCTTAAATACAGCGAAGCACATTTTAAGACGGTCAACAATTCCGTTTTGCAAGACTGTGAAATACACTTCAAGGAATGATAACTAATTTAGGGAAATAATTAAAATGCATCCCAAAGTAAAAAAAAAAAAATTCATTAACATGAAGCCCCTTTCTTATCAAAATGATTCTAGACTTGGTGTAATATATAAGGCATACAGGTCAATGTTTGGATTTTCCATAGTTTTTATTTATCTACTTATTTGAGTGGGGACGGAGCACAGCGACGGGAAGAAGCAGACTCCCAATGAGCATGTGCCCTATACAGAGCTGGATCTCTGGACTCTGAAATCATGATCATTTGGCTCATGACCTGAGCCAAAATCGAGTGTCAAATGCTTAAGTGACCGAGCCACCCAGGCACCCCAAGTTTTCCATAGTTTCTAAAACACATTCTTAAAAGAAAAATTATGTTTCTTTCTGCCATTATCTTTATTTAGATAAAGAAAGTTGGGTATCGTTATTTCAGTCTGTATATACACTACTGATACTGGCTGCATTAACCACTTCCTCTCATTCTAAGCATCAGTTATACAGTGTTTGGCATCTTGCCAGATGCAGAGCAAACAAGCCACTCCTACAAACCACAAGTAAATCATTCCATTAATATTGAGTGATGCCAGAAACCATAGTGTCAGGAATTTCTGTCCCTTTCCTCATAAAGTAAGCATTCCAGGCTTTAACCAAAATTCTGGTACAAATTTTACTACAGTCTTTTATCAACTTCTGACCAAACCAGTGCGGCAGCCTGAGTCAAAATAACTTCCTCTTCTCAAGGTTCCTTTCTCAGCTGAGTGCCCGCGGTTACCAGTCAGAGGAATCGCCACGAAAAATAAAGATTTCCCAAGTAGCAAAAAACACTGCTACTCACGGATATTTAAGTGACATGTAAGTCAAGTCAATGGCCATTCTGACCTAACAGAGAAAGTCTTTTTTTTTTTTTTAAAGTTCTCATCTATTCATTTGAGATGGGAGAGGAAGAAGCAGACCCTTTACTGAGCAAGAAGCCCGATGGTGAGGCTTCATTCCAGGACCCTAGGATCATGACCTGAGCTGCAGGCAGACACTTAACCAACTGAGCCACCCAGGTGGCCCAATAGAGAGTCTTTTTTTTTTTTTTAAGATTTTTATTTATTTGACAGACAGATCACAAGTAGGCAGAGAGGCAGGCAGAGAGAGAGGAGGAGAAGGAGGCAGGCTCCCTGCTGAGCAGAGAGTCTGATTTGAGGCTCGATCCCAGGATCCTGGGATCATGACCCAAGCCGAAGCCAAAGGCTTTAACCACTGAGCCACCCAGGCACCCCTAGAGAGAGTCTTAATTGGGAAAATATTGAGTAAGGTTTTATACAGGGCCTCATCAAGATTCAGACCTGCCTGTATCTTCATTTTCTCATCTCTATACCAACTAAAAAAATACCGAATTTGGCTTTACTTGCCCATCTCTACTTCCACCTACTACATAAGAATGCTGTGCCAATTAATTTGAAAAATCTCTCCACAATATCCTGTGGCATTAAAGCTAAATGCTATACACATCTAAGGTATCATTAAGTTAGAATTTTAGTTAACAAAACATGTAGGTGAAATCTCTATTCTTGTTTTACACTTACATGAAATGTTTAGAGTAATATGGCCAATAATTTGGAGGATTAGAAGAGGGAAGATGAGCTTACAACAATATCCCATCATTCACGGGCTTTTGTGAAAAGATAAAGCAGCTGTACGGTAACAGACTCAGCTGTATGTCAGAAACTCATGCTACTCCCCAGTAGAACTCCTAAAATATAAACTACCACAATCTAACTACTCTTACATAACAAAAATATTTTAAAGATGTTGACTCTGCCTATATTAGAATTTCAAATGAAACTCAAAAATATTAAAAAGTGCTTCAGTGCAGAAAAGAGGTCTGGGCATAGAAGAGTAATTTAATAGAGATAAGAAGTTAACTTTCTTTTGTTGCAAATTCCATGCAGATCAGAGCAGTAGATATATAACATCTACAGACTTGCAATAGCCTGTCTCATCATGTTTAGATTGGCTGAAGCTTTATATCCCATTTATTTAACATTCTTATTTTAATTTTCCCTTCAGTTCTTGCTCTAAAACATAATGACTGACTTTAAATCTATCCAACTGTACAGTTTACTGATTAAAGGCAAACACATTTCTTCAAAAGGAAACATAAAAACCTGGAAATTTCTAATTCCAAATATGAGGGGTTGAGAAGCTGGCAAATAAGATTTGAATAACAGATTAAAAGAGGTAGCACGTGAGGACAGCATGTGAAGTCTGGGATCTGCTGTGCAGAGTAGGACAGCCTTCCTGTCTCACTGTTCACCTAAACCTAGAGCTTCTATTTTGGAATTTTCAACTCTCTAAAAACAGACAAAATAAAAGGCATTATTACAACATGGAGCTGACAAGGCCATCCTAGCAAATAATTAGTAAAAACAAATTGCCCCTAATTAATGTCCCAATAAACTTAAACAAAGCCTGTCATGCTCACTATTCAAATTCAAGTAAAGGCAAATTCCAATAAAATGAGCAATTTTTTGGCCATAGCATTTGCAAAATGTCAAAGGACTGATAATATCTAGTATTGATAGTACATGGAGTAACAATAGGAAGGGCAAAGGGCACTTTGGTTTTATATACCAAAGTTGCTAATCACTTACTTTCTAAACCAGCAATTATATTTCTAGAAACTTACCCTACATAAATGTTCACAATATGTGCAGTCCTGAGTCCTACAAATACAACCCAGGACTACCAACTCCCCTGAAAACCAAGACAAATTATTTATGGGGCTCTCATGATACCCAAAGACAACAAGACTACCTCCAAGCCTGAAGGGCACTTCCAGCAATAGTGCTTGCAAATAAAATTCCAAACTTCAGGCTAATGAACACTAGTAAGGTATTATAATAGTTATTTTACACAGGGAACCTAAATACTCAACATTATCAACTAGCAAAGATAAAAACAAAGCAAACTTTAATAAGCAATATAGAATTCAGCAATTATCTTGCAAATGTTGACAGAGTCAATTAAAATATCTTAAGATATTAGGCAAAGAAATGTTGACTCAAGTGCACAAACGGGAAGAAGAAGGTGTCATAGGAGATCGATGATGTAAAAGTATCCCTCCTCAGCTACCAATTTTCACCTGGCTATTTAAGCACATTGGGAAAAACAAACACGGGGAAACCACTTATGAGAAGTAACATTTTATGATAAACCATCCAAGATAAGATTGATTACAGCAATAGCATTGTTAAGTCAGCCAAAAATAAAATTATCTGAAAGAATGGCTTTGAGTATAACTTCCTAGTATTTTCCTGACATCTAATAGCTCCTTAGCTATTAGACTTAGCTCCTTTTCACTTATCACTTCAGCAACTTCAGGCCTCATCTGAAAGTACAACCAGAATGCAAAATAGATTAGGGTATAATAGAGAGCTAAACATGTCAAAAGCATTTCTGATGTTACTTTATCTGCAAAGGATAAGTTTAAAACTTTGTCAGAGAATGCATTTATATACATATTTCCACATGAAATGCTTGGACCATGATTGGGACTATCTAGCTACTACTCATAACTTTATTTAATTCAAAAATTTTCTAATAATCTAGTAAATCTAATAAAATAAATAGCAGAGTAAGCTGCTAAAATAAAAATCTATTCCTAGAAACAGCGTTTTCAATTTGTGAAATACAACAAAAATCAACTAGAGAAATCACATGATACATTTATTAGGGGAAACAGAAAAATATCCTCCAATTCAAGTACCTTCCTAAGTCCTCTTATATCTCAAGTTCATGTTTATTTTTAGTCTATAATTGGGATGTTAACATAACTTTTATTTAGATCAATATGATGCACGAAGGAAGTAGGGCCAGAGGAACCAGAGCATGAAAATCATAGTAGAGAGCAACAATCAGCTGACATTCCTGATAGTTGTATTTGACTAAGATTCTTTCAGGAGACGGTCTATAGAATAGGCAGTAACAGAAAGAAGGGCTCCTGGATTAGAAAAAATAGGTGACAGAGATCTGGAGCAATGAAAGCATCACTTGGGGAAGGAACAGAATGGGGGATAATAAAGTGCTGGGCTAAAGACTAAGAGATTAAAGAGTGCTAAAGTTTGGAAGGTGGAGGATCAGAGACCACTGAGGTAAGGCCTCAATGGACAGAAGAGAGGAGTCTGTGACCTAGTCAATCTAAATAGCAAAGCCATAATCCAGGTATAACTCGCAGACCACTCATGATACCATGAATTGTGTGAAGTTAAGAATTTTAAGAACTGCCTGTATATACATACACAGCAGGTTTTCAGGTAAGTAAGAGGCATTCGGATTCTTGCCCCTTTCAAGGGGTTTTAACCTCCAGCCTGGTAAGGACTGTCCACATCCAAAAGAAAATGTGTGAGGTTGGAAAGCTTCTTCCCTCTGTGATCAGATGAACAAGCAAGTATCCCTCCTACAAAAGGAGAATCACCCATTTATAGGATTCTGCAGTCCACCTCCACTCCTCCCCTTGATAATCCATAAAAGCAATTGGCTCTGTTTCACATTAGGATTTGTTTTTCATGTATTTGAGGCATCTTGTAAAAACAGAAAAAAGGACTCCTTTTTACTGTGGAAATATTGGCAATAACATGGTCACGTGTTCAAGAAAAATTATTTCTACCAAAACATCAAAAGGCATTAAAAAGTTAGTGACCAGTCATGTGGCCTCACTCCAAGCTGCAGCAATGTCTACAAAATACAGCCTTGAACTAGGGTATCTGTGATTTCTTTAAGACAACAAAAGCTCAATGAGTGAAAGGCTATCAAATCTGACTCAATGGCATTAATTACATCTCCAAGGGTGAAGTGAGAATTGTGTGAGTCAAAGAATAAAATTTTATAGTACTATAAAACACTGGTCTAGAAGTCACAAGGGAAGGGAACTGCAGGGTAAGTAATTGAAGGCAGGAGAGTTGACTTCTTGCCCAATCACTAACTTGGCTGAGCCTTTAGTGGTAAAACTTTCTTCCCAGCCTTAAATTTATATTCACAGTAACAACCACAGCCTCCAAAAGAAAATCAAATGAACACTCTCCTCTTCTTAAACATTTAAGATACAATGTAAATTCTCCAAGGATCCGGGGTGCCAGGCATGTCATACTTTTTCCAAATCTCAATGTTACCATGGAGAAAAGTCAGATCTAAACCAGTCAACATTACTGCACACATTACACACCAGAACATACAAATAAGTGTTTTCATTCAGAGACGGGAAAAGGAGATTTTTAAAGTTTCCATTCCTAAATTGAAAGCAGTTTTACCTCAACTGTAGGATCAGATCCATTCTTTACATATGGACAGCTTCAAGTGATATAAGTAACAGCAAATTACAAAATGCATCATTTGGTATGCAGTTTTGCAATTGCAATCTTTAGATGAATTGGAATTCACAAACAAGATTCAGATAGGCTTTATGAATCTCCAAGGGGATTAATGAAAATATCTGGCCAGAATACAAAGTATAGCAACACACAGTTATTATTAACGTACAAAAATATTTAACAAAGTTGACAGCATATTAAACTAGATAAACATTAGTATTTTTTTCAATTTAAAAATCATATATATGCTCACCAGCCAGAGATAACCAGGGCTAACATTTTCATGTGCATTTCTTACTAGGTTTTCCAACATTCTATTTTCTTACTGCTTATTGACAATATTTAGGAAAGCCACTCACTTTTTTTATTTTTTCCTAATTTAGCATACCCAAACATTTTGCAAATGCTCTCAGTCTAATAATGTTACTAGTTGATGTTACTGGGACTTCTAAGTAGAAACTCCTATTGTCTAAATAATGCTGAGTTTGTTCTCCTTTGTGTGTAGTATTATTTAAATCCACAGGAATCTCTAAGCCAATATTAATAATGGTGATACTGAACAGATACTAATTGATTAATGCTCCTCCTACTAGCTGGAGCATGACCTTTTCAGTAGGTTAGTATCTCTCTCCACTCATCCTCAGTGCTACTTCTGATCAGGCGGGTATTCTTGAGGCACCAGGCAGGACGAGTGATAAAAGCTGTGGCAGTGTCGGAGGTGGGCAGAGAAACTGCTGTCGTAACAGCAGAGGAGGAAGCCACAGCAGCCGTAGCCACTAATGCTGACCAAGCGGCCACCATGTACCAGGACCTGCTCCGAGACTTCATGCGAAGTAATTCACCTAATCCTCACGCCAAAACCTAAAAAGGTGGCCCTATTAGTACGTCCATTTTAGAGATGAAGAACCTAAGGTAAGCTTAGTTTACCTGTGATTTGTTCAAGTCACACTGCTGGTAAGGCACCAATCCAGGATCCAAATCCAAGGAAGGTGGACATTTCTGAACTTCCTTCAAATGAATGAAAGGAAGCACTTCAAAGGGAAGAGCAGCATCAAACTCAAGGAGAAAGCCAACAGGCAAGCCGGGTATTACCAAATCAAAAACACAGAGTGGACAAGCAGTCACAAACTGCAGGCCAGATACCACCACCGCGGCCTACAAATACTGGATTAACACAAGATGTTTTTGCACGAACTATGGCAAATCACAAGAGTTTCCTCAGGAGAAGCAGATTTCATGCTCCAAACCCTCCCACGTAGTCAAGTAATGGCTTCTTCTTGGTTCAAGCCAGCAATTTTTTTTTAAGATTTTATTTATCTATTTGACAGAGATCAGAAGTAGCCAGAGAGGCAGGCAGAGAGAGAAGGGGAAGCAGGCTCCCTGATGTGGGGCTTGATCCCAGGACCCTGAGATCATGACCTGAGCCAAAGGCAGAGGCTTAACCCACTGAGCCACCCAGGCGCCCCAAGGCAGCAAATTTTAAATAAGCAATTGGCACTGGCTCTCTTCCACTCCATTGTCCCTGTTCCTTCTCTTGGAGAGAGGAAGGATGCCTAGTCTCATTTCAGCAGCTGTGACTCAGCTGTCCACTCTACAAGCCCACACCAAGAATGTGGACATCCTTTCAGAGATGCCATTTACAGGCAAGAAATTGTTGGGAGAGCAAGGATACCCGCCTGTTTCAGTTTGCAACTCTTTTGTGTAATAAATATCCTTAACCCAGCTTACCTCAGCATCTACAACCCCTACATTTCTTCAGTTCTTTACTAGAACTAGCTATTTGAAGACAAGGACTATATTTAAGCCGCCTACATACTGCTAAAGCAGGGCAAGGCAGTGACCTTCTAACCTGACTCCTGATAGAGTTCAAAGCAATCCCATAAAGAAGGAGAAACACAATAACAAGGGTATCTGCCAAGTGTCCATGTGCATGAAGTGCTGCTCACTCACTGCATAAAAGGAACATTCATGTGCCCCGTCCCTCAAGAAGTCCACCTTAGTTTTGTTTCTATGTTCGTTTTTAGGAAAATGCCAGGCTCCGTTTGTTCTGAATGTTCATTTACTTAAAAAGTGAAGTTATTTGCAAGTGTGAAGAGCTGCAAAAGATCCTGAAGCCCATTGAGTACGATTCTCCACCCAGTACAGGAATGTCTTCTAGCATTTCAGGACAGATGGCCTCACGGCATCTGCTTGGATATTTGCACACCCTTCGTGGTAAGGCAGGACCTCTGGGGTATCAATGGTATTCTCCCATGATGGCTTTGAAATCCCTTGACCACTGGCATTGCAATCGCATGACATTTGTGATGACATTTTCAAAGACTACATCCTACAGAGTGTCGTACAACTATTAGACTTCAGAACTGGAAAGGACTCTAGGGATCATTTAAGCCCAGGTCACTTTCTGTTTAATCTAGACCACAGCCTAGGTTCAATGAGCCTATAGGTACACATAGGTTCAGCTTAACCTCTAACATTCACTATACAAGGATCACCCTCCCATTCTGAGCCAACCTCTCAAAACAAAGCCTCATTTCTTTTTTTTTCTTTTTCTTTCTTTTCCTTTTTTTTTTTTTTTTTTTTTTTATGAGAATTCACTGGGTCTCACCAGGACAGTTTGGCTTATAATCTGTCTTAACCCAAGCCCAGGCAGGTGGTACTTCACAAAGAGATAATTCCTCCCAAGTGCCAAGTCTCTCAAAGTTCAAGGGCAGGAAGTTATTTGCATCCCAGATGGGAGGAAGAGAAGCAGTGGGCTGGCCCCAGACTGCAGAAGCCCTGGTTTGGGGCAGTGGGCACACAGACACTGGCCCCCTTAGCCCTGGAACGATGCTAATTCTTCCTTCTATTGAGGAACAATGACCAGGTAGGCAGTTGGGGTGAGGAAAAGGAACTTGGGACTCTCGACAGGCCCATATACAAGTATACAATCTCTCCTTTGGCAAACTCACAGACACAGACAGACAGACACACACACACACACACACACACACACACACACACACACACACACACACACACTCATGTACCCCTCTCCTTGCTCCTACTTCCCTTTATTTTCCCCATAAAGGTCTGTTTCACAAAGCTTCATTTCTGTCGACTTTTTCTTATTCAAAAAGTGAAATCCATTTGTAACTTTTCTCTTTCTATCCTATGTAATTGACAAGGAAATGGCAGGAACTACATCAGAAGCACACAGTCTAGATTAGGTAAATGGTCCTAAATCCGGTAATTTCAGTTTTTCTCTGATAAAATTTCTTTAATTTCTGCTCACTTGCTCAAGTGATTCAAGGGTCAACACAACCTGGTTGAGCTATTCTCTGCATGTCACCTTCCAAATCTCCTTCCTAGCAACCTCAGAATTCTATGATGCCAAGGCTGCTATGTGAAAAATAAAAAGGAAAAGAGACTTTTCTTTAAGAAATAATCGTATTTACTCTTAAGAAAAATCTGGACGAGGCATCATATATAAACTTGTGCTTCATGTCCAAGGCCACAAGACAATTACCACAATTAAAGAAAGCTTTTCCTTTTAAAAAACAATGGTTTATTATTTTAATAAGCACAGAAGAGTTGTATTCATATTTCCGTCGTGAAAAAGGTGCCATTTGAGACATAATCTGAAAAGTTAAAAAAAAATCCCTTTTTTTTTTCCACCTATCACTCTCATAAACCACTTTGGCGAAGATGACTCTTGAGGATAATTTCCATTTGTCAAGTCCCCTTCTCTTCTGAAAAGGACAGACTTGAGCTAAGGAGCAGTATCTTAAACCAAGAGGCCACCGACAAGCCTTACAGAAGAGAAAGCCATGAAAAAAGGACCTTAATCCAATAATTGTTACAATTACAATTACATCAAGTCCCCATCTATAAAAGACTCTTAGTGTTTATTTGTTCAATCACAGTAGCCTGTGTGAATATAGCAAAATCCATGGCACAAAGGAAGGTTTGAATAAAAACTGCTGAAATAATTGAAATTATAAAATGAAAAACATCATTCTTCTACATGGTTTAAAAAAAAAACTTGGTTGTATTAAATTTGTGATGGTTAGGATTAAATACTTGGGGCTAATAATATCTTTACAGGTGACATCAGAGCTCAATCAATCTAGTTACCAATAAAGAATTCAATTCATAAGCATTTATTGAAGAACCTGTAATACTGGTACTATACTAGATATTGAGAATACACAGACAAAAAAGTGCCTGACATAAAGGGGGCTACAGATATATAAGTAAATTATTATAATATGAAAAATATACTTCACATGTATAGCAATAGGACAATAAATGATCAATAAGCACTATACTCAGGTAGGCAGTCAAGAAAAACTTCTCTGTAATGGACATATTGAACTAAGTTCTGAAGGAAGAATGAAGACCAAAGAAAACAGTACAAAAACAGGGATGACCAAAATTGGATTAACTTTGTTTTGTGGCAGTATTAGGTTCAAGAGAGGGATGCTAAGAGAAGATCTGGAGAGATATACAATATTCAGTAATACCTGGCATTGTGTGTCATGCTGAGGATCATGGACTAACCTTTGTAAGTAAGGGACACAAGTGAAATTTGTTTTAAAAAAGACTGCATTGGCAATAGTACAATGAACCAGCTGTAGAGGGCCCCACACAAGAAAGACAAGATTTAAAGAAGTGAATGCAATAGTCTGGGTGAGACTATACTGTTAGTATAATGGTAAAGAGATGTTTCCTCTTTTGTAAGTGTTGGGGAAAACCACATAGGAGCGCCTGCATGTCTCAGTCAGTTAAAGTGTCCTACTCTTGATTTGAGCTCAAGTCATGAACTCAGAGTCATGAGATCAAGTCCTGTGTCAGTCTCTGTGATGGGCATGGAGCCTGCTTGAAAGTCTTTCTCCCCATTCCCTTTGCCCTTCCCCCTTTAAAAAAAAGAAAAACATGTAAAACTATAAATTGATAATTAAAATCATTTACAAATTCAGTATGTCTTGGCTTTCCTTTAGAATTAAAATCAGACAAAAAAAAATCAGAGGAGAAGACACTGGTACACAAACACATTTTAAAGCAAATGAGAATTTCCTATCATTCAGTAGATATTTACTAAGCAAAGACAAATCATATAGAAGCAGAAAATATTATCTAAGATTCATATCTTCCCTTGTTTTTAATAATACTCTGGCATGCAAAGAAAAAATAATTATTTCTTTTTCCCTTAGGATAATGTTCTACATTTGCAGAATATGAACTAGTTAGGCTTAATACATGGTCCAGGACTAAGGATATGTGGTATGTGTAAGGGTTAAGAGGGCCTAGGAGTTAAAACAGTAAGATAAGATGAGCCATTATAGTCATAAATAGGAAAAAAAACAGAAGGTTAACTCTAACTTCAGAACTGCTCTATGAATAACAGAATTCTCCTTGAACCATACACAATGATAGGCCATTAAATATCAGCACCTCCAACAAGAAGATTATATACTATTTATACATAGAAAAAATATAATGGTTAATAATGCAAATTCAAAAAACAATACTGTTACAATGTAAAATAGGGAGTCATTTGATAATACTAACAGGAACATTTCACCTTAATACAAGAAAACTAATTTGTTGGTATATCATTAGAAATTCTTTCCTAATATATTATATCATAAATCACTCCAACTTCACTAGCAAGTATTTAATACTCAGGTAATATTAAGGCTGAGACTTCCATTTTTATTTGCTTAATAAAAAGAAAAATTTCTTTGATCATAGCAATATTTTTGTCAGTCTCTGTTCCTTAATTTTTTCACTTCTAATAATACTGCCATGAATTGAGGGTCCACTTTTCTTCCTTGAGGAACAAACAGCATTCCACAGTGAATCTCATCTACCTGATGTGGATGAGAAAAAACAAAAAGAATATGGTCCTTTTCATCTCTAATTCCCAGAGACATTCTCAGCAACTCTGCTTCCACCCTTCACAGTCTGGGGTAATGGAATGCACTACTTCCTACCCATACCCATGAGATGAAAGGCAAAGTAAAAATGGTTCAGCTGCAAGTGGGTGTGTTTGTTTATTGAGATTTTTTTTAAATATATATATGTAAAGGATAGATGTTAACTTTTCATTAGAAACTCTATCTGCTCACCAAAAAGTTAATGCTTTTTACCAAGATAATATTTTCTGAATTCTATTTATCATAAAGTTATGAGGATTTAAAATCCATTAGACACCATTTTCTTAGCATAATTGTAGTTCCTTTAAACTCTCCCTCCACAAAATTCCAAATACCCTAAACAAAATTTTCCTTTAGGAAAAAAATGTGGTTTGAACCAGAGACCACAGTCCTTATTAAAACATTTTTTGGATGTCCTAAAGCATGCACTTTAAGCATAGACCTATGCCACCACATCGTGCAAAGGTGTCCTTGGGGATCAGCCTGTCTCTTCCTCAGTACCAGAACACTACTAAAAAGAAGCAAAAAAGAACTAACTTGGGCATATCATAACTCTTCCAAAGTTTAAATGTTGCATAGAGTGTCCGACTTTTTAATAAAACCACCTTCTTGCCTACACCATTCTCTTTCACTATGCCCATTTTTAGTGTCTCCCCTGCTCACTCTAATGATTCCCTCTAGCTCTGGAAAGCACTGTCACTAATCCACACCTTTCCCTCAATATACTCCATCAATTACATAAAGGCTTTGTCCTCTTTCCTTTCTGAAATTCTTATCAAAACTTTGTGAAGAAATCTCCAAATGTCTATAAATTCCCAGAATCCAATGATCCCAAATAAAGTATAAATAGTAGTACTAGGGTTCTTTTTTATCTTACCACATGAAGTTCAGAAAACACTTTGGGGTAAAAAGCCTTTGGGGCCTGGGGGTCATTATTTGATACATTAGACCCATTCTATTCAATCTGTGTAATACAGATCAATGAAGGAGGAAAATGGAGGCTGAAACTTTAGTTTAGTTAGTTGACTCTTTCAAATAATGAAAAGTGAAAAAACAGAGAACTAAAGTTCAATGGGAAACCAACCTAAGAACCTGCAGAAGACTTGAATTTTCAGGCGCCCCTCACGGGCAGTGCTGAGGAGCCAGGGCAAGACCAATTCTGGAATGGAAAGGATCACTCACTGTTCGTGTCCCTCCACCCCACCAAAAAAGCTGTTAAGCAAAAGTGGTGAGGAAAACATCTGTTCCTCCAAAGCCTTCCCTCCAGAAAAGAAAACCCCAAGAGCTCTGAATGCTGTGTTTCCACCCTTCCCAACATTAACCTTTTACTCTTATGGAAACTCAGGAGGTGGGTTTAGTTAGGTACACAGCAAATGAATAATCATGCCAACATTGAACATGCATTAGATTTACTTTGTTGTGAGTCTATGCCATTACCTTTCCAAACTTTAGTTCATATACACTTAGTCCACTTTGCACATGGCTTAAAATATGGCTGCCTATTCTCCCTAAAAGGGAGAAGGGAATGCTGTCATTGGCTATAAAGTTTACAGAGAAAAAAAAAAAAAGAGCCAACTTAAACAACTATGACAAATTGACAGAAAAATATATACATTGTTTCAGTGAGGCTGAAACTCTGGGAATAATCTTTTATTCTGACACAGAGTGAAATTAATAATTTAATATAAACACAGGTCTCCAAACTGATTTGTACAATTATGCCTGAAAGTCTTCCTAGTAAAAAACTAAAAGGTATATTTTCCCTTCTTTGATCTGTGAATCAACGGTTGTTTAAAATCAATAAATGTTTAATTACCACCTACTAAATCCAAGACTCTACACTAGATACACAGAACATGCTTTGACAAATGAGACCTTGCTGATACTCTCAGAGAGTGTGGAGCTCCATGGAGAAGCCTGGGCAAGGATACAAAACACAATCACACAAGAGCGATCTGTGGTAATTACAACAGAAAGTGTGAGCAAAATTATGTAAGTGCTCAGAAGATGACAGGGAAGCAATCCTACATTTGCCACTTATGGTTGAGAAGATTTTATGGAAATGGCAGCATTAAGACTAAGCCATACACATTTTTGCCAACAACAGCTGAAGGAGAACATTCAAACTGTGGGAACAGCATAGGACAGAAAGCCACAGGGTGTTGGGGAACCATGCATTATGCAGCTTATACCCGAGTCAGAAAAACACCAGTAAAGATAGAAATTAGATGGTTGCTTTTAGTATAATCATCTTCAACTCTGGCCAAAATGACAGAATCCAGTTTCAGTATTTGGAAGAGATTCTCTGAGCCCAGGTGAGAGACCCTTACTTCCTACCTCAGTGGCCGGTCTGTGTCTCTCAAACTTTACCACTTTTCCTACGTCACTTGCTGGTTGCTTGTATACAACACAATCATTCATTTTCAGATTCTTTAAAATCACTATTTTGACTTGAGAGTAAACAAAAATTTACTATATTTTTTGTACATGAACTGGTAGAGAAAACCATTAAAATAGTTTACCTTTTTTAAAAATGATAAAGCAACAAAGTTTGGGGTAGAAAACAATCTCACCACATAACATAAAACTGGAAAATAGAATTTTTGAGTCTATGAACTTGGAAAGCTAGAGCAAAAGGGGGAATGAAAGCAGAAGAGGGGCACCAGCTCTCAGAAACACCTCATGAGTATTTTTTTCATTGGTGATTGTGTCAGAATATATTAGTCGATCTTTCATCCAAAAATGTGGAAATAAGATAAGAGTGGGAAATAAGAAATTATTGTGCGGTTGGGTGTTTTCCTTTCCTTCTTCTTTTTTAATCTAACAGAAATACTGTTCTGATAAAGATTTGAAACGTGTTAAATAGTAAGAACAGGATTTTTTACAAAGCACTCAGGACTATCTTCTCAGGCATTCACCCTTCCAGAGTTACAATCCATTTCATGAAGGAGAGACTTGATAAATATACAAGAAAGCCCCTCTCTGCTTCCCACTCCACACAATAAACCCAAAATGAACTGCTAAATAGTAGAATTAGTCAGAAATGTTGTTCTTCTTTAGCTGGGATCACAAAGATCTGCATACAAAAAGCAGAGCTAGAGGTTGGTTGATTATAATGACAGAATTATCATCACATAATAATTCTTCAAGCTCCATCATAAATCTGAGAAGCTACAATTCTGTTCTTAAAATCCTTCTGGTATAAAAAAGGTCTGGGTTTGGTTACCGTTCTGGCAGGCTTGTAAGAACACCTTACTCTTATAAACTAACAATTCATGATTCATGAGGCTAGATCCATTCAAACACACACACACACACACACACACTCTCTCTCTCTCTCTCTCTCTCTCTCTCTCTGCTAGGCAACATACAAAGGCTTACCCACCTCTGAGTCCAGGCCAACAACCAGGAGCCAACAGAGCTGCTTTGTACGGAGTTGCTTCAGCCTATAACCCCGGTTGTACGCTGTAGATTTTCTAAAGTGCGTTGATAAAATGTTACATTTAATTTTTCATGATGCATTATTTTCACCATGCACATGTTTTTTTTTTTTTTTTTAAAGATTTTATTATTCATTTATTTGACAGAGAGAGATCACAAGTAGACGGAGAGGAAGGCAGAGAGAGAGAGAGAGAGAGGGAAGCAGGCTTCTTGCTGAGCAGAGAGCCCGATGCGGGACTCAATCCCAGGACCCCGAGATCATGACCTGAGCCAAAGGCAGCGGCTTAACCCACTGAGCCACCCAGGCGCCCCACCATGCACATGTTTTAATCTGTTATTTAAGCTATGAACTTAATGTCATACTTCTCATGTGTGTGCAAGCATATGTATGTGTACAAATGATTTTATTACCTTATAATCACTATAATAAAAACCCAATCTTCTCCACTCCCCCGCAACAAATATAACTATCTGTGAACTGAAGTACCACAAAAATTTCTTATCCTCACTTTGGAAAAATAAACATGTGCCACTATGAAAATTCATCCAGATACAAGTACTGACAATTTATTCAGAAAATTGCAAACTAAGTAACATGCAAGTCATTATTTTTTACAGCGGCCACACATGGGATTTGGGCCCAGCCCCCAGCTATCCGAGGTGGGTCTACTGCCTCCTCAGCCCTAATCAACATGCTTATTCAGGCTGCTGCACCGTCTGGTCCACAGACCTTATTCCCTTACCACAGTGAATTGGCACCAGGGTGGGACCAAACCCAACACAACAGGATTCTCTGCCTGGAATTTTGGACCCAATTAAGACTCACTCCGCTGACAAAAATCATGACCTAAAATCTGGGAACTCTCAATGATCGTACCATTGTATGAGAAAGGGTGAGAAAAAGGGTGTACCTCAAAGAAAGAAAACTGAAGCCAACACACAAAGAGAAATAGAGAAGTAAAATGAAGATGCGCCCTGAGGGGTTTCGTGTCCCAGTTCTTCTCGTTCCAGAGGTCAGACTGCATGCCTGGCCTCCCCGTGGCTGTTGTTTACTTTTCAGTTCATCCCTGGACTTCATTACATTCCCATGTAGCTTTCTCATATATTCCCTTTCCCCGCCAAACAGTCAGACCTTTGTCTATAATCAAAAGATCTTAACTAACACATCGGTCCCATGAATGCTTTTTTCCCCCGAGAACTCAAAATAAAAAGTATCACAGATGTCTTTTAGAAAATAAACTCAGCATTGCTGCTCTTTAGAAATGTTGAAAAACAGAGGTTAAGAGGTTGAAGTGACTCACATAATAACCTAGGCAATCAGTGGTATACATACTGTGCTAAAATAAAAATTTTCAAAATTACTCTTCTTTGTTCCCTAATCTATGTGGTTCAAACTCAACTCAACACAGTCATCTTAAAACAGGTTCAGCTCTCTCTGCCAATTAAAAACCCTTTGATGAGTCAAGTTGGGTGTGGTCTTTTTTGAGCACCTAAGATCACATTAAAATGTCTGGCTGGAAAACCTGGGAAAGTCCAACTTTTCTGATTTAAAAAGTGAAACTATTTGGGAATTCTTTTCCCTTCCTTCCCTCCCACCCTCCACCAGTTGGTCTGTCTGTCTCTCCCAATGCAAGATCTGGCCATTGGTTAGTAATAACAGCTGTAAGCAAGAATGAACCAAAACTACTTTCAGACTCTTCTCATGAACTGGAAACATTATCAACCTAAAATTTAAAAGAGGGAAAAAGAAGAGCTTAACATTTTATGAAGTGACTAAACTATCAAATCATTATGGACATGCTCTGAGACTTTTATTTTTTAATAGTTTTGTTTCATCAAAGCAGTGGGGACAGCGGAGTAAGAGAAGAAAAAAATATGATCATGAGTTTCATGACATTAACTTTTATGCAGGTATAAAGAGTCGAATAATATATTTCAGAGCAACTTAAGAATTATATACCGAATAAACCTTTTGCCTTTTCATGATAGTCCGCTGGATCAATATTTCCAGATAGGAGGGAGCTGGTGTTTTCTAATAAATATTTCTTAAGTTTTGTAGACCTACAGGAATAGAATGTATGGGAAGGAACACATATATTTCAATTTATTTGAATCTTTAAAAAAAAAATAACAGACTAACTTATTTAAAAGAACCACAGCAAATAAAATGTTGTGATACAAGAGGTTTTATTTTTACAGCTATTGTGTAAAGAGCTACTGAAGAGAAAGAATGTCAGCCACTGAAAAAGCATTTTTAGACAGGAAGTTTGGTTCGGCTCACCTCACCAAGTTAATATCTGGAAGACTGAGGGTAAGGTCTGTATCTTTCAACAGAGAGCATTTGCCTAATGTCATACTATTCACAGCTGGATAAAATAGGACTAGGTAAATAAATTAGTGAAAGTTCAGAAGGATTCCCTCGCTTGTTTTGACAGCTTAAAAAGCCCATGGCCAAAGTCATGAGGGAATCCTGGTCCTAATGCCTTGGTCACTCATTTTCTCTGAAACACAGCACATTTCCTTTGGCCCCAGTGACAACAAGAGGACACTCTACCAGTGTCCTCTTCCTAAAAGGAGTGGTCAACATCACACCATTAGAAACTAAACCCCAAGCTACTCTCTGGCAAACGTTATTCCTTTATCTTGAAAGCTCCCTTGACAACAAAGGATTGATTTATTTTCACAAATCTCACTTTATGTGCCATTCAGAAAGGCACTGGCAACTGAACAAGGACTAACCGCTAAGATACTTCCTGATTTCAAAGATGGTAAAATGGAGGGTGAGGGAGATTTTTAGAATCAAAAAGCCAATCTAGACTCTGTCATATTTGCCATAGTCCACTGACATCAAAGAACTGCTGGCTCTTCTTCCAGAAGATCCTTTACTTACCAGCCTAGGCGAGACCAACATCACTTCATACCTAGTCTGCTGGAGAAGACATATTACTGAATTCCGCTCCATACAACTCTTTCCAGTCTCCAATCCATCCCATTTCATGCACAGTCCCCAGATGAACTCTCCTGAAGAGTACACCAGACCATGACTCACCCACATCAGAAAGCTTTACTCTGATGTACAAACTTTCCACCACCTTCTCCCAACCTACCTTCACAGACCAACATCTCCCAGTAAGGGTCTACCTGAAATTGTTTCATAACATTTTCATGCAATTTACTAAAAAAGAGGGTTTCATGATTTAAAAAGCAACCGTAAACAATATTAAATACTTGTTTTAATAGAAGATATCTCAGAATCTTTAATACTGGACCATCTGTAAGAGGCATACATAGTATATAAAGTTTCCCAACTGAATTTCACCATAGAAACCTCTCTGCACACATTACTTCTCAGGATTAGCATTCTTGAGAAATAAACTATGACTTACTGCTTCCCATAATCAGTCCTCTAGTCCTTGCACATTCTAGTCCCTTTGACGAAGATGCTTTCCCCCTCATGACTTCCAATGTGTATCCATTCAAGGCCCAGCACACCTTTTTCCAAAGTGAGGAAGTGTTCATTTTTTAAGCTCTCCTTGAGGTCCCTAGCTAGAAGTAATACCTTCCAAAGATCAATGATTGTAGTTTTCTTTCAGTATCTACCACCTTCTACTTTCTATTAAAGCTATTTTTCTAGCATTTTATTCAATCCCTATAATCCCTTTGAAAGCAGCATCTAGGCCTTATTCATCTTTTTATTCTTCTCAGCACCCAACAGTGGATTTTAATTATTTCTTAAGTGAAAAATTCAAATGTAGCCTAATCCTTATAACTTCTTATAACTCCTTATGACCCCATCACACACCATGCTCCTTCCAATGCTCTTTGCTTTGAGGAAAAAAAATGAATAAAAAGTCAGTATTTCCAGTATTTACCACATCTTTAAGATCATATAGGAATAAAACCTAACAGTTTCAAAAGAAGATTCTACTGAACCATTTTATCACTTTACTTGTCATGTGTAACTAAAAAGACTCTTATAACCCATGTTTTGGGGGTGGAAGTGAAAACAATGAAAAAGAAAATCATTTGTTCCTGCATTAGACAAGCTTATAAAGTCATCTTTTTTCTTGATTTGCCTGAAATTAATCCAGTGTTCCCAATCCAAGACAGAACTGTCAAGAAAACTTCATTTTTTCTTTTTTTTTTTTTTTTTAAATAAACTGACACACTCTGAAGATTCAGAGCCTTTATTGTTCCTGGTATTCATACATTTCCGCCTTTCAGCAGGGAGTTGTCCACCAAGCTAGCGTGGCCAGGGGTGAGACACCAGCTCTCCTTTCAAAACATGAAACACCAGGAAGTTGAAAGATTATGACTTTCCTTTACTTTACTATATCTCCCCTCACGTGCGTTTTGTTTTGTTTTTTTAAGATTTTATTTATTTGAGAGTGAGAAAATGAGGGAGAATGCACAAGAGGGGGTAGAGTCAGAGGGAGAAGCAAACTCCTTGCTGAGCTGGAAGTGGGACGTGGGACTCGATCCTGGAACTCCAGGATCATGACCTGAGCGGCAGGCAGTTGCTTAACCAACTGAGCCACCCAGGTGCCCCCCACCCCCCACCGCTCCCGTCATGTGTTCTAATGTGCATCAGTACTGGATAGACACAGGTTAAGTGTGAAGAGCCAGCACAGACTGTATTAATAACAACAGCAAGTAGAGCTAACACTTCTGTCACTTAGAATGTGCCAGAGAGTGGTGTGCTTATGTGCTTTACAGACATGATCTTATTTAACCATCACAGTAGCTCGAGGAAGTAAGCATATTATTATTTTCACAAATAAGAAAACATAGGGAGATGTTATTGTTGTTATGTTATTGTTCACACAACTAGCAATGATAGCTCCAGGACTTAACCCAGCTAGTCTGATTCCAGAGCTCCTCTTCACCACCAAGTTCTCCCACCTGCCTTATTAAGGCATACAAGAAACACCAGGCAATTAAATTCATGATCGGAGGGCTACTCCTTTCCGACAGCACACTTCTTACCATTACTGACAGTCTGAAGGTTATGTCAAGATACAGGAAAGCAAAAATGTCCATGTTGCTTCCTAGACAAAGGCAGAATGACTGCTAGGAAGAAGACACAGTGTAAACTATGAAGAGGACTTTCTAAACTTTTGTGAATTAATAGATCTATGGGTTAATTAGATAGATTTATTTATTAATTTCCTTGAAGTAAAATCAGAAATCTTTGTCAATTCTTGGATGACTACCACAACAGAATCAGTCCCTTCTTTTAACTTCTCCATCCACCAGCCTCCTCACTTCCTGTAGCACTTATCACCATCAGTTAACAAGACATTACACAACAAAATGTTTAACACTGCCTTTTCCATATACAGAGAAGTAAATCATAAAAGAATTTGTATTTCATTTTCTTTTCAGAAGAATTTCATGGATTTACTTGCTCAGGGACAACACTGAGTCCGTTCTATCAAAGAATTAGCTGCTTGGAATTCTAGAGCAAGATTGCCCCATCACTAAGCATTGTACCCCTATCCAAGGGGGAAAGCAATCCCAGCAATCTAAAAATGCACATCATTAGTAGACTACTGAAAAGACCATAAGCCTACCATTAGCTGTACAAATTTCCAGTTTGCTCTGTAAATATTTATTTAATGCTAGGCACTATTCTGAGCTTACCAAGATCAACAAGACAATGAAATGTTCAGGTAGAACACAGCAGGTGGATCTGTGAATGTAATGCCAAGCAGTAGAGGGGATACCTCTCAAAGAAGAGCTGGAATGACTAGAAGGAGTAAAGTGTGAAGATCTGTGGTTGACTCATTCCAGGCAGAGCAAACCTCAAGGACAGAGTATCTGAAGTAGGAGCAACCTCTTAGGAACCACAGGGTATCCAGCAGGTATAAACCTAGGACTGACTACTGCACTATTCCTAACAACTGAACAAGTCACCACTATCAAAATTTCCAAGGCATTCCTGATAAAAATAAAGATTCATATTCTGTGATCCATTCCTACTAATTAAAAAAATAACAATAACCTGGAAATAAGGTACTAAAATTTACCTTTATGACAGCAAGGGCTAGACTATGATAAAACAAAGGTAAAAATACCACTTCCAAGGTAATAGCAAAATAAAGCTTGGCAACTAGAAACCTATCCCACCCATCTCCTCTATGAAATAAAATTCCCCTTATAATGCATTCTAGGGCATTCTAGTGGTTAGACAGTGGCAGAGAAGGGTTTTAAAGGAAGAGAGTATCTGTTAATAAGAAAAAAATAATAGTCCTTTCTAGAAGTTTACCTTAATGACTCAGAAAACAAACTTACTCTTCTCAATGAGGTGTGAATTAGATGATTTCTGCCTTGAAAGACTTACAGTAATAAAGATCAAATACAACTGAGAAATTCCACCATGATGAGTTATGCCTGTCTAAAAGCCAATGCTATATAAAGTTTATTTTACATTGCAGGTGGAGTTTTCATGTTTTTAATTCACTTCTTAAGTATGACCTTTTAGTCATAAAGGATCAGAATTCAAACCTCAATAGTTTGTAAGATTTTACATGTGATTGTGATGATAAAAAGGTTACCTATAGGAATAATGGAATCACCTTGATAAACGAGTGCAAAACTGGGTATATCTTCGTAATGAGCAATTTAAGCAAAGACCTTAGATTTGAAAATAGTAGACTCTATCATCTCAGCTTAGCAATGATTTAAGAAAGCAAAAGGAAAGAAAATCTACAAAAAAAAAAAAATCTCTCAGGAGATAGCTTAAGACAGTCTGATAGGAGACAGAAGAGGAAGAGCCTAGTTCTGCCCTCATTAGCCCCATAGGTTCCTTGTCTAAGGTAAAACAGTAATAGTACCTCCTTTGTCCCAAGATTATTTAAAATAGTATAGAGGCACTAAATTCTAAAATAACCAGTGAATTGCTAAGCACAGATTAGGTAATCAATATATGTTAGTTCTAGTCCCAAGTCATCCTCTTTTGAACCCCGTTTGATTTCATTTCATTCAACAAGCATTTATTGAGTGCCTATTATACGTCAGAAAGTATATTAAGTGGTGGTGATGCAATGATGACTAAAACATGTCACAGATCTTTAATGATAGCAGAAAAGATAGAAAGGACAAAATAACTAATGCAGCATGGTATATACTACAGGAGAGGGTAAAATATATATATATATATATATGTGTGTGTGTGTGTGTACACACACACACACACACACACACACACACATATATATAAAATTCTGCTGAAAACAAAAAAGAAGGAAAGCCACAACAAAGTGACTTCTGGATCTGACCATGAAATATAAGCAAGAATCCATCATGGCAAAAAAACAAGAAAGGCCACATAAAGAAAAAGGAGTCATAAAATCAGTAAATATTGATTAAGCAGCCTCATGTGTGCTAAAACCCCAGTCTAACACCAAGTATGCCTAAGCAAAAGTCTGGAGATATGCATATACATGGCATCCTCCAGAAAGAACAAGTATATACTGTGAACTCCCTCCCTAATGCCTATCCCACAATCCCACATAAAAATATTAATCAGCACAGCAGTCTTTCGTAATCTTAATTATTGTGTAAATGTGCAGATCTTATATTGTTGGCAGTGTTCCCCAGAGTTCTTTATAAATGCTAAATAAATGTATAGTCTTAAAACACAAGTATCTATCAAATCTGAAATATTTTGAAGAAGAATACAAATTATCTTGGTAAGCTAAAGAGTCTGAGAAATGTTTTATTCAATAAATAATTAAGACAACAGATTCTAATCTCTCCAGCTCAACTAGTGGTCACAGCTGATGATGTGAGAATGAAATCAGTTTCTTAAATACATTTTAAAATTTATCAGATGCTACAAATAATGCCAAGAGTATATCAACTGAAATGAAATTGCATTTCAGTTGAGGCAGCCTCATTATGAAGCTCAAGACATGTTCATGTTAAACCATCAAACGTTTGGTCTAGCCTTCTACTGGATCTAATTGCTTGTTTTTCTTTCCTTTTTAATGAAGCAACTGTCTCTTCTAAAATCTCATTTAAGTAATGGAACAAACTGAATCTTAACATGAGATCTCCTTTTAAATCACAGATATCCTTGTAAAGCCGGGAGAAATATCCAACTGAGTAAGACCTAGTCTACAGATGGGGTGTAGCTATCACGGTATCCTAACATTCTCATGAAAAAGTTTACTGTTCTCCACTCCCAGTCTTTGTAGAAAGATACATATGTTCTTACTTCTGATACTGGAAGGAAGGAAGGAAGGAAGGAAGGAAGGAAGGAAGGAAGGAAGGAAGGAAGGAAAAAGGAAAGGAAAGGAAAGGAGAGGAAAGGAAAGGAGGAGAGAAAGTCTGCTGACAACATAACTCCTTACAGTTTTACCAAAATACAATTTGTGAGAACTGCCATAAACCACCATGGCTCATCGCCTATATAATCATTTTCAAAGGATTTTGTTTTTAAAAGCTCAAACAGAAATTCAAAAATCCCACAGAAAAATAAAAGTTATTCCTTACTTACAAAATAGGTAAACTGTGATAATGTGCTATTGTATGAATACTCTGGTATTTTAAACAGGATTTGTTTTTTTTTTAAATAATCTGATATAAATACATCTTTTATGAATTACTACTGTAATATATAAAATCAAAGTCCACCTTTGGTACATTTGCAAATGCAGTAATGTAACTGAGAGCAGTTCTCAGAGACACAGCTAAACAAATACAAGTTTTTATTCTAGGACTCTGTGCATTTATTGTTCTGTAGCAATGGGCCTTGACTAACATGCTTTATGTAACATTGTAGAATCATTCAAACACCTTGCAAATTGCTGAGATTATCAGATTTCATTCAAACCATATAAAAATATGTCTATGTCTCTATGTTACTCCCAAAATCAAACTATTTCAGGTGGGCCATCAATTCAACATTTTCTAATTAATACTTTCATAAAGAGATCAATTGAGTCATCTGACCAAAAGCATGAAGCTTAAGATTAGTCTAAACCAATGCTGTGTTCACAAATAATACACGTGACATGTAATTCAATTCTACTTTTGTATTTTTACTATAAACTTTTATTTTAAATTTTTTTTTCTTAATCCAAGTGTATTCATTTGTTTTCTGACTTTGTAACTTTATTCTACCCTGCTTTTAATATTATTTTAATTTTTTATTTCTAAGGCATTTTCTAACAGTTGGGGGGTTTCTGCTTTTTTTTTTTTTTTTTTAAAGAAACTTCTAAGTAATTTTTATTCCCTTTTGAGTAAATATAGAGAAGTCACCTGGGCACAGCAGATAAAAGTCACAGGAACACAATGCACAAACCATAACTGAGAAAACAAGACATCTTTCTTTTAGAAGGTTTTATATAGAGTCATCCATCTCCCAAGTCAGAAATCTCCTAGGCATTCCTAGACAAGATATCTGATCCCAACCATCACTAACCAATCATGACTGAGAGAACTATTTTTTAATCGATTTAGACAACAGTCTTGGAATAGAAACTACATGGGTAAAATTACCCCTGTAGGAGGATGACAAACTAGCCTACGGAAGAACGCAGATGAGCTGCAGCAAAAATATTATTCTGTCTTTGGAACAACTCACAGCCTCTCTGAGGAGGCTGATGGATATAGTAAAAACCACAGTCTCTGAGCATGACTGTGGCTTTTTCTCCAGAGCAAACCAAATGTGGATAGAGAAGGCACATGGGGCTTCCCTTAATAAGCCTTTCGCTCCATTTCAAAACAACACATACTAGGGCTTAACTAAATACTTCTTAACACCCTTCCATCCTTTTTGGAGAAACTGACTCTAGAGAGGACAGCAGAACACAGTTGTGAGCAATAGCAAAGCAGACCCACCACCTGAGAGTTATATGACCTTGAGCAAACTTCTTAACTTCCAGAAATCTCAGTTTATTTTACTTGCATAGAACTTGCCATATATATACATATATTAGATATATATATATATGAAAGTATTTAACAGATACATATTAAAGTATTAAATGAATATTAAATGAAGCATGATGGCACTTCAAAACTCAGTAAGTGTAAACTAATTAAAAAAACATCAAATCCAAAGTACTGGAATCTCTCTTATGCTAGTCCATTCCAAAATGAACCTGGAATAATAGTATTATTTCACTTCAAGAAAGGAATTAAATATTCCTCATGTGTAAACTGCACCAGTCTTCTGTCTTCATCACAAAAATCAAGAAGATGACTAGGGCTAAGATTTTCTCAGATGGGATCTACAGTTGTTTAAAACCACTTCAAAGCTTAAAACTTCCAAAAGCTAGATTTACAATGGTCATCCTGATAGGGTATAATATTTTGAGCCCCATAAACATGTAATTAAATAGCTTATCCTAAATTAGTTGGTCACCTGAGGCTGAAAGGTTTGACTGGAGGTGTATGATACAACTAACTCTAATAGTATGGGTTGTTGTTGTTTTTTAATTTTTAACAACTTTTTTTTTTATGTGAAATTGATCTCAACATAATTGGCCAATGACTTAGATCTGAGTCTACTACAGCATCGAGGGAGAAGCTGGACAAAGACCAACAGTCCCACAGAAGAGCCTGGGTCAGCTGATGAAAGGAGAAGATGATAGATTCCCATCTTGCTAGTGGGTGACTATAAAGTAGTTCCTTAACTGTTACTTGAAAGAGACATGCTGACCCAAACAATCATTAGAGCTTACTCTTAAGAGACAAGTCACAAAGAGTTGATGGATCAAAGGGCAGGACAGCAATCACGAGTGCCTGTGAAAAAGTAAACTCTTGTAGTATCAGAATAGTTTGGCCACTATGTGAAGCTGGACAGAAATTTTCAGAAGACTCAGCACTTAGAAATTATAATGAAAACAAGCTGTTATGTGCTTTCTAGTGATCAAAAGTCTTCTAGTAAAAATTGAGCTCTCAAATAAACCACACCAGAAACAAACATTTTGGCATTAGTACTGCAGTTTAGGGAAAGAAGCCAACTAATGGGCTTGCCAAAAAAAAAAAAAAAAAAAGACAATACGAAAGACAAGATTTGTACTTCTTAGGACTTTTGGAGAATCACAGGTAAAGGGACAAAGAATGTAAATGAAAAAATAATTTGTCAGTTGTTCAATCAACTTTGTTGGTTGGTTGGGGTCTCAACCAACATTTTTCCAAAATAGTATATAAAACTCCTAAACACTGGTAGGTAGTTTAAATCAAGTTTTAAAAGATACTTTTAAAATTCTGTATTTAAAATGGAAAATGACAAAGGAAAAAACATGAGTAATTAAAACACTAAAATGATCCAAATGAAGGAATCTTTTAAAAATATATCTCACCTGTTACAGCTTAAAGAAAAGCAAATTTGAAAATTTGTGGAGGAGGAATATTTAGAGATATATGAAGTTTCTGAAGACAACTTTTGACATTTTTCCTCATTTTAGAAATTGATGTAAAGCTACTTTCTCTAAAACACCTTTTCTTTTCCATGCTTTGAGTATATCCTGACACTAATTTCATCAACTGAGATTATTTATGGCACATAAATGAAAGGGCAGAGTGGCAGCTAAATAATAAAAGCTAACAATCACTGAGTAACTTTTTCCCATAAAATGATATGCTGAACGCTTCACATACATTATTTTATTTCAGCCTCAAAATAATCCTGCAAGGTAGGTATTGCTTTCCCCATTTTATAGAAAGCAAAACCACAGAGTACAAGCTAACTTGCCCAATATCGCCAGGTAGGAAGAGAATTAAAGCCCATGCACTAAGACTCCAGAGCCTTAACCATTATGTTATCTTGCTTCTGTGAAAGGTTTTCCCCAAAATTTAGCTGGCCAAAAATTGGAAGAGAGAAAAGAATAGAGATAAAGTAGCTCTTGCTAGAAGAAATGTAATGAGATAAAATTAAATGAGCAGCAGGTGAAGAAATAATGAAGGCACATCCAAAAGTAACAGTCTAGGCAGTGCAGATCCCGCTGGGCTAGGGAGTGGGGCCACAGGGATATAGCCTATGTGCCCTGCGTCAGTTAACTAGAAAAAGACAGCTCCCACTATTGGCCAGAAGGTGGCGCTACTCCTAGAAGCGCAAGGTTCAATGGAGCCCAAGTTCCTTAGGTTCCTCTGTTGGCTTTATTAACTGCTTCACATCACAGAGATTTCAAAAGAGAGTCTTGTCTGTGGGTGACCCCCACTAACACTTCAACTCTGCTCAGGAGAGAAAAAAATAAATGAATTTTTGGCATTCCACTTTTAAATGGATGCCAATTTCTGGATCTTCACTCTTCCTACTCTTACACACATAAAGACTCTAAACCATAATAATTCTTCTACTGGAACTTTCTTCTTTGAAACAGCAATCGCCAGTGGGGATTTCTCTAAGAATAATGTGTTTTATCACTGCCAGGGCACAGAGAAGTTTGAATTAGGGAAACAGCTCGCTGCTTGCCACAGGCAGGGAATGGGAAAGAGAGAGCCACTCGCACTTATCTCTACTTCTGTCCAACTAACTACTTCTCTCTTCATGTGCCTTCATCTTACCTCCTTTGATTTGGGGATCAAATCAAAGAGCTGCTGCCCACCTCAGATGCAACACTCTATCAACTTAAAAAGAGATAAGAAGAGTTAACTAGGGCTGCCCCAAGTGCCAAGCTATGCTGAGAAAAACCTAAAATGTATCCTGAGTGTGAAGGCTGAGAAAAGCCTTAAAAAGGAGTTACTACTCCAAGCCTAAGACTTGGAGTAGTACCTATTAAATAGGACCATTTAATCATTGTAATGGATCAGTATTCCAATCTGATCTCCACATCTTTTGTTCTTTCCATTAGACCATGATATATTTCTAATAACAGGGGCACACTGAGATGTGCTTACAAAGGACTTCAAGGCAATCAAGGAATTACTTTAAAAAATGAAAAAAAAAAATTTTTTAATTTATTTATTCATTTGAGAGAGAGATGAGAGAGCATGAGCAGGGGGAGAGGCAGAGGGAGAGGGAAAAGCAGACTCCCCACTAAGCCAGGAGCCCAATGTGGGACTCAATCTCAGGACTAGAGATCATGACCTGAGCCAAGGCAGACTTTTAGCCATCTGAGCCACCCAGGTGCCCCGTAAAAAATAAAAAAATCTCTTAAGAGATCAAGATTCCGATTAATGATAATAAAGTTATTGACTAAATGGGACTGAATGTTTAGGAGAGAAACAACAGTTGAACAACTATCCATCTTTCCCCTCCCCTCCTTCTTTGAAATATTTTACATTGAAATTATCAAAGGGGATGTGGGGACTATGAATAAACACAGATAACACTTTCATCTGTAAGATCACAAATTAAATGAAGGCAGAAATTTTGTCTAATTCACCAGTGAATTCCCAGAGCCATAAATAAATTATGGCGCCTGTCAAGAGGTCAATATATATTTTTTAATAAAAGAATTTAAGAAAAGTGAAAAATATTCACACTGATACAATCTGAAACAATCGGCCTTAGTACAAAGGCTAATTCAACTGTGAAATAATCAAACTGTGAAATAATAGGTTTACGGTAATACAACCTCCTTTAACATACTATCTTCATGATTTCTTCTCTAAATTCAGAATTCTAAAATCTTTCCTTTGTAGGGTAAATAGAAAGTACTAAGAAAACAGGCCAAACACCAAGAAGTAAAGTCCACAGTGAATGACAGGGTCTATAACCCTGCAAATGATTACATGCTGTTCCCAATTAGTCTTTCAAATGTCTGAGAATTAGTTTGTTGAAAATGAAAACTCAGCTGCAATCAGATACAGACTTCGAAACATTAGTAAGGTTCCCAGAGTAGATAATTAAATATATTTGGCCTGTAATAAACCTCAACCATGTGCTAATACAAAGAATTACTTTAAATTCTGCTTCTGAATCTGATTTAAATTCTGATTCAAACAAGAAGCAGGAAAATGGAAATTGAGGGAAGTCCTCATGCTAGCTATTTGCTTTGTTTGGAGTCTGCTGGCGGTAGGCAAAATTCCCAAGTAGTTTAAATTAGCCTTTGGCATCCCTTTACCTCCAGTTTCTTGCAAAGCTCCTATTACCTAAATTTCAAATCTCCAAAGGACATCATGATGCCCATGTTGTAGGGTATGGACATATCCTGTCTCACCTGAGGATTTAATGCCCTACAATTTGTTCAGGTCCTCCTTCCTTCCCAATCAACTACACCCCAACTCCTACCCCCAACCAAGTGAAACTGATTTCAGATGAGCGTTAAGAAGGAAACAGTGTCATTAACTCACACCAACTTACAGTTTTTGAATTTAATTTTCAACAGATAATGTATTTGCATGATTCACAAATTAAAAAAAAAAAAATTAAAGGAACACAGTAAAAATTCCCCCTTCCACAGATACTGCATTTTGCGGATCCTTCCTAAATTTCTTTGTATGTATATATGCACGATCAAAAAGTAGGAATACACTTTATTTTCTCTCCTATTTATTGGAAAAGCTAGCACACTGTATACATTATTGGGTACCTTTTTCTTCCTTTTTTTTTTTTTTTTTTTTTTTTAAGAGAGGGAACAGAGGGAAAGGGAGAGAGACTCTTAAAGCAGGCTCCAAGCCCAGTGTGGAGCCCAACAGCAGGCCTGATCACAGGACCCTGAGATCATGACCTGAGCAGAAATCATGAGTCAGACGCTTAACCAAATAAGCCACCCAGGTGCTGCCTTTTTTTCTATCTTTAATAAACTCTCTTGAAGATCCTTCTATATCAGTATATATGGGACTGCCCCTTTTTTAATTTTTTATTTTTTAAAGATTTTAAATTTATTTATTAGAGGGAGAAAGACAGTGAGGGAGGGAACACAAGCAGAGGAAGCAGCAGAGGGAAAAGCAGGCTCCCCTCTGAGCAGGAAGCCTGGTGGGGCTCCATCCCGGGACCCTGGGATCAGGACCTGAGCCTAAGGCAGAAACTTAAAGGTGCCCCTCTTTTTTTTTTTTTCCCCCAATTCTAGAGAGTACTTCACAGTATGAAGGGACTAAAACTGATTTAAGTACTGCCCTGTTGGTGGACATTTTATGTTTTATGGCTTTTCAATCTTTTACTATTGAAAACAATAATGCAATGAACATCTTGCATATAACTATTCTGAATAAATTCCCAGGACAGGTATTACTGGCTATACCCATCTACATTTGGATGGACAATGCTAAATTACCCTCTGGAGTGTGTGTTCTATTTTACACAGCAAACAACAGCATGCAAGAGAGCGCCTGCTTCCAAAACCTGTTCCAGAGACTGTTACCAAATTTCTGGATATTTGCCAACTTGATAAGCGAACAAATGGCATTTCTCTGTAATTTTAATTTGCATTTCTATATTATAAGGGTAATTGAGCATCTCTTCATCTGTTTAAAGGTTTGTATTTCCTTTGTCATAAAGATTTTGTTCATAGCCCACCTAAAGTATGAATTTGGGGTAGCCACTTAAGTCTCTGAATGGCATTTGATGTTTTTAAAGGAGACCTAATCACTGAAATTAGTCCTCAAGTGGACTATTTCAGGAGAATATGAAAAGGTGAAATGAAAACTTTAGGCAGTGCAGGGAGAACAGACTATTGGGTAGAAATCATCAAGAAAGAGCTAGGTCAGTCTGGTCTAGGTGTTCTGAAGTGCTCTTTTCTGAATAAGAAAACCAAAGATTAGAAAATTAAGCCAATTGGGAAGAAGTGTTTGTTTTCATGTTGGTGAGGACCACGGCTCACACTCAAGGCTCCTCTCCCAAAGACTAGCCCTCATTCCCTTCAATTAAGGCCTTACGTTTCTCCTCTAGGCAACCTAGTAAAGTATTAATTTGTGTAAGCTTGGGGATCAAACAGATCTATCTTCCTTGAATAAGACATAATAAAGGTATAACACAGTTCCAAAAACAAAGGATTAAAAAAGACAGATTCACACTAAAACTGATCTCCTAAGAGGTAATCACAAAATTAGTAATTTAAGCAGGTATGTCCAGGTTGGTTACATAGGAAAGCCAGGAAGCTGGTGTTATTCACTATTACAGTAATAAGACAGGTCAGGAAAGCACAGATAGTCCATACCATCACCCTAAATAGAAGTCATCAACAAAGAAAGCCTAAAAACATAGCTGAGAAGAAACCTCAGCCCAGCACTAACACTTACACCTATGCTAAGTCCCACTTCTAAAGAGGAAGCATCACTAACCCTTTGGTCATTCAGACTTCCAAACCCAGGCCAACCAACAAGTCTTCAAAGGCCAGTATTAGGTACTGAATCAATATCTGAATAAATATCAGCAAAGAGAGGCAAAGATGAATACTGGGCGGATGTGTCCTTAAAATACTCCAGAATACTATTTACAATTCTGAACAGAGATGCAGCTCTGTAAAGTTTAAATATGCAAAACTTAGTTCTGGAGCCATAAATACACTAGGCAGGTGGACAGTCCTTGCTGAATTCTATTCTACTCTGCCAGAAAAATCCTCCTAGCCCTGCCACCACAGTCACCTCATTTCTGTCTACAGCTCCTACTCCCTTCTGAACTACAGTCCCTTTGTAGCTCCTGCTTTCACTATCCTATCTCTGTCCATATTCTCTTTCTTCCGCATTGATGGAACCAGAATATAGGGATATATGGTCTCACATCTCAGCCCCCTTTTCTCAGGTCCCCAGAATCACCTCAGGTAAACTACATTCCAGGTAAATAATCATGTACATGCTATCAAATGCCTCTTCAAAACAAGCCCTCAGCCTCCCACCCACAACTACATAACCACCCACAAGCCTCTCCTTTGTAGAAAACTGGGCCACCAGTGCCCATAAAATACACCTACTTGACTTTAAACCCAGATGCTTGGGGCACCTGGGTGGCTCAGTGGGTTAAAGCCTCTGCCTTCGGCTCAGGTCATGATCCCAGGGTCCTGGGATCAAGCCCCGAATAGGGCTCTCTGCTCAGCAGGCTCAGCAGGGAGCCTGTTTCCTCCTCTCTCTCTCTGCCTGCCTCTCTGCCTACTTGTGATCTCTATCAAATAAATAAATAAAATCTTTAAAATAAATAAATAAATAAACCCAGATGCTTGTACGCTACCAATTACCTATGTCATTTCTCCTACGCAGTGGTAAAAGTCTAAATAATAAGAGTATGTCTTTACAAATGGCAAAAAATATATTCAAATTGAAACTGTATAAAAATGGTGAGGCAGGGCACCTGGGTGACTCAGTTAAGTGGCTGCCTTTAGCTCAGGTCATGATCCCAGGGTTCTGGGATCAAGTCCCGCATCAGGCTCTCTGCTCAGTGGGGAGCCTGCTTCTCCCTCTCACTGTCACTCTTAAATAAATAAATAAATATCATTTTTTAAAGAAATGGTGAGGCAGTCTCCACCTATGTCCTTAGTAAAGCAACTGAGGACATTCACAGGCATGTAAAGGGTTAAGGAAACAGCTCTAATTTATTCATTAACTGACTTGCATTTTCATGGCTCTAATTAGTGTAGCCAGTACATTAATACAGTATCAGTTAAGTAACGACCAGGAACCTTAATGACTAATTAAGAAGAAAAATCAAGATTTATTGTAAAAGCAATTCAAATTCTGAGATCATTGGTGAATAACACACATATGTGTATTTTTAGCAGAACTATAAAGCCCAGAATTTTAGAAGTTGCAAGTTTAAAACAAATCTGGCAAATCAAGTTACAATAACATAGTAATAATAAGAGAAGCTCATTTCACAAAGAAAAAAAAGATTAATTTCTTTAAAATGGTGGTAGCTAAAAACATTCTCGTCATTCTTAAAAAAGAACAACAGGTAATTTACACACTGTCTTTAAATAAGTTCAGTCTAAATCATTAATAAGCTCCACTTAAACATGTTAAGTCTTCTTCATTGCACTTGATGGGCACCTGGAGAAGGGGAAGAAGGCAGGAAGAGCAGAGGGAATAGAGGGATGGGGAGGAGGGAAGTGGGGAGGAGGAGAGAAGAAGGGGAAAAGTAATATGATCATAATTACCATTCAAAGACATATGCTCTATGAAGAATGGATTGGAGGGAACTCTATGTGAATTACAGAGCAAATCCAGTAATCTACGTGGCATAGACTAAAAGAGTGAGGTTCGGGTAAATGTAGTAAGGAGAAAGACCTAGTAATAGAATAAAGGGAGCTTACCAAGGAGAAGGACAGAGTAAGAGTGACTCTCAGGCTTCAGAGAGTAGACACTGTGGCTAGATTAGCAGTGGGGGTTGGAGGAAGAAAATATAGATTTCTACAGGAATTTGACTATTTCAGTTTGCCTAATAAATAACCAGAGATAAAGAAGGAGTGAAAGGAAGGTCGGGTTAATCTTGACAAAGTTAATCGTCAAGTTAATCTTGACAAAGATTAACTCCTTGACCAAACTTCAGAAAGGCTCCTTTAAGCCCTCTTCTCAATTTACCACACCTGCATAGCCTAATTTTCGCAAAACTCCTGTTGAGTCCATTTATCCAGAATCCCTACCCTCCAAATCTGATGAACCTCAGTATCTGATCAAATCCCTCATCCGCCACCACCCTCCTTGGTGGATCTCAACACCCTGCCTGCCTTCAGTGAGAATCCCCTCAAGTCGGTTCAACCAGAATCCCCCCTTACCTCTGAGACTTCCTCTTAGAAATTTTCTCTACACCGACATGCACCCTGCTCCTTGGCGATGAATCCCCACTTGTTCCCGCTCAGTTAGGAATTAAGACCAGGTCTCTTTTCTGTGTGGTTCTACAATAGTTCCTGAATGAAATCTGGTTTTATCACTTTAAATACTGCCCAGCTCTGGTTTTAACAGCTCAGAAGAGAGGTCAGGACTTAAAAGACTTATATTTAGAATAATTAAAGGGTTTATAGATGGCACTGGTAGCTATAAGATTAGATAAAACAATCAAGGAGAAAGTATAGAATAAAAAAGAGAAGAGGACCACCCTGAAGCACCAAGGACATCAAACTAAAATTTCAAGTTGAAAGGGTAATGACTCCAGTTGGAGCTAAACAGAAGTGGCCCGAAAGGTAGGAGGGGGGAAAAATCTGTGAAGTTTGTAAAGCTTAAATATGCAAAACTTAGTTCTGAAGCCATAAATACACTAAACAGGTGACAGTCCTTGCTGAGTTCTCTTCTACTCTGCCAGAAAAATCCTCCTAGCCCTGCCACCATAGAGAATGATATTAGGAAAAACAAGGCAAGTAACTTTTTAAGGAGTTTGTTGTCAAGAGTATTGTCCAGGGCACCTGGGTGGCTCAGTCGGTTAAGGGTCTGCCTTCGGCTCAGGTCATGATCCCAGCGTTCTGGGTCCAGGCTCCCTGCTCAGCAAGAGTCTGCTTTTCCCTCTCCCTCTGCCTGCCGCTCCCTCTCTCTCTGTGTGTCAAATAATAAACAAAATCTTAAAAAAAAAAAAAAAAAGAAGAGTATTGTCCATTTAAAGAAAAATAGAATTTTCTCCAAAACTAGAATTTTCACATATGACTAAAATAGGCAGGTAATCACTGAGAAAAAAAGACAAGAGTTTGCGCCTCAGTTATTTGTGTGTAAAGAATATGTCATTGGACTGCTAGGAACATATATAGATGTATATATATATATATATATATACACACACACACACACAATGTGTGTGCACATGTGTACATAATATCTGGGACATACTGTGGCTCAAAAATGAGAATTCCTTTGTATTGTAAATTGAAAGGCTGAAAATAAAAATGCATTAAATAAGTGTACATCTATTTATGGTATACATTTTTTTTTAATTATCTTTTTTAAAGATTTTATTTATTTATTTGACAGAGAGGGACAGACTAAGAGAGGAAACACAAGCAGGGGGAGTGGGAGAGGGAGAAGCAGGCCTCCCACTGAGCCGGAGCCCCATGTGATACTTGATCCCAGGTCTGGGTTCATGACCCCAGCCAAAGGCAGATGCCTCACAACTGAGTTACCCAAGAGCCCCTACATTTTTTCTTCTTAACGATGGGAAGGCCACACCAAAATATGCCACTTTGGCGTACTAATCATTTTGAACTAAAGTTACTAAAGAAACAGCCAGTGCAATAAGAACATCAGACCCTCCTCTGTCCCACTAAAAACAAAAATAAATTCTCTATGTGAAGTTACCCTTCCTGCACCTGGAGGGTAATAGGCATCCTTATTGCCAGAGGTCGGGAATTTAAGGCCAAGAAGGCTATCTAAACAACCTTGTTACTTTTTTACTAATTTACTACCCTAAGTCTAAACCCTTTTGCTTGTCAATTCTTCACAAATTTACTGTTTCTTTGTCTAAAAAAATGTAAAAGATGCTTGCTTTGGTCACTTCTTTGAGACTCCCATTTCTACAAACTCCCGTTTATACTAATTAAGTTGCTTTTCTCCTGTTAATCTGTGTTACGTCCATTGAATCATGAGACTAGTCAAAGAACCTAAAAGGGAAAAAAGGAAAAGTTTCACTTTCTCCTACATTAATGTGGGACCAACCTGGAAAAACCATGCAATGGTAATAGGTATACATTTTCATATTTTGATTTTTTTTTAATGATTGGTAATTTTTTAGCTTTCCCTTAGGAATGTATACTGACATTTGTGTTACCACTATAGTTGTACGGCCCCAGTTAAGAAACACGACATTAACAAGGAGATGTTAACTCTAATTTGAGAGGGTCCCCCAATAATGATTGTCGGATGAGTAACAAACACACGGCTCACAATGCCAAATTCTTTGCCTCTCTTTCTCTGGGTTTTTGAAACTGAGCAGCAATTAACCTTAATACAGTTGCCAGAAACCTCCATGTATAGATAGGTCTAACACGTTCCATCTTGTCTAGGTTAAAACTGGGCCAGTTTTCTTCACTGATAATCCTAGGCTGGCCTCTCACCAAAAAGACAGGCTAACTGAAGGAGGAGAACAACAACAACAAAAAAAAACCCTGCAGATTTCTCTAAGTAACGGTGATGAACTCACGTATGACTTTGTTACCTACCACTTCTCCATAATGTTTCGAGATGTCTGGCTGGATAAGATATTTCCAGATAAACAAGAGAAAGGGTAAAACCTCTCTCAGAAACTCCCTCAATTAGCAATCACCTTCATTTAGCAGCAGCACCTCCACTATGCCAGCTACAGGGGAAATTAATTAAATTTAATAGAAGCCACGGGGGAAGTAATTAAATTTAATAGAAGTCATGGATTCCAAATGAAGATAAACTGTATTTGTAATCAGACCTACTGTGTCACTTACTCAACTCGTGGGTTTGTAAGAGTGTGAGCCAAGTACAAACCACCTTCCATGGAAACGCCAAGTTACCTGGAATCCCTCCCTCATTCTCACCTCAAAATGTAAAATGATTGATGCAACATGCTATGCAAAGTATCCCTAACTTTCTTGAAGTTCCTTTTTTCAAAATAAAAAATCTGCACCAGCGTAACAAGTCAATTATGTGTAAACAAGCCGATCTGAATAGCACAGAAGCCATAGCACAGACAAGAAGTAATGAAAGGTTGGCATGTTTGCTCTGGGAAGCAAAACTAGCAGCCCATTCATCTAAATGCAGTTATGTTTCAATTTAACTAAATTACAAGGTTTGAAATTAGCAATGCTTCAAGCGCTCCGGGCTACCACTCCCACCAGAACACTTCATCTTTAATACCTGCTCCAGCTTGCAAATAAAACTAAGGAAAACAGTAGGGGAAAATGCTCAAAACATCTCTTAACAAAGGCCTTTCTAACAACTGCAATCTTACGGTTTTTACCCCTCAGAAAATCTAAAGCTTAATGGGGTCAAAGCTAAGTAATACTTGATCCTTTATTATTTTTTTTTACCATACGTTCTATGCATGGTTATTGAAATATTTTATTTATCATGATAAATTATAAGCTACTTAAGGACAAAAATATTTTCAGTTTCAAGTTTCTTATCTCTAGAATACTTAGCACAGTGCTTTGTACACAGTGAGGGATTAGAAAATATTTATTATCCCACTTTAATGGGAAAGAGCTGGATAGCATTACTCTCTATGAAATCATTACCAACACTGGTTTGAGCAGGCATGCTTTTCTTGGTTGGTAGAACAAGGTCAGGCAAGAATGCCAAGATTTCCACCTAACCTATGAAATAAGAAAAAAATCTATTTTGGAGTTATTTTGAGGACTAACTGCTATGTGGTTCATTAAAGCACTTTAAGACAAAATAACAAAAAATAACATATAACAAGCATCTAACACATGCCAGGCACCATGCTAAGCACTTTACATAGATTATGTCATTAAATGCTTACCAAAACCCTAGGAATTACCCACTATTTTCATCTCTCATTTATAGGCGGAAAAAGTACAGTTTAGAGGAGTTACAAAACTGATTCAAGAACCTAATAGCTAATTAGTAATGGGACCAGGGTTTGAACCAAGCTTAACCTGTTATGGGTGCTTGAAGGTAATGGGAAAATCCTGGCCACTTTCCAGCGTGCCAAATCAAGACAATGCTCCTTAATGATAAGAAATACAGCACAAAAGCAAAGGCCTCTTTTTATTTAAAAATATCAGTGCCAAGTACATAAAAAAATATTCCATGACTCAGTAAGCATCCTTCTTTATGTTGTGACAAACATAAATGTCTTGGTGATGTGGCCAGTCACAGGCCATATTTGGGGTTAAGTACTACAATTTTGAGGGGCATGTACTACCTCATAGTGAAATTATGTGACTCTCCCACTAGACTGTAGCCCAGTCAATGATAAGGACCATGCCATTCATGACAGTATCACCAGGACCCACCGCATAATAGATGCTTTATGAATATTTGTGGGCTAAATGAAGAACTATTAATTTTTTTATGACGTTAGTTCTAGAGTCCTAGAGAACCAATAAATGATGGCTACTTATAATTATTAAATTATCTGAGTATAATTCCAGCTGGCCATTTGTTCTAGAAGCCACTTCTCTAGTCTTTTCATTTCATATACTCCTTTCTCCATAAAAATCAAATTCTTACTGAGTGCCCTGTACATATTCCTATTATAGACCTCATAACACTTTTTCCTCACTTATACTCCCCACGCTCTCCCTCTGTTAAACTATAAAGATCTTATATTATTCCTCCTTTATCGTTAGAACCCAGCATAGTGCATGGCATATATGAGCCACTGAATAATTATTCAGAATAATTATTTATGTATACAGCTCTTTGTCATCAGGAATTTTTTTTTTTTAACCTTGTGTGTTTGGAAAGGGGTAGGGGCAAGAAATTACAAATACCATTTACAACCTAAACTGTAATCATTAACCTAGGCAAAAAATATTAACTAAGCACAACCCTTAAAAATGGACCCCTCACAAAATATTTTACCTTGTCTAAGTAGCAAAGATCACACCGACTTCTTGCATATTTCTTATGCCAGCCCAGTTTCACAAAATGTGTTTCCATATTTTTACTCAAGTCATTTTTTTTTAAAGATTTTATTTATTTATCTGACAGACAATGATCACAAGTAGGCAGAGAGGCAGGCAGAGAGAGGAGGAAGCAGGCTCCATGCTGAGCAGAGAGCCCGATGCTAGGCTCGAGCCCAGGACCCCGGGATCATGACCTGAGCAGAAGGCAGAGGCTTTAACCCACTGAGCCACCCAGGCGCCCCTGCTCAAGTCATTTTTAAACATAAACAACTACATGCATCAGGAAGGGGCTTTACAAAACCTTATGCTGCACATGGTTGAAAACAGGCTCCTTTAAAACCCAGTTTATAATTTATTCCTTTGTCTACAGAACTTTGCATTATTTAAAACAAAAACTAAAATCCAAACTTTATTATTTCATTAGAATTTACTATTTTAGTCACTCTTAGTACTTGGTATCAGCTATACAACTGGTTTAAGTTCTTAATATACCTGTAGAACTTAAAACAAAAATGTACTGTAGGCGTTCTTATCGCTAGAAGGACATTTCTCTTATGGTTCCATATAACATTTTAGTGTTGCTTTTCTTCCCACAAGAGAAACCTGAAAGAGAAGGGGAAACCCAGGAAATACTAGAAGAATGTACATAATCGAATATGTTTCCCAGGTTAAAAAATGGTATTTTTCCCAACATGTGAATTTTTTTAATGGACTGTTAATAAAAATTATGAATAAAGATTTAATACTCATATCTAGAATTGATCATATGTGAATTCAATACCTTAAGAGTCAAATACATTCACCTTATTTTTGCCCATATACTTACTGTATGATATTGAACAACAGAAGCAGAAAAATCAAACCAAGAACTCTATAAACAGAGAAATATTACTTTGACAGCGAAGAAGTATGTCACCTGCTCAAACCATACTTGCTTCTAAGGACAAAGTTATACATACATAGTTATAATAATGAGCGAGATCACAATTAAGAAATTCACTGTGAGGCATGATTGTACTTAATTTATTTGAAAATTAAAAACAAATTATCCTCTTCTCTAAAAAGCAATTTAATTTTTCCAAGCTGTTAATGAACCAATTAAATAAAACCATTTATTCTAATGCATGGAAGAAATTCCATGGTTAGAAATACATACCAAGAGAATATTTTTTACATATAAGAACTGCTTTACCTGTATATCACAACCACTCCCCTAAGCCAATGATACTCAAAGTATGAGTTCCAGAGACCCTTCTAGGAACCATGAGATCAAAACTATTATAATAAAGATACTGAGACAGTGTTACCCTTTTCACTGATGATGCTATAGCAATGGTGGTTCAAGCTGCTGATGCCACTAGCATGAATCAAAGCAAGGGCACAAAATTTTACAAGTAGTTATTTTACTCTTTGTTGGCATGCAATCAGAGTAAATAAAATGCAGTTTCTTAAAAATGCCTTTGGTAAGCCTATAAATTAGCTAATTTTAAAAATCGCAATCCTTGAGTACATGTCCTATGTGATAAAGAGGGGAAGCATGCATTAAGCATTTCTGCTGCAAATCAAAAATGTACGATGGGACAGTTGTCTCAAAAACAGCACTTATGTGACTGAGATATGAGGTGAACTAGCCATTCTTCTCATGAAACACTATTTTTATTTGAATGAATGACTGACGACAAACTATTCAGAATTAGGGATGACTGACATTTGTGGGAAAAGAGCAAGTTAGCTTGTCACTTCAAGGAAAATACCTGACAGTATCTGTTGCCAATGATAAAAATTGAGGTTTTAAGTGAAAATTAGTATCTTGAAAATTTTATCCATCATCCCAAGCTTGACAGCTTTCCAGCACTTAAAACATTTTCTGATATTAACAAACGTGATTGTTTGATTTTCTATAATGAAATGTGTCAACATCTGGAAGATCTGCATAACTTAGTGGACCAGAATTTTCCAAATGACCAATGCACGGGTAAAAGATCTACACGAAATACAAGAAATAGCAATATATTTTAATGTAACAAAGTACAAAATGTTCATTGATAAAGTTTTCAATTCCTTATTGAAACTAACTTTTAGGAAATTACAATTGATTTTACTGTAGTATCAAAGAAGAATACCAATAGTTATTTGGAAAGTCTATTAAAATACACCTCCCTTTCTTTCATATACTTCACCAAAACAACGTATCATAAGAAATTGATTTCAGAAGCAGATGTAGAAACCTACTGCCTTCCATCAAACCACAAATTAAAGGGAATTATAAAATATGTAAAGAAGCACCAGTCTTCTCACTAAATACTTCATTTTGGAAATGTGGCAGGTGGAGAAGGTTCCCACAAGTAAATGTTTTATGTTAACATGTAATGAATGTTTTAGTTACTGTTTTTTTAAACTTTTCAGTTTTAGTTTCTTATATGGTAAATATCAATAGACATACTCCACATAAACAGAAGTTCCTTTGAATCCTCAATAATTTTTCAAATCATAAATGGTTCCTCAGTCCAAAAATGTTTGATAGCCTTCGACCAAACTAATGCAAATAAGGCTCATTATCTACCTTATAGTATGCTTTTCTAAAGGATTTTGACCAAACACCTAATAAAACTAAAATATGCTTTTCCTATGCATACTTAAAAAAGAGAGCCTATAAAATGTCAAGCATCATATGAATTCCTCATGATGTATGATGAAAGTGCTTAGTCTCAAGTTGCATATAATCTCACAAGGAGATGTCTTAGTCACCTCAGGACTATTTGGGGCCAGGCCATGTGAAAGCTAGAACCCACTCTCAAAGTTGGCACCACTCTTCTTCCAGTTCAGAACATTTGTTACTAGTTCAGGTGCCACCATTAATCTCTACTGAATATATTTTCTGTGTCTTTTGTGTGTGTTGGCCTTCTTTCTCCTTTTCTGGACCTTCTAAATTTCACATAAAAGGTCCCTTTATAAAGGGGTGTGCCCTTTAAATAAACAAAGCTATCCATCAGAGACCACCCCTCTTTTCACTTAAAGTATACACAAGTGTGTTCAGTATAACTTTCAGATCACTTTTTATTTCCTGAGTTAATTTGTTGCTGGCTACTGATTATGTCTTCACTACCAAAGAATGTTGCAGAGGTTCATTTTATGAGCTTTTAGGTTTTAAAAACTTTGGATTAGGTAAAATTCTATACCTATAAAACCCAAGCTTTAATTATGGGAGAAAGTAATATAAGCTTAATTTTCTTAAGTTCAAACTCAACATCTACAATGAGGCAAACCATACAAGAATCAGCAAGATCTCTTACTGAGATCATTTCCAAATAAGTAACACCTACTGAAAAATCACAGCAAAATTCTGAGCGGATCATAATTAGTCAAAACCCCTTCTTTCACTGTTCACCACTAGGAAGTAATGAAAAAGTGAGAACAAACTACAGAGATATGACCAAGCTCTATCACTGGCAAAGTTAATTGGACCATACTCTCTAAAATTCATGTTCGCTGCTATGTAGGTCTTCTGTATTGGCTGAGAAAACACATTAAATGGCTTCTCAAGAAGGTTCTGTGCTACTCTCCAAAGCATTCTTAATTCCTACTCTCCAAAGCACTCTTAATTCCTATGAACTCTTCCTCTATCTAGTCAGCATAATGTGGCGAAGAATAAAGACTGAGCAGAGGAACCCCGGTTCAAAGTTCACTACTTGACAATGAGCACTTAAAATTCCTTAAGCCTATTTCCTCAGACATAAAAAGAGAGCTAATTACTAACCTGCAGATTTTATGACTGAATGACATCATAAAAGTAAGTAACCACATTTTAACCATTTGGAAAATGCTAGCTAAATGGTCCAATCAAAATTCCAACCACTATATACAATTATACATATATCCCTTTTCCTATGGCAGAATCTGAAGATAAAAAACAGTCATTCCATTTCATTGCCCAAGAATGAAAAAATAGAAAAAAATCCACATGCAGAATGGAATTAAATATACACAATGTCCCACGCTGAGAGCAGAAGAGTACTGGGTTCCACTACATAGGCTTTAGGTCTCCCGAATGTCTGCACCCCTCAGCCTCAGCCTCAGCCCCACCCTTTGCTAATCCCATAATTTTAGACAAGTAGGTAAATTTCTGCTTCCACTTCCTCCTCCTATGCCTGAAGAATTAGATTACTCATTCCATAAGGTCAAATGGACCAATGACTGCAAAGGGCTAATAAGAACAAAGCTGAACATAGAATAAGCCCTGAATAAATGTTAGTTATTTCATTAAGATTTTCAGGTTGCCTTTGGAGATTTTTCTATGATTCATTTACTTTATAACTTAACAGAAATAAGCAAGCACTTCCCAAAACACTCCTACATATGTTGCTTTGAATGAACTTCATATACTGTGATAAAGTCTGGCAAAAAAAAACTATCATGTAGCTATCTTGTAAACTTGCTTTTATAAGTAATAAAACTTCGGGATTTGGGATGTATCCAAGTTCTAGCTTGGGACTTCTCTACCCCGGCAACATCTAAGAATCACCTGGAGAGATACCTTTAAAAAAAAAAAAAAAAAAGCAAACTGAGTACCTCAGTGTGCTGGAAACAAATACGTAAAGAATTGTCCCACTGTCCCATTATGAACTGTATTTCAAGTTAAACAAATAGCCCTAGCAGATAAGAGTTCTTTTATATAAAACAATTCTAGATAATATACAGAGAAGAAATAATATAATAAGGAAATCTCCATTTCGCACCCCTTAAAAAATGAGGCAATACTCCTCAATGAATGAACCTAACCATTACGTGTTAGGTCAATGAGGAATCCCTTAACAAAATAATTGGGCTTTTACCACTTGAAGCCACTTTTACCACTTGAAGCCACTACTCCAAGTCCATCTTCCCACTGCTACGTGTGAGACAATTGGTCCTATATCCCTGGAGATAAGATGCGACAGAAGTAGTTGAGGGAAGGGAGGTGACAGGATAGGAAGAGTGGTTTCGAGAAAGGAGAGGGACAACAAAAAGAGAAGGGGGAAGGGATAAGGGAGAGAAAGAGGTAGGAGAAGGGGAAAAAAGGAAAAAGAAGAAAAGAGGCATGAAGGGAAAGGGAGGAATACAGGAGAGGAGAAACGATACAGGATGGGAAGAATAAGTGAGGAAAGGGGGAAGGAGAAAAGAGAGGATACACTTGAAGCAGAGAAGGCAAAGAAGCACAGCAGAATCCAGTCCCTGACCCAACCTGATCCTGAAACTCACTGTGTTCTTGTCCTTTGGTAACTAGGCACCCCAACTGTCTTATGATCAATTTTTCCGTTTACTAAAGATAACCAATACCAGTTATATAACTTAAAATCTTCAGAGTTCTGAACGCAAGTAAAATTGAGAGACCAGAAGAGGGATCAACTTTATTCCTAACTTAAAACATGGCAATTACAGGGACTATTTCAGACTGATTATTGATAGATATCCCAAATGACAAAACAGAAAATGAATGCAATCAATACTTTAACCACATTGTGAAATGATTCAATCCAGTGAGTCTAAATTTGAACTACAACAAGAACTTAACGAATAATCACCAAAGAAATTAAGAAGCCAAAAATCTACTTAAGACAAACACATTCTCTGCTATTTCAGAAATATAAATCTAGGCTAATGGACAGATGGATAGATAGAAGAAGGAAAGGAAGGAGGAAGGAAGGAAGGGAAGAGGGAAGAAGAAAGGGAGGGAGGGTAGGGAAAACACTTAAGTCCAGATGCTGCTTAACAAACTTTAATGATATTCAAAAAGGAATGTCTAATAGTAATTTGGGTAATGACAATAAAATGCCTCAAAAGACACAAGAGGTCTAGACCAGGCTCCGGCTAACAAACAATGCTATTCTGAAGAAATCATTTTACTGTTCTCCTTTCACATCAAATTGACAAGTCTGAAAAACAAGGGTTCTTCTGAGGCTTAAATGTATTGCTATACATGAAGCTATTTGCAAAGAACTGATCCCTTATGTAGAAAATATTAAGGTATTTTGAAAGTCAATTAATAGCATAAACAAGATTTAAGGTAGAGTACTAATGTAAAATAAACTATTCTAATAAGTAACTCAGAAGCTTAGTTTTCTTAGCTCCTAAACGATAGGCTAATTATATGTATCAGAAAAATAATAAAACTTAATTTCTATAAAATTATTTTGCAATTCAGACTTCGTTAATTCAAGACAGGTGTTGCCCACAATTTATATAAATTATCAAGTTTTTACTGAAATGCTATTAAGGTGACCAGGAAAAAAATAAATGAACCTAAAATGGGTATATTAGCTCATTTGAAATCTCACTATAAATTCTTATCATTAAGTACACTCATTTTCTTCTAGCCTTATGCCAATTCTCTACTTCTGTGCCCTTGAAAGCAGGAATATGACAGGGAGGAAACCACCATTCCCACTTGTCTACATTTCTCAGAATCTGGAAACAAGCTCGCCTTCCAAAATTAAAAATAAAAATTAAAACATAAGCAGCCTATTCCATCTCAAAAAAAATAAATAAAATTTAGAGAGTGAAGGTCTATCCCTCTGTGGAAGTGCCCCGACTTTAGAAGGAGCAGAATCAGATTCAAATCCCAGCTGCTCCACTTACTTCAGGATGTGACGTGAGGCAAGCTACTGCACATTCCTCGACTTCTCTCCTTCCCTCTCTATTCCATGAGGAGATTGAGAGTAGCTATATCCTAGGGTATTAAAACAATTTGAATGTGATATTGCACATATAAAGCCCTTAGCACCACATCAGGCACAGAAGAAACCTCTGACAGACACTGCAATCGTCATGACACAGTCCCAGGGTGGATTCTCAGGAAGGCTGGAACAAGTTTTGACAAGTTTATTCACACTCTATTGTCTATAGAATAATTTAAGGAAGGGCAAAGATATGCAAGTCCTCTTAGGAGAAGAGGAAAACATAATTATTGATGGTTCTATGAGTCAGAGTTCTCAAAAGACACAGAACCAATGGGGATATGTAATATAATATACACATGTATACTTATAGAACCAATAGGATAATAGGATACATATATGTATTATATATTTAGAAAGGAACTTACTACAGGAATCGGCTTACACAATTACAGAGGCTGAGAAGTCCCACAATCTGCTGTCTGCAAGTGAGAGAGCCAGGAAAGCCAGTGGTATAATGCACCCCAAATTTCAAAGGCCTGAGAACCAGAGGAGCCAATGGTTTAAGTCCCAATCTACGTTTTAAGGCTCAAGACTTGAGGAACAAATGGTTTATGACCTGGTCTGAACTGAAAGTACAGGAGAAGGAGAAAGATGATGTCTCAGCTCAAGCAGAGAATAAATTCAGCCTTCCGTGCCTTTCTGTTCTAGTCACGTTAGAGCAAGCAGTTAAATAGACACCCAGACTAAAGGGGTGCCTGGGTGCCTGGGTGGCTCAGTGGGTTAAGCCTCTGCCTTCAGCTCAGGTCGTGATCCCAGAGTCCTTGGATCGAGCCCTGCATCGGGCTCTCTGCTCAGCTGGGAGACTGCTTCCCCTTCTCTCTCTCTGTCTGCTGCTCTGCCTACTTGTGATCTCTTTCCGTCTGTCAAATAAATAAATAAAATCTCTAATAATAAATAAATAAATGGATAAATAGTTAAAGAAGCAAAACAGATGGACAATTGCCAGGGACTACTCCTACTCTACGCAAAGACCGCCCCAACTCCCTTGGACCAATCCATTTTGCAGTTTAGTGCTGATTTGGGAAGCAGAGGCTACGGGCTACAGGGACCTGCCCAACTTTGGAGCACGCGCTTAAAGAAAGACCTTGCCTGCTAGTAACCCAGAGGTGATTATCATTTTCAGAAAGGGAAAATTTGAGTTATATGCTGGACTCAGTGGATCAACAATACAAGATGCAAAGTTTATATTTTAAAACTGCAAACGGCAAGATCAGAAAGCAATCCAAGAGACTGCATACGCGTGTGTGTGTGTGTGTGTGTGTGTGTGTGTGTGTGTTAAAGGAAAGGAAGTGGGCAAGTGTGTGTTAAAGGAAAGGAAGTGGGCAAGTAGAGAAAAAATACACATTGAGTTGTCTTTCTTTTTTCTTCTTTTTTTTTAAGATTTTATTTATTTATTTGACAAAGAGGGAGACCACAAGCAGGCAGAGCAACAAGCAGAGGAAGAGGGAGAAGCAGTCTCCTGCTGAACAGGGAGCACGTGTGGGCTTGATCCCAGGACCCTGGGATCATGAGCCAAAGGGGATGCCCAACTAACTTAGCCATCCAGGCACCCCTGAGTGGTCTTTCTTATGCTGCAACTAGAATTGCATCCTTCTTCCTCAACTCTTTGAAGCTGTAGAGCTTAAAATTCCTAAGGGATTTAAAAAATAGTAATAATATCATTATAACATCATTTGCATTGTGGTTTGGGCACCTCTGTGGGTTGTGCTTAGGCACTCATGGGAAGATGACTACCATCGACTTGTGCAAAGGGCTGGAGGGCAGGAAACCAAGGCAGATTCAAAGGTGGAGTGATAATAACAAGATGGAAAGAAGGAGACCCAATAAACGCCCATAAAAGAGCACAGTGAGAAACTCAGTGGGCTGCCACCCATCCTGAGGGTCAGTCTCTCCTCTGTCTCTGGAGTGTACTTTCCCTTTGGAAAATTAAACCTTTTGCTGCTTTAACTCTCTATTGGGTCTTTCCCTGAATTCTTTCCTTCAAGAAGACAAGCAAGGAATTCCACAATCCACCACCCAGTCACAGACTCTCAAAAGACTGGATGATGCCTGCCGCCCAGCCGGGCTGAGGGCAATCTTCTCTACTCAGGCTGCCAAGTCAAATGCTAACCTCCTCTGGAAACAGCCTCACAGACACACCCAGAAATATTTTACCAGCTGTCTGGGCATACCCTTAGCCCAGTCAAGTTGTCACATAAAATTAACCATACAGTGGTATTGGTCCAACACAGTTCAGAGGGACAGAACTTTTTCATCCTAGAGATGGTTATCAGACACCTACACAGAAATGTCCAGAGACAACTTATACACAACCAATATACCTTTGAATACCTAATTCACCAAGTTTCAGAATTTGTTTACCCAGGAGCCATCTAACACATAACATAACCCCTTACAAGGACTTTGTCATCAGAAGAAGTTAAGAGAGAGAATAAGGGAATTATCTCCAATTATACATTGTACATCATTCTTTTTTTTCAGTTTGCTTATGACTCATTCTCCTAAAAACAGATAAAAACAGAAGGTTAAACCTATGAAACTTAAAATCCAGCAGTAGAATGGACACCATCAATGTTCTGAAAATCTATCATGTGCTGAAAACCCATTAGACCACACCTGTTTTTCAACTGATGTAAGGTACCCAATATAAGCCAGACACTGACAGAATAAAGACAGCCCCTGTCTTTTCAATCTAATCAGAGAGGCAGAAGCCCAAACAAACTTAAATATAGTAAGAACAGCCTTATGACAAGTTACATATAAAAGGCTATCAAACAGAAAAGTGTTAGAAATAACTTAAAATCTAATAAAGAAGTTTGTTCATGGGAATCAAATCTAATTATTTCCCCTGAGCATTAGCAATAAAGAATAGGTAGAATCACATTTGGAATAGGTAACAGAATACTAACTACTCCTCAGTGGAGCACAAAATAACACAAGAAGGAAGGCAAAGTACCACAACATCTTTGACATTATGCCAGCCATAGAGTGGAGACGGATAACTCTAAGTATGAGATTCTAAACCAAACACAGAGAGGTTACATAATTGAAAGCTGAGGTACAACATATTGATAGTTTATATACATTACTTAACTAAAAGCAAGATGGTTCTGGGCCCTTACCATTCTGTACTACTGAGAACTGCTTGAGCCTTGACTAGAAGTTTTTGAGTGAAGAGTAAATCAGATTCGAAGTCTTACTGGCAACTGTCACAGAGAGTGTGTGTGTGTGTGTGTGTGTGTGTGTATACATATAAAGATAGAAGAGCAGTATTCATATAGTTTATGTATAGTTTTATATTTTCTTCTTTAAAATTAAACAATTTTTTAAAAGCTTAAAATTATTTCCCAAAAATATTTCTATTTCTCTTTCTTAAAGACCTGTGATTCAGTAAGAACTCCCAACCACACTGTAATCCAAATTCTATTTGGTCCTGCAGTGAAGTCAAATGTGAGATCCCAACATCAATTTGTTGCCATGGAAATAATTGAGATGTCAATGTTTGTGCATTATGACTGTACTATAGGAGCAGATGGGCTGACAAAGGAAAAAAAAATCTTTGCAAATATCCCTCTAATAATTAACCAAAGTGTCAAGCGTTACTTTAAATTTACGTTATTAAAAAACTTAAGAAAGATCAATTTAAACAGTACAAAATACAACCAATTTCAACTTCTGAATTTTTACTAAAGAAGACGCTTTTTGGGGCGCCTGGGTGGCTCAGTGGGTTAAGCCGCTGCTTTCGGCTCAGGTCATGATCTCAGGGTCCTGGGATCGAGCCCCGCGTCGGGCTCTCTGCTCAGCGGGGAGCCTGCTTCCTCCTCTCTCTCTGCCTGCCTCTCTGCCTACTTGTGATTTCTCTCTGTCAGATAAATAAATAAAATCTTTAAAAAAAAAAAAAGAAGACGCTTTTAATTTATACAACTAGAAGGGCTTGCATATTCTTTTATTCATTTGATGATGTTTCCTTGCTTGTTGGACAACTTTTGTGGTGCCTAAAAATACATGTGACCAAGTAACTCATAGAGCCAACCATTTACAATATAGTTCAGCTATAAAAATGTCTGTCTGATTCTATATTCACCAATGTCCAATGAATTTGTTCCAGAAAATAACTTACTTGAATACAAAAACCATATTCCTTTCTGGATCCTCCACAGTAGTTAGCCATGTCTCCTGGGCTAAGCTGAATGAATAGTCATTTGTGCATTCCCTTACAGAGGATTTTTTCCTAAAAGTAATTAGTAGGAACAGACTTAAATAAAATAGGCCGGGCAATCACTTATAGGTGCATGTATGTGCCATTAATGTCTAAATCATAAGGTATAAAACTGTCACTCTCCTAATCTTCACAAGGTATTATCACTTGGAACCTCTTACTCTGCCACCCACAGTGAGCCCTTTTTATCCAAACATAAAAAATGTTGTTCTTCCCCATTGTGGGCTAATTATACCATCTGTTTAGCCACAGTACTATTAATGTTAACTCCTTAGCATTCCCACATGCACTGCCCTCAAACTCCTTCCTTATACTGTCAAATGTGCAAGTAGTAGACAAGGCAAGGAAATCAGTGTCCTGATTTGTACTCTATTGTCTGTGCCTGGGCAACACTCCAGTCTCCATAAGGGACCCGAGCATTTGGACAATTCCCCTGCATCTCACCTCAGTTTAATGGTGCTAGATGTAAACATAAGTAATAACAACAAAAATCAATCCCCATCCCTCCACCAAAATGATAAACTGAAAAAGATATCAATGTTTTGGAAAACAAACAGGATCAAAATCAGGAAAGGGAGGGAGATGAAGAGTAAGTCATTGGACAACCATTGCTGCCCCTTGAAATTAAGCCAATCATTTTATTTTCTATATTATAAAATAAAGACAAAATAAAGTTAAAAATAGGTATAAGTATCCTCACAGACTAGAGGTATGTGGCCATATGCCTACTACAGATAATTAGCTAATTCTACACTAAGAAATTAAAAACATAACCTCAGGAAAGATCATAAACTTGATATCTGATTGTTAACTAGAAATAAATAGCTATCTTCTTTAAATTGCTCACAATACAAAAGCAAACCATTTGAAAGAAGCAGACCCTTTTAAAATGTAATTCTTTATTAAACTTATGAAAGAAATTTCATTATGCTCATCTTCTCCGGTGCTCTTTAACTATCTCTAGCACCAGTAAAAAGGCAAACACAGAATGATCTGTAACTTTTCTCATGACGATTTAAAAATAAATACATTCTTTTGATTATTAAAGCTCACAAATTTTGGAAGTATACACACTCACATTAAATTTATATGCACAAAATGGTGCCTGCGTGGCTCAGTCAGTTAAGCATTTGACTCTTGGTTTTGGGCTCAGGCTGTGATCTCAGGTTGTGGAACCAAGCCCCACATCCCCCTCTTCTCATTCCCCCATCATCAGCACCATCCGGCTCTGTGCTCAGCACGGAATCTGCTTGAGATTCTCCTCCACTCCCTTTGCCCCTCCCCCAGTTCGTGCACTCTTGCACAGGTACACACTCTTTCTCTCTAAAATAAATAAATAAACCTTTTTTAAAAATTACATGCACATAAACAGCTAACCTCATAGCTTAAAAACTATGAGTTAAAACTATCAGGAGTGTGTTATGAAGGATTAACTCTATGTTCCTTAAACTATGAAGCTCCTTATAGTTAGAGTGTCACACTAATTAACATATCTAGTTTCTACAAAGGTCAGGTCATGATACCAAAACTTGGCAGAGTTCAGCATATCCTGTAGTTTTTAAGCCAATTGCTAGAATGGGAGAAAAGAACAAAGGACGAAGGCAGGAAACCCACAGACATCAGTATACCTTGTTCACCTCACACCTCACTAAGACTCACCCTGGAGGCCAATGATACAGGCCAACTTCCCACTCTCCAAGTCCTTTCTTATGAACTCTGAAAAGATAGCTTTGAAACCTTTGTACCCAGAGCTGCTATTGCAAAATAAACAGACACCCACAAAAACAACAAATGGAGTCTTCTGGACCAATAAAGAAGCACAGGTCTTCATGTCGGCTCTACCCTCTACAGACTACAAGAAGCTATTATTCTTTAAGATTCTGCAAGTAATAAGCCTTCATGGGTTGCCATTATTAGCAAATACCGCAATAATGGTGCTTATCTCTCAAATGAGCAATATTACATTGAAGATAATAGTAGAGTCTTAGTCCATTTAGCTGCTGTAACAAAATACCAGAGGCTAGATGGCTTAGACACAACAGAAATTTATTTCCCAGATTTCTGAAGGCTGAGAAATCTAAGATCAAAGCCACCAGCAGATTCTGTGTTTGGTGAGAGCCTGCTTCTAGGGTCATGGATGGTTGTCTTTTCATGGCATCCTCACATGGCAGAAGAGGAGCTACCTGGGACCTCTTTATGAGGGCACTAATCCCATTCATAAGAGTTCTACCCTCATGACCTAATTACCTCCCCAGGACCCCATCACCAAATACGACCACACTAAGGGTTAGGTTTTAACATATAAATTTTGTGGGGATATCAACATCCAGTCTCTAACAAGTAGCCTATAACTAACTGGGAAAGATACAAAGAAGTCAAGAGTCATAATGCATAATTGATTATATATTTGTTATATGAGCCAACCATGGCTTGAAAATCATAAAGAATGATTTTTCCTCCCCAAAAAAGTAAAATTAAGGATAAACATAGTTGCAAATTTTGGGGTTCCTTGCTCATTAAGTCATGGTACAATTCAAGAGATTACAAAATTCTTCAGGAGAAATAGAGATTATAAAATCCATTAGGAGAAACAAAGCACTGTTAATTTAACAGAGTCACAACTGCAGCTGATGGGAAAGATCTAAGAAAAAAGCTTCCTCATTGAAGATGCTAAACTTTTGTAATGAATGACAAACTTACCAAACTTTAATTTCTCCACATTTTTCTTACTTTAGGACAAATGGATCAAAGGGGCAGATAGCACCTGTCAAAGTCTACATGCATTTTCTAACAGTTTACTTATTTTAGAAAAGTAAGCATCTCGAAATAGTAGACAAATGTAAAATAATGAACACTTAGAGACATAAAGGTAAAACTAATATTTTCTTAAGATATTGCCACTTGTAGCCATCTTTAAAAGAAAATGGTGAAAGGAAAAATGCAGCTTAAAAATTTTTTTTCAGGGGCGCCTGGGTGGCTCAGTAGGTTAAAGCCTCTGCCTTCAGCTCAGGTCATGATCCCAGAGTCCTGGGATCGAGTCCCGCATCGGGCTCTCTGCTCAGCAGGGAGCCTGCTTCCCTTCCTCTCTCTCTGCCTGCCTCTCTGCCTACTTGTGATCTCTGTCAAATAAATAAATAAAATCTTTAAAAAAGGGTGCCTGGGTGGCTCAGTGGGTTAAAGCCTCTGCCTTCGGCTCAGGTCATGATCCCAGGGTCTTGGGATCAAGTCCCGCATCGGGCTCTCTGCTGAGCAGAGAGCCTGCTTCATCCTCTCTCTCTCTCTGCCTGCCTCTCTGCCTATTTGTGATCTCTGTCTGTCAAATAAATAAATAAAATCTTTAAAAAAGGGTGCCTGGGTGGCTCAGTGGGTTAAAGCCTCTGCCTTCGGCTCAGGTCATGATCCCAGGGTCTTGGGATCAAGTCCCGCATCGGGCTCTCTGCTGAGCAGAGAGCCTGCTTCATCCTCTCTCTCTCTCTGCCTGCCTCTCTGCCTATTTGTGATCTCTGTCTGTCAAATAAATAAATAAATAAATTTCTAAAAAGAAAAAAAAATCTTTAAAAAAAAATTTTTTTTTTTTTTTCCAAAAAATACTTCCCCACTAATCCTTTTTTTACTTCTTATAATGGGCCACTTTAATCAAAATGTTTCTTTTGGCACCAAGATTCATGTATTGTCCAGGTGTTAGAAAAAAAATATGTATTTAAGCACTTGTAATATAAATAGATATGTGTACCATTTGAAAAAAAAAGTTTTTTTTCTCTTTTGTTTTATATATATTATATGATTCCCAGATGTCCTAATGAAAAGCCACAATTCATCAGATGTTGGAACATCACAGAGGTAGAAAGGAACAAATAAAAACCACACAAATGCATTAAATGACACTGAAATACATTTGCCTAATAAGTCCCTTTAGGGGGAAAACTGCATTAAAATATCTGTTCTGCACATAGACCAATTTTAAAAAAGGGATTGTAACTGCTTACAAAAGTCTCAACATACATTGACTGATTTTTTTCTTTTTTTAATAATGAAAGCCCCTGACTACTACTAACATTAACAAGAAAATACACTTAGTTTCTGGGAAGGTTACATTGATTTAAAAAGATAAGGCAAATTTGCCCTAAATTTGGAAAAAGAGAAGCAGAACAACAAACAAAACCAACTCATAACACTTTGATGTGATGAGAATGATCTAGTATTTATGAACAACTTAACTGACATACAATTCTCATAACCATAAAATTCACCCTTTTATTTTTTTTAATATTTTATTTATTTATTTGACAGAGATCAGAAGTAAGCAGAGAGGGAGGCAGAGAGAGAGGAGAAAGCAGGCTCCCTGCCGAGCAGAGAGCCCTAGCGGGGCTCGGGTCAGGATCATGACCTGAGCCGAAGGCAGAGGCTTTAACCCACTGAGCCACCCAGGTGCCCCAAATTCACCCTTTTAATATAGTATACAGTTCACTGGTTTTTCAGTATATTCAGAGTTGTGCTGCAAACACCACTATGTGATTTTACATTTCATCTTTCCTAAAAAAACACTAGTAGTACCAACCAGTAGAGTAATTCCCCACAACCCACTTTCCCACCCCTACGACAAAACAACTGATCTCCTTTCTGCCTCAATAGACTTACTTATTTCGGACACTGCACATAACTAAATTCATACTGTATATCTTATGACTGGCTTCTTTCATTTAACATAATGTTTCTGAGGTTTATGCATGTGTTCACATGGATCAGCACGTCATGGTTGCTATTGCTGCGTATTCCATCTAACATTGATTTGTAAAGACAGTTTCAAGAGATCTGCCTTTTTTCTAATTTCTGGACTCTGTGAAAATATTGGGGTGCGAGGGGTATATTTTAAGCCAAAGGTCAAATTACAACAAACACAAAAACTGGATATAGCTTTATAACAGTTGTTTTGAGGTGGAATCATTTAAAAAGTCTCAAATTCAACTATTAAGTTAGAAAGGCAGTCTAACCACTACATGGAAAAAAAATGCTAGCTCATAAACCAGATAAATACTGACATGGAAGCCAAAGTAAATTCCTTAATATCCTTAGAACTTCTGAAAAAGAAAGGAGTTCAGGAAATGTCCATTTGTGGGATCTACCTTAGCAGACATTAAAGAAAGCTAAAAGTGAATGTGGATAAAACCAACAAAGCAGATCTCTAAAATCTCAAAAAAAATTCTTTTTAATGATGCTCTACTGATAGAACTATAAATCAAAAGTAATAAACTAGCTGGGATATCTGGGTGGCTGAATCAGTTAAGTGTCTGCCTTCAGCTCAGGTCATGATCCTGGGGTCCTGGGACTGAGCCCTGCATAGGGCTCCCTGCTCAGCACGGAGCCTGCTTCTCCCTCTGCCTACTCTGCCTGCCACTCCCCTTGCTTGTGCTCTCTCTGTCTCTGACAAATAAATAAATAAAATATATTTTTTAAAAGTCATAAATCAGCAATCTTTAAACATCTCATTATTGTACATTTCACAAAATGCCCTTTAGAAGCTTTATTTTAGTTTAAAAAAAAACAAGCAAACAAACAACAGATGTCTCCGGCACATTCCCCAGCAAGCACCTGTAACACCAGCATGATCAAGTCTTCCAACTCTTGACAAAGAAGACAACTCAAATAGTGACACCAATATATTTTTTTTAATTTAGAAGAAAATAAGGTCATTGAGGTGATTTTTTTAAAACAACAACAACAAAAATATTGCCAGTTCACATGTGTGGGAATAAGAGAGGTCACAAAAGCTATTGATGAAAAGATTAAATCCAATTTGTTCTCTCCATCTCTTGGGTTTGATTTTTGCTCCAAAAAAAGGCTTTAGAATTTGCCCCAGGCAGCCCTACATTACTTTTTTGTGTTAAAAGGCCCTGTGCAAAGCAAATATGGCCTTCAGTAAAACAATCAAATAAAACACATTTTCCAACAAAAGCAGATTGCTAACTTAAGTCATTGAGGGTAAAAGAGCAACTGAATGTGCAGTGGGAGCCAGAAAGAGGTTGTGATAGTACATAAAAAGCTCAACTTAAAATAAGTCTCCAAATACAAAGTAAAAATATATAATCATAATTTTTAAAACATCATGAAAAAGAATATTTAGTAAACAATTACTATCCAGCAGCTTATTTTCCAATAGAGTATAAATAATCGTGCAATATTTAGTATTAATTTTGTAAATTCATATTTGAAATTCAAATTCCGTTTTTTACTACTGTGAGGGTATAAAGAGCTCAATTTCAAAACCCTTTTTTAATAAAAAATAAATTTAAAGACTAAGACCATGATCTGTGGAAAAATAACTACTATTGTAAAATAGTTGGTTCTAATTACAATCAAATCCATTTATATACCATGTTTCAAAAAAACTAAAAATTTTGAAAACTTTTACCTTATTTCTAATACAATCAATAACTTGACAAGGGGAAGTTAGTTTCTAGGCACTAGCTCACTATTAACAATTGGCAGGGCCAATGACATAATTTGACCAAAGGAAAATGAAAATGCATGTCGCTTATTTACACAAACAAGTAAAAATTCTTTTACCTTGTTTTCTTAGTGTCTCAACTTGTTGTCAGATTTTTCATTTGCTATTTAATGTCAAAAATTCTCAAGTGTGGGAATACTCATAGGATGATTACAGACCCTCACAGGTGCCTAAGGTCCTGTACTATAAACTCAAGAAGCAGGAGGCACGTGCTAGATTCAACCCTTACCTCATCTATACCTCTATGCCCTCCAGGGGCAGAGGAGTCACTGAACTGGGAGGGGGCAGGAGAATGAATGGCCAAGAACCCAACCCGAAGGGGATGAGAGATGATGGACCATGCGTGAGGTAGAATTCCAAACCTCAATTTCTTGCCCAGGTGTCCCATTTCACAAAACTGAAATCAAAGAAAACTTAGTAAAAATTTCAAAATAGCAACCATGGGGCATTAAACCTCAAGGGTGGGCCCTTTTCTGAATTTGAGACCCTGTGTGACTACTTTGGCTACTTGCCCACCAAACAAGGCCTGAAAACTGTTATTCGAACTAAAGAAAAAATAACCGTTTTGTTTTGTTTTGTTATAGCAGCTACTGCCAATTTACTTGGTTAAATCTTTCTTCATAATATCTACCTCCAAGTCTTCAACAATATACAATCACAAATAAGAGTAATCTGATGAGAAAAAATATATACTGCATATACAGTATCTATTAATTCCTGTGTCAGACAATCTATCAACTACAAAACAAACTGTCCTAAAATTTAAAGAAGACCACAGGAGTACCAGGTGGCTCAGTTAGTTAAATGTCCAACTCTTGATTTTTGTCTTAGGTCATGATCTCACAGTTGTGAGACTGGGCACCAAAGATTCTCTTTCTTCCTCTCCCCCTGCCCCTCCCCCACTCTCTAAAAATAAATAAACAAACAAACCAATCAACCAACCAACCAACCAACCATAGTATGGGCAGGAAAAGCAAAGACAAATATGCCAACTAATAATTTTGGATTTTTTTAACCTAGAAAACAAATATACAATTTCTTTATAAATACACAATTATAGCTGATGCACCTCCTCTGTGTAATGTTCAAGGGGCTCCTACTGACCCCAGGGTAACAACTGGCAGTAGATGCATTTCAGGCCTTTGAAAACCATAAAACAACCATACGTTTTTGAAAATCCTTGAAAAGCAATGTGATGAGAAGGCAAATAGGTTTCTTCCTGATAACTAGGAGGAGAAAGAATAGTATGTAACATCGGATATATAGATATTTAAAAAATAAATTATTTTTAACTGGGGCGGGGAAATAATTTTTATGAGTTCAAAGGAAAGGGACTAGGCTCTTTCTGACAAAACAAACAACTGAATATGCAATTAAGATGAATCAACAGAAAAGGCAGGATATGCTTAAAAGCAATGTATGGTCCTTTCTTTGACCAAGGTATGTAACATACACAAAATCTGCACAAAACTTAAGAGACCAAAATAATACAAATGAAATGTCCCCTCAAATAATGTCAGGGAGTCTATAGCTGAAAATAGACTAAGACTCAAAGAAGATACTAAAAGTAACAAAAGAAACTTTTACTACTGTATTTGACACAAGAAACAAATAAGTTTAAAAAAAAAAAAAGAAGAAGAAGAAGAAGAAAGAAAAGATGTTCATACCAGGACAGATAATGTATTGTTCACAATGGCAAATCCTATTTCACAAATATCATTCCATTTGATTTTGAGAGAGTAAGATATATATCACAAATAATGAATGAATTCATTAACACGAGAGTGAGTGAATGAATGAGTAAGAAGACAATAAACCCTGCATTTAGATGAGAATTCCACAAAACGACTTCTGGTAAGCTTAAGTAGCCACTCCCAGAAGAATTAAACCCACCATAAGAAAACTTGCAGGTTCATGCCATTAAAACCATTTTGCCTAAAGTCTCTGATGACTTTCATTTCACTCATGCAGCAACAGGAATTTACAGCCCTTGCTATTCTTCATGTTTCATCAGAATTCAACACTGATGATCACTCCCTCCTCACATTTTGGTCTCCCTAATGAAACCTATAAATTTCCTGGCCACTCCTGGGTTTGCAGATTTATTTGCCTCTTATTGGCCATTTAATGTTGGAATTCCTCATCAGTGTCCCTTACAAGCCAACACAGATATACCATAACATCTCTGACCAAACATTTCCTTTATACTCTAGGCCTATATATCCAACTGCCTAATTGATCTCTCAATTTGTCCATCACAAAGGTATTTTAAAACACATCCGTATCTATGCTTATGATCTGCACCCCCGACCGCAGCCTCAAATGTGGTCCTTTCCTAGACCTCCCTCTCTCGGGGTAATATCTCCTCTCATTCAGATAGAGAAAGCCAGAAAAACAAACAAAAAACCCAGATACATTCTTGACCCTACCTTCTCATCCTCAGTCGCTCACTAAATCTTGAGATTTTAACCTTGTAACTTTTCCTCAAATCCATCACCTCCTCTATATACCCTGCTATACTAAACAAGCGATGAATTTCTCTCACTCAGAGAACTGCAGATATCTCAACACATCCCCCTGTGGTCAATCCTACCTGCTTCCATCCTGCCTTGGACATTGTAGACAAAATGATCTTTTGAAATCCAATTTTATCACCACCATGATCTACCTTATTATAACCTTTTACTGATTTCCTACTACCTGTTCTTATCCTGGGTATCACCTTATTCTCCATCGTCATCTCACTCAACACTTTCTTCCACTCTATACTCTGTGAATTCCAACACCTTCCAGCCACATAGTCTTTACAAAAGCTGTTTCCTCAAACCTGAATGCATTGTCCTCCCCAATTCATCTCTCTTCACTGTATTACTTTCTATCTATCCCTCTGATCACAGCTCACCTTTTGGGGAAAGGTTTTCCAGATCCTCATAGCAGCATGGCCCTTATTGTTGTATGATTAACCAATTAAAATGTAGCTTCCCAGGTCTCCTGTGTGACTCAGTCAGTTAAGCATCTGACTGTTGACTTCAGCTCAGGTCGTGATCTCTCAGTGAGATGGAGCCCCACGTCCGGCTCCACACTCAGCTCAGTGCAGAGTCTGTCTGAGATTCTCTCTCCCCATCTCCGTCTGTCCCTCCCCCCACTCAGGCACTCTCTAGACAGATAAATAAAATCTTTTTTTTTTTTTTAAAGATTTTAGTTATTTATTTGACAGAGAGAGACAGTGAGAGAGGGAACGCTAGTAGGGAGAGTGGGAGACAGAGAAGTAGTCTTCCTGCCAAGCAGGGAGCCCAATGTAGGACTTGATCCCAGGACCCTGGGATCATGACCTGAGCTGAAGGCAGATGCTTAACAACTGAGCCACCCAGACAACCAGGTAAAATCTTTAAAATAAAAAAATTAAAATGTAGCTTCCCCATTGGACTATAAACTGCATAAGGTCAGGGACTAAAGTTGCTAATATTCAATATCTTACATCCACCACGTAATATAATGCCAGGCAATCAAGTTCTTGTCAGATAAATTAAGGTTGTTCTAATTTGAGAAATCTTGCTGGACAATGAAGAAGACAAGACCTTTTTATTGGTGATTGAGTCATCAGGACAACCTAATTTGGAACTCACAGTTTCTAGGAATATTAACAGGTTGATATTTCTACATTTACTAAATATATATTCAAAACACACATACCATCCTAGACAAAATTCCAGTCTGGCAGCCACAAATCTTGAATTTCAAGCTTTTAGTTAACTATAGTCTTCAGCAGAAGTTTATTAGGACCTCCATTTAACTCCCTGTCAATACCACAACTTGACACTTCTTAGCATGTAAGTTTATTTTCAAGTAGTGTAATTTGTCTCCATTTAGACTGATAACCTTTTTCTTTTCAGTGCTCAATTTTATTATATTGTTGAACCTATTATCTTTGATGTCATCTCATGAGTACAAAATTGTTCTGGAACAGATTTACAGACTCCCAACAAGCTCATCAGTAATTCCACAACTCCCACGGACAGGATCCAAACCCCCTCACTGGCCATTTATTTATAGACATGTCTGTTTATTCCTACCCCAAGAAACAGATTGCTAGGGGCGTTTGGGTGGTTCAGACAGTCAGACTGACTGACAACAGTCAGTTAAGCATCTGACTGTTGACTTCAGCTCAGGTCATGATTTCGGGGTCCTGGGATCGAGCCCTGCATTGGGTTCCCTGCTCAACAGAGAGTCTACTTCCCCCTCTTTCTCTGCCTCTCCCATTGCTTGTGGGCTCACTCTCTCTCTCTCTCAAAAATAAATAAGCAAAATCTAAAAGAAAGTAAGTAAGGAAGGAAAGGTAAAAAAAAGAAAAGACTGCAACTAGATCTTTTCTATTTTCGCTCAATTATCTTTTACCTAACTATTATTTGGAACTTTCCTTTAATCAGAGATTCCTCCAGTCCTTTGAAAATTTCCAATGTTTCTAATGCAATCATTAAAAAATTTCTAAAATCTTTGTACCAGACAGGAACATTGCCTCAGATTGGGGAAATTCAATATACACACTAAACACCTTTACAAAACAAAAAAAGTCTAATGTATCTGATTCAACCAATACAGTGCAAATTCCTTTCCCACACAAGTTCCCTTTGATAAATAAATCTCACAGTTTTGAAACAAGGTAGTTTGTGGATAGAAATGATAAAATGTACTTTTCATATCTGTAGAAAAATAAGATCACAATATCCATGGCAAGATTAACACAACCAGACCAGTATCTAACCTTGTAAAAAATAGAAATGACCACTATAAATGACTGCTTTCCTCCATTTATTTTATCTAGCTAGAATGCATATATTAAGCCATCTATCAAGAAACAAAAAGGTTATCTCGTATACTTAGCTGTAGGTGTATGCCAAGAAATGTTGTCATTACAAATTAGTAAGATAAGAATGTGTAGAAGGAGAGCACGCCTGATTTGCTCAACTTCTAATAATTTGAAAATACCTCCAAAATAATTTATATCCTGACCCGGAAAGCCAATTCAAATACAGTGAAATAAAGTGCTAGCCATTTCTTATATTGGTGTTATTTATTAATGCCCTATAGTAGTTTTATTCTAATATAAGAGTTGAGAATAGGAGAAGAAACAGGAACATTAAACAATCAAATAAATTCATATCTGTGCCTCCAAACAAATAAGCATTTAGGTGCTTCTACTCATGTTTTTATCTTAACATACATATTTAGATTAGCACTTGTGATAGGCAAAATAAAAGCCTCCCCAAAGTGTCTATATCCTAATCCCTAGAAACTGTCAATATGTTAGATTATGAGACAAAAAGGAATGAAGGCTGCAAATGAAGTTGAGGTTACTAATCAGCTGACTTTGAGATAGGGAGATTTTCCTGGATTGCCTGGGTAAATCCAATGTAATCCTGAGTGTCCTTATTTGTGCTAGGAGGAAGTAGAGGAGGAGAACCTGAGAGATAGCAATCCCTGACCTTGCAGGCTTTGAATATCGAGAAAGGAACATGAGCCAAGCAATGTTGTCTTGGCTTGAACCTGCAAAAGGCAAGCAAATGATTCCTTTCCTAGAGCCTGAAAAGAAGCCCAGCTTTGATTTTAGCCCACTGAAACCCATCTGACCTCTGACCTCAAGAAATGTAACTTAATAATTTTTTGTTTTAAGCCACTACCTTTGTTGCAATTTGTTGCAGCAGCCATAGAAAACTAATACACTAAATACTTTGCAATGAACAAAAATTTTAAATATCCTGTTATTTCTAAGCATAACAATTAACCATTTTACCTTAAATACCTTGTAGTTAAAAAAAAAAAAAACACCTCAGAGTCTACTTCAGACCTCAATAAAACTATCAGTTACTTCTCCTTAGGTCATAGTTTCCTTCTTTTTAATATAATGGAGTTTGTTGGAACGTTGTTAAGGTTCCTTTGAGCTCTAAAGTTCTTTGTGTCCCTGTCTCATAAATGCTAATTATAAAAAGTTGTCTGAGCTTTGGCTCTTTCTATGAAATCATTTTGTTAACCTCTAATGAGCTTTTTAACAAAAGTAGTCACGTTAAAATAAATCTGATGTAAGTTCACAAAATTATTCATAATAACCTACTGCTTTTCACTTGAGGTCCCTAACAATTTCTTTGCTTTACTATGGCACTTCTCTCATCTTTCAAAAAGACCAGTTCAAGTGAAGGAATGTTTCAGTTAGGAATTGCTTGCAGCTTTTTTGCTGTTACCTCAGGAAAGGCAAGGAAAAAAAAAAAATCAGTACAGTGCAGAATTTTGCTTTTAAATAATTCTTAACACACAGATTTTTAGGGGTTCAATAAAGCATTATCGAGAGATGAAACAATATTATTATATCCATTTTAAATAGCTAAAAGGCCTTCCCTGTAAACTTTTACAAGTCCTGGATATATCACTTGATATGTACAGTCTAAAACAAACAAACAAACAAAAGTACTCATTTTCACTGCATTTAACCATAGGGAATTTTTTCCTCTTCAAAAAGGAGAGTATATCACCAACTGAAAAGAAGCCAAACAAGGAGAGTTAAGTCACATTACATAATGGGCTGCTAAGTGTCCTTAAAGTTGAACAGTCAAAATATCATTAGAATACATGACAGTGCTTTCAATAAATGCAACTGAAGGACATCATTTGAAACTAAATTTTATGCAGCAATGTTCTACTGACATTAAATGAATTTAACTAACCAAGTAACTGACTGTTAAGACCAGTAGGTGAAAAAATTCAGAGGGTACACATGTGCCACATTTTCTCATTCACAATCATAAATATGCCAAATGGTAAAGGTATGTGCAGTTTTCTGTAACTGTCATATCTGTTGTGTAAAATTTTACTGAACAAAATAAAATGTTTGATTTTCAATAGATTGGAGGGCAGATAATGAATAGGAAAAAAAAATTGGGCAGAGGATTCTAAGTCTTATGGAAAATGAGCAGAAAAGGTTGAGACAAACCTCTTGCAAAAGAAAACAAAAGACGATTTTTAAAAAGACAAACTTACACAACGAGAGAATAGAATGGTGGTTTCCAGAGGTGAGGGGGGTAGAGTAAATGGGGAGATGTAGGTCAAAACATATAAGTTTTCTCTCTTTTTTGTTTTTATTTATTGTTTTTAAGTTTTTATTTTAATTCCAGTTAGTTAACACACAGTGTTACATTAGTTTCAGGTATACGATATAGTGATTCAAAAATTCCATACATCACCTGGTACTCATCATAAGTGCCCTCCTTAATACCCATCACCTATTTGACCCACACCCTAACCCACTTTCCCTCTGGTAACCATCAGTTTGTGCTCTATAATTAAGAGTGTCTCTCTCTTTTTTATCCTTTGAGTGTTTGTTTTTTAAGTTCCACATATGAGGGGCACCTGGGTGGCTCAGCGGGTTAAGCCTCTGCTTTCGGCTCAGGTCATGATCTCAGGGTCCTGGGATCGAGCCCCACATCAGGCTCCCTACTCAGGGAGCCTGCTTGTCCCTCTCTCTCTGCCTGCCTCTCTGCCTACCTGTGATCTCTCTCTGTCAAATAAATAAATAAAATCTTAAAAAAAAAATTCCACATATGAGTAAGATCATATGGTATTTGTCTTTCTCCAACTTATTTCTTTTAACTTTGCACTCTCTAGCTCCATCCATGTCATGGCAAATAGCAAGATTTCATTCTATTTTAAGGTTGAATAATATCCCACTGTATATATAACCACATCTTTATCCATTCATCTATCAGTGGACACTTGGGCTGCTTCCATAATTTGGCTATTGTAAATAATGCTGCTATAAACATAGGAGTGCATGTATCCCTTTGATACCTTTTGTACTTTTATTGAATTTTGTATTTTGAATTTTTGTATTTTGGGGTTACATACCCAGTAGTGTAATTCCTGGATCGTAGAGTAGTTCTGTTTTTAACTTTCAGAGGAACCTCCAGATTGTTTTCCACAGTGGTTGCACCAGTTTGCTGTTTATCAACAAACTTTCAGTTATAAGTTGAAGTTCTATGGACAACATGGTGACTACCATTAATAATACTGCAATGTACACTTGAGATCTGTGCCAAGAGAGTATATCTTAACTCTTACCATTACATACACACAAAAATGTTAACTATGTGAGATGATGGGTATCCCACTTAACTCGATCATGGTAATCATTTTACAATGGATAGTCTGTCATTACACTGTACACTCTTTAAAAATAACATTGTTTTACATGCAAAAAAAAAAAAAAAGCTGTCAGGAAGTTTGGGATAAAGTGCAAATGGGACAATAAAACTGTGATGGAGGCTATATTATTGGAGGAAAGAGATGTCTCAAAAAGTAAACAATTACAAATAAATGGAAATAGAAATGAAAAATGCATTTAATAGAAAAAAAAAAGAAAAAAACCCTCCCAAACCACACACACACACACACACACACACACACACACACCCCTTCTCTCTCCCCCCACAAATCAGGCCGATCAATAAGGAGAAAATGGCCTGGCTGTGAAATGGACCAAGCTAATGCACAGGTGAACCACATTCTTTCTTATTTTTAATCATAAGCTAAAGTTCCAGCACCTATACGTAAATACCTGTGAAGTTAACACTGGATGTTTCATACTACAGTTTTGGAGCTAGGTTCCTAATGATTTGAACATAGTTGTGCTGATTATGGTTTCTCTACATTGATTTTAACTCAGCTGATGTTTAGTAAGAATATATCAGAAGCAAATCCATATACTACCTATCTTATGAGATAGAAGTAAAGCGTTTGGGAGAGAAGGAGAAGACTTTAAAAAGGCCAAAATGGGGGGGGGAGGAGTATGAAAAAGAGGAAGAGAGAAGGGGAGGCACTGAGAGGGGAGGGATTGAGAGGAAGGTAAGGAAGGTAGAGCAAAAGCATCAATACCTCCACATTTTGCTTTCTCCCCAAGGCTTTGTCCTTCAAGAGAGCTCAAAGGCCAAATGAGGTTCTGCTGAGCCTTTGTTCCTAATTCAGTTCTTTGTTTACATCTCCCTCATGAATTCTGCCTTTTAATTGAATAGTCCCCCAGAAGCCTGGTTTTGTAGCTTCTGTTTATTCACATGGCTCTGTATGTCACAGATGGTCCAAGACTGCAAGTGGGTGTGTGTGCACGTGCATGTTGACTGTTAGTTTTTTTTTCTTGCTTCCTTCCCCATTTTAGTGTAGGGAACTCTTATAATTTGCTTTTATCTTTTTATTTTGAAATAATCTCAAACTTAGAGAAAAGTTGCAAGAATAATACAAAGAACTCCTGTATATCCTTTACTAACCAAATTCAATTTTCAACATGCTGTCACATTTGTTCTCTCTTTATCTTTACATATGTTTAACATTTATCCTATAAAATTTATACATTTAGTCTATATAATTCCATACAATTTATTTATACTTCCTAAACAATTGGCAAAAGATGGCATACAACATGCCCTTAATCCTCCAGTGTTTCCATGGTATATATTTCCAAACCACAGAATATTCTCTTACATGCCCTTGATACTATTATCAAATTCCAAAACTTTAACATTGACACAATATGATTATATAGGACAGAGTTCAGCAACCCTGTGGGCCAAACCCTGGCCTGCCAACTTATTCTGTAAATAAAATTTTACTGGAACACACGCCCATTCTTTGTGTATTGTCCATGGCAACAATGTGAACAACAGCAAAATTGGGTATTTGTTGCACAGAAAGCCAAATGGCCTGCAAAGCCTAAAAAATTTACTATTTGGTCCTTTACAGAAAAAATTTGATCACAATATAATTCATAGTCCATATTCCACTGTCAATTATCTCAAGAAAGTCTTTTAACTGGATTTCCCAGTCTAGGATTTAATCAAGGGTCATGAATTGTACTTAACTGGCACTTCTCAGAGTCTCCTCTTATCCAGGATAATTCTTCAGCCTTTCTTTGTCTTGCATGACATTGTCATTTTGAGGAAGAAAAGCCAGGTATTTTTTTTTTTTAAGAAAAAAAACCTATTTGGGGTTTATCTGACGTTTCCTCATGATTAGATTCAGATAATATACTTGTTGTCAGAACATTATAAAAGTGATTTTATGTTCTTCAACATAAAGAGGGCCCCCCTTTTTAATGATGGTCATTTTGATGTTGTTTCTCCATTATATAGGTATTATTTTTTTTGTACTTGCAATTAATAACAAATCTATGGGAGACGCTTTAGGAGCATGTAAATATTCTGCTCTCCGTCAAACTTCTCCTGCCCCCAATTTAACATCAATTGATGATTCTTTCCCAAATCAATGTTTACTATTATTAATGCAAAATGAAAATTTTCCTAATTTGTTTGTAGTATCACAAAATCCAAGATGCTATCAGTTTGTGATTAGAAATCAGATGTTCAGAAATACTAAATGATTTATCTATGGCTACCTATTTTTCAAGTAGCTCCTTTGAGAACTTTATAACTTTTAAAACTCTTGAACTTCCATGGTCCTAAATTCTCTCAGGCTACAGACTACTAATTCAGGCAAATGTTCTCAAGACTCAAATAATCAGAATTTCTTACACATCAGCATATAAAACCTATCTTATGAAGCTACCACTTATGCTCAAAAAGCTACATTTTTAAACTTCCATTGTTTTTTACTTTATCTTTTTTCATTTAAAGATTTTATTTATTTGGGAGAGGGAGAGAGAGAGAGAGAGAGCAAGCGCAGGTGTGGGGAGAGGGGAGAGAGAGGGTGAAGCAGACTCCCTGCTGAGCAGGGAGCCCAACAGGGGGCTGGATCCCAAGACCCTGAGATCATGACCTGAGCCGAAGGCAGACACTTAACTGACTGAATCATGCAGGTTCCCCCACTGTTTCTACTTTAGAATGAACTTCACTTCTATAGTAGAGAAGAAGTAGTAGTAGAGAAGTAGAGAACACCCACAACAACCAATATGGGGGCACTTAGCTGGCTCAGTCAGTGGACCGAGTGACTCTTGATCTCTGAGTTGTCAATTTGAGCTCCATGTTGGGTGTAGAGATTACTTAAAAATAAAATCTTTAAAAAATTTCTTTAAAGAAACTAATAAGTTTTCGATAATATCAATTTTGAGTCTGCCCATAAATCATCCTTTTCCACTTACTACCAGCGCCACAAATCACAGTTCAGTAATCACTATCTCAGGCTTAAGCAGTTAAGGCATAAAGTTTACAGACTATATTAGTTTGCTAAGGCTGTCATAACAAAAACCACAGACTGTATGACTGAAACCACTGAAATTTATTTTCTCACAATTCTGGAAGCAGAAGTCTAAGATCAAGGTGTCATAGGTTTGGTTTCTTCTGTGGCCTCTCTCCTTCACTTACAGATGCCCTCCTCCTCACTGTATCTGTCTGTGCCCTAATCTCCTCTAATAAGGACTCCAGTCATATAGGATTAGGGCTCACCATAAGACCTCATTTTTTGTACCTACTTATGGCCTTCATTTTAAGTACCACTTCAAAGGCCCTGTCTTTGAATACAGTCACATTTCCATGTACTGGGAGTTAGGACTTCAAACACGGAAGGTGGAGGGGACACAATTCAGCCCCTAAGAGGGACCCATAACTAAGATAATCGCCATAAAACTATGACTTTTCTAGGACACAAAACTATAACAACTTATATAGTAGGCTCTTCTAATTCCAAGAGGGATCATAATGGCAAAAAACCTGAAAGTCATCCTGTGGGTGGAACGTGAATGTTTACTTAAAGGAGAGGTAACAAGTGGGGGAGGCGTGATGGCCACCAACAAAGAGATAAAGGGAAGGTGCATTTAGAAATTCACCTCTTTTAAATTACTCGCTAAAGTTTGAACTTGACCAAGCATTCATTTTTCAATGAAAAAAGTGATCTTTCTAACTTATCTGACACTAGAGGGAAAATGAGTGATGTCAGAAAATAGGATAAATGCTCAGGATAAACTGTGGATTGAAAGAATGGCAAAGAGTGGGAAAAGGAGGCTGTGTATTTGGATTTATATGTTCCTTTTCTCAAATGAAACTTAACTTTCAGACAGAAAGCTTTTGATGGCTCCATCCATAAAAATTTTTAAAGTTTTCTCAACTTCTACAACAACTGAGAAGTCATGATTGCCTCAGGCAGAAGCAAGAAATGAAAGAGCCTCATACCAAAGGCTCAGTGTCATTATATTTTCTCTGGAGCAAAATGTATGCCCCAAACTGTCAATGACACAACATCAGGAAAAGACACTGCTAAAAGAAAAAGATCATGTCCGAGAGTGGCAAAAGCAGTTAAAAATGATTCAACTACAACTGAAGCCATACAATGCACTAATAGCTTAAGAGCTATTAGTAATTATGACATACCACCTCTGAGGCCAAGAACCGTCCATTGCCTTTCAACATTCATTTTATACTGTAATTTTTAAAACAACCTCCTTTACAGAAAGTAGGTATGTGATGATATAAAATGAGTACATCCTCTCTGTTCACTTTGAATTTCAAACCTTGCCTTTATGGGAAGCTAAGTTAGAAGCATCACAGCACCGTGTTTGTGGACAAACAGGGGATCTAGCATCAGGCTGTCTGGGCCAAATCCGGGCGCTATCATTTATCAGCTACTATGAGCCTGGGCCAGGCACTTAATCTCTCTGTGGCTGTTTCCTCATTTGAAAAATGGAGATAATAAGAGGTAGTAAGCACCTCATTTACTTGCTGGGAGGATTATACAAAATAATATATTTAAAGAGTGCCTTATACATAGAAACAATTTAAGAGGGAAGCTATATTGTGTTGGCAATAGGGAGGCAGTGAACATTTCAGACAGGGCTCACATGACCAGATTTTTGTTTCAGATAACTCACTTTGAGAGCACAGTGAAAGATGGGTTGATTAGAGGTCATGCAGACAAAGTAGAAGACCAGATAAGAAGACTACTGCAATAGTCCAAGAAAGCTATTCTGAGGGTCTTAACTGAAGCAGCACTTGGAACAGACTGGAGGTACAGATAGGTATGTGAGATTTTAAAGAGACAGTACAGGATTTTGTGTAAGAAAGGAAAGAGGAGGAATCAGTTTGGGTAACTGGAACTAGGAAGGATTATAATGAAGCACACTTGAGAGCAAATGATACAATTGCTTTTAAATGTGGTGAGATCGAGATATACCCCTGGGCATCCCTGTGGGATACTATCTTAAAAAGATCTAAAGCATAAAGGAGAGGCCTGAGCTAGAATATCATTTTGATTGACAGTCAATCATATTTTACTGATGAGAAAAACATTTTAAATTTATTTTAGAGAAGAAAGAGATGGCACTTCCTAATAAAAAAGAGTGTTTACAGCCACATCCTAGTATAATGTTTGGTGTCGAGTATTTTTGTACAGTATTTTAAAGTAATATCAAAGTCATTCGATCAACATCACATCCATTCTTCAAAATCAGGACTGGTATTGACAGACCAAGTCCTTTTCTTTAAAAAAAAAAAAAAAATGTAGGAATGGGGCACCAGGGTGGCTCAGTAATTAACTGTCTGCCTTCAGCTCAGGTCAAGATCCCAGGGCGCTGGGATCCATCCCTGCTTGCGTTCCCTCCATTGCTATGTCTCTGTCAAATAAATAAATAAAATCTTTAAAAAAAAAAAAAAAGTAGGAAGGATATTTTACAAATACAAGTTTTCTGCTGTTCCACTCATTATTTCATTCCGTAATTCCCAAAGAGGACATTCACAGTGCAGATCTAATTCTGCTGCCCAAGAACTACACCTCCCCATGGCAACCCTTGTGTTCACCAGCACTTTTTCCTCTCCTCCCAGGAAAGGATCTAGTTTTTATTGGGACCATATAAACAGACATTCAAAAACATCTCACATAGTATCTTGGTCATGAATATATGTTCAGCATGTCCTGTGCACTGAGAAGCACCCTTTTTGTGTAAGGTCAACTCATGTGAAACTATGTCAGCAGTATTGTCAGCTTGGTGTGAATCTTTGGATAAAATACATACAAATAATTCACTGGAGAATCTTAAACTCATTTTAATAAAGCAGGTTTAGTTTAATAAGTATCTAAAATATATAGATTTAATTGTTAGTTTTCAACCCTCTTTTAACTATAATTTGGTAGTCTTTAAATAATTTAGTTTCATTCATGGGTAAGAAAATATAATTTCATTTCGGTTTGATTCCACAAATTACTGTATATTTTTCAGGTTTATGGTTGATTACTTATTTAAGTCATGGAAACCTTTAAATAATTCCTGAGGAACTTGGACAATATGACATTAAGTTCTAGAAGATGATAAATGTCATCAACAAGCATGGGTTCTTTCTTTTTTTTTTTTTTTTAAAGATTTTATTTATTTATCCGACAGAGAGAAATCACAAGTAGGCAGAGAGAGAGAGGAGGAAGCAGGCTCCCTGCTGAGCAGAGAGCCCGACGTGGGGCTCGATCCCAGGACCCTGAGATCATGACCTGAGCCGAAGGCAGCAGCTTAACCCACTGAGCCACCCAGGCGCCCCACATGGGTTCTTTCTAAACTGTTCTAAAAAATCAATCTGGAGATTTTTTAAAAAATCAAATCTTACTAGGTTGTGATAACAACCTAGTAAAACCAAGATGCTTCCATGTGTTTACTGTTTCAAACACTTAATAAAAAGGCAATGAAAAGTTAAAATGTTATTTCCAAATTTTATGAAGAAGTCAGAGCAATCAAGTCAGGAAGAATGAAAATGTTTACCCCTTTCGGTATGAAATTATCCCGACTTAAATTGTAAGAAAAGTAACACACGACTAATAAAGTAAGCCACTTTATTTCAGGAAAGAGGTTAACAAATTCTATTAAAGAAAATGCATACTGTTACACTTTGGAATCTCTAGCAGATGTAGCCAAGAGAAAGAGAGACACAGAGAGGGAAAAGATAATAACATTATTTCATAGTTGCATTCAACATTTACCAAAAAGTTGTAATCTCTTTTCTATAAGCTATAAATTAAAGTCTAAAAGCTAAACTTCAAGAGAACTAATTACCACAAATCAACTAATATTTAAAAGCACCAAGAAAAGGCTACATTCACCCAGTTCTTTCTAAAATACTCAAAAGTGAAAAACCCTTTTGTTTAAAAAGCAGTTGATATTTGTGATGTAAACTTGACACATACAGAATGTATTCAAATATACAAGTGAGACACTGACGATTTTTTTTTTCCATTAGCAATAGAGCAGAGTGATGACAAAGTTCCTACTTAAAAACACCCTGTTTTCACAGGTGTATGAGAAGAGGCACAGCTCAATTTCAAGGCATTACAATAGCTCTTCTTGCCATTTTTTTCCCAAATGCCATTGCCACTGCCAGCAAATGAAAGGACCTGGAGAGAAGAACTATGCACTCCCTGTAATAAAGGCATGTTTAACCATCACTGTACTTAGCGTGTATGTGCTAATGCTATTTAAAACTGGCTGAAAGAGGGGGTGTGCCATTCCTCCCTACTTGGAATTAATGAATGCAGCCAATATTTGAAGACGATGTTTTGATATCGGTGTTCAGTGGGGAAAAGGGTTAGACAAAGATTAAAGGGTTTAAGACTGGCACGATTTTGCTGGAAGTTCATGGACGGCTTCCCACCTTACCTACATCTCCCCTCTGCATGCCACTGTTTTCTGATACCGTTACCTGTGTACACATAAGAGCTGCACTTTTGCCCTCCTCACTGGATCCAGTCCAATGTGTCCTTGCATTGGTGGCTGTAATGGGACACACGCCCTCCCCCAGCAGAGAGAGACTCCTGTGGTTTATTCGCTCTCCACATGAACTGCCTGGTAGCTGGAGATCTGCTTGGTACCCTACCCTATACTTGTGCCAGGACTGCCTGCATGTACCCCTGGCTACCTATCTACTCTGGGAAGTAGAATTCATGTAACCAGCGAACCCTCATTCCCCTCATTCGACCTTTATCCTGATAAAGGTAAACAAAATAATGCTATGACACAAGAGTGCAGATACAGGCCATTTTGCATGTTTATGGTCTTTTTGTCACTTCAGGTGAGAGAGGATCTCAAATCCATGTGGGGTTTGGTTGGTTGGTTTTTTGGCCAAAGGAAAGAGAACTGTGCCTTGGATTTCTCTTACTTAAAACAGTTTCATAGTTGCTTTGTGTTCCATCTGCCCACCTCAAAGAAAAGCACTATTATAGCTAGAAAAAAGTTGTGTTTTTTTAAGAGTATTTTAAAAGTTTTGTTAATTCGCTGACAAATTAAGAAGTGCTCTCAGTTATAGGCTAAGGTATATTGCTAGGAAATAAAATCCCCAGGATACCAAATTCAGCAGCTGTTCAGTATAGCACTTCCTTTTCCTGGACGAACAGGTAAGTGGAGCATTCTGTTCCACATCAGCCTCACTGCGGCTCCCTCCTGGCTTCATGTTCCTCACCCAGGCAGCTGGGTTCCCACTCCTTCCTGAGGAGCTGCAGAGGAAGCCAGCTATTCCCTATGGGTAAAAAGAGATGAGCCTGAGGCTGGGGTAACACCTCAGCACACACAGACCATACCAGAGCGGCCCTGGGATTGTTCCAGCTGCCAAAAAGTTGTTCAGCAACGTGCCTACACTCTAAGACCCAGAAGACTTCTGGTCCTGCACAATGCTAGACATGTGCTCAGTGGCGCAGGTGTTCACGAGAGCTTTACTCCCCAGCATCAATAAAACAGTGTAGTTCTGGTGCTAAGTCATTGCAACTAATTAGATGCCTCAGAAAAACAAACAAACAAAAAAAAAGTACGTTTTACTTCTGAAATGATATTGGTACTTAAAATATTAGTGGGGGAAAACAGTCATCCTGGCCAGCCTCGGGTAGATAATTCTCACTACAACATCTTGTTTCAAGTTCTTATTTACAAACTAAACAGAGTCATATAAAGCCCCGTATTGACTCAATTCCACTGTCCAAATTCCACTGTAACAAAATCCATCTTAACTCACACAGAGTGTTTACAGATCAGGGTGGTCAAACCAAGCTTGCCCAGGTCCTCTTTGTAGTAAATAGATGGGAGGGTAGGGTAATTTTTAATCTCAGTGGTTGTGAAAGGATGGGTGTCACACATAGGTTTTCTCTCTCGGTTTCCTTTAAGGAAAATGCTTTGTTTGGGTAGACCATAGTGTAGTTTTGGTAGGATTTGAAAGAGGAATGATAAGAAAGAATTGTTAATTGCTCACTGAAGACAGAACAAAAGGAAGAGAAAGTTTTTCTTTTCTCTTGGCACACGAGAAAATTTAGTGCCTTAATTTTACTTAATACTATTTATTTTCCTACTTATTAGAGCTCCTGCATTCTGTCTTGTGGTTAAAACAGTCTATTCTTCCACAAAATTCTTTCTTACACTTGAGTATTCTGGAAATAGTCCAAGGACACTACCTGAGGCCATCTACTATCACAACCAAATTCTGTGGCTTTCTCAACCTCTCAGTTCCCCTTGGCTTTCTCCCATTTCTCTAACTTGGTTTTGTTCTTACCTTCCACACTACTGGCTATGAATTAGATGGAGCCTCTTCGTCCCTCCTCAGTCCAGCCTTAGGCCAATGCTCCCCCACTTTTCTCATTCCTCCCTCAAGGACCTGGTTCACTTTAAGTACTACAGAGAGCCTGTGGCTAACACCCAGGAACCTCCCTCATTCGCCTTTAGCTCTTATACTTCCAAGTACCTGTAGGACATCTCACTCAGATGTCTGCTAAAACCTGACATATGACTGTATCAAGTGCTTTCCAATGTCATATCCACCTCCCGTGGTCAAGGCCCACTGAGTCTTCATGTATCACACTCTACAAGGCCTAAAATACTATACCATTCAAGCCCTTAAAAATACATCTACTTGTTTCTCCAAATTCACTTCTTATAACTCATCATTATGCCCTCTTTCTTAGGTCACTCTCTTTATCATATCCATACCAATAATATTTTGTGTGTTTTTAAGGATTTTTTTTAAGTAATCTCTACACCAAACATGGGGCTTGAACTTACAACCCTGAGGTCAAAAGTTGCACTCTCCACCAACTGAACCAGCCAGGCACCCCCATACCAACATAACTTTGAACCCCAGTGCTGGCTTAGTGTACATACAACACCCTGCAAGCAGAGACTTCTAATTCTGATACATTGTTAAGTCCTAATAGCAGTTTTGAGACAAAGACAGGGGTCAAATAGGCTTACATTTCTAATTCCAATTTCAGAGAGCAAAAACTTTATTTAAAACCCTAATTACATCTTACTTTTGAAGTAATTTTGAAAGTGTTATTTTCATCTCATACATATTTTTTAACTTTGTTCTACCATTAAAACTAAATATATGGCCAATTACTTATGTTCACCTGTTCACTGACCATTTCCCTTATGCCTCATTTACTAAGGGTTTTGCCAAGATTTAGAATGTGAGATCCTTTAACATTTTTACAAGTTAGCAATTTTGCATACCAAAGGTTTTGCATTTACTGCTTTATAGCGTTAGATGCTTACAACATACAATAATCTTCAAGAGACTAGCCAATCCAGATTGTAAAACAGTGAGCTGAGAAAAGATGAAGGACCAGAGACACGCTTTTTAAGCGATGGACTAATTCATGATTCTCCCGCTTCTCTGTGCACCATCTACAATACTGTATTGCGGGGACTGTGGTAGCCCCCCTTCATGAAGAAAACATTTCACACCTTTTCCTCCTCCAGTTCTGTATCTCTCCCTCTTCCTTGACCTAATTCAATAATTATTCCTCAGTCACCTTAGAGATATTCTGATCACATTACATCCCTTCAGTTTGTTTGTTGTAAACTACAATATTGTTGGGGCACCTGAGCATCTCATTCAACTAAAGTGCCTGCCTTCAGCTCAGGTCACGATCCCAGGGTTCTGGGATCTGCAGCGCCCCACTGCTTGTGGTCTCTCTCTCTCTCTCTCTCTCTCTAAGAAATAAATAAAATATTTAAAAATACATAAATAAATAAACCTCACTATCGTTAACTCAGTGAGAGCTAGTCCTCAATTTCTACGGAGAATTTTTATAAATATACATTTCAAGAGTCCCAATAAGATTTACATACTTAAAGGAATGGGGTCTCGGAAGTATTTTACCTCTTCTAAGACTACACAGCATCCTAGTTTCCAGAAGTCAAGCACTGAATAAAGGCTTGTTAACTCACCCAAGAGGGGCTCTAAAATGGACCATCTGGCTGCTGTGTGTTTTCTTCTCAGAATTTAATTTTGTTCTAATCAAAATGTTCTCAAAAAAAATAAAATGTATAAAAATAAATGAATAAATAAATCCTGCTGGTGTGGATTTTAGACATGAACACAAATTAGCAATTTATAGGTTTCTTTCCTGTTGTTTGCTTGCTCTTACTCCTCCCCCTTAGTGGCAGGAAGCCTGACCCGGAGTCACAGTAGGACCTGGGCTGAATGGGATTCAACAGTACAAATGACCCTTGAACGGCACAGGTTTTAACCATACATGATCCCCAGAGATGTAGATTTTCTTTTTCAGTAAAATATAGGACAGTACTGTAAGTTTTTTTTCTCTTCCTTATAATTGTCTTTATAGCCATTTCTTTGCTCTAACTTCATTTGTTATAAGAATAAAATATATAATGCATATATAAAGTATGTGTAGTTTCTTGGTATTGATGAGGCTTCTAGTCAACTTCTAGTAAAATTTCTGGGGGGTCAAAAGTTATACATGGATTTTCAGTGGCACTGGGGCCAGTGCCCTCCACCCCTGTGTCGGCTGTACTCCCCAGGCTGAGGAAGGCGTGAGGCATCAAGTGAAATAGCCAGGGCTGTAAGATGCACCTTAGCTTGTAAGCAGAATTGAAAATCTTTTCCCTGTGACCCAGCTCCCTCTCTCTTTTCTTCATAATTCAAACCACCTTATTATTGATTTGTTTTTACCCACAATGTACTACTTAATGTACTCTGAAATTGGAATAAAGCAAAAGAAAATCCTGTTTATGAATGTTTGCTCATCAGATGAGAAATAGGAGGAAGTAGAGAAGGAAGACTGGAAACAGAGACCAGTTTAACATAAAGTGTATACATCAGAGGTGCCTGGATGGCTCAGTCAGTTAAGCGTCTCCCTTCGGCTCAGGTCATGATCTCAGGGTCCTAAGACAGAGCGCTGCATGGGCTCCCTGCTTAGTGGGGAGTCTGCTTGTCCCTCTACCTCTGCCACTCCTGCCCCCATACTCTCTTGGGCACGTACACATGCCCTCTCTATCAAATAAATAAAATCTTAAATAAAAAAAATAAAAAATAATAATAAAGTGTATACATCAGAAGACATAAACAGAAACACACTGTGGGAGGCAGGTTCGACAGAAATGCTACAGATGAGCTAGCGACGTGCAGATGAGCTAGCGACGTGGCCATTTTTAGATACTGTGTGCTTATGTCAAAGTAATAAGATTAACAGCCAAATCACAGAAAAGCAGTCTCTCTTCAAAAGCCGCCAATGTACCATTTCGGTTAATCAGTGCAGTTTTTGCTACTGATGTACACACATGAACAACAACAACAAAAAAAAAACCGAGGTGTGAGAGAATACAGAGAATCCCTAGTGTTTGCAATCAACAAGACACCAATTGTTCTTGGTTGAATGACTTATTCTGGGAATTATTCTGACAGGAGAGATCAGATAGCATCTGTCTCTACAAGTAGAGGCATTAAGCCAATGAACAGTTCTCATTATCCCAGACAACAATAAATGAAGTCAGAGCAGGGAGGAACCAGGTAGTATATGCTACTCATAAAACCACTTGATGCATCCACACCACGTTTTTTTCTGAGCTTAGCCAATCTGGGGCTGACTCCTTAGATGCATGATGCTTGATCAAAATAAAATTTTACTAATCTGAAGCCTAATCAGTAAGTATTTAGACACGGCCCTTAATAGTGTAGTAAGGTAAGGCTATCAATACTAGGTCCAGCATGTCTCTATTCATTATCAAGACCTATAAGAGCAATATTTTTTTTTCCCACCATTGTATTTTATTCTATTGATTCATTTATATCACATTTTCTGCCACTCGGTGTTTGAAGGGGAAAAAGCAGCAGGACTTTCATAAAAATAATCTAATTCAAAAGTAATTTAATTCTGATTTTTCACTTCCTTTTCCTTCTCCTTTTCTCTTCCTTGGACATTATGAATTAGATCTAAGTGTAGTAATATTGAGCCTGACTCTGAGTAACAAGGAAAGAGAAAAAAAAAAATAGTAATGGAAATCTAATGTACTAAAGGAACTCACACTTTTCCCTAATGCTCAGGTCACAGACACTAGGCTGTGCATTCAATGTCATTTTGCACATAATCACGTCTCCCACTTGAAGATCCAGTCCTAAATAAAATCTATGCACTCTATCATCACACAGCGCCAACAACTAGTTTAGAATTATAGCGTAATTAAACTGAAACCCTAATTAAAAGTACTTGGCTAATGTGATATGAAATGTCCTTTATTATCACAGGCCAATTATGTCTCAGTATCCCATTGTCCTCGAATATGTATAAATTTTATCTTTTTATAAAAATAATGGAGCACAGATTTGGTAATGACATCCTGGACAGGATCTCCTGGTCATTTCCAGGGTTAGTCATTTCCTTCTAAATTTATTTCTCCTTTTCAAAGCTCTGTTACATATCCCCAGTGTTCCTTGATTCCTTGGAACATAGCTACTGACCAAAGTATTCTTCAAATACAGTAACTGGTGAATTCTAGATATACACATTACAATTGCCAAATTTATCAAAGAAAACAAAAGCTTTTTCCTTTTCTCTTTTGGTATTAGTGAGCTTATGCACCATTCTTGGTCTTAAATTATTTCCAAGACAGTACAAAAGAGGTTTAATAGGGAATAATCTTTCAGCAAACCTATATTTTCTTCAAGAACGGGGATTTCAGTTCCACTAACCTATCTTTCTACTTCATTCTATAGAAACCCTAACAATCAAGGCTTGGAAACATTTTGAACTAACAGTAAAATTAAGATTTAGGTTTTTTGGAGAAGCAATGCTTTTCTTGAGGTTATTCTCAATTCTGTCTATAACCTTAAATTTGCAAGTGAATAATTAGCCTTCAGTAAACATCTGCCTCCAAGTTTTAACAAGTTAACAATCAAAATACTGGATATAACAAATTTGAGTAAGACTGAACGTGCTGCTAATTTCATTGCTACTGAGCCAGTTATCAAATGATAATAGCAAGACCTTTATGTTTCCATGCTCAGAAGTAAACTGAGCAAGAAAATATTTCCTGAGTAATCCTTTACAAGATAATACAAGTATTTACCTTGTAAATGACTTTAGTTATTCCCCTATTTTAAAAACAAAGTTTTAAGAAAATATTGAGTTATACTTTTCAAATGCAAAGAGAGTCAATGAAAATTTATCCCCATTTACATTTTTTCTGATACTGTCCTCAAAAATAAATTCAATTAGCATGGTTCATTCAAATCAAATCATATTTTTAAACTCAATACTTCTCTTCCTTTCATAAAATACAAATCAAATCCATAACCCTAACTGCTGTAATTTTAATTATGTTTCAAAAGACATACAAACCTCATAAAAATTAAATTTCCATTTTAACAAGCAGACAATCTCAACAGAATGCTCATAGGATCAAAAGGATTAGAGTGGAATCTCTGAGCCCACAACAAAAAGGAAGAATGATCTACATATAACAATGTCAATTATGTGAAGTTTTAATGCTACTCACAAATAAATACAAGCCATATACTTATAATTCAACTATTATATGGTCAGGAAAATTATCAGAAATACCTAGGAGTCTATAAAAATGTTAACCTATGGTTTTGTTGCAATCAATTCATAATGACATTTTTTAAATAACTTAAGAAATGACATTTTAAATACAGAACCATTGTTTATAATGGCACACATCACACATTTATCATCTGGTTCTAAACAAATAACCAGCACTCATGCTATTCAGTCTTCACTCAGTTCTGTTGCCATCAAATTTCTAACAACTCTCTTCACTGAGGGAAAAATAAGAATGGAAAGAGAAAAGCTGCCTGTCTTCTCATGTAGGGTCATAAAGATCCATATCATTAAAATGTTATACCTAACAAATCATTCACTGGGAACACGTACAGATGACTATACTTAACACTGTACTGAACACTAAAAATATGCTAAAATAGTAGATTTCAGGTGCATTCATCACACACACAAACATGTTAATTATAGGAGAAAATGATATGTTAATTAGCTTGGCTGTAGAAATCCTTTCACTATGCACACGTTTATCAAATCATGTTGCACACCTTAAATATATACAATTTTATTTAAAAATATATTGATAAAGAAAAAACTGCATATACACACATACATAAATAATACCTCAAATATGGAAAGCATTATTACTACAAATACAAAGTCCCACTGGTGGAGAAGAGACATTGAACTAACTCACATGTGTTGCTACAATTAAAAAAAAAAAAAAAAAAAAAAAGTAAAACAAAAGAAGAAAGAAAAGAAAAAAGGACTGTTTCGGCTACAGTTGCACCAGTGAGGGATGCCAGTGAACAAAGGGAGAGCCCACAGAGCAACTGAGAGGAGCTCTGCAAGGGGACCAAGTCTGGAGGTGATCATTACACAAAGACGACAGAAGCAGAAGAGGGAAGTTAACTGGGTCCAAGAAGAAACAGAACTTTGCTCCTGCTAGAAACATGTTATCAAAGAATACATTAACAATACTCAGCCAAGCAATAATGGAAAATACTGTCTAGAAATGAAAACAATCAGCAGTTTTTCCTGAGCATTGAACATACTTTTAAAAAAAAAAATCTATGTACCATTTTTTTTCCAGAAAATAGGGATTTTCCCTATTTTTGACAAAGAAGTTAAATAAATGCTTTAACTAATGTAACTCAGTTTGCAATTGGCAGAGTTTGGATTTACATTAAGTTTAACTGGGCTCCAGAGTCCACACTTATTCCATTATTCTGAATTCTGTGACAAGATCAGCGAGTGCTTACCCCCTCACCCCAACACTACTGTGCCATACATTCGTTTTTCTCACTAAAGTCAGTATTTGTTTGGGGACAGAGTACACCTAATGTGAATGAGGGCTCTGACCCTTACAGAATTCTTAAGTATTCTAGAAACTTAGTACTTGTCTCACATCTATATTCTATCAGTGAACCTTGATCCTCTGAGTAACCATGAACCAAGTCTACCCCCACAAAAAGGGAGGGGATTATCTAAGGATACAGCCCATAAGAAGAAAAGATACTCCCAGAGGTACTGAAACTACTTATAAGCCAACAAAGACAGATCCTCAAAAGTAGACAAATTGCACTGGTTTCAAGGGAAGGATACACCTGGTGCATAAACTTCTTGTAATTATTTACACCCTATGTGACAGACACCAGGCTAAGCATGCATTATACCACTCTTAACGCAGGTATTATTATCAACTCCATCTAGATGAGTCAATTAAAGATTTATTATCTTCTTTAAGATTGCACACTTAACATGTGATGCAGATGAAACATGACTGGCAATGGGAGAGACCAAATACATTAAATGTTAGCTAGGAATTTATTCCAATAACACTGAAGTAAATTGATAATAGGCTGAAATAGGGTAAAAGTACTAAAAATTAACAGAAGGGGAGATCACAGAGTCTAAACAAAAACTTGATAAATATTTAAAGAATTTAAGTAGCTGAATACAGAATGCGTTATTAAAATGTATTAATTTGGGAAGCACCAGGTGGCTCAGTTCATTAAGCATCCAAGTCTTGATTTTTGTACATGTCATAATCTCAGGGTCATGAGATAGAGTCCCACCTCAGGCTCCATGCCCACTTAGGATTCTCTCCCTCTCCCACTGCCCCATCCCCCCTCTTTCTCTCTTTAAAAAAAAAAAAAAAAGTTAACGTGCATTAATTTTTTTTTTTTAAGATTCTTACTTATTTATTTGTCAGAGAGAGAGCAGAAGCATGGAGAGCTGCAGGCAAAACAGGCATTGCAGGCAGAGAGAGAAGCAGACTCCCTGCTGAGCAAGGAGCCCTATGGGAACTCGATCCCAGGACCCTGGGATCATGACCTGAGCCAAAGGCAGATGCTTAACCAATTGAGCCACCCAGGCGTCCCAACATGTATTAATTTTTTAAAATTGTAATAAACAAAGCTGATACAGTTGTGAATAGTGGAAGTTAGTGCTATTTTCAATACAAATGTGGAATATCCATTTAGAAAACAAATATGAAATTACATTACAGAATATTAAAATAGTCTCAGGGAACTAGGGTGGCTCAGTCAGCTAAGCCTCCAACTCTTGATTTCAGCTCAGGTCATGTTCTCAGGGTCATGAGATAGAACTCTCCATCCAGCTCTACACTCAACCGGGAATCTACTTGAGATTCTTTCTCCCTCCCCCTCTGCTCTTCCCCCAACTTGCTCACATGCATGCGCATGCATACTCCCTCTAAAATAAATAAAATCTTTTTTTTTTAAAGATTTTATTTATTTATTTGACAGAGAGAGATCACAAGTAGACGGAGAGGCAGGCAGAGAGAGAGAGAGGGAAGCAGGCTTCCTGCTGAGCAGAGAGCCCGATGCGGGACTCGATCCCAGGACCCTGAGATCATGACCTGAGCCGAAGGCAGCGGCTTAACCCACTGAGCCACCCAGGTGCCCCTAAAATAAATAAAATCTTAAAAAAATATATATTAAAAGAGTCTGGACCTCTCCCTCTCACGCTCTTTCTCACTCTCTCTCTCTCTCTCAAATAATAAATAAAATCTTTACAAAATAAAAAATAAAAAAAAGTCTTATCTTTTCCTTGATAATAGAGCTTTTAGAAATTAATCAGGGAATATTACTCAAAATGCACAAAGTTCTTGTTATTTTTAATTGTTTAAAAAAAATTTTTCAGGGGCACCTGAACGGGTCAGTGTTTAAAGCCTCTGCCTTCGGCTCAGGTCATGATCCCAGGGTCCTGGGATCAAGCCCCGAGTGAGGCTCTCTGCTCAGCAGGGAACCTGCTTCCTCCTCTCACTCTGCCTGTCTCTCTGCCTACTTGTGATCTCTGTCTGTCAAATAAATAAATAAAATCTTAAAAAAAAAAAATTTTTTTTCAGAAGTTTGAAGGGAAACCTAAATATTTAATGTAAGTTAAATAACAAATCAAACTACAATGAAAATTCACCTATCAGACAGGTCTTTATAACAAATAGAAAGAAAATATTTAGGTAAAAAAGCATACATTTATTGGATGAATGAACTGGGGGAAAAAAAAAACAGAAAACAAAATTGTATATGTGCTGTGATTATAACTATTGGGAATAATTTACGGATAGGAGAAATATGAACATGCACAAAAATAATATGAGATGATTATCAATTTGGTTTTAAGTGACTGAAATTGAACCCAAACTAGCGTAGGCAAAAGGAGAAATGCGCTGACTTGTAGAATCAAAGGAAATGCTGAATAATTAAACCATAAATACACAAGGAAGAAATGTTCTCATAAACAGTTGAGTAAAAAAATTCAGAGGCACCTGTGTGGCTCAGCCGGTTAAAGATCTGCCTCAGCTCAGGTCATGGAGCCCTGTGTCAGGCTCCCTGGCTTCTCCCTCTCTCTCTACCCCTCGCCCTATTCGTGCTCTCTTTCTCTGTCCCTCAAATAAATAAAATCTTTTTTTTTTTAAAGATTTTATTTATCTATTTGTCAGAGAGAGAGAGAGAGTGTGTGTGTGTGCTCACAAGCAGACAGAGTGGCAGGCAGAGGCAGAGAGAGGGGCGGGCTCCCCGCCAAGCAAGGAGCCCGATGTGGGACTCAATCCCAGGACCTAGGATCATGACCTGAGCCGAAGGCAGCAGCTTAACCCACTGAGCCACCCAGACATCCCAATAAAATCTTTTTTAAAAAATTCAACTGAGCAAATTTAAAAGCACTTATTGACTTTATTCAACAGTTCATGAATCAGGAAGCATCCAATCTAATAAAAATAAAGGAACTCCAAGGAGCTGTACAAAATGAAAGACTTGCATAGACCGAAGGAAGCAAGAATGGTCTGTTGTCTGTTGTCTGTTTATACTAGACAAAAAAGTGGGTTGGTTATTGCCAAGTCTATGAGGCTGATTACCCTTTCCTGATCAGAAGATTCCTGGTTGACTGGTTTAAGAGTTCATTTCTGGGAGAGCTGGAATCTGTAATTAAGTATTGGTTTGGTGACACAGTAAGCAAGTCCATTTTAGGCCTGGTGTCTTGAATTTAACAGTTGGAACCAGGGACTTTTTTTTTTTTTTAAAGATTTTATTTATTTATTTGACAGACAGAGATCACAAGTAGGCAGAGGGGCACGTAGAGAGAGAGAGGTGGAGGCAGGCTCCCTGCAGAGCAGAGAGCCCAATGCGGGGCTCGATCCCAGGACTCTGGGATCATGACCTGAGCCGAAGGCAGAGGCTTAACCCACTGAGCCACCCAGGCGCCCCGGAACCAGGGACTTTTAAACATGGCAGTGAATCTCCAGGTCCTCATTCTAACATCCTTCTACTGCTTTCTTCACAAGGCAGAAAAGATGAATGCCACAAGCTCTCTCATTTGAAATCCTAAAATTTTCTCTACCTGTTAGCAAATGACTTTTTTAATCTGTTGAAGAAATCCTAAGGTAACAATAAACAAGTGTTGGGGAGGATGTAAAGAAAAAGGAAACCTCTTACACTGTTAGTGGGAACACAAACTGGTGCAGCCACTGTGGAAAACTGAACAAAGGTTCCTCAAAAAACTAACAACAGAATTAGCCAAGATCCAGGAACCACACTACTGGGTGTTTACCAAAAAAATACAAAAACACTAATTCAAAGGGATACATATACCCCTATTTTTTATTGCAAAAATATTTACAATAGCCAAATTATGGAAGCACCACAAGTGTCCATAGATAGATGAATGGATAAGACAGACAGATACATAGACACACACATGTACACACACACACACACACACACACACACACACACACACACAGAGAGGAATATTATTCAGCCATAAAAAAGAGTAAAATCTTGCCATTTGCAACAACATGGATTGAGCTAGAGAGTATAATGCTAGACAAGTCAGAAAAAGACAAATACAAACAATTTCACTCATATGTGGAATTTAAGAAACAAAACAGATGAACATGGGGGAAGGGAAGGAAAAATAAGATGAAAACAGAGAGAGAAAAACCATAAAAGACTCTTAACTGTAGAGAACAAACTAAGGGTTACCAGAGGGGAAGTGGGTAAGGGAAGGGCTAAATGGGTGATGGGCATAAAGAATGGCACTTGCTATGATGAGCACTGTGAGTTTTATGTAAATGATGAAGCACTAAATCCTACTCCTGACACCAATACTACATTGTATGTCAACTGCCTTGAATTTAAATAAAAACTTGGGGAAAAAAAAAGGGGGGAAAGAGATCAGAGAAAGACAAATACCATATGATCTCACTCATATGTGGAATCTAGGAAACAAAATAAATAAGCAAAGGAGAGACAGAGAGAGAGAGAGAAACCGAAAAACAGACTCTTACCTATAGAGAACAAACTGAGAGTTACCAGAGGGGAGGTGGGTGGGAAGATGGATGAAATAGGTGGTGGGGATTAAAGATGGGGATTAAAGAGGTGATGGGGATTAACACTTATGATGAAAAAATTAAAATAAAATGATTAAAAAATAAAAAAACATTTATATCTTAAAAAAAAAAAAAAGGGAAAGAAATCCTAAAGCAGGGCTTTTATTTTCCTAATGTAGCTAAGCTACCCACCACCTGGATAAAGGAGGGCAGGACACCTTGGTTGAAAGTTACTCCAAGACTACACATAATGAAGTGCTATGGTTTACCAAAGTGAAATCTGGATGCTGCTATTGGAATAAGGAATTGATCCTGGGCGTCCACAAACCACAACTGCCTACTTTGGGATCCAACATAATATGATATTTATAACCTTAAAAAAATCAGGTAATTATCTTTGAAACATGTTAAGCATTCTGATATTGTGATTTATAAAAAACTATAATCTTCATCCCTGTTTCTGACACAGAGCTTCTAAAGCCCTTGGAATTTCCTAAGCTTTAAGAGTAATAATGGTATCTTGATGAATCACTTCAGAGAGTTTCCAAGTTGGTGACCATGTGAAGGAAGATTCAGGGAGCATGGCAAGGCCAAAAAGCCTTGCCCCTTTCTCCATACCCTGCCCTATGCTTCTCTTCCATTTTGCTGTTCTTGAATTATACCCTTTTACAATAAGTTGGTAATCTAGTAAGTAAAATGTTCCTCTGAGTTTTGTGAGCCATTCTAGCAAATTAAACAAATACAAGGAGGAAACTGAGGGAACCTCTCATCTGTGGGTGGGGGGTTAGAAGCAAAAGTGACAACCTGGACTTAACATTGGCCTCTGAAAAGAAAGTGGGGACAGGGGCGCCTGGGTGGCTCAGTGGGTTAAGCCGCTGCCTTCGGCTCAGGTCATGATCCCAGGTCCTGGGTTCAAGCCCCACATCGGGCTTTCTGCTCGGCAGGGAGCCTGCTTCCTCCTCTCTCTCTGCCTGCCTCTCTGCCTGCTTGTGATTTCTCTCTGTCAAATAAATAAATAAATAAAATCTTTAAAAAAAAAAAAAAAGTGGGGACAGTATTACAGGACTGAGGCCTTAAGCCATGGGATGGGATGTTACCTCCAAGTGAATAGTGTCAGAATTGAGTTAACTGCTTGGTGTTGTTGAAAGAAACACACACAGCAACTCGTGTCAGAATCAGAAGCAGCCTATAATTCCAAGCAAAACTTGCTGGAATGTGGAGAAAAACCTCCTATTACAATTAGTTTGGACAAAAGTAACCCAGAGTTAGCATTTCTGAGAGCTGGTATTGAGGGGATGAGGTTCAAGAAGAAAATCATTATAACCTCTATTAGTGTGGTGGTATCGATGTTTTTCAATAAATAAATGTCAATGTCATTTATTTAAAATCTGATGAGAATTCTTAAAATAAAAGTTAATTTCAGCTACAATAAAAAATGCAGTGATTACTTTGACTTTTCACTGGCAAATAGAATGCTTTAAAAGTAGAACAAGTTTACTGATATAAAAATAAAATTTACACTAACACATAAAGCCATTGATCTCTAAAGTAAAAGAAAAACTACTCTATATGAAAAAAATCTCTTACTCATAAGTTACATTCTCTCAATTTATTGTGAGTAGATATGAGAAAAGAGCATGCTTAAAAAAAAAAAATCATGTGATTCTCTGATACACTTTCCACAATCATCTAAGCTTAGGCTTTTGAAAATATTTCCACAGCAACCACTTTCGTGCCATAAATTGAAGAGTATACATTCAGGTATTAAACAAACTTGTAAAGACAAATGTAACTTACAAAGACAAATGTCTCGTTTTTTGTTTTTTTTTTTTTTTAAAGATTTTATTTATTTATTTGACAGAGAGAAATCACAAGTAGGCAGAGAGGCAGGCAGAGAGAGAGGAGGAAGCAGGCTCCCCGCTGAGCAGAAAGCCCGATGCGGGGCTTGAACCCAGGACCTGGGATCATGACCTGAGCCGAAGGCAGCGGCTTAACCCACTGAGCCACCCAGGCGCCCCCAAATGTCTCGTTTTGAAAATGGAATATATTTCCTACTGAAATGGACACAGAGAAATGCAGAAATAACAAAGTGGTTCCATGACAGGAAAAAAAATTTCATAAATCATTCATTCCAAAGGCAATATGCTTGGAGTTTCACATGTAACAAGTAAAGTGCAACACCTATACTCCTGTTTCTTCTGATCCTGGTAAGAGTCCTGCTCACAGAGCAGGTGATGGGTTGGTCCCTGAGCAAACTTCACTAGGAAACAATGCACATTCTCAAGCCTCAATCAAAACACTAAATGAAATAACAGTAACGTGGTTTCAGAAACTAAATCATCTTAATCATTAGCTCTCAATCATATAAAATTAAGTAAAACATAAAACATAAAAATTAATAAAATATAATTTTATCATTTTTTAAAGATTTTATTTATTTATTTGACAGAGAGATCACAAGTAGGCAGAGAGAGAGTGGGAAGCAGACTCCCCGCTGAGCAGAGAGCCCGATGCGGGGCTCGATCCCAGGATCCTGAGATCACGACCTGAGCCGAAGGCAGAGGCTTAACCCACTGAGCCACCCAGGCGCCCTAATTTTATCATTTTTATGGGTCTTAGTATTTGTATCAAATGGCACTATTATATAAAAGGCACCTGATGATGCACACAACTAGTTTTCCTTTAATTACATTATAAATGGAGGATCAGGAAAGGAGTCCAAGTATTCATTATAAGTTCTACTTTCTTGGGGTACCTGGGTGGTTTTGTCACTTGGGCCTCTGGCTCTTGGTTTCAGAAGGGGTCATGGTCTCTAGATCATGGTCTCTGGGTTGTGGGATAGAGCCCAAGTCTGGCTCAGCTGGGACTCTGCTTTCTCCTCCCTCTCCTTCTGCCCCCCTCCCCCATCTTGCTCTCGCAAATGAATAAATCTTAAAAAAAAAGTTCTATAGCTTTATATAACTTACATAATTACAAATTCATAAATGTTTAATAAGCTCAGAGGTAAATTTTATTATCTCCCAGACCAATATACATATATTTTCAGGAAAAATCCCACAACTTACCCTCAATGGTCACTGTATTGCATTTTTACAACCACATGATTTCTTTAGGTTTACTGAGGCATAAGATCCATACTACCATATTTTAAAGACGATTTTAAAACATGTAAGATACTAAACATATATTTAGGTAGTGAAAAGTGCTCCATACACCAGTTAGAACAGATTTGGGCATTAACAATCACTTTAATTCCAAAACCTTTTCTTTTCTCTCCGTTTCCTTCTTCAGAAATCCTCTGGCAAAAGACAGAAGTCAGGGAAATATCACAAAAGCAGCCTTTAACAGAAATAATGAGACTAATGCTGGGGAAAAAAATGAAGGTGAGTTTTGCTATTATTTGAAAAGTTAATGCGTGACAAGAAAAATCTTAACAGTGTTTGCTGACCCTGTTCATTCTGAACCATGAAATTGCTTGAGCGACACACAGCAAATTGTCAGCCGTGATAAGTGTAAGAGATTCTGCAGATATATCATTTCTATACAGTACGGCCCAAAGTGAACAGTCCATGAATATCACACACTAGAAAGCAGAAGGGTAGGTGGAGGAAAGGAGGTGCCAGAAAATGCCACAGGCAGTATGGAGTCACACTACCCAGGCACAGGTATTGGGAGGCTCTACCTTCAAGAGATCCAGTATAGAAAAGTGGTTAACCACACTGATTACATAATCACACTTCCCAAGCACAAATCTTGACTATGTCTTTTTTTTTTTTTTTTTTAGTTCTATGACCTTGAGTGAGTTGCTCAATCTCTCTCTGTCTCCACTTCCCTGTGTGCAAAATTTGTATGTATTAATCTGTTAGGGCTGCCATCACAAAATACTACAGACTAATAATTTAGAGAACAAATTTCTTGCAGTTCAGAAGGCTCGAAGTCCAAGATCAAGGTGCTGGTAAGGTTTTCCAGAGGCTTCTCTCGTGACTAGCAGAGGGCTGCCTCCTCTTGACGTCCTCAATATGGCCTTCTTCCTCTGTGCCTGCATTCTTACTGTCTCTTTCTCTTTTCATGAGGAGTCTGGTCCTATTGGATTAGGGCCCCACTGAAGATCTCATTTAAATTTAATTACCTCTTTAAAGGTTCAATCTCCAAATATAGTCACATCAGGAATGAGGGCTTCAACATATGAATCTGGTGGGGGGGGACACATAATTCAGTCTGTGACAATAACATCTAACAATAACATCTACCTCAGACGGTAGTGAAGATTAAATGCGTTCATTTACATAAAGTGTCTGACACATGGGAAGGGCTATGTAAGTGCTTACTATTAGGCTAAGCTCAATTAAATTTCCATTTCTAACAAGTACCCACAAATCACAGCATCAGGTGGATTAAAAACAGACATTTAAGTCTGTCTTTAAGAGATCCTGTACTGCAATGGTGATATCTTTGAGAAAAATGTAGGACACATCTTGCTGGAAACATTTATCTCAATTCAAAACCTGGGTGGTTAATACAGAAATGTTACTGGTTCCTAACCAGGAGCAAATCCAATCTAGAGGTTTGATTTTCTCACATTCCCAGTGGGACACAAAGGCTTTTTGTGTCTCAGGATTATGTGCTGATAAAGAATGGGGAAAGAATGTTTATGAGGAAGCAGACAAAAGCAGCCTGGCTCCCATGTATCCACACTTGGCAGCTGTAATGTAGTTTGGGTTATACCAATAATTTCCAATTATTTTACCTGTGGTCAATTCCCGAGCTGGAAAACTGTGATGAGAACATCAGCGTAATTTAAACAGACTCAAGGACTCATGGGAACACCAAAATCTAGTACCAAAATAAACATTAGGCTTATATTAATACGTATTTTTTTCTCTTGTTCGTTTTTCAGTCTCCCTGCATGATCCTGGCTGGAGCGCCATGTACCACAAACATGATGGATGCAGAAGAGAATGGTGGGTAGCAGCAAGGCCAAGGGTAGCAAAAATTACAGCAAGCACAGAAGGGTAAAAGCAAAGGCTGCTAGGGTAACTTAATAGCCCAAGCGTTAAAGCAGGAAGAGAGCTAGGTGATGCAGCTTCCCCTGGTAAATGATTCCCAATGTTCCCAATTTTTTTTAATGAATTTAACATAATCTTCTAATTGTGAAAATCATATCTATCACTCCCCTACCTAAAATCCTTTAATGTCATCAGGTGTCCTCTAAGATAAAGTCAATGCTGGCTGGCACAGGACCCAAAGGTTTCATGATCTAGTCTGAACATCTCACCACATTCCTCTAGTGCCTTCCTTCCAACAAAGGCTGGTCTCCCTGCCTTCCTAAACCCTCTTCGGCTCTCTCTTCACTCTACGAATTCCTACACATTCTTAGACTGGTAGGTAAATTCCTTCCTAAGTAAACTCCATTCATTCACCCCCTCCACATGAGTACTAGGCCTCTGCAGTGTGTTCCCACAATGCCAAAACCTAACTCTATTACTGAATTTATCACACTGTCACTCTGTAAATATTTGAGCCACTCCCCTGCTCTTCGTCTGGAAACTCCAACGGTAAGACTTAACACAACTGCCCCTTCATCTAGGATACTTTTCCCAACTTTTCCAGGGTACAGCCAGTTCCTGCCCCCTGCCCTGCCCCCATCTGTCTTTCAGCACTTCCTGCCCAAGTGATCTGTAACATTTATCATCAAATACATTTCCCTCAAAAGACTGAAGCTGCTGGAAGGCAAAGTCTAAACAGAAGGAACCTAACGCAGTGCCTGACACACACTCGTGGCTTAACACCTTTGTCGTTAACTATTAATGATGAAAGAATAAGAGTAGTTACTAGAACCAGAACCTACTATTTGACGAATTTGCTTGAGGTTTCTAGATAGGCTTTATCCTGAAGTTCACCATAACCCCATTTTTTTAAAGGATATAATAGTTTAATGAAATTAGATTTTATATTTTTTTAAAAAGTAAGCTGCATTCTGGTTAAGTGTTGACAAAGATCTCTTGTCAAAATATATCCCTTAAAACTAGTATATTATACTTCAGATAAGACTTAGGAAGTTTTCAGATCAGCCAGAATTACAGTGTGTAAATAAGGAACAACTTTGAAACTGATGCCCAGCAGCTGGAGGACGCAGCAGGAGCACCAGAGTAAGAAAACACTTTTGTTTCCCTGGGGGTAAAAGGTTAGAGCCAAACACAATGGTACAACAGAAACAACAAAACGAGAAAAAAGATTTACAGGATTTATCTTGACTCTTTGGGAAAGAAACTAAAATATTACAAGCCTTCAATCGAAGTGGCACCATGCTGTCATGCAATCCAAAAGCATTTTAAAATCTGCCCACGATGTTTTCTAGTAAACATTTCCGAAAGAGCCTGAGACTTGATTTATGTGTGTGAAAGGGAATTAGAGTACACCTCCTACATTTTACAATTCACATTAAAACTGTCATAATGCCCTGAAAGTATGTAGGGGGGAAAATAAGAGTGGAGTTCCTATTTTTTTCTGACTTTAGTAAGCAGCCAAATGGTAGACTCTTTCCTTCTCTTTAAAAAAAAAAAAAAAAAGAAAGAAAGAAAGAAAAGAAAAAGAAACAAAAAAGAAAAAATTCTCAGTTCTCAACTTTCTATGTGTCCACTTTCTAAGACAATCCATTAAAATTTTTTTTTTAATTTTCTTCCTTTATCCATATTTTATTACATACCAACTCAGTGCAGTCTAAAAGAAACTGTATGTGTGGATACACAAATACACATATATATACATATATATGTAGCTGTATATATTCTAAAGAAGAGAAAGTTAACAGGAAAAGAACTTCAAAAGTAGTAAAGCATATTACTCAGGGAAGCTAAAGTATAAAGGAAAGAAAACCAATATGTAAAGGTGCCTGAGGGCAAGAGCCCTGTTGTTTGGAACTGAAATGGGTAATTTTAAATGACTAAGTTTTCAACAGATACATATGGCCAAATCCTTACATACATACCTTCTACCCTAATTGAAAAATTAAGAATATTCAGTCATGATATCTAAAACAGAATCTTACAGGGGAGAAGTAACAGGCAGGCTTGTTTTTAAATTCTCAGAGCCTTAGGGCGCCTAGGTGGCTCAGTCAGTTAAGTGTCTGCCTTTAGCTCCAGTCATCATCCCAGGGTTTTGGGATTGAGTCCATATCTGGCTACTTGCTCATCGGGGAGCCTGCATCTCCCTCTCCCTCTGCCTGATGCTCCCCTCATTTGTACACTCACACTCTCTGTCTAATAAAATAAATAAAATATTAAAAAATAAATTCTCAGGGTCACAAGAGCCCCCAAAACCTAACCTTAATGTTCCCTCTCTTGGTAAACGTTACGCTTCAAACCCCATGCTTAGGCAGCACCTCTCATTCTTCCCTCTCACTCATCTATCAGCAAGCCCCATCATCCCTGTCCACTTCTCTTCCACCTTACCCTCAACAGGTACCATCTCTCACTTAGATTCAAAATATGTCCTCCTAAATGCTCTCACCAAAATCCTGATGGCTCCTTCCAACTATTTTTTGCACTGTGCTCAGAGTGATCCTTATAAAATGAAAATCCGATCATGACTTTCTTAGGTTTTGGTTCCAATTTTTCTTTTAATAAAATCCCCACAATTAGTGATAGTCAGTCAAGCTCCTCTTTGCAGTACCTTACAAACTTGGGATTACTTATTTACAAGTATCTAGTTAAAATCTGCCTACACCAGACCAAAAAGACCATAACAAAAGGTTCATGCTGAAAAGGATCATGTCAGGCTGCCTGGGTGGCTCAGTGGGTTAAAGCCTCTGCCTTCAGCTCAGGTCATGATCCCAGGGTCCTGGGATCCAGCCCCGCATCTGGCTCTCTGCTCAGCAGGGAGCCTGCTTCCCTTCCTCTCTCTCTCTTCCTGATTCTCTGCCTACTTGTGATCTCTGTCAGTCAAATAAATAAACAAAATCTTTATAAAAAAAAAAAAAAAAGAAAGAAAGAAAAGGATCATGTCCTCATCCCTAAAACATGCTATAGTGAAGGTGCTCAACATATCTTTAAGGATTCTTTGAAAATGTCCTCCAAAATCTTAGAAGAAGCAGTGCTAATGAGGAAGTCTCACTGTAGGGTCCAGCAATGAGACAGCTAGGGGAAAAAAATTTTTCCTCAATATTGAGGTAGAAAAGTAGGACAGACAGGTGGCTGGTCCTAAAACCCTATCCAGTAGCAAAGTGGAAAGCAAATGATATTAATTATAAAATTCTACCTATGCTTGTTATTTATTAAAGAATTTATCATGTATTTGGGGTGCCTGGGGGGCACAGTCAGTTAAGTGTCCAACTCTTGGTGTCAGTTCAGGTCACGAGCTCAGGGTGGTAAAATCGAGCCCCATGACCAGCTCCATGCTCAACGGAGAGTCTGTCGGAGATTCTCTCTCCCTCTCCCGCTGCCCCATCCACCCCCTCAACCCCTGGCCTCTCGCTCTCTCAAATAAATAAATAAATCTTCAAAGGAACTTATCATATATTTTATATTCTGACAGTTTCTAGCTAAGTACACACATACAGTTAGTATTTAATAAATGACTGTTTTTTAATGTAAAATATTAGGCCAGAATGAGATACTAGAGCTTAAATTTCATTTAGGATCTTGGGATGTATGATCAGGTCTGGAGGTTCAGATTTAATGCTTAGATGGTCTTGTCCCAGAGGATCAGAAAGACTGCAATCTTTGAAATAATATAACTTCCTCCACCTTGACCACTAGTAATAATATATACAGCCCTTTAAATTACTATCCTTTAAAATTCACCGTATCTTGGGGTGCCTGGGTGGCTCAGTGGGTTAAGCCGCTGCCTTCGGCTCAGGTCATGATCTCAGAGTCCTGGGATCGAGCCCCACATCGGGCTCTCTGCTCAGCAGGGAGCCTGCTTCCTCCTCTCTCTCTGCCTGCCTCTCTGCCTGCTTGTGATCTCTCTGTCAAATAAATAAATAAAATCTTTAAAAAAAAATAAAATAAAATAAAATAAAATTCACCGTATCTTAATGTATAAACAAATAAATACTATATAAACCAACCTAACTGCTTCTAGATTTATAGAAAGCGTAAATGTGATGCAAGGTATGATAATGAACTAATGGTGATATCAGGTAACTTTTTCAGGTGTGGCTTGTGGAATTGGTCTTTATTTTCATCATGGTAAGTGTACTCTTTAATCCCCCCACCATTGGTTTGTTTTCTATAGTTAAGAGTCTGTTTCTTGGGGGTCACCCGGGCAGCTCAGTTGGTTAAACGTCTGCCTTCGTTTCAGGTCATGATCCTAGGGTCTGGGGATCAAGCCCCACATCGGGCTCCCTGCTCAGCACTGAGTCTGCTTCTTCCTCTATTCCCACTTATACTCTCTCTTGATATCTCTGTCACTATCTCTGTCTCTCACTCCCAAATAAATAAATAAAATCTTTATTTAAAAAAAAAAAACAGATTTTTTTTTTCTTTCTCTCTCTTTTTTTTCTTTTGGTAGAATTATTCTTATGTTATAAAATTATAAACAAAGAAGATCATAGTTTCCCTTGGAAAACTTTACTCGAAATATGTTTATAATACTTGGCATCACAGTAAATTAAAGAAGGCCAAGGTGGCTTTAGAATCAGTAGAACATTAAGGGTAACAAACATTAGGTTACTTACAAGATAAAAAGGATAACAGCCAAACAAGCTAACAAAATAACTCTATGCCATAACCCTCCCACATACACAGTAACAGCATGTGATAAATCACTTATAAAATTCCCTTATATCAATTGTCAACATTGGAGATGGCTGTGTTCTGTACTACCAGCAGCTAAGTTTTCACCTCAGACGGACAAAATAAACATGCCAGTGGAGTCAGTAGCAGAACACTAATCTTAATCTTGATAGTTTCAGGATTCCAGGGAATGAAGGGAACAAGTAACATTAAAAAATAAGCTCCTTTTTAAATATCTTTATTTTAATTACCCCTGGCTACACACTAAAAACTACTTTTAACACCAACTAGACAGAAATAAAATTGTTCTAAATACTTGAGATTTTCATCGTGCTTTGAAATGAGTAAAAGTAAAATTTCACAATCCCGTAAACAACAAAATGAGTTATGCATTTAAATACCTCAGCATTCCTGTTTTGACTGAATTCTTCCCATTTTTCCCTCCTTTATTTCTTACTCCAACACCCTTACACATTCTCTCCCAATTTTTATTCACCCATATCTTAATGATCCCTGTTCTCTTAGTCTGGATCTAAAGCTTATGTGATTACCACTTACCAGAATTTTTTTTCCTCTATACATGTAGCTAACACATAAAATAAAATCTCATTATTTGAAGGTGGGCTAAGGTTATTCAGTGAATTGTTTTAAAATCTGAATTGCAGAGCATTTTTAAAGAATATGTTTTTATACTTTGAAGTATTTTTTTCTAATAGTAAGTTTTTTTTAACATGTTGACTAACATAACTCCTCTAGAGAATTTTTCTTATTAACAGGTATGGATGCTTTGCTATTAGCATAAGGCTCAGACCTGAAGTGTGAAAAAGTAAAACAATTAGTTCTCTTAGGAACCATAAATAAATCCCCTGAGACTGTAGTCATCTTATTTCCTTAATTCTCTCTTTCTGTCAAGTTGTTAAAAAAATAAATCACAGCCTAGCTTCCATTCCAAGGAGCCTAACTTTCAAACTATGGACAAGTCCCAGTTTCAAAACAGATCATCCTCTCCACCTGGGCTACTGGATGGGGAGGAGCCTTCAGGCCTGCTCCTCCCACCAGGGCACAGAGAATCTACATTTGGGGTAGTTCTTTGAGAAACCTTAGCACTTGGAAGAACCCTTGCTCTTCCTGCCCACTTAAAACAACCAGCTCCAACCCACTGGGGAGACATTTACTCTGTTCAATAAACAACACTTGGCAAAGAGCCTTCCTCCACCTAATTTGCATCCCAATATCCTCCTCTGCTTTTCCTAAGACTACATTAAAGGGCTGATGGAGAACAGAGGCATCAATGCTCCTCTGTCCAGATAACTGCCTGTTCCTCTAAATGTCTAATTATGATATATCCATAACTCTAAGACTTCAGGATGTACACTGAATTATGTGGTTATGCCATACTGACATACAAAATGCAAAATACACATATTTGTATCATTATATCCTGGGATTGGGCTGCAGAATAAATATGGAATAAACAAGAAGTTTGGGTAGATGGGTACATAGATAGAAAGATGACTGAGAGAAAGAAAGAATGATAGAAGACAGGCAGAAGACAGACAACTAGCTATTTTACTAGCTTTTATTTATTGAAATACCTCCACTTGCAAGTTGTACAATCAACTGAAGGTTTAGTATTTGTTTTTTGTTCCATGGCTGTTGTTTTTCGTTAAGTCTTGGACATAGATTTATTCAGAATTTTTTAGATGTTCCATTGAGTATCACCATTGTTTTGTTTTTAAATCAAATTTTATTTACATAGTATTTTCTTTTAAATCAAGATGCAGGTTTATTTGAAGACAAATGGAAATAATGAGTTTGTACAGGTATGTCCAAAGTACATTTTCCTTCTGTTGTTTTGTCAAAAGTAACACCAAAATAGGAAAAGTAAATATAAATAAAAATCACAGCTTCTTCATTCACTACAACATTCTGTCATAAACAAGAAACAAAAGCTATAAAAAGTACCCAACAGAAGTGATCTCTACTCCTGAAACACTGGATTGTAAACTTCTCAGTTTGAAAATTACTTTGTTTTTTGGTTTTTTTTTTTGGTTTTTGGTTTTTGTTGTTGTTGTTTGTTTTTTGGTAATTTCTACATCCAGCACAGGGTTTGAACTCACAACCCCAAAATCAAGGGTCACATGCTTTACAGCCTGAGCCACCCAGGTACCCCCTGGTTGTTGATTAAGTATCAACAAAAGATACTTAATTCAGTCATCTCTAGTCAAACCGGGATCTCAATTAGTATTTGAAGAGCAGAAGAGTGAGTCATTATAATAATAACTTACATTTGTACAGATCATTGAAGGTGGAAAGCATATTCACATAAATTACCTTATTTGATCCTTAAAACCCTCTAAATAGTGAGTGTGGTAGTTGCATCATCCCCAAACTGAGGATAAGGAAACAGACCCAGGTAAATTAAATCACTCATTCACCAAATTAGGCAAACCTGCATTCTTTAGAATCCACCAAAAGTGCCTCAACAGAGTTTATAAATTGTGTGACCTTGCACACACCACCTGCCCTGGGTTACTTCATAGGACTATCGTGACCATTATATGAAAAAGTGTGGTGCTTTCCCGCTTTTTTGGCAAGACCCACAGTGAGAAATTCATTTCATGCTGTGACTCAGTACACAGAGAAAAAGATATATAAATCTATTTAATTAAAACCAAAGTTCCATGAAATAATACTTCCTCCATGGTATGCATGCCTATTTTTATTATTATTGTTATAACCTCTTCTATTTCATGCTTGTTTGTTTGTTTGTTTGTTTTTTAAGCTGGCTGCTACCTACAGAATTGAATTTCATACCCACAAAATGGGTGGTTACATGCAGTTTGAAAATATTGAACTGATCCTTATAAAGTACTTAGCCCAGTGCTAGACCCATTAAACACCAAAATTTTAGCTACTGAAAATAATATTTTTGGAAGTTAATGTCACTATAGGTTAAGGCTCTAAAACATTAAAGATTTTTTTTTTCTCCCTTGAAATGACAGTCTAGAAAAGACATATAAAGAGCCCAGAAAAATGTACACCAATGGCTCCAGGTTCTGACACAGTATCAGGTAAAATCCTAACGCCCACACATTGTTGTCATATCGTCAGGCTTCAACAAAGAAGCAGCTAGCAAAGGGTGCCTGAGTGGCTCAGGCAGTTAAGCGTGGGACTCTTGATTTTGGCTTAGGTCATACATGATCTCAGTGTTGTGAGATCAAGCCCCACATCTATCCCCGCATGGGGCTCCATGCTGGGTGTGGAGCCTGCTTAAGATTCTCTCTCTCCCTCTCCTTCTGCCCTTCCCTCCCCTCCCTCTCTTTAAAAAAAAAAAAAAAAAAAAGGAAAAGAAGAAGTGTTTAAGACAGTGAGAAACAAATTACAGATCTTTATCAGGCCCTGATGAACAGTGCCGCCACAGAAAGTAATACTAAGGAGAAGTTGTCTATTAAAAACAAATCCTCTAAAATGGTTTGTCCTAGATAATGTAATAATCATTTGATTACCTCAGAAATGGGGGCAGAGGAGGGAGTAGGGGAGGTACTTTCACTTCAATCACTGTGGCCACTATTGGTAAGCTTTCTAGACTTATGAATTACTACAGTATACCTAACATAATTAAATCTCCTATTATGCTTAGCTAATTCAGTCACCATTCTGAATATCAATTAATAGCTATAGTATTATAGGCAAAAAAGTAAGAGACTGAGTTTAACATTTACTGATCCCAGTCATACAGTAGGAATTCATTGTAAAGTAAGTCCCTAAGAGTTTATATTAACATATGCCTCTTTCCTATAGTCATGTTTAAATGCAGAAAAATAAAACGTCCAGCCAAACCAGTACTGCACCTTTATTAATAATACTAAAGAGTATTTGTCTCTCTTTTCCCATTTGGTTTCTTCAAGTAAGAGAGACCACTAATTAATTAAAATCTGTATTTTGTTTTGAACAAATGAGAAAAAATTTTTATGAAATCTAGTTTTAAATCATAGTCTGGAGTGCTTCCAAATTCTTAAAATTGTCCTTATGTGAAGGAGGAAAGATTTTTTTCCAAATATGAAAGATTTTATGTAAGATATACAGAGAAAGGTCATGCAGAGAGAAACGCATTTTGCCAAAATAAGTTACTTGAGAGCCTTGTAGCACTTTATCATTAGATTACTAAACTTAATTCACACACATTTACACACACACACACACACACACTCCTTCCTACCAAAAACAAACAAACAAACATACACACACAAGATATACAATCTGCCAATTTCACAAAATAGCTTACGATATACTCCCTAAGTATGAATATCTAATTTTTAGACACCAACTTCTTTATGGGCAGAGCTTAACAAAAGCATACAGGACACAAGAATTTTCATTTAGCACCAAAGGATTAACTTATATGGCATTTTTTAGAACATGAAATACTCTTGTCTTACGGAAATAAATTTAAGAGCATGTGTTAAAACAACATTCCACTTGTATGTGACACTGGGAGAGATTAAAAGATGAAAAAGAATTTTAGATAAGCAAAATTGTTTCAGCAGTAACTTTGGAAACAATTGATAATTCAGTGAGAAATAACAACAAAAGATCATTAAATCAAGAACTCAAATACAGGGGCGCCTGGATGGCTCAGTGGGTTAAGCCTCTGCCTTTGTCTCAGATCATAATCCCAGGGTCCTGGGATGGAGCCCTGAATCGGGCTCTCTGCTCGGTGAGGAGCCTGCTTCCCCCTCTCTCTCTGCCTGCTTCTCTGCCTACTTGTGATCTCTCTGTCAAATAAGTTAATAAAATCTTAAAAAAAAAAAAAAACCTCAAATACATTTAAGAAATATATGCCTTATATAAAAAAATGTAGGTTTTGTAGCTGTAAATTTCATATACATCAAGAAAAGCCCATCAAAGCAACAATGTAAAGCACACTGGGATGCAAATCCATTCACTTTCACTGGCATGTTTATTCTTCAAATATTTCTGAGTAACTTAAATGTTTGGTGCTTTTGTCTGCCACAGGGATATGTTATTATAAGGATTACATAATAATTTTAAAGCTCTATTGGTTGGAAACCTACCACCTACTGTGTAATATTCTGGAAAAAGATGGTGCTTAGCATGAAAATGTACATAATTCCAAAGCATTTAAAAACTTACTTAAGTATAATTAGCATGGCTCTAAGTTAACAGTCCTTAAGGAGAGTGACTACTCACACCAACACTCATGACCAAAGATACTCACCCTGTGCAGTGAGAAAACTTCAGTTCAACAGATAAAAGTCTTCCTAGGACTTTTCCTGAGAGTAGATGCCATAGCAGATGGCTTTCAAAGCCTTCTGACCTCAGCATTTCCTCTCTATGAACCTAGGCCTTGTTAGAAACTAAATCCTCACCAATGCGTTTCAATGTGAACTAGTCTTTCTCACACTAAATTCTGCTTTACTGGGAGACTGTTATCGAAAAGCCTCATAGTTAAAGAGGATTCACACTCACTGTACCCATCTGACCCATATCCAAGATTATAATACATTGAGTGGGTGCTAGAGCCAGCCCATACCAGCTCCTTACCATCAACTCTTAAAAATTTCCAGCAATTTTATCACCCAGTTGTTGTTCAACAGCCATTTTCAAAAATTAAATTATTTCAACTTACGCTTAAATAAACTATACTTAAAACAGCTATATTAACTCAAAATACATAATTTCCCAAATATTTTACTACATTTTACTATTATTATATTATCTTTATGTTCTTGAAGTTATTTACTTCTCCTGTATTGTATGGTGCAAACACTGAATAAAGGTGTGCAACTACTCATCTCTTCCCAACTCTGTGTCCGTTGATGTCACTCACATTGGTAATTTGATATCAGCTATAGTGGTAGCATTTATAACCATGGAAATTAGCAAATGCTAAAACCTGATTGTGGGTCTTTTTTTTTTTAATCCCACTTTAAGCATTTATCATCATCACCATTATTTCCCCAGCTTTCCATGAGCATAATATGGCCATTGTTCTTGAGCATTTGCCATTGATTACCTTCTGATCCAGAAGAGCCTAACAGATCAGCAGTGAGTGACTATCCTTCCCCCATATCCAGATGGTACTTTCTCATTGTACTTCCCACTCTGAATTATAACTTCTTTATTTCCAGATCCTCCAAATAGTCTGTGAGGTCCTTGAGTGCAGGGACTTGGTCAACTTTTTCATTTTTTTGCCCTCTTTGCTAAACACACTGCCTGGCACAAAAATGGACAATAATTCAATATTTAGTAAACTTAATTAACATGAAATGAGACAAGCTCTGCCATATACATCCTATTGAATGAAGAAGCCACTAGCTCACCAGTCTCTCTAACAGGGATCCTAACCAATCATATGAATGCACAAATCAATGTCATCTGTCCCAAACAAGGCACTGCCAAAAAGAATATGCTAATAATTTAGACTGGTATCACAAGCTTAAGGATGTTATATTCAAGAAGCTGTCATATAGTGTTCAAGTCCACTGCCATAATGCACAGAATAAAGGGGGAAGGGTGGGGCACAAAGGGAAAGGGAGAAAGAGAGAATCTTAAGCAGCTACATGCCCAGCCAACACTGAGCCCCACTCGGGGCTCAATCTCATGACCCTGAGATCATGACCTGAGCCAAAATCCAGAGTTGGATGCTTAACCGACTGAGTCACCCAGGTGCTGCAACAACATGAGATAATAAAATTACATGCTTTTTTTAATTTATTTTAATTTTATTTATATATGTGTTTTGTATGTATTATGTATGTATTTTATTTATATAATCTCTACACCCAACGTGGGGCTTGAACTCACAACCCCAAGATCAAGAGTTGCACACTTTTCTGACTGAGCCAGCCAGGCATTCTGAAAACTATTGTTTTTATTTTTACTTTTTTCAAGTAATCTCTATAGCCAACATGGGGCTCAAACTCACAACCCCAAGATCGAGAGTCACATACTACATGGACTGAGCCAGAGAGGTGCCCCTATGCTCTTCTAAAATGTGCTGCAACTGGAGAAGTTGTGGTATAATTATGAATGAGTGATGGGGGTGGATGAAGTGCCTCTTTTTAGAGGTACTGACTCCAAACTGTGAGCAAATTGCTGAGAGACCTGGAAAGATCTTAAACGGTATGTTAAGTGATCACCAAGGTAACTGTGGGAAATCCAGAGCCTTTTCCTATAGATTCCTGTACCTAAGCTAAAGAAGTGAACAACAGCCCTCAAAAAAATTCTCAGTCCTCACCTGGGACCTATCTTCCTGATAAGAATGAGCCAGAAACCTACTTTGCAAAATCTAAGCAAGAAGTCAAAGCACCTGGGTCCTTCTGATATATCTGCTCTAACGTTCCCTAATTACGGGCTTCTCCAACTTCCTCATGCCAAAAGACAAGAAGGCCAGTCTAAACCACACTAGTTCGAATTTACAGTTCCTATGTTTTACATATATTTGTTTTTTGTTTTTTGGTTTTTTTTCAATAGGCTCTACTCCCAGCATGGGACTTAAACTCAGGACCCTGAGATCAAGAATTGCATGCTCTACCAGCCAGCCAGGCACCCCAAGTCCTATATACATTATATTTAAGTACTGTCTGCTATATACTGTTTCCATTCCATACATAGATCTGCCATTCTTAATCTTTTTCCAATTCAATACCCTTTAGGTACATGTTGGGACATATGTAAGAACCAGTCTGCTTTCCAAATAACCGCTGAGTCATGATTCCAGAGCACAAAACAGGCAGTCCACTATACAGCCCCTTTTTGAATGGTTCCATATTTAAGTTTACATATGCTGCAAGAGTTTGTTTTGCTGCTTTTTTATGTTCCTTTCTATTAAGACTATGAACCTGGTCAAATGTTGCATCAAAATGACAACATCTTAAGTAACTTTTTAAATGGAGAGGAGCTTATAAAAACACCTTCTGCCACCATAATCACAAAGACCTATGTTAGTAGGAACATCCAGTCAAGATACAAAATAACATTATTATGGTAAATTGAATATTATATAAGTATTTATGTCAGCGAGGTTCAAACCTGCAGAGCAAAGAGCTTCTCTGATAAGAAAGTTGACAGGAATTTTTAATTATTTCTGGAGAGCAAACATTTTCATCAGTATAACTCAAGGAAAAGGGAGGTTTATTTCAATTAAAGCTAGAAGAGGTAGTGTAAGGAAGTGAGAATATAAGAAATCTAAAGCTTGAGTGGAACATAAAATCCTTGTTGCAGTTTAGAGAGGATTTCCTCTACAATGACTGGCCGCAGAACAACTCTGTAACAGAGCTAACAATTGTCAAAAGTTTAGGCAGACCCTGCAGCCATATGCCAGGATTCTAAAATGGCTTTTCCCTGTTGACAGTGGCTTGAAAAAGTCTTGGGGTTTAAATGGATCTGAAACTACCTGAGCTGAGAAGATTAAATATCAAGAGCAACCTTCGCAAGGAAAACAAAAACGTTATCTAGAATTCACAGGGACATAGACATTCTAAATACTAGTAATTCATTTACTCAGCCAGCGTTAAATGCAAATGGTACAGTACAGATACCTTTTTCTCATTCCATAACCCTTGGAGAAACAACATTCTTTAGGAACTAAAAAGGCATCTCTTTATCTTCTGCTAGTACCTATTATCACATTTCTAAATCTGAGTGCTAGTCCTAGATTGGACAATAGTATCACTGGGATGGACCCTTCTTGTAAGTGGCAGAGATTTCACTGCTCAACTGCCTGCTCCAATGCCGGTTTTAATCGTATTCCCAAATTAGAATTTTGTATTTTTATCTGAGATTAAACTTGTCCAGGCAGTAAACATGCTTGTTTCTGGAATGCATCAATTTTCCCACCTTCTCCAACGTGGATTAGAAATGCTAAATGCATCTTGCAAAGATTTCTGAGGTATTTATACCCAAAAGTTAATGCTTCTGGTACTCTCATTCTACAAATATAGATTTGGGGTTTTGTTTATTTTGTGTTTTTTTTGTTTTGGTTTTGGTTTATTGGTCATTTATCCTAAGATTTTGGTTCTTTAGGAATCAGTATAAATTTGCCACTTGTTTTCATAAACACTGGATGATACTCTTTCTAAAGTTTGCTTTGGTCTTTGTTAATGAATATATTGAGTTGTTTCAGGTATCCTGTTGTCTACTGTCTGCTGGTTTTTTGTTTTCTTGTTTTTTTTAAGATTTTATTTATTTGACAGAGAAAGACACAGTGAGAGAGGGAACACAAGCAGGGGGACTGGGAGAGGGAGAAGCAGGCTTCCCTAGAGGAGGGAGCCTGATGCAGGGCTGGATCCCAGGATCCTGGGATGATGACCTGAGCCAAAGGCAGATGCTTAACTACTGAGCCACCCAGGCACCCCAATGCTGTTTTTATTTTAAAGTAAAAGATATTACAGTTATTTTTAAAGATAACAGCCTGGGATAGGATATTGTGCAAACATGGGTTAATTTAGTCCACCCATTAGGATGATGATAACACAAGCTGAAGTGAATGATTTATTAATGTGTCCAGCACTCTTCGAAGCACTTTAACTCAATATTCTTCCCAAAAAAAAAAAAAAAAAAAAAAACCAACATCTAAGACAGGTAGGTGACTGATATTATCCCATTTCACAGATGTGGTGTGGAAACTAAAGGAACATGGTTAGGTCCCATAGCAAGAAAATGTTGGAACCAGAATGCACACTCAAGCACAATCAGGTTCCAAAGTCTGTGATCGTAAACATTATGCTATATATTTTGCAAGTGGAAATAAGCATTCCACTCCCCCTTGTGTAAATGTAAAATGGACACAAAATGTTACTGATTCAACTAAATTAAAATAAGTTTTCTAAATCTAGGGGCTCCTGGCTAGTTCAGTTGGTGGAACATGTGACTCTTGATCTCGGGGTTATGGGTTTGAGCCCCATGTTAACTATAGAGATTACTTAAAAAAACAAAAATCTTAAAAATAAAATAGATCTTCTAAATTTTTGAAGCTTGGGCCTATGGAATTTGGGATTACTTTTCCTTAGAAAAATGTACATATCCAAAATTACCTATCTCCTTCATTCACACACTGCAGGTTATTTGGGCCTCCTCTAATACAGAGGTTCAAAATCCCCATTTCCTGGTAAAGCAACAGGTATATTTAAATGACAATACAGTTGCCCCCTCCAAAATTAATGAGTAAAACACTAGGAATTGAATTTGACTCTTCCAGGATGCAGGTGCAGGGACAGTCTGGGGATTATCTCAGCCCACTGATTCTGGGCCTCCAGCCCTCTCTGCCAGCCTCTGGCCTCTCTCCCCAGGGGCTGCCCACTCCTTGGGACAATGAGCTTCCCTGAAGCAGCAGCAGAGAGAAGGCTGATCAGAGACTAGTGAGGCAGTCGATAAACATAAACAGCTATACGTCGCAGCAAACATTAATCTGCAGCCAACCAACCAGGGCCTCTGCATCAGAACATTTACATACAACCTAGATGAGGCTGCCCTCCAACAACCTTCCTGCTCAAGTTCCCAGAGGGAGAATAAATGAGTGACTGTGAGCTTCTAGAAAAACAAATGTGCCCTCTCCTCTGCCCAACTTGTTTACACTTGCTTACACTTCCGATTACTCAACTTTTGGGAAATTCCACTTGATGGAATTTTATTATCATTGCAGCAAATTTTTGCATAATGCTCTTTTGGTAGGCTTCTAGCTTTTTGTGTGTAGACTCAAGGGTATGGAAAGATTGCTGACACACTGGATTCTCCCAGGCAACATCTAAAGCAAACCAGCAAATTGTGAGAGACAGCGTGCACTTTGAGATTTGCCAAGCCACAGGGCAGAGGTATGGTCAGTTACTGAATAGCCCCAGGCTTCACCAATGCATTGCTAGATGTGAAGCTATGCAAAGATTACCACTCCTTAATAGTCATAAAAGTCACATATATTGCCAGAGTTCAAGGACCACGCTTGGCTTGCTTGCCAGCATACCCAAGACCTGACACAGCATTGACACCTAGCAAATGTTCAAAAACATGCGGAGTGGAAGAATTAAATAAAGATTTACAGGGCGCCTGGCTGGCTCAGTTGGTTAAGTGACTGCCTTTGGCTGAGGTCATGATCCCAGAGTCCCAGGATCAAGTCCTGCATCAGGCTCCCAGCTCCATGGGGAGTCTGCTTTTCCCTCTGACCTTTTTCCCTCTCATGCTCTCTCTCTCTCTCTCTCAAATAAATAAACAAAATCTTTAAATAAATAAATAAAGACATACAAACCAATCTTGGAACACTACATCAAAAGCTAATGATGTACAGGGATGGTAACTAACATAACATAATAAAAAATAATAATTAAAAAAACAAAGAACAGACCTACATCTGGAACAACAACAAAAAAAAGACATACAGGGACGCCTGGGTGGCTCAGTGGGTTAAGCTGCTGCCTTCGGCTCAGGTCATGATCTCAGGGTCCTGGGATCGAGTCCCGCATCGGGCTCTCTGCTCGGCAGGGAGCCTGCTTCCCTCTCTCTCTCTCTCTCTGCCTGCCTCTCCGTCTACTTGTGTTCTCTCTCTGTCAAATAAATAAATAAAATCTTTAAAAAAAAAAAAAAAAAAAGACATACAAACCTTATCTAAATCATGCTCTTGCCAGCCAAGCACACCAGTTCAGATATCAAAAGGATTTTCCAATTCTTCATGAAAATACACAAAGGAAAAACTATTCTGTATATTAAACTTGCTGTATATGATTACAGCCCTTAAAACATTTGGTCAAAATTTTTTCAAAAAAATTTTCCATAATCATGTAACCTTTACTGACATATTTGAAGAAAATACAAATACTATTTGGTAGCATCAGAGTAAAGTTGACTTATATAGAGAGAAAATAAGTATATGGGTGAAAATGAATCTGGGGGGTTCATTGTATGATACATAATGACAAATCTTCTCAGTGTTCACAAGAACCATACCAACTTCCTTATTATACCACTTTCCCCAAACCTTAGATATGCAAACAGATGCAATGTATAACTACAAATATACAAAGCACCTATTGGTTTCATTTCCATTGTTCAGCATATTATTTTTGCCTTCCACAACAATTTATCAAAATTTCTATTCCCCCAAAATAAATTATATTTTATGGTAGTTTACAATTTAAAAAATACTTTCACATATATTTCAATTTTACCTTTCAAAATTGTCCTATTGAGTAACCAGAGAAAATATTATTCATAATTGTCCTACTGGGTAACTGGAGAAGATATTATAATCACTCTTCATTGTAATATTCCTATTTTAATGATAAGGAAATTACGGATTCAGCAGAAAGGAATTTCCTCCAGATCTCAGTGCCAGAAAGTAACAAAATTAAACTGGCACAAGGTCATAGCAAGCCCGATGCTCCATGCACTGAATGGACTCTTACATAGCTCTCTAAAAGAACCTTTTGCTCTATCTGAAGCTAGTCGCTGCCAACCTCTTGACCTCATATATTACCTAAGTATTTAAATGTCAGTTTAGATAAAGGGGCAATAATGGGCCAACCCTGGATAGCACTCTGCCTCAACCCACCAGGTTGTTAGGCAAACTTACAAAACTTATCATTCAAGGAATCACACTTGATAAGAATATAAATAAGGGGTTAAAAAAAAAGTCACAGAAAAAGCAGGCAATACACAGGGGGAAAAAATAATAATTCAGTAACTTATTTAAGATAACACTTATTATGCTGAAAAAATAAAAAAAATAAAAAGATAACACTTAAAGGTGTGTGAACAGAAGCCTCCAGTCATGCTCTAGTCAATAAATCTTCCACAACCACTGTCTTCACCCCTACGTTGCCAGGCCAGCTGCTCTGGCCAGAGCAGGGCCATTACCAGCCATAGAAGGGGATAATACTCTGGTCTAAACCAACACAACCGCTTTTGAGCCCCTGGTCTTCAGTCACATTCAGGTTTAGGCCACCAGCATGGGTGTGTATCTAACACAGGCTGGATATATCTTTCCTTGTAAGTGGAGAAGGCTGGGCAAACAGCTGCTACTTCCGTACATTTCATTCATTATCTACTACCTTAATTATCATATAGCAACTCTTGAATATCCCATGTTGGGCAGATATGCATTAGAAAGTTAGGCAGTAGAGGTGAGAAGATCCAAATTATCAACAAGTTCACCTTTGCCTCTTGAGTTTTTTCAAAATTAGGTTCCAAAGTGAAGGGTAACTAGGTTCTATTTCTCTATGTCAATTAGCATCATTTATCAGAGGTTAGCTTACCTTCTGGCTTCTGTTAAAAATAAACAAATGCATGCATGCAAATACCTATTCATGTACATATGTAGGATATATACGATAACTGAAAACCAAGCAGTTATCTAAAATGGTGTCTTTTATTCACAGACATATTAATTATTATCACCTCATATTTGGACTAAAATTTTAATTAAAGCCAATCATTAAGTCTGCTTTGCTTTTGGAAACATTGTTTTAGAACTTTAAAATACAAACCAAAATAATTAAAGAAAATTCTAAATAATTAACCACCTATATAAATTACCATTAAGCAAAACAATGTATATGTTGGCGACAATGGTGACCTAAAAATAAAAATGTTGAATCCGAGGAGCGCCTGGGTGGCTCAGTTGGTTAAGCATCCAATTCTTGATTTCAGTTCAGGTCATACCCTGAGGGTTGTGAGATTGAGCCCCATGTCAGGCTCTGCACTCAGTATGGAGTCTGCTCGAGATTCTCTCTCTCTCTCTCCCTCTCACCCTGGCCCTCCCCACTGCACTCGCTCTCTCTTTCTCTCTAAAATAAATAAACAAATCCTAAAAAAAAAAAAAAAAGCTAACTTGAATTTAAGCTAAGTTCTTCCAAGCTGTAGGACTTTGGACAAGTGATATCAAATGAAAGGACATTAATGCCTAAAGTCCTTTTCAGCACTTAAAATTCTGTGTATTTTTAATGTTGATTTATTCAATACTGAGGCAAAGAAAATAAAATAATGAAAACAATAAAAATTCATGCTTTAAAGCACGGCTTAGAAGATAAACAAAAAAGAACACTTTGAAAATTATGAACTGCTGATCTGCAAGGCACACAAAACTGCCAGGTGCTAAGTACCTCTTTCCCTTCTACCTCCCCCACCCTCTTCCCCTTAGAGACTACAGCTTAGGCCACCATGTCTTCTTAACATTACTACTTAGGGATCCAGAGCTGGGAACCATCTGATGCAACTGTCTTTTCCTCACCATATACTCTCTTCCCCCTCAAAAGATGCACCCCACTTTCTTTGCTTTTACTTCTTATGCCTCATTTAATTCCATCTTGAGCAACCACACTGTAGTTTGGTGGTATTTCCAGAAGCCATCCCTGTATCTGTTGATAACTGATGGTCTGATCCACAGTGCCCCCATCAGTCCATGTGACCTCAGTGAGGATCTAAAGCTGAACCCAGAATCCTGTGAACTAAGCCAATAGGGGCACTTACTTCCCCTCAGCCAGAGCCTCTGATTCACTGAATCTGATCAGTTAACTTCTGGGCCTTTGCAGGTGCAACCACTACATAAAGTATACATTTTCATACCAGACTTGAACCAAGAATCTCGTGGTATGGAAGCTGCCAAAGCTACCATGCTATATATGGAGCTTGAGAATGAACCTCCTGGAATGCCCCACAGGGAAGCTGAGTGGGCAGAAAGAGGTCATACCCCAGTGGAATTATGTGAACTCTATGTCAAGTTATACCTGAATCATCAGTTAGGAGAGAAAATAAATTCCTCTTTTGTTGTAAACAGTCTGAGTTGTGTTTCCTGCCCCAAAAATGCCTAAACCAAAAATGCCTGCAACCCCCCCAAAAAAATAAAATACAATAAAATAAAAAAATGCCTAACTGCCACATATATATATATATATATATATATATATATATATTTGATAATGAATTTTGGTTCCAGTAGTTCCTCACATTGTCACCTGAGGCAAGTTATTACTTAACCTCTCAAGTCCTCAGTCTGCAAAGTGGAAAGGATTCCAATCTTCAAGGATTCTCACAAGGATGTAAATTCAGGTGAAATATTGACCATGAGGCCTGGCAGGTCATCGGCACTCAACACATGGCAGTCCCTATTGTTGTTTTCCAACTGCTCTTCTCCAACGTGTGAGAGAATAAATGAACCTAATTACTGCTGACAAGAATAAAAGCAGAAGTAGTACAAAGAGAAAGCTCTAGAATTTGTAGTAAAATTGAAAATGCAACAAGTCAGATTCTTCAGACTCTAAAGCTCTTTAAGATGTATGGAAGTACCTTTCTGGGTTTTTCTCCATCACTAAGCTCCACTCAAGCACTTATCTATCTACGGTTAAACTTCTTCCTTTAAATGCCAGTGTCTAGAATAAGTAAATGGGGAGATCATAGATTTGTAGCTTATTTATGAATCTAGCAACTATATATTTTGTATTTCAAACAACACAGGTTAAGAAACTTTCATTTCCTGTCAAACGCGCAGAGAATTCTGCTGTGCCTTGCCCCAAACTCCAGCTCCTGATAGCATACTACAACCAACTATTACGGGTTAACGTTAATTTATATTTCTTGTTTTTCATTAGTCTCTGCCATAACCATGTCATTATTCCAGTATATTCTGAATCGCTAGTGAATGGCAAAAACAAATATAGCAGTCGTGATTTAATCAGAGACTTCACTGTTAAAACAGCCAGCCAAAGTAGACACGTTTAGAATAGTAAATGGATAACAAAACACACTTAAAGCCTCATTAATAAGAAGACAACTAGGTCTTCTGGGAAAATTCATTTTCTAAAAGAATGCTAAAGCAAGCTATAAAATGCGAGTAAAACCGTGTTTTGACATGAATACTGTACACTGTCTATTACATCATAATTTTTCTCTTGAGAAAACTGACAAGAATCTGTTCTTAAGTATGAGCACAAAAGATAGTAAAAAGAACACCAGTGATATTTAATGCATTCTACCTAACTCCCATTCATTAAATTTGACTGTCCCATAAATGAGCTCCTCATTACAAAGATCCTTATATTACACTTACAAGAAAAAGAGAAATATAAAACAAGAAATTGCTTCTACTATTACTACAGAGGGAATATAATTTCCTGTATCAACATATCAATATGCTAAATAAAAATTATTGGCCTATATTATGTTTGGTTCCTTGATAATATCTTTACCTTTAAATATTCCTCACACAACACATTCACAGTCAAAACCATTTAGCCTTATTTTTATTCTCCCATGAAACTACTTCTTCCAAAATCGTCTGAGTATTCTTTTTTTAAAAAAAGTGAATATTACTGTTGTTTTGATATGTTTAGGGCATTAAATTATAATTAAGAAATACTGATCAGAAATATGATTCCAGGGAAATTTGTTTCATATTGTAATTAATCCCTTCACAATACTCTTACAATTATACAGGAAAGTGCATGTGACAAATCTTTTCTAGCTGAGCTTTCTTTGTCCTAAAGCAGTGTTTCACAAAATTACGTGTTCAAGCAAATCACCTGGGGATTTTATTAAAATGCAGATTCTGAGTTAGTAGCTCTGAGAAGAGCTCTGATAAGTGACCACAAGATCATCACAAGTTCCCAAGACTAACGTTGCTGGTGCATGGACCACAATCCAAGCAGCAAAATTCTAGGGCACCTTGGAGTTAATGAATCCAATGACCATGAGGCAGTCAGCCACCAATCCCAAGGTGGGCTGTGAGGGTACAAGAAAGGCTCCCTCTCTACTCTTGAATTTGTTGAATGACCTAAGGCGAATCACATCGAGGAGCTGTGGCCATAGGAAGCAGCTGCTAGGTCACCCCACCACCCAACAAGGATTAGGGGAATTTCTGTAGCTGGTCAGCTGCTGCTCTGGATAGGGTTTGGAGAATCGGCCTTTGGCAAGCAGCTGGTAAGGAGCAGGCTGCACTAGGAAAGATTTATATAAATAGATACCAATCTATATATTATTTTCTCATTAAAAGTATAGTACAATATATTATAGACTATATAGTTCGTTTTTGCATTTCAGTTTTTTCATCTATGAAACAGGCAAAGTAATTATCTGTTTTCAATACTCTTTCCAAAATATTAGTACAGGAGTTTGATTCCATCTGTAGGTGTCCTTAGCTTCCTTCTCATCTGAACCTCTGGACAATAAAGTTCTATCACTATTAAGATTGTGTGTGTGTCTATCTACAAAATACATCCTTTTATTTTTCAGCTTTCCCAGCAAAATAAATGCAAATAATAACTCACCCAGACACTCTTTTATTGGGCCTTATTTCTATCTGCATTCCTCTTAAGAAGATAACTCCTAGAATGACTAACCTGTAGAAAAATTCAGCCAGCACTGCCCTGCTCATCATTTTTATTAACAGAGCTCTACAATCATATAAAGTGGAAACATGGATTATTTCATTCAGGACTACTTAATTTGCTCCTAAAACAATTGTAAGTGACAAAATAAGCCACTCGTAATTTTTATGGATTATCAACACACAGCTGAGAATACCAAAAAACTCCAAGCAGAGTAGAGTGGTGAAATGGCAACGTTCCACGACAGGATCGATATGAGCTTCCACCCCGGCCACTGTTTTCCCAGAACCTCAACATTCTGCAAAACCTCACAAAACTAAGTTGAATTACGTACGTTCAGTTTTTATTACTAAAATATTAAATACAAAAGAATTCCCCTAAGAATACTTCAGGAAAATAAACAACCCTCTCTCAACAGAATCTTTGTGGAACTAAGAAAAACCTGTGTGTGGAATGAAGTTTCTTTAAGAGCACTGCTCATAAAAACACAGCCTAAAGTTTACAAACTACCTCCAGAGTTCTCACTGATCATCAAAGATTCAAACATTTTTTTTTCCTTTTTTTCCATTTTCCAAAGCATAGTTGTATGCTTATCTCACTATTCTCAAAATAACAGGCAATGTGGTCCTCAAATTTGTCCTGTCCCCACCTACAAAGAGGAAAATCTCTCTTCCATTCAGAGATACCTAAGCACAAACACTCTGAGACATTAAAATATCATTTCATGAATTACAACTTTATTTCTGGCTTTAATTAAAATTAAAATTAGCCTGATGGACAGACTGACTTACTTTGTCATCAAATACTAGTTTAAGACATCATGAACTGGGAAGATATCATTGTTCAGTAACCCGTGACAAACAGCATGAGTTTTGGTGAAAAAACAAGTCATGTTCAAAAGCAATTATAACCTTTTTAGGGAAAGAGAAACACCATTTGATAAAGGAACACAAAACAAATACATATGATCAAAGGATAAAGTCTGAGAGGAATACACAGAAGGAAATTTTTACATCTACAGAATAAGAAATGAATGTGTTTGGACAAAGGCAAAGGCTGACTCCAATAAACAAATCAAAAATAAGGTGCTTTTTTCCTTCTTGAGAAAAGTAAATAAAAGATCAAACGCGCGCCCACACACGTGTGCGCATCCGCGGGCACACGCGCACGCAGACACACACACACACACACACAGAATCCTAGTGTTCTTTGTTTTGTCTTTAAGAACAATCTGTAAACTCTCTTGATGTTTCCTGCTCCCAGTTGTGCAGCAATCCTCTTCCTGCCCTCCATGAAGAGCAAGTAGAGGAAATGGGAATAGCACAGGGCAGATGAGGACAGCATTTTCCATGCCTCTAAGAAGTACATCCATATTTAGCATGACTTACACTGTTTTTAATACCACCTTGAGCAGACCTAGATCATGGCACTTCAAAAGCATTGGTAGGCAACAACACAGGTTCACTATATAGGACCATATCACACGAATTAAATGCTTTTTAAAGGCCATAAAAATGTATAGTAAACCATCACCGGTAGAAATATGAGATTTGATGGGAAAACTGGCATTCGCTCTGGGTAGTGGTTGAATCATAGTTTCAGTTTTTAAGAACATGTCCGGCACCAAAAGATATTTATCGGGAACAAAAAGACTATGATGTGTATGTGCATGCGAGCTTTGTTGTTGCTAAAGAAGAGTGGGAAGGAGTGTGGGAGAGGGGCAGAGCCACAGAGGGGTTGATTTATTTTTCAAATTCGCATTTATGAATACAAAGAGAAGAGCTGTCAGCAGCACACATGCCAAGCCCACATAGCAGCCAGACCTGCCTCTTCCCGTCTGGGTAGGCCAGACACAAAACGACATCTTGCAATCCAGGAAAATCAGCACAGTCAGATATATGGAGAATAATGAGAGAAAAAGCAGTCCTGGAAATGTCCACTTATATATCATTACCACTGTTAGAATTTATAGTTTTAATGAACTGAGGGACTGAGCAATTCTGGTCAATCAAAACCAGAAAATCAGCAAGCAAACCTCGAAACAAACTGTTTCTGATATATTTTCCTAGTAGGTAGTAAGTATGAGAGGAATTAACTTCACATACAGAGACATCAAGGAGTCAGACACCAGGAAAGGGGCATTGTTTAGATGAGCTGCAAGGTCATAAGGGATCAAGTCTGAGGGCACACTTCCAGTATGACATGCCAGGAACCAGATCAAGTGAGGAGGATCCTGAGCTGCATTTCCAGGCTCACATCATACTAGAGACACAATAGTCCCTCTCTAGGTCATTGATAAGACTGCATCTAAAATGCTGCATATTTTTTTCTCCATACTCTGATGAAAAAGCTGAACAACCAACAGTTGAACAAACAGCTAAACAAATGACTAAAAATATATTTTTTCTATTGCTAGAATACTAGGAATGTTAATAATGACTTTTCCACAGATTAGTTCAAATAACAATTTACATGAGATAAGCAAAAAAAAAAAAAAAGAATAATTTCTCTCACTATACTGATAAAATTATAGTCTGGCCAAAAGGATATTTATGTTTAATAATGATTAAAATGAATAACTGGCAGAGGAAACATACACACACACACACACACACACACACACACACACACACTCCTAAACAGCCCATCCTTACGTGGCAAGTGTGGGAGCAAGCAAAGGAGACTAAAGCCAAGGCACTTAGTTGCCTTAATGTATGACGCCTACACCCCAGAGAGCCGCATAATACTTTACAACTTATAGTGCCAGTTCACATAAATTATTTCATACCACCCTCATAAAAACCAGGTAGAAAGGTCAGATATTATTATCTCCATTTTACGGATGAGAAAGCTGAGTTTCCAAGTAACTTCTGTGTGACTGGTTTTGTCAGGCATCTGAGTCCCAGGACAGAATATTGTCTTACATTATAATATGAAGAGATAACAGCTACATAATCCCATGAATGTCAGTGCATCTTTGTGCTTCTATGCCTCAATTTCCCCAGATATGACATTGGTATCATTTTAAGTGAAAGATTAGGATAAAATAACATAAGTTGATATTTACAGGCTGTTCTGGTTTTAAAGAGGCTCACCATGCAACATGTAGCATTTTTTCACTTTCATTCCAAAAGCTAAGGAAAAAGTCACAGTGATAAAAATATTATTAAATTTGTGGTTTTAAGAAAGCACACTGGATGAGTATATGACATATCCAACAATCCTTATATTTCAAAATTTGCTTTTGAAGTGTACTTCATTAGAAACCACATGATAATATCTAAAAGTAGTAATTGGCCTTAATGGATGTGATTTAAAAGACCTACTTAATAGGATATTTAAAAATTCTGAATATATATTTGTTTTAGACTTTTAAAGCATTTTATTCAAATTTCTCAAAAGAAATAACGGTTCATTAAAGTAGAATCTAAGAGTAAAAAACAGCAAGAAAGTATACACCTTCAATCTCTGAATCTATGTATTTACAACAAATCTGACTGCCATAAAATCGGATGACAGTAGAATATCAAATGGCTTAGGATAACCAGAACACGAAAATGTTTACAAGACAAACTTTTAATTCATGATGAAAAGCAGATTCACAATCTGACTTTAAATAGGGGGAATAAAAAGCATTCATTTCTGGGCATATATGTAAATCCTGAATGGCAAATTTGTTGAGATACAGTCCTACAAGAATTGCATTTATTAGGACTGCACATTCTCTTACTTAAACGTAACATAAAGTCAAATGTTTTGCTTTGTTACTAAAGCAAAGCCAGGCATATTTGGTAAAATTACTTAGAACTGGATATCTAAGAACACAATTGTTCACTAGAGATACCTAAACTCCAGGGTTCAAAAAAGCTCATCTGTACATTCTGTTGGAGGGAGTTTAGTATTTACTAAAAGGTAAATAACATTTGAAAGGAGAAATATAAAAGTTTCTTTACTGCTGAAAATATATCCATCAGCAGTTGAGACATTAGTAGTTGCAACTCTGGAATACATGTAAATCTAATCATGCAACTGGTAGAATCCAAACTTTCAATTAACTAACTACATGCCTTTTGAAGCGTAGGCTCTCAATGCAGTGACAAACACTGTGCAGAAATCAATACCCACTGTAACTTGCCTGCATATAATGACTTCCATCAAGCATGGTTCCAATACCAACCAGCACTGTATGTCAGAGATGCATTCAGCAGTAATGCTTACTCCAGAAAGAATTAAATTAAGCCATCGGATCATTCACTGCATAGATCTGTCGTCTGCATACATCACCAATATATACAGCTTTTCCTCTACATGCTGCATTTCATAATATGCCTTAGTGCACAACACATACTGCCACCTGAATCTGTGGTCTAACTCCTTTTACAGCGTTCTACAGGGGAGGTGGGGGGATGTAAGGGAAATAAACATTACTCCGATCACAACAATCTGAGTTTATTTCCAGGAAGCAGGGCAGCCACAACAAGGAGAGAAACTGACAAGCGCAAAGTAAGTTCTTTCTTTTCGGCCTCAGGCAAGAGCGCGGCTGTCACTTGCCGGGTCTTCTCCGTCACCCCTCGGCCACCAATGTGTGTCTCCATCTGCACCAAGACCCAGGGCAGCAAATGCGCTTGCCAGCCAAGCTGAGCTGGGTGAACTGGCCAGGAAAGTTGTCAGGACCGGCGAGCAGCAGACAAGCGCCCGGGAGCCCGCTCCCCAGCATCCACCTGGTGAAACTTAAGAGCCCCCAGAGGAGAGAACGAAAGAAGCAACTAACAGAAAAGATAACAAAACTGGAAGCGTAGAGGACGGGACTGGGAGAGACCGGGTTCCACTGACTTCTCCTGAGTGGCTTTACCAAGAACCCAAAGAGCCAACCTGCAAGACCACACCACATCACTCCCTTTGGGCTCAGCCGGTTGTCGCTCGCAGCCCCCAGCATCGAGGCGGGCTCCGGGGGTCACCGCGCCAGCTTCGCCGTGCCTCCGCTGGAGGAGTGGTTGCCACAGCCGGGGTCAGGCTTCCCCCGTCCGGCACCCAGACCTCGCTGCCCAGGACGGCTCGGTGTGCGTCCTTAGAGTCATATTTCAAAATATCTTACAGGCTCCGCCAGCACACACACGGAACGTACTCCACGCAGCGCCCTAACCCACAGGGCAAAACCAGGAGCAGCCAACACTGGGGGAGGAGAAAGGGACTGGGGGAGGGACGGGGAAGTAGTTAGACAATAGTCAAGGGAGGTTATTCCCGGGACAAAAAGCACCTGGCAAAGCGCGCGGAGGTCAGTCCCTTCCAATCTTCACATTTCTGACAATGGCTTCCGGGGGGGGGGGGGTATTTTTTTTTTTCTTTCCTTAAAAGCTCTAGAGGCAGACAGCAACAAGCCCACACCACGAGCAACAGAGTAGCCCGTCCCCAGAGTCGTAACTACTTTTTCCTTCTCTCTTTCCCAGCGTGGTGCAGCGTGCGCTGGACGCGGAGGCTACCAGTTTCCCAAGAAAAGCAATGTCTCCCCACACTCCCGGACAGCCCTGCCAGCCTTGGCCCCGAGCGAGCCTCCGAGAGGAACAATGGGTCGCGGAGATGAAAGTTACCTGCGCCAAGTGGCGCCCAGCCCGGTGCCCCGCGTCCCACCTACCACAAACTCTGGGGACATCTCTCCCTCTGCCCTGTGCCCCCGCCCGGGCCGCCAAAGCTTCCCCGGAATCCTTGCCCCCCACCCCGGCCCTGGCGAAGAGCCGGCTTCAGCCCCCGCGAGCCCCGGGCCGGGGGCATTCGTCCGGCATTCGGAAACCCTTCCCGCTCCCACGCCCACCTTCCGGGCCACTCACCTGCGGAGAACTGGCCTTGGGCCGACCCCAGGGGAGACCGAGGGGAGAGGAGCAAGAGCGCCACACAAACAGGCAGCGCCGCCGCCGCCGTATCCATGTCGACTTTGGGAGAAGTTTCAAGCAGCTTTGCAAAGAGCTGCCCGGAGAATCGCCGCGAAATCCACCACTGAGGTGCCGGCCGGGCCTTGCAGGATGAGGGCGGGAAGTCCGCTGCCGCCCGCCGGCACTTTTTCCTTCTTCGAGGTCCCCAAACTACCTCAGGGGCGCAAGCGTCGCCTGCGTCGCCGGCCGGCTGCGGCAGCAGCTCTCCATGCTCAGCGGAGGCTGCTCCTGTTAGTCAAGAGTTACTTTGCTCGGGGAGGGACGGGGGCGGAGCCGGGGGTGACGTCGCCCCGCGGGCTCCGGGAGCTTCTGAGGAATGCAGGCTCGGGCGCGGCACCGCCGCCTCCTGCCGGAGAGACGCGCGCCAGCCACGGCCGCGCGCCCCGCGCCTCTCGCCGCCTTTGTTCGCCGCCCGCCGCCGCTCGAGGGAGCGGGCGGGAAAGGGGACCCGCGCCGCTGGCTGCCCTGTTGCAGAAATGGGAGTCTGAGATGCGAGTGTTTGGTGAGCCGTGTAGCGGGACCACAGAGGACGGGCGCGGAGAAAGCCCCAACGCCGGATCAGAGGCGCCCTGGGCTTGTGTTCCTGGGTGGAGGTCCCGCCGGAGCGGATGCCGGTAGGAAGAAGCGCGAGTGTAGAAGCGCCCTAAGGCAACACCCACCTGCTTGGAAAACTCACTGTACCTTATTCCTGTAATGAGGACTAAGACACCCCACCCCTACAGAAAACTTATTATTCCTTATGATATAAAAATAAAACTTGAACCAAAATAAACTTTCGGTAACTTTCCAGTGTGAGCAGCTGGCGTGTCTCCTTTCTGGTTTACTTGTCATTTGCCCAATATTTGGATTTACTCTCTGCTTCGCTGACTTTGCTTGTTGTTCTGAAACCTTCCGGCCTCTTTCCGTTTCTTCCCTCAGGAAGAACCTAAGAACTGCATCAGGGCTTAGTATGTTTTCTTTTCCCGTAGGTCTGCTGGAGTAAAAAAGGTGTTTTGCTTTGTTTTTAATATCTAATGGGTACTTAAGACAGAAGTATTTAACAAAAGGACTTTCCATTGACAATGAAAATGGCAACCAATGATTTCATCCGGAGGAAAATGATGTTCTATTATGACAGTAAAGTATTTTACAGTTTGCTAGTTCTTCAGCAGCTTGAAGTGGTTTCACCATATGCCACATTTACTTGCTTCTGTGAGAAGACTATTTAGTTGTGCACTATATTCATTTTTGTAAAATTTTCAAATAAAATAAATGTCACAATTGAATAGATATTTTTATTGAGAATTTTACTGTCATATATACAATTCCTAGAACAACAGAATCTATTGATTGACATCTGTCAGGTACTCATATCTTCAGCCTTTGTAAACAAGACAACGTGAAATACAATTTAACATTCATATAATTCATTTACCAAACAATATATCCCTCCTCTATACAAATTAAATATATGCTATTAATGACCAAGTTTATGATAGAAACAGAAATATATATATGTATGTGTATATACATATATATACATATATATGTATAAAATCCGGAAGAAAAAGACTTTTAAAAAATTTTGCTAAGAGTAGAAGCTTGATTAAACAGAATTTGGAGTCTTCTGGCTGGCTCATTAGCACACTGACTAGCCCAACGCTTTTCAATTCAATTCAGCACAGTAAAATTCATTTTTCCTTAGGGTACAGGTTATAATTTTTTTTCAACTCACTAACTTAGAATTGTTCACATATCACTGTTCCTATTTCTTTGATTGAGGGACATTCCTAAATCCTAAGTAATAAAATACTGAAGGTCATATATTTTCTTTTTGAAGGAGTAAGCAGAACTTCGTAAAATTTAACAGGAATATACCTCATGAAAAACAAACAAAAACCCACCACCCATATACTAATGCTTTCTTGAAAGAAAGCTGAAGGGAGTTCATGACTTGGTAGATTTATGTAAGCACACAAAATGCTTGTTTGAAAAATTGACATATGGTGTCGGGGAGAGTCCACACACTGTTTTTACCTTGCTTATTCCTTGGGTCAACGGACAGAAGATTCATTTCACTTTACCTATCCTGTTATTAATAACAATAACGGGCAATGTTTACAGAGCACTTAGAACGTGCTAGGCTCTGACAAAATATGCAGTGTCTCACTGAGTTCAGACAACAATTCTTTGACATTGGTACCATTATTACTCCCATTTGACAAATGAGGAAACAAGATTAGGGATTAAGTAATTTGGTCATCAGCACTTCTATGAGTGAAAAGTGGGTAAGGGGAAACAGGCAAGAAAATTCTTGAAAAGGAATCAGCAAACTAGCAAGAATGACTTCTCAACAGAAGTCAAAGGAATAAAATAAAACTTTTAGATGAGTATATCGGTCCTTTTGTCCTTAGTTGTCACAAATGCTGGCCATAATAACTAATGCTGGCCAGAGTGGATTGAAATCCTTTGAGTAGAGTATATTTGTCTCCACAAGGTATTTGGCAAGTATTTAGAACTTACTAGATCTCCGTTTATTTCACAGAAAATAGAATAAAAGAATATATCAATCAATCCACAGAAGAATAATAAATTTGGTATAACTTTTAGAAAAAGTTAGTCAACATGTATTTAAAAATTACTAAAATGATCATATTCTTTGATCTACTGACTATTCTAAGGAAATAAGCCAAAATATGGAAAATGGTATATACACAAAGGTGTTTGTCATTTCCAAAAAGCAAAAGTGGAAATCACATAAATGTCTAACAATAGGCAGATTCACAAACATTATCTAGATAGAATATCTCACAGCCACTAGAAATGAAAGTTATAAAAAAAAAAAAAAGGAGCAAGTTGCAACATAAGAAGATGCATATAATAAAATGTTGGGTAAAAAACATCAGAAGACAGTGCAAAGTTTCAGTTCGGGAAGATGAAAATGTTCTGGAGATGCACTGTAGTGATGGTTATACAACAATGTGTACCTAATGCCACTGACTGCGTACTTAAAAATGGTTAAAATGGGGGCGCCTGGGTGGCTCAGTGGGTTAAGCCGCTGCCTTCAGCTCAGGTCATGATCTCAGGGTCATGGGATCGAGTCCCGCATCGGGCTCTCTGCTCAGCAGGGAGCCTGCTCCTGCCTCTCTCTCTACTTGTGATCTCTCTCTGTCAAATAAATAAATAAAAAATCTTTTAAAAAAATGGTTAAAATGGTAAAATTTTATGCAATATATGTTTTACTACAATAAAAAAATTAGACAAAAATCAAAATGTAGTACAATTACAACAGAAATAATGAAAAATGGAAAAAAATTAACCATGATATTGATAAAATTAGTAGTAGATATAGACTAATAAAATCTTATAATTGCCCTTCTCTATTTTCTTACCATTCGGAGTGTATGGTGAGAGTATATCCTTTAAAGAGGATAGCTTTGTATTCTGATTGCAGATTTACCACACAGTCACTCCAGTCATGAATTTAGATCTGTATTTGAGAAAATGTTTTCTGTGAAATCCCAGTTTTATCAAAATTTCCCAAGTATGTTTGGAAAATAGGGTCTGAAGATCAGATAAGCTTGGAGAACACTGAACTGAACAAAGTTAAAAGTTTCCTTTACCAAAACAGTCTTCTTCTCTTTATAGTAGTTTTTCCATGGTTATCAATATGGTATTAGGCACTGTGAATCTGGAGAGGGGAAAAGAATGCAAAGTTTCTCAAAGTTTTGGACTATGGAACTCTTTAATAAAGAAGTATTTCTCACAAGTAAGATTTCAGGGAAAAGAGTTTGGAAAGCACTGTCAGGTAACATTTAATATCTCTATATGTCAATTCCTTCATATGAAAATGAGGCTAATCAATCAGATTTTCGGATAACTAAATGAAATACAGTGACTCAAACTTAAGGGTTAGAGGTACCGACCTCCTGCACAGTGCCTAGTCAAAAAGCCCCATATAACTTTGACTCCCCAAAACCTTAACTAATAATAGCCTACTGTTGACCAGAAACCTATGGCTAGCACAAATGGTTGATTAACATATATTCTGTATGTTATATGTATTATACACTGTATTATTATAATAAAGCTAGAGAAAATAAAATGTTAAGGAAATCATAAAAGAAAATACATTTACAGGAACTGCACTATATTCATTTTTTTAAAAAAATGCATATAAGTGGATGCATGCAGTTCAAGCCCAAATTGTTCAAGGGTCAAGTATATACATTTTTAATATAGATATAAATTCAATTATAGAGATATGAAAGGGTCTGGATGATAATAGTTGCTGAGTAAATATTAGTTTCCTTCTTTCATTCCACTGAAGGATTAGGCACAAATCTATACCCAGCTGAAGCAAAGTTTTTATTTACCCAGTGACAGACCATGAGTACCCACAGCATGTGTTTATAAGCAATTCAATAATATTCTCAGCTTGTTAATAACAATTAATTGCTTACATATGCTTTTCAGTTTGTAATGTCTATTCACCCACATGATCACAATCTATCCTCCATCTATCAAACCCCAGGAAGATTGAAGCCAGGGCAGGTACTATCACTAATTTCACTTAACTGACAAGGAAAACCAAAGCTTTGAGGGATTAAAATTAGCCAAGTTTTGATGCTGGTCATTAACAGAGTTATCTCTTAGACCTGGGCATTCTGACCACGAATTTCATTCCTAACTTCCCGCCAATGACTATGCACTTCATTCTCATCTCTAAAAATGTTCATTTGAGTTAGAGGCAAAATCCTCAATGCCAATTCACCATACTGCGCCTCTTAGGCAGGCAGGTGGAAATGAGTTTCTATTTTCTCTTTGCAAAGAGAAAAAAGAAAAAAGAAAAAAACAACTGAAAAGTATTTCCTTGCTGTAATATTCTTGCATGGGTATGTATATATTCAGGAAGGGATGGGCAGGGAATTTCTGATAAGAAAGCCCTTGAACAGAGCAGGGACTTCCAGAAAAGGAAAAAAAAAAAGTGCCTGTTATGTCTGTGAAACTGTTGTTCTGGGTGGGTGGTGGGTCTTCCACTGTAGGGCAAAGCCCAATTGCTCCCTGGAGTAGTGCTGGGACCTGGCCAATTACTACTTAGATATTGACATCAGAACATCCAGGAACAAACTGAATAGTGATGGCTGTGTGCCTAAGTCTCTAAAGAAACTCCTCTCGCTATATGTTCTTATGTAATTTTGGATCAAATGGAAGAAATGCACTGTATTCAAAACCAGAGTTATTTTGTGAGTCCCTTGAACCCTTTAAAAAACCCATAACTTGGGATTAGTTCAGAAACACTAGTCAAGAAAATGCATGCTCCCAAGGTTTTATCCAGGGAAGAAAAAAAATTTGAGCAGCTTGAGAGCTCAGTGTTGCCAATTTGGAAGAGCAATTTGCCTACAGCTGGATATAATTAACAAGCATGGGTCAAAAAGGAAGCCAATCATAAAAGTGTGAATTGGATAGAGGTGGAGGGATGGGGACAGTGACAGTCACTTCAGAACTGGTGTATTCTGACTTCAGAGTCTCTCCTCAATTTCAAAAAGCCTAGTCTAAGGATTAATAAAAGATTGAACTCAGAGGGGGAAAAATGGGGGTCTTCATAGTAATGTGGTCGATAAATTATCTTTTCTGGAACACTATAGGGTGCCTTATCCACCCTTTATACTAGCAAGTAATTTCCATGGCAAAAAAAAGAAAAGAAAAAGTTTTTTTGTTTTGTTTTTTTCTCTCTCTCCTGGCTCACTAGAGGAAAAAGGAATAAAGGTATGAGCAATATAGTATCTCATTGAATACTGTTTGAATTCTTTTAGTCTGAATGGACCAATTATCCTGAGGTATTTTGTATGTTTGTTATTTTAGTAAAACCAGGAAAGAGGATAACTCTTACAACTAATTAAATTCATCATGTATTCAGTAATACATTTTGCAGGGTTAAGAGCTCATATGCAAAGTTGCAGCCCGAGGAGAATTAACACAGCTGAATGATAAATCCTCTAATGATTATGCTCCTTCCTTCCTCCTATTTACTTCTGAAGGGGGTTCGGGGCCAACTCCACATATGGAACCCTGTGGATCTTGCCATCTTTCTTCTCTGCTTAGTCTGATCTCGAGACAGAAAGAAATAGAATTCTGAACACACAGTGTGGTACTTCCAAGGCTCTGGAGATTTTTCTAATCCTCCAAATGTTCTCCAATAAAATCTTCCCTTTACATTGTTGGTGCTGCCACAGCATTCATAACCAGAGGAAGTCTGACAAGAAAATGAGCCATTAAAACCTACACACAAACATAGGGGCTCATTTCAGTGCTGAAGTCCTCTTAAACTAAAGCAAAGAATTCATTTTGTCATTTGCAAGCATTTATTAAGTGTACAATACAGTGCTAGTTATTCTATGGGAGATACGGGAGAATTAGTAATTTACATTTGAATTTAACAGACAAAAAAAATAAGAGAAAACAAACTTATTGTTGTGTATGTATGTGTGCATAATATATATGTACAATTGCATGTATAATAATACACTTGCACACACGCACATCTCTTTAATGTGAAAGAATAGAAAACAAAGTATTCGGTCATGGTGGAGTATAGTTAGAGGGAAAAGCTTTTGGGGGCTGACTAGTTTTGAGCTACATCTTGAAAAAAGTGATGGTTGTGGGACTCCTGACTGGCTTAGTCAGTGGAGCACGTGACTCTTGATCTCAGGGTTGTGATTTCTAGCCCCACACTGTGGGTAGAGGTTACTAAAAAACAAACAAAAAGAAAGTGATGGTTGTGACTGGCAAGAAAAAAAGTCCCAATGCGTAAACCAGTTTTTGGAGGTTGAACTCGGTTTTTTTGTTTGTTTGTTTGTTTGTTTTAAGAGAGATTCTATTTGTTTATTTGAGAGAAAAAGAGAGAGAGAGAACAAACACAGGAGTGGGGTGAGGGGCATAGGAAGAAGCAGGCTTTCTGCCGAGCAGAGGCCCCAGTCCGAGACTCGGTCCAGGATCCTGGGATCATGACAGGAGCAGAAGATAGACACTTAACAAACTGAGCCATTCAGGCACCCCTGGAGCTTGAACTTCTCACTCAAACTGGCTTTCTGTGAAACTCTTGATAACTAACCAAAATGTGTCTCCCGTTGACTTTGATAGCTGCCTATCCTGGAGACGTTCTTATTTTATTGTTGAATGTTTTCAAATCATCTAAGAAGCCTTGTTGGAAGATGCCTAAAATACAGATTTATCATAACATCAGTTTGTATGCTTTGAAAGCTTCACAATTGCCTAAACTACATAAGCCCAGGAAACAGTTCATTAAGAAGTAGGCTTAGAAGCCCAGTAGACTATTAAACTCACATGCAGGGGCGCCTGGGTGGCTCAGTGGTTAAAGCCTCTGCCTTCCGCTCAGGTCATGATCCCAGGGTTCTGGGATCGAGTCCCGCATTGGGCTCTCTGCTCAGCGGGGAGCCTGCCTCCTCCTCCTTTCTCTCTCTGCCTGCCTCTCTGCCTGCTTGTGATCTGTCAAATTTAAAAAAAAAAAAAAATCTTAAAATCACACGCAGTTTCTTTGTGGCCATAATGAAATAGTCAGTTAGCCCTTTTACTTGTTGACAACTACTGCAGATATAAACCACTGATCTCAGCAAAAAGTCAGAGACCAATAAGCTACAATAGTCTGGGGAAACAATTGAGGCTGAGTTGGTCTAAAACTGGTTTTATTTGTTTCTGCATGTGAAATGGCCACATAACTACTTTGTATAAACTTTAGAGAAGCTCGTTGGACAAGGGGAGTATACATAAGAAATAATAATATTAGGTAATTTTTAAAAAGCACTTTACTTGGGGTGTTAGGAACAATAATGACAATATGCTATACCCCCCTCCCCAAAATCCATGTCCCTGGAACATGTGAATATGTTCCTTTGTATGGCTAAAGAGACGTCGTGGGTGTGATTAAGGTAAGGATCTTGATAAGGTAATACATCTGAGGAATATCTTGGTGGGCTCAATGTAATCCACAGGGTCTCTTTAAGAGAGAAGCAATAGAGTAAGAGAGATGGAAGCATGGAAGCAGAAATCTGAAAAGAGAGAAAGTGCTACATTGCTAGCTTTGAAGATAAAGGAGGGGACCATGAGCAAATGGCTCTAGAAGCTAGAAAAGTCACGTGAATGGATTCTTCTCTAGAGCCTCCATATGGAATCCAGCCCTGCTGACACCTTGATTGTAGTCTGGTGAAGAACACTGCAGACTTCTGACCTTCAGAACTGTGAGATAATGAATGTGTGCAGTTTTAAGTCACTAAGTTTATAATAATTTGTTACAGCAGCAATAAGAAGCTGATACATATGGGTTATCTCATTTGGTCCTTATAGCTATTAGACACATCTTACATGCTCAAACAAGGAGTGAGAAAACTGATACTCAAATAGATTAGGCAAACCTCTTAAGTAAGCGATGGAGCTAACAGGCAGACTCAGGCCCTGACTCCAGAGTCTACAGGGTTATGAAGTATGCTGTTTCAAAACACTAATTTTGAATTGCAAGAATATATTGAATTACCACAAAAAGGAGATTGTGATAGAAAATTTATAAAATTTTTAAAATATATTTGCAATCTCTTCTGTATTTGCAATGAATACAGATCTTAGCATTCTGTTACAGTTCCTTTGCTTTAAATGCTAGCAATCACATCCTATTCTGATATAATCATATTGTTTAATCAGAGAAACACATAAACTGGAAGATAGCCATTGTCAGTAGTTATTTGGAAGATTTAACCATCATTTACATTTGGTATATTTTCTGTCATAACTATCATTATGTTGTCTTCTGTAGACTGTGAGCTATTAAAAGGCTGGACCTATAGTTGCTCTATTTTCTACAAGGCCCGCACCCACATCTTTCCATACACTTGCTTAAATCTTTTATATGTGAACCTTTTGGTCATAAATTGTAGGGATCATTGCCTCCTTAGGAATCTAAATTTAATTGGTGAATTGGCTATCACTCTAATTTCCTGGAAGTTAAGAATTATCTATTGTTTGTCATTGTATCCCTGCCCATAAAACAGGTACTGTCATAGAGTTGTTCAAATAATGATAGTTGAGGGATGGATGGATGGATGGATGGATGGATGGATGAAAAGACTTTTCAAGGTCAAGTAGCTTAATAGTCTGGCAGGTGAAGGTGTAGAATTCTGAGACAATTAAGGAAGAAATCCCTGGAGAGGACATAAAAAAAAAAAAAAAAAAAAAAAAACAGAGTAAGAAAATCTTAACTTCCATATCATTTGAAGTTTAAAGTATCATTATGATACAAGATAATGAAGACCATTTTTTCCTTTATTCCTTTTTTTTTTTTTGCTTATAGCTGCAATATTGATCAAGAATGGCAACTTAGTAGTTTATACTTTTGTGTTCTTTCTGCTGATGAAATATTTTCTTTTAGGCATGACAAATAACTGTCAATATCACTTATTTACACCCAGAGATATTGATGGTTTATAATCACATCTCATTGTTTGATACTCAGAACTCCGTTCCTATTATAGCAATGAAATCTGTGAATCTAAATCCAAGGCGTGCTGGGTAAAGTGAGATTGCACCCTGAAACAGTTTAGGGATTTTTAAGTAGCCTCCATGCCCAGTGTGGGGCTTGAACTCACTTCCCTGAGATCAAAATTAACATGCTCTGCTGACTGAGCCAGCTAGGTGCCCCCAGTGTAGGGCTGCTTAACTCATCTAAGATCTGAGTGTTCGGGATTTAACCCTTCCTACATAGATTAAAGAAGGGAAACCTAACTTCATAATCCTTATTCAAAATGTTGCCTTTTGGGGGTGCCTGGGTGGCTCAGTGGATTAGGCCTCTGCCTTCAGCTCAGGTCATGGTCTCAGGGTCCTGAGATCTAGCCCCACATCAGGCTCTCTACTCAGCAGGGAGCCTGCTTCCCCTGTCTCTCTGCCTACTTGTGATCTCTCTGTCAAAAAATAAATAAAATCTTTAAAAAAATTGTTGCCTTTTAATCATAAAATACTTTAGGAAATAAATAGTGATCAGGTTTATGGCTGAGGATCCAGTTTCTGGTTACAAATCCTTAATTTGGTGGTTTGAGTAAGATATCTGTCCTTCCAGCCTGCCCTGCACAGCCTAATTTTTTTTTCTTCATTTACTTAATATACACTGTGCACCTCACAGTGCTGGGTGCTATTTTAGGTACTGCTTATACAGTAAGGCACAAAGTAGGCAAAAAGAATCTCTGTACTATGTTTATGATCTAGCAAAGAGAGATGGGCAATAAACAAATAAATAAAACATTACAATTAATATTGCAATCTCTGAAAAATATCAGAAAAAAGAGAGGCTTTTATTGCATTTTGTTTTTGAAACTGAGACTAGGTTCAGTAATAAAAATGTTACTAATGTTAAAATTTTGACTCCTTATAAGAAAGGAATATACAGTTAATGGATAAGAAAAAATTTTTTTTCTAAATCATGTGTATTTCTATTTTGTGAAAAATGTGTAACTATAGGAGTTTTCATTTTTACTTTGGCTGCTAGAGCTAAATTTGCCATTATATTTAGTAATTATGTAGTTGGTCTACTTTGTTATATGTAAATTTCTAATGATCTTATTTTACTAGTCTACCCTATTTTCCTTTCACTTGGATTTATTTACTCATTTATATTGTAATGTACTAGTTTCATTTTTGTAAACTAAGAGCTAAGTCTACCACTAAATAAGCAAATTGATCAATCAATTGGGTCTATCCCAGGAGAATGAGTACTTAAGTTTTGCAGATTCACAGAATAGATGAAAAGGTTCTACCTTCCAGCTTCTTAAATCTTTCTAGATGAAAAAATGCCAAGTCACAGAAAGTTAGGGTGTCTTATCTGAGATTTCATGGTGCATTCTTAGAGCATGTGCTAATTAACCACTTGTCAGGATGAAATGGGAATGGGGATGGTTTCTGCATTATGAAAAGCTATTGGTTACAACGTAATTTACAGTTATAAATCTCCAAATCACAGAATTCTACTAGCTTTTGAGTTTCTATGTCCTCTATGTGACATTCTGCCCGTTATTCTTGGATTTTGGAGAGAAAGAGATTAGGACGACCCACCAGGTCCTCCAGATTCTTAACAAAACTGTCAAGAAAAATAAATCTTGGTACAGAATCTACAAATCTTAGCAAATGGACATGTTTGAGACTAGGTAAGACACTAGAAATGCCTTTAAATTATCGTAACCTACTCCTGCATTTAAAAAAATTTTGTGATTCAGATCTAAAGATATGATTTCTCAAGAAGAAAAATGACACCTGAGTTGGTGACAAGACCCATCACAGAGGTACTTTGTCCAGTAGTAATACAGCTGCTGATCAGTTTACTAAAGAGCCCAAGGGGAGATTAATTATTTAACAGTGGAATAAATTGCAAAGTTGGCCCTAACTACTTCAATACAAATTGAAACACCAGACTCTGCAAAATTCTCAGCAATAATCACAGAAAAGACAAGTGAATTTGAAGCTAGGTTTTCCAATTTTTCTATCATCAACATCTCCTTTTTCTGCCTCTTCACCCTCAGCCTCCATTTTTCCCACTCCAGCCCATCTAATTACCTCCACTCCTCCATCACATAACGCCCACTTCTTGTTAACCAGAACCTTCCTAATATGGCCATTCCCCTCTGCATCTTTTCTCCCTCCCTTCCTTCCTATATTTAATGCCCTGCACTGGGCATTGAGGGAAAGAGAGATGGAACACAAGGAGCTATATCCAAGAGCATAAGTTGCCATCTAATGTTGAGTATGGGACCAGGGAGAATGACATGGGGAAAAAGAATTAGAAATAAAGGCAAATATGAGAGGCACAATTAAGGTACAAACAACCTGCTGTAAAAACACAGCTGAAGAAGCAATTAATTTCTGTCATTTTCTAGCAAGGATGGGTGACAAATATCTTTACTCTGTGTACTCCCCTCCCATCTGTTTCTCTCACTTCTAATGGGGACAATTTGGGATCTGAGTTGTCAGTTTCTGCTACGGAAATGTGAAACTGGAGGATGAAATTTATTCTGATGTCAACCACAGAAGAAGCTGTCTTTAACTTAATATAGTGAGAAAGCAGTTTGGTGCCCAAATCTCTATGAGCAAAAATGATCCAAGGTCCCTGTTGCCAGTTACTGCTTTAGGACGCCCTCCCCACCCCCATACTAGTTGCTTTCAGTCATGTTTTCTCATCTCTCCCTCTCTCTTCTAACTTCCCAATGCCTTCCTAGGATTTCCCAGTGTTTTGCTTTTGCTGCCTCACTAGTTTCTCGTCCCAGACGATTCCAGCTGCTATACACTTCAAGTACAGACCAAACCATGTACCAGGATAACCTTGAGTACCTACGTTATGAATTTGGGGGCACTCTTTAGAGTCACTTTGCCTAAAATGCCATCATCTTGTGTGACTTGTCAAATGTTCAAATATTCCCGTGAGGGTAGAGCAGAAGGTCTATGTGTTGTTTATACATCTATTGGAATTATTTCCACCATCTGGAGGAGATGAGCTACCTTCAGAGGCTGGTTCACTCATTCAGCCACTATTTATTTAGCATCCTCTTACAGGTTAACTTGTTACAAAACGGAGTAAGCTTGTCAGTCCTATACCCTGGTTGGGGAGAGAAACACAACTTTGATTTTAATAAGTGATAATTATCGGGAGTAGGAACCACCAATTGCTGCCTTGGGAACTGGGTAAAATCTCCAGCGAAAGGACTACAGATTTGAGGTAAATCTTGAAGTTTAAGTTGGAGTTGGCCAGAGTTAGGGAAGGAGGGGGAAAAATTGGAATTATGAATACTTTGAAATGGGGAGGTTTTGGGTGAAGGCCAGGATAGAGACTTGAAGCAGCCAGGAATAGCATAAGACACTGTGGGTAGGGGAAAGGAGATAGATTCAGAATCTGGGAAAAAATGCCAGAAGGGAGAAGGGAATAGGGGAAGATTATAAGACAGTCTGTGACTATTTTAGACTTTTACCATTGAGAGCTTGTTTTAAGAGGCAAAGAAACAAGGCAGCTGGGATTACATTAGTAGGATAATTTAGAAGAAATTTGAATATGAATAATGGAACTGACAGTACATGAATTGTCAACATTCCTTTTAATTGACCCTTCCCCTGGCACCTAAGATCTGCATTGTTTGTTATACAGAAATATGTTAAAAAGCACAGAAGTCCTGGTTCTATCATTAATTCACTGCTTATGAGTACCCTAAACTCCCAGGGATCTGCTTCTTCCTATTTCACAGGAAAGCATGGGAAATGATGATCCCTAAGATCTCTTTTTTAGTCCTAAAGGCTATGGTTATTTTTAGGTCTTGGAAGCATTGTGCTGTGTATAGCACTATCTAAATAGATACAATCTCCTCCTACTAGGAGCAAGAGCATTACCAGAACTTTGGCACCAAAGAACTCAGGGTTTTATTATTTTAAATTTTAAAAATAACTTTTCTTCATTACAAAAATAACACAGAAAAATTCAAAGGACGAACTTTGTGACACATTACAACTCCTACCCACTTGGACACAACCATGGTTAATACTTGGTATATAGCCTTACTAAGAATACTGTTATTTCCATTTCATATTAATAGTGAATTATTCTCTACTAGAAAAAGCTGTTTGTTTGCTTCTTCTAGAGCCAAGAGATTTTTTATGCACACACACACACACACACACACACACAACAATTGAGCACTTCATGGGACTCAACAAATCCAAGCAGATTTAATTCTTACTAAAAAGTCACTCACTGTACATTACGTAAAGGGAGAAGAATTATAACTCAAGGGGCACCTGGGTGGCTCAGTGGGTTAAAGCCTCTGCCTTCGGCTCTGGGATTGAGCCCTGCATCCGGCTCTTTGCTCAGCAGGGAGCCTGCTTCCCCCTCTCTCTGCCTGCCTCTCTGCCTACTTGTGATCTCTGTCTGTCAAATAAATAAATAAATAAAATCTTTAAAAAAAAAAAAAAAGAAGAATTATAACTCAGTACAAATGTCTTCCCTGTGATTGCAGATTAATGATGCTTCTTTAAAGTGCTTTCAAGGAACATACTCAAACATTAATAGGTGTGATTAATGGTGTATGTGCCATGTGTCAGATACTGTATAGAGTACTTCCTTTGTGCTACTTTTAAACCTCGAAATACTATATAAGGTAGGTATTGTGACCCCAGTTTCACAGATAAGATTTCAAAGGCTTGAAGAGGTTAACCCACTTCATAATGGTCACATTTCTAATAAGAAGCTGATCCATGATTTGGACTTAGAACTTCCTGGTACAAATGTCATCTTCTTACCACAATACCAACATTCACCAAGCTGTTATCCAAATAATACTAGTGTCCTGTGAGATAAGACTGTTCCATGAATAAAGGCTTTATTGTTTGCAAAACTATGTTTGCAAAACATTACACTGTAGGAAAGAAACATTTAACTTAACTCTTGGTTTCTTCTATATATTTATGTATGTAAAAGAGTACATACACACACATTATTTGTAAATATACATGCCTGCCATTTATTTATTTATTTACTTATTTATTTTTATTCTTTTATTTTTTTGAGAGAGAGAGAGATCATGCAAGCCAGGTGTGGGGGAGGGAGAGGGCAGATGGGGAGGAGCAGAGGGAGAGAAAGAGAGAATCCATACTGGGAGTGGAGCCCAACCCATGGCTCAATCTCACAACCCTGTTCTTTTAGTCTCTTAATCTTACTTGGGCACTACACTTATATTTTTCACTGATGGGCCTTTAGCCACATCACCCTAGAGACCAACGCCAGAAATAATGAATGAAGAAACCCAAGAATTATTCAGTGATCTAGGTTTTTCCCTCTGTAGTCCAATTTAAACAATTATTGCCCATTGGGAACATTTCAGACAAGTTCAGGGAACCCTGCCTAATAAAGCATACAAATACCAAAAGTCATTATTTTCTTTGAAGTCTCAAGTACAAACAGAAAATGATTTATCATAAAGTTAATAAAGCTTAATTTATAAGCCCCATTTCATGGACCCCTTCCAAAACCCTGAGAGGTCCCAAAACCCTAGTTAATGTAATCATGAGCTTTTTGTAACATTTGCAGAAAAAAAGATATTATACCCACAATTGCTTAAGACTTTCTCTCTTTTCCCTTCAGTTTGCCCTGCACTGTGTTTTACCCTGCTGAGTGATATTGGAATAGTGGTAAACTTTTTTTGGTATTCAGTTAACTAGACATTTTTGGGTGTCATAACTGGGGTGGGGAGTGAGAATGTTACTAGCATATAGAGGCCAGGGAAGATGCCAAACACCTGGAATTCACACTCACCAATAAAAACTGATTGGGTCCCAAATGTCAATAGTGTCAACTCTGAGAAATCCTGGGTTAGTGGAATACATTTTTGTGGTTTGCAATTACTTTTATATAAAGTTAAGTTATTCCTGGTTGTCCTGGTATAGAAACAGCTTTCATGAATACTCGGTGCTGATTCACCCAGGGTCATTATATGGAGATAGAAGATCAGAGGTTATATATGAATTGGTCCTACAGTCATTGACACTAGAAGTGTGTCAGTGGGATGAAGAAAAAAGGGTTTGCAATATATGGAGCCAGAAGCTAGTCTGAGATAAGTTTTTCAAATATTGAACATTTGAAAGTAAGAGGAAGATCCCCACTCAAAACAGAAGTCTTCTTCTGTTAAGAATTTACTCATTGGGGCACCTGGGTGGCTCAGTGGGTTAAAGCCTCTGCCTTCGGCTAGGGTCATGATCTCAGGATCCTGGGATGGAGGCCTGCATCAGGCTCTCTGCTCGGCAGGGAGCCTGCTTCCCCCCGGGCCCCCCCCCCCCCCCGCTCTCTCTGCCTGCCTCTCTGTCTACTTGTGATCTCTGTCTGTCAAATAAATAAATAAACAAATCTTAAAAATAAAAAAAAGAAAAGAATTTACTCATTAATGCAACATGTACAATTATAAATGCAGCATACATTTTTTTTCCTTTTTCTTTTTTTAAAAGATCTTATTTATTTGACACAGAGAGAGAGAGCACAAGTAGGGGAAGTAGCAGAGGGAGAAGGATAAGCAGGCTCCCCACTGAGCAGGGAGCCTCATGTGAAGCTCAATCCCAGGACCCTAGGATTATGACATGAGCCAAAGGCAGACACTTTACCAACTGAGTCATCCAGGCACCCCCGTTTTATCCTTTTTGTTGAGAATTATGTGCAATGGAGTTTGTAGAACTCCTCAGATTGTAGGACACATGCCTAAAGCAGCAGTATAAACATTGTGTATGTCTGTTTTTAAGGTCGCCTATTTTTAACACATGCCAACATAGGGGCATCATGGCATGACATTGCCAACCATGACTTACAAAATGGAAATAAAGTTTTCTAAATTAACATTAATTTAAAACTCATTTGATCTACTAGGTTAGAAGACAGATTAAGTTATTTTTTTCATTCCCTTTATGGAAACTACAGGAATTGTCATATAAAGAGGTGCTGGGGAGTGGGGTGAGTTAAAATTAGGCAATAATTCATAAAAATGTTATGTTTTCCTTGAATTTTTGTGGTTTATTTTACTTGTCAGCCTTCTAAAATATATAATTTGTTGTGATTTCCTTCATCATTTTAAATACTCACTTTGGAATCTAATTTTTAAGCTTAACTTCTTTTCTTAAAAAGTGTCCCCAAAGTTGTATTAAACATTAGGCTCCACAGAGCCTAGATATTCTTCTATATATACATTTTATTTTGATATAAAATCCTGAATTGGTATTTCTTTTATTTCTTTAAAGACAGTGTTTGCTTCCTACTCATGGCTCATTGCATAAAGCAACCCCACTGAGAAGTCCATTTTTTCCCTCTTCTGCTCTGTCTTACTAGGACTGAAATATTCTCTTCCATTTCCTTTACTTAATGGAAAATGAAGATGCAAGGGAAAAAAAAAATCCCATTTCCTCTGTGAAACCTGCTGCCCTAGAGTCACAAACATAATTTATGGATTCTGGCCATGTTTGCATTCCTTGCCATGCCAATAAAGTTTATTGAAATTGGAATTGGAATTAAAAAGCTTAAACCAAAAGAACCATTCCAGAGGTCAGAAAAAAATATATATGTAGGCTATAACCAAATAAGAATGTTGCTCTACCTTCAGCCAGACTGTAATGTAAGTTACCAAAAGCCATTCTGTTTTATTTTTTTTAATCCAAACTAATCATGTTAACATTAAGGAAAATTTTCATTTTTATTTAATATTTTATGATCTAATACTTGTCATTCCATATTAGAATAAGGATCCGAGGGAAAAAAAAAAAAAAACTTTTTTTGCCTTATGGCTCAGAATTCTAGGGCTTTACGACTTATAGGGAACATGACAAAAAAATATCTATGGTGAGGCTAAAATTACTAGTCAGGGTGAACATTATAAAAATGTAAGTAAAAATGAATTTAAAAGTGATATGAGTACATTGAATTGGTTGAAACGTAAAATCCCACAGAGAAGTATTTGTGGATTGCTGCAGGGAATCTACATTAAAGTACATTATTTCATGCAGAGAGAATCTTACTGAAATTATAAAGTAGTCCTATGGCAAAAAGGAAAGAACAACCCACAGCTTTACAGCAGCAGTCAGGGTAACAGCACACATCTCAAAATAAACCTCTCACACTTTCAGAGGAATAACTCCTGCTAATGAAATGTCTCAAAACATCCGGGCACTCCTTGAAGTTCCTTGCACATTCTGGCCACAGAGACAGAAACGTAGGTTGCAATAGGGCATGGTAATATTTCGGAGATGCTGCTTTAGAAACATTTCTAATTTCATTCAATCTTAAAATGCCCCAATCTGATAGGGAGACACAAAGCTGATGGACACCAAGAGCCCTAGATTGCAGATTAGGGAATATATGAAGCTAAAAATAATTAATTGGCTGGATGTGTGGGGGATAATAGCACAAATCGAGCATTTGAGTTCCTGATTCAGCTTCTTGTACTCTACTTTGTGTAGTTCTGGAGTGATCGGATAGTCTTGCTGCCAGAAACTTCTGGGGCAAAATCTATATACTTCAATGTTTTAGTGGGATAATTTGGTCAAGAACTCTATCAAGAGCTCAGCATTAAGAAAAATATCTATGTGATTCAATGGTTTTTTCGTAGAATCAGGAAAAGAGGGAATAGTCCAGTATAAAGAAATGGCCAGCGATCTAGAGAGAGAGAAACTGTACATAGCTGGGTAAATTTCTTCACCGTATCTGTAAAATAGATGATAGTGCATATATGAGCTTATTGTGCTAAATATGAAATAATAGTTATGTACGGCGAAGTGACTTCACATGGCACCTGGAACAGAATGGTTTTGTTGTTATTTTAATAGTTATGTCCTTCTCTTCTTTTATTTCTTTAATTAAAAAAAACTTTTTAAAAAATTTATTTGTTTTTGCGAGAGAGAGAGAGAGAAAAAACATGAGCGGGGGAATGGGGAAGGGCAAAGGGAGAGGAAAGCTCCCCGTTGAGCAAGGAGCCCAACTTAGGACTTGATCCCAGGACCCTGGGATCATGACTAGGTAGAAGGCAGACACTCACTGAATGAGCTGCCCAGGTGCCCCCTCTTCTTTTATTTTTTTAAGATTTTATTTTTAGGGGCGCCTGGGTGGCTCAGTGGGTTAAGCCTCTGCCTTCGGCCGGGGTCATGATCCCAGTGTCCTGGAATCGAGCCCCGCGTCGGGCTCTCTGCTCGGCGGGGAACCTGCTCCCCACCCCCCTGCCTGCCTCTCTGCCTACTTGTGATCTCTGTCTGTCAAATAAATAAATAAAATCTTTAAAAAAAAAAGATTTTATTTTTAAATAATTTCTCCACTCAAGGTGGGGCTTCAACTCATAATCTCAAAATCAAGAATCACATGTGTTCTACCCAATGAGCCAGCTGGGCACCCCTTCTCTTCCATTAGCTACACGTAGTGATTATGTTTAAGAGAACATTGTTTGTCTATCATATTTTGAAATTAATCATAATCATTTTGTTTCTTTATATAGATAAGCATTTTGAAATTCGAGGAAGAACACGTTAACAAAATTAAGAGAAAAACTTATCAGATGATTCACAGAATAACATCAGAATTCATACTTGCTGAGGTATGGGAATGGGGATGTGACATTTTAATAGTATTTTACCTTTGTAATACTCAAACTACTTTATGTATTCAGCATTTCTTTTCAATTTGTGGAATAAGTCCAACCCAACCTGAATAAAAATCAAGTTTCTGAGAAACAATATTATATATGTAAACCTTGCTGAAATTAAGTAAGTGCATATTTAAGCAGGAAGTTTGAACTAACAATTCCTACCATAACACATGAAATGTCTAATACATTACTCACCAGAATGAAATACACTGAGATTTTTTCCTTCCTTTCATCCTTTCATTCATTTGTTGATTAATTCAAAAGTTTCAGATAAAACACAAGTCAGTTGGACCTCAGTCTTCAATATACTACATTAAACCTAAAAGATTTCACTATGCTGATTTATAAGGTTATTCTACATAGACCCTGATGATAGTATTATAATGAGATTTCAATGTAATAGGAATATAATTTGCTATTTTAAATATAAGAAATATATAAAAGTATATCTTAAGTATGCCATCTTGAATATGATGTATTACAATTTTTATAGTTCTGCCTATCACACCACTATTGATAATTCTTGAGGTTTTTTATCCAATAATTACATTGGTTTCATGATCCACAGCCACACTTTTCAAAAACTACACAGCCATTCTGTTAAAACTCCAGGAAGATGAAATTGAAGTACAATAGTTGAAATTTAACAGCCATCTATCTATATTATCAGCACTTTGAAAGCTAATGGGAATCTGTTAAAATGTATACATATATTTTTTTCACACTTAAGCCCATCTTCTCCAGTACTATGTCACCATTTTCTTCTCTTCAACATACTGAAATTACAAAATTGAATCCATATTGTCTTATGGATTGTCTCTGCAAATTGGAAATCCAAAATAATCTGAACACCAAAGGTGTTTTGAAACACATATGATGGCAAAACTTGGTTAAACATGAGGTTATTGAAAATCTCTACTTGACACATTTATGGATATTTACACATTTCCCTCCAAAAATAGCTGTGTCTTTGATTCCAATGCTTCCACAGATGGATGTATGTGATATATGGTTATATGCACCACATGATTGTTCTAGAATGCTAAAAGTTCTTAACTTTGATACACTTCCTGCTCCATGGATTTCAGGAAAGAGACAGTAGACCTGGCCTTCCTTCAGGATTGCTTTTGTTGTATTGGTTTTCAACTCTCCTTCCTTATTTCTATTTTTAAGAATTCAATAAACTTGGATTATATTAAAGATCAGTTGTGTTTAGAAATTGATCAAGGGTTAATAATTCAGGGCCTCTTTTGTGAGCTATTAAAAGTGGAATTAGAGTGATTTTTATTAGAGAGCAGGAAAGAACACTAGATGTCAAACAGGATTATGCATTTGAAAATAAACAAACAAAGGAATATTATTTTTTAGCATTTCTAAATTCTAGGTAATCTTATTTAAATGAAACTAGGTACACCTTAGTTTCATTTTATCAACTCATCTCAAAAAGCAGATGCCTGGCACTGTATACTGCCACCAGTCCTCTGAGTTTCTACCATAATCCAGCTGTTTGCAAAGTTTTTGATAGATGGCTCTTAGTGTTCTGCCACCCTGCTCTGCGAATCATGTAATTGTTTACTGTACTGGTCCATTTAACACCCATTTAGTACCATATCTGATACATACTCACAGTATTTCTATTTCCTTTCTTTGGCAGATAAAATAAAACATTTTATATTTTCTATATATGGGATTTTAGAAGTAAAGTTATTAATGCAAAAGAGATGATTTGGAGGGAGTCTATGTTAGATCCTTTCCTTCCTTCTTACGTTCCTTCGTTCCCCTTCCTTCTTTCCTCCCTTCCTCCCTTCCTTCCTTTCTTTCCTTCCTTCCTTCCTTCCTTCCTTCCTTCCTTCCTTCCTTCCTTCCTTCCTGTCTTCCTCCCTCACTTAATTCTTCCCTCCTTCCCTCCTATTTAGTCTTTCTTCCTTCAAATGAATATTATTTTTAAGGAACTTTGAAGCATGTAAAGCTCTCCTCTTAAAATAATAATGCTTTTTGCTCATGTGGAAGTTAATGACATAAATATTGCCCTATTTAAAACAGTTGTAATGAACTTTTGTCTTCAATTATAAAATATTATTAGCATTTGAGCAAATGAAAATATGATTATATCAATTAAACAAACATAGATCATATGTTAATGACATTTGGTCTGGATAGAAAAATAGGAATTTGAAAGTAAATTTCTCTAACTTGGTAAAAAATTTCAAATCACCTCAGATAAATGAAAATATCATATAATAAACTGCATTAAAGTACATAATCTGACAAATTTTGACATATGGATACACTTGTGAAAACATCAACACAATCAAGATAATGAACATATCCATCACCTGCAGGAGTTTCTTTGAGATTCTTTTCACCCTTTCCTTCCACTTCTCTTGGTCTCCTCCCCCATCGTGTCCTCAGACAACCACTGATCCACTTTATGTCACTGTTGATTAGATTATATTTTCCATGAATTTATATAAACAGAATCATACAATGTGTACTCCTTTTTTTTGACTGAAATTCCCCTTATTATAATTATTTTGAAATCCATCCATGCTTTTATGTGCATTAATGGTTTATTCCTTTAAATAAATGGTTATTCCTTTAAATGGTAAATTCCTTTAAATGGTTTAAATGGTTAAATTCCTTTAAATGGTTGAGTAGCATTACATTACATGGATATGCCACAATTTCCTTATCAATTTACTTGTTCATGAATCAAATTGGCTACATTGCAGTTTCTGATATTACAAATAAAACTGCCATGAACATATTTGTGTAAGTCTTTGTATAGACATTTGCTTTCATTTTTTTTTTTTTAGTAAATATCTAGAAGTAGAATAGATGGATCATATGGTAGGTGTATATTTAACTTTTCAAGAAATTGCCACATTGCTTTTCAAAGCAGTTGTACCATTTTACATTTCCTTCAGCAGTGTAGGAGAATCTTAGTTATTTTGCATCTTCATCAACATTTGGTATGGTCAGCCTTCTGGTGTGGGACATTCAAGTAAGTGGGTAGTGGTATCCAACTACGGTTTTAATTTGCATTTTTCTACTGACTAATGATGTCAAGAATCTTTTCATGTGACTATTTTCCATCCATATATCTTATTTAGTGAAGTGTTTTTTCAAAGTTTATATCCATCCTTAAAAATAATTTATTTTTCAGAAGTTTTAGATTTACAGAAAAATTGAGAAAACATGAGTTTCCACGTACTCTGCACCAGTTTTTTCTAACATTTCACATTAGTATGGAAACTTTGTTACAATGAACCAATATTGATTCATTATCCTTAACTAAAATCCATACTCTATTTAGATTTCCTTATTTTTAACCTAATGTCCTCCATTTGTTCTAGGATCCCATCTAGAATATCATACTATATTTATTTCCCATGTCTCCTTAAGCTCCTCTTGTCTGTGGCAGTTTCTTAGACTTTCCTTGTTTTCAATGGACAGGAGTATGGATCCAGTATTTATTTTTTTTAAGATTTTATTTATTTATTTGACAGAGAGAGAGAGAGATCACAAGTAAGCAAATCAACAGGCAGAGAGAGAGGCGGAAGCAGGCTCCCTGCCAAGCAGAGAGCCCAATGCAGGGCTCAATCCCAGGACCCTGAGATCATGATCTGAGCCAAAGGCAGAGGCTCAACCCACTAAGCCACCCAGGCACCCCTGGATCAGGTATTTTATAGAATGTTCCTCTAATTGAATTTGGTATTTTTCTCATGGTCAGACTAGGAAAATTGTTTTTTTCTGGAGAATACTACAAAGGTAAAATACCATTTTTATCATATCATATCAACAACGTATACTATAAACTTGATTTGTCACTATTGATGTTAACCTTGATCACCAACAAAGACAGTGTTTGACAGATTTCTTCACTCTAGGGTTTCTCTTTCCATACTGTACTCTTTGCAAAGAAGTCACTACGTGCAGCCTACATACACGTAATAAGTGAGAAATTACACTCCCCTTGCTTGAGGGTGAAGTATTTATGTACAGTATTTGGAATTCTTCTGCATAGGGAACTTGTTTTTTTTTTCATTTATTTATATAATCATTTATTTATATAAAGATGGACTTACTCATGAAAATTTATTTTACACTTTGGCTTATAAACCAGTATTTTGTTGTTGTTGTTGTTATAGCTCAAGTTGTTCCAGCTTTGGACATTGGGAGCTCTTTCATTTTGTTTTTGCATCCTTTCGACATGACTGCATGTTCTGAGCATTTTACTTTCTGGTTATACATAAAAGATGGTCCAGCTTAATTTTCCTTATTAGCATTTTTAAATTAGTTTGTTGTTTCCTTATCAATGAGCTTTGAGTGTTCTTTATATATTTTGGATGTAAGCCCTCTACCAAATATAGAATATGCACATATCGTCTCTAAGTCTCTGGCTTATCTTTTCATTCTCTTAACAGTATCTTTTGAAAAGTAGAAGTTTTTAATTTGACGAACTCCAATTTATAATTTTTTGGGTTATGTTTTATGTATAATACTTTCAGTATCATATCTAAGAACTCTTTGCTTAATCTAATGTCATACATTATCTGTGATTCTTCTAAAATCTGTAAAGTTTTAGGTTTTATCTCCTGCTCTCTCTCTCTCTGTCAAATAGATAAATAAAATCTAAAAAGAAAGAAAGAAAGAAAGAAAAGAAAAGAACAGAGGCACTTGGGTGGTTCTGTTGGTTAAGCAACTGCCTTTGGCTCAGGTCATGATCCCAGAGTCCTGGGATGGAGTCCCACATTGGGATCACTGCTCAGTAGGCAGTCTGCTTCTCCCTTTCCCTCTGCCACTCCCCTTGCTTATACTCTCTGCTCTCTCTCTCTCTGTCAAATAAATAAATAAAATATTTAAAAAATAGTTTCAGATTTTACTCATAAGTCTATGATCCATTTTGCTTTTTTTGTGTGTATGATGTGAAGTATGGATTGAGGTTCCCTTTCGTTAGCCATGGGTATTCAATTGTTCCACTATCATTTGATGAAGAGAGTAACTTTCTTTCTCCACTGGATTATATTTGTACCTTTGCCAAAATACAATTGCCACATAGGTGTACCTATCTTTATACACTGTATTTTCTTCCTTTGGTCTATAGTTCTTTTAAAAAAATATTTTATTTATTTATTTTGAGAGAGAGAGAGAGAGAGTGAAAGCATGGGGAGAAAGGCAGAGGGTGAGGGAGAAGCAGATACCCCAGTGAACAGGGATCCAGATGTGGGGCTCAAAGGATCCTGAGATCCTGAGGATCCCAGGATCCTGAGATCCTCAGGCCCTGAGATCATGACACTTAACCAACTGAGCCACCCAACCACCCATCTATATTTCCATTTTTACACCATTAACAAACTATCTCGATTACTGTACCTCTATATTGTTTGGAGAAAATGTGATATAATCCTTCTAGCTTTATTCTTTCTCAAAAGTTGTTTTGACTATTTCAGTTTCCTTAAATTTCCAGATAAATTGAATCAGCTTCTTAATTTCTACAAAACAAAAATACCTGGAATTTTGAACTGGAACTACACTGAATCTATACTTAAATCTGGGGAGAATTGACATCTTAATAATATTGAATTTCTGATCTATGAACATAATACATCTCTCCATTTGTTTAAAGTTTTTATTTCTCTTAGCATTGTTCGGAAGTTGTTTTTTTTTTAAGATTTTATTTATTGATTTGACAGACAGATATCACAAATGGGCAGAGAGGCAGGCAGAGAGAGAGGAAGGGAAGCAGGCTCCCTGCTGAGCAGAGAGCCAGATGTGGGACTCGATCCCAGGACCCTGGGATCATGACCTGACCTGAAGGCAGAGGCTTTAACCCACTGAGCCACCCAGGCACCCTGTTCAGAAGTTTTTAGTGTCTATGTCCCACACAACTTCTGTCGGATTTATTCCTAATAATTTTATACATTTCATGCAATTGTGAATGTTATTTTAGAATTTCAACTTCTGGTTATTCATTAACAGCATATAGATATACAATTGATTTTATATCTTGATTTGTATACTTCAAATTGCTTAACTTATTGACTCTAGTAGTTTCTTGTAAATTCTAAAAGATTTTCTTCGTATGACCATGCCATCTGAAAAATGAAGATAATTGTATTTTTCCTTTCCACTCTGAATTCCTTTCATTTTATTTTCTTGTCTTGTTGCACTACCTAAAATTCTATGTTTATTTTAAATAGAAGTGGTGAGACAGTCATTCCAGCTAATTTTTCTGATCTTAAGGAGAAAAAATTTTGTGTTTCTCCATTTAATATCATGTTACCTATTCCATATCTTAACCAGAAAGCATTCAAAATTTTACTTAAAGTAGCCACAGGTTAATTAAAGATTGTGGACTTAATCAGATTGAAGATTTCCCTTTGATTCCTGGTCAGTTGAGAGTTTGTACTGTGAACAAATGTTGGATTTTGCCAAATGATTTTTCTGAATTCATTGAGATGTTAATAGAATTTTTCATTTTTAATCTGTTAATATGGTGAATTATGTGATTGACTTACATATTATTGATTACTATTTTGCAAAAATTTTAAGAACTATTTCATCTATGGCTATCATAAATATTTGTCTGGTTTTGGTATTAACTTAATAGTCCTAGTATCATAGAATGACATAGGAAGTATTTCTTCCTCTTTAATTATCTGAAACATTTTGTGGAGAATTGCATTATGTCTTCAATAAATGTTTTGTGGAATTCACCAATGAAGCTCTCTAGGACTAATATTTTCTTTCTGAGAAAGTTACTAGCTACAAAATCAATTTTTGAGGTAAATATAGAGTGATTCAAAGGGTAAGTGAAATTTGAGTAGGACAAGCACAAAGAAAACCACACAAAGCCATATCAGTGTCAAATTTCTGAAAAATCAAGACAGTGAAACCTCTTGAAAGCAGAAAAATAAATGATTTTTCACAGTGGATTTCTCATCAGAAACCAGGAAGACCATAAGAATGTGGCACAATATTTTTTAAGTGGATAACAAAAAGTACTATTAACTCATAGGTCTATACCCATTAGTTATATCCTTCACGAATATAATAGAAATTGAGAAATGTTCAGGGGACCTGGGTGGCTCAGTCAGTAGAGCATGTGACTCATGATCTCAGCTTTGTGAGTCTGAGCACTGCATTGGGCATAGAGATAAATAAATAAATAAATAAATAAATAAATAAATAAATAAGGTATATGTTCAGATGAAGCAAAACTAAGAGAATTTGTTGTCTATAAATGTATTTTCAAATAATGGCAAAAGGAAGTTTTCTAATAGAAAGAAAATTATAAAAGAATGATTATTGAAACATTAGGAAGAAAGAAAAAACAATGGAAAGGTAAAAGTATGTTTAACTGCAATGATTTTTCTTCTTGAGTTTTCAAATTGTGTCAGACAGTTCAAGTAATAATTATAAACATTTATGTAGAGGAAATATTCTAAATTTAACTAAATAACATCTAAATAATTCATGAGCCAAAGAAGAAGTCTTAAGGAAAATGAATACATTGAACTGAATCAAAATTAAAAAAGAAAATCAAAATGTGTGGAGCATAGATAAAACAATATTGAGAGAGAAATTTAATGCACTAAATGTGTATTAGAAAAGAGGAAAAGTGTCAAATTGATAATCTAAACTTCCACCACAGGTGCCTGCCTGGCTCAGAGGAGTGAGAGACTCTTGATCTCAGGGTCACAAGTTTGAGCCTCACGTTGGGTGTAGAGAATACTTAAATAAAAACTTAAAAAAAAAAAAAGCCTCTCACCTCAAGGACATAGAAAAATAAGAAAAATAAACCCAAAGCAAGCAAAAGGAAAAAAATAAGAAAAAACAAATAGTAATGTAAAGAGCAGAAATAAGTGAAATTGAAAACACAAAAGCAATAAAAAAATTAAAGTAAGAAGAAATCATTCTTTGAAAAGATCAATACGTTTAACAACTCTAGAAGACTAACAAAAAAATAAAGGTACAAATCACCAATACCAATAATGAAATAGGTTATCACTACATCACTATCATATCTTGCAGCTGTTAAAAGTATAGTAAAAGAATGCTACAAACAATTTTGCTCTCATAAATTTGATAGCTTGGCAGAAGTGAACCATTTCTTCAAGAAGCACAAACTAATTAAACTCAATGTGAAATAGATAATTTGGGTAGAGGATAGACTTACAAATATTAAGGAAATTAAATTTGTAATTAACCCCCCCCAAATATTTAGACTGAGATGGTTTCACTGCAGAATTCTACCAGACATTAAAAGAAGAATTAGTCCTAATTCTATACAATCACTTCCATAAAATAGTAGAGGCAGGTATACTTCCTAAACTATTTTATGAAGCTAATATTTCTCTGATTCGAAAACCAAAGTAAGATGGTACAAAAGAAGGTGCCTGAGTGGCTCAGTTGGTTAAGCATCTGCTTTTGGCTTGGGTCACGACCCCCAGGTTCCTGGGATCAAACCCCACATCAGGCTCCCTACTTGGCAGGGAGCCTGCTTCTCTTTCTCCCTCTACTACTCCCCCTGATTGTCCTCTCTCTTTCTCTCTCTCTGTCTCTCAAATAAATGAATAAAATCTTTTAAAAAAAGATGGTACAAAAGAAGAAAAATATAAACTAATACCTCCCACAAAGATAGATGCCAAAACTCCTAAGAAAAATCAGGGATAGAATTCACCAATGTAAAGTGAGTTATACAGCATTACCTAGTGGGATTTATTCTATGGACACAAGGCTAGGCAAATATTTGAAAAGCAAAACTATGACTTACCATATTAACAAGATAAAGTAGAAATGTTATATGATCTTATCAATTAATATAAAAAAACATTTTGACAAATTCAAAACCTATCTATGATTAAAACTCTTAGAAAACTTGGAATAGAAGTGCACTTCTCAAATTGATGATGAACATTGACAGAAACACTGCAACAAATATCATACTTAATACTTAATGTTTAAAGATGAATGCTTTTCCCATACAATCAAGAACAAAACAAGTCTATCCCCTCTCACCATTGCTATTCAACATGGTACTGGAAGTTCTAGCCAACACATGAAATTCAGAAAATGAAATAAAAGGCATACAGATAAAAAAGGAAGAAAGAATGTTGTCTCTATTTGCAAATGCTCTGTATTATGTTCTACACATACATTTCTAGGAATATACAGAAAATAAAGCAAAACAAAACTTTTGGAACTAAGAAGTGAGTTCAGCAAGAGCACAAGATAAAAGATCAAGACAAAAAATCAGCTGCATTTTTATATTCTAGCAATGAATATGTGGACACTGGAATTAAAAATACAATACCTCTGGAGCGCCTGGGTGGCTCAGTGGGTTAAGCCCCTGCCTTCAGCTTAGGTCATGATGCCAGGATCCTGGAATCTAGCCCTGCATTGGGCTCTCTGCTCAGCAGGGAGCCTGCTTCCCACCTCTCTCTCTGCCTGTCTCTCTGCTTACTTCTGATCTCTCTCTCTGTGTCAAATAAATAAATGAAATCTCAAAAAAAAAATACAATACCAATTAAAATTGCTCAAAAAAGGTCTTTTGACTCTAAACAAAACATATGTAAATCTTATAAGGTGAAAATTACAAAATGATGAGGAAAGAAACTTCAATATTTCTAAATAAATGGAGAGATATAATCTTTTCATGGATTGGAAGTTTCAACATAGTGTAAATGTTAATTCTTTCCAAATTGATATATAGTATAATGTAATTGTTATCAAAATATCAGTAACTTTTTTAGATATGGACAAGAATTTTATAAATTTATATGGGAGGCAAAGAGACTAAATCAGCTAAAACAATTTTTAAGAGTAAGAATAAAGTGGGAGAAATCAGTTTACTTGATTTTAAGACCTATATAACTATATTAATCAAGACTGTGTGGTAATGGTCAAAAGATAGACACACATATCAATAGAACAGAATAAGGAACTCATAGATACTTCTAAACAAGTATGATAAACTGATCTTTTTACAAGATGCAAAAGCAACTCATTGGAGGAAGGAAAGTGCTTTTAACAAATGATGCTAGAGCAATCAGATAGCTACAGGCAAAAAAAAAATCCTCCACCAAAATGTCATAGCTTGGGGGAGGAGTCAAGATGGCAGAGAAGTGGCAGGCTGAGACAACATCAGGTAGCAGGAGATCAGCAAGATAGCTTATCAAACCATTCCAAATACAAAAAAATCCTACAGGAGATCAAAGAGAAGAGGAGCAGAAATTCTAGAAACAGAAAATCAACCACGTTCTGAAAGGGAGGACTGGCAGAGAAGTGAATCCAAAGTTACGGGAAGATAGACCGCGGGGGGAGGGTCTGGCTCCCAGCAAGCAGCGGAGCAATGGAGCACAAAATCAGAACTTTTAAAAGTCTGCTCCACTGAGGGACATCACTCCAGAGGCTAAGCCAGGGTGAAGCCCATGCAGGGACAGTGTAGTCTCAGATCCCGTGGAGTCATGAAAGGATCGGGAGTGTCTGAGTGTCACAGAGCTCACAGGTATTAGAGCGGGGAAGCCGGCTACAGAGACAGAGCCAAGGAGTGAGCTCTCAACTTGGGGTTACCTTAAATCGTGATCCATGGTACAGGCCACTTCTCTGTGAGCAGGGACCCCATAAAATCCGGGGAGACTCCCCCCCGGAAGAGTGGTAGGGATCTGCTGGGTTTGGAGACTCCAAATGGGGCTGTCTGCCAGAGACAGAGATGCTTGGTCACAGGCTGGGTGAGCTTGGAGCACAGCTGAAGGCCAGGGAGACAGGAGTAATTGAGCCTTTTCTCCAAGGAGTGGGGCCCTGAGCTCTTGGCTCCTCTGGGCTGGAGATTGGGAGGCTGTAATTTTCATTCTCGTCCTCCAGAACTCTACAGAAAGTGTTCAGGGAACAAAAGCTCCTGAAAGTGAACCCGAGTGGATTACTTAGCCGCCCCTGGTAAGAGCAGTGCAATTTCGCCTTGGGCAAAGACACTTGAGAATCACTACAATAGGCTCCTCCCCCAGAAGATCAGCAAGAAATCCAGCCAAGTTCACTTAACAAGGAGAACAGCAGAATTCCAAAGGAGGAGAAAGCAAAGCATGGAATTCATGGCTTTCTCCCCATGATTCTTTAGTCTTGCAAAGTTAATTAATTTTTTTAATTTTATTTTTTTGTTCTGCTAAATTTTTTTAACTTTTACCCTTTCCTCTTTTAATGTTTTTAACTAGTCTATCTTAACAATACCATTCATAAAATAAAAAACCCTTTTTGAACCTTTGTTATTATAGTCATATTTTATCCTTCATTCTAACTTTTTTTTTGTATACACATAGGGTTTTTTCTTCTAGAAAAATTTGGGGTACAGCTTCTTCTAATAGATCAAAATATACCCTAAATCTAGCACAAGGCTTTGTTCTAATCTCCAGCCTGTGCAAATCCTCTCCACTTTCTTTTTCCTTATTCTCCCAACCAAGTTATCTTATCAACTTCTTTTTTAGAAATTAAAAAAAAATTTCATCTTTATAGTCATATTCCATCTCTTCATTGTGTCTACCCTTATATATGTTTTTCATTACTTAAAATTTTGGGAGGTAGTTTCTTCTAAGGGACCAAAATACTCCCCAAATAAAGTGGTGACCCTATTCTATTCACCAGTCTTATATATATATATATTTTTTCTTTTTTATATTTTTTCTTTATTTTTCTTCTTAAAAATTTTTTTTTCTGAACTTTTTTTTATCCCCTTCCCCCACGCCCCCCATGATTTGGGTTCTCTTCTGATTTGCTTAAAGCACATTTTCGTGGGGTCTTTGCCACCCTTTTAATATTTCATTTGCTCCTTCATATATTCTTATCTGGATAAAATGACAAGGCAGAAAAACTCACCGCAAAAAAAAGAACAAGAGGCAGTACCGAAGGCTAGGGATCTAATCAATATGGACATTGGATATATGTCAGATCGAGAGTTCAGAATGATGAATCTCAAGGTGCTAGCCTAGCTTGAAAAAGGCATGGAAGATATTAGAGAAACTCTGTTTGGGGAAATAAAAGCCCTTTCTAGAGAAATAAAAGAATCTGAGAATCTGAGAGATAAGTGATACCATAAGACGAAACAACATTAGAATAATTGGGATTCCAGAAGAAGAAGAAAGAGAGAGGGGAGCAAAAGATATATTGGAGAGAATTATTGTAGAGAATTTCCCTAATATGGCAAAGGGAACAAGCATCAAAATCCAGGAGGTGCAGAGAACCCCCCTCAAAATCAATAAAAATAGTTCCACACCCCATCATCTAATAGTAAAAATTGCAAATCTTAGTAACAAAGAAAAAATCCTTCAAGCAGCCTGGGACAAGAAGTCTGTAACACATAATGGTAAAAATATATTGGCAGCAGACTTATCCACAGAGACCTGGCAGGCCAGAAAGAACTGGCATGATATATTCAGAGCACTAAGTAAGAAAAACATACAGCCAAGAATACTATATACAGCTAGGCTATCATTGAAAATAGAAGGAGAGATTAAAAGCTTCCAGGACGGGGCGCCTGGGTGGCTCAGTGGGTTAAGCTGCTGCCTTCGGCTCAGGTCATGATCTCAGGGTCCTGGGATCGAGTTCCGCATCGGGCTCTCTGCTCAGCGGGGAGCCTGCTTCCCTCTCTCTCTGCCTGCCTCTCCGTCTACTTGTGATCTCTCTCTGTCAAATAAATAAATAAAATCTCTAAAAAAAAAAAAAAAGCTTCCAGGACAAACAAAAACTGAAAGAATTTGTAAACACCAAACCAGCTCTACAAGAACTATTGAAAGGGGTCCTCTAAGCAAAAAGAAAACCTAAAAGTAGTAGAACAGAAAGGAACAGAGACAATATACAGTAATAGTCACCTTACAGGCAATACAATGGAACTAAATTCATATCTCTCAATAGTTACCCTGAATGTAAATGGGCTAAATGCCCCAATCAAGAGACACTAGGAATCAGAATGGATAAAAAACCAAAACCCATCAATATGTTGCCTTCAAGAAACTCATTTTAGACCCAAAGACATCTCCAGATTTAAAGTGAGGGGGTGGAAAACAATTTATCATGCTGGGGTGACAATCGTTATATCAGATCAATTAGATTTTAAGCCAAAGAATATAATAAGAGATGAGGAAGGACACTACATCATACTCAAAGGGTCTGTCCAACAAGAAGATCTAACAATTTTAAATATCTAAGTCCCTAACATGGGATCATAGAACTATATAAACCAATTAATAACAAAATCAAAGAAACACTTCGACAATAATACAATAATAGTAGGGGACTTTAACACTTCCCTCACTGAAATGGACAGATTGTCCAAGCAAAAGATCAACAAGGAAATAAATGCCTTACCTGACACATTGGACCAGATGGACATCACAGATATATTCAGATCATTCCATCCCAAAGCAACAGAATACACAATCTTCTCTAGTGCACATGGTACATTCTCCAGAATAGATCACATCCTGGGTCACAAATCAGGTCTCAACTGGTATCAAAAGATTGGTATCATTCCTTGCATATTTTCAGACCACAATGCTCTGAAGCTAGAACTCAATCACAAGAGAAAAATTGGAAAGAACCCAAATACATGGAGGTTAAAGAGCATCCTACTAAATAATGAATGGTTCAACCAGGAAACTAAAGAAGGATTGAAAAGATTCCTGGAAACAGATGATAATGAAAACACAACTGTTCAAAATCTTCAGGATGCAGCAAAGGTGGTCCTGAGAGAAAGCATATAGGAATAGAAGCCTTTTTCAAGAAACAAGAAAGGTTTAAAATATACAACCTAACCCTATACCTAAAAGAACTGGAGAAAGAATAAGAAATATAGACTGAACCCAGCAGGAGAAGAGAAATAATAAAGATCAGAGGAGAAATCAATGAAATAGAAACAAAAAAACCCCAATAGAACACATCAACGAAACTAGGAGCTGGTTCTTTGAAAGAATTAATAAGACTGATAAACCCCTGGCCAGACTTATCAAGAAGAAAAGAGAAAGGACCCAAATAAATAAAATCATGAATGAAAGAGGAGAAATCACAACTAACACCAAAGAAATACAAACAATTATAAGAACATATTATGAGCAACTCTATGCCAACAAATTTGACAATCTGGAAGATATGGATGCATTCCTAGAGGCATATAAACGACCAGACTGAACCAGGAAGAAATAGAAAACCTGAACAGACCCATAACCAGTAAGGAGATTGAAACAGTCATCAAAAATCTCCCAAAAAACAAGAGCCCAGGGCCAGACTGCTTCCCAGGGGAATTCTACCAAACATTTAAAGAAGAATTAATACCTATTCTACTGAAACTGTTCCAAAAAATAGAAATGGAAGGAAAACTTCCAAACTCATTTTATGAAGCCAGCATCACCTTGATCCCAAAACCAGGCAAGGATCCCATCAAAAAAGAGAACTACAGACCAATATCCTTGATGAACACAGATGTGAAAATTCTCACCAAAATACTAGCCAATAGGATCCAACAGTACATTAAAAGGATTATTCACCATGACCAAGTGGGATTTATTCCAGGGCTGCAAGGTTGGTTTAGCATCCGCAAATCAATCAGTATGATACAACAAATTAATAAAAGAAAGAACAAGAACCATATGATACTCTCCATAGATGCTGAAAAAGCATTTGACAAAGTATAGCATCCTTTCCTGATCAAAACTCTTCAAAGTGTAGGGATAGAGGGTACATACCTCAATATCATCAAAGCCATCTATGAAAAACCCACCACAAATATCATTCTCAATGGAGAAAAACTGAGAACTTTTCTGCTAAGCTCAGGAACACGGCAGGGATGTCCATTATCACCACTGTTTTCAACATAGTACTAGAAGTCCTAGACTCAGCAATCAGACAATAAAAAGAAATTAAAGGCATCCAAATCGGCAACGAAGAAGTCAAACTATCACTCTTTGCAGATGATATGATACTATATGTGGAAAACCCAAAAGACTCCACTCCAAATCTGCTAGAACTTGTACAGGAATTCAGTGAAGTGTCTGGATATAAAATCAATGCACAGAAATCAGTTGCATTTCTTTATACCAACAACAAAACAGAAGAAAGAGAAATTAAGGAGTCCATTCCATTTACAATTGCACCCAAAACCATAAGATATCTAGGAATAAACCTAACCAAAGAGGCAAAGAATTATACTCAGAAAACTATAAAGTACTCATGAAAGAAATGAGAAATGAGAAATGAAAGTACTCATGAGGAAGACACAAAGAAATGGAAAAATGTTCCATGCTCATGGATTGGAAGAACAAATATTTTGAAAATGTCTATGCTACCTAAAGCAATCTACACATTTAATGCAATCCTTACCATAATCCCATCCATTTTTTTCAAAGAAATGGAACAAATAATCCTAAAATTTATATGGAACCAGAAAAGACCTCAAATAGCCAGAGGAATGTTGAAAAAGAAAGCCAAAGTTGGTGACATCACAATTTCAGACTTCAAGCTCTATTACAAAACTGTCATCATCAAGACAGTATGGTACTGGCACAAAAACAGACACATAGATCAGTGGAACAGAATAGAGAGCCCAGAAATAGACCCTTAACTCTATGGTCAACTAATCTTCAACAAAGCAGGAAAGAATGTCCAATGGAAAAAAGACAGTCTCTTCAACCAATGGTGTTGGGAAAATTGGACAGCCACATGCAGAAAAATGAAACTGGACCATTTCCTTATACCACACATGAAAATAGACTCAAAATGGATGAAGGACCTCAATGTGAGAAAGGAATCCATCAAAATCCTTGAGGAGAACACAGGCAGCAGCCTCTTTGACCTTAGCGGCAGCAACATCTTTCTAGGAACATCACCAAAGGCAAGGGAAGCAAGGGCAAAAATGAACTATTGGGACTTCATCAAGATCAAAAGCTTTTGCACAGCAAAGGAAACAGTTAACAAAACCAAAAGACAACTGAGAATGGGAGAAGTTATTTGCAAATGGCATATCAGATAAAGGGCTAGTATCCAAAATCTATAGAGAACTTATCAAACTCAACACCCAAAGAACAAATAATCCAATCAACAAATGGGGAGGGGACATAAACAGACATTTCTGCTAAGAAGACATCCAGATGTCCAACAGACACATGAAAAATGTGCTTTACTTCACTCGGCATCAGGAAAATACAAATGAAAACCACAATGAGATACCACCTCACACCAGTCAGAATGGCTAAAATTAACAAGTCAGGAAATGACAGATGCTGGAGAGGATGCGGAGAAAGGGGAGCCCTCTACACTGTTGGTGGGAATGCAAGCTGGTGCAACCACTTTGGAAAACAGCATGGAGGTTCCTCAAAAAGTTGAAAATAGAGCTACCCTACGACCCAGCAATTGCACTACTGGGTATTTACCCTAAAGATACAAACATAGTGATCCAAAGGGGCACATGCACCCGAATGTTTATAGCAGCAATGTCCACAATGGCCAAACTATGGAATGAACCTAGATGTCCATCAACAGATGAATGGATAAGAAGATGTGATATATATATATACACACACACACACAATGGAATACTATGCAGCCATCAAAAGAAATGAAATCTTGCCATTTGCGATGATGTGGATGGAACTAGAGGATATGCTTAGCGAAATAAGTCAATTGGAGAAAGACAACTATCATATGATCTCCCTGATATGAGGAAGTGGAGATGCAATGTGGGGGGTTTTGTGGGTAGGAAAAGAATAGATGAAAGAAGATGGGATCGGGAGGGAGACAAACCATAAGAGACTCTTAATCTCACAAAACAAACTGAGAGTTGCTGGGGGAGGGGGATAGGGAGAGGGTGGTGGGGTAAAGACACTGGGGATTGTATGTGCTATGGTGAGTGCTGTGAAGTATGTAAACCTGGCGATTCACAGACCTGTACCCCTGGGGTTAATAATACATTATATATTAATAAAATATTAAAATTTTTTTTAAATGTCATAGCTTATATAAAATTTAATTCAAAATGGATCATCAGTTTAACTGTAAAACACAGAACTATGAAATGTTTCAAAGATTATATAAATATATCTTAAGGACGTAAGGCCTAGTAGAATCTTAGGTGTTGCTCCCCAAAACATGATCCCTGGATAAAAAGAAATCCAATAAGTTAGACTTCATCAAGATTAAGAACTTTTCTCTCCAACAGATCCTAGTACAATGATAAAAAGACAAGCTATAGACAGAGAAAATACATGTAAATCTCATAAGGAAAATGACTCATATTTGAGCATACAAAGAATTATCCTAACTCACCATTAAAAAAAGAAACAAACAAAAAATAATACAATTAGAAAATGGACAAAAGGGGCACCTGGGTGGCTCAGTGGGTTAAAGCCTCTGTCTTCAGCTTGGGTCATGATCCCAGTATCCTGGGATCGAGCCCCGCATGGGGCTCTCTTCTCAGTGGGGAGCCTGCTTCCTCCTCTCTCTCTGCCTACTTTTGATCTCTGTCAAATAAATAAATAAAATCTTAAAAAGAAATGGACAAAATACATGAAGAAACATTTTGCTGGAGAAAATATACAGATGTTCAGCATCACTAGCTACTAGTGAAATGGAAATTAAGACCATAATGAGTTATCACTTCACATACATTAGAATAGCTAAAAGAAATAAATAATAGTGACAATATCAAATGCTGATGAGGTTGATGAGGTTGTAGAGAAACTCAATTTCTCATGCTTGTTGGGGATGTAAAATGTTACAGCTGCTCTTGAAAATATTAGGACAACTTCTTCAAAACTACATGCATTTAATGAGCTCTAGGTGATGTAGGGAATTGTTGAATTACTATATTGTGCAACTGAAATTAATATAACACCATATGTTAACTATACTGGAATTTTAAATCTAAAAAAAAAGGAGGGCCCTTGGGTGGCTCAGTGGGTTAAAACCTCTGCCTTTGCCTCAGGTCATGATCCCGGGGTGCTGGGATCAAACTCTGCATCGGGCTCTCTACTCGGCAGAGATCCTTTCTTCCCTCTCTCTCTGCCTGCCTCTCTTGCCTACTTGTGATCTCTGTCTGTCAAATAAATAAATAACATCTTTAAAAAAATAAAATAAATTCTAAAAAAAAAAATAGCAAGATTGATAACTGTCACCCCCCCCAAAAAAACCCAACTTACATTTACCATACATTCCACCAATTACCCTCCTGAGCATTTATCACAGAGAAATGAAAATTTATGTGCACACAAAACTTGTCTATGATTGTTTATAGCAGTTTTATTTGTAATTAACTCAAACTGGAAAAAACTAAAATGTCTCCCAAAAGTCAAATCCCTTTCAAAAGTATATCTATTCTGTAGAATACTACTCAGCAACAAAAAGGCATGAATTATTACTATATGTGAAAATCTGGATGGATCTCAAAAGCATTACGCTAACTTTAAAGAGCCAAATCCAAAGGTTACAAATTCTATGATTCCATTTATATAATATTTGCAAATGAAAAATTATAGAAATGGCAAGTAGATCAGTCCTTTTTAAGGTTAGAGATCATGAGGAATACTGGGTAAATGTTGACTATAAAAAGGTAGCCAGAAGGAGATCTTGGAGGTGATGAAATAGTTCTGTATCTTGATTACAGTGGCGGTTACATGAATCTATATGCATCATAAAGTGAGAAAAAAGCATACCCAAACAATGTACCAATGTCAGTTTCCTGGTTTATATTGTAGTATAGTTTTGTAAGATGTAACCATTGAGGAAATTAGGTAAATGAGACATGGAATCACTCTGTACTGCCTTTGAACCTTTTTGTGACTCCATAATTATTTGAGAATACAAACTTTCTTAAACATAATAATAGAGCAGCCAAAATGCAACACCAGAGTGCACAGAACTTATACCAGAACCATTCCTGAAGTGCCAGGCCCTGGACAGTGTAGGACCTCTTTTTAATATAGTATTATTCTGAGGTACAGGAAATATAACAAACTTTCACAACATGCAAAAAATAGAAACTTAGCCAAAATGGCAAGATAGAGAATACTCCCCATAAGGAAGGGTAGGAAAATATCACAGCCAGGGACTTGCTGAAAACATATATAACAGTATATCTGAACAAGAATTTAGATCAACAGTCTTAACACTACTAGTTGGACTTGAAAAAAGAATAGAAGACAATAGAGAAACCCTGACCCTGCAGAGATAAAAGAGCTGAAAACTAGTCAGGCTGAAATAAAAAAATGCTGTAACTGAGATGCAAAACATGCTGGATACAGTCACGATGAGGATTGAAGAAGCAGAGCAGACAACAGGTGATATAGAAAAGAAAATTATGGAAAACAATGAAGCTGAAAAGAAGAGGAAAAGAAAACTAATAGAACATGAATATAGGGGGGGCCTGGGTGGCTCAGTGGGTTAAGCCGCTGCCTTCGGCTCAGGTCATGATCTCGGAGTCCTGGGATCGAGTCCTGCATTGGGCTCTCTGCTCAGCAGGGAGCCTGCTTCCTCCTGTCTCTCTGCCTGCCTCTCTGCCTACTTGTGTTCTCTCTCTCTCTGTCAAATAAATAAATAAAATCTTAAAAAAAAAAGAACATGAATATAGATATAAGGAACTCAGTGATTCCATAAACCAAAATAATAACCATGTCATAGGAGTCCCAGAAGAAGAGGAGTAGAAAAAAGGGACAGAACGTTTATTTGCACAAATTATAGCTAAGAATTTCCCTAATCTTGAGAGGAAAAGAGGCATTCAACCCAAGAGGCACAGAGAACCTCCCTCAAAAATCAATAAAAATAGGTCAATACCACAATATATCATAGTAAAGTTGCAAAATACAAAGATAAAGAGAGAATTCTGAAAGCAGCTAGGGAAAAAAGTTTCTTAAACAACAAGGGTAGAAATATAAGGTTAACAGCTCACCTGTTCACCAGAGACCTGGCAGGCTGGGAAGGAGGGGCATGATATCTTCAATGTGTTAAATGGGAAAAATATGCAGCCAAGAATACTTTATCCAGCAAGGCTGTCATGCAGAATAGAAGGAAAGATAAAGAGTTTCCAAGACAAGCAAAAACTAAAGGAGCTTGTGAACACTAAAGCAGCTCTGCAAGAAATAGTAAAGGGAGTCCTTCAAGAAGGAAAGAGATACCAAAAGTAACAAAGACTACAAAGGAACAGAGACAATCTACCTACCTATTACCTACAAAATGGAACAGCCCATTTTATAGGTAATACAATGACACTAAATTCATATGTAATTACTCTGAATGTAAATGGATTAAATGCTCCAATCAAAAGACACAGGGTATCAGAATGGATTAAAAAAACCTAAGACCCATCAATATGCTGCTTATAAGAGACTCCTTTTAGAACTAAAGACACCTGCAGAGTGAAAATGAGGGGGTAGAGAACAATTTATCATGCTAATGAACATCAAAAGAAAGCTAGAGTAGCCATACTTATATTAGATATTCCAGATTTTAAAACAAGACTGTAAAAAAAAGAGATGAGAAGGACACTGTATCATACAAGAAGATCAAATAACTGTAAATATTTATGCCCCAACTTAGGAGAAGCCAAATATATAAAACAATTAATAACAAACTTAATGAAACTCATTGATTAATACAATAATAGTAGGGGACTTTAACACCCCACTCACAGCAATGGACAGATCATCTAAGCAGGAGATCAACAAAGAAACAAGGGTTTTAAATGACTGACTGGATCAGATGGACTTAACAGATACATTCAGTGCATTTGATCCTAAAACAGCAGACTATATATTCTTTTGGAGTGCACAAGGAACAGAATAGATCAAATAATGGGTCATAAATCAGACCTCAACCAGTACAAAAAGACTGAAATCATACCATTCATATTTTCAGACCACAGGGTTATGATACTTGAAGTCAACCACAAGAAAAAGTTTGGAAGGACCACAAATACATGGAGGTTAAAGGACATCCTACTAAAGAATGAATGGGTTAACCAGGAAATTAAAGAAGAATTTTAAAAAATACATAGAAGCAAATGAAAATGAGAACATGACAGTCTTAAACCTTTGGGATGCGGCAAAAGTGGTCCTAAGAGGGAAGTATATAGCCACACAGGGCCTTCCTCAAGAAGCAAGAAAAGTCTTAAATACACAACCTAACCTTATACCTAAAGGAGCTGGAAAAATAACAACAAATAAAGCATAAATCCAGCAGGAGAAGGGAAATCATAAAGATTAGAGTGGAAATCAATGGAATAGAAACCAAAAAGACAATAGAACAGATCAATGAAACAAGGAGTGGTTTCTTTGAAAGAATTAACAAAATTGATAAACCCCTGGCCAGACTTTTCAAAAAGAAAAAAGACCCAAGTAGATAAAGTTATGAATAAAAGAGGAGAGATCATGACCAACACCGAAGAAATACAAATAATTATAAGAACATATTGTGAGTGTTGTTGAACACTACATCAAAAACTAATGATGTCCTATATGCTGGATAACTGAACATAATAAAAATAAATAAATAAGAAAAATAAAACTATTAGGATCAAGATATGAATTCTCGACAAAAAAAAAAGAGAATATATTATGAGGATCTATATGCCAACAAATTAGACAATCTGGAAGAAACGGATGCCTTCCTAGAAACATATGAACTACCAAAACTGAAACAGGAAGAATAAACCTATATCCAGCAAAGACATTGAGTCAATAATCAAAAATCTCCCAACAAACAAGAGTCCAGGGCTGATGGTTGCCCAGGGAATTATACCAAACATTTAAGAAGAATTAGTACCTATTCTTCTGAAAATGTTCCAAAAAATAGAAATGGAAGGAAAACTTTCAAGCTCATTCTATGAGGCCAGAATTACCTTGATCTCAAAACCCCACTAAAAAGGAGAGTTACAGACCAATATTCCTGATGGACATGGATGCAAAAATTCTCAAGGATTTATTCCTGGGCTGCAAGGATGGTTCAATACCCATAGATCAATCAACATGATACACCACATTAATAAAATAAAGGATAAGAACCACATGATCCTCTCAATAGATGCAGAAAAAGCATTTGATAAAATACACTATCCTTTCCTAATAAAAACCCTCAAAAAAGTAGGGATAGCAGGAATATACCTTGACAGCATAAAGGCCATATATGAAAAACCCATAGCTAATATCATTCTCAATGGGGAAATACTGAGGGCTTTTCCCCTCAGATCAGGAGCACAATAGTGATGTCCACTCTCACCACTGTTGTTCAACATAGCGCTGGAATTCCTAGCCTCAGCAATCAAAGAACAAAAAGATATAAAAGGCATCCAAATCAACAAGGAAGAGATAGAATTCACTTTCTGCAGTGAGTCATTTGGTTTTTCAGGGTCTCAGTGGCATCTTGTTTAATTTTTTGTCAAAATGATGCAGTAGCCATCAGTGCAGGAGGCCGTCACTGTCTGTTGCTCTGGTTCTAATCCAGGCACCTCTTCTTCCGGGCTTCTGGCCTTGGAGTCGGCCCATCCGTCACAGTGTTAGAGCAAGTGGCTACTGTGTGGCATCACTGGGGCCCTGTCAGCTTCCCTTTGTCCTGGTGGGGTCTGCATCACTCAGTGGAAGGTGATAGGGATGGGTGACCGCCCCCAAGGACCCCTAGGGCTCTGCCCACAAAGGCCCATTCCCACATCTGAGCACACTGGACACCCTCCAAATGTGGGTTTTCTGTTCCTGTGAGATTTGAATACCTGAGCTGCAAATGTCACAGTGGAGCATGGAAATAAAAGAATATTTATCTGGAAAAAAAAAGAACCAAAAAAAAAAAAAAAAAACCAAGGGAGAGATAGAATTTTCACTCTTCACAGAATACAAGAGATTCTATGTAGAAAACTGGAAAAACTCCATCAAAAACTTGCTAGTACTCATACAGGAATTCAATAAAGTATATATTAATATATATAAAATCAATGCACACAAATCTGTTGCATTTCTATACACCAATTACAGAACATCAGAAAGAGAAATCAAGGAATTGATCCCATGTGCAATTGTACCAAAAACTGTAAGATACCTGGGAATAAACCTAACTAAAGAGGTAAAAGAGGGGCGCCTGGGTGGCTCAGTGGGTTAAGCCTCTGCCTTCAGCTCAGGTCATGATCTCAGGGTCCTGGGATCGAGCCTCGCATTGGACTCTCTGCTCAGCAGGGACCCTGCTTCCCCCCCGCCCCTTTGCCTGCCTCTCTGCCTGCTAGTGATCTCTGTCAAATAAATGAATAAAACCTTTTTTTTTTAAAGAGGTAAAAGAAAAAGAGGTAAAAATCTGTACTCTGAAAACTGAAGAGCAGTTATGAAAGAAACTGAGGAAGACACAAAGAAATGGAAAAATAGTCCTTGCTCATGGATTAGAAGAATAAATATTATTGAAATGTATATACTACCCAAAGCAATCTATATATTGAATGCAAACCCTTTCAAAATCCCCCAGCATATTTTCACAGAGCTGGAACAAAAATTCTAAAATTTGTTGGAAGCAGAAAAGACCCTGAAAAAGAAAACTAAAGCCGGAGGCATCACCATTCCAGACTTCAAGCTGTGTCACAAAGCTGTCATCATCCAGACAGTATGGTACTGGCACAAAAACAGACACATAGGTCAATGGAACAGAACAGAGAACCCAGAAATGTACCCTCCACTCTGTGGTCAATTAATCTTCGACAATACAGGAAAGAATATCCAATAAGAGAAAGACAGTCTCTTCAACAAATGGTGTTGGGAAAACTGGACAGCAACATGCAGAAGAGTGGAACTGGGCCACTTTCTTACATCATACACAGAAAGAAACTCAAAATGGATAGAAGTTGACCTAAATATGAGACAGGAAACCATCAAAATCCTAGAGAAGAACAGAGGCAGCAACGTCTTTGACCTTGGCCACAGCAACAATGTCTTACTAGACACATCTTCGAAGGCAAGGGAAACAATAACAAAAATAAACTATTGAGACTTCATCAAGATAAAAAGCTTCTGCACAGCAAAGGAAACACCAACAAAACTAAAAGTTAGGGCAACCCTCTCAGATCCCTCCCTCTTCAGGGAGAGTATTTGATATAGTCCTGTTGTGGAAAGTTTGTTTTGTTAAAAGATGGAACAAAAAGAATGAAATCAACTGTTAGCAATTAAAAAGAGATGGACAAATTTAAATATCAAAAATTAGTCATCTGAACTGCAATAAACCAACATATTTATCAGTATCGGAGTTCAGAGAACAAACCGTAAATTGAAGAGTAAAATACATAATTCATATTTTAAAGAATGTAAGTTGCTTAAAGCATAAACTCTGGAAGCTAACAAGCTAGGTTCAGATCCCACCTGAAACTACCACTTTATTACTTATTAGGCTTTGGGCAATTTATACAAGCAGTCTGCCACTATCTATCCACCTATCTATCACCTATCAATCTGTCATCTTTCTATCTACTTATTTACTAATTTATTTAATTTATTATGAGATTATTTTATTTTAACTGATTATAAATATCCAAGTCTAAAGAGGGCATGAAAAAAATAAGCATTCCTATATAAACCACCGAAGAGAAGGTAAATTATCAAATTTTGTTTTGTTTCTTGTGTTAAGCGTTGGAGGTTTTCCTCAAATGTGTTCCGATCCATAACTCATTGCTGGTATTCTTGGAGATTGGCCAAAAAGAGAGTTAGTGGGAAAGGAGCTAAAACTATTCAAGATTTAGTCTTTCACTTAACTCTAATTCTCTGTTCAATGTTATGCCTCCATGTCCCTGATTAAACCTGGGGCCTTCTTTGGAAGTGGGAGAAACTGATGTCAGAACCCATGGGTTCCAGGGCACACCTCTGCCTGGACCAGTACTGGGAGCCAATGTGGTCCAAGGCTTTCTGGGATTCTGAGGGGTGAGTCTGCTAATATTTTAATATTCTCCTTTGTGGGTCTTAGATTACATCTTCATCTTGCTCTGCCAATTTGCTTACTCTCCATCTGCTTTCATGTTCTAGAACTTTGTTCGCATCTCTTGCCTGCTATTGTCTTCTCTCTAATTCTCTTTGTCCTTGCAGGTTTGTTCTTCTATTCACATTACTTTCATTTCTAGAGGTAGTAGAAATAAGCACAAGAGTTCAATACCCGGTGCTCAAACGAAACTTGTTTCTAAAATTACCGCAAGAAATATGACTTAATTTTAAAATGAAAAGTTAAAATGAATGTTTAATTTGATGGACGAGGCCACCTCCATCTCTATATTTTTATGATTCTTCAGTTAAGCATGGATCAAACACAGAGTAATTTGACTGTTCTATAATGTCCACATCCCATATATTTACCAGAGCTCTATCAAGTATGTTTTTCCTTTTTAGGTCAAGATTTGCTTCTCAATTTGTCAAATTGTTGTAAGACCACAGCACAAAGAGTGGGGCTTGCCACATTGAAGAACTAACTGTGCACCATGAAGGAAATCTTCAGGGTTAGAATCAGGGAGCAGTTGTCTAATTTATATTTTTTCGAAGTCCAAATTGTGTGGAATTTATGGAAGAGACAATTTAGTATCAACATTAGACGTGTAAAAAATGCCAGATAATTGCTAGCCGTTCCAGGAAACTGTTAATTGGAATTTTAAAAAGGTAGGGGCTCCTGGGTGGCTCAGTGGGTTAAAGCCTCTGCCTTCAGCTCAGGTCATGATTTCAGGGTCCTGGGATCGAGCCCCGCATTGGGCTCTTGGAGCCTGCTTCCTCCTCTCTCTCTGCCTGCCTCTCTGCCTACTTGTGATCTATGTCTGTCAAATAAATAAATAAATAAATAAAAATCTTTAAATAAATAAATAATTTTTAAAAACCATCCTCCACTTACATAGGATGTTATTGATTTGTTGGCTTGGGTGGACTTTCACAGATGTTTCCTACAAGATTTGAACACAGAAACTATGTTTAACTACTGTCATGTGGTGTGTAAATACCTACCTTATGCATGCATTTGTCTCTTTATACCACTTCCTCAACCAGAATACAGTACTCCTAAAGAGGAGCTTTATCTCTTCTGCTCTGTAATCGTTTTCATTTCCATTAAAAGAGAAAGATACAAATAATAGAACGAAAGCATGTAATCTATGTTATGTCAGTAAATCCTTGATGTCTATTAAACCCCACCTAAACTTGCCATTCCCTTGACAGAGCACGTAGCAAGGCCTTTCTCCAGGTGCTGTTTTCGCTGAGGGGATGCCAAATGTCTTTACGGATACATCTCAAAAGAGAGAGAGATAGAGATGAGAAAGCAATTATAGGAACTCTGTTCTCAAAGGAAGTAATTCAGAGAAGGTAAGTGGTTTTTATACTTATTGGATCACTACGCAAGGATGATTTCAAATGATGTTCATTAACAATAAAAAGATAATTTTACCTGATTTTTAAATGTTGATTTATATCTAATAAATAATGTATGAAATGTCCATCAATTGCTCCTCAAAACTGTGGAGCTTCATCCTGTCATAATTTTTTTTAAAGATTTTATTTATTTATTTGAGAGAGACAGACAGAGGTAGTGAGAGAGAGCTTGAGTGGGGAGGAGAGGGAGAAGCAGACTCCTGCTGAGCAGGGAGCCTGATGCGGAACTCGATCCTAGTATCCTGGGATCATGACCTGAGCTAAAGGCAGATGCTTAACTGACTAAGCCACCCGGGTGCCCCCATAATTTTTTTTTGTTCAAAAAATCTTTAAATTAGGGTGCCTGGGTGCCTCAGTGGTTAAATGTCTGCCTTCGGCTCAGGTCATGATCCCAGGGTCTTGGGATCCAGCCCTGCATCAGGCTCCCTGCTCAGCGGGGAGACTGCTTCTCCCTCTCCCACTCCCCCAGCTTGGGTTCCCTCTCTGGCTGTGTCTCTCTCTGTTAAATAAACAAATAAAATCTTAAAAAAAAAAAAGTCTTTAAACTTTGAATATTTTTCTCATTTACCTGGAATCCAATTTATGTTTATACAACAATATTCATGAGTTCTACTCTGAACACTTGTTAAACCACAATGAATATAGAGCCAATCAACATGTAAAAATTACTTATTTTCATGCATATCATGTTTTTATGGAAATTATGTAAGAAAGGTAACATTAGTGAACTTAATGAACTCAGTAGTCTGAAACTAAAATTTCAATAATTTCCTTTCTTATTTTTGATTAAAGAACCCCAATATCCAAATAATTTTCATTACTTCTGCTTCTCAAACTATCCACCTTCCAAAGAGCTTGCTCCTTATGTAAAGGATGTTAGTTTAGATAAATATTCATATTTGTATGCATATAATTTGCATTAATAGTCTTTTTTTTTTAAAGATTTTATTTATTTATTTGAGAGAGAGACAGTGAGAGAGAGTGTGAGTGAGGAGAAGGTCAGAGGGAGAAGCAGACTCCCCATGGAGCTGGGAGCCCGATGTGGGACTCGATCCCGAGACTCCGGGATCATGACCCGAGCCGAAGGCAGTCAGTCGTCCAACCAGCTGAGCCACCCAGGCATCCCTGCATTAATAGTCTTTAATGAGGATCAGGAAAACATTAGAAATTTGTAATGTCAAATTTGAGGTTTCAGAAATATTAACTGTTTACTTATTGTTGTATTCCCCAAAAGTTTACAATCAGCATTACAACTTGTTACTGTTAGGACTCAGTAAAAAGAAATCTTGGAAGGTAACAACAACAACAAAAAAAACAAAATAACTTGTTTCTTTCTCTCTCTTTCTCTCTCCATTCTCTCTTTTTTTCTCTCTCTCTCTCCCTCATTTTTCTTCTCCCTCTTTCTTCTCTTTTTATTATAGTAAACATAGCAAATTGAGTTCACAGTTGAGATTGGATATTTCTTATTTATCCTTTCTAAGTTAGCTTACATATCTATTCTTTAAAGCATCAAATTGTTACAGAAGTCTGTAGAAAAAATAAAACTACTTCTGAGGCTGGGTGATACATTTTTAGTGTTCTTGAATATAGGTGTAAATTGAAATGAAATAAAACAAGCAAGAGCAAACAGGGTAAGAATTAAAAACACTTTATCTTTGTTCTTTCATTTCCTTTACTATGGAGCGCAATCAACACTTTACAACAGGGTTAATACACTCTCTTCAAACATGCTATTATTCTTTCACAAGAGCACAATAACTTTATTAGTTATGCTGTTTATAATCTTTCCACAGTGACAAGACTGTGTGGGTGGATAGATCACAAGCAATTCTTGGTGCCCTCTGTTGGAGTATTTTCAGTGAACACCAATAATAGCAGCGACAACTGTACAGCTGGAGGTAATTTTAATGGTGGAAGTTCTAATTTTAATTAGTATAATTCACTGAAAAAAAGAAAGAAGGAAAGAAAGAAAGAAAGAAAAAACCCAGAGGTTTACTCTTTTTGCTCAGCAGTTATTGAATATTCCGATCTACATCTGCTCTCCATTCAAGCAAAGCCAGAGTTACATCACTTTGCTTTAAAGTAGTCTCAGTTTTCTTTCATAGGAAGGCAGTATCTCAACTTATTCTTGGGTCTTTCAGCTTGGTTCAATTTACTCTATCTGGATTTTTGTGTTTCTAAAAATATTTTTAAAAATAAATGCAAAAATATGATTTGAGCAGCATATGAAATATTGAGTAACACATCATTATTAAAACTTGTATTTCAACCTGTTTTTTGCAGTAAAAGCAGAAAATCCTTTCCTGTTGCTTTTCTTATTATTGCTTATTATTACTCTTACCACCAAAATAACTGATAGTAGAAAGCCTTATAAAGTGCAGAAATCAAAATCAAATAATGTGAATTAAGCATCTACAGTATATATAACATCATATTTGATCATTCATCACTGCGGTTTCAAATGGGAAAAAATTGAGGAGGTATCTCTTTATGGGCTGAATTGTTTCAACAAAGTCCTAACCCTGGCAGCTATGCATGTAACCTTACGTGGAAATAGGATCTTTGCGATATAATCAAGTTAAGATGAGATCATACTCCATTCAAGAGGACCCAAATCCAATGGCTGACATCCTTGCAAGAAGAGGAAATAGAAAGAGACACACACACTGGAAGAAAGCCATGTGAATACAGTCAGAGACTGGAGCTATTCTTTTTTTTTTTTTTTTATTTGAATACAATTGATTAACATATAGTGTATTATTCATTTCAGAGGGAGAGTTCTATGATCCTTCAGTTGTATATAACACCCAGTGCTCATTACATCATCACCTGTCCTCCTTCATGTCCATCACCCAGTTATCCCATCCCCTCATCCTCCTCCCCTCCAGCAGCCCTCAGTTTGTTTCCTCTGGTCAAGAGTCTCATGTTTTGTCTAGATTGGAGCTATTCTGCCATAAATAAAGGAATGCCAAAGACTACCAGCTACCACCAGAATCTAGAAAAAGGCAAGGAAGGATCCTTCCCTAGAGCCTTTAGACACGTCAGCCTTGCTGACATCTTGATTTCAGACGTTAAGTCTTCAGAACATTTCTGTTGTTTTAAGCCCAGAGTTTGTGGTACTTTCTTATAGTAGCCCTAGGAAACACACACAGTATCCTCTGGCTAAGTGGGATTGGTTCTAATCAAGGAGATTCTGTTATATGGTACAACTCGTAAAGCCCTACGAGCCACACAATTTGGCTGGAAATATAGGTAATGCTGAGAGAACAGTTTGTAGGAGAGGAAGATCTGTAAACTGATTTTGTGCACAGTTACAGGAGGACAATAACCTACATATAACTGATGAAGTCATAAGATATACAACAATAATGGGAGACATCCTGATGCTCTTCAAATACTGAAATTCTAAGAAGGGAAAATGTAATATGTGTATCATCACTTTATCAACTACTTAACACAGGTGATGTTCTCCCTTAAAAACATTTGTTGAGCAATTAGCAAAGTAGGGAATTACAAAATATAATGAATGAAAGTTTTAAATAAGTTTAGGGCTGGAAGTCTTAGCACAAATATTGATAACTTATTACTCTGTTTCCTCTTTCCCTTGCCCTTGCTTTTCTGTGTATTGGTTCTGACTTAATACAACCAAACACAAGCTTCTAATATTATTTGCAAATAGTAGGAATCCCCTAATACTGAAAGACCAAAACATAGATGAGCCAGAGAGGATAAGGTATTAGATTAAGAGAACAGAAGAAAAAGATAGAAACAAAATTTTTACAGATGGACTAGATACAAAATAACTAAAAGATGGCACATTATATCAAGGAGAGGAAATAAATATTGGAAAGGAAGCAGGGGAAAGGAAGAATCAGAAACAGTGTCCTGGAAAAACAAAGAAGATTGAAACAATATTAGAGGCAGAGGCAGAAGAAAAAAACAACAACACTAAATTGCATTTGACAGTCGTATTTCAGAATAACATATGGAATTATAACTTCACAAAGATCTCTTTGAAATGATAATTTGATTCAAAACAACTATTAAATAATTATGTAAATACATATTTTGATCAAATATGTGATTGAAGAGGTTTATAATACATTTGTGAGAACTATAGAAGAGATATTTAGAGGTTATAACTGTCAGTGTCTATATATAATAGAAGCCCTATTGTTAATAGGAGCTTCTATGATATGTAATTAGTATTTATAAAATACTTTAATCATTTTTGAAAAATGTGAAATAGAATATTATCAGAGTATTGTGTACACATTGTGTGTGTGACAGGATCTATGGATAAACCATATAAATTTTTTCAGAAAGCCTTATCTGCTCAAATAATGTTCACACTCAATGACTCATATGATGAGAACAAAGTGATCTGCTCCAATGAATAGATAAGAGGCACAAAGTACTTGAGAAGGGAATGCAGCAAAAGAAACAGTTCATAATTTATCAAGATCTGCTATAAAGTATTTAAGAACATAATTATTATTACTATACGGTTATTCCATTCTGTTTGCTTTTCTCTATGCTCTTCTTCCCCCTTCACCCCCACTTCTCAGTTACTTTCCTTTTTCTACACTTTGTTACCTTAGTCTTCAAAATCATTAAGTTTCCAAAGTACCATGAGCCTGGAAAATGTATATTCTCACCATGCAGATTAATCTATTAATCCATTAATCTCATCTCCCTCTCTCTCTCTCTTAGCCTTTTTCTCCTTCTTTCTGTTGCCTGGAGAACCATGCATGATGTCAAAATTCTCTCCACTACTTATAATTCCATAATGGCAAGAATGGAGATGAAGGATGATGCATATTAGGTTTAATTCAAATCTCCTACATTTCCTTTAGATTATGAGGATAGAAAATATTCCTTTGGGAGAACAGGGCATATGTATGCTTCTTTACAGAATACATGCAAAACAAACAAACAGATAAACCAACAAACAAATAAAACAAATAAACCAAGACATACCTCTCTGGGCCCAGAAGAGATAAGTAGCCTTGGCATCTCTAACTCTTCCCGTCCTTTCTCTGAACACCCAGTGCTAGCTGCCTTTGTCTACCTGTCTAGAAGGATTTGTACAAGTGTTTTCTGTTTAAATGCAAAACACATTAATCTATTATCAAGTGGCATTTTAGTGGGGATTATCCATTATTATCCAATGGCAGGCTCTGGGGGAAAGAGATAGGGCCCTAAGAAGGCAGAGAACCTGGAAGATTAGGATTCCAAGGGAAGGAAGGTGAGTAGAAGGAGCTATCGACAAACTGCTTTGTCATTTTTTAAATAAGATTTTATTTATTTATTTCACAGACAGAGATCACGAGTAGGAGAGAGGCAGGCGGGGGGGCGGGGGGGAGGAGCAGGCTCCCTGCCGAGCAAAGAGCCCCATGCAGGGCTCGATTCCAGGACCTCGGGACCACAAACACGCTGAACCACCCAGGCGCCCCTTTGTCATTTTGATAGCCTTGCCAACTGAAAGTGCTACAACTGCCCCATTGAGAGACAATTTCTTGAGTATTCTATATTTAATTCTCATGTGTTGCTATAATTTAGAGTTTCTCTATGTTAGGTTTGAGAGCACAGGTAGATTTTTTTCCTCCCAGGTACTTTTACTCTGATACCACTGAAAACCTGTATTTGTTTGTTCTGTACCCAAATGTATTAAACAAATTTGCTAATTGAAACTATGATATGGGACACCTCGGTGGCTCAGTCAGTTAAGCATCTGACTCTTGATTTCAGCTCAGGTCATGATCTCAGGGTGGCAGGAATGAGGCCTGCATAGGGCTCCTGTTTAAGATTCTTCCCCTCTACCCCTCCCCCACCCCCATTGCTCTCACTCACTCTCTCTCTCTCTCAAAAAAAGAAAAAAAAAAAAGAAAAAAAAAGAAAAAAGGAAATATGATATGAAAAACTCATCATAAATACATGTGTCTTCATATTGGGTTTTTTCATTTTGGGTTTTATCATAGTTTGACTTCTCTAAAAGATTTTTTTCTTTCTGAGTTCAGTGACCATTTCCATATTACAACCCTGTTGCAATAGTTCTGTTGCAATAACTTTCACATGGTGACTAATTTTACAAACATGTCTTTTAGTTCCTTCTTTTCTTATTATTTTTGCTTGCTTGTTTGTTTTTTCATCTTTGGCCAATATCTCCCCAATTTCCCCACTCCCTAGCCCCTGGTAACTACCATCCTATTTTCTGTTCCTATAACTTAGGCTTTCTAAGATTCCACTTATACAGCATTTTGCTCTCTCTGACTTATCACACTTAGCATAACGTCCTCAAATTCCAACCATGTTGGGGCGCCTGGGTGCCTCAGTGGGTAAGCGTCTGCCTTTGGCTCCGGTCATGATCCCAGGGTCCTGGGATGGAGCCCCACATTGGGCTCCCCGCTCAGTAGGGAGCCTGCTTCTCCCTCTCTCCCTGCTTGTGTTCCCTCTTTTGCTGTGTCTCTCTCTGCCAAATAAATAAATAAAATCTTAAAAGAATAATTCCATCCTGTTGTTGCAAATGGCAGGATTTTCTTCTTTCTCATGGCCGAATAGTATTCATATATATATATATATATATATATATATATATATATATATATATGGCACATCTATATCTCTTCATCCATAGACAAACATTAGGTTGTTTTCATATCTTGGCTCTTGCAAATAATGATTCAATAATGAGTTTTTTTTTCTCCCATGAAATCTCTATTTTTCCTAAGTTTTGTAAGATGTTCAAAGTCAGTTAATTAGGGAACAGACCTTTGTTCATTCTTGTTTGTCTCTCTTTTTCAAGCTCTCTATAACCCATCATGCTTTTCTTGGGATTTGAGTAGCTCGGTTATGTGAATAAGATAAAGCCTTATTTATTTTGCTTATTTACATAAACACAGCAGGTATTTATTGAGTTTTTTTTTTAAGATTTTATTTATTCATTTATTTGAGATCAGGGTTGGGGGAGGAGAAGAAGGAGAGGGAGCAGACTCTGTGACCTGAGATATTTTGGGGGTAAGGAGTGTTTCTGGTATTTGGAGTTCTTCATTTTAGTCATTAACCTCCCACCTGCACTCCCTGATTCATCAAGCTGACACTTTGGGAAATAAATATTACCTTGCAGGCTAGCTGATATTTTCAGACCAGTGGTTCCCAAATTTTGTTGCCCATTGGAATCACCTAGAGATATTAAAACAAACACAAACAAACAAACAAACAAGCAAAAAACCACTAATGCCTGGCTCCCACTCCTAGATAAGCTGATTTAATTGATTTGGTGTCAGACCCAGCTTTGGCATTTTAAGAAGTTCCACAGGTAGTTCTAATGGGCAACAAAGCTTAGGAAATAGCCCTAGTGAAAAAAAGGTCATAATACAAGAGGATATTTGAGGAGCATAGCCATTCCGGAACAATATTCTGGATTGCAGACATCCATAGGGTAGAAATGTTAAGAAAACCAGATTATGAATTTAGAATTAGGGAAGAGGGGCACCGGGCTGGCTCTGTTGGCAGAACAAGCAACTCTTGATCTCAGGGTTGTGAGTTTGAGTCCCATGAGGGTGTAATGATTACTTAAAAAATAAAAAGGAATACAATTAGGGAGAATATTAAAAGATGGAGAAAATTAAAAAAGAAAAGGGGAGGGGGTGGACATCTGGGTGGCCCAGTCTGTTGAGCATCAGGCTCTTGGTTTCCACTCAGGTCATGATCTTAGGATCTTTTGATGAAGCCCCATGTTGGGGTCCACACTTAGCTGGAATTCTGCTGGAGATTCTCTTTCTCTCCCTCTGCCCCTCCCCTGCTTGTGTGCATGCTGTCTCTCAAATAAATAAATAAATCTGAGAGAAAGAGAGAGAGAGAGAGTAGCCAAATTCACACCACATGGATATACAAAAATTTCCAGAGCAAAACACCAACACAGAATCTAAAATCAGATTTACCAACAGAAAACACTAACTGCAAGAAAATAGCAAAGGGATGTTTTTATAAGTAATAAAAGGAAAAATGTAGAATTTTCAAGCCAAACTGTTTACAGATATGTCAACATAATTAAAAAAAAAATTCTCTGGCATGGAAAGTCTTGAGAGGATTGCCATGCAAAGAATCATATGGACAATAGTTTTAGGTAAAGTAGAAGGAGAGAAAAATCCAAGGAATGCTGCAAAAGGTATATGATTAAAGGTGATTAAATAGTTTACTTTATTGTAGCTGTTTATTTAAGACCAAATAAAAAGAAGAAATATATCTATAATACTCCAGAATTAGAAGTCTAGGAAAAAATTACATGATGAGCATTGTTGTGGAGGGAAATTAAAGATTTTAAGAATTGCTAATTTTTTGTTTTAAAAGGGAGGATTAGTTTTTTTTTTCTTTTTTTTGAAAGGAGAAAGTGTTAAAAAGAAACAGAAATGGAAAACAAAAATAAGATTGGAGAAACATGCCCAAGTGTATCAGTAATAATGATGACAGATTAGACTCACAAATTTAAATTCCAGTATTTAAAAATCCAATATTTAAAAATCCATATATATATTATTTATGAGACACATCAATTTTATTTGTATCCAATATAGAACAACAGGAATAAGATTTAGTCTTCTATCTGAAATAACTAAAAAATGACACATATAAAAAAGAATGGGTTTTAAAACATTGGCCTTAAACAACAAAGGACAATGATTTCTGGCAGGTAGGAAAAAAATGAGGTGGGTTCTATGATTGCTCCAAATTTGAAAGAATTTCCAGATTATAAGGCAGGTAAGAGATCAATGGACTCCCTGATTTGAGGAGATTGAGCTAAGAATTCAAGGAGAAGAATGCAGTTAAATTTCACAGGGCAGCTAAGGGAGTCTGGCTGTCTCGGTCTGTAGAGCATACCACTCTTGATCTTGGGGGAGTCTTCATCTTGGAGTTGAGTTTGAGTCCCACCTTGGGGATAAAGTTTATTTATTAAAAAAAAAAAAAAAATTCACAAGGTAGCTAGAGTACCAGAAAAGAGACAGAGACACAAATATAAAAACTCTGGACAACTACAGAGAATCATCCTCTGATATTCATCAAAGTACTGATCAGGGCATCCATTTAAGAAAACTACCTCACTCTATAGTAATTGAAGAACACCCAAAATGATTAAAGAAAACAGGGCCCAACATTCATGGAGGTTGGGGAATAATGTGTCTTACTCCCAGCCACACTGGAAAACTACACAATTCACAAGGCTCAGGTATAGGGCCTAGTCTTGGTACTGGGAATATTTAGATCACACATGGCTCAAGTCTTGCATAACAAATCTTAAAAGCAGGACACCAAAGGATCAAACTGTTTCTAAGTGACTTAATTTTATCTCACAAGAAGCTCAAAAATATTTTTAGAATGCAATATCCACCACTTCACAAGATAAAATTCATCTTGCCTGATAGCTAATACAAAATTACTAGATATAAAAAGAGTAGGAAAAACACATCCTATAGTTAGAAGAAAAATCATGTGATCAAAACTAATCAATCAATTGATGAGAGCAGACAAAGATGTTGTAATTAGCAGACAAGGACATTAAAATACTTATAACTCTATTCTATACGTTAAAGTAGGTAGAAGAAAGATTGAATATGATAGTAAGAAAGTTGGAAGATATAACAGAAAACCAAAGAGAATTTCTGCAGATGAAAAATACAATGTCAAGACTGAAAAAATACACTAAGTGGTATTCACTGGATACAAAGCACTGCAGGAAAAAAATATAGTGAATTTATAGATACAGCCATAAAAACTATTCAAATGAAATAAGTAGAAAAAAGACTTCAAAAGAAAATGAAAGGTGTATCAGTTGGCTCTGGGACAATTTCATATGACCTAGTCTACAGATAATTAGAGTTTCCAAAGGGAGAAGGAAGAAATAGCCGAAGAAGTAATGGTCAAAAACTTTCCAAATTTCATGAAGGCCATGAACCTGCAGACAAAAAAAACTGTTTGAGAGAACACAATTTAGTTCACAACCCTTTCCAACCTGTATATTTTATTTTATTTATTTTATTTTTTTTTTTAAAGATTTTATTTATTTATTTGAGAGAGAGACAGTGAGAGAGAGCATGAGCGAGAAGGTCAGAGGGAGAAGCAGATTCCCCATGGAGCTGGGAGCCCGATGTGGGACTCGATCCCGGGACTCCCAGGATCATGACCTGAGCCGAAGGCAGTCGTCCAACCAACTGAGCCACCCAGGCGTCCCCCAACCTGTATATTTTAAATTCATTTTGTAACCTATCAGTAGGAAATCTGTTTTGAAAAAGCACAGTGAAATTGTTCATATAACTTTAGGTTATCCCTCTAGATTTTTCAAATTTTCATACTGCCCCTGGAAATAATTGTACATCTCCATAGACTCTTACCGGGGTCTACAGAGCAAGCAAGTTTGTATACTTGCTTCTTTCCTCCTGACACACCCTTCACTTCACAAAACCAATAGAAAGATGTACATCAAGTTCTAAGTATAGTGCCGAAAACATGTTTTGGCAGGTAGCAGGCTACCAGGAAATGAGACATATTTTTTCTTTCTTTCTTTTCTTTTCTTTTTTTTTTTTTTGAGGATTTTATTTATTTACTTAGGAAAGAGAGAGATAGCAAGAGAGAGCATGAGAGGGGAGCAGAGGGAGAAGCAGACTCCACAATAAGCTGGGAGTGGGACGCCGGGCTCAGTCCAAGGCCCCTGAGATCATAACCTGAGCCAAAGGCAGACACTTAACTGACTGAGCCACGCAGGCACCCCTGAGATGTATTTTCTGTGATAATATGTCTCTCTCTCATTCCAGGCCATAAAATAAGGACTTATTTTGACTCCATATTTATAAAGCTCAGGCCATTTGTGAGAGTAGCATATACCTTTTTTTTCTCCTCTATGAAAGTTTGTAACTTGTCTTGACTTGTCATCCTTATTTCAATTAAGATTATGTCCCTCTTTCTCTTATTAAGTAAGATTGGTGTGTTTATTTATTGCATTAATTTTTTATTGCTGTTGTAACAAATTACCACAAACTCAGCGGCTTCAAACAACTAACTTCTTACCTTGCTGATCTATAGGTTAGAAGACTGAAAATGGTTCCCACTGGGCTACAATCAAGGTTTTAACAGGACAGTGTTCCCTTCTGGAGGCTATGGGGTGAATCATTTCCTTTCTTTTCTCCAGCTTCTAGGGGATGCCAGCATTCCACCTTCACAGCTGGCAAAGGTGAACACAGGGTGTCCTTTTCACATCACACCACTTTTGCCTTGCTTCTGTCTTCCATCTCTTCCTCCGACTGATTCTCTCTTCCACTTTTTAAGACTCTCGTGATACCCAGACGATCCAGGATAATCTCTCTATTTTAAGGTTAGTCAGTTAATAATCTTAATTCTATCCTATTTTTTCTTTGCCATGTAGCTTAATATATATATTCACATGTTCCAAGGATTAGGATGGGGACATCCTGGGGAGGGGGAAGGGAAGAAGGGGCATTATTCTGCCTACCATATCTTTTCATAACACCAGTTTTTGTTCTACTGTCCATATTTATTGCCCTGTTTTCATTTTCCTATATTTGTTGAAAATGAGTTTACCTCACCATACCTGTCATAAGTCATATCTTAACCATTTCATGTATGTGCAAGCATCTGAGTTCATACATGCTGAAATAGAAATTATTTTATTTTCCTATTACGACTTTAGAATTTTATAGTTAGGACTTCTTTCCTTCCTTCCTATTCTCCCTTCTTCACTCCTTCCCTCCTCCTTTCCTTTTTTGAAATTATACATATTAGTAGGTCACATTATCTATGAACTTCATTTCAGAATCATAGAGAGAGTAACAAAATAATTACAACAAGAAGAGAGGGTTGTTCCCATCAGATTGAGAGCCACTGTGTTAGAAGTAGAAAGTTGATTCTGAACAATAAATTGAAACCTTTTCAAGACTAATTAAAGTGCCCCTATCCAAAACAAAACAAAACACCACCAAAACTAACAAACAACCCCCAAACAAACATAAAACCAACATAAAAATATCACCCACCCAATACACACCTCCAAATACTTTGGATATTCAAGCAGACCTAGAGCTACTGTCAGCGAAGACATGGACCTTGGTTTGTTATTTATTTCAGTTTTATAAAGAACCTCTGCTTACAGACCTGTAACTAGAGTAGAAATAGAGCTTATCTAATATATTTGTTAAAGGCTTCACAAAGTAATAGCAGAAACTAAGCAAATTAACTGAACAGCTCAAACCAAAAATGGGCTAGTTTAAGAAAATTGTTTAGATAAAAACTTTACTCCATTATTTCCTTTAATGCTCACATTGTCTCTGTGTGATAAGAACTTTCATTATTTTACAAAGGAAGGAAATCAAAGGACATTAGGAAAGTAAACAACTCTCATAGTTGTAAACAACTAGAAAGTAAACAACTCTCACAGACTACATAAATCACAAATCCAGTAAAGGAACTATGATTGTTTAATACTAGTTTGCCCAATTCATTCATTCATTTATTCACAAAATATCTGAGTACTTAATATATGTCAAGCAGAGAGCTGGGTGTTGAGAATGCAATGGTCAACAAGACAGTGAAGGTGCTTGACCTTTGGGAACGTAAAGTCTACTGAGGGGAATAGATATAAGCAAGGTAATAGATTAAGTAGTTAACAATTCAATGATAAACACTGGTTTGTAAGTGATGAATCACTGAATTCTATTTCTGAAACCAATATTGCACTGTAGGTTAAATAACAAAAATTTAAAAAGAAAAGTAGTTAGCAATTCATAAAAATTTTGATTAAAGAACACAAGGAACCCCTGTAGGGAAGAAAGTTCAGGGAAAGAGGGGGCACCTCGCTGGCTCAGTTGGTAGAACATGTGACTCTTGATCTCAGGGTTTTAAGTTTGATTTGGCTTTAGAGGCATACTTTATTTAAAAATGAAATTTTTAGGGACGTCTGGGTGGCTCAGTTGCTTAGGTGTCCAACTCTTGGTTTCAGCTCAGGTCATGATATTGTGGGTCATGAGATCAAGCCCCAGATTGGGCTCTGTGCTTGGCTTAGAGTCTGCCTGAGTTTCTCTCCCCCTCTCCCTCTGTCCTCTCTCTCTCTCTCTCTCACTCTAAAAATAAATAAATAAATAAATAAAATGAAAAAATGAAAATCTTTAAAAAGAATAAGAAAGAAAGTTCAGGGAAAGTGTCTCTGAGTTGGTGCCACTTAAACTAAGTCTTTAGGAAGACAAAGAGGGGGGCAGGGAGAGAGTATAGGGGCACCCAGAGCCTCCCGGTCCCTCACACAAACCAATGCAGAGGATGAATCCCATGTGGTTTGTAAGACTGGAGAGGCCATATAGGTAAAGCAATTTTTTTGGAATATAATTTGAATATACATTTAAAATACATTTTATTTATTTATTTATTTTTAAGATTTTATTTATTTATTTGACAGACAGAGATCACAAGTAGGCAGAGAGGCAGGCAGAGAGAGAATGGGGAGAAGCAGGTTCCCTGCTGAGCAGAGAGCCCGACGTGGGGCTCGATCCCAGGATACTGGGATCATGACCTGAGCCAAAGGCAGAGGCTTTAACCCACTGAGCCACCCAGGAGCCCCTTAAAATACATTTTAAATTTGCTTGGATATTATACTTTGTTTTCTTGTAGGCTTATAAAAATATTCTTGCATATGTGAAATAAGCTACTTCAAAAAGCAAATAAATCTTTTCCTTTCCTAAGGGTAAGGAGGACACGGGATCCCAGGTTTGTTGATGTTTTTTCTTTTCTTTTTCTCTCCTCTGGGCTATAAGTTACAATGCTCCATTTGGGATTTTTTTCCTCTACTCTGCAGGCAGTCACTGATAGAGATCTTTCCTGGAATAGTAATAGGAAAAAAATGTACAGCAAAGCTGACGCACCACATTCTGGGTTGTATTGGAGGTGCAATCATAACTTTCAATAAAAAAAAAAAAAAAAGTTTGTTTTGGTAAGATAATATCTTTCCAGCTGTCCTAACAGATAGCAGTGAGAAATGCCCGCTGTGGACAGAATGGTGGTGGGAGACCATCCCACATCCCCAGGGGTGTGCCCTTGGGGTGGAATCCTAGAGCACTCAAGCTGAGGGGTAGTGAGATTGCTGCTACACCAGTAAAACCTGCTCTGTGGGACTATGCCAGGCTCACTTTCTATTTGTGCTTTTGCTTTCCTTTAAATCGCTTTTCAGTTTCTGTTTCTCAAGTCTGGAAGCAGCAGGCAGGTAATTTTGGTAGAACATTTCTTGGCGAGTTTCTAGTTGTTTTTATTGTTCATTTAGAGTGTGGGGGTGATTAATAATGAAGAGACTAGTACCCTAGGTTAAGACTGGGCAAATTTCCATTTGTAGGTCTGCCAACTCTCCACATTCCTGGAAAAATGGAGAGTTAAGCCAATTGTCCAGGTAGTTGAGGCAAAAATGTATAAATAGAGGATGATTAGGTGCTTCCTCCTCCTCCTTCTTGTGTCTTTGAGGTAACTGCCACAATGTTCTGCTTTAGTCTGGCTGTGGAAACCTGAGCCTCTCATGGCTTAAGGTGACTTGTATTTGAGACCAGACTCTGTCCAGCTCAGTAGGCTGTGACTTCTTTTTATGTGGCAAAAGAATGTGTAAACACACACACACACACACATACATATATATATATTTTAAATATCTCTGAGAGTGCTTTTATTTTTTTTTTAGAGACTGGGGGAGGGGCAGAGAGAAAGGGAGAGAGAATCTTAAGCAGGGTCCATGCCCAGCACAGAGACTGACACAGGGCTTGATCTCACAACCTGAGATCATGACCTGAGCTGAAATCAAGAGTCTGAGACTTAGCCAACTGAGCCACCCTGGGATTCCTATGGCAAAAGGAATATATAATGTTTCCTAGGATATGTAGATAGACATGATCTAATTCCTGGTATAAAACTTACCCTTATAGCTTTGTTTCTTTTGCTTTTTTATGTTCTTAAATCTCCAGCATTATTTGGCATGATTTATTTAGTTATATTAAAAATTCTCCAGGTTTTGGAGGGCCTAGATTGCTTAGTCAGTTAAACATCTGCCTTTGGCTCAGGTCATGATCCCAGGGTCCTGAGATCAAGCCCCGCATTGTCTGGCTCCTTGCTCAGTGAGGAGCCTGCTTCTCCCTCTGGCTCTCCCCCTGCTTGTGCACTAGCACTCTCTCTCTCTCTCTCTTTTACAAATAAATATATAAAATCTTAAAAAAAAAATTCTCCAGGTTCAGATCACATGATCATTTGCAGTTAACTGTGAGTTGTATTCAAGTGACTTTTTATCCCCTTCCCTTCTTCCTGCCTTTCTTCTTTCCACATTTATTTAGTATATATGATATTCCAGGTACTGTTACATATTAGAGAAACAAAGCCAAACAATAATCCATATCTTACTAAATTCAGATTACAGTTGTTGGGGATATGGACAAGTAAATTAATAATTATAGTAAGCTGTGGATGAATATTTAGATAGAAACTGCTGGAAAACAATACACGATAATATGAGAGTACTCTGAATAATACACTCACGCATGGAGAAAATACACAAAACCAAACAAAAACAAACAAAAAATAGTAAAGCTCCCCAGAAAGGAAAATCCAGATTATCGACCCAGATGCATATCATAAGATTTGGTTGTTTTAGTTTTATAAGATGTGAACCTGATATATAATTATTAATGATCTAAGAAAGTAGATTGACTGGATAAAAGAAGTTTAATCTCTCCTCTTTCACTGAGTTATAAACTCCATTATTGTATGGGATATATTTATTTCTTCTTTGAATAATCTATATTTCATGACATGTAATAGATGCTTAATTAAAATGTTTGGAGGAAAGAAGTACCACAACTCTAAAAAGTAGTGATGCTTTTTATGAAGAAAAAGTATTTATGAGACATATTACATACCTCTCTGTATTAGTAAGGACAACACTGAATATAACTTATTGTTTCTTGAGAATCCAGTGTCACTATTATGAATAATAACTATTTAATTGAAATTTTGAAATTTAGGTGTGCATGCAGATAGAGATATAGGATGTAGGAAAAAAAAGGTAACAATATGAGGAAGTACATCACATTTTGTTTCTTGAAAAGATCCCTAGATTGCTGAATGATTGCTTTTAGTTTATTTTCATAGATTTCTTTTCTTTCTCACCTATGTAGAAGAAAACCAATGTATTGCTTGGCCCTGAGGGAAATATAATATGGCTATTTTTTTTTTCCAATTTGTTGTTGTTGTTGTTTTGTTTTTGGAGTCCAACATGGAGCTTGAACTCACAACCCTGAAATCAAGACCTGAGCTGAGATCAAGAGTAGAATGCTTAACTGACCAAGCCACCCAGGCACACTTCCAATGTGAATCATGGAATAAAAATACACTGTTTCCTCTCTAATGATTTCCTTACCCTCCAGAAAATTCTTCACTCTCATTGCCAGCTGATTTCTCAGCACACAAATCATTATCTTTTTTTCTTAACCCGTCACTACTAACATATAGACTGATATATTTTTCCATATATTTATGTTAATATTTATAGAACACCCACTATGTATCAGGCATTGTTCTAGGAGTTCAAGATACATCAAGAAACAAAACAGTCAGAATCCCTATCTTCATTGGGTATGTAATCTGTAATATGTATAACTTAAGAATCTCTCGGTTTTAAGGATTTATGTTAGAGTAATTGGGACAAGAACACCTATTATTTAAAGATTTTATAATATTTCACAGTTGACAATGCTCTTTAGAGAATATAATTTTATTAGAATCTTACAGATAAGATATGTGGATAGGTGTTAATATTATTTATTTTTTCTGCAATGTACAAATGCAGAAGTTGGGCTTTAACAAAGTAAATGGCTTCTCAAGGTCACAAGGTCACATAGGTGTAAGTAGCTGAGCTGCTTGAATCTCAAATTTTTAAATATTATAAAACTGAATACTTTTTAATTTAGAAAATATTTTATATTCATTATTTAATGTGCTCTTCACAAAGCTCTATGTGGTACTTATTGATTCCTCTCTAATTTTGGTACCTGAGAGTGTGGAATTGGGTTATTTGTCCAAGGTCATCTAGCTGGTAATAGCTGAATGATTGCTTTAGTTTATTTTCATAGATTTGTTTTCTTTCTCACCTATGTAGAAGAAAACCAATGTATTGCTTGGCCCTGAGGGAAATATAATATGGTAATAGCTGGTAATGATAGAATTGGGAATCCAACCATGTTCATTAAAAAAAAATAATAATCCCTTTCTGTTAAACACCAGACAAATATTTTCTTTAATTTCTTTATATTCTTTTAGGCAAATGTAATCCTAAAAGTTCATCATAAATATGACAGAAAGTTTTAAATTCTTTATAGATTAATATCCCATTAAATTGATTTTTGAATAACATTTCATACTCTGAGTAACATTCAGGTATACAGTTTGAATAATGAAGTGACAGTGGCAGGCAGCAAAACCACAAAAACATTATGCAGTACATTCTGCTTCTCAGAGTATATTCTATGATTTTCTTAGGTGAAGCTATCATTCAGACAAGGGTTTTAAAAAAGTACGTTGTTGATGCCAAAATAAGGTTAAAGCAACCAGAAAAAAGAAAAACAAAACAAAACAAAAAAGACAACATCCAGAAAATCAAAACATAAGTCTGGCCTCTTATCCATTAATATGTTCCTATAACTATAGAGATAAAAATATACATTTTTAAAAAAATTTTAATTGATGTATAGTTGGCATATAATTAGTTTCAGGTAAATAGCATAGTGATTCAACAATTATATACATTATGAAATGTTCACCATGGTAAATGTAGCTAGCATCTGTTGCCATATAAAATTATTATATTATTGAGTATATCCCTGTGCTGTATTTTTCATCCCAAATGTACATATGTATATTATTTTTGATGGATGGGATTTCTAATAGTGCAGTTTTTATTACATAAAAGAGAACAAGATTGATATATGCAAAAGCTGTTAAGGTATCCCTTTCCTCCCTCCCTCCCTTCCTTCCTTTTGAGAGAGAGAGAGAATTCAACTGAGGTTGAGAGGGGTAGAGGGAGAGAGAGAGAGAGAAAGAAAGAATCTTAAGCAGTCTCCAAACTTAGCACAGAGCCCAGCTCAGAGCTGGATCTTACGACCCTGAGCCAAAATCACAAGTCCGACTCTTAGCCAACTAGCCACCCAGGCGCCCTGGGATCCTCTTTCTTCTTCAGCTCAGTGGTTTGACATTATTACTGTTTGGTAAACAGGAGTAAATGGGACCACAATTTCACCTGCTTTGTGGAAGTATTCTAGGAGACTGAATTAATAAACAAGTTCTATAATGCCACGTAATTTTCGTGCAGCTTTCTTTTTTGATGACTTACTTTCCTTGGACACACTCGGCCCTTAGGTTTCTTGTCCCACTGTGAAATATGAAACCTGCTTATTGAGAAGTACATAAAGAGCTTCTGCACTTTTGTTAATAGGAAACACTTTGTTTCTATGAAACTATTTGTTATCCTTCTTTTATATACATGAATGCTGCCCTGGTTGCCCTGGATATCATTATGATTTCCTTTGGCAGTAGATACCCCAGTGGAGGGCCCCTCGCTCGATACTGTTTAGGAGTAACCTCAAAATTTCAGCCCATCTAATATGGCAATGCCTTTGAGGCTTCTCTGGTGAGTAGGACACAGATTGCTTTCCACCCTGAAGAGCCTAAACCATCTGTTGAAACATAACTATTTTATACTTTGTTCTAAGAAGCTATTGAGGCCTTCAGGGTAAAAGTAAAGTAGTTATCTAGTTTTTGTTGGTAAATATAGAGCATATCCAGATAGGATAAGTTTGGTTAAGGTGAAATTTTTTAAGTGGGTTGGGAGTAAGCTGCCTAACTGGTGCTGCTCACTCTTTGCCCAAAACTCTGTTATGATAGGCAAATTCTATTCAGTCCAGACATCTGTTTGTAAGAATATGTTAGAATGTTTCTTTTCCTTGAGATTTTATGATGTTGATCAAAGAATTATTAAGAATGACTCTCTACACTCTAGAGTGGAGACTGCCTTCATATTCTGTATAGATTAGTACAGATTAGTCTAACTCCTGGACCATGGAAATAATTTCTACAAGTCATTGTTCTGGATATTTTGTATCTTTTCACCCTTTTGTTGATTTATCCAGGTTCTACTATCTGAAATTGATACTTTGTTTCAGAACACTTATACTTACTAATAAGATCTTGGTGCTTGCATGTAAACATAGCCAAGTCCACTTTATTTTTTTGAGAGAGAAAGTGAGTGAGCACAAGCAGAGAGGGAGGGTGAGAGGGAGAGGGACAAGCAGGCTCCCAGCTGAACAGGGAGCCCAACAACATGCGGGGCTTGATCCCAAGACCCCAGGATCCTGATCCAGGATCATGACCAGCCACTTTACAGACTGAGCCACCTAGGCATCCCCAAAGCTCACTTTAAATAGAATGTTTATCAGAGGATTTCTATGGAGACCTTCCATTCTCCCAATATGCTTGCTGCTTGATTTAATTACTACTTCTTGTCTTTTCCTTCCCCTATTTGTACATATTTAGGTAGGGGCTTTTTGGTTTCTGTTTTTTACTCTTTTGACTTGTGTGTGTGTGTGTGTGTGTGTATGTATGTTTTTATATTTTTAAAGTTACGAGAAGCCCAACTCCAAATGGCTTAAAAATTAAAAGTGGTTAATCCACTCACGTAGTTGATAGTTTTAGTAGGAGTGTAGGCTTCAGGTTCTGTCCAGTGAAAAATCCAGCTCTAGTTTTCTGTTATTTTCTTGGCTCTGGTTTCCTGCAATTTTAGGTTTGCCTTCTGTCTGGCTTGTCTTATGATTATTAATGGCTGCCAGCAGCTTCTGGGATGACCTGTTTCTTCATTCAGGTTTATAGAAAAGAATGAAACCATTGCTTTCCAAATCATTGAAGTTTTCCTCTGAATAAACCATGGATGCACAGAGGAAATGAATTTAACCTAACTGATTTATTCTAATCAGCGCTCATCCTTGGAGGAAGTCAGTTGCACCAGAAATGCATGGTTTCTGTATAACGGAGAATGACATACTTGTTGGGAAGTAATCCAAATGCCAAACACACTGCATGAACTTAAACTGTAAAGTTGTTTATATTTTCTTTGTTGTTTGTTTTGTTACTAATACTGGAGCAAAGGTTAGAGGAAGGTTTTGGGGATCGTTTTCATAAGAAAATTATATTCTTAAAAATTTTTTTTTTTTTAAGATTTTATTTATTTATCAGAGAGAGAGAGAGGGAGAGAGAGCGAGCACAGGCAGACAGAATAGCAGGCAGAGGGAGAAGCAGGCTCCCTGCAGAGCAAGGAGCCCGATGTGGGACTCGATCCCAGGACACCGGGATCATGACCTGAGCTGAAGGCAGCTGCTTAACCAACTGAGCCACCCAGGCGTCCCAGAAAATTATATTCTTAATGGTAACCACGATGAAAACAGATGTTCCCCTTTACGTAAGTACTGAGACACAGTGTGGTCAACTGCTTTCTGCAGCAGTTGATAAGGTGTAACGAAGAGGTTTCCAAAATATGCACACACCCCCTTCCCAGTTGTGGCAGGTATCTCCTGAGAATCTTTAGAAACACAAAGACTAAAACAGAAATTCCGAGATTGGGACAAATCTGCGTTTTAACAAATACTGCAGTTGATTCTGATCAAGTTAAAGTTTGAGAAACACTGGCTCAAGAATTACTTCCACTGTCATTATCCTGTAGTTTCCACGTGTACTTGATAGGATCATTTACTTTCATTTAATTGCTATTTGAGATTGGGGTGTATCAGACAACCAAATCTCAGATAAATGATTTTTTTGTTATATTGTGGTACATACCAATAAAATTTTGATTCAACCAATATTATACAGCCAATTCTGCTATCATGGTTATGTTTTAAAATGTGGATTTGTTCCAATGCCATTGATTTATTAAGAAACAAGTTTAGGGGCACCTGGCTGGCTCAGTTCTCTTGATCTTGGGATTGTAAATTCCACCCCCACATTGGATGGAAAGATTTCTTAAAAATAAAATCTTAAGAGGGGTGCCTGGGGGGCGCCTGGGTGGCTCAGTGGGTTAAGCCGCTGCCTTAGGCTCAGGTCATGATCTCAGGGTCCTGGGATCGAGTCCCGCATCGGGCTCTCTGCTCGGTGAGAGGCCTGCTTCCCTCTCTCTCTCTCTGCCTGCCTCTCCATCTACTTGTGATCTCTCTCTGTCAAATAAATAAATAAAATTAAAAAAAAAAAAAAAAGAGGGGCGCCTGGGTGGCTCAGTGGGTTAAGCCGCTGCCTTCGGCTCAGGTCATGATCTCAGGGTCCTGGGATCCAGCCCCACGTCGGGCTCTCTGCTCAGCAGGGAGCCTGCTTCCCCCTCTCTCTCTGCCTGCCTCTCTGTCTACCTGTGATCTCTGTCTGTCAAATAAATAAATAAAATCTTTAAAAAATAAAAAAATAAAATCTTAAGAAAAAAGGAAAAAGTTTAGCATGAGATAAATTTTCCATTTGCTTATACATGATTTCATCTGCTAAAAAAATTAGATGAAAGCAGATATGAAAATTAATAAAGGGAAATCTCACTAAAATAATGTCAGGACGTTTCGCAGGGGGAGCTCTCATGTCCTACTACTCAGAGTCAATTGTAAACCCAACAGGGAGAGACAGACCTTGCGAGCCAGTACAGCTTTGCTATCTCCACAGGTGGAAGAAATGTTTTCCTTCTCCCCTGGCAATAACCTAGCCAATGAGAGACAGTCACAATCCAGCCAATGAGAACCGTTATACCTCAACTCGCAGTTGGAGCTTTTTGTTGGTAACAGCCCTCCCCTAACCCCAGACTTCCCACTCTCATCTATAAAAGAGCATTCCTCTCCTTTGATGAACATGCCTGTGGTTTTTGCCATAGCTTGCTTGTCCTGGATTATAATTATTGCTATTCCCCAATATGCCAATTTTTGCTGATAAAATAGGCATTTTGTTTTCAACGTTAGCTGAAGAAACAGCACACAGTTCAGCTGAGCCTTGTAGAACATACAAAATGTCCACACAATCAGCAGCCCACCCTGATCCACATCTGGTGTTACAACTTCCCATTGATTCAGAAAACCTTCCTTGCAACATTTCACAATAACTCAAAAGCCGCAGCCCTTCCACAAACAAACCTCAGGCTGTTTTTTTAGGTAAAGTGCCGTGTCTACTGTACTATATATGTATTTCTTATCTATTTAACAAGTATAAAACTGTGCGACCATTTTTACTAGGTTCTTTTCTACCCTTTTTTTCCCTTTTTTTTTAGTGTTCTACTTGACAAAAAAATTTTTTTTTGACAAATTTTTTGAGTATCGTGCCCCAGTTGCATTATTTTCCAGAGTGTGGAGATTTTTAGAAACACAGATGTTGCATTAAAGCAGAACTGAGTGTAATTTGAACAGAATTTACCAGCTTAGAACTGTTGCAATCCTTGTTTCAGGGTAAATTTTTTTGTTTTATAATCATAATTATTTTGTTTCCTTATTAAGGCCCACAAAACCAAATTTAAAGTTTTCACCGCCAGAGAGTAAGTAACAGCCTTAAAAATATTTACTGCTTTTTATATTGATATATTTTGTTTGAATCTAAAACTGCAGATTTTAGATACTAAACTATATTACTCTATATTAGAAAACATTCCAAAAACATTGCGTTCTCCTTAGTTTAATCCCTTTTTGATAACCAGTTATCATTGTAATATGCAAATACCTGAAAATGCTCAAATTATTCTTTTTAGAATAAAGATTTATTGATAAGATCCAGAAGATATTTAAAGAATATTAGGAGTTTAACATTAGGAAGATTTAATAGCAAAGGCTGTTATTACTATCATTATTACTATTATTATTTCCTTGAACATATATTTCTTTTTGTTATTTACCCTTTTCAAAAGATTTTTATCCTTTTTTAAAAAATATTTTGTTTATTTATTTGGCAGATCACAAGTAGGCAGAGAGAGAGGAGGAAGCAGGCTCCCCGCCGAGCAGAGAGCCCGATGTGGGGCTCGATTCCAGGACTCTGGGATCATGACCTGAGCCGAAGGCAGAGGTTTTAACCCACTGAGCCACCCAGGCACCCCAAGATTTTTATTCTTATATGTTTAATCAAGTCTTTAAGGAATGCAAAAAATATGCTTGTCAATTATAGTCATCTGTTACTGTATGAAGGAGGAAAGTTCTTTGGTAATTAGCTGTGTATATGGTATGTGCTATTAAAACAATTAGCTTAAATGTTGTACGTGACTCTGGCTTTATTTGTTTTTCAGTGTGTGCCTCATCCTGTCTTCCCCCCCATCCAGTGATGCCAGAGAAGTGTGATTTTTGGAGTAATGAGAGCTCAGTGAGGAAATACTAGCACCTGACGGCCCTTTAAAGCATTTAGCAATCAAAGGTGGGTTGTCCAAAATCTACTTACCCCAAACAGAAATACAGAGAAACTGCTAAGCTTTATCTTTATAATTATTCATTGCTTATGATTTTGGTTTCTGCATAGCCTCTATGTTTTCTAGGTCAGTATTAACTGTCTTAGATAACAATCTGTCTTGATCTAGACTCTATTGCCTAAATTGGTCTGTCAATTAAATGCTTTGTGATTATGATGAAAAGCATCATTATAACTCTTAGAATAGAGGTCTACGAACAAAGTTGTACCCCATGGAGAGCAGCTTCCACCACCGAACCATGGCTGCGTACAGTCTATATAAGGGTAGGGCTGGCATCACTCAGTGCAGAACAATCACTTACATCTTTCAGTACAGACTACCAGGTCTGTGTGTGTATATCTATATATTCACTTCTTATTTTATGACAAGAGAATAAGATTTAAATTAGGTTTTACAGGATGATCCATTAATACATTTGTCAACTGGGAAAATTTTTATGTCTTTGTTGATTTTCTATGGTTTGATCTCTTAAATCTGTAGTCTATTCTCACTAGTGATGTACAGTAAGTATCGAGGCATTTACATCTACAAATATATCTTAAAATATCATAGTTTATACTTTGTACAATAAAAAAGTCCCATGCAGTAGTCTCAATAGCTTTCATTAATATTTGATCAGAATCTAATAAATCATTAGACACCAGGGTCCTGATATTGGTATCACCAACAAAATAGTCTTTTCTTTCTTTCTTTTTTTTTTTTTAAAGATTTTATTTATGGGCACATAGGTGGCTCAGTTGGTTAAGTGTCTGCCTTTGGCTCAGGTCATGATCCCAGAGTCTTGGGATCAAGTCCTGCATCGGGCTTTCTGCTCAGCGTGTGCCTGCTTCTCCCTCTCCTTCTGCCTGCTGCTCTGCCTACTTGTGATATCTCTCTCTCTTTCCTGGTGTCAATTAAATAAAAAAGAGATTTTATTTATTTATTTGACACAGAGAAAGAGAGAGAGAGCATAAGCAAGAGGAGCTGCAGAGGGAGGGAGAAGCAGGCGCTCCCCGCTGAGCAGAGACCCCCCCCCCCCCAGCATGGGTCTTGATCCTGGAATCATGACCTGAGCTGAAGGCAGGCTCTTAACTGACTGAGCCACCCAGGTGCCGCCCAATTACCCTTTCCCAAAATAAAACTAATAGTATTTATAAAGATGTTCACATTTAAAAAGTAAATCATACACAATTACATAAATCAGGTCAATGGGCCAGAGTCAGTTCCTAAAAATCACAAATTTGTGACTTCTTCTTTAAACAGTGTATAAAAACCTCCAAGGAAACATCAAGTCGTTAACTTCCTTATTTTTGAAAGATTTTTTTCTTCATTGAGTTTGTAGTCTTCTACTTGTCACCAAATACCAACTGGGCTTTAACAAAGGAAAGGGGGGAAAAAAAAAGCAACAACCCATACACAAAGGTCAATCATGCATGTAAACTTTTGGCATTGTATAATGAAGTACCCTTAAACTCTTGGTGAATAAACATCTTGAATGCCAAGTGGATTTTCAGGGGACACACATACTGACATTCCTAAAGTTCTAAAGCCAGTTTTCAAATTCTAAGTTATTCTTTCATAATGTACAAAACCATTTAGTCTTCAACAGAGAGTCCTTATTTTAATTAAAAAACAAACAAACAAACACCAAAACCTTGAAGTTTGAAAATAAAAGCTTATATTTTAGAGAGTTGATGAGGAAAGAACCTGTGAGTTGCTGCTGTATAAATATAAACTGCCAGAGGGACGCCTGGTTGACTTAAGTCAGAAGAACGTGCAACTCCTGATCTTGGGTTTGTAAGTTCGAACCCCACGCTGGGTGTAGAAGTTTCTTAAAAATAAATAAGTAACTTCAAAAATAAATAGATACATATAAACTGTTGGGGAGTAAATAAGAATTTTAAAAGACAACAACATTCTGACATCTCAACTTTATGTTGCCTTGATGAGTGTATGTTTTGCAGGAAGTCTTTGTTTTCTGGTTCTGACTTGTTCACTGACTCAAGATTCGACCTATGGGTGATCATTTCATTTCTCAGGTCCTTGTTTCTCTTCTGTCAAAAGAAGAGGTTTGTCTCCAGAATCTTAAGGTCCTTCTGTTTCCAAAATGTTGTAAAATTATCATTCAGACATCATGATATTATTTTTAAAAACTATCTGTTTACAGGAAGAGATTTGGAATGCACACTGCATAGGGACTACTGGGTTGAGAGAAGCTAAAACAATTTCGCAGGCGTTGAGGAAAGGACTGTTGTTCTGAACAGACCACGACTGGAAAGGGGTGTGTAATTTCTCCCTTAAAACCGGTTTATTTGCCTCAAATACTGATGGAGGAAAGAGTACACGAATGTCTATTGTTAAAACAAAATTAAATATCATTTATCATACTGGATCTGTAGATAACATGGGCCATTACCCACATATTACTTGTTAGATTTAATGCCTTCTAGCGCTCAAGTAATTGTATTGAACTTCTCATTTGTGTATGTTGTTTATCTTGAGTAAAGTTTGTTTCAAAGATCAGTGCCCCTGAGTTAGTCAGGAAAAGGTCAAAGCTCTTAAACCTGTCTGATATACATCAACTAAAAGCCTCGGAACTAGTGACACCTCTTTTTAGAGCCTTTCAATTGCAAGGTAGAAAGAGAGAGAGAGAAGAACCATAAGGCAGGTATTTTTCTATAGTAGTTCGATTTAGTGATTGTGAGACTAGTAAGCCATTAATTGAATATAAAAACATTGCAAATACATATTTTTGTGCTTGTTTTAGGGCTGTCTGCCACCTTGACAAAGAAGAGGAAAACAATGCATTTGTACGAGTAGATAGACCTTGCATCTCTGAGTTTCCTGGGCCTCAAATAATTGGCAGCATGACTCTGAAATGCAGACACAGAAAGTCACCTTTGATTTAATGCCTTTTTTGGGTCTTTTCATGTTTTTATTTTGGTGCATTTTTTTCCCTGATATTTCAAATATTACTTTGGTGCTAAAAAATCAAGAGGGGAAAATTCAGGCAGAAAAAAAGGAGAAAAATCAACTCATTACTCCTTTCCCATGTATGATTGGGCTCATGTGATTGGTACCTTGGACTTTGTACTGTCATTTCACTCCTTTCTCTGCAGACATCAATCCTAGGAAATTAAAAGCAAAATTCGGAAGTGTGAGGAAAAGCACCAATTATTATGTATGCACATGGTTTGTGAGGATTCCTAACTATTGATCTGCAGGTAGGTGTCTAGGTTGAAGTAGGTTTAAATGGGTAGGTGGCCGTGCTGTAGTTTTACATTTATCATAATTAATATCTAAAACAGGAAGGAAAAGACAAATTGTCACTCTTCTTACTTCCCCCATTTGCCTCTGCAAAAGTAGGAGAGAGAGGGGATTGCTTTCTATCTACTTGAAATAAGACATTTAAACCATAGTGAATTCAAAAATCCTTAGGCATTTTCCTCAAAGTTTCCTTCAGTGAAAATTGATATGAATCAAAAATTTCATATTAAAAAAAAATGGCAGGACCATTGCTCCTAGCAGAGTTATCTGAATGATTTGCTAGGTCAAGCAATCTGTCAACTATTTTCCTCTAGATCAGAGGATTAGTATATCAGGCCAGATTCTTATCCTGTATAAGGTGGAACAAAGTTATTTTTGGAATCTGAGAGTATATGATTTGACACTCCTAAAGGAGACTTTCTGAGACTTTATTTCTAAAAACGAGTAGATATTATAGTAAAATATAATTCCTATGCTTAAGTACAGCTGTAAAATCTAAAATGCAGTTTGAATACATTCAGAGTGAGTCTTCAATGCTTTCTCCATTAAATAAAGAGATTGCAAATTAAAAGTACTCAAAAATTGCAGTTGACACGTTCAGGAACTCATTAACTTCATTCTTTTCCGAAATCACCGTAGCAATTAGTCTAAACTTTAATTGGCCAAAATTGTTCATCATTAAAACACTGATTTTTAAGAGACTATTTTTTTTTTTTTTTACTTGGACTTACATTTTTTAGAATTTTAAATCCATTACTCTGAAATGATCAAGCATGTTTGCATTTGCATTTTATTTGTCCAGAGAAGACCCTCTTATTCTTGACCTCTTCTGCTTGGTCAGATGTCAGTGAGCATCTTGTGCCAATCAGCTATAGATTGCGGGACAATCTCTATTTCCCCAGAAAACAGGGGAAAATGTGTATACTGGAATCTAATTTATATTTAGAAATCTTGATAGGATCTTTTTGTTAATTCTTAAATATTTCTTTATGATATAACCTTTATCTTTTTATCTTGTTTAACTTTTTCAGTTTAAGATATCACTTCCTTATGAACAGATCAACCACCTCAAAATTGCCCACCTCAACTTCAAACATATGAGCTCTTATAATCCTTCCTTCATGTGTTCAGTTAGTCATTGGGTCATTCAACGGCATCCAGTGCTGACACTGCTAGCAACATGGAGTAAGAAGAGGAAAGGGATGTGTTCTATGATTCCAAGCGCTTATAAAAGTCAGGTAAACAAGTAAGTGCATTTAAATGTTAAGAGAACACGGGGCGCCTGGGTGCCTCAGTGGGTTAAGCCTCTGCCTTCGGCTTGGGTCATGATCTCGGGATCCTGGGATGGAGCCCTGCATCTGGCTCTCTGCTCAGCAGGGGGCCTGCTTCTCCCCCTCCCCCACCTCCGCCTCTCTGCCTAGTTGTGATCTCTGTCTGCCAAATACATAAATAAGATCTTAAAAAATAAATAAATAAATAAATGTTAAGAGAACAAATGCAGGGGTGACTGGGTGGTTCAGTGGGTTAAGCCTCTGCCTTTGGCTGGGGTCATGATCCCTGGACTCTCTGCTCAGCTGGGGGCCTGTTTCCCCCTCCCCCTCTGCCTGCTTCTCTGCCTACTTGTGATCTCTCTCTCTCTCTCTCTGTCAAATAAATAAATAAAATCTTAATAAAAAAGAGAGAGAGAGAGAAAGAAAGAACAAGGGCAGCAGAATATGCATGTCATGCTTGGAGCCCAAAGGAAGGTATGGTTTTTACCATCTGGGAGTGGGGAGGAGAAAACAGAAAGCTGTGGGTGTAGTTGATGCTTGATCTGAGTGTTCCAAGGTGTTTTTGCCAGATGGTCAATGAATGAAAGTGCTCTCCCTACAGAAGGAGAGCCAGAGGAAAAGGAAAAACCATGAGACTACAGAGTGAATTCAAGAAACAAGTAGCTCAGTCAGGCTAAAGCAGAAAGAAAAATAACACACAAGGCTGAGGCAGGGCCCAATTACATGGATGTTACCAAGACCAAGAGTGTAGATTTCAAACAGCAAAATATAGGTCATGGGAAGAATTAGCAAAGTTAAGCAAGAAAAATAATTATGACATAACGTATTTTTTTCTTTTGAAGAGAACACAGCAAATAATGGAAGATATGGAAATAAAACATTTCAGAATCTAGCTTTTGCTTCTTGTTAACAAAGTCTCCACTCTGGTCCAAGGAAACCAGAGGTATGGAGGACAGGGAGAGACGTTGCTTTCCTTCCTGGGATGACGAGAAGGGTGGACCATAGAATTCTGGGAAAGTGAGGTCCTTAACTCTGCCTTTTTCACCAATGCTAAATAAATACCTGAGTAAACATAAAATTATATTCAATTAGTTTCTTTAAAAGTCATATGACAAAAACAAAAATTATAAACTTAAGAAAATAAACCACATAATTGAAACTATTTATTTTTGTAGACATAATATATATGACAATAATGGCAAAGGGGACAGGGAACTCTTATTTGATAAAGTACTTACTTTTATTTGGCACCTTATAAAATTAAGTCTAAGTAGATCATGTTCAGTTAATGATGTATCTTGTAATCCCATAAATATCTACCTAAAATAATGCAAAGATATATATTTTAAAAAAATAGAGGAATTCAAAGGGAAAAACAAATTCAGTTAGCTTAAAAGAAGACAAGAAAGAAGACAAGAACAAAAAAACCTAGTGAGACAAATAGAAAACAAATAAAAATGTATACTTTGATCTTATTTATTTGTTTTTTATTTTAGGCTGAGAATCTGTATCTTTTAATAAGAAGGAATTAATTTATATCTAACATGATTATTAATTTTGTTAGGATAAAGTCTTATTAAAAGATACAGATTCTTAGCCTGGATAAAAATGTAAGGCCCAATTTCATCTTCCCATAACAAAAAAACTTGCCATTAAAAAAAATGCACAATGAGGGGCGCCTGGGTGGCTCAATCGGTTAAGCATCTGCCTTCGGCTCAGGTCACTATCTCAGGATCTTGGGATCCAGCCCCACATCAGTCTACTTGCTCAGCAGGGAGTCTGTTTCTCCCCCTAACTCTGCAGCTCCCCATGATTGTTCTTGATCTCTCTCTCTGTCAAATAAATAAAATCTTTAAAAAAAACCAAAAACATTGATTGAAACAAAACAGTGGAAAAAAGCATACCATGTCATCAGTCAGCGTAGAAAGTATGGAGTGGCCCTATTAATGCTAGACAAAGTAGACTCTGGGACAAAGTGTATTATCAGATATAAAGAGGAACATTTTGTAATGATAAACTGTTAATTAATTAAGGAAATATACCAGTCATATATACGTGCATAATAAAAGACCTTTAAAATTCTTGAGAAAGCACCTGACGGAACCAATAAGAGAAATAGACATATCTAACTATCATACTGTGTTTCACTCATTAAGATAGTACAACTAGACAAAAAAGATCAGAAGGTATATAGAAGATCAGAACAATATCAGCTACCTTGGACTAATGGACACCTATAGAATACACCTAGCAACCGCAAAATATACATTCTTCTTAAGTGCCCCATAGAACGTTCACTAATATAGTTGATGTGCTAGGTCCTAAAATGAGCTTGAATAACTTCAAAATATTGTAATATTCCTGAGTGTATTCTCTGACCACAATGAATGTAAATTAGAAATAACAAGATGTCTAAAAGAGTCTGAAATATTTGGAAATGAACAAATTTTTAATAATAGATGGGTCAAAGGTAAAATCATGGGGATTATTAGAAAACATTTTTTAAATGAATGATAATGTAGGTACAATACTCCCACTGCCTTTCCCTCTAGCTTGTGTGCTCACTCTCACGTTCTGCTCTCTCTTGCAAATAAATAAATAAAATTTTTAAAAATAAACAGATAATAAATATTGCCGTTAAAAGATAAAGTCTGTCAGATTAGATTAAAAACTGAGTACCCAACTACATGCTGTCTATGTGAGATAGAATTTTAATATAATGACTCAATTTTAAAGGTGTAAAAGAATGGTCAAAGATGTACTAGGCATTTGAAAACAATTAGGATACACTGAGGAGAACGTGACACCACTTCTGTGATAGTCCTGCAAAAATGTGTATCTTGAATTGAGTCATGGGGAAATATTGGACAAACTCAAACCAAGGGGCATCACACAAAATAACCTGTCCTGTTCAAAGTTCTCAAGGTTATAGAAGCCAAGGAAAAAACTAAAGAATTGTTCCAGACTGAGAGAGGGTAAAGAAACCTCCAAGAGGTGATTCTGAAGCATATCTTTTATAAATGTAAATATTAGTGGGACAACTGACAAAACTTGAATAGGGTCCAAAGAGGTGTCCTAAAGAATCAAACTGAACGAGTTAAGTGATAATATTGCAACTGTGTTACTTTTCTGATTTCGATGGCTCCATTTTCTTCTATGTTGAAGAAACATTTTCTTTTATGTTGTAGGAAGCTATATAGTAAAGTAATCAGGATTGTGGGGCTTAGAAATGATAACTTTTTCTCCAGTGGTTCAGGAAAAAATTCATTTTGCTAGTTATGCAACTTTTCCATATATTTGAAAACTTCAAAAAAATTTTTAAACTTTAAAATTAACAACAACAAAAAAAGGAACAATAATTAGAAGGAATAACATGGAACTTCTCAACAGTGATGAGGGAACAGAAGGGTAGCTGAAGACAAAGCACAAGCTAACAACCTGCAACCTCCCCTCACCCCCCACTTCTGGGTGGGACCTGCGCGACATTCTTCCTGGGATCTCCCAACTATCTTAATGTTAATACCTTGCTAGAGGGGAAAACCACCTTAACCTGACAATGGCAAGGATTCTTGGAGGTTTCTTGTAGGTTGGTCCTCTTTAGCATATGAAAGTTCTTTTGAAACCACCCTTTTCCTTTTGTTCCCCAACTCCCAAGTATGTCATCAGCAATTCCCTGGGGAAGTAGCTCTTTCTGCGCATGAGTACCGTCCCCATGCTTTAATAAACCACCATTGTGCACGAAAGACATCTCAAAAATTCCTTCTTGGTCCTCAGCTCTGGATCTCACCCCACCGAACCTCACCTATATTCCAAAACCACATCCAGAGTAATACTAGATGTTTGAGATACCGGAGTAGTGCCTTTAAAATCTGAGGGGAATCACAGAATTCAATACCCAAACGGCTATTAGTCAAGTATGAGGATAGAAGAGCAATGTTTACAGATACACAAGAATTCAGAAAGCTTATCCTCTTTATCACACAGAGAATCTATGCTATCAAAATCAGGAAATTAAAAAATAATCTGTTCTTGAAGAGAATGGCAGTGTTCAGTTGGCCTGAAGCATTAAAAGAGGGGCCCTAGAGTAGCCAGATTGGGAGGTGACCAGAGGTGTATCTGGAAATCACTCTTCTTTAGTCTAAGTCTCTTTTTTTTTTTTAAATTTTTTATTTTTTCAGCATGACAGTATTCATTATTTTTGCACCACACCCAGTGCTCCATGCAATCCGTGCCCTCTACAATACCCACCACCTGGTGCCCCCAACCTCGCACCCCCACCCCTTCAAAATTCTCAGATCGTTTTTCAGAGTCCATAGTCTCTCATGGTTCACCTCCCCTTCCAATTTCCCTCAACTCCCTTCTCCTCTCCATCTCCCCTTGTCCTCCATCCTATTTGTTATGCTCCACAAATAAGTGAAACCATATGATACTTGACTCTCTCTGCTTGACTTATTTCACTCAGCATAATCTCTTCCAGTCCCGTCCATGTTGCTACAAAACTTGGGTACTCATCCTACCTTTTTTCTTTCTTTCTTTTTTTTTTTTACAGCTTTATAAACATATATTTTTATCCCCAGGGGTACAGGTCTGCGAATCGCCAGGTTTACACACTTCACAGCACTCACCATAGCACATACCCTCCCCGATATCCATAACCCCACCCCCCTCTCCCAACCCCCTCCCTCCATCAACCCTCAGTTTGTTTTGTGAGATTAAGAGTCACTTATGGTTTGTCTCCCTCCCAATCCCATCTTGTTTCATTTACTCTTCTCCTACCCCCTCAACCCCCCATGTTGCATCTCCTCTCCCTCATATCAGGGAGATCATATGATAGTTGTCTTTCTCCGATTGACTTATTTCGCTAAGCATGATACCCTCTAGTTCCATCCACGTCATCGCAAATGGCAAGATTTCATTTCTTTTGATGGCTGCATGGTATTCCATTGTGTATATATACCACATCTTCTTTATCCATTCGTCTGTTGATGGACATCTAGGTTCTTTCCATAGTTTGGCTATTGTAGACATTGCTGCTATAAACATTCGGGTGCACGTGCCCCTTCGGATCACTACGTTTGTATCTTTAGGGTAAATACCCAGCAGTGCAATTGCAGGGTCATAGGGTAGTTCTATTTTCAACATTTTGAGGAACCTCCATGCTGTTTTCCAGAGTGGTTGCACCAGCTTGCATTCCCACCAACAGTGTAGGAGGGTTCCCCTTTCTCCGCATCCTCGCCAGCATCTGTCATTTCCTGACTTGTTCATTTTAGCCATTCTGACTGGTGTGAGGTGATATCTCATTGTGGTTTTGATTTGTATTTCCCTGATGCCGAGTGATATGGAGCACTTTTTCATGTGTCTGTTGGCCATCTGGATGTCTTCTTTGAAGAAATGTCTGTTCATGTCCTCTGCCCATTTCTTGATTGGATTCTTTGTTCTTTGGGTGTTGAGTTTGCTAAGTTCTTTATAGATTTTGGATACTAGCCCTTTATCTGATATGTCATTTGCAAATATCTTCTCCCATTCTGTCAGTTGTCTTTTGGTTTTGTTAACTGTTTCCTTTGCTGTGCAAAAGCTTTTGATCTTGATAAAATCCCAATAGTTCATTTTTGCCCTTGCTTCCCTTGCCTTTGGAGATGTTCCTAGGAAGATGTTGCTGCGGCTGAGGTCGAAGAGGTTGCTGCCTGTGTTCTCCTCAAGGATTTTGATGGATTCTTTTCTCACATTGAGATCCTTCATCCATTTTGAGTCTATTTTCGTGTGTGGTGTAAGGAAATGATCCAATTTCATTTTTCTGCATGTGCCTATCCAATTTTCCCAACACCATTTATTGAAGAGGCTGTCTTTGTTCCATTGGACATTCTTTCCTGCTTTGTCGAAGATGAGTTGACCATAGAGTTGAGGGTCCATTTCTGGGCTCTCTATTCTGTTCCATTGATCTATGTGTCTGTTTTTGTGCCAGTACCATCCTGTCTTGATGATGACAGCTTTGTAATAGAGCTTGAAGTCTGGAATTGTGATGCCACCAACTTTGGCTTTCTTTTTCAATATTCCTTTGGCTATTCGAGGTCTTTTCTGGTTCCATATAAATTTTAGGATTATTTGTTCCATTTCTTTGAAAAAAATGGATGGTACTTTGATAGGAATTGCATTAAATGTGTAGATTGCTTTAGGTACCATAGACATTTTCACTATATTTATTCTTCCAATCCAGGAGCATGGAACATTTTTCCATTTCTTTGTGTCTTCCTCAATTTCTTTCATGAGTACTTTATAGTTTTCTGTGTATAGATTCTTAGTCTCTTTGGTTAGGTTTATTCCTAGGTATCTTATAGTTTTGGGTGCAATTGTAAATGGGATGGACTCCTTAATTTCTCTTTCTTCTGTCTTGTTGTTGGTGTAGAGAAATGCAACTGATTTCTGTGCATTGATTTTATATCCTGACACTTTACTGAATTCCTGTACAAGTTCTAGCAGTTTTGGAGTGGAGTCTTTTGGGTTTTCCACATAGAGTATCATATCATCTGCAAAGAGTGATAGTTTGACTTCTTCTTTGCCGATTTGGATGCCTTTAATTTCCTTTTGTTGTCTGATGCTGAGGCTAGGACTTCTAGTACTATGTTGAATAGCAGTGGTGATAACGGACATCCCTGCCGTGTTCCTGACCTTAGCGGAAAAGCTTTCAGTTTTTCTCCATTGAGAATGATATTTGCGGTGGGTTTTTCAGAGATGGCTTTGATAATATTGAGGTATGTGCCCTCTATCCCTACACTTTGAAGAGTTTTGATCAGGAAGGGATGCTGTACTTTGTCAAATGCTTTTTCAGCATCTATGGAGAGTATCATATGATTCTTGTTCTTTCTTTTATTAATGTGTTGTATCACATTGATTGATTTGCAAATGTTGAACCAACCTTGCAGCCCTGGAATAAATCCCACTTGGTCGTGGTGAATAATCCTTTTAATGTACTGTTGAAACCTATTGGCTAGTATTTTGGCGAGAATTTTTGCATCTGTGTTCATCAAGGATATTGGTCTGTAGTTCTCTTTTTTGATGGGATCCTTGTCTGGTTTTGGGATCAAGGTGATACTGGCCTCATAAAATGAGTTTGGAAGTTTTCCTTCTATTTCTATTTTTTGGAACAGTTTCAGGAGAATAGGAATTAGTTCTTCTTTAAATGTTTGGTAGAATTCCCCCGGGAAGCCATCTGGCCCTGGGCTTTTGTTTTTTGGAGATTTTTGATGACTGTTTCAATCTCCTTACTGGTTATGGGTCTGTTCAGGCTTTCCATTTCTTCCTGGTTCAGTTGTGGTAGTTTATATGTCTCTAGGGATGCATCCATTTCTTCCAGATTGTCAAATTTGTTGGCGTAGAGTTGCTCATAGTATGTTCTTATAAGTGTCTGTATTTCTTTGGTGTTTGTTGTGATCTCTCCTCTTTGATTCATGATTTTATTTATTTGGGTCCTTTCTCTTTTCTTTTTGATAAGTCTGGCCAGGGGTTTATCAATCTTATTAATTCTTTTAAAGAACAAGCTCCTAGCTTCGTTGATTTGTTCTATTGTTTTTTTTGGTTTCTATTTCATTGATTTCTGCTCTGATCTTTATGATTTCTCTTCTCCTACTGGGTTTAGGGTTTCTTTCTTGTTCTTTCTCTAGCTCCTTTAGGTGTAGGGTTAGGTTGTGTACCTGAGACCTTTCTTGTTTCTTGAGAAAGGCTTGTACCGCTATATATTTTCCTCTCAGGACTGCCTTTGTTGTGTCCCACAGATTCTGAACCATTGTGTTTTCATTATCATTTGTTTCCATAAATTTTTTCAATTCTTCTTTAATTTCCTGGTTGACCCATTCATTCTTTAGAAGGATGCTGTTTAGCCTCCATGTATTTGGGTTCTTTCCAAATTTCCTCTTGTGATTGAGTTCTAGCTTCAGAGCATTGTGGTCTGAAAATATGCAGGGAATGATTCCAATCTTTTGATAACGGTTGAGACCTGATTTAGGACCGAGAATGTGATCTATTCTGGAGAATGTTCCATGTGCACTAGAGAAGAATGTGTATTCTGTTGCTTTGGGATGAAATGTTCTGAATATATCTGTGATGTCCATCTGGTCCAGTGTGTCATTTAAGGCCTTGATTTCCTTGTTGATCTTTTGCTTGCTTGATCTCTCCATTTCAGTGAGGGGAGTGTTAAAATCCCCTACTATTATTGTATTCTTGTCGATGTGTTTCTTTGATTTTGTTATTAATTGGTTTATATAGTTGGCTGCTCCCACGTTAGGGGCATAGATGTTTAAAATTGTTAGATCTTCTTGTTGGACAGTTCCTTTGAGTATGATAGAGTGTCCTTCCTCATCTCTTATTATAGTCTTTGGGTTAAAATCTAATTGATCTGATATAAGGATTGCCACTCCTGCTTTCTTCTGATGTCCATTAGCATGGTAAATTCTTTTCCACCCCCTCACTTTAAACCTGGAGGTGTCTTCAGGTTTAAGATGAGTTTCTTGTAGGCAACATATAGATGAGTTTTGTTTTTTTATCCATTCTGATACCCTGTGACTTTTGATTGGGGCATTTAGCCCATTAACATTCAGGGTAAGTATTGAGACATATGAACTTAGTGCCATTGTATTGCCTGTAAGGTGACTGTTATTGTATATTTTCTCTGTTTCTTTCTGATCTACTACTTTTAGGGTCTCTCTTTGCTTAGAGGACCCCTTTCAATATTTCCTGTAGAGCTGGTTTGGTATTTGCAAATTCTTTCAGTTTTTGTTTGTCCTGGAAGCTTTTAATCTCTCCTTCTATTTTCAATGATAGCCTAGCTGGATATAGTATTCTTGGCTGCATGTTTTTCTCGTTTAGTACTCTGAATATATCGTGCCAGCTCTTTCTGGCCTGCCAGGTCTCTGTGGATAAGTCTGCTGCCAATCTAATATTTTTACCATTGTATGTTACAGACTTCTTTTCCCGGGCTGCTTTCAGGATCTTTTCTTTGTCACTAAGACTTGTAAATTTTACTATTAGGTGACGGGGTGTGGACCTATTCTTATTGATTTTGAGGGGGGTTCTCTGAACCTCTTGAATTTTGATGCTTGTTCCCTTTGCCATATTGGGGAAATTCTCTCCAATAATTCTCTCCAATATACCTTCTGCTCCCCTCTCTCTTTCTTCTTCTTCTGGAATCCCAATTATTCTAATGTTGTTTCGTCTTATGGTGTCACTTATCTCTCGAATTGTCCCCTCGTGGTCCAGTAGCTGTTTGTCCCTCTTTTGCTCAGCTTCTTTATTCTCTGCCATTTGGTCTTCCATATCGCTAATTCTTTCTTCTGCCTCATTTATCCTAGCAGTGAGAGCCTCCATTTTTGATTGCACCTCATTAATAGCTTTTTTGATTTCAACTTGGTTAGATTTTAGTTCTTTTATTTCTCCAGAAAGGGCTTTTATGTCTCCCGAGAGGGTTGCTTTAATATCTTCCATGCCTTTTTCAAGCCCGGCTAGAACCTTGAGAATCGTCATTCTGAACTCTATATCTGACATATTACCAATGTCTGTATTGATTAGGTCCCTAGCCTTTGGTACTGCCTCTTGTTCTTTTTTTTGTTGTGAATTTTTCCGCCTTGTCATTTTGTCCAGATAAGAGTTTATGAAGGAGCAAGTAAAATACTAAAAGGGTGGCAACAACCCCAGGAAAATATACTTTAGCTAAATCAGAAGAGATCCCAAATTGTGAGGGGGTTGAAAGGGGATAAAAAGGGGTTAAAAAAAAAAAAAGAAACTATTTAAAAAAAGAACGCCGATAAAGAAAAAATATAAAAAGAGGAAAAAATATATATATATATTAGATAAACTATTTAAAAAACGTTAAAAAAGAAAACGGTAAAAGTTAAAAAAATTTAGCAGAAGAAGAGAAAAAGAAAAGAAAAAAAATTGAAAAAGAAAAAAAATTAAATTAACTGCAAGGCTAAAAAATCATGGGGAGAAAGCCATGAGTTCCGTGCTTTGCTTTCTTCTCCTCTGGAATTCTGCCGCTCTCCTTGGTATTGAAACTGCACTCCTCGGTAGGTGAACTTGGTCCTGGCTGGGTTTCCCGTTGATCTTCTGGGGGAGGGGCCTGTTGTAGTGATTCTCAAGCGTCTTTGCCCCAGGCAGAGTTGCACTGCCCTTACCCAGGGCCGCGCTGAGTAGCTGAGTAATCCGCTCGGGTTTGCTTTCGGGAGCTTTTGTTCCCTGAGTCCTTTCCGTAGAGTTCCGGAGGATGGGAATGAAGATGGTGGCCTCCAGGTCTCCGGCCCCGAGTTGCCGAGAGCCCGGGGCCCCACTCCTCAGTGCGCCCTCAGAGAGCAGTGGCCAATGACTCTCGTCATCCTGGCCTCCGGTCGCGCTCTGAGCTGACCGAGCCTGCGACCGGTTCAAGGCAACCCCGAGCTGAGAGTCACTCCTCGGCTCTGTCTCTGTAGCCGGCTTCCCCGTTCTAATACCGGTAAGCTCTGTGACACTCAGACACCCCCGATCCTTCTGCGACCCTGCGGGACCTGAGGCCGCGCTGACCCCGCCTGGGCTTCCAGTTAAGCCTCTGGAGCGATGTCCCTCAGTGGAACAGACTTTTAAAAGTCCCGATTTTGTGCTCCGTTGCTCCGCCGCTCGCCGGGAGCCGGCCCCTCCCCCCGCGGTCTATCTTCCGGTCGCTTTGGATTCACTTCTCCGCCAGTCCTACCTTTCAGATAGTGGTTGACTTTCTGTTTCTAGAATTGCTGTTCTTCTTCTCTTCAATCTCCCGTTGGATTTGTAGGTGTTTGCAATCTTTAGATAAGCTATTTAGCTGATCTCCCACTACCCGAAGTAGTCTCAGCCTGCTACTTCTCTGCCATCTTGACTCCTCCCCAGTCTAAGTCTCTTTTATTTATTTTTTATTTTTATGTTATTTTTTACACCTTGTAAAAATTTTTAATGTTTATCTTTTAATCTTTTATAAAGTTTTAATTAATTTTAAATTGTAGTTGACACAGTGTGACATTAGTTTCATGTGTATCATGTAAGTCTTTTTAAGTAGGTACATGTATTATTTGAATGGTGTTAAAGAATTATATTTAAAATGAATGAGAATTGAGTAAGTAAACAAAGATGGTAAGTGAAGGCAGGTTTCCTTAATCCAAAAAGGAGAAAACAGGAAAAGTAACTAGAGAAGAACTTAGATTTGAGAATTTTTTTTTTTTCTTAATAAGTTAAGACAAATAAGCATGGTGCTATATTCTGAGGGAAAACCAGAGGAGGAGGTAGGTAACCAACCATGCTGGCAGTAACAAGATGATGTCCCAGGTAGGTAGAATTGATTCGGTTGTCTTGTGTGCTACAGAGAGTCGCACTTTCCCTCACATAAGAGCATATGCTAATAAAATAATAGCACTAGAAGTAAGAGGAGTGTAAAACTTGGTGAAGATCTGAAACAACGCTGGTGGCTTATAGTTGGGGGACCTGAAAGAGGGGCACACAGGATCGCCAAGTATTATGGATGGACCAGTGGTAGAGATGAGTGTACACAGTTAGGAGCATTAGCCACACCTATGCTTGTTTATTTTTCCTCAAATGTTATCGCAACCTGGGTGTAGGTACTAAATTTAGATTTGGAATTTGCCCAGTGGGTATGAACAAGTGATAAGGCAGGAGGTGGTCCAAAGTGGGGAGAAAAGGAAGTGAACCTGCAAGATTGACAGACGCCATTAAGAAGGAGGGGTTGAGGGGCACCTGGGTGGCTGAGTGGGTTAAGCCTCTGCCTTCCCAGGATCCTGGGATCGAGCCCCATTGGGCTCTCTGCTCAGCAGGGAGCCTGCTTCCTCCTCTGTCTCTGTCTGCTGCTCTGCCTACTTGTGATCTCTGTCAAATAAATAAATAAATAAAATCTTTTTTTTTTTTTTTAAAGATTTTATTTACGGGATGCCTGGGTGGCTCAGTTGGTTAAGCAGCTGCCTTCGGCTCAGGTCATGATCCCAGCGTCCTGGGATCGAGTCCCACATCGGGCTCCTTGCTTGGCAGCGAGCCTACTTCTCCCTCTGCCTCTGCCTGCCACTCTGTCTGCCTGTGCTCACTCTCGCTTCTCTCTCTATGACAAATAAATAAATAAAATCTTAAAAAAAAAAGATTTTATTTACTTATTTGACAGAGAGAGATCACAAGTAGACGGAGAGGCAGGCAGAGAGAGAGAGAGAGGGAAGCAGGCTCCCTGCTGAGCAGAAAGCCCGATGTGGGACTCGATCCCAGGACCCTGAGATCGTGACCTGAGCCGAAGGCAGCGGCTTAACCCACTGAGCCACCCAGGCGCCCTAAATAAATAAAATCTTAAAAAAAAAAAAAAAGGAGGGGTTGAACAACTGGAGGGCAGACTGCATTGAAAAGCCAGTGAGGGTGGAAGTAAAGGAGCCCCAAACTGGGCTGATGGGACCTTGGAGTCCACGGAAGAATAGAGTAGGGGAGAGACTGACTGTTCAAAAGAATTGCTGTACGGAGAAAGCCAGCTGGGGGAAAAGACCACCAATAAACACTCAGAACTGCTTTTGCGGAAGGAAGAAAATCAGAGTGGTGCATAGAGAACGGAGGAGCTCTTCAATTTTGGAGAAGTTAGGCTGACTTAGAGCCTCTTTGCTGTTTCCTTGCATTTCCTTTTTGGGGATGATATTTCTTGGATGAATCAAACTTCCATCACATTAAACTATCTGTGTACGATAAACCACTTACTGTGAAGTCGGCCTTTGCCTGGTTTCTACCTTGGCACCAATTTAACACCTTAGTCCTTTCTAGCAAGGTTATTTTTTATTTACGTTTTCGATTTCCTCTGCATTTCAGTGATAGTTGTCTTGGCACACAGTCCCAGCTGCAGACAGCTTTTATTTTTAGGTTTCCCTATTCAGAAAGAGTAGTCCCTGTTTAGGGATTTTGCTGTCATTCTAAGCTTTCCACTGAGCTATGACCCTGCAGCTTTCTTCAAATTCAAGTCACTGGGGAGGCCTTTTGAAATGCTGAAAAGACAAGACAACATTTTGTACAAAAGAGGAAGCCAACCAAAAAGAGACTCCAGAACCAAGGAGATACCAGAAAAAGGACAGGGAAGTAAAGACAGTAACAGGAGCCAAAAGGACAAAAGACGATACATCAAATCCTTAATAAGCCAGCCAGGAGCACCAAGACCAAGGGCAATAACTTATAGCTAGAGGTTTGCCAACAGGGAAGGAAATTCTTGTTTCATAATTCCCAAAAGTACCTCCCAGGGTACTACAGGTCGTAAAGATGCTTTCCATTGTTAAAATAAGGAAGTTATTTTCTGGTCTACAATATTAGTGAACTGGTTAGTGTTGAGGACTCTTCTTGAAACTCATTCAGGTATAGACATTTAAAGAGGTAATGACCTTGTCTGAATGAAACACTCTTATGTTGAGTCTATATTTTAAAAAGGAATAGTGTAGTTAGGTAATATGCGTAGATGTTAAATGTATATTTATCTAAGCATTGCCATATTTTATAAAGGATGTTAGAATCCCTTTCCCCAATATTAGCAATCCTAGCTATGAGGAACAAGCTGATACGCTGTAAAGTAACTGTAATCACATATAATGGTCCAGTTCAGGACATGTACCATTGGCCGCTGAATATGGATATCAGGAGCAATAACTACTTCACAGGATCCCCAAATATGCCAACTTTTGGTCTGTTTGAAGAGCATGAAAGTAGTGATGGTCAGGATGGGATGCCAAAAGCGAGTTGTAGTGCAATTGCGAAGCTGTAGGAGGAAAATCCTGGTTAGCCTTAACATTCGTGGCTCCCAGATGAGCCTTTTATCCTAGAAGATTTTAAGAGTGATTTTTCAATCATTTCTTAAAAATAGAAGTGTTTTAGTCTAAAAGACATCAGCCACTTTAGGTAACTCACAAGAAACAAGGAAAAACACCACTTTTGTGCCTCTACTAACCATTTAAACTAACTCAGCCAGGTCTTAACTTAACTGCCCCCACCCACAGATTCACTCCTGGTTACTGCCTTCTGCTCTCCTCATTTGTAGGAGCTGCAGGGGGAGGGGAGCTCAAGAAGCCGGGGCAGGAGATCTACTCAGCCCAGGGTCCAGCCCTGGCTTGTCTCTTCCCCACTGTCTGTTTCTTTGACTCTCCTGACAGATTCTGATGGCCTGCTTATTGGTCAACGCATTTTGCTTTTTCCACTTCCATTTCTGCTGATCATCCAAAAGCTGTTTGCTGGGTCATCCTAACTTGCTGTGGCTGTCTTCCGTATTTATTCCTGTTCTCTTGAATCTTCTTTGTTGGGTTTCCCTTAAAATGTGTTTCTCCCCAGTTTTAGCACTTCTCTTGACCTCCACGTTGCTCTGTTCCTGGATATCCTGTTGTAATTAACGGTTGAATGAAAGAAACTAACTAACCAATACTTGAAATTCATAAAAACGTTGAAGTGAGAAAAATTTTACAATTGTTTTTTCAATGTTTTCCCATAGATTTGGCTATTACCCTTTACACAGGGGCATCAGTGGCATTAAGTGACAAATTATTTCTGGGGGTGTACAATCACTCCTTCCATTCAGATCCAGTAAGTCACAGGTTCCTACTTTTGGAACGGTATTAGTTTTACCTCATTTGCCAGTACCAGCAAGAATTTTGGAGACAAACCATAGTTACTACAAGTTGTAGCTTTGGGATAAACTAGGCTTCTATCCTAGCTCTACTATAACTTTGATCAGGATAACGATAATAATACTTTCCCCCAACTCTTATCATAGAGCTTGGTACATACAAAGCACTCGTATGTATTACTCTTATGGAGTTGAGTAAAAATGTCCAATACATTGCAAAGATTTAGACTGACTTTTGGAGGGATCTTCTGTAGCTGATGCCTGGGTTCCTTGGTTTCTCATGTCTATGGCGTTCTCTCTAACCTTAGAAAAACGTATCCATATCCTTTGTTAACCGTGCTATTCTCTACAATGTCTGTATCTACACTTCTGGCATCATGGAAATACTGTCCCTTCCAACAGTCTCTGCCCACAGCTCTTACCTGGTCTGACAGTCCCTGTCCATCAGATGTTTTCCTTCTGTGACACCTCTCCTTGACCTGTCTGCTAGAGGTATATCTCACACAGTTAGGAACCACTTGGAAAGTTTCCCTCCTGAATATAACAGTGCTCATACCTCATCACCAAAGACTATCAGGAACAAGATCAGTAGGGAAATGGCATTCACCCCTTTAACTGTCTTTATTTTTTCCTCATTATGGTGAGCCTCCCACTCCATACGCCCTCCCCCTAGAGTTCTTCCTTGGCTCTTCCAGCACTTGCCCCTGGAGATTGTAACTGTTCTTTTTCAGCGGGTCTCTCCTTCAAGATGTTAAACTTTATGAAAACACAGAAAATGTATGTCCCTCTCGATTATTTTTATTACTGTTTCTAGCCCAGGGGTCGGCAGTCTTGAGCAGCAGTTAAGAGTTTGATCTGGAGCCAGGCTGCTTGGTTCAATTTATGACTCCTCCCCTGCTGTCTGTGTGAATTTAGGCAAGTTACTTAAATTATTTGTACTTCAGCTTACTTGCCTGAAAAAAATAGGTATTTTAATAAGAGTGTTTACCTCTTAGGGAAGATTAAATAAGTTAATATGCAAAAAGCACTTCAGATACTGCTTGGCACAGAGCAAATAGCTATTAAAGTAGGTGCTCAATAAATATTTGATGGATTAATAAATGCCACAGTAGGTCCAGTCATCAGTGTGCTGCAGACATCATATAATCAATCTGAGTAATTCGGGCTGCCTTGAGAGCCCCCTGCTTTTTTTTCACACATGTTTTCCATTTGCTGCCTTTCAGGCATTATTGGATTTGTGTCAAATCCACTTGTCTAAACATTTAAGGAAGCAAAACAGTGCTACATAGTTTTAAAAACCATTATGATTTGACTTTATGGATTTCTAGAACTTCATATACAACATGCCTAATTGCTTCATCTGAGGTTTTACATGGCTGATCAAATCCATTTATTTAATAGAAATGTGGTCATGCGGTATGTAAAGAAGGATGCTAGATTAGTGTGTGTGCGTGTGTGCATCTGTGTGTGCATGCCCACCTCTGTATATTTGTCTGTGTGTGTTTTGGGAGTGAAGCTGGCAATGCCAAACATGAACAAGATGAAGTTTCTGCTCTGTGGAATCTTGAAATTTAATAATGGAGATAACCATGCAAACGTCTAACTAAATCACAAAGCCCAGTCCTCTGAGAGTCTGTGCATATCTACATCCTGCTCTGGGAAAGCATAATCTGTCTATAATTTTACCCAGGCTGGCCTCTGAGGTAGAGTGTAGGCTCCTAATGTTTCACTTTATCAGTTTGTATAATGCCCTCCATCTCTGTACACCGAAATAACACATTGCTATACCAGCACAATATGAAAAGAATGTTTTTTTCCCTGAAAGGAACAAAAGGGGTGCCATGAAGCTATAGAAAAAGATAAGTCCCTTAGTAAAAAGGCTTTTCCTAAAAGGATTTCTTAAGAAACATTCAAAAGTATTTAAACAAACAACTAAACAAATAAAACACGATAATTGAGTAGAGTTTAAGCGCGTGTCCCTTCCGTATTCTCTCATCTTGGTCCCATTGACCTTTAGTGAATCACTTCTTGGGTTATTTATTTCCACCACCATTTTATTGTAATACTAAGAGAATTCCCAGAGGGGAGACTATAGAAGTCTGCCAGTAGCAGGGTCTCTGCTGGCAGGAAAACTATTCTATAAAAGAGAAAAGAAATGGATTTCCTTTCCCTGTAGTTCAATATTTTCTTCCTCTACACATTGGCTAAATTCCTCCATCCTATTTCCTCACAAATGTCAGGGTTGGGTTGCCCCACTCTCAGACAGCTCTCTTCATTATGATTATCAGTGTTAATGCCATGTCATTAATCCTCATGGGTGTACGGAGACCTCACACTGAATGAATGGGGAAGGTCACCATGGAAACATTTGTCTCCATAGCTGACTCACTGCAAGCCCCGTAACTGTCGAACCACATCCTGTCGACCATCTGAACTGCACTGGAAGAAGCCACAAATTTGGCATCTCCTGCAGGACCATATTCTTCACGGAAGCTATTAAAAATCTATGCCAAGGAAACATTCCTCAGATGCAAGGTAATAATACCATTTGAGATAGCTTTAAGTGGGTGATGCTCTACAATTAGCTGTTAACACCTTTTAATAAACACACGCGGTAAACCTGTGGTGTTTCAGCTCCCAGTTACCGCACGGGCTTCTGGTCTCTGGAGATAGGCACTGGCAAGGAAAAAAGCACCCACCTGGAAAATAAGCAAAACACCTGCACTCTCACATTTCAGAAAGGATCCCCTTCAGGGGTTCATGTGATCTATCAGTCTGTAGCACAGTAGAAAGGAATAAAATGGTCTTTGCTGGATTTTCTTTGGCTGTTTCGATGAAAAAAAAAAAAGCAAGCAAGATAACCCACGTAGAAAAATCACATTTGTGGACTGCAGACTTCTCACTTAGCCTTATCATGAGAAGGCAGGATATCATTATTTCCTAGATGGGAAATAAGGTCTATACTGGGAGATCTCAGGCTTAAATAAAATCACATGATAACTACCATGCCCTTCCCAGCCAGCGCAGCTCAGCTAAACAGAGCAGTCTGTCTGGGCTTTCCGTGTTTGGCTATGATTATACAACTCTAGGGCCAGCAGGAGAAGCAAGCATGGGAATGTAAGCCGGATCAGACTATTTCTCAAGCTGGGCGTGTTCTCTATGTCTTCAGAGGCGGGTAGGTACTCATCTCTCACATATACCTTGGATCCCAGGTAGACGTCTCTACAGTACTTGCATAAACATATGCCAAGCTATACGTATGTTATCTCATTTGATTCTACTGATTATCATACGGGGTAGGTAGTATTCTTGACTTCATCTGACAGGTTAAGAAACTGAGGCACGGAACAATTTCATGATTTCCCCATGGTCACATAGCACTTAAGTAACTAAGCTGGGACAAAAACCAAGGTGCTCAGCTTCCAGAGTTCATTTAATCAAACATTAAGCCATATCTTAATCTCTTGTGGAGTTCTATTTATTCACCCCTCTCCCTGTCTACTCTCTCTCTCTCCTCCTTCTCTCCTCCCCTCCCCCATCCCTGATTGGTCTCTTTCTTGCCTCCTTCCTGCTGCCGTCCCCCAACTGCCTCCTTTAGGGCCAGCCCCATTCCCCTTTTGTTTTCCCTCACTCTCATCACAAAGTGGACAGCTGATGGACGGCACCTGGGTAACCAGCTGGTTCTAGGACAAGGGAGCCCAATCTCTCCCAAACTAACTTCTACCTGTAAAGCAGTAAAAGCTAATCTTTGCTTCCACATCCCTCCCAACTCACCTCCGTCCTTCTGGTACCTTTTCTTCCACAGGTTTCCAGTTCTCTTGTATTCTTTTCCCTCTCAATATTTTTCTCAGAAAGGATAGGACATCTTAAACTCATACAGTGAATTTGGTCTCTGTTTTTATTAAAATGTTTTCATTTTATGAACATTTGCTTCTTTTATTTATTTTTAATTTAAACTTTGCTATTGAAATATACAATATATGGTGCAATGGATTGAAATGTGTGACCCTTCTGCCAAATTAATATGTTAAAGACTTAACTCCCAATGTGACTGTATTTGGAGATGGGGGTCTTTAAAAAGGTAATTAAGGTTAACTTAGGTCACCAAGGAAGGGCCTTACTCCAATAGGACTAGTGTCCTTATAAGAAGATCAAGAGATCAAAGAAAAAGCCATGTGAGGACATGCAGAGAAGTCAGCTCTCTGCAAGCCAAAGAGATGGGCCTCAGGAGAGCATTGTCAGTACCTTGAGTTTGGACTTTCAGCCTCTAGAACTGCAAGAAAATAATCCAGTGTTTAAGCCACCCCATCTCTGATATTTTGTTATGGCAGCCTTAGTAGACAATTACATGTGGAAAATACAGAAATCTTAAGTGTACACCTTGACAGCAGTTTACATATTTAAAGTCTCATGAAATCACTGCAGATCAAGAAATAGACTATTTTAAGTACATAAGGAAACTCTCATGTCTCTTTCTACTCACTTTAGTTGCTTGTGCCCGTATTTTCAGATGTGCCTGCATGCCTGCAGAGAGGGTGTGCTTAGATCAGTCCTCTGTGGTGTGGGGGGCGGGGTGGATGAGTTGATTTCAGAGACCAGGTTTAGCAAGGCACTTGGCTCAAGATCTAAAGCTGCATTCTCCAAGCTATTTCACAAATGCTAAAGATGATGTCATAATCTTCATCTGATTTCTCTGTGTATTCTCAACTGTTTCTGAATTGGAGAGGGAAAAGAGGACCCTTAGCATTTTAAAACCCAATATCTTGGTGCTTCACTGAGCCCAAGTTTGGAATTAAAAAAAAAAAAAACGAAAACAAAAAACTTCTTGTTTTTATCATGAAATATTTCAAATATTCAAAAACATGTAGATGCTAATATAATAAACCTACCACCAGATTTCAATAAGTTGAGACAATTTACTACATTTGCCTGTGAAAAAAGAATTTAATTTAAACTACTCTAGTAAATCCCAGTTTCTTTTTATTATGTTTGAAGTCTAAAGGCTTTGGGTCTTGCAAATAAGGAGTGCCCCTAACTGAATCAAATAAAAAACACAACACAAAACTCCCCTAATTGCCAACCCCATTTTTATCTGATGTATTTTCCATCATGTTGCATATCATCTGTTAATCTAATTAAATGCCCCAAGGCTCAAATTGGTAACCTTTAAAACTTCTCACTTCCTTTGAAATGTGATGAGGATCTTGGCTTGATTTGGATTAGACCTCTGATGAAGGAAATGGGAACAACTGAAGTTTAAGCAGATTTGGGACTGGCCTGCATGACTAATGTCAGTTGTCTCAATTCCCAGCTGCCAGGCAGGAATGGTCTTGGAATCCATTTACTTACCTATCAATCACTTCAATGATACATATAGGAGGACAAAGTGGTGAACCACCCCGTGAAGATGGGGCAGCGATTCCAAGTGATTTCAGATAATCTGAATAGATTTGAGAGGGGATGAGCAGCATAAACTCAAAGAACTGCTGAATGAGTTTAGAGTTGGCAAAACTATTACTGGTGAATAGTGTGCATGAAGAATCCTGTGTCCTGAGGGAATATGCTCAAAAAATGAGAAAATTGGGACTGTGAGGGAAGACAGACAAATGGAACTATATTAAAGGTAAGCCAGGCAAAGGATTACATTCAGGGTAGGATTTGTTATTATTTTGGGGGGATTATCCATTCTAGGATGATGAAGGTGAACTGTGCATGGTTCTGAACATAAAGAACGTAATGGCTTCCTGTGGTTACCCCAGAGTTCTAAAAAGGATGTGGGAAAATCAAATGGCAAGGCCTGGAGAGAGAAATTGAGAGATCATGAAAATGGAGAAGAAATTAGTCACTGAAAGCCTCTAAATGATAAGAGCCCTACATAAAATAGAGGAGAAACGAGACCAATGTAAGAAACAGGTGAAACTGTAAAGGGTACATGCCTTGATTATCTTGTGCAGTCATCTGTTAGCTCTGGATTTATCAATGTGAGTGATAGACCATGTGTACCTCAGTAATAAGATCCCAGGCTACAGCTGCTAGAGAACTTACCACCCATCCCAGTGTCTGAGTAAGAGGTTTCTGCCAAGACAGGGCAGTAATTGTAGAGAAGTTAAGTATGGACTTTAATTTCTTTTAAAAATTAACTTACAAAGGGAAGGTAATTGGATTTCCTACTTTCACTCTTTGGACTCCCACTTGTAAGGAAATTTAATTTTTTTTACTTTAGTTTCTTCCAGGGTACTTCATAAAAGAGGTAGATCTAAATTGTTATATTCCTTTGTTGGCATTAGTACTAGAGCAGCTTTTTGTTGTCATTTAGTTTTACTGCAGAACTTCTGAAGATTTATGTCCAATTGGGCTGGAAAGAACTTGAAATAGGAGATAACGTAAGAAATGAGTAGGGTATGTTGTGATTTGGAGCTAATTTATTCAGTGAATCTGACCTGTTGTAGACCGTTCTTGGATATAAAGTCAGCTATCCCTTAGTGTTCATAGGAGAATGTCCAAATGAGCTATGGGCTATTAGGGAGGGTCCTTAAGAAGAGAGGAGTAAGATTTTTCATATAGATTTTGGTTCTTTGGCAAGGGAGTTGCCATTTCTGGCTGCTCTGTTTAAGAATAATGAAATAAGTTAATAAAAGCTGTTAAATGTTAAAGGAGATCTGTCCTGTGCCAGGGTAATTCTTCCAGTCTCTATCCATCTTTCATGTTTACCTACTCTTAGGAAAGGATAAACTTAGATTTGTGACTCTGGGCAAAGTAGTCAAATCTAATCAAGGCAGCTTCTTCCCATCTTTTACTTGAGTTGTTATGCCAGGAGAAGAGGTATATTGTTGTCAGCTCTTTGCCATTTCATAAGGACCCTGCCCCAGTGTGATAGGTCAGCAGCTTTCTTGTCCTCCCTGCGATCAGTGGAGGAAGGGGTTAAATTTGTACATTTCAGTGATACAGTCTTAAGTTCACTCTGCACATAGTCTCTAATCACCTTTGCTGATATAAAAGTGATTATTTTCTTATATTATTTAGTCCCAGACTTATACACACAGAGGAGAGATCTTATTTGACCATACCCTCAGTAACATACTCCATAAATGACTGAATAGAACTAAAATAAGTTTTCAATATATATACTATTATACATAAATAAAATAATATACTATTGTACATAAATAAAACATCAGTAGTATGAACATATAAATTAGGAGGCAGAATATAGACTTGGACAAGGCGGGGAACAGAATATAGGACCTTACATAATGATTGTAGTAATAGCCAACATTTGCTCAGTGTTTATTCTATCCAATTAATTTTGATAATATTGGAAGTCCCATTTATTTTATTTTATTTTTCTATTTTAAATTTTTTTTATTAACATATAATGTATTATTTGTTTCAGGGGCACAGGTCTGTGATTCATCAGTTTTACACAATTCATAGCACTCACCATAGCACATCCCCTCCCCAATGTCCGTCACCTCATCACCCCATCCTTGCCATGGCCTTTCTCTCCAGCAACCCTCAGTTTGTTTCCTGAGATTAAGAGTCTCTTATGGTTTGTCTCCCTCTTCATCTTGTTTCATTTTCCCCTCCCTTCCCCTGTGATCCTCTGTCATGTTTCTCAAATTCCTCATATCAGTGAGATCATATGATAATTGTCTTTCTCTGATTGACTTATTTTGCTTAGCATAATACCCTCTAGTTCCATCCCCATCATTGCAAATGGCAAGATTTCATTTTTTTTTTTGATGGAAAGCGCCATTTATTTTTTTAAGATTTTAATTATTTTTTTGAGAGAGAGAGAGCACAAGCAGGGGGAGTGGTAGGCAGAGAGAGAGGGAGAGCCCGATTTGGGGCTGGATCCCAAGACCCTGGGATCATGATCTAGGCTGAAGTCAGACAGTCACTCACTGAGCCACCCAGGTCGACCAGAAGTCCCATTTTTAAGATGAGGAAATGGAAGCATAATAAAGGTAAATGACAACAACCAATGAGAGGTAAAGCCTGAATTCAGAATCAAATTCCTGGGTGGTTAAGTTTAGGTGTCAACCTGACTGGGCCAAGAGATGCCAGAGGGCTGGTAAAACATTCCTTCTGGGCCTGTGTCAGGTGTGGGTGTGTCAGGTCTGGGCGTGTCTCAGGTCTCTGGAAGAGATTAGCATTTAGATAAGTAGACTTGAATAAAGGGCAGGTGAGGTCATTCAGTTTGTTGAGTCCCTAAATAAAATAGAAAGGGGGAGGGGGAAGAGTGAATGCACTCTCTGGGCTTGAGCTGAGACATCCATTTGCTCCTGTGCTCAGATATCAGTACTCCTGGTTCTTAGGCCTTTGGACCCAGATCTGGTCTTATACCATCAGCCTCAAGACCGCCAGGCCTTTGAACTTGGATGGAATAATACCACCAGCTTTCCTGGGTCTGCCACTTGCACACAGCAAATTGTGGGACCTTTTAGTCTCCAACATCACATGAGCCAATTCCTATAATATATTCCTAAATAAATATCTATATATATCCTATTGGTTCTGTTTCTCTGGAGAACCCTAACACATGGTTGAACTCTGAGTGGTACTTCTATCTTACAATACACTGGAAATTTATTAAAACAAATTTGCTTTGAACTTCCTGGTAAATGAAATTTGTTATAAGGGCTAACACTTCTTCCCTTTTTCCTTTTTATATTAGGATAGGGTTCCAAGTGAAAAATGAATAATTTAATAATCTCTTAGGACATTCTGCCAGAGTTTATACCAAAAAGTTCACCCAATTGTACCTGCCCATAACACTAAAGTATGCAATTTTAACACACCTTGTCAAAATAGGCTATTATCACTTTTTACTTTTCATTTCAGTCAGGATAAACTATGTCATCCAAGTAATAAGCAAACCCAAATCTTCAATGATTTATAACTTAGGTTTATTATCTTGCTCAAATTACATACCTTTTTTGGGCCGAATGGGCACTCTGCTCTGTCATCCTTCCTGGAATCCCACCCAGGAGACTCTGGAGAGTTTTGCATCAGCAATTAAATGTTTTGGCCTAGAAGTGAAAAATAATCACTTATGCTCACAACCCCGTTAGCCATAACTAATGGGTGAAGCCAATCTAAATTTGCCTACGTAAGGCCAATCTACCATGGACTTCCTTATTTGGAAGAAAGCTAGAAAATACTTCATAATCAGAACTAGAATTGTTAAAAATTTCCACAAATTTCATAGCTGAAAAATGACAAATTGCTTTGTTTTACACTCTTATTACAAGAGACATTGAAAACTTTTTCTCTATGAATTCTTTGTTCATGCTCCTTTGTTCTATATGTTAAACTGAGTATGTTGGTGTAGTCCAGTAAAAAAGTTGGTTGAGGAATTTAAGGCGTTCCCAAGTTAAGATCAAGATTTGCCACTCTCCCACCTTCCCCAAGAAATTCCATCTAGGGAAATATTCTGGAGCATAGCGATCACCTGATCTGCAACACCGTATAAACAACACTGTATCTTAGAATTGTTTCAGTAGGGGCATTGACAATTGACAATGTTTGGTAACCTATGACCGATTTATGTTTACGCCAATATAACATTAGTCATTCTATGTTACATACTCTGCCAAAGGTACCATTTTTTCCAAGGTCTGTTTTTTAGGCCTCTTTCAATTGAAAGTGACAGAATTCAAATTCAACATAGTTTAATAAAACAAAAGCGTATGGCCTCAAGTAAAAATTATGGGGGCTCCCTAGGTTTAGGCATGGCTGGATATTTGTGGTCCATTGACACCATCTGAATTTTCTCTTCTTTCCATCTCTTATGCCTGTTTTCCTTATGTTGATCCCTGTAGGTTTTCTCTACATGGCTACAAAGAAAAACTTGGCAGCTTATGGAGAAGCTTCCAAACCTGTATCATCTTTGGAACTAGGAATCTCAGAGTAGACCTTCCTTTTTCTACATTCTTACCAATCCTCAAAAAGACAAATCTTAAACCTGTTTGAAAAGTATATCCATAGGACCAGCCTCTCTCTTTAGAGGCACGGGATATACTAATTGGCGAGCATTGGTTACAATAAAATTCATATAATGAGGTTCTAACTTTATCTGTCCAGGATATACCTGTACTTCTTGAAATAGTTTCTTTTGGGAGGTAATTGAGTTAAAATAAAGTCATTAGGGTGGGCTCTAATCCAATATGACTGACATTCTTACCAAAAGAGGAAATGTAGACCCAGACATGTACAGAGGGGAAGACTATGTGAAGACACAGGGAGAAGGCCATCTGCAACCCTAGAAAGGAGACCTCAAAAGAAACCAACCTTAGTAATACATGGATCTTAGACGTCCAGCTTTCAGAACAATGAGAAAATACATTTCTATTATTATTATTATTTTTTTTTAAGATTCTATTTACCTATTTGACAGAGATTACAAGTAGGCAGAGAGGCAGGCAGAGAGAGAGGAGGAAGCAGGCTCCCCGCTGAGCAGAGAGCCCGATGTGGGGCTCGATCCCAGGACCCTGAGACCACAACCCGAGCCGAAGGCAGAGGCCCCAACCCACTGAGCCACTCAGGTGCCCCTACATTTCTATTATTTAAGCTACTAGGTCTTTGGCCCTTTGTCATGGCAGCCCTAGCAGATGAATACACATTCCCAACTCTGTGGTATGAAAGGATAGGTGTGGCTCTTTGATTATCCCCCCAGCTGCAAACTCCAGAATGGGAGACAGGCTGTTCTCAGGAGGAAAGGAGATGTTCCAAGACCCAAAAAAGGAGGGAATGATGCTGGACACACCATAGTTGCTGATGTTCCCACAGATGGAGAATAACCAATCTCCCTTGACCCAAAGGGTATGATTTCACATCACCCTTCTGGAAAAAGAGTTTACTGTTTATGATAGATGTCTCACTGAAATTGTTCTAAAAATTTTGAACCTCAGTTTCAACCACCACAATTTTTTATAGGTTGGAATGTCAGTAGAGCATAGTACTTACAAGGCTTTTGGATCAGTTGTGTCTGGATTTGGATACTGAGATTGGATACTAAGATGACTTTGGGAACTTATTTGAATCTATGTTTTGTCACTTATGAAATGGAGATAATGAGAGTACTTTTCTCCTACAGTTGTGAGGGTTCTTTAAGTTAATTTGTGTGAAACTCTTAACAAAGTGGATAATGCATTAATAGAAATAGTAGATACTGCCTACTATTGTTTGCATTATATCTATTATTACTGTTGTTATATATAGATTGTTCAACGCACTAAAATGGCCTAATTGTCTATAAGTCATTCAGAGTTTTGACTCTTAGCTTGACCTTATCATTGACATGCAAATGAAGGTAATGGATATAAGAGCTTTGAAGCGCATCCTAAAGCATGTTTTGGGAAGATAATAGAAATTATACTTGCTACTTTCCACACACTTCAGTGTTGAGGATCTTGAATTTGAGGTTTCTATGTGATAACAAAATGGAAATACCTAGTTTATAGCTAGAGACCTGATACTGGACCTAAGGATAGAGGTCAGGACAGTTGATATTAATTCAGGAGTCATTTGTTTATGCCAGAGATGGCAAATTAGCAATCTTGAGAAATGCGTTTTTCCCCCCTCCTAAGTAGGCTTTAACAAATGAATGGGCTACCCATTTAATATTCTTGGGGAAGAAGACCTTCTGCCCTGTGGTCCTTCTAGCTGGACTTAGAATCAAATTGACATGAGACAGATTAATAGGAAAAATCAAATTTAATAGTCATATGTATGGGATGCCTCTGTGGCTCAGTTGGTTTGGCATCTGACTCTTGGTTTCGGCTCAGGTCATGATCTCAGGGTAGTGAGACTGAGCCCCAAGAAGGGCTCTGGGCTAGGCATGGAGCTGCTTAAAATTCTCCCTCTCCTTCTTTCTGTGCTCCTCCCTACTCCCTCTCTAAAACAAACAAACAAACAAACAAACAAACAAACAAACAAACAAAATCTTTGTCAAACTGGCCTCTCTTGGGACAGAGTGCCCTGTACCCCTACATTATTATCTTACATTAAATAAATAAATGGGCTGCTATTTAATATTATATTACATTTAAAAAAAGATTGGGTGGCTTTTCTTAATAGGTCAGATGATCTGGGCATAGTGCTTGGCATTTTCATATGGCAAATATCAAAGAGAACTGAGGAATAGCTGCCCTTTTTGGTCATGAATCCAACTCTTCACTCAGGGTATGCATGTGCATATATTCCCATTCATTTGGCCATCTCCCTCCTTTCTGGAGGCATGTGAGCAAGACCCTTGATGAAACTTATAGTTGAGGAGATGTAAATGAGATTGCCACATGGATGAAGAAGGAAAAGGAGCCAGTTATGGAAGTAGGTGGAGGCCAAAGAGTCATCCAAGAAACTAAGCAGTTAGTAAAAATGCCTAACCAGTTAGTAAGAAGTTAGTAATAGTAAGTAATAGTTAAGAAGTTAGTCAGTTAGTAAGAACACCAGAAAAGAGCACTGTTATCACACTCAAAGTGGCGGATAGGGTTAATTAGAGGAGGGATGGTCAAACAGTGTCATATTTCTAAAGATATCTGGTAGTAGAATGAAAAGAATCTACTAGTTTTGTCAACTAGAAACTGACTACTGGTATATAATAATGAAAGTAGTTCATTCTTATGAGTGGGCAGAAATCTACAATGGGCAGAGGAAGTAAGCAAGTCCTTTCTTTTCTTTTTAAAAATCTTTCATCTAAGGAGCCTGGGTGGCTCAGTCAGTTAAGCTTCTGCCTTCGACTCAGGTCATGATCCTGGAGTCCTGGGATTGAGTCCCAAATCCAGCTCCCTGCTCAGCAGGGAGGCTGCTGCTGCTTCTGCCGGGTCCCCTACTCATGCTTACTCTTGCTATCTCACTGTCTGTCTGTCTCTCTCTTAAAAATAAATAAATAAAATCTTTAAAAATCTTTCATCTAATGGAGTGATAGCTACATGAGGTTTTATGGGAGTTTATTATTATTATTATTATTATTATTTTATTATTAGACAATAAAAAAGTTTTTATTGATCAAATGAAAAGTAGTTCAAGTAGGAGATGCAGCAAATAGAGCAAAGGGAGAAACAACTGATGGAGCCCAGTTCTAGCCAGCTGAGACCAAAGAACAACATTTCAGGGGCCATGCTATTCTGCTCCATGTAGAGCCGGGGCGAAGGCGAGGCTGCGCGGGGCCGGAACCATGACCCGGAGTTTCCACAAGTCTCAGACCCTGCGCTTCTACGACTGCAGCGCGGTGGAAGTCAAGAGCAAGGCCAAGCTTCTTCCAACCCGCCTGGTCCTACCCTCACCCGGCCTCAAGGCTGAGAGAGCGGCTGTTCCGGGAGGCTGTTCCACAGCTCCTTCACGTGGTGGCCTCTCTCCTGTGTGACAGGAGCGCACCCTCATCTCAGGCAGCCTGACGAGCTGGTGCGTGTTTGCACACCAGGAGAACACTACAGATCACGGACAGAGCGCTCCTGGATCCAGGTGCTGCTGTCTTCCTTGGCTTTCCTTTAGTCCACACCAGCTTCCGTGGGCCCCTCTGGTGGGCCTGGCGTCGTGGGAGAAGCAGAGACTCCAGATGAGCACAGGAGGAAATATGCTTAGAGAAGTTTAAATTATCCAGAGGCACAGAGCCAGAAAAGGACAGTTGGGAATTTGCCCCTGCAGGGCCTTGTGCCTCATGACTCTGCCCTCCCATCTCTATGGCGCCCTCACAGGGTTGTTCCCCTGAGTTGTCCTGTGGCTGCCGCAGCTGGGCCATCATCCCTGCAGGTTGGAGTAGGTGGATGGAGCCCAGGAAGGGGCTAGGCTCTGCTGTCGGCTACACCCCATCTGACTCACAGGTCTGTGGCCTGAATTTATACTGTTTCATCACGTCAGCTCAGGAAGTCATCCCACGGCAGGTCCCACGCTCCAACAAATGCCACATGAGAATAACAGCCTTTGCTTCCGGATCATTCTCTGAATGGAAGTCTTCCCACCATTTTCTCTGGGGCAGACGCATGCACTCCTGCTCCTTGGCCCTGTCCCCAAACGGCCTGATATGGCTGCATCACTGTGCAGAGCGGCATCTGAGATCTGTCACGTCTGAGGCTGTCTGTGCTCCTTCCACCTGTGCTGTGGCCAAGCTGCTCCGGTCCTCTCTTCACCTGGGTGTTTCGTTTCCTTAGACACACAGTTCGAATCAGGGCCTGCGTCCTGTAGTTTCCGTGTGTGCGTTTCTCAGTTTGGAACTACACATCCGCATGTGTGATCACCGCCCAGCACTGGGCTCTCAAACAACTGTCAGCCCCATGAAGGCACTCGGCCCTGGCACCAGGTGCCATGCACACCTGGCATTCAGTAAGGTTTTGTTCAAGGAACCAATCCTAAACAGCAGCCCCTAGCAGTGATTGGCGAGATGCCCCCTGGGATGGGTACAGCCCTGCTTTTCAGACTGAGTTGTGCCTGAGTCACTGGGAGTCTAGTGACTCCCTCCTTAAGCCTGGGGCCTGAGGTCACACATCTGCAGCCGTTCCCAGGTGACAGTGCTGCTGCTGGCTCAGGCACACATGATGGGGAGGTCCAGCTCCAGAGAGCCTGGCTTCACGGGCAGCAGGCGGGCCCAGAGTGCTTGGCTCCCTGGGCTCTTGGTTTAGGCAGGAGTCACAGCTCTGGGCTGGGCCTTGTGGCTTTGCTCCGTGCTGCGCCCTAAGGATCTCTGTACTGTTCCAATTTTACTATACATAGTGCTCATATATGTAACTTTGGAGGCTTACTAGTCTTGCTGTGAAAGTCCGCACAAGTCCCTGGAGCTCAAAAAGGTTAAAATTAGTTTCATTAATTGATTCTACCCATCCTCAAACATATTTCTATTGCTATATCATCTCTCCTAGTTACTCAGTCTCCCAAATTAGAAGTCTGGAAGTTATTTTATATTTCTTATTCACCATGTCAGTTCTGCTCACACTTCTTGACACCTCTTACCCAATCAGACACAAAGCCCCATTGATTCTTCCCTTCAGTTTGTCTGGAGTCTATCTTTTTTCTTAATCACAGTTTTCTATTTTGTGCTATCACTGACCTGGAGGTTCTTTGAGGATGAGACCTGTTCTTTATGTTTTTCCTCATTTCAACTCCTAAAAGTATACATAAAACATATTATAAATGTTTGATAATTTTTGTGGAGATGAACTAAATGATCACCCATTTTCATGTCCTGCTACGCTTGGATCTTACACTCCAGTCACACACACACAACCTACTCTTCCTCCCATACCCAGTACTATTACACATTTCCTTGTATTATTTCTGCCTGGATACTCTTCACAATGCACTGTCCACCTGGAACGTGGACCATGTTTCTGAAAAGTTAGTAGAAGAATTAATGCCCCTGTGAAATCGCCCTTTATTACTCTGCTTTGGGGCAGACCTTGCTGCAGATTATCAATTACATTTCTTTTTCTATCTAACACATCACAAAATATTTTCAACCTCACTTGTTTGACATGGCCATAGAATGTGAGCAGAAAATTGTGTACACTCTTAAGTTTAGCCCATAAATTCCTTCTTATTGTCATCCTTCATTCTGTTTTCTACTTTCGGGTGGTTGGTTTAAAGAACCCCCTCAAGGGGATCTCAGCAGGTGTATGTCGAAGATGGTAGAGCTATTATAAAAAAGGAACCTAGGTCCCTGAGTCATTGGTTGGAGGAGAGCTACCCAACAATCAACTCCAACATTGGGAACAACAATTAACTCCAACAATGGGAACATTGTGAGAATGAAAAATAAGCTTTGTGTTAAACCACTGAGAGTTTGGAATTTATCCAGCATAGCCACTATAAGGAAGTACCATTTACCACTCCAAAATATGTCCCTTTGAATTAAGGATTATTTTTTAAGAAACTGCAAACTTAGGAACTCTGAAAACCAAACAGAAGTACCTTTTTATAAGAGACTCAACATGTATAAGGAAAAATCTCTATTTGTGGATCCCTTGCTCTACCAGGAAAAGGGGGATAACTCAATCTTTAGAAACTCTTACCAATGAAGAAGGCAAAGACTTAGATGTGCATAACCACCTTATCCTTGTGTACTGTGCTTTCTGGGTAACCTCTCATAGCTGACTCTCCATCCCAGTATTTTGTTTTATCTTTAGCTGTAGATGGTTTTAAGGTGATGGCTTTGGCCATTTCAGACACTCAGTTTTTCTGAGTCTCTCCCATGTATATGCGTTACTAGACTTTTTTTTTTGTTTGTTTTTTTCTTCTGTTAATCTGTCTAATATCAATGTAATTATTAGACTATCCAAGGAACCTAGAAAGGAAGAAGAAAGAACTTCTCTGTCCCTACAGTTTTGGCAACCTGGATGGGATTTTCACTGGCTAGACCCTACTGGCTCTGGGGCTGCTGCACCCAAGAGATCATGGGAACTGACAGAAAGCTGGCAGAAGGTAAGAATTCTTACCATGTCAATCTCCAGGATCTCTGCCTGCAGGATCCAATGGAAGTGAGAGTATTTTTTTTTCTTTTCTAACTGTAGGTAGTCTAAAATATTTGTGGAACTAGTTCCTGGGGTACAGTGACTTTTGTAAAGATTTGGTAACAAGTATTCTTGTTTTCTATTTTTTTTTTTTCTTCCCAGAGATGTTCTTCATTTTCTTTTGTCTGCTTGATGACCAGAGAGAATATTCTCTCTGGTCTTTACCAGTTGGAGGATGTGTGTTCATCTGAGGAATAGCTGAGTAACCTATGGATCCAAACTTAGGAAATAAAAAGTTTGGGGAGATGGAGACACATGTGATTCCCCGGGTTTGGAAAAGCTATTTAAAACTGGGCCCTTTATAATTAGTGTCTCTGCTTTCTTAGGCTAACTCTGGGAGCAATTTGTCTGGATCTTGTGAGGCCTGCATCTCTTGCATTCTCCTTTGGGATACCTCTTGTGTCCATGGTTAACCCACAAAAAGACTTATTGATAATTTGAGTCCCCATTAAGATTAATAGATCCTAGTCATCAATGACCAAACGATGGAACCTTTGGAGAAACTTCTAGATTGAAAAAACTTTTTAGGCAAACCGTGAACAACTCTTAACTTTAAGAAACAAACTGAAGGTTGCTGAAGGGGAGTTTGGTAGGGGGATGGGGATAACTGGGTGATGGGCATTAAGGAGGGTGCTTGATGTAATGAGCACTGGGTGTTACATGCAACTGATGAATCACTAAATTGTACCCCTGAAACTAATTATACACTATATGTTAACTAAGTTGAATTTAAATAAAAATTTTTAAAAAATTTTTTTTAAAATTTTTTAAAATTTTTTAAAAATTTAAAAATTTATTTTAAACATAAATGATTTGACACACAAAAAAAGTTTTTTAGAGTGGTCTGATCTAAGCAATTGTCTTATTGGTACTTATGGAAAGGCTAAATCTAAAAGAAATATATTGGCTAACCTTAGGGACTCTCTTAACAAGATGAAAGAACAGAAATTAGACAATTTTAGAAAATTAACATTCACATCCAATACAATTCCCATTCTCAAAATTTGGCTCTGATGCAGGCCAATTCTCTGACCAATTCTCAGGACCCAGAGGCATCCCGCAGGAACAGCCAAGAGAGTCCTTGGTTATGTGCAGAATAGAAATGAAATGCAAGTCAGCAGGAAGTAAAAGCAGAGTTTATCGGAGATAGCAGATACAGAGCATCTGGGAGACTCAGAAAGGAAAAGAAGAACTGAGTCTCATCTTTGCTTGGGGCCTGGAGTTTTTACTAAGGACAGTGGTCTGGAGTACATGAACTCTTAAGAAATCCCGGAACTGGTCAAACAAGGACGAGTGCTTTTTGGAAAAGCACCTGTGTCCTTCATAAGTTCCTTATGCCCTGGAGCCTTAGGGTCTTGGTGAGTCAGTGGTCTTGAAAAATATACATTAAGATCTGGCCTGGTCACTCCTTAGATGTTATCTATTGTGCTGGAAAACTCCAAAGAAATCATTAACTTGACCTTTACAAGGAGGACATACATTAAGACGTGGGAGGTGAAAGTGCAGGTCCTGGCAAGAAGAGAAGCAGGAAAAAGAGCAAAAAAAAAAAAAAAAAAAGCTTTTTATCCCCCCCATGGGTTTTCTTCAGTTTCCCTGTCTTAGTTCCATCTACTTATTTTCACTTCCCTTTCCATAAAAGATTTATAGAGAGCACTCCAGCCCGATCTCCCATTGCAGGTATGTAGGTTAGTCCTGTGAAGACTAAGAGTCAGGAAGTGAATTCAGCAGAAGCTCCTGAGACTGCTGGCAGTTTGCTTTGCTGTCACTCCCAATTCCTCCTACTTTTGGGGGCTCTGGAACCAGGCTCTGCCTCTTTCAGGCCTTCCCATGCCATGTCCTTTGTGGAAGTGTTCTGGAACCCCCACCACAAAGAATTCATGTCCCCTGGGTATCAACAGATCTAAATTATAAAGTTCTTTTGTCAGAAATCAAATCTCCTTGATACAAATAATTAAATTTAGTTGGAAAGGAGGCCAGTCCCTTGATATTCAGGCTATAGTCCTGGTCTTTGGGGTATGGGAAACAACATTTTTGTCTTGCAGCTCTCTACAAAACCAACAATGTGGCTCTAGAAACAGTTCAAAGCTCATCCATCTTCACCAGTTCCAAGCCTCCCTCCACTCATCTCATAATGCTTGTAGATATTGTAAAATATCAGAATATTGGAAACAGATTTGTCTTGCACTTAAGGAAAGGAAAAATTTAAAGTGTAATTACTCCAGACCTCTGATAATATCCCAAAGTTCCTGGCAGAAAACTGGTATATTTTCTCTGTGCCTCTGTGGTATAGATTTTCTACCTCATCTTTTCTAGGACTTAAGAGCCATTCCTTGAAATGCAGACATTAGGGAGATGTTTCTCATTAGAAGAAAAAAAAAAGGGGGAGCAGGAAGGTATTTGGAACTTAGGCTAATGAAAAATCTCAGGGTGCCTGGGTGGCTCAGTCAGTTAAGTCTTTGCCTTTGGCTCAGGTCATGATCCTGGGGATCGTGTGAGGAGTCTCCTTCTCCCTCTACCCCTCCCCCCTGCTTTCTCTCTCTCTCTCACCCTCTCTCTTTCGAAGAAATAAAGATCTCAAATTTCTTCTCCACAAATGTTAGTAGAAAAGGCTTTAGCCATCTGAGCAATCGGACTTATTCCAACTGCCAAAAAATGAAACAAAAAAAAAAAATTGGATCCAACTATTCTTTTGAACTGGTGAGTTTTGTGTTGTGCCTGACTCATGGCTAAAATTTTAAGGCAATAACTGTGGAGGGTCTCTGTCGTGTCTGTACGTCTCTCTTTCTACTGTGTGTGTGTGTGTGTGTGTGTGTGTGTGTACATATGTGTGTAAAATTACATGTGTTATATTTTTCTACTCTGGATCATGTTAACAAAATTAATTTGTAAGAGCTCTATTTAATTGGGTTAAAATTAAGTGCTTATAGATTAAATATTCCTAACGTTCTCAGAAATATAGCAAACTGACCCAGTGTTTTCCTGTTTACGTGATCTGGAAATATATTTGGTATTAGAGCTAGTTTAAGTTCGTTGGTTTAATTAAAGTAGACATGTCCTTAGAGTTATCAGCATTGAATATAATGCAGACATACAACTTTTTTCCTGCCTGGGTTTACTAGTCTAATAAGTTTATGTTATATCTCTGTTTCAAAATTTGTCAGGAAGAAACAGCTTGGGATGATGGCAGATTTTGTCCAACGCTTCATGAGGTTTTCATGGAAGGTCTAAATTAATTTTTGGGAGCAAGTGATTTAGATAGATTTAAGTGGAATAAGAGTTTTTAGGTGAACTTGTCAGCAATAATTATATTGTATGGTATATATACTTAAAAATAGCTTTTGTTAACCTTAAAAGTTAAACTGCCAGTTATTTTACCAGCAAAAGATGGGTTTATTCAGGAATAGCAGAGAATTGCAATCTGGGACAAGCAAGCTGAGGGGAAACCATTGGCAACTCTGCAAAAAAAAAAAAAAAGTAGAGGAATGCTTTTCAGTTGATTAAGTGTCGGCCTTCTGCTCAGGTCATGATCCCAGGGCCTGGGATGGAGCTCCCTGTTGGTCTCTCTGCTCTGACGGGAGCCTGCTTCTCCCTCTACCCCTCCCCACTGCTTATGCACTCTTTCTCTCTCTTGCAAATAAATAAATACTTTAAAAAAATAAAATAAAAATAAATAATTCTCTCTCTTGCAAATAAATAAATAAAATCTTAAAAAAAGAAAAAAAGAAAAAGAAAACAAAATGGGGAGTTTGGAAGGCTATTATCAAGGAAAAAGTCATTGCAGTAAACTGGGAACTGGAGATAGAGTGGCTTTTCATTGGCCGAGTTGTGACCATTTCGCATCGACTGGGCTGTAGCTGGGGCAATGAGGAAAGCCTTTCTCCCTCCTCTGGATAATCAGTAGTATCCAAAGTAGCATCCATGTGCAAGGTCTATCTCTGGTTGCATTTGCAATTAAAGATGAGTGGTGAGGCAGTGAGAGCTCCCCCTGCCCAACCTCCCAACTCAAATTTAGTGAGGTTTCTCTTAATCATTTTCACATTTTTCCTTTGATTGAGATCTTTTTTTTGAAAGTATTGGTGACAGTAGTCATTCTTTTTTTAATTAATTAATTAATTTTTGTGTGTATGAGAGCGAGAGCAAGCTTGAGCATGAGTTGGGGGAGGGGCAGAGGAAAAAGCATACTCTAATGAACAGGGAGCCTGATGCAGGACTCAATCCCAGGACCCTAGAATCATGACCTGAGCAGAAGGCAGATGCTTAAACCAACTGAGCCACCCAGGTGCCAAGTCAGGTTCTTTATATTAGTGGTTTTGTACCTCAGTGCCAGGAAGGACCTTTGCTGGTTGTCAGGTCCTATGTTGGGGTGAAAGTGCTTAGCAGTTGGAAACTACTTAAGGTCCTATTTGAGTAAAGGGAAAGTTAGGAGGGAGAATACTCAGGTGTTTCTCATTTAAAGGCTTTTTCTCAAGGTCATAAGTATTGGCGTTCATCCTGAAACACTAACATCGCCTTACTGGGTACATCTTTTAAAAAATCAACAGGCAACCAAAGGTGAAACTAAAAATAATTTGCAAAATTTCTTGGCATTGGCTGGCTCAGTTGGAAAAACATGTACTCTTGATCTTGGGGTTTAAATTCACCAAAATGAAAACAAAAGAAGAGTTTCCCCCTTTCACAAGGGCTTGGGAATACAGACAAGGGCCTTGTCTTTCCATGAAAGAGAGCAGAAGCAATAGTGAGAAAAAGGGGCTGGCCTGAATGTTTTGGGAAAGCTGCCTCAGATGTCATCTGCTTCAATTCCAAAAATCTTTACTTTCAGGTCAGCAGGTGGGGTGCAGGTCCAGTTAGGGTTTGGCACTTCTTTACATGTGTCATGTGAATCCAAGAGTCTATTTCTGGTGTTTGGCAGCGCAAAGTTTGATAAACAGTTCCTGGTAAAGGCCTTTCCAGTGACGCTGAAGTGTCTTCTAGAGATGTCTTTTTCCAGGTTGCAAGGATATGCTTAGTAACTCCCAAGAGTAGGCTGTAAATACATTGCTGTACCAAAGAATGGTTATTTTCAAAGATGGAACTGGGGCCTTCATGCTATGGAAGTCTATTTCCTGTTATCAACTATGGATAAAGGAGGATGGGACCAGGTATATTTGATGTCCTGTGACTGTATATTGGATGTCCTGTGATTATCTCAAAGTCTGAGAGTCTATGGATTCCAAGGGGGGTGGATTTGAGATTTAAAGGATCAATAGCAATGCTTTAGTCCATGGTATGGAGGGTTTTTTGCAAATTTTGCCAACTGAGTCTAATAAGGTCATTAGTACATTTGACCAACTCTGAAGACTGAGGACAGTATGTGCAATGAAAGTGTTGTTAAGTAGCCAGACTTGTCAAGGCGGCTGAGCAACCAATGGGTTCCCTGATCACTATGTAGTTTGAGAGGGGTTCCCCAGGTGGGATAATTTTTTCTAAAGAATTTTAGCCACAGAAGAGGTACTGGCTTGTCTAAACAAACATCTTCAGTCCAGTGATAAAACATACAAACCATGACTAAAATATATTTATGCCCACGAGATGGGGGAAACTGCATGAAATTCATATGCCAAACCTCAAATGGTCCATTGGGCAATTTAAAATACCCAGGAGTGTTAAGGACAGATTTCCCATGACTGTACTTTGCATAGATGGACAAGCAAGGTAGGTACTTTCTGTGGTCTTACTAACTTTTCCAACCACACTGATTCATGAATGTTAAATTTTGTAAGCAGACCAATAGTTTATTGCATGTACAGTTATAAGTATTGGGAATTTTAGGATTTCTGATAGGGCCATATTGGTATTTGGATAGTTCTTTCATTTTTATTGAATCAACAATTATTAGATTTCTATAATGTTTCTCCTTTCTGGGGACAACTGTTGGGCTGCTGTGGTCAATTTGTCTAAATTGTCATTTAGGAGAACATCCTCTTGTACTGTGACAGAGGCTTTGCTATTGGTTTCCTTGAGTGCAGCATTTTTAGTGGAAATATCATTGAGTTGGATTATTCTGGCTTCCAGGGAGTTGAGTCTGGAATGTCCATGAATTTTTTTTTTAAGATTTTATTTATTTATTTGACAGAGAGAGAGAGATCACAAGTAGGCAGAGAGGCAGGCAGAGAGAGAGAGGAGAAAGCAGTCTCCCTGCCAAGGAGAGAGCCCAATGCAGGACTCAATCCCAGGACCCTGAGATCATGACCTGAGCCGAAGGCAGAGGCTTAACCCACTGAGCCACCCAGGCACCCCCATGAATCTTAATAATAGTTTGAGCCACTGGCAAAAGTATGGCATCTAATAAATTTTGGACATAAGAGCCATTTTTATTTTTAGTTTTTAAAATTTTTTTTTATTTTTAAAAAGATTTTATTTATTTGACAGAGAGAGAGAGAGAGCACAAGCAGGGGGAGTGGCAGGCAGAGGGAGAGGGAGAAGCAGGCTCCCTGCAGAGCAGGGGAAGCACGATATGGGACTTGATCCCAGGACTCTGGGATCATGACCTGAGCCGAAGGCAGTGGCTTAACCAACTAAGCCACCCGGGCACCCCAGGAGCCATTTTTAATCTTATTCCCACTGGAGGGAAGGAAATCTCATTTCCATAACATTTCAAATTCATGAGCTACTCCAAAGGTATACCCACTATCAGTGTAACTTACTAGTTTTCCCCTTGGCTAAAGTACAAGTCTGGGTAAGTGCATATACCTCAGCCTGTTGGGTGGAAGTAGCCAAAGGTAAAGGTGCTATGTCAATGACTTCAAAGGAAGCGGTAATAGTATCTCCAGGATGATGTTTGCCATTAAAAAAAAAAAAAAAATTACCTATATTTTTATGTTTGGGGAAGGAAGTAGAAAAGAAACCCCTATAATGGGCCCTACTCAGTGGCAGCTCCTTGTTCCAGAAGGTTAAGGAAGACTTTGAGGAAATAAAAGTTGCTTGGAAAAATCCTGGTGTAGTTGCTTTGTATGTTGTGATGGTAGAGGGATGAAATGAAGTGTGAAGGCCCCTCATACCCTGCACCTTACGTCAGATTATGTGCTGGAAACCGGGGGCAGAGAAAGTGCCAACCTCATTCTTGCCTCTTGGGATTGTTGACAGTCACGTAGTGGTAGAGAATGACAAGCAGGAAGAGCGACACGCCCAGCATGTTGGCAAAGATGGCAAGATGGTGAGCAGCATGTCTGTGGTCCTCCTGATCAGCTGGGCTCCCCGTGATGCAGTCTGCATACTAGCTTGATGTTTACCATTTTTATACTTTAAATAAGAATCCTTGGTAAACCATGCAAAATCTGTATTGGTTAGAAAATTTTCCATAGTTATCATGGGGAGTCAAAAGGTAATCTGTCAGGGTTAAGCAGGTATCAGAGGTTTCATCTGGGGGCAAATGTAGTCCTATTCTGAGATCAGATCCCCTAAGTATCTAATCTGAGCTTGAGCAAGCTGCAGTTTTTTCGGAGACTTTACATCCCTTTAAGGTCAAAAGGTTTAACAGGTAGATGTTGCCTCCTGTGAATAGATTTGAGAAGGAGAGCAGAGAAGCAAATCATTTATGTATTGTAACAAGGTAGATCCTGCAGAGAACTTTTTATCCTCCAAATCAGCTTCTACGTTTTGTGAAAAATAAGGACTCTCTAGAACCCTGGGGGCATTATTGTCCACGTGTTTTTCTATCCTTCCCAAGTGAAACCAAAAAGATGTTGGCTATCCTTATCAACTGGAATACCAAAAATGCATGGTACAGATCAATCACAGTGAAAATTTGCTTTCACCGGGAATGGATGTTAGTAGCACCTGGGGGTTAGGAACAACAGAATACTAAGAGATAACTGTTGTTTATTGCTCAGAGGTTGTGGACAAACCTCCATCATCAGACATGGGGTTTTCTCACGGGTAAAATAAGAGTATTACAGGGACTAATGCAGGGGATAATGAGGCCCTGAGACTTGTAATCTTCTATTATGGGCTTGATGCCCTAAAGGGCTTCTTTACCACAGGGCCTTGAATAATTCTGGGAAGAGGTTTTGAGGGATCTATTTGAATCTTGATGGGAGGTGCACTTTGGATTCTACCCATATCAGTTCAAGATTTTGCCTATAAAGAGAATAGTAGCTGATCCAATAGGAACAAATGATGAGTGTCCCCACACTCCTCTATAATGCTATCAAAGATGGAGCATAGAAAAGATGCTGAAGGGATATTTAATTCTCCTGGTTGGTTATTTTGAGTACTACTGTCAGATTCTAGAATTATTTCTCCCTTTTGGAGAAATTCTGGCATGGTGGTTTCTATAAAATCTCAGCCCAATAAATTAACTGGGATGGAAGAGTTAAGGAGAAAAGTGATGAGTGTCTGTCAAAAAGCCTAAACCAAAGGTAATAGTTTCAGAAACAGGAACCCATTGAGGTTATTAGAGCCCTCCACTTGTTGAACTGCTTTAGCGTCCTGGGGCAGGAGCTGCTTTACAGCGGCAGAGTTGAGCACTGACAACTAGCTCCAGCGTCAATACAAACAGAGACTCATTCCCAATTTGAAGAATGGTTTCTCTAAGCTGATGAAGAGAAAGGACTGGGAAGAACCCATGGAGGGCACCTGGGTGTCTAAGTCAGTTGAGTGCCCCATCCCACTCTTGATTTTGGCTCAGGTCATGATCAGAGTTGTGGGATCAAGCCTCGTGTGGGGCTCCATACTGAATGTGGAGTCACTTGAGATTCTTTCTTTCCCTCTTCCCCCTCTCAAACAAACAAACAAACAAACAAAATCTTAAAAAAAAAAATAGAACCCGTGTATTTCCTCAGAGTCACACCATTGGGAATTAGGACGATACTGGAAAGACTGGCTAGAGGGCTGAGGACACCAAAGTGCTTCTTAAATTTGTAACAGTCTTTTCTTCATGTCCTAGCCCATTATAACAGCAACAAAAACTAGAAGGTTTTTGGTTTTGTTCAGGGGCCTTCATTTGCCAGAGTTGAAAATGGAGAATTTTAGTGGTCTTTCTTTTAGGTGAGTCATCTAGTATGTGAGCAAGCTGGTTTGCCATATTAACTAAACCTGGAGTGGTCAATTTCCCATCCTGGTCCTTTTAACTAAAAGAGAAAGATCCCAGCTCAGCTCATTAGTAAACATAGAGTTAAATGCTGCCTGGGTGGATTCAACATTTAAAGGAGGATCAGAACATTCTTAAAAGAATCTAAACTGATTCTAATAGTCATAGACAGTTTCATTAGACTTTTGTGGGCAAGCCTGAATTTTGTTCAGTCAGCAGGTGGAAAATGCTCCTGTAGTTCAGTGGAGATTTCCAGGGAGTGTGCCAAAAGTTAGAGGTCTATTTCTCTAAGTCCCCTTTTGGATGTTTCCTTCAGGCTAGTTTCATCCATTGTTTGACCTGGTGCTCACCAATAAGTATGTGGACTAATTTAAATATGAGAAACAAGCTTGTTAAGTTTGAATAACTATGTGAAATTCTTCAGCAAACTTATGGGGGTCCTTGGTCACTTTAGGAAACCCCTTCACTATGGCCCACAATTTGGCCCTAGTCTAGGCAACATAAGAAATTTGAAGTTTATTTAGATCCTCAGAAGACTTAACTTTAAAAAGGCAATTTGACTCGGCTTAGGAGAGGAGTGAGTGGGGAGAGATTCAGAGGAAAAAGTAAATTCAGTAGACAAAACAGAACAAAATGGCACTGGAGGTGGGGGCCTGAGCACAAGGTGGCCACCAGCTGTCTGTAGACAAAAAAGATGGAAAAGGGGAAAAAGGGGCCTTAGAAGCCATTTTTGCCTCTTTGAATTGTTTGCCTCAGTTAATTTAGAAATAGTATTTGCAAAAAAGAAATTTAGAATTCTGAAAACATCTGGAAGCCTTGAGATACCATTTAAACTAGCTATCCTGGGCTGTGTGATGACTCATCAGTTAAGTGTCAGGACTCTTGATTTCCACTTGGGTTATCATCTTGGGGTTGTGAGATTGAGTGGTGCTTTGGGCTCTGCATTGGGCCAGGAGCCTGCTTGGGATTCTTTCTCTCCTGCTCTCTCTGCCCTTCTTCTGCCAAACAAAGGTAAAGTAAAGAAAATATTTTTAAAAAGTAGTTATTGTATTCAGTATTTTTTTCTTTTCCTTTTCTTATATTTTAAGGAACCATGGCTTTCGGATTCAGTTTTGAGTAAAACAAGTGTAGGGAGATCAAAAATTCCCCATAATAGACATTGAATATTTAAATTTCTTTTGGTTAAGTCAGTCTACTTAATTATAAATGTGCATACAGAGGGGACCATGGTTTTTAAATATAAAACTGGCCAGAGTCCCAGCTAGGAGTGGGGGTGGGGAGGCATGATCAAGGCATTTTAATGACTGAAATCCCATGTCTTAGAGATTTTTCAGGAACAACCTGATTCTAGAAGGAATCAGACAAAAGGATAGCACAATCCCAAGCAGGAGTTGGATGGAAGACTAGCACACTTCCAATGGGCACAGTTCCAAAGGGAATAATCCAATCCCCAAAAGGAGTCAGATCAAAAGCTAGCACAGTTTCATCAGGAACAGTCTGATTCCAAAGAAGAGTTAGACTAAAAGCCAAATGAGTACTCTCAGAGATCAAAACAAAACAAAACAAAACACAAAAAAAAACCCTAAAAACAAAAAACAAACAAACAAAAAAAACAAAGGCCTTGAAATGGATCCCAAATAAAGCCTGGATAGCTCAGACACAAAGTGTGGAGCTCAAAATCTGGAAGAAAACTTACCCTCAAACCCAAGGTTGGCAAGAAAGCAGTAAGCCCAATTGGCTCTTGGGTACTGTGACCTGTTTGCTCACCAGCCTCAGGGCTGTTGGGGGTCTTTTCTGCATCCCCAGATGGGCCAACAAGTAATGTCAACCTTCAAACTGTCAGTGATTTTACTAGCAAAAGATGGGTTTATTCAGGAAGAGCAGAGAATTGCAATACAGACAAGCAAGCTGTGGCGAAATCATAGGCAAGTCTGCCAAAAAAGGAATGGAATATTCTTTTGTAGAGGAGAGCAGAAGTTGGGAAAGAGGTTATCAACAAAATGGAGTAAACTGGAGCTGGAAGTATAGTGGCTTTTCATTGGATGAGTTGTGACCGTCTCTCATTGGCTGGTCTGTTGCTGGGGTGGGGAGCAGGATGGGGAAAGCCTTTCTCCCTCCTGCTGGGATAGTAAAATAGTAGGCAAAGAAGCTTCCATATGCAAGCTCTGTCTATTCCAGTTGGATTTGTAACTGAGGATGAGTGGTAGGTAAGGCATAAGATCCCCCACCCCCACATGCCCCCACCCTGCCAAATCTCCTGACTCAATTTGAGAGAGGTTTCTCGTAATTAATTTTCACACTGTTCCAAAATCTTTTTGGTAAGTTGAAACTTTAGAGTTTTACTAAGTTAAATAATAGAAATTCATTGAATAGAGCATTTCCAAATAAAATAGTGAAACATTAGTTACTGAACAAAAGTTTATCTACACTTGGCTTCCTTATTACAGAAAAACTAAAGATAAAAACATCTTGTGCTTTATTGGAAGATTATATAATGAAATAGCACATGCTTCTAGAAATTACAAAATATTTAATATATTTGCCAATCTAAAGAATACTGGTATAACAAACAGTTTACAACTGTTTACTTCTTAGTTTTTGCTAGAAATTGAGACTTCTGAGTTAAGAATTTAAATTAGTATATGTAACTAAAAATATTAGAAATATTAAGGGAAACATCTCCATATGCAAGGAAATTAGGATGTGTGTTTTGAGTAAAGGAAAATATGAGAAATAAAAACACATTTTTATTGAAGGAAAAGAGAGTAAATTTGTCCTAAAGTAAAACTGGTTATTTTTAAATGGGAAAGAAGAACATCATGGGATAAATCTGAAAGTTGTAGGTTTTTGGAAGGAAATCCTTAGAAAGGAATGTTATGCATGCTCAGGACTGGCTCAGACTGGAATTAATTTAATTGAGTGCAAGAGTTTTAATATCAAAAGTAAACTAGTACAAAATTAGAATTTGGTTTTCTCTTTGTTAAAAGAACATTGCCTTGTATTATTGGTCTGCTTTTGATGAGAGATTAGAAAAGGTTTTATATTATTTTATTTTTATTTTTTTTTACCTTTTAAAGTAATCTGCCTAAAAAGCAAAGATTTTATCTTATCAAAATAATTCCCTGTGCTTCATGTTACCTTTATCATCAGGGCTTTAATTACTTATGTAAACCTAATTCTCTTGATATTAAAAGAGCTAAGCTTTGCTCAGAATAATGTAGCCTTATTATATATTTACCTGTGAAGTCTTTGTCGCTTTGGTTACATAGATAACTTAGTGTTGTTTCACAGTGACCTATGTTCCTATTTATTCACGTATCCAAAACTTTTCATATTTTTGACAAGATTCCCAAAATAAATTCTCTCTTTTTAAAAAAGATTTTATTTATTTATTTTAGACATAGAGAAGGAGAGAGCATGAGAGCAGGGGAAGGAGCAGAGGGAGAAGGACGAGTAGACTCCCTGCTGAGTCCAGAGCATGACATAGGGCTCAATCCCATGACTATGAGATCATGGCATGAACTGAAATCAAGAGTTGGCCACCCAACTGACTGAACCACATAGGCACCCATCCAAAAATAAATTCTAAATGAAGTCTTTTTAGGGGCATCTGGGTGGCTCAGTGGGTTAAGACTCTGCCTTTGGCTCAGGTCATGATCTCAGGGTCCTGGGATTGAGCCCCGCATTGGGTTTCTCTGCTCACTAGGGAGCCTGCTCACCGCCACCCCCCACCTATTTGTGATTTCTGTCAAATAAATAAACAAAATCTTTAAATGAAGTCTTTTAAACTTTGTGATATTCTGGACTGTACATGGAACATCTCAAGAAACCCAAAAAACAAAAAACAAGTAAGTTACAACAACAAAAACCCCTTGTTAAACTAATTAAGCTTATTTGGTATTTTAAACTACATGGAAAGCATTGTCAAAAAAAAGTGATACTAAACCTTCTTAGATTATATTTATTTTATTTTTTTTATTTATTTGACAGAGAGAGATCACAAGTAGGCAGAGAGGTAGGCAGAGAGAGAGAGAGAGAGTAGGAAGCAGGCTCTCTGCTATGCAGAGAGCCTGATGTGGGGCTTGATCCCAGGACCTTGAGATCATGACTTGAGCCGAAGGCAGAGACTTTACCCACAGAGCCACCCAGGTGCCTCTAGATTATATTTTTATAGATATATATTAATAAGTGTTCTAGAAATGGTATGAAATTCCTAAAAATCTGCTCTGTTCTGAGGGGGGAGGAGTCAAGATGGCGGAGAAGTAGCAGGCTGAGACTACTTCAGGTAGCGGGAGATCAGCTAGATAGCTCATCTAAAGATTGCAAACACCAACAAATCCAATGGGAGATTGACGAGAAGAAGAACAGCAACTCTAGAAACAGAAAATCAACCACTCTCTGAAAGGTAGGACTGGCAGAGAAATGAATCCAAAGCGACAGGAAGATAGACCGCGGGGGGAGGGGCCGGCTCCCAGCAAGCGGCAGAGCAACGGAGCACAAAATCAGGACTTTTAAAAGTCTGTTCCGCTGAGGGACATCGCTCCAGAGGCTTAACCGGGGTGAAGCCCACGCGGGTCAGCGTGGCCTCAGGTCCCGCAGGGTCACAGAAGGATCGGGGGTGTCTGAGTGTCGCAGAGCTTACAGGTATTAGAACAGGGAAGCCGGCTACAGAGACAGAGCCAAGGAGTAAGCTCTAAGCTCGGGGTTACCTTGAACTGGTCGCAGGCTCGGTTAGCTCGGAGTGCGGCCGGAGGCCAGGGTGACGGGAGTAATTGGGTGCTGTTCTCTGAGGGCGCACTGAGGAGTGGGGCCCCGGGCTCTCGGCTCCTCCGGGCCGGAGACCAGGAGGCCGCCATCTTCATTCCTGCCCTCCGGAACTCTACGGAAAGCACTCAGGGAATAAAAGCTCCCGAAAGCAAACCCGAGCAGATTACTCAGACCGCCCCGGGTAAGGGCGGTGCAAATCCGCCTGGGGCAAAGACACTTGAGAATCACTACAACAGGCCCCTCCCCCAGAAGAGCAACAAGAAACCCAGCCAGGACCAAGTTCACCTACCAAGGAGTACAGTTTCAATACCAAGGAGAGCATCGGAATTCCAGAGAAGGAGAAAGCAAAGCACGGAACTCATGGCTTTCTCCCCATGATTCTTTAGCCTTGCAGTTAATTTTTTTTTCTTTTGTTTTTCAATTTTTTTTTCTTCTTCTGCTAAATTTTTTTAACTTTTACCCTTTCTTAACATTTTCTAACTAGTTTATCTAATATATATATATATATATTTTCCTTTTTATATTTTTTCTTTATTGGTTTTCGTTTTTTAATTGTTTCTTTTTTTTCTTTTTTTTTCTTTCTGAATCTCCTTTTATCCCCTTTCTCCCCCCTCACGATTTGGGATCTCTTCTGATTTGGCTAAAGCATATTTTCCTGGGGTTGTTGCCACCCTTTTAGTATTTTACTTGCTCCTTCATATACTCTTATCTGGACAAAATGACAAGGCGGAAAAATTCACCACAAAAAAAAAAAAAGAACAAGAGGCAGTACCAAAGGCTAGGGACCTAATCAATACAGACATTGGTAATATGTCAGATCTAGAGTTCAGAATGACGATTCTCAAGGTTCTAGCCGGGCTCGAAAAAGGCATGGAAGATATTAGAGAAACCCTCTCGGGAGACATAAAAGCCCTTTCTGGAGAAATAAAAGAATTAAAATTGAACCAAGTTGAAATAAAAAAGCTATTAACGAGGTGCAATCAAAAATGGAGGCGCTCACTGCTAGGATAAATGAGGCAGAAGAAAGAATTAGCAATATAGAAGACCAAATGACAGAGAATAAAGAATCTGAGCAAAAGAGGGACAAACAGCTACTGGACCATGAGGGAAGAATTCGAGAGATAAGTGACACCATAAGACGAAACAACATTAGAATAATTCCTCTTTCGAGAAGAAGAGGAAACAGAGAGGGGAGCAGAAGGTATATTGGAGAGAATTATTGGAGAGAATTTCCCCAATATGGCAAAGGGAACAAGCATCAAAATCCAGGAGGTTCAGAGAACCCCCCTCAAGATCAATAAGAATAGGTCCACACCCTGTCACCTAATAGTAAAATTTACAAGTCTTAGTCACAAAGAGAAGATCTTGAAAGCAGCCCAGGAAAAGAAGTCTGTAACATACAATGGTAAAAATATTAGATTGGCAGCAGACTTATCCACAGAGACCTGGCAGGCCAGAAAGAGCTGGCATGATATATTCAGAGTACTAAACGAGAAAAACATGCAGCCAAGAATACTATATCCATCTAGGCTATCATTGAAAATAGAAGGAGATATTAAAGGCTTCCAGGACAAACAAAAACTGAAGGAATTTGCAAATACCAAACCAGCTCTACAGGAAATATTGAAAGGGGTCCTCTAAGCAAAGAGAGACCCTAAAAGTAGTAGATCAGAAAGAAACAGAGACAATATACAATAACAGTCACCTTACAGGCAATACAATGGCACTAAATTCATATCTCTCAATAGTTACCCTGAATGTTAATGGGCTAAATGCCCCAATCAAAAGACACAGGGTATCAGATTGGATAAAAAAACAAAACCCATCTATATGTTGCCTACAAGAAACTCACTTTAAACCTGAAGACACCTCCAGATTTAAAGTGAGGGTGTGGAAAAGAATTTACCATGCTAATGGACATCAGAAGAAAGCAGGAGTGGCAATCCTTATATCAGATCAATTAGATTTTAAGCCAAAGACTATAATAAGAGATGAGGAAGGACACTCGATCATACTCAAAGGAACTGTCCAACAAGAAGATCTAACAATTTTAAACATCTATGCCCCTAACGTGGGAGCAGCCAACTATATAAACCAATTAATAACAAAATCAAAGAAACACATCGACAAGAATACAATAATAGTAGGGGATTTTAACACTCCCCTCACTGAAATGGAGAGATCAAGCAAGCAAAAGATCAACAAGGAAATCAAGGCCTTAAATGACACACTGGACCAGATGGACATCACAGATATATTCAGAACATTTCATCCCAAAGCAACAGAATACACATTCTTCTCTAGTGCACATGGAACATTCTCCAGAATAGATCACATTCTCGGTCCTAAATCAGGTCTCAACCGTTATCAAAAGATTGGAATCATTCCCTGCATATTTTCAGACCACAATGCTCTGAAGCTAGAACTCAATCACAAGAGGAAATTTGGAAAGAACCCAAATACATGGAGGCTAAACAGCATCCTTCTAAAGAATGAATGGGTCAACCAGGAAATTAAAGAAGAATTGAAAAAATTCATGGAAACAAATGATAATGATAACACAACGGTTCAAAATCTGTGGGACACAACAAAGGCAGTCCTGAGAGGAAAATATATAGTGGTACAAGCCTTTCTCAAGAAACAAGAAAGGTCTCAGGTACACAACCTAGCCCTACACCTAAAAGAGCTGGAGAAAGAACAAGAAAGAAAGCCTAAACCCAGCAGGAGAAGAGAAATCATAAAGATCAGAGCAGAAATCAATGAAATAGAAACCAAAAAAACAATAGAACAAATCAATGAAACTAGGAGCTGGTTCTTTGAAAGAATTAATAAGATCGATAACCCCTGGCCAGACTTATCAAAAAGAAAAGAGAAAGGACCCAAATAAATAAAATCATGAATGAAAGAGGAGAGATCACAAGGAACACCAAAGAAATACAGACACTTATAAGAACATACTATGAGCAACTCTACGCCAACAAATTTGACAATCTGGAAGAAATGGATGCATTCCTAGAGACATATAAACTACCACAACTGAACCAGGAAGAAATAGAAAGCCTCAACAGACCCATAACCAGTAAGGAGATTGAAACAGTCATCAAAAATCTCCAAAAAACAAAAGCCCAGGGCCAGATGGCTTCCCAGGGGAATTCTACCAAACATTTAAAGAAGAACTAATTCCTATTCTCCTGAAACTGTTCCAAAAAATAGAAATGGAAGGAAAACTTCCAAACTCATTTTATGAGGCCAGCATCACCTTGATCCCAAAACCAGACAAGGATCCCATCAAAAAAGAGAACTACAGACCAATATTATGATGAACACAGATGCAAAAATTCTCGCCAAAATACTAGCCAATAGGGTTCAACAGTACATTAAAAGGATTATTCACCACGACCAAGTGGGATTTATTCCAGGGCTGCAAGGTTGGTTCAACATCCGCAAATCAATCAATGTGATACAACACATTAATAAAAGAAAGAACAAGAACCATATGATACTCTCCATAGATGCTGAAAAAGCATTTGACAAAGTACAGCATCCCTTCCTGATCAAAACTCTTCAAAGTGTAGGGATAGAGGGCACATACCTCAATATTATCAAAGCCATCTCTGAAAAACCCACCGCAAATATCATTCTCAACGGAGAAAAACTGAAAGCTTTTCCGCTAAGGTCAGGAACACGGCAGGGATGTCCGTTATCACCACTGCTATTCAACATAGTACTAGAAGTCCTAGCCTCAGCATCAGACAACAAAAGGAAATTAAAGGCATCCGAATGGGCAACGAAGAAGTCAAACTATCACTCTTTGCAGATGATATGATACTCTATGTGGAAAACCCAAAAGACTCCACTCCAAAACTGCTAGAACTTGTACAGGAATTCAGTAAAGTGTCAGGATATAAAATCAATGCACAGAAATCAGTTGCATTTCTCTACACCAACAACAAGACAGAAGAAAGAGAAATTAAGGAGTCCATCCCATTTACAATTGCACCCAAAACTATAAGATACCTAGGAATAAACCTAACCAATGAGACTAAGAATCTATACACAGAAAACTATAAAGTACTCATGAAAGAAATTGAGGAAGACTCAAAGAAATGGAAAAATGTTCCATGCTCCTGGATTGGAAGAATAAATATTGTGAAAATGTCTATGGTACCTAAAGCAATCTACACATTTAATGCAATTCCTATCAAAGTACCATCCATTTTTTTCAAAGAAATGGAACAAATAATCCTAAAATTTATATGGAACCAGAAAAGACCTCGAATAGCCAAAGGAATATTGAAAAAAAAGCTAAAGTTGGTGGCATCACAATTCCGGACTTCAAGCTCTATTACAAAGCTGTCATCATCAAGACAGCATGGTACTGGCACAAAAACAGACACACAGATCAGTGGAACAGAAGAGAGATCCCAGAAATAGACCGTCAACTCTATGGTCAACTCATCTTCGACAAAGCAGGAAAGAATATCCAATGGAACAAAGACAGCCTCTTCAATAAATGGTGTTGGGAAAATTGGACAGCCACATGCAGAAAAATGAAATTGGATCATTTCCTTACACCACACACGAAAATAGACGCAAAATGGATGAAGGATCTCAATGTGAGAAAGGAATCCATCAAAATCCTTGAGGAGAACACAGGCAGCAACCTCTTAGACCTCAGCCGCAGCAACATCTTCCTAGGAACTTCGCCAAAGGCAAGGGAAGCAAGGGCAAAAATGAACTATTGGGATTTCATCAAGATCAAAAGCTTTTGCACAGCAAAGGAAACAGTGAACAAAACCAAAAGACAACTGACAGAATGGGAGAAGATATTTGCAAATGACATATCAGATAAACAGCTAGTATCCAAAATCTATAAAGAACTTAGCAAACTCAACACCCAAAGAACAAATAATCCAATCAAGAAATGGGCAGAAGACTTGAACAGACATTTCTGCAAAGACAACATCCAGATGGCCAACAGACACATGAAAAAGTGCTCCACATCACTCGGCATCAGGGAAATACAAATGAAAACCACAATGAGATATCACCTCACGCCAGTCAGAATGGCTAAAATGAACAAGTCAGGAAATGACAGATGCTGGTGAGGATGCGGAGAAAGGGGAACCCTCCTACACTGTTGGTGGGAATGCAAGCTGGTGCAACCACTCTGGAAAACAGCATGGAGGTTCCTCAAAATGTTGAAAATAGAACTACCCAATGACCCAGCAATTGCACTGCTGGGTATTTACCCTAAAGATACAAACGTAGTGATCCGAAGGGGCACGTGCACCCGAATGTTTATAGCAGCAATGTCTACAATAGCCAAACTATGGAAAGAACCTAGATGTCCATCAACAGACGAATGGATAAAGAAGATGTGGTATATATACACAATGGAATACTATGCAGCCATCAAAAGAAATGAAATCTTGCCATTTGCGACGAGGTGGATGGAACTAGAGGGTATCATACTTAGCGAAATAAGTCAATCGGAGAAAGACAACTATCATATGATCTCCCTGATATGAGGGAGTGGAGATGTAACATGGGGGGTTAAGGGGGTAGGAGAAGAGTAAATGAAACAAGATGGGATTGGGAGGGAGACAAACCATAAGTGACTCTTAACCTCACAAAACAAACTTAGGGTTGATGGGGAGAGGGAGGTTGGGAGGCGGGGTGGGATTATGGACATTGGGGAGTGTATGTGCTATGGTGAGTGCTGTGATGTGTGTGGACCTGGCGATTCACAGACCTGTACCCCTGGGGATAAAAATATTTTATATGTTTATAAAAAATAAAATTAAAAAAAAATCTGCTCTGTTCTGATATAATATTATCACTTGTAATTCTAGTTATCTCAAAGTGCTGTGTGTCAAGGAAATAACCACACTTCCTTGTCAACTGCATTGTAGAGAATTCTCATTAGATCTTTAACCATGGCAGTTTTAAAATTTTTATCATTTACAGAGAGTTGTTATTTCACTCTGATGCTTTTTCAAAAAAAGTGTTTGCAAATTGCCTTATCTTCAAGGAGACTCATGGAAGGTCTTCTAGGATACAGGTTTCTGAAAACTGTAAGATTATAAAACTGAACTGGGTAAGAATTTCTAGAATCAATGGTAAAATTGGGTCTAGGCAGAAAAAAAATTTACATGGGACTGAATGAACTAATGAAGATGATTGTAATTTTTGTGACTTTTTGTTGATTTTTAAAATGTTTTGTTTTTCCCAATTTTAGAAAAATTATTCTCTTAAGCTGACTATAACTTACAGAAGTTTGGTAAAATATACCTTCATGAACAATCAAATATTTGCCTTTTTCTCCCTACCTTGTCCCTCCAGAATCTGGAACTTTCAGTGAGGACTCTTATATTTTCCTGGTTGTATATTTATTTTTATAAGTTCAGTAAGAATCTCTTCTCCCTGTGATAGGACACAATTGGAAACATCAGTTTTGTTATTGAAGCTTTATGGAATGTTGTATTTGAGAGAGACATGCTCTAAAGAATGAGACAGGAAAATTTAAGGAACCAAGATTGACTTTATGGAGCCAATAAAGCCCCTTGGAAAAACAGCCTGGTACCTTGTTTACAAGGTTTCTAGCTCCCTTACCAGAAGAGGAAAGTCACTTCCTGGCAGGTGCAGGAAACTTTAGGATATTTTGGGGACCTCAAAAAGATTGGAATACACCCAATATATATGCATTGCATGTGTGTCTAACAGCAGATCCTTGGCTTGGCTTCCTGGCCTTGAGAGGTGTTTAAAAGTTCAATCTGAGACTCCTTAAGAAAAGTTCCAGAAAAACAGATTTAAAAAGGACCTATATAGACAATTGCTATTCTTTTTTTTTTTTAATTTTTTATTAACATATAATGTATTATTAGCCCCAGGGGTACAGGTCTGTGAATCACCAGGTTTACATACTTCACAGCACTCAACATAGCACATGCCCTCCCCAGTGTCCATAACCCAGCCACCCTATCCCTACCCACTACCCCCGGCAACCTTCAGTTTGTTTTGTGAGATTGAGTCTCTCTTGGTTTGTTTCCCTCCCGATCCCACCTTGTTTCATTTATTCTTTCCTTACCCCCCAAAACCCCATATTGCCTCTCAACTTCCTCATATCAGGGAGAGCATATGATAAGACAATTGCTATTCTTATTGCACTTATGTAATCAGGCCAAGTTTACTGAAACTTAAATGTTTTGGCAAACAAATTCGTCTTAATTTGCCTATTTTTGTTGGAAATGAGGATGATTTTATTTTTATTTGTTTGTTTTTTATAGTTCACAGATTTATTGTGAGAATTAAAAGGAGAGGGGAATAACATGTATCCAGCAAATATTAACATAGTAAACAAGAAATGAATTCCAATATTACAATTACGGTGATGTGGTTGTAGTATATGCATTACAAGTAACATATGCATGCATACATAACATGAAATATTTAATATTCAGTAAAATTCTTATATATGTGTGTATGTTATTTTTTGTGTATGTATTCTTTTTAAATAAATATTCTTTTTTTAGATTTTATTTATTTTATTAGAGAGCACAAGAAAGGGGAACAGCAGGCAGAGAAGAGAGGAGAAGCAGGTTCCCTGCTGAGCAGAGAGCCTGATGTGGGGCTTGATCCGAGGACCCTGGGATCATGACCTAAGTCAAAGGCAGACGCTTAACTGACTGAGCCACCCAGGCACCCCTAATTTAGCAAATTTTTAATTTAAATTCAATTTAGAACATACAGTGTATTATTAATTTCAGGGATAAAAATACAAACTGGAGCAGCCACTCTGGAAAACAGTATGGAGTTTCCTCAAAAAGTTAAAAATAGAACTACCCTATGATGCAGCAATTGTACTTCTAGGTATTTATCCAAAGGATATAAAAATTGTGATTCGAAAGGGCACATGCAAGCCAATGTTTATAGCTGCAATGTCAATAGCCAAAATGTGGAGAGAGCCCTGATATCCACCGACAAATGAATAGATAAAGATGTGTTATAATATACATATCATTGATAATATAATTATTATATATACACACAATGGAATATTATATAATAATAATAAATAACAATTATTATACATTCTATGGAATATTACTGAGCCATCAAAAAGAATGAAATCTTGTCATTTGAAATGACATGGATGGAACTAGAGGGTATTGTGCTAAGTGAAATATTCAAACAGAGAAAGACAAATACCATATGATTTCACTCATATGTGGAATTTAAGAAACAAAGTAGATGAACATATGGAAAGGGAAGGAAGAATAAAATAAGATAAAGAGAGAGGGAGGCAAATCATAAGAGACTCTTGGCTCTAGGAAACGGGGTTGCTGGAGAAGAGGTGTGTAGGGGATGGGGTAACTGGGTGATGGGCATTAAGGAGAGCACTTGATGTAATGAGCACACTAGGTGTTATATGCAACTGATGAATCAGGAAATGAGGATGCTTTTAGAGACAAAAATTATTTTAGTAACACACCTTTGTAGGTATTAGATTCTAGTTCTGATGAATTGTCTTTAAGCATTTGTTGTTTGCCTATAAACCAAAGTGGACCTGGAATTCTTCTGGTTTCCTCAAGTATCTATGATTCTTCAAACTAATGTTTCCATTTTTTTCTCAGTCTTTTGATTTGGAACCAGTGAGAACTAAGCCTGCCCTTTTTCCTGGAGCTCTGCAGACTGAAGCTAGATGACTTGGTATGAGCTTCAGTGAAATCATCACAAGAGCTTATCTTTAGACAATCTGAGTGCTTGTTCCTGTGTGGGCCCTTAGAGTTTACCTGAACACCCAATGACATCATCAGAAACATTCAAACTGCAAATGATGCTTTGAGCCTTACATCTGTCAATGGCATGTTCCGTTTCTGGCATCAGTTCTTGAGCTTAGTCAAGAAAGAATTCAGAGCCAAACTCTTAGGTAAGCAAGTGTTAATAGCAGTTTAAGCAAAAGTACACCCTCAAGATAGGAACGTGTGCAGGCCCAGAGGTGGGAGCTGCATGGGGGCGGGGAGTCAGTGTTGTCTTTTCTTTTTATGTTTGGATAGGTTATGACTTATAACTAGGGCAGTTTCTGACTCAGGTCACAGCCAAATCATAGAGGGGACCTCCCCTACTAGTTGGGAGGGGGAGTTTTGGCCCTATATGGTCCTTGTCTGAACTGTCCTGGCAGCCATTTTCTGCAAGGTGGGTTAAAACCACAATGTGAATGTATTATAATGAAGCCATAGGTTACTATAGGGCAGTGGTCATTCGGAAGAACACACAGATATCCCTTGGGGTCTGTCCAGGCTGTTTGGAGCTTGGCTTCCACACCCTTTCATAGGCTGGAAAGCATTTGTTTCCTACTCATAACGTGCTAACCGCCTACTCTATCACATCTAGAAATCTCTTCTCTTGCCTGCCCTCAGGACTCAGACTGGCTTTATAGTCAACTCCATTCATTAACTTTTCATTTTCTTTTGCTTCTACAGAAATGCCTTATTAAATACCCAATTTCTCACACAATATAGACCTAACTTTGGGAGTCTTTGCAAGGAAAAACCTGCAAGACCCACCTCCTGAAATGAAACACAACCATTACACTAAACTGACCTCTTCTTTGGAATAATGTATCAACCTCACTCTGGACTGTGAATCTTGTTGGGGAAATTTCAAAGGCAAGACCGTAGGGGAGCAGAATTTGCCACCTCCAAATATGTCCCTTTCGTGTAAGGATTGTGCTAAGTGTTTTTTTGTTGTTTGTTTGTTTGTTTTTAGAATCTGCGAACACTGGAGAAGCTCTGAAAACCAAGTCATACTTCAGTAAGGGACGTTTACATGTATGTATAAGGCAAATCTCCATTTGTAAAGGTGGCTATACCTGGCTATACCAGGAAGAGTGGGAGAAGGTCTCAGCCTGTAGAAACTTTTTCAGTGGTGAAGGTAGTCCTAACTGTGCTTTTCCTGGCAATCTCCTGTAACTAACTGTTCACCTCCAACATATTTTTTTGGTCTTTAGCTGAACATGATATTTAAGGTAATGGCTTTGGCCATTGGGGAGAGTTATTCAGTTTTTCTGGGTCTCAACCACATGTACATGTTACTAAACTTTTGTTAGTTTTTCTCTTGTTAACCTATCTAATATCAATTTAATTATGAAACCAGCCAAAGAACCTAGAAGGCAGGAAGGGAAGACTTTTTTACCCCTATGCTACTAATGTGATCTGAACTAATATAGCTTTCATTGCTTCTTGTACTCCATTGTAACTCATTTTATTAAACTATAATACTTGTCTCCCATCCTGACTGTACTTGTCCTATAGACATAATCTCTATTAGTGTTCCCCAATATCTGCTACAAAATATATACTGTTTTAAAAATACAAAACTTAAATTTTATATGAGAGCCATGATTTACTATATTGGCCTTTTCTTGAATTATTTTTTGGGGGTAGGTTTCATAAAAACAAAAGGAGTCCCCATAGTTATAAGTAACTAGATTGTTTTTGCACATGAAATTCTCTTATTAGAAAACATATCAGGGAATGCCTGGCTGACTCAGTTGATAGAGCATGCAACTCTTGATCTCATGGTTGGGTGTCCAAGCCCCATATTAAATGTAGAGCTTACTTAAAAATAGATGAATGAGTAAATGAATGAATGAATGAATAAATAAATAGAAAACATATCAGATGTAAGCAATCATATGTTTACCCAGTTACCACAGACATTTCCTTCTATTCAGAATGAGTAACAGATTTTCAAACTCAAATGTAGTTTTAAAATGTGTAATTTGTTATTTGTATTTTCATTAGTTGCAAGTGACGGTAGATTGTGCCAATTAATGCTCACAGTAGGAGTGCTTTAGTGCTATTGAATGTAACTGTGTGCAATTTGAAAGGTAATTCCATTATGGCAAACTCCCTGGGAAAAACAAGTGGCCTGACCGTTAATAGAATTAGGAGTAATACTTAGAAATTACAAGTTTATTGAATAATAAATATAGTAGTCATTTGGCCTTTAAAAGTGGAGTTTTGAATTATTGTGAAAAAGAGGTAGTTTCATACAGTTCTTTTCATTACCTGTTTCTTCTTTTGTCTAAATTATCAAACCCTGGATTGGAAGTAAGAGTTGTGAAGGGAGCAAAAGGGTAATTGTTGTTCAAATCAAAATAATAGCTCCTTTAGTTCTTTCTAAGCTTTTCCTTTCATTCCAGGGCAAAAAAGATATTTTCAAGCCAATTTAATTATAATAAATGATGTTAAAATAATAGAGAACAGAATTTGTTATTCACAATTACTTTAGAAAGTAATTAGTACAAATAAAGTTAGGAAGTACTAGTTACTAAAATTTAATATGAAGATATATGAATATTAGTGTTTTATAGAATCTTTATATTTTATCTTTAGAGTAAGTCCCATTAATTTAAATTGGTAGTCATTTAGACTTCATAAGTCAAATATTTTAGTCTGAAGTTCAAGATGAAATTTCAGAATCTTTATTTACTTAGTGGTTTACTTTATTTATTTATTTATTTATCAGATAGAGAATAGAGGAAGTGTGGGAGGGAAAAGCACACTCCCTGATGGTCAGAGAGCCTGATGTGGGACTTGATCCCAGGACCCTGAAGTCATGACCTGAGCCAAAGGGAGATACTTAACTGACTGAAATACCCAGGTGCCCCTACTTAGTGTTTAAAAAGAAAAAAAATGCATAGTCCTTTTTATGAAATTAATGCCAGTTATGATGGATTCATAGCTATTTACCAATGTAAATACAGGTTTTGATATATCAATAATTGAGTTTCTGTTATTATACATTCTTGGGGTAGGTGCAATTACATTTCTTTTAAAATATCATAGAATCTTAATTTTTTGCAATTTATTCATATATTTCTTCATTAAACAAGGGACAAGCAGACAGATTAACATTAACATTAAGATTAACATTAAATCTTTGCTTGCTGGGAAAAATATCTCTGTAAGTTAATGTGTAAAGATTTGAAACAGTTTCTAGGAAGACAGTGAGCTGAATTGGTGTTCCTCCCTTCTATACCTACTCCATCCAAATTGTCTGTCTCTCTTGATTCAAATGGTTGCTGGAACCCATTGAACAGGTGGGTGGGGCAAGTTCCCAAGACTATTAAAAGAGGCTTGAACTAAACCGTTAAAACCCCTGGAATCTGTAGAGAGCATTGCCCTTAGAGATTAGTGGAAACACAGTAGAAGATCAACATATTTGCGGGCCTGATGGTCATTGGTTTCTAAAAAAGAAGACTTTCTTTTCTTTTACTTTTTTTTTTTGTTGTTGTTGTTAAATAAAAGAGAATTGGACTCTCCTCAGACTTCTTCCAGTTACTCAAGCCAGGGAGAGAACAACAGGTGCTTTAGCAAGCATTTCTTAATGGCTGCTGGACTATAAGAGAGGCCTCCAATATTTGTCCCCCTTTCTTCACTTTGGTATACTCCAATCAGCCTTGAGTGCCACTGAGCAGAAAAAAATGAAACAAGCCAAAAACTTCTAAAAAGTACTGGTAACTAAGAAAGGAAGATCACTCAGAACAAATAAAACATGTCAAAGGAAAATGAGCTCCTGGAAGAGGTAGACAATAGTTCGAACTGAAACACAGAATACTCAAGGAGATTGAAGTACTTCTCAAGACATCTTTTTGGGGAGTAAAAGCAAGCAAGCAAGCAAAAGTAAAATTCACTCCCTCCCCAAAAAAATTTTCCTCACCAAAGAATTTATCAGAAGAATTAAAAGAGTGGTGGTCTTTGGTGAAGATGACAGGACTGCTATGTATTCCATAAGACCCAGCCTCTCTTTTTTGTGGGCATGTAAGGTAGTGTTAAAGAGGAAGAATTCTTTGCCCTTCAAGTTCGTTCTAGCTACACCAGGAATTATGCTGATGTGAGCCATTAGGAGAAGACTCTAGTTTAAAAGCATAGGTACAGAGAATCCACACAGAGACGGGAGCTATAAAGATAGTGAGGTAACATGATGCTTATATGAGCTAAGAAGCGGGGTAGGGTATCTGAAGGAAACAAAGGGGAGAAAGATCCTTCGTGGGAAAGTGAGAGGAGATGTTTGGAAAATAAAAGTTGCCACATTATGTAGATAACTTTCCTAGACAAAGAGGAATTTGTTAATAGCTCTCTTCCTGCTATAAGCAGGCAATGGAGGGGAAGGTAATGTAGCTTTTCCTGAATCTGCTGGGTTTTGATTGCCTTTAACTAAAAATTTGTTCATGCCAAAGTGGGACATCTTGGAACAACCTGACCTTGGTCCATACAGTAGATTTCATTCCCTAGCCATTTTTGCACTTACAAAGGCCCATACAGTCAAGTTCTTGCTAATGAAGACTGAGAAGTAATGTGCATCAATTATAGAACTGACATGCCAACTTCTAATGGCAATCCCTCACTCTCCCTATATCTTAGCTGGAGGTAGATGCCTGTGGTGACCTAGGAAGCCCTATGTAGAATGTGAGAAGTCTCCACCAGACCAGGTTGACTGAGCAGAGCAGACTACCCCAATTTCACCATTTACACTTTATATGATTAAGAAATACAATGCTTAATTGTATTATGCAACTGAGTTTATCTGTTATGTTTCAAGAGTAACTTAATGGATACAATGAGCTGAAAAACAGTGATCTGAAAGGAAAGAAATATTTCAATGTATTGTTTATGAAAGTAGATTTATATTAATTACACAACATTTGTAAGATAACTATAAAATGTAAATAAATGGAGGGGCACCTGGGTGGCTTTGTTGACTCTTGGTTTGGGCTCAGGTCATGATCTCAGGGTCCTGGGATCAAGCCCCATTACAGGCTCTGCACTCTGCTGGGAGCCTGCTTGAAAAGTCTCTTCCTCTCCCTCAGCCCTTCCACCAACTAATGGGCTCTCTCTCTCTAAAATGAATAAATAAATCTTTTTAACAATGTAAACAAATTGAGTTCTAGAAGGAGAACAAAGAATGGACAGAGAAGAGAAATGATTAAACCAATAGTAGAAAAAGTCTCTGATGAAGACACCCAAGAGAACTTAGCTATTTTCAAGTAGAATTGATGAGAAAAGACATGGACATAAAGATTTCATGGTAAAATGTTTAAAGAAAGATCCTTATAGGGCACCTGGGTGGTTTAGTTGGTTAAGCATTTGCCTTCAGCTCAGGTCATGATCCCAGGGTCCTGGGAGCAAGTCCCACCTCAGGGCTCCCAGCTCAGTGGGGAGCCTGCTTCTCCCTCTCCTCCCGGCTCATGCTTTCTCAGTATCTCTGTCTCTCTTTCTCAAATAAATAAAATCTTTTTAAAAAGAGAGAAATATCCTTATAGGCCTCTATCCAAAAAAGGAAAATAATTCTTTTTTTAATAGATTTTATTTATTTATTTGACAGAGAGAGAGGTTGCGAGAGAGGGAACACAAGCAGGGAGAATGGGAGAGGAAAAAGCAGGCTTCTCGCCAATCAGGGAGCCTGATGTGGGGCTGGATCCCAAGACCCTGGGATCATGACCTAAGCTGAAGGCAGAGACTTGACCTACTGAGCCACCCAGGCGCCCCAAAGAAGGAAAATAATTCTTACAAAGGAAAGAGGATTTGACTATCAATGGACTCCTCATCTGTAAGAGGTAAATATAGAAGAGATGGAATAACATCTTGAAGGGAGAAAGGCTTCAAGCCAGGAATCCTAATGTACTCATAAAAGATATATTTCAGGGTGTGAGAAAAATACTTATGATTATGCAAACCATGGAGTATATGCTGCATTAGAAGAAAATAATTGAGAAAACAATGTATTCAAACAATAGGTAAAATAGAAGAGAGACTCTGTGATGGAGAAGATATGTAGCCATATATAGCTAACCCTGTATGGATAAGAGTATCCTCCTGATTTGTAAATGTTAATTATGGAATCTTGAAACTAAAGGAAATATGGGGACTGAATGCTAGCCTACAACCCAAAGTACTACATTATTTGAGCAAAACCAAAGAATTTGCAGTGGGTGGGAGAAGAGAAAAGTAAACACGTTTAAAAAGCTTTGTCTGGGGCATGCAGAAGAGGGGAAAACTAAGCATAGCTCATTTGGTGTGGGGTGTGGGTCTGAGGGTGTGTGTGTGTGTGTGTTTATGAATAATGATAGAAAAGCAGGAGCTACTATGGAATTACAGCATCTTGGTTGAAAAAAACTTGGCCATCTGATTAAAAAAATCTTATTATTAAATACTCATCCTTTATTTTAGGTAACAGAGAGATAGAAATATGGCATGTGCATAAAAACTAAATTTGTGGTTTTTTTTTTAAGATTTTATTTTTAAATAATTTCTACACCCAATGTGGGGCTCGAATTTACAACCCTGAGAACAGGAGTTGCATGCTCTGCCCACTGAGCCAGACATCTGCTTTTTTAATAGTAGGAAGATAGGAAAGATATGTGTCTGATTAACAGTCTCATTAATATAACCATTAAAAGGTGGAAAAATAGATTAATTAACATGAATAAAAGCAGAAATAAGTTCATAATGTAACCAGCAAAAATAAGGAAAAGGAAAAAGAAGGAAAGAGAATATAAAAATACAGTCAGTTCTGGGGCACCTGGGTTGCTCAGTGGGTTAAGCCTCTGCCTTTGGCTCAGGTCATGATCTCAGTGTCCTGGGATCAAGCCCCACATCACATTGGGCTCTCTGCTCAGCAGGGAGTCTGCTTCTCCCTCCCCCTCTGCCTGCCTCTCTGCCTACTTGTGATCTCTGTCTGTCAAATAAATAAACAGAATATTTAAAAAAAATACAGTCCGTTCTATGACTCAACATATTTGTTTCCAAAATGACTGCCTTCTACAAAATCATAGAATTAAAAAACCACAAGGCTTATGGGAAAAATGGGGTGAGGACCACAACACTCAAAACCTTTATCAGCGATAATAAGATTAGAACCTAATAAAAATGGGCAGGACAGCTTAATATGCCAAATTGTTAAAATAATACATAAATACTACAATAAATATCTCAAAATTACCTTGAAAAAGACTGCCATTTACTTGTGAAAGTGGGAGCTGGAATGGTTGCAGATTGAGTTTCTGTAAAGGGGTAGAAGAAGGGCTATCAACATTTGCAGTCTTTTGCAGCATTAAATCTGGAAGCATGTTTGTCTTTGAGATGTAGTTCCTTCAAGGCACGTGTTTATAATAGATAACTTGTTTCATCAGTATTTAAAATTTTATCCAATGCCTGGCCTTCTCTTTGACTGACTTGGGTATCACTGCTGGACAGACACCATCTGTAGTTTCCTCATGTGCACTCACAGCTATACCAACAGGGAATGGTACTGATGTTTAGAACCACCAAAACAGTTGCTAGTAGGATTAAAAGGAGCCAGCTCTGCAGGGTTTGGTGATTGAGGTCTTTGTATATAGTAAGTAATGCTTTCTCTTTGATTGTGAGAACTCATTGTTGTACTATTTGATCTTTAATTTATATGCTCAACAATCTTTCAGTTCCTTCTTCTTTTTTTAGGTCTTGTTCTTATTGACTTTCACAACACTTGGAGTCATTCCAGGCATAAACATTTATTCATTTATTTTTGGTTAAGTTCAACCAGTAGTTTCCTGCCTTTAAGGATATTACTCATGAAGTGATTCATAAGAAAACATGAAATTTATTTCCAAAGTTTTCCCTAACATGTCAATCATGTTGGAACAAATTCATATTTAAACAAAATCACCATACCAGAACTGACTATACATGATAAACAAGTAACATAAGGGATAAAATGTTCTGTCATTGCATTAAATGTTAATTGACTGAGGACTCCCTTTACAAGAAAGAGACCATCAAATTGAAACAAAAAAAGCACAGCTCTGTACTGACTTTACAGGAAACATGTTATAACAAAGGGATCAGCTGAGAGATATGACGTAGATTCAAACAAACTAGGCAGGAATAGTATTATAAATATCAGAAAAGCTGAAATTTAAGGATAATGACACTAATCAGAATTAAGATATTCTACAATAATAAAATTACTATTTATAAAGGAGATATACCTTTTATGTAGCCAGCATAGCAACTAAATAAACTAAAATCTATTAGAAACTAAATTAGATCCAGCAGAATTTATAACAAAATTTTAGGATAATGTTTTCAATCTTGAATAGTTCTGGTAGCGAATAAATAAAACTTGTTTTGAGTAAAGCAATATTGTATGTATATGTATATACATGTACATGTATGTGACCATAAATATAACATTTTTATATCCCTTAAGTAAAGAAAATATTATAGGTCAATCTTATGTTTTAACAAGTAAAAGAATGAAATATTAGAAAAAGAATTTTTATAATTTATCAATCAGTATACTATGATAAAAGTCTTATTTTACCAATGGACGGTGATTTATTATCAGGAAATCTGCCACCAAAATTTAATCCGTGATTGAATATAAAACAAACTTAAAGAGAATAAACATGTTCATAACAATGGATGTTGAAAACAGCATTTAAAAAATTTATTAGGGATTTCCAGTAAAACATTTAGAAAAAAACACATTACAATCATAAAGTGCATTTACCAAAAACATAGCTGAAACTGATTTCTTCCCTAAATGGTGAAAAGCTAAAAATCGCTGAAAAGGGGGTGCCTGGCTGGCTCAGCTGGTAGAGCATGTGAGTCTTGATCTCCGCCCTCCATTAAAGCTCCACATTAGGTGTAGAGCTTACTTTAAAAAAGAAATAAAATAAAATGTTAAAAATCCCTTAAAAAAATCATTGAAGGTATTGCTTCTAAATGAAAAAAGAAATGGACAAAGGACGTGAGTGGACAATTCATAGTACAGCAGATGCAAAATATCACTGAATGAAATGATGATCAAACTCACTAGGAGTTGAAGATGCAAATTAAACTAACTGAGATGGCATTATAACCTGGTTAGATTGGCCTAAATTAACAAAAATAACAACAAAAAAAAAACACCAAAACACTGATATCTTCCTATTGCTTGTGGTGGAAAAGAGGAGTTTCAGAAATTGCTAGTGGATGTGTGAATTCTTAGTTTTGGGGTAAAGGATATCTAGTAACAACTATCATAATTAAAAAGGAAAAAAAAAAACCACCTCGTATTCCCTTTTACCTAGTAATTTCATACTGGGTAGTTAGGCCATAGAATTAAAGGCACCAATATATGAGTATAAATATATAAAGATGATTAATTAAACTTGTTCATAGTATCACAAAAACAGGAAAAAAAGAGTGCTTGGGTGGCTCAGTTGGTTAATAATATGACTTGATCTCAGCTCAGGTCTTTATCTCAGGGTTGTAAATTTAAGCCCACAATGGGCTCCATGCCTAAAAAATGGGGTGCTGGGTGGCACGTTCAACTCTTGGTTTCAGCTCAGGTCATGATCTCAGGGTCATGAGATCTAGCCCCGTTTGGGCCTCCACACTAAGCATTGTGCCTGCGTGAGATTTTCTCTTCCTCTCCTTCTGCTGCTCCTGCTCATGCTCTCTCTCTCTTTCTTTCTATCTCTCTCAAATAAATAAATTTTTTTTTTAAATGGGAAAAAAGTGAGTGTCCACTATGATGGTTGAATTTTATAGTTGTATATAATGAATTATTTTTCAGCTATTAAAAATGAATTAGAGCTAGATTGAGGTACTTTGCAGAATTTCTATAAGGTATTATTGGGTTAAAAGGAAAAGAATCAGAGAAGTATATGTAATAAGATTTTTTTGGTAGCAAATCATGAAAACAATCTCTCTATGCATGTGCATACTGAAAAATATGGTGGAATAGTACTACATTTTTAACATGATTTTCTTGGAGAAGAAAGAATAAATGTTGTGAAGAAGGGAAGGAGGGAAAGGTGGTATCAAGAACCAAGAAAAGGAGGGGCACCTGGGTGGCTTAGTCAGTTAAGCGTCTTCTTTCAGCTCAGGTCATGATCCCAGGGTCCTGGGATTGAGCTCTGCACTGGGTTCCCTGCTCAGCAGAGAGTCTGCTTCTTCCTCTCCCTCTGCTGCTCCCCACGCTTGTGCGTGTGCTCTCTCTCCCTCTTTCTGTCAAATAAATAAATAAAATCTTAAAAAAAGAACAAAGAAAAGGAAAAACAAGCAATAACAGACTCTAAGGAACCAAAATGTCCAAGATATGATCACATTTATTCATCTCTGTAAAGTAGTAGTATCTATTCTTATGCTTTCTGGAAGAAGAGAAAGATTGATATTTCACCATTAATAGGCTTATTTATAAATGCGATGAAAGCTCCAATAATGGACAGGCAGCTTTACTTTATGAGAATATCAGGCTCCAAAAATGTGGAATTAAATGGAAAATTTGGGTTTAAGAAGGGTGTGGTATGTCTAGGCTACATTTGTATCCTGCAGATCAGAGAGGGCATAGGAAAGATGCTGTCCTTACTTTGACCTTACCTTACCTGGAACAGTAGTGATGAATGCAGGACTTGGGTTTCTCCAAAGGGAGAAACTCTACATATTTCAAAAGGAACCAGCAAGATTGTATTTACATAAGGGTCTCATCATGCTGCTTTGCTTTCTCCATTGACAGCTGGAGCCAATTGTATGGAAGGCTGTGGCAAGCGGCCATCTGTATACAAGAATATAAACAAATTTCTGCTTTGCAGAAAGTTTCCCTAGGTTTGAAAAAAACATTTTGACGTCTGGGTCCCAATTGAAGAGATTCTGATTCAATTGGTATGTGATTGGGGCTGGGTTTTTAATATATAGTGGTAGAGAAATATAGAGATAGAGGGAGAACTTAATTCCCAGGTCATTTTATTGCTCAGATGGAATTGTAGAATTGTAACCAATTTCAAATCTATCTAATTTTTCTGCTATTACACACCATTACACATCTAGCTTAGTTTCTAGAAGGGCCAAGATCCAATGAGGACTGCATCATTTAATGCCCACTGGTCAGTAAACTAGGACATGGGTTAAAGATGGATTAAAAGGGAATGGTGATGGTGATGTTTGTCATCAAGTTAGTATGTATGAGGCAGGACACGGACTAACATAAAAGAGCTGAACCTTTTATTGTGGTCAATGTTGACATTACATTGGAATCACCTGGGGGACATTAACTAACTACTGATGCTTCCCCTCCCCCAAGGTTCTGAGGCAATTGAACTGGGCAATTTTATTTTTTTCTTAAAAATATGTTTATGAGAGAGAGAGAGAGAGCACGTGAGGTGGGGAAATGGGCAGAAAGAGAGGGAGAGAGAGAGAATCTCAAGCAGATTCCCTGATAAGCATGGAGCCTGATGTGGGGACTTGATCTCAGGACGCTGAGTTCATGACCTGAGCTGAAATCAAGAGTCAGACACTTAACCAACAGAGCCACCCAGGGGCCCCGGTCTGGGCAATTTTAAAGGTTGCCAGTTGATTTTATTATATAGCCAGGGTGAAAAGCCACTGATCTAAGAGAAAATAGCACCAAAAAAAAAAAAAAGTATAAAGGTACAAAGACACTTTGAGATGGATGCCATGCCATTCATTTATTTATTCCTGCAGTTTAGGCATTCAATTTAGTCATTCTTTTCATTACATTCAATTAATTCAATGTTAAGCACCTACTTTGTGTTTGGCACTAAATTAAGGGCGAGATTTCCACTCAATCACCATGGGATACCTAAAATGCAAATCTGTTTTCACTACTTTCTCCTGTGCCTGGAAGGTGTGTCTCATTCTGACTCCAGCTCTGTGAGAAAGAGAAGGAAATTTTCTGTTCTATTCTCTCCTTCACTCTCTCTCTCTTTTTCCCCCTTTCTCTTGTTTGGTTTTAGCGAAGTGAGGACAGAGATAGGAAAAGAGACTAGGAAACTTCCAGTGAGTATATGTTTTACGTTAGGAAAGGGTTAGCATTTCATAGTTGGAAACTCACAAATCTGTGGAGGGATTATTAAATCCATCTTACAAGTGAAGATACTGACACTCAAAAAGTAAGTAACTTGTTGAAGGTCAAAAAGCCACCTTTCAAAAACTAATGATGTTCTGTACAGTGACTAACATAGCATAATAAAAAAAGGGGGGGGGTGAGCCACCTATTTGCAAAGGTGCATATAAACTGCAAAGTTCTTCTCAGAAAACTTTCAATTACACATCTCTAAAATCAGAAGAGTAAAATTATGTCTCCACTGGAAACTGTAAGTGTGTATTTGGAGGGTGTCTGGAAAGGTAGTTTCTTTGAAGTTTCTTCATGTATCTTACATACTCATTTGGATTTTTATGTCATTCCCTATATGCTACTTAAAATATAAAGATTGGGGGCACCTGGGTGGCTTAGTGGGTTAAGCCCCTGCCTTCGGCTCAGGTCATGATCCCAGGTCCTGGGTTCGAGCCCTGCATCGGGCTTTCTGCTCAGCAGGGAGCCTGCTTCCTCCTCTCTCTCTGCCTGCTTCTCTGTCAAATAAATAAATAAAATAAAAAAAAATAAAGATTGTGGGGGCACCTGGGTGGCTCAGTCGGTTTAATGTCTGCCTTCAGCCCAGGTCATGATCCTGGGGTCCTGGCATGGAGCCCTGTGTCCTACTGAGCAGGGAGCCTGCTTTTCCCTTTGCCCCTCCCCCTTCTTGTCTGTACACTTTTGCTCTCAAATAAATTCTTTTAAAAATTTAAAAAATAGAAATTGTGCTTAATTTAGTATTAGGAAAAAATCTTTAAGAATTTTTTTTTAGTATATTCGACACACAAAGAATAAACTTACATTTCTGCTTTAATGGGTACAATTCCATCAAGTTTATCAATTTCAGAAAACTGGTAAAGACAACTGACTGTACGTATAAATTTCAGTATCCAGGAAAATTGTTGTCCACTCTCTTGTGATCACTAAATTTCAAAATTTTGTACTAACATAAATCTGGGGATACAAATGGAATAGGTCCTTTTTCACTCGTTTTGAGACGTCTTGCTGAAAGAGACTCTCAACTCTTAACCTGAATTGCAAAGGTCTTGGCATCCAGTGACCAGTCTTGCTCTCTGATGATGCTCTTTACTCCTAACAGTGTAATTCTCATCTCATGAATCAAGAATCTCAATTGACTCATGGTCCCTATTATTAACTCCCTTCATCCAATTAAAACTTCATTTGCTGTGTAGTGATCATGTATGTATTTCAACCACTCTGTTTGCAGCACTCTGAGCCTTTGTGATTATTCAACTCTTGTAATTATCTGTTTAATTTGTACATTTCCTGCTGGTATAAGCTCCAGGAAGGTAGGAGTTTTATCTGTATTTTTAACTAATGCAACTCCCACACTTAACATTTTGCCCTGTGCATATCAGACATTTTGTTGAGTGATTGCAGTATAGGACATTTCCAAATAACTTACTCCTAAAATTTACTTTTTACATTCCAACCTTCACTGAACTTGAAGAAAGCCTGAAGTAATTTTTAATTTCATTGCTTGTCCTATCCACTATTTTTTAATTGCATAATATCCTAACAGCTTTTGAGAGATTTGTTTGAAATGTTGCTATGTGAATTTTAAGAAACAAAATTCCACCCAATATTTGGGATTATTTATGTCTTTATATAAAAAAGTTAGAATATAACATCATCATATGAGCATCAAAGTTCACCAACATTGCTAGTATTAATAACTTCTGTGGACTATAAATTCACCCATTTGGATTCTGGTAAGACCATCTCAAGGATATATCAACGAGAGCTGAGGGACAATGGACAAGATCACTATTCATTTCTGATTTTTGGTATGTTTTTATTGGTTTTAAACATCTTTTTAAATGATTAAGATTCAGTGTTGCCTAAGGTCAGGTAAACCCATCCCGAGTTGGAACCAGTCACAGACCTGCTCTTTGTCTGATGCTGTCCACTCTTGATTTCAAAGTAGAGGCTCTTTTCCACTTTTTCCTATTGTAATTTGCAAGTTCTGGCAGAATGGAAGAAGCATAAAGAAAATGGCTCACTTCTTCCTCTGGTATATACTCTATCTTGTGAGAATTTATGGTAGGTAGTACTTGAGAACAGGGCCTGCATGGCAATTCGGACAGCATCTCTCCTGCTGTATATCATCCCATTTTCTTCTTTGCCACACTGTAAATCAGCTTTGCAAATAGCCACTCATGCAGGGAAGTAACCCTTCAGGCTGGATAGTATAGTACTTACTAATCTTGTATATGGTTTAGTAAGCTGTGTCTGCTAAATATACCATATTTTCTTATCATTGTCATCCCAAATCACAATTAATATTAACTGACAAGTGATGACAGTCTCAAAACTTTTTGGGCAAAGAAAGGATGTTATTGCACACCACTTTGTTAGGCAGGGTGTTATGTGGGTAATTAATAATTTTAGGATATCTAAATACCTATTCTAGAGGGTCGAGGTAGAAAAGCTTCACCAGGGGTGGGTGAAAAAGAAACAAAATAATGTGGTATAGTAGGATGCAGCTAAAATATAACCTTGGCATAAAGAGGAACAGGCACAAAATATAAACTGGCTCTTTTCAAGAAAAGTTTTGCACTGATCCAACAGAGTTTAAAGTAGAGCTGCATGCCCAGGGTAAGGCTCTATAAAAAGAATTATCTGTGTATGTGTTTATGGTTTTCAAAGCCAGAACTAGTTCATGTGCCCACAGCTTTGATAGCTTCGAGGGGATGGGAAGCAGCGGGAGTTAGGAGGGAGTGTGGACTAGCCAGCAGCTCCTGGGCTCCTCAAATCCTCCGTGTTAGCTGAAGAGCTGGCCTAGCCTCTTGCCTGGGGCTGAGAAACTGTAGTCAGCCTTGATCAAGGTCCTAGGGAGGGACTGAGCAGGTGGTTTGATTTGAAAGATTTGAACTGGCACCAAGTCAAGTTGGTGAGCCAGGTGGGGCAGAGGCAAGCATGGCAAGAGCTCCATGACCCTGTGACTTTGAGAGGGGTATTTGACCTTGAAGGTATTTTTGGTTAAGGGCTGCTCTGTTTCTGCTTTTTCTGCCCCCCTGTGCACTGGAATTCTCACGTCTAAAAGGTTCAGAATGTTGGGAAAGAGACTTATGTCTACAGTAGTATTGTATCCTTATTCCCAGGAAGAGTCTTCATGTCCTGAATTAGAACTAGTTACCGATCTTTGACCTCAATGGTAAAATCATGGTGCTAGTGAAGGGGGAATTTTAAAGCCACGGATGTATCTGTGCTGCAGCAGTAAAATTCTAACCTGAGAGGATCCATAAAATCTGCAGCTCTCCTTACTTTGCCCTTGACTCTGTCAGCTCCCTTACTTAAAAAAAGATGTGGGGCAGACTGATAAGATGGATTCCCCAGAGTATATCTACCCCCTCTTCAACCTGTCTTGGGTTGACAGTTTATATAACACTAACTCCGAATGTGTGGCACTGACAGTTGTCAAATTAATATTTATACAGAATTTGTTCCATATGCAAAAAGAGTCAGGCTCAAGTTTTTAAACAATGGACACCAGTTTTACAGTTTGGGATGCTTTAAATATCATCCCAGTAGGACTGAATCTTCACTTGGCATAGAAGTGTGGTATACAAGCGAGTGCTGGGCCACTTATAGTGCTCAGTAATTATGTGTCTCTCACAAGATAACTTTATTATTATCCTTCAAGAGAACTGTGAGACTTTCAAAAGTATTCTTTTTCTCTTTTGTCTGACTCCAGTCACACACTGTCTCAGAAAGGAGCCTTAACTGTTCATTTTCCCCATAACTTTTGTACAATGCCATCAAGGCTTCAGCATTTGGAATAAGCCCAAAAGCTTACTTTAGGGCCATTCACTATCCAAAATATCTCTTTTCTACATTTACAAAATGGACAATAAGCTTATGGTACCATTACTCCAAGAAATTGCACAAGTTGAAAATATGTGCAGAATTAAAAGGTATATACTTAAAAATATTTTTATTTTTATTTTTTATTTTATTATTTTCTAAAGATTTTATTTATATATTTGACAGAGAGAGACACACAGAGAGAGGGAACACAAGCAGGGGGAATGGGAGAGGGAGAAGCAGGCTTCCCACTGAGGAGGGAGCCCGATGTGGGTTCTCGATCCCAGGACACTGGGATCATGACCTGAGCCAAAGGTAGACATTTAACAACTAAGCCACCCAGGCGCCCCCTTAAAAATATTTTTAAAACAGTTAGACATGTCTAAGGAATGTCTCTATCACTTGAAAATCTTATGGAAGAACATTATTTTTATAACAGTTGAATGGTCAGAGCCAAACTCTATATCTGGAGCCATGAAGATATTTGAGAAATAAGGGTTTGGTCAATGGATAGTCACTAGACAACTTCTGGGCTGGGAAATAAGACCAACAGGACTTCAAAAATGTAATAAAATGGGGAAGGACCTCTTTCTTTCACTTTACCATCAGATACTTTAGTTACCCTATGTATTTTTCCTTTATGACACTTAGCGACTTTAGAATTATTCATATTTAAGTTAATAATGTGTACTTCCCAAATAAACTCTAAAATCCACAAGGGCAGGAACATTGCTCATTTTCCTCATCTTGAATTCTCTATATACCTTGCATAATGCACAGAGTGTGCGCAAGGTGAGTACTCAACACATTTTTGTGAAAGAATAAATGAATAAGTGGAAGAATGAACGAGTCTCATAGATAAGAAGAGGTTTAGACAATGAAGGGAGTTAAATCCAAGGATACCGTAGAGAGTTGGCAGATAGAATGATAGACTAAAGTTTCTGTGCCCTGGACCATTGTTTATAGCCTGTTGGGTAACAGTGGCTTGAGTACCCAGGTGCTGGCCATGGCCAGGGAGACTTGTGACACCGGAGGTAACTCTTCTCTGTGATCACGATGATGGCAGCAAAGCTGTCTTCTCACCCTGGATTCGGATTACACACAGTGTATACAGTAATTGTGCAACAAACCAGGTGAGCAGTAAACAAAAGCTGTTTTCATTTCTTAAATTTCCTAGGCAATTCTTTAGCATAAGAGATGATAAAAATTTTTGGCGGACAATCAAATGTTTTAAACATTTTCAGGATGGTTAAGAATATGTTATTTTTGTAATTCTTCAAATTTTTGGAATTTAATTGTATGTGCAACAGGAACAAATCCATGCTGACCTAAATAGTTGGTTGTGTAATAATTAATACACGTAATAAAGACATTGAAGGACCATCTTAGCTAATAATAGCAAGTTTATCTTCCTTAAACGGACTATTTTCTTCTAAAACAATTTGCCATGTAATTTATTTGGGCTACTTTGCATTCACAAAATTTCTTTATGTACTGTCTATTGGAAGCTATTTGTTTTCTTTTGTTAAAAGGCTTATAAATTTCAGTTTTAAAGCCAATTAAAGAGAAAATAACCAACTGAACTAACCCTAATTTATTTAGCTAACTGACGAGCTTTTGCATGTAAAGAATTTTTAAAAGATATGTATTTTATGTTTTATTTTGTCTTAAAGGCTTTCATTGTACTTGAGACTTCAGTGGCTCTGATATATAATCTGAAGAATGGGGTGACTCATTTAATGGTTACTCTCTTTTTATGGAGGTGTTATATTGTAAGCGAAAATATCAGTCATGAAATGCTGAAAACAAAGCTATATTAAGGGATTTGTTTACTATTTACTAAAACATTTAAAAAAATGTCTAAATGGCTTCAGAAAACATTTATTTATTTATTTATTTCATTTTAAAAGATTTTATTCATTTATTTGACAGAGATCACAAGTAGGCAGAGAGGCAGGCAGAGAGAGAGAAAGCAGGCTCCCCAGCGAGCAGAGAGCCCAATGCGGGGCTCGATACCAGGATTCTGGGATCATGACCTGAGCCAGAGGCAGAGGCTTTAACCCACTGAGCCACCCAGGCGCCCCAGAAAACATTTATTTAAATCCAGGCTGGATATTGGGATATAGAGATGAAAAATGTAATCTTTGTTCTGCGGAAGCCACTGTCTAGTAGGGAATATAGATAAGGAAACCAAGCATTTCATTCCAGTGTGTTGAGTAATATAATGGAGGAATTCACATGATATTTAAAGATGAGAGCAGAGCTTTAGAGGCATATTTTTTTTTTATCCTGAAAATAATTTATTTTGTTGTCAAAGAAGATTTTCTAAAGGTGGTTATACTTGATGTGTTTCTTGAAGAAAAAGAAGATACCAGCCAGGAGGAAATTGTGTGTGTGTGTGTGTGTGTGTGTGTACACCAGCCTATGGTTTGGGTATTTCAAATAGAGAAAATAGTATGTGCAAAGCTATTAAGGCATCAAATAACTCTTTATCACTTGTAGCTTTATGCACTGTTAATGTTTAATGATCATGGATGATAAACTGGGGGAGATAAACAGGAGCCAGATCATTGAGAACCTTATAAAACATGCTAATTCTAAACTGAATGTGGAAACACTGAAGAGTTTTATACAGTATAGTTTCTTTTTTCTTTCTTTAAAAAAAAAAACACAACAAAACCCACATGCCATCTTTCAATATACATAAGCATATGGCTTCCTTTAAAATATTTTGAAGTTCAAAATAAAAATTATTACTGCAAACAGTATAATCTTATAATCTCCAGTAAGATTTTCCAAATTATCATAAACATGATTTATTTAATTAAAGTTTTTCTTTTTTTCACCCATCTTCTGTAACATTTGGATGGGATTATATGATTTCCTTCCAGTCACTCCATTAAGAGTAACAGCTCTAGCATCTGTGTGGCATGCAGATAAAGTTTCAGAACAAACTGGGAGGGTCTGCTAGGATATTATCAGGTATTACAGGTAAGAAGTGGTAAGTACCTGAGCTACAGGAGCAGTGATAGGAGCTGAGAGGTTGGGGTCGATTTAAGAAGTTTAGATTGGGGGGCGCCTGGGTGGCTCAGTGGGTTAAGCCTCTGCATTCGGCTCAGGTCATGATCCAGGTCCAGGTCATGGTCCTGGGATCGAGCCCCACATCAGGCTCTCTGCTCAGCAGGAAGCCTGCTTCCTCCTCTCTCTCTCTCTGGCCTGCCTCTCTGCCTACTTGTGATCTCTCTCTCTGTCAAATAAATAAATAAAATCTTTAAAAAAAAAAAAAAGAAGTTTAGATTGGTAAGACTGGATGAGAGAGGGAGTGGGGGATGGAAAAGATAAAGTGGTTAAAGTGGATTGCTCAGTTTCTGGCTTACCTTAATAGTTAGTGACCCACATCAAAGTGTTTTGAAGGAGTGGGTATGGAAAACAAGTAGGAAAAATGGTGAGTTCAACTGGGGATCTATTGATTTAAAGATGAATGATGTGGAATAGACATATGGGCACATGGTTGGAGTTCAGGAGGGAGATCTGAGAGGCAAATATAGATTTGAGATTCATAGCTGAAATCAGAGACTTGACTAAGGTGTTCCAGGACACAAGGTTAACTGGAATCAGAAGGGTACAAGTGAAGGAACTTGGGGAAAACACACATTTACAGGGAACAGAGAAAGGTGAAACTTAAAAGAGACTGAGAAAGAGTATCATTTTTCTTAAAAGATTTTACTTATTTATTTGAGAGAGAATGAGAGAGAGTGCAAGAGGGGGGAGGGTCAGAGGGAGAAGCAGACTCACTGCTGAGCAGGGAGCCTGATGTGGGACTCAGTCCTGGGACTCCAGTATCATGACCTGAGCTGAAGGCAGTTGCCCAACCAAATGAGCCACCCAGGCACCCCAAGAGTATTATTATTATTATTATTATTTTAAGATTTTATTTTTTTATTTGACAGAGATCACAAGTAGACAGAGAGGCAGGCAGAGAGAGAGGAGGAAGCAGGCTCCCTGCCGAGCAGAGAGCCCGATGCTGGGCTCAATCCCAGGACCCTGGGATCATGACCAGAGCGGAAGGCAGAGGCTTTAACCCACTGAGCCACCCAGGCGCCCCCCAAGAGTATTATTTAAGTGGGAATTAAACCAAGACATTCAGAATCTTGGAACATGATTGAGGAAATAATTTCAAAGTAGAAGAAATAATCACAGGGACAAAAGTGACTGTGAGGTCAAGGAAGATGAGGATCTACAAGTGTCCCTTCAAGTTAGGAATTAAAAAGTAATTGTTGGAAAAGCAGGATCAAACCTATAAATTCAGAGAATAAATTGATGGTTGCCAGAGATGGGGGGTAGAAAATGGGGGGATGGCCAAAATGGGTAAAGGGGAGTGAGAGATACAGGCTTCCAGTTAAGGAATGAATAAGTCACAGGAATAAAAGGCACGGCCTAGGAAATATTATGGTCAGTGATATTATAGTAGTATTTAATGGTGATAGTTTGTAGCTATACTTGTGGTGAGCATAGCATAATGTCTAGAGTTGTTGAATCACTATGTTGTACACTTGAAACTAATGTAACATTATGTGTCAACTATACTCAATAAAAATTTAAGAAAGTCATTGTTGACTAGATTACTTCAATGTGGAAAGTCAGGTGACATTGTAATGATTTTTACGGAAAAGGATTTCTCTTGAAAGGATAAAACCAATGAAACCAAACTAAAAATAGTTTGGTACCAGCAAATTATTTCTTAGTACTTATTTTTCTAAATGTTACAAGATCCTTTGGTCATTTGGTTGAAAAAAAAAAAAGAAGGGGAGGAGTTATGTTTGCTGTACCAACATCCTTATTCATTCAGTGTTGATTTTAGTAAATCCGTATAATCAAAATGATGAAATTGGCCTCTCAGATTCTATTTCTTTTCTTTATATTATTTGTATTTCTTTTCTAAATTTAAACCTGAATGTCATTTTCTAGAATAGCATTAATGCTTTTAAATTTCTAATGTAGGTATTATCAGGTGAATTTTTCCCCCAGCTTTTTAGAGATATAATTGACATATAACACTGTATACAGTTATGGTGTATGATGTGATGATTTGACATAAATATATATATTGTGAAATGATTACCACAATAAAGTTAGTTAACATATTTATCACCTCACATAGTTAACTTTTTTTTTTTCTTTTAATGGTGAGAACTTTTAAGATCTATTCTTGGAGCAACTTCCAAGTACACTATACAGTATTGTTAGCTGCAGTCACCATGCTATATATTAGATCCTCAGAACTTAATCATGTTATAACTAGAAGTTTGTACACTTTGACCACTTTACCCATTTTCCTGTCCCACTCTCTTCTGACAACCACCAATCTACTCTGTTCCTTTTTCTTTTCTTTTCTTTCTTTCTTTCTTTCTTTCTTTCTTTTTCTTTCTTTCTTTTTTTTTTTCTTAAACTATTTAAGAGAGAGAGAGAGGGAGGGAGAGAGAACACACACGCATGAGAGTGGGGTGAGTCAGAGAGAAAGGGAGAAGCAGGCTTCCCACTGAGCAGGTAGCCAGATGTGGGTGTGATTCCAGGACCCTGGAATCATGACCTGAGCCAAAGGCAGATGTTTAACTGACTGAGCCACCCAGGTGCCCCTTACTCTCTGTTTCTATGAATTCATTTTTGTTTTTGTTTTTTAGATTCCTCATATAAGTGAGATTATACCCTATTTTACTCTTTCTGACTTATTTCACTTAGCGCAATATTCTTAAGGTCCATTCATGTCACCAGTGGCAAGATTTCCTTCTTTTTTATGGTTGAATAATATTCCATTATATATATAGCACACCTTCCTAATCCATTCATTTATCAATGGACACTTTGGTTGTTTCTATGTCTTGGCTATCTTAAATAATGCTACAATGAACACAAAAAGATGCAGACATCTTTTTGAAATAGTGATCTCATTTCTCAGAAGTGGGATTGCTAGATCCTATGATAGGTATATTTTTAATTTTTTTAAGCTTTTATTTATTTATTTGACAGAGAGTGAGAGAGGGAAGACAACCAGGAGAGGGAGAAGCAGGCTTCCTGCTGAGCAGGCAGCCCCATACAGGACTTGATTCCATGACCTTGGGATCATGACCTGAGCTGAACGCAGACAGTTAACCATCTGAGCCACCCAGGTGCCCCTATTTTTAATTTTTTTGAGGAAACTTCCGACTTTTTTCTATAGTGGTTGCACCAAGTTGCATTTCTACCAAAGGTGAGGAAGGGGTTCACTTTTCTCCACATACTTGCCAGTATTTGTTATTTCTTTTTGATAAAACCATTCTAACAGAAGTGAGATGATATATAGGGTGTGGAATTTAATACTAGATGAATGATTTCATCTTAGATGAAACTAAGAGAATTTAATTCTTTTCAAACCCATAGAATCTCTTAGGAAGCGGAGCTTTCCTAAGTTAAACAGTAAATTAAAAGCATCAAGGAATATTTATGCTCAGGGCTGGTTTTATTCCCAGCTCATTTAGGCTTTCAGTTAACTCTTAAATGTGGGAAACACTGTACATCAAGTTTCAATCTGGTGACAATGAAGATAAGAAGAGGAAAAAAATATAAAGACTTACCTGTATTACCTAGCAGTATTGTTTTAAGCAATGGACTAATTTCTATTTCAAAGTAAAATGATCACAAAAGCTCAGAATAGCCTTAGGCAATACAGGAGAGGCGAGAAAGCACTGAATTCGATGCCAAAGATAAAATCTCATGAGGAGAACAGGTGAAATGTGGCAGAAGAAGTAATATTTTAGACCTAGGAATGACTAGGATGTTTCCAAGAGGCTGCCTACTCCCTGAAAAAGGATTGTGTGAATTGTGTTTCCCAGATATATAGCACCTGCAATGTAGATGTTTAGGCATTTTGGAGAAGTTGAATTGATTATTTACTTTATTCCAGGCCAATGTATATATTTATCAATAAATAGAATTAACAAAATAGAATTAACAAATAGAATTAACAAAGGAAAGTTCCTGAAAATGCGGCACTTCCTAAGCCAGGGTCTCCTTTGTGAATGAGAAGATGTATTTTTACTTCTGTCCTCTCTTATTCACGCAATGCGTAGACTCAAGACTAAAGAAGATAATTTTTATTCTCTGAAAAATCTAGTAGAGCTGGTTGAAGCTATTGACCTGTGGAACATCCTCAGGGCTTTGATGTCCTCTAATCCAACTTGTGAGGGACAGAAGAACTCTTGTCTCTCCAAGGTCAGAGAGGTACTCTACTTTAGGCTTTAAGTGACAGTTAAATGTACAAAATTTTCCAGGAATTCCCCATGAAGCTATATTTGGAAGTAGGAATTTCCTTTTTAATTCTCATTGATTTAAGAAATAGTATATGAAGAAACCAATTAGAATTTTTACCTAAATATTTCAATAATCTATAAGTACCGCGCGCTAACTGATTGCGCCACTGGAGCTCCTAAATATTTCAATAATCTAGCAATGTGCATCTGACTTAGGATAACCCTTGAAAATCACTACATATGTCCATATAAGTACATAGATCACATACACATGAACATGAGATTTTCAGGGTGTGACCCAAGGAAATATACAGTTATACTCTGTGATGGAAAATTTTGGTTTCTGATATTTATAGAATAATTTCCACCTTGCTAGATTTGAGTAGAGAAGTTTTACAAGAACGATACAAAGTTACTTTAGAAAAAACACATACTTCCTTAGAAAGACCATCAACCAAAAGATAACCAAAGGTTGCTTATCAACAAGAAACAGGTAATTGTTCAAATTTTTTGATATTTTGAAATGTCATAGGAATAGCTAATTATTGCATAAAATTTATTACCAGTTTTAAATATGTGAGGGTTGCTAGAATTAAACAGTCTTAGAGTGTCAAAATCTCCATTTGGATGGGATGTCTGGATGGCTCAGTGAATTGAGGGTTTGACTTTGCCTCAGGTCATAATCTCAGGGTCCTGGGATTGAGCCCAGTGTGGAGCTCCACACTTGTCGGGGAGTCTGCTTGTCTCTCTCTGCCTATTCCCCCACTGTGATCTCTCTCTCTCATTCTCAAATAAACAAATAAAATTATATCTCCCTTTGGAATGAATAAAATTGCCACTAAAAAGGTTGAGGTACTTCCTTAGCTGTTATTTGTCAAAACCTAGGTATAGAGGATGACATCCTTCTGTTGTCAGATGCTTACAATTCCTGTTCAAAAATATTCAGTGATTGCATATTTGCTAGCAGATAACCCTTCCCCCAGTGTTACTTGACAAAAATCGTAATCATTTTAAGGTTCTTTCTTGAATGTCACCTCTTCATGAAGACTTTTCTGAATCTTTTCAAATGAGTATAATCTCTCCTTCCTCCAACTCTACCAACTGCCCTACTCTTCACATTGTTAGATTTATTTAATCTGTTCATTTGTCACAATATTTTGTGGCAAATTTCCTTGAGGTCACAGAGTTTCTTCTTCAGCTTTGATTTGTATTGTCTATCTCCTTAGCCCAATGTTAGATAGATGAGGTAGATAGAGAGATAATAGATAGTTAATGTTTGAATATTTTATTTTCAATTGAAATTATATAGAGGAGAACAGGCAAAAAGGGATTTTGAAAGAGAAGACATGCTGTGGCCAAAAAGATCATCATCATCATCATCAATATACTAATGGTCTGTAATTAAAAGTATTATGCCAGTCCATGTGGGAACTAGGTCATTTTTTTGGTCAACACATGCTTTTTACTCTTGTCACAATAGCTTGATTATTATATTTTGATCTTAATTCACGTGCTTACTTATACTGCTGTGTTCTAGAATGATCATGTCTTAATCTGACAAGAGGAGGAAAAGTTTAGGAGCTTATTTATGGAGTCCATCTTATTTTAGGTTTAAGATCACCTCATCCCTGAACTTTTAAGAATTTTTAAAAAGATTTTATTTATTTATTTGAGAGAGAGAAAGCGAGCGAGTGCAAGTGTGCAAGAGCAGGAGGGTTGGTCAGAGGGAGAAGCAGACTCCCTGCTGAGCAGGGAGCTTCATTCCGGGCTCCATCCCAGGACCCCAAGATCATGACCTGAATAGAATGCAGATGCTTAACTGGCTGAGTAACCCAGGTACCCCACCCCTGAACTTGTAATCAACTATTTAGTTCATCTCAATCTTTGGCATTTGTATACTTTCAACCTCTGAAAGTAATGTTCCTTCTCACTTTGGATCCCATTTTAGGACCTGCAGTAATGAGAGTTTTGGATCCCAAATCCCTCTAGGCTCTCTCAGTAACTCATAACCCTGGCATGATCTTTGTAAGGTCCTTCTTAGGTATTTTTATTAGATTAAAGAGAAAGGTAGGTGGGAGGATAGTACAGAAGAAAATAAATTTGATTGCCTTTAAGTGTTACCTAAATTCATGTGATTCTGGGAGCACCTGACTGCCTCAGGGGAGCATGTGACTCTTGATCATGAAGTTGTGAATTTGGGCCCCACATTGGGTGTAGAAACTACTTAAAAATAAAATCTTAAAAAAAAAAATTATGTGATTATTTTTTTTTTAAAGATTTTATTTACTTATTTGAAGGATGGAGATCACAGAGAAGCAGGCAGAGAGAGAGGAGGAAGCAGGCTCCCCACTGAGCAGAGAGCCCGATGCGGGGCTCGATCCCAGGACCCTGGGATCATAACCTGAGCCGAAGGCAGAGGCTTTAACCCACTGAGCCACCCAGGCACCCCATTTTTATGTGATTATTGTCATGCTGTCTTTGTCCTTAATTTTGCCTGATCATTGTTGCTATGCCAAGGGGTCCTGAAATAATCTTAGGGCCCCTTCTGCATCTATAATGATCTCCATAGATCAAATTCAGTCCAGAAGATTCAAAGCTTGGGGTTTCTATCTTCTTGATTCCTAATTGACTATAACTTCCAATACTCATAAGTAAAAATTCACAATCAAGTTATAAGCAATTAATTGATTCAATCTGGAGGACAGAATTTATTTCCATGGAATTTCAAAATCAAAGGAGATAAAATTTCAAAAAGTAGTATTTTGATCCTCAAAAATCCTCTGATTTTATATGCCTTTAAAGGTATATAGAAACTTGAGATATTCTCTGATGATCTATATCATAGCTTTTAGGAAATAAAGATATGAATAAAAATAAATTGGCAAGAAAGTAAATTAGGTACTTAAAAAAACTTGAATATGCATGGTAAAAATGATGATGTCCTTAATGCTATTTTATTTGAATAAACAGAATAAGTTAATTTTGGAATAATTCTACTTTCATAACTTCTAAAGCAAATTATAAAATTAATTATACCCTCAGGGTACGTGAGTGGCTCAGTCAGTTAAGCATCTGCCTTTGGTTCAGGTCATGATCCCAGGGTCCTAGGATCCAGCGTGGGGTCCAGCTCCTTTCTCAGTGGGGAGTCTGCTTCTCCCTCTCCCTCTGACCATCTCCCTCCCCTCACTCATGCTCTCTCTCAAATAAATAAAATCTTAAAAATATTAATTATACCCTATAAAGTAAATTTCTTTATAATAAATCTTTTATTAAAAAATGACACCCTAATATCACACAGTTATAAATATTAAAGCTCAGATTTGAAGTGTAATATTATATTCTTTCTACCATCATCAAAGATGGATTATCTAAGTCTAAGCAAAAAAACTCAAACACTTGTTGGTGTATGTTTGTGTGTGGGCATATGTGTGACAGAGAGGGGGAGATGAGGAGGAGAGAAATCCCAAGAAGCTTGAGTTTACATTTGGTTGTCCATGTTAGATTACCTTCACACTAATTATTTGTGCAGATCTGAAAGTTCTTTCCAAATTGCATATAAGGATATTTTTAAATTTCATTAGCTGCTACTGCAAAGTCATAAATATATTTATAATTACTTTCAGAGCATTTAAGAATTTAGAGTTCTAGGCAAATTTTAGTATAGATCCTCTTAGAATAGGTGGACCAGCCAGAATTTTTGTGACATTAATATTTAGTTCAAGGGAATTTTACCAAGATCCAGGTTAGAAAATTCCAAACCGGGGCGCCTGGGTGGCTCAGTGGGTTAAAGCCTCTGCCTTCGGCTCAGGTCATGATCCCAGGACAGAGCCCCACATCAGGCTCTCTGCTCAGCAGGGAGCCTGCTTCCCCCTCTCTCTGTCTCTGCCTGCCTCTCAGCCTACTTGTGATCTCTGTCTGTGAAATAAATAAATAAAATCTTAAAAAAAAAAAAAGAAAATTCCAAACCAAACTGATGGTGTGCAGAGATGATCCTGGAACAAAGAAAGAAATCTATTTGAACAAGAGAGTAGAAGTAGTAATTGGACCTGAAAATAACAGCCTAACAAACCAACTACTACGATTGTATTACAAATACAAAATCAGCAATAAAAGAAAACAAATGGGCATCTGGGTGGCTCAGTTGTTGGGTGTCTGACTCTTGATTTTTGGCTCAGGTCTTGATCTCAGGGTCATGAGATTGAGTCCTGTATTGGGCTCCACACTTGGTGGGGAGTCTGCTTGAGATTCTCTCTCTCCCTTTCCTCCTCCCACCCCATGTGCTCTCTCTCACTGCCCCCCATCTCTCCCTCTGAAATAAATAAATGAATTGAGAAAGAAAGAAAGAAAGACAGACAAAGCCTAGTGACTAAATCAAGGTCAAGTATGATAATGGTCATGAATCCACATAATCAGCACCAAAGGTAGCCAGAAAGAGGTGAGTGGAAAGCTAAAGTAAATTGTTACATGTTGTGGGTTACTTCAATATCCTTCCTTCTTCCTTTTTTCCCCCTCCTTCCCTGCCTGACTTCCTTGCACTCTCTTTCTCTCCCTTCTTACCTTCTCTCCTTTTAAAATCTCCTACCCTTTTTCCGTTCCTTTTACAAGAATAACCTAGAAGCACCTAGGTGGCTCAGTCAGTTAAACATGTGACTCTTGGTTTCAGCTTAGTTTGTGATCTTTGGGATTGTGAGGATGAGCTCCATGTTAGGCTCTGTGCTCAGTGGGGAATCTGCTTGAAGATTCTCTTCCTCTGCTCCTCCCCTCTCTTGCTCTCTCTCTCAAATAAATAAATGAATCTAAAAAAAAAAAAAAGAAACAAAGAAAAAAATAACTTCTACTATGTGCACCATGCTAAGCACTTATTGTAATAATGAGTAAGATGTATTTCCTGCCTAAACAGAGCTCTTAGTTCTTTAATCTAATACTGAACACATGGCTTGTGTTATAAAGAGTTACATCTTTATGGGCAGAAACCCACCCCTGACCTTCAAACTGAAATGACTGTTTTAACTGATATAATGCTTGTAGCTCATGATGTTATACAGTAGAATTCACATGTAATAGTGGAGCTGAGAGACTTTGATAATGGCTGTATGTCTACTTGGTGATCAAATAAGAGAAATTCATAATGAACTTTTAAGTAAGGGTACATGATTTTCTTGTAGTGTAGCTGAATCCTTTCTACTATAAGAAACATTAGGGTGAAATTTTATGGAATTACATAAAACATATTGAACTACTATTATAATATGAAGTATAATATCAAATCCATACTTGGATAGCATACATGCTTAGGCTTAAAATCATTGTATTTCAAGTTGAACTTCATGACAGCTGAATAAGGAATAGGATATTTTTTTTCCAAGATTTTATTTATTTATTTGACAGACAGAGATCACAAGCAGGTAGGCAGGCAGAGAGAGAGGAAGGGAAGCAGGCTCCCTGCCGAGCCGATAGCCCGATGTGGGGCCTGATCCCAGGACCATGGGATCACAATCTGAGCTGAAGGCAGAGGCTTTAACTCACTGAGCCACCCAGGTGCCCCAGGATATTGCTTTTTAATGAGCTAATTCCTTCCCAGTTTTGGGACTGATGAAAGGTCAGTCCTTTCAGATTGTCCAGCACACACTTGTATGAAACCCTTATAAATCATCCCCATGTTCAGAAGCAAAGCAACTATAACACAACTCTGTGTATCAAACTGAAAGTGCTTTCCAAAATAGGGGAGAGAAGAGGAAATGTTCATAGTGACAATATGCTAAGTGCATGATGAAATAGAAAATTTACCCTGGTAGTTTCTCATTGGACAAAGTATGGATAAAATAGAAAGTTATTCCCTAGAGGATATCAAACCACATAGAACACTTCTCATTTGGATGGAGAGATCTGTGCCATCTGTTCAGTGCTGGTATCCCTTCCTTTTGCTTTATCCCCAGATTTCAGAAAATGTATACTGTGTGCAGCATGGCTGTAATAGATCAGGTTTAGAGAGGGGTTGTCTGAGCATTAGAACATTTCTGAAAGTTGTTTGGAGAGATTGAAATATAGCAAGTGTCACACCTGAAAACCTGTACAGAATCAGGGAGTAGGTATTTGGTTTCGGTGGGTGACCAGAACTTAGAATCCACCTCCCAGCTTCAAAGGAGATTCAGAGATGTGTTTCTAACAAAATTGTAGTTAAAGGGGGATGGCAACGGGAGTATAAATTGCTACCATCTTTTTGAATGAAAAGTTATTATTAAACACTGGCTAGCATTAATTAGTACTTTCTATATGCCAGAAACTATGCTAAGTTATTTATATATAATTTTATTACTATGTGTCAGGAGTCTTAAAAGTGTTAATTTTCTTGACCTGGTATTTTTACATCGAGGAACTTATAGTAATAATTAATGATCCATATAAAGCATTGTGCACTAGAATGTTTGCTACAACGTTATACAGCATGGAATCTGAAGCAAATGTCTAACAATGAAGAATGCTTAGGTAAAGTTACACGATGAGATAATATACATTCATTGAAATCATGTTTACAAAAAATATCTAATATAATTGGAAAATGGTCTCCATGCAGCATTAAGCAAAATTAAAGTAGGGTGCAAAATAATATATATAAGGTATCTTCTATGTTACAATAAACATGTATTTTTATAAAAAGGACTTATGGGGAATACACTGAAACATTAGTTATGGTTTTATCTGGGTGATAGGAATTCTGAATGAGTTTTGTAAATCTTTTAAAATTCATTTCTGTAGCTTGCAAATTTTCCACAAGTAATACATTAATTTATAATTAGATAACTAAGCTTGGGAAATTTTCTGACAATATAATTCTTGGCTCCTCTGTAGTAAGATTCCCTTCACTTGTCTTCCTGCCCAACTACCTTGTCAATGGGAACTCCTTCTCATCTGATACTGTCTTTGAGGTAATTTTTGAATCTCAGGTTAGATTGATTGGCACCTTCCTTTGGTGAAAGCCTCCTTCAGGTAAAAACTATCCCATTCTACCTTTAGTTACCCACTGACACCCTGGCTAGCTTCATGCTTTACTGATGGTACTCTGATAGGACTTCTGGGGATATAATGAGTGTTTTGAAAGGTACTTGAAATCTTGGGATACCAACAGGGGAAGTGCCTCAGAGGAGTGGTTGTACTTCTACACACCTACCAATCTATTTTGAAGACTTGGCTGGCAAAACAGCATATGAGAATGTTTTCATAAAAGTCCTTAAGTGTCCTAAGTAAATTAAGGATAAGAGACTTTCAGATTAAATGTCGGTGGCTGTTACAGATGTTGGAGCATTATGGGGACTCAAGAAGTACATGACGAAGGAAAGAACATAGAGGAAGATAAAGGAGATAAAGGTAGACTTTACCATAATAAATATTTTTATTAATAGGAAAATATTGTTTTTCAGAAGATAAGGTGTGGGGAAGACATATGAAGAAGGTAGGGAAATCATTCTAGGGTAGGAAAAGTTTAGGGACAGTGTCCTTTCTTGGGATAAATACTCTGGATTGATAAAGGACAATGTTGGCTGGTACTATATAAATGTACATAGAGATGCTTGCTATCAACTCTTTATTAAGAGAAATCATAAATTGTTTCTTCTAAAGATAGAAAGAAGTAAAATTACTTATGACCCAGACCTTCTATGGCTGAGTGTAGCAGATTGAGTGATGGTCACTGAAAGATAGCGATCCTAATCTCTGGAATTTGTAAATCTTTACTTTATTTGAAAGAAGGGGTCTTTGTGGATGTTACTAAGTTAAGGATCTTGAGATGGAGAGATTTCCCTAAATTATCCAGTGGGTCCAAAAATACCATCACAAAAATCCTTATAACTTTACAAGACAGAGGCAGGAGGAGACTGTATATAGACACACCTAAAAGACACACAAAAGAGGAGGTAATGTGAGCCTGGAGGCAGAGATTGGAGTGATGCCATCACAATCCAAGAAGATGTTTAGAGCCGCCAGAAGGTGGAAGAGACAATGAAGGGTATTCCCCGGGAGGCTTTGGAGAGAACGTAGTCCTGCTGACCTCCTGATTTCAGACTTGTGGCCTTCAGAACTGTGAGGGAATAGAGTTCTGTTGTTTTAGACCACTAAATGTGAGGTAATTTGTTGCACCCCTAGAAAATGGATACATAAAATAATTCTTACATTGGAGAACAGCCTTATTATGAGTGGTTGGTGAGGTATGGGATTCTAAATGTTGTGCTTGTGATATGCTGAATAGTAAAATCAGTTCTGAAGAGCAGGTAGGCAGTGGGGTTAAGTATCTGGGAGTACAATGGCAGCAATGATGTCAGCTCTTGCAGAGAACTGGAGAGTGACAGGAAGGGAGAATAAGTAGGAAAGGGTCTCCTTTTTGAGTGCCCCAGTCTGTCTCTGACTTGAAACATTAAATCTAACCACCTAGGTGAGCTGAAATTGCTCTAGTACAATACTGGGGGGATGGAAACTGAACCCTGATACTCCGTGGGTTATTTACTCAAATCCTGAATTGTTTTTCAAAATTTCATAGCTGGGTAAATATAAATTATGCTATCATTTATCATCATGGGCGCCAATGGAAGAAAAGTTGCCAGACTCATCCTTCTGGACTTGCAGAATAATCATTTTTAAGAAAATGGTTTAAATTACTTGTTTAAAAACAAAACAAAACAAAGAGAATTGTGGCTTCAGAACTCAAACCTGATCTACTCCAAAGCATTCTTTCCTCAAAACTACATTGTGGCCGCCAGACCTAGTAAATTTACATTTGACAGACAAATAGAAAAGTTTTCCTTGTTACACAAAGGCAACATTATAATCCAGCTCCACTGATGCAGAGAGATGTGGGACAGATGAAGATAACTCAGGGAATCCACCTGCAGCTATGGTCTCAGGGAGCCTCCCTCAGTCAGTTGAAATCCCAAACGCTTATCACAAAAGCAAGAGAAATTTGATAAGGACCTGGCAGTTGTGACCAGACTTACCCTTGCTAGAACAAGAAAGTGATACGCAGAGATTGACATACTCTTAAAACGATCAAAAGAGTAAACGCAAAGGTTTTCTTTTCAGAGATTCAAGTCACACTGAGTTTGGTCAGATAGTGTGAGGGGCCCAGTTAAGTCACTTGTTAGAGTATGTAAAATAAATTGGGAAAGAAAGGACAAGATTGAAAAGAATAGGGTATTTATTTACTGAAAAGACCAATGAAATCAATCCCTTCTGAGTGTAAAAGGAGGAAGGGAGGGTACTCTGCTAGGTATTCAAAATGTGTGGACTCAGGATTATTTTTAGAAGGCACTTAGTGGATATTTGCCATGGTGTGCCCTGAAGGTAATAGAATTATGTCAACTATCACAAAATAATGGTTAAGAAATCAATATTAATGTTTGTTAATGAAAGTTTAATACATATCATTATTTAGAAATAAGGCAGCAAGAGCTGTAATCAAGGTATATAACATGGAGGGTGACAGTCCCAAGCTCCACTCCTTGATGTCAGCTTGGTATACAAAATTCTAGAAGTTAGAGTTGATAAATTTGAAAACATCATCCAGCCTATCCCCTTATTTTATAGTGGAAGAAAATGAGGCAGAAACAAAGCTACTGAATTGTCAAAGTTTGCCAAGCTAATTAGAGAATGATCTTGGTTTGCTCATATGTCACCTAAAGATACAAATGCTTTTTAATCAGCTGATTTTTCTCTTGAGCTACCAGGACACACATCCTAGATATTCTAAACCTCCTACTAGGTTGACTCAAACAAAGCAAAGAAAGAAATTTAAAAAAACAAAACAAAACAAAAGGGACAAGACAAAAAAAGCTCAGGACAGCTGAAGAGAGCTTCCTAAAGTAATCAAATGAAGAGGTATTTTGTGATTGAATCATCAGTCTCAGTAAGTTGAAGAGGGTTCCATCTTATTTTCAAACTAGAGAAAAAACATATATGCCAATCTCCAGAACTTTCTTTGTTTGATGAGAAGTATATTTTTAGCTTTTTTTCGAGGAAATCAGCCTCCAGTCTCTGCATCGTTTTGGCTGGTTTCTATATCCTGCTAATCTATCTTCTGCAGCTTCCCCAAAGCTGCTTATTTTATGACAAATAATGTGAAAGAATTTTTGAATTTTCTCTGAGATATCCAAAATTTTTTCCTCAAAAATAATTCTCATGAATGTTCCTTTCTCTATTTCTATATCTTATAAAAACCATATTTAATACTTAACCTTTCCTAGGGAGATTGTTTTCAATACTCTGAAAATCAGTCCCAGAAAACTGATTAAATCATTTACATATTCTTAGTCTGCACCAAAAACCCTTTCTCTCTTAAGTGAGTTTCCATTTTTTTTCATGATTTTATGATTTTTTCAGTCTTTCATAATAGTAGAGCAGAAATACGGTCTACATAGCTTTCCCCCTTAAAGTGCCTATTAGAGTTTTCAAAATGCCCAAGGAATTATTTACGAATGATATTCTAAAGATAGGTGTATTCACAGTGTGAATACATGTTTGTTTATAGATGTATATAAGCAATGATAAATATGAAATTCACACATTTTTGAATAGGGAAGAAGCTTAGACTTTGAGCCATATTCATTTGGGACCAAATGTTGGCTCTTCCACTTGCTAGCTGTGTGATCTTGGGCAGTTGCTAAGCTCCTGCAGCTTACTCATTTAAAACATGAAGATAATAATGACTATTTGGAAGCATTGTTACCAGAATTAAATATGTTAAAGAAATAAAGGGTATGATACAATGTCTGGTACCTGGTGGGTGTCCGCAAATGGAGATTAGCATTATTTTCTCATAAGTCATATTACATTTTCAAGAAATTAAGCAATATTACCTGAAAATATCCAGGCAATTTTCTCACCAATATCTATCCTTTAGAAAATGCTGCTGCTTTGAAGATCATTTGTAGATCATAGTTTATGCAGTCATTCTCGAACTTAAGTTTTCTCCTCGGCTCCACTCTAACAAAAATAGGGGCTCTGCGATCACTTTCTGGCTCTTCTACTTGTTCATGCATTGTTTCAGACGGACTGTAACATGTTCTAGAACCATCAGAGGGATTCTGCCCTCTGCAATTGCCTTGGAATCAACTTCTCCCACAATTGGTTGTCACTTGTAACATTTGTTATCAGTTGACCAAAATGCTCAGTGGAACACAGATTAGGTTGTCATGCCTCTGGTGTGTCTGAGGTTCAGAACTTTTTACTGGACACATTCTCTTGTCACTTGATGCTAAGAGGAACATGTCAATAGTAAAACTTATCTGGAAGTTGAATATGATGTTACTGATAGAGTTAGGTGTCACATTATATAGTAGGCAGTAGTGTTTCCTGATAGAACATTGACTTTGTGCCAAAAGCACATTGGGTTCACTATAACTGTCTAGCTCTTCACATGTCAGTATGTCATTTGCTAGCATGCTAAAAATGTAGCAAGTGGCCAGGATTATTTTTAGTTGGAAAAGCTTCATTTACTTCTTATAGGCTAAATAGATAGGCTAAATGAATAACTTCTGTAATTTAACCTTGTTTTTAACAGATGGAAAGGGAATAAATAATCAGTGATTTGAATGATGGGTTCTCCGTAACAATGAAATATTTAAATGCTCTTACCAGGAGCATTAATGGACCATAACGTTTCTTTTGACAACAACAAGTATTTTGTATTAAGTGAGAGTAATCTTTTTTAAGCTGAACATAAAATCACAAACACAGAGAGCTACATTTTGAACTTTTTATTACTTTGAAGTGAGCTTTTACTCCGGTTGCTCACGGAGGTGTTTTCCTTAACTGGTGCGTGCATGAAGATCTCTTCTAAATCAGCATTAGTTTCGTGATTAACTTTGAAACAAAACCCTAAATTTTAGTCACTGGTATGAAATGTTTCTTGGAGCAGGAAACTGGAATTTGCTTTTCTCTAGCACTAACTCATTCATCATTTAGTGCCTCTGATATTAAATGTCATATTTTCAATAATCTAAAATGCATGATTTACAAAATATTTCAAATTTTATTGTTATAACACCAGGTACAGTAGGCTGAATATAGTAACATGAGCTCACTGGTAAAGAGTTTGATGAGATTAACCAAAGTGAGATCTGCCTGTGGAGTTTTTCCTGACTTAGAGTAAGAACCCAAGTGATGGTTCATTCATTCATTTCAAGCTTTGAGTTTATGCTCCTGTGGTGAACTACTTTTCCTCCAATTCCTATCAAAAGAAGTATAACCAAAATAAAATGTTTTTGAATAATTCCTTATAGTAAATCAAGAATAGCCCTTCTATTTCCCATAAAAGTAGCCCTTTTAGTAGGTCATTATGTTAGCAAAAACCCTGATCTATGGCTTCACCAGAAGGATGGTTTTGTTGTTTATTTCGTTCTGTTTTTATGTTCTAAAGGGATAATTCTTTGTCATTTTTTTGGACATACCAAAGTTGTGGTATTTTCCTGTATTATAGATTTCAGCCAGAAGATCAGAATTCTCTCTAGATATTTCGAACAGGTAGGGGTTTGTCCCAGGAATTACAGGCATAACCATTGTTAGGGCTGCTAGTGACATAAAGGGAAGCCAACCTGCTGGTCTGTGTGACCTGTAGACCTAGAGAGGATTCTCAAGAGTTCATTTGGATGTTACTATGAATTTTAAGACTCTACAAAACATGACTCCTAATGTTTCTGTTACCTGAGCTGCCCTAAGTGGATGATTTGGAAGTCCTCACTATGTCTCATGTTGTCTGCTCATCTTTTTAAAATTGTTGTCAGGAAAGAATGCTGCTTTCTTTCCTGCTCCTTTCTGCCTCTTAATGCTTGCTCGCCATTTGCCAGCCAACCTGGAACCATTCAGTTAAAGGGGGCCTGGGTCTGGGAAATGGAGTTTCAGGTTCTCCTCCTTTGAAGCATACTGGAAAATAAAATACTGTCCTAGATGGGGCCACTATAACAAAAATACCATAGATTTGGTGACTCAAACGGCAAACATTGATTTCTCACAGTTTGGGAGGCTGGGAAGTCCAAGAATAAGGTGCTGGCAGAACCAGTGTTTGGTGAGTGAGCTTTTCCTGGTTTACAGATGGTTATCTCTGGGCTGTGTCCTTACATGACAGGGAGACAGGGAGATAGCTCTTATGTCTCTGACTCTTTTTACAAGGGCCCTACTCTCATAACCTAATATAATTCTAATTCTTTCCCAAAGACTGTATCTTCAAATACTATCACATTGCAGATTAGGATTTCAACATATAAATTTCGGGTGGACACAAATGTTCAGTCCATAGCAAACAGGCACAGGAGACATGCGAAGTTAAACATAAATCTGGTTTAGTTCATCCTTTGTCACCTCTGTATCCACTTATGCCCTTCTACCCATATGCTACCTCAAAAATAAACAGCCATCTGACCTCAGGTTTCCTCATGATATGAAGTAGATCTGCATTGTATAGCCACATATGCATATGGCCATATACAACTCACTCTTTCATCAAAAGGGTAGACTCACAATTCCATGAATCACTGTATCTCTGGGTGATGTCCATTCTTTTTCAAACTTGGTTTGAATTTTCCTTTGATCTCTTATATCTTTATTCTGGACTGTAAGGTTAATCTCTACTATTGTACTTTATATTAGAGGAAGAGGAAGCCTGGAAAACAAACTGGTTGATATACACAAATATATATATCATAAAGCAGAAAAGAAAATGATCTTACTTTCTACACGCCTGATTTCTGCAAGTGAATAAGAAGCCATAACTGGTATTTATAATTTTCTTCTCTCACTATCCATTCCATTTGCCTTCAGGAAGCTCCTTAGCTGGCCATGGTTCTTTACCTGATGTGGGGATACAACACCTCCTTTTCAAAGGACTGGAGTACTTAGTGGCCCTGTTTATGTGGCTTACTCCATTCTTTTATTAACCATTTTCACTGGACCTATAAGTACTAAGATGCAACCCAAAGGATCCCTTGAATACTTATTGCCTTCAGTATATAGCAACAACTCTATTTATTCTTGATAATCAGGATAAATCACTCCAGCTGGTACAGCAAACACTTCTTTGTCTATTGACTTAGTGGTGTGAAGAATTCAAAGTGACAGAGGATAGTTTAAACTTCAAGTTCAGAGGAATCATTGTCAGGTCCACTAGAGCCAATAATGGCAAATGGAAAGAAAAGATTTTGTGATTGGGTCCCTAAGGATAATAGTGAGAGGAACCAACCACTCCCATTCCCACTTCTTAGTTCCCTGATTCACGTCTTCTAGTTATATGAAAAATAGCACCATATCAGTTGCTGGTTCAAAACATACACAAAATCTTGCAGAACAGCACTTAGCTGGTCAAGGCATTATTAGCTGGTACACCAGCTGGGTCTTTAATAGAGTATTCCACTGTCGTATCAGGTAAAGAAACTTGAAGTGATGTTGTACATGATAAGATCAATAGATTCCATGGGGTTGAACTTTTTCCTATTCTTTGCTGGCAAACACGTTGTTTGGTCCAAAGCAAAGTTTTGTGGGATTCAGGATAGAGAACCAGAAGTTCCATTAACCTTTGGGTAGTGGTGCTTCAAAGAAGAGCAGATAGTAAAGGCATAACCATATCTTTTGCATTTATTCCTATGAAACATGTTGCTTCCTCTTCCATGAAGAGGTAGAATAGTCATCCTTGCTAGTTGATCCCCTTTGTATGGTGTCATAAAGGAAATCAGCATCAGACTCAGCTTATAGCATGCTAGATATTTAGCAATAATGGTAGCCAGAATAGTCTTGTTGAAGGTAAGAACAAGTTTTTAAACCCGTGCATAGCCTCTATTCCTGATGCTTGATTATTTTGCTCATGAGCCCATTGACAAGCTAGAGTAGCTGGGGAAAGAGGGTGGCTAGTATCCACAGAAAGTGTTATCTTCTTCACTATCAGTAAAGTGAAGAAAAATTATTCAGAATATTCTTCACAGTTGTTGCCTTTTTGTGAACACTTCCTTGAGATACAAATAATTTCACTCCTACCCATTCCCGGAAGTTTACCACTTTTTATTCTGATCTTGCTATCAATCCATTATTTTATTTCTTTCAAAGTGTAGAGCAGTGGAAAAAGTGTTATCCATTTCCCATGATATAGATCTGTCATCTCAAGGAAAGTAAAAAAATTGAATGCATTAATTTATATATAAATCCATCCATTTTTAGAGAATATGGTATATAATTTGATGAATTTTAGCAGATGTGTACATTGTAACCTCTTCAAAACCCAAAATACAGAATATTTCCTTCATTCAAAAATAACCTGTGCCTCTTTACAATCAATAACTCTACTTATTCCTTTTCCCAAAAAATACTGATTTGCTTTCCAAATTAGTTTTGACAACTTATGAATTAGTTTTGACTATTCTAGAATTTCATATCAATGAAATCATGAATTAGTTTTGACTATAATAGAATTTCATATCAATGAAATCATGTGGTATATAATATTTAGCGTCTGTTTCATTTCCTCTGTAGTATTTCTGAAATCCATGCATGTTGCTGCATGTATCAGTAGTTGGTTCTGTTTCACTGCTGAGTAATATTCCATTCTATGAATATATCTTATCTTCTTTTCCCATCACCTTGATGTTTTCATTTTTTAAGATATTTATTTATTTATTTATTTGACAGAGATCACAAGTAGGCAGAGAAGCAGGTGGGGGTGGGGGCAGAGCAGGCTCTCAGCTGAGCAGAGAGCCTGATGCAGGGCTCGATCCAGGACCCTGGGATCATGACCTGAGCTGAAGGCAGAGGCTTTAACCCACTGAACCACCCAGGCACCCCACCATCATGGATTTTTATAAGCATTTGTTATTCATTCTCATGGGTAAATACTTATGAATGGAATTAATGATTCAACTGTCAAGTGCATATTTCACCTTATAAGAAACTCTCAAAATATTTTCCAAATGGTTGTAGAATTTTTATTCCTACTAGCAATATATGAGTGTTACCATTGCTACATATTCTTGCTTGTACTATCTATTGTCTGACTTTTTAATTTTAGCAATTTCTATTGGGCATTGATTGGTTTTAAGTTGCATTTCCTAATAATTAGTGATTATTATATTATTTTTTAAGTTTTTTATTTATTTTAGAGATAGAGTGTGAGCAAGGGTAGGAGCAGAGGGAGAGGGCGAATCAGACTCCATCCTGAGCATGGAGACTGACACAGGGCTGGATCATACAACTCTGAAAGCATGACCTGAGTTGAAATCAAGTGTCAGATGTTTAACCAACTGAGCACCCAGGCACCCTGATTAGTGATTTTTCAGATGCTTATTGGCAATTTATGTATCTTGTTTTGTAAAGCATCAATTCAAATATTTTGTTCCTTTATAATTTTGTTATTTTTCTTATTATTGAATTGTAAGTTGCCTTTATATATCCTGGAAGCAAGTCTTTGTCAGATATGTGTATTTTGAATGTTTTCTCCTAGGCTATGGCTTACTTTTTTATTTCTGTAAAGGTCTCCCCAAAGGCAGTCATCTTTAATCTTGATGAAGTACAAATACCAATATTTTTTATGGTCTAGCTTTTATGTACCACCTAAAAATAGTACATAGAAATGGTAAAAATAGTACTCCAAGTTCACAAAGACTTTCTCATGTTTTATCCAAGAGTTTTATAGTCTTAACTTTTATAGTTAGGGCCATGATCTATTTCAAGTTAATTTTTATATATGGTTTGAGGTAAGGGTTGAGGCTTATTTGTACATTGTAGTGTTCATCTCCAGATTGGTTTAGGTATTTTTCATATTTCCCATGTCTCTGTTTAAAATGTTCAGTCTTTCCTACGGTTATATGAACATGTGGGTCATATTTCAATACATAATTGTGGTAACTGTTTTAATGTCCTTGTTTATAAATTCTGTCATCGTTATAATTTTGAGTGAGTTTTGATATTTTTCTCCTCATTATGAGTCTTATTTTTCTGTTCTTTTTATTTTTGGAGAACAGATTTTATGAATTTTACTGTGTTGAATGCTGGACATTTTTATATTACCATAAATGTTTTTGAGCTTTGTTCTAAGACACATTAAGTTATGTGGAAACAAATTGGTTCTTTTAGGTCTTGAGTTTAATCTTTGGTAGGTGGGATAAGATCAGCTGATTTTGCCATACTGTTAAGGGAAAAACATTATGGGTATTCTGCCCAATGCCCTATTTTCCACTGTCACTTGTGAGAGGATTATTCCTGACTCTCTGAAAACCTAGTGACTTTTCCCCTCAAATCCTTGTGGGTTGTTCTGTTTCCTCACACATTTGCACTCACCAGGACTCAGCCAAGGACTTGAGGGAAGGGAGATCCTCTGAAGATACTGAATATCTCTCTGGGTGCAACTGTCTCCACTCTGGCACCCTGACCAGCAAAATGTAGCCTTCTCCAAAGAGACCTGAGGAATTTGTCAAGGATTTGAGTACACTTGTTCTGAAATTATGGGAGATGAAATGCTCTTGTGGCTATCCAGTCAGTTTTAGGGCACCATTTCTTATGCAGGGGAGAAAGTTCTTGTCTGCTGACTAGAAGTCCCCTCCCTTGGGGATAGTGCTAGAAACGCCCTGTGACTCTGGTCCTCAGTCTCCTTTTCCTTTGCTGCATGCGGACATATTTTACTCAATAAGCCCTCCTTTTTAAGCGATAATTTTATGCTCTTTTTGTCTTAGTCAATCTTGTTAAGTAGTCATCTGACTTGGGGTTTCCAGAACTCTTTACATATATATACTGATAGTCACATGAGTCATCACCATAAATGAGTAATTCAGTAGTTATGTGTTGGTTTTTAACAGTTTTCCTTTCAGAGATTAATTCATTGTAAAGATTGTGACTACAATTATTGTGAATTAAAAATCTGGGAATATATTCCCTATTAAAAAAAAAACAACTTTGCTAGGGCCTTCTATCTAATTTGTATGAACTCCTTTATGATCTAGATTTTTTTGGGGGAGGTATCATTTATTAACATTTTGTGGTTTGCGGTTTCTCTTTTTGTTTCAGTTATATTTCATTATTTAACAAAATTTAAATTCTTATACAGTGAAAGTTATTAATCTTTACATTTATATCATTCCTTCCCTCATTTCAATGCATATGAATGAATTAATCTCTAATCCAGAGACCCAATAATCATTAAATACTATTTTCTGCTAGGTTGGCAGACATTTTAGAGCGCTCTCTCATCTAGCATATTTCCTTCTATAATGAGGCCAGTTCCTTCCTTCCTGGCTGTCCCCACCCCACCATTTGGGTAATCTGTAACATCATTGGGATGGGTCCATGAGAGCCATGTTGGCACAATACGGTTCTTTTTTTTGTTGATGGTATATTATAACACAGGGGCCATCTAACTCAAGACAATCTAATTGGCATTATTTTCCTGGGATTCTAAATATGAGCTCTAAAATTAAAATTGGAAACAAGGGGAACCACTTGAATGAATATAATGTATTCCTAGGATGCTGCAAAATGGACATCTTTCTGCACTGTATCTTTGAGGCCCTTAGTGAAAAATGAATGGATGAAGTTAGTTCTTAGTGAGAAGCAAAGGAGAGAGGAGAAGAAAGAGAATTTTCTGGGGTTTTGATGTCTTCCCCTTTTCTATTTCATTTTTTCTCCAAAGCCAACCTATATTTCTGTCCTTAGGCATTAATGAAATGTAGCTGTATCTTTATAATAAATTTTCTTTCTCATTTGCTTGTTTTATCTAGCTAAACTTATAGTGCTAATAACACAGGAGTTCCACTAATAAACTATTCAAACTTTTTTTTTCAGTAATTATTTTGATATAAGCTGTCAGATGTATTATCCAACATCCACCATAAGAGTAGAAGCTGTGCAAACTATATGCCATCTTCTGGGCAGCATGTGAAGGCAGTTTGCAGAGGAAGGACTAAGGTCAAGTCAGAACCTGGCTATGAAGAAATCTATCAGATTCTATTGTTTCTAAGAAAAAGAAGATTGTACTTGAGCCGAGTTAAACAAACAAACAAACAAACAAACAAAAAACCCCCAAAAAACACCACCCAAAACTTCTGTGTGGGTAGTTTAAGTACCAGGACCTTATAGCTGGAGAAGGGACAGGAGCAAAATGTAAGGCTAGTAAGAGAAGACGGGAAGTATCATTTAGTAAAATGAGGTAATCCACACAGAATCAGTCTAGGATGCATCTCAAGGATACAGAGTTTAGTTAACCACTTATTTTTTTCACTGAGCAGCTTTGAATGCATAAGACATTGGATATTTCACACAAACCAACAGATACCGCCCTTTCCTTAAGAAGCTCATATTCTTGAGGGGATTGAAAAGGAAGAACTTAAATAATTAATTTCTTAGTTACTTACTTCACTGTTATTATGATGAGTGCCATTCAGAAATCATTAAGAAAAGGAATTTGACTAGGGCTACATGATATGAAATGATTTTTTGAGGAACTAAAATAAAGTGTTTTTGTATATATTTTCTAAGCCAGATGCTAAAGTGCCAGACTTGTTCCAATGGGCCTGCGGATTTAAAAAGAAAAAAAAAAAAATCACTTTATAATTTCTTGTAACAAAAAAGTGGCAGAAATGTAAAAGTGTATGAGTATAAATTTCTGAATTCTTTTTTTGTGCCTTTGACATTAATTTTCTTCTTGAAATAAGTGTTAGTCTTGTGACATAAAATGCAGAGAATAATACACTTTATCTAGTTTTGTCAGAAACAAGTAGTGAATGCAAAGACTTACCCTGCCTTAGAAATCTACCATTCTAAGTGGAAAGGCTTAGACTATCAAATAAATACAATGCTGGTTATATATATTTCCTTACATTGTTTTAGTAAGACTTATTTCTTTCTGCTGTACAACTGACATTGCTCAGACTTCTCTCCAAAACATCAGGCACTGGAAAGAGAAAGAAAACAGGAGAACTGGGGCGCCTGGGTGGCTCAGTGGGTTAAGCCGCTGCCTTCGGCTCAGGTCATGGTCTCGGGGTCCTGGGATCGAGTCCCGCATCGGGCTCTCTGCTCAGCGGTGAGCCTGCTTCCCTCTCTCTCTCTCTGCCTGCCTCTCTGTCAAATAAATAAATAAAATCTTTAAAAAAAAAAAAAAAAAAAAAGAAAACAGGAGAACTAATCAGATTTTAAGCATGAATTATGCGCCATCTTATAGAGGAAGAGGTTGGCCATTTTTGGCTGTTTCCTTATCCTTAGAAATCCATTCTTTTATTCACCAATCTGTCATATTGAATCATATCTAGTCATATCTAATGCCAACAGAACAGAACTATTTTTCCCAAGGCCATGGATCTTTGGAGTTTGTGTTTAGGCTTCAAGGAATCAGTGAAAATGTAGAAATTGTATACATAATTGCAAGTGTATTTTGGAGTGAGGATTGGACAAGAAAAATGAGTCCATAATATTTACCAGTTTTAAGAGAAAGCAGTGAGTCAAAATTGTTAGGCAGCCATTCCCAAAAATCCTTGTTCTTCTCTGAAAACTATCCCACATTGATCTCAATCTGGAAGCGGTTCTGAAAGATGTAATGTGCTTAAACATAAACTGATGCTTGTGCTTCTTACTGGTTTGAGAAATGAATATTGTCTCTTGCAGATCAGACAGAGAGTTCCTAAAGATATAGTTTTTATGTATTTTGTAACTTTCTTAGCTTCTAGCACAGGGATTTAATCTTAAAGAATAATTAAAATTTCTTTTAAAAATAACAAATCCTTGCTCCTCAAAATTAAAAAAAATAAAATTTTTTGTGAAAATTTATTTACCATCATATATTTCTACATTTCTGTAATTTACAATTGCATTCAATTATTTTTTATAGAAATATTTTTATTTGTAAAAATATTAATAAAAATGTTTAATGAAAAATACACATACAGTTAGTTGACTTTGTTATTACCTAATATCATTGGGTTATTTTGAAAAGAGACCTTATAAATGTCAATCTTTTCCTATTATGCCTAACTTAAAAAATGGTATAGTTAGTAAATTAAATAATACTGTTTACTCAGTATATGGTAGGCAGAATAGTAGCATCCCAGTGATACACACCAGCTAATCCTTAATAGTCTGTGAATAAATTATGTTGAAATAATTTCACAGTAAGGGAGAATGAGATCACAGATTGAATTAAATTTAATAATCAAGTTAACTTTAGGATAAGGACATTATTTGGGGTACATGGGTGGCTCAGTTGGTTAAGTGACTGACTCTTGATTCCAGCTTAGGTCATGATCTCAGGGTCCTAGGATCAAGAGGAGTTTAGGTTCACCACTCAGCAGGTAGACTGCTTTTCTCTCTCTACCTCTTCCTCCCCCCCGACACACGTGCATGCGCACACACACACACACATACACACACACACACACACACACTCTCACTCTCTCTCTCTCTAAAATAAAAAAAAAAATCTTAAAAAATAAAAAATCATAAGGAAAATATTAGATATTTTCAAGGTGGGTATGGTATAATCACAAAGGTCCTTAAATGTGGAAGAAGAAGGCAGAAGGATCAGAGTCAGAATGATTTGATAAGAGAAACTCAGTAGTCTATCATTGGCTATGAAGATGGAGAGGGACCATGAACCAAGGAAGGCAGGCGGCCCCTAAAAGTTGGCAAAGGCATGGAAATGGATTCTTCCCTGGAGCCCCCAGATGGAATGGAGTCCTACTGACACCTTGATTTTAGCCCAGTGAGACCAATTTTGAACTTCTGACCTCTAGAACTGTAAGATAGTAAATTTGTATGATAAAAATGGTAAAATTAGTGATAATTTTCTACAGAAAGGACAGGAAACTGAATACACACTATTGGGTAGAGATAATAACATTAGTTTATGTTACTATCTATATACTATGCAGAGAATAATTACTTAAATACTTAATATACTTTTTTAATTAGACTTTTACAGCAGAGGGCACAAGTAAGTTTTATATCAAGTTTGACTCCAGAGCCTATGGTCTTAACCACTATGTTATACAATCTTCTTTTTATAAATCATTGAATGAATGATAGAGATATGTAATGCCAACTTGCATATATATGGAGCACATAATGAAGTGTTCAGAAAATGCTTGTGAATAATTCATATTATAATTAATAAAGTGAATTTTCTATTAGAATCCAATTCTTAATGTTCTAAAAAGAAGTACTTTCATCAGTAGAATATTCAGGAGACTGGAATTATTCTACCTTCCTGGACAGAGGTGTCAGTGGTTGGAGCACCTTTGAGCTTGGCTATTTCTATCTTAGCTGTTCATTACATCAGTCATTGAGAGATACTCAAATCTTTGAGAGCTTATTTCTTATAATTTTGAGAATAAGTAGATATATGAATGTCCTGAGTACACCTTGGTGAATCATCTTAATCTGGGTGTTTCCCTCAAGGTGTTCCAAATAGACATTTTTAACAGTATGAGAAAGTGAAAGAATATCGAACGTAGGCCAAGTTATAGATTCCCTACAGGTAGGAGTCATATAAAACAAGCACTCCATTTTTTTTTTCAACTTTCCAAACTTGTTTTTATCCATTTGCTTGAAATGTTTCTCTCTTGCTCTATAAGTACGTTATGTGTAGTGCCTGATTCTCCCTATGGTATTTGCTTTCCATTAACTTCCTATTGATTTTCGGTTATGTGTACACAGCACTGAACGAACATAAACTGCAAACACCAGACTTAAAGAAGTTCTGCACCGTAACTGTTTTATCTTGGTGACAGAGCACTACAACATGAATATTGTCTGTGCCCTCTTTTAAAAAAAAAATGTATTTGAAGGCAATTGTGACAGGTAGGGTCAAGTCTAACCAAGTGATGATGTCTATAAATTATAGTGGGAAGAAATTTGGCATGTGGGATGAAGGATGTTCATGTAAAAAGGACAAATCAGAATAGATAAAGATGAACTGTTGAAAATATAGCATTACGGAAAGTGAGGTACTGTATAAATCATGATGAAAAGAAAGGTACACAAAGATAGGAAAAGTGAGGAGGAGTGGTAAGGAACACAAAACACAGTTTTGAGACAAGTGAAATTTTAACAGTTATTTTGACTTAAAATGATTAATCATGACTTTCACATTTTATTTATTTTTTAATTTTTTAAAAAGATTTTATCTATTTATTTGATAGAGACCACAAGTAGGCAGAGAGGCAGGCAGAGAGAGAGGGAGGAGGAAGCAGGCTCCCTGCTGAGCAGAGAGCCAGATGCAGGGCTCGATCCCAGGACCCCGGGATCATGACCTGAGCCGAAGGCAGAGGCTTTAGCCCACTGAGTCACCCAGGCGCCCCTGACTTTCACATTTTAAAAGCATTCATATTTTTGGTGTTTTGCCTGAGAATCTGAAACACAATCATGATACTTTGAAATCAGAGAGATGGAGCTCTATATTGGGCAAAATACTTAACTTCTTGGGGCACCTGGGTGGCTCAGTGGGTTAAAGCCTCTGCCTTCAGCTCAGGTCATGATCCCAGGGTCCTGGGATCGAGCCCCCGCATTGGGCTCTCTGCTCAGCAAGGAGCCTGCTTCCTCCTCTCTCTCTGCCTGCCTCTCTGCCTACTTGTGATCTCTTTATCTCTGTCAAATAAATAGATAAGATCTTTAAAAAAATATACTTAACTTCTTTATTAGTTTCAGTTATATCATTTGTAAAATGATGATAAATATTAACTCAGGGTTATTGAATGGCTTTTACTGTATTAAAGAAACTGGAAAAGTGCCTATGAAACTTTTATATTCTTAAAACATAATAGAAACAACCAAAACTCATATTGATATTGAAGCAGATTGAAATAAACAGTAAATGGAACAGAAAACACTAGCCATAAATACAAGGGATTGAAATCATCAAGCAGAAAAACAATTTTCTTTTAAAAATTTAAAAGAAATTTTAAAACCTTTAAAATTATTTTAAAGGTTTTAACAAAAGTCCACAATTCTGATTAAATGTATATCTCCATTAGTGGGTATTAATAGAGCAGAAGAAATAAACTAAGGAGATTGATGGTAGAGATGGGATTTTTTAAAGCTGATCTGTTGTGGAAATGATCTGAAATTAAAAGATTGTATGAAATTCCTATATATTTTAATCCCATGTTTCAAGAGTTTATGAATGTATCACTGCATTAAATTGAGGATTTTTTCTCTATCGAATCAATAACAAGTAATTTTCTAGAATTCTAAGATTGTATTCCACTTTTAGATAGTATTTTTATTATTTATTATGTGTGTATTTGTTTTTTAAATACTTTACTTATTTATTTGAGAGAGAGAGCATAAGGGGGAAAGGGTCAGAGGGAAAAGCAGACTCCCTGCTGAGCAGAGAGCCAGAAGAGGGGCTCGATCCCAGGACTCTGAGATCGTAACCTGAGAACCAAAGGCAGACGCTCAATTGACTGAACCACCCAGGCACCCTTTAGATAGTATTTTTAGAAATGGAACCTAGGGACATATGGGTGGCTCAATTGGTTAAGCTACTGCCTTCAGCTCAGGTTATGATCCGGGAGTCCTGGGATCGAGTCCCATATCGGGCTTCCCCTGCTTTGCAGAGTAACCTGCTTCTCCCTCTCTCTCATCCTCTCACCCTGCTTGTGCTCTCTCTCTGTCTCTCTGTCAAATAAATAAGTAAAATTAAAAAAAAAAAGAAATGGAACCTAAATTATAAGAAAATTTTTATCATATTTCTAAAAAATGTTTACATAAGAGACCTGTATTGTATAAAGAACACTTAAACAATATTCATCTACATGAACACGATGTCTCCTCTGAAGCGTTTTTCTTATTAGACAAGGGAATAAAAAATGTGGGTTTTTTTGGAAGAAAGATAAGCTGGCTGTTTTATCTTAGCTTTACGCCTTCTTTCTTGCATATCATTTGTACAAATAAGAATTTCTATTTATCTTTTTTTAATTATTTGAAACACTATTTTGGTTTTTTTTGTGGCATATTTTGTTTGAAGAGTTCAAGATTCTAAAGCAAGAAGCTTAGTTACTGAATATTTTATATTGATCCTATTTTTTTCCTTTCCATGAAAAGTACTTACAAATACTTCAAGTGTAGGAAATAATACTTTGATGTGTTTCTCCTTTGGACTGGTTGAGTTGGACCAGAGTGAGTTACTGGAATATAATTGACAGAATGACTTTTTCTTGCAGAATGACTTCTTGGACTGCTAACTAATTTGTAAAAACTTAATCAAATGTTCCTGGCCCTACTGCAAACTTAACTCAATTAAATATTCCTTATACAAATTATTAAAAGAGGAAAAATGGTGTCTGTTGAATGCCTATTTACATATTCTTACCTTTCTCAGAAATACCCTCCTAGTTCAGACAAACATTGGATCTTTTTTTTTTTTTAAGATTATTTATTTATTTATTTCACAGACAGAGATCACAAGTAGGCAGAGAGGCAGGCAGAGAGAGAGAGAGAGAGGGAAGCAGGCTATCCGCTGAGCAGAGAGCCCGATGCGGGGCTCGATCCCAGGACACTGGGATCATGACCCGAGCTGAAGGCAGAGGCTTTAACCCACTGAGCCACCCAGGCGCCCCCAAACATTGGATCTTGATAAGCTACTTTATTTTGGTATATAAAGCCTTATTCTGGACCATGGCTCAGTCTTGTAAGTCACCATATTTTCTTGACTGGGGAGGAAGGAAGCTAGGTTTCAAAGTGTCTTGGAAGAGAAGATATGGATGAATCCCCCCACTGTGGCCCTCCGATTGTATGATTAGGGTTTAGATCTTTTAAAAGTATCTACTTCCGGCAAGACTTCTTAATGTGGCCTCTCCTGCTAACTGATTCCCCTTCTCCAAAACTGTTACATCAAAGAAGAGCACGGAGAAACTTGGAATTTGGGTGAGTTTTGCATGCATTAAGAAAGGTGCATAATTAGGGGCGCCTGGGTGGCTCAGTGGGTTAAGCCGCTGCCTTCGGCTCAGGTCATGATCTCGGAGTCCTGGGATCGAGTCCCGCATCGGGCCCTCTGCTCAGCAGGGAGCCTGCTTCCTCCTGTCTCTCTGCCTGCCTCTCTGCCTGCCTCTCTGCCTGCTTGTGATCTCTCTCTGTCAAATAAATAAATAAAATCTTAAAAAAAAAAAAAAAGAAAGGTGCATAATTCTTTTTGGCTTATTTCCTCATAATTCAGTCAAAATTTGTCTATGATGGCATTGTTCTATTTGTTTATCTACTTTATATTTCTTTGGGAAACAAGATTAAGAAATCAGAATGTTCTATTGAGGTCTCTTTCCCAAATTTATCTTTGAATTGTCCTAATTTAGAACCACAACATGGTTACTCTTTGAACACAGCAATTTGGTGTATTTTTAGCTTCTGTTTTCCAAGGTGAGAAAAACCAAAGAGGAAAATTCCCACTTGTAGCCAATTCATTTATGAACTGGAACTTCAAGCCTGTATCACCTAACCAAAGCTTAAGAGATATTCTACATACTGATAAAAAATACTGATCAAGATTTTGTTTCACACTGGGGTATTGCTAGGGCACCAGTTCCAGATTGGGAAAGCATGCAGATAAAGCAACTGAATTTGCTCTTTTCAGACCGATCCTTGCCTTTTTAGTCATATAAACCTGGTTCTCTCACTGTGTTCATAATGTCAGCCATTTGTGTTAGAAATTTAAAGTGGGAGTAGGGACATTATAATACATCCAACTCTTTCTTCAGTGCCTTCTATGTGGAAGCATGGTGACATGTGCAGCTAGCACTGAACAAAAGTTTTAATGGGAGGAGAACCTAGTACAGAAATCGGAACAGAGCAATAATACACATAACCATCAGTCCCTCAAGTTGTATTTATGTTTGCTTTAGTCAACACTTTCTGTGTTTTAGGCAGACCACTGATATTTTAAGGTGGAAGAGAGAAGAAAGTAGAGATGATACAGAAAGAGTTTTGAGAAAGTTTTTTGCAGAGTCCATGTGCAATAAATATTTGGCACGTTAACAATGCAACCTTCATTATGAACTTCGGAAATTAGACTCTACATTTTTATGATAAAAAGAAGATGGCCCTGAGACTTGAGCTTGGAGAAAGATGTTCAGCAGGCTACTGACCCAGAGGACAGCTTTTGCCTTAGTATGATCATCACCATTATCAGGTCTGCCCTGCGGCCTTTCAGGCAGGGATTCCCGATCCATCACACATCAAGAACAGACCAGTCTCCAGCAGTGAACTCATTTTGAGCAAACATACAGAAAATGTGTATAAAATTAGATTCATTAAGGCCACATTTTACAGAGGGTTCATTATTCATTACCCAAGACTGTGGAAAGCATAGAATGGCTACCTCTTAATTGCTTTCCCTTCCACCTGAGACTGCAGATATCAGTTGGAAATTGCTACACTCTTCAGCTAAGGACATTTTACCAGATGTTCTGCTTTCAACTTTCTACCTGTATTCCTCTATGAAAATGTTTTCTCTCATCTAGTTCTATTCTTCCCATATTATGCCTCTTCCCACCTCCCCCTTTTTGGAGAATCTCTTTGTATTGATGTTTTTATCAAATGTCTGATGGGACATTCTTATCAACTTTTCCCTTGGATGTTGCCTCTCAAGTGACTATTTTTTCTTTTCAAACACTTCAGTACCATCCCTGTACCCATCTTGGGCTCTCTGGATACTATATCCTAGTACATAACCAGAGACTTAGGAGCCTACCTGACTGGAAAGGAGATTTAGTTATGTAATGTGTTGTTTAATGGCATCTGACAAAAAGAACCTGATACATCCATCTGCACAATAGTGATGCCCCTGTTATTGGAATTGGATAGGCCACATCTTCGGTCCATAACTCCCTTCCTAAATAATACCTACATGAGCACTTCTATTATTTACCTCTGAGACACTTACTTTTCTAGGATTATAGTCCTAACAATCCTCACCTCAGATGGGTCTCCCCCTCCCTTTTTGGTGTAATAATACCTTCAATTAAGTGACTGTCAGAGCTGGTCAATTTTGGCGTTATTCTCTTTTTGGTTAGCTTTCATCACTGTGCTTAAATCAGTTGTGTGTTGGCTTATAGTTATTCTCAGGTGGCAGTTTTTTCCTCTTCTAACATCTTGATGGGGTACATCATTATTATTCCTATATATCACCCATATTATATTATACACTGGTAACTGAATATGGGTTCCATGTATAGAAAACACCACCTATATCCATTTGCTAAACAAATGATTGAGATTCCACTGTATCCCAAGCACTAAAACAATTTGTTAATATACTAATTTATTCCTTTAAAGTATGCAGCATTTATTGAGCATGTACTACTGTATATTGGGAATTATGTTAAAAGCTTAGTATTCCACAGTTGGACATAGTATTTACTCTCAAAGTGTTTACAGAATAGTTGGGAAATCAAGTGAATAAAATCACAAACTGGTGGTAAGAGAGAACACAGAGCAAGTAATAGGGTCTTATGGGAGCAATGATGCATAAATATAGTCGTTTTTACACTGTAAAATTAAGTGATGATGTAATTTGAACAAAACGTACAAAGTGACCCAAATCAATGAAGTAGGAAATTAAAATATTAGCTAATAGTAAAAGAATTAAATAGTTTAAATCTACTAATGACATTTGCTGGGCTGGAAATTTTGTAACGTATTTTTGAATGCAAGGAGAAAAAATAAGCTTAATTTAGGTTTTGTTCACTAAGAAAAGGGAAACCAAATCTAACAACAATTTGAGACATAGAAAATCAGTGAAGAATAAGGCTACAAATTACCTTCTAACATTGATAAGTAAAAGTGGAAATGTGGAAATCAACAGAACTTTGGCAGAAAGACAAATATAAAAATTGTAAACTTTAAGAGAAAACTGAAGCCTAAATCTTCATGATACTAAGCGTTAAAGAGGAAAAGTTAATGTTAGAAAACCACACAAAAGCCTGAAAGCTTAGAATGTTCAGATCTCTAAAGAAATAAGGACACCATCATACAGACTTTATATGGCATTTTATTTTCACAATAGCTGGTACTGAACATTATTTTTTTCCCAAAGAGAGTCTACCATATAACAACTAGTAAAACAGCAAGAACAACAGGTAAAATTGGATAAAAGACTCCATCTTCTAGCAGTCCAGGACTTTACCCTGTAATTTGTCTTGAAGTTTTTTACTTAGCCTGTTTCTGAGCGTCTCATATAACAATTGGTTTGTAGATTATCCCATCATTGAGTCGTTTGACTGTTTCTGAATTATAGGCTGAGAAGGCTTATAGAGACTCTATTTTCTTGACTCCAGGCCCAACAGCATTCTAACTTAAAAACATCACTCTTGGTTCTTTTGTGAAAGAGAGACCACAGTCTTCCCTTTATAGGCTCTATGGAAAGCGTCTAATTGGTAGGCTATTTTAGGATACATTTTCAAAGATTATGCTTTTTCCAAGGCTTTTCTCAATATAGTACTGGTGCAGGATGCCAAAAGCCCATGCTAGTATCATGTCATTTTAGCCCTTTAACGAACAGACCCCGAGAGGAGGAACATGAGTTTATCCCTTGGAAATGATAAATAGATTTCCTTTCTTAGTTTTATCTAGAGTGTAAACTTTTATCTCCACATCATGTCAATTCTTTTATATTCTACAAAACACCCTCTTTGGCTTTAGACAATGTTTAGGAAAAAAATAATAAGGAAAGATATTTAAAACAGTAGTAGAATTAGAGTTGAATGAGAGACTTCGAGGTCAGTTGAAGGGTTTTGAGTAAGTAGTTGCTCAAATAAGAAGGAAGGATAGGAGGCATCTTGGAGAGGGAGACTAGTGTCTTTAGTCAGAGAACATTCTGGACCAGGTGAACTGAGAGCATCAATTCAGACTGGTACAGGACTTTGAACATAGCTGTGATTACCTAATTTGTAAATTGACATAGCTTTGCTTTTTCCACTGTCCTTAGAAAGTTGACATTATATTTTAAAATACTTATCTGAATATATCTGCTACTCTTGCTTACCTAGAACCCATTACCTTTTTCTCTTTTACATTGTTTTTACCTCTCTCTCCCTTTGGGAAACTAGCCTGCTCTCACTTTTAAGGCTTGTATTTTGAAAGGGATCACTAGTAACTTTGATCTGGAGATGGCTGTGATCCAGGCATAGACAATTATTCAATCTCTGTGCCTGCAGAACATGGTTGGGGTAGGGTAGGGAATAAGGGTTCACATTTATCAGAATTATTCAACTATTGAAGAGGAGGAGCTATTTCCACTATGATTGCTAAAGGTAGAAAATAGGCTGGAGCTGCTAGCTGCCTTCTTGCTATTCCCTAAGATAGTCGTGACTGCACAAAGGCCATACAGAGAAAAGCAGACCTGAGATAGGAAGAGAGACCAAGTCCTTATTGATATAACTTGAGCCACTGAATCTGGTATCTTCTGAATGTTCAGACTCTTGACCCTATAGATTACCACCCTTTATCTTCACAAGACACCATAACTTGCATGATTATGTTTCTCATAACTAGAATAGTACTAGGTAATAAAATGTGTTTTGTTTCCACACTCATAAAGCACCTTAGGTGCTTCTATATTTCACATGCTGAGAACTCTACACAGAATCCACTTTCTATCTGTATTGCTTCACCATCTGAAGAGAAGACAGTGAAGGCAGCATAAGTGGTCAGCCAGCCAGGCACACACTACAGATAGCTGCCATGGGTTATTTCTTTTATGCTGATAGTATAATAATAAATACTTGCCTCTCTTGTTAGCAAACAAGGTAGATTTATCTTCAACTAGAATTCTTTTTTTCCTGTAATAAATAGCAATGAAATCTGATATTTTAAAAGAGATCACCATCAGGGGCACCTGGTGGCTCAGTGGGTTAAGCCTCTGTCTTCAGCTCAGGTCATGATCTCAAAGTCTTTTTTCCAAGCCCCACATCCGGCTCTCTGCCCAGCAGGGACCCTGCTTTCCCCTCTCTCTCTGCCTGCCTCTCTGCCTGCCTCTCTGCCTACTTGTGATCTCTCTCTCTTGTCAAATAAATAAATAAAATAAAATTAAAAAAAGAGATCACCATCAACACCCTTCAGTAGAGCACAGGAGGCTGCAAGGAGATGTAAATAACACAACACTTCTATTCTCCAGTGTGCTCAGCTGAATTCTACTGTTGAAATTGTTGCCTTATAACTGGAATCTTCCCATCCAGCAAGGTTAGTGTAACAGGGGATCACGGGCACTAATCGTTCATACTTGCTAACTTTCAAGGACATGGATGAGGGAATTATACGGCTCCCACTGAAAAGGTTTAAAATATCTGTTGCTGAGTTTTTTCCTTGGGGAAGAGTGTTAGATACTCTTGGAATATTATAATTCTATTCTAGTGGCTTAAAGAAAAATAGATTTGTACCATTACATATTAATTATATTAGAAGATACATTTCATTTGTAGTACTAGGATAGAAAAAAGAGCCTTATTTTCCTTATTAATTTTCACATTGTTGAATCATTTTTTTTTCTTCTCAAGACTGATGGCCATTTCTGCACTGACAGATAAAATGACAAGTTAAGAAGGCTCTGAGTCATGTGATGGTAGAGAAAGTGTTGGGTTTTTAACTTAGCAGCAGATTTTATCTTATTATTTTTAGAAAATACACACATATATGTCATGTAAATTAGAAGTTGCACAAATTATAAGTGGAGAACTTGATGAATTCTCACAGAGTGAATATGCCAGTGTAACGAACACCCAAATGTAGCACCCCCAAACCCTCTATTCACTCACTGTTTACCCACTTCTCTATCATCATGACTTCTAACTGTAAATTAGTGTTTGGTAGAGATTTAGAAAGACAAAATGTCCTACTGAAATGTGAGGAGAGTTCCACTGATGGTTTAAACCTAAAACTGTGTGAATATTTTTTTACAACAGTACCTATTTTCCTCCAACCCACATAGGAACTAGTGATACCTACTCCACATTTCCTCTGGGGCATATCTGATACCAAGTTTTAAGTCTTGCAGTTGACTGATGTAAGAGGCTTTGTCATAAAGAGCTATATAACATTGACTAAGGTTGCCACAGGGGCTCTCTGCATTAAGTAAGCACCTGTAATAGTCACTGGGGGAAAGGGCTAAGAAAGAGACATCCTTGTCCTTTTTTCTTCCCTCATAACTATCATGGTTTATTCTTTAAATAAAAGAAAAAGGAAAAGAAACAAAAGTGCCATTTGAAGAGTTTCAGTTTTCATCTTTAGCTTCATTCCTACAATCTACTTAATCTCTCCTGGTTTCTACTTTAAGGAGTACAAATCTCTTGGCTCACTCTACTTTCCTTTGATGCACCACAATTGGACACAAGCTAACAGGTTGAAAAATAGTCCATGAGTGCTGGCTAGTGTGTGCCCTGTAAGGCTGGGCTAAGTGACGTGAAAAGGTGACTTCCTTCGGGGAAGAGTAATGGTCATCCCAACATCCTACTGACTGTCTTGAGTTTCAAAGTGTGATATTCTGTATCCAGCTAAACTGATCTCTTGATCATTTGCCGATGAGAATACTGAATGTTTAGTAGAACTAGTATAAATGCAAGTTTACTCTCCACAAACTAATAGGTGTTACTCATCACACTGGGATATTGGAGCAATTTGACTTTTAGAAGCACAGAAACATGATTTGGTTTAAAATTAGACACTGGATTACACAGTTACTCATAGCATTAAGCAAATTCAGAATTAAGACGATGTGCCTGAAATATTTTATTCTTTTCATTGAACAATAATCTCAGTAACACTGACAGTGAGAATCTATGGATTTAGCAATTTGCAGAGCAGTTATTTTAATTAGATTTAAAAGGGATATTATACTGTATAAAAACCCTCAAAACATTTTTATGGAGTAGTGCTATGGTTTATTATGTAGAACTCATTTAAAGATATACATGCAACACATTATATTAATTTTTTATAATCCTGTATATTATACATATTTCTTCCTGCAATGAGTAATTGTTGAGAAATAATGAGAACTATTGAGAGGGTGATTTTAAGAGTTTAACAAAGACAGTCTCCAACCTTAGAAGCTTGTAGTCTTCTTGAAGGTGAGGACTCTGAGTCTGTGCTTTGGTTCAGCGTCTGTTGTCTGAAATAACATGTGGAAAACACTAATGGGAATGAATAGAGTGTATTTGAAGATGGAGTGGACAGGTCAGTCCATCTGAATGCTCTGTGTGTGTATGTGTTTGTGAACCAAGTGTAAAAAAATTGGAGTCACAAAACTTGGCACATTGTAGTCTTTCATAGTGACAGACATAATTACACTCAATAAATGTTGAATGAATGAATGAAAAAGAGCCTTCATACTTAATGGAGGATTTGAGTCTTCATTCTGTAGTTACCAAGGAGATGGTATGTTTCCCTCTTTGTGACCAGAAATGTTAGAGTTCTTTTGACAGACCAAGCAAAGTTACTAGTAAGATGGATGGAAACTGACACAACTTTTTAGGTTTAAAGAGAAAATCCCGGGGCGCCTGGGTGGCTCAGTGGGTTAAGCCGCTGCCTTCGGCTCAGGTCATGATCCCAGGTCCTGGGTTCAAGCCCCACATCGGGCTTTCTGCTCAGCAGAGAGCCTACTTCCTCCTCTCTCTCTGCCTGCCTCTCTGCCTACTTGTGATTTCTCTCTGTCAAATAAATAAATAAAATCTTTAAAAAAAAAATAAATAAAGAGAAAATCCTTCCCAACACTGTACATATTTAAATTTATGTGATGTTTGCCCACAGGCTTTGGGGGGAGTTAGTCAAATAAATGATAAAGAAACTTCAAAACATCTTGTACTTGGATATAAATTTGGTGGTTCAGTATCCTATGAACTATAACCAATCCATCTTTCTCAGACCTAATAGCACCTTTTTTTCCCGTGACATTAAAAGCCTTTAAATTACACCAGCAAGAGTTGTGACAATATCAAGTGCTGCTAGAATGATAAAAACAAAATGCCATATATATGTACATATACACACACACACTAACATATATATACAGTAACATATGTGCATACACTAACAGATATATACACTAACATGTTAATGTCATACACACATATACATACTATTAATTAGGTTTTTAAAAAATTCCATGTGATGAAATTTAGAAAACTTAAAAAAATATATTAGCTCATTAGAGTCTCTGACAGAAATTCAAGTTTTTTAAGTATTTCCTTAAAGTTAGATTCATGACTTTTAAAATATAAACTGATTTGCTTTATTTTGTTTGGTTTGTTTTATTAAGATTTCATTTTTAGTAATGAGCTTTAACAAAATAATCCACTTGGTTGTGCTCATACAAAGCTGATGTCAGCCTATTACTCGCCAGATATAGATGAGGTATCTTGATCTCTGGTCCCGTATCCATCAACACTGTTACTAAACATGAGATGGGCAATGTGAGTCAATTATTTTCTGACCATTATCATCTACATAATTGAGTTACCTCCTAGATGCAGTCTTTGTAAATAGTGTTGGGTTCTGAAAACTAGAGTGACAAATAGCATATGGGGAAACATTCACCAGTATTATGCAAGTATATAACAGACACTAGTATTAAGAGGACTTGGAAGTTTCTGAGATCAGCATGACATTTTGCTCACAAGTTCCCAACATAATACAGAACTAAAAATGGGTAAGGAAAAGAAAGCTTTCAGAGTGTTTTCAGCCGTTTTGGGGGGAACAAATGAAAGAATCTGGTTATCATTGCATTTGGCATCTTTGGATTATTTTAATGGATTGTGTCCCAGATGGGTATTAGCATATTGGTAGGGCATGGTCAAATTTTTAAAAAACAACTGCTACTGGATTGGCTTGAATGGTTTCCTTAAAATGGCAGATTAGTTTTAGTAGTGGTGTTTTTAATACAGCTTCACAGCAAAGCAGATTTGTGTAATTTGGCCACCTGCTATAAACATCAATTTTAATCAATCACATATATCTTTGCCAATATAGTTTATCAGTGGTAAAATGTTTGAAGATTTTGAAATAAATTTCATGATAAAATTAAGCAGCCATCTGGAATTATAATACAGGTTTTTTTCCAAGGCATAAATCTGAAATGTTGTATACAGAGAATATACACATGTAAGTATACATCTACTTTGTCCCTGTTTACAATGCAGTCTGTGAGGACATTTTATTGGGAATCATACAGAAAATCTACCTACTAACAAGGACCTATAAACAGCCGCGGGTAGGAAGATTCTTGGGTTCTGCTGGTCTAGCTCGTGTGCTTTGATAATGAATCCATCTGCTCTACCAAGGTCTCAGTGCTTATGATCCAATCTCTACAGCTTTTCAGTCAGTGTAAAATTATTGCAAAACACAAAATCTTCTTTTTGGTATTTATTTCAAGTGATGTTGGTTTAATAATGTGGCCTCAATCCAAATATAATTTATAGGAAAAATACAGTATTTGTCCTGCATAGGCAAGTTAGATTTGCACCCTCAACTCCCTTTCTCTATAGTAGAAACTTCCGCAAATTTTCACGAAATATACATTCGAAGAATTTGCATAAAGATTATATTACAATCTGGATCTGTGAAACCAAAGATACTGAATATTTAAATTAGTAGTAATGTCTGCATGTAACCCCTCAATCCACTTATTTCAGGGACTTTTTTTTTTTTTAGATTTTCTTATCTTAGGCTTATTTTAGGTTTAGTGATTTATTCATCATCAGTGGAGGGGAAGGTAGGGGTTGGTTTTCATATCCTCTGTTTTATCCCTCTTTTTATATTCCTTTTATTACTCATTTTAACATGCCACCTGTGCAGGTTTCTCCCTGAAATAACTAGTATTCCTCCAGCTATGAACATATTTTATTAGCTTTATAGCTTTAACTGCCTTTTATTCAAAATCATAGGCCTTGAAAAAGATGAGATAGAAAATTAAAAATGTAAAATCTGAACAAAAGTATTTTTAAAAAAGACTTGGGGTTGCCCATGAAAGACTTATGATTAGCACTGAAAAAATGAACTATTTTAAAGTCATTAGAGATGACGTGTTTTACTTTTAATTTCTGTGACATTATAGTCAACATATGGGATATAGAATCCCTACTTCATAGAGATTAACGTTGAACATGTAAATAAACCAAACCTCATATAACCACTCTTGTGCATTCTCTTTTCCATTATTTTTAATATTTGAAGTATCTCCTTAAGTTATCACCTCAAAAATAGAGGGAGGTGAAAAATTTTTAAATCATTTATCCATTTAATGAAACATAATGGGCCGCATACTTCACCTACATCAGCTGGTGTGGAAATCCTGTGAACTAACTGAGATTGACTCTGCATGGGTAGCTATTGTCAGTATACCACAGACCTCTTCTGTAAACAAATATCCATGACCCAACTTGCATGGCATAATAATTATGAATAAATACTGTTTTGAGAACAGGAGGAAGCTACTAATTCTTCTTGAATGGTAGATAATAATTTCACAGAGGAAGTAACATTTATACTAGGCCTTGTGGGATGCATAAGAGTTTACCAGGCAACGAAGAACATTCCAACAGAAAAAAAAATAGTATGAAATAATAGAGTGAGTTAAGAGAAGGCTGGGAAGGGGCGCCTGGGTGGCTCAGTGGGTTAAGCCGCTGCCTTCGGCTCAGGTCATGATCTCAGGGTCCTGGGATCGAGCCCCGCATCGGGCTCTCTGCTCAGCAGGGAGCCTGCTTCCTCCTCTCTCTCTGCCTGCCTCTCTGCCTACTTGTGATCTCTCTCTGTCAGATAAATAAATAAAATCTTAAAAAAAAAAAAGAGAAGGCTGGGAATTTGAAGCCCATGGAATTGAATAATTTGGAACAAGATAGTGAAGAAGTAGAATAAAGGGTGTAGAATTCATCTAAGATCAAATTAAGGATATTTTTGCCATGGTAACGAATTATTCTGTAGGCATGGAGAGCTAGCCAATATCTTAAAAGCAGAGGACTGACATAAATTGATAGATTTTTGTAAATAGATTATAAAATGATGGTGTGGAGATTCTACTAAACAGGAGCAGACTGGTAGAAGAGCCAATTATACAGAAATGGTAGTGATATGAGATTTTTCCTTTTTTTAAGCAAGAAACAAAACCATGTGTTTTTCTAGGAAGAAAGTTGCTATTTCTCTCTGAAACTGACCTATACTAACACTGGTTTTACTGCTACATTATAAGATGTATGAAGATTAAAGATTACTGTGCACTCCTAATTTTTAAAAGTTTATCATTCTATGATGAACTTTGTATATTGTATATTAAAATTTTTTTTTGCAAGTTTTTGGAACGTTTTCATACATCCAAATTATTGTTTTACGTGTTGCTAGAGAGGTCCATCAGGTTGATGAATTAACTCCGTTATAACCTAAAAACCTATTTTTTAAAGTAAATATGTGTTTCTGTTATCAGTGCTTTGTCCATGGCCAAGGGCAAAACCAATTGGTTTGTGTTTTGTCTCTTTTACTTTACTGTTCTTCAAAAGCAGACATAATGTAAATTATTTGATAAATATCCCACAAGCAGCTGGCTGTAGAAAAAGAAAAAATATGTGAATAAGGAAAATATCAAAAGATAATTTACTTCTTCTATAACTGAAACTGAAAAGACAAGATGTCATAGGGTTTGGAACATAGGGACTCCTGTTATAATTAGTATTATTGTTATATACAAGGTATTTCATTTTTTTTTAAGATTTTATTTATTTATTTGACAGAGATCACAAGGCAGGTAGAGAGGAAGAGAGGGGGAAGCAGGCTCCCTGTAGAGTGGAGAGCCCAATGTGGGGCTTGATCCCAGGACCCTGGGTTCATGACCCGAGCTGAAGGAAGAGGCTCAACCCATTGAGCCACCCAGGTGCCCCATCTTTATTTTTTTAGTCTTCTTTTATTTACACTGCTCAAAATCCCTACTATAATGGGTTATGAAATAGGATTCACATGTGTATGATTGTTTGTCCATGTCAAGTATTATTTGATGGTTTTGACTTGATTTGACAGGTCAAATCAATCAAGACAATGAAACAAGCCTCTACACTCTATCCAGTCTAATTATACTGTCAACACATAGATGTTTCATAATAGTAAGGCATATTAATTGTTTGCTGCAAGAAGTTTAGGATCCTTAGCTGCACTTCTAGCATGTAAAATGTTGTTCACTTTAGCAAATATGTAAAAGGACTAGCTGGATTAAATTTTTAGCAAAGCAATTTATTTCCTTACTTAATGTGAGACCAGTACTAATGATTCTTGTAACAATTGTCATAAAGATGATTCATATTTTTCTATGTGGCTTTATAAATGCACCATCTAGTGTAAGATAGAAGATTCTAGTTTAATTGCTAACATTTATCTTTTTGGGTCTCATTTTCCCCCTGGAGTAACATTTCTAGAAATGATAAAAAAATAAATCATTACTTAAAAGATTGGGCTTTAAAATGGAATTCAAAGTTATTAGATAAAAGTGTTCATGGATGGTAGTGGTGGTGCATGTATTATCCTAGTTTACATTATTTTGTCTTGAGGCCATAGATACAATTAAAGCGTTAATTGTTATAATTGTCACTTGGAGGGTCAAAATTCAGGTAAAAATTTAAGAGCAGTAGACATTCGTTGTAAGATTATCCTGTTGGATAATACCTTAAATGGGTAAGTCTTTCTATGTCTTTTTTCCTCTCTTGCCCTCTGCCTGTCATCTGTCATTTTCTCTTTTCTTCTTTTCCACTCACACATATTTACTGAGAGCTTTCTGAGTATAAAATGTATTAATGTAATGACAAATATATTGCCATGTAAACAAATGCAAGTATTTCTTAGATTAAAAGTACTGTTAAGATTAGTTTTGAACAGGGGCTCCTGGGTGGCTCAGTGGGTTAAAGCCTTTGACTTCGGCTCAGGTCATGATCCCAGGGTCCTGGAATTGAGCCCGGCATTGGGCTCTCTGCTTAGCGGGGAGCCTGCTTCTCCCCACTCTCTCTGCCTGCCTCTCTGCCTAGTTGTGATCTCTGTCTGTCAAATAAATAAATAAAATCTTAAAATAAGACTAGTTTTGAACAATATTTGAGGAAGGGAAGAGCCATACATTTGGAGGGGGAGTATCATAAGTGGGCAGTGACTAAATCAGGGCAAAATTGGCTATTTAGGATCAAGTCCAAAATAGACCTGCTCTGTAGGTCTAGCCGGCAAGAAGTAAAGTTCCAGCTAGCAGAGGGAGGATCAATTAGACCATGACTCGGGTAAGGAAATTACAAACAAATCACACTTTTATGTGGCCTTTTAGCAGATGCTTAAGAGAGAAAGTGCACGGTGCAGAAAAAGAGCATGGATGGTCAAAAGAAGGAGGGCACAATTAGTGACTTGGGTCTTTAAAGAAAACAAATTCATTGTAAGAAACAAAATCCTTTCATCTTCATCAGTGAGCATTAGCTGGATCATGGTGGAGTTGACTGAACAGGGTGGGCACTTGTCAACAGCATTAATTTAAATTGACTGACTAGGGGTTTCTGGGTGGTACAGTCAGTTAAGTGTCCTACTTTTGGTTTCTGTTCAGGTCATGATCTCAGTATTGTGAGATGAAGCCATGTGTGGGGCTCCATGCTCAGGGTGAAGTCTGTTTGAGATTCTCTCTTTCCCTCTGCCCCTCTGCTTGTGCTCTCTTTCTCTAAAATAAATAAGTAAATTAAAAAAAAAATCAATTGATTGGTTGTGATGGACTTTGAAGTCAGACTACCTGGATTCAAACTGCAGCTTTACTGCTTATAAATTATGTGACTTTGGGCAAATTCTTCCACTTCTTTGTGTCCCAGTATTCTTATCTTTAATGTGAAAAAAATAATGGTACACACCTCATAGAATTAGAATAAGGATCCATTGAAATAATATTTGTAAAGTGCTTAGAATAATGCCTGGCTGATAGTAAATGGTTGTTAAGTATATTTTAAAATTAAAGACTATATGCATAAATAGTTCATAACAGAAATGGTAAGTACTACCATTATAAACAAAAGCAAATGCTCTGTTATTGGGGTTTGGATTAGAAGTGTGGTTTGCAGTAGGTAGGGGAAGGAGTGGATCTAGAATTTATTTCCTCTAGTTTTATGAGACCAATCCAGTTCTTGCCCAAGCATTCCAAATTAGCCTGGATAATTTGTAAGCTCAGGCATGTAAGTGTTAAAAGAATCTAAGATTTCAAATTCTTATTTGGAGGCACAAGAATTGTTGTGACCCGCAATCCACTCTTGAGTTAGCAAAATTTGGACAGAACTTCTCATTCCAGGAGACTTACTAATCTTCAGGCATAGAAACTATTTGACTTCTGATAAAAATATCATACCACACAGTCCACATGGGTCCATAGATTAGACAAACAGGCCAAACACAACAGCTAAAAGGATTTTAAAGCTGTTTCAGTGGCTGATAGACATGTTTGATTCATTAATGAATAGTTGACCCTTGTGATTTGTATGGCTTTTGTGGGTAGCACCTGGAACTCACTTTTTGACATTTGAAAGTCTCATTCTATCTTTGAGTCCATGATATATCCATTTGGAGAGTCCTAAAAATGTGAATACATTTTGCTGAAGTTAGAGAATGATGCAGATTAAGAAATGATTAATTGTCCTGTTGAAAGGTTAGTTCATACATTCTGTTATTCTAGGGGGAGAGTTCTATTGGATGACAAAAATGTGAATTTTTCTCTATGTCATTTTGTTCAGTCTATGGAGAGCAAAGGATTATTTTTTACAGTATGTTTTCAAATAATTTGTCCAAACTAATTTTGTATTCCGGAGTCACATATTGCTCTTGGGTTTTTCTCCCCACATTTCCCCCTAGTGGATTATTTATACTTTCAACAAAATGATGAATGGTTCTTTGTATATTTTAAATGTGTTTATTTCCTCTGGAGAATCTGAGTGAAACAAGTATAGTCTTGCAGAAGAAACCTAATATGGTTACCTATTCCTTTGAAATTTGCTTTATCTTTGATTCTACAAATTCTCTACAAATTGGATGCTGTATATTAAAAAGCTACAATATTTCATATTTTTAATAGCAAAGACAAGATTGTAGAAACAAGTTATAATAGAAAAAGGATTTTAGTTTCTTTTAGAGAGGAGTATTTCATAACATAAAATAAATCCATTAGGGATTTAAGAACATATTTTCTTTACATGTTACTATGAAACTTTTAAAGACAAAATTATTTTTCTCCTTCCTGGAGATCTTTTCTCTCTTTCTGATTTCCTTCTCTAGCCCTCATCACATTTTTGTACTTTGGCACATAAGCATTTGACTACAATTTTGACTTCAGAGATATATCCATTTGTTTTCATACTGAGGACGTGAGCACACACACACACACACACACACACACACATATGGCTGATTCTGGAGAAGAAAGAGTAAGGCTAAGTGAAGATATGGAACAACTTAAGGCACAGAATTCTCCAGGGGATTGCTTCATTTTTTTTTTCTTTCCTATGTAATCAAAGTGTTATAAAAATTATATTCTTGTTTTTGGAATTTCCCAAATTGAAATGGAATTAAATATCATTTGGAGACTCTTAAAAGTATATTTGTGAACACATGTATATTTGCAGTAGGTAGCATGAGTAGAAAAATGTAGAAGCTTAGTTGTTAATAATCTTACTGAAAATTTTTTTAAGAAGGACTTCAATAAGCTGCAGATTTTTGATTTTTTTAAATGTTAAGCTCTAATCAAGACATTGTGGGGCTTATATGGAAACGTCCACTTGTTCACAACATTGCCCTCTAAGGATATATAATCTAGTTGAAGAGATACCATGAAGATATAAGCTAGTTTGTGAATGGCACAGAAAACTAGAGGCATTTTTGACTCTCAGATATTGGGCAGATGTGGATATGCATTGTTCTCTGTAAAAAGAAGTCTTACCTTCCTTTAGTTTTTCCTCAGCTTTAAAATCGTGATTACTCCCATTGTTTGGAGAGCTGTTGGAATAATCAGGGATGGCCTTCTAGAGGAAGTAAGATAAATGTGGGACCTAAATGTAGTGTAAGATGCCCATGGGTAGGGACGTATACAGAAGAAAAGGGAGCATTCATTCTATGAGAGGTCAAGAGTATGAATGGATGATATAAGGCAGGAGAGTGTAAAATAAATTTGTTCAGAAATGATGAGTAGATAGCCAAGTTGCATTAGAGCTGAATTAATTGGGCCAAATTATAGAAGGCTTTGGCTTCCAATAAGACATATTGGTAGAATGGGAACTTTAAATATTTTTGAAAGTAGAAATTGTGGTGTATAAAACAGATTGGAAAGTGAAAAGAGATGAAGTTGGTTTTTTTTTTTTTAACATAGCATATATAAGTGCATAAAAGATTTAATATGAGGAAGAAAAAGAAGAAACAAGGATAAGAGAAAATGATAAAGAAAAAAAAAAAAAAAACCCTGCAAGGACTTTTCAACTAGATGTGCATGGATATAGAAGCTATAAATACATTCCTTCATCCCAACAACAACAACAAAATGGCAGAGTGCCTGTCTTACGAGCCAGGCACTGTTCTAGGAACTTGAAATACATCAGTGGATAGAACAAGGTTACTGCTTGTGAGGTGTTTCCATTATAGGGAATGATAGGAAATCCTTAGTGAATGGAGCAGTTATGGTGGCACAAAATATTAGCTGTGAAAGGGAAAACTGTTATAAAATAGTGGAGCAATTTCAAACTTTTGTGCTAAAACAATAGGCAAGAAATTTGTTCATTGGAGTTTGAAAGGGATGTATTATTTGCCATTAATATTCCATTTGAACTAAAGAATAAAGTAACATAAGAATATTCATATTAAACACTTCAGAATCTCAAGATGAGTCCCAAAGGTAGATCAGGTAGAAAAGGGCAGGTAGAAGAAATGAAGATAAATCAAAGAGGTGTAAAGTAGAGAACGCTAAGGAAATTGCAAACTAAATGCCAGAATGTTGGCAGAATTGTCAACAGTCATGACACAATCCTAGAGTGTGGCAAAAGCTAGCTCATGAAAGGCCTTTCATACCAGCACATGTTAGAGAGCATCCTGAAGCAGAGTCCTTCAAACCCTGTGATATTCGGAGAAATAATGCTAGCATTAAAATCTCCAAACATGATATGTCAAGCAATAACACAAATCTATGAAGTATTGTGAAATAGGAATGTGTAGTCTAATATAGAGCCAGTGGTGTAGAATGGTATAGAATGAATCCAGATTCTCTGGGTTAATGGAGAGTCAGACCATAAACAGATAAAGGACATTTAATGAGCTTCCAAAAGGCAGTCTTCACCTAGTCAGAATATAAAAGAGAATTACAGAAAGAATAACACTAATTTATTAATTTATCCAATAAATATTTATTAACTGTCCATAACATATCACTGTCGGAGATGAGAGTTCCGCTCTTGAGGAGTTTATAAGATACCACAAACATTATAATCTTTGAGTCTGAAGAGCTAAAGTAATAGAATCTACTGAGTGATGTTGTGGCTAGTTCCTGCCCCCTGGGTATCTTGAGTGAATTATGTTGCTGATCTTCAAAGATTAGGAAGGTTAATGGACAATTGCATTTCTTAATGTGCTTGTAAGTGCTGCTTTTGTGAACTGAATGTTAGCCTATTTATAAGACATGCCACAAAGTGGTCTAGTGGGAACTCTTTAAGCTGGTGCTACAAACTTGGGGCTGTGAAAAATAAGTTAGTACTTAAGTATATAATGAAAGTAAGAGAGAAAAGAATGCATGAGCAGAACAAAAAAGGTAGTATTAGAAACCGTGACAGACAGTGTTGGTTGGTGGTCTCCATGCTCTGCATGCACTGGTTTTGTTCATGCTCTGTCCAGGGAGGTTGAGCATCAGGAGAATTTGGCTTCCTCCCCAGCTCTAGGGGTGAAGCTTGATTAGTCCAAGCCAATTATGGTAATTCCATACCCCTGCCAAGTGATTCATTCTGGCAGGGGCATGTGACAGAATTTTGGCAAGTGAGATGCAAAAGGAAATCAGTTGGACAGCTTCTGGGACAGTTTTAGCCCTTCTTATTTAAGGATATAAGGAAGAGAATATGTCCCATCTTTACTCTGTCTTTTTGTATATTGTTGTGAGAGGATGTAATGTTTGAAGCTACTACAGACCTCTTGCTATCCTAAAAGGACAAGCCCAAGGACATATGTCTACATTCTAATGATGGCAGTATGAGACAGATAGAAAGAACCCAAGGTCTTTGTGGTATAATGGATTCTTGAATTAACCAACTAACCGTTGCCCTGCCACAGCTGTGAACTCACATATAACATAACAAATGTCTTTACTAATAAGTCAGTTGTTTTAGTGGCTTTTTTTTTTCTTGCAGCCAAAAGCATTGCTGAGGTGGAAAAACTTCCTCTACCCTTTTAGGATCAGAGTTTGAAGGGCCTGTGAATTAAAATGACAAAAAAAAACAGATTAACAGGAGGAAAGGCATATCTTTCTTGACATTAATGTCTTCGGTATATGCAGCCCCACAGGAGAATAGTGAAAACATAAAAAGGCAGTTAGGTTTGGGCCATCTATACCATTTTAACAGGGAGTAATAAACTGCAGAGAAGTGATTAGACAAAGGTAAAGGGATTTGGGGCTACCAGGGGCAGTAAATTGTGGGAAGTTGACCAGGAAATGTATAGTAGATAAGGATTGTTTGAGTATGGTTTCATATGCAGATAAGGGTTGTTTTCCTCTTCCTGGAAAGGGGAGCATATCTATAAATAGGAATTTTTGACACATTTACAAAAGGAAATTTATGCTCCGCCTTTAGGCAGAAAGGGAGGACAGAATGTTCTTCCCAAACCTGCTGCTTCTCAATTACCTTTAGCTCAAAATAATCCTTATGCCAAGTAACCTATTTTGGAATGGTATATTCTGATCCCTTTCAATGTCCTACCTAATATGGCAATTATTTCATGTTACGACTGAATGTTGTATCTCCCCAAATTTCATATGTTGAACCCCTACCCTTCAAGGTGTTGTATTAGGGATTGGGGACTTGGGAGGTAATTAGAACTAGAAGAGGTCATGAAGGTAGAGCCCTTAAAAGTGAGATTAGTACCCTTAAAACAGTCAAAAGAGAGGCCACTTCCCTGTCTGCTTTCCTTGTGAGGATACAGCAATAAGTCTGTAACCTAGGAGAGGGCTCTTACCAGAACGCAGCCATTTTGGCACCCTCTTCCTGGACTTCCAGTGTTCAGAATTGTAAGAAATAGATTTCTGTTGTTTATAAGCTTATGGTAGTTTGTTATAGCAGCCTGAACTAAGAAATCCTGTCTTGTGTTCTCAGAGGTTGAACTTGAGCCTCTTGTTTAGGCTCGTGGGTACACTTCGTACTTCTTTAGGAGCTAAAGCAAATTGGATGGGGGGGATTAGTTTTCATGTTAGACATATTTATAATAATTTTTATGTCTGCAGTAAAACCAGTTTTAATTATCAGACTGAAGCTGGAGGTGATAAATAAGAAATTTAAAAAATCGAAAATTTACAGGCAGGTTTTAAGCTAAGTCTTTAACAATTTACTACTCAGGCATTTTTGTTATTTTTATGACTACTAAGAGTGAAAACAGATAAAAAAGCAGGTGATCAAGAACTAGCGATGGACGGGGAAGACAGCTATTTTTCAGGTATAAAATAAATGCAGTCTGTAGGGAAGTTAAAGGAACTGGATGACACCCCCCCCCGCAACTGACCCTTAAAACAGACATATACATAAGACAAAGTTTAACCCTTAATGAATACAGCCTGGGTGTAAGGAAATTCAGATTTGAATCATATGATCAATAAGATGTCTCTTTTTACATCACTAGTGATACGTTTGTGTAGGAGTTTGAAGGACATTTAAGAACCTCTTGGTCATATGAAATTGAATTTCAGTGAAACTAGGCCTTATTTTGTGAAGTATCTGACTTAGCATTTTTTCTTTAGGAAGATATCATTTTAATTAGTGTATTTGAGGATTGGTTGAAAGTTTTATCCTTTCAAAGTAGTGATTTTCTTTACAGACTTCAATTCTATGTCATATATTACTGACCTTTAAAATGTCTCTGAATTACTGCTGTTTTCCCTTCTTAAATTAGGAGAACTTATTCCCGATTGAGAAGCAAGAACTGAAAATGTCACTCCTCCCTTTAAGGTATGAGGTGTGGAGGAAATCTTTTAGAAATGTTCAGTTTTCTAGTTCCACCAAGTGCAACTTATACTTGTATAGAATGTTAGGTCAAGCTTTTGTATTTATTAGCATTTTTCATATTTAAGCATAAGGACTTGATGTCCATGTGAAAACAAGAGGTAGAACTCTCTCTCTCTCTCATGCACACACACACACACATACACACATCTCCACCTATTTTAGGGAATTCAATACCCTTTGAGAGCAATTACTGGCAATATTGGCAAGAGATGTCAGAGTTCAAATGTCCAGTCTGTTCACTTTTTCCTTTACTGGCTCTGTGATACTGGCTTAAGAAGGATCCTTCTAGAAGGAAGATTATGAACTCCTGTGGATTAACAGAAGTCATGGCTCCTATAATATGTATCATGGGTCTAGATTAAGAGAAAATTATTCACGCACTTGTAAAATGTTGTAAGTGTAGGATTTGATGTCCTGAAATTCATCAAATGTTTACTGTGTGATTGGCCTAACAAGTGATCATAGCACTTTAAAAATTGTTCTAACAGCTTCCTAGATTACGTGGAGAAAAACTTCACTTCTTCAACAATTTATTGGATACCACCACAGGAAAGAGGCTTGTACTAGGTTCTTGATGGCTGCAGTATTAAGAATATACAGACTAGTAGAAAGAAATAGATGTGTACATGCAGCCACATCTAAGTGTATCAAGGAATTGCAGGCGATACAGTTGAAGTATAATTAGATGAAAGGACAAAGATTAGATACCACTTGATGAAAAGAAAATCATCTACCCATTCATGCACCAAGTATCTATCATGCCAGGGACCATGCTTTGTGGAGAGTGAAGATATAAAGAGACATATGGAGATTATTTTTGTACGGCAAGAGATTAATTAAAACATCTCACTAACATTTAATTATGAACTAGTTTAAGTATTGTGGTTGAAATGTACTGCTGGGTACAGGTTGGATTATATACAGGGCAGAGAATTTAACTCTTATATTGTTTAAAGAGCTGGGAACCATAAGATGTGTTCCAAGATTTAGCCATGTAACCCTTTGGTGCTTTATTTTCTTCAACTTCTTCAAAAGCAGGAGAAGTTATATTTATCTTGTCTCACAGAGCATATGAATATAACTGAAGCAGCCTTGAAAAATTGAGAACATTATAGAGACTGAAGTTGTATTCTGTTATAGAATAATGGTTAAAAGTTCTAACTAAGGCCAAGAACATTTTTTTTTTTTTTTGCTGAACAAGATTGTCATAAAAAATTAATTATTCAGTGTTGATAGATGTAATTTTTTGTTGTTGCAAGTATTTCACGAAAACATTTTACAGTGCCTAGCTGATTTTTGAGAACAGAGTCAGTAGAATACTAGATATAGAAATAGATTGTAGTGGTTTCAGGAGAAAAAATCAGTAGGGAAGAGATACAAAGTAGGGCTAAAAGTGAAAGTCCTTATTCAATTCCCTTTATAGAGGCATAAGGCAGTGAAGATATCCTTCTTTTAAGTTCTGATCTGTTTCCTCAGGGAGAAATTCTTCCTTCTCAACTCTCTTCCTCAGTTCCCTCTGGCTTTTTGACCAGCAATGTCCTGTCTCCAGTGGATGATTATGATGTCTCTGTGAGCTAAATTGTGAAAGACCTGTGTCTGGAGTCCTTATAGGTTTAGGTTTTGCTCCTTCTTCCTTTTTTTTTTTTTTTTTTAAAGATTTTATTTATTTATTTGACAGAGAGATCACAAGCAGGCAGAGAGGCAGGCAGAGAGAGGAGGAAGCGGGCTCCCTGCTGAGCAGAGAGCCAGATGCGGGGCTCGATCCCAGGACCCTGAGATCATGACCTGAGCCGAAGGCAGAGGCTTAACCCACTGAGCCACCCAGGCGCCCCTCCTTCTTCCTTTTTTTAAAAAGAGTACTCTACACTGATATATATTCCATTATGTTTTTCTTCATAGTTTCCTGATTTATATTATTCCCACATTGTTCTTCTAAAGATAAATTTTTTAAAGATTAAATTCTACAGATCTTGTGCTTCCTTTAACCTAAGTCCATGGCCCACTCTAACCAGACTTGATATTGCATATTTTTGACACCTTCTAGGTAGTCATCACAAGTACCTACTAACAAAAGCATAACAAATCAATAGAAGAGGTAACTTATGGTTTTCTGTCATTCGCAAGCCACTCGAAATTATGATCTATTTCAGGGAGGAAAAAAAACTCATATAGCTCTCTGTTATATTCTTTTGTGTCAGATAAGCAAGCTCTGACATCCTAGGTTTTTAAGGAACATATGATATAGAATTGATAGGTTTTTTTTAAAAGATTTTATTTATTTATTTGATAGAGAGATCACAAGTAGGCAGAGAGAGAGGGGGAAGCAGGCTCCCCACTGAGCAGAGAGGCTGATGCGGGGCTCGATCCAAGGATCCTGAGATCATGACCTGAGCCAAAGGCAGTGGCTTAACCCATGGAGCCACCCAGGCGGCCCAGAATTGATAGTTTTTTAAAAATAGAATTGCCAATTGTGATTTTTATTTCAGACCTACACATCATTCCCAGCAGGTCAAAATGATTGTATTATGAACATCTAATTTGGTTCTTTAATATATTTGTATCACCAGTAACATCTCCTGAAAAGCAATACCCTGATTCCACATATATGAGGGCAATTTAGCACTGACATCTATCATTCCATTCATCACTGAGGGAGATTTGACTCAGTTAATTTGTTTTCTGATTAACCCTTTTCTTCCCTACTGTTCCATTTCTGTCCTTTTCCAAGTCAAGATCTCGGACAGTATAAAGATACTTCCTAAGAAAAAGGATTGTTATGAAAATCAGTTACATAAACTTAACATCAGTGCTGTGTAGTTCCCAACTATAAAGCATCATTGGGCATAAGGAAAGCTTTTTGTCCCCCTCTCTGGAACAGCACTTGAAATTTATGAGCATTTCCTCAGGCACTTAGTGACAGGGAATTTTATGCCCAGTGCTCTTTGTAAGGTGGACACTAGGGCTGGAGTCTCGGGGTGGCTAGTGGAAGGGCACACAGGTATGGACACACACACACACACACACAGAGGGCGTTTGGGCCTTTTAAATTCTGTATCAGCTGGCTGTATTTCTATGGAACTGTGAAGAATTTTTTTTCTAAATCTTTTGTGGGGTGTGGTCTGTCACCAAATAGGGTGGGGTATTTTCTCTTTTGTACTTCCAACAATCTCCTCCGTAGTTGATACTGTCCCTACACTTCCCGTGCTTGCTTCCCAGCGGTTTCACTCCTGGGATAACCCCATCTCTTTTCTGTGTTCATGACCATTTTCTCTTTTCAGGGATAATTGGAAGAAAGTAGAACAGGATAGGTCTGTGTTATTTTGTGCTCTTTGTAATATCTCTCTCTCTTTTTTTTTTTTTTTGTTTTGGTCTTTTTTCTGCACTACTTAAAAAAACAAAACAAAACAAAAATCCTTTGTCCATACTTTTCCTTCTCTCCTGAATACCTTTTTTTTGTTTTTCTTTCCTCTCCTTTGTCCGTCTTGTCTTAGTTAACAGTAAAAGCCTTCTAACTTTTCTAAAACTATTTTTCAAAGGAGTCTTATTATGTTTGTATAAAATTTCTCCTCATTCCCCTTTGTCTCATCTTCTGTAAGACTTTAATGTAATCTCTGCCCAAATGACTAGACAAATATCACTATTATTTCTGCACACATTGCATAGCATTAAAAAGACTGTCCTTGTATTTCCCATCTGAAAACACTTATCTGTATTGTAATCACCTTTAAGTGCCTAAAAAGTGTGCATAGAACCTTATCTTAGCAGTATTGCTTATTTATCCTAATTCTTTATTTGAGTAGGGAATCCTTGTGACTTCTTTTCAGGGCATGGAGACATTAAAAGACTAATTATTTAGATGTCAGCTGGAAAAAAGTGAACTATCAAGTGTTGACATTTGGATTTCTGGAGAAGGGACTTTATTTTTATGAAAAGATGATGGTGCTAAGTAAGATTTTATATGTGTTGATTCATTTTACAAATAAAAATCTAGAGGAAAGCCCCAAATGAAGGTTTTAGTGAAAGTGATCAGAGGAATTGATCAGAGGTAAGGCAGCCACCCCCCAAAATAAAGCAGGGAGGGGGAAGAAAGAATGAAAACTGCAGTTAGCACTATAAATTCTACACTGGAAATTGGAAATGGGATAAAATAAATGAAGAGGAAATAACTTAATTTCAACTCTAAGCTCCTCATTTAAAAGTACATATGATTTCATTACATATTTCCTAATCTTGATAAAATGACACCAATGTACATAATTTTACCCCAGTGTTACCAATATTATCATTATCATCTTCATCAGCATTATTATCATTATCATTGAGCACCCACTTCATACAAAGCAAGAAATTCTGTGTTTGTGCTGTGACCAGATTAGACTATAGCTCTGTTCACAAGGATGCTATGATCCAGGAGTAGAAACAGTAGATATACAATGCAATGAAGGAATGCTAGGCAAAGTCATTAGACTTTCTGGAAGAGTGCTGAGAATTTTGTCCTGATTTTGATTTCTCTTTACACTATTATATATAATTATTCTATCTTTCATAATTTGATTGACATTGGATGTTAAAAAATCTGGTTCATATGAAGAAAAGTTGTAATTCCAAACACGATTTGTTCTCTTTACCAAACTAATCTAGTATGAATTATATTTGATGCTCTAGAGAATATAGTGATTCTCAAAATTATTGATACCTATTTGCATTGATGAATGTAATTAATGCTTATTCCTGGAACAAGTAATCTTATAAATCTCATACTTCTTTTTCTTCTTTTTTTAAAGTAGGCTCCATGCTCAGTGTAGGGCTTGGACCCTAAGATTGAGAGTTGCATGTTCAACTCTCTGAGCCAGTCAAGCATCCTGCAAATCTCAGACTTTTAACATGAGGTCTGATGGGGATTTGGGTAGAGATCTTTCCTGGACTGCACCTTTAAGCAATACTTAGGGATGTAGGTTCCTTTAATTATGTAGCTCTGCCATCTTGGAGTTTATCATTTCCTGACTCAAAAGAATGAGAAAGAATGAACTATCAAATGAGATTTTTAAAGAATATGTCACTTCTGTCAGTGTTTTAGGTCTGAATTTAATAGAGTGGCTTCAACTGTATAGTAAAGGTGGCCTAAGAAGTGTGGTCTTCTTGTGGGACCTCCAAAAGAGAGAATAGGCTTGGTAAATCCATAGCATTGCCTCTGTCACACTCTAGAATATCTAATAAAATGACAATAAGCATTTGGAAACTAGCAACTTAGGAGAGAGGACAGAATGATAAATAGTTTTGGAAGACAGTGACATTGATATAGAGTTGATTAGTTTGATGTTAGATAATGAAAGCCATTATCCAAAGAAAGATCAACATAGCAAGTGATTAAAAAGGAATGTAAAGAGTGCCTGGCTGACTCAGTTGGTAGAGCATGCAACTTGAGATCAGGATCATGAGTTTGAGCCCCACACTGGGTGAGGATCCTAATTAAAAAAAAAAAAAATAGAAGGATTTAAAGAATTCTTTTAAAAATGAAAGACAAAGACAAAAATGAAAGTCTGCAGCATAGACTTTTAATTGCCTCTTAATTGTCCATTTGTTCCTCTTTTGTAACAAAACTGATTTACTGCCCAGGTAAATGACTATTTTCTATGTTTCCTTATAATTAGGTATGACCATGTGTCTAATTTCTTTCCATTGATATATAAGTGGAAATGTTCTGTGAGATTTCTGCAAGGTCTCCTTTAAAAAAGGAATTATGCTCTTCATCTTTTTTCTTTTTTGAATTATGAGCTGATCTTTGGGATGGGAAGCACATGTGGGGATACTGAAAGAAGTCTTGGTCTTTGAAAACTCTGCCTTCTTTCAGAATCCTCTTACAGGAAAGAAAATTATACTATTATTTTATTCAAGCCACTAATAATTTTTGTTTTCTGTCTCATGCAGCTGGTCCAAATCCTAAATAGTACATCAAGGAATATCAACATTTAAAACAACAACAAAAAAATGGCACAATGAAACTAGATATGATACTTCATATTTCTGATTTTTCCAGATAAGCATAAAAATTCCATGATAGCAAAAGCACACACACACACACACACACACACACACACAAAACATAGAAAATAATAATCTCTGTTTTTTGTCATTCTCATTCTACTCAAAATTATATTCTATTTTATCAAGAAAATTTTAAAAAAATCAAGAGCATCCTGTTAACTTTCTTTCTATAAGAGCAACAACCTCTCTGACTTTCTAGGTATTTAAGGAACTGATATCTTCAGAAAATCATCACCTAAGACTTTTTCTAAGTTCTATTTTTAGATTTTTATGTCTATATGAAATATAGAGATTCTATGAAAGGTGAAATAAAAAGAGTAAGTGATCATAAAAAAACTTAATCGATTTTGGTAAGCCTGTTCTTCCTATAGGCTAGAACATTTTCAAAAATTTAGAGGGCGGAGGGAGGAGTCAAGATGGCGGAGAAGTAGCAGGCTGAGACTACTTCAGGTAGCAGGAGATCAGCTAGATAGCTTATCTAAAGATTGCAAACACCTACAAATCCAATGGGAGATCGAAGAGAAGAAGAACAGCAATTCTAGAAACAGAAAATCAACCACTTTCTGACAGGTAGGACTGGCGGAGAAGTGAATCCAAAGTGATGGGAAGATAGACCGCGGGGGGAGGGGCCGGCTCCCGGCAAGTGGCGGAGCAACGGAGCACAAAATCAGGACTTTTAAAAGTCTGTTCCACTGAGGGACATCGCTCCAGAGGCTTAACCGGAGTGAAGGCCAAGCGGGGTCAGTGTGGCCTCAGGTCCCGCAGGGTCACAGAAGGATCAGGGGTGTCTGAGTGTCGCAGAGCTTACAGGTATTAGAACGGGGAAGCCGGCCACAGAGACAGAGCTGAGGAGTGAGCTCTCAGCTTGGGGTTACCTTGAACCGGTCACAGGCTCAGTCAGCTCGGAGCGCGGCCGGAGGACAGGATGACGGGAGTAATTGGGCGCTATTCTCTGAGGGTGCACTGAGGAGTGGGGCCCGGGGCTCTCGGCTCTTCCCGGCCAGCGACTGGGAGGCTGCCATATTCATTCCCATCCTCCAGAACTCTACGGAAAGCATTCAGGGAACAAAAGCTCCTGAAAGCAAACCACAGTGGATTACTCAGCCCGGCCCCGGGTAAGGGTGGTGCAATTCCTCCTGGGGCAAAACACATGAGAATCACTACAACAGGCCCCTCCCCCAGAAGATCAACAAGAAATCCAGCCAGGAACAAGTTCACCTACCAAGGAGTTCAGTTTCAATACCAAGGAGAGCAGTGGAATTCCAGAGGAGGAGAAAGCAAAGCACAGATCTCATGGCTTTCTCCCCATGATTCTTTAGCCTTGCAGCTAATTTAATTTTTTTTTCTTTTTCAATTTTTTTTCTCTTCTTCTGCCAAATTTTTTTTAACTTTTACCCTTTTCTTTTTTTAACATTTTTAACTAGTTTATCTAATATATATATATATTTTTTCTTTTTTATATTTTTCTTTATTCGTTTTTTTTAAACTCTTTCTTTTTCTTTTTCTTTTTTTTTTTCTTTCTGAACCTCTTTTTATCCCCTTTCTCCCCCCTCATGATTTGGGATCTCCTCTGATTTGGTTAAAGCATATTTTCTTGGGGTTGTTGCCATCCTTTTAGTATTTTACTTGCTCCTTCATATACTCTTATCTGGACAAAATGACAAGGCGGAAAAATTCACCACAAAAAAAAGAACAAGAGGCAGTGCCGAAGGCTAGGGACCTAATCAATACAGACATTGGTAATATGTCAGATCTGGAGTTCAGAATGACGATTCTCAAGGTTCTAGCTGGGCTCGAAAAAGGCATGGAAGATATTAGAGAAACCCTCTCAGTAGATATATAAGTCCTTTCTGGAGAAATAAAAGAACTAAAGTCTAACCAAGTTGAAATCAAAAAAGCTATTAATGAGGTGCACTCAAAAATGGAGGCTCTGATTGCTAGGATAAATGAGGCAGAAGAAAGAATTAGTGATATAGAAGACCAAATGACAGAGAATAAAGAAGCTGAGCAAAAGAGGGACAAGCAGCTATTGGACCACAAGGGCAGAATTAGAGAGATAAGTGACACCATAAGATGAAACAACATTAGAATAATTGGGATTCCAGAAGAAGAAGAAAGAGAGAGGGGAGCAGAAGGTATATTGGAGAGAATTATTGGAGAGAATTTCCCCAATATGGCAAAGGGAACAAGCATCAAAATTCAGGAGGTGCAGAGAACCCCCCTCAAAATCAGTAAGAATAGGTCCACACCCCATCACCTAATAGTAAAATTTACAAGTCTTAGTGACAAAGAGAAAATCCTGAAAGCAGCCTGAGGAAAGAAGTCTGTAACATACAATGGTAAAAATATTAGATTGGCAGCAGACTTATCCACAGAGACCTGGCAGGCCAGAAAGAGCTGGCATGATATATTCAGAGCACTAAACGAGAAAAACATGCAGCCAAGAATACTATATCCAGCTAGGCTATCATTGAAAATAGAAGGAGAGATTAAAAGCTTCCAGGACAAACAAAAACTGAAAGAATTTGCAAACACCAAACCAGCTCTACAGGAAATACTGAAAGGGGTCCTCTAAGCAAAGAGAGACTCTAAAAGTAGTAGATCAGAAAGGAACAGAGACAATATACAGTAACAGTCACCTTACAGGCAATACAATGGCACTAAATTCGTATATCTCAATAGTTACCCTGAATGTTAATGGGCTAAATGCCCCAATCAAAAGACACAGGGCATCAGAATGGATAAAAAAACAAAACCCATCTATATGTTGCCTACAAGAAACTCACTTTAAACCTGAAGACACCTCCAGATTTAAAGTGAGGGTGTGGAAAAGAATTTACCATGCTAATGGACATCAGAAGAAAGCAGGAGTGGCAATCCTTATAGCAGATCAATTAGATTTTAAGCCAAAGACTATAATAAGAGATGAGGAAGGACACTCTATCATACTCAAAGGATCTGTCCAACAAGAAGATCTAACAATTTTAAATCTATGTCCCTAACATGGGAGCAGCCAACTATATAAACCAATTAATAACACAATCAAAGAAACACATCAACAATAATACAATAATAGTAGGGGACTTTAACACTCCACTCACTGAAATGGACAGATCATCCAAGCAAAAGATCAACAAGGAAATCAAGGCCTTAAATGACACACTAGACCAGATGGACATCACAGATATATTCAGAACATTTCATCCCAAAGCAACAGAATACACATTCTTCTCTAGTGCACATGGAACATTCTCCAGAATAGATCACATTCTCGGTCCTAAATCAAGTCTCAACCAGTATCAAAAGATTGGGATCATTCCCTACATATTTTCAGATCACAATGCTCTGAAGCTAGAACTCAATCACAGGAGGAAATTTGGAAAGAACCCAAATACATGGAGACTAAACAGCATCCTTCTAAAGAATGAATGGGTCAACCAGGAAATTAAAGAAGAATTGAAAAAATTCATGGAAACAAATGATAATGAAAACACAACGGTTCAGAATCTGTGGGACACAACAAAGGCAGTCCTGAGAGGAAAATATATAGCGGTACAAGCCTTTCTCAAGAAACAAGAAAGGTCTCAGGTACACAACCTAACCCTACACCTAAAGGAGCTGGAGAAAGGACAAGAAAGAAAGCCTAAACCCAGGAGGAGAAGAGAAATCATAAAGATCAGAGCAGAAATCAATGAAATAGAAACCAAAAAAAGAATAGAACAATTCAACGAAACTAGAAGCTGGTTCTTTGAAAGAATTAATAAGATTGATAAACCCCTGGCCAGACTTATCAAAAGGAAAAGAGAAAGGACCCAAATAAATAAAATCATGAATGAAAGAGGAGAGATCACAACTAACACCAAAGAAATATAAACAATTATAAGAACATACTGTGAGCAACTCTACGCCAACAAATTTGACAATCTGGAAGAAATGGAGGCATTCCTAGAGACATATAAACTACCACAACTGAACCAGGAAGAAATAAAAAAACCTGAATAGTAAGGAGATTGAAACAGTCATCAAAAATCTCTAAACAAACAAAAGCCCAGGGCCAGATGGCTTCCCGGGGGAATTCTACCAAACATTTAAAGAAGAACTAATTACTATTCTCCTGAAACTGTTCCAAAAAATAGAAATGGAAGGAAAACTTCCAAACTCATTTTATGAGGCCAGCATCACCTTGATCCCAAAACCAGACAAGGATCCCATCAAAAAAGAGAACTACAGACCAATATCCTTGATGAACACAGATGCAAAAATTCTCGCCAAAATACTAGCCAATAGGTTTCAATAGTACATTAAAAGGATTATTCACCACGACCAAGTGGGATTTATTCCAGGGCTGCAAGGTTGGTTCAACATCCGCAAATCAATCAATGTGATACAACACATTAATAAAAGAAAGAACAAGAATCATATGATACTCTCCATAGATGCTGAAAAAGCATTTGACAAAGTACAGCATCCCTTCCTGATCAAAACTCTTCAAAGTGTAGGGATAGACGGCACATACCTCAATATTATCAAAGCCATCTATGAAAAACCCACCGCAAATATCATTCTCAATGGAGAAAAACTGAAAGCTTTTCCGCTAAGGTCAGGAACACGGCAGAGATGTCCCTTATCACCACTGCTATTCAACATAGTACTAGAAGTCCTAGCCTCAGCAATCAGACAACAAAAGGAATTTAAAGGCATCCAAATTGGCAAAGAAGAAGTCAAACTATCACTCTTTGCAGATGATATGATACTCAATGTGGAAAACCCAAAAGACTCCACTCCAAAACTGCTAGAACTTGTACAGGAATTCAGTAAAGTGTCAGGATATAAAATCAATGCACAGACATCAGTTGCATTTCTCTACACCAACAACAAGACAGAAGAAAGAGAAATTAAGGAGTCCATCCCATTTACAATTGCACCCAAAACCATAAGATACCTAGGAATAAACCTAACCAAAGAGGCTAAGAATCTATACACAGAAAACTATAAAGTACTCATGAAAGAAATTGAGGAAGACACAAAGAAATGGAAAAATGTTCCATGCTCCTGGATTGGAAGAATAAATATTGTGAAAATGTCTATGCTACCTAAAGCAATCTACACATTTAATGCAGTTCCTATCAAAGTACCATCCATTTTTCTCAAAGAAATGGAACAAATAATCCTAAAATTTATATGGAACCAGAAAAGACCTCGAATAGCCAAAGGAATATTGAAAAAGAAAGCTAAAGTTGGTGGCATCACAATTCTGGACTTCAAGCTCTATTAAAAAGCTGTCATCATCAAGATAGCATGGTACTGGCACAAAAACAGACACATAGATCAGTGGAACAGAATAGAGAGCCCAGAAATAGACCCTTAACTCTATGGTCAACTAATCTTTGACAAAGCAGGAAAGAATGTCCAATGGAAAAAAGACAGTCTCTTCAACCAATGGTGTTGGGAAAATTGGACAGCCACATGCAGAAAAATGAAATTGGATCATTTCCTTACACCACACACGAAAATAGACTCAAAATGGATGAAGGACCTCAATGTGAGAAAGGAATCCTTCAAAATCCTTGAGGAGAACACAGGCAGCAACCTCTTCGACCTCAGCTGCAGCAACATCTTCCTAGGAACATCGCCAAAGGCAAGGGAAGCAAGGGCAAAAATGAACTATTGGGATTTTATCAAGATCAAAAGCTTTTGCACAGCAAAGGAAACAGTTAACAAAACCAAAAGACAACTGACGGAATGGGAGAAGATATTTGCAAATGACATATCAGATAAAGGGCTAGTGTCCAAAATCTATAAAGAACTTAGCAAACTCAACACCCAAAGAACAAAGAATCCAATCAAGAAATGGGCAGAAGACATGAACAGACATTTCTGCTAAGAAGACATCCAGATGTCCAACAGACATATGAAAAATGTGCTTTACTTCACTCGGCATCAGGAAAATACAAATGAAAACCACAATGAGATACCACCTCATACCAGTCAGAATGGCTAAAATTAACAAGTCAGGAAATGACAGATGCTGGAGAGGATGTGGAGAAAGGGGAGCCCTCTACACTGTTGGTGGGAATGCAAGCTGGTGCAACCACTTTGGAAAACAGCATGGAAGTTCCTCAAAAAGTTGAAAATAGAGCTACCCTACGACCCAGCAATTGTACTACTGGGTATTTACCCTAAAGATACAAACATAGTGATCCGAAGTGGCACGTGCACCTGAATGTTTATAGCAGCAATGTCTACAATAGCCAAACTATGGAAAGAACCTAGATGTCCATCAACAGATGAATGGATAAAGATGTGGTATATATACACAATGGAATACTATGCAGCCATCAATAGAAATGAAATCTTGCCATTTGCGACGACGTGGATGGAACTAGAGGGTATCATGCTTAGCGAAATAAGTCAATTGGAGAAAGACAACTATCATATGACCTCCCTGATATGAGGGAGAGGAGATGCAACATGGGGGGTTAAGGGGGTATGAGAAGATTAAATGAAACAAGATGGGATTGGGAGGGAGACAAACCATAAGTGACTCTTAATCTCACAGAACAAACTGAGGGTTGCTGGGGGGAGGGGGGTGGGGTTATGGACATTGGGGAGGATATGTGCTATGGTGAGTGCTGTGAAGTGTGTAAACCTGGCGATTCACAGACCTGTACCCCTGGGCATAAAAATATATGTTTATTAAAAAAAAAATTTAGAGGGCAATGGAATCAATAGTTGGTAAATAACATAGTCTTATAAAGGATAAATCATGTTGAAATTGGTAGTTCATGTAGAATTACAAACTTTGAGAATAGCTAAAAAACAGTAGATTGTATATGTACTTCCTGGAATTTAATTAACCATTAGAAGTACCTCAAGAAATATTTGAGAAATTAATTTGAATTGTCACTGTCATTTTGGCTGAGAAATGAGTGGCTTTGAATAAACTGAAAACTCTCTTATGGGTAATAAATGCATGGTAAGATTAGTGACATTGCACTGAATTTTGGCAGAGCTATCTAGAAACAAGTCAGTGCTATGATTCTCTCTCTTCTTTATCTGTCTCAGCACATTTTTATTAGTCTTCTGAAATGATAGTATCATGTCATATTCTAACGAATTAATAAATCTATATTGTATCCTGATTGTTATGCTAACCAAGAATTTTGGTTAATTATTATTAACTCACGAGTTGGTCATAAATTGGTTGTTTTGTTTTATTTCAATGTATTTGGTTTCCATGAAGCTGCATTTTATAAATGTGCTGGTTGCAAGGTTCCTTTACAAACTTTTGATCTGTTTTTTTTTATTTTTATTTTTAAAAACTTTTAAAGAGGACACAACTTAGTTCAAGAATTTCCTTCTTGCCCTTTTTACTTGAATGGTTCCTTCCACCTACCCCACATTTATCCTTTACTATTTCTTTGGTTCTGATACTATCACTAAGATATGAGATCTTAAAGTGTTCATTAGTCTAAATGAGTAGTAACATATTAGGATTGCAAAGTACAAAAATGTTGTTTTTCTAGATTCAAGATCTAAATCTTCACACTAGATCTGGTTTAAAATCGTTCATATCAATTGAGTAATCTTGGGCAGTTTATCTAACAGCTTTAAGCATTTTTTATTTAAAAAAATTAGTATATAAATACATCTGTTACAAGCATGCTGTGGAACTGAAATGATAGGACACATGTAAAAATAGTTAATAGAAAGAGGTAAAGGTACAAACTTCCAGTTTTAAAATAAATAAGACATGGGGATATAAAGTACAGCACAGGCAATGTAAGCAATAATATTGTAATAACTATACGGTGACATAGATGGTAACTATATTTATTGTGGTGAGCATTTTGTAATGTATATCATTATTGAATTACTATGTTTATACCTTAAACTAATATTAATATTTTATGTCAGCTATACTTCAATTAAAATTTTAAAAATGTAAAAACAAGACAAAAAATTGGTCAATGGGTACCTCTTATAGAGTCTCTATCGTTTTTCCTTCTGTCCTTATTTCTTATGTCTCTCTGTCCTTCCAGCTTCCCTCTTCCCCTTCCTTTCTCTAAAATAACATATTTGAAGGGCATCTTGGCTCTTTCCACGGTTTGGCTATTGTGGACATTGCTGCTATGAACATCATGGTGCATATGGTCCTTCTTTTCACTACAACTAGATTATAGGGTAGTTCTATTTTTAATTTTTTGAGGAACCTTCATACTCTTTTCCAAAGTGGCTGCACCAACTTGCATTCCCACCAACAGTGTAAGAGGGTTCCCCTTTCTCCACAACTTCTCCAACATTTGTCATTTCTTACCTTGTCAATTTTTGCCATTCTAACTGGCATCAGATGGTATCTCAGTTTGCTTTTGATATGAGTTTCCCTGATGGCTAATGATGATGAACACCTTTTCACGTGTCTGTTAGCCATTTGTATGTCTTTGGAAAAGTGTCTGTTCATGTCTTCTGCCCATTTTTTGACTTGTTTTTTGGGTATTGAGTTTGAGAAGTTCTTTATAGATCTTGGATATCAGCCCTTTGTCTGTAGTATCATTTGCAAATATCTTCTCCCATTCTTTGGGTTGCCTCTTTGTTTTGCTGACTGTTTCCTTTGCTGTGTAGAAGCTTTTTATAATAGCCAAACTGTGGAAAGAGCCAAGATGCCCTTCAATAGACAAATGGATAAAGAATATGTGGTCTATATGGAATATTACTCAGCTATCAGAAAGGATGAATATCCAACTTTTGCACCAACATGCATGGGACTGGAGGAGATTATGCTGAGTGAAATAAGTCAAACAGAGAAAGTCAATTATGTGGTTTCACTTATTTGTGGAACATAATGAATAGCATGGAGGACATTACGAGAAGGAAGGGAAAAATGAAGGGGGAGAAATTGAAGTGGGAGATGAACCATGAGAGACTATGGACTCCAGGAAACAAAGAGAGGGTTTTAGAAGGGAAGGGGGTGGGGATATGGGGGGGCCAAGTGATGGATATTAAGGAGGGCATGGATTTCATGGAGTGTTATATGCAAACAATGAATCATGGAACACTACATCAAAAACTAATGTTGCACCGTATGGTGACTAACATAACATAATAAAAAAAAGTATTCATACTTTAACAGACAACAGTATCCTAATCTAAGCTTTAACTTAAAGTACACTTCTTAACTCACACTTTGCCAAATTTTTATTCAAATCCCTGGAGACTCAGATGATTTCTGTACGAAAACAAAGGAGCAAACAAAGTATTTCTGACTATGGGTATTTTTATACTGGCATGTTCAGTGTGAACTTAGGGGAAATGTTAGCGTTTGCTCTTTCTATATCATCTCAGGAATATTTTCTCATTCCACTCTTGATTTCACTCGCCTACACATCCTGATTAACGTCATAGTGGTGGCAAGCATGTAGATGCCTAAAAATGTATAAATAGTAAGTAAGAGGCTGTTTCAAGGCAGGCTTTTGAAGTGGCTCTTTTTGTGGGAGTTAACTTTATCTCTCTCTTGACAAAGTTCAAGACTTCCGTGATAGGTCATAGTCATGAAACATCCCACTAGTGAAAAAATAACATCATGGACAATGATTGCTCCTAATGCAATCCTCCTCCCTGATACTGTAGAAACTCCTAGTCCTTCCCCATAATGTCTCTTCCTCTCCCTCACTTTCCTTTATACTGAGTGGACAACCTTTATTTGAAATGTTAAGCACTGACTCAGTGTCCCTCTCACCATCCTCTGTTTGCTTCCTTCCTTTCTGAAGAAGCACATTCTAACACTAAACTATTATGCAACTGAAGGATATGATTTTTTAATGTGTGTTTTTTTTTTAAAGTAAACTCTACACCCAACATGGGGCTTAAACTCACAACTCCAAAATCAAGGGTCATATGCTCTACCAACTGAGCTAGCCAGGCATCCCCTGATGCATACAATCTTAAAGCTGATGAATTAGTTCATATTTTCTTAAGAATGAAACTGTTACAGGTTGATCTGTTATGTAGAAGTAAAAACTACTCAAAAGAGGGCAACTTAGGTTATAGAAACTGTGTGCCTAGTGAGATGTTTCTACTTAAGTGACCACTTTGGAAAAGAGGCACAGAAGTCGTTGACAATCCCAAGGAAATGTAGATCCATTTGTGTTGAGTGTGTGGCTGCAGATACCATTTTGAATATCTGTATTATGAGTCAGTAGAGCAAGTACAAAGACACATCCACACTCTGTATGGAATTAAGGGGACAAACAATTCGTTTTCCTAAATCTGTGAATAGAACCTATAATGCATCAGAAATAGCAAATTTACAAACACAAAATTGACAGAAATATATAAAACTTTTCCAGTGGTTCACTTCTGAATATATTATAAGATATGACAGAACACAGTAAATTTCATGTCATTTTATTCACTAAAGGAAGTGCTATGTTTATAAATCCTAGAATATCATCAAACTGTGTTTTGAACTTCATCTCTTTTTGAACTAGAATTTTAAAAGATTATGTATTTTCTTGAAGAAAATGTTCATCCACTTGCTAATAATGATGCTGAAGGAATGGAAATTTAATTTCTAGAAATTACTTACCGCTTTTTAAAGTTTTATAGTTCATGAACAGGGATACTGAAGATTGAAGTTAGATTTATTATTTAGTGGAAAGAGGAGAGTTTATTATTTATATCTCTGATAATATTATTTGAGGTTTCTGTTACCAAATTTCATGAAATATATTTTGTAAAAATGATTCCTAAATCAGGTTTTAGAGTGGGGAAAAAAAGATTCACTGGAAGAAATTAGATCTCTAACACTATAGCTGATCTAAACAAGTTGGAGACTGTTCTCAGTTTTGTTTCATTTTCCCATCAATAAAGAGAGTGATAATAATACTTTATAATTAATTGCACAGGAGTCTTGCAATAATTAATGTTTTAAAGTACTTTGAAGATGAAAACAATTTTATAGGCTTCAGTATTAAAGGTAAATTTTTATGGTGAGTATTATCCAACCAAAGTCATGCATTTGGTCTCCTCAATTTATTTTTTAGTGCTTCATTTGGATCCTTATGTTAATTAGGAACTTAAAAAATAACACTTAAGAAAAGGATGCGAAATCTTGTTTTGGATCTTGATGTTAGACTGTGAAATCATATGTAACTTGCTTTTATGAATTTTGTTTTTCTCATATTCATAAGCCTGTCGTATCAGCAAGTGAGCAAGTATTATTCCCAGTTCCCTATTACAAAAACATATCTGTCATGTCAGAACTTCTAAGATTTATCTTTTTCTAAAGCCCTTCACTTAATGCAAAGACAAAGTAACTATATGATGGCAATTCTGCATATGAAAAAACATTATTAATTCATTTAAAAATATTTATTGAACATATGCTATAGCCTACAAAAGCTATGTCACCAGGTACATTGGGAAATATAGAATGTTTCATTCTCATGGCGTTTTCATCTACTGAAAGAATTCAAGTAATTAAATTTAAGGTGGAAAGTGATAGGTTAAAATTAAGTATTATAATGGCTGTGAAAAGGGAAGACTTCATATATGGTTTCAGGAAACACAAAATTTCTGTAAAGGTAATATCTTAGAAATGCCTTTATATTTAATAAGAGGAGTAATAACAGTGGTTCTTAACAAGGAACCTGGCTCCTCCTCTCCCCCTCCACCCCATTCCCCTGGGATATTTAGCAATATTTGGAGACATTTTTGTTCGTCACAGCGGGGAAAATGCTACTGGTATGTAATGGAATGCTGCTGAATATCCTACAATGCACAGGACAGCCCTCTGTGACAAAGAATTATATGACCTTAGTGTCAATATTGAGAAATATTGAGGGCCAAACTTGAGAAATTCTGTTCATGATAGAGAACTACAAAGCTACCAGATGGAAAAAGTATAGGATATGTATTGGGAGTAGAGAAATAGAGCTAGATAGCATTGAAAATGAAAATGAATAATTTTAATTAATTTATTCTTTCACTTACTCATTCAGTAAATATTTTTATCTCAGGCAATGTGGACAAAGAGATGCAAGACAGAATTCCTGCTCTGGAGTTTATGGAGTAGCTGGATAAATATGGTATTTATCCATATGGTATTTATCCATATGGTATTTAAAAATGGTAAACCAGCCATTGCATGTTCAGTGAATCTTTGCCTGGTGATTTCTATGAAACACCAATTCTAAGTGTGTTTTTGAAAGAGTTCCATTAAGAATGAAGTTCTGAAAAGACTGTACTACATCCTTCTGCATACCTTGGGACTACATAAAAGGGGTATATATCTCTCTGTGTCTCAGTCTCTATATATCTGTTTGGCTTTATCTCAACCAGCAGTTATTTTGTTATTGCACCTTTTCTCTCTTTTTCTATAACAACTGTTAGCAACCTATGACGTGCTGGCCCACTTTCACCAGTTGACCCTTCCAGATTCACTCTCCACTCCTCTATACTCTTCGATGCCCAGGATGCTTACCTTTGTGGATTTCATGCTTGAGAGCCCCTGTGTTTGGCTCAACTGGGACATTTGCAACCACAGGAGAGGAGAGTGAGAGGGAAGAGCAGTTAGGATGTGTCTTCCTCGACTTCCTCTTCCAAGAAATCAGGTCACCACAGATTTTCTACATCCTTAACTCCTATCACATGGCCTTTATCACATAGCCACCCTATCTGGGTTCTTGTAACTATTCCCTCTCTTTACCCTTTCAGACCTAGGGCTGGCAATGCTCCACACCTTGTATAAGCCTTATGATTCTATACTATCCCTCTTTATGAGCCTGTCTACTTATTAAAAAGTCCTTTATTAAGTCCTCCTCAAATTACCCATCTAGGACTCATTGTAATGTCTGGAACACATAACTTAGAAAATGTTCACGTGGTAGCAGCTGCCTAAGGTCTGCATAGCAAGGAGTCCAGCAAAGTTTAAATTTTGTATCATGACCCATGAGAAGCTATTGAAGAATTTACCTCTTTATTTGTTGGCTTACTTTTAATGTGGCACAGCTCAGGGGCTTGGCTGTTCCACAGAACCATTTTGATATTGTCTATGTAATTCTACTTTTGCTATATTTGGTTTTAGAAAAAAATTAAGGTTTTGAAAAGTGATGTGAGCTCCAAAAAGCTTTGCTTTATTCTAGTGGATGTATTGCAAAGGAGAGAAGGAGTTACTGAGGCAAGGAAAGCAATACCAAGTAATTAATATTTTATTCCTCTAGTTTCCCTTTCCTTTTTTAATTCTCGGGAAATAAAGATAGTACTTTAAAAAATCAAGATAAGGACTCAGTGTTAACATGGATAGAGAAGGCAAGAATGAACAAGTGAGCATGTTCGCATAGTTTGCTTGTTGGATAGGTAGTGCAGAATGCTGATGTAGGATAAGTAGGGAAAGGTGGTAATGAAAATTTAAAACATGATGCAAAGAAACAAACTCCTCTGAATGCCATATTTATAAGCTACCAATTGTATCTATCTCATATGAATATTGACGTTAGAATTTTATTGAGATGAGTTTAGGACACTGGGTTCTCACAATAATGCTTTAGGTAAGTAGAGACTCAATTAATGGTGAAACAGATTCCTAGTGTGAATTAACTGGAGAAAAAGTGATTCTTTTTGCAAGAAACTGCAACTTCAAAGGCAGACCCTGAATAGACTGTATCAGGGACTCTGTTTCCCTCTTTTGATCTTCAAAGTGTCTCTCCAAGGATGTCTGGGTGGCTCACTCAGTTAAGTGTTTGCCTTCAACTCAGGTCATGAACCCAGTGTCCTGGGATCAAGTCCTGCAACGGGCTCCTTGCTGAGTGAGGAGCCTACTTCTACCCTCTACCTGCTGCTCCCCCTATCTGTGCTCTCTCTCTGACAAATAAATAGATAGAATCTAAAAAAATTTTTTTTAAAAAAGTATCTCTACATCAAGAAGAACCTATGGTAGTTTGCATGGACTACATGGAGAGGGACTACAAAGAGACTTAGGAAAATATCATTGTCTTAGGGTCCCACTAGGATGAAGTAAGTCTTTACTCTCTAGGGGTGGGGGGAGATGTATTTAGCTGAACCAAAGGTACTCCTTGTATTTTCTTTTTTGTTCAGCTGAGTTAATTTACACTTACTGGACAATACACTTACAAATCACTGTCATCAATTCTAGAGATACACACATGAATAAGAATATGGTCTTTGCCTTCAAGCAGCTATTAATAATCTTCTTTCCAACTGTGTCTCAACTATGCTATGGGGAACCAAAGAACAGTTTATTTATCCAACTTGATAAAAGGAAGAATCCTCCTTGATTAGCATGGTGGTAGTAGAAGTAAGCTGTAAGAAAACCAGAGACCAGTATGAGTCTCAGAACAAAGTGAGTATGGTTGGTGTGATACAGTGATTCTTGTTCATCAAGGGATACTCTCTGAGGACCAACCTTGGAGCATCTCTCTCTCTCTCTTTTTTTTTTTTCCCGTTAAAGAGGGAGGTATTTCCTTTTAGTTAATGCTGTGTCCTGAGGGATTATAGTTATGGTTATATAACAGAGTTACTATCAGGCCAGTGTCTATTTTAGTTACAGAATTTTAAAGATTATTAACATTTTTAGTCTGAATGATATATTTCTGATTAAAATGTCTCTTAGTCACATACTTTTTTCTTGAAAGTTGAAAGCAATAGCATTTTTATTGTGTATCATATCTGATATACTCAAATAAATATAATTGACCATTGAACAATGCTATGTTAGGGACTCACTCAAGAATCCACATATAACTTGATTCCCTGAAGTCTTTATTAATAGCTTACTGTTGACTAGAAGCCTTATCAATAACATAATTATTATATACTGTATTCTTACAATAAGGTAAGCTAGAGAAAAGAAAATGTTACTAAAAAATCATAAGAGAAAATACATTTATACTGTAAAGTTTTGCAGGCGAGGTAAACACACCACCAGGCAAGGTAGGCGTAAGGCCAGATTTATTAAAGGCACTGTTTGGCGAAGTTTGGGGCTCAGGAGAAGGGGAGCCAGGAAAGTCACGCCAGGAGGAGGTCGGCACCCTTGGGCGAGGTTCCGGGACTCCAGAGAGGAGTCAGGGAAGTTGCACGGGGAGGGAGTCAGCAGGGGTCTTTTATTGGGCCAAGGCAGGACATGGGCTCACATCCATATATGGTAAGGTATTTGGTGATCAGAGGGTATGGGATGGGGGCTCCTGATACTCCTGTTTCCTGCATAGGTATCAGGTTACCTATGGAGACGTGACCTGGGCATACATCCTTTTGGCGGGAGAGTCAAGAGTTATGGAAGGGGGAGAGGGGGCTGGCAGATGGCAGCCCCCACGGTTATTTCTATTATTCCTCCTGCATTCCCGAAGCCGTAAACCCAACATATAGTACTGTATTTATTGCAAAAATTTTGTAGTAAGCAGACCTGTGCAGTTTACACCTGTATTGTTCGACACTCAACTGAATTTGAGGAATTGGAATTATAATTTATTTTTGAAGATAGGCATTTGATCATCTCCAAGTTCTTTTTCAGTTACTGTCTCAACCCTTCTTCCCCTCTTCACCAGCACCACCAAACACCATCTCCCTTTCCCAGTGATGTATGTACCCCCACATATGTTAATAGCTTCATTGGAGTATAATTTACATACCACAAAATTCACCATTTAAAGTGTATAATTTGGACACCTGGGTGGCTCAGTTGGTTAAACATCTGCCTTTGGCTCAGGTCATGATCTCAGGGTCCTGGGATTGAGTCCCTCATTAGGTTCTCTGCTCAGCAGGGAGTTTGCTTCTCCCTCCCTCTCCCTCTGTGTGCTCCTCCTCTCTTTCTCAAATAAATAAATAAAATCTTTAAAAAATAAATAAAGTATATAATTCAATAAAGCTTAGTAAATTTATATCATTATGCAACCATCACCACAATCTGCCTTTATAACATTTCACTAAAAAAAAAAAATTCTCTTGTATCCCTTTGTAGTTACCTCCTGCTCCTACCCTAGCCCCAAACACTGATCTTGTTCTCTTTATAATTTTGCCTATTCTAGAAATTTATTTAAATTTTAATTTAAAAATGCACTGTGTACTCTTTTGTTTCTAGTTTCTTCAGTGTTTTTGAAGTTCATCCATATTGCTTCTTGTATTAATATTTTGTTCCTTTAACTGCTGAATAATGAATATACTATATTTTCCTTATCCATTGACCAGTTGATAGGTATTTGGATTGTTATTTTTTTGCCCATTATGAATTATTCTAAATAAGTGTTTACAAATAATGCTTCTTTACACACAAGTATTTTTGTAAATGTATGTTTTCTTTTTTCTTGGGTAGACACCCAGGATTGGAATTTCTGGGTTATACAGTAAGTATGTGTTCACCTTTTTGAGAAACTACCAAACTACCATTTTTTCAAAGTATTATACCATTGTATGTCTCTACCAGCACTGTATCTCCATATGCTTACCAATTCTTGATATCGTCAGTTGTTTTAAATACTCTAGTGGATGTGCAGTGGTATCACATTTTATTTTATCCATTTTATTTAGTTGGGGGGGGCAAAGGGAGAGGAAGAGAGAATCTTAAGCAGGCTCCAGGTCTAGAACAAGCCTGATGTAGGACTTGGTCTCAAAATCCTGAGATTATGACCTGAGCCCAAATTAAGAGTCAGTTGCTTAACCAACTGGGCTACCCAGGTGCCCCTCACATTGTATTTTATTTTATTTATCTATTTTAAAATATTTTATTTATTTAGTTGAGAGAGAGAGAGAATGAATTGGGTGAGGGGCAGCTGGAGAGAGAGAGGGAGAAGCAGATTCTCCATTGAGCAGGAGGCCTGAGGAGGTGGGGCTCAGTCCCAAGACCGTGAGATCATGACCTGAGCCAAAGTTTGATACTTAACTGACTGAGCCACCCAGGTGCCCCTGCATTATATTTTAATACATATTTTCCTAAAGGCTATATATATTGAACTTTTCTCATGTGCTTATTGGATGTTTGCATATCTTTTTTATGAGTATCCATACATATCTTTTGCTCATCTTTAAAATAATTTGTTGTTAACTTCTAGAAGGATGGTAGAGTAGGAGGATCCTAAGGTCATCTTATCCCATGGACATGCCTACATACAATAGCTACATCAGTGCATGGAACTCAAAAAACAATGAGAAGATTGGCAGAGGAGACTTGCCACCATTAATATAGGAGAGGAGGACACATATAAAAAGATAGGAGGGATGGAAATGTGATCAGGAACCAAACTGCAGGAAAGACTAACCACAAATGGGAGGGACCCATAGGCATGGAGAAGGGAGAGGAGCAGACCCCATACCAGGTACTCTAGACATGGGGGACCTACACTGGGAAGATGAGTTCCCATAAAATTTGGCTTTGAAACCCATGCAGCTTAAGATAAAAAATATTAATATATATGAAATAGTAAATATTAAAATTAATATGGATAAATATAAAGTATATATAATATATAAAAAATTTTATAACTGGCTTAACACCAGGTACTTAAAAAATCAGTGGGATTAGCTCTGAGAGAGCCAGAGGGTGATAGGAAATGGAGTCCTTGCCCTAAAGAGACTGTAATAAAAAGAAACAAAACAAAACAAACAAAAAAGCCACCACCAAGACACAGCATAGAGGCAGTGGTTTGAAAAGTATCTGGGGTATACTTGAAGGAAACTTACTTGCTAATCTTAGAATGCATGGTGGAGGAGCTAGAATCTTTAGGAGATTCTCCAAGAATGAAAGAGCTAACAGGGGCCTTTTTCTCTCTCCTACCTACCCCACTCCCACCTAGATAGTTGAACCTGAAGGAAACATTGCAAACAATCTCCACCTAACTTGATAATGCTGGGTAGGAGACCCTCCAAAGCCTTTCATCTTGCAAGCAGTCCTGGTAGGGACTGTGCTACTCCAAAGTGACTCTTGCCCTGGGGAGAGGGGAAGATAACCACACACACTGGTACACTCACAGTTACAGCAGCTGAACATTATAACTCCCAGTACAGAGAGTCCCCAGCCAATCAGTGTGTCTACAGCCCTGGCAGGCATCTGGCATGACTCTTGGCCCCACCCACCAACAAAAGCCTTTCAGGGGACTACAGAGAGTGAGTGCTTTGTGGTGCAGTATGACCATAGCCCTGGCAAATGGGCTGAAGGCAGGCATTTGATCTAATTGCTGACACCATCCAACTAAAATCCCTTGGTGGCCCCAAACTGGTCCCTTAACAGCACAGGGACCAAACCCTGCAAATAGGCAAAGTGGGCCAATTGCTGTTCCATGGACTGAAGGCAAACAAGGCTCAGCCATAACAGTAGGGCACACACAACCAGCATAAGAGATACCCCTTAAGCACTTGGTTCTGGTGAACAGGGGACATTACACCAAAGGACACCACAGGACCTCTTCTTCAAAAGGCTACCTACTACTTTCAAGATCAGAAGATGTAACTGTATTCCTAATACACAGGAACAATCACAGAGGGTTAGACAAAATGAGGACACAGAGAAACATGTCTCAAATGAAAGAATTTGAAGTGGCAGTCATAAAGACATTCACTGTGCCTGAGAAAAGAATGGAGAATCCCAGTGAGACCTTCAACAAAGAGACAGAAAATATAAAAAGGAACAAATTGAGATGAAGAACTCAATAACTGAAATTAAAAATGCATTAAAAGGAATCAGTAGTAGACTGGAGGAGGCAGAGAACTGGTCAGCAAGCTAGAAGATGAGTATTGGAAAGCAACCAAGCTGAATGACAAAAACAAACAAACAATAAAAAACCAGAAAAGAATAATAAAAAAATGAGAATAGGTTAAGGGAACTCAGCAACATCAACAAGAGTAATAACATTTGCATTATAGGGATTCCAGAAGGAGAAGAGAAAGAAAAAGGGACAGAAATTTTATTTGAAGAAATTGTAGCTGAAAACTTCCCTAATCTGGGGACAGAAACAGACATCTAGATCCAGGAGGCAGAGAGAGTCCCCAACAAAATCATCCTAAGGTGGTCTACGCTAAGACAAATAATAATCAAAATGGCAAAAGGTAGTGATAGAGAATTTTAAAAGCAGCAAGAGAAAATAGTTACATGTAGGGGAAATCCTACAGGGTTATCAGCTGATTTTTCAGCAGAAACTTTCTTGGCCAGAACAAAGTGGCATGATATATTCAAAGTGGTGAAAGGAAAAAGCCTACAACCACAAATACTCTACCCAGCAAGGCTATCATTCAAAATGGAAGGAGAGATAGAGTTTCCCAGACAAACAAAATTTAAAACCATTAAAACAGTCTTATAGAAACATTAAAGGGAATTCTTTGAGTGGAAAGAAATTTTCAGGCTTAAGAAAACTAGGAAAGGAAAAGAATTCACAGGCAAATACAAACATAATAAAAGTACTAGATAAATCACTTATAAAACCAGTACAGAGGTTAAAGCACAAAAGCAGTGAAGCCAATTATATTCATAAATATAAGTCAAGGAATTCACAATGAATGTGAAGTATGATATATGCAGAGAATTTGGATGGGTGGAGAAAAATTTTAGTGCTTTTAGAATGGGACCAAACATAAGCAGCTATCAATTTAATATAGACTGCCAGATGCATAAGCTATTATATCCAAGCCTAATGGTAACTGACAAATGAAAAACTAGTAATAGATATGCAAAAAAGAAAAAAAAGAGAGAAAAGAATCCAAGTATATCATTGAAGAAAGCAAACCATAAGTGAAGAGAGCAAGAGAAGAAAGGGATGGAGAACTGTAAAAACCATAAAACAAGTAACAAAACATTAATAAGTACATGTCTGTCAATAATTACTTTGAATGTAAATGGTTTAAATATTCCAATCAAAGGACATAGGCTGACTAAATGGATAAAAAAGCTAGATGCATCTGTGTTCTCTCTATTCATTTCAGGCCTAAAGACACATGCAGATTGAAAGAGAAAGGGTGGGAAAATGCATGCAAATGAAAGCAAAAGGAAATTTGTGGTAGCAATATTTATACTGAACAAAAGAGACATTATAACAAAGCCTATAGCAAGAGACAAAAAGCACTACATAATGATAAAGGGAATAATCCAACAGGAGGATATGATAAGTGTAAATATGCATCCAACATGGGATCATCTAAATACACAAATCAAATCTTAACAGACATAAAGGGAAAAATTGACAGTAATACAATGACAGTAGGGGACCTTAACAGCACACTTACAACAATGGATGAATCATCCAGAAAGAAAATCGACAGGAAACGGTGGCTTTAATTTTTTATTCTCAAAGATTTCATTTATTCATTTATTTGAGAGAGAATGAGAGAGATAGAGAGTGCAAGTGGGGGGAGGAGTGGAGAGAAGGGGACAAGCGGACTCTGGGCTGAGTGTGTAGCCCAATGTGGGGCCCAATCTCATGATCCCCAGATCACGACCTGAGCCAAAACCAAGAGTTGGATGCCCAACCAACCGAGCCACCTAGGTTCCCTGAAACAGTGGTTTTAAGTGACACATTGGACTAGACTGAGCTAACAGATATATTCAGAACTTTCCATCAAAAAACAGTAGAATACACATTCTTTTCAAGTGCACCTGAAACATTCTCCAGAATAGATCACATGTTAGGTCACAAAACAAATCTCAATAAATTCAAAAACACAGAAATCATATCATATGTCTTCTCTGACCACAATAGAATGAAACTAGAAATCATCACAAGGAAAAACCTGGATAGAACATGAACACATGGAAGCTAAGTAGCATGCTGCTAAACAATGAATGAGTCAACTAAGAAATCAAAGAAGAAATAAAATATATGGAGAAAAAATGAAAATGAAAACCCAATGGTGTAAAATCTTTGGGATACCACAAATTCTGCTCTAAGAGGGAAGATTATAGTAATGTAAGAAGCAAGAAAATTCTCAAACAACAGGAAGAAATGGGATAGAGACTAAAAGAATAGTAGAACAGATCAATGAAATCAGGAACTAGTTTTTTGCTGAGATAAATAAAATGGATAAACCTTTAGTTAGACCCATCAAAAAATAGAGGACTCAAAGAAATCAGAAATGTAGGAGGAAGAGGGGGAGCCTGGGTGACTCAGTCAGTTAAACATCTGCCTTTGGCTCAGGTTATGATCTCAGGGTCCTGGGATTGAGCCCCACATTGGGCTCCCTGCTCACAGGAGAGTCTGCCTCTCCCTCTGCCCCTTCCCCTTGTTTGTACTCTCTCCCTCTCTCTCTCAAATAAATAAAATCTTTTTTAAAAATTTTAAAATTTTTAAAAAAAAATTTTAAAAGATTTTATTTATTCATTTGACAGACAGAGAGGGAGCATAAGCAGGGGGAGCAGCAGGCAGAGGTAGAGGAGGAAGCAGGCTTCCTGCTGAGCATGTTCCCTGTAGAGGGAACATGATGTGGGTCTCGATCACAGGACTCTGGGGTCATGATCTGAGCCAAAGGCAGATGTTCAACTGACTGAGCCACACAGGCACCCCTCAAATAAATAAAATATTAGAAAAAAGAAAAAAGAAATGTAGGAGGAGAAATGACAACTGACACGACAAAAATACAAAGGATTAAAGAGATTATGAAAAACTATATGCCAACAAATTGGACAAACTAAAAGAAATAGATAAATTCTTAGAAACATATAACTTGCCAAAACCGAAGTAAGAAGAAATAGAAAATTTGAACAGATTGATTACTAGCAGTTACATTGAATCATTAATGAAAAAAAACTCCCAATAAATAAAAGTCCAGGACTAGGGGACTTCGCAAGTGAATTCTACTGAGGAAGAGTTAATACCTATTCTTCTCAAACTATTAAAAAAAGATAGAAGGGGAAGGAGAGCTTCCAAATTCTTTTTTTTTAATTAAAGATTTTTTATTTATTTATTTGACAGACAGAGATCACAAGTAGGCAGAGAGGCAGGCAGAGAGAGGAAGGAAAGCAGGCTCTCCGCTGAGCAGAGAGCCCGATGTGGGGCTCGATCCCAGGACCCTGGGATCACGACCCAAGCCGAAGGCAGAGGCTTTAACCCAGGCTCCCTGAGCTTCCAAATTCTTTAGACAATTCCAGCATTATCCTGATACCAAAACCAGATAAAAAAACAGTACAGAAAATAGTAACTACAGGCCAACATCTCTGATGAACACAGACGCAGATATCCCTAACAAAATATTAGCAAATAGAATCCAACAATACATTAAAAAAAATCATTCATCATGATCAAGTGGGATTTATTCTGTGGATGCAAGGTAATACAATATTTGCAAATCAGTTAGTGTGATACATCACATTAACAAGAGAAATGATAAAAATGATATGATTATCTCAGTTGATGCAGAAAAAGCATTTGACAAAGTACAACGTCCATTCATGGTAACAACTCTCAGCAAGGTAGGTTTAGAGGGAACATACCTCAATATGATAAAGGCCATATATGTGAAACTCAACTAACATCATACTCAGTGGTGAAAAACCAAAAATTTTCAAAATCAAGAAAAAGATAAGGATGTTCACTCTCACCATTTTATTCAGTATTATATGGGATGCCCTCACCACAGCAGTCAGACCAGAAAAAGAAATAAAAGGCATCCAAATTGGTAAGGAAGAAGTAAAACTTTTACTATTTGCAGATGTCATGATACTACAAATAGAAAACTCTAAAGATTCCACCAAAAAATTACTAGAACTGTAAATCAATTCAGTAGAGTTGTAGGATACAAAATTAATATTAATAAATCTGTTGTGTTTATATATGCCAATAATGAAATAGCAGAAAGAGAAACTAAGAAAGCAATCCCATTTAAAATTGCATCTAAAAGAAGAAAATGTTTAGGAATAAACTTAACCAAGGAGGTGAATGACCTTTAGTCCCCAAACTGTAAAATACTCGTGAAAGAAATTTAAGATGACCCCCAAATGGAAAGAAATTCTGTGCTAATGGACCAAAAGTGCCAACATTGTTAAAATGTTCGTATTAACCAAAGCAATCTACAGATTTAATGCAATTCCCATCAAAATACCAACATTTTTCACAAAACTAGAACAAAGAATCCTAAAATTTGTATGAAAACACAAAAGACCTTGAGTACCCAAAGCAAACTTTAAAAAGAGGAACAAAGTTGAAGGTATTGCAATTTCAGATGTCCAGATATACTACAAAGCTGCAGTAATCAGAACGGCATGGTAATGGAACAAAAATACACACAGACACATTAAAAGAACAGAATAAAGTCCAGAAATAAACCCACCTGTTTACGGTCAGTCTGTGGCAAAAGAGGCAAGAATGCACAATGAGAAAAAGACTGTCTCTTCAACAAAGGGTGTTGGGAAAATGGGGTACCTATATGCCAAATAATAAAATTGGACATCTTTCTTATACCATACACAAAAATAAACTCAAAGTGGATTAAAGCTCCAATGTGAGACTCCTAGAAGAAAGCATAGGCAGCCTGTGGCTTGTCTTTTTCTTTTCTTAAGGGTGCCTTTAAAGTCCTGTTACGTTAATATGTATATCTATAGACATATATAATATGTCTATCTATAAATATATGGAGGGATTATTTGGCCTTTTTGGTTTTGTTAAATTAGAATCTGGATCTACGGGGCACCTGGGTGGCTCAGTGGTTAAAGCCTCTGCCTTCGGCTCAGGTCATGGTCCCGGGGTCCTGGGATAGAGCCTCACGTCGGGCTCTCTGCTCAGCAGGGAGCCTGCCTCCTCCTCTCTCTCTCTCTGCCTGCCTCTCTGCCTGCTTGTGCTCTGTCAAATAAATAAAAAAATCTTAAAAAAAAAAAAAGAATCTGGATCTACATCCATTTTAGCATCTCAATTATTTCACTCAACATTACCTTACAGAAACTCTTCTCCTGGTCCTAATTCATTATTTTTAAAGATTTTATTTATTTATTTGACAGAGAGAAATCACAAGTAAGCAGAGAGGCAGGCAGAGAGAGAGGAGGAAGCAGGCTCCCTGCTGAGCAGAAAGCCCCATGTGGGGCTCGAACCCAGGACCTGGGATCATGACCTGAGCCAAAGGCAGCGGCTTAACCCACTGAGCCACCCAGGCGCCCCTAATTCATTATTTTTAATGACTGTATACCGTTCTTTGGCATGCCTTCCTCTGTTGATGAGTTTTTTCAATTTATTTTTTTCTCCACAATAGGTTTATTTTTTTCCTCCACAATAGCCAGTGAAGCCACAACACATATTCATATCCATATATGTATATTCTGAGAAGTTGTGCCTTTCTTTCTATAACTTGGAGCTCTTTCTATAACTTGGAGTTCAAAATTTGTCTCAAAGACAGTAGATAATTTTTATTTTGATAGATATTGCTGGATTGATTTCTGAAAAGGATATGATAATTCACTTTTCTACTAGGTGGTTGAGCATCCTTTATCCCTTATTCACATGAGTCAGGAAGATGTCCATTTAAAAATGTTTCCCAGTCAGAAAAGTAAAATGTGCCTGGACATTTGAATTTCTATGATGGCTATGAAATTTGGGAATTTTTCATGTCTGCTGCTTGTCTGGATTTGCTCATCTTTTAACTTCCATTTAAATCTTCATGCATATTTCCACTGGTTGTTTGCCTTATTCTTTTCAGAATAAGTGTGTTTGGATATTACACATATTATTTTTTACCATTTGAATTACAAATACCTCTTCCAGTCATATTGTCTGACTATTGGTTTTGCTTTTGGTATTCCTGGCTGTAAGAATTTTTAAATTTTATAGCTCTTGGTCTTGCTTAAGAAAATCTTCATCTCTACACTCATGTAGTTCCTTAAAATACTTGTATTCTCTCATAATACATTTTAAAATCCTTTTCTAATATTTTGAGGTGGGTAGTAAGTTCCTTTATTTGTGCATTTCTCCTTTAATAATAAAGTAGTCCATGGAAGTAGTGACATCCCACTAGGAGATGCTTAGAGTGTAGACCTTGGTTTCTGAAAACTACTGACTTCTGGAAGGAACAAAAGGCCCTTGGAGAAATGTCTGATTATAGATTGTGACCAGGAAAATACAATCAAGTCCTGATTATTGTATGGTACAATAAAGTGAGAAGTTGTTCAGAAACTAATGAGCTCATATTAAAAGACAGGAATCACATTGAAGTCTCTCCCACTGATCTAATTTGAAAAAAATTGAACATTAAAAATAGAGAACAAATAGCAATAATCATAAATGCTTATAAAATATTTGAATAAAAAATTTCCATGAGATAATAGATATATTCCAAAAAAGAAAGAAAAGACACAGAGAGAGAAACTAATGTATGGGAAAAAAGGTAGATTTAAAAAGCACCAATATCATATCTGATTTAAGCAGAAAGATCAAGGGAAGCTAAAACCTGTGGCTCATAGATTGTTGGTGAGGACGACAGTTTCTCAGTGATAAAGTATCACTCCATAGGTTTCTAACTAATTGTGAAGGGGAATGTACCTTTATTATAGAAAGATCTGGCTGTCACTATTCCATCCAAGTAGGCAGTCTTAGCATTTGCTAATTATAGGACCACTTGACAGTTTCGATTTCTTCTGCTATGCAATGTAAAGTATATAAATCATTACCAATATAGTAGTCTTGACAAAAATGTTTCTTCTGAATAAAGCATATACTTAACTTGTAGTTTACAAGTATTGGAATTAGAGAAACAAGTTAAATGACATCATTTTGAAATAATCAGATAAATCCATAATTTGGGACATTCTCAAAGCCAACTGTCTGGACTTTGTAAGAAAGTCAAAGTCAAGAGAAAAGAAAAATTGCTCTCTAAAAGAGTAGGAAGAATCTCTGGATTAAAAGTGATTTCAGATCTTGCCATTTGTGACGACATGGATGGAACTAGAGGATATTATGCTTAGCGAAATAAGTCAATCAGAGAAAGACAATTATCATATGATCTCCCTGATATGAGGAAGTTGATATGCAACGTGGGAGGTTTGGAGGGTAGGAAAAGAGTAAATGAAACAAGACTGGATCTGGGATGGGGGGAGATAAACCATAAGAGACTCTTAATCTCACAAAAGAAACCAAAGGTTGTCAGGGGGAGGGGGGTGGGGAGAGGGGGCTGGGGTTATGAACACTGGGGAAGGTACTTGCTATGGTGAGTGCTGTGAAATGTGTAAACCTGGCGATTCACAGATCTGTACCCCTAGGGCTAATAATACATTATATGTTAATAAGAAAAAAATTTAAAAATTATTAAAAAATAAAAAATAAAAGTGATTTCAGAGACATAAGAATCTTTCTTGCAATATATGACTTTTTAAATGGATACTGGAGTTTAAAAAAAACTATGAAATATTTTTTGAGTGTAATTGGGGAAATCTGGGTAACAACCAAATGAGATGACATTGAAATTATTAGTTTTTTCCGTTGTGATAGTAGAAGCACGTCCTTATTAGGTTATGTGAGCTGAAATGTTTTAAACGTAGGTGTTTTTTTTTTTAAGAATTTATTTATTTGACAGAGAGAGATCATAAGTAGGCAGAGAGGCAGGCAGAGAGAGGGAAGCAGGCTCCCCGCTGAGCAGAGAGCCCAATGCAGGGCTCGATCCCAGAACCCTGAGATCATGACCTGAGCCGAAGGCAGAGGCTTAACCCACTGAGCCACCCAGGTGCCCCTAAACGTAGGTTTTACAAAATGTACAAAAATGTGGGTTTTAAATGCTGCCAAAGTCTTCATATAGAATGAAAATCTTTTAAGTACTACTTACTGTTCTTCATTATGCCACCTGGTGCTCAACAACAACAAAAAATACTCTTTTTGTTAACAACAAAATAATTAAAACATATACATATAAGAGAGAATTATTTAAAAAATTGGTTATCCTGATACTATTATATTATATGCTGCTGTGGCACACACTACTTAAAATGCATGAGTCTTTCTAACACATATGTCTAGATAGAAGTCAGGCAAGTCAACTGTTTTCTACCATTTAGATGTCATTATGTTGCAATCACTTAAATAAAGATTTATTTGTATAATCTTCAAAAATAGTTTTTTCTAAAACATTTCTTGAAGTATGTGTATATATATACACACATACACAGACACAGGATGTATTTTATATAAGTATGTGTATTATGTAATATATATCACATTTTTATAAAAGAATATGGTCTGGGGGCACCTGGGTAGCTCAGTGGTTTAAAGCCTCTGCCTTCGGCTCAGGTCATCATCCCAGGGTCCTGGGATCGAGCCCCACATCCGGCTCTCTGCTAGGCAGGGAGCCTGCTTCCCTTCCTCTCTCTCTGTCTCCCTCTCTGCCTACTTGTGATCTCTCTCTCTCTCTGTCAAATAAATAAATAAAATCTTCAAAAGAAAAAAAAAAAAAGAATATGGTCTGAAAATGTACTTGAATTTGCCATTTTGTACCTGATATGCATTGCAAAAATTTCAAGGACATAAAAAAAAATATGTATTATCTTGAGTAACTCTCTCCACTTCTTACTCTATCTTTCCTTTGGCAATAAGAATGATCTGATGACGAGTGGCAAGTGTGGAATACCATTGCTCCATATTGCTGGGTGTTAAAAGTCACTCACCCATGTGGACTCTATCTTTGCAACACACTAAGTGTTTGAAGTATCCTGCGTCCAGCTGTCTGGGTAGGATTGTCTATTCCCATAGATTTAAATTTTCCTTTGGAGGGGCGTCTCAAAACCTGTACTTAGGTGGGAGTATCAGAAAGCCCATGGAGTTATATGTTTAAAATGAATCCTCCGATCTAGCATTGTGAACAGTAATGCTGGTATTTTGATATCCATCTCTTTGATACCTTCTTCTATTTCTGAATTGTTTAGCACTTGAAGAGAGAGAAAATTTAATTTAGTGCCCACACCACAATCTTCAATACTTAGTAGTGCATAGATATTGTGTATTTTAAGCATGTATGATCATAGCCAAAGGGAAGCCAGAATAGTGCTGTTTATTTGCATTTTAATTTTACTCCAGAATTGTTTATGTTAGGCCTTTTGGTCCAATGCTAATTTAAATCACTTTCAATAGACATTAATTTCTTCCCTTGGTGCTTTACAACCCTAAATAATAAAAGAGATCATAATTTACTTTCAAGTCCATATTTATTCTACAGGTATGATTTTTTAGCTTCATGAGGGCTTGGAAGACTGATAAATGGTAGCAATATGGTAGTTTTAGAAACATTTGGTTGAGAACTTAGTTTTAAATCCCAGTTCTGCCTTAGAGCAATTCTGTGAGTAGGTTATGTTTACTTCATCTCTATATCTCAGTTTACTTATATGTAAAATAAGAATTGTAGTAGTATATACCTCATAGAGTAGTTGGAAGGATTAAATGAGCTAAGGCATGTGCAGTGCTGACTGTGTAAGTGCCCTATAATCCTAAAGAATTTTGCACCTATTGGGGCGCCTACGTGGCTCAGTTGGTTGAGTGTCTGCCTTTGGCTCAGGGCATGATCCCAGCGTCCTGGGATTGAGCCCCACATCAGGCTCCTGGCTCAGCAGGGAGTCTGCTTCTCCTTCTCCCTCTGCCTCTCCCCTTGCTCATGCTCTCTCTCTCTGTCTCTGTCTCAAATAAATAAATAAATAAAATCCTTAAAAAATTTGTAGCACCTGTTATGCACACACATTTGATAAGTAGATAAAGAAGTGGTTGGGAAAGTTGGGAGTTCATTCTTGCTATAATTGCAGTGAATGATGGTCCATTTTCAAAGCTTATGAAGAAACCTGAGGATAGACTTATTCTAAAATAAGGACAGGCAACAGTCATGATCTTTATCCTAGAGAATTGAAAACAAATAGAATGACACTCTGTAAAAGATAAAGACATCAAAATATCAAGGACAGATTTCTGTGAAGAAGGAAAAAGATTTAAATTATCAGTTATGGGTGAGGGGAGAAGCTCAAAAGAAGAAATCTCCAAAAAAGGAATTAAAAAAATAAAAAGTGATTATTCTGAATTGATCTATCCATCAATATGCTAATTGAATAGCATCTGTAAGACTGCAAATTGAAGTATGTGTTTTTTCTGACCATTATTTACATAGACATTTCTCAACTTAATGGGAGCAACAATAGGCAACTGGAAAATGTCAATTAGCCAGCATGCCCAGCTGGATCTTCCTTGATGTTCATGATGAAATTTAGTCTATGGAGAGACTTCATATTTTAGTCTAGATACCACACTGACGACAGAGGTGAGACATGCATATTCTTTGGAGTTGTAATTTCCTATCTAATTATTATTATAATTATTATTATTCTTTGGTTGGTACTTCTTAGATTTGGAGAGAAAAAGTTTGGTGAGAAAAACATTAATGTGCACATGTGTTAAGATTCAGCTGCTAACTTTCATATTTAAAAAATGATTCTTCACTTTTAAGCTATATTTCTTCAGGTGTGATCTGTTGTATCTATAGCATCATTAGTGGTATTTAAATGTCTCTAGGCCTGACAGTTCACTTGGATAAATGCAGAGCACAATGAGCAGTAGTTTCCAAGAAGTTAGTAATTTACATAGCAAATTTACTTAATTTTAGTTTATACTAATCTAACATTTGGGGAAGATTAATTTATTTGGATATTACAATGACATTTCTTAGGAAAACGTGCTTATTTTTGGAGACATAAGGATGTGATATACAGGAGTCTGCTTGATATATATAACCATGGATGGAGTTAACATTGAAAGTTTTAAGTACTTTTTTCAGAATTGGGATTTCTATTTTCTTTCTCTGTAGCAAGCTAACCTTGAGATATGTGTGAAAAGTAAAGGGTGGTTGGCAAAATAGAATGTTATAATGTGAAGGGAAATTTGATGAAAGTATAATTGATTCAGAGATCTTTTTGTTGAACAAATGAAACCAAAGATTTTTTCCCCCCAATATCACAAACTAATTGCATTTCTTTCTGATTTCCTTGGAGACACACGTAGAATAAAATGTAATAAATACTGCACTTGTGTGTTTACTTACCAGAATGTTCTCCTCAGAAAAAGTAATGATACCCTTTCATTGACATCATCCAAGTGATAATATACTTTTGTTTCTATCATTGGAGTAATAATAACCTTTCAACCACATCACTACACAGTGCTTCTTTCTTTTATTGTACATAATGCATAAAAATAAAAAGGCTATGTTATTTCTTAAGGAGAAAGATTGTTATTTAAATAAATTCACAGACATCTAAAACCTATAGTTCCTTTTTAACAAGTACTAAGATTTCTATAGATACTTGTAACTTTGTACAATAATTTGATTTTAATACTCTTTCAATTATCACATTGTGCTTCAGATCTCTGCTATTACACATCTCAAAAATATGACTTAAAATGAGTTTTAGTTGCTTATATCAAAATTATAAGGAACTGGATTTTTTTTTTTTTTGGCCAAATACTTCTTAAGCTGTTTCAAAGTCTGACTCACATGAAATATTATTGATAAGTAAATTGTAGGTTACTAGAGGACAGATATCATGTCCAAGTTTTATGTTGATGGGTGAATTCAATGTAATTTGAAAAGGGTTCACAATACTCATGATGAAAATTTTAATTTTTCTTTTAGGTTGTTTTAATCACTTAAATTAACTCACAGTTTTAAGGTAAAACAATATGTGTTTAATGGAGTCCTTTATGAGTTGATGCCTATCATAATAAATTGTATACAGTATAAAGTAAGTTATAACTTTGATATCTTTACTTAGTATTTCTTAAGAATAAACAAATTCTTTCTGGTTTTGCTTAATTTTGCTTCACTTTATCATAAATTGTAAAACTGATTTTTCGTGGATGAAGGAAACTCAAATAGCATTACTCTATGTAATAAGAAAAGCAAACCATATATTAAATACTTCAAATAAAAAACTCTTTTTAATAGTCATAAACTAAACAGAATGCTTCCTCATGCAGGCAAGAAACTCAGAAAACAGGCTAAGGGAACTTTATAGCAATTAATTTAAAAAATTTACATTATTAAATATATGTTTACTAAATAAGTGCCTGTTTCTGGTCTTAGTCTGTACCCTAAAATGCTGCATCTGAGCTGGATAACACTGGTTTGAAGGCACACTTACAAATGGAGGACAGCTATATTACCATCATTTCTGGATTTCTGCTACTGCAAATACTCTCTGGGTTAAAGTCTAAATTGCCTGTTGGATTTCATTGGAAGAAAGGTAACCCAGTTAAAGCTTTTTCCAAAATTCATATTTATTTAGGGGAGCAAGAAAATAACCTCAAGACTGTTTTTAGTTGTTTTAGAGGTCAGCTTTTGGTTTTCTTTTGGAAGCAGAAGGTTTGTTCACCACATTGGTGATAATAGTGCTGGAATGACAGTGTTATTTATTTGGTGTGACTTAACATGCCAGGTCCCTTTTGGGGACTACTAAAAGTGATGTGTTATTTTCAGCAGTGATTAACTTTCTTTTTTTTTTTTTTGTAGTAGCTTTATTGACATAAAATTCACCCACTTATGGTGTAAAATGCAACGTTTTCTACATATTCAGAATACGTAACCATTGCTGCAATCAATTTTAGAACATTTTCATCACCCCAGAAGGAAATCCCATTCTCCTTTTCAGTGACTTCCTACTTCCTCTCAGCTACTGTCCTACGGCCCCAGTTTTAGGCAACTACTAATTTACCTTCTGTCTTTATGGATTTGCCTATTCTGGACATTTCAAAATCACAATCAGATAATCACAATCAGGGGCGCCTGAGTGGCTCAGTGGGTTAAGCCTCTGCCTTCGGCTCTGGTCATGATCTCAGGGTCCTGGGATCGAGCCCCGCATCGGGCTCTCTGCTCGGCAGGGAGCCTGCTTCCTCCTGTATCTCTGCCGGCCTCTCTGACTGCTTGTGATCTCTCTCTGTTAAATAAATAAATAAAATCTTAAAAAAATATATAGATAATCACAATCAACCAATTTGTAATTGGTTTCTTTTAGCATAATGTTTTCAAGGTCATCCACATTGTCGTATGTATCAGTACTTTATTGCTTTTTAAAAAAATTATTTTCAAATTTTTTCCAAACGAAGTTCTCACATATTTATTAATGAACCAACCTACTGGTGCAAAAACATAGTAACATAGAAAAATCATTTTCCCAATAAAACATATCAGTTGTTCAGGTAGTAGTGATATTTATAGAGTGATAGGATATAAGCACTTGACGTTCATGAAGCATCAGTATATATGTATGCCATTTCATGTGTGATCCCTTATAGACCCAGCTTGGTTCTTATCCAATGCCTCTTTCTAGAGTTGTGACTGATTTTACTATAGCTTTTCATCTAAATCCACTGAGGAATGGGGTGATTTTGCTTTTGTTTCTTTGCCAGAAATCATTTTACCCTGAAAGTCTTTTGAGAAGACATGGCAAAGAACAGTCAATTTCACACACTATGTTGGCAGAGAAAAGGTTTAATGCCTTTTTATACCCAATAAGATTTTCTTATATGGGTTTACCATATTATTGTTCATCAGTTGAAGGGCAGTTAGGTTGTTTCCATCCTTTGGCTATTATGAATAATGCTGCTATGAGCATTCCTGTACAGTTTTTAAGTTGGTATACATTTTTACTTAAGAGTGGAATTGCTAGATTATATGGTAACTCTATGAATAATCATTTGAGGATTTGCCAGACTGTTTTCCAAAGAGGTTGTGCCATTTATATTCCTACCAGAGGTGTATGGATGTTCTGATTTCTATGCTACCTTGCCAACACTTGTTATTGTCTGTCTTTTTGGTTGTGGTCATCCTAGTGTGGGTAAAGGGTATCTTATTGTGACTTTGATGTGTATTGCCCTGATGATGTTGAACAACTTCTTAATGCTTTTTGGCCATTTGTATATTTTCTAGGAAAAGTATCTATTCAGGGCCTTTGCCTGTTTAAGCACTTATTAGTATTTTTATTATTTTAAAAATTCTTTATATATTATCAATTTTGCTTTCAGCAGTTTATTAAAATGAATACCTTAAGTGTGTGTGTGTGTGTGTGTGTGTATCTATAATAAGTTCTATTATTAGCAAAACATATATAATTTTTGGTCAACATGACATAGAAAAACTAATTTGATTTTTCTTTCAATTATTCTGGAGTCTGTTTGACTACCAAACTTTGTGGATTTTAATATGTTACCCAGAGCACAGCTTATAAAATAAAGAATATATTGATTGGAAATTAAATTCAGAAAAATAAATTATCTGTTGTGGGTCTTAGAAAGATATAATATGAGAGAAAAAGTAAATTTTCATAGAATCACATATTTTTCTAATGCATTTAAGTTTTTTTAAGAGGAATAAAAAATTTTAGCACTTGAGCAGTCTTCTTTCAAATTTTTTTCAGAATCCTTTCCTTGTATATATTATTACTTTTAGGCCATAAGTTAAATTTAAAAGAACATAAGTATTTTTATATTTCAACAAAAACAATCACCTCCACTCCCCACTTCCTTATCTTCAATTGAACAAGTAAGGGAAAGAGTAAAATTCACGGTTGCCCCATTGATGTGGCTGATCTGGCCTATGTGGCCCAGATAGTATAAGCCTAACTTACATGGAAGGGCAATTAAGAACAACTAAAGCTTGGAGAGGAAACCAGCTGCCACAACTATGTCCAGGTATGAAGTATTCCTGCATGTGTACCTGAAGGAAATGGACAAGACAACAGAGTGCTCCTGATGAGACCCAGGTTCCCTGGTATTTGAAAGATGGGTGAGAGGTACTAATGATCCTTTCCTTTGGATGTCTTTCCTTGGGTGAGGGATGTAGTATGAAATTCGTCTTAAGTAACTGGACAAAAAGAATGTGTAGCTCAACAGATACCTGACTTCCCTTTTATGAAAGGAAGATTATGAAAGGTAGATTATGAAAGGTATAATTGAAAGTTATTTCAACTTGCAAACTCACTGGACTGTATGAATTTCTTTTAGGACCTTAATATATTTTGATCAGATAACAAGTTTTTAACCACAAAAACAAAAATGAAATAGATGAAAAAACTGAACAGACTGGACTTGGTCATAAATCTGAAAATTTGGATATACACAGGGAATCAGCATTTAAAGTATAATCTCAGGGGTGCATGGGTGGCTCAGTCAATTAAGCCTCTGAGTCTTGATTTTTGCTTAGGTCATGGTCTTAGGGTTGTGGGATAGAGACCCATGTGGGACACTGCTTGCAACAGAGAGTGTGCTTAGGATTTTCTCTCTCTCTGTGTCTCCCTCTGCCCCTCCCCCCATCCCACTCATATGCACGTACTCTCTTCCTCTCTAAACAAAAAATAAATAAATTAATTAAGTATAATCTCTATTTGAAGTGGTCTTTGAAATAAAGCAGGGTATGTTGTATGGTATAATTTGAAGATAAAATCAATTCATGAGTAACTCTTGCTCAGAGACAGATGACATTCTAAATACTGACAAGTGCAACAAACAAGAACATGCTGACTGTAAGTCATGATCCAAGAGCTGGACATAGGGATAACACTGGCGCCTCGTTTGAGTAAGAGCTTTTTACACCAGGTGCCAGCAGCAGCATCTTCTGAGCTTCTCTTTCTCTTTCCCACCCTTTATTTTAGCCAATAGACATGCAAGTGGAATTTTGCTGTTTAACAACCAAGCTCTATGACAAGATAAGTCACAATCTAGTGATGTGAAGGTGGAGAAGAGCATGTGTTAGGCCAGGAGAGATGCAAACTGTCCATACAGAGGAAAAAAAGCAAAAAGGAAGTAAGAAGAAAAGAAGGAGTAAGCGACAGAGAACCTTAAGGGCAAGAGCTTTGTATTTACAAATATGCTTTCCTTTAGCTGTGGCTTTTGCAAGTGTGTGCCTGCATTTTGTGGTCTTCGTAAATCATGGCTATTTAACCACAAGTTTAAAGTTATTAAATTACCAACAGCCAATCCCCTAAAACTTATGTGCATGAAAAGATGTAAAAATAAAATAAAACAAAGAAATTTCCTATTTAAAATTAATGCTGATGTGATTAAAAACATATATCAACTGCTTAAAGGCTATCAGACTTCATAATCAAGGAGTACGCTTGTTATAATAAAAACAAGCTTCATTGTCATTTCTGGGTGCAGATTTAATTTATTCTTATTTTTTTAAAAGTCGACAATGGTAGGAGGTGATTCATTTATTTGGATGGAAAACTACATCTGGGTCAGAGTTAATAGCCTTCTAAAAGTAAAGTATTATTTGAGAAGGCTTGTGGGTATGCCTGGAGCTTTTTACTTTTATATCATTTGCTAATAAGCTAGTTATCTGGAAGCTATTAAATTAGAATATTTGATTTTGCTGAGATTAAAAAGAAATATTGGACTCATAATAATTGGTACAGAAAGCTTCTGTTACATTCTGCGACTTTTTAAAATCCAATGTCATGGTTTGTTTCTTCTGTTATAGGGTTTTTTTGTATTGTTTTGTTTTGTTTTGTTTTACTTTAGGAAATATATCTCTATTTGTATGTAAAATAAAATAAGTATGACAATTGAATAAGATAATATTCTTAGCTGATGTTTTACAAGGCTTCAAACTTTAGAACTATGCCTGATTTAAAGAATTTCATGCTTAATATTTGTGCTGTATAAATTCACCAGTTTTTACTAGCAGGTAGTAAATACCCAAAGTCTATCTTTGAAGGATAGTTTGTTATACTCAAAGCATTTTTTCTTCTGACTCTAATGGGAACATAGGAAACATAGGAAACATAGGAAAATGTGAGACTACTTGCAAACTACTCCCAAACAAACTAAAATTGAGAAAAAAAATTAGAAATGAGAGCAATGTCATAGCCAACACTTGTATTTGCAAGTGTTAAGGTTTTTAGATTGTAATTTTTAATATTTGGTTTTTCCTTTGTTTTCCTTTTTAAATTTTTCTTTCCCTTCTCAATTCTTTGTTTCTTTTCTTTTTTTATTCTACCAAAATTACTTTTTGCTACAAATAAGATATTTCCACTCTGGAAAGTATTTTGGAATGTCAGTGATCTTCCATTTAGTTTTACTGGCTCAAGATGTGTGTGTGTTTGTGTGTGTGTATTAGATAAGTTTTTATTCTAAGAAAATTTGAAATATAAATTTAAATTTATTATCTTTCTCTTTGCTTAACACTTTATATAAATTCTACATAGTTTGGAAACAAAGCTGCAGTAAATAGTTCAGAATCTCTGTGGCCATATTCTTTCCTTAAAATTTTATACTAGAAATCCCTTTATTGACTTATTTTAACTTGAAATATAGCCACATGTAGACCTCCCTATAATACTTTTTTTTTTTAAAAGATTTATTTATTTGAGAGAGAGAGAGAGCATGAGCAGGGAGGAGGGGAAGAGGGAGAGGGAAAGGCAGTCTCCCCGCTGAGCAGGGAACCTGATGCAGGACTCAATCCCAGGACCCTGGGTTCATGACCTGAGACAAGGCAGAGGCTTAACCAACTCAGCCACCCAGGTGCCCCCTATAATACCTTTCTCAAGGTTCCAGCTATGGGACTGCAAATATAAAGTTATCATAATTAATTTCTCCAAGTGGTTATTAAACATAGTCTTCAAAGATCACCTTCACTGGGAGTTATTGATTTATGAATGAGATTTTTAAAATCTCACTGATGAGATTATTGCTTAGAGATCTTGGAAATCATTTTCCCACTGCAATGATATTAAAAGGATGGGACTTGGTCCAAGAATGATCCTGAAACTGGTTTATCTATCTCATAATGAAGCTGAGGTGTAGAAATCTGGACCTTGACTTCAATGTATTAGTTGCAAGAAAAAAAAAATGGGTGAACACTTTTGATTCTCTGCTTTACCAGGGTTCTACTCTGCCTCTGTAATCTGATTCTGATCCCTAGCCACACAACTCCATGTGGACAGAACCAGGAATTGCTCAGATCGGGCTCACCACAATTTCATGCTAATTTTAACTGAGTCCATAGCTCTTCCTTTTAAATGTGTCTCTTACTGGGTCGCTAGCTAAATATTCCCAAGAGTAGCTGCCATGGAGGTTTTATCTTTCTCCTTATCTTTCTAATTCCATATTCCCCCTTTCCTCAGGCTTCATCCTATTCCTCACAAATGATTATTCTTCCTACTTAATCTGAAAACATTCAGAGATTCAGGGCACTTTTTCAGCTTGTCAGTTTGTGATTTGCTTCAGTTTTAGAGAAAGAGATGATTCTATTATAAAACCAACCTGGCTCTTTGTCCTTGACCTAGCTCTTTATGTTTCAGAAGGGGTATTATTCTTATAGATATTCTTTTCTAGTCTAGAATCTCACACCCTGCTTAATATACGCATTTATTCTCGCCTCCCTCTCTTGCTACTATCTTCTTTCCTTCTTTCCTTTTATTGCAAAACATCTTCAATGTTGCTTTCATCTCTCTCTATGTGATCTTAAATTCATTTAATTGTTTTCTCTTCTTCCCATTCTACTGGGAGACCTACTCATTGTCAGCTCTAACTGACATTCATTCTCAATCTACTTAATTCTTTAATGCATTTCACCCCTGAAAATTGCTCTTTCTCAATTTCTTTTTTTTAAGATTTTTTTTAAAGATTTATTTATTTATTTATTTGACAGGCAGAGATCACAAGTAGGCAGAGAGGCAGGCAGACAGAGAGAGAGGAGGAAGCAGGCTCCCTGCCAAGCAGAGAGCCCAATGTGGGACTCGATCCCAGGACCCTGGGATCATGACCTGAGCCAAAGGCAGAGGCTTTAACCCACTGAGCCATCTAGGTGCCCCTCTTTCTCAATTTCTAGGAAAGCTCTGCAATACTCAAATTCCTCTTCTCTTCCTATCTTCTAAATGCTGTCTTTTTCAAATATTCTTATGCACTCCTCTTTTCTCGATATTAAATACTACATGTCAGGGATCTCATATCCTCCAGGAATGCAACTCTCCCTTCTGTGTAAAATAATCTTAAAGTAACAATTGTTTCCTCTTTTCAAAGGGTTTTTGCTTAGATAATTATATTTAATCTCCAGTACAAATCTGTGTGGTAGATCTTACACTCATTTTACAGACTACAAGATTTATATTTTTCAGCTTCAAACTACCTGGCCACATTCCAAAACTTAACTAGCTATATATGGCACTAGCTATATATTAGGCATTCAATACAAAGCAGTAACATATTCAGGATTAAAATTATAATCTTTTTCCTATCCAGTGTCCTCCCTCCCCCACATCCCTGTTGGAGTTAATAATTTAACTACTAGCCAAGTCATTTAGTTCAAAATCTGGATTTATGTTCCTTTTCAAATAGTTGGGGCTTCCAATGGGATTAATCTGGATCATCATCTCTTCATCCCAAGTATGATTCGTTTCTACCCACAGGACTCCTGACATTACATCTGTGGGTTTTCTGCACCAAACAGTTCTCCCATTCTCTGTGGACTCAACTGAGTGTCATACAATCTAATTCAATTAAAACACTAAGTACCTGGAGTTAATGCAGATCCCACAGATTAAGGGCCCAGTCCCACAAGATTGTCCCTCCACTACAGATGACAATCATATGTAAAGGGTTCTCAGGTTACTCACATTTTTGTTCAACATGACTACAGATCAAAGGTTCTTATAAGTCCCTTCTCAGGTTGTTATAATAGCTCACAGAACTCAGGGAAACACTTTACTTATTATTACCAGTTTATTATGAAGGATATATGAATATATGTACACACACACACACACACACACACACTCACACACACAACCCTGGCAGGAAAAACAACAGATAACACAGCTGCTGGTTGTTAGGTAAGAAGATGTTTACTCTTCCTCCTCCACTGTCACTCCCATACTCCAACACCAAAGAAGAAGGTGCTATCAAGGAGGAAGAGGTGATATTCCAGTATATAATACTCTATATTCCTGGGATATGAAGGATATTTTAAAGGATACAAATGAATGGCCAGATAAAGAAGCACACAGGGTAGGGTCCCCAAGGAGTTTGGGATGCCCCACCCTCTTGGCATGTGTATCCATTCACCAACGTAGAAGCGCTCCAAACCATTCCATTTAGAGTTTTTATGAGGACTCCATTGCATAGGTATTATTGATTAAATCATTGGCCATTGGTGCTTGAATCATCCTCTAGTCCCTCATCCTTCTGGAGAGGGAGGTCAGGGAGTGGGGCTGAGGGTAGTTTCCAACCCTCTAATCATATGGTTGGTTCCTCTGGCAACCAGTCACCATTCTGAAGCTAGTTAGGGGCCCACTAAGAGTCATCAAGAGCTTTTCTTCACATGAACACAGATATCATTGAAAGGGGCTTATTATAAATCACAAGATACCGCTCTCACACTAGCATTCAGGAAATTCCAAGGGTTTTAGGAGCTCTGTGCCAGGAACCAGGGATGAAGACTAAAGATGCATTTCTCATTGCCCCACATGATCACAGTGGCCTTCTCCTCTACCTATCAACTCATCCTTTAAAAGCTCATTCAAACATTTATTCCTTCATGCTATCCTAACATTCCCAGGAACAGCTCATAACTCTTTTCTGTGGCACTTATTTGCCCCCGTCCTGATATTGCTGAATAATGTGGCTGTCAGAGCTCAAGATCTTGGGTCAGCCAGGCCTGCTCCAATCCTCATGGTGCTACTTACAAGCCGGATTACTTTGTTGCAAGTCACTTAACTTTCTGAAGCTTCATTGTTCCATGGTGGTGAACAATGTCAATAATAATAATGCCTCATTTATGTGATGTTTAAAATTATTAAATGAGATATTGCGCATAGCTGGAACATCATAATTGCTCCAAAAGTTACTGGCTAACTCATCTCCTACAGCATAATATTATGAAAATATGCCAAATGTGGGATTTGAAAATCTAGTTACCAGTTTAGTACCCTTTGGCTTTATAGTACTATGACCTGGTCATGATAGCTAAACTCATAGTACTTTTATTACCTGTGCTACAAAGTGGGATGGGTTATGATGTAAATAAATATTTGTGGGATGATAAATTTTTCTGTAAGGATATTCATAAGCTAAGATTATTGGTAAAATATAAACAATGACTAAAATGAACACTTGAACAGAGGAATCAGGTTTTGTATATCTTCACATTTTGTTCATTAGATGAACAAACATCAGTTACATAAACAAACATGAATAATAGAGCGATTTATACATAAAAAGCCTTTGATTGTTGATCAAATTAACTGTGATATCAGTTCTCCATTTCTCAAGTACAGATACTTTCCAAATTCTGTTGATTAAGAAAAAACCTCTTATCTTTATTATTTTCCCCTGGAACACAAAGGCACTGTCCTCATCAGGCCCTGGTCTCCTTTGAGAATAACTGTTAAGTACCGCCCACTTGGCTGCCTTGCCTCCAGCCTTTAACTCTATTCATCCATTCATTACCAGGATGTAGAAAAATCCTCCTTAAACACTCATTTGGCCATACCATTCCCTTGTTCAAGAACCTTCAATGGCTTGTTTTTTTCCTAGCAGAACAAAGCTAAACTTCTCCCCTGAATTTTAAAATCCTCCATCTGTTTCTGCTCTTCCTAGGCAATATTATTTTCCATTATTCCTTAACAAGCTTCCACTGCCCTACTGAGACAGGTATATTTTTTGTCTCTAGTAAACTAGGCCCTGAAGCTAAAAATTTGCATAAAATATTCAGTAGCATGTTCTGTATTTTTCTCTTACCTTCTATGCTTCTATGCATGCCATTTAAGTCTCTGGGAATGCCTTCTTCTCTCCCATCACTTTACATAAATCTACCCAAACTCTATGAGCCAACAAATGTTTTTACTCCTCTATTAATCTTCCCCCCTTTTTAATAGCATTATGCAGTCTTTTAAAATAGTCTGAACTAGATGATTTAGACACATGGTATATGAAGCCTCTGTTCCTCAGTGACTACCCATTTCTCAGCTCCCAGAGACATTTTATGTATAAATAATATTATATATGGACTCCCCTCATCTCTTTTCCACCCCTCTTTTGAGTACAAATAACAAAGGGAATGTTAAAGCTGTCCCTAAAGGGGTCATGTTCTAACAGAAACGTGAATGAAGCAATTGAGCATGTTGGGTGAAGATCTGGGGAAGGAATATCCCAGGTAAAACAAACCACAATTGTGAGTCCTTCATGTGCCAGCAAGCTTGCTGTGCTCTAGGAGAAGCAGGGTGACCAGTGTGGTCTGCTGAGGAGAGTGCAGATGAGGTTATGGGAGTGGGGCTGCCAGGGAGGTATATGGCTAAATCAAGGAGAGTGACCTAAGCCATGGTAAAGAGTTTAGAATTTATTCTCAACTTATTGAAAATCTTTTGTAGGATTTCGAGCAGACCATGCTATGAACTATTCACATTTTAAAATGACTGTTATGGATAGTCTGTTGAGATTTGACAACAGACAAGTACAGAAGAAGCAGGGAAGATATTTATTGGTTTCAGCTGAAAGGAAGATGTAAAAATACTTTCTTAAATGGGTTTTGATATTGCAAATCAACTGAAATTCCAGAAGACATTAATGACATTACTATGTATTGAAACCTAAAAGACACAGGCAAAGTGGAACTTGGGGAGTAATTCATAATAATAAAAGCATCTATTTAAAATGTTGAAAGTGAACTGAACATTTAGCTAAGCAAGAGTCAGATTAAGAAAGTAGGATAACAGGGAGCCTGCTTCCCTTCCTCTCTATCTGGCTGCCTCTCTGCCTACCTGTGATCTCTGTCTGTCAAATAGATGAATAAAATCTTTAAAAAAAAAGAAAGAAAGTAGGATAACATAATTTAGGTGGAAAGGATGGAGAAAGAAATAAGCAGAAATTAAATATAAACAAAAGAAGACTAAAAACTGGTTTCCAGAAAGGACAAGTGAGAAGGAGAAAATTGGAAAGCTTGAAGAAGAAGACACATTAACTCCTGTTATAGGTAACTTTTGTGAGGCTTGCCCACCTTACAATTCCACCTTTTCTAGGATTGGCCTCTACCATACAGTGATCGATTCTTGGTGGCCTCATCCATGGCTTGTGCTGCCTTTCATTGAGCAAGGACTAGAGAACTCCCCCGAGCTGGGCCATTTATGTTTTTTTCTCCCCTCCTGGAAATTTAGCACTTAAAATTATGAGAGGTGTGGGACACTTGGCTCAGTCTGTGGAACATAACTCTTGATCTTGGGATCATGAATTTGAGTCCCATGTTGGGCATAGAGTTTACTTTAAAAAACTTAAAAATAAAATCTTGAAAAAAAAACAAAATTTTGAGAGAGACTGAGCATTACACTTTCCCCATTTTTATTTTCATGATAGCCTTTTTCTTTTACAAAAAAAAAAAAAAGACATATACCTCATTCAGTGATGAACTGCACCAATGTGTAAAAACCACCAAAGTGCCAAGCAAAGAACTTTAGAAATACTAATGCTGGTTTTGAGAAAGTAAATACCTAATAATTGGATAACAAATGCTCTTGCAAATCAGGGAATTACTTTTTCATTGAACTAAACAAAATTTAAGGAAAATCTAATAGAATTTCCATTGAAAAATCATTAAAAATAATTTTTTAAAAAGATTTTATTTATTTATTTGACAGACAGAAATCACAAGTAGGCAGAGAGGCAGGCACAGAGAGAGGATGAGGCAGGCTCCCTGCCGAGCAGAGAACCCGATGCGGGGCTCGATCCCAGGACTCTGGGATCATGACCTGAGCCGAAGGCAGAGGCTTTAACCCACTGAGCCACCCAGGCACCCCCATTAAAAATAATTTTTAAAGATATTATCAGTAAGTCATTTTTTGTCATATAACCAATAGTGAGTTCAAAGAACTAGATAACTTCACTGTACCAAAACTCCTTCTTAGACCAGTTATGAATGTATGTGAATAAGCTTTCTCAGCACTTATATCTATGAAAATGAAAATAGGGATAATATGAAAGTTGAGCCCTATCTCATTTGACTAATAATAACACTCATCACTGAATTTATGAATTAATAAAAATGGAAAAAAAACCCAGAAAACCTTTAGTCTCATCCCTTTCACTAAGAAATGCAATTTTAATTAAAGTTTACATTTTATGATTGACAATTGCCAAAACTTGTAAATTTATTGTTTAAATCAATTGAGAGCAACTAGTAATTATATGGTAATGATTAAAAAAATCGTTTAACACTTAGAAACCCAGAGTCATGGGGGCCCTGGATGGCTCAGTGGGTTAAAGCCTCTGCCTTCAGCTCAGGTCATGATCTCAGGGTCCTAGCATTGAGACCCCGCATTGGGCTCTCTGCTCAGAGGGAGCCTGCTTCCTCCTCCCTCTCTCTCTCTCTGCCTGACTCTCTGCCTACTTGTGATCTCTGTCAAATAAATAAATAAAATCTTTAAAAGAATAAAAAAAAAAGAAACCCAGAGTCAAAGAAAATTAAACATTAAACTTATAAGCATAGTTTTCTTGTAAAAAATATTAAAAGCTAATAAAAGATGCTTAAGCATAAAAATATATATCACCTTGGTATAAAGTTTTATGGGATTAAGTGAAATAACAAAAGGGAAAAAAAAGGAATAATGTAAAATGTTTTACTTATAATAGCTTTAAAAAAATGGTTTGTGGCAGGTGTCATATCACGATGGTATTTAGATTTCCTGGATACCTTTTAAAGTGATAGAACAATTTCATTTTTCAAGTTCCATATTTATAGTATATACCTACAATTATCTTTTTGCAATTACTTGATTTACAATGTAAAATCTTAATTTTCAATTTAAAAATTCTTTACAAATATCACATCATGATGTTGTACACCTGAAACTAATGTTATATATCAACTGTATCTTATAAAAAAGTTCTTATGGAGATATGTAAGCCAAAGTTTGATGACCTCTCTTTTAGAGAGAAGACCTAACCCTGGAACCTATGCTACAGAGGCCTAGGGAAAGCCTCTTCCTTTCACAAAGTAAGTTACATCTGCAATGAAAAGAGCCTTAACAGGTGCCAGATTTTTATACTGTCCAGGTTAAGGACCTATAAACATTGAGCTTGAACCCTCAATAGGCTACTTGCTTTCTGTATATTGGACAAGTCAATATTTATTGATTCCTCAGTTTCTTCGCTGAAAGGTGAGAAAAAATACAATACCTATCTCAAAAGCTGTTGAAGGAATCCAGTGCCTGACATACAGGAAGAATCTGAAATATCAGTGGTTAATATTATGAAAAAATGGGCTCTAATTAAGGTTATAGAAGGGAATGTTAGAATATTTTAAACAAGTATTTGAAAAAGTAATTGTGGAAAACTGAATTGGATTTGTCTTTAAGAAAATATACTTTGCTAACTTCTACCTGTAGGAAGTAGGAAGCCTGAACAGATCAACAATTATAGAACAAAGTCCTACCTAAAAAGATACTGGGATTTGATTAATTTGATAAACAAGTTCTTTTAACTTGTATAAGATGTTTATGTTTTTAAAAACTGGCTCCAAAAACAGGACAAGGTAGGGGTGGGGGTTCAGTTGGTGGAGCATGTGACTCTTGATCTTGGGGTTGTGAGTTCAGACCCATACTGGGTGGGTGGGATTACTTAAAAATTAAAAAAATAAATCTTAAAAAAATAAAACAGGACATAGTGGAAATTGCTATATTGATACCAGCATGATACTGATAGCAAAACCCATCACACAAATAACTCATTTACACATGCATACAAACACAACAAATCCCACTTATAAAATATGATTTAAAAATCAAAGTTTACTCTAGGAATACAACCGTACTGACATGTTAGAGAAACTGGTGCTCTCATGGGACTAAGAAAAACAGAAAGCCAAATACTTATATTGAGAACTGCTGATGTGAGAAATAGCAACATATAGGACATTCCTGGATAGGAAAGCTCAATTTTCCTTAAGTTAATCCTAAAATGGAGTGTAATTCAAATACAATTTCAGTGTAATCATGATTTCAAATTTTATCTGAATTAAATTTATCAATGCATACAAAGAAATGAGCATATTTGGACCCTCTTGGCGGAAGTGCTATTTGCTACAGTATTTTGAGGAGGGTAATATGGCATTACATATATGTAGGTGAATAATGTGCACAGTCTTTGATCTAGCAGTGAGGTAGATGTTAACTGATTGGTAAGGATCTTAGTAAGGGAAGAAAGCAAATGAAAACTATGTTTAATGTCATCTCATTTCACTAAAAATCCATATTTATATATTTAGATGTATTTGGATATACAGAGGAAAATATCTCAAAAGATACACATCCGAATGTTAACTCATGAGACATTGAGAACGCTCTACTACCTATTGCATACAGTTCTGTAACATTAGTTCTGTTTTTTGTTCTTTTTTTAACAACAAGAACACAATTTTTGATAATTGAAATAAGTCAGGTCTTGGGAAAAATCATAGATAGGTTGACAGTGGCTATTGAATAAACATGTTACTTAGCTTGGAATTACAGTCAGAGAGATATAGATCAATGGGGATAAGTCAAAGTCAGAAAAATTAGCTTCTCACGGCCTCTTTCCATGTAGTAATTAGAGACAGATCTGTGTTAGAAACTGATTCACTCTCACTGCATGTAAACCATACTATACCTTCTGCAGTCAAATATTTAGACCTAAGTATAAGACTTCATATTGGTCTCATTTCATGTTACCTGGTCAATTAAAACTGTTCTCCTCGCCTTAATCCAGATGGTTTGGGAACTTTGGCTAAATCAAAGCAACATATTTTTCTTTCTAGTTTTATGACAAAATACATATTTATCTATATTATTGCTGAAATGGTTTCACTATGTAGAACTAAGAACAGAATATACTCGGAGTTTTAGTGTTAAAAGTCTTGTTTCTTTGGGTAATTACTTGATCATATAGTAATTGTTTTTCAATTTTTTGAGGAACCCCCGTAACTATTTCCCACAATGGCTATACCAACTAACATTCCCACCAACAGTATCTGAGTGTTCCTTTTTTTTCCATATCCTTGCCAATACTTGTTATTTCTTGTCTTTTTTGATACTAGCCATTCTGACTGGTATGAGGTGACATCTCATTATGGTTTTGATTTGCTTTTCCCTGATCATTAGTGGTACTGATCATCTTTTTTTTTTTTTAAGATTTTATTTATTTATTTGACAGAGAGAGATCACAAGTAGGCAGAGAGGCAGGCAGAGACAGAGAGGAGGAGGAACAGGCTCCCTGCTGAGCAGAGAGCCCAATGTGGGACTTGATCCCAGGATCCTGAGATCATGACCGGAGCCGAAGGCAGAGGCTTAACACACTGAGCCACCCAGGCGCCCAGTGGTACTGATCATCTTTTCATGTGTCTGTTGGTCATCTGTATGTCTTCTTTGGAAAAATATCTATTCAGGTCCTCTGTTCATTTTTTAATCAGATTGTTTGTTCTTTTGGTGTTGAGTTGTAGAAGTTCTTTTCTATATATTGGATATTAATCCCATCAGTAGACAAATGGATGAGGAAGATGTGAGAGACACATACATAATACGTATTATGCTGTCATAACAAAGGATGAGATTGTGTCATTTGTGACAACATGGATGGACCTAGAGGGTGTTATGCCAAGTGAAATAAGTCAGACAGAGAAAGACATATAGCATATGATTTCCCTCATATGTGGAATCTAAAAAAACCCAAATGAATAAACAAGCAAAAAGCAAAATCAGAGATAATCCAGAGAACAAATATGGCTGCCAGAAGGGAGAGTGGTTGGGGGGGAATAGATAAAATGGATGAAGAGGAGTGGGAGATACAGGCTTCCAGTTATGGAATAAAAAGTCAGAGAAATAAAAGGCACAACATAAAGAATACAGTCAATGATAGCATTGTACGGTGACAGATGGTAGCTATACTTGTGGTGAACATAGCATAATGTATAAACTTGTCAAATCGCTATACTGTACACCTGAAATTAATGTAACATTGTGTGTCAACTATACTCATATAAGAAAAAATTCTTGTTTCAATTATATTTTTAAAAGAAAGTCACACTTATGTAAAACTGTGATGTCAGCCATTTACCCTTGAGATTTTCCCACATTACAGTCTTTCCTTTTGTTGCTTTACCTTCTAGTCATATGGTAAAATAAAATGCTCTGTTTCCATCCAGAAGCACTGCCCTCTCCATTCTTCCCCAATTTTTCCCCATAGCTATTCCTGCTTCCTGACATAGCCCTTAGATACGGACCTCACCTTCTGTCAAATTGCTCTCCCATCTATCATTGATCTATCTTTCATTTGTTTTCTTTTTTTTCCAATACAGGCAGCTGTCCTTAGTTTTCACATGGAATATGATAAACACTTTTCTTTTAACAGCTTTACATGTTATCTCTCCCAGGAGGTCTAAATTTGAACAAAGAATTTAACTGCAAATCTTTCCATAGAGATATTCCAAATAAAAAAGTAAGATCTGTATAAACCAAAGGACTTAGGAAAATAGCCTAAAACACCCCAGCAAATACTAAATTTATTTGAAGCTCCATGGTTTATAATTTAAGCATTGTTGAGTTCCACCTCATAATATATGTTTATTTTAATATGAAATTATGGCTTCAAATATAAAATAAAATGAAGCATTTATTCCACAAAATCTTTAATAAAATTGACTCACCATCCCCAAGATGTATTCTGTTAATACCATCACTTCCTTTCACACCACCTTCCCAAAGCAGAGTATTTACTACTTTCGTTTCATGTGCATTTGTGTTTGGGAGTATATGTGTGTGCGTAAGTAGGGTATTATTTTGTATTATTAATTGGCAAGGAAAGATCGCCTTAGGGGCCCCCAATGCTTATGTGTAGGAGTTATATGCAAAGAAAGCAAAATGTATGTTTAAGCTCCTTCCTGGGATTCTGTGCACTTCTGAAAGCTGCATTTCAAAGAGGCCATTTCAGTGTCTTAGGAAATTAGTCACTGGAAGGGATTGATGCAGATTTAAAAGAAATGGAAGTTCCCAGAGAGTGCTAATGCTCTGCTAGAATGAGCTTCAGTAGGCAGGTAAATCAGTCATACAAAATGAAATTATGTATGCACCTATTAAAGATTACCTTCTTGCTAAATAAATGAAAAATTTTATGACAGATACATTGCTTGTAATTGAAAGTCCCTGATTGCGGGGGCATAATGACAGCTGAAACTTGCGACAACCTGTTTGAATGAATTCCTTTTATAAAAATATTGAAAACACAGATGAAAAAAGGGCATTTTACTTTCTTCCAAATGTTTAAAATCCCAGAGATAAAAGAAATAAAATAAATCTTTTAGTACTAAGTCATCTCAGAGAGTAGTCTTGTTTTTGTTAATACAAATACAATTCTTTCAAAGCATTATTTTAAATAATTTAGCATGTGTGATCTAAATAATTTATAGTTACGAGCTAGATAACAGATGTTTACTGGGGAACCATTTATGTGAAACAAAAAAGGGATATCTTTTTGGATAAAGGTGAGGGGGCACGTACAGGGTAAAGTCAGAAGATGTAAGTGAAAATCAAAAGGAAAATTTGCTTTGAACAAAATTGAGGGACTTTGATAAAGCTAGAGGGTTTTAAATGACTAACAGAAATAGTTTGCTGGTAGAACTGGCACTCAGAAGGCTTAAGATGCTGGCTGTGAATGTCTTGCTGAGCAGAAGGCTATCTTTCATGGAATCATTAGAACAAAGCAAAAGAAGGAATCCGTGTCTTAAGAATTAGTTCAAATGTGTTGGATGGCTGATGGCTGAGGTACCAGCAGTCACTGGTGATAGCTGCAGTTCTCTTGTCCTTTTAAGTTCTATGGCCCATATTATATTGGCCACTTCATTACCATATTTGGTTTCCTTCTTATTCCTTGTTTTTCCCCTCATTCTTTTATTTTTTCCTTGTTAAGCCCATAGGAGTGAAGGGAAGTGGCAGAGCTCGCCTCATCACAAACTTTGCCGAGGCAATCTTCTGTCATGTGGCACCTGAAACTCAAAAGGAGACCATTTCATGTCTAATTTCTGCTTACTCTGTGCTGGTGCCAAGCCAGCTCCAGTCAAGAGCCTTCGTAAATAACGGCAATAAAACTTCTCAGCAAAGAACTTCATGGCTTTCTTACATGCTATATTTTTTTCTCCAGGAACAATTCCTCCTCACTTATAAGATTTCCCTGTCCCAGCATGTCCTCTTTTCACCAAATCTTCCTCTGGTTGAGTGACAATGAGTTCACATGAGGCAGTAAGTCACCTTTGACCCCTCATTTCACTTCATTTTGTCACAAGTGACAGGTGTTTAAGTCAAACTATTGCCCTTTTTCTGCAGGACTGGTGACCTTGAGTTTGTGGAAGGTGAATTTTTCTATGCAAACACTAGTGCAGAAGTAAATGATTCTCTCAAGATTTCCTTCCTCAATACTTCACGTGGGCCTAATGCTGTGGCTTCGGTGTAATTTGTCATCTTCAGTGCAACTGGGCTTAATGTTTAGGTGAATGTTTTACTTTTTCCTTGGCCGGTTCTTTCTTTGCTCATTCAAGTGAAGCTTGTGCCTTTCCCTCGTAATTTTTCTTTTCTGATTCGTATACTTGCCATGAGTGAAAGGGAGTGCAGGAGGTGATAGGTTGTTTGAAAGATTTTCCTAAAGGATTTTAGTAATATCTTCAATGATAGTGATTTTATGTGTCTACGGACAGTTAAGGTAAGTGAATTAGGTATTTTGATTTGTTTTTGCCTTTTAACTTGTGCTATTGAATTCTTCCCCACATCTTTGGAGCTTTCTGGTTTTACATGAATTTGGTTTCTAAAGGCCAACACTAGGGGTCACCCTTCCTTATTTTAAGGTGTTAGTCATTGCCTAGAACCCACTGACTGCCCATTAATCTCAGAGGAAAGTAAGCAATTTTGTAAAGAAAAGAGAAACTCTTTTGGCTCTAATGTTAGTAATTTTGCTTTTTGTTCTTCCTTTGTCATGGAGCCCAGATTTGTAACAGAGTTTTATGAATGAGAGAATGCTATTGAGTTTTTTCCAGTAACAAATACTTTTTTGAGCATAAGAATTAACTCAGTTGATTTGAAGTAGGACCCTATAGACAATAAACATTTTAGGCATAGTATTTAAGGTATCACTTGAAATCATTAAATTTAAAAATGAGTTCTAAATTTGATACTTTACTTATGACAATAATTTTGCTTAATAAAACAGTACAAATATCTTTATAAAACAAAATGAAAAAATGGGAGGAGTTAGGTAATTAATGATTATGCATATCCTAACTGTAGGTTTCTAAAAATTATGTAAGAATGAAATTGTAGAGAAAAGTATACACTGAATTGTATCATGTTGCTTGGTCACGCTTTCTTAAGTCTGTGTGTCTGACTGAGGGAGTACTTCCATCTACAATAATGCTAAGATTGTGTAGATTTGCAATCAGGAGTTCATAGATTCAATTTTGAGGATAGGTCTACAGTTTTATTAGGAAGCTTGTATCTCTCAGTACCTATTTCTTCTCAGTTGGAATATTTCACATATAACGTGACTCTAAAAAAGATTGCTTAGCATCGGAGAGAGTACTTCTTCTTCCTGGAATTTTGTTTAACAACCTTAAATTCTTTTTTCTTTCCTTTATAACTCTTATCTCTGCCTGCTTCTCCCTTATGTTTCTTCCTGGTTGTGAACTGACTCCCACTGATCTTTCGTTTCAGGTGTCTAGCTAATAAAGATAATATGTTCCATTATTAAATGTGTATTATGTGCTAGGCATGAAGTCTTCACATCTTTATGTTATAGGTCGAGAAGCAGAAGCTCAGCGGTGTAAGAGGGCTGGAGGTCAGCTCTGAACTTGGGCTGACTGGCTGCAGAAAATATCTCTTAAGCTTTAGACTGTGCCAAATTTGCCCGCTGACCACAGGACTGTGTTATCAGTCACACATATAGAAATACACAAAGAGCACCTAGCGACCCATTAGGTGGCACATATAAGATTACCTGTAACCCTCTGAAGATAGTGAGGCCATTTCAAAGGAATAATTCCATCTAGGGGATCCCGGACCTAGTAGTGGGATGAATAGGGCAGCTAGCTATCTGAGGACAATGGAGATCACACCACACCCTAGGCTTTTTCCACACCAACTTAGAAGAACGAGTCTGTCTGGTTCGGGTGTTGACAAGAGGGATAGCTTCCATAGCAATAACCAGGTGCAGATTCTGTTGCTTGTTTGCAGCGATGGTCCAGTGTGTTGAACAGGAAGAAGGGAGTGGTTAAATGAAGATTTAATGACATTTCATTGCTTCTTTAGCTAATTTTATCCTTCTGGGTAGGCTTTCCCAAATCCAGAGGAAGAACAAATGTCTCCTTCCTCTGGGGTCCTATAGTAATGTGTGTATATATATATTTACTGTAATTTTCTCATTACCTCATAATTATGTCTTTAGTTTCCTATTCCTGCACTTAATCTAACTCACTGAAGCTGAGACAATGTCTTATTCTTTCGACATTCCTGACGTGTTTCATAATGTCAGACGTATGAGAAACTCAAAACAATGGGTATGAAGAAATGAACTCCCCATTTTTAAAGGACTCTTTGCCATGCTTTGCAACATGAAACTAAAGTATTGCTGAACACTAAAAGGTGGTTTGGGGCTGGGGTGTGTGTGAGCATGCAAATGCAGCAGGCTCTGGGTAATTGGGAAAGAGACAAGGAGAGAAAGCAAACCCAAATTAAGTTTTCGGAAATGGAAGGGAAGTGGTGAGGCCCGACCCATTCCTGGACCAAGGTAGCTATTCTGTTAATTTCTAGATGTCAGTCTCTATTGTACTTGAAAGGTTAAAATAATCTTTTGCCAAATTGAGTTTGATATAAGTAACGAAATTTTCCTCACTTCATTTTCAGAGTTGAGTGAAACTCGCTGTGGGGGCTGAGGAAGCATGGCTTTGCAATCTGATACCTACTGAGGCACCTCTGTCACTGTATCCACAAGTGCTGCTTCTGTTCTTTTGCACTCATCTACCCACGAAATCGGCCAATTTACCATATTTGCCACAAAATTTCCCCTCACACTCAGTATTTTTTAGTTTAGAAATTCTCTTCAGGACTGATGAGGCCATCAAGACCAGTCACATGCCCACTGTATTTTGGCTGTACTCTCTCCAGCAAACCCACCCCGTTTCTTTCCTCTTTCCTCTAACTCCTCCTCTCTGCCTTGTGTGGCCTTGGCACTAGCAGGTGGAGCAAAGAGAATAACTGAACAGGAAAAAATTTGATATGGCTAATGTTTCCATGAGCTGACAGTGAGTTCCCTGGGACCTGATGTGGTTTCAAACTACCTTTTCCCTAGAAGGCACTTTTCGGGGTTCCTCATAGACTCCCTACCTTTCACTTCACATTGCTGAGGGTCCCACACCTGTAGTTTCCTTGTGAGGGAGAGTTTATTGCTCACCTTTATATTTAAACAGGCAAAACTCTCTAAATGGTTTCTTTAAAGGCATCCTCTGTTTTTGACGTAAAGGCAAAAGAATCCCCTATTCCCTTTCCCTTGGGTTGAGGAGAAGTACAGCAAACCAACTCTCCAAAAATTCACCACTAAGTTTCTCCAACTCTTTTATACACTCAGTATGGGTGAGGAAAGACCCCCCCCCCCAAAAAAAAAAAAAAACAAACGAATTCCTCTCAGCACTTTCTGCAAATCTCCTTTTGGAGAGGTAGTCTTGCACCTGACTTTGATAGGTGGTCTCCGGGCCTTGGCAAAAAATTGAGATTAAGACAGTTTGGTTAACATCCTATTAATCAAGTTATGGCTTGTGCTAATATGCTGAAAAAGAACTAAACCTCCACGTGCTTGAAATGCTTGCCCAGTGTTACTATCCTATAAATGGAACAATCTACTTATTTTTATTGTCGTACAATATGCATAATGTAAAATTTGTCATTCTAACCATTTTTAAGTGTAAAATTCAGTGGCATTAAATATATTCACATTATTGTGTATTGAATATACTTCCAATCAAGGTCTTTCTATTCCCAGGGTGTGTGCATGTTTTGTGACCAGAGGTTTTTGTTCTGTTTATGGCTTGCTAGATTTTATGAGAAGTTCATGAGGCTCTTCAAATACCCTCTCCTTCTTTCTCCCATCCTTCTCTTATATTCAAGCATCTCCTCTATAACTAATGGGTTTTCTTGTATAAATGTTTCACTTTTAAGTTCTACTCAAAACCTGATTCATTCAAAAATTCTTATTGAGTCCCAAGTACTGGTTGAGGCATTGTGGTTAAAACAATGAATGTGATAGATAAAAATGTCGGACCTCCCAGAATTTCATTCTATCACGCTTCTTATGCAAATCCTTTGACTCAATAACTATACTTCTAGAAATTTATCTTATAGGGAAGTTTGCTCGAGTGCACCAAGTTTTACGTAAGATGCTATTGATTGTGGTACTGTTAGTCGTGTGAAAAGTTAGAAACAAGCTAAAAGTTCATCAATATAGAACTGGCTGTATAAGTTATGATATTCATTATGTAAAAGTTTCCTGTAGCTATTAAAAATAACAGGGTAGGTTGGAGTCTGTATGTTTAGGCATAAAAGATTATTTATCAATGTATATACATATTTGCATGGGAGAAATTCTGGCAGCATATACATAAAAATGGTTTCCTCTGGAGGTGCAATTATGACAGCCTGTCCTTTCCTTGTATACTCCTATGTGATATGACCATGTTTCTAAAGGGTGCATTTTGTTTGTATCATCAGTTTTAGAAATGTACAACCTTATTAGTAATACTAGAAATTCAATTTAAACAACATGAAATATCATTGTTGTCTTTTAGATCGATTTGAAAAAGGAAAAGAAGAAATAGCAATGTTGGCAAAGGTGTGGAGAGATAGACACTCTAGTACATGGATGTCCTGTTGACATCACTTTTTCTAGGGAGCAGTCCTTAGGCAGGGTTCCTTAAGACAGTCAAGCTAGCTTGTGGCTTTAGGCAATAGTGCCCCCTAGCGGTTGTCATTGTCTGGTCAGGCAAACTTGCTGAGTTCCAAGGCACTGAAAGCAGGAACTTAGGTAGGAGTCTAGGCATGGAGTCCATGCGTGGGGCATGCTTGACCATCCACTAAGCCATCAGTCTGTCCATCCCCATTCCTGCCTGTTATCTGAGAAAAAGCCCAGTGATATGGAAGGAGAGAACGATGTTATCAGGCACCCAATGTGGAAGAGCAAGCCTCTAGAAAGGGAGAACTTTCCTTGTTGGCTAAATGAAAAAAGCACCAGTATTCAGAGATCCAGGAATGGGCAGTGTGTGGGCAGCTGAGGGGCTGTGGGAAAGAGAGGGAGGACTGGAAGACTGGAGGACAACTACCAGGGTACCACAGAACTGGCTATAGCTCCCTACACTCCTCTAGCCCAGCTGTTATAGGAAGAATAATTAGGAGAGTAAAACTCCCTATTATCACAAGTAAATTATTATCACAAGATAATACAAGTAAAACTTGTATTATCACACTATATTAGACACATTTGTATTTGCAACAGGGAGGCCAGTGTAAAAGATCCACATATCAAACAAAGGCCAAAAACCATATCTGTTTACCTAAAACCTCCACTTCCAGGAATTCATGCTAAGAAGAAGTACTTGGTGTCCCCACAGATTTAAGCACAAAAATGATCATTACAAATAGCAGAAACTGTCTAAAATCCAATACTAAGGGATTGCTGAACTATATTAATATCTTTACCATGTGACTGGATACTGGGTAGCCTTAACAATCACCATAAAGAATACTTATTGTCAAGGTAAAATATTAAAATATTTTTATTAGGCAAAAAAGTCAGGTTACAAAATAATACATAACCAATTTTGTAAGAAATGTAAAAAGCATGTGTATATTCATGTAATTGAGAGGATACTGTATATGTACCAAAATGTTAACAATGGTTTCCCTGGATAGATGGGATTTTTAAATGATTGATAATTTCTTCTTTATACTTTTATGTGTTTCCAAATTTTAAAAATAGACATATATTACCTTTATGGTTAGGAAATATTTAATCTCGGGAAGTATCGATGTATGTACAATTCACGTGCTTCTTTTCATGCAGTTGTCCTCATAATACTTTTTTGCTGGTGTAATTTAAGAGTCAGTGACTTTAGAGCCTCATATGTGTTTTTGAGATTATCTCACTATTTAATCAGAAAGAATGAAATGATACATGTCATATATTTTACAAAATGTATTTTAGTCTTTTTTTTTTAAGATTTATTTTTTATTTATCTGACAGAGAGAGAGAGATCACAAGTAGGCAGAGAGGCAGGCAGAGAGAGAGAGAAAGAGGCAGAAGCAGGGTCCCTGCCAGGCAGAAAGCCCAATGCGGGGCTCGATCCCGGACCCTGAGATCATGACCTGAGCCGAAGGCAGAGGCTTAACCCACTGAGCCACCCAGGCGCCCCTAGTCTTTTGTTTTTTAACTAAAAAGAGTGGCACGTGTAGGCTGGGGAAGTATTCTTCTCTGTAAAATGGAACTAATGCCACTATGTGTCCTGTTGGTTCTTTGAGAAGAAAATGGAATTGATTCATGGAAAAGGCCTGGATCATAGTTAATGCTTTGTAATTATTACCTACCAAGAAACAATAATATAATATAATATAATATAATATAATATAATATAATATAATATATATAATATATATAATATAAAATAATATAATATAATAGACATGATATCCTGTATGCTATATGATATTCTAAAAGCATGTCTTTTAGAGTATTGTCTTTAGAGTATTGTCTCTTCCACTGCTTTTAGTGTTTAGCCCTGGTCATGTGTGCAGGGAGTTTCAGAGTTATATTCTTAGTGTACCTCCAACTGGTTGGGTAGAGACTGATGAACAATGTGTCCACCATTTCTTTCTCCATCAGATAAATCTGTTACCAAAATCCATATGGATGCAAGGCTATTAAATTCTGTTTGGCTCTACATTTGACTTCATTTTAATCAGTAGCTGAAGGAAAGTAGCATCTTCTTGACAAAAGATTCTAAGATCTGTTGATTTTTGTTCTTTAATGAGCTTGATTCTTGATGTATTAAACTTTGCTCAAATTCATCAACTGAGTAAACAACGTAGAAAGCACTTCTGATTGGCTCTATATTCTCAGATTCACAGAGTGAGTAACATTGGGGGACAGATGAGGAAATACAAAAGGAAGAGATGAGATGAGCAAATACAAAAGGCAGAGATAAATAACTTCATGTTCACAGTAGAGCTTTCTCAAATCCACACATATGATTAGGAAATTCAGAGGAAAGCTGAGTTTTAACTGTTAATAATTTTATATTTTTTCAGTATTATAATATTTTTTAAAAAATAAATGGTAAGAATCCTATGTATTTTTAATGACATCTCACTAAACAGAAATTAGCAGAAAATAAAAAGGATCTTTAAAGGCATTCAGCTGGGTTCTGTTTTGTTTTGGTTTTGGTTTTAGATGAGTGAATTGAGTTTTACAATCTTAGTGTAAAGGATGATTTTTGTAGTTATTTTTTGCAATTCTTCCCTGTCAGTGAGAACTATGGATTGGGCAAGCCAGACTTGTTACAGTAGCACTAATGTACAAAGTTAAATACATTTACTGAAGTATAAAACACATACCTCTATATAATTACAAGTCTATTAAACCACAGGTAGAAACACCTAATTTCAATGAAATAAGTTACTAATTTTGAGTAGTTTGTCATGGGAATTAGAATGAACAACTTTTCAGGCTATGAATTATATATCAACAAGAAATAATCATCAAAAGGTCCTTTGCTATTATTATGTTTATAAGGTCAGAATTTAAAAAATAAATATTTGAAGTGTCAAAAAAAAGTAGCAAGCTCAATTTAAATCAGTTCTACAATGAATTCAGGACTTTTGTCTTTCATGATTTCTGATTTAGCAACTTTTGCAAATCAAAAACACAGAGAAATAGAGTGCTGGCTTGTCAACTTCAGCGTTACTGGACTTATTCAAGCAGTCAGTCCATATTCTGAAACCATGTATAAACATTAGCTTACTGATTTTTTTAATGCACATTTATTCTGCCAACTGGAACTCATGTAATTATCTCTAGAAATCTCACTGGTCTAACTTCAGATTTTGATTTGCAAAATATAAAGCAAGCTTTTACTGGGAACTTAAGAAAATAAGAAATATTAACTAATTGATCTCAATCAAATTACATGTTGGTACTATTTCTAAAAATACGATGGGTGAGATACCCTAAATGAACCTCCCAAACAAAATAATTACAATACTTTTTGGAGTATTTAAATATCTTGAGATGTATTGCTTAGCTGGCCCAAAGGAAAGGAATTTAAAAAGGACAAATAAAAAATGAAGCCAAAAACACCTGGGGGTAAGGAAGAGCCGAAAGTTCTACACCAAAAGATCTAAAGCCTACGCTTGGAAGGATAAATGGATTATAGACAATGGGATATAAAGGTTAGAACCCATGCAGGATTCACATTCTTCTTGGAGACATTTGCACATGGCTGAAACCCTTGTGTAAGGATCTAGGGTAAAGAGAAAGGAACCTGCATGGCTGAAGGGAACAGTGAGGGCATTTTCCTATTTCCTATCTCAACCTTTGCTCTGGGAAGAAGGAAAAAAATAATATGAGAATTTGTATCCAAAAACCAACCCTCAAACAGATTTAAGGTGCAAATTCATATCATGTTGGTCTAAAACATTTAAATGGAGAATGTAGTTTTAAATTGTTTAGGGTTGGTAGTGCCTCTAGGCAATTTCCAAACACAAATACAACTTCTCTCTAGAGAAAAAAAAAACTTCAAGCAGGTCCTCAAAGAATTTTCTCATATCAAGTTTACAGAAATATGAGTGCAAAGTTAAAAAAAAAAACTCTATATCTCTCTCTCTCTCTCTGACACGCACGCACACACACACACACACACACACACACACACACACACACAGAAGTAAGAGACCAGAGGAGAGACCCAGATGAAACAACAGACTTCACCATCAGATTCAATACTTCAGACTTTGTTAAATATGCATCTTAAAATAGTAAGGGTAACTGGAAAATTGTATATAGATAGAGAAGAAGGAAAAATATGATGGAGGAAACCAAACTCTAATCTCAAAGAATATGAGAAACTAGTGAAAGCAAGAAAAGAAAACAGGAAAAAAAATTCAGGTCACTCTCATACTGTTGGTGAGAATGCAAGCTGGTACAGCTACTCTGGAAAATAGTATGGAGGTTCCTCAAAAGTTGGAAATAGATCTACCCTATGACCCAGCAATGGCGGTACTCGGTATTTACCCCAAAGATACAGATGTGATCCAAAGGGACACCTGCACCTCAATGTTTATAGCAATATCCACAATAGCCAAACTATGGAAAGAGCCCAGATGTCCATCAACAGATGAATGAATAAAGAATAAGTGCGAGATCTATATCTATTTCTATATCTATATTTGTATCTATATCTATATCTATAGCTATCTATCTATATGTACAGACATACTGGAATATTATTCAGCCATCAAAAATGAAATCTTGCTATTTGTAATGACATGCATGGAACTAGAGGGTATTTTGCTGAGTGAAATAAGTCAATCAGAGAAAGAAAATTATGTGATCTCAATTGTATGTGGAACTTAAAAAACAAAACAGGGGATAATAGTGGAAGGGAGGGAAAAATAAAATAAGACAAAATCAGAAAAGGAGAAAAACCATAAGAGACTCTTAATCATAGGAAACAAACTGAGAGTAGCTGGAATTGATGGACATTAAGGAGGGCATGGGATATAATGAACATTGGGTGTTATATAAGACTGATGAATCACTGATCTCTACCTCTTAATAATACACTGTATGTTAATTAATTGAATTTAAATTTAAAAAATTCAGGTCAATAGCAGCACATAGAAAGTTGGTATAAATTAATCCAAACATAGAAGTAATCACAACAAATCTAAACTTGTTAAACTCTAATCATGTATCTTCCAAACTAACAGGAGAATGTAATGAGGTTCTATGAAGCTAAAGAAGCCTAGAAATTCATGAGGAAAAAAGAAACAGAAAAAGTAAATAGGACCATAAAAATACTTAAGGAGGTCATGCAAGTCAATCCAACACAGTTATAATCACAATAAATATAAATGATTGGACCAAATTTCTAGTTAACACAAAAAATACAGAGTGAGAGTAAAAATTAAAATATCTGCTGCTTATATGAGATAACTTAATACTATAAAGACACACAATTAAAAAAAATGAGAAAATGATAGCACCCCCCCAAATGAAACCAAAGAAAGCTATGTTATTTTCAGAAAAGATAGGCTTTTAAAGCAAAAAGCATTAGATATGAAAAAGGTACAAAATGTTATTGAAGGGGTGTGGATGAGATACCCTCAAAGATGCCACTTTGGAATAAAGATTATTTTGACTTAAAAGTAATAAAAACCAAAGAGATTCAGGAAACGTTCTTTACCTCTCCCATAACTGCCTCAATTTACATTGGAAAGGAGAGTCTGTACCAGGAAGAAAGCACCTTGTTTTTCCAAACATTTCATATTTTCTTTCACCTTCCTGCTAGTCAGCTTTCTCCTCTTTCCTTTGTGTCCTCAACTCCCCCACCCTCCAGCTTTAGCTCATATAAGCTTCCTGTAGCCTCATTGTCTTTGGAATTTCATGGCTGTGTGGATTCCCTATATGTACGCTTATTAAATTTGATTTTCTCTTGTTAATCTGTCTCATGTCAATTTGATTCTAAGTCTGGCTAGAAGGACCAGGGCAAAGGAAGATCTTCCTGCACTATAAAACAAAAACATTAAAATAGTAAATGAACAAATGTCTTATTAGAAGATTTAAAAACTGATTCCTCCAGGAATTGATAGTTTAAGGAGAAAAAAATGAATAGTAAAGATACATCACATTAATTCATTTGATCTAACAAACACAGAATGACGCTTCCCCGGTATCCTTACAATCACTTGGACAAACTCAGTATTGGATATTTTATTATTCTCCACTGATGTGCATTACATCTATTACATATCTTTTCCATATATAAGATATATATGTGAATATATATTTCTAGGCTTTTTTTTCTCTATTTGTTTATGCCTGCCTTGAGATAATACTGACAAAATTATTATGATTTTTAAATAAAAACAATGGTAGTACAATATCCCCATGTTGTTTTTCTTCTTCAAAACTTTATTTTTAGGGGCGCCTGGGTGGCTCAGTGGGTTAAAGCCTCGGCCTTCGGCTCGGGTCATGATCCCAGGGTTCTGGGATCGAGCCCCACATCGGGCTCTCTGCTCAGCGGGGAGCCTGCTTCCTCCTCTCTCTCTGCCTGCCTTTCTGACTGCTTGCGATCTCTGTCAAATAAATAAATAAAATCTTAAAAAAAAAAACAACAACAACTTTATTTTTATTGGTAAAAGCTTTGGTTTTCCGTATGAAATTTAGAAGTAGAAAAATTAAGTTCCATGATCAGGATTTTGTTTGGAATTGCATTTAAAATATGGATTATTTTTTAGTGCTACTGAAATAACATATATAATATAAGTAATAATTTTTTATTATATTTTATAGTAGATGATTACTGATGCTACTTTTTTATAATGCCTTTTATTATTTCTAACAATATGACCCTAGATTCCTTCTGATTTTCTGATTAAACAACCATATTTTCTAAACATATAGCTAGTTTTATCTTCCCATTCATACTCTTGTGACTCCGATTTTCTTCTTTTTTTGTCTTATTGAAATGGTTGAAGCCACCAGTATGATGTTCAATAGAATAGTAATAACAGGCTTCTTTGTGTTCCTTCTGATTTCAAAGTCAGTATTTTATTATGTTTCCTAAGAATTTTTTTAAGTCTTCTTTTTCCTGTATGTAGTAATTCTCTTCCTATTCTATTTTTTTCTGTGTGTGTTTTTAAAAACCATCAGTGTTGGGATACCTGGGTAGCTCAGTGGGTTAAGGACCTGCCTTTGACTCAGGTCATGATCCTGGGGTCCTGGGGTTGAGCCCTATGTTGGACTTCCTGCTCAGTGGGGAGTCTGCTTCTCCTTCTCCTATTACCCCTCTCTATGCTTGTGCTCTCTTGCTATCTCTTTCTCTTTCTCTCAAATAAATAAATGAAATCTTAAAAAAATAAAAATTAAAAAATTAAAACCAATGTTGAATTTGGTCAAATGTATTTTTCTATTGAGATTGTCATTTGTGTTTACTCCTTTGATTTGAGACAAGGTTATCTTACATTAATATTTAATTATCCTTATGGTAAAGTCAAACTGGATACATGTGTGTATGTGTTTAAGATACTGCCTACTATGACTTGCTGATATTAGAATTTTTGAAAAAGATTTTTTTGCAAATATGCTTGTGAATAATATTGGTATTTAATTTTCCTTTTTCCTAACTGTCTTAGATGGGTCTTAGTATCAGGACTATACTCTTAAAGTAGTTGGAGGGTATTCTATCTTAGAAATGTTTTGTTCCTTGAATTTTTACTAGAAGTCACCTTGTTGGGTGGAAAATGAGTAGGTAAATGTGTGTGTGTGTGTGTGTGTGTGTGTTATATTTTTTTTTCTTCTTATAAAATAAAGTTCTTTGTTACTGGTTTCTTCAGTTTTTCTACTTATTATTGAGTTATTATAGCAAAAATGGTTATTTCTTGTGTTCAGATAAGAAGTGATAGTTATTTTAAAAAAATATTTAATTTATTTATTCCTGAGAAACAGAGAGAGAGAGAAAGGCAGAGGGAGAAGCAAGTTCCCCACAGATCCCCTGGGATCACGACCCAATTCAAAGGCAGATGCTTCACCTACTAAGCCACCTAGATGCCCCAAAAGTGATGACTATTTTAAAGGGAGAAGAAAAAAATTAATTTGAGGAAAATTAGTTGGGTGCCTATTTCCATATATTTAATAAATAGTCTTAGTAATTATATCAAAAATTTTTATAGACTTTCTTTTGTGTTTTATGCTTGTTCTATTTCTGATAGGGTATCATTAAAAAAGTATGATGTTTGTGGGTTTTAAGATTTCTGTTTATAATTAAAGCAGATTTTGCATTTTATATTTTAGGCCTATATAGTTGCATGCATATAATTTCATGATTTTTTTTCTTGTAAGATTCTTTTATGATTGTATGACAACCTTCTTTATTCCTATTAATGTTTTTTCCTTACAGTTCTAGTTTCACTGATATCAATAACAATATTGCTTCAACATCTTTGTATCTGTTACTATTTGTGATATAGCTTTTTTACCCCTTTATTTTCAAACTTTCTGTGTTGCTTTGTAGCCTAGAATACAGATCAACATCTATGTGTTCAAATATATATATATATATTTGTTTAAATTTTCTTGTATGGATTTAGAAGTTAATTTTTTGTTTAATCCTAAATTAAATAAGTACAATTTTTTATTCAAATCTATTTCCTTTTTAGTATTTTTACTAATTCTTTTAGTATTTAGTATTTCTCTTTTCCCACCACAAAATAATAAAGATCTTAGCATGATTTGCTCATTGAACAATCTCTGAAACTTCCTTATCTTGTTAATTTAGCAAAGAATTTTAATTCCCCACCTTAAAACACAAAATTATTATTTTCCAAGTGTAGTTAATTGAAACTGATACAGTATTTTATCGTTTCAATGCTGACCATTTTTTTTCTATTTTCTCTACCTTACCTCCTTGTTCACTTTTCTTTTGATAATATACATGGTTTGAATTTCTTTCAGAATATGGCTAGAGTAGATAAATGAACTTAGATACTGTATGTCTGGAAACACCTTAATTTCACCCTCGCTTTTGAGTAACAGTTTGATTAAGTTGACAGTTTTCTACTTTTTCTTCTTCTTTCTGTCCTCAGCTATAATTATTCCACAGAATTTTGAAATGCATTGTTGCAGATGAGAAGTATGTCTTCTCTCTGACTGTCATTTGTAAGTAATTTGTCCTTTTTGCTCTGGTAGTTTTCAAGAGTGTTACCTTATCCCTGACTTTCTGCTGTGTCAGTACATTCAGTCTATGTATGGAAGTTATCAACAAATCAGAGTGTACTTTTGGTCTGAAGGCTCATGTTTTTTTTCCATTCTGGAGAATTCTGAAGTACTTATCTCTTCAAATATTATGTGTCTGTCAGTTTCCCCAATTGGACAAGTGGTTTAAGCCTTTCAGTCTCTTCTATATTCTTCACTGCTTTGTCATTTTTATCCCTCCTTTTCGGAATTGTGTTCTTGATGAGTTCCTTCCTTTATGTTTATTTTCCTAATCACTCCATAGTTGTTTCCATTTCTATTTTAATCACACATATTGCATTTTATTTTAATGACATTATTTTTTCATTTTTGTATGTTTAAATATTCTTTTTATATTCACAATGTATTTCTTAAGGATTTCTAAGTTTTGCAATTTGTTAAGTTTAAAGGGAACTAGGTCTCCTTTTTCTGTTGCAAATATTCAACATATTTATTTTAAAACTCTTGTCCCAATTTTTAAAAAGAGACTGAAATTAATTGGAATGAATTTATATTCTAATCGCTGATGTCCTTGGCTGTCTTTTAATGTTATATTTCTTTATGTGTTTTGGAATTTTCACTGTCTCTTCCCATCTCTCTTTTCCCCCTCCCTCCCTTACTTCCTCTCTTCTCTTTTTCCCACTTAGTCACACCACCCTGCCAAGCATGTTTTCATTTACTTCTAGCTGGTTCTCTGATCCTCTATTTCAGAAGCAGGTCAGATAATGACAATTAGTAGTTCATGGCCGATGATGATATTGACAATATCAGATCTATTCACAAAAAGCCAGTGATTAGTTTGGTTCAGCTTCCTGGAACAAGGTTGTATTTATTTTGCTTATTTTCTAGTTCTAAAACCTCAGCTTCTCACACTGTTTCACATTTATATTCTATTTGTGGTCAATGGGAATATTTATTTTGAATTTGACAGTGGCAATCTCATTTTGGATCTCTATGCTTTGTCATTGCCATGCATGAGAGAAGTTTATGAAAGGTGTACCCTTTGTACTTTTTTGACCTGGGTATTTGTTTATTCAACTTAATATTCATTTTTTCATCATTCTTTTCTGTCCTGACCCATATTCTGTCTTCTTGGGATTTTGATCATTTTTGAAAGTGGCTACAGGTCTTCCAAGCTTCTTTTAAATTTGTTACACATCTGGCTATTGAATTATGAGCCACTACCACCCTCTTAACAGTCTTTCGTATAGTGTTAAAGCTGCTATTCTACCCACTGCCCCCCGCCCCAACCAGTCCTTTGCACTTCACTTTGTGCCATGTTCTGTTCTTCTCTTGTGCTTTTTGCTATGTTCTGCATGTTCTCTGAAATGTAGCATTTAAAAAATTTTTCTATTAATCACCAAAATATAGATCTTATTTTAAGGACTTTCTGTTTTAGCTGCCTGACAACAGGGCCCTTGATTTATGGGATGTGTTCTTGTTAAGTGTGACTAGATCACATCTCTGTTATTCTAACATTGGCTCATCCATATGCTCTTGGAATTTACTCTAAATGCAGAAGTTTGCTTTTTGCAAATGCACATGACTCTCCCCTTGCAGGCATTTTATGTGTTGTAGTAGCTTGCTTGGCCCCAATTTCAGCACATACCAAAAGTGCTTGAGTGTCAATGTCTCCAGATGCAGTTCTCAAAAACACTGGATGAGGTGATAGGGAGCTTTGACAGGTTCCTTGCTTCTCGTTTGGGATGACTCTGAAGCATGTTCTATACCCTCTCCCCTAGTTTATTAGTAAGATTTGGTTTCTTAGTAGGATTTTGTTTGCCCATAGTGGTAATTTACTTGTATTGAATCTTTTGTTGTCTTTTTTTCCCCTCTCTACTCCTCTGTAAGTGTTGATTTGAATCACTTCCCAAACAAATTACTTATATTCTAACCCTTCTGCCTGGGTTTGCTTCTGGGATAATTCAAACTCAGATATCAACTATCTTGCCTACATGTCTATGTTCATCCATTCCTATTTGATCTCATAGCAGATATTGGCAGCACATTTTGACTATCTCTTTGAATGTTTTAGCTTGTCCTTTATACACATGTCTAGTCATACACTGAACTATTTACCTACTCCTTAAAAGAAATCCTCTTATTTTTGCAAAATGTATAGGATCCTAGCGGTGACATTTAGTAAAATTTCCCATTACCAGCCCCTAGGGCCTGATGAAGAGTCTCTCTTTGATCAAACTTTAGTCACGCTCCTCTGAATCCTTTTCCCAAATGGGCCTTCACTTAGACTTTTGTGTTCTTTGCATTGTCCAATTTTAGCAAGAATTATCCTAAGTTCATTTAGCCAAAACCCCTCTACCCTTGATATCTGATTAGGTTTTTTAGCCTCACCATCCCTCAGAGGAAGTCTGATCACCCTGGCCTGACTTCAACAAAAAATCTGTTAGGTCAGTTCAGTTAGAATCCTCCCTTATGTAACCTTCATGTTTCCTCTTAGTAATTTTCCATCCAGAGGATCCCCCTTCCTGCTGTTTGTTATTCCTGCTATTTACTTCTCTTTGTTGTATTTAGAACTGAGCCCAGTTCTATACTGAGGGTTTTTTCTCTATATTGCAATAGTCCTGAATAAAACCTACTGTCTAGCTCTGGTTTTCTTTGAAATTCTTTGAAAGGGCTCTTCATTTTGGTCTTTCTTATTTTTCTTTCAAAGCACTGAAAAGCTCCTAAAAAGCAAAAAAAGCTAAATTCACAGTGTGGTCTTTGCAACCAATGTTGCAGTTTGGAGCAGGCATAGGCAAGTTTTTAAAGTTCTCTTCCAAAATGGATTCTATGAGTTGGTTTACTTTTTGTCAGCAAAGGTATAATTTCACGGTGTGTTTAGGGGATAGAAGACTAAACCTGTTCAATTAACTTGAGAAATTAAAAGAATAGAGGGCGGATGGTATGATTGAATGCTTGGCTTATAGGGTTCAGAGGCAGTGGTATCTTATAGGATTATTATTTCTCTTTCTCCTTTTTCTCCTTCTTATCTTGTATAGTGATAAGGACAGTTGTTTAATGAATAAAATGATAAATCTTTGTGAATGTGTTCTGTAGACATAACTAACTTTTATAATGCCACAACTGGCAGGAACTTTCCAGTTTCCTCTGTTTTGTTTTGTGTTGTTCTCTGCTTTTTCTGTTTCTTTTGGCAGGGAAGTCACATTGATTTCTGCCATAGAAAGAAGGCTAGATACTGTCACTAACTGCGCTACAAGGCAACGTTATCTCAATAATCAGCTAGCTGAATGGACATCCTTCAAAGGCAAAGATGCCACCAAGCAAATTCAAAAGCATTTAAACCCAACTTACTTTTAATCTTTCCCCAGTCTGCAATAGGCAAGTATTGACACTGGCCACTAAAATCTGTAAGGCAAAGAGAATAATTTTCATGACTTTTGGAAAAAAAATCCCTGGAATAACTTCGTCAATTGTTGTTTCTTTTTATCTCTTTGAATTGGCTTATTGTTTTAGGTTTTGTCCTTCACTCAGGCAATTTTACAGAAAAGAGGCTTTTATTTGCATATTCTGTTGAAGAATTCAAAGCATGTTTCCTTGGAAACTTCCTTGTCTGGAACAGTTATTTACATAAACAATGTTTTCATCAAAGGAAGGAAGATATTAATAGTTTGTCCCAGTTAAAGCATGAATTAAAATTAAAATATTTTTATATAAAGATTCATCATGATTAGCAAAATTTGGTTACCTTCATCAGCAACATAAAATAATTTAAGAAAAAATAACTTTCCAAGTTAAGTATTAGGTTACATGTTCTCTACCTTATGTAATGATATCACCCTATTCAATTCAGGACTGGTAGGTGAATGTTAATTGAAATACTTGTTTAGTTTAAAGTGGATATGAGAAAAAAAATAGATACATATTTTAACATTTTACTTTAAATTAAAACAAGTGGGGAGCCTGGGTGGCATAGTCAGTTAAGTGTTTTGATTTTGGTTCAGGTCATGATCTCAGGGTCATGAAATTGAGCCCTACCTTGAGCTCTGCACTTAGCTTGGAGTCTGCTTAAGATCTTCTTTCCCTCTCCCTCTGTCTCTCCTGCTCACACTTTCTCTCTCTCAAATAAACAAATCTTCAAAATATAAAATAAAATAAATTAAACAAGTGAATTTGTATTCATCTGGTAATCTGTTGATGGAGATCCAAGACTTTTACTTTTCATGGGTCTGCTGAGAGAAGTTTTACTTTTCCTTTCTTATATAAATATGCCTTTAACGTGCTCTGTGATTTCCATTTTTGGTTCCTTACACTTAGAATGAAAGCTCATGTACTTGCAAAAAAATTGAGTACAAATGCCTTCTAGATTTTTTTTCAAGTTTGTCAACTTTTTACAGTTTTCTTGTCTATACTTCATACAGCACAAAATTTATGTTAGTGACTCACAATTATGAAACCTTTCAAAGTATTTAACTTACTTTACATGGCAAACACTTCATCAGTCATATTTCATCGATTTGCATAAATTTTAATTACATAATTGTAGTAACAAGTACAACTGGCATAAACAACTTAGGAAATCCAAGTGAATCTTGGTAAGCATACAGCAAGCTACTGTTGAGAGTACATGCACTTAAAGAAATTTGCTGATTACTACAGGGGAGAAAAACTTTTATACCCTTTTACATTCTGAGCCTAGACCTAAGAATTAAACTGACATAGATTAACAGTAAAAGAGCACACACATTTTATGTAATACTTTTACATGAACATAGGAGTTTTCAAAAGAAAAACGAGGGGCGCCTGGGTGGCTCAGTGGGTTAAGCCGCTGCCTTCGGCTCAGGTCATGATCTCAGGGTCCTGGGATCAAGCCCCGCATCGGGCTCTCTGCTCGGCGGGGAGCCTGCTTCCCTCTCTCTCTCTCTCTCTCTCTGCCTGCCTCTCTGTCTACTTGTGATCTCTCTCTGTCAAATAAATAAATAAAATCTTTAAAAAAAAACAAAAAACAAAACAAAAAAAAAACAAAAGAAAAACGAAAGCTTAAACAAGCTGTTAGGCCCAAGTCTTATACACCTTTTTAAATAAGAAAAGTAATTTGGGAAACATGACATTACAATGGGGCTTGAGCTAAGGGCAGGTAGGACAGCAATATGACCCAGGAAACTCGTGGGGGAAATTAATGGAAGAAAAGTGTTTTCTAGTAGGTTCTTAAGTAGGCCTTTTATTTATTTTTTTTTGAAGATTTTTTTTATTTATTAGAGAGAGAGAGAGTGAGCAGGGGGAGGGATGGAGGGAGAAGGGGAAAATCTCAAACAGACTCCCCACTGGACAGGAAGCCAGACACAGGGCTTGATCCCATAACCCTGAGATGATGACCTGGGCAGAAATTAAGAGTCAGGCACTTAACCAACTGAGCTACCCAGGCGTCCCTATGTAGATCATTTTTTTCGTCCAACTCCTAGTCTCTGGCGACAAGAATGTTTTTCTCTTCCCATCACAAAGAGGGCATCTTTTTCATGGGAGATTTTATGACCTGCTTTTATAGAAAGTGGGAGGTTAGCGAGCCCTTCCTTTATGTGCTGTTTCTCAAGTGCTTTAACTCACAAAAATCAATATGCCACAGTGGCATGTTTTGAGGTGGTGTGTTCTGAACCCTTTCTGTACTTAGGGGTACTGAGCTCTGTACTTTGTCCTGGTGATACAAGAGTGAATAAAACAGATGAGAATCCCTGTCAGCCTGAAGAGATTGATTAGTAAGTAAATAAATATATAGTTTAGTAAATAACTATTGCCTCTCTTATGACAATAAGATGAGGGATGTTCTCTGCCTGAATACCTTCACACATTCACAACATGCCTACAGTCCTTTCCCTGCCTGAGATCCTGATGTTGAAATTAAAAGTTATTGCAATGGCCCTTCCCACATTCAATGGATTCAAATGACTCTTCTCCATTTTAACTCTCTGAAGTTGAAAAAGATGATCTAGCTGAAGATGTGATCAGTCTTTTCATTTGCCTTCTCCATCCACCATGACCTTTTTTTTTTTTTTTTTTTAGCATTTTGAGCAATATAGGTAGGTATGTTGGTTAATGTTTTTCTCCAGCATGAGGTCTTTGAACAGAAGTATAAGGGGACTTAAAGAACAGTTGACAGCATTCAAGATTCAAGATGTCATGGACATTAGTTGGTATTTTTGTAGTAGGAATAGTGAGAATAATTTACTCTTTTGAGTCAGTCAAGTGGACTGAATCTTTCTCATGTATTTATTACATTATGATTTTTGAGCATGGGAATATAATTAAGCATGCTGTCATTATTTTTTTCTGACTGGTACACTGAAAATATTTTCTTCTATGAAATATAAATGCTGCTTTTACCATCTTTTGATATATTAATATTATTTTATCAAAAAGCAATATACATATATATATATACATATATATTTTTTTTTTTTCAGAGAGTTTGTGCATGCACGAGTGGGGGGATGGGCCAGAGGGAAAGGGAGAGACAGAATCTTTTTTTTTTTTTCAACATTCCATTTATCTATTTGACAGACAGAGATCACAAGTAGGCAGAGAGGCAGGCAGAGAGAGAGGAGGAAGCAGGCTCTCCGCCGAGCAGACAGCCAGACGCGGGGCTCGATCCCAGGACCCCGAGACCATGACCTGAGCTGAAGGCAGAGGCTTTAACCCACTGAGCCATCCAGGCACCCTGAGAGACAGAATCTTAAGCAGGCTCCACACTTAGAATGTAGCCCAAGGTTGGGCTTGATCTCACAACCCTGAGATCATGCCCTGGGGGAAAACAAGAGTTGGATATTCAACCAACCGAGCCATATTTTAAAAATAAGGAATATATTTACTTATTACTATTTTTGTCAGGGCTACAAACCAACTTTCCAAAACTTTTATTTTCAATGACTTGTTTTTTAAATCTATTCAGTACTTTTTCTTTTATAGCATATTATGTCATAATACTTCATAGTACTTCAGAAATAAGATATAAAGAAATTTAGAAAAAATTATATTTGGTCTATTTTGCCTTATGAAGAAACAAGAGGACTGGGGCTCTTTTGAGATAAACACAAACACTAAACATGTATAATGTAATGTATCCATTAGAATACTCTCCCTCTGTCAGTAAATAGAACACTATTTTTCAACTTTACCTTTTCTTATTTTTCTTTTTACCAAAACAAACTCAGCTGAATTGCAGTTTTTCCTTTTGTTGCTATTGTGTTTTCTTATGGAACAGTTTTAGGCACAGCAGAGTCAGTTTATGGATGGGAATTAAGTGGTGGAGTGAGTTTAGATCCAAAAGAAACAGATATAACATGTTGGGGGAGGTTGCTTGATTTTTTTGGTGGGTTTGGAGAATGATTTCGGCCAGTTTTAATTTTCCTGGCTTTCAGAAAATAGTTTTGACAGTGTTTTCCAGTTGGAGCTAAACTTTTTATTCATTCTTTCCGTGTTTACTAAACACTAAGAGGCAGGCATGAGTTTAAGCATTTAGGATATCCCAGTGAATAAAACAGTCAAGATTCCTGGCCTCTCAAAGTTCACCTTCTAGCTGGAAAGATATAAACATTAAAAAACAAACGTTAGAAGTAAATAAACAATAGTGTGTTAGATGATAAGCAGTATGGAGAAGGAAGCAAAGGAGAGTAAGAAGAGTTGGTAGTTTGGGGAACACTAGATTGAGGGTAAGTCCCATTTGGAAGGTGGTGTTTGAGCAAAACTCTGAAAGAGGTGGGGGGTTGGTATGGTGTGGAGAGGAAACTGCTAGAGTTTCTGAGTACAAATCTACCTGGGATGATGGAGGGTAGCAAGGGAACCAGGAGGCAGAGCTGAATGACCGAAGGAAGTATTAGAGAGAAGTTCAGAGCAGTAGAGTCCTATGATCTCAACATTTCAAAAGGATCACTCTGGTTGCTGTGCTGAGAATAAAGTGTATGTGGCCAAAGAATGAAGTGGAAAGAACAGTTGGGAGGCTGTGAGAAATAAAAGATGAGAAATGATGGTGATCCAAACCCTAGGTTTTTACATGGTGGAATTCTGAATATATTTTGAAGGCAGAACCCTCAAAATTTTTATCATTATTTTTTTAGAAGTATTCTGTTTTGTTTTCTGTATGTTAATTTTGTATCCTGCAACTTTTTATAAAAATGTTATAAAATAACCAAGTCACGGGGATATAATGTACAGCATAGGGAATATAGTCAATAATATTGTAATAACTTCATATGATGACATTTGGTAGCTGGACTAAGATAGGAAACATTTTGTAATGTATAAAAATACCAAATCCCTATGATGTACACCTAAAACTAATAAAGATATTGTATGCTGATTATACTCCAATTTAAAAAAGTATTCTCTTTCTTTGCATAGGATGGAAATCATATCTTGAAAAGGTTCTGTTAATGCTTAGTAGTATTTCTAGACACAATTTATTACTCTTCCTTAACATGAAAAAGATTTGGAAGTTTATGTGGCTTATGCTCACAGACAGAAATGTCATTTTGTAAGTGGGAATGATAAATGATTAGAGATGTATTTCACAGACTGCACATGGATTAGTTTTTAAGATGAACTTGGCTCTCCCATGATATATAATTTCTCAGCACCCTAAGCATAAACATATCTACTAATTATAGAAATACTGTAATTCATTTTAAAATATAACTTAAAATTTATTTTCAAAATAAACATCAGAGTTTAAAAAGTTGATATATATGTATAAAAATGTGTGATATATGTACATATCACACATATTTTTTATTTTTTTTAAATGGACCTTCCTAAACAAATAATAACTTTATTTCTTCTCTTTTATCACCAACTTATTCGAAATGAGGAGGCTGACATTTTGAAGGTTCTGCAGATGATCTTACATTTTTCCCTTTTCTCTAAGTGCCAGTTCTGGTCAGATATTGAAAAACAAATCAAGTATCACCAACCTATTTAACATTGTTGTCAAAATCATTCAACTTCACATATAGCTGCTCTCTAGATCTTTGACTCACATTTATGAGAAGGTATCTAGTGTTTTCTTTTTCATTTTTTTACACAAATATCTATTTTAGCAGCTTATTTTCTTTCCAAACAATTGAAAATTATGTTGTAAGCAGCTTATTGCCTTCTACTAACATAAAGACATATTGAAAATTTTTTGAGGTTGTAAGAAGTGATGTGATAATGGAAAAACAGAAATGGAAATGATTAAAGTGAATATAAAAATGAGAGTGGATGCCCCATAGTGATAAAATCCAGTCATCCTAGATAGAAATCTGACCATATCAAACATCTTTTACTTCAGCTTGAGTTTGACAGCCTGAGTCTTAAAGACAGTTAAAAAAATACGTGTTGAGGATTTCAAAATTTCTTCAGTTTGAGTACTGATAAACTTGCTTCTTCTAGCAAAACCAATATTCTCTTTATTGGAATTTAGGCAATTAACTCTTTATGGACAACATAGCCTTAAAATGATGACAGAAAGAAAAAAAAAGATCTTGCAGTAAATATTCTCAGTTTGGTTCCATGCACTTAGAAGATAGTCTTAATGTTTTATTTAGATCAATTTTGTTGTCAGACACCACTCACAAATTTCTCTCTCTTGCCAGATCTTTCCCCTGAATATCTGCCTGTATATCTGTCTGCCTACAATTAATGAATTTCCAACTGAACTCCCAATCTGGTCTTCCCTCACCTTTCTCTACCCAAACTCCATTAAAGTCATATATGTCTTAATTGATAGCACTTAATCCTTTTAATTTCTCTTGCCTCTAAATTTGGATTTATCCCCAATTCCTCTCTCCTTTATCCCACATCCAGTTACCAGGAAACTGTTTGCAGTAATTTCAAAGTATATAATCACTTCTCTGTTTGAGATTAGATTGCAACTGGACTCCACATGAGGTGTAGACCTCTTAATGGACTTGCTACTTCCCGTCTTGCTTTTTTACATTTTATTTCCATTGCAACAACCAAATGATGCATTTAAAACATAACTTTCATATCATTTCTTTGCTGGAAACCTCCCTATTGGTTCACTTCTTTGATTGGATAAGAAGCTGAAGTTCTTATAATGGTTCATAAATACCTACACGACCTGGCCTACTCTTACGTCTCTTACACAATAATAATATTCAAGATCTACCATGAGATGGAGCACTAGCAAACCTAGATCTTAGATGGAGACCCTGAGGGCCTCACCGTAGGAGTGAGTAAAAATCAGAGGAGTCTGGACAAAATGTAATCTAGACCCTACTTAGTTCAGCCTCTGATTAGATTATGATGATAACTACCCCACCCAATGCTACTTGGTAAACAAAGAGAAGAGAAAAAACACTTTTGGAGGAACTCAGTGTTATCTGAAGCCACTACATTTTTTTTTTTTAACGCAGTTTGTGCTACTTCACTAACACTAGGCATGTTATAAGATAGGATCATATGATCATAAGAGAAAAAAGTAGTCAATAGAAGGATATTCATAGTTGATCCGGTTTTAAAGTTAGCAGATAGGAACACTAAGATAACTACAAATAATATGTTCAATAAACTAGAGGAAAATATGTGTGACAAGATGAAAAGTTAGAGAATATTACCGTAGAATTAGAAACTGAGAAAAATGGTATTTTGGACTAAAATTAAGATAGGATTTAATGAAAATAATCTGATTTGAATCCTTGAAAGAGAAAGAACAACAGAGATCTATAGTACATGTGGATACAGTCTAGAGTTTTAGCAGGAAAGAAAATATGTGGCAGAGGCAATATTCGACTAGTTAATGAGTTTTCTAAAACTGATGAAAAACTTAAGGAAAAGACTCAAAGAGTCTACTGAAGAAAAAGAAAAGAGTCTACTGAAAATCTCTAGCAGAATAGATACAAAGAAAACACGGCCAGGCATATCACAGCAAAACCATGAGAACTGAAGACAAAGAAGGAATCTCAAAAGCAGCAAAAATAAAAAAGATACTTCATGTTCAAAGACTTACAGCTAATTGCTCAGTGGAAATGTGGGAAGTCAGAAATCAATAGAATGGTATCTTAAAAATGCCAGGTAGGAGGGAAAATGCCTACATGAATTTTATATCAAGCAAAATAATCCTCAAGGTAGACAAATTAATAACATTTTTAAATCAGCAAAGAATGAAAAGGTCCTACCAGCCTATCTGAACAGAAATATTTGGAAGTAAAAGAATTCCAGATAGAAATATGGAAATTCAGGAGATAAAAATAAGTGGGTAAGTTCCAACATACACTGTTCATACAAAATAAAAGTAATGATTAATGATGCTTAGAAAATGTGAAGAATTAAAATATACAATAATAAAAAATATAAGAGGGGGTAATAATCAACTTATATGGTTAACATTCTGACTTTTCTAATCTTTTTCTCCGGAGCTACAAGCTAGATGACTTCCAACAAATTAATACTGATGGTTTTACCAAGTATTTTACCATTGGTTGATACAGTCCTCTATCTTTTTCACTTCTAATATCAGTTTCCTTACTATTGCCTGATCACTAAGCCAATGAATGCCACTTTGGGGGAGGATGAATTCCTGTCTTCTCAAAGGACCTTCTAGATAGACTAAGAATCAAATTAACATGTGACAGATTAACAGGAGAAAATAAAAATTAGTAGTGTACATATGGGGAATCCACTTAGGCATGGAAATTCCAAAGACAGTGAAGCCCATTGATGCTTATATAAGCTAAGGAGATGGTAGGAATCTGGGAATACAAAGGGGAGAAGGACCTTTAACAGTAAGATGAGAGCAGATGTTTGGAAAACAAAGGTTGCCTTATCATTATGCAGGTTAATTTCTTAGGTAAAGAGCAATCTGTTAATAGCTCTTTCCCTGGTACAAGCATGCAGTTGTGGAGGAGGGGGAGAGTTGAAGAGTCTTTCCTGCACCTGCTGGATTTTGATTGCTTTTAAGTCAAAAATAGAGTTGATGCTGAAGTGACCCATGTTGGGGCAGCCTACCTTTTGGCCCCTATACCCTACATACAAGGTATTTTTTAATGGAAGCATCCCACTTCAAATTACTAATATCTATGTTAAGATAATAGCAGACACTAAATACAATTAATAAACAAAACATATGCAAAACAAAATTTTGTTGGATTTATGTAACTGAAAGTTTTTTTGCTTAAGTAATATCCAATACAAGCACTTTCAATTGATAATTCATCTTGTATCAAGTGATTCATGACCTCAGGCTCCTTTCATTTTATGTTTCTAACATCCTTTAGAACTTCAAAGTCCTCTGCATTTAGTTGGCAAATAGGAAAAAAGAGTGCACATAAAGCAGAGCTGTTTCTCAGCCTGAGGAGACATCACTTTGACTCACATTACATTGCTGGTACTGCCTAAAGGTGGCAAAGAATTGGAATTGAGGACTTTGGATAGACAATAGACTCTTTGGATAGACAATAGACTTCCCATAGTGACTCCTACATTAGTAAAGACAGATCATACATTTTCGTTGGATATTTAACCAGTTCTATCACAGAAGGCTTTTGAATGCATAACTAACAGAGGGATTATGAATTTATAAACAAAGCTGACCTCCTATTAGTGTAACTTTATACCACTTTCATAATTAAATAAACTTGATGAGGTATCCATACCATGGGGATGGAAATGCTATATATTTTGTGCCATTATGAGAAAATTCAGTTAAATCACTTGTCTAGGAGTATCTATCACTAAAATGTTAACCATATGTTGAATACAATAATTTAATCAATTACATATCTGTCAGAAAATACATACATTTTACCTGAAAGAAATATTTTGGTCTTTAAACCTATCTACAATTTATTTAATTTAATGAGGTAGAGATACCAGAAATAAAGAAAAGGTACTGGTGAGAGTGTTTTATATGTGGATCTTGTGTGAATCCTCCTTGAATTCTGCCTGCAAAGCAAAAGAATCCTTGTTATACAAACTTTTAAGATTTAAATTAGCCTTTCAAAACTCACTCCTCTTAAATATGGGATGGTATACAACAAATAAAAATGTGCATAATTAAGGAGATTGTGCAGAAATGCTTAATTTCTCAAAATCATTCATACTTTAACACTAAAAGAAACAAATGATAATTATGGTCCTCTCATCTGTGACCCAAGCCCATACCTCCAGAGGAGAGAGATGACTATTTTGACAATGTAAATTCAAACTTACAGGCTATTTGCATATATTAGATATATGCTGCAGTATCAAGCCCAATTAATTGGAGAACATATTTTCTGAAATGCAATAACAATATAGCACTCAGAAATGTGTCTTGCAGCATTAAATCTAAATTAAATATCAACTCTTGATTATTCATACTAACCATTTAATACAGAAGAACTACTTTTTAGATTTTAATTTACAAATAGAAACATTTAAAACAATTACCTTCATCCATGATATATTTATTTGCAGCTCAGAATCAAATGAGATGGCTGTTTAGAAACTGCTCAATCTTATATACTGAGCTTATGCCTCCTATTAATTTGCTCAAACCATTTAGCTTTAATAAAAACCTCTCACCAGCTATCCATTTTCAATATCCTTATTAAATTAGTGCTGAAAAATTGTGTCTATAAAGCACGAGTTCATTCACTTGAATTGAGTTCTTGTTCAAAAGGCACCTTCCGGTATGACATAATAAAGACACCATTAAAAAGTTTTAAACATCATATTAAATGCTAATTAGATCTGATCAAATACATATTAAATTTTTATTGTGGTTCATTTTGTCCTTGATTTATTATTGAATATAGCACTTGCATTTTTTTATACTTGGTAGTGAATGAATTGATTTAAACTTTATAATAATCATTAAGACTGCAATCAACCTGTTGATTTTTCTTTTGTTTGACACAGGATTTTAATTTGGAGTTCACAATGGAGTTTTCTGAAAAGACACAGTGGATGAAGACCTACCTGTGAGGTATGCATTTATGTATTTATCTGTATATTTATTTATTGAACAAATTTGACATATAACATTATATAAATTTAAGTGTATAGCCTATTATATTGATATACTTATATACTGTAATGACTGTTATAGCAATATCTATCAAATTACATAATTGTAGTGCAATATTGTCTATATTCATTGTGCTGTGCATTAGATTTTTATTGTTCATATATTATTCATTGCAAGTTTGTACCCTTAAGCCCTATCAATCTTGGATTTACATACATATAAGTGATAGTATATAGTATTTGTTTTCTCTGTCTGACTTATCTTACTTAGTATAATGTGCTCAAGGTCCATCATGTTGTCACAAATAACAAGATATCATTCTTCCTTATGGTTGAATATATTTATATATATATATATATAAATATATTATATATAACATATTTTTAATCTATTCATCTGTTGATAGGTGTTTGGGTTGTTTTCATATTTGACTCTTGTGAATAATGCAATATAACTGGGAGTGCATATTCCTTGTTGAAATCTTTTGGGTTTATACCCATAAGTGCATTGCTGGATCATATGATAGATCTATTTTTAATTTTTTGAGTAAATACCATATTGTTTTTGATAGCTGTTAGACCACTTAACATTCCCACCAACAATGTATAAGAATTGCCTTTTTTACCACATCCTTGCCAATATTTGTTGTCTCTTGTCTTTTTGATGATAGCCATTTAACAGGTGTGAGGTGATATCTCATTATAATTTTGATTTGCATTTCCTTGTTGATCATTGAAGTTGAACATCTTTTCATGTGCCTGATGGCCATTTTGATGACCTCTTTGGAAAAATGTTTATTTAATCATATAATTTCATTCATGTGGAGTTTAATAAACAAAATAGAGGATCATAGGGGAAGTGAGGGAAAAATAAACAATATGAAATCAGAGAGAGTAAAAACCACAAGAGACTCTTAGCTGTAGGAAACAAACTGAGGGTTGCTGCAGGGAAGATGTGTAGGGGGATGGGGTAACAGGGTGATGGGCATTAAGGAGGCACTAGATATAATGAGCACTTGGTATTATATGCAACTGATGAATCACTAAACTTTACTTCTGAAACTAATAATACACTGTATGTTAATCATTGAATTTGAATTATTCAGTTCAATATTGAATTATTGAATTATTGAATTTAAATAAAATAAAAAATGCCCAAGACCATACTATAATTTTCAAGAAATATACAGAAAAGTTTAAAACTTGTATTAGGGGCGCCAGGGTGGCTCGGTGGGTTGGGCCTCTGCCTTAGGCTCTGGTCGTGATCCCAGGGTCCTGGGGCCCCGTGTCTGGCTCTCTGCTCAGCAGAGAGTCTGCTTCCTCCTCTCTCTCTGCCTGCCTCTCTGCCTACTTGTGATCTCTGTCTGTCAAATAAATAAAAAAATAAATAAATCTCTAAAACTTGCTGTATTAATACTTAATAAGCAGTGATTCACAAAAGAAATGTCAACTTAGTTCTTCTGCCTAACTTTTAATCAGATTTTTTGGTTTTTATGTTGTATGAGTTTTTAAATATGATTTGGATGTTAACTCTTTTTTTCCCCCCAGGAAAAACAAAAAGTGTCTTCATTCAACATATTAAACAAACTCTTTTCTTTAAACAACATACACCAGGGGAAAGCGCGCATGTAGTCCCCCACTACCACAAATTATGCAGTTGAGTTTCCCACATTTGGGGAAATCACAGGGGTCAGCACATCTGGATAAGCCTCTCCCTGGGAAAACCACCTTCGTGATCATAATACCTCCCCTGCCAGGTAAGTATCTGGATGTTAACTCTTTATATGATAAGTGGTTTGCAAAACTTTTCTCACATTCTGTAGGTTGTCTTTTCATTTTGTTAATTTTAAAAAAACTAAGTAATTGGTTTATTATAAAAGGATATAACTCATGAACAGCTAGATGGAAGAGATGCGGACAGCAAGGTATGTGTTTGTTAATTTTGCTATGCAAAAGCTTTTGAGTTTGATGAGTCCCATTGTTGATTTTTGCTTTTATTTGTGCTTTTGGCGTCATGTTAAAAAATCACTGCCAAGACCAGTAACAATAAGTTCTTCCCTGTGTGTGTGTGTGTGTGTGTGTGTGTGTGTGTGTGCGTGGTATTTGTTTTGTCCTCAAGGCTAACACTGGAAAACAATGTGTACATTTCATTACCGGAATTAAAAAAAATTGGTCATTTGTAAAAATTACACATTACTTGAGGGCAATGACTCTGTCTTAGATATATTTTTTTTTAAATTTTATTTACTTATTTGACAGAGAGAGATCACAAGTAGGCAGAGAGGCAGGCAGAGAGAGAGAGGGGGAGGCAGGCTCCGCGGAGAGCCCGATGCGGGGCTCGATCCCAGGACCCTGGGATCATGACCTGAGCTGAAGGCAGAGGCTTAACCCACTGAGCCACCCAGGCGCCCCTAGATATTTTTTTATACCTAGACTATAGCTGAGTAGTTCCAAAGCTCACAGCTTTACTAAGAAAATGAGGAGAAAGCAGGGAGACAGAAATGGAATCTCATTTATCACCAGAACCAGGGAGACAAATGAGAAATGCCTTGTAGTGGCCTGTCACAAAATCAATCTCCTCCATGAACATAGACTATCTTTCTGTTTGTTTTCCTTAATTTATCTAAGATTACTTTTCAGAATGTAGGACTGGCTTATTTTATCTTGAATGTCTTCCCAAGTATTTATGTTCTTTAATGCCTATATAAATATATTTTCTTCCTTCCTTCCTTCCTTTTCTTTTAAGTTTTATTTATTTATTTATTTTTTAAAGATTTTATTTATTTATTCGACACACAGAGAAATCACAAGTAGGCAGAGAGGCAGGCAGAGACAGATGGGGAAGCAGGCTCTCCGCTGAGCAGAGGAGATCTCAGGACCCTGAGATCATGACCTGAGCTGAAGGCAGAGGCTTAACCCACCGAGCTACCCAGGCGCCCTTAAGTTTTATTTAAATTCTACTTGTTTAACATACAGTGTAATATCTGTTTCAGGAGTAGAATTTAGTGATTCATCACTTATATACAACACCCAGTGCATAAATGTATTTTTGAAAGTTTCTTTTCACAATTGCTTGTTGCTAATATAGAAAAATGGAACTGATTTTTTATATTGACTTTGTATTCTGTGACCTTGTTAAATTCACTTAATCATTATAGTAGTTTGTTTCCTTAATTTAAATTTTTGTATATAGTGATGTAATCTGTGAATAAACATAATTTTACCTCATTTTCATATCTTTATTTAAAATCTTTTTTCTTGCCTTATTATATCTCCTAAGACTCCCAGTAAAATTTTGGGTAGAAGTGTTGAAAGTGGGCATCTTTGACTGATTTCACATATTAAGTGAAAGCATTTGATATTTTACAAAAGCAGCTATGGTTTATTGTATGTATCCTTTATCAGGTTGAAGTTGTCTTTTATTTATAGTTGCTGTGGATTTTTATTATGAATGGGCATTAAATTTTGTCAGTTGTTTTTTCTACATCTATATGATTTCCTGCATCTATGATTATATGGCTTAATTTGTTAATGTGGAATTACATGGATAAATGTTCAAATATTAAACCAACTTTGCATTCTTGTATTAAACCCCAGTTAGTCAGGACATATTATCTTTGTGTATATTCCTGGATTAGGTTTGCTAATATTTTGTTAAGGATTTTTGTACCCATATTCAGAAAGATACTGTTCTACAATTTTCTTTGCTTTTAATGTTCATGTTCCAGTAAGGCTTTGGAAACCCTGCACCCCAAAATGCATAAGACTGCATGAATTCTGTTTCACACTCTTCTTTCACTATTACTTTTCAATAAAATTCAAGGAGTTGTGGGACAAATTGTCTAGCACATGAACTTATTTTTTGCATCTTGGGTGCTTCCAGATTTCAGTCCTCTCTGCCAGCATAAACTGTTCTTAAAAGCTAAGCTGGTTTCTCCTCATTTCTGCAATCTTTCCATCTATGACAGACCCACTTACTGCCTATTTGTACCCAGACAAGTCATGTGCCTTCAGACATAGAAGCTGTCTTGGCTTGCTACTTCTCTATGTATGTATAGTTCATTTCTTCCTGGGATTCTGCTTCTCACATCTTCCATGAATCTATCAACCTTTGATAGTCTCATGAAATATTAGGTACAGGTTTATTATCTTTCACCTTTTCTTGTTGCTACCATGAAAAGTATATATTGTTTGACATCCTTCTACATCCTACTCAGAAGCAGAAATTCTTTCAAATATCTTATATTGTGCTTCCTGTTTGCTCAGATACAGAATTATTTTTATTATCTGTTTGTTGATAGACCAGTGTTTTTTTTCCCACTAAACGTTTTCACCATTCAGTCCTGCAATGGTCCAGCATCTGGTTATGACCATAATCTTGTCTCTTATTTTCATCTGTGCCTTAAAATCCAATACTTTCACTCACTGAAATCATTAAATAGTTCATGAAGACTCATCATTAGGTCTTAGCATATCATACAGGTTGTCAGTGTTTTCTCTTTTCCTTTCTTTCTTCTCTCACTCACTCTCTTAGCAACCATTGGGAATTGCCTTACCCTTGCCAGCTAAACTCTGCTTATAGATGCTTGTTTTCTATATGTTATCCAAGTGCTCTGTGGTTGGACAGTATTGAGTGTGCTATACTGATGGAAAACTTAAGTCACTTCTTAGGCTTTCAGTAGTTTTTAACCTTTAACCCACACAATATGGAAATACTAATTTTCCTCCTCCTCTGAAACCCACCAGTACTTTTAGTTCTCCTTTTATAACACTTAACATGTTCTGTCCTGTATCATTCTGTATTATTGCTAGTTTGCATGCTTGTCCTACCTGCACTACAAGAATAAAAGTTCAATGAAGGAAGAGATTTTTCCTACATTCTTTAGATCAGTATGCATGCCTGACACCATACATTGCACTCACTTCTCACTCAATGGAGGAACTGATATATGGAGAGTGTAATAATGTGGATAATTTCCACAAAGAAAAAGCAAAAACATTTCTGTCAGCCAGGTAAAAATACTGAAGCTTTTTTCCCCATAAGAATAAATCACAAGGCAAGAAGACAATGGACAGTGGTCCTTTTCTCAAACCACTTACCCCAAAGTCATGTTGTTTTTATACCATGGTTGCCAGATTTACTAAATAATAGTATATAATAAACATACAGTTAAATTTGAATTTCAGGTAACAAAGAATAATGTTTTAATATAACTATGTCTCAAATTGCAATATTTGCTCACATTTAACTAGGTGTCCCTCTTTTACTTGGCAGTTCTATTCAATTTACAACTAGATATCCAGAGTCCCTTTGTTGAACACTTCTAAGTATAGCTTCCTTGGACTGTAACGAAGATCTCTCCTTGAATCCCACTTCTCTTATGAGGATGGTTTCCTCTGTATTCTTCTTCCTGTTTCTCAAGATGACAATTAGCAAATTGACAAAACTAAGCTGTGTTGTAAGTGAATAATAGGGAGTTAATTTTGGAATGTTCAACTCTCATAAAACATGTGCCCAAGATAATTGTGGTGTTTTAGAGTCAGTATCATAATCCAAAATATGTGATTCTATTAATGGAAATTTCAAACCGAGACAGGTATTTTTAAAAAGCAAAGGAGAAGTTTGTTGTCTTCAAAACAGCCTAGTAACATGGCTGTTAATGACACCTATGTTAGGAGGAGCACTTCCTCCTTGTTGGGCTCAGTAACATATAGACTTTGTGATTATTGGCTACCTGGTCCTAATAAAATTAAAAACTTTTTTGAGGGGAAGTGTTGTTATTTAAAAATATTTTAAAGAATTTTCTTGGAATTCTTTAAAATTTCAAATGATCCCTTGCAGTCTAGGTTCTAAAAATCAAGTGAAAATTTATTATAAAAACTCAATTGAAGCCAGTAACTAAACCCACACAATTACTCACATGACCAGTGTTTTTTTCTCTCCAGATCATATATACTTATTGAATAGCAAAATTTCCTCATTATTAAATTAAGCAGAAAATCAAAACATAAGATACGATACAATTAGAATCAAGAAGAAATAAACTGCTGTCTAACATTCATCTAACTAGATGAATTTTTGCATTTGGACCTAAAGTGAACCCTTTCATTTAGCAATTTAGATTTAGGTTAATTCTCTCAGAAAGTATTATTATTACAAGAGAGGATAAAAAAAGAAATTATGGAATGTTTTCAGGTAAAATAAGAAGAATTTTTATGAGTGTTTTAAGAACACACTTTATTTTTATGGACTAATAGAGATTCCAAATTATAGCAAAAACAATTGTTATATTGAATATAAGGAAGTACTTGTATTTGGAGTCTATTAACCAGCAAAGATAGCTGTGGACACTTTTCAGAAGAACATTAATAGTCATCACTCTGGCATGGATATCTTCTTGATGATTTTGTACATTATAAAGCCTCATCTGTGATTCACTTCTTTACAACAAATCCAATGTTAGAGTTAAAAAGGATTATTTTTCCTGTGATTCTCAACCATGTCTCCCCTACTCAACATAGTTGATGGAAATGGTGAAAGGTCCCCAGTGGCTGCAAGTTCAGCATCTTTTTAAATTTTTTTTTTTTTAGGGCATATATTTGAGTTTATTAGAAACTGCCAATTTTCTTTTTTCTTTTCTTTTTTTTTTTTTTTTCTGGAGTAGAATTCAGTGGTTCATCATTAACATACAACACTCAGTGCTCATGATAACAACTGCTCTCCTTAATACTCATCACCCGTCTAGCCCATTCTCCACTCACCTCCCTCTGTCAACCCTCTGTTTATTCTCGATCATTGTCTCTTATAGCTTGTATCCCTCTCTCCATGTTTTCTTTTCTCTCTTCCTATATGTTCATCTGTTTTCTTTCTTAAATTCCACTTATGAGTAAGGAGATCATATGTATTTGTCTTTCTCTGATTGACTTATTTCACTTAGCATAATATACTCCAGCTCCATCCACATTTTTGCAAATGGCAAGATTTCATACCTTTTTGATGGCTGAGTAACATTCCATTGTGTACACACACACACACACACACCCCACATCTTCTTTCACTGTTCACCAGTTGATGGACATTTGGACATTTGGGCTTTCTCCATAGATCGGCTATTGTTGGTTATGCTGCTATAAACATTGAGATGCATGTACCCCTTCAAATCAGTATTTTTGTATCCTCTGGGTAAATAACTAGTAGTACAATTGCTGGATCATAGAGTAGTTCTATTTTTAACATTTTGAGGAAACTCCATACTGTTCTGCAGAGTGACAGCACCAGTTTGCATTTGCACCAACAGTGCAGAATTGTCCCCCTTTCTCTGCATCCTCACCAACACCTGTTGATTCTTATGTCATTCATTTTAGCTACCCTGACAGGTATGAGATCATATCTCATTGGGGTTTGATTTATATTTTCCTGATGATGAGTGATATTGAGCATCTTCTCATGTTAGACATTTAAATGTCTTTTTTGGAAAGTGTCTATTCATGTCTTCTGCATATTTCTTAACTGAGTTATTTGTTTTTTTTTGGGGGGTGAGTTTGATAAGTTCTTTATAAATTCTGGATACTAACCCTTTATCAGATATGCCATTTGCAACTATCTTTTCCCATTCCCTAAACTGCCTTTTAGTTTTATTGATTGTTTCCTTTGCTGTGCAGAAATTTTTATATCTTGATGAAGTCCCAATAGTTCATTTTTGCTTTTGTTTCCCTTGCCTGTGGTGATGGATCTATTAGGAAGTTGCTGCAGCCAAGGTCAAAGAGGTTGCTGCCTGTGTTGTCCTCTAGGATTTTTATGGTTTTCTGTCACATTTAGGTCTTTCATCCATTTTGAGTCTATTTTTGTGTATGGTGTAAGAAAGTGGTCCAGTTTCATTCTTCTGCATGTTGCTGTCTAGTGTTCCCAGCACCATTCGTTAAAGAGACTGTCTTTTTTTCCCATTGGATATTCTTTTTTGCTTTGTCAAAATTAGTTGACCATAGAGTTGAGGGTCCATTTCTGGATGCTTTATTCTATTCCTTTGATCTATATGTCTGTTTTTGTGCCAGTGCTATACTGTCTTGATGACTATAGCTTTGTAATATAGCTTGAAATCTGGAATTGTGATGCCTCTGGTTTTGTTTTTTTTTCTTTTTCTTTTTCTTTGTTTTAAGTTTTTATTTATTTATTTGACACACAGAGAGAGATCACAAGTAGGCAGAGAGGCAGGCAGAGAGAGAGAGAGGAGGAAGCAGGCTCCCTGCTGAGCAGAGAGCCCAATGTGGGGCTCAATCCCAGGACCCTGAGATCATGACCTGAGCCGAAGGCAAAGGCTTTAACCCACTGAGCCACTCAGGTGCCCCTTGTTTTTCTTTTTTAAAGATTTTATTTATTTATTTGAAAGAGAGAGTGTGTATGCTTGTGTGTGCAAGTAGGGGGAGAGTCAGAGAGAGGGAGAAGGAGGCAGATGTAGATGGAGAAGCAGGGTCCTGGCTGAGCAAGGAGCCCAATGTGGGACTTGATCCCAGGACCCTGGGATGATGACATGAGCTGAAGGCAGATGTTTTACCAACTCAGCCACCTATGCACCCTGTTTTTCTTTTTCAGGATTGCTTTGGCTATTTGGTTCTTTTGTGGATCCAAACAAATTTTAGGATAGTTTGTTCTAGATCTGTGAAAAATGCTGTGCTATTTTGATGGGGATTAAATTAAATGTGTAGATTGCTTTGGGTAGTATCAACATTTTAACAGTGTTTTTTCTTCTAATCCATGAACATGGAATGCCTTTCCATTTTTTTGTGTGTGTCCTCTTCAATTTCTTTCATAAATGTTCTATAGTTTACAGAGTATAGGTCTTTACTTCTTTAGCTAGATTTATTCCTAAGTATCTTATTGTTTTTGGTCAATTGCAAATGGGATCAATTGTTTCATTTCTTTTTCTGTGGCTTTGCACTTGGTGTATAGAAATGCAGCAGATTTTGCATATTGATTTTATAACCTGTGACTTTGCTGAATTCATGAATTAGTTCTAGCAATTTTTTGGTGGATTCTTTCAGGTTTTCTACATAAAGTATCATGTCTGCAAATAGTGAAAGTCTGAGTTCTTCCTGGCCAATTTGGATAAATTTTATTTCTTTTTGTTGTCTGATTTCTAAGGCTATGACTTCCAATACTATGTTAAATAGTAATGGTAAGAGTGGACATATTTGTCTTATTCCTGACCATAGGGGAAAAGCTCTCAGTATTTCCCCAAAAAGGATGACATTAATTGTGAGTCTTTCATATATGGCCTTTATGATGTTGAGGTATGTTTCATCTATCTCTACTTTGTTGGGGGCAAGTTCATCAACTTAGTGAAGGACTGAGAGACTACAGAGAGGCATGGCTAGTTTGATTGAGTTCTCTAAAAAATTCTGATATCATTTTCCTCCCTTAAGGATTTTGTTTTTGGGGCACCTGGGTGGCTCAGTGGGTTAAAGCCTCTGCCTTTGGTTCAGGTCATGATCCTAGGGTCCTGGGATCAATCCCCACGCTGGGCTCTGCTCCATAGGGAGCCTGCTTCCTCCTCTCTCTGCTTGCCTCTCTGCCTACTTGTGATCTCTGTCAAATAAAAAATAAAATCTTTAAAAAAAAGGGATCTTGTTTCTAATGTAATTTTTTTAATGAAGCAATTGAGTTGTCTGACAATATCTAGAAAATTAGGCAAGAAGTTAGAATTGGAACCCATGTCTCTCATTCTCAAATGTAGAGCACTTACTAATGTATCATGTTTTAATGCACACTGCTTAAAATTATCTTAGTGTCAGTAATGATTTATCACTTCAGTTCACAAATACCTATGGATTCTTTGACCTCCTTTAAAAAAACAAACAAACCTGATTTACCTTAACTCTTATAAAACAGAAGGTCTCTGGCAGAGAAATACTCAAATATGAATTGCCGAGTTATTCTGAGTTTGTTCCTTCCTGAAAAACCCGGAGGTGTCAATACAGTTTTAACAGTCTTTAAGCAGATTTTATCTTCTTTTATCATTTTGGGTTTTGAACATATTGTTAGAATGTTTAATCAAAGATGAAAAATGTCAGAGCTCTTGCCCTAATGACTAATTTTGATTAACTCATCCAACCAGTCTGGTTTGCATTTCCATACTATGGTTTCACTAATTTCATAAATTCAGACAGTACTATAACTAGAAGGATAATTTTAGGGGACAGCAGACAGCGAGGATTACATTATTTTTCTGGTTCTAGGCACAAGTAGGTGACAAGAGGCATCCTTATGCAGCTGCAATCTGTCAGTGCCTGTTCCAGGTACCTGCTTCTTGGATGAATCTCTAGGAGCTTCAATTCACAAGCAATTGAGTTGGATCAAAATGAATCTTCCTTTCATTCATATACTCACCATGTGAATTCTCTCATGTCCTTCAGTTTAATGTCTGAGCTTTGAATGATACTCTTTTTTGTTATGTCCTTAACTTCATTTTTATCCCCTAAATTTGTATGTATGTAAATGCTTATCAGATTATATTCTTTTAGTAGAGACTCATTCATTTATTAAAATAAAAAATCACTGAGTGCTTATTATGTGCCAGATATCCTAGGTCATGGGCACAGAGCAGTCAATAAGACAAAATCTTTGTTCTCATGAAACTTATAGTCTAGTTGAAGCTTAGAATTTTATACTGTAGTTGGTAAAGATTTTAGGTACACACACACATGCACACATATATCACATATATATTTCTATAAACATATATATGCATGTCTACATACATGTGGATGTATATATATGTGTGTGTTTGGTGATACATGCTATGAAAAATAAAGTGAGTAAGGGGACAGAGAAATTCACAAGGATACTATTTTAATTAGTCAGAGAAAGCCTCCCTGATGAAGGAGCACTTCAGCAGAAATATAGATTAAGTGAAGGAGTAAACCAGGGTGATATTTGAAGGAAGAGTATTTCAGGCCAAGAGAGGAGCTTGCTTTGTCTGAATGATGGTTTAGAAAGTAGGAGTGTGGCTAGAACAGTGTGAGTGTAGACTATGAAGAGATGAAGTCTGAGATGTGAAGAGCCAGGTCATTTGTGGGCTTTGTTGACCTTAATAATGTTTTTGGGTTTTATTCTTATTCATTGGCCATATACTGTAAGGTTTTGCATTGAGGAAGAACATAATCTGCTTTATGTTTAAAAAAATGTAATGTATGTGGTATAAAGAATAGACTGTAGTGAAATTAGCATAGAATCAGGCAGACATATTAGGAGGCTGTCAAAATAATACAGGCAAAAAATGACGGTACTTGGACCAATACAAAATCTGTAGAAGAGTCAGATTTTCAGTATATTTCCAAGATAGAACCAACAGGCTCTGTTGATGTCTTGGGTATGAAATCCAAGAGGAAGAAGAACTAAGACAACTTCATGATTTTAGCTCAAGATTCCCAAAGAATAGACATAGTCATTTTATTGAGAGGTAAAAATATTATTAGGTAAGTAATGATTTCTAGAACCTTTCCTAGTAGATTAACAGTTCCTGCTGGATGTAAGTAAAAATGCTTCCAAAAGACTGAATTGGTTGAATACCTCTTTATGTTAATTCCTGAGCATTTTTCACCCTTGCTAATGAAACCTCAGGTTGGCAGCCAAGATAAAAATGATTGGTAGAGCCATTAGGGAAATATTCACAGAGGCTAACAACTATCTTGCTTGACAGGTAGAAACAATGACTACTTAAGTGGCTTTAGGGGCTGGAAGTGACCTTAAAAAAAAAAAAGAGGAATGTCAATCTTACCACAGAATTCATTACTTCATTATCTATTTGCTAATATGAAAGAAATTGGGGAGGTTCCCCACCTTCTGTAGTAGGATTTTATGTCAATACTAAATGATTAAATGCTGGAAATTAAATCAATTTAATTTTTACTTTTTAATTAGCAGGAGAGTATTTGTTGTTCATTCAGTCCTCAAAGTAGAAAGGAAAAATCTAGGAATACTAGATATACTGATGATAATCAGACTGACAGAAAAATAATTATTAGAAAAATAGCATGACTAGAAAAAGATACTTAACAGAAAATTAAAAATAATATGTAAAATTATTCTTCAAATTTGTAAAATGGACTTTTTCTCATCTGGATATATGCTTTTTGATTTGTATGTCTGCATTTCATAAAATCTGGGACTTTTTTTTTTTTTTTGCTAGGGGTAAAGATGAGTTTCAAATGGATGTAGTAATTTAAAAAATACAATAGTGTACCAAAATTCAAACATTTCCAGTTTTGATACAATATTTTGTGTACTATGTTAATATCCTACATGAGGGGCTCCTATAGCAATCTCTTATTTTTCTGGAAGAATGGTGTTATGCTATCAGATATTTGAAAACAAATCTACCACTTATTTAAGAAAAAAAGCCACAAATCAAGAATTTCCAGCTTCCTAAAAGCAGGAATGTCTCCAAAAAAAAATTTTTTTAATGTTATTTTAAACTCATTTGTGAAATATCTAATTTTTCACTGAGAATTTATCACTTACTCAGTTCACATTGTTACCAAAAAGCAGTACTGTTCTCTTTCAGCTACAAACCATTATTTCTTTGCACCATGTGGAATGCCCCACTGCTTTTGAAACCTTTACCATGACTCCTAGCCATATTCCTCATTGCTTTTGTGATCAGGCTTTCCAGTGTTTCCTTCCCATTCATTGAATGGATGACAGTTTTTAGCTTTATGCCGTAGTCCTTGGTGATTTGCAGCAAACATGGGTGATTTTTGCAGTAGTATAACCTCTGTTTTTTAATGTTCTCATCTCTACTTTTCTTCATTTCCCTCAAATATCCTAGACATTTATACCTCCCAGGACTTACCCATCTCTTAATATTCAGTCCCAAATTCCAGTTTCTGTCCACAGTCTCTTCTCATTGAGCCCCTCCAGCATACCTTTTCTTTGCCTTCCCTGGGATCTCCCCCATTTGGACCTTTTAATTTTCCTTCACTGCCTGCTCCAGCCTTCAAGTGCATTCTTAGTGCAGATATCTTGGTGATTATTCATGGTCTTTCGAATACTTTTATCTCATATCAAATTCTTCTTCCACCCTATTTGCTGGGTGAACCAACCATATGCCTCAGGAATCCTGGTTATAAGAAACAGAAATTTCTGGATCACTACAGCAGAAAATAATTTTTTTGAAAGGATACTGAATAGCTTACAAATTGGTGGGAAGATAGGCGGACAGAAAATGGGTGGGCACTGGTGGAGACTCTAAAATGAGCTCTCAAGCAAGGGCAGGTTACAGGGACATCTGATTAGGATGCTGATGGGGTTCAGGACATGCTATCCCAAAATATGCAAGATGGCAAACATATACTTTAAACTGAAGAAGTCTGAGAAGCAGGGAGGTCTTTCTGAACCTTCCACCTATTGCCTTTCTTTCCTGAAGACAGGAGATAAATTTTACATGTGAAAGGTACCCTCCCTGTAGCAGAAGAGCGACATTTTATCACCAGAGAGAATTTAGGCTGGCAAGACATCTGTATAACAAACCTTGTTAAACTAAGTCTTATCTTCCTAGTTACTTCTTCACCATTTACTATTCTTAGGCCAATCTCTTTTGTCCTGTGAATTCATCACAAATTTATTGTTTCTTTGTTTAAAAGGTATAAAAGCTTCCTGCTTTGTTAATCTTTTCAGGTCTTCATTCTCTTGTGAAGGATCCCACCTGATGTAGGAAGGCTCCCATGTGATGTAGGATGTTAGGATTCAAAGCCAATGTCCGAGAAAGAATTCTTGAGATGTCTTTGGTGCAAAAAAGTGATTTTATAAAAGCATGGAGACAGGGCCCTTGATAAGAAGGAGTTGCACTGGGGTCAGGAGGAATGGCGCATTATAAACGTTTAAGTTGGGAGGGGATTAAGATAGCGTTAAGTCTCTAAGGAATTTTGGAAGCAAAGTTTCCAGGACCTTGAGGGAGCTAGTTAGAGATAAAGGATCCTGGAGGTTGGGCTAAAATTGCCTTTTGCCCTTAGCAAAATATTAACATTGAGGCAGCTGAGTTCCTAAAGGAATGCCTCTGTGCCTATTTCAAGGACTTGTCAAAGGGATATAAGTAGTAAGGAAATATTATCATTTTTCTTCTGTCTTTGTTTCCTACATCATCATGTACATGTACAAATTTAGTAATGTAAAAATTTAGTAAAATTTGAATGCTTTCCTCCTATTAATCTGTCTTTGTTAGTGTAAATCTCGGACCCAGCCAGACCTTAAGATGGTTGAAGATAACTTTCCTCCCCTACAATGTTGACTTTGAAACTGCCAGCCACACTGATGTGGCTGCCTCTGAATAGTGCTGCTATAGTACCCCAATATTGATACTGGTGGATTATCAGAGGTGTGTTGCTGCCATACACAATTTCTAACCTGGATTTAAGCCTTTGCATCACTTACTCAAGATTCAAAGTCCCAGATGGAAGAGTATGTTAGAATTGACATAGTTTTGAGTAGTATTAGAGCTGGGGTCCAGAGCTAATGGCCAAGAAAGAATTCTTGAGACATTTTTGGAGCAAAAAGGTGATTTTATTAAGGCACAGGGACAGGACCCATGGGCAGAAAGAGCTGTTGCACTAGGGTTGTGAGGAATGGTTGATTATATACATGGGGGTTGGGGGAGGTGAGGACAAAGGGAGGTGTCCAAAAGGACTTTTCATATGCTCAGGATACTGCAGGCTCATTATCTTCACGTTAAGGTTGTTTTTCCTTCTAGTAAGGGATTAACAATAAGACAGTTGGGAGCTTCCTGGAGAAACGTTATATTCTGTCTATTTCAAGTATTTGTCAATAGGCTGCAGGTTATAAGAAAATTTAATTTTATTTAAATTCCTTTCTGCCTTTGTTTCCCACATCAGAGTGACCCTGGTTCAAATGTTTATATTCTGATTTTAAGAGTGGTAAATACGAAGTTCTTTTATCTTTATCTTTTGTAATGGGAGGTGAGGCAGGACATCCTATCAACTACACAAGATGAGAATTTTCTCCCAAATAGTAAATAAAAGTGTTTGGAAGTCAGATGACCAAGACCTGATGTACCAAATTAATGTTAATCCAATTGGCTTCCTCATTGCACCTGTATATGGGCAACTGAGCACTGTTAGAGATAATTATATAGCCATAAATTCATATTATTTAATCACAATAGACCCCAACCATTTCCTAAATAATATTGATTCTTACCATTTCTTTCTTCTGTTTTCCATGACAGTATTGCATATTTTCTCCTTCTAGTCTTTCTCTTTCTTCTCTTATTCTCAGGAGTTGTTGTCATTGTTTTCTTTAGAGAGAAAAATAGAAGTTCAAGAAAGTATCCTTTCAGTGTCCTGCCACCATGCCAACAAATTAATCTTGTTATACTCATATTTTCTTTCTTCCTTCATCTCAGTTGTTAATCTTCCCACCTGTGCTCTAAATTCCCTACCTCTATCTCTCCTTTTCCCACTTTTGCAGGTTCTCCATTTGGTTGATTATTCCCCTTGCTATCAACTTTTCCTTTTTTTTTTTTTAACTTATTTTGACATTTAGCACTTATATGACATTTAGTACTTCAAATTATTAACATTGAAAAGAAAAAGTTTTCTTTAACCTATATTGCTTAAGCTACTTCTATATCTTACTTGATGTTTGAAAGCTTTTCTATAGTTGTCCTGAAAGAATGAATTCTTATGGGTGGTTATTTCTGGAACAATTTTGCTGGAATCAGATGCAAAATTGAATTGAGCCGTTTACAGAATTATAAGGTAACTAAACATACAGACTTTCTAAGTAACCTGATATGATTTGGATGTTAATAAGGAAGGAATAGGATCTGGGACTTGGTTGATGGAGTGTTTCAGATACTCCCTTGCCAATGAAGAGCTCCTTTTTCCTTGTTCCAAGAAGACCGGCCTCTTCTTTCTTCAGTCCCTTATAATATTCTCATCTATGTCAGTTGCTCAAATGGAATATGAATTTCTTCACCCTCTATTGATTTTCTGTTGCTGTCATAACAAACAACTATAAGTTTAGTGGCTTAAGACAATATAAAAGTATTGTCTTACATTTTTCTAGGTTGGAAGTTCAATCTGGGTCTTGCTAAGTTAAAATAAAAGTTTTCAGTAGGTTCTAGGAGGGAATCTATTTCTTTGCTTTGCCCAGCTTCTAGAGGCTTCCTACCTTTCTTTGTTCATGGTCTATTTCCTCCATCTTTAAAACAAGCCATGGGGTCAAATCCTTCTCACATTCCAGCACACTGACCTCTTCTTCTTCCACTCTCTTCCACTTTTAAAGAACTTTGTGATTACGTTGAACTCACTGGAATAACTGAGAACTATCTTGTCAATATCCTTAACTTAATTATATCTGAAAAATCTTTTTCCATTTAAAGCAACATATACATGAGTTTTTGGGAATCAGGACAGGGCACCATTGGTCATCATTATCCTAATAACGACAAGACCACAGTATCCACCTCAAATACTCAACTATTTATTGCCCCAGAACCCATAACTATGGTCATTTATTAGCAGGCTTCAGAGTGGTAGGTAGAAAGAACAGGGAGGAAATAGCTCATTTACAAAAAAAAGCAAGTTTTTTATATACATATTGTAGATACCTAAGGGATAGATTTGGGAATTCATTATAGTATTAAATGAAGGAGGACAAAATGTAACACTAGATTGGACCAATTTTTTGAAGTGGATAACTTACTAGATATTCTAGATTTTATATGTTAACTTGAGCAGCAGGTAATAGCTTTAATAATTTGTTCTGCTGGTGATGGAAACTTTGACTGAGAGTTGATATCCAGAACTTCCCTAGTATAATGTAAAGGAAGGAATCTAAAAGTCTAAGCAAATAGGAGTGTTGGAATATTTATCGTGCATGACAGTATATTGCCTATCCATTATATATTCTAAAGAGACCAAAGGATTTTTGCTTAACTAAGGTATTGAACACCAGTGTCCTTGAAAGCCCTGTGGTGACTGTCTTCTGTAGTCTAGTCATGACCACAGAAGATGCTGTCAGTGAGTTGGTTCCCTGATTTTATTAGGGATGATGGGATCCAGAGTGACAGAAGCTAAGTGTCAAAGCTTAAATAGGATCAAAAATAACGTATGTACTTTTACAGCAATGGGCAGTAGGGATGAGGTGGTAATATGAATATTTTGACCCACAGGAATCTCTGGAGAAAGATATTTTTAAAAAATGATGTCTATCAAAGATGCATTTAACTCATTATTGATGCAACCAACAGTATGCTAAAGCTGATTAAAAAAATTGTAGGGTAGATAGAATTATTTATAGCTATAGAAAGAAAAAATGCTAGATTAAGATTTCTAAATGACATAAAAAAATTTTAATGCCCTACCCGGTATATAAAGTTTTCTATGGTATAAAATCATTTGCATTTCTATAGGACAAAATTAATCTGCATTGCTATAGAAACAGAATCATCTGCATCATTATGAGTTTTCTCCTCACCAACTGGTACACTTACAGAGTTGTAAAATACTATAATCAAACCTACATGTCCCTAGGGGTTAGATAATCCTAGTTAGATAAACCTGCTACATAACACTCTGTGACATTGAAAGGACATGCAATCATCCAATTGCTTATTTCCAAGTTTTGGATTTTTGTTTTTCTTAACAGTTCTTTCTTTTTGTACACAAATTCCTTTCACCCCTGGCCACAGTCAACATCTGATGCTTTTTGTAACTATAAAAAGATTTGACTTTCATAGAGTCATATACAATCTATTCTTTGGATCTTTTGCTTAGTATAAAATTGATGGGCTATATATCTTTTAGTATCTATCAGAAGTTCATTATTTTAGTTGTTGTTGAGTCATATTCCATATCCATATACGTGGATATACTAAAATTTGTTTATCCATTTATCTACCAATGGGCTTCTTGTGTCCTTCAGTTTATAGCTATTTTGAATGAAGCTATTAAGAATCTTCAAACACAATCCTTTATGTGAACATATGTTTTCATCCCAATTGGGTAAATAACAATGGATGGAATCAATAAGTTGTATGGTATGTGCACAACTTATAAAAAAGAAATTCTCAAAGTGGTTAAATCACTTTACATTCCTACCAGTGGTATATCAGAGTTTCAGGGGCTCCCCATCCTTACAACACTTGGTATTGTCAATCTTGTTTTAGTCATAATAATGGGCAAGTAGTATGTCTTAGTTCAGGCTGCTAGAAGAAAAATACCATAGTTTAGATTGAACAACAAACATGTTATTTCTTATAATTCTAGAGGATAGCAAGTCCAAGATCGAAGTGCTAGCAGATTTAGTGTCTGGTCAGGACCTGATTCCTGGTTTATAGATGACTATGTTCTTATTGTACCTTCACATGACAGGATGAGAGTAAGAGAAATCTGGGTCTTTTATAAGAAAAGGGCACTTTTATAAGGGCACTAATCCCATTGTTGAGGGCTTCATCATCATGACCCAATTAGCTCTCAAAGTCCCCACTTCCAAATATCATCTTATTAGAGATTAAGTTTTAGCATATAAATTTTGAGGGATATAAACATCCAGTCTTCAGTATAATAGTAACTTATTATGGTTTTAATTTTCATTTAGCTAATTATTAATCACATTGAGCCTTTTTCCCTGTATTTATTGGTCATTAATATGTATTCTTTTGTGGGACACTTGATTAGGTCTTTTGTCTGTTTTAGGGAAGAGGTGTTTTGTCTTGTAGTGTAATACTCTCTAATTATCTTTCTTTTCTTGTGATTGATTGTGTCTGATATGTTGTGAGGAAAATATAGGAATATAAGATTTATATATATATATACATACATATATATATATACACATATATATATATATGTACATAAAAGATTTTATTTATTTGACACACAGAGAGAGATCACAAGTAGGCAGAGAGGCAGGCGGAGAGAGAGGGGGAAGCAGGCTCCCCACCAAGCAGAGACCAATGCGGGACTCAATCCCAGGACCCTGAGATCATGACCTTAGCTGAAGACAGAGGCTTAACCCACTGACCCACCCAGGTGCTCTATATTTATTTTTAATATGTATTAATGCACAAAGGTTTTTTTTTCTTTCATTTAAAAACATACTTTGACCCTACTTTGATGAACTATGTGTTATTATGAATTTAATTATTTAGTAATGTTTAGATTTGATGAAGAACAAAAAAAGATCAGTCTGAATAAATCATTCCTTATTAAAAGTTCTATTTTCTCTATGCTATGTTGTAGATGAATGAATGAGCTGTATATCTCAGCTATTAGTAAGAAAACTTGTATAAATTCAAGGTAATATTAATAGTTTTAACTTATGCATTTTAAATATAATCTAAGGGTTTAAAATACATAATTTATATAAAGAACTGAGAACATGGCTTGATTTATTTTTATAGCAATAAAGTATATTTTTGAAGATTGAGTAACATAGATGATATTGAACTGAACTAAGTAAATAAAACACAATAAAAGTATAAACTTTTGAAATTGAATGTAATATTAATAGAGATATGAAAAATTCACATAGTAAAGTATAGTTGAAATTATTTGTAGAAAGAAATATAAATATTAAAAACCTTATGTAAATGTAGGAGATATATTTGGAAAAAAGAGAAATTGCTCATTTGACTGCAGAAGGATTTGTTTAACTTTGATCATTCATTAATTTATTCAATATACAAACATTTATCAAGCTTAGCAACTACAGTATAAAACATTGTTATGTGTTAAGGATATAAATTATATAAGACCTCTAATCTCAGTGAAGTCACATGTCCATAATGATCATATTTTTATACTATGTTATAGGTGATAATATAAATATATAGCACAGATACTCTTTTTTTTGCTTTTTTTATTGTGTTATGTTAGTCACTGTATCAAAAACGAATGATATGTTTTATGGTGAGCACATATACTCTTAATGATAGATATGTGATCTATATATTTTATAACATTACTAATAGCTCTGCTAATATTATAAATTATATAAGCCTAATATCAATATTTTCTAGCTTAAAAATAATGCTTTATTGTATTTATATATTTTATATCAAACAAACAACCTAGCAACTCTAACAACAGAAAAAGATTGTCATGAAGGTTGCCATTGTATAAATCAGTGAGAAAACAGAACATAGGTTGTCCCTCTGAATTTGCTCCTTTCTCTTGGGCTTCACTTTAACCTGAGAAAGCAAAACTCTACCTAGTTAAGAGCTTAAAAGAAAACAGTTCCTGAGGGGAGCAAAAGAGATCACGAATGGGAGACTAAAGAGAGTCAGATGCAAAGTTTCTGTGCTGAAACTGTGCCTTTGTAAGACTCATGAGTTCCAACCAATATTATTGATTCCCACTGCATGTTACCCACATGGCCCGTTTTCCTTTATCTTGCCCACCCTAATTATTGATGCCTTTCTTTGCCTTCATAAAATGTCAAGTTCCCTCCCCAGTGAAAGTGGGACTCAGGAGTTCCTTTCCAGAACATTTGAGAACATAATAACTACTGTGTCCCCTGGTTCTTCAGTGCATACCTTAAAGGTAGCTGTAATAAACTGACTAAATTCTATATGAAAAATTACAATTGAGGATTAAATGAACCAAAGATCAAATTTAAATATTGTATATCTATTCAAATCATCATCATCAGTAGCTTTGTATTGTTTTCATGAATTCGTAAGCATTGGCAGAATAAAACACCTAGAATTAGGCAGTTACTGCTGGTCTTGTACTTGTGCTATTTATTTTTTGGAGAATGTTTAATTTACTCTCATATTTAAATGTGTCACTCTGAAGGAAGTGACTCTTTCCTTCTCCCTCTCAAACCTCAGCATTACCATCACCACATGCTATCGTGACTGATCCATATATCCTTTTTGATGATGTTAGAACTCATTCCACTTCTAGTGATACTGGATCCTCTTTGTAGCAAACCACAGAATCTTTTCTGATGTCTCTGAAACAAACAAATACATGAATAAACAAACAAGATTCTCATGATAGTTTTCTAGAATTTTGTCTCTTACTGGTTTCTATGTGAAATAATATATATATATTCTTCATGTGAAAGATATGGTAAAGGCACAGTGCTGGTCCATGCATTAAATTTCCAGACTTTCAAACTGCAGGGATTTAATAAATGGGAACTGACTACAATGGAATAATGAGACTAATTTTTTATGGAATGAATGAATTTTCATAACTTGAGCAGCATTTTCCAAAGCAAACCCCTATAATAACCTATGGGATGATTCATGGAAGTATGAAGGGTTTTATGGCTTAAATAATGCCATATAATAAACATAAACTATATCTTAGGTTGTAGATTTAATGCACTTAAACAAAATAATCTCTCTCATATTTCCTATTGAAGAAATCTGCTTGGCAATGTAGTTCCCAAGTTTATTTGAAAGGTAGTTTAGTGCATTGGTTAAGAACTCAAGGTCTGCAATCAGATGACTCAAGATCAGATCCTGACTGCATTTGCTTCTTGGAGAGTTTAGACCAGTTATTTAATCTTTCTGTTTCTCAGTTCCATCATGTACAAGATGGAGTTAATAATAATAACTGCCTCATAGGTTTCTTATGAGGATTGAATGAATTAATATATATCAGGTTTTTTGAATAATACTTGACATAAGTGCTCTAAAAAGATCTGTGATTTTAATTTGACTTTGATATCCTTTTTTCACATAGTACCCACTAGTAGCTTGTGGCTAATAATGTACTTATCATTCACTGACTAATTCCCAAATGTTGGTTATGTGTTAAATGTTGTCTTGGTCAGTGTGGGTTGCTATAACAAAATACTAGAGTGGTTTAAACAGTAAACATTTATTTCTCATGTTATGGATATTAGAAAATCCAAGATCATGGTGCTAGCAGATTCCATGTCTTGTTAGAGCCCATTTCATGGTTTATAGATTGCTGTCTGCTTATATCTTCATGCAGTAGAGAGCAGAGAGTGAAGATGCAAACTTCTGTGTCTCTTCTTACAAGGGCCTAACTACTCTCTCCAAAGGCCCCATCTTGTAATATCATCAGATTAAAGTTTTAGGATTTCAGCATGTGAATTTTAGGGGGGGAGCAAAAACATTCAGTCTATAACAGCAGTACTACTAATATTTATTTTTATTTTAAAGATAAACTGAGGCTGCTTAATCACTTCAATCAATCAACAAATATTTACTTAGCAAGATGTAGGTATCAGATCTTTATCTGTGGATAAGAGGCACACACAGGTTAGAAAACTTGTTCTGTCTGATTCTGATGCTTGTGCCAGCAGTGGCTGGAAGTAACAGTCTTCTTGTATTTATTTAAGATAATGGAGAAGTTGAGCATGACTATCTGGGTGTGCCTGGGTGGCTCAGGTGGTTAAGCAACTGCCTATGGTTCAGGTCAGATCTCCAGGTCCTGGGATCACACCCCAAATTGGGCTCCTGGCTCAGAGGGGAGTCTGCTTCCTTCTGCCCTCCCCTTTGTTCTTGCTCTCTCTCTTTCAAGTGAATAAATAAAATCATATATATGTATGTATGTATGTATGTATATATATATGTATATATATATATGTATATAAGTGTATATATACATATATACATGTATATATATGTATATATATATCTCACCACGATCTCAACTTCAGAAGAAGAATCTATTGTGTTGAGAATTTGCATATGTGAGTACTCCTAGGCATGGTTTTTCATGGCTGACGGCATCATGGGTAAGTGTCTGACCCAAGAAGGGATGATCAGTTACCTAATGAGTTCTACCAAACACGAATAATGGTGATTAAGTAAATAATTCCACACTTGCTTTTAGGGAATTTGAATATCAGACATACTAGGAGGCAACTTTTAATCTCATTAATGTGGGATGGAGAGATAGTTTATTGCTAACTCACCATAATGGTTAAGTCCTAGTTGGTAGAACAATAGCATCAGGTGCATCTGATTTTCTGCTAGAACTGATACTGTACTGATAGTGTCTGTGAGGTCTGGCTTGTGGCTGTTCATATTTTCCTTTCTTCCCTTATATCCTTCTAGAACAGAAAAATTTAGACTAGTCAAGAAGGTGCAAAAAATGCTGCTAGCACTTTCTCAGTTCTACCTTTCACAAATATCAGTATTCACATATGGAAAGTACCCTTGTTTCCTATTAGAGAAAGAAGGTAGAATTTTAGTTATGGGTAGGAGTTTTTTGAGAGAAAGAAGAGAGAAAATGATTCTATTAATTTTGAGCTCATTATCCTTTAACAGGGAATTAAACATGGCAAAAAGCATTATAAAGAGATATGATTTCCTCTATCCCTTTAAAAGAACTGTGTGTTATTCAGGGAAAGATATTGTGACCAAATTTGATGGAATTGTTTGTGTAGGTGCAATGAGTTCAGGGGCCCTGCAGAGCACAGTCTTTGCCCACAGACAAAGTATAGCCCAAAGTTAGTGAAAAAGTTATTTCTACATATGCATGGAACACAACATCCTTCTAGTCCTTTAGAGGCCTACAGCCTGGGGCATTGGAGTTTTCATGACTAGAAGCAGTGATTCTTTTTCAAGGGCTTCCACAGTCAGGGAGGAAGGACTTTTGTGAGCCTAAAGGAGAGTCGAAGAGGAGTATAAATGTGACATGATGACTGCAGCTGACAGACTGGTTTCTAAGTATAATTGAAACATGCTTTGAGTACTTCCAGAAAAAAATTAAAAAACTTGGAGAACAAGTTGAGGGGAGCTTATTTCATGCTTAGGCAGAGAGGAGAGAGGATGATGACTCACAATTAAATATCTCTCCATTTTTAAAAATCACAGTCTGCTAAGGCTTGGGAATACTGGTTATAATTAAAATAAATCCCTATCAACTGAGATAATATCAGTATATCCTAAAAGATCCCTTCCAATCTGAGAGAGCTTAACACACACAATTATATGGTATACTACCTACAAGAAGTAAGTACAAACAGCAGTAGTGAGGATTATTTTCTATTAAATTAATTTGAGGATAGAAAAGACAGAGTTATTTTGTTATTTTTATTTTTGGTTAATTCAAACCAGAAAGGCCTGAAATCAAAGAATTAAACAACATTCTAAAAATCACATGATAAAAATTCTTTCCTAGAACTAAATTGTTGAATTTTGCACAATTTAACAAATTATTAATAATTACTATTAAAAATGTATGTACTTCTTTTTTCTAAAGATTGATTTTATTTTATTTATTTATTTATTTATGTGAGAGAGAGAGAATGAGAGAGAGAGAGAGAATCTGAAACAGAACCCACTCTGAGTACAGAGACCGATGGAGGGCTTGGTCACATGACTGGGGGATCAGGACCTGAGCCAGAGTCAGATGCTTAACCCACTGAGCCATCGAGGAGTCCCTGCACTTCTTTTTATTCAACTTTTTATTTTGGAAAAAAATTATAGACTTGGGGGTTTCCTGAAAGGCTCAGTGGGTGGAACATACTACTCTTGATCTCAGGGTTGTTTGTTTGAGCCCCACATGGATGTAGAGATCACTTAAAAATTTTTTAAAATCTTAAAAAAATTTTAGACTCAGCAGAAGTTGCAAAAATAGTACAGAGAAGGTCCATGTATGCATCATCCAGCTTCTGTCAATGGTGACATCTTACACAATATATTATCCAAATCAGAATACTGGTATTAGCAAAATATAATTAACTAGACCAATCACATCAACTACCATAAACCACAAAAACTCACTGAAGATGAAATAGATAATGTGAATTGATCTGTAATTTGAAAGCTCTGGAAAACAATTTCAAGGTGGTTTCACAGGACAATTCTACCATTTCTATATTAAGAAGAAATAATATCAGATCTATACAATCTCTTCTAGAAAAGGGAAAAGGAAGCAATACTTCCCAACACTTTTGGGGGACTAACATAACCCTATCACCAAAACCAGATGAAGATTGCAGGAAAAAGCAAGCTAATTTCTCATGAACATAGACACAAAAATCTTTAACAAAATATTAGTGAACTGAATCCAGCAATATATTGAAAAATTTATACAAAATGACCAAGTAGATTTTATTCCAATTCCAATTAGAACTAGCAAAACTAGTTCAACACATCAAAACTCATTAATGTATCTATATGTTAAAAATTACAAAACCATGATGAAAGAAATAAAGAAGATCTAAAGAAATGGAGAGGGAAACTATGTTCATGGATTGGAAAGCTCAACATAATGAAGATGTCAATTCTGCACAAACTGGTTAAATACAATTCCTATCAAATTTTCAGCAATATTTTTTTCTTGTAAACATAGACAAATAGATCTTAAAATAAATATGCAAAGGCAAAGGAACTAGAATAGCTCAAGCAGTTTTGAAAAAGAATGAAGCTAGAAGAATCACACTACCTAATCTTAAATACATACATACATATATATATATATATATATATATATATATATATATATATTTCTATGTCTCTACTTAATATGCTCAATCTTTCTAGCTTTTGAATATATAAAAAACAATTATAATGATGAATGTGTTTTCATGTTCTGTCTGCTAATTCTAACATCTGTTTCAGTTCTGGGTCAGTTACAATTGATTGCTTTTTCTCCAAACATAATTTCCTGCTTCTTTGGATGCTTGTTGATTTTTTTTTGATCAAATGACAGGAAATATAAATCTTACTTTGTTGGGTGCTATATACTTTTGCATTTCTAGAAATATTCTTGGCCTTTATTCTCAGTGAAGTTAAGTTACTTGAAAAGAATTTAATTCATACTGGTCTTGTTTTTACAATTTGTTTTTCAGGACAAGAGCACCATTTAATCTAGTACTAATCTTACTCCATTACTAAATTAAGACCCTTCTGAGTACTCTACACAATGTGCCTTGAACTATGAGGTTTCCCACTCTGGCTGGTGGGAGCTGTCAGTATTTCTGGTCCTGGGTAAGCACCAGGGACTGCTCTATCTAGTTCAGGTGTTTTTTGTTTTTTTTTGTTTTTTTTTTTCCCTCAGCCATGGGTAGTCTCCTCACATCCATGCACCAGTGAGTGCTTGTCTGTATCCTGGAGGCAAACCCTCAATAGTTCCACGGGTTCATTCTCTGAGAAGCTATCTTCTCACTGGTGCTCTTTCCTTTGATTCTTGTCACCTTGGTCTTTCTGGATTTCCACTACAGTTTTCTCTATCTAGGGAGTCTGCCATTCTCTTTCTCTGTAACCCCTGCTTGCACAAAAGCCTGGACATCCTTTCAAGTTAGTAAGCTGGGGCAGTAGTAGAACTCACCTCATTTGTGTCCCATCTTGCAGGGATGACCATCCTTCATCTGACATATTGAAAATATTGTTTTATAAATTTTATTTGCCTTTTTTAGTTGTTTCAAGTAGGAGGGTAAATTCAGTGCTATTTGGGAGCTATTTGGCTCCTTTTGGGCCAGATGTGAAAATCCCACCATTTCTACTTTAGTTCTATTTTATTCTGGACATTTAAATTTCTTGACTTCTCTTCCTTCTTCCATTCTAGTAACTTATTTTTGCTACAATAAGAGTAATTCTTTTAAAATACACAGTTGGTCAAATACTGAAAAACTTCATGGCTTCTCAAAGCATTTAACATGAAGAATAAAATCTAATAAAAGCTTAGTAAAGTTTACAGGGCTTCTTTTAAAATCTGGCCTTAAGGGGTGCCTGGGTGGCTCAGTGGGTTAAAGCCTCTGCCTTCAACACAGGTAGTGATCCCAGAGTCCTGGGATTGAGCCTCACGTTGGGCTCTCTGCTCAGCATAGATCCTGCTTCCTCATCTCTCTGCCTGCCTCTCTGCCTGCTTGTGATCTCTGTCTGTCAATAAGTAAAAAAAATAAATAAAAATCTTAAAAAATAAATAAATAAATAAAATCTGGCCTTAAGCCATCTAATCCAACATTTTCTAGTACTTCCTTTCAGACCTTATACTCCCATCATGCTCATTGTGGAGCTCTTCAAAGGTGTGGATAGTCTTGTGTCTTTAGATAGTCACTACATCCTTGCACTTTTCTCCTAGCTGTCTCCTACTCATCCTTTCTCATTTAAAATATATTGTCCCTAGGTTTAACTCAGTACCTAGCACATAACAGGCCCACAATACAAACTTCCTTTAGCATATTGTTATTTAGGGTTTGTGTGGGGAGGATGGAGGTGAAAATAGAAATTGATCTGGGGTATTTATGACTTTAAAGAAAATCAAATGAATTCTAAATAAAATTATATTACTAATGCTTATATTCTCATCATCTTTCTATTTCTGCTGAATAGTTAGGAATATGGCTGTTTCAACAGCTCAAGTTTGCAATGGAGTTTATCCACCTGCTCCCTTTTCTCATCACTCCTACTGAGTTTTTTGGCCTTTCTCCAGTGCTCTCTGTTTAGTGCCAGATTTTACCCCATTCAAGGTTGGCGTGCTCATTCAATTTTATTCCAGGAAAGGCCCTTCTACTCCTTCCCCAGGCCAGCTGGCATCTTCTTAAAATCCTTTCCAATATCCGTGGCCTATCTCATGTTCCAGGTTCCTCTTGCCTTGGCTTTTTCTCATAACACACCAGATTCTCTAATGAGGCAAAGGCTATTTGTCTTGACTGGTGGTGGGCAGAATTCCTAGTCCTATTACAAGCCACCAAGCAGAAATTATTTAACTAGAAAGAAAAGAAGGCATTTAAAATAAAAAAAAAATGGTTAGAGGATAAAAATAAAAAACAAAATCTTTTTTTCTATACTTTAGATAAAGTTCCTCAAAAGAACATTCTCATAAAAAACTACAATGTTAATTATTGACATATAGAACTGTTTTTTGGAACATAACTAAAAGGTATATTTTTAATTTGAATTACTTTAAAGTATATGTACAATGATGTTTTTGGAAAAATAATTTTCCCTGCTTTTAATTTTTGAGAACTTCTTGAATATAGACTTGGTTAATATTTGAATCATATATTCATTTGTCATAAAATATTAAGTACAGGTAGTGCAAAGCACAATGCTTGATTTGGGTACACATATGCATCAACAATGCACATTAGTTTCTCCCTTTCTGTACGTGTGTATGAATAAATAACTAAAAGGACAACAGTGTGGAGATTCCTCAAGAAATTAAAAATAGAGCTTCCATATGACCTTGCAATTGCACTACTGGGTATTTACCCCAAAGATACAGATGTAGTGAAAAGAAGGTCCATCTGTACCCCAATGTTTATAGCAGCAATGGCCATGGTCGCCAAACTGTGGAAAGAACCAAGATGTCCTTCAACGGACGAATGGATAAGGAAGATGTGGTCCATATACACTATGGAGTATTATGCCTCCATCAGAAAGGATGAATTTTTGTAGCAACATGGATGGGACTGGAAGAGATTATGCTGAGTGAAATAAGTCAAGCAGAGAGAGTCAATTATCATATGGTTTCATTTATTTGTGGAGCATAACAAATAGCATGGAGGACAAGGGGAGATGGAGAGGAGAAGGGAGTTGAGGAAAATTGGAGGGGGAGGTGAACCACGAGAGACTATGGACTCTGAAAAACAATCTGAGGGTTTTGAAGGGGCGGGGCGCAGGGAGGTTGGGGGAACCAGGTGGTGGGTATTAGAGAGGGCACGGATTGCATGGAGCACTGGGTGTGGTGCAAAAACAACGAATACTGTTACGCTGAAAAGAAATTAAAAAAAAAATAAAATAAAAGGCCACTTATTGGTTCAGAGGTGAACTATAAAATTTTAGAACATCTACAATGTCTAGCAATGTTAGGTAACTATTTTATATATATATATATATATATATATATATATATACATATATATATATATTTTTACTTTGCAGAACTGATATATAAATTAAAATGTGGCTTCCTTTATATCCTACTGTTTCTTTGTTTGTATCCTGGGAATACAGAATTGGGTTAATATTTATCTTCATCACTTACTCTCATCAATGACTCTTGCAAACCTTATTTATTAGTTTGTTTTTGTTTGCAAGCAATGATACAACAGATATCAGTTAACCTAGTACCCAAACTAGAACATATAATGATTTGGTTCTTGACATTTCTGCACACTACCTGTCATCACCTTCTAATTATTACTATTATCTTGGCTCATACATGGATATTATCTTGCTTTTAAAAATATGTCTTAGTTATAGCTAAGTAGTTTTATCAAGCAGATTGTTTTGTTTTACATTTTTTTAAAGATTTTATTTATTTATTTGACAGAGAGAGAGATCATAAGTAGGCAGTGAGGCAGGCAGAGATGGAAGGGGAAGCAGGTTCCCTGCCGAGCAGAGAGCCTGATGTGGGGCTCGACCCCAGGATCCTGAGACCGTGACTTGAGCCAAAGGCAGAGGCTTAACCCATTGAGCCACCCAGGTGCCCCTGTTTTCCTTTTTTTTTTTACATTTAATTGTTTTACATTTTTAGCTTATAAAAATATATTATGCAGTATTTTAACTTTTTGTACTTACTTTTCTCATCTAAATTTAGATTGCTTACTTTCATTAGTGTTGTTGTATATGTTTATTTATTCATTATTTGACATTATTATATTTTATAAATATATAAGAATTTAGTCATTTACTTACTTGTCAATATATTTTTGACTGTCTTTAAACTTTTGCTATTACAAACATTAATGATATAAACATTCTGCATATAAATCTGGTTTACCTTTGGAAGAGATTCTCTTTGGTACAAAATTATCTGAGTTAAGTGTAAGTTTTCTAGAAGTTATAGAAAAATACAACATTTTTAGACTGAATTTTGTTATTATATAAACTTACATATCCCAGACAAATTCTATTTATTATGATGTACATGTGTATAGAAATATAATAAAAGTAGTATATATGCATGTTTAAAAGTACTAACTTTTTTAAAAAGTTAATTTTGTTGGGAATTTCAAATTTGCTGTCCAAAGATTAAATTCAATCTACAAATGTTTTTCTTTGTTGTCTTATTTAAAAGATATATCCCTTTTCCTAATTTAAAAAAAAGCTAAGTACTCTGTTGTGTCTCACTTGTATATCAGTTAATGTGAACACAACATCCATTTCTGTATGGGACAATATTTCTTTTGTTCAGCTCAAAAAGTAAGGTAAGAGTTGTGACTAGATTTGACAAGTTGGGAAACTTAGGAAGCATTGTCTGAATATCATTTTCTCATATCTTAGAGCACAGAAGTTTAAACAAGCGATTTGGAATAAATACATCAACTAGTATCTGTTCAGTGTTGATATTATTCAACATTACTTTCAATGGCCTGAAAAAAAATGAGATTATCTTTTTGTCCTAAATCTTCTCATTCAAATCATTTATTTTATAACCCCTTTTTACAAAATAAAACCCCACTAAACTTTTTTCCACGACCAGGTAGGACAATGGCTAGTTCTTCCTGAAAATACCAAACAGATGACTCAGAGTCATTTCTTTTAGGGCTGACTTTGTGCTCTGAAATTTTTAAGATTGTATTTGTAACTTATTACTTTACCACAAGGGTGCACTAAGAAGCCCTCATAAACACAAGAATCAGTTATTTAATTTGCTATAACTCATTTATCCAGAACAGTAAAATGTTTCTACTGATTCACATAAAGCTGTTCATACTCAAAGAACTTTCCTACATTGTTAGAGATACTGTGCAGAGGAGCAAAAAATGAATTCTCTTCACAAAGAAAGTACCAATAAATAAGGATTTATTTATTATAGTTTATTATTGTTTTTAAAACTGTTTCATAAATTTTTTCAGACATTAAAATGAAGTTAGTCAGGGATTTTTTATTTCTTTGGCAGTTGAAAAAATAGTTATATTCTTTCTAAAAAAGTTTTAATTACTTGGGAGAAATAGTGATAAGATCTTAGCATGTATTCTGATTATGAACTGTAAAAGTTTCATATATTATATTAGAATTTTACCAATTTTTCTTCATTAGTTAGAGTAAATAAAATTGCATGTTGAGATTTTATGAACCTTACATAAATCAAGAGACACTTTACATACTGTATATACCAACCTGGACTACTAGAAGTGAGTTTTGTTTTGTTACACAAATAAAAAGCAAATAATAAATGAACAATAGTGCCCCATATCTATTTATGTCTATATACCAGCAACATATCATATCACCTTTGTCATCTCCTTGACAAAAAGTGGCAATCATTTTGCTTTAAATACAGTTTGCAATTTTTAACGTATAGGTCTACCACATCACATCCCTTAATTTCCAGAGAGCATTATTAGCTGCCTATTACATGTCAGGCACTCTGATCTCAGGTAATCAAGGTTATTAACAATAGCAGATACAAAGGCTTCTTTAAGGCATTCACTGTCTATTAGGAAGTGGTGGGGATGGAGTTATTAGAAAGGAGTGTGAAGGGTCAAATCTTTCTTCAGTATTCATTCGAGATTTTGCATTAGCAACAATCAGAATGAATCTCTTTGAAGGGGACACTGTCTCATATCATGTTTTTAGGTTGGGTAGTAGAAGAAACTCTAAGTTGGGAGGCAGTTTTCGGTTTTTGTCTCAGCTCGCTCAATGAAACTTTGGGAACTTCAAAAGATCTAGTTTGCACATTTGTAAAATACAAGAATTAGAGTAAATGATCTTTCAATTTTCCTTGAACTTTAACATGCTGTGATTCTACTTATGTGACTGCATAATTAAGAGATTTATTCTACTTAAATGCAAAAGAAACTGGATTGCAAACTGAACATTTTGTGGTATCAGGACAATAAATATATTGTAGACTTTTGATTTTGAACATAAAGACATTATTCATTTTTATGGTTTAATTCAGCTGTAGGCGCCTTGTGAACATGATAGGCACAAAATGACCCTTGCATACAAAATAATCCTTTGAATGCAACATTCCAGTTTACTGCTATTCATCACTGTAAATTTCTTAGTAGACTAATTGGCTTAATAATTGGAAATATGGAATATCATTTCAAGAAATATTTTATATTGAAGATTTAATATTGTGAGATTTTACTGAGGACTTCTTTATTTTCTGTCACATCTGTCATCACCTTTAATTCACATTTGAAAATTATTGGTTTCTTATGAAAGATATCAAACATATAAAAATTGACAGAATGACATAATAAATTCCCATGTATTCATCACACAATTTTTCTTTTTTTTAGTTAGCTGCAACTGTAATTGACATATAATGCTACATTAGTTTCAGGTCTACAACGTAATGATTCAACAACGCTATACCTTATGCTATGCTCACCACAAGCATAGCTACCAGCTGTCACCATTCAAATGTTATTAAAATACCATTGATTATATTCCCTATGCTGTACCTTTTATTCCCATGACTTATTCATTCCATAACTGGAAGCCTCATAGGTCTGATTCTGCTTTTTGTTTGTTTATTCATTTGTTTTGCTTTTTTAGATTTCATATAAAAGTGAAATCATGGTATTTTTCTGAGTTATCTCACTTAGCATAATACCTTTTGGACCCATCCATATTGTTGCAAATGGCAAGATCTTATCGTTTTTATGGCTGAGTAATATTCCAGTGTGTGTGTGTGTGTGTGTGTTGCATCTTCTTTATCCATTCATCTATCAATGGATAGTTGGACTGCTTCCATATCTTGACTATTGTTAATAATGCTGGAATAAACATAAGGGTGCATATATCTTTTTGAAATAGTGTTTTTGTTTTCTTTGGGTAAATATTCAGTAGTGGAATTGTTGGATCATATGGTATTTCTGTTTTTAATTTTTGAGGCACCCCCCTATACTATTTTCCATAATGGCTATACCAGTTTGCATTTCCATCAACAGTGCAACCAGGCTTCCTTTTCCTCCATGTTCTCACCAACCCTTATTGTTTCTTGTATTTTTGATTCAAGTGATTCTGACAGGTGTAAGGTGATTTCTCTCTGGTTTTGATTTGCATTTCTCTGATGATTAGCAATGGTATGTTTTCATGTGTCTATTGGCCATCTCTGTAAGTTCTTTGGAAAAATGTCTATTCAGGTCCTCTGCCCATTTTTAATTATATCATTTGGAGGGTTTTTTTTTTTTTTTTTGGTGTTGAGTTGTATAAATTCTTTATGTATTTTGAATATTAACCCCTTATTTGCTATATAGCTTACAAATATCTTCTCTCATTCAGTAGGTTGCCCTTTTTTTTTTTTTTTTTTTTTTTTTTTTTTTTTTTTAAGATTTAATTTATTTATTTGACAGAGAGAGATCACAAGTAGACAGAGAGGCAGGCAGAGAGAGAGAGAGAGGGAAGCAGGCTCCCTGCTGAGCAGAGAGAGCCCGATGCGGGACTCGATCCCAGGACCCCGAGATCATGACCCGAGCCGAAGGCAGCGGCTTAACCCACTGAGCCACCCAGGCGCCCCGCCCTTTTTGTTTTGTTGGTGATTTTCTTCACTGTGCAAAAGCTTTTTAGCTAATAGTTTGTTTTTGCTTTTGTTTTCCTTGCCTTAAAAGATATATCTAGAAAAATATTACCATGGCTGATGTCAAAAACATTACTGCCTGTGTCTTCTTTTAGAAGTTTTATGTTTTCAGGTCTCACATTTAGGTCTTTAATCTAATTTGACTTTAGTTTTATGTACAGTGTAAGAAAAAGGATCCAGTTTCATTCTTTTGCATGTAGCTGTTCAGTTTTCCTAGCACCATTTATTGAAGAGACTGTCTTTTCCCCATTGTTTTATTCTTGAATCCTTTACTATGGGTTAATTGACAGTTTAAATGGTGATTTATTTCTAGGCTCTCTGTTCTGTTTCATTGTTCTATGTGTCTATTTTTGTGCCAGTACCATACTGTTCTGATTGCTATAATTTTGAAGTATATCTTAAAATCTGGCATTGTGATACCTCCAGTTTTGTTCTTTCTTGAGTGCTTTGGATATTTAGGGTTTTTGGTGGTTCCATACAAATTATAGGATTATTTGTCCCAGTTTTATGAAAAATGATGTTGGTATTTTGACAGGGATTTTATTGAATCTGTAGATTCTTTGGGTAGTATGGACATTTCAACAATATTAATTCTTCCAATCCAAGAGCATGAGCTATCTTCTCACTTTTTGTGTCATCTTCAATTTATTTCATCAATGTTTTATAGTTTTCAGAGTACACATCTTTCACTTTCCTGGTTAAGTTTATTCCTAGCTATTTCATTCTTTTTGGTAGAATTTTAAGTGCAATTATTTTCTTAATTTCTCTTTCTGAAAAACAACCTGAGGGTTTTGAAGGGGCGGGGGGTGAGAGGTTGGGGGAGCCAGGTGTGGGTATTAAGGAGGGCACGTATTGCATGGAGCACTGGGTGTGGTGCAAAAATAATGAATACTGTTACACTGAAAAGAAAAAAAATTTCTCTTTCTGCTATTTCATTTTTAGTGTATGGGAACACTTCCAATTTCTGTGCATTAGTTTTTTATTCTGCAAGTTTACTGAATTCATTTTTTACTTTGTATCTATCTATCTATCTATCTATCTATAAATCTATTATCTATCTATCTATATCTATCTATCTATCATCATCATCATCTATCATCAGTGGAGCCTTTAGAGTTTTCTATTTATAGTATCATGTCATCTGCAAATAGTTACAGTTTAACTTCTTTCTTTCCAATATGGATGCTTTTTATTTCTTTTTCTTGTTTGATTGCTGTGGTTAAGACTCAAGTACTTTGTTTGAATCAAAGTGTTTAGAGTGACCATCCTTGTATTATTCCTGATCCTAAAGGGAAAGCTCTCAGTTTTTCACCACTATGATGTTAGCTGTAGGTTTTTCATATATGACCTTTATTATGTTGAGATATGTTCCCTCTAAACCCACTTTGTTAGGAGCTTTTATCATTATCATGCAGTTGTTTTTTTTTTAAAGATTTTATTTATTTATTTGACAGAGAGAAATCACAAGTAGGCAGAGAGGCAGGCAGAGAGAGAGGAGGAAGCAGGCTCCCTGCTGAGCAGAAAGCCCGATGCAAGGCTTGAGCCCAGGACCCTGGGATCATGACCTGAGCCGAAGGCAGCGGCTTAACCCACTGAGCCACCCAGGCGCCCCTATCATGCAGTTTTTTAAAAAAGATTTATTTATTTAGAGAGAGAGGGAAAAAGAGAGAGCATAGGAGGAGGGGCAGAAGGAACTGCAGAGAAAGAGTCTTTTTTTTCCCTTAGGATTTTATTTATTTATTTATTTGACAGACAGAGATCACAAGTAGACAGAGAGGCAGGCAGAGAGAGATGGAAGAAGTCTCCCTGCTGAGCAGAGAGCCCGATGCGAGGCTTGAGCCCAGGACCCTGGGATCATGACCTGAGCAGAAGGCAGAGGCTTTAACCCACTGAGGCACCCAGGTGCTCCTGCAGAGAAAGAATCTTGAGCAGACTCTCCACTGAGTGCAAAGCCCGACACCAGTCTCAATTCCATGACCCTGAGAGCACAACCCCAGACAAAACCAAGAATCAGAGGCTCAACTGACTGAGCCAGCCAGGTCCCCCTGTCATCCAGTTTTAACAATAGTCAGTCCATGACAAATCTTCATCACTATGTGCTATCCACTGCTGATTATTTTCAAGGAAATCCCAATATTGCATCATATCATGTGTAAATATAATGATAAAGCAATCTAACCCATTTATAAATCAAGTTTAGGCTTTTTCCTACTTCTTCAGTTTGTTTTTGACTTCTCTTCTCCCTTATGGCCATTGCTGTGAGAATAGTGTAAGCATGGTGGAGATTTGGGATTCCGGGATGTCTGCATATGTGTCTTATTAATTAAAGTGCATTAGTATTATTTAAGCTTGATCCCAGATGTACCATTTTCATCTTAATATGGATTGCTGCTGAGCCTGCCTACTTCATGGCTTAGTGGACCGAATCAAACACAGTTTATGAGAGGCAGTTCTATATATATGGTCACTTGGTTTTATATTGTCAAGTGTTTCAGATTACCTGGTGATAGTTCACCACAAGCTATTTTTCAAAAAGTACACAATTCTTCACGCAAATGGCACTACCTTGTTCCATTACCCCAGCCGCGTGTAGTGTGATTCAGCTACTGGGGCTTGCTATGAATTTCTCACTAATTTTTTCTATCACTGAGACTTCAATTTTGTTATAAGATCTACTAACCTGTATAGCCTAAGCAGCAGGTTTATTATATCATAGTCTGAACCTGTTTCATATCCATTTTGTGCTCCAGCTCTAGTCAAAGATAGCAGGATTTATGTTATTCAGGATACAGACCAGATCAGTATTCCTATGTGAGGAATGTGCTGCCTTCAGAAACTTAAAAAGTTGAAGCAGCACTGTTTTTCCTACTTTGTACTTCAGGATGCAAGATGCGATAATTTGTCATTTAATCTGGAGAAAGTGTCCTGCCATTCCCCTGACCACTGGATCTCCTAAAATTTTGCTGATATGGCAGATACCTAAATCTTCATAGATGTTTTCTTCCTTTCATCTGGAGCTCATGTGTCTTGCCAAGGTTTGCAGTGTGCCAACCACCTTTTGCTTATCCTGCCTGATCACATGATATCACTGATATAATGGATCAGTGTGATATTCTGGGGCATGCCCATATGATTCAGGTCTCCTTGGACTGAATAATAATATGGAGCTAGGAAGTAAACTTAAATTTAAGGCAAACTGTGATTGGTTTTTTTTGTTGTTGGATATTCCATATGACTGCAAACCTTTTCTGTTTCTTTTTCCTGATTGGAATAAAAAAATACACACACATAGAGTCACTCACACATTCTCTCAATCTACTACATATCATGTACTTGAGGGCTTATTAATGTGCTGGAGTAAAAATAACATGACAAATGGGCTACTACTTGGTTGAGTTAGAAGCAATGTATAGTCATTCTCCAGGATACGTGTTTTTTGTAGGAGCCAATTAGTGATATAAATGGATATAATATGATAGGGACCACTACTCTATCATCTACCATCTTCTACATCACTCCATCTCCAGGATGCAATATTTTCTTTGATTTTCTATGTTATCTCGGAGGTGATAAGGGTAGAGAACACAGATCCCAAGTCTTCCTTTTGGTAATCCCCACTATGATAGCTCTTAACCTAAAGACCAAGGAACCAATGCAAGGATTACTCCATCTGCTAAGAATACCTATCCCAATTATATATTCAGGGATCATGTGGGTCTGTGTGTCTAGTGAAACCACTATAAACTAGATTTTAGCCAGAATGCCATTTATTACCTCATCTGCACCCAAGTCATTTGCCCCTGCCTCTAAAAGAAGCCATAGTGATTCTTTGTATCTTTAGAGATCAATGTCAATGCAGATTCGGTGTCTCATAGCCTCACAATATCTGGTTATTCTTAGTGTACAGAGACTTTAGACTTAAGAAAATAGTCATAGATCTCGCTGAAGAATGACTGAGGAAATCATTACCATCTATATTTCCTATAGCATTGCAGGTTCCTAACTCCTGGTAAACTAATTTGTGTCTTTTCATTTATATTTGGTATTGATTCCTAGCAACCAAATTGCGGGCTGAGTGGTAAGTATATGACTTGCTAGCTAGTTTCAAATTTCCCTCAATAATGATTGTATTAATTTCCTTTCCCACAGCAATATTTGAGAACACCTGTTTACTTATAGCTTCCCCAGAAGTAAGTACTAAATTTGGGATTTTTGCTAATATGATAGGTGAAAAATATCTCAGTGTGATTTTAGTTTGCATTTTTTTTTAATCACAAGTGTGACTGAATATTTTTTTCATATGGTTAGGTGCTATTTGCAGTTCTTTTACTGGAACTCTTAATTCCAGGAAATTATTGTAGAATTTGTGGACTTTTTCCTTCACAATTTTAGAAGCACTTTGTATATTTGTGATGTTAACTGTTTTCTTTGATAGATGTTTGAGCTTTTTTTCTCACTTTGTCATTTTTTTTTTTTTTCAGTCATGCATGTTTTATGTAATAAAAATGAAGACTTTTCATCCTTGTAGCTTTCAGTGTCTAAATCATAGCAGGAAAGTTTCCCTCACACCTAGGTCACATTACAATTCACCTATGGTTTCATTAATTAATTGCTGCTGGGAATTGATCCATTTGGAATTTGCCACCATGTATGGTATGAAGAATGGATACAATGTTATTTTCCCTATCCAGATCTCCCAATGCCAATTATTAAAAAGTCTTGCTGTGTAATTATTTTTCAAAAATTTACAACCATGCAAACATGTGTGTATGTGTGTTAAAATTCTGTGCCTTTGGGGTGTCTGGGTGGCTCACTGGGTTAAAGCCTCTGCCTTCAGCTCAGGTCATGATCCCAGGGTCTCTCTGCTCAGCAGGGAGCCTGCTTCCCCTTCTCTCTGTCTCTACCTGCCTCTCTGTTTACTTGTGATCTCTGTCTGTCAAATAAATAAACAAAATCTTTAAAAAAAAACAAAAATAATTCTGTGCCATTGATATGTTTGCCTATTTGCACATTAAGACCTTAATAATAGAAACTGTATAATATATATTGATATGTGGGAGGGCTTCTAGACATTAATCCTTTTTCAGGGATTTCATGTCTATTCTTATTTATTTATTCCTCCAAATGAACTTTATAATAATGTTACCTAGCTCAAGAACAAATATTCTTGATGATATTTGTATAGAGTTTACATTAAATTTACAAATTAACTTAGGGAGTGCTGATGGCACTTAGTCTTTTTGTCCACATATACTTTTGTGTTTTTGGTGATTTCAGTGTGTAGGTTTTGTATATTTCTTGGTAAGTTTACTTCTTAATTTATAGGTATATGCACATGCATAAGTATATTAATACATCTATGTATATAATTTGTTAATCTATATATGCATGTTTGCTATCATAGATGGGGTTTTAGCCAGGTTTATTTGTATATATGAAGTCTAAAATCTTGATATTGATTTTATAACCTATGTTAGCAAACTGTCTAAACATTTATAGTAGTTTCTCCATTATTTTTTTGTGTTATCCAGAAAAATAATTATTTGGTTTGTAAATAGAATTTACTTCATTCTTTCCAAGTAGTTTGGCTTTAATTGCTTCCTTGTATTTAGTTTATTTGGTTAAAATTTCCAACAAAATTTTAAATAGTAATGGATATACTGGAAAATTTTGTCTTTTAAATTTACAGGTACATTTCTAATATTTAATATTTTTCCATTAGCTAAGATATAGACTTTAGACTGAGGTAGATATATTTTATTAAGTTAAGGAGGTACCAATTAATTCTAGTTTTTTTTTTTAAAGAATGTATCAAACTTGTAATATATTGTTTCTTAATGTATGGAAATGACCTTCATTTTTCTCCTTAGTTCAGAAGATATGGGGATTATATAAAGTGAAATAAACCTCATTTGCTTATGCTGTATTATTTTTTAATATATCATATAAATTTTTTCAATTTTTTTGCTAATATTTTAGGTGCTTTTTCTTCAGTATTTGTAGGTGAGTTTGAGTTGTAGTATTTTTGTTTGTTTGTTTGTAATCATTGCTTGGTTTGGGAATCAATGTTATACTTCTTTCAAAATGTAATTTAGAAGTTTTCTTTCTTTATCTTTCCTCTGGAGTAGCTATGTTGCAATAATCTTATTTTAAAGGATTAGTAGAGTTCCCTGTTTGTTTGTTTTTTTTTATTTGTTTGTTCTTTAATCAGTCCCAGTTGAACTGTAACCATTTTTTCTTTTTATTTTTGACAAATGGTATGTTTAATCTTTCTATTTCTACTGGGGTCAATTTTGTCAAGTTTCACTTTTGGGATAAAATTATCCTTTTCATCTAGAGCAAATAACATTTGCATAGAATTATGCCAAGTACTCTATTTTTGGCATTCCTACTTTTCATGATATTTCCTGCTTCCTATGTCCTTTTTTCTACTTTTCTTTCTTTGGTTGTTTCAGCTAATGGATTTTGTTAGTAATTTCAAAAGTCTGGGCTTTGAGTGTGTTAGCTCTACTTTCATGTTTCATTGTTTTTTTTTTTTTCTTTAATTATTTTTATTAACACCTTTCTCACTTTTGATTTATGTTATGGTTCTTTCTCTAACTTTTTTTAGCTGGATTTAAAAAATTCAATTATTTTTAATGGTAGTTTTTATTGATTTAAGTACATAATACCATTAATTGGCCTATGATAACTGTCTTAATTATATTTCATATATTTTTATTCTTTTATATCCTGTCTTTACTATTATTATTTTCAAAAATTTTGGTTTTGTTTTTTGAATTATGATCAAAGAGTGGTGATTGTATTATTTCTACTTTTTGGAATTTGTTGAAGTTTCTTTGTGGTCTATAACGTTCTACATTCTTATTTATTTTTTTCTACCTTATTTTTCTCGAATTGATAGAGGTATGTTAAGATTTCTTACTGGTAGTTTATTTCTATTTCTCCTTAAATCTGTGGATGCTACTTCTTGAAAGTTTCTGTTGTATTACTTTTTTCATAAATATTAATAATTTGTACATCTTCATTGTGAATTGTAAACTTTATTAAATATTTTACTTTGTCTCCATTAGTGTTTTTGTTTTGAATTCTACATTGTTAAGATCATCTGCCTTATTATTTTCATTTTCCTGTTGTAGCTTTGTCTTCCCCATCTTTTTCTTTAACTTTTCTGAAACACTTTTGTAAATAATGACTTCAGAATGTAGCATTATGTTGGATTTTGTTTTGTTAACAAATTTGAATAATTTGAAAAAGAAAAGCAAGCCCACTTACTTTTATCAATGCAATTAATATGATTATCTTCAATTCTATAATCTTAGTTTTCATTATTTCATTTATTTTTAAATCATTGCCCATTGGTATTTTAATATGAATATTAAAGAATTTAGTTTATTTGTTTCCTAGGGTTACTGTAACATGCTATCACAAATTTAGCAACTTAAAACAACAGAAATTTATTCTTACACAGTTGTAGAGGCCCAACATCCAAACTGAGAAAGGCTATACTTCCTCTAGAGGCTCCAAGAAAGATCTCATTCCTTGCTTTTTCCAGCTTTTGGTTGCAATTGGCATTCCTTAGTTACATAGCACCAGTGTTGGCCTCCATGGCCAAATACCTAAAACTCTTCTGTCTGTTCTCCTTCGTGTTTCTCCTATAAAAATTTTGTCATTGGATTTAGGTAATGTTCAGATAATCCAAGATGATCTCATCCCAAGGTCCTCAACTTAATTATATCTGCAGAACCCTTTTTTCCAAGGAAGGTATAACATTTACAGTCTCCTAGGATGTGATAGGAATACATTTGAGTGCCATTTTTCCCCTTCTATAATTTTTGTTATGAAAAATTATCCAGCCATCTAACTAGAACAGCCATCAACATTTTGACTTACTTGACTATTCTCTGATTGTTTTTACTAAAGTGTTTTAAAGTAAATCCCAAAGTCATGTCATTTCAACTCCTAAATGTCAATATGCATCTCAAAAAAGGGGGAGACATTTTCTTACATAACCATAGTGCCATTATCACATCCTGCATAATTATAATTTTTATTATGATCTAATACCTAGCTCAAATTTCATCAATTATCTAAAAATATCTTTGTGATTAGTTTGAATTAAAATCTAAGAAAAGTATTTTCACTGAATTTGGTTATGCTTTAAAGATTATTTGTGATATAGAATGATCTTATCTCCTTTAGTTAAAGGTAAATGTATACAAGGCATCTTCTAAACATCACGCTAATGACTTCTGATTTTTTTAGGTTGCCTGAAAATTACTTCTTTTTTAATCTTCTTTTTTTAAACTTTATTTTTATTAACATATAATGTTATTATATGTTATATTATATATTATATATATATATTATATAATATATATAATATATATATTATATATTATATATTATATATATATTATAATGTTATTACTAGCCCCAGGGGTACAGGTCTCTGAAATGTCAGACTTACGTACTTCATAGCACTCACCATAGCACATACCCTCCCCAATGTCCATAACCCAACCACCCTCTCCCTACCGCCCTCCCAGCTGGCAACCCTCAGTTTCTATTGTGAGATTAAGAGTCTCTTATGGTTTGTCTCCCTCCTGATCCCATCTTGTTTCATTTTTTTCCTTCCCTCCCCCTCAAACTCTCTACTTTGCCTCTCAAATTTCCTCTTTTCAGGGAAATCATTTGATAATTGTTTTTCCTTGATTGACTTATTTCACTCAGCATAATACCCTCTAGTTCCATCCATGTCATTGCAAATGGCAAGATTTCATTTCTTTTGATGGCTGCATAGTATTCCATTGTATATATACCACTTCTTCTTTATCCATTCATCTGTTGATGGACATCTAGGTTCTTTCCATAGTTTGGCTATTGTAGACATTGCTGCTATAAACATTTGGATGCATGTGCCCCTTTGGATTACTACATGTGTATCTTTAAGGTAAATGCCCAGTAGTGGGATTGCTGGGTCATAGGGTAGCTCTATTTTCAACTTTTTGAGGAAATTCCATGCTGTTTTCCAGAGTGGCTGCACCAGCTTGCACTTCCCACCAACAGTGTAGGAGGGTTCCCCTTTCTCCACATCCTAGCCAGCATCTGTTGTTTCCTGACTTGTTAATTTTAGCCATTCTGACTGGTGTGAGGTGAAATCTCATTGCGGTTTTGATTTGTATTTCCCTGATGCCGAATAATGTGGAGCACTTTTTCATGTGTCTGTTGGACATCTGGATGTCTTCTTTGTAAAACTGTCTGTTCATGTCCTCTGCCCATTTCTTGATTGGATTATTTGTTCTTCGGGTGTTGAGTGTGATAAACTCTTTTTTTATTTTTTTTTTAAAGATTTATTTATTTATTTATTTGACAGAGAGAGATCACAAGCAGGCAGAGAGGCAGGCAGAGAGAGAGGAGGAAGCAGGCTCTCCGCCGAGCAGAGAGCCCAATGCGGGGCTCGATCCCAGGACCCTGAGATCATGACCTGAGCTGAAGGCAGCGGCTTAACCCGCTGAGCCACCCAGGCACCCCTGAGTGTGATAAACTCTTTATAGATTTTGGATACATGCCCTTTATCTGATATGTCGTTTGCAGATATCTTCTCCCGTTTTGTCAGTTATCTTTTGGTTTTGTTGACTGTTTCCTTTGCTGTGCAAAAGCTTTCGATCTTGATGAAGTCCCAATAGTTCATTTTTGCCCTTGCTTCCCTTGCCTTTGGCAATATTTGTAGGAAGAAGTTGCTGCGGCTGAGGTTAAAGAGGCTGCTGCCTGTGTTCTCCTCAAGGATTTTGATGGATTCCTTTCTCACATTGAGGTATTTCATCCATTTGGAGTCTATTTTTGTGTGTGGTATAAGGAAATGGTCCAGTTTCATTTTTCTGCATGTGGTGTCCAATTTTCCCAACACCATTTGTTGAAGAGACTGTCGTTTTTCCATTGGACATTCTTTCCTGCTTTGTCAAAGATTAGTTAACCATAGAGTTGAGGGTCTTTTTATGGGCTTTCTATTCTGTTCCATTGATCTATATGTCTGTTTTTGTGCCAGTACCATACTGCCTTGAAGATAACAGCTTTGTAATAGAGCTTGAAGTCTGGAATTGTGATGTCACCAACTTTGGCTTTCTTTTTCAACATTCCTCTGGCTATTCAAGGTCTTTTCTGGTTCCATATAAATTTTAGGATTATTTGTTCCATTTCTTTGAAAAAAAAAATGGATGGTATTTTGATAGGGATTACATTAAATGTGTAGATTGCCTTAGGTAGCATAGACATTTTCACAATATTTGTTCTTTCAATCCATGAGCGTGGAACAATTTTACATTTCTTTGTGTCTTTCTCAATTTCTTTCATGAGTACTTTATAGTTTTCTGAGTATAGATTCTTTGTCTCTTTGGTCAGGTTTATTCCTAGGTAACTTATGGTTTTGGTGCAATTTTAGATGCGATTGACTCCTTAATTTCTCTTTCTTCTGTCTTGCTGTTGGTGTATAGAAATGCAAGTGATTTCTGTGCATTGATTATATATCCTGACACTTTACTGAATTCCTGTAAAAGTTCTAGCAGTTTTGGAGTGGAGTCTTTTGGGTTTTCCACATAAAGTATCTTATCATCTGCAAAGAGTGATAGTTTGACTTCCTTTTTGCCTATACAGATGCCTTTTATTTCTTTTTGTTGTCTGATTGCCAAGGCTAGGACTTCTAGTATGATGTTGAACAGCAGTGGTGATAATGGACATCCCTGCCATGTTCCTTGCCTTAGTGGAAAAGCTCTCAGTTTTTCCCCATTGAGAATGATATTTTGAGGTATGTACCCTCTATCCCTACACATTGAAGAGTTTTGATCAAGAAAGGATGCTGTACTTTGTCAAATGCTTTTTCAGCATCTATTGAGAGTATCATATGGTTCTTGTTCTTTTTTTTATCAATATATCACGTTGATTGATTTGCGGATGTTGAACCACCTTGCAGCCCTGGAATAAATCCCGCTGGTCATGGTGAATAATCCTTTTAATGTACTGTTGGATCCTATTGGCTAGTTATTTTGGTGAGAATTGTTGCATCTGTGTTCATCAAGGATATTGGTCTGTAATTCTCTTTTTTGATGGGGTTTTTGGTTTTGGGATCAAGGTAATGCTGGCCTCATAAAATGAGTTTGGAAGTTTTCCTTCCATTTCTATTTTTTTGGGACAGTTTCAGGAGAATAGGTATTGATTCTTCTTTAAATGTTTGTTAGAATTCCCCTGGGAAGCCATCTGACCCTGGGCTCTTGTTTGTTTGGAGATTTTTGATGACTGCTTCAATCTCCTTGCTGGTTATGTGTCTGTTCAGGTTTTCTATTTCTTCCTGTTCAGTTGTGGTAGTTTATATGTCTCTATTTGCATCCATTTCTTCCGGATTGTCAAATTTGCTGGCATATAGTTGCTCATAATATGTTCTTATAATTGTTTGTATTTCTTTGGTGTTGGTTGTGATCTCTCCTCTTTATTCATGATTTTATTCATTTGGGTCCTTTTTCTTTTTGATAACTCTGGCCAGGGGTTTATCAATCTTATTCTTTCAAAGAACCAGCTCCTAGTTTCATTGTTCTACTGTTCTTTTGGTTTCTAGTTCATTGATTTCTGCCCTGATCTTTATGATTTCTCTTCTGCTGGGTTTAGGCTTTCTTTGCTGTTCTTTCTCCAGCTCCTTTAGGTGTAGGGTTAGGTTGTATATTTGAGACCTTTCTTGTTTCTTGAGAAAGGCTTGTATCAGTATGTATTTTCCTCTTGGGACTGCCTTTGCTGTGTCCCACAGATTTTGAACAGTTGTGTTTTCATTATCATTTGTTTCCATGGGTTTTTAAAATTCTTCTTTAATTTCCTGGTTGACCCATTCATTCTTTAGTAGGATTCTCTTTAGCCTCCATGTATTTGGGTTTTTTCCAAATTTCCTGTTATGATTGAGTTCTAGCTTTAGAGCACTGTTGTCTGAAAATATGCAGGGAATGATCCCAATCTTTTGGTACCAGTTGAGACCTGATTTGTGACCCAGGATGTAATCTATTCTGGAGACTGCTCCATGTGTACTAGAGAAGAGAAGAATGTGTATTCTGTTGCTTTGAGATGGAATGTTTTGAATATATCTGTGATGTCCATCTAGTCTAGTGTGTCATTTAAGGCCTTTATTTCCTTGTTGATCTTTTGCTTGGATGATCTGTCCATTTCAGTGAGGGGGCTCTTAAAGTCCCCTACTATTATTGTATTATTGTCAATGTGTTTCTTTGATTTTGTTATTAATTGGCTTATATAGTTGGCTGCTCCCATGTTAGGGGCATAGATATTTAAAATTGTAGATCTTGTTGGACAGACCCTTTGAGTATGATATAATATCCTTCCTCATCTCTTATGTAGTCTTTGGCCTAAAATCTAATTGATCTGATATAAGGATTTCCACCCCAGCTTTCTTTTGATGTCCATTAGCATGGTAAATTGTTTTCTACCCCCTTACTTTAGAACTGGAGGTGTCTTTGGGCCTAAAATGAGTTTCTAGTAGACAGCGTATTGATGGGTTTTTAATCCATTCTGATACCCTGTGTCTTTTTACTGGGGCATTTAGCCCATTTACATTCAGGGTAAGTATTGAAAGATATGAATGTAGTGGTGTTTTATTACCTGTAAGGTGACTGTTACTTTATATTGTCTCTATTCCTTTCTAGTCTACTACTATTAGGCCTTCTCTTTGCTTAGAGGACCTCTTTCAATATTTCCTATAGGGCTGGTTTGGTGTTTACAAAGTCTTTTAGTTTTTGTCTGGGAAGCTTTTTATCTCTCCTTCTATTTTCAATGATAGCCTAGCTGGATATAGTATTCTTGGCTGCATGTTTTTCTCGTTTAGTGCTCTGAATATATCATGCCAGTTCTTTCTGGCCTGCCAGGTCTCTGCGGATAAGTCTACTGCCAATCTAATATTTTTACCATTGTATGTTATAGACTTCTTGTCCCGGGATGCTTTCAGGATTTTTTCTTTGTCACTAAGGCTTGTAAGTTTTATTATTAGATGATAGGGTGTGGACCTATTTTTATTGATTTTGAGGAGGGTTCTCTGTGCCTCCTGGATTCATGCTTGTTCCCTTTGCCATATTAGGGAAATTCTGTATAATAATTCTCTCCAATATACCTTCTGCCCCCCTCTATCTTTCTTCTTCTTTTGGAATCCAATTATTCTAATATTGTTTCATCTTATGGTATCACTTATCTCTCAAATTCTCCCCTCATGGTCAAGTAGTTGTTTGTCTCTCTTTTACTCAGCTTCTTTATTCTCCATCATTTGGTCTTCTATATCACTAATTCTCTCTTCTGCTTCCTTTATCCTAGCAGTAAGAGCCTCCATTTTTTATTGCACCTCATTAATAGTTTTTTTGATTTCAGCTTGGTTAGATTTTAGTTCTCTTATTTCTCCAGACAGGGTTTCTCTAATATCTTCCATGCCTTTTTTGAGGCCAGCTAGTGCCTTGAGAATCGTCATTCTGAACTTAGATCTGACATATTACCAATGCCCACATTGATTAGGTCACTAGCCTTTGGTACTGCCTCTTGTTCTTTTTTTGTGGTGAATTTTTCTGCCTTGTCATTTTATCCAGATAACAATATATGAATAAGAAAATAAAATACTAAAAGGGTGGCAAAGACCCCAGGAAAATGTACGCTAACCAAATCAGAAGAGACCCCAAATTGTGGGGAGAAGAAAGGGGGTAAAAAGAAATTTAAAAAAAAGTAAAAAAAAAAATGTGTGTATATATATATATATATATATATATATATTAGACTGGTGAATAGATCAGAGCCACCCACTTGATTTTGGGTGTATTTTGGTCTCTTAGAAGAAACTATCTCCCAAAATTTTAAAGAAAGAAAAACTTATATATATACAAAAATAAGGGTATTTGATGATGAAGGGCTGGAATATGACTGTAAAGATGAAAATTAAAAAAAAATTCTAAAAAAGGAATTGATAAGATAATTTGTTGGGAAAAGAAAGAAAAAAAGTAGAGAGAATTTGCTCAGGTCCGAGACTAAAACAAAGCCCTGTGCTAGATTTAGGGTTTATTTTGATCTATTAGAAGAAATTGTATCCCAAAATTTTTTAGAAGAAAAAACCCTATATGTATGCAAAAATAAAGTTAGATACAATGAAGGATAAAATATGACTATAATAATGATCGTTTAAAAAGATTTTTTAGAAAGGTATTGTTTGGGTTATGGCCATTGGGGAGGGTATGTGCTATGGTGAGTGCTGTGAAGTGTGTGAACCCAGCGATTCACAGACCTGTACTCCTAGGGCTAATAATACATTATATGTCAAGAAAAGAAAAAAAAAAAAAGAAAGGCATTGTTAAGACAAATTAGTTAAAAACATTAAAAGAGGAAAGAGGAAAAATTTTAAAAGTTAGAATTAGAAAAAAAAATTTAAATTTAATTAACTTTGCAAGACTAAAGAATCATGGGGAGAAAGCCATGAATTCCCTGCTTTGCTTTCCCCTCCTCTGGAATTCTGCTATTCTCCTTGATCAGTAAGCTTGGTCTTGGCTGGATGTTCTTGCTGATCTTTTGGGGGAGGGGCCTATTGTAGTGATTCTCAAATATCTTTGCCTGAGACAGAATTGTGCCACCCTTGCCAAGGGCCAGGCTACATAATCTGCTCGGGTTTGCTCTCAGGAGCTTTTGTTCCCTCAACGCTTTCTGTAGAGCTCTGGAGGATGGGAATGAAAATGGTGGCCTCCCAATCTTCAGCCTGGAGGAGCCGAGAGCTTAGGGCTCCACTCCTCATTGCACCCTCGGAGAGAAGCCCTCAATCACTCCCATCTCCCTGGTCTCTGGCCACACTCCAAGTTCACCCAGCCTGTGACCAAGCATTTCTGTCTCTGGCACACAGCCCCGTTTGGAGTCTCCAAACTCCTGCTGCTCTGCTCTTCTGGCAGATGAAGGTGGGTCTCCCTAGATCTGCCACTTGTGGGATCCCTGCTCAAAGAGCAGTGGCCTAACTGTGCCATGGATCACAGTTTAAGGTAACCATGAGCTGAGAGCTCACTCCTTGGCTCAGTCTCTGTAGCTGGCTTCCCTGCTCTGATACCTATGAGCTCTGCTACACTCAGACACCCACAATCCTTCTGTAACCCTGTGGGACCTGAGACCACACTATCCCCATGAAGACTCCACCCCCTCTTAGCCTCTGGAGTGATATCCCTCAGTGGAGCAGACTTTTATAAAAGTTCATTTTGTGCTCCGTTGCTCCACTGCTTGCCGGGAGCCAGCCCCTCCCCTGTGGTCTATCTTCCCGTTGTTTTGGATTCACTTCTCCGCAGGTCTTACCTTTCACAAAGTGGTCAATTTTCTGTTCCTAGAATTGCTGCTTTTCTTCTTTTTGATTTCCTGTTGGGTTTGTAGGTGTTTGGAATGGTTTGATAACTATCTAGCTGAACTCCTGTGACCTGATGTCATCTCAGTCTGTTACTCCTCCGCCATCTTGACTCTGAGTACCTGAATAGCCGCCTTTAAAAAAAAATAAAATGCTGGAAAGGAGGCATTTGGCAGGCATGTGTGTTACAGCAAGGATTAACGGAGTACATGACACTGTTGTGGCCCTGAAGCGTTACTTTAAGGGATTCTTTCAGAAGTACTTTTGTAAGCAATATTCTCTGGGTTCTAAATATTCCTAATAGTTGGATGCTTTTTTGCTTATATGTGCAGTATGTTTCTATGTATTTTTGGTAGTTTGCCTGAATATAAAACTCATTGGGTTATACTTTCTTTTATTTCTTTCTTTTTCTCAAATATGTTTCTTTGTTGTCTTCTGACATAAAATTCTGGGTGTCAAAAGTCTAACAGCAGTCTAATTTGCTTTCCCTTTAAATATTTTGATGTTTTTGTCTAGATGCTTAACTCTTCTCTCCCCCACCCACCCCCCCCCCTTTCTTAAAATTCAATAGTTTGTCTAAATGGATCTGGGTATTTCTTGTTCTGGATCATTTATCCACATATACAGTGTGCCCAACAGTATATTTTCAACTTCTCTTTTACCAGGAAAATGTTTTGAATTGTGTTTTTAATATTTGTTCTGTTTCATGCTCTTAATTTTCATATGTTGGATCTTTTTTTTTTTTTAAAGATTTTATTTATTTATTTGACAGAGAGAAATCACAAGTAGGCAGAGAGGCAAGCAGAGAGAGAGGAGGAAGCAGGCTCCCCGCCAAGCAGAGAGCCCGATACGGGGCTTGATCCCAGGACCCTGGGATCATGACCTGAGCCGAAGGCAGAGGCTTTAACCCACTGAGCCACCCAGGCGCCCCATATGTTGGATCTTGACTATCTTCCAGTGATACCTATCATTTTATTTTGAATCTATTTTTGTCTCCATTTTATTTTGATTTTTAAACTTCAGTTCTTCTCTATCTTCTCTTTAAGTCATCATTCTTGTTGGTGGGCACATCCCTTCTAGTTTAGTCTTTATTTCCAAAGTGATTTTTTCTTTTATTTATAATTCTAAGTTTTGTCAGCAATCTTTCAAACAATATTTTTGTCCAGTAATCACATCTGTAACTGTGTGTAATTATTAAGCTATTAATTCATAGCTTATAATAATTTCTTAATTTCATTGGACTAATTTAAGTAAGTGTTTTTAGAAATGTTTTTCTAGTGCACCTTCATTGTCTGTGGGGACATAAATTTAACTTTAATCCCAGTTTTATTACAATAATTTCATCTGTGATTTGACTACAATTATTTTCATTGCTCATGCTTGAGATTACTTTTCTTGCATTATTAGGAAAGAAGAAGGATAATATTATATTTCCTAGCTTTATGGTTCTAGACCTCCCTCTTCTGTTAGTTTAGTGAAGTGTTAAAAAATACGTATTGATACTCTCTGAGATATTATGTTTTTTTCCTCCTCTCCAACATTAAATGATAATTTTTTTTCTCTGTCCCTCCCACTTCTTTCCCATGTTCTGATAAATTTGGATTCTGTCCCTCAGAAGGTTTTAGAAGAAGCTTTGATTGTATTTTTTGGTTTGTTTGTTTTTAAATAGAGTTCAAAGGACTCAGACTACTCCAATACCATGTGACCTTACTATGTTTTCCTACATTGTACTCACAAACTGGACCCTGTCAAATCCCTTTCCAAATCAGTTGCTGTTCCTATATTTTCTTTCCAAACCTTCCAGAGCTTGGTGATTTGAGGGTTCTCTAATTCACATGCCTCACAAAAGTCCCTATGCTTTTCATTTGCTTCCTCCTGCATATTTAAGCAGCAGGACTATTTGGGTTTTGTTCTTGAGGTATACATTTTTACCCATTAACATTTTAGGTTCATGAGGTAAACTTTTTACCCATTACTGATGTAGAGGTTTTCCATAGTTTTTTATTTTGCTGCTCTGAGTGTCCATCTATTTTTATGGGAACATTAACAAAGATTCAAAACTACCTGTATTATTTACTGTAACAATGTATCATAGACTGCATGATACAGTTTTGGAGGCCAGAAGTCCTGGAAGTGAATTCAAAGGGTTAGAAGTGGGAGTATCTTCATGTTTGTCTATCTAGCTGATCTCCTTGCACAGAAAGGACCAACAGATTATTGCAGAGTTCTGTAAGTAATTGGAAATGACTGGAAAGTGATGATGCAAAAAACTTTTGGTAACCTTGAAAGTTAGGCAGAAGAACCATCTGAGGAATGAAAGTGAAAGCTGATTAAGGCTTTTAAGACATACGCAAAATCAAGATTAATCTATCTGCAGTATGGTTGATAGATTCAAAATAAGGTGAAAATTGTAGATTAATTTACAGTTTGTAAAATATGCTTACATACATTTTCCAAATGTAGATGGAAGGTTAAAAAATGAAGTCTTATTGAGCTTTGATAATTCTGAAGGAGGTTTTCACAAACGTTATTTCATCTACTCCCTGCAAAAACACTTTAATGGATTTGCTAATGTTCATATATTACAAATGAAAAAATTAAACCCTGGGATTGAAATAATTGCTTCAATAACATATATTTCACAAATGTTAAAGTTAAGATTTGACTTCAGGTCTCTCTGACATCAAAATTTATGTTCTGTCCACTATCATGCTGTACCTCACAGGAGGTCACTATGTATTAGAGGTATTATAAGGTATATATTAGAGACTTGGCAATGAGAAGGTAGAGGATAAGCATGAGAAATTTGAGGAAGGAGAGTGAGTTAGTGAATAATCATATATTTTTGAGGTCAGGGATTACATCTAGTCATTTTTCCATCTCCTGTGTTCAGCACAAAGTGGCAAAAAACTGGCCTCTTTTTAATTTCTATGGGAATAGAATGGGAGAACTTAAGATGGCAGAGTAGTAGGGGGACCCTGGGCTTGCCTCATCCCTTGAACACAGCTAGATCAACCTCAAATCATATTGAACAACTAGGAAATTGATCTGAGGATTAAGAAAAGAATCTGCACAATCGGGAGAAAACATGGCAGATGCAAGGTTTGGAGATGTGACATGGGAGAGAGAAAAGCTGTAGTGCTATGGAGGAGAGAGAGCACTTTTCACACAGAGAAGTCAGGGAGAGAGGGAGAAATTGGGAGAGAGTGGTGTGGCAGTGCATAGGGTTCCAGAATGATGCCCTAGTGTGGGGGTCCCCTGGGTCACACAGGGAGAGAATGTTCCTATTCCTGGAGTACGTTTGGAAGAGAATATATTGCCTCTCTAAGGACAGAAGATTCTCCAGGTGCCATTGAGTGGTTGTTCAACAGCAGGGGATAGAAGCACAATAAGAGGGCAGATAACTTGGTCACAGTTTTTTGCTGTGCTTCACCATAGACTCTGGGCACTCATGAAGGCATGCTACTTTTTTTCCAGGACAGAAATATTCCAGGTGCAGTGCTGTGAGGCTCTCCTCCAAGAAAGCCTAGGAAACAGAGGAGGAGATTGTTCACTTTTCTGTGAGGGCCTCCTGAAGAGTGGGGGTCACAAGTTCCCCTCCAGCATGGTAGTACTTTGGAGAGAAACACAGATATCCAGTAGAGGTCAGAATCACTTAACACCAAACTCCCCACCTCTGTGATAGACAGATGCATCTTTATTAAGGCAGGCTTGACTGTGAGGCAGTACAGCGGGCCTTTCCCTGGAAAGAACAATGCAGGCCTTCCACATGCATCAAGACTACTGATCATAGAGTGCTTCAAAATATCAGCTTCATTCTAGAGGAAATGGGACCAGGCTTGTTTTTGTTTTTAATTTTTATTTATTTTTTGAAACATTTTAAATTTATTTATTTATTTATTTATTTTTGACATCAGACTTATAGATTTTTGTTCATTTGTTGGCTTGTTTATTTGTTTACTTTTCTCTCTCTCTCTTTTTTTTTGATCAGGTTTTTTCCCCCCCCTCTTTCTTTTTTCCTTGGAGTCAAGCATATACTTTTTTGTTTGTCATTTGTCTGTTTGCTTTCTTGTGCCTTTTTTCTTGGATCAGGACTTTCTTGTTGTTATTCTTTAGGCTTTTTTTAACAAAAAAATCAAAACAAACCTAGTTAAAGGTCCAAACACTCCTCACTGTTAGCAAGGAAGAACTCTGCAGAGGACAAATGTGTGAGAAAGAGCAGCCAAAACACAGTAGCAGAGTGCACACAGCATACTCTAGAAACACTTCCTGAAGTGCCAGGCTCTGGATACTGTCTAACTCCTTCTCAATATAGTATTACTATAGGAGCTGGAAACATAACACGCTTTCATAGCACACAAAAGACAGAAACCTAAGCATGATGATAAGATAGAGGAGTTCTCCCTCAGAAAAGATGAAGAAGAAATCACAGCCAGGAATTTGCTCAAAACAAATATAAACAATATATCTGAATAAGAATTGAAGATAATAGTCATAAGAATACTAGGTGGGCTTGAAAGAAACATAGAAGAATCCAGAGAAACCCTGGCTGCAGAAAGAAAAGACATAAAAACTAGTCACCTGAAATAAAAAATGCTGTGAGTGAGATGCAAAATCGACTGGATATAATCACAATGAGGATAGAAGGAGCAGAAGAACAAATAGGTGATATAAGAGATAAGATTATGGAAAATAATGAAGCTTAAAAGAAGAAGGAAAGAAAACTATTGGATCATGAATATAGACTTATGGAACTCAGCAGTTCCACAAAGCACAATAATATCTGTATCATAGGAGTTCCAGAAGATGAAGAGAAGGAAAAAGGAACAGAAGGTCTAGTTACATAAATTATAGCTAAGAATGTGTGGAGAAGGACACAAACATTCAAGTCTAAGAGGCACAGAGAACTCCCCTCAAAAATAAACAAAAACAGGTCAACACCAAAACATAACATAGTGAAACTTGCAAAATACAAAGAAAGAGAGACAATTCTGAAGGCAGGTAGGGACACAAGTTCCTTAACCTATAAGGGTACAAACATAAAGTTACCAGCAGACTTGTCCAGAAAAGTGGCAGGCCAAAAGAATGTGGCATCATATATTCTTTGTACTAAATGGGGAAAATATGCAGCCAAGAATACTTGATCCAACAAGGCTGTCATGCAAAAGAGAAGAAGAGATAAAGAGTTTTCAAGACAAGAGAAACTAAAGGAGTTTGTGAACACTTAACCAGTTCTGCAAGAAATATTAGAGGGGACTCTTTAAGCAGGAAAGAGAGGCCCAAAGCAACAAAGACTAGAAAGGAACAGAGACAATCTATAGGAACAGTGACTTTATAGGTCATACAATGCACTAAATTAATATCTATTAATAATTACACTGAATGTAAATAGACTAAATGTTCTAATAAAAAAATTAGGATATCAGAATGGATTAAAAAAAAAAGACCCATTGATATTCTGCTTACGAGAGACTCATTTAAACCCAAAGTCACCTCCAGATTGAAAGTGAGGGGGTGGAGAACTATCTATCATGCTAATGGACATCTAAAGAAAGATGGACATGCTTATATCAGATAAACTTGTTTTTAAAATAAAGACTGCAATAAGAGATGAAGAAGGGCACTTTAGCATAATAAAGGGGTGTAATTAACAAAAAGACTTAAAAATTATCAATATTTATGCCCCCAACTTGGGAGCAACCAAATATATAAATTAACAGCAAACTTAAAGAAACTCATTGGTAATGATATAGTAATAGTAAGGGACTATAACACCTCACTTATAGCTATGGACAGATCATGTAAGCAGAAGACCAACAAGGAAACAAAGGCTTTAAATGACTCACTGGATCAGATGGACTTAACAGATATATTCAGAGCATTTTATTCTAAGGTAATAGACTGCATATAATTTTTGAGTGCACATAGAACATTCTCCAGAATAAATCACATACTGAGTCACAAATCAGGCTTCAACCAGTACAAAAACATTGAGATGATACCATGCATATTTTCAGACCACAACACCATGAAACTTGAAGTCAGCCACAAGAAAAAATTTGGAGAGACCACAAATACAGGAAGTTAAAGAATATCCTACTAAAGAATTAATGGGTTAACAGGGAAATTAGAGAAGAAATTTTTAAAAATGTGGAAGCAAATGGAAATGAAAACAGAACAGTCCAAAACCTTTGGGATGAAGCAAAGGCAGTGATAAGAGCAAAGCAAGAAAAGTCTCAAAAAGAACTTTACAACTAAAGGAGCTGGAAAAAGAACAGAAGATAAATCTGAAAACCAGTAGAAGGAGGGAAACAATTAAGATTAGAGCAGAAATAAGTGATATAGAAATAAAAATAAAACCAGTAGAACAACAAAACTCGGAGATTGTTCTTTGAAAGAATTAACAAAATTGATAAACCACTAGCAGGACTTATCAAAAAGAGAAGAGAAAGGATCTGAATAAATAAAATCATGAATGAAAGAGGAGAGATCACAACCAACACTGCAGGAAAAGAAACAATTATGGGAGATTATGAGCAATTTTATGCCAACAAATTAGGCAATCAAAAAGAAATGGATAAATTTCTAGGAAAGTAATCTGCTAAAACTGAAACAGGAAGACATAGGAAATCTGAACATACCCATAATAAAGCAAATGAATTTGTAATTAAAAAATCTCCCAACAAACAAGAGTCTAGGGCTGGAAGGCTTCCCTGGGGAATTCTACCTAACATTTAAAGAATAGGTATTCTTCCGAAGCTGTTCCAAAAAATAGATATGTGAGGAAAACTTTCAAACTCATTCTATGAGGTCACCATTACCTTGATCCCAAAACCAGATAAAAACCCCACCAAAAAGAATTACAGACCAATATCCCTGATGAACATGGGTGCACAAATTCTCAATGAGATATACCTAATCAAAACCAGAAGTACATTAAAAGGATTATTCACCATGATAAAGTGGGATTTATTCCTGGGCTTCAGGTGTGGTTCAATATCTGTGAACCAATCAATATGATACATCCCATTAATGAAAGAAAGGTTATAATCCATATGATCCCCTCAATAGACGCAGAAAAATCATTTCACAAAATATAGTGTCCTTTCTTGAAAAAACCCTCAAGAAAATAGGGATAGAAGGAAGATACCTCAATATCATAAAGGCCATATATAGAAGATCCACAGCTAACATCATCCTCAATGAGGAAAAACTGAGAGCTTTTCCCTTAATGTCAAGAATACAACAGATGTCCACTCTCACACTGTTGTTCAACAGAGAACTGTAAGTCCTAGCCTCAGCACTCAGACAACAAAAAGAAATAAAAGGCATCCCAATCAGCAAGACAGAAGTTCAATTTTCACTCTTTGCAGGTGATATAGATGATACTCTGTAGAAAATCTGAGAGACTCCACCAAAAAATTGCTAGAACTAATTCCTGAATTCAGCAAAGTAGCAGGATATAAAATTGACATAGAGAAACCTATTGCATTTCTACACACCAGTAATGAACCCATACAAAGAGAAATCAAGGAATCGATTCCATTTGCAATTACACCTAAAACCATAAGATACCTAGGAATAAATCTAACCAAAGAGGTAAAAGATCTGTGCTCTAAAAACTATAGAACACTATGAAAGAAATTGAAGAAGACACAAAAAAATGGAAAAGTAGTCTATGCTCATGGATTAGAAGAACAAATATTGTTAAAATGTTTATACTTCCAAAAGCAATCTACACATTCAAAGCAATCCCAATCAAAATAACAACAGCATTTTACACAGAGCTAGAACAAACAGTTCTAAAGTTTGTATGGAATTTTAGAAAAGATAAGACCCTGAAGAACCAAAGTAAAGTTCAAACAGAAAAGTAAAGTGGGAGGTATCACATTCCCAGACTTCAAGCTGTATTACAAAGCAGTAGTCATCCAGATAGTATGGTACTGACATAAAAACAGGCAGATAAATGGAAGAGAATAGAGAACCTAGTAATGGACCTATAGTTAGATGGCCAGCTAATCTTTGACAAAACAGGAAAGAATATCCAATGGAAAAATGACAGTCTCTTCAATAAATGGTTTTGGGAAAACTGGACAGCCACATGCAGAAGAATGAAACTGGACCACTTCCTACACCATATACAAAAATAAATTCAAAATAGATGAAAGATAGGTAGCCATCAAAATGTAAGATGGGAAACCAACAAGACCCTAGAGGAGAAAACAGGAACCAACATCTTTGACCTCCGCTATAGCAGCTTCTCACTAGACACAGCTCTGGTGGCCAGGTAAACAAAGCAAAAATGAACTATTCAGACTTCATCAAGATAGAAACAGTCAACAAAGGAAACAGTCAGTAAAACTAAAAACCAACCTATGGAATGGGAATGGTCAACAAAGGAAACAGTCAATAAAACTAAAAACTAACCTATGGAATGGGAGAAGATAATTGCAAATGACATATCAGATAGAAGGTTATTATCCTAAATCTATAAAGAACTCATCAAAATCCATACCCAAAAGACTAATAATCCAGTTAAGAAATGCGCTGAAGATATGAAGACATTTCTCCAAAGAAGACATACAAATGGCCAAAAGACACATGAAAAAGTGCTAAACATCACTCATTGTCAGGAAAATACAAATCAAAACCACAATGAGAAACCAACTCACACTGGTCAGAATGGCTAAAATTAATAGCTCGGCAAAGAACAGATGTTGGCAAGGATGCAGAGAAAGGAGAACCCTTTTATACAATTGGTGAGAATACAAATTGGTATAGCCACTATGGAAAACAGCATGGAGGTTCCTCAAAAAGCTAAAAATGAAACTACCCTACAACCCAGCAATTGCAGAACTAGGTATTTATACAAAAGATACAAACTTAGTGACTTGAAGGGGCACACGTATATACATATTTCATATGTGTACATAATGGATATTACTCAGCTATGAAAAAGAATGAAAATATTGCCATTTGCTACAACTTGAATGGAAGTGTAGTGTATTATGCTAACGGAATAAGTCAGAGAATGACACATATCAGTGTGGAACTTAAGAAACAAAACAGATGAACATAAGGGAAGGGAAGGAAAAATAAAATAAGATAAAAATAGAGAGGGAGGCCAATCACAAGAGACTCTACAGTTTTTTTTTTTAAAGATTTTATTTATTTATTTGAGAGACAGAGAGAGAGCCCAGAGGGAGAGTGGGAGGGAGAAGCAGAATCCCTGCTGAGCACAGAGCCTGATAAGGGGCTTAATCCCAGGACCTTGAGATCATGACTTGAACAGAAGGCAGATGCTTAACAGACTGAGCCACACAGGTGCCCCCAAGAGACTCTATAGGTAAGAGAACAGACTGAGGGTTGCTGGAGGGATGGCAGGTGGGGAATGGGCTAGATGGGTGATGGGTACAAAATAGGGCAATTGTTGGATGAGCACTGGGTGTTACATGCAAGTGATGAACCACTAAATTCTACTCCTGAAACCAGTGCTACACTATATGTTAACTCACTGGAATTAAAACAAAACAAAACAAAACAAACAAACAAACAAACAAAAAAACCCAAAAAAGTAGGTATAAGAAATTGAAAAAAAAATTTCTATGGGAATGCGATGCTAAACCTTAGTATTATGCAAGTCAAAACAGCATTCTTTAATTTTGTGCTTCCCCCACTAGAGTAAAAGTAAATGGTGAAAAAAGTAATAGTATAATTATCTATAGATTTATTTGTCTTATATATTAAAGAGAAACTTATTTCTTTAGTCATTTTTCTTTTTAGTGGTCCGTTATCTCCTACTTACTATAGTCAGAGAGAACTTTAAGGAAAGAAAGAAAATTGAGAGAAGAAAAAGAGGATGAATAGTTACTAATTAAGTCTTTCTTTTGAGGGAGCTAGAATTTAGCTCAATAGCAGTTCAACAATGCCGTTTTACCTCCACCTTCTCTCTGGTTTGTTTTCTGGTCTTTAATGTTTCTGCATTTAGCGTGATTTTTGGACCACTTTTAGTTACATCAAGTTATGGTTAATGAAAAGATGTTCCTGTATTTTCCGCACAAAATAGGGAAGAGAAACAAGGGATGCCAATGACAATGAAAACTTGGGCAGGGTGAGTAGTTTCTCACATATACTATTTTGAATTTTGGGGGGGGGGTTGTTTTTAACCCACTGAGCCACTCAGGCACCCCAAGAGGGGGTTGTTTTTAAAAGACTTTATTTATTTGTTTATTTAGAGACTGTGTGTGAGCAGGGGGATGGGTAGGGTGAAAAGCAGAGAGAATCTCAAGAGACTCCATGTTGTGTGTAGAGCCTGATGCAGGGCTTGATCACACAACCCTGAGATCATGATTAGCTGAAATCATGAGTCTGACAGTTAACTGACTGAACCACCCATGTGCCCGTAATTATGATTAAAAAAAAATTATTTAAATTCAATTTAGTTAGCATATACTGTATTATTAGTTTCAGAGGTAGAATTTAGTAATTCATTAGTTGCATATAACATCGAGTGCTCAGCACATCACATGCCCTCCTTAATGCCCATCACCCAATTACCCATCCCCTCACCCACCTCCCCTCCGGCAATGCTTAGTTTGTTTCCTATGGTTAAGAGTCTTAAGGTTTGCTTCCCTGTCTGTCTTTATTTTATTTTATTTTTACTTGTCGTTCCCTATATTCCTCTGTTTCCCTAATTATGTTTTAAATAATGTTAAGAATAAAGGATTTGTGTTAAAGCATTATGTTAATATTTGTTAAATTATGTTATTATGTTGAAATAATGGAATCACATTAAAACATCAGGCGTATATTTTAGCCTCATTACTAGTATTGAATGTTATTTTAAAACTCATTTTGATTTATGTTATAAAATTATGAATTTCATAAAAGCAAACTTTAAACAAAATTAAATGTATTACATTTATTTTAATAAATAATAAATTAATACATAGGAATTAAGGGAGGTTGCATTAAAAAACTTTTTTAACTTAAAGAACATTGGTTAGAGTTCCCATTCCAGTAACATTAAATTTTATTAAAGCAATTCTCCTGTTGACAGCTATTATAACTGGATTTTTAAAAAAACTTTTTAAAGATAGTAAAAGAAATTAAAAACATCAGAAACTCTATAAGACAGAGTTTTTAAAAGAAAGGAAGTAAACAAAATGATACTCTTTATTTTTTGGTTTTCCCCACAGAGGATGCTTCCCAGTTTCCTGGGATATACCAAGTAATAGAATTCAATACAAATGTAATCTTATGGACTGAAAAGACAGAGGTTGAAAAAGACAGGAGTAGACAGATAGTGAAGGGAAAATTCTTATAAAGGGAGAAGCTCAGAGAAAGGATGCCCACCCCCAAATTCTGCATGGACAGTTCTACGTACATATCATCTTCAATTCTTTAGATATTTCCTAAAATATGCATATGATAAGCAAGGCTCCAAAGAACCAAGAGGCAAGCAGAAGCTGGGAGATCTAGGAAATGAGAAGAGATTTCAACAGCTGTCTCTTGCTCCAGAAACAGAATTTGCCATTTAAATGTTGCTAAATTCTAGTTTCCAGAACTCTGAGACAATCCATTTCTGTTGTTTAAGCCACTCATTTTGTGTCATTTGTTATGGCAGTACTAGCAATGAGGAAATCATATGCAGCAACATATAACAAAGGTAATGAATGCTGACCAAGTACAGTTCATTCCATAATGTAAGGTTGTAAAGGTTGGAAAGCAACTTTGAAATCAATCATTGTAATTTCAACACATTAACAGAAGAAAAGTAAGAAAGAAATAGGATCACCTGGGATACATAAAAATTATGTGAGGAGATTAAACACTGATTCATGATTTAAACAAACAAACAAACAAAAACTCCCCCAAAACTAGGAATACAGAAAGATATCCCTAACCTGATGAGGACATATATGAAAATCCTACAATTAACGTCATATGTAATGGTAAAAGACTGAAAAATCTATCTAAAATTGGGGAGAGTCTTATTACTGTCACCACTTTTCTTTTCACCATTGAAATTAAAGTCCTGGCTACTAAAATAAAGCCAGAAGAAAAGAAAAGCAGTAAGATTAGAAAGGGAGAAATAAAACTTTTATTGGAAGATGACATGAATACTTCAAAAATCCTATGCATTTTACATAAGAAAACAAAAAACAAAAAACAAAGCCTACTAGAACCAATGAATAAATTTAGTATGGTTATATAAACTCTTCCAGAATATTGAAGAGGAAGGAATATTTTCCAATTTATTCTTTGAGGCCAGTATTTTGTCTGACACCAAAAGCAGTCAAATGCACTACAAGGAAAGAAAATTGTAGAATAATGCCCTTTCTGAACACAGATGTAAAATTTTTTGACAAAATTTTAGCCAATGAAATGTAATACATACAAATGATAAATATTATGCCCAACTGCAATTTGTTCCAGTGATACAAATCTGATTTAACATTTGAAAATCGAAGATATGATTCAGTACATGAACAAATAAGTAGAAAAACCATATAATCATCTCAATACATGCAGAAAAATGTTTGATAAAACTTTTGGTAAAATCTATTCCTGTTAGAAACATTTAGCAAACTAGGAATAGAAGGTATATTATTATTCTCCAGAAAAACATAACCAATAAGATTGTCTATCTATCTATCTATCTATTATCTATCTATCATCTATCTTTCTGGGGAAGGGGAGGGAAATGAAGATGAGGGAGAGAGGGAAGGGGAAGGGAGAGAAAAGAAGACATTTATTTTGGAAAAATTAACTCATGCAATTGTAGGGGGTGGCAAGTTCGAAATCTGCAGAGCAGTCTGGTAGGCTGAAAACCTAGGGGAGAGATGATATTGCAGTCTTGAGTCTGAAGGGAGTCTGGGGGCAGAATTCCTTTTTCTCTGGAGGACTTGCATCTTTTAAGGCCTTTAATTGATTAGATGGTCCCCGCCCCCACACACACATTAAAGAGGGTGATCTCTCTACTCGGGTAACTACTGATGTCTGCTGATTTAAATGTGAATCACATCTAAAAAATATCTTCATAATAACTTCTAGGCTGGTGTTTGACCAAAATCCTGGCATCATAGCCACACATCAAATTAATGCACAGGAGGGAAAATCCTTAAGTTGATGAAAGTCTTTTATAAAAAACCCTCAGTGAACCTCATACTTGATGGTGAAAGATTAAATGCTGTCCTCCTAAGATGAAAAAAATGGTAAGGATATTCAATACCACCACTACTAATCAACATTACACTGCAGGTTTTAGCCAGTCCAATATGGTAAGCAAATAAATAAATAAATAAATAAATAAATAAATAAATAAAAGAAATTCAGATTTAAAGGAAAGTAATTTTATTTGTATAAAGTATAATTATCTTGGTAGAATGTTTTATGGAACCATAATCAAATTACTATAACTAATAAGTGAGTTTAGCAATGTGGCAGGATAAAAGATCTGTATCTAAAAATTAATTATGTTTCTACATACACACAATACAAAATAAGAATATTAAATAAAATAATAGTATTTATAATGGTTTCTAAAATATGAAATAGTTAGGGATTAATCTGACAAAAAAAGGGCAAGACCAAAAAAGAGAAAGACTAGAAAACCCTGCTGAGTGAAATGAGAGAATGAAAAACATGAAGAGATACCCTTGTGTTCATGGGTCAGAAGATTATTTTTTGGATGTCAATTCTCTACAAGTTGATCTGTATATGCAATGAATTATATTCATTTATATATTGTCTCAGGTTGCTTTAGCTTTGCAATAAGACTTGCTTAAGGTAAGAGAGTACATGCCCCCAAAGCCTAAAGTATTTATTTCCTGGCTCTTTACAGAAAGTTTGTTGATCTCTGCTCTCTTTTGTTTTCCAAAACAGATGGCCTTGGATCTTTTTTTGGCCCCATCTCTGTCACTTTCCATTCTTGCACTCCACCCATGATGAACTTGTTACAGATCATGTCATGTACTATGCTGTCTTTTATCCATGGCACTGTATGTGTTGTACTGCAATATTCTTCAACCACCATACCTCCTATTTGACTGGCTTATCTCTCTCTCCTCTCTTTTTTTTCCCCCCTCCAAGTGCCACTTTTAGGTATTGCTTCCTTTAGAAAAGTTCTGAAATCTTGTAGAGTTGCCCTGACCAAATCTTCCTATTAAGCTCAGTACATTTTCTAACATAATAGTTAACATGCTGTAAATAATTGCTTCTGTCTTCTCTGAAAGATTGTAAGCTGTGTGAGAAGAATAATGTCTAAGTTTTTTATTGGAAACAAACACATAATATCTGTTGAGTGAAAATTATTGAATGAACTAATAAATAAATGACAACTTAGGAACAAGATAGCTTTGGACCTGGATAGCATGGTCAAAGAAAGCTTTTATAAATATCACAATGGCACTGGTAATTGTTCCCTACCAGAAGTCCATGGCATTTTTCCCGGTTAGTCTAAATTCTAATTTGAGACACACAATTACAGCTTGATGACTCTAACATTTAAAAAAAAAATGACCGAGTCATATTACAAAGAATTCCTCTATAAGCATTTATGAAATTAACCTTTCCTTCAGCATAGTTTTGATAGAATTCTGTCTAGAACATAACTGAAATGAGGCTCTTCTAGTACTATGATTTTATTTTAAGTGAAAATAAAAAGTAGTCTATTGACTGATATGCTAACGTGGGATGCGCGAATTCCTTGGGCTCGTTTCCCAGACCAACCACTAACTTATTTGTATGAAGAGTGCACACTTTTATCTGTAACCCAGGATCTTCCTATTTAAAGTATGAGACAGTTGCTATCCCCATAATTCCTTAATATGGTTGTTGAGAGGATTGACATCTCTTTACTATTTTAAAATAAAAGGTTAAGACAGTTTCTAAGTGTTGCTCATGGAGGAAGAAGAAGCACAGCCCTGTTCAGCTAGTGGAGTGGTAGATCACAGCAGCTAGGCCAAGAAGAAGACAGAAAATTACATTTCTGTCATGTAAAAAAATACCATATTGATATTCAAGGTAAACAAATGAATTGAAGTTGCTTTAAAGTAAAAATAAAATTGAAATGAGTGTGTGATGAAGATAACCATATGGTATTGATAAGTGAGATTGATTTGCCAAAGGTTTACCAGTGAAAGTTACAAATGGAATCCTGAATGCAAATTATTAGTTGAAATAGACAATTACTAGTCTAACAATTATAGAATTTGATCCAGGACAGCTAAATTTTTTTTTTTTTTTTAGAACAGCTACATTTTGATTGCATTTTGACTGAGACAAGATGGCTCTAATAGTAAATGTTTGGTAGTTTGGATTAAATGCACTAGGAACAATTCCAGGAAGCTAGAAGTTACAGTGAAATGTCTCAACAACAAAGGGGTGATATTTGAAAAGAAGATACAGGCTCATTATTGAGATTTCTAGAAGTTGCAAAGGAGTGGTAGACAGAAGTACTTATTTTTAGTTAAGGATCTATGTCATATCAGTATATTAGAATATAAAGAAATAGTAAACATAGATTGCAATATAAAGTTGTAAGTTGACTAGAAAGAATACGAAGTGACATCAGTCATGTTGTCCCAGAAAAATAATGTCTTAAAATCTTTCTCCATTTTTTGCACAGTGCTTTTGGCCCCCACCTGTGTGAGAGAAAAGGGGATATGCAGAAGAAGCTGCCATTATTCCCACAGAACATTTTTAACTCTGCAGCTGAAAGTGACAGCTTATGGAAAATTGGTGGAGATACAATAGAATAAAGTCACTTTTTTTTCTTTCAGATTGGTGGAGATACAATAGAATAAAGTCACTTTTTTTTCTTTCAGAAGTTAGGGTATATAAACTAAGATATAGAAGTTTACAAAGCCTACAGATCCAAATCTTAGAGGAGAGGTGAGCAGAAACTGTTGAGTTAGAGTGGAAAAAAAAAATAAAGAAAGAATGAACACATCATAGGATTACTGATGTTCTTTGTTCTCTTTAGGTCATTACCCAGTTTTCAGAGGTGAATCACAGACTGTGTTAGAAAGTAAGCAAAACAATAGAAATGAGTAAAAAACCACCACCAACACCCTCTCCCACAAAACCTCTATACGAATATTTACAAAGAAAAATACTTGAGAGCAAGGGCAGAATTGAAGCTAATAAATATAAATTAAGAAATCATTTGGGAAAAGATTTATGATATTTATACAATTGATGAAGTATTTTTAGAGGGATGAAGTATTTTTAGAGGGAATTTTAGAGGGAAGTATTTTTAGAAGAAAAGTAAAAAACCCTTCAGTGTTGGGTTTAGGGGATCAATTGTTTATCAATCAAACTTATTTATCAGTTGAGCTGTTTTCCTAAAAGATGTTATCATAAATGACAACAATAATAATGTTAAAAAGCCTTCTGATATGTGAAAAGTCAATTTGTTAAACATGATTCCACCATCATTAACTAATGACAGCCCTGTCCTTGCGTGTTGAATAACAGAAGTAAGTTCCGGCTCTTTGTTAGGCACTAGAGATTCTGGAGATTCTCAGGTGGCAGCCAGTCTTTGCTCTTAAGCTGCTTATAGTACAGTGAAAAAGAGATATAGAAATAAAAAATAAACAACAATGTACTTTTGGAGATGTGTGCATGGTACATACATGAAATATTGATGAAAGAGCTCTTATGTCTCACATTCTCAGACTGGATGCTCAGTTTGGAGGACAGAGAGAGACCTTACCTGTTTTGTTCAACACTGTATTTCCAGTTCCTAAAATAGTGACTGGCACGGAATAACACTAAAACTTTTTTAAAAGAATGAAAAGAAATTGTCTGCTCTGCAGTGTTAAGCTAAATTTCACTGTGGAGGTGATGCGTAAACTGATTCTTTAGAAAAGGCAGGGGCACTTGGGTGGCTCAGTGGGTTAAGCCTCTGCCTTCAGCTCAGGTCATGATCTCAGGGTTCTGGGATCAAGCCCCGCATCAGGCTCCCTGCTCAGGGAGCCTGCTTCCCCCTCTCTCTCTGTCTGCCTCTCTGCCTACTTGTGATCTCTCTCTGTCAAATAAATTAAAAAAAAAAATCTTAAAGAAAAAAAAAAAAAGAAAAGGTAGAGAAACAGCATACCAATATGCCCAAAGCACAGAAGGATAAAGCAGCTTGATTGTCTGGTCAATAGCCAGTAGTGGCTGCCAAACTTGTCCAAAGAGATGAATTCTCTAAAAGCTCAAGAGCCTAGAGAGATGGGCAGGAGTCATTGCCTTAGATGGATCAGAAATATGAATATTTGACATGGAAATTTACTGAGATAATGGAAGAAAATCACTTGCCTGAAATTTGCTTCCTGAAGGAAATGATTTTCAACCTTTCTAAAAATATAAAAATCTTTGAATGGGTACCTCAATCAGGATAGAGAAATTTCTGAGACTTGGATATGTCAGGAGCGTTTTAGGGGTGAAGTCTAGATTGCCTCTGGACATGGGGAGGCAGGCCAGAGTAAATAGCTCTTAAGATTCGGGCTACTCAATATCACGGTATAGTTAGTCATTTACTGTTCAAGAATTCTCTCCCATTATCACCCAGTCTTTAATAAGAATCACGTCCAGGGGCACCTGGGTGGCTCGGTGGGTTCATCCTCTGCCTTCAGCTCAGGTCATGATCCCAGGGTCCTGGGATCAAGCCCCGCATCAGGCTCTCTGCTCAACAGGGAGCCTGCTTCCCTCTCTCTCTGCCTGCCTCTCTGCCTACTTATGATCTCTCTCTGTCAAATAAATAAATAAAATAAAATTTAAAAAAAAAAAAAGAATCACGTCCAAAGGTATAGCCTGGTCTTTGTTGACTGGAATATTTAGACAATACCTTGAGATACCATCATGGATATCCGATGTCCAAGGCAATTGGATTTTAAATAAGACATTTAGCACAGTGCTCAAACACACAAGTCATGCATATATGGCCTTTAATTCTTCTACTCTATATTGAGTATCCATTTTTCTCTCACTGCTTTATATCAGTGAGCCTCTCATTTAGTGTTTGTCTTTTTCTTTTCCTTTGTAGAAAACATTTATTGCTCTCCTTCCTGTATCCTAAAATGTTTATCCACATTCTGTTCAATAAGCCACATTTATGAATTGTATTAAAAATCTGAGGATTATCTCTAGCAAGATATCTAATGTCAACCTAACTCTGTGTGTTTATTTCCTATGCTTGTAGTTGTTTTTTCTTTCATCTCACAAAATCATGGCCAACACTTATGGCCCACCACATGCTCTACCTAGTCCTTAAAATCACTTCAACCCTACTGAGTCTGTCAAACTACTTTTACCATTAGATTAGTGCCACTCATTAGGTTTTGATGCATGGTTCTA